>NC_140772.1:110845029-113665080 GCF_044657685.1 Stegodyphus dumicola | reverse complement strand
GATAGTAATATGGCAGAGGGGAGTTTCTCAACGGAAATATTTGGCGACCTGAGGGTGCATATAAGAGTAGTTCCGTTTTTAGTTTTTACTTATTTCAAAAGAAAAAAATAACAAATCTTTTAATACCATATCTGATTTGCTACAGTAGTTTGATATGGTCAGACGCTCGTTTTCATTAAGAGAGAGTAGCGAAAAAGGCAGACGCGCACAAATCAGAAATTCTGATTCTCTCTCACTCAGCAAGTATAACTTCGCGGTTTAAATACCGCTCCTCCTCATTAAGTATTCAGACGGGATTCTAAAACTACCTTCTGGCCGGAAGTCGTAAGTTGAAGTTCAACATACTGCATTTGTTTATCACACATAATCACATTTCTAACTCACCGTGTATATAGGAATATAGTATATGTACACCATGTTCACAAAAATCTCTACTTGGCGTTTATTTGCAATGGTTGGTCACAGAGTTACATTTCTAATTATAAAAATATTTTAAATGCCGGAAAGATTCATGTTTTGACACTTTTAAATTTAAAGAAATTAATTTTGTAAAAATTACAAAATCTAACTTTTTGAATGTTCCTCTGGCACCTATACTTATTTAGTAAACGTTTACACTATAAGTTATAAAATATAAAACATTAAATATGTTACTTTCGTACAACAAACATTGACTGAAATAGTTGATATAAAAGTCATGAATCGTATGCAGGGTCCATACACAAACTGAAGAGTGAAATGCTTGCATGTGTGCGTAATTAGAATATTCATTCAAGAAAAGGTTTTCTGATATTAAGAGATTAAGATGTTAAGTGACGAACATTTCTTTGTAGATTATTTTTAAAAGTATGAAATAATATAAATTTCTTCAAAATACAGATCTTATTCTCAGAATATTATAGAACTCATGTGCTAGAAAACACAGACAAGCTTTAGCATTCTCACGCAGCCGACACGTAATATTATTTGCGTTAATTAAAAATTAAAATTGTTTCTGAATTAAAGAATTTATGTTATCATCACTTGCTTATGTCTCTAAAATAATAGGACTTTATGAGAGTATAAATAACGTATTTTGAGACTTTGAAAACTTATAAATTGCATGTGTCAAAATTATTTCCTTCTGCCAAATGTAACAAAATTATAGATTAATGACACTAGAAAATGACTAAAAGAAATATCACTGAATGGAATTTAGGGGAAATATCGTTTCTAATATATTTATTTATCAAAAATCGCTCGAATGTTTCTAATATATTTATTTATCAAAAATCGCACATTTTGAAAATTAATATCTCCTTAATTTTTTTTGTCCTGCGGACTACCTTTTTATATCTCGTTCAATATATAATAGCATCTATATCTTAATATCTCGTTAAATACATTGTATAGTTTGCTCTTCTCAGGCAGCATAAAATTTAGACCAAAACTCTAGAAGACTATCTGCGAATTAGCACTATGTTTCATAAGTATCACAAAGACAGAGAAAAGATGTAAAGAATCCTTTTATTTGACCAATTAAAATGTAATAATCGGCACCTACTCCTTCTTGCAGAAGCCAATCATTATGGCTTAAATTAAAAATAATGCATTAGCTAAAACTAATAAAACTTAGCCGAACGGCTTCACGATTTAACTAGCACGCAAGCTGGATTTTACCAAAGTTGGTGTAAACAAGCGTAATGGCAAGAATAACTCAACGCCTCAGAATACTAATCGCAAGAGAATAAAATTTAGCAACGCGGCCTTCAAGCAAGCAGAACACGCTCTGATTTTCCTTCTAAAGTCTTCTATTTCAGTGGAAACCGTACTTCAAGCACCTAAATTTGATCATTTACTTCATTTGCAATAATATATATTAGATATAAAAAGTCCAGGGCAGCAAACGAGGCTGCTTGACTGAATATGCTGATAAAGCATATTCGCAATGCTTTTATTTGTTATCGGGATGTTTACAAAGAAGTGACAAAGCAACTTATAGAAGACAGAATTAACATTGCATGCGTTAAGTTTGATGCTCTTCTTTAATGCAATATCCACGCAATCCAGTGCTCGATTTAGTAGTCAACGCTGAATCCTTCTTAAGTTAGTGAGCTTTTAACTGTGTTAATTCATGGCTTATGGGCACTCGATAGCCCATAAGCCATGAGGTAGGTATTCGACACTTAGTTGCAAAATATGCCTTTGCTAAATGATTTTGTCACTATGCAGGCTCTTGCAAATCTCTGAGCATATTTAATGTCGTTATAGGATTAAGCTGTAACTGCTGGTAAATAAAAGGCATTTTATTCATTGTTGATTAACGAAATTTTTAACTTATGGTGGGTTTGTCAGGGCGCGCACAAGTTTAGAAAGACGAGCATATTTGAAAATATCATTATGTTGGAATGAAAAAATTGGTTTTATGGAAAATTTTTATTGAACTGAGTCTAAAATAAAAAGCATTCTGAAAAGGATACAAGCTTAAAAATACTCAGAAATTCAAGATTTAGCATGATTTAGAAAGAAAATAAATGTTTGATAGCCAAAGGGAATGCAACATATTAAAATGGCGGTAATATTTCATACTCGACATATGTTCTAAATACAAACATACGAATAAAAGTGCTTGAATGTTGTTTCATATTTGCAAATAAAACGTATTTTTGTATCTAGTTGTTACGTGAAAAATGCATTCTATATGTTAATAATCGAAAAATATGATGTAACTCAAGGGACTAAGCTTGCAATTTGGTAGTTATAGACTTGTGCAAAATAGGTCATCCCCTCTTTTCTAGAGGCATTTTAAAAATAATAAAATGTTAAAATAAAGTCACATATTGAAGTGCTATGCATACTATGACTAACTACAAGAAATTGAACCGAATCCTTAAAAATATTCATGGCTTTATTTTCTCTGCCATGATTTCTAGTTCTCAAATTTCTTAGAAGCGCAAAAATCGAAATAGTTGAATCTGAGAGGCATTTAGAAAGAGGCTTCAATTTTGTAAGATTGTTTCATATACTTTTCACCATATTTTTCTTTGTTAAAATTTGCCCAAAAATTATTTAACGGTACCAGCAAAGCCTTATCCATATCAAATAAAATTTTCCGTTTTATAAATCTTTTTTTCTAAAAGATCAAAATATAAATTTATGTAAGCGGTAGTGACAGTTTTAGATATTTTAACAAGTTAATATTTTTAAGACTTATATAGGTATTATTATTATGTATAATTAAATGTATGTATAAACATGTATTATTAATATATATAATTATTAACTGTATGTATCATTAATGTATAATTGTTAATTATACGTATTATTAATGTATAATAAAAATTATAATTTAATTTAGCTCAATTTTCAGCTTGTATTTTTCATCATATTTATATTTCTAAAGTAATCATTTTTTCAATAAAAATAAATATCTTTGCTTTAAAATGCATTATGAAATCTCTGTGTCTTATAGTATATAAATGTTTAAAGTCATTATGTAAAATTAGTTTCCTTAGTTATGAAAAATGTGAGTAGATCAAACACCGCTAGGGGAGGATTTAAAATATACTTTTCTTGAACGCAGAATACAGATGGCACGGACTTACGTGCTTGCAAAACACCAGCCACTTGCGGTGAAAACTTAAGAAATTATGTAAGACTAAATTTAAAGGTAAACAGTAGCGCGAGACTATATAATTCAATTTAAGCT
This sequence comes from Stegodyphus dumicola, assembly GCF_044657685.1. NCBI lineage: Eukaryota > Metazoa > Arthropoda > Arachnida > Araneae > Eresidae > Stegodyphus > Stegodyphus dumicola. The sequence continues at coordinate 113,661,392 of NC_140772.1, read as the reverse complement.
AACAGATTAACTCAGAAATCTACACCGGCAGAGTAATAACTTTCCGGCAAGAATGCGTAGCCAATATTAAGTTTAACAGCTGGTAGAAACTAAAACCTGCTCTCACAACAGCGAAATCACGCTCTGTCTAACCTTTTTGCTGCGATCGTTTAAATGCTCTCGTTCACCCTAACTCATTTACATCCTTGCGAAAGAAGTAACAGAATTCAGGAGAGGCTCACAAAATAAAATAACTATTAGTAAAAATAAATAGAACCTATAATTATATATAGTAATATTCATGATTCTTTCATAGTAGTAGCTTTTACATTTAATTGTGGAAAGGTTCTAAAATAACCACTGGCCTTCTTTAATTAGCATGTTTCAGTTTCTGAGAAAATTTTGTTGTGAGTAGAACGCGTTTTCTTCAGTTTTAATATTTCTCCCAGAATTTAAAGATTAATGCAAAATTTGTACTAAGTATTGCGGGGTTTTATGAAAATGCCACGAGACTTAACAACCCACTTAGTTTCATGGTCGAATTCCAGAACAAGCTCCCCCCTTTTATTAACACTTCGCAGGAACTGTAATTTTCAGTTAATGTAGATATCAATCGAAAAATGCAAAAAATAAAGAAGTAGCATTTATCGCGCATGCGCCTTGGCAAGCATTATCTAAACCATATGACCTTTGCAGCCATTAGTTTTGCCATTCTTCAAAATATAAGATCCTAAATTTATCTTTTAAATATATAATTCTCTTCTTGATTTAGAAACCTCAGATATTTAAAAGCTAGTTGTAGAGACATTAGGGTAATTGGAAAAAACCAGAGAGTTGAAAAATTAGCAATGCCTTCCCCGGGAATCGAACCACGGACCTCTGAAATACCGGCTCAGTGTGCTGACCACTACACTATGAAGGCACGCTAGGATAGCGGGAAAAATGCCTTACATACTCCCCCGTTTAAAGGGCGATTGGAGACCCAATCGCCAAATCCTGAGTGTGGAGAGTCATTATCCACAATCCTTTTAGTTCGGGCGCTACTGTAGAGACATTAGGGTTTTTGTGAAACGGCTCAGTGTGCTGACCACTACTACACCACGAAGGCAGGCTAGGAAGGCGGGAGAAATACCTTACAAAGTATGTCTTTACTTTACTTTCGTGTTAATGTATCTAACAGATATAAATTAAAATACATTTAATTTATAACATATCCTTATAATTTTTATAAAAATGTGCATTTTTTTAATTACTAAAAATTTTCTCTAAAGCCGGCTCAGTGTGCTGACCACTACTCTACTAAAGCTCTCTAAATACTAATTGATCGTTAATTTTGATTTACCTGTAATAATTTTCTCTGGCGTCTTTGCATCATGTTGCACGATCACAAAGTTCAAGTGTGTTTAAACTTTCGGTAGCATTACGACTTTTGAATGGTGAAAAATACGAAAAGATAAATCTTGAAAGCTAATAATTCGAATAATCTTGTTTATGTAAAATAAAACTCTTTTCGAACAAAGAAATGTAAAGAAAAACTTGGATTGTTAGGACTATCAATTTCTGCATTCGATTTATGTAAGAAAAAGTATAAACATTGTATTCTTGTACCTAAAAAACTAATCTTGCATTTGGATTCTACCCAATATTTCTATTTTAGAAATGAAAATTTTATTCTCTGAAGAATTTTTATTTATTCCATTTAGTACTACCGATTTCTAGGACCATTTTACACAGATCAAGGCACAAATATTCTGTTACAACCGTAAAAATTGCGTTATATATATTCTGTTCAGTAGTATTGCTTTGAATACCGTTAAAATTTTAATTACATAAATTTTCTTATTTATTACATTTAATATCGTCATTAGCGATTTAGAAAACGAAATGTCAAAGATCAAACTGGTTCTTTTTAGAAAAAAAATTATGTAGGCCGAAATATTTTTCAAACATAAATCGCTTTTCAAATTTCATTAGAGATGAATTTTTTTCTTCTAAATTAAGAGAACACTTATCTAAGATAGTATTGCTTTTAACAATTATCTTCAAACTTTTTTCAAATGCTTTGTTCTAGGAAGAGAATTTACTATCGGACTGTTGATCGGCCAAAGTATTTATTTGAGTGTTCAAGAAGAGTGTCAGGTAAAAACATATGCACTTGAAAGTATGCAAAAATGCGCTTTTTTAGTTCATTTAATTGGTTGTGCATTTGTGCTATTATTACTATTAAATACTTATATAGAATATAACAGTGTGCTGACCACTACACCACGAAGGCAGGCTAGGAAGGCGAGAGAAATACCTTACAAAATATGTCTTTACTTTACTTTCGTGTTAATGTATCTAACAGATATAAATTAAAATACGTTACAATAGTCTTAAGTTACAATGGTTCAAAGAGGATAAACTCACAAACAAACCACAATTATTAAATTATTAAAATTTTTTGTTTTAAATGTCTTACATTAAAAGTTGGAAAATACTACAGACGTAAGATTTTAAACACTTTTAATTATGTTTTCCTTGAATTAAGCAAAGTTAATGCAATAAAAAAGAAACACATTTTGCAAGTAATTCATAGAATCAATATTCCCACATTCAAGTTTCCGACTATTTGCAGGCAAGCTATATATAATCACTTCACACTCTGCATAATTAATAAATTAATCATGTTTCAGGTTCGTTTTCTTGAAATATAAACCCGAAGAAAATTTTACCATCGCATTGTATTCCGATATGAGCTCCAAGATATTTAATACTGTTTTCTCATTAGCATATTGAAGTGGATACCATACGCCATGTAGGAATGTAAGCATGAAACTGGAAGATGTGTAGGCGTGTGTGTGAGAGGAGGCGGAGGTTCTGAAGGATAATGTTATTAACGGAGGAAAAGTACATTAAGTTTCGAAGCAAACTGTTTCGATCTCGCTTCAAAATGTTCTTGGGATATAGGCCATTAAAATTTCATCTTCGCTTTGTCGGTGAGTTGGACGTTGAAGTTACCTTACCTTTCTCGTCGGTGTCAGGGCATGGCATACGCCCATTATGAAGATTGGGGGTTGTGGTTATAATTACAGTGCTTTGTTCGAGATCCCAGAAAATTTTTATAGATGATTTTTATGTAGATATATGTAAATTGCATAAAATGCTTTTATATAAACTTTAAACATCTTTTAATGGAGATATACCTAATATTTTCTATGAGTGTTCTCTCCTGTGTGAGTGTTCTGGGTACATTGAAGACGATATCGAGGAAACGTCACTTAACTCTGTAACAAAAGTTGACTACTTTATTTATAGTGGCACAGTTATACCAATCCACATTCAGCACTAACGTATTCAGCTGACAAAAGCCAAGTCTAAGAATGTTTGAATTAATAAACTTGAATTGACAGCTGGAAGTTAGCAATAATAAAAATCATAAATATAGTTACCGATTTTTCGCTGTCTTCCAATGCGATTACAGATGAATTAAAATAGCACGATATTTGTTGAGGGTTTAGCAGATACAGTGCCCTTACAATAAAATAACAAATGTTGACTGTACAATTTATTTCCCCTTTCCAGTATTTTTTTCTAGTATTTTTGTTAGCTGTTAGTATTCTATTTTGTTAAGAACTGCCCATCTTATGTTGATCTTTTCTTTTATTTGTTGCAAAGAAAAACATCAGAATTCGAAATTCAAGGTATGTAGCGTCCTCATTGTCGTTCACCTGAAAAGGTGTAAACCGAAATATTTTAGTTTAATGAAATTCGTATCATAGTTGTCATATTTTGTAACAGATAATTAAACTATGGATTAATAGACATCATATGATAATTGGATTACTAACCGCGATCGTCGATAAGATGTATACCATTTACATGATGTTTGCTAGAGTAGTAGTATTTAATATCCTTCACGAAGAAAAGACACATGTTTGATCAAATCCATAAGGAAAAATTATTTTCTTTCTGTTAACTGAGCTTCTCATAAACTTAAAGATTAACGTTTAAGAAAAAAGTTCTTTTCTTATTTTTTTGCAAATAATTATTTATGAACTGATTATTGTAACATGAAAAGCACAATCGAAATGCTATACATAAACATTTGAATAATGTAAGTAAATTATTATCATATGACCAGTATCAGTAGATATTTAACCACCATTTCAGCACAACAAAACCGAAAATATCATAATCACATTATAATGATACTGATTTGCTTTATTAGCAAAATCTTAACAGTAGGTTATTCTTAGATTGATATATTGTTGAGTTCATAGGTAGTTCCTTCCAAAATAACGTGCTATTTTTACTCATAAAACTAAATAAAAAAGTGGATCCTCTTTGAGTAAAATTTTAAGTAAAATATTATTTATCTACACATTTCTCACAAGCGAAAAATTTTTTATTCAAAGGAAAAATTTGTTATTTGATCTTAAATTTATAGTAAATGCAAGTTCTTCATTAATGAGTAAGGATTTAAAAATATTGTTCCATACCTGACATAAAAAAATCCTTGATTATTCTTGTTGCTAAATTTATCGTCCCAAAACCCACAGAAGAAGGCAGCTCGTTTTAAATTTTTATTGTAATTCTATTATTATGTATATAATACCAAAAGAGATTTCAGTAAATTTCTTTCAGATTTCAAATGAAAGAAAATTTTCTCGGTTACATTAAAAAAATAAACGTTGCTTATTCACGCATGTGTTTTAAAACAAGATTATAATTTTAAAAGCGTATTTACGTATTTCTTTCATTTATCTAATACACTCTGCCACAAAAAATACATGCAGCCAGAAGGAAACGAACTACTATCACAAAACTTAACATGTACGTCGTGTATAAAAAGATAAAAAATGACTGCAAATTAAGAACGAAAGATAATTTTATTTAGAAGTTATGGCATAAAAAAGGTTACAAATCAGTAAGTAGTACAGCCACTTCTGGCAGCTATACGAGTCGAAACACGGGTGGCATCGAATCAGGTAGGAACCTATGACACCCTGCGGAAGATCAGACTATAATCTTTGCAACTGGGCCGTTAATTCGCTAATATTCCGGGATGGCTGCAGTTGCCTTCCAAGCATGCCAAAACGTGCAGTATTAGCAAGAGTTCTGATGACCTCAGCGGGCCACGGGTCTTATCCTTGAACACATTGTTGGAAGAGTCGCGCAGTATGTGGACGAACGTTGTCTTTCTCATAAATGACAACCTGGGCCACTTGATAGCATACGCAGCACAACCGGCATTCAAATGTCATACACGTAACTGCAACCGCCATAGTCCCTTGATAAACGACTAGGGGTAATCGTGTGTCTCAACGAATCGTTCCCCACACTGTCACACCTTGTGTAATCGCCATAGCCCGCTCTATAAAAAATGTTGGATCGGACCGCTGGCCTCCACACGCGTGAGCGTTGGTCATCAGCATTGAGACTGAATTGGGATTCATTGCTAAATATCACGCACCTTCATTCGGTCACAATCCAGCTTGCCCGAGTTCAGAAAAAATCCAATCGACACTGCGTATGATGTCGGGTCAGTGGTAGGCGTCTTCATAGCCGTCATTAGCATATACCAGCGCCAGCTAGTCCTCTCCAAATGGTTTCCTTGATACAACCGGATGCTTGGAAAGTGGTAAATGGCGTCGAATCGATGCTAGCGATGTTATTGGCACGGAAGTGGCCGATCTTTTGATTGCACGATTTTCGCGCTCATTTTTGTTGATGGGACGCCCTAACTCTCCGCGACGGTGATCTATTGTCGCCAACATAGAGCAACTACCACAGAGCTCCAACGAGGAAGTGGACAATACTCCTGTTCGACCAGGCTGATTCTTTAGAGCCTACAATACAATTCTTAGGTCCCGGCAACTAATCTCATTGCTGCCGGTTACGTCTCAGAGGCATCCGTAGTCACAGTACCGTCCAAGTCGACAGATTCGTCTGAATAGCCTTACGGCACGGGCAATCATGCTCTACTTGCTCTATAAAAACTTGCGCGTAATGCGCTTACCCTTGTATCATTGGCGTCGAAATTTAAATCATTTGCATATCTCTTACAAGACTACATTCCTGCTGAGTTTCGTGATTGTGGCTCGATTTCTCCTGGATATCTGATCATATATTTTTTGTGATATACTCTAAGCGTGTACATAACTTTACATATCGCATAATATATACATAATATTTAACAAATTATAATAGTGTAACACACAAAATCAAATTGTATTTTAGTTTCTTGTGAATTAACTAATAATCTAATTAATGCCTACAAAAGCATTAATTAATACGAATAAAATTAAAGTTGCCGTCATAAATTATGCAGTAGCAAATAGGGTGCCAGGAAGCAACTAACGAGCCTCTCACTCTTCACTTCATAAACGACTTTATGGTTTTTGCAGAACATATCGATTTTGAAATTAGCTTTAGGATTATTAGTGATTTAAAATTCTGATAAAAATCATTATCATCTGAGACATTACATCCAATATTTTTTAGTTAATGCTTCCAGAATGTTAAAATTTAGAGATATATTTATATATTAAGTTGCTTTTACACATTCAAATTTGCAGTTAAATTAATGCAACGAAAAAGATTCTCTAAATCTTGTAAGCTATTATTAGTTTTTTTCAGTTTTATAATTAGCTTATAATATAAAATACAAATAATACAAAATATTACAATAAAAAAAAAAAAAAAAAAAAAAAAAAAAGAGATTTCATTACAACACGTAAAATAATCGGAAATCTTTCATTTCACTTTCATTTTAGAGTATAAAGGTATAAAAACCCTTTTTTGGTTCAAAATCCATAAAATAAAGTAAATTCAAAAACTTTTCTGATGAACATCTTTTGACAATATGTAGCTTCAAATATTCGAGCTTTTAGGTCCCGTAAAAATAAATGTTGTAATGCAGCTTTGCTTCTTCTAACATGTTAATTTAGATTAAGGATAAAAACATTTAAAGCAGACGTTTTTCGCCTTAAAGTGAAAATGAAATTCTTATGATTTTATTATTAATAATTTATACGTATGATTTCCTAGAAATAAACAAATTTGAATTTTCTCGGAAGCAACATCACTGTTTGATAGTTATTTATTTTACTCTAAACTGCCAAAGTGCAATTTGTATACCGATGTATGAAATATTTTAAACAGATTAAATCAATAACTAAATTAATTAATAAAAATTAATTTATAGTTTAAATTTTAATGTTCGTCACTGACATATCAAAGTACTTTTCTATTTCAGAAATTGATCGATTTCAAAATTCAGTGCATCAAGTAAAAAAACATTAATTTTTTTAAAATCATTTATAACATTAAATGCATTTCCTTTTGAAACAGTTGTTATATTATTTAAATAAGATTACAGATTATTTAAATAATTTCAACGAGATTTGCTTCCGATTGATTCTGAAAAAATTTTCATGAAAGCAAAAATGAAATCTTAAAAGCAAATAAAAATTTTAAAGGAAATTCAGAATAAATTTTTGTTTCTAAAGTTTGAGTCTTATTTATAGAAAGACAGTTTTCTTTTTAATGAAGAAATGCCGTTTTCAAATTTATTTCTAGCAACTCAAAATTTGCTGATGAAAATATGTGCTTATGAAAATATTACTTTTCTATAGTTCTTATTGTTGAAGTTTTCTACAGTTGTAGATGTGTAAGAAAGTATTAAAATCTAAATATGTTAATAATCTCAATATAGCAAACTGCAATAATTACTCTACAGAAAATAAGAATGGAAAATTTATAATTAAACTACACTTAACTCCATATTAGTAGCATATTCACCAGATATGAAATATTATCCATCATTAAGTACAAAATGAAATTTGAATATGTAAATCGTATATTTCATTTTACTGTGCAATATAGCGAAATTCGTGTACATTATTTTTTATTAAACGGTGAAGTTTTTCAAATAATTAGCTCTGCATGTCTGTGTAAACATGTCAACAGTTAGCTCTACATGAGGTTATAAACGCACATGAGGTCGTATATGATATACGTTATAAGTTAGCTAATACGTAAATAACTGCTTATAAATAATTATATATAAATACCTAAATAAAATATCGCAAGTCTGCTTGCCAAATTCAAGTTCTGCTGCTTCTGATTAGGCTTCTATCTTTGCCTTCAGCTGCATCGCCTTCAGATAACAAAAAAAAAAAAAAAAAAGGTTTCAAACATTGCAAAACAAGTTTTTTGTTAAATACTCATCTCTCAATGGCATGCGAAAAATTCACAATGCATTGTGAGTTCAGCATCGATAACATGAATAATTGCTTGCTTTGGAATTCATGTTACGTCTTTAAACTGAATTCATTTTTACGAAGACATTACCACCTCTGCTAAGTATGATCCTAATTCATAACATAAGTATCAAAAGCCAAATTTCTCTCCATAATGTCAATTAAAAAGACTACTACTTTGTGCAACAAATTTTGTAAGTTAGTCGAGTGAAGAAAATTAGCTTAAATACTTTTCTCCAATAGGAGAACTAGATTCCGTCTTAGAGTAAGACTAAACATTGACCTAGTGGATAAGACCTAGTGGATAAAACATTGGCTTCTTGAGTTAAAGAGTTTTGATTCAAGCGTCACCAGAAGTGGTGTTGTAATGGAGTTTGTATTTAAAAAAAAATATTTACATAAAATATTATCGTGAATTTCAAAGTAGCCCGCATGCTTTTTCAGTTTCCTGAAGGTGAAGTGTGAAAACCATGCTTACCCGTAAGATACCTTAGCGCGGAGGTAACACGCTCAAGCTCAAGTCAGGTTATATTAGGGACTTGTACTGCGGGTTTGGGCTTTGGTTTTTCCTAGCTCTGATGATGGTAGGAATACGCGATTTTTTTTTTTTTTTTTTATCTACCGAGACTTTTTTTATTTGGGGACACAAGAAACTTGCATTTATTTTTCATTTCATTTCATTCATCATTCATATAAACCTAATTTTCGCTCGGTATTGTGTGCATTATTTTTTGACAACGAGTCTTTGGTATAATTCATAAGAAGATCTGACTACAATGATCTGATTCTATTTCGGCTAACACGACACTAGCAAAAGCGATGCTGGTATTAGTATAAAGGTTGTTGTTTCATCTAATTTAAAAATTTAGTTAGTTCTGAATTTTAAACGAGTGGTGACGAGTAAACCATTTGTTTAAATAAGTTAAGAAAGCTGTTATTTATGTAGAAAAGAAGTTCGCTAGTTTGTAGTTCTTATGAAATACTTTCATGTACTTTAATGGCTTCATGTTTGTTTTTCTTAACATACATGGCTACTTTTCGAAAGGTTTAATCTTGATGATAATTTTTCATTAATTTAAAGAGCTCTTGCACGAGCATTAGCAAATTTGCTAATTGTGGAATTCAATTTTTAACTCAGAAAAAAAGTATTATATAAAATGCAGTTACTTCAGTAAGTTTTAGATGAAAGTGACCATATAAAACAAACCTTTTTAGATAGCTGTTCATTAATATATGAATGACTTAATATATGAAGTAATTACTGTTACATTTAAGGTAAAAAATATGTATATAAAGCAGAAACTAACTCCAAAATAGAATCATGCGATTAAGATATTTTAATTATCATTCAAAAAAACTCATAAATAAATTAAATTGTATATATACAGCGATAGATATATACAACGATCCTTTCTTGGAATATCTTATTCCTACCTTCCAAACGATTCTTTTCTGCGATATTCTGACAAAAATTAGTATTCTGCCTTTGAATAAATAGTTCAACGAGGGCTAGAAATTCACGGAATTGAAGAGGCGTCATGCGAAATTAATGAAAAGAAATTTCGTTTCGTTCAATCGCATTTTTTCAATTAAATTATTTGTATCTCCTTGCTGCAGTCATCTCTCACATATTAATATAAAACACTACATTCTGCTTCTTTTACACAAAGCAAGAAATAAAATAAGTTTTAATCGAGCAGTTTTAAATTAAATCCATTTTAATTTTAAAATGTAAGTCAAAATACCACACAAAAATTTCACGTTTTCCCTCCAAATTTACGATATGAAGCGCCATCTAGTGCCACCATATGACAACTTTTAAAGCGAAAGTTGCCGCCCTGGTGTGAACTGATGTATGCGGAAAGCGTTTCTTTCCGTGTTGCCGCTTTTCGTCTCAACGGACCAGTGTAAACGCAGCTTTAGGAGAAAAGGATCAAATTAACGTTTCTAAATGGCGCATATTACTTCTAGTTTAGCCATGTTTTTAAGTCATCTTAGCAATAAACAAGACAAGTCATTTAGGCGAAAATATAATATCTTAGTAGCTATAGTCTACCAAACTCCCAGGTAAATATTTTTTTTTTTTTTTTTTTTTTTAAACCCGGTCAGATCAGGTTTCTTTCCTAAGATGTCATTTTAATAAAAATATTACTTTTTTTGCTTGTTGTGTTTGCCATTGTTTTTCATATTCCACGATTTCCTACGTATGGCTTTTGCAACCACCCAGGAAACGTTTTTATTACGCCCCTCTCTGAATTTACCAGATAACAGCATTACAACCATGAAACATGTTTCTTGGCTGAAATGTGATTACGTTCTCAGTTCGTGAAGTTTCATTTCATCTTTATTTGTGTTAAGATATTATCATTTTTCTGTCTCAGTGTATTAAACTATTAAAATTAAAGTGACGGGTTTACATACATCCTTCGTACAATTGCTCCAAGTTAAATCATTTTTCACCTTAAAAGTGATCTATCACATCCGGACAGTTAATAAGGCGTTCCTACTTTGAGCACAAGCATAAATTGAAAAGCCTCTTTATGCTAAATGAAAAATATTTGCATAAATGAATGTATGCAAATTATTGCTTTTATCAAAAATTTTCTAAGCACTTTTAAAGTTAATTTTCAAAAAACATTTTAGTTTAGTACACATTTTAGTTTTTAAAACTTTATTATTCAAAGCGTGTGTATTTGGTGCTAAAATTACATTCTGAATTCATTTAATGCCAGTTACTGCAATTACTTGAGCAGAAAAATAATTTTTTGCTTTAAGAAAACATTTTTTCCTCCACTTCCTTAGTTTTATACGCATATGTTTATATAATTGCCAACGATATAAGACGCATCTATCTTCTCTTTTTATATAAGTTGCACATATTTAATAGTTCGTTATTGACTTTTTTAAAAACGGTAATAAATGTATTCGTTCAATCTAATTCCTTTTGTAGAAAATAAAAATAAATAGAACTGGGCTAGCTCTTGAATTCTCCAGCACTTTTTAAGCTTTGCTTTAGAGAAATTATTAGTCAAGATCATTACCGATTTTTCCCCCCTCTCCCGAAAAAAAGGAAATTTCATCCAGCAGCTAGAAAAGTTCTTTTCTTTAGAATTTATAGTTAAATAACAGAATACATTAGAAATATAAATTATAAACTCTCCGTAAAATGTCTGCTGAATATTTTAAAATCTTATATACAAATGGACATGTTATCAATACACATTGAAAACTCACGTAATTTTTATTTCTTTATGAACGAATACTAACAAGCAAAGAAATTCTATTATCGATACAAAATAACTTTTTACGATAGTTGTTTTAAGTTTAATTGCAACCTTTTCATATATAGATATGTTTAAAATATTTATCGTTTTTATGTTTAATTAATTTATTGAGCTAAAAATTCTCTTTCATCTGTCTCTCTAAATGAAAATTAATTTATGGATTTGCTCATAAAATAAAATATATCTTTAAAGTACGTTTTAATATTAAGAAACAAACTAATTTTTTTTTAAATAACAATATTTAGAATACATTTTTAAAACAATCGGTTTAAATAATAATAGTATATATTTCAAAATTTAAGTATGGAGTCAAGTATAATAATTCTCTACGAAGGTGTATGCTCTCATATTCTTTTTCATAATATAGCAACAATAAGATTTAAATTTGAGTGAAAATGACAGAGTACCTACTAAGGTATCTACCTAAGGCAAGGGATGCCTCCGTGGATGACTTCTTAAGAGAAACTGGCACGTGTTTATATTATACATAGCCCACCCCCATAATACACACAAAAATACACGTGCAGTTAGAATGTTCACTGAGATTCAAGCTTTCAGCCTACCAGTGTCTAGCTAATTTACACATTCGAATGCCAGCGGTGAGCCAGAATATTTGGGAAGCAGTCTTAAAGGTCAATTAACCAAGTAACTAGTTTTGTACCCGTAGGGTATTCCATAAAGATTAATTAAAATAAAAATTGCATTTATAAGAAACATAAAAATATGTTCCTTTTGTTAAAAATATGTTTCCATAAAATGTATTATAGAAATAAATATAAATATTATGTATAGACTAAATAAAATAAAGCATGTACAACATATATATTTATCATACATACTTTCACGATTCATATCATATGTCTAAAATATTTTCATGATTAAGTGTATGACACTAGTAACATACGCTTTACAGATATACTATCATACTTTCTTTCCTGACATTTCACAAAATACTTTTCTAGTCTTTAAAAGTGTCTACAGTTCTATTATTCCACATTCTGCTCAGACTTCTGTCACCATTTACTAAAAATAGCCAGAACAAAAATGGTTTAAAATGTCACTTGAGCAATTCAAAACTTAGAGTAACTCTTAAAAACAAAGAAAATAAAGCAAAATAAAGGAAATAGTTAATTCCGTAGAAAATGTACTGAATATCTGATAGCCGACGCATTATAAGCATATAGATACGTCGATGATAGTCAAAGAGAAAAATTTCAATCTGCGGAGCATTTTGTAAATTTTAGAACTGTTAATATCGGTATGTGTTATAAAATAGTTTATCCTTACCAAAATAATTATAATTAATGCTCTTCGAATAACAACCAAGTGATTCTTAGTTGCATTCAATGATTTTATTGTTCATTTAAAAGGAAAATTAATTGAATGCGAAATATTTTGAATAGCCTGCATTTGGCAATGTAATTGTGTCATATGGTAATCATTTAAACTGAGTTTCATAGCATTGTATGTGGATAAGATATAATGTAGACAGGATGTTGAGAAATATTGCCTATCTTATAAATTTTGTGTAGCTTTAAGGGGAAGGCAATAATTTAGTCACATACCAGGGCTGGCGAAAATTACCTTCCACTTCCTGTTAGTATTCCAAATTCAAGTTAGTAAGATGGAGAGGGAAGGTAGCTCTTTTTCCTTTACGAAAAGTAGAATTAGTTTAAAACTTCCGGAAGGGAGCTAAGTCTTTTGGTTTTATTTATTTAATTATGGCGAACCATTCGAGACTACCTGCCTAAGAAGAGGGATGCCTTTGTGGAGGGCATTATAAGAGAACTGGCTCGTATACACGTTATGCATGGGAAAAAGCATGAAAACGCCCATGCAACCAACCTGTTCGCCAGGATTGGAATCCCAGACCGAAGTACGACTGTTCGGCGAGTTTACCCCTCGGCCGCGAAGCTAATTGGAAAGGCTCTAACTTTAAAGACTCTGAATTTAAGGTAAAATATCAGCAAAGAATAAAATAAAAATATAAATTTTAATGAAATGTACTTTTGGACAGAAACGGTTATTTGCAAAACGTTTCAAATGCATTCAGTTATTGTAAACAGGTTAGTTTTTTAATTTAAAAGTAACGTTAATTTACTAAGAATAATGAAATTTTCGCTCATTTTATGCAATATTTTTTATTGAACACGTTGAAAATTAAAAAACTCTATATTTTATCCTCATGCAATCACAAATTAATTAGCGAATTTATTGATCAACTAATTAATCATGAAAAGAAATTACTGTTATGTAACTATACGAATTTAGTCATAGAAATAAAGTGTCATAGAAAGAGATTACCATTTTAATTCAGGAATAGTTAGATTGACAAAAAAATTTTAAATAATTAGAACGAAAAATCCCATTTGTTTATAATGTCACACATCTTCAAAATTTTGAGCAAATACGTGAGCCTAATTTGAATTTCATTTGATTGTTAATAATGGGTCTTATTCTTTGACATAAAAAGTGTCTTATCGTACAGTGTCAGATATTTTTTACCTGCCAGCTTGAAACATTATATCTGCTATTAAAAAGGTTTTTATTTAAGTGTTAACTATGGCAGTTACAAAAAATGCCTTGCTTCATCTTTTCAGAACTGTAATAAAACAATAAGTTTATTTCATGTTATTACAGTAAACTGTGTTCTAGCATTAAACTATTTCATTAATAACCTCATATTAATATTGTTCATTAACAACCAAATTTCATGATTGTTTCATTAATAACCACATTTCAAAATTTCTTAACATTAAACAATGTTTTAACATCTGTTTAATTTAAAATATATTTTGAATTTATTTAATTGAAATATATATTCCCCTTCAGTTGATATATTACGGAACCCAGCAACCCGAGCTTCCTGCTTTATCTGATCACATTTTTTGCTGACCTGAAGTACATTTGGGCACCTTCATAATTTACGAGAAAAATATTAACGTAGTTTTTTATCTTTTCTAAATATATTTATTTGAACATATGCAATTTTATTTATGAATCCATATAACACGACTGTCTGATTTACACATAATATTTTTAAACCACTAGTTAAATATAAATTTCTTACAGTTTCTCATTTCAAATATTCACTAAGTTGCTGATTTTCAAAGCATACTTAAACAAGGTAATATTTTCAAAGGAGAAAAACCATAAAAAATACTTTCATTTAAAACTATAATCTCCCTTTGACGCTTCAGGTTTTTGTTACTTAAGGAAAATTTTCATTAATCAATACACGCTGTCATCAGAGACGTGTTTCACAAAAGGGCTGTAAGCACTTTGTGAAGGGCCCCTCCCAAACCTGTTCACGAACATGTCTTATGAAATTTTTATATTCATCTATTAACGAGCTAGTAGCGTGCTTGTTCTCTGCTTCACTTTTAGCTCCATTTAGGTATATACTTATGCTCCTCTATATTTATATATATTTTGACAGAGTGAACGGAAAAGTCTTTATTCAGGAAAATGCAACGGTCGAACGTTCGAATACGAACTTTTCGTTTATCTCTCGGCTCTGTCGTCTATTGAAACACCATCAGGTACCTTGAACAAACTTTCGACGCCTCTCAGGAAGAGAAGTTTAAATATTTATCGAGGGTATAGGAAGGGCGAAGTCTCTAGGAGTGGTTTTTGACAGGAATTAAGCATGCTTTGATGTCAGGTTGGACATAAGGAAGTGCTACAGGATATCTGAAAACTGCTGCTCAACTTTAATTGAGATGCCCGATATTGAATTTCATTTCAAATCCAATTTCATGCAAAACATCTGAATATGTTTGAGAAAATAGAGTGTTCCTTATTCGTTTAAATTAATAATTCCGGTGATCACAGGCTGATCACTTAGCATGGTCGTTCAAAATTTATTTGAATTAAACTGTTAAATAAATAACACGGTAACTGTATCCAGACTTTCTTAGGTAAACACGGAAAAGGAAATTGGACTTAATACTGGATCATATTGTTAAGATTTGACCACGGTTTAGAACGCTTCTATGTGCAATTTCTTAGATTAACAGTTACATCATTACTTGAAATTTCAAAGAATGTTTCTAAAATATTTATGTATTCTTTTGTACACATTTTACTGTATGCGTGTACTTAAATAAATATACAAGTAGTTTCAATGCAATGCCTACTCTTTATATAAACTTTAAAGTTTTTAAACCTTTTTAAACCTCTATACTCTTTTTACGATGTGAGACTACTAATTTAAAAGTAAGGTTTCATATCTGTGTCACGTTTTAGCCTTAAAATAAAATATGTTCTTTCTGAAATATTACAGTTTTTCAAATATAGAAGTAGATTTTGGTATTCTGTTTGACGTATGATAAAAAATTAAAACCACTTAAAATGGTTATTTTCTTTCTAATTCCAGATTAACACCCATTTTGATATGAATCAGATATGAAAATGTAGCAGTCCCGTGTCGCCGCAATGAAAGTGCTAAATAGCAATCCTCATTCGTCATTGTGTAATGTAATATACGAGTGTGCTGCAACCCTTCTTGGCCGATAATAAACGACCTCATGGTTAACGCAGCACACCCAACACAGATTAAAACAAAATTACAGTTAAAAACATCAAACCAAAATTCCGAGTATCGTTCAATAATAGCACTTTAATATAATAATAATAGCTCTTTAAAAGCTTTATAAATAGCTTTATAAATAGAGCTTTATAAATAATAGCTCTTTACAGCGATAATGGCATTCCTTATTACCATATTTTCCCCTAACATGTCGCAATAATACACAGTCTTCGATAAAATGCCGTGCACTACAAAAACTACAAAGACTATTATTTTGCAAATTAAATCTTTTCAGGTACGCCGGAAAGCAGCCGTGTCCGTAACCGTGTCCTCGTCACATATCAGTCTCATATTTTTATAAATGTTCCAGAAATCATCTCTTTCCAACAATCATAATAGAAATTAATAGAAATCCTTGATTTTACCAGTAATAATTCCTAATAACTTAATGCATAACATTATTCTTAATAACATAAAGTATATTATTAATAGCATAAAGTAATAACTTTATGCTTGAATATCGAATATCTCAGCTTCTTTAACCAACATGTCGTCCCTTTCATTGCCTATAACACCAGTATAAGCTTTAACCCAGTTCATTTTCGCTTCTTGTGTTATCACAACTTTTACAAGGAGATCTTTTATATATGAGACCAAAATATGAATATTATCAATATTTGCTAGTGCTTCCAAACCAGATAATGAATCTGTATATATATCTTGATGTATGTTTTTACAGTCAGAGTTTTATCAATTCATTTAAGAGCAAATATGATATCAGCGAACTCGGCTTGAAAAACCGAATTGTAAGGTTCAAGTCTAAATTTGCATAGTCTATTTCTGTACTAAACAAGAAAACCACATATGCTGCAATAATTCCCTTGTCATAACTCGAACCGTCAGTAAATATATCCAATTCTTCTACGCAAACATTTGGTGCCTGATATTCCACCGTTTTTAAATGCGTTTTTAAATGCAGGATGTGTACTGTTAATATTAAAGGCAGAAAAGCATATATTATATGCATTAAGAAAAGCATCTATTAAGTAACAAAATCAACATTTTGTGAACGTAATTTAAATTTGTCTCAATAAAAAGAATAGAATATCAAGTTAGGCGGCTTACCGTCCAGAATGCAAAAGGATTTCTGTCGAGACTGTTTTAAAAAATCTGGTCAGAAGCAGCACTCAGGTCTTGTATTGTATTTAATTATTTTTTATTTCGCTGCAGGTCCGAGGCCCTGGAATCCCAGGCCCCAAAACCATAATCGGAGTAATAACTGTTTTGTAAATTAATCTAGTAATGTTACTTTTCAGTGCTAATGACTTAGCTGAGAAATTTGTTTTATAATACATCAAAATAGAGTTAGTTCTTTTATAAATATTATTTTAGGTATTCTTCAAAATTCAGTTTACAGTGGAAAGCAACGCCAAGATATTTAAGGTTTTCAACACATTTAATTCTAACGCCTTCATATTTTAGTTGTGGTGCTCTAGTTTTTTTTCCACCCTTTAGGTAAAAGAAGAAATTAGTGTTTTGTAAATTTAACCCCTCAGGTTTTCTTTTTCAATCCACATTCTTAAATCTTCTGTAGCAACTGAAAACAGTTTTTCTAATTTCTACAAAGAGTTTTCACGAATCACATATAAAATCTCATCAGCATAACATAACATTCTTATTAATTTAGAAATGAAACAACAAGAATCAGCTCTATATTTTCAAATTTGAAAATATAAGGCTGATTCTTGTTGTTTCACTTCTAAATTAATACTTGTTCGACGTGTTATAGTATCTTAATAACATTCTTACTCCATTTGGGCACTCTTTCTTTAACTATATATACATTACGGTGTTCCAGAGTAGCGGAGCACTGCAAGAATTCTGTGGGCATCCTTTGTAAACCATACTTTTAATACAAATATCCTTATTAAATCTGTAAATAACTTTCCTTTCGTTAAAATAACTTCCTAATTGTGTATCTCGATCGACCTTATCCTTATGGATCCAGGGTCCTGAAACTGTTTTTACAAATTCCAGACGACATTGGGAGCTAGACTGAATATAGTAGGCACTTACGCTTGTGATTAACCTCGCAAATTCTCTTAATTTTGAACACGACTATATACAGTTAAAGCTAAAATTATACAAAATTGGATTTTCAGAGCCACAAATCTCCCGCTTATGCGGGTAAAATTAATTAAATTTGTAAAATTTTGAGATTATTTATTATCTCGTAAAAGTAGAGTAAAACTTTATTGCAATGAAAAATCTAGTATTATATTGAAGGTTTGGGTCAGTTAAAGATATGAAAATATGAAAATAATCATTGCTGATCCCCCGAAAAAAACCTGACTTTTCAAAGGCTTTTCCGATACAATTATCAAAAGTTAAAAAACCCTAAATCGTATTTCGTCTTAACAGACCACTTGAATGAAATTCAATTTAATATCTAAATTCAATTTAATTTAATTTAAGTCAAATTAAGCGTCAAGTAGACTAAGAAAATACCCCGACACGGATCTGATCTCTATGAAGAATTCTACAAAAACAATGGAAAACCACCTGAACTTATTTTGAAATATTATTTGCAATAAATCAGTAGTATCTCAAAAATTACATATAAAACGCAAATTTACAACAACTTTTGCAGTGAAACATTTATTTTTACAATTAAAATTTCATCTTATAAAACATAAAAGATGTACAATAAGGCCAATAGTTCAAATGATTATTTATTAAATATTTAGCTAACTCCTAATTAGGAAAAAAAGGCTACCGTTTTATTTCCATTAGGCATTTTCTGTACACCTTCTAGAAGAATCAGTGGTTTGTTGCAAGGGTTGCCGTTTAATATTTTAAAGATCCCTAAAAATGCGATTGGAGGAGAGGAATTTTAATTGACGTACAAAATTTTATTGCACATTGGTGAATGTCAATTTGTGGATGCAAACTGGTGTGAAAAATTCTTAAAAATGTATTGCTGATTGGTCTGTAGAGAAAAAGTAATCAGGTGTTAAAATGACGGTTTGAATCTGGCGAAAACGTTGCTTCAATATATCACGAGCCAGTTGAAACTGAAAATTAATTTTCTCGCCAGCTTCAGATCCTCATTTTAACACTTAACTATTCTATTCTATATTACTCAGACCAATTATCAGTACTCTTTTTAAAAAGTGAAGGCTTTGCAGAAAAAAGGGCTCCGCTCCACTATGGTAAATTTTGTGTTCATGGGTCGTTTTCGTTAAAAAATACCCGTTTTTTGCATTGGAGTTAAAAGCCATTAGACTAAACTTAAAAAATCATTTTACTAGCACGTTTAGAACAAACGTAACATTCTTGTTAACGTGAAGACAAAAGTTTAGAACATAAGTTAAAAATTAATTTTTGAATTTTTTTAAATTTTCCGAAAATTTAACATTGTGGAGCTGGGGCCTTCTTGATGCAAGCCCTTCAGTTTTTTTCCCTGGAATTTGCATCCAGAAAAGTTCACTACGATTTTGTATGCCAATTAGAGGTTTTTTTTCGCCAGTCGCATTTTAAACATCTTTAACATATGTGAAGGCAAGCCTCCACATGAGATGCTAACTGCAAACGGCACTGATCACGAGGCGATTCTGAAGGACGAAACCGGTTTCTCGCTCTCTTCTGCTGCTGGAGTTCGTCCAGGTAGGACGCCCTTCTGGGCTGTCCTGGCCAAGTCCTCACATCCCGAGATTTTCTTGTTCCCTGGCTGCGTGAGTTAGCCATTTTTCATCTTTGGAGTCCCATCGAATTAAATCCATATTAAAAAAACTTATTTGGTCGATTGCCTGTAAAGCAGCATTTCGAGATCCATCTTCTGATAATGTTTTGTGACGAAACGATATTTTGCGCAAAATTTCATCGGACTCTTGTTCGTTCCAAGAAGTCACACAGCCACGTGCTAATTCTTGAGGCCTAAGACTCCGAACTGCAAATACATTTGAATTAATTTCATCAAAAATGTGAGTGACTTCATGCAGCTAACTCTACCGAAATATGCTATTCACGTAAGGACACTTCTTTCGCGGATGAATTAAGATTTTTCTGGACTTCGTCTGTAACTCACGAGCAGCTTCATGTGCGCCTTGCATTAGTTGTTTTATGTCTGGCAATGTGATATTTTTTTATATATATCTTTTACAGTCTGGCTAACTAATAAATTGTGAATTGTTTCAACGAGTCAATGTTGTCATTTTGGGGTAAGTTAAGTTTTATTTTTTATTTCCTAGTTCACACATCTTACCTTTAGTCCTTTCCAAGCTTATTACAGGTTATTGCGGCACAATAACAACAGACAAATATAACATTTATTAACAAAACCAAATATAACAATATATCAGCTTAAAATATGCAACCCTTACAACAGTAACAAGCCACTGATTATTTTAGAAATTTTCACTCAAAAGGAATAATACCAAGCAAACGGCAGCCACTTTTCCTAATTAGGAGTTAGCTAAATATTTAATAATTATTTGAGTTTTGGGGCATATAGCATATCTTTTATATTTTATAGGAAAAAAATTCAAAACTAAAAAGTAATTCTTTTATTGTGAAACATTTAAGTAAATTCGTTTTTTTAATTCTTTTTTAGATATTATTGATTTATTATAAATAATGTTTTGTTTTTCCATTAATTTTTTAGAATTTATTATAGGGATCGGATTCATGTCAGGATATTTTTCTAGTTTATTTAGAATTAAATCGACTTAGAATTACTTAGAATTAAATTTAATTTAATAATCGATTAAATCGAATTTCACTCGCCTAGAAATACGAAAGCCTCCAAGCAGCGTAGGAAGGCGAAACGCGATTCAGATTATCTTAACTGTTGATGATTGTATCGAAAAAGTCTCATGCCACTTGAAAAGTCAGCCTAATGTCATGGAACCTGCAATAATTAATTTAATATTTTAACGTTGTATCTCTGATTGAACAAAATCTTCAATGCATTGCAATAGTTTCATCACAATAGGTTTTTACTCTTTTTTCTCCATGATAATAACCTCACCTTTAACAATTTATCTTTATTTTCTTCTTCGTTTATGTAACTGAATTGCAGAGTAAAATAAAAATTTATAAAATAATTAAATCGGTGCTCTCGTTTTTGATTTCATTTGGATTTAATGATAATTTTAGTAAAATTCGATTCAAAAGGTTATACTGCAAAAGACAAGTTTGTGTAAAATTTATAAATTTTAGGCAGTTAATAGATATAATTAATTTTTCAACAACTCAGCTTTTAACTTAACTGCATTGCCTTGACATTTATTTCATCAATATTTACTGTAGAATATGTAAATGACGATATTATAGTTTCTGCGTCTTGATCCTCAACTATGCGTTACTAGAACGTAACCGTCATTTTATTTCATACTTTCAGCACCTATTCGGAAAGTTATAATACACTAAAAATTTTAATTTGCATTTAAAGTTTCTTGAAAAATGAGTTGAACTAAATTTTTATTCTTTTTCCTCATCTGAAAAGTTACAAATTCAATAAGGATCACTCTTCGGCATTTCGAAAGTTTATTTCCTAACAACCCCTTTTCCTGAAAACTAACGATCGAATTAAAATATAGCAAGACCCATCGTCATCCATTTGCAAGCCAATATTACAACCATTTGATCTTGAGAAGATTAATGGCTGAATCTTACTCTAAGCCAGTCATGTATCATCGGAAAGACGAGTAAACTTTCGAAGTCTTTAGGATGCAATGAAGGTGCCTTTCCCACAGTAGAAACGAGTTGAAAAGTTATCTGGCACCTCTGCAAAACTTTTTTTTTCACATCCTTCTTTGCATATCTTTCTCATTTACTATTATAAGAAGTAAATTATAGACGTTCTTGACAGCTTAGACTTTTAGCCTTTTTTTGTTTTTAAATGAGCTCAAAGCACCCCATGCTAAACGCTTTTACGTTCAACATCAGAAATTCTACTTTTTTCTATTGCTGGTATTACGAGCAACTGACACAGAAAAAGAAGAGTTGGCGAAAGCTATTACTAAGTCATTATCCATAGAAAAACTTATAAAAATTGTAAAAAACCTACCATTTGCATATAAGTATATTCGTCATTTCTAAATCGTTTTTAATGAAATGGCAACACACTATTATATTCATTTTCTCACCTAAATTTCTATGCAGACTAGGAAGAAACAATGCTCTTAATTCTATTAACTTATATTAAAAACTTATAATTAAACATGATATTATTGATTACTACTAGAAATAATTATAATGTATCTCAGTTTTAGTGTTCTGAATAGTATTAATTACTGTTTGAATGTTTAATAGTCAACAGAATTCTTTTTATACGCGTGTCTGTGACTTATGTCACTTTATTGACCGTAACATCAGATCAAGTCAACGAATTGTATTATGCCCAAGAGGCAAGGCTTGGGACTATCATTGGATTAAGCCTTAATAAACTGTACTGTCATTAGGTTATTTCGAAGCAGGAGAAATAAAAAAATTAGCAGTGCCTTCACCAGGACTCGAACCTCGGAACTCTCTAATACGTGCCGAGCGTGCTGACCACGACACTGCGAAGGTATGCTAAAAAGGCGAGCGAACTACCTTTATAAAATGACACCATGCATTTGCTCAGACTGCCTCAGTTTTGAAAGAGATTTCATGGTTGAACAGATCCGAAAGTCAGTTATGTCTCTTCTGTTTCTACAGGCCTCTCTAGAGGACTTTTAGATCAATATTTTTAAGTGCCCCAATGCTGAAAAATACCGTACAATTACAAACATCTATTATTTGTCTGGGAGCGAACCCAAGTCAAAGGGGAAAGTATTCGACTCCCCTTTGGATTAGCCTTTGGAACGCCCTTGGGAAAAAAAACGCCCCTTTGGACGTAATTTAAAATCTGAAACCTTTCAGATTTTTTTTAACTTTTGTACTTTGGTTACTAAATCTGTATTAGACATTATTGTGTTTTTCTATAACTTTTTATTCGAATTAAAATATTTTACTTTGCTTCGAAATTTTTTTCTTAAATTTCGTTTCCAAAACTCCCGTAATTTACTCCTCTAAAATGTACTGCTTAAATTTGCTTTGAAACTATGTTTCAAAAATATTTAGCAACCATTTTATTTTGTGAGTTACTGATTCTTCTCTCACTAAAATAACTAAACTTCTGACAGTCAAATTCCGTATCTCAATAAGCGATTTTCAAAAACGTAAGCTGCTTGCTTCAGCGTATTTTAATAGCCAGTTTCTTCAAATGACTTTCAGAATTTCAAACGGCTATGTCCCTTTGTGATTAACAAATTCATGTCTGTGGAGTATTATGCAAATTGTGAATTTTTAGATCTGTAGCGTAAATTAATAACCAACAAAACTTTCTGCAACGCCATTACCATTTCCTTATAACGCAACAAGCTGGAAATCCTCTTTAAAATTATTTTAAAGGGAATTAACGTACTTTCTTAAGTAGATAAATTGTATAAAGTGTATAAATCGTTGTATGTAAATTGTTCTACTGCAAACTTATTCCACACTAGAGTTCTTTTTTTTTTTTTTTTTTTTTTTTTGGAGTGGGGCGCTTTAGTATTTTGCAAGGCAAAACTTGATATGTCGCATTACCTGATATGAAGGCCCGCTTTGGACAGTACTGGGTTCTAACTATAGACCCGGTAGCTTACAATATCCTTATAAACACGAGGAAGTTCAGCATGCAATGGACAAGAAACAACGTAAGAGAGTTTGTAAAGGTTTTGAAATGTGTCAAATGCCTTGGGTATAACCAACCAGCGAAATATAACAAGGAAGATAAAGTTAATGCCAAATGCGGCTCCACAGACCAATTGTGACCAAAAAACAGTCAGATGTGTCAATTGAACAAAGGTGAGTAAACGATATAATACAGGCCTCGAAGCCCAACATGATAGTCGAGATAAGAAATACCCATGCTACCTAAGAGAGTTCGAAGGACTAAAACAACGAACATATTATGGATAGTATCCAAATAATCCAGCTTAATCTTAAGCACTACAGGCAACCTAATGATAAATTTTGAATAGAGCGACAAACTCAAAGTAGCATGTATCCTTACACACAGTACAGTTTGTACACAGTAAAGTTTGTACACAGTACAGAACAAACTGTACGGGTTCCCCACAAAATATAGGAAGTTCTATTCTAGAATAGACGCAAAAACTGAACTGATTATAGCGGACTCAAATCTCCCAGTTCTGGAACATTTTAGCTTTCCGGAGATAATAGCGCTTTCTATAGGCAATGACTCAAGGTTTATACTAATCACGGTATAGTGTCCCCCATCGCAGGACATCGCATCAATCCTGACAGCCCTAGTAAGTTTATGCAGGATAATAACTGCATGACTACAATAATTACCGGAGATTTTAATACCAAAAGTCCCCTATGAGACCCACATAATACGGACATACGAGGCCTCAAAGTATGCGAGTTCATAGACAGCACTGGATTATCGATTGTCAACGAGATAGGGGGTACGCCACCCTTCGCAGAAGTAAGTGGCAACAGCTGGATTGACCTCACACGTATCACAAGAAGACATAGAATCAGGATTGATAATTGGAAGTAAGAGCAAACAATAGCAATCATAATAATATCTAGTTTGACGTCTCCAGCATTCATTACCCAACATGGCAAGGAACGAAAACCAATGTACGAGATACCAACTGGCTAAGTTTCAAAAGGGATGTCTCAAAATCTCTAGCAGACCCTAGAAATCTTACAA
The DNA here is from genome assembly GCF_044657685.1 of Stegodyphus dumicola. NCBI lineage: Eukaryota > Metazoa > Arthropoda > Arachnida > Araneae > Eresidae > Stegodyphus > Stegodyphus dumicola. The sequence continues at coordinate 113,636,603 of NC_140772.1, read as the reverse complement.
CTATCGAAGAAATCGATAAATATATAAGTGAAGTTACCACTTGTTTCCACGAGATCTATCAAAGAACGGTTTTCTCACATAACTCGAAACCAAAACCGCGCACCTACCCATGGTGGACAAAGGATCTCTCTATACTCAGGATAAAGGTTAGAGCAACAAGGAAGAGATTCCAAAACAACAACTGGAGACGAAAAAGCCTGTAACAGGCTGCTTTACCAAAGGGTACGTGCACAGTACCGGCAAAAGATGTATGAAGAAAAAAAGCATGGGACATAATCACTGTCAGCTCTCCGTTCGGTATAGCTAAAGGTAAGAGCATGAGTCCATTACAGATAGGTTCAATTTTAAAAAGACGACGGCACAATAACGAACACAATTGAGGATACAATTAGGGAAATAATAAGGTTCTATTTTCCAGAAAATGAACCCAGTCAGGACTCTACATATCACGTAGATATCCGTGCCCAATCAACCGAGATTCCAAACTCAGTTGACGATCAGCCATTCACACTAGAAGAAATGCAGAGTACGATAAACTCAACACGCAGAGTTAAAGCTCCTGGCCTGGAAAGCCTCACAATTGAAACCATAGAAGAACTTAGGCTCGCGGACGATAAACAAATTCTAGCACTCTTTAACAAGTGCCTTGAATTACGTTATTTTGCGAAGGAATGAAAAAACGCAGAACTGGTCTTGTTCCAGAACGCGGAAATACCAAAGTCCATGCCCAGTTCTTACAGACCTATCTGCTTACTCTCAGCATGGGGCAAAGTCCTTCACAAGATGCTTACGCAGAGATTAACGTATTGCCTGGTCAAAAACAAACTATTAAACCTCGCCCAATAGGGGTTTACTAAAGGGTGGATCACCACCGATGTCCTCAACCGTGTACAAGACATCATCTTAAATAGCAGACAACATAACATCCATACGTGTATAATATCGCTTGACGTAGCGTCAGCATTCACTAAACTATGGTGGCCAACACTCGAAACAAAACTGAAAGACCTGCGATGCCCAAAGAATCATTTACCAACTAACGACAAGCTACCTCACAGAACGTCAAGTGACCTACAAAAAAGACGCTCTAAATATTACGATAAAATACCACAAAGGAGCCCCAAAGGGGTCTAATTTCGGACACATCATGTGGAACATAATTGCAGACTCAGCGCTAAACATCAACTTTGGAGACAATGCCAAGATACAAGCTTACGCCGATGATATTATACTCATAATAGACGGAGGAGAACAACAGAGCGTAAAGCAGACGTAGCACTCAAATTGCTTACAAGTCAAGCCAACAAACTCTGTTTCATTATTGAAAATACACAGATGATAGTCTTTCCAGAGGGCTTAAAAATCGAAGCGAATCCACCCCGCATAAAGTAGGAAGGGCATACACTGCGACGCTAGGATACCATTAAATACCTCAGATTCATGCATGATAAGAAACTCACGTGGGTTTCACATCTTACGGAATTCTGAGATAAGACGCATCGAGTCATCAATAAACTAAACAGGATAATCACAGACCAGTGGAGCCAAAAAGGACGCCTGTTAAAACACCTATACATAAATGCAATTGAACGCATGATCCTCTACGGCTGCCCAGTCCGGATGACTGGCAGAGCAAGAATATGTCAAAAACTTCAACAATTACAGCGAGTAATCCTGCTAAAAATCACCAGCGACTATAGCATTACCTCAACGGCAGCACTTTAGGTTCTAGCTGCCACGCTTCCACTTGACCTAAAAGCAGAATTAGAAAGATCGATCTACCGACTTCTACAGTACAAAAAAGGAACTTCACACTAAAGAAGATTTACATCTATCCTATGCCAGCATAGAAAGCTTCCAAGATCGCCCTGTCTTACATCGAGGAGATCTACCATCCTTTCCTGGTGCACCGCCACTCTCAGGACAGCAAAGAGAGATTTTCTCTGGTGGATAAACAATTTCAGGACGAGTAAGGGCAGCGTTCAGGGTCGTTTCGTACAATGAAAATTTTATCAAGCACAATTCCGTCTAAGCAACCAGGCTTCAGTCTTCCAAGCCGAGTCCCTCTCTCTCAAAGAAGCAGCACTATGATTAGGTACACAACCAGCAGTACTTCAGTCTTTATACATAGCATGAGCGTTCTGCATGCGCTAAATTCTTTTCCTCCAAAACATCTGCACGCGGCAGCACTTAGAGACGTCCTCTTGACGTTAGACTCCTCCATCCCTTTAAAGATCAACTGGATAAAAGGGCACTCCGGGTAGAAAGGCAACGAACGAGCTGATGAAAGCTACGACCGCAGCTCTCAAACCAGAAATTGACAAGGAAGTTCCGCTTTCCGCAGAAGTTGCAAAAAAGGCTCCTCAAGATAACATTCCAAGAGACATGGTCATCACGATGATAGGAAAAAGAGACAGGAAGATTTACTTACAACATCTTCCCAATACCTACTCTCAAGAGGCTCAAATCCAACCAACTGGTCTGTACCAACCACGGGGAACTCGCAGCGTATTACAGACGATTCCTCAGACGGGACGTCAACTGTTCCTTCGATCTTCTCGGAGAAGACGCAGACGCACTTCAGTACTTGCTCTCCTGCGCTCTGACAGAGCACCTTCGACAGCAGTTCTTTTCTTACAACTACATCACATATGAATAGACTGTTCACGGACTATTACTGCAACAAGGTCATCTTAGATAATGAAGCAAGTGAATGAAAAGAATTATATCCAAGAAACTGAAGATTAATGTAAAATGTAGAAAGGCCTAACCGTCAGATTGCTAGCAACGACTAAGATGACCTTCTAACCCTGTAGTTCTATTAACTTAGCTTGGCGGAACAGGTTAAATAAAGTGACCATATTACCTGATAGTTTTAATTTACATTCTTTTCAAACATCGCAGTCAAACATATAAACTTTAAATTCTATTAATAGATTTTAAGTTTATTTTTAAACTATGATCTTAAATCGGCTTAAAAATTTATGAATAGAAGATTAAACAAGCAGAATTTATTAAGAGGAAAGTTTCAAACGCATTTGCATTATAAGCAAATAAAATTATCTAAAGTATAAAAATGTCTTTATACTTACATTTACTTCACTTGAGGTAAGCAAAAAGCACTTAAAATTAATGAGAAGTGGAAAATAAATTTCATGACGCCATTTTGAAAATCCATTTAAGATTATTTCGCTTTTAAACTAAATTTTTGATACGAAAGCATATGCGATGCGAAAATTAAAATATTAACTTGAAGTTGTGTAATTTGTTAAAAATTCTAAAGTAAAATATTTTGCAAGTATTTTAACTGGACTAAAATACTTGCAAGTGTATAGAATACTAAAGGTTAGTATAAAATTCAAATTAATCGACATCTGATTAAATATTTCTATTCTTTCAATTTCTGTTTTTTATGTTACCCGTCTTTAAAAAAGAAAAAATACATATTTTGAAGCTGCATATAATTTTTTCTTGGAAACTTATTCGTGTGTAAATATTCGTCCAGTTAAAATATTTTCATAGTTTTTCACTGTCTTGTGTGAAAGCAATGTTAGGCATGCGGAGAAAACCAAAATATCTTAAAATTTTCCTTTTCTAGAATTAAATAAAAAAAAAAAAGGGTCATCTGTCCCAAAATATTGTCTTCTATCTATAAATTCTGATATTGTTCTTTCTTTAGAAACATAAAAATAAATCAATAAAAGCGCCATCGTTTTTGACAAAAAAAATTGGGGCACTTCCATGTGAGTTCAAAATATCATTCATCATAAGATATTCTTAGGCCGAAAGCAAAAGTAAAAAATAGGAGAATTAGACAAAAAATGCTTAAACCATCGATTACAGAACATAAGACTAAAGAGGTAAAAAAAAACTATTTTTCCTTCAGTTTCGTGCAATTAATTCTCTCTTCAGACTATATAGCCGGGTACATAAAAAACCCTGCTCTGTTTCCAAAAAATTCCCGGCTATTAGACTACTTTAATTGATAAGAAAGCACAGAATTAACAGTTTAATTTTCTTTCGCAAATTTTTTCTGATGTATTATTTCATCCGCTGTATCTCTTCCCTCGATTGCTTTGCTCTTAATGGTCTATCTTTTTTTTCACTTTCTTTTCTGATGCCTGCTATATATTTTCGCTTTTTTAGAGGGTCTAATTACTAATATTTGAGAAATTCAGTTAAGTTAGAAGTAAGATTATCTATTAGATTGAAATATTTTCTTCTTTTCCTTTCAGTTTTCAGGCTATTATTATAAATTATTTTAAAAGCTGCTGTCTAGCAAAATATTTGACAGTTTGTTTTTTAAATCTCAAATACATCAATAAGTTAATAGATAAAACGACTCCAATAAGTTTGATGAATACTTCGCTTTCAGCAGTTTCCGTTTTTTCCCTTAGTTTATAAGCATTTCAGTTACAGTTCTAAGATAGCAGTAACCTACTACTCGTATTATAATTTTATCTCGAACACTGATCTATGTTTTTATGGAATGTGTTGTAAATAACACGCATAGAATTTATTACGTTTAAGAAATATGAAATAAATAGTCTGCACATAATTAATATTTTAATTCAAATTTATATTATTTTTTTACGATTTATGACTATCTGTTTTTAGAACAGATGCTAACGCAGAGGTTTTTCTAATAAGGATTGGTTCATATTCAAGACATACATGATAAAAAACACGAAATCCCTATATTTAATATTTGGAAATAACTATGAATATATTCACTTAACAATTCTGCGAATTATCATAGTCATCCATATATCGCTATCTATGATTATTGATGGTTTTTTGTATAAATAATTTTGTTCTTTGAATATAACAAAAGTATGCAATTATTCTTTTGTTTCTTTGAAAATGAATATACTGAGTACATTTATTGGTATTTTGGTATTCTTTACTTGGTTAGAACCACCAACGACTGCATGGATAAGATCACCGAATGAACCAATTCCATGTAAAAGATCTGCTTGTAGATGTTTTTTTTTTTAATCCTTATCCATGTGTAACATGAAACATAATGGAATCCTCCCCTTTTTGTATCCTTCCTTCCTCTCTGTATTCTTCCTTTTTGGGGCATATAGTTTAGAATATTTTATCTAATGCGTTAACGGTCAATTTCATTTCGTTTATTTCTTATAGTTGAGCTTAGTGGTGTACATTTTATGAAGAGCTATTAATAAAAAAAAACGAAGCGAAGCTATTGCGGGAAACCTATGGAACAGGAAAAAACGTGAACTGGAAGAAAATAATCATAAGAGTAAGAAAAAATTTAAATGTGAATGCGACATTATAAGAAGCAGAATCACTTGATCAGTGCCATTTCCGCAGGCGAGAGTGAGAAATAGACTCGTCGGAGAAGGAACAGCAGTTTTAGCTTTATAGCAAAAGTACTTTCTTCGTTATTCTACGGACATCAGCACTACTATTATTCTTGACATCCAAAACCTAATTACAGGTATCTGGCCTTTTTTTGATGAGTTTAGTATTGAGTTCTTATGCGAAACGAACATTTGAACGGAAGGAGCGATGGACTGCCTCGTCATTTAAATGCTAACATACCTACTGTCTGAAACGTCACGTTCACATGTCTCTTTTGTCGAACCATAGGTTTTCCATGTACACTTTCCATTCATTTTTTACGGACTATAATTTGTACGGAATTTCTGTATACTAAGAGGAAGTATTAATTTATGTTTATTAAGTGTGCTAAATTGCTTATTTAATTTGTACAACATTCAAAATTTAAATCATTTGCACAGACTTGGTGATAAAATTCCTATTGCAAATATGCAAATTGTACAAATCTTAATTTTTTTGCATAATAAAAATTTATACACAGCAGAAGAAAAATAGTACAGTTTTTAACATTATAGACGACGCATTGGAATCAGTATGTCATATGGTTCACTTGGTTTAGCCTGTTTAAACAGCTATACGACCGTGTATATTTAAAAAGCATCAGAAATACGAATACGAAGCTTACGATTCATTCAAGACGAGCATCGGACTGACGATCACAACTGAGAAACAGATTTCCGTGATTAACAAAATGTTAGTTACCAGTTGTATATACGTTTAAGAACTTCGTGTGCCTTCAATTAGCATCGGGATTTTCGGACTTCGAATCCCGGCGAGAGCATTGTAGATTATTTGTGCATTCCAGTCTAAGATAAATACCTAATAGACTCTAGAAGTGGTAACTGTACTATAATAATTCGTCACCACAACAAGATCTGACGACAGGGTTCTCTCTTCTCCAGTATCCTCTTGCGTGGAAAAGAATGTAAAGAGGTTTCTCCTTTTGTACTGCTTACCTTCGTGATGTAATTGAAAAACACATCTGGCTGGCAGTTGGAAGGTTCAAAGTTCGAATTTTGACGATAACATTCATTAAAAACCCACAAAGAAAAACATCATGTTCAAAACAGATTACATAATGTCACTATAATTTACAATTTTTGCATAAACCCAAAAATAATTTCAACCAAGCTGGTATGATAAAGTAAAAGCTAATGCACAAAATCAAAACTAAAGTCAAGGTGTAGCTGAAGGGCATACTCTTATATGAATTAATTTCATGCTCATTTTTCATGATTCTGTCTCCAAACGAACTGTAATTAGGTAACAATCAAAGTAATTATTTTACTTTGCAATCAATAAAAGACGAATAATTTCTATAAGTAAATCTTAGGTACTGCCAATTTAAAAATCCTTAATAATAATATTAAGTACTTATCCAAGCAAGTTAACTCGAAATGAATTTCGGTTACTGAATACTTACTGTTTGACTATTAATTTAATTACGTTGTGATTACCAAATTAACAGTAACGGACATTAGGCAAAATTAAAAACGTTTCCATTGACATAAGTTTATCCATTTAAGAAAGAGTTTGGCTTAACAAATTTTCTGTATTTTAAAAGTTAAAAAGAAAAGAAAATTATATTTTCTAATTTTTGTTTTGCTGTTTACATAGTTTTATAATTACCAAACTGGTCTCCTTGAGGGAAACTCGATATATTAAATATTTTGTTTTAGCTTAAATAAAGCAAATTTAAATCTTTTTTGATTAAAAGTTATATTAATCTTTTATTTAAATGAATTTTGCGCCTTAGAATCTCACCCAAATATGTATTATCTCTAATTTAAAAACTTGATAGTTCAGATGAATAAATTTCCATGGCGCTGAAACATTTTCTTATTAAATCTTTTATTATATTATATTTAAAATAAGATCAATCATCTCATAAAGGTCGAATTAAACATGTTTTTTTGCAATGTAAATTTAACTAGACTATAGTATGTAATGTGTGAAAACAATACAGATATATGTATATGCATTTTAGGTTAACATCGAATACATTTGTTTCTCAAACATAATTATAGTTAAAAGACAAAACAATGCTGGCTGTTGACCAAAGGTCATATTATCATTAAATTTAAGCATTTTCGTTTACAATTCCAAATGTGTATTTTTCCATAGTAAAAATTTCGAAACCAACGCAGTGTTGTTAACCTCGTGTAAAAATGGAATTCACTTGCGCTATCAGATATAGGTACCAAGCGTTGTGTTTCACGAACAAAAACGTTTCTTTTTGGTAAGGTATTTTAATTTCTTCTTTATACAATTCTTTTCGTCGTTTATCATCCACATATATAACGCACAATGTACGACAAGTGATGTGATGAATGAAGTGATTCCTACAGGTACGCTTGCAGAATTCTCCCATTAGATGGGAACGATAAATCATTTGTTAGGTCAAATTCATTCTTTGAACATTTTAATCTCAATATTAGAAATAAGTCTATTATTACTTTGTTTTCTTGTAAAAATAAATATTCTCTCTTCGCTAAAAATTAAAAAAAAAACAACTAATTTACTGCCATTTTGTAGATTTCTTATATATTTAAAATGATCAACACAAAAATAAATGCTGAAAAGGTGCTATTTACTAATATTGTTTATTTATTTTGAGTAATAAAGAGTACATATTCTTTATTTAAAGTGACAACTCAAATTTGACTCACACTTTTAAATAAATGATCTATCTTAATTGGATAAGAGTTTGAATTAAAATGTAATTTTGTTTAGGAGCAAGATTTTCTTTCTCATTACCGACTTAATAAATACTTAATAATACTCTTAATGAAAACGAAGTGCTTGATTTATCAATTGATTGAGAGTGGGATATTAAAGTAGATACTATTTATCCGTTGACAACAGAACTTCCCTATAAATATGCATGCAGAATCCAAACCTATATATTAACAAAATACATACATAGGTGTAGGACATGAGACAGTGTCTTCCGTATGATTTTATTGTTCTCTCTGACTCACCATATTGCCTGCAAACGGGCTAGCTGCTTGCATATTTTCATGGTTTGCCTGGTGTGTTGTGTGGATACGAGCTTGTGTTTCTTAGAAAATCCTTCACAAAGTCTTTCCTTCCGCTCGGAAGATAGACTTCTTGTGCTTTGCCATAATCAACCAAATCAACTCACTATTCCATAGAAAAGACGATAAAAAAATTCGTAGAACAGGATATAAAATAGCATCATTTTATTAACCAATATTTAAATATAATTCTTTCTTTTAATAATATACATCCATAGCTTTGCTTTAATTTCTGAATGCATTTAACCTCTGAAGGAAAAAATCATCTCCACCTATGTTATTAAATAAGGAAGCATATGTACACATGTATTATGCTCCTCGCATTATGGAAAAACGGGTACCCCTCGATCCACCTAATTATGAACGCACGTATCTTTCACCTGAACATGTGTACCTTGAAGTTCGAGTTTTAAATTTCGAATTTCCTTATTTATTCTATGTTTTGTGCTAACTTAATGAAATTTCTGTTTTCGAAATCAACGATTTAAAAACGTAAAACAGAGCGTAAAAAGCGTAAACATGTGTGTTTTTCAAATTTAATCAAGTTAAAACTTTGAAAAAAATGAGTTACCACTATCCGAAATAAAATATTTTTATCCTCCATGGGCCAGTGTGTTACCGCTCCACCAAGAGTAAGATGTTTAATTTATCTCTTAATCTTTCTGTTGTTGATTAATGAAATAAGCATTTTAAAAGTAATAAACGCATGTTATAACTTTTAAATCTTATATATTTACTACTTTTGCTATCTATGTCTTTATATGTTGTAAATATGTATTTCTTTTATTGTTATTCTTTTTTCTTTCCCTATATTATTAATATTGGTTATAACCATCATTAAAATCATTGTATATATTTTTTTCTTTTTTCTGCTGGTCGCGCGAATGGCTAGTATTCTAAAAGCTAGTCTTCTATAGCATTTGTAAAAAATCATCACAGGAAAAATCGCATGTCACAAAGATCGGGCTTTCAAGCAAAACACAATCTATTTAGAGCAAGCAAACAGGCTTGCTCTAAATTTAGAGTTTGCTAATCTTATTAGTTTGCTTAATTAGCAAACAGCAATCTCTAAATAGCAAACAGAAAGAAGTACAAGGGGCACCAAAAAATCGCCATGGGCAAAACTGCTATTGCCCCACTGCACTAACCATCTATGGAGGTGCACCCTCACGGGGCACGGAAACGCCATGCTAGGGCATTTGTTTACATTGCAGCATTTATAATAGTTACATATTAATGTTGCATAATATGCATTACAGACAATATTGACATAAGGTATACTTTACACGGATACTTTGCAGTTGCATGAATAAATACAATAAGTTATTTACAGATGTATATACATATTTCTTTTGTGTTTCGGTTTGGAGCTTTGTTGGTGGAGGTGAGTGATTATGGTACGTGGTTCGTTGTTTGTTTAGCAAGTCTTAGAGTGGCCAATAGACACTTTCTTTTGTCAGCTCTCTTCTTCGCTGATTCTTAATTCTTTTTTTATGATTTTGCTGTCAACTATGAGTAATATATTCTTGTTTGTTTCCCAATGCTGAAGGTAATTATTCCTCAAAAGCTGTTTGGCATTCCAGAAAACATAGGTGACAATCTTGGCTAATGATGCTGACATCTGAAATTAGTATTTTCTCGTAGGAGAAAAATCATATTTCTAGGTCATTCTCTGCTAATTATTCTCAAGATCAAAACAGTCTGCCGCTGTACCCATATTTTATCTATGATCGCACATCCATAAAAAGTCTCGAATCTGCTGAAATATTGTCAAAAGTAACTCCATGATCCTCAAACCATCTGTTTTCTTTGCCTCCGTTAAAGTGCTGGGTACGTTTTTCCTTGAAACGTTTGCCATTATGAAGTGTTTTCTTAAAGTATTTTCCGCTGTACGGAATGAAATATCTGCAGTATCTTACATGGTCAATAGTCACATATATATGGCATCACAAGTGGTTTCGACTTTGGCAATAATTTCCTCCTCTGACTGATGTGGATGGACGATCAGAGCGTTGTCATTTCCACAGGAATTTTTTCTTGGACGAAATTCTGTAGCTCATTGTGAAATCATGGAAGAAGCATCTGCTAAGGTTTCATACAAATGGCTATACCGCCTAGCCGGGATAGTGTTTAGCGACTCTGACTGCTGTACTGAAGGGCCCTGGTTCGAATCTCGGAGAAGGTATGGATGTTTGTAATTGTATAGTACCAGTAAATCCTCTCAGGAGGTCGTGGTAGGTGAAGAGGGGGTAGGAGTACTCGTTTTCAAAATTAGAGGCGGAACTGAGCAAAGTCATACTGTCATCTTATCGTGGCCAAGGATGTTATCAACTACAGACGCAATCTTGCCTTCTTGTCACGAAGAATTTGGTAGGCTTGTTGGGATATCAGACAAGCGAGATTAGTCACAACAACAACACAAATACCTGTGAATGTTCTATTCCGATATGTTCTCGTGAATATTCTTCAATGAATATTTTATCACGTTTTTTCATCGTGTTTGTATTTGGAATTTGTTTCTTCAGTTTAAAAAAGGAAATTTGAAGAATAGATATCAAAATCTGTCATTAAATCATGCATAAATTAGTATGATACTGCGTAAAATTTATGTCTATATCTGATACGCCTAGACTATATCGTGTACATTAAAATTTCAAACATCCAAATTAACTACATTACATTTCTTTTAGATAGTAGATGAGCGATCTTAAAAAATTTAGCTATTTTTCCTCTCATGAAGTCGAACCAAACTTTAGATAGACTAGCAACGAACTATCGCTAGATATAAAATAAAACTCATCTTTGAAAGTGTGTAAAGGACACTTTATTTACAACTAAATAAGCACACCTGGTGCTTACAACTCCACCAGAACTTACAGTGAGATACCTTAAATAACGGGATAAGTTCAAATTTAAAATAAGTAAAAAAAAAAAAAAAAACATTTTATCCTCGGTCATAAAACTTGAGTGGCAAAAACTAATCGAAAAATATAAAAAATAGCAGAAATAATGCAAAAGGAATTATGCTATTACTCATTGAAATTATGCTAAATACTATCAAATAAAACAATACATGCATCATCACGCATACTTAATTTATATATAGAAAAGGAACATTTGTTGTCGCTAAGCAATCATTTAAAGCAATCATCGTTAAAGAACAGTATGCTTATTTATAAAGTATAATTAGTTTTATAGCACTGTTTATATGTCCATAGTTGCCAAACATTGTAGGCATATCTTCCCGCTAAAAATACGACTTAAATTAATTTAATACCTCTTAAAATATTTGTAATCTGTTATATCATTATTTCCTTATATTTTATAAATCAACAGAAAAATTAAAATCTCTTAAATAAGTTATTAACAAGCTTAATTTTAACAACTATTTATGCAGCTAGAATTCCGGATGAACTGAATCCAGGTAATCGGAGTTATATTGTTTATTAATAACTTTCCAAGAGTATTAAAAATGCAGTTTTCTACAAACATATTTACCTCTAACTAAATCTTGAGAAAGCATCACATAAGATATTAATAGTATTCCTATTTTAATTGAGTCTTATGATGGCCACATTTTAAAAATTTCTACTTGCTGTTGCATTTACAGAGAGTTTCGTCATATATAATACCCCCACTCATACTTTATTATACATTACACTACACAATAAAACTCACACTACACAATAAAGATAAAATGCGAAATCAAATCATTACATTTCCATTTAGCTACATTATAATATTTTCTGGAGTTCTTTACTGCTGTTGTTACTTCTTTATACGAACGTATTTAACGATGTATATATCATCTTTAACGATGTATTTTAGTGACATCTGTACGTAAGGATAGAATAAAACACTCTCTTTCCCAAAACGAGTTGCAAAAAGGATTTAAAATGGATTCAGAAGAGATTTTTTTCGTGACGTTTGTACGTACGTGCGTACTATGTATGTATCTCGCATAATTAAAACACATTAGCCTCTAGACGTTGCAATTTAGTACAGAGGACTGCTATAACCTGCATTTCTGCATCTCCCTTTTTTGTTGCAATCGACCGCACCAAATATACCCACTGTGTTACTCAGCTCTGTGAGCTCAGTCTTTTTTTCCTTATATATTGGTAAATTGTGCATTTTTTTTCTTTCAAATGATTTAATTATGTTGTTCTTATCTTCCAGGTAAGGCGTTTATGCGTTTAGGTAATCTGCATGCAATAGTTGTAGAATTATCAAAAATTTAAAAGTTGTAAGTGCGGCTAAGCGTAATGTTTTTATCATAGCAATCATATTTGTTTACATTTGAAACTTAGCAAAATAGTGAATTGAGACACTTTATGCACCTTCAGTGTCTTTTTGCCGAGTGAGGCCAAACGCAAACCTTCAGTTTTGTGCACCAAAAAATCTGCTTTCTTGCCCGCTGGCCGAATTGCGTGTTTTTGTTTAGAGCCGAATTGCTCTAATTTTAATTGTAAAATTTGTTTTTTTAACTGTTTTAACTGTATTTGGTGTTTTATTTTTTTCTATATTTTTCAATTTTTAATTTAAGATATTTTGAGGTTTTATATATTTCTGCCGTGCTGCGAAGTGATAACTGAAATAATTGAATAAAAATATATTTCTAAGGAAATTCAGGGAATTTAAAATTTAAAACGTATAATTTAAAATTCCGTACAAGGAAGTCATGTGGTGTCCACATCAGATTTATTTCTATTGCCACTCAGATAATAGAAAATATGCATTTTCTGTGTCAACTCGTAATCAGATTATGATTTAGGAATAATAATTATTAATAAAATCGTGCTAAAAAGAGCCTTCTGGTAAAAAAAATGAAAAGTTTGCAACTGAAAGTATAAAAATTTTAAAGGTGATAAATTAATATTCAGGAGACGCACTCTTGAGGTTTGGTTAAACATTAAAATCTTTCAATGTGGCTTATTCTATTATGTTATTAAAGTCAGTCACATTTTGGAAAGTTTATAATTTAACAATAAGAGTAAAATTTTTAGTTTTGGTAACGTTAAATCATCTAAATTTAGATCTTAACAATGGAAGAAAATTGTAATGATCTTTTTTAGATCTTTGTGTGATCAATTTGTGTTTTGAAATGAAATAAGAACATTCAGTTTTTGAGAAGCTTCTTTTATTTTCCTTCTTGAAATGTAAAGTAAAAATAAAAAGTACTTTTCAATATATGAGGATTTTTCTTCTCAAAAAAAAAAAAAAAAAAAAAAAAAAAAAAAAAAAAAAAAAAATTCGGCGGGAGGAAAAGTAAGAACTTTAATCTACTTATTAATGTTATTGCAGAAACAGATAACATAATACTCCCGAAAAACGTGCATTAAATTCATCTTCAAGTTTATTTAAGTTCTATCATTCGAAAACGAATTAATTTCATTTGTGAAACAACTGACTTTTTATCTGTGATGTTACGTATTTCTGATACCAATTTCTCAAACGGCATAATAGGTAAAGTTCCTACTTCCGATTACTAAAATAATAATAATAATAGTAAAAGGCTGAAAGAATTTCTAGTTATCAAAATTATTCTTTCAAGACTGTTTCATATATAAAAACATTATTGTATTTTATTTTACGATTCTATACGTATATATAATGTGGCAAAATATTGCTACTTATAATATTCTTCAAGAGAAAAATATACTTAGAAAAGATTTGTTTAACCTTCAGCTGCTTAACGCTTTAGTTAAATGTAGTAAAAGGAATTTTAGTACTTTCAGAGTTTTAGACTTACTGGAGTTTAAAAAATATTGGTTGTTCTGAATAAAATAATGTTATAGAATATAGATGCTAATAATAGTATTGTATTTGTTATAGAAACTCGGTTTTTTATGGTGTGCGTGTGTGTGGAGTTAATAATAATATTGTATCATTTTAACTGTACGAATCCATTTACCGTAAAATAAAGTGCGTTCAAAATGCGTTAAATTTCCAATGTTATATTCGTTTATATTCTTTTCTCTTCCTCCCTACTTCTTTTCTCTTTTGATTTCTTATGAGTTGCACTTTACGCAGATGACCGTGGGATTGTGGAAAAACTGAAACAAAAATTGTTAATATCATCCTACATGTTACGAGTCTTTATGTAGCATGATGTGCTATTCTCTATGGAAAACAAACTGGAAAAATATGTTAAGGGCTTTGAACCATTATTGTATAAGTACTTCATATTATTTATTAGCTTAATTTCTTTATGTTAGACACAGAAAACATGGCTTTTTACACTCAATAAGATATTTTCTAACAGGAATAGTATGTGTGGCATAGAACTTAAAATATTACAGCAAGAATACTAATAAATAATAATTTGACAGAATATAGTTTATTCTGTCAAATTATTTTTATTATATCATGTGAAGGCAATAAATGTAAAAGTTTCATCTTAATGTATTTTAATGAGTAATATAATTTAACTAATATTGTTTCTGAAATGAAACGTTTAAAGGAAAATATAATCATGTTTATCTGTTTTTCATTTAATATAAAGTAATTTCATTCTACACTAACAGTACTTTATAATTCGGGATATATTCATCGTAAATTCTACTAAGTTAAAATTTTCTTCTCTTATTCTAGTTTACGCATTTTTCATCCACTTTGCCTAATTCTTCTCCAAAGCATTGTCTTCACCGAAAATATTCAGACTAAAGTTATGCAATTTCAAAAGCACATCAAATTTCTTACGGGTTTTAGACAACACGGCCGTAACCATCAGAGGAAATTTCACACAAAATTCTACAGGTTCGAACCTGCGGCTATATCCATTCGCTTTAATCCCGGTTGCCATGGTAACTACTATTAAAGATGCGGATGGATAAACGACATCTCGACGCTTGTTGCAGTTGAAGGAATCGCTCGCTGTTCTGCTTTTTTGTCTCCAAGGGCGGTGCAGCTAATTCGGAACATGTCACAAACTTGAGTTTCGACACCTCAGGGAATGTTCTTCAGAGAACAAGTTGTCACCGATCCTGTGGGGGAAATTCGTTTTATTTTGGCGGGGAGAATTTTTTTTTTATTGGTCCTTGTTTTCCGTCAACGTTTTCTCATAGTTTTTGTTAGGCCCCAGGTACTTTTTGTCTTGTCATGTTGCAATCTCTTTTTCCAGTTTAAAAGTTAAAAGTTTTAAGTGGTAGAATCAACTGGACCGAATCTGCTCGAAATTGGCTTCACGGTAGCTCGGAGACGTTTCTTTTGTCCATTAACAGAAGTTCTTCACTTTTTTTCACTACATTTAAAAAGTAAAATATGAGATAGTTAATGTATTTTCATTAATAACAGAATATAAATTTAATCAATGCCAGATAATAAAGAATTCCTTTTAGTTGAAGTTGTTTGGTTGTTGTTGGATGTGACTGATTCATTGGAACTAACTGAAATCAGCGAGATCATAGAATCGGTTTTTATCCCATAAAACGTTCTAAGCGTGCAAACCTTACTCGTAATTATTTTAAAGACTTGAAATTATCTGAATTATTGCGAGAATTATACTTTCATCGCGATTAGATTAATAGCTTGACTTCTGTGACCATATTAAATTCTAAATCAAAAGACAAAGTCAATCTATCCAAATAATGTATTTTTATGGAAATAATTCAAGCTACATCAGTACTTACCGAATATTACCGGTGCACGTATGGACGGCAAAGACCTCTGAATCCGGTTTCAGCCGATATAAGGACCATATAATATAGGAATATAGTGAATAAGATATTCATTGCGCGTAGAGCGTATGGTAAAGGTATTGATAGCATCAGTACATGCATTCAAAGCGAGCAAATGTGCAGCTATCTTTTTTTTTTCACACGAATAGATATATTGTGTGGATTCATTAGGATCATAAGGATTTTTTGGATCATTAGGATTTTTTAGATCATTAGGATTTTTTGGATCATTAGGATTTTTTAGATCATTAGGATTTTTTGGATCATTAGGATTTTTGTTATCATTAGGATTTTTTGGAAGCAGGAGATGTGAAAAATGAGCAATGCCCTCGCCGGGAATCGAACCACGAACCTCTCGAATACGCGTCGAGTGTGCTAACCACTACACCACGAAGGCATGCTAAGACGGCGGGAGAAATACCTATAATATAAAGTGATATTTTGGTATAACCATACCATGGTAATGTGACAAGTTAGATTAGTTGCTAAATGTAACTTAAAGCAAAACAACCTGGTAACCTTCATAGCTCTGTAACCATAAGCTCTGTATTGAGCTTGTTTGTGTTGCGAGATCGTGAAGTAGAAACTGGTTGCCTTTAAACAACAGATGCCTCGCCTGTATTTTTTATACCACTTATAGTAATATACAAAATATTAGTCTCTAATCTGACATTTTTTTGTCTTCGTTCTGTTGAATAAGTGTCTAAAAGGTTGATGATTCCAACAGTAATAATTTAAGGACTACATCGGCATTTTTAATGCAGCAAACAAAGTATTTCTATCAGATAAGCATGTTAAACCTGATTCAGAAATAGAATAACTGCCTTAAACTGCTAGTGGCAGTTCTTTTTAAAGCAGAAAGAACCTGTTGGACCATACAGTCTTTGAATTTCAATATTTTGATCATGGATTAGAGCTTAAAATACAAACTTCAAGTACATTAAGAAAAACGCTAAAAGTAGTTCTTGAAAACATTCATATATCATTTTCTCCTACCTTTTATTTGTTTTGATATAAATACTCCTATATGTGCTTATACATAATTTGTATGTATCTATAATCGCAAGAAAATGTACAGTTAAAAATTAAGAAGAAAACCTACACGAAAATAGGAATTTGAATTAAAGTATCTTTTCATTGAAAATATCTCTCAAACTCAACTTCTCTATACACTATTTGGCAGTGAAGAATATGTGATTCATTCATCGTCGCAACTATATTGATACACTGGTAAATTAACGAAAAATCACAGCAATGAATCAAAACGTTACATGTAGAATTTAATGAAACTGAACTATAGTATGCAATACATAGTAAGGTATAAAATTATGCGAAAAGAAATTACCAGACAATTATGGCGTTACAGAAATTAGTATATGTATAAAATGAATAAATCGGATGTGTCAGCTTAGCATAGGAAAATTACCTTCAAAATGGAGTTTCATCTTCTATAGCGGCAATACAGCACATATAGCGATGTGTGATGCTGTCAATTACATGATCTATCAGTTTCGTAGAAAGTGAGAACCGTCGCTTTTGCAAAGCATGGCAAGGGTCTGATGAGGAGGACTGAGAGCAGATACACGTCTTCTTAAAGCCCCCCCCCAAACATGCTTGATAGGATTCAGGTCCGGTGCTAGAGCTGGCCACTCAATGCGCTGAATTGTTTGCTGCTGAAGATAATCATGCATGATGCGAGCCCTGTGCGGTCTAGCATTGTCGTCCTGTAGCAGGAAATCATCCCAAAATAAGGGCGCAAATAAGCATCAAGGATATCATCTGTACACACCTGAGCATTCACGATTCATGTGGAAAGACATGGAAGTCTGTGCATTCACCCAAAAAGATACCACCCCGAACACAGACATTGCCCCTCCGTATGGATCTTTTTCACGAATGTTTGATGCATGATGTTGATGCATATCAAATAGAGCCTACTATTGCCTTGGAGGCTAAACCTAAACTTATCCATAAAGAGAACAACCCTCCACTGATCAACCATCCAGTGGATATGTTGACGTGCCCACCTCAAGCGATCTCTTCTATGACGTGATGTGAACGGCACGCAAATGGCTGGTCGACTCGCGTAGAGATCTCCTTCGTGAAGCCTTCTTCGCACGGTTGACGTTCACACCAACCTTCTGCTGGTTGCAGCAAGGGAGAATATGAGTTGAGGTGGAGATGAAGTTCTATTCGTTCGTGTACATAACAGCAAATATCGGTAATCGACATGCGTCGTAGCGGTTGGCCGTCCTTGTCTGAACCTCTAGGATGCCGAATCTATGGTTAAAAGCTGTTGTCTGTGAACCACAAAAAAAGTCTTTGAACCGCAGAAGAGCTCACATTTAGCCATCTGGCTACGTCTATCAGACTTTGTCCTGCCACTTGTCTCTCAATAGCTCTCCATTGCAGTTCTTCGGTCAACTGATGCCTGGAGGACATTGTTATGAATTGGCTATCTCAGAATTATTATCTCAGTATCACAGCGAAATTTACAGGCTGCCTCTCAAACATGCAGTTCTATGCTCCTTGCCATTCCGACTGCTGCGCCACGAGTTTGCATACTGTAGTTTTACTCAGAAACTTTTATTTGACGACATATTCAAATTTCCTACGTATTGGCTTATTTTTGGACGAGTTATAACTATTTTTCTGATTTTTCCTGGACTTTTGGAAACCAGTGTTTTAGAATTTTGATCAGAAGTAAACCAAAATCCGTAAACCATACGCAATAACATAATTCTGAAGATTTAAATGGGGGATGTGACAACACCTTTCAACGACACTAATCAGGAATATCTGTCTCCTTTCAAATACACCACTTTTTAAGATATTCCGTTTTTAATTGATGATTGTTTATAGCTATTAAAGTATGATTAAAAATTTCATTAGCTAAAAAGGATATTCTGAAATTAACTATATAACTTTGGTGCACATTTTAGCCAAATTACTAGTCTTCTTATTTCCAAACAGCTTACGAATTTTGAATTTTCTAGAGATTGAATGATTTCTCTTCTCAAGTTCTGTACAATGGCCTAGAATTTGTAAAATTCCTCTGAAGCAGTTGGGCCTCTTGCTCCCTCACATGAAATGTTAGTGTGGGAGTACGTAGTATGAATGTTTTCAAAAATCTCTAAGTAAGAGATCTAATTGTGTTACGCTATTAACGTTTAGTTTAGAGTAACGTTTCACTTAAAATTATACATGTGCTCCAGAGGCTATTTCATTAATAATATACTACTTAAGACACAATAACACGCCGAATAAATACTAATTCAGAAGACAAACAACAAAAATCAGCGTTATATTTACAAAATTTCCACAGGACTAGTTTCGATGGTTTTACCGAACCAACATCCTCAGCTGCAAAACCGCAAATGAACAAGATAGGAAAAAATGATTAGATAAGATAAGAAAGCCTGGACAAGAATAAGCAAGTGGCGCCATCTGTTGGTGAAGCCAAAACTAAAACATAATTTCTTTAAAGGCCGAAGGCAAATTTGGATTGGAATTAGGATCGTTAACTAGAACAGAAAGATTTTGATGAATGTGAAATGCCTCTAGAAAATCCAGTTCTCCAATGGAAGATGTTTTTTGAATAATTTTGGCAGCAGAAAAATGGAAAGTGTGATTTTCGGACCAACAATGGTGCGCAACAGAAGACTTCTGTGTTTCCTTTTTTCTAACATATGCCTCATGTTCGTTGACGCGAAATTTTAAGGCTCTCTTAGTTTGGCCAATGTAAATCAAACCACACTGGCAAGGAATCCTATAAATACCCCAGGAATTCATATCCGGAATGGGGTCCTTAAGTATGGAACTCGGAATTTTATTGATGGGAGAATAAACAACCCGAAAGTTAAATTTCTGCAAAATATGTGCAACTTTATAGCTAATTGATGGAAAGAAGGGAATGACAACAGAATTTTTATAATCTCCTAAAACAAGAGTGTGCCTTTTAGTGTGTTGAGATGAGAATCTTTTAACTGCTTGATTAATAATGTTGGGTGAAAAGCCCCTGTCAATAGCTATTGCTTTTAAATAATTTAGTTCTTCATCAAGGGCTAGTTTGGAGGAGCAAACTTGAAGAGCACGGAAAACATAGGAATAAAATGAAGCTAACTTTTGTTTAGTCGGATGACATGATTTAAAGTGTGGTGGAAGGCAAACCGATGAAGATTTACGGTAAACTGTAGTACTGAAGTTGGATGTGTTACGTGTGACCAGAATGTCGAGAAACGGAAGAGAATTGCAAGTATCAAGTTCAAAATTGAACTGAATAGCAGGATCAATAGAATTCATTGTTGAAAGAACTTTATTTAAATCATCTTTATTACCTTCAAACAGGTTAAAAGTATCGTCTACGTAGCGGAACCATGCCGGGAAGTTTAAAGTTTCAAACAATTTTGATTCATAATAATGCATGTAGATATCAGCCAGGATGGGACTGAGGGGGCTTCCCATGGCTAATCCCTCAGTTTGCTAGTAATATTTATTTTGGAAAACAAAATGTGTTTGTGTTTTCATGTTTGTGTTTGTTGTTTGTTTCAAATGTGTTATTTATTTTGAGTGAGAGAAATTAGCTCATCAATTTCGATGCAAGAGAAATGAAATTCGCGAAGTCTGGTTTCTAGACATCTTAATGCACCCTCCACCGGGGCATTGGTGAATAATGATTTTACATCAAAAGAAACCATGAGTAAATTACTAGGAGACATGTTTTTAACCTTTTTTACAAACTCTATTGAATTTTTTATGGTGTAAGTGTTATTGTCTAAGAGAGTGGAAAATCTAGAAACCAAATATTTAGCTAATGGATACGAGGCAGTACCTAAATTTGATACAATAGGGCGGAAAGGAATACCACTTTTATGAATTTTGAGAAGAGCATATAATCTGGCACAATTCGCAACAGATGGGATAAGCGAATGTTTTAAGTTGCTTGAAATGATTTGCGAAGATTTGATCGCAGTTTTTATTTTTGACAAGTCGGAAGGTGAAGGATCTCTAGGGATCGGATTATATGGTCCTTCGTTTAAGAGTTTAGTGACACCATCAATGTAAGTGTTCTTATCCATTACGACTATCTGGCCACCTTTGTCGGCCTTTGAAATGATAATATCCGGGTTAGAATGAATTTCGCGCATTGTAGCTCTTTCTCTCGCAGTTAGATTTGGTTTCAAAGGTTTATTATTGAATTTCACATTATGAGCGATAAGATGCCTAATCATTTCTTTCAGTGAATCTGAAACTTTACTGAACTTCAAAGCTTTTTCGATAATCTGGCTCCTATCGAAAAAGCTTTCAAGTAACTTCAAGAACACTAATCATGAAGCCAAACCATATGTGGCATGTATACACACATTTGGCTTTATATAAATTAAATAAATGTAAAAGGTGAGCTAGTGTGTCATAGCAACATATTCCTTTGTGTAATCATGTGATAAATTAAAAGCAGTGTTTTTAGTCAAGAATTAATTTAATATGTGCTACATTTCATTTTGAACTTGTAAGAGAAGCTGTTGCTTGTCGTCATTATGTTGTGAATAACTGTCCGTATAGTAAACTC
The DNA here is from genome assembly GCF_044657685.1 of Stegodyphus dumicola. NCBI lineage: Eukaryota > Metazoa > Arthropoda > Arachnida > Araneae > Eresidae > Stegodyphus > Stegodyphus dumicola. The sequence continues at coordinate 113,614,950 of NC_140772.1, read as the reverse complement.
TAAGAGAAGCTTTTGTTTCTATTAATCCAAAATATTCATTTTTATAAAAATATTGCTTGTAAGTTTAAGTAAAGTAACATTTATATAATTTACTCTGCTTGAAATGAATAAATAAACATTTAAATATTTCACGCAGTTAACATTATCTCAATGCATAAGTATGAGAAATGTTTATTTATGTTTTAAACTCCAACGTCCTGCAAAACTCAAATGTTTTCTTGTGTTTTTTCTCCAAAGATAAACGATTAGTGTCTGAAGGTGGCCTTAGAAATATTTCTTCCAGCACTTTTACTAGCTGTCAAAAACTATTTAGAAAACCGCATCTTGCCACATTTAAGGGGGCTCAATATCGTCTCTCTACCCAGGAGGAAAAATTATTTTATTCTCTATTATCTTACCTGAAAATCAACATATACGCTCTCCTAACAGCCTACTTTCAAATGAGCCGTAATTTCTTTGCAATTCCAGCTGAAACGGAAACGCATTCCTATTTTCCCTATTTTTAAGTGAACTGAATTTCGTATGATCCTTTGCTGTGGAGAGAACGTGACCAATTTAGCCATTAATCACCTCTTTTCATTTTTGCTGCATTCTGGCGGGTTGGAGAATGCGAAGCGAAGAGTCTATCTCAATGGTGATGATCCAGACTACAAATCGACTACACTTTTCAAATCGAGTCTGCCTCGGCGGACACGGCGAAGTACTAGTTAAGAATAAGTAGCATGTGAAATGATTTCTTTGCAAATTTATCGGTTAATTGTTAAGGCACAGAAAGATTATCAGCACAGAAAGGTTAAGGCACAGAGAGGTTTCAAGAGATATTCTCGAGTATTCACGTTACATATAAGAAAACCACAGAAACACTGTACAGCCACGTTTTTCGTTAAATATTGAATCTGATAGGAACGACAAATATGCAGTGGTATAATCCACTCGTCCACTGATGGGCCATAATTTAATAATTTAATGTATTTTTTAAATATTTTATAACAAAGTGTGCTAAATAAGTAGAAATCTGTGAAGCCTCAAGATACCTACGAGAATTTTACTTTTCTTTTAAACCTTCAACAAATCATAATTTGTCTGAAATTGGCATTCTGCAATGCTTACATATTAATAACAGACAAACGCCCTAAATTCATTCTGATAATTCGTTTATAATTGCTCTGATATGCTTATATCTTATCAAGATAAATAAATGTGTGGAAAGCAAATAAGTTTTAAAGTATTTCAGCTATCTGTGCTAAAAGGAAAAATATCTGTACTGAAATGCAGACTTTCAAATGTAGACTTGTTATGAACAATGAAACACATTTTGTGACTCCTTTCAATGGTATTTTGACGAAATGTGAATATTAATTGATTTTAGGAAAACGTATCAGGGCAGATTAGCATTTACAGCTAGGTATCAATTTTTTAGTGTATTTAATTGTACTATGCATGTAAAAATTAATATTTTGGCTAGTATTGTGATAACTCATTACAGATCAATCGTAACTTTTACGTATTACCAGGATTCTTCTTTTTACTATATTACATTTCTAACATTAAGCTATATTTACCACGTTGATCATTGAAATTCTCTTTTAATAGGGAAGTCAATAACAGGAGTACTATATTTATATTGACTGTTTACGGAAATGTCCGCCAGCGTAATAATTCTACAGATGTTTTACACTACTGTTTAAATTACAAGAGTAAGATTGTTTACTTACAACAAATATTTAAAGATGAATAAAAGTGCAGGTGATTTTTTTTTAATTTATACGTAATTTAAGTCATATGTTAAAGCATTTAAATGTCTTGCATTAGTTGCTGAAAGAAATATAATGTTAATCAAAGAAAAGATTGAAGGAATACTATTGAAGATGTATTGCGAAATAATTTGTGCAGAATTAAAGATTAACTTGAAAAACTCATATTTGATCTTCGTAGTTTTTTCATTTGTTTTCCAAACCTTAGTAAAATGTTTTTAAGATAGTAAAATCTTAAGATAGTAAAAGCAATTAAAAGGTTAATTAAAAGAAATTATTGTTTATCTAAGAAAGAACTTGATTTTTTTCCTAAAAGAAAACTTTATTTCTTAAGCCAAAACAATTGGAAAAGTCCTTTCTATAGTTTTTCTTTTCTGTTTGAAATAAGAAGAGAGAAACAATTATTGCTATCTGTTTTTGATTACCGGTAAATATGTTAGAAGGTTTCACGAATGTAATGTTTTTAATATAAGACTTGGAAATTATTATTAAGATCAGCGAAATAATAGAAAATACGAATATTTTTTTAGGTTACTCTTAAAACATTACGTTTCAGAGCAAGGAAGGATATTTGGATACATTCAGAAGAGAAACATATTACGTCAAGCCTTTGAAAATAATAGAAATTTCTCTAAAGCTAAACTCCTGCCAAGGTGAATTTTTGCTTAAACTGAAATTTGTTATTAATATGCTTCTCTTCCTTAAAATGGCGTTGTTTATAAATATCTGAACAATTACATGACAGATTCAATATAAATTGCAGAAATTAGTAATGCAAAATGAAGATATAATAAGAAGTATTAATATTGCTTCTAAGCACTTAAGTTTATAAGGTATATTCTCCCTCCTTCCGGCGCGCCTTCTTGTTGTAACGGTTAGCACACTTGGCGCGTATTCGAGAGGTCCAGGTTTGAGCACTGCATATCTTGCACGTCTTCTGCCTCCAAGTAACCTAATAACTCTACAAGTTTATAGTAAAATAGAGCTTTATAAGCAACGAATAACTGTTTGCTGTTTAGTTTTATTCATTTTCTTGACTACACATGATTTCCCAAGAAATTTTGAAGTATTACATATTGAAAACGGAATTGTATAGTTTCATAATAAATTACGTTTCTTAGGGATTCTCGAAGAGAGCCTTCCGCCAGTTGACTCTCACCAAGCAGAAGGAAACTCTAACAGTACGTAAGTGGTTTTTACGAGTCCGTCAACTGGGAAACAAACTGACGAGTGTCTGAGACTCTTTATTTAAGCTCCGTAAGAAAATTCACTGGCTATCACATTAAGAAACTCGTGGAAACCGCATATAGCTAACCCATACAATTAAAAGAAGGCGAATGAAGGACGGGCTGATAAACTGCGCATCGTCATAGGACAACCATGCTACAATACTTTGCAAATAACAGAGTTCTTTGCCGATTATTTCGGCTATCAGATGCTGAGATGAAAGCTTGACCTTCTTGCAAGAAGCTTAGAGTGGGGCAACTATCTATCCAGAGGTATACTACAAACTTTTAAAATTGTCAAGTTAATTTGTGTTTTTTTAAATTATTCATATGATAAGTTGTCTGTTATTATTGTTTAAATAATTAGTTCGAATTTTATAAAATATGTCGAATAAAATACTAGTTGAAATTTTTTTCTGCTCTACATCTATTAGTAGATGTACTGTCTATAGGCAATTGTAGGGATAACCAAAATTGCTCTCAGACATGAACACATAAACGCAAAACATTATGTTTCAGTAATTCATTGACATAACTCTCCAACTACTGACATCAAATTGTAGGTTTTACTGGAACCTCTAATATTAATTACTATCTGGCATGTTAAATAAACACCCCGGCACACTTAGTCAACCTTTTGCTGCACTGTATAATTCCCTGAACCCATAGACCACCAAGTAACGCTTTGCATAACCACATTCTTTTCATGGGAATTGCACACAGAAGCTAATGTGTTAACAAAAACAAATCTAGGAATATAAAAATAGATGTTTTCATTGTTCGCTTTCCAACTACAAGAGCTGACAATTGAGATCAAAGAAGTGAGAACGAACTTTTAAATTACAGCTCCCGTGAGAAAAGTCTGCGGTGCAGAAATGCGACTAGAGAAAAGGCGGGTTGTCTGTGTTTTTTCAACGCCTACGGCAGACGAGATTTTTCTCTGGGAATACCATACATAGAAATAAAAAATTTGTCTTAACTTAGAAACGGATGGGAGTTATATTCACAGTTCCTGCGATATACATGTGCGATGAGTGTTGGTGATTGTAAGAACTCTGACTTTATAGTTCATTGCTATTTTAATGCTCATATTGCAGACAATATTTTAAATAAAACCAAAGTCGACAGTAGGCAATTATTATTATTAAGTTTTTGTCATCATTTCTGTAATAAGCGAAAAAATTTGCTTCAGTTCAAAATTTCATTAAAATTTCTAAAACAAGAAAGACGTTATTAGTTTCATAAAGATAAAAAATAATTTGCTTACTTACAGCATCATAAACAGGATTATGCTTTCACTGAAACTTAAATTTTAAAATTTCTCTCACTAATTAATTGTTTAATGAGTTGAAAAATTAGTTTGTTCATACTGTTCTGAGTTTTCATGTCAGAAACTTCTGTAGCTCAGTCTTTCAATTTCTCACATCAAATTACATTATAATACGCTCCCACTCTATTGATGATCCACTGATCTTTGCGAAGACATTACCATTCCACGAGACATATAATCATTAAGTTAATATTCAAGTGATCTAGCGAATAACCAATTCTTAGTCTTTCAAAGTGGTATAACATTAAAGCAGTATTTTCGTGATAGAAGAGACCATTTAAAAACAAGTTAATTAAATAAACCAATAAATTTAAAAACAATAAATTAATTCTTAATCCTTTTTATCTTTTATACTATATCTTAAACTACCAATTTATAAATTGGTAGAGTTTATGATGCGTCTAATTAGTATAATTAAGAATGTATTTAAATAGTTATTTCTACGAACTATTGCATCATCATCATAATTTATATATAAGCTTTCTAGCAACATATACAGTAATTTTTTGCACGCCCCTGACGAATATTTTTTTTTTTTTTTTTTTTTTTGCATTTTATTTCTTTATTTATTTCATTCCATTGACTCAAATATTGCCTCGAAAAAGTAATTAGAATGCATCTCGATTTCAACTTTTTAAGCCCGGAGAACCATGCAGAGCTTGGATATAAAAAGCGTTGTGTTCTATTTTAACATAAAAAAGCAAAAAGGTGCTTGTCATACTGTCACCTTACAAAAGATGTGTTTTGTTTTTACCCTTTCTTAATTGAAATTAGGGTTGTCCACGCATATAACGTAAATACAAGTCTGTTTTTATTAGATATGCCTCCTCTTAATGTAAATAAGGTTTCGTATGCTCTAGTCTCGTATGGTTTCGTATGCCATAAGCTTACGTACAAGCACGTACCATAAGTACCTACCAGCGTACGTACGAAAGCAATTTGAGTTTGAATTTATATGCTTATGGCAAAGCATGTATAGTTAGCCATAAGAAAATAAATTTAAACTCAAAATTAAATAATCTGACGATCAAACTTAAAAGTATTGTTAAAATCTTAAATGTTTAAACAACCCATTTTTGTTCTGAGATATTAATTAACAATCGTATACAATGCTATCACGCATAAGTAACAGATTCATAGATCTATAGCACTCGATGCGGATTAAGCGCAGTGCTATATATGATGCCAGAAGCATGTAAAGTTATTTAACTAGCTAAGATTTTTTTCAGTTTGAAAGCAGATTTAATTTGTAAACTGTGTAGCATTACTAATATTAAATGAAACTGTAATAAATTGCACTGCAAGAAGAAATTTTTAATTGTATTGTATCCTGCCTATTCATATGAAAATAAGAAATTTTAAAGGTTTAACGTACACTTTATAGAGCAATATTCTTCGACAGAGCCTTAAAATAATATCATGAACAGCTTTGAGTAATAACGGGAAAATAAAATTCACGCTTTTCTATCAAAGCACAACATGTGTATTTGTTTTGCAAATGGAAGCAAAATTTTAATTAATGAATATGCTCAGAATATTTTTTAAATATTTAATTTTCACCATTAAAGATTAAAAGAATTTGAATTCCCTGAGAAAGAGAGAATTCCCCAAACTAGTGCTTGATACAATCTCCCGTTAAGAACTTCATTTAGCTCCAGCTGTTCTCGAGAAAATATTTATAATGTAACAAAACATCAAGTTTCTTAAACGACTTTATCAGCAAAGAAAAACAAGAAACTTTCAAGACTATAACATGGGTGATATTTTGGCAAATTATTAAAAGATAAAGTACAAATAACAATAACATGAAATAGCTGTTTTCGCAAATAATGATTTACTGACTTCTCAGCTTTATAGAATAGAACATAAAGTTATTATCATATAGGGAAAATATGCGATTTAATCCAGGCAACACAATCTTAATAATTGAATATTTTATTAATGCATGGAAATATTAGTACATTCCAATTTCCAATTTTTTTTCTTGCATCATTTCTCCATTTAAGAAAAGTTATATTTCGTATAGTTAAAAAATGCAAATTCTTTGAAGTATGTACGTTTTTATTCACACTCTAAACAGATTCTAAGTTTATAATCTGAGCAAAAATAATGCACATGCTGTAAAATCGTTAAATTAAAAAAGACGCGTTAAATGCTTGAAAACCAAATCAAATTTACTATTTACAAAGTGGTTATAAGGCCGCTAAGTATTGTTAATTTGCTCCATACTCATTTCTGGAGTTTTGAGTACGTAGCATAAGATTTTAGCTGTTCTTTTTATGTATGAGGTAAACTCGAGAAAGTTTTTCAGAAACATCTTTCTCGAATTCCTAATTCGGATGTAGTGTTTATTAAAATAAGTATATATAAAATTATATGTTTCTTTCATATTTTCTAAAATCTGTTTTTTTAATTATATAGATGTAAGTAAACCTTGTAGTTTGATGATCGCAAGGTCAATTTAAATATTCTGAAACTTTTTGTTGCTGTAACTGAATGTCATATAAAGGTGGTGCAATAATTTTAAAAAAATAGGTGCTGCAAAAATCGAAAAACTACAAATTAAATATCTTACCTACAAATGAATAATTTGACGTTCAAGTACAATCTCAAATAATTAACAAACAAGGTTCGATAAGATAACACAAATTAAAATTGTTTAGTGGACAGATAACACATAAATGTACAGAATCATAGTTAAAGAAGCGGCTTTAGACCTTAATACTGCTAAAGCGGAAACACCGAGTTCAAGAAGAAAGGCCATACGAATTATGCTAAATAACTTATACAAAAACTGGGATATGGTATGGCAGGACTCTATAAAAAGAAGGGTTTCTGCATACATTTAAATTTAAAAGAAATACAAAACGCATCTCAAGCATAGATCTTAATCAAATTATAAGCGGTCATGGGCTATTTTCCTATTATTTTAATAGGTTTTAACTTCAAGATAATGATAAATGCAAGTTATGCAATATGATTGGAGATGCTCGTCATTTTGTTGAAGAATGTGCTATCACCAGAGATTTTGAAGGAACAGAGAAGAACTTTAAAACATTGAGTTACAATAGTGTAGCAGAGAAAAAGATTGAAAAGAAATTATGGCAAAATAGGTCAAAATAGAGAGAACATAGACATAATATGTTAGTTTTCATGAGGGTACGTGTTTATGTCAGTGTTTTTTTATTTTAGTTCAGTTTCTAACGCTCTTCCTCTCCCCTTGCTTTCCTTTATCAGTGCATCAAATGTAAGAAACCAGAGGTATATATATTAGTACCTTCTGGTTGTACTTTATGACTTCTTTTTTATTACGTTTTTAACATTTTTTTGAGGGGCTGTTGTCCGTTTTTGTTTCTAGTTTGCTCTGGCGCAACCCATAAAAAAGACCATAGGGCGACGTAAAGTCTGCCAGGAAGTTTGAGCTGCGCCACCCACATCATATTGCCGAATCATAGGTATGTAAAAATTCATTTTTGTACAAAACCCTAAGTACCACATTAACATATTAAAGTCATAATCAACATACAAATAAAGACTTTATCTTAAACTCTCGATTAAATATATGTATTCAAAAATTAACGTTTGCAAAATTAACTGTACAAACTAAGAGGAGGTGAAGGATACTTGTGTGAGCAGTTTCCTGGAATCTGGAAGATAAAGTAAACTTACGCGATGCTGAGGGTGTGGCTGTAAATGAGTTTATTTAACCTGTCTTAATACAGTCACTTACAGTTTTTAATACTATTCGTAGAAGAAACCCACCTCTACAACTGAGTTTCTTAAACCGTGGGTCGCCGGACCTGCAGTAGGGGATCGGCAAAAAATTTAGCAGTTTTGATATTTCTTTAACTTATTATAATAATTTTACAATTACCAAATATTTGTACACAATGTATCTGAAAATAGGTAAAGATAAGACAATACAGACCAAAAAAAAAAAAAAAAAGAGTGAAAACGTTTCGACGCATTCTTTTTATAATATAAACGTTCATTTTACGTGCTTTGCACGTCACGCTGTCATTTCGTTTATTACTTAAAATTTTCACATTGTTATATGTCTTAAAATTAGAAATTAAAGTTAATGACCTGAAGCTGCAATAGTGTATTGCAGTACAGGTGAAAACATTGACAGTTTCACTCACGCGTGTGTCGGATTTGCGCAATGCTTATGGGGTCCCACAAAATTTTTGTAAATATTAATGGGTCCTGGGGTCGCGAAAAAATCTCAGTGATAAAAAGGGATCGCGCCTTTAGAAAGGTTAGCATATTGTAGAGAAGGTTTAGGATTTATATTTAGCATGTTGTAGAGAAGGTTTAGGAAACCCTGCTCTACAACATGCTAAATATAGGTTCGAACAATCTCTGCATCCGACAGGTTAGAAACAGTCCCAATAGTTTCGGAACAATATTCCAATGTATAACACCAGAACAGAAATACAACGGCGAGATAATACCACACATCGTCAGTCATCAGTGTAGGGCAATAACCTTTTGATCTTAGTCATTTCTTAAACGTCTGTAGAATTGGAACACTTCATCATAGTAGGGGCGGAACTTTTATCGTTCTATTTTTTAAGTTATATCCCATAGATGGTGTTTCTTAGTCTCAAAATACTACACACTTTTCTACTAGTTATCACCAGCATTCTCTTGTATTTTCTTCTCATTTCTCATTTTTGTTAAGCTCCTCATCCAACTCAAAGCAAGTCGAGAACTAAATCCCCCAAAAGGCCCTATTTGAATAAAAACCTATCCCCATTCGTTTCACACGTAACTATTAATTAAAAGCCATCTTCGGACACATTCAAGCCTCACTTGAACTCAATTGGTCGATCACATTCCACCACAATCTTTTCCGGGCTAATTATAACCACGTAGAAATTAAATTTAGGCGCAGCACATATTTTTGTACATCGCCGCAAAGGAAGTAGTGTAAAATATTTTTCCTACTTAGTTCGCCGTGGAAATTCTTCGAGATAATTACACACCCCGACAAAACGTTGTGAGATCTAGTACGTTTTGCTCTCATAAAAAGGTAACTAGATCACTTAAGTGTTGTCTTTCGACTTCTTTAACAGGCGTAAAGATGAAAAAAACCAGGGAAAGAGTGTAAAAGACCCTTTTATTGATCAGAAACTGTTTACGAGAAAGCACGGACTTACGTGCGTACAAAACAGCACCAACCACTTGCAGTGCGAACTTAAACGTTAATGGCGCTTTCATCAGCGAAATCACTCTCTGACTACCGTTTTCGTCCCAATAGTTTAAATACTATCACTCGCTCTACTTAATTTGCATCCTGGCGAGGAAATGCGAGGGGAAAAAGAGAACTTAGAAGAGGTTCACAAATTAAAATAACTATTAGTAAAAGTAAATAGGACTCTACAAATGTCTCCCAAGGAAATAATACGCTTGTCTGATATTTTGTTTTCATTATAGTCCAAGGCGCATTTAAGCAATAAAAGGTGCATGTTTCGATTAGGCCTTTTTTTACAAAATTGCATCATCCATTTTCGTCCTAAAACGAAAGGCTTTCCGACAATGTCACTCGTAAAAATATTTTCTTGCAAGCACACATTCTTTTCACAAGCGGGATTCCGTGGGTCGCTATCTCAAGAAGGGAGAATTCTGTCTGTCTATGTAACATACGCAAAAGCGTAAAGATTCTACGGTCCCGTTTAACCTTCCACTGGTGCCTACATATTACCTTGTAGGGTTTATATTTATTTTAACTAACATTTATTTTAAGTTTAAACTATCTTTCCTGTCAATCCTTACTTTCCCCTGGAACTGCCAATGCCAGAATATGTAAATTTGAGTAGAACGCGCAAGCATTCAAATTATCAGCGGAAGTAGTATGATTTAAATAGAAGGAAACAAGTTCGGTGAGAGAGAGTTATTCTTACTTAGCGAGCGCGGAGGTAGTTATAGAGATTTGAAAAACCCCGCGTTGCGGCCTATGTGCTTGGCGGGAAGTAGTTGCAATTGTTCCAGTGAGCTTCAAGTCTGCTGAATTAGCAGCCGTATTGTAAAACGCGGTGAGTTAGTTATTTGAGAGAGCCTCGTAGTTAGAATATTGTCTTTAATTTCTTTTCAGGTTTTTATTTTTATTTTGACTGCCGAGTTGGCACCGTTTGTAAGCGTCAAGAGAACGCAATTGTAAATTAGTACGTTGAATAAAAAGGGACTTAAACCCTTTATAAGACTCTGTGGTTTATACAAGCTTTCACAGTCACCTCTTGGTTGCGTGCTAGTTAGAGGCGCGCAACGTTATAACCTTTACCACTTGTTTTCTAGATATTTTCTGGCAAAGCATCCACAATACTCAAAAATAATGCTGAAGCTGAATTTCTACATAAAAGTAAAACTTTTTAGGCGTTTAAAATCCCTGTAAGCGTGATTCAGTTTGTTTCAAGAGGATATTCATAAATTATATAAAGTTTTATTCGCAAGCCTCAGAAATATTTTATTTTAGCATTAGAAGATTTTGCTATAAGATTGCTTTAAGCGTATAGAAATCCTTCTAGTTAAATGATAGTTAGTAGCAAAAATCAGCTTATAAACATTTTAAAATATGCAACAACTTAGCGTTGGAGTTATACGGAAATCATTTTTGCAACCATTGATGCGTATGCACTTACCCACGAAATGTAAGCTAATTTCAAAGACATTAAATGATTTATTTTGAATTCTGATTTTATTCAGTGCAAGTGAATAAACGGTGAACTATTTGCTTACGGAAGGGATATTTTAAACTGGAAGTAATGCCTTGATTTAAACGATGAAATTTAGTGATACTAACTATTTGAAGGGAAACGCCAAATATAATTACCAGTAATGAAAATTGAACGTATGAGTAGTGAATTTAGAGCAACAGAACGACCTCTATTTCTGGCTGCCATCTCACGACTGGTCTGTGAGTGCCACTTATAAAGAATATTTTTTGTTTTTATTTTGTTCTTTATAAGACAAGATGATTTAAATTAAATCCTCAAAAGAGCTTAGTTTTGTTGTTTTTTCTATTACAAGCTTTCTCGTATCGCTACCATTCATAGTTGCACAAATTAAACGATTATCTGTTTTAATGTATTTTCTTTTACAATATTACTCACTTTTGAGAGCAAAGTTTGCGAGAGACATATTTAATAAAACACGTTTGTTTCATTCTAGTTACAAATATCTCTTGGTGCATATATTTTCAAATCATTAGCTATACATAGCTACATGAAGCTGGCAAGCCTTTTTCTGCTAACTGAGCTAGAATAATTTTTTAGATTACTCACTGTAATTTTTAAGACTTTTTAACCATGTTGTACCAGGATCTTTTATGTCCTAACCGGACTATTAAATATTGTAACATGAATTGAAGTTTGTCTCTCAACAGTAACATTTTGAGCCTTGGCTCCTATAAAACGAATGCCTTGTAAAGGTCTGAACTGGTGCTCTATCTTGAACTAGCCAGTTATGATTTTGAATATTCCTTTAAAATGTCATTGTCATTTTTGCAAAAATATCTGTTACCATCGTGTTGAAATTCTACACTTTTTAACTATTATTTTTCCTTCCCTATCCTTTTAGAGTAACCTATAATTCCTCATTTAACTTATTGGAATAATTTCAAACATTTACACTCTTTGTGATACTTTGCCCTAAATTGAAGAGTTTGTTTTTTCTTTTATGACCTTTATTACAGACAAGGGACATTCTTATCCTCAGATCCTCCAAATATTGAAAGAAATTCGAGGTTCGAAAACTCGAATCTTTAGTATTTTTTACTATTCGAAACTTTCAAACCTTAACCGAAAAAACCAATAAAGTTTGCACCTCAAAATAACGGAAATATTAGTTTTCTTTATATCAAATTACAACAAACAAAATATTTCTAGTTTCAGTGGACTTGGATAAGAACTTTGAAACCACATAATATTTTATTATCTTATTTCATTATAAAGTTTAGTATGTTTTCCAATCATCAATTACTGTTCCAGCTCTTGGTAAACAGTAAGCGAATTATCGCTAAGTCTAAAATAACAACTGAGCCTTGAGAAGAGGATAAAAGATCCTTTGTTTTAAAACTAAGGAAGAATAGAAGGCATACCTGGTGCTTACAAGCTCAGCCGCTTTAAGTTATGGCTAGATTAATTTAAAGTAACTGTCAAATGGAAAAATCTAAATTCAAGTAAACTAGTAGCCGGACGTTACACAAATTAATTTAATGCTAAGTTGGCTCACAAAACAAATCGTCATAGATAGTTAAATATCGGTAATTATAATGCAAAGCCGAAAACTGAAAATCTTATAAGAGCTAGCAACAACGTAGTAAAGTGGCTTAGAGAGACAGAATACTGTGTCTCTTATAATCGAAAAGCCTCATCTTAAATACACGCTTAATTGCATTCTGCCGAGTAAACGGAAGGTAGAAGCAAAATTAAAGTTGTAATAACTAATTAGTTAAAATAATAAGAATTCTACATCATATAAGCTGATTTTTCGTATCCTTTATTATTTTCCATGAAAGTTTAATTACATTCGTAATTTAATTATTCCCTCCTTTACCTATTTCAGATATGTGCCCATGCATTTGTTCTGCATACTTTTAAAAATATTTGGAATTCGAAATTCTGCTGTGGTTCCTAAGAATTATAATTACCATAAATTTTCTAATGCGAGAAAAATGACACGTAGTTCCAAAAATAATGTCTACATGCTCATTTTTGTTTTCTGATATGGGACGTGACATCATGTAGACAACATAGTTTCTTTTATTCCGATTCTTTTTATCCTGATTCTGGTTATCTACAGTTATACTAGCTTCTAATGCAGTCAATCATGTTTGGATTAAACATTACACAGTTACAGTGAAGCTCATAGAAAAAAATATCTGCCCAAGGAAAGGGATGCATTCATAGAATACTTTTAAACTGAAACTGCCTCGTTTTCACATTACTCGTGCAGAGAAACACATACGTTCCCTTTTTATTCAAATATTCGATCTGTGGGCATCTTGCAAAAGGATATTTCTACATAATTAAAAGTACAGTTTGCTGAGTAAATACACTGAATGTATGGGACAAATTGAGAATAAAAAACTGATTCAAATCTACTATGCATACATTTACAAACATTTTCATGATCCTTCATTGAATAACATGGCAGATTATGAAGGAAGCTTTTCAAATTAAATATATGACATACCTTTTTTACGAATACACACTTTTCATTCAAATGGAATCTTTTTCACTCCTGTAGATAGTGAGGGTTTCTCTTCCCCTTTTTTTTTTTTTTTTTTTTTTTTTTTAAAGAGCTATCTTTGTTAGAAAGTTCTTTGAACATTTCTTCATTTCGATAGAAGCTGCTGCCTTTTCGACAGTTCTTTTGGACAAGTCGAAGAGTTCCGTTTTATTGCTAAGTGACGTTCATCTGTGTGTTTCAAAAGCACCTTTTCTGTGGTAGGTATGCCTTTATTTTGACCGTCACTGACTTTCAGATGAGAATATATAAAGTACGCAAGACGGAGATATTTTTGCAATGTGTATTTAATTCCGATGCATGAAAATAAAGCTCTAAATACTTATATATTTTACGGTTTTCGAAATTTTGCCTGCACTGAATAAAAAGAAAACAACAAAATTATTCTTCCTATTTGCTTCAATAATTAAATATATATTGTTAAAACTTTTTCAGCTTAAATTATCTCGTTTTGGATTTCATATTATTTACTTTGAAGTTTATGCTTCCAAATTATTAATGTAGTTGCATTATTTTCATTCTAATCAGAATAATAAGTCTCACTAACATAGGCCAAAAATTTAAAAAAATGGAAAACTGGTTTACAATGTAAACTCATTTATAACGCTACTCCATACGGTTTCGGACATTATATTAGTACTGCTTGAAGGTTCTGTTTAAGGCATTTGTCAGATATGTTTATTTCAAAGTATTTATAGCAAAGGCTTATTGATTAAAAAAAAGAGGATTTCATTGAAATATGCAATCGCCACTATCCCACATTTGATTTCAGACACAAATGCAAAACCCAAAGGATCAAAGATTTACGAAATGTGTTTCAAGAACTGATTAATCCGAAATACAAACGCGCGTTTAAAATAAGTGAACTCATATACAAATGCATATTATGCAATTTCGATCTACATACAGACGTATAAAAGCGATAATATGAATATAATTTTGTGTATTATATATTGTATTATGTATGTACATACTGTGTATTACGCATCGAAAATGTCTTTAGTGAAGTTGTTCCAGAAATAATATCCTGAAGTCGTCCATAAACAATATCGTGTCTTCAATAATGAAGTCGTTCATGACGGAAGCGTTATTTTGCGTTATGTTACGTTATCATGAACATATTTGCTGACCTTGATAAGTGTTGATATTTGGCAAAACGAAACATCACTAATCGACAGCCGAATTTTACACTAAATAACTATCTAACATATCGAAGAGTTTTAAAAGCAGTACGCCATCTATTTATCAGTATAAGTCTTTTACGTTTTCACAATAAACCTAAATGTTATAAATTAAAATTCTTTAAAATACATTTTTGCATTTAATAAAATACGACGTCATATCTTACACACCTGATAGAAAATCCTTTGATTTCTCCCTTTGTTTTCTCAGTTTTTTCCTTCGTCAATTTTTAATTTTGCAGGTTAACTTTAAGTGCATAAAATGAGTTAAAAAATTTGAATGTTAACTATCAGTATCCTAATACAAAAATGGTTTTTTATATATTCTTTATATAATTTTTTTTTAATTCTTACATTCTTTGCTTTTAATACTTCATTTTTTGAGGGATTTCTTTACATTCAGTATGATATCAAACGTCTTATATTTCAGTTTTAGACATAATTCCTTCCCATTATAACGAAGAAACTTTATGTTTTAAATTTGTTAAGCTTTTAAGAATTTTTTGAAAATATTTTAAAGAAAAATAATTTGAGCAGTTGCATAGAATATTAATAGTTTCTAATACGAGTGATTTGCTTAAAACTTATCTCATCATTATGCAGTATTAAAGAATTTTCTTTATTTTCATTAAAACTAAGTAATTGATATGTAAATTCTTTTCTCTTCACACAAGTTTTAACTTAGATTAAAAGCCATAGTACGTCTAAAAACACTTAATCCGCTTTCATCACAAAGTAAAAATTAGCCTTATCAACATGAACATTGCCCATGAGTACAAACTCAGCAAAAAGAATTTTCACTCCACCTAGAAAACGATTAAAAATTAAATTTTACCTTTTCCGTACGATGTTACCAAAATGCTGATAGGAACACCTATCTTCCTGCTACCCATGATTTATTCATTTTCGCGTCTTCAAGCCGCAGCTTATTTCGAATAAAATAATTTTTGCGCGGTGGTGGTGGAGGTGGTAGGAGGTGATGTAATTTATTTTCAGCTTTCGTTGTACCTTTACCGGAAGGATTAATGGTATTGTGTGTGTCCTGTTTCAGATGCATTATGATACATTTCTTTCTTTTTTTCTCTCTCTCTCCGTTCCCTTTCTCAGAGTACATTCAAAAAGAATATATAGAAGCATTGATTTGTAGTATTTCGACAATTAATCTTAGTGATTTATTTTGCAAAGATATCTCTGAAATGTTCTGGATGCACTGTTGGCTGTTGGTGGAAAATAAGTTGGAAGCAAGGGTGATTTTTTTTTAATTTCGCTTTTTCTAGTAGTTTAAATATTTTTTTGCTAAGAACAGAATATTATTTTTGGAAGACGTCTTTGAATTTACAATGTTGGTTTCTTATTAAGTCCGTTATTTTTTGGTGCTTTTTGGGTGCATGTTTAAGTACATTATAATGATTCTGAGAATGTAAGAATTTTTCCAAAGAAATGAGCGGAATTATTTGCTGGACTAAACTTTTGTTCTTGTAACCACACTTAATCATACGGAAAGACAATTCTGTTTACATTCCAGAAATATCTGATGTAGATGCCATATGACTTTCTTGTACGCCCAATGAACATATACGCACTTTTACTGCATTTCGTTTGAACTTATTTCTTCAAATTATTCTAACTTGAATAACCAATCCTTCAAGTCAGGCTAAAAATGACATCAGAAAGTGCAGATCTTGACATTAATTATCCAGGTCAATTTTTGTCGTATGGGAATCAAATTTCTTATAATTTTATTGTTTCATAACGAGTGTAAAACTTTCACGAATATAAGTATAGGAACCGAGAGACTGCATTAAATGTTAACTTTCTAATAGAAATGAGTCTAGAAGTCTACTCAGATAGAAACAAAAGCACAGCTCTGATTAAAATTTTTATTAAATGATTGCTGTTACCTAAGACTAATATTTAATGTGCTTACTACAGCAAAATAATCAATAGATTTAATTATCTTTCGAGCTTTAATTCTGTTGATGCAATGTATTAAGCGCTTCACTTAGGCAGACAATTGAAAATGAAATGGTGTAATCTAAAGAAAACGAGTAGCTGAAATATGGAAAATAACTATTCAGTAATCAATAAACAAAGTGTTTGAAATAAGATTTATTTTATAAAGTTTACACATACTTAATATTTATTACACGTTATTCATTAATAATAATTTAGTATATAACTTGTAACGTCTCGTGTTCTTTAGAAGGATAAAATATATGAAACGTTTTAAAGACGTAGACGTTAAAGGACAGGAAAAAAAGGTGTAAAGGACACTTTCATTTCAATCAAATGAAAGTTAACAGAAAACACCACTCGTGTTTACAAAATATAGCCAGCAATTACAGCTTAAATCAAACATAAAGTATTTGATTTAACTAAGTAATAGTAAGTTAGCCTAACGGCTACGCAGTTAAAGTAATGCGCAAATTGGCTCTGACATAAAGGTCGGGGTGACAAGCCTCACGGCGAGAATAACATAACAATTCTCCAGAGAGCACTACTCTCTGGAGAACTGAAATTTATAGTATAGGCTTCAGACAGAATACGCTCTATTTTACCCTCTAAAACCTTCCTTTAAATACTCTCTTCTTTCTGTCTCATTTGAATATCACGTAAGCTAGAAATTTGCATACTGGCAGGAAAAGGGAAATAATAAGGATAGGACAGCTATTTAACATAAAATAACTGGTTAATAAACTAGACGAGATATTAGAAACTTTAAAAAAAAGCCTCTGAGCTTTTTTTATTTTTTTTAATCTTAAGTTATAATAAGGTTAAAAAGTGTCTCGTTGTATTGTTGTATGTTGAATTTCACATGTAGTCCCTTTGTTCATGAAGATTACACATCGCTCATTTATAGGAACATCGATCTTTCCTACTTACTGGTTTCTGTGTGCCCTAACAGACACGACGAAATAGATTTTCTATATATCTTCCCTAAAAATAGGACTAAATCTTTCTTTGAAAGAATTTCGTCATGATTACAGGAGTCACAAATATCTAATTATTTTATCTTTTAGTTTAAGCATTCATTACTGTAGTTTCATTACAACGTTAGAACTTGTAAATTCTAGTTCGCTTAAAATGATAAAATGTGAGTAGATCAACAAAAGTGTGATCCTTGAGACTTCCCGCACAGGATTGAAGTTGAACACAACCAGAGAAGGGTGTAAACGGACGTTCTATTTAATTCCTTCTGTTAAATTTATTAAATATTTAACAGAAGGGATGGACTTACGTGCTTACATAAATCACATTTTTTGATAATGCACACTAATTTGATAATGCGGTGATAAAGTAAAAGATAATGCACACTAATTTAAAGGCAAAGAGTAGTGCGAGACTGCAAAATTCTATTTAAAACTAACAAGTTTACTCAGAAACCTACACCGGCAGGATATTAGTTCGAAGGCAAGAATGCGTAGCCGCTGTTAACAGCTGATAGAAACTAACAAAACGTGCGCTCAAATAGCGCAATCACTCTCTGTTTAATCATTTCGCTCCAATAGTTTAAACGCTTTTGTTCACTCTGCTTTATTTACATCCTGGCGAGAAAATGCGAAATAAAATAAGAGAATTCAGGAAAGGCTTACAAAATAAAATAACTATTAGTAAAAATAAACAGAACTTCATAAACCTTCTGTGCCTATGGAGTCCAGCATATTCGTAGCTCATTGTCCCATTAATATGGGACCTATTAAATCGCAAATTTCACAAGAACGTAAACACGAGCAACGTAAAATGAATTGCACTTGTATCCAAAATTCTTACTTGACTGAAGGATATACGTAATTCATAAACCATGTGAATATTCATAATATTTAAGAATTTCATATTTTTTTTATTTTTCAAAATGCTAGAAAATGAGACGTTAAATATTAAACTGCTTCTGGAATTCCTTATAGTCCATAAAAACATGAATTAGCCAACGTGAATAGCCAACGGGTCACTTATAGCCAACGTGAATTATGTCACAAAGGAATTTTAAGAGGGAAAAAAGAAATTATTTTATTTCAACCCTCATTTCAATTTTAAATTTAACATAATATATTAATTTGTGAAATGTCATATTTAGATATTTTCTTATAATTTCAACTTACATTCACTACACTACGTCTCTTAAAACCTTAGCATTATGAGGAACTCGGTGATTTTTCAATCTTACAGCAGCATTAAATAAATCATGTATATTCTGAATTCAGGCTATACCGTTAAAAGTACTGTGAGTGATGTAAATATGTTTCTTGATTGCTTTCCTTTCTTCTTTACTAAAATTGTTTCCCTTAGAAATCATTTCCATGTTATTCATTTATCTGTGACAGCCTATCCTGGAAACGAATTTTAATGGGCAATGAGTACATGAAAATTCCTTTATTTAAGGAATTTCCGGCGTTTTTAAAGGGAAAGTGTATATATGTAAACTCCTTTAGTTTCAGTTTTTTTTATTTCCTTATCTTCGTAACATTATATCTATTAACTACCTTCAGTCGCTGTTTTTATTGACGTAAATTGCTATCCGCTAATATTTAGCACTGAGATTAGAAGAATAGTGAATTAAATCAATTTCTGCACCTTCAGTGATTTCCCCACCCCCACACCCGAGTGGACTAAAAGTAAACTTAAATTTTGTGCACCAAAAAATCTACCTTGTTGGTTGTTGTCCGAATTGCTTGTTGTTGCCTAGGACCTCTAATTTTAATTGTAAAAATTGTTTTTTTTAAATTGTTTTAACTGTATTTGGTGCTTTATTTTTGTCTCTATTTTTCAATTTTTAATGAAGATATTTTGTGTTTTTATGCATTCTTGCCTCACCGCTAAGTGAGGACTGAACTAATTGAATGATAAATCTAAATCTAATGAAATGCAGCAAAAAATACTTATAATTTAATATTTCGTACAAGAAAGTCATGTGGTGTAAGCATGAGTTGTTTTTTTATGTGTGTGTGTGTGCAAGGTGTTCATATAAGAAAATTTGAAACGTTCACTAATATTAAAGGAAAAGTATATGATTTGAAAGTAATATTGTATGTTTGAATAAAATTTCAGAAAAATTATAAAGTACAACAATGTCATCTGTTTTTATGTAAAAGTCTCTACATGTTTTGAAAAACACTTTGAGTAACGTTTTAGCAGTTTAGAATGCTACTTGGTGATAATCCCAGACACTTCATTAGATGTTTTCTCGAAATACATGAAGAATTTTATTCAAAATCAGCATTAAATAAAAATATTATCAGATTTTAAACAGTACAGTAGAAAACCGGAATAAAAAGAGGAATTCCAGAACATTTCACTCGGAAATAATTTTATAGAGTTTGACTTGTGTTAGCAGCATAAACAAGTATACAAACTCATAACAGGCTTTGAGCGAATTATGGCTTCGTCTGAAAGGAAGTACAAAACTTTAAGGTTTAAAAATAACTTTTTTTTAAATCAGAACTAGAACATGAATGCACGTCTCGTGCTGAACAAGTCAGCCAGCCATTTGGGGTGATGTAACTTAAAATAATAGTCAAATTTCAAATTTAAACTAATTCTAGTACCCAAAGACTATCCAAATGAACTAAGGTGGCTCAAACTTCTCACTGGCCTAACAATTTAAATGTCGGCACCTATAAATACTAGATCGAAGAATACAATCGTAGCTGAACTAGCAGAAACCTAGTAACGTGGCCTAGAGAGACAAGAACACGCTCTGTCGTGCAATCCAACAAACTCGGCTTAAATATTATTACATTAATTTGCATTCTGGTAAGGAAACTGAGGGTAGAAGTGACAGTAAAGATCGAAATCATCATAACCGGTTAAATTAACATAAAGAAAGTTATAATTTATTAATAAAAATATAAAAAAACGTTTTACTATTTGTTTTCTCCATTAATTAAGAATTATTTCAGATATTCGGCCTTTTAGTTTATTAAATAAAATTTTCATTATTACCAACTGCTTTAAAAGCAAAATCACTTGTTTAATTACAAAAGTGTAAAATAAATTTTAAAAAAATAAAATGCCGTATTTCTTTGAAATTCTGAACGTAGTTTGTTTGATATTAGTTTAATAAACCATATTCATATTAATATCAAAAAATTAAAATTTCCTAAAATTCCCGGCAATAAGCTGTTCATGTTTAAAATGAAAAATGAAGTACAGCCATTTACACTTAAATTAAAATGAGCTTAATAACATTAAAATCGGCATGGAAACAAAATTATTTGTAGAATTTGCAAACAAATATGGATGTTATTAACGTTGTTAAATTTAGCATTTTTTTTCTACTTAATGATGAAAATTGTTCATCGCACTTTTCGCATTATGGTTTTTGTACAACAGAAAAGGTTCTATGAGTGATATATGACTCTATTTGAAGCCTAAAAATCGTTTATCCTCTGCAAAACAAAAAACCAAAGAGCTATATTTTTTTCTAACGATGCCTTTTTTTACAAATAATTCGCTAGCGAACAACAAACTTCAATTTTAAGCGGCATTGTTGTTAGGATATGATATATAATGATATAGTTTAAAGCAGACAGGAAAACTGATTGCATACGCTCTTGTCCCTGAGTCGCAAAGATAAGAGCAGCAGCTCAATTTGCCATTAAAAGAAAAGTAAACCTTGGTCTGTAGTTTTTTTCTGGGGCTCATGCTCGAGTTAAGATAGCTCATCAAACAAACCTATAACTCGTTATTTGTCTTAAAACCATTCATTTTCTCTCTTGCTTACTCGGTCCCTTTTCGACTATCCTTCCGTTTTAACAAGAATAACATTTTTCCTCTTCTAAAGAAATGATAATGGCCAAACGGAATTGTCGGGCCTACATCAAACAAGCTAATGCTCCCAAGAAAGGCAGCCCGAAAAGAACTGAGTAAAGAGAATTCGGCACGGCTTCAGAACAAAATGGCGCTGATGACTGCCATACACTGTCTTCTTAACGATGGGATTGCATGACTGTTCAATAGATTTTTCTCTGTTTACTCAGTGGCAATATCATATTTTGATGATCTATATATTTTTCTTAGAAATAGAGACTTTTCTTACTCGTTTTTTTTTTTTTTTTTTTTTTTCCGATGGTATTTTGCTACAGCACGACGCGGATTTCAGAGATGATGGTAAACGGCATGACAGGTGGTATATCGGGAACTTCGAATCAACTCTAATGTAGATATTAGCGACTCTTTTTCGCACCGTTTTACAGTTTCCGCCTCCATGGTAGACCTGTACGTGTTGAACTTCTACCGGAAATGGTGTGTTTGGAGAAAGAAACTTTAGGTTGAATAGGATGGCACATGCGTTTAAGGAAGTGACATAGGAGGCGATGAAATTTCTTAGACATAACGGTTATTCAACTAACCCTAAAAGTGGGTTGAGCAATACGTTTAATTACTTAGCTTTCTGAAAACATAGTTTAACCTGTTGATGTTGCGTAGCTCTCAGTTTGTTTGATGTTGAGTTGCTGTAATATTCTTTTCCCAGAAATGTGAATGCCCATACATAGTTATGTAAGGAAGATAATTATTTCTAAAGAAAGGGAGGCACGCATTTCTGAAGATAGCCTTTGTTTCTGAAGATAAAGCCTATGAAGCCAACAACTTTTTACAGAAATTAAGCATTTATAATAATAATAATCTGTAAAATAATAGAAATATAATAATAATAATGGCAAGATAATCTGATTTTCAGGTATATTTTTTCACATATATTCCTCGGACGTATAATTAATTATATTTGCTTCCTAAACTTTGATTTAACACCTGAGATATTTTACTTTAAAAAATAATATTTAGAACTGATACCTCTAATTTTAAACCATGCATTGCCTAATTCTGCAACCCAGTTAGCATGCGGTATCGATTTTTGCATTTGTCGTTACTTCTTTTTCAAACGCTTTGTGGGAATATATTAAATTAAATTTTTAATAATTTTAACAGCTCATTTTAATATAGAATTGTATGTTCTCTAAATTTAATTCCTGGAAGACGAGTTCTTAAACTTGCAGGTGTATCATAACTTCTTAGCATCTATGCGCACCTGCTTAAAATTTTTCAGGCATTTAACTTAAGTTTGCATACCAAGATTAAATGGTTGTTTTTTCTCAATCTTATGATTTTCGTAACTTTTATTGCAGGGCATATTAGGAAAACATATACATACTTTAACATAAAGCATCTGCGTATTGATTTATTGATTTTGAAGCTGAATTTAAGTATCGTTATAATATATAGCACGGTGTTTTCTTGTCGGTATATCCCATTAATGTAGTCTATGACATATGAAACATATGTGACATATAAAAGCGAATCAAAATGGCCTTGAGGGAATTTGAAGGACATCGTATAGCGCAGGAAATTGTACAGCTCTGGAGGTCCATCTTTAAGGCATGTGCAGTAATCCCCACAGACACACTGTCCAATGTTGTTCAACCAACCACTCGCTATTGTGCTTTGTCTGGCCGCTAATCGGCAAAGCATATGCATGGACATCGTGTGTTCAAATAACTTCAGGATAGCAATAATACTTTGAATACATTATATTTACAAGTATTATGATTATAATTAAAGTCATTAAATTTAATATTTTTCTGTTTCTCCAGAAATAAATAAATTTCATCGTGTTTTTTTTTTTTTTTCATTGTGAGCATTCTTATTTTCATATAACAGAATGGTATCTATGAGGGACATAGCTGAGTGTATCTGTGAGCGAGTATCTAAAGTATAAATATCACTTTCCTCAGTAAAATTATTTCCCCTCCCTGAAAATAAAACATAAAAAAAAGCTTTCAGATTTTATATTACGCCCAAAAGGGTGTTTTAACGTTTCGTGTGTTACATTTATTGATTAAATATCGTGTTCTTCGCATTTAAAATACATAAAATTCAATTCGACAGCAATATCACAAAGTATTTAAAAACAACATATCTTTAGAATCTTTAGAATTTTTATCACAAAAGAAATCACATGATGGAAAAAAATCTGAAAGGTTTCAGATTTTGAATTACATCCAAATGAGCTTTTTTTTTTTTTTTTTTTTTTTTTTTTTTACTTTTTGTGTGTTACCTTTATTTATGAAATATCATGTTCTACGTACTCAAACTATAAAATTCAGTTCCAGAGCAATATCGCAAAATAATTTTAAATTGAGCCCATCTTTAGAATTTCCGATACATAGTCTCGCGCGCTGGAGAAAAAATATACTTTTTCGTAGAGTGTCGCTATTGCTCGCTTTGAAATCCTGTGTTTGTTAATTAAAAATTCGTTAACGTTTTACAAAATGTGAAATAGATAATAACACAAACTGGAAATTCAAACTTCGGGGTTATGTTTGGCTGGAGGACAGCGTTATTCAAAAGTTGATGGCTTTAAATACCGTTTTTTCCACAATGCGAGAAACATGCATACATTCATGCAAATTCTTCATTATTTACTTTCTTTAAATATAATACAAGGCGATAATATTTGGTGGCAACAATGTGAAAAGTTATACGCCGTTTTATGAATGAACGCAAAATGTCGTTTCGAAACTAAAAATTCGGGCTTCCAAGTGCCAATGTTCGGTTGGAGGACTACGTTATTCAAAATTGGATAGCTCTAGGTCAGTGATAGCGAACCTATGGCACGTGTGCCACAGTCGGCACGCAGAACCTAATCAGCCGGCACGCGACTAAAATATTACTTCCTTAATCAATAATCACAATAAAATGATACTATGTAATTTAAATAAGTGTTTTAGTCTGTTCTTGAACTTACTTACGGCTTACTTTTCACTTACTTACTTACGTCACTTTAACAGCAACCACGAGATTGTTGCCGAACTTGATGAAGCTGAACGGAAGATGTTTATTGAAGGGAAATTAAGGAATTATAATTATCAGAAATTTGGTTTTTGCAATTATCTTTCTAAAGCAAACCATCTTTTAACGGCCAGCTTTCAAATTTCACTGTACCTGGCAAAACATGGTAAACCGCTATCCGATGGGAATTAAATCAAAGAGGTTTTGGGCACGGCGCTCCCCTTCCCCCCAAAAAAAGGATTTGGGGCACGTGGCCGCAAAAATTGTTCTCCGCCACGGCTCTAGGTTGTTTCTTCACGATGCGAGAAACATTCAGGCAGATTCTTCATTATTTAGTTTCTTTAAATATAATACATTGCGATAATATTTGGTGGCAACAGTTTGAAAAGTGAATCCACGCAAAATCCCGTTTTGAAATTAATAGCCCTTTGGGCTAATAATTTTTTTATAGGATGCACAACTTGTGTTAATAATCGTTAAAAAAGAACCGCAATCTTTTCGGTTTTAGGTGACAATCTTATTAAGTCATGATATTGTTTAAAACAGTCTAGAAATATAAAAAAAAATATAATTGCTTTTTTTATATCTCCACAAAAGGAGTTACGGGTACCTTTGTTTGCTATCCCATATTACGTTTTTTAAGTCATTCAATATTCCTCACTTTAAAACAAAACTCTTCCCTTTTTACATCTATCTAGCTTTGCTTTTTTCAAAAGCAATCACATCGAGTTTCGTCACTTAAAAATAAGTTTCGCATGGGAGTGATTGATCTTCCGGGTCACAAAATTCTTTTTTTATTGTAATAACCCTGCGTTTTATGTTCTTTATTTAAAACATCTAGAATATTTTGTGACCCAGGTTAGTTGCTGCCGTGTTGCTGGACGGGTCTTTAACGAAGCCATTCTTCAGTGCAAAGACAAGTTATATAGTACCCTAGCAATAACGATATATGCAAAATTTTCATTCACCCACCTAATTTGCATGCGAATTTATTAATTACATTTGGCAAAAAGGTAGGATTTGTACATAATCGTGACAATAGTAAAGTTTAATTGTAAACAGAATGAGTTGCTGCTTGCAGTAACTATTAACCTATTGTTACATATTTTTTTTTTCTTCACGTTCGTTACGGGTTCATGGATTTGGAGTAAATAACGAGAACAGCACTCGATGAAACACACTTTATCGGCCAGTATTATTCAAGACAGCTCCAAAATCAGGTTTACAGTCGTCGAAGAACTATTATAAACACGCTGAAACAACAAACAACCAGCGACACAGCCTTCAGGTTACCAGGCTATAATGGTAAAGACAGCTTCACGGCGAAGCATCAGCTCCAGACTCGGTTCAGTCGTTCTCGAAACTTCACATACTCTCTCCGCTATCAGGTTATAACGGTGAAGACAACTTAACGACAAAGCACCAGAGTACAGCTCCTGACTCTGCTCGGTTGTTCTCGGAACTCTACGTACTCTCGAGACTCTCCACGCTACAACTCGCGATGCATTCGATGATACACTAGAGTATAGCTCCTCGTTCCCGGAGCTCAACACACTCTAAGATAAAACTCCACGATGCACTAACTCACGATACACTAAGAGACTCTTCTCGTTGCACTCGACGACCAACTGGGCTCTAGACTTCCAGACACTCGCTCACTGACTCTAAACTGATTCGGCTAGGCACTCACTGACTGACTATCAGCTCGATAGACTCCGCACTGACTGACTCTCCGCGTACCAGCAGGGTTTATGTAGCTTTTGGCTTGTGTTCGAGAACATTCTGGGCTAAACCACCAAAAATTCGTTGCAGAAGGTTCTCCATCCATCTGTGGCAGTGATGGCAAAACTATGGCACGCTTGCCACAGTCGGCACGCAGAGCCTCATCAGCTGGCACGCGACTAAAATATTACTTCCTTAATCAATAATCGCATAAATGATACTATGTAATAAGTGTTTTAGTCTGTTCTTTCACTTACTCACATAATGCCACTGGCATAAGTCCTAAGCCTAGGTATAAGATTTTCATATATCGCCGTAGAAATGATATACATATTTATTGACCCAATTTAATACGCTGCAATTGTTTGGGCCAACCATATTACTTGTTACATGGCAAAGAATACGCCAAAGTTGAAGCAGCTAATATTTGCTAAACGAATTCAAATTTATTACAGACTGCCGGTGAGTTTTAATACTTTCATCGTTAAATAGATTCCAGTTTTCAGATCTAAGCATTTCGAGGTAATTTATGAGTAATTCTAATTTAATATCTCAAAAGAAATGGCACGCGGCCGTAAAAAGGTTGGCCACCACTGGTCTATGGCATATCGCCAATTTTGTCAGCAAATGTCGCCAAATGGGCGATCTCTCGCTAAATGTCGCAGCCCTGCCTTCCTTGCGTTTTCTGTTAACCCTAAACCTGCTTTGCGGGGAAGTTATCTTACCGCGGCTGGACATTTCGTAGCAATATAAATAATAGCAGCTGAGATATCGGCAACTCAAATTAGTCTTAAACTGAACGGTCGAAAACTTTAATTTACAGTTTAAACAATCTACAACTTAGCACTAATCAACAACTAACTAAAGCCACAAACTGTTAATTGTAGTTTCAAAGTTAATTTGAGTATTATGTAATTCACTATTTAAAATAACTATTATTTTAATTAACCCACAACATAGCCTAACCTGTCAATAAAGGGACAAGAGGTTTACTTTAAATTTATCAATTTATACCAAAGGAAAATAATTAACAGAATTGAATTTTTCACCCTGTTCGGTGATTCCTCTGCAATCAGTTTACATGATTATTCTTGTTAAGTAGTGTGGGTTTCCTAGTGTCCTAGCAAGATCCTGCAAAAGTCTCACAAATTTGAAAATTCAGTTTATCCATCTAACTACTGTCTTAACATTAACCGCGTTACTTTGTGGGTGCTTTCTGTAATGACTTATTTGAATCACACTAGAATAGACAATCGAGTAACTTAATATATCAAATGCATTAATGAAACTTTTAATATAAATTCTACATAGTAACTGTATTAAGTTTCTCTTAATAAATCTTGATTTTAATTGCAAATATTATTTAGCTTTGATAAAATTTTGATTGTAAATATTAATTTGAGAATGATCTAGTCTTTCTTATGCTAAATTAAAATTCGCCGTTTGAATTGTTTAATCTAATTACCGCATTTCCGAAATACTTCGTTTTCATACCAGCTCACTACTAAAATAGTATATTATTTAAGGGCGGATAAATTTGCAGATACAACAGTTTGCACTAAGAATATTTTATCTTGCAGTTCTATGTATTTAAGTTTCATTTTACTTAATTTTTTTACAGTTCATTAATTTCAATTTAATTTATTTTGGCCGTAAGTTCGTGAATACGGAAACCAAAAGAATATCTTTCCAATTTGGAAAATATGCGTTTCCTCTTGGGTTTAAAATTGGAAACGAATAGCTGAAAAAATTGGGAAAATGTGTTTTCAGCGTACAACTCGCCATTTCCTGTAGTAATAAACTGCAGCTTCCTCAGGAAAAGCTGACGGTTAACTTTCAGAGATTTATCGCCTGTAGATGGCGCTGACTCAAAATATTTCTCGCGGTTTGAAAGAGGAAAATAAAAACGCCGACGAGAAAGAATTTAGGCTGCGTTCATTTAAATAAACTTCCGTTGCTTGTAGAATACTTTAATCACTATACATCAGCGATGCAAAAACTCCTATCTCTAGAAAGAAAATGTTTCGAGGCGGGAAACGAAGATATTGAATTTTTTAATTTTAATTTTGTTTTATTTTTTAACTTTGGAATGAATAAAGAATTTTAGGGTGATTTTTTCTCCTTCTCTCTTTTTCGCCTTCCCTATATTTTTTCATTCTTTTTACAGACAGAACATTTGTATTACGACTAGGTAATTAATCTGTGTTCGGTAGAGTTTATACGGAATTCCTAGACGGGGAAAAAGGTTATGAAAAAAAAAAAGGAGAACAGAAGCTATAGTTTAAAAAAATGCTTTGTGCTAAAAGATTAAAATTTAAATCTGGAAAATATCTCGGTGGTAAAACATATATGAAAAGACAATGAACTCTCTGAAAATGAAAAGAAATTGTTTTTAACTGTTTTTGTCATTAATTCCAAAGAATTCTTTCATGCCGAATAAACAAAAAAATTATATTCATTCATTATTTTTTCAAGATGTAATTGTTATATATGCGTTTAAATTAGATAGATGAAGACAATTTTAGGTATAAAACTCGGAAAATATGCGGAGAGTTAAAGGGCAAAGTTTTTATAAAGTAGAAGTTTTTGACATAAAGCTTGTTTTCAAAATAAATTATTGTTTTATATTAAAAGTATTTAAATGTTGTAGGGAAAAAAAAGTCACAAAAGTTCAAAAGGCATAATTTCTCTTAGAGTTTTTGTTTCGTATCGTTTTTGCTATGTTATAAAACATTTAAATTCTAAATCGTATTTTTATAAATGCTTCCATGACTTAAAAAAATTCTTCAGAAACAAAATGTGCGTCTGTTTGCATTGTGTAGTGCAAGTGAACTTTTGCTTTATCATTATTAAAATAATTATTTCTAAAAGGTTATTTTGTGACAATTTCCACTTAAATTTTCCCCATAATTTTTTTAAGTGTTATAATACATTTTGTATTTGTAGCGCTTGGTATTAGGTAATTAAAAATGATATACCCATTTTCTGGATGAAACATCAAGGCACAGTAAATGTATAGCAAAGACATATATTTCTTCACTAAAATAGCCGTTTTCGAATTGATAAGTTATTTTCAACGGGATGCAAATCTAAATGTGTTGTGTGTAAAATGGCTTAAGTGAGAAAAATAACTAGAAGAAAATCCAATTATTCTAATTTTAGTTAAACATAATCACGGAACAATCTCATATACGCATTGCTTCCCAAAGTGAAAAAGAAATCAGTCTGGATATCTGCGGAATAAGATTCATGAAGCAGTAGTTCACATTCCAAAGAGATAATTGCATCATAGGTCATTTTTACGGGTTTTGGAATTGTCCTGTAAGAACTATCCATTTATTATTATCCACCTGGCTGTTTTTGAAGCAAGAAAAGCAGTACGCATCCGAGTTTGCTAGGGTAGATTTCATTCGTTATACCTGTAATTTGCCCTTGCAGAAAATTAACTCGTAATGCGCGATACCAACCGTTATCCGCGATGTAACTTACTTCTTGGGATGAAGTTCCGACTTCGCAGTGAGGAGAATGGGATCCGTCCAATAGCCACTTGTGTAACTCTGTTATCGTCACTGAACTCTTTTCTCATCATCTGTCAGCAAGAAATCCAGGAATGCCTTCTTTTTATTTCGGAACACGAGAGAAAGACAAGGGAAGAGATTCTGAATCCTTTTGCTCTCAATCAACTCTTCTGGTACCTATTGCCAATTTGTTTAACTTTCTCAACTTCTTCAGATACCACAAATGCACATTATGGTTTCAGCGATTACACTGAAACTTTTCAAAAGTCCATGTCAGAGAGAAATTTTCATCAGTATTGCTGGTTAAATTTGCATCATTAATGACAGATGTTCAAATCACAGGTGCATCATTAGCAATTTGTCATCAGGATAGAATTTTTATAAACATGTATGTGCAGTAGATTTGTTAGCCCAAAGGGGCAATTCGCCCAGAAAGGCTATTAATTTCGTTTTGGCATTTTGCGTTGGTTCACTATAAATATCGGTTCACTTTTCAAATTGTTGCCGCCAAATATTAGAGCCCTGCATTATATTTAAAGAAATTAAATACCAAATAATCTGCAGGAATTAATGTATGTTTCTTGCACTGTGAAAAAACAATGGTACCTAGAGACATCGAATTTTGAATAACATAGTCCTCCATTCGGATATGTTCATCTGGATGCCCAAATCTGGATTTTGGAATTTGTTTATATTTTGTCCAACATTAAAGAATTTTTGATTAACAAACTCAGCGATTTCGAAGTAACACTGTACGTAAAAAAAAAAAAAAAAAAAAAAATACATTTTTATCTCCAGCACGCAAAACTGTGCATTGAAAATTCTAAAGATATGCTCTTTGAAATATTTTGTGATATTTTTGTTGAATTGAATTTTATAGTAATTGCGAAAAACATGATATTTAATAATTAAAGGTAACAAACAAAACGTGAAAAAAACTCCCCTTTGGAGTAATATAAAATCTGAAAGCCTATAGATTTTGTTTCATTGTTACTGTACTATTTTTAAATGCAGTACTTATTTTTTTGCGATGCTGCAGCAGCGTGTGTGCCGAAGTGCATTCTAAAGCTCTCGAAAGAGGTTATTGTTCACAAACATGACTAAGGCCCTAGCTTTGCATGTGATTAAAATGCATTGAAAACCGGAAGCGGAGTATCACAACTAAAGTATGCGAAGAGTTTATTAAAAGAAATAAAAGTACCTTTTCGTTATGCCTAGAGAGTTTAAACTTCAGCACACTGTCGCATTCTTCAAAGCATTTAATTATTGTGAAGAGATGCCTGTGAATAAAAATTTGAATGTCCTGTTCCTTTCCAAATCTTTAATACCGCAGACCAAAAAATGTTTCTGACTATCTATTGCTACGAAATTTCATTCGTAATATATGTAATTAATTTTAACGAAATTATATTATCCATTGAGTAACATAACATGAAATGCTTGAAAGAGACGAAGCTATTCCATAAAATTAAAAATAAAGGCACAAGTCTATTAAACATTGAGTAAATGGCTAGCTTTTAACATTGAGTAAACGGCTTAGTAGTTTGAAGTGTCACTACTGATTGTACTCTGTGATACAGAAAAGAGCTGTACAAGTATTTTTGTGGAAAATTAAAAAACTGCAAAGTATTTCTTTCAGTAAAATAAATTTTATCAATCTATAGTCGGTTCTCTGCGCTATAAATCGATAACGCACACAACAATATTTATTGAAAAGGAACTTCATCTAAGTGAAGTTATGTGATTCGAACCCAAGTTATTAATTCAATGATAAACTGTAATGCGAAGATAACTTTACATTCTGGCAGTAAAATAAACATTTGCAATATTCTTATTATATAGATCTTAATAATAATTAGGAGCAGTGTTTCGTGATAAGTGGTATTTTAACTGAATTCTTCTCTTTTCGTTGGTTAGGAATGCATATTCTTTTTCAGTCTGTAACCAAATATATTAAATTTACCATCTAGACTTATTAAAATTTTTATTGCCATAAATTTTATTGCCCTCTATGAGTGCATTTTAAAATAAACATAAAGGATGCATGCACCTTTTTACATTAATTTATCGCATGAACTAAAACAAACTGATTAAATTAGAAATCTTCCAAAATTAATTTATAATACAAACATTTCCGTGCGCCATCTTGGCATTCAAGATGAGGTTAGGAATTTTTATATTAAGAAAGAAGTATTCGTGCCTTATCTCCTCCAAGTTTCAAAAATGGTAGCTTTTGTTTTCAAGATTCTCCTAGCTAAAGAGCTGAAGTTGTCCCGATCGACTCGACTAAAGGCAAGAGTGGATCGAACAGGGACTTCCCATTAAGTGCAGAGAGAGAAGTAAGATCCCCTTGGACACAAGCGCTTTCAACATTGAATTAGACTTTTATAGGAAAAGCGAAAACTGCCGCTCATACGATATGTCATAAAAGCATCAATTCCATGAAGCTAAGAACGGTCTCCTTTGCGACTAGCGTCGCCTAGCAACGTGTAGTTTTTCTTTATTCTCAGTGTTTATGACGGCGATTGGAAGAGAAAAGTTGGCCAGTTTTTGTTCCTTTATTTCAGGCAAATATGTTTACAGAAGTTAATATGCGACATAGCAGTAGCTGCTCTCTGAAATTTGTAATCTCTGGAAATAATGCAAAATAGTCGGCTTCCCCAGTCTTAGAATTCAGTTATAACGTCAAAGTTCACCAATTAACCAAGATTTTTATCATCTAGCTTCCGGATAACAAAATAGAAAAAACACTTTAGTGAAAACGAAGATCAGGATAAATTCTAGAATTTATTCCTTAAATACAGTTCATGAAAATATGATTGGTTTTCATAAATTTATATGTTTCATATGTTCCGTGAATTATCTATTGTCACTTTTCTCATAAAATTTGTCTTTCTAGACATCCAACTAACCGATGAGATTTTATTGTCAAATCACTCTTAATTTTTTATTACCTTCTGCCAGCCACTATATATAGATAAGGGGGAGGGTAATGTTTCGGTTCAAAAAGAAAGTTTAAATGAATAGGAACGAAATAGTTTCATCAGAACACATTTTTCACTATTAGTAAAATGATATCAGTCTGTTTCTGTAGATGTTCTGTCTGTGTGTATGTGTGTGACGACTTTTCTTCCGACTAAATTTATTTGTACTTTATGTATAATCAAGTTTTTGTATTAAGTCATCAATATATAAAATCTTTTTCGATAAAATTGGAGTTGCCACATAAAATATGTTCTTTAAAATATTATTCCGTGGAATACAAATATTCATTATTTCCTC
Organism: Stegodyphus dumicola; assembly: GCF_044657685.1. Lineage (NCBI taxonomy): Eukaryota > Metazoa > Arthropoda > Arachnida > Araneae > Eresidae > Stegodyphus > Stegodyphus dumicola. The sequence goes on along the minus strand of NC_140772.1, from coordinate 113,581,902 downwards.
ATTCTATATATATATTTTTTCGGTGAATTTCGCAAATGTGTTTAATGCTGCCCCATCGTCAAATCTAATGATCCTGGTTGAATATCCTTTTCGTCTTTCTTTTTGCTACGTGTGGATTCAATATACTTTGAATACCTTCAATTACCTCTTCTATAATAGATCTAATGATCTAAAAGCTAAACGTTCAGCAAATGTAAACAATACTTTTCCATAAAGGATCCAATTTTATTGCTTCCAATCCATTCATTAATTTCATTTTCGGAATGCGAGATTAATCTGAAAAAACGATTTTCAACTGTTTTATAATTCAGAGTGGCTGGACACTAGATAATCTGTATTCTCGAACAAAATTTTGTGTCATGACGCTCCGCCACAATTTTCACTTAGCTTTCGTAATACTATATGCTTACATATTTCCAAGTAATGAAAACGGTGAAAATTGCATGCTTTGTAGAAGACAAAGTTCAATAAATTTTGCGTAAATGAATTTTTATGTTTACGTTTAACGTTTGAAATAGCTTCTAGATCAATAAGTTGGTTAATTATCATTCATCTTTTGGCGAATTGTTAAAGTCAAAGATTTCAGCATTATTTCTTTATCAAAATTTTTATCTTTTGAAAACATTCTAAAAAGAATTCTTTAAAAAGTGGTGTATGAACGCCAAGGTTTGTACAAAAGATTATCGAAAAATGTCAAAAAGAAGCAAATCAACTGCAAAGGGTTTTTAGAATGTTGCCTAATGAAATGACAGTAATGTCATCGTACAGTACGAATGCGGATTAAAGAGTTCCCGGATATCCCGGATATATCGGATCCCCGGTTGTATCAAACAACTGGATGTCGAACTGTCAATTTTTAATGCATTTGTAATATTTCTTATAAAATAAGTTAATATTAAATTTTGAATTTCCTTTCCATAAGTATACCTTTTAGTACTTCTTGTGATGTTAGGTGATATTGTAAAGTATTCGGTTTATTTCGAAATTGGAAGCATGAAAAATTATGGATGTAGTTACCAGATTTCGAAGTCTAGACTTTCTTGTTACCGTCAAAATATGTTTCCGATTACATCACACACACGTGGGAGGAAAAAATAAAATACCTTACAATTCTGCCCACTTAAAGAGCGACGGCGGAGCCGGGGCTGCAATCGCAGAATTCTGGTAGTGACAAATTATGATCTACCACATTTTACTTGAGACTCCACTTGATTACGAATCAAGTGGCATTAAGTTTATTTCGTTGTGCAAGACATAAAAAATCAACGATGCGCTTACAGGATTCGAAGCGAGAATTTCCGATTCCTATCCGAACATGCCGAAAATTACGCCACACAGTATCAAGGAAGAAAATATCTTATCTCTTACAGAGGTAAGACCGGGTATCGTAATTTTGCAGATAAGCATGTCAAGAAATGTTGTACGTTAGGCTTTTTAAACTAAATAAGTAATGTGTGTGAACGACGTTTCTTTTCTTTTGATTTGTCAAAGAGCTCTTTATTTCTTTACATTTCATATTTAGTTATAGAATGTAATTACTTCTTATTTGCAATTGAATGTTTATTCAAATGGCAAGCAGTTAACTAATAATGTTTATCCTATTTCTGGTTAATCGTTGATGAAAATAATGTAATCTTATTTTTCTTGTTAAACTTTTATGAAATGAACTGAAGCATCCTTTCCGAAAGCCGAAAATATAACAATGGATTTCATCTAAGTATACATACAAATTCTGAATTTAAAGCCTTAAAGACATATTCGTGTGAAAAAAAGCCACAAGTTGGGAGCATAAAAAGATTCGTAATATTGAAACAAAATGAGACTGGACAAATTTATGCGAGGAAAATGCATGGAAGTTGTGTAACAAGATGCAATGCTATGTATACTAAAAGTTATGAAAATCGAGGACATAAGAAATGTGCTTCGAAATTACATTTAAAAATTAAAAATCGAGAACATCAAAAATACGTATATTTAAAAATACGTTTAAAATAAAATAGTTGACGTTTTAGAGATATTCAAATATGGCATCGATATCCATCCATACTCATAATCAGGTCATTCACACTAGTGAAATGAATCCCCTTTTAAACCTGGACTCGTAAAGATGGTGACTGCCAGTTTCAGCTTCTCTTCTGAGGTTGTTCCGAACCCACTCTTAGGGATTTAAGTTTGGCGATATAGTTGATCAATCTGTTCTTTGAATATATTTTCAGTCTGAAGAAAATCATTGACAAATGAATAATTGTCTGGTAAGTATTACAGTCTATTAACAGTTAAAGTTAGGACGAACGGCTTAACGCAGGAAGGCAGATTCCTGCCATTTCAGAGAACATCCAAGTTACCTTTCTGAAACACATTCAAGGGTTTGATACCATTTAAAATTAATAAATTATCGTTTTTGAAAGAATCTTGATCTATTCTGTTTGATGTTAGTGATACTATGTGTGTTGCTTTCTTCGGATAAATCGAGGACGTCTAGGTTTCGTAAGATGAATTGCTATTTATTATTCAAGGAAAGAAGAGATTAGTAATCTTCATATCAAGAAAGATGTCAGTGTCTCTGTTACAGAACGACTCAGTATAATAGACTTCCTTGTAACATAAGCCTGTATCTTCAGTTCTACTATATGATTCAGTGACTGTATGATGCAGATTCTACTGACAGTTGCTTTAATAGAATTCAACTATGAACTGCAGTAAGATGGAAAAATATTTATTTAGTAGTGTGTGATTTATTTTTTCTATTTTATAAAGCTAATTGTAGTTGTTCATTTGTTATTCTAGGAATTTTGACTCACTCTTTCCATTACTTATATAATTTATATAAAATAATATTGGCACGCTGTGCAAGTGTACCTCTTGTATCATCATTAGACCCAAATGTCCTACTCAGAAATATCATTAAATTATTTTCATAGCTATGACACTACTCTGGCATAATATGTGAATTCCTTTCAACTTGAACTTGGGACTCCCTAACTTCAAGACAACCTACTCCTGTTCAGAAAAATGAAATGGAAATATCGATAATAGCATGAGGCACGCAGAATTCAGTCACAAACTGCAAGCAGCTTCTTGCTTTCTTCACTAATAATGAGTGGGTATGTTTCTGAGGAGCTATTTAATTTGCATGCATTTCAGATTTCGAAGATTTTGAGATTCTTTTTTTATATTTGCATGGGTTGCTACAATATAAACACGTAATGCAAATTAGCAAATTTAAAAATATAATTGAATTTGAGTGATTGAAAATTGTTTCAGATGCAGATGGCAGTATGCAGATATTGTTACAGCATATCAGGAGTGACTCTTTAAATGTATACTAATTAAATAATAATTGAAAGCACCAGAATTCTGAAGAGTTTGAAGTGGCTGATTTACATGCTGATACGAAGTAGTAACTTTCGCCAGGATAAGTGTTAATGATATTTTATGTCTGAAAGGAGACGAGCTGCAGATAGCGAGCTCTTGTATGCTGTCTGACACACTGAAGCAGGACAGTCAATCAAAGATGTCGCCATTTCTCTTTGGCTTTGATCATTCGGTGGTTTTTGGATTGGTTCTTTCCGATAGTTGTCCGAAAACCTGTGCCCGGTCAACGAGGTTAATGTCTGTTCTGATTTTTCCAAGCGGAGTCCATCTGCGACCTTCGCAAAAGTGTGCAGTATTGCATCTTCACTTGGCAAGACAAAATCTGCCAATGTCCCGAAAGCCTCCCATAAAGGGACTGTACGCCTGAGTACCAAGTATTTGTCGCGCCAACTGAGTAGCAAGATTAAGTAGTATTGTCAGCATTTCAGTTGGACTAACGTCTTGTTAGCATAACGTCTTGTTAACGAACAAGTCCTGATTAGCCGTAGAATCAGATGATAAGTGTGTACGGGTCTGGAAAAAACGTGGAACACTGAATCAGGTCCAAAAATTGAACATCGCGCATTCAGAGGTGGCAGAATCATTGTGTGGGATAGAATTTCAGCCGAACATTGCACCCAGCTGCACATCTTTAAAAACGAATCTCTTACGCCTGCGCGATGCCGGGGTGAAGTTCTACATCTCGTTGTGAGACTCTACGCTTCAGGAATTTACCTGATTTCCTACTTATGGGTGATAATGTCCGTCCCTATGGAGGCAACATAGTTAACGAATATTTTAGACAGTAAGGTATTTCTCATATGGAGTGGCCGCCGTATTCTTTCCACCTTCGTCCCATTGAAAATCTTTGCGATGTCCTCGGGCATGCTGTCTCTGCACATTTACCTTCACCAGATACAGTCAGACAGTTGGAAATTGGATAATATAATGGCCATTGTTAGCCTCTTCATCACCTCATTGAAAGCATGAACAATTACGGTAAAGCTTGTGTGGAAGTCCGGGGCTGTTATGTCGTCTTTTCTTTAAGTTTTCTTTGTTTTTAGCTATATACATCAGTTTGATAATGATTTAAAGGTGACATCATCATATTATTTACGAAAATTAAATGTTGTTTTCATCTTTATACATAATGCTTGCATTCTTTTTATGCATAAAACCTTTTGCTATCTTTATGTGCAATTCGGTGTTTATCAAAACTATAATTTTCCATTTTTGTTGATTTCACTGTCACATACTTAATTTTTGGAAACCAGGTACCTTTCTAACAAATATGTGTACTAATAAATATGTGTACATATTGCGCAATTTTTATATATTAGTTTGTATTAGATTTACTAAAAGAGAAAAGCATAGAACTTTAATTTTGGAAATTATTTTGCTTTAATAATTTCCAAATTAAACATATGTGTCGAACAATTTACCACACTTAAGCACATTGAATTGTTCTAAGAAACACCTTATAATGCAGAAGTGTAATTATTTTGTTGTTGTTGTTGTTGTGTGTGCCTACTTTTGTTGTGTTTACTTTTGTTGTTGTTGTTGTGTATTTACTTTTGTTGTTGTTGTTGTGTATTTACTTTTGTTGTTGTTGTTGTGTGTTTGGGTAATTTGTAGTTATGGGTCGCTTTCACAGTCGCAGTATTAATAACTTGAGTTATTCTTAGCTATGCAAACTTTCAATAATTATAATTTCATAGAATGAAAAACGAAATACAACAAGAAGTTCAAAGACAGAACATAAGAGAAGTGACTGAATGTTACTGAAGTGACTGAAAGTCACTTCCAAAGACAGTCTCTGGCACGCCAATATCGGGTGGTTTCGGAGTTATAACAAAGAAGTACTCTACAAGGCAACGAAAGGTGGGTATGTTCAAGGGTTGCATAAGATCAGGAGTGGGCAAAATAGTTGAGCAAATAAATACCAGTTCGGTAAAGATGTTCGCCCTGGCAATCATGGCCTCTAAGCAGTCGAAAAAACGCCACAGCATTAAGTCGTGGATATTCTGGCCGCAAGTGAGATCTTCAGCCTTCCATTGTTTTGGCTTAACGCTATCCAACAATTTCAGCTGATGGCTTTGTCTCATAGAGTGTTTTATGTTTAGCTTTATTGAGCGATATGACATATTTTAGCTTGTTGATTGTAATAGTGACGCACATTTTCGTGCGACGAAATCTGCTTGTTCATTTTCACAGATACCGCTGTGTCCAGGGATCCACTCTATTCTAAATTTCTTATTTTTCAGCGATAGGTTTCGGATCATTTCTCTGCACTAAAGAACGCCACAGCATTAAGTCGTGGATATTCTGGCCGCAAGGGAGATCTTCAGCCTTCAACCTAAGAACTTCTATTGATATATGGGTTTCTAAAGAACCAATGGCTTAAATTGCCGCTTTTGGATCTGATAACAGGACATTTTCGAATTTATAATGTAGCGTCTTTGAAAGAGATTAGGTAATATTTTTTATATTTTAAATATAATAACCTCGCAAGCATTTTTTCGAATGTGTTGAATTTAGGAGTATAAAGAAGGAGATATGCATTTTTACAGGCAAATGACTAAGCCTAAAACGTATACTAACAGATATATATTTCTTTAAAATTTAATACTCGTCAAACCGTGAAGTGTTTTGAAATTTAACTGCTTCGTTTTCTTCTCATGAAGTGATATCCATTTTCGTGTCGAGTGCATACCGCATATGTTGATATACGCACCAACATCCAACACCACTCTCACACATAAAAGCATGAGTTGACAGCATACGAATTTTTATACATTTTCCTTTTCGATATTTTATCACTGTAATGCTTTTTACTTCTTATTCGGGATAAAAGTGGAAGAATGGAAGCTAAAATATCTTATTCCTGCCTTAAGAGAAGGATATAACGGGGTGAAAAATGTCTCAGGAATCTGGCAAATAATGTTCGAATCTCCGAAATAACTCTTTTATATTTATATATCTGTATGAAATCTCTGTGTATATGAGATACAGTAGTACACTTTTATTCTAAATATTTCTTAGAAAGTTTTCACCCGTTGTTTATTTTCCGCCTAAGAGTTGACTTCCCTCGTTTTCGTGTGCACATGTGTCTCAGCATAGTAATAGTATCTACAGAGGAATTGATTCCGGGTGAATTCTATTTGAAATGAAACTTCTTGGAGTTATGCGCAAATATATTTTTAGATACCTGTTTTTAAAATGGAAGGAATTTATAGTGTTGATATCTTTTTCATGTTACAAGGGAATAGAGATGGAATACGTTTTTTGTTATCTTACGAAAAAAAAAAAAAGAAAGTTCTATATCTGCAATTTATTTTCACTCTTGCTTGGCTCTGAAGCATCAGAGAACTTGGCTTTCAAAAGGGCTTCGAGAGAATTGTAATTGGTGTGTATACTTTTTTTTTCTGTTTTATGTCGCAGTTTCGTTGAATATATAGATTTATATGTTAATAAAAATTGTTGGGTTTTTATCAGTCCATCAGAAATATAAGAGAAGGCACAGTGTTTTATGAAAATATGTATTTTTAATATACAGTGTCTCAAGAAAGTGATGGGACACTTGTGCTTTACAAAAGGAAACTGTAATAAAATAAATTAAAAAAACATGTAAAAATTTTTTGTGGGTGTGTTTCATACTTAAATTTAGTAACAATTATTACATAACATACATTTTTTCAAAATATTACAATATTAATTTAATAAAAATACAATTGTTTAGGCCGGAGAAAAAATGGCTCACATAAGTGATGGCACACTACGTACTACGGAACAAAACTCGCCTGAAGTAAGCAATAAAAATATCTTTTGGGGTATTTATTTTTATTCAAAAGCAATTGGCAATAATTTATAAAATCGTCTGCAGTATTTCTCTCCAGTTTGTTTTGGAATTTTTGTGTTTTTAGCTCTGTGCAGCTATGAATGCTAAACGAAAAGAAAACGTTGCCTGAAATTCGAAAATTAGTTATTAATTTGCATATTGAACGTGGAAAATCTATTAGAGAAACAGTTAACTTGAGTCCTTCAACACTTTTCAATATTATTAAACGATATAAAAAGAATCATATGATCCAGGATAAAAGAAGACCTGGCCGACCATCAAAACTATCCAATGGAATAAAGCGAATTATCGTTCGAAATATTAAAAAAATCCAAGAATGAGTGCTTCTAAAGTTGCTGCTGATTTACAAGCATTATATGGAGTAATTGTTAATCCTGAGACTATTAGAAGAGTAATTCGATCTGCTGGATATCACGGTAGAGCAGCCAGGAAAAAATTCTTCGTAAGTGTAATTCTTCGTAAATAGAAAACTCAGACTGGCTTTCGCAAAATCCAACATAAATAAGAATTCTGATTACTGGAATGAAGTTATATTTGCTGATGAGAGTAAATTTAATATATTTGGTTCTGACGATAGAATCTTGGTGTGGAGAAAACCCAGGGAAGAATTTCGCAAACAGAACTTGGTGCCAACAGTAAAACATGTAGGAGGAGGAGTTATGGTATGGGGGTGTATGTCGTCCGCTGGAGTTGGTAATCTTGTTTTTATTGACAGTATAATGGATCAGTACAAGTATATTGACATTTTAAATCAAAATTTGAAATCTTCAGCACGAAAATTGAACCTTCATAACAATTTTAAATTCTACCAGGACAATGACCCCAAGCACACTGCTTTGAACGTTAGACTCTGGCTGCTGTATAACTGTCCTGAAATAATAAAAACACCACCACAATCTCCAGACTTAAATCCCATAGAGAATATTTGGTAAGAATTGGAATCAAGAATTCGAAAACACACCATTTCTTCAAAACAACAATTAAAATCGGTGCTTCAAGAAGAATGGGGTAAAATCACTCCAGAAATCACAAAAAAAAAAAAAAAAAAAAAAAAAAAAAAAAATTAGTCGAATCCATCCCAAGAAGATTAAATCATGTTTTAAAAGTAAAAGGAAATCCAACAAAATATTAAAACCTTTTAAAAAGTAAAATTTTTGGATAAATATTTGATGGAAAATTAAGTGTCCCATCACTAATGTGAGCCATTTTTTGCTCCGTTCTAAACAATTGTATTTTTATTAAATTACTATTTTAATATTTTGAGAAAATGTATGTTATGTAATAATTGTTACTAAATTTAGGTATGAAACACACCCACAAAAAATTTTTACATGTTTTTAAAATTTATTTTACTACAGTTTCCTTTTGTAAAGCACAAGTATCCCATCACTTTTGTGAGACACTGTATTTACGACTGTGTACCTTTTGCACCGACAGTTTTTTTCTATGCATTTCTATACCCATATATTTAAAAAATACACGAACTTTACTCAAAGTATACAACGTTAGACCATGCAGCTTTTAACATAAGTTAGATTTAGGAATTTTACAATAAGCATTTGCTTCCATTTTTTGAATTCATATGTGCTGTGTAATATCAAAGTCTAAAATGTAAAATATTAATGAGTAGTCTTCATATTTATTTTTATTTAATAATAAACTCGAAAGAAGCCTCTTCCAAGGTATTTATTGTTTCAGTAAGCGAATCTGATGGCCTGGCAAAATGACAATTACAACAATACTTCTCAAAATCCGGCTTCGATCAGTCCAATTTCACTGCAATCTAGTTTGAAAAATTTGAAAAAAAAATTCATTGAGGAAAATAAGAATAAATACTAAGAAATTAGTACAAGCTTGCATCTACATTAAGAAAATTTTGTAAGAGTTACAGCATCAGAAATGTTATTAAAATATGTTTGAAACATCCAATTAGTAACTGGCAAGTAGTATTAAATCAATATAGAAACATATTATATCACATTTTGCAAATGATTTCATTGGTTTTTGAGACTCATTTTGCTGAAGTCACTCAACACATAGTAACTGGACAACAACTTCGTTTTAATATATTGCATTCTATCAACGTAACCAAGTTCATCGAATCGAACACGAATGAAATGTATATTGAAACTCTTATTAACGCTGATACACAAGGACTTATAAAGAACGGAAGGATAGCTCAAACAATGAAGTCGTGTTAAAGTACTTGCGACAAGAATTAACAGCTAACGATCATAAAGGAATTACTGGTTTAGTTTTTACATCTTGTCGGAACATATTATAAAAATTGATCCCAACATTGAACGTAGCTTTAACTTTCGCTAAACAAGAAACATTTCGTTTCTACAAATAAATGTGGGATGAGGTTAGGATTAAATTAGAGGAAGGCAGTGGCATTTTAAAGGTATTTAATGATGAAAGAATAAACATGATTATGGTATGTGCAGAGTAAAAGGAAGTAAGATAAAATGTTTGAATCGTCATGAAACGGAATCACATCATCATCGTCGAACAGCATAGTTCAGCTGCATCCATCACCGTGTTCTAACCTCATCGGAATGCAAGTCTGTCCATTTCCTCACACAGCTTGAAGAAGTATCTCACTGCTGTCGCTGTTGCCAGATTTAGGAAAAGAAGGATGAGTTATAGGAGCGAATTACCACACGGCCAGTAAAATACATCGTCAAACAAATCTTCATATAAGACTATGTTAAGAATGGAAAATAGAATTTCACGTTAAAATATGATATCAAAATTAATAACTTCAAATAATATTGTACAGTCCTTGGAAAATATAGGCATCACAAGAAATAAGAAATTTATGCTTCAAATTCGAAAACGAAAGTAATTCTTCAAAGTAACTTTGTTAATACATCACAATTCTTTAAATAGTCAGTAATGTATTTTCATCAAAATCAAATACCTTTAGTTTATTCAATTAAATTTCATCAAAACTGTTTAATTAATTATCATCAACATCAAATTCGAAAACGGAAGTGTTAATTCTTCAAAGTAATAATCATTCAAAAATAAAATGAATTTTCATCAAAATCAAATGCCTTTCGCTTCATCAAATAAACTTCATAAAAAGGCGTCATCAAATATTCATAATAACTTGAAAGAATATTACTTCCTCATTAGCATTACTTCATCAAATAAAATTAGATGTACTTACATGCTGATGTATCACAACAACTGGAATCTTGCGATATTATTCCATAGGTTTCCAAGGTATTCCATCATTGATAGTTATATAGTGGTGTCTAGGATGGTTAGTTCAAAGGGTGGAAGAGTTCCAGGGGCCGAGCCCCCATGTGGGATGAGGTTAGGATTAAAATAGAGGAAGCAGTGGAATTTTAAAGGTATTTAATGATGAAAGAATAAACATGATTATGGTATGTACCGAGTGAAAGGAAGTAAGATAAAAAATTTGAATCGTCATGAAACGGAATCACATCATCATCGTCGAACAGCATAGTTCAGCTGCAGCTATCACCGTGTTCTAACCTCATCGGAATGCAGTCTATTTCCTCACACAGCTTGAAGAAGTATCTCGGTGCTGTCGCTGTTGCGAGATTTAGGAAAAGGAGGATGAGTTATAGGAGAGAATTACCACATAAATATACGAAAAGGTAAAAAAAAAAAAAAAAAAAAAAAAAAGAAGAAGAAAAAAAGTGTGCAAACTTCAATGTTGCTATTTTTAGAAAATAAAAAGTGAATTACGGAAAAATATTTAAAAATTATTTTTTAAAATATTTTAATATCTTAAACATATTTTGTTTTTAGGAAATGTAGGGAGAAGGCAATTATTATTTTTTGTATGAAATTAGTTCTTCAATAGTTCGGTTTTCAAAAAAAGTCCGGAACATTGACGGAAGCAATGACCCTGACTATACGAGATATTGATGGATTACCATTTTAAAAAGTATTTTAGAAAGTCTTGTACACAAGCAAACCAGTGAAATGAATGCACACAACTGAATTATTGCATGGATAAATAAGCGCATTATTCTCCATGTGGGGATAATTTATGATCAAACAATATGATAGAAAGTTCCTCTCACCATCTGGCATTGCTATTTTTAACAGCATGATTTTAATATATGATGTTATTATTTAAATTATATTGCTTTGAACATAACTTTACAAAAATATTGAGCATAAAATGTATTTATTACTTTACCACTTCGTATATAATATACCTTGAACTCCGGGGATAATACTAGATAACATTTTTTTAATTAAAAATTTTTAAAAGCTTTTGAAACTAATATTAAACTCTTCTAAGTATTGGATTATAATCTGAAAAGTTTTCGATTACAGTTTATTTTTTAATTTTAAATTTAATAGAATTCGGCATTTTTCGCATTAAGGAGTCTTTTTACATTTGCATTTTCTCATTTTTGAGTCACTGAGTTAAGTTTATAGACCAATCAAATTCTTTGACCTATTCTCTCTCCCCCCCCCGAAAAAATATTCCACAGTTTTAAATAATTTCTAAACTGTGATTCCTTATTTATTTATTAGTACTTTATAATTTTTAGTTTAAAAAAAAATCAAGTTTCCAGTTGTTGATTCATTTACTTTGATACCTTTGTCATGCGGCGTCTGTGTTTTGCAGGACAATTATTGCTTATTTTACACTTTTCAAAATTTATTTTGCTCTACATTCTGTTATAGAAAATCCAGTATTAATTATTATAACATTTATTTTTGAATAATGTATAGTATCTAATATAATAGTTTTATACTTGCTTAAATATCAACTGTACGTATCAAAGCGATCAACAATACTTCTAACTAGAATTTGATGACTATAGTGAAGAATGCTAACATCTTTTTGTGTTCAAGTATTAGTCTGTTGTACGCAAGTGGCAGAATGAGTAGCTGCACATATGCGGTTGAAGTTTGAATTTTGACGATAGCGGTTAGGCTGCGTAGGTGTTTCCTTATGTGCAATAAAATTACAACCAACTTCTCCCGGAAGATCAGCCACGATTTTTTGACTACTTTGTCCCCTTAGGAAGCTCCCAAGTACTTTTTCGTACTAAACAAATCACACTTCTTTCTTTTGGCGCTTTGTCTGTATTCAGTTATACTTTAAAAATGCAGCTCATCCAACGGAACTCTCTTTTATCTGAAATTTCTATCAATATTTTCGAATATTTTTAAGAGCAAGTAATCTCTTAAATTAACTCTATTTCGTGAAATAAAAAAATTTCCATTTATTACTAAATACAAGAAACTTAAGTATTTTTAACACTAAATTTTATATACTTTAATTTTTGGTACGGAAAATCCTTTCGATCTGAGGGTCACGAAGTTTCAAGTGTTTTTACAATTTTTTTAGATGTTTGGAAGAAATCTTGAGAATAGTTATTTGAAATATTAAAAAAGGATTAGCAAATCACCTTCGAATTGAGTTCCATCGGGATGTATACTTTTGCCCTAGCGCTCCTCTCGTTAGTTAGAAACGCTAGGAGAACGTCTCTTTTGGTATTTCTCGTTTACTAACCGTCTTATCATAATTCGAAATTGCTGAAAACATTGACCATATAGAACTATGAAACCTTTTGCCGATAGATACAACAGAAATATGAGAAAATAAACCTGGAAAGTAAACGCGGTTGTGTCTTGATGATAATTTATTTCTGATTAAAGAGATAAAGTGTTTTTTGCTGAAAATGCGACATCGCGCTGAATGGTAGAAAAAGGATTTAACTCCATTTGCATTACCACTAATTATGTTCTTCATACATTCGTTCTATATAATGTATGAAAACAACCTTCGACAGTCAAATTCAATTATTTAAAATGTGAATGCATTTGACATGAAATTTCCGAAAGCCGTTTTGAACAAAGGAGTATTCGTATGCATGTTTTGCAACCTCAATGGTAAAATTAGAATATTCTAATTATAATTGTGATTATTACACACTGAGGTGACAAAAGTCATGGGATACCTCCTAATATAGTTTCGGACCACCTTTTACCTGGCGAAGTGCAGCAACTCGGCGTGGCATGGACTCAACACGTCGGTGTATGTCCCCTGCAGAACTATTGAGCCGTATTGCCTACATAGACGTTCACCATTGCGAAACTGTTAGCCTGTGTAGGATTTTGTGCATGAACTGACCTCTCAATTATACCCCATAAATATTCGATGGTATTCATGTGGAGCCATCTAGGTGGGAAAATCATTCGCTGGAATTGTCTAGAATGTTCTTTAAACCAATCGAATGCCGTCGTTGTCATCCATAAAAATGCTGTCGTTGCTTGGGTACACGAAGTCCATGAATGGCTACAAGTGGTTTCCAAGTAGCTGAACATAACCTTTTCCAGTCAATGATCGTTTCTCTTGGACCAGAGGATCCAGGCCATGCCATGAAAAAGACAGCCCACAACATAATGGGTCCACCACCAGCTTTCACGGTGTTTTGCTGACAACTTGGATTCATGGCTTTAAAAGGTTGGCACCACACTCGAACCCTACCATCTGCTCTTAGCAACTGCAAATGTGACTCATCTGATCACGCGATGGATTTTCAGTCATATAGGGTTCAGCCAATATGGTCACAAGCCCACGAGAGGCGCTGTGGGCGTTGTCGTTCTCTTCGTAAAGGCACTCGACTCGGTTTCCTGCTGCTATAGCCCATTAAAGAGAAATTTCGCCAGAATGTCTTATCAGACACGTCCGTCGTACGTCCCACGCTGATTTATGCGGTTATTTTACGCAGTGTTGCTTGTCTGTTAACACTGGCAATTCTACGCACACGTCGTCATTCTCGGCCATTTGGTACAGGCGGTCGGCCAGTGCTTTGTCCATGATGGGAGGTTATGCCTGAAATTCGGTATTCTTGGCACACTCTTGACACTGTAGATCTCGGAATGTTGATTTCCCTAACGATTTCCGAAATGTAATGCGTCTATCTCTATCTAACACTACGCATTCAAAGAATGTTAATTCTCGTCGTGCGGCCGTAATCACGTCACAAATCTTTATTTACATGAATAACTTGAATACAAATGAAAGCCCTGACAATGCATTGTCAATACATTTTGTATGCGATACTACTGCCGCCTGTTATATCTGCATATTGCTATCCCATGACTTTTGTCACCTCAGAGAACAACCGTGGATTAAAGGTTTTGAGTCCTATATATTTTGAAACTAAAATTGCTATGAAATTTAAAGAAGAAATATTTTTAGCAAAGCAGAATACATTATAATAGTGATATAGTTCTTAACCTATATTAGTGTATTCTACTAGATTGATGAAGAAACGTATATTGCACAATTATTACTAAAGTCAATATATTCTAATCATTTTATTGCATTTGAAGTTTATATTAAATGCAAAACATCGATGGATTTCGGAAAGGAAACAAAGTAATTTATATTCTTCTCAATTTAATTATCCTTCAATTGATTGCTGCGCTTTCTCTAAATTTAATTTCATGTAGTAAAATTCACATTCAGTATGATTAGGCAGATTAGTAGTTCATTATTTAAAACGATAATTCCTATAAATGGTTGCTGGAAATTAATTGAATCATTTTTTAGATATTCTTAACATTAAAAATCGAATATTCCTAATTATTATGAAAACTGGAGTGCAGCATTTGCATCCGTTATGTCTATCGCTGTACGATAACTGTTTTTTGTAATATTATTTATTTTTCCCCTTGCTTAAAAATATGTTTCAAAAGTTTCTTATGTAATGTTGTATTTTCTATATTGTTTCTATCTGTTTGGAATATTAAAACACAAAAGAGTGAACAATTAAATCTAAGAAACATTTCTTTCTAAATAAATGTGAAGTCCATTTTCAACTAAAAGTAGTTGAAAAAATTAAGTTTAGAGGAAATTACTAGTTTACTATAATATAAGATCTCAGA
Organism: Stegodyphus dumicola; assembly: GCF_044657685.1. Lineage (NCBI taxonomy): Eukaryota > Metazoa > Arthropoda > Arachnida > Araneae > Eresidae > Stegodyphus > Stegodyphus dumicola. Next base: position 113,566,790 of record NC_140772.1, on the reverse strand, counting down.
CATTGATAACTGAAATAACATCTGTTCTATCATTTATTTCAAGAAGTTCCCATTAAAAATGTAACAGCAAGTGTAGTTTAACATTTTCCATTAGATTAACATTGTTCTTTATCTTTAAGCTAATACACATAGCGCATATTTTTAGAGAATATGAATGAAAGCAAGATACATTGTGAATTTAGCTTGTCGTCAGTTCATATTTGAAAAAGTCATAGCAAACAAAATGCTTCTTTGTTTCTTTTGATACTCTGATCCTTACTAAAATGTGAAATATAAAGAATGTAGGACAGGCATAATTTTTATTATAATTAGTATTTTAGTATTTGTTGTACATGAATCCCTTCATTACTAATACATGCATTTGTTTTTAATTTAGGTTGCATTTAAAGACACAAATTCGCTCTGAAGAATCTGTGTGCATAATTTTAAAGAGTAAGTATATCGATTTTATAAATTGTAAATCTATCCCTCTTGTAAATTATAGATTGTAATTATAGAATTTGACTTGTAAATTATAGAATAGTGAAATTACTAAATTATCCAAAATGAATTGATATTATTTTTTAATTTACTGAGATTTTGTTGGTTAAAGGAATAAATGGTGAAAGACTACATAAAACTCTACTTTTCATACAGTATGAATGTATGAAATCAAAATATTTCCCAATTTATTTAATCAAATAAAAAATATTTAAGAAAACAATTATATAGTTTAAATGTTATTAAATTTCTACATTATTTACTCGTATTTATTTATTTGACAAGCAATTAAAATTATGTATTCCTTTACACTGGAAGCCTAAAGTTGCAAGATAAGCAATTTAAAAATAGGAATTTATGTAATTAGAACTGAATTCATTTTCAAGATTTTCAATATTTAAGATAAAATATTTGAAAAATGCGTGCTACTTTGGTAGACGGTTGCACGGATTTTTGGCGATTTCCATTGGCGCAATTGTTGGAGCGGTTTTAACGGCCGTCAGCCATCTTGAAAAATGCTGCTTTTGCGTATTTTAACGCATAGTAAAGTATTCGAAACATTAAAAAATAAATATCGTTAAAAATAATGGATTAATTTTTGTTGAAAACGTTGTTTTTTAAGATGACTTGTAAATAAATAAATTTACTAAGAGTATAAAGTACTAAAGTAAGGTTAAATTATTACTTTCATATAACAAAGAAATAGAAAAAAACACCGCTATAAAAACATTGCGCCAACGTTTAATTGGATTAAAATATTACTTAAATTGAATATCGAATTAAAAACATCATACCAGTGTTTAAATGAATTAAAATATTACTTAAATTCAAATACTTTAAAATAAGTTTTACAGGATATAATTATTTAACATTAAAACATATGTGACAATAAATATCTCAGCAATTTTTGAAAACAGTGTATTAATTTTTAATAAAAATTGAAGTATACAATTATAAAGTAAAAGAAAAATATGTACTTACTTTTTTTTTGAGTATTTTACCTGTCGTATGATAAGTACCGAAAAAAAATCGAAATCATAATTTAGATATCACTGAAAAAATTTGTCGGTAAAAAGGGAGGAATGTCTAACACTTTTTTTTTTCCGTTACAGCGGTTATTTAATAAAATGATTAATATGATTAATAAAATTTTAAAAATGGCGCGGTAATGCACAAATATTCAGTAACCAATCAGGGAGCTGATTACATCACGCACAGAATTAAAATTATTTAAGTAATCATTCATAATAAAATCATTTTTCAAAAATAATGCAAAATTAAATTGTATTTTAATATTTAACAACCATAAATAATGTTTAAAATTAGATTAAATTTATAGATAGTAAAACCAATTACTTTTAAAGTAAGGTGACGTCATTCATTACATCATCCACAACATAAAATTATATAAAATATCATAAACAATAAAATTTTTATTTCAAATAAAAATTCCAAATTAAAGTGATTTTTAATATTTAGAAGTCATAAATAATATTTAAAACACAGAATTTATGCGTAATAAAACGCATTATTTTTTTAATAAAATGACAACAATGTATCAGTTACCATAAATAACTTGTCCAGCAATGGGTTTACCATAAGTCGTATCGCTCGCCAAAAAAATGTCGCCAAAATCCGTGCAACCGTCTACCAAATAGCACCGAAAAATGTCTAAACCAAGCCATAATATATCCGTGGCGTGGATAGTATATCCGTGGGCGTGTTGTGGGATTAGTGACAGCAACAACAAGAGAAAAACGATATGATAGTTGAGATTTATGCTCTGTAATTAAAATTTCCTGAAAAATTAAATGTCAGCAAATTTTAGAAATCTATTTGGTACTTTTCCGTTTCGCCGGCGCAAATCTCGCCAAGCAGACTTTATTGGCGACAACATACAGTATACACATAAAAAATATTAAAAAAATATTACTTCTAAGAATTCTTTTAAAAAAAGAAGGCGTAAACATTTTAATATCGCTTAAAATTTTATAAAAAGCCAATAAATAAAGAAAATAAATTTGTAAAAAGACATTAATTTAAGAATTTACTATGCTTTCATGGTTCAACATCCTGATTCGTCGGTTCATATCATGTGACCTCAAGCGATCTCATCTCACGTAAACTACTCTACAAAAATCTAATGCTCTCAGTAATTATCTACATTCATTTCAAGTTAAATCTTAATTTGGAACACAAGTTTAAATGCAAGAAATATTTCAATTCGTACGAATAGCTTACTCAGAAATTATGTAAAACTGCAGTGCTTTACTTCGCTAATGCATTCTCATTAGAATGAATGAATTTAACCCTTGACTTTACCTTTTCTATATTTTCGGCTTCGGATAAGCGCTGTGATTGCATCCCAATTGACTTAATTACCGAAAATGGCCTTACATAAACTGAACTATCTGATAAAAATTCTATGTATTCTATATGCCAGTATTGTAAGAAACAACCAGTCTGATAAGAAAAAGCTGCGACTTGTTTTGAAAATGATGCGTAAAAGGTTACCAGCGAGAATATTCCGTTTGGCATCAGTTGTACCGTTATTGGCGACTTTATCGCTTGCGCCGGCAAAACGGAAAAGTACCATCTATTTTTTGGGTTCAATGTTTCTAACTCCTTAAATTTTATACACACTATTATTTTAAAATATTCTTCTGAAAGGAAAAACAAAAACATGCAGGACAAATTTTGTAACCGTCCGAAATGTCTACGACATTGTCCATATAAACCAAGTTGCGAAAATATCATTCATGTTTTGAGATGTTATTAAATTTTTTATTAAATTTTTTCTTAATTTAACATAAAAATTGAATTAGTTATTTCGCATAAATTAAAATCTGAGTTTTATTTAAAAACAAATTTTGTATAAAACTAATACTTACAATTTTAAACAACATACAATTATATTAAATTGAGTTTACATATTTGAACTCAACAATTAATGATTTCATGAGTCAAAATGGTACAGTAATGAACACAGTTAACACGAAAAGTGTAAAAGTTTTTAAAACTATTTAAGATAGCTTCTCATGTTATGCCGTCGTTCTGTTTTTCAAGTTTTAAACAGGAGAAAAGTTTTTAATTGCTTTTAAAATGAATATTTTTATTCTAGTTCACATTTTTCTTTAAAGTTTAAAAAATTTTCGTCATTCAGTACCACATTTCATCTGTTGAGTGCAATTACATTTGCAAGTTTTGCGTACTACTGCGCGAGACTTCTACGGAAGGTCTTCAAGATTTTATGGCTATCAGTTTTGCATTGTTAGGAATGCTATTTTCCTTCAGTTAAACTGCAGATGGAGACTAAAAATAAACTTTCTTTTGAATGGCTTAAGCACGTCTTTTTCTTGCGTTATTTACCTTCTTTTACAGATAACTTAACCCCTTCAATACGCAACTGCTTCAGGCATTTTAACAATGTTATTCATTCCCAGCTTTTCAACATAATGCCCAGAAAATTTTCATGTATAAATATATAACTTTTTTTTTTTTTTTTTTTTGTTGCTACGGCACAATGGCCTCAACCTCCATTTCAACGGTTTTGCGCAAAATGTTTTCTTGTTCAGCTTCATTACTTTTTATCCATTTTCCGCCTTCGGAAGTGAAATCTTCACTTTTGTATTGCGGTCTGAATGACGAATGACGAAATCTTTGCAACATTCTGGAGACAATTTTATGAGGTCTTTCATTTTCAATTTATTCCGTCCCAGCACTTTTTTTTAAATCAGAGGGTAAAGATTTATCTGATGTATATACACGAAATGCAGTCGTTTCGTATTTTAAAAAGAGAAGTATTAAATATTAGCCAGCTAAATAAAATTCTTTCCTTTTATATGTTATTGATCTTGTATTATGCGCTTTGCAGAAATATTTATGTATTCTATGGTTTACAGGGCTTTAAATAAATATACATATTTGATCACAATTGAAGGGTATTTATTTCACTGTGTACCTTAAATTTCAAATAAAACCTATATTTGGCTTTTTGAACTTACTTCGCAATGTTAAAAATATTTCGAATTTTACTTTCAATACTTATTTGCAATGTTAAAAAGGTTTTGCATTTTACTTTCTAAAGGATTTACTAAATCGACTAATAAAATGTCAAAAATGACTTAAATTCATCACAATAAACTATTCTATGGATTCAAGAGAGCTATTTGCGTTCTTTTAAGTTACTACGAATTATACAAAGTGTTTCATCACCCCCCCCCCGTATAATTTGATTCTCAAACTTTTATAATTTTACTAACATTTCCTTTGCATTAAGTAAATCTTATAAGCTTTATAAATAGTTGGAATCATCTGAATTTTCAGACGTGCTTCCAAGATAAAGCAAATGCGAAGATTTGGCTACACAGTCTAAATATGAATCACACTTCTCTAGAAATTTCTGAAAGCATAACAGGAGAATGATGCCTTTGAATTCAATCCCTCGAAGTATTTCGATTACGTCCACCTGAACTAGGCTGGGTTAATAACTAAGTCGTATAGTTATCAGTGACACTAGACAAACGACATGCTTAATTTTTATAAAAATGTAACAATACATTGAAAGGCTTAGTTTCAAATCTTTTAGCAATATAGAAAGGCCTTAGCAACGGAAACAAGAAATAAGTATCGGAATGACGAATAAAACAATAAATAATTAATGGAATCATATCAAATGTAGAAAGGCAAATATAAATTTACATATTAATACCAATTCATGATAACTAAAGTAATAATAACTTAAACTAAAACAACATATCCTAAAAATTTAAAGTAATATTTTTACTTCCTTGTATGAAGTAAAACGGAAGTATTGTAATCGCGAAAAATTTCGGGTATGATATTTCAATGAAAGTATCTACTATTTTCGCTTCTATCAAATGCAATTTAAAGATGTTTTTGCGTGACATCTGACGTAAAGACAGAATAAAGGACTCTTTTTTTTTTTTTTCCTCAAAAGTATTATAAAACTGATTTTAAATGAACTCTGAAAAGAATTTTTTGTGGCGCCTGTGCGTACGTATGTATATATGTATCTCGCATAGCTCAAAAATGAGTATCCTTAAAACGCTGAAATTTTGTATGTAGGACTGCTATAACATGTAAACGTGCACCTCCTATTTTGATTGCAATCGGCTTCACCAAAAGTATATATATATATATATATATATATATATGTATCTACTCTGTTACTCGAGTGGTTATATATATATATATATATATTTACTAAAGAAATATTGATTATATTATCTCCTAAGATTAATTTTAGTAGAATTATCTTAAAAGAGTGAATCCATAGTTAGTAACTTCAACTTCGAAAATTGTTTTAAAGTAACTTGAATGTAAATTGTTAAAAATGTTTAACGAGGACTTGAATTAAATCATGAATAACAAAATTTCAATTGTAAAAAGGAATAAATTAAAAGCAAATAATTAAATTAAATGCAAGTAAACATTGCCATTGATCGGAAATTAGTTGACTTTTCAAGCGGAACAAACCAACTCCCGTCCAATGAACAATAATTAAGAAATAAATACGAAGGTGTTTCGTCCTTTACTCGAGCAATAAGGCGATGCCAAACCGGCAATTCAAGCTAGGCCAAACATTTCCGTGAATAGAAGGGACCAAGAACCAATGCAGAGAACCAAATAACTCATTCCGATTAAACATTTTAGCTAATTCAATTTTGAGTGAAAAGCAATTTCTGCAGCAAAATTGACATTGCTCGAGTAATTGTCCCCCGACACCCTCGTGTTTATGCATCTTAGTTCAAACCTATTTGTAAAAATTAAACATTGGAAATTGGCATAATGAAATAGAATTCAAAGTAATTGAAATAAACATTAGAAAATTACTAAATATAAGAAATGTAATGCAATCTTTGCAAAAACAAATCAAAAAATAAAAAATAAAAATTTAACTTTTAAAAATATATAATAAGAATAGAGAATTTACATGAAGATATACAAGGCCAGAAAACGCATTAATTAACTTACGTTCTTTCTAGTGGGAAGTGGGCAAAGTGTTTTTTACGCTTCTGACTCAGAAGGGTTGTGTTTCCGAAATTCTTTATCGGCAGCGGAGGCTTTGAATTATACCAGTCGGTAAGACTTGTGTGAAATAATTTATGGGAGTGTTGTGGAGCTCTTATTTGAGTGAAATCGTCTGTTAAAATTTTTTGAAAATACTAGTGAATGGCAATTAATTAATTTCTGGCTAATTGTCGTGTCGTAACGATTAAGAAATGCAGAAAAGGAAAAAAAAAGGAATTTTCACTGTCAAAGAGCTATTTGACAGACTAGAGATTATGAAATAGGCCCATTTTTTTAGTAACAGCATAAATCTGAAGACAATTAGCTTTTTACATTATATACAGCTTTGTAATTACACTATGTACAAATCCTTCAACTGATAGTCATCCAACTTATACCGCCTTCTCAGGTTTAGGAACAAATTATCATATCCCTATCAGTTAAATGATTTAGAGTGAGTATTTAACGCAATGGTTAATAAATTGACTGGGTATTAGATTATTTTTGAGAATTTTAATAAGGAGCAAAATTTCGCATTGTAGATCTATCGTATCTGTGCAGATATTTTTAATTCGTTGTATTTGATTTATTATTGTATTGTTAATTACTTTTTTGAATATGTTGGAATTTCAATTTATTAATTTGTTAGTATTGAAATTGAAGTTTCTTGTTTTGTCAAAAAGTAAAATTTTTTTGTAGTTAATCATTTGAAGATCTAGATAGTCTATGCTATTTTGTGAATTATTAGTTTTATTAAGTGTAAGGCAATTTGGATTAATTTTCGGAGTGTTCAATTTTCTTAAAATTATTAATTGTAATAAGGTCATCAATATATCTGTAAGTGTGCTTGTAGTAATTTAATTCTTGTGGTTGTGGATTTTTTTGGAAGTTAAATTCTTTGATAAATAAAAAGATATTACAGAGCGAGGTACTGGAATGGGATCCAATTGGAAGACCTCTGACTTGTTTAAAAAGTTGATTTTGAAATTTGATGTAGTTATGAAAAAGTGTACATTTTAGGTAGGTTTTCCATTTGTTAAGATTCATAATCGTGAGCATATCAGGGAAGAGTTTAGGCAGATCTAGTAGACTAGTATAAATTTCTTCTAGAGGAAGTGAGGTATATAAGTTTTCAAAGTCATAGCAGCTAATGTTCTGTATGTTAATTGTTTGAATGGCATTAATGACAGGAGTGTTATTATGGATGATCCAGCAATAGTTATAATTAGTGTTACAATCGTTGAAAATAAATTTACAGATTTTTTTCAAGTTGAAAAGTAATAGTCTACATTTTTCTTGTAATTATTAGTTCCATTTGCTATAAATCTGAATTTTAATGTTGTTTTATGGAATTTGAGAAGTGCATATAGGTTAGTAAATCTGTTGTAGCTTGGATTTAAAGTAATATTTAGTTTTTTATGAAAAGTTTTAATTCTGTGTATTATAGATGTTTCTGTAAGGTTGGCGAATTAATAAGTAGTTGCGTTGAAAAGTTCTTTATGAATAATTTCTACTTTTGGTACTCTTTAGTCTCTTTATTCTTTATGTTTTTAAATTATGCATTTTGTGCTTTAAAAAGAATTGAATTATGTTGTTCTTATCTTCCGGTTAAGGTTTTTATGCCTTTAGTAAATCTGCATGCAATATTTGCAGAATTATCATCAATTTAGAAGTTGTTTACGTTCGACTAAGTCTAAATATTTTTGCTATAGTAGCCATGTCCGTTTACCTTTGAAACTTAGCAGAATAGTGGAATTTTTGCCAATCTAGAGAAACTAAGCTTCGCAAAAACACAGGGAACACCTTCTTTTATTATTGTGAATTAAATCATGCTTAATCCATTCTGGAATTTATTCGAGGAAATAAGTGTTTAAGATTTACTTCTTAATTTTTAATATAGGTATTTTGAATTTTCATGTATTTTTCCTTGCCGCGAAGTGAGTACTGAATTAATTGAATGAGAAATACTGAATCGTCTGTGAAAAACTGTTTTGTTTTGTTTTGTTTGCTTAATTTTTTTTACATCGTTTTACATTTATTATAGTATTTGAATAGAATATGTGGCAAAGATTAGATAATTATTCAGATGATATAATTTCTCTGCATTCTGAGTTATAAAATGAATGAGATGTAACGCTGTTAAGTGAACCTAACGCCAGAGTGTCGCTATGGTAAACAAATATAGTGAATTTTAAAGTGTGCATTTATTCTATTGTTCTTCATGCGCTATCGACGAAGTAGATTTAATTTAATTCAATATGTTTAAATAAAATAGAAGAAAAATGCGTATAATTTAATATTCCGTACAAGGGAGACATGTGGTGTACACATAATATTTTTTTTTTAAATAAAAGAAAGAAATGACCTTAAACCAATGACAACAATGCTTGAACGCTTAGGTTAAAAAACGTTTTTCAAGCACCTTTCTACTCGATTAGAAGAAATCTTTTCCTTTTTTCGGTTTCTAATTCGATAAAAAGCTTCTTGACCAGTTGCAATAAATCCATAAATATCTTTCGGACGACGTGCCATTTCGGAACAGGAGTTTTTTTTTTTTTTTTTTTTTTTTTTTTTTTTTTCAAGTGTTCAAACTTTCTCGATTTCTAGGAAAAGTGATTCATGCATTCAATAGCTACTATCATTGTCAGTTTTATTAACTACTATAACAATAAGGATAAGGAACGTGGGACAATAAGGATAAGGAACCGTATAGTAGAGGCACTACGCCTCTACTATACGGTTATTTAGTATAGCACCACGTCCACCATGATCTAGAGAACCCTTAAGACAACACTAATTCAAATACGTGAGTACATAATTGAAAATGAATGATTGATTACAAACAATTGTAGTATACCTTGGCAGTAAAAATTGTTCCATTTGTGTAAATAATAGGTTACGATACATTTAACATAACACGATGTAATTAAGAAGTGATATGTGCTATTGCATAAGACTTCTAACAAGTGATATATAATTATACTTAATACATGATACAGCGCGAGGATAAACTGCTGAAGACAAGTCAAATATATAATTATAGAGAGATTATAGGATGATAAAAATACAGTACACCATGTTAAAAATACAGTAGTTTACAGTATAGTAATGATTAATATATTAACTACTATAGAAAAATGCTGCATTGTTAGTATACTTTTCTATGTTTTACTTCTATTCAGTTACGTAAAGAAAACTAGTGGAGTTCATCTTACTTGGCGCCAAGAGGAATAATGATTTCCTTAAAAAACTTAAAGTACCAAAGCTAGGGTGCAGCAGGCTCGACCAAGTTTAAGCCGTATACACATTACTTGGGTTGTAAATTCTTACTGTAATTTACTAAGTTTTATTATGTTTTACTAAAAGGATTTTTTTTTTCATTTTATTACTTCGACGTTCTGTAGTGATGTGCACTACGAGGAGGTGTTGTAATGTGACAATCTATACTGCGTGGTGTGAGAAGTTACTATTCTCACACGTTCTTTTTTACTTCCTTGTGCGAAGTAAAGGAAGTATTGTAATCACGAAAATTCCGGGTATCATATTTCAATGAAAATATCCATTTTGACCCCTATACAATGCAATTAAATGACGTTTCTACGTGACATCTGTATGTAAGGACAGAATAACGGATTCTTTTTCCCCAAACGAACTATAAAGCATGCGTATTTAAAATGGATTCACAAGAGCTTTTTTTCGTAGCGTCTATACGTACATATGTATGTATGTATGTATGTACGTATATATGTACGTATATATATATGTATGTACGTATGTACGTATATGTATGTATGTATGTATGTACGTACATATGTATGTATGTATGTATGTACGTATAGACTCTACGAAAAAAAACTAAAAAATGAGTAGCCTCAGAACGTTTAAATTTTGTATATAGGAGTGCTATAACATGTAGTTGTGCACCTCCTATTTTGATTGCAATCGATCGCCCAAAAGTATATACATAGTATATATATATACAATGTGTTACTTGCCTCACACAGCGCAGTTTTTTTTTTTATTCTCATATGTTGGTAAATTGTGCATTTTTTGCTTTAAAATGATTGAATTATGTTATTCTTAACGTCTGGTTAAGGGTTTTTAGTTAATCTGCATACAATAGTTTTAGAATTGTCAACAAATTAAGAGTTGTATAAGCGCGGCTAAACCTAATTAATTTTTACCATAGCAGCCATATTTTTTTACATTTGAAACTTAGCAGAACAGTAAATTAAATCTTTCTGCACCTTCGCAGTGTCTTTTTGCAGAGTGGAACCAAAAGGTAACTTTTAGTTTTTTGCAGCGAAAAATCTGCCTGCTCGCCGAATCGCTTGTTTTTGCGTAGAAACTGTAATTTTATTTGTAAAAATTGTATTTTTGTAATTGTTTTAACTGAATTTAGTGTTTATATTTTCCTGTGTGTTACGGATTTTGTATTGAGTTTGCTATTTTTTAGTAGAATTGTAATTGAAATTGTTTTATTTCCCCGTGCAATGCAGCGTGTGACGAGTTTTAAGAGAAAGCCACGCCGGAAAGTTCAAATACTGGAGCATGCGCATTCAATAAATATATATCTCGTAATTTATATTTAAACTGAATAAATGTAATTAACTACTGTGTTAGCTGTGGCCTTAATTCTACTTTTTGCTTTCGAGAAATTGCTAGAACTGCCTCGTGCAGCCGTTTTAAAAAGCTATAAAAGGCAGAGAGAGAACATCTCAGCTCAGTTGTTTTAGTCAGCAGTTGTTGTTTACTTAGTTGTCGTAATTTTAATCGGATTAGCTTTCTCTGCGCTTTGGATTGCGTTCTATTTAACGTTTTAGTAGTTTAAAATATAGCTACTGATCACATTGCGTGATATTGTGATATTATACGAATATCTTTGAGGGGAATATCCTGCATTTTGTTATATTTTTTGTGATGAGAATAAGTTTTATTAACATTTTATCGGACTTGTGCATTCAATCTCTTACGAAGCCGTACGCACGCAATATCTTTCAATATTTAATGAAGATATTTTGAGTTTTTATGTATTTTTACCTTGCCGCGAAGTGAGAACTGAATTAATTGAATGAGATATATATCTCTAATAAAATTCGAAGAAATATGTTTAACTGAAATTCAGTAAAAAATGCGTATAATTTAATATTCCTTACAAGGACGTCATGTGGTGTATACATCAGATTTTGTTTTCAGAGGAGAGGGGTAGAATTTCAAAACTAATCCGAATTCTTGTTGGATGCCAACGACTTCATTCGCTTGTAGATTTTTGGTTGTATATTTAATTTCAGTTACTGAAAAGTCTGCGCTATGTTTCGGAGGACTCTGATGTGCTTTTGAAATTAATTGCAAGACCCTTTAATTTTTAATAGTAATTACAAATGAATGCCAGTGATATTAAATTAATCTCACTCTCCTTTTGGTTTCAGTAGCAGATGCTACATAATGATTATGCACATTCGCCACTAGTTACTACAGCATAAAAAGTTAGAGAGTTTCTGAAGCAAATTTCCGGCATTTATTGTGTCTTTAAAATTAAAGTATTCTATGAGATGATAAGAATGTAAAGAGATAAACATAAATATCATAAGGCATTACCTGCCTGTTAGGTATTTTACTTTAGCATGTTTCTTGCTGTTGTTTCCATATATTTTTAATTGTTAAAAGGGAGGAAGAAAAAGCAATGACTGAATTAACTGTTTTTAATTAAGAATTAAAAGTGCTAGATTCGTAAATTTTGTCTAAAGAAATGGTATATGGAGTATAAAATATTACATAAATTGCTGTAATAAAAGTATTTTAAATTAATGTTAAGTCATTATATTTTATTCCAAATTGCTAAGAAGGTTTTACTAAGATTCTAAAATTGAAATTTTCTGTGGTAGCAAAATGAAAAATTAAAACTTTTTTTTTCTTTTCCTTTTTATGAATTCTCGTAAAAATAGAAATACAAAACAGCAACACAGAATTTATGAACAAAACGTGTAACCTCTTGCGTTGTTTTATTAATAATGCACTGTTCATTGTGAACTGTTCATTCTAATACGGCCTGTATTCTTTGACGAAAAAATTTGCCAGTATTTCAAACTCCCCAGGAAGACTGAAGGAAGGCAAAAGATTGCAGGTCCGACATAAATTAGATCAATCCATCTTTATTCCTTGGAAATGGTAAGAGGTATCGGAGAGCTCATTGTAAAATCGCCGATAAACTTTCAATGACTTTCAATTCAATGACTTGTATGGCCTTCACAGATATGCTACGTTAAATATATGTTTCTCAAACAACTCGGTTTATTGCTGAAGTTGATAAATTCTTACTAGATAAATGGGAACGTAACTGAATATGCTTTCTAAAATGTGGCCCTAAAATGTATGGTGAAAAACATGAAAATAATCACTTATTATTGAACGTTACTATGCAGCAGGTACGTTTACTTCTACAAAACAGCTGAACTCAGAACATTTTACCTTAAAGGCCGTAGTATAATTACAAAATCACCAAATATCCTATCACAGTTAGAACCAAAGTTTGTCAAATTATTTCGATTGGCGGGGATTTGGGGAGGAAATTCGAAATCGTATTTGATATAACTTCTCTGCCGAAAATCATAATTTGGACTAACTTACTGTAAGGCATTCTTTAAAGTCTTATGTTTTTCTACACTTGGTCAAAATATGTAAAACAATTTGTAACTAAGTATTGATATATCTTGTATATTATCGAATGTTGCACTTAATGAAAAGCAATTTGAGAATGACGGGTACTTGCGATTTATGGATTCAACTGATAATTAGCTGGATCTTAAGAGGTGTATTAGATATGAAACTTTAACTCATAATAGGTGGTAAGAATTCTAAAATAACACGTTAATCCATTTCTCCATCTTGTGTTAGAGCTAAAGAATATCTGGCAAGATCATTGATAATTGGGGAGGGTATAGGTATAGCATTGTGTTTCAGGAAGATTTGTTTCAGGCATGACTGTAAAATTTGTTTGACCTTTTCATTGTACATATTTCTGAAATGCGAGAGCATTATGTATCTGTTGTCAGTTGAGTTATACATTATACACTATGCATATCCTACTGGATTTCCAGTTGCCATCCAAGGAAAGGTTCGAAATTCGAAATTAAACAAATTTTCTTAATATTGCCAGTTGCATCAATGTATAATCGGAAACTTGTAAACAGAGCGATTAAAAAATAAATTTATAAAAAAAGAAGTAAAATTAAAAGCTTTCAGATTTTATATTACGCCTAAAGGGGAGTTTTTTATTTACATACACATACACGTTTCGAGAGCATTTTGACTAATGTTCCTTTGGGCTAAAAATATTTGAAAACAGCCTATCTTTCGAATTTCCGATAGACAGTCTCGGACACTGGAGATGATTTTTTTTTCTTGTACAGTGTTGCCATTACTCACTTTAAAAATCGTTGAGGTTTCTAATCACAAATTCGTAAAAGTTTTACAAAATATGAAATACACAATAAAACAATTTCGAAATTCAAATTTCTGGCTTCCAGGTGTCCATATTCGAGAAGAGATATCCGTTATTCAAAATCTGATGGCTCTAGATACCGCTGTTTTTTTTTTCAAAATGCGAAAAAGATGCATATTGCATGCGGATTCTTCATTATTTAATTTCTTTAAATACAATAAAGTGGTAATTTTTGGTGACACGAATTTGAAAAGTGATTCAGACTTTTATAGTGATCAATGCATAATCCCGTTTTGAGACTAATAGCCTTTTGGGCTAACGCTCGTTTGGGCTCTTAATCTACTCACTGAATGAAAAAATCATGATAAAATATCTGAAATAAATTTTAAAGAATAATAAGAATTTTGTTCTCTGGATAACAATTACATATACATGTCCGCGACCCCAAATCTAAAATATTCAATAAATATCCTAAAGAAGTGCGTTAGTTAGAATCTGGATGCATCCCGGCCCGTCTATTGAGTGTAAATTCACTTTATAGCCAGAAATGGGCCGAACAAAATAGGTATATATATATATATATATATTTCTAAACTATATTCTTACTATATTTCTAAAGTTTTGGTTACATAAATATATATAGTCAAACTTAAAATTTATGAATTAAAAGACATAGATTCTATTGTATCCTGGTTACTCTATATACAGTGCTGCTCGTCACACCAGTCACGTTTGCGTATCTCATGCAGAACGTGCTCGGCACGTTTGCGTATTTTACGCAGAAAACTGACTGTTAATCTAGATTTAGAGCATGTTTATATGGTGTGCATACAAGATTATATTGATAAGAATCAAGCCGAATTAGTTTGTTATGCTTACGTCCGAAGATTTTAAACATTACTCTCTATCTCATCATGCATTTTTCAAGCAAAAAAACAAATGACAACAAAATGGAGAAACAAAATGACAGATACTATTCGATGCACATTCTGACACACAAAGAAATCCTTCTTTAAATGAAACCCTTCAACAAGGTCTCAATTTTCTTCCAGATATTTTGCCTACGTTACTATGATTTCGACTTCACAAACGAGCAGTCACATGTGATGGAAATCAAGCTTTATTGCAGTTGACCTTATCTGAGGAAAACAGACGCAATTCGATTTTTATGGTTTAAAACAGAACAGGACGCTGACGGCAAAATAGCTCTCAAAGAAGATATTCTTTCTTATATGTTTTTACTTTTACCTTTTGGATAAACTTCAAGCCGCTTTTGCTGTCTGCTACTCTACGCGAATTGGCTGCTATGCGTTTAGACGCTTATCCTATAGCAGCAAAGCAGCTTAAAAAGAACATATTTATGTATGATTTCATAATGGGAGTTCATTCTAAAGACAAGACCACGACGTTTTACCACGAAGTGCAAAAAAAGTGAAGTTAATATCACTTGTTAATTTGCCATTTACGAAGTGGAGCACGAATTCACAAATACTTAAAATTATATGAAAACAAAAAGTTGTTGAATTCAAAACTGTGGCACAAGTTTTAGTTATCAACTGGAATACCGTAGAAGACACATTTTATCAAGATGTACAAAATATCGTTTATAACTTGATAGAAAAGCCCACAACGAAACGTTTAATTTTGAGAACAGTTTCTAAATTTTACAATCCGCTATGATTTCTTGCCCCAGCAGCAGTTGTAGGAAATATTCGAAAATTCCCTTTCAGGATTCCTGGCTTTGCGGATTGCTATTGGATGAGATTCTCCCTCTTCTGGCTATTGCTGCACGATGGTACAGATGGATCACTGAGCTATCACTTTTATACACCATTCTAGTATAGACTGTAATTTCATCTTCTTCTCTGGTAAATAGTCATTTATTTAACGATTCTTTCGAACGAGCATATGGAGCAGTGCTGCGCGCGTACATTTACGAAACAAAATGTTACAAAGGTTCTATGTAAGCAGTTGTAACAAACTTCTCCTCTCTAAAACGTAATCCTTCCTCAACTAGAGCTATTGGCAATTGTGATCGGAGTTCGTTTGCTCCATTACTTCTGTTAGAATGGATTAGACCATACAGTAACGCTTTGGAGTGACTCCACGGTAGCTCTAAGTTGGATTCGAGAGGATTCCAGCCGTTGGGAAACGTTTATCTGCAATCGAATTACAGAAATCCAGAAATATACTTCTCTAGCACAGTGGCGTACATTGACTAGGTAATGATAATTCAGCAAACCATCTTTTACGTGATATTTCATCAGCAGAGCTCTCAACTTTAGCATTGTGGTGGGAAGGACGACCGTAGCTATATGAGCCACCATCCATCGGACAAGGAAAACAGAATTCCAATCTCCGTGTACGACTACGTTTAATACTGTCATAGATGTTACTCGATTCAATGATTATATCAAACTAATTGGTATGACAGCCTAGGCATTATGTTTCATTTACAACTGTAAATCGCAATAAAGTCCATCCTTTGATCGCTCTGCAACTGAGCTAAAAAAGGTAAAAGAATATTGGATATATTGTGTGCAGAAAGAATGTTACTCAACTGAAACAGAAGCTCTAGAAAAAACTGTATTATTATTTACAAATCCAAAACTGGTCGTTTCAAACTGTTCCTGAAAGACAATCTTTTACGGTTTTTTCCGCAACAGTTGTTGACATGGTTATGAGTCATGGTTTGGGCTGACGGAATGGCTTGAAATGTCTATTGTTAAATATCAGACTATAATTAAAAGATGTAGCAAATATATTTATGTTCTATTTGTGTCGCTTATATCAGCAAAATCTCATGCGGCTAGAGATTTTGAACATCATTATATATATGAATAGATCCGTAAATCAGTAAATAGCCGGTAAGAAATTCGATGGTCAACCTGCAACTCAAAGGAATTTTCATCGTGGAAGAAAATTAAATTTTTAAAATCCATATACAAATTTTTCCATATACAAATAAATTACGAAAAAAATTAAAATTACGAAATTGTTAAAGATCTTAGAAGCAAGTATTACTGGTACGATGCAGTTAGACCACTTAGATAGGAAAACTAACCGAGCGAGGATTTCATGCTCGGAAAAAATGTATTTACACAGTATGTAGTATGTTTTTAACATTCAGTCTTCTTTGAATCTTACTCCGGGTTCTATTACAGCTACTCATAAAATCATTTTGAAAACCCTGTATGTTCTGAATACTTCTATATCATCTTAACGGCAATACTATGATCATATGATGTGAACTAAATAGCTTTATGAAATGCTTATTTTTAATTTCATTTTCGGTATTTTAACAGCAGATACAAAAACTTATCTATAATCAAATAGTGTTACTATGGTAACACCTACAACAAATATCCAGTTCAATTGCAGTTTATATTCCGCCTTTTGCAATAAAAATCTTTACGTTTTTCGTAAACAATATATATAACTCATACGTATAACGAGATGTGAGCTCATTTAACAATATAACTGGGTACCTCACAGAGAGATTTTATTTCATCCAGGAAGGCACGGGTACAGTTAAACTGGAAGAACATTCTTTCCAAAAGCAATTACACTAACAAGCCATTTCTATTCTTTCGTAAAGGTCATATTCGAATACACAGTTCAAGTACGTGCTTATTTACCGGGCTGGCAATAACTTCAATTCTTTTGCGATGATTATATCTAAAGGAACATTTTTATCATGAAGATATGACTGAAATATCCATTCATCTTATTAAAGAGATAAAAATATCTATATAGTATTTTACAATTAAAAGCCACAAAAAGTTTTTCTGAGTTGTTATTTTAAATGCACTTGTAAAGGCACTAAGAGAAAGTTACGCAAATGAGATATTTTTATAATTATTTTCTATAGAAAAGATTAGGACTTCGATTTACAGCTAGATATTTTCAGATTACTTTTTAATGACCATTTTATTTTCGCTTAAATCAGAACAACATTTTAATTAATTGTTGATGGGATAATTAATACATTTTAAAGTTCTTTTCCTTGAACGTTTTTCTCTCGAAAGAGTCTACTTTCAAAGCATTTTCACGCAGTATTTTTTCGTGAAACTAATTTTATTTCCTTTATTGTTATAATATGTGTCATTAATAGCTCATGTTTTACTACATAAAGAAAACTGATTAACTAATTTTTGAAAACTAATGTGGATCGTCGGTATTTCTTAGTACCAAAGCAAATTTTTCACTAATTCGATTTTAAAGTTCGAATACAGATTACCTAATTTTGACGTCATCGTGACGTTATCTGAATGAGAAATGAGCATAGACTTTGTTATTAAAACAACATAAAAGGCATAATATTTTAATTTTATAAAACGACTTATAATGATGAACATACATGATTTTTTTCTAGTGTTTCCATTATTAGAAACGTTCAAAATAGGATGAATACGCTAATACTCGCACATGTCATGAATACATTTGAAGCTATGATTATTATCTATAATCATTGCATACCACGGATGACAAAAATTTGAATTAATGCAATTCAGTTTTTACCTAATTTCCAATTTATATCTACTATACCATTTTTCTTTCTTTGTAAAGAGAAGATATCTTATCAAATAGGAAACAATCTTCGTAAATGATCTTTGCCTCTGGAAAATATGTGATGGTAAGCATATGCAATCTAATAAAAGCTCAAGCTTGTTTTTTTTAATGAATTTTTATGTTTTGGACAATACTGATACACAAAAGCCAATTTCCGATCATTCATTGTACATGCGCTCAAACTATTAGGAAATTTAGATTTTAAAATGATAAAAAAAAATCCACTCAACACTAGCACTGCTAGAAACAATCATTAACCCTAGGACTTAGTCTCATAGTGTTTAAATATTGTTTTCGCGGAATCCATATACTGTTTTCAAATCTTAACCAAGACTGAGGCCCACAGTCAAACCGCACTTATTTATCTAGATCCTTAAAATTGATTTTTTAGTCTCATATTATTGAATTGCACAAAAGTTATAATTTAATGCATCGACTTGTACAAGAATCTCAAATGTGGGAAAAATACACTTCATTTAAAAACTCAAACAAAGTTTCAAGTTTGCAGTCTTGTGGGGGTAAGTCCTGAAAGCGCCTATTGATCCTCTAAGCCGAGAAGTGTATCAGTAAAGAGATCGCTAGAAAGCGGGAGGGACGGTGCTAAAGAAGGCAGTTATGAGAACCGCTGGCCAATTCATAATAACAATGGAAAATGAAAAATATACATGACGTCCAAACACCAATAAAAATGTTTTCTCATTTTTATTACAAATGTTTTGCTGTAACTGAACAGTTTTTTTTCAATGCCGAATAGTCCCAGGCCCATTAGCGGTCGAGCGGTAAAATCATTTAACTTTGGTATTTTGAACCACAGGTCAAATCCCGTCGAAGGCCTGGCTGCATAAAAGTTTTCCTGCACTTTCCCGTATGTAAGTAAATACGAATCAGTTTGCTTCTTCCTGCAACGAAACAAGAAAATTCCAGATTTCATTGAAAAAAAAATTGGGAAACATAACCTAAAATTTTTATTTAGAATCAAAAGAAGCTCGATTGTTTACCACAAGAAACATTTTTAAAAGAAACTATAACAAAACAGCTTTCATCACACAAGTAGAAAAAAGAATTTAATCAGTATAGTTTCAGGAGAAGATAAAGTTATCCGTGTAAATAGTACTTTACATAAAAAGTTAAAAAAATATGAATAGAAATTGCTATTTAACTTAACTTGGATAAGAAAATTTCCAAGTGCCGTATTTGTAATATAAATTATTTCATTGGTGTTACCTCCCTTTTGAGAATATAATGTAGATAAAAATTTAAATGGTAATTCCACCAGTATATTCTTTCAATTCTGGCGCATATTAGCGTCGTAACGCAGAGCATATATATTGCTGTCATAACACAGAAGTGAACTATGCGTCTGAAATAACGTTTCTGCAACAGCCTTCGTATACAATGAAATGGGAGAACGCAAAATAAAATTTAATGAAATAAGCAGAATAGATTGAATTCTTAAGAGGAGTAATGTAAAAATTAATTCTGCTTTTTGTTTTTCTTGCGTTTTTCTAAAATTCAATTAGATCTTTTTGTATGAAATGAAGCGGGAAATTTAGGGGAACGGAAATTTAAATAAGCATTTGCAATCTCATTCGATATAAAAAAAAATTAATCCGTTGTTTATATTGCATATACGATAAGTTTTTTATGAATCTAACATATCAATTCAAACAAATTCTGCAGTATTGCTTAAACGTCAAAATGCTATTTATGAAATAATTTTTTAAAAGACAAAACGCAGAGGAATTTATACGAATAATAAGTGTTGTAGTATTACGCAGATTAAACAGGTAATATATATATATCACATAATTATTTATTATCGTTTGATATTAGAGATTTATATTAAAACTAATACTATATATATACAGACTGCTTAGATTAGATACAGATTATACATAAATTAGTTATCTTTATGACTATATAAATCCAAATTGTATAGAAAATAGATTCATTGCAAAATAGACTAGATATTAACATTATAGGCGTAGAGTATAGGTATACAGCTTAAATGGGTTTCATATATATATGAAAGTTATTAGTGTCTCTCTATATATATTAAGGTGTATTAAGGTGTTTCATTTTGTAAGGCAAAAAGTAAATATATCAATTTTTTTCAGACTTTACTTACTCCCCGAATCTAATTAACGTATATATGCCAAATTTCAAGAAGGGTGGAAAAT
Source organism: Stegodyphus dumicola (assembly GCF_044657685.1). Taxonomy (NCBI): domain Eukaryota; kingdom Metazoa; phylum Arthropoda; class Arachnida; order Araneae; family Eresidae; genus Stegodyphus; species Stegodyphus dumicola. Next base: position 113,546,084 of record NC_140772.1, on the reverse strand, counting down.
ATTTAGAGGTTGCACACTTTGATCAGTTTTGTAAAAATAAGCAAAAATACGATTTTTCAGTGTTAATTACTTTTATTGGGAAAACTAGAAGTCACAAGCTTAAAATGATGTTAATACTAGACACTAAGATTGCTAGGTAGTGTGGTAGACAAAACATTTGTTATATTAATTGACTTTAAACGATGCAAACTTTTCTTTAATTCGCTTGGCGAAAACGTTTCTGTGATGCTTGACTACCCTCAACAAGAATTGTTTTTATTGTATGTCCCTGACCGATTCGTTATACTTTTTATCATACGTATAAGTTCCTTTTTTTGCGGTATGATTGACCACATTAAAAGCATTTAGATGGCTTCTTGGAGAATCACTGCAATATTCTTGTCTCTGTCGTAGATCCCAAACAATTCAAAGAACGTCTTCGTTTTATTAATAACGGAATGGCTTAGTCAGACCTTTTCCTTTAAAAACTAATAACTTTAACTTCTGTTTCCTTTTTCTTTGCAGGTTTGGTTTCTAAATTTTTAGTCATATTTTCCTTATCAGCCTGAGCTATACATCTATCCAAAAAGGCCAATCCTACGTTTGTTTCTGACAGATCCGAAAGGTATCTTTTAGCAAATGTGAGAGCACGTTTTTTGACGTTTACATTTGGATAAGTACTCAAAAGCTGTAGCATATCCAAATCATTCTTTTGAAGCAATCGACATATAGTTGCCTCTGTCAAAAGCGAACATATATGAGGCTGACAAAATGTACAACCTGTTTCATTCCTTTCAGTTCTCGTTAAGGAATATTCAACTGTTTGGTGAAAAGAAGAGTTTTAAGTGCATATATTGCCTTTACCATTCACCATGTTTGATGCAGAGATTCTGAAACTGAAGTCGTTTTGAAATCAACCTCCTAGGTACACGAGTGAGAGTCGCAATAACTCTTTGCAGTCTTCTGTCAGATGACTACTGTCTTTTAGGACATTGTATGGACATTTTGACGCCTTGTTCTTCTCGAAAGCCTTGAACTGGACCTTCTTAATCCAGCACTGTCGTATATGACTTCTTATCAAGTGAAGCCCACAGACTTTGGAACTTCTAAAAATTCTGAATGTCAGTACCACTTTGAAGGGAGCTAAACTCCTAAAAACTAATCACTAGACATCTTTTGCACCAGTCAAATCCCTATTTTCCATTCTAAAGTTTAGTTACCTGCATAATATGAAAGGAACACAGAAGAAGCCCATTAACACAAAGCACTTCAATATTAGAAATTTCACTGGTTTGCGATAGAAGTGATCAATGTGTGTAACCCCTAAATATTGTCCAATATTCTAAACATATCTTTTATATTACTGGGGACTAAGCAAAGTCATATGAAAATCATATCTGGAATCCGATAAATGCTTTTCGAAACTTAGCCCTATATACAAGGGACTAATACAAAGAACTAATCGATTTGGAGTCACTTCACAATGAATATTCATAGCAATAATATTGTGTTGGCTAAGCGAGTCTTCCACGAGTTTTCTGTGCGTTTAATTTCTTTGTGTGATTTAATTGTGTAGCTAGTAATTGTTCATTAATAATAGTAATAATAAATAGCACAAAATAGTGCTATCTGAAAATAATTTTTTGCACACTAGTCTGGCAAACCACCATATACTAATTCCCTTTTGCTGCACACTGAAGTAGAAATTTGCTTTAGAAAACGCACTGACATATTTGACGATACTGCATGCCTAGGTAATATCATTTTTCAGTGGACCACTAACTCTGTATTGACAACAGTTTAAAATAAGAAACACTGGGCCTGTAATATATATACTCCGCAAACGAATGAAGGAAATGAATGATATTTATCATTGGTGAGGAAGTATGCCACAATTTTTAATGAAATCACCGAAGTGCCTTATTTTAAGCGGAAATTTATGTATTGATTGGAGTGTATAAAAATGTAGATGATGACAGCATTCGTCTTACACAAACCTTCTTAGTAAAGAGTAACATCAAGGTACAAGAAAAAAATACAAAGAAAATGTTCAGACTCATCTCGAAGCTTTTAAAGATTCGTTTAAACATTATTTTCTCACAGTTCTAAGGAATGTGCTTGAATGATTTTAAATGGGTTTTAAATTAATCCGCCTGAATAAAAACGTATACATCTTAAGTGAGTACGGTGTTCTCATAGATCTGACATGTCACAGCGAACTAAAAATTTCGTTTCAAAACGAAACTTTACCGAAGTTTGGGTTGCATACACGATGAATTCAAAATGTCGTCTAAAGCAAAATTAGTGATGCGGTCTTTCGCATCTACACATACCTATAAATCCGGATTCTCCCCTATATAAATACCAAAACAATGTATAGAATCTGTGCAATAAATATTTCAAATAAAAAATAATGAAAAGATGTATTTGAATTGAATTACATTTAATGATTAACTTGCAGGAACTGGGTTTATTGAACAGACCATGAGTTAATTTTCAGCATAATGTAAAATATCTGCTGTAAAACAAATTGGTTTGATTTATCAAACTCTGGAAGTACCTTTATGTATGGATAGTTTTTGAAAACATCCCGTAGTTGAGTAAATTGACATATTAAATATAATTTCAGTTCATGCATTGCACAACTCTTTAGATAACTCCTTATTTTATATTCTCTTGTTATTATAAATTTTTTTCTGTACTGTAACACTACTCTTAAACACCATTTGCTTGCAAGAAATAAAGGAGCTGCGCTAAAGGAGTTGATTCTGAAAAGGGCAAAATGTTTGGGCACCGCTGATTTACATATTTCAGATTATTATAGATAACATATTATTTATTATATTATAGATTACATAATTCCGCCATTAAATGCTTATGAATAGTTGGAACTGAAAACTTTTCTGCCATTCAGATAAGTTTTTTATTGCTGTAACTGAAACTTTTTTTAACAAAATAATCGTACATTTATGCAGAAATAAGTCCATAGAATTCCCAAACTACATTTTACATGAGAAAAAGAAAATAAACTCAAATTTCTTGACCAGAAAAATATGCAAATGTTCTGTAATTATTTTATTACAGTTCTCCTTTGTCTTCAATTTTTTTAATTCCTGGTAGCATGGGAAAAAATTACGCTCGTGAATGAGACCTTTTTTTGTTACTAATTGCGCAACCTTCTTAAGTGTTTGTGCTAATCTCTGGTGTTTTGTAATTAAAGTTGTTGTTTTCCTTTTTAAGGGGATGCTAATTGTCAGCAACATCCAGATTAATGCGTGGAAACGGATCAGCTGAAAGAAAAATAGTAAAAATAATTCTGGAAAAAGAATTGACGAAAAAATACATTCCTTTAAATGTTCTTGAAAAAAAAATTTTCCAGCCTTTTTTATTACTTTTTTGTTGAACTACCCTTTTTTTAAGGACGGGTTTCAGTCGATCGAAATGAATGGTATAACTTGGAAATTTTTCATCAACATGTATAACAGAGAAAATGTTACATCCATAAATTTTGATTCATTTGTACTCCGTTCATTTGTTTTGAGATTTGGAAATTTATATGATAAAAGTTTGTTGTCTTTTTTTTTCATCATTTTGCTGTGTTAAGGGCATTAATACTATTTTTACAATAAAAAAAGACAAATTTGAATTTAAATCATTACATTTTAAGAAGCCAAAAAAATAAAAACATGAAGGTGAAATAAAACTATCCATTACCAAAATTTTCTTTTTTTAACGGAGTGATACTGAACGTTTTATCATCCCAGGCAATCGTCTATTTATATAATTAAGAATATTAAGTTCTCTAAAGTGTCTTCATTTGACCATAGTTGGCCAAAAATGTTTATGATGTTCATTTTCAGTATGCCCGAAATTGGTTATGATGTTTATTTTCAATAACATCACGCAGATTTCTAAAAACGTTCCAGAGAGCTATAATGAACTGAAGCACGCAAGCAACTTCTAGCCTATACGTAGTAGTTCAGATATATTTATCTAACCAAAAATGTAGTTTATCTATCCAGGCGTATTATTTTTTATTTATGTAATTTATTTATGTAGTAAATCTATTAGATTAAAATGACGTGTAGTATATTTATTTAACCTATCTAACTCGAGTGCATCATGATAAAAGCATAGATCCAAATATATTTATATACGTGATTCAGTTTTAATTTGTCTGTGGTGTTACTTGATGCGCTCGATCCGTTGGAAGTAAATTTTCAGAATATACACAAATGGCAAAAGATAACTACTATCCAAGACTTTTTAAAACAGCTAAGGAAAACTGCAGCAAAATTTATTAATCTAAAGTGTTATAAAAACAAAGCTACTATAATTCAATAAAAATTTGATAAAGTAACACAAACTACTGATACAAATCTCAGTCAGTATCAAATGTTAACATAAACATTTTGTAAATTTTAAAATAAAGTTACAAAATTTGTTCGTTACATCTTTTTTTCAAAAGAGCTGATATGGTAGAGGCCAATTGTAATATATGAGGTACTGTACTTCTAAGTCATGAAAAGATAAAAATACATCTGTATGTAAGAGAAGCATGCTAATGTAAAAATGTAAAATTAGGCAAAAGAAAAACAGCTTACCTTAGATAAAACTTTAATTAAAATTCTATTGTTATATTTCCGCTCCTTTAAGATCAAAATAAATTCTCCTAAATTTTTTAACTATTAATTTACTAAAATGTTTTAACTGTCATTTCGCTCTAGAACAAAAAGACTTACGTTAGTCCCGTCGAAAGGAGTATAGTTTTTATTTAATGTCTTGCGCAGTCTAGAAGTGTCCTTTCTTCTTGATTTTACACGATAAATAAATAAATAAGAAACAAACTGGTATATTATAAAGGATATACTTTATTAAATTACATACATACAAAGATATGTCAAATCGGATCCTGGTTCAGTCATGTTTGGATCATGGACTCAGATCTTCAGAAGAGCCCAGGCCTTAACTGCTAGAGATTGAACAATGGCCCATGAATCTTTTGAGGACTACCTCCATCTTCAAGACATCTAGCTGAGATGTGTTTCTTTTAATAAAGAAAGATTGGGTAAGATGCATCATTTCAGGTTAAACAATTAAAGACTTAAAGTGACTCTGATCATATTTTCAAAATTATGAATTTCATTCTTAGGGATGCGCTATTTCAAACAGGATGCCTCTGCAGCTTAGTGGTCTTGGACTCAGACCACAACTGCAAAGCTTTGTAATGATGTCATTCAATAACATTTAAATTTTGTTCACTCATTTCAACAGTGACAAACTAAAAAAATAAATAAATAGTTAAGGTTAAATAGTGAAGGCTGTAAATTGTATGGAATAATTTTTATAAAACAGGAAACAGCCGCTTTTGGCACGTCGAATGAAGTTTTCTGTTCTCTCTCCCTCTTTCTCGATTGTCTCTCTATCCTTTATCCTTATATATATGTGTGTGTGTGTGTGTGTATTTATATCTGTCCATAATTTATATTCGAAAATAAAATTGACTGAATAATTAAATGGTAGTGAAGCGCAATTAGGTTTTTGCATTTGTAAAAATCAGCTTAAAGAAGTTTAAGTAGAAAGGAGAATTAGTAATGGAATTATTCTTAAATGAATTAGTAATGGGATTCTCATGAATTACAAAATTGCTCACAAACAAAATCTAAAATCTCTAAGATGTGCTTAAACTTGTTAGCGCTTCGGTCTACAAACAGGCTGAATTAATTCTAATTAACTTGAGGTCACAACTGCCTGTGATTCTTGGCAAAAATGAAAACTTCTGTTTTGATTTTCTTCTTAAGCTATTTTCTTTATTGCAGCGTTTATTTACACAGATTTCAAATATCACGAAATAGAAAATTAATAAAAACATAAAAATGCGATAAATGCCCACAAATCAAGCTCCACAAAAACCACTCGATAAGTAAACATAAAACTAGAATAAACGAAAATGTACAAAATAAACAACAAATAAAAAAAACAAATGCGGAACAATATTAAACATACAAAACTCAATACAAAATAAAAATATAAGCAAATTAGACGTATATTTACACACTTACAACACGCTGTATAGGGTCGTCCAAATGTTTGTAAAAAATGTAACCAATTTATTAAAATAGAATGAATGTTTGTAACAAATTGTGACTTACATGGAAATAATATGGCAGATCGAATATCTTCTTTGTGTCGGGAGATAGAGTTTCTACGAAATTTATACGGGCAAAAATCACTATACCAGTTTTGGAGTAAAAATAACACTGACTACTTTCTTCCGCTGGGATATATAATAAAAAAATAATTACCTATGGACATAAGGAGCTTCTCTGATTGAAATAACTGTTCTTAATATAACTTTGTGTGAGTGTTTCTGTGGATGCAATATAAATCTTCCTCTCGGGCAAATATAAGTAAAAGCTTTTCTTTACAAAAAAAAAATAAATAAATAAATAAAAATAAAAAAAAAAAAAATTACCTTCACTTGCAAATTACCTCACCATTTTAAAGAAACAGATTTCCATTATTTACATCTGTCTACTCAATTTTATAATTCTTTTATAATTTCTTCTAGTGTGTGTGTGTGTGTGTGATTATGGCAAAGCCTCGAGGGCTATCTGCCTAAGGGGAGGGAAGCCTCCGTGGAGGACTTTCTAAGGGAAACTGGCTCGTATACACGTTACACATGGGGAAAACCACGAAAACGCCCATGCAGCCAGCCCGTTCGCGGGATTCGAACCTCAGACCGAACTACCAGTGTTCGGCGACTTTACCGCTCGGCCGCTGGTGGGCTAATTTCTTCTAGAACGCTGTTTTGGCACATATGTATACTCTACACACATACACACAATCAACATATATATATACATATAAATGTATATGGTGTGGTATGATATGTATATGTATATGATAGATACACATTAATGAACATTGACTGTATATATATATACAGTAAACCCTTGCCGAACGCGAAGTTGAAGAACGTGATTTTATATATTATCTTAATTGTTTCTATGTAATTTCTCCAACTAGAAAATTTAATGTATACGCGGTAAGCTGTAGAATGTTGGCCATGTTGCGTTGGCTCCTCTTTAACGTTTGGTTTGAAATTTCATTCATTAAGAAGTCAAGTCAAACGTCACTTAAAACAGAAAAACTGAGCTTTAAAGTTCTCCTAATTCTCGATAAATCTCCAGGACAGTGCTAAAGCCCTCACAACATTTCATCGAAATACACAGGTTTAATTGTTTCCATCGAATACCACTTCCTTTATACAACCAATGGGTCAAGGAGTCCTAAAAATATTCAAGTCAATTATTTCATGTATGTCTTAAAAACACCTCTGTAAAACGCGCTAGAAGTAAAGAACGGCACATTAATGGAATTTTAGAAGTAATTAAACACAATACATTCCACAAAAATGATTAAACTTGCATGCGTAAATCATTAACAATGAATGCTTGCTGGCATCAGCGCTGGCCAGAAATTGTCAGCAGTTTTAAAGGATTTTTATAGGTTGGCAATGAAGCTAAGGAAGTCGTACAAATTGTAAAAGTAATAGGCGGCAAATAATTTTAGAAGGTGAAATTAAAAGAATTGTTTGAGAATGCCGATCGCAAAATGATAAATGAAAAATTGGATAATCTTATAACGCCATTCGACGGTGAAAGCAGTAATAGTGAAGAAGATAAAAGATACTTAGAGTACAAGTTAAACTAATTGTTAAAAAAACATAGTAACTGATTTTGCAGTGGAGATTGACTCAAACAAAGAAACATAGGATGATTTGTGAGAAGTATACAAAACTTCCACACTCCTTGTTATCGCGAAAAGTGTAATGAATTGCATCAGATATTGTTCCAAGCAAAAATCACCAACTATTTAAAAAATAATTATTTCATGTTAAGCAATAACGGGAATCCTTTCAATTAATATTTGTTTTCATTTTTTCCTTTTAACTGCAATAATATTTAAGTTTAAATAAATTATACAAGTTATTTTAACCTGAACTCTACGTAACCAATTTTCCACAGAAAGTTCTTTACGGCACGCAATTTTCCCGTAGTCGCAATGCGTTAATGACTTAACCCCACATTTGAAAAGAGTTTACTGTATATATATAGTGTGTGTGTGTGCCTTTTTATAATGTGTAACGTCTAAATAATATATGTCTGTAAATATGTATCGTCTAGAAAATTCGTAATATTTATTAACCACGAAGAAAATATTAGAGGCAAAGAATAATTAACAAAAACATTGAATGGTAATCGAAATTAGCATTTATAATACTGAAACAATCAATGCATTCTATAATACCCGAACTGCCAAGAATGAAAAATGTTACTTCGTGTGTCCTTTCGGGTCCATATGCAGTCGTGGACCGTACGATTGAAATCCATGCGCTACTATTAAGTTGCTAAGCTCTGAATTTAAGGCAGTTCAGGATCGAATCTCATGTGCATTCTATGGGTGAGAGATTTTGAGATCGTATGAGCGAAGTAGCCATTTCTCATCTCAGAGACACTTCTGAGAAGCTTCGACCACATGAAACTGCGCCTCATCATGCTCATATTAGTATAATACTCCAGCAGCGGCATGAAGCTACGTTATAGAGTACAGTTTCAAGACACCGTTGTGCCATTCTATCTCCCTAATAACGTTCAGTCAATGAGCTATTGAAATTAGTGGCCTCCTTTGCAATGATGCCGATTGCATAGCGAAATTCCGAATGATAACTAGATCACGTTTATCAACATGATTTGCTATCATAAGCACAGAATCAAATAAATACTAAAATAAAAAGGGATTTCAGCTAAAGACAATATGATGTTCCTAGACCTTTCACGGTTTGCTATACCTGGAAGTTTACGTGATGTCTGCGAACTGTAGAACACGTACCAGAGATCAATAAAAACATTTTTAATCAATCTGTCAAATATCTAGTTGATCAGTAATGTACTAAATCAGTAGGAATTTTTCATTAGTCGCTTAAGAATTTTCTCCGTACATCATGCAGGTAACTCATCTTTTCAGTGCAACATGATTTGCCTATATGTGGTATGGACATCTCATTTTCAGAGTTACAGTTCTTGAGTACACCGTATTATTTATTTTAGTTGACTTATAGTTACCCTTTCTAGATGTAGGGGTTTTATTAATTCTTTTTTAAACATCTGCTTTATTCTGATAAATTTTGCTGTATTTGCTACATTTTTCGCTTAGTCAATTTATGAAACTTTTACAATCTTATTATTAAGAACACATAAAAGAGCTTTTAACTTACATTATTGTAATTTGCAAGTTTTAATTTCCATTCGTTTCTTGTTTTAAAATATATTGAAAAATAGACTAGAAGAGAAAGACGCTAATGTGACAATCAAAATCGTAAAAACAACATTGTATTTAGCGTAGGTATAATGAAACACTCAATCGATTTCGAGGGCAGCTAAAGGTCCCTCCTCATCAGGAGAAAGAAATACTTAGAAGGAAGAAAATAAAGGAGTCACAGAAACACGTGGTCTTTATCAGAAAATAAAGGAGTCACAGAAACACGTGGTCCTTATAGCCTGGCTCAGTAAAAGTAGGCGGCCAGTGCAACTCTGATTAAAAATCTAGTTATAACCACGTGCAGTGCTGATAAGGACCACGTGTTTCTGTGGCTCCTTTATTTTCTTCTTTCTAAGTATTTCTTTCTCCTGATGAGGAGGGACCTTTAGCTGCCCTCGAAATCGATTGTTTCATTATACCTACGCTAAATACAAGGTTGTTTTTACGATTTTGATATTGAAAAATATTCATCCTACAAAGTTCTTTCTTTTAAAATATATTATACTGAGTTGAAATATTGAGTTGAAGCTAAACATTTCTGATGTGTGCTAAATACACAATGTAAAGGTACGTAAAATAAGTTTATTCTTTCGTGCATGTGTCAGAATAGCCAATGTCACAGGGTTGTTTTATGGAAAATAGATGATTACTCATACTAACGTATACATATAAATGCCAACATTATCAGCTGTAATTTTTATTAATGCAGACATTATCAATTATAATAAATATAATAAGCCATAATAATAATAAATATAACCATTAACGATTTTGATACACAATTGCAAATGTAATTTTTATCTCTCTATATATAGTTTAGGTTTGAAATATAAAAGATGTTCACAAATAATTCATCTAAAAATGCAAAATTCTCTTTTAGATTTTGAAACAAAATTATAGATAACTTTTAGAGAGTTTTCTGAAATTTATTGAGCTAAAAAGTAGTTAATTTGATTTTTTTTTAAAACCTGCTTGCATCTGTTATATTTGTGCAATTTATAATAACTCTTCTCCATGCAATAAAACATTTTCTTGACCTCAAGAAGAATAAATTCATAGTAACGATTCCGAAGTATGCAAGTGCCGTAAAATGATTCAAATTTCTGTAAAGTGCCATCCAAAGCGCAGCTTAATAACATGAATTCTTTTGAAAGACCATGAGATAAAAGTAATATGATTTTGAAGCCATAAGAATTGAGATATAGTTTGCACATATTCCTTCAATGGCTTTCAATGACATCATTGACTCAAAGAATTGTTTATTGTCTTGCACAGCTTAAACATTTCTATCCTAGAAGAATATATATATATATCAAAATTTAAAAGCAGTTATGAAAATCAGGAAGAAGTAAAAATTAAATATATTTGGGGCTGCGCAAATTTTAAACTTTTCTAATAGTTTCCTGATGTGGAGAAATTTCAGCATGGACAAAACCAGTTTTGCATACAGTATATAATAAAATATTATATCTAATCTAGAAAATGATGATGCTGAAGATTGTAACATTTTCTTCATTAGTAAATAATAATGGATTTTTATATCATCAGTCTTTATTTATGCATAATTTATTAAAAATAAAAAGGTATTAGCTAAATGGTGATAGCAGTTATTATAAGACATGTTATATTATTATTATGATGGAATGAGAAGTAGTGAATTTGTTTTATTTCTGAATACAGAAACATATTTTTGCCTTATTAGCAATGGTTAATGAATACTTTTATTTGAATACTATTGGATAAATGACTTGATTGGTCGCTATGTATTTATGTCCGTTACCTGTCCGTATAAGATTCATACAACAGACGTAGTCTGGAATGACGCATTTCGAAAACATTTATATTAAGTATTGTTGACTGTTTTGAGAACAGGAAGTGTAAATAATCGTATTAAAAAGAATATAATCATTAAAAATTTAAATGTATCTGAACTGTTTTAAGTAAACTGAACGCATATTAAAATGCATTTATTAACTCACAGTTATTATACATATATAAATGGTTTTCTGAGTTATCGTTACCTTTTGTAGGTACTGAAAGAATAAAATTATTTGAAAAATAGTTCTTTTCATAATATTGATTGACGGTGTCCGCCGAAAACATCACGAACGAAAATGTCGAAACAACGCAAGGCGAAAATGTCGTGGTACAACACATCGTGAGAAAATAAAAGTAAATCGAAACTACGCAGTTCTAAAAGATCGTGGTACAAAATATGGTTATCGAAAATAAAGCGGCTCAAAAACTTGGCACTTTAAAAACATTGTCGTCGAAAACATCGTGATAAAAAATAAAGTACCTACAGATCATCGCATGACGATAATATCGCACACATGCCTTTTTCAGGTTTCAAAGCTGTAAATGCATTTTCGCATAATGGAGTTTTGGAGTGCAAGAAGGAAAGAGGGATATTTTTACTTTTATATTTCTTATTTTTGAATGAACTAATAAATTTTTGCTGAAAACGTAAGAAGGAAACTTAAGCATTTAAAAGTTGAAAATGAGTAGAAAATTAATGCAACTTATAGCACTGAATAGAATTTTGAATTTACATAATATATTAACGAAAGGTCATTAATAAATTAATCTTTTTATAACGTTTTATTCATAATTTTTCATGAAAAATACAGTCTATGATGTTTAGAAAAAGAAGATAAATAACTGCATGAGGATACCTCTATAAAAAGTGCTTAGATAATTATCAGATTACTTTCTTTCACAATTGCTAATCTGATATTGTTTTGGTGAAAATTATACCTTGTTTTGTTTCCTTTTATTCTTAAAGTGCCGTTAACATTCCTTGCGCTTCCAGATCTTTATGCGAATATGCATTTACAACTTTTAAAACCTGAAAAAAGCATGCGTACGATGATTTGTAGGTGCTTTATTTTTTACCACGATATTTTCGACGACGGTGTTTTTAAACTGCGAAGTTTTTTAACAGCTTTATTTTCGACGACGATACTTTGTACCACGATGTTTTTAGATGCTTACTCTTTGCTTTCTTTTCTCCCACGATGTGTTGTACCACGACGTTTTCGCCTTGCGTTGTTTTCTCCGGACGATGTTTTCGACTGTAACCTGATTGACTACTATGCTCAGAAAATGGAAATTCCCGTCAGATACGTTTCACCGGGTAACATGCTGTCGTGGAGGATAGTCAAAAGAAATGTTTTCATAGAGATAATCAGGGTTATCATTGAAGTAACATCAATACGCCATATTTAAAATCTCCTGCACAAATTTTATTTATGTCTAAAAGTTGCGATAATAAGCTGTTATTTAAGATACAATAACACGCCGAACAAATATTAATTTAGAAGTCAAACAACAAAAATCAGCGTTAAACTACAAAAATTTAAAAATATAACGCTGATTTTTGTTGTTTGACTTCTACATTAATAAGCTGTTATTTGTTGTATATATTTATTACAGAAACCTTTTACCTATACCTGTACCAGCCACATAAATGCAAAAAACAATTTAGTCGGCACAGACTTTTCTTCACTTTTCGAGATTTTTCTGATATGGATATTTGTTCGTCCTTCTTTAAATTATTTCTGCTACTAATTCGCAAAGCATTATCACTTACATTATTTTTTTGTAAGGCAATGGTGATGAATTTCAGTTACATTTTAGCTGTCAACAGTTAGAGGTGATAACAGGATGAAATTTGCATTTAGCTGGAGCATTGATTTCATTAGACATATATGCACGTAAGCTAGTTAATGGAATGAATGGAGTGAACGAATGGATAGAATGAAGCACCTTTAGAATAAATGGCATAATATAATATGCATCTGCTTTCGTATACATTAAAATGTTTTTCTTTAACTAACTAAAACGTGTTCTCCATCGAACATGGTTTTGAATGAATCAATTTGAAGATTCGGAGTGAAGTGTCTTAATCAATGTATAAAAGTGTTGGTAAATTATAAAGAGTAATTTATACATTGTTCAAAAGTAATTTGTAAATTTTTGTTTAAAAGTTTCCCCAGCAGGGGTATTTTCCTGTTTATTAGATTGATATTTTATTCGTCAGATATCAAAAACAAAAGTATATGATCTGTATTTTTGACACAATCCGTGCATAAAATCTTCTGTATGTATATTGAATCTTTTTTCGGATTTAAATTAAAACCCTCTATTTTAACTTACATTATACAAAATGGTTTTCTTTGTTTTAGACTTTTGAGCATTTCTATCTAGAATAAAGCTGAAAAAATAATAAGACACTTTCTTCTGTGTATTGGTAACCAACAGTGGGGTGGTTGAGGTAGCGAAACGCTGGCAGTTTACATTAAAATCTATTCATGACTAAACAAACTAGCTGTATCAAATTGTCGGGGGTTCCTTCAAGTGTTGCTTAAACCTGATGTGAGGAGGGTTTCTCTTACAAAGTCATTCATGAAGGTATCCTACCCGTATTTAGGCATATTCAAAACTTTTTAACATCTTTGTCTTGCTGAGGGAAAACAAAGATAAAAAATCTGATGTGTACACCACATGACTTCCTTATACGGAATATTAAATTATACGCATTTTTCTTGCATTTTATTTAAACTTATTAGATTGAATTAAACCTACTTCGCCGACAGCGCATAAACCACAATAGAATAAGTGCATTCTTTAAAATTCACTCTATTTGCTTATCATAGCGACACTCTGGCGCTAGGTTCACTTAACAGCAATATATTTCATTCATATTATAACTCAGAATGCACAAAATGTATATCATTTAAAGAATTATCTAATCGTTGCCACATATCCTATTCAAATACTATAATAAAGCTAGAACGATGTATAAAAGAAATTAAGCAAACAAAACAAAAAAGAAACAGTTTTTCACAGACGATTGAGTATTTCTCATTTAATTAATTCAGTTCTCACTTCGCGAGAAGGCAAAAATAGTGCATAAAAACTCAAAATATCTATATTCAAAATTACGAAGTAAATCTCAAACGCTTATATCCTCGAAAAAATTCCAGAAAGAATTAAGCATGACTTAATTGGCAATAATAAATGAATGCGTTATCTTTGTTGTTGCGAAGCTAAGTTTCTCTAGATTGGCAACAAATCCACTAGTCTCCTGTTTCAAATGTAAACATCAATGGCCGCCATTAAAAACAGGCTTGGCGGCAAATAAATAACTTTAAAACTGCTGATAATTCTAAAAATATTGCACACAGATTTACTAAAGGCATAACATCCTTAATCGGAAGATAAAAACAACATAATTCAATCATTTTTAAAGCAAAAAATGTACAATTTACAAACATATAAGAGTAAAGAAACTGAGATCACTGAGCCGGGTAACAGAGTGGATATATATATAAATATATTTATATACGTTTGGTGCGGCCGATTGCAACCAAAATACGAGGTGCACATCTACATGTTATAGCAGTCCTATATACAAAATTTCAGCGTTCTGAGGCTACTCGTTTTTGAGTTATGCGAGATACGTACGTATGTACGTTCGTATAGACGCCACGAAAAATTCTCTTCAGAATTAATTTTAAAGCAGTTTTATAATTTTTTTTTGAAGGAAAAGAGTATTTTATTCTGTCCTTACGTAGAGATATCACGCAAAAACATCGTTAAATTGCATTCGATAGTGGTCATGGATATTTTCGTTGAAATATGCTGCCTGAAACTTTTCGCGATTGCAATACTTCCTTTTTACTTCGTACAAGGAAGTAAAAAGAAAAGAAATTAAAAGATTTCTTTCAGACTTAATAAGTCTAATGCGCATGGAAAAATTACAAGAAATTCTCTAAAAGTGGTACAAGTTTGTACATTCGTAATTAAAGTTTTGTGAAAGCTTTAAGTTACATCTACCTTTAGTGCAGTTAAAATAAAAAAAACTTAAACCATTGTTCTTAGAAACAATAACCACAGCGCTAAGAAATGGAATCGTAATCGACTAAAGAAAGTAAATAAGTTATTTCTTGGAGCAGAATTTACACTTTTTTCCGTCTGTGGGTTTAATAACTATCTGGAGTGGTATTCTGAACTTTATTTTCGATCACAGCTGCAGAAAGAAATTTATCAGATTGAAGTGAAAAATCGAAAATTGAAGTTTTCTTCTCCTTGCACAACAAAATTGCATCTTCGGATGATTTGTTTACATGCTGATAAATGTATTAGTGTCTCATACAAATAATGAAAAATTAGAACTTGCTAGTACGTGGATATATTACATACATGTATGAATTTAACATTTCTTTGCATTTTAAACATTAAACATTATTATACATACTTTCCGATATTAAACTTCAGCATGTTTGTGGTTTTTGAAGCGAAACTAAGGATATCAATTTAAATGTGTACGTTGCTGTTGTTGTTACAAATGGTTTGACAGTTGCAACTTAAAGCCTTTGTCAGAATAGGCCAATATTCCTCGGAAATTTATTTAGCCTTACGCATGGTGTAACAGAAGAGATGACCGAATTATACCCTTGAGAAAAAGATCAAAATTAATCATTAAGTTAACCTTAGAGTCGCAGATATTTTAAATAAAACTCAATCAGTATCAAGAGCGAGCAGGCATAGGTCTTTTGTTTTGCACAGTTTTAAATTTGTAGTATTTTGTTTGTAAAATTTGTAATTGCGAAATTGTAAAATTGTCTTTCTGAAAGAGAACGTCCAGGATTAGTTAATATATAGCATAACATTGATACATTTATCTACAGATGGTATAATTATCGTATTAATATTCATCTGAAAATAGTACAAGTTGTATTAATTACATATTTATGTAAACAGAAGATTTTTTTATTTTTTTGTGTATTAGATTAAGCTGATTTTAACTCACTCCATTTTGATTCAGAGTGGACTATGGGTGTAGAGGATGTATTTATACTTATTACTTAAATGTTGCTGGTACTTTTCACTCAGTAAAAATAATACGTAAAACAAATGCACGCACACATGCACACACCGGATCAAAATGAAACAAAAAATAATACAGATAATTACGCAGGAAGTACAAGTTTTTATATGAGTTTAATTACTACTGATTTAAAAGTCGTTTGTTTGCCTAAAAACGAAAAACCGCATGCATGAAAGTACAAAAATAAACGAAAGTAAATTAAAAAACATTACCATCAGTTTATTGAAAACTACAACGCTAACAGTTCTAAATTTGGCATGGTTAGTTTATACTTTCCTGAGTAGAACAAAATTAATAGAAACTTTTCAATAAAGATTTAAAAATTTCCTGTGCTTTGAAAAATAAGCATATGTGTTAGTTTTCCAATTTTAAAACTTTAAGGCAGATATCCTGAATACGTTCGTTGAGGGTATTAAAAATCATTGCTTCAAAATTAAATATCGCAAATACCGAATATAAATAAAATATATATATGTAAAATACATAAAAGAAAGTATAAATCATTAGAATATTTCTGTTAAGTTAGAAATCTTTATCACTGTATTAGCTCTTTCATAGTTCCATATAGGTACTCGAACTTGGTATGACTACATTTAAAATTAAACTGATGTAGAACATCCCTTAATCGAGCTTCCTTAGTTAAAACTCTGACTAAAATAAGATAGGAAAATAGAATTCAGTAATAAACATGCGATTAAATTACAGTGGTTTTAATTTCCGTCATGGGTTCTGTGCAATAACACCTATGAGACTCGGGAGTTTAAAGGTAATCATTGTGGGAAAAAAAAGTCAACACTTATTTTGTGATTACCGTATTATTTCTTTATGTTGAATGAAAATAGAAGTTTTAAATTGAAAATTTTGAGGCTGACATTTTTTTTTCTTCGGAAATATTCAAAATCAGCACTATCGTGAAAAATTATATTTTGTACATGAATTTCCCATTTTTCTTTTTTAATGGAAATAAGACTGTTCTGAAATATCAGAAGAAAATGGACGCTATAAGCAGTCAAAAGTCATTATAGAATTAAAAAAGAGAGAAAGAAAGAAGATAGCAGGTTTCAAACTAATTTTGTGTTAAACATAAATAATATTAGTTAATGTTAAACATAAATACAATTAGTTTAAATATTTTATTACAGTTTAATAAATCAACTGTTATTTTAAAGCGGTATTGTAAATACTAAAATGCTGTAGAAATATCTATAAATATATTTAATAATTATAAAGTGGGAAAAAATTTTCTGCAACCATTTGTATGGTAAAAGCCGAATAATTTTGTATAAAATAGTGGAAAAGAATTAATATTAAAATTATGTGTGGAATATACTATTTAAAATGTAACTAGCACGCAGGATCTAACTCGTATGTGAAATGTGTTCTGTCGGATAATGTTCAAAATTTTCATACAGGCCATCCAGGTCTGATGTGCCATTGGTACTAAGAACATGTCCGAAGAACTGAAGTTTTGCTGCTATAGAAAACCGATATTTAATCTCTGCCATATTTTCTTGTGGAGTATCTGAAGGAGAAATTCTAACAGCAGAAATCAGGAAATACAGTGCCAATGCGAGAGGCCGTCGTGACGTTTGATATTGACTGGCAGAGGATTGGTCACATCCACATTGAAGAAATTATACTCCAAGAAGGTAGTCAGTCTGAACACTTCTTGCATACCGGTTCGTCGCATACATTCCAGATAGCATTAATCATGTTGCTTTCATTATAAATGTTGAGCTAAGATAACTGTGTGTTCATTAATTAATTTTAAATTATTATCTTAATGTATCATTTGATCTGAACTTAGAAACAACCGTACTTTCTTTTATGAAATATGATAACTGATTCGCAGGTATTAATAAGAATATTTGAGCTTCAACTAATTAACTGCTGTAATCTCTTATTCTGATAGAGCACACTGGTTGGCCAAAAGTATAAATCAACTAACCTTATTACAAGCACATTGAGTCGATAGGGGTTTATGTTAACCAGCATAGAATCTGAACATAATTAATAGCTCCTTAAAATGGATAAATCAAGCCACATCGGAAATCAAACGAAAAATAGCTTCAAAATATTCTTTTAAAATATGACAGTTCTCCTTACTTAGTTATTTTGTAAGCATGTTCGTACGAAGTTTCACACAAATATTTTAAAGAACTGCGATTGAAACTGAAATTATTTGTATAATATTTATCAAAATACACGAGATCTTCAGAAAACAATGATAACAAAGTATATGCTTCTCAGTAATTTTACAGGCTACGATCATTAGTAAATTCTCATTTGAAATTAAATAAGTTGGTCAAGAATAAATTCCAAAATTTTTATTTTCAACAGAAGCAATACAAACGAGTAAATAAACGCGCAGGGAATAATTTCTTGGTCAGAAATTTCTTGAAATATTAAAAAAGCAATAATCTGTGCTAATCATACTTGAAAAATTTCTAATCGATATGAAATTTTAACAAGATCTTAACTTCATACTTTTTTGAAAACATTCGTTCGAAATTCTCATCTTGCAAACATGAAGAACTTTTTAATTTTATTTCTAGAGGAGTTTAATGAAGTTTTTGAAATTATGTTTTCTGTTCTAACTTTCAAGCATAAATCCAAAATTGATCTGGAAGGGAAATCTCTCGAGGAAATTGTTATTGGCCGAATAGTCTTTATTATGGTTTGAAACATTGTTCTAGTGTACAGAATGTATACGCTGTCGCAGAATTAAGCATATTATGGTCACACGTATATAAATACTAGAAGCACTTCTTCATATCAGTATCTGTATAATTTCATTAGTCTGATGATAGTGAAGTGAAACGAAATCGGAGTTAAAAACTCACAGTTACAATCAGCGATTTGAAATCGCTTTAATTTCTTTTAACAAATGCTGTAGCAATTCGTATCATATTTATTATTAGAAAATCATTCACCGTGTTGATTGCTTTATCTTAAATTAAAACTGTAAGCTGAAAAAAAAACGAAAAATGTGTAATAAAGAAATAAAGAGGATAACAAAGGTTTTAATCATTGATAAATAACATTTCGAGATTATTATAATAATGAATTACGGAAATCTAAATTTATGCTGTTCGAGCTTACATTTATTACGCTTTATATTTTTTCTGGTGCTGCTTTCTTTACTGAATCAAAATTCTTATTACCTTTGATTTTGAATAAATGTATTTCTTTAAAAAGTGGAACAGAAACGGGCTCAGATCAGACTGTAATGAATTTAAAATGGTTAACTTAAGAAAATAGAAGCTTTCTAAGTTTATTAAACTGCCTTGAAAGTCTTAAAACCTGGAATAGTTTTCATTTAATGTATTAAACTATTCTGGGTACGTGTCCACTTCCAGTATATTTACCATTTTCCTATAATTATACCTGTTTTGTTAAAGGATATAATTAGGATTACGGCAAAGAACACAAGCACTATTTGCCAAGAAAAGAAATACTTTCGTGCAGAACAGCTGAAGAAATATTGGCTCGTATTCATGTTACATATTCAAAAAACAGCCCAACGGTTGCCAAAATTTGAATCCGGGTCGAAAAACATACGAAAAGATTGCAGTTTATCAACTATTCAGCTATGAAATGAGAGCACATGTTTATTATTATTCCTTTCATTATCCTCATAATTTCATTGCAGTGTCTTTGTAGTATTAACCACCAATTTGTGATCTTCCGAAACGTATAATTTTGGCTTTCCATTATTTGTGTTTTAAAAATCGTTTCAGTCTTACAATCATTAATCCATTACTTTTCTGCCACTTTTATTTAAAACTACATTATTGCCTACTTTTACTATTTAAACATAATCTATTCATACGTGTTTCAATGTAAAGTCGTATTTAAAAATAGGAATGCTCTATAAATATTTCATTTGTAAAGCCTATTTCTTAAGAATGGAATATTAACGCACTAAAGCACATCAATCAGTCTTTCAATACAGTACTCGCATTCTAAGTTTATGATACGGTTCATGAGATTTTCTGATATATGTATGCATGATTCTGCATGTCATAAATATAGTACTACTTATCTAATAAAATAGTACACTTAAAAATATGTGTATTGAATTCTGAATGACCAGCAAATTATTAAAACAGAAAAATCATCTACTTTGCCAATAATTTCGTAGGAAAGAGTATAACATCCAGACAAATTTTCTAATCATTACGTAAAGCACGCAGTATAATATCGTCGGTCAAATGTGTATCACGCAAATGCTGAAATGACCTTTGTATTCGGAATGACTATCATTATTTACGCTATACTCTAATTCCATACCTATTATAATAACCTACAAACAAGAAAATGACAATATTTCGTACTAATATGTAAAAAAGGGAAAAACGATTAAGGTTTGAGAGGTATAATACGTCATTCTTTTAACAGCCATATATTTAGGCTGACAGGAAAAGAAATTTAAAAAGCGAGAACATGCGACCATTGCCCACCGTGCGACATCTTTAATATATCTTCTGTACTGTAACAGCATATTGATTACCAGTGCAACAGAGTGAAGCCGTGTCCTTCTTAATGACATTTTGATATTTCTTAATAGTAGCAAGATCATTAATAAAACATCTACTGTATGAAAAGTGATTTCCGCTATGCAGCGGTTTCATTGCTAATTATATAAGTATTTATATTTTTCTGTTATTGGTACAGAGTAAAGAAATACGTGTATCTTACGTAATGGTGTAAAAAAGTCGCAGTTGGCGGCTAGAAGAATGAAGCCACCAACTTTTACTGCATTTTATACTACATAGATAAATGTTATTCATCTATTTAGAAAGAACATGAAACGATGCACGGGAAAAAATATTTTTCACAGCTTAGTTTTAATGAGGGAAAATTCATAACGAAAAGCGAAATATAAGAACTTATTAGCAAAAAATAGAAAGCTAAATATATAAAAGGTATATATCATCATAATGAAGCCCCAGCTATCGAGATTGCTTATTTCGTTTTTCTAAGCAACTATAATTAATTTTTTATCTAATTTATTTAGGTTTTTCTAATTTGTTCGTTAATTTAAACATAAAATGCAAATTAAAAAATTAGTAATACATCAATGTGTTCATTCCACTACTCTTTTTTAACATTATGTAAAGGATGTTTTAGTTTAATTTTAGTTGAATATAAATGAGCTCTGAATTTTGTTTAATGCAAGTAAAAAATAGTTATTTTGTTGATTTTAGTACACTAAGATCAAGATTACACATTTAATTGTAGGTCACTGTAAATAGAAATTAATCCCACTGATTTAATTGATTTGGAATAAAAATTAATTGCATATTTAGGCAAATAAGTGTAACTTCTCCTTTCAGTTTCTTTGGAATGTATTTTTATTCCAAACAAACATTAGATTGCAGTAAATACGCATCTGATCTACGGGAAAAGATACCTCAGTCATCTAGATTTTTGAAACATCCAAATAGACTCTGATTCCAATACCTGAAGTTTTTTTTTTTTTTTTTTTTTTGCTTATTACGTTCTCTGCCCTTAGGCACTCCATGGAAAAGGAGGGATGCCCCGTGGTGGAGGTCTTTTTAAGGGAAACTGGCTAGTATCCACTTTACACATGGAAAAAACCACGAAAACGCCCATGCAGCCAACCCGTTCGCCGGAACTCGAACCCCGGACCGAACTACCAGTGTTCAGCGGCTTTTACCGCTCGGCCGCTAGTGGGTCGATTCCTGAAGTTTGTCTGCATTTATAATGGAATACTTAATTTTCAATAAAAAACGAATGCAAAAAAGACAGGAAAGGAAAAATGAATAAGCTGAAACAAAAGAGATGCGTATTTACAAAAGAGAATGTGAGAGAAATTCGAAATGGAGAGATCGGTGAAGAGCAAAAGAAAAAAAAGCGAGAATGAAATGCATAAAAATGTGAGCAGAAAAATCAGAAATGTAAATCCAAATTTCAACAGAAACCAGATTCTTATATCTAAAGAAAAAACATATTTTCAGCAGAAAAAAATAGACAGACAGAAATAAAATTGTATATAGATACGCATTCATACTTACGAAACTTGCTGTATAAAAGAAAAACTGGAGCGAGAAAAAACGTATTACCACGAAAAGACAAACTACATAGGAAGTGAGATTTAATATATGTTGTTCAAAACCGTGTTTTTTGGCAATTTATCGCCTAAACTGAGATGTAACCCAAGCTCGGATAAATGCAGCTATATTGTTTAATATTGTTAAAAGTTTAACTTAAACTGCAGTTAAAGGACTTTCATTTACATTTACCCTAGAAATGAAAAGTACAGGAAGTATATGGAGCAAAAGGCAGGATTTACTAGTTTGAAATGAAATAATATGAAATCTTTGACCTCTTACATGCCGTCGGATGATATGTAAATTTCCCAGAAACTTTTGCTCATATTAACATTTGAAATCATATAGTTTTCAGGAAACTAGGGGAATACTGAAATATCTAATATCATTCAATTTAAGTTTCATAAAAATGATAGTTTTACCCTGAATGCTTTATAAAATATCACAAGAAATTTGCGACCATAGCATAACAGATCAGCAACAGCATATTTCTTTGCAGTTTTAGCAAAAAAATGTACAGACGCAGGTTGTCAAGTTATTACTTTGCATATGCCTCAGAATTTGCAACTTTATTTGAAACTAAAAAAAGAAAAATTCGTGAGTGAGAAAGAAGGAAATTCGTAAATTTTCTTTCCCTGTAATATTATTCCCTGTCTTGTAATATTATTTAGATCATAATATTACAAGAAAATGTGTTTGAGTCGGCCTATTTGTCACATATGACTGATTATTTCGGAATTTGACAAGACCAGAAAGATCAGCAAATTATGGTCATTACCTGCCAGCGGATTGTTTTCGCCTGCTATGCATTATTAACTTTTGACATGAAATTGTAAGTATCGGAAAAGCGAATAATCACTATTAACATTTCATTGCATGACTTAAAGACAGCGACGATAACTTCCCTGTATAAAAAATGTTAAATAAATTTAAAAGATTCCAAATCATTAAATAAGTCTTCTTATTTATCCTATGACAAGTTTTTGATATTATGGACATTAATCTTGTGCATATAAGTCGTACAACATTTATTGCTATTCCTGTACTATATAAAAATGTATAAAAGTTAAGAACTATTATTTCACTTTATAAATGAATGAAGCAAATGTGAACTAAAATCGAGAGATTCGGCCATAAGGAAAAAATAACGCTGATGAAATATAGAAGTTATAAGGTATTAATTTAAGCTGTTAGGTTATTATAAATGAAACAACCGATGAAAGCTGCTACAAATTATATCTGTTTAGTAGGAAGTGAAAATTGTTTTGTGAAATTTCTGACAACAGAAGACCGTACAAGCTTGAATGATGTTATAAAAAGTAATTTCTTTAGAAAACGGCAATAAGTAAAATCATTCAGACAACTTCAACCGTGGATGCAAAACAACTCAGAAATATTTTACCTTATCTAAAAGTAGATTTTATATGAAAGTGGCAGACACTCATTTCTGTACCTGGGGCATACAGGAAATTCCAAGAAATATCCCGAAGTATTTTATATTAAAAAATGAACACTCGCCATGTGGTGTCCAAGCTGTTGATCATTCTGCTCATAAATCAAACTATGATAGCAGATGATGTTGTGGAGATATGCCGCAAATGCACCTAAAACTTTGCATTAAGCAGACAACACTGGTCTACAAATGTTATATTTTCTGCTCTGCTACGTTTTCTGCTCCACTATAATAGCCGATGAAAGCTGCTGTAAATTGTATACCGACAAGCGAATAATTGTGTAAGGAATTATTACAGGTTCCCTATGTTTGCTATCTCGCTGTAAGCCACGTTCAACTAACATTGAAAGATCCGTGAATCCAATCTTGATGAGGTCATAGTTGATACTCCTGGCGAGATGTTTCAGGTTTTACAAGTTTTAATTGCACTTCAAGGAATGCATTACTCTGGAATACGAAATTGTGCATTACCTGCTTAGACATTTTACTCATTGTTAATTAACGTTAACGCAAATGGAATAGTTTCTGTCTGATTAAAGTACTATGTCAATGACTTATTTCTGAATCAGATTAAGAGGCGATCTATATGGGGCTGCCGCAGGGGGCAGTAGTTAGATGAAGCTCTGAATGATTCCAAAAATAAAACCTTTACTTCTGTGGTAATACTAAATATCCAAAAATTAAACATTTATTTCGATGGTAATATTAAATAAGACAAAGTCGATAGCTCCTTCTGTCGTGGGCTACGAAATTCTGTTCATCCAGTACTGAATCATTTATAAATATTTGTCATAAGATGAAGATATCAACGTATTTGTAAATTTTATTCAAATGTTTTCCGCTTCTTAATTCTATTAGTATTCAAGCATGTACATTGAGACTTTTAAATTGCAATAACTGCAGCAACAAAAAGGTAAAGATAAAATATTGTGTTGTGTTAAAATAGTTTCTTGTCAAAGAAATAAATTTGAAAATTTTAATAATTTATTTAAATAATAACAGTCAACTGAGGTACTACTGCATTATGTAAATAGAGATCTCAGTACTAATTTGTAAAGTTAAATAATCCTTAAGATACAAATATTTCTCCAAATCTAAGAGCCAGACTAGACTGCTCGATGTGTAAAAAATACCTGTTATAAAAATATGCAACTCTTAGTTAAAAAATCCGTTAGTATTATTTATATAATTAAATAAAATACAATAATATTAATATACATAACAGTAATAAATACGTTTTCAGTCTTATGTATAAAACTTAGTTAAAGTGTTTTTAGAAACAGCTTTTCTTTTGTTTTGAATATTTAAAATGCGATCTATTTACTGATGGAAGATAATTTAATTAATTTAATCAAATTATTTTGAAAATTCAATTTCCTTCAGTCAAAGAAAGAGATCCCGAAAATGAAAAAATTCCGCCTTCTAAACTGAGACGGACTCTCATGGAAATTCTGGAGAAGGAAGACATGCTTGAAGAAAAGAAAGCCTAATGGAAGTCGAGTATGCATCTTCAATAGTAGAACAGCTTCAGCAGTACAGATGCGCGTGTTTACAGAAAACTTTAAATTCTCGGGAAAATTCCGATAAAACGCTTCTATCGCTTTCTAGAAATGAATAAGTGAAAGAGAAACAAATTCGGAAAAAAGGTCGGCGCATTTCGAAGTCGGGATTTTGGCTGCAGAAGATTCCAATATCACCAGAACTCGTCGCAGTGGGGAAAGGACCTTTGGGTATCCCAGAGAATCCGATCCTATTACACTCGCGCCCTTTTTTTTCCTTTCGTTTATTCGACCCCCTCCCTCTTTCTTTCATTCTACCTTCTCTCTGGGACGGCACTAAGAATTTTTTTTTTCTTAAAAAAAAGGCGCCAAGGAAAAACGAGAAAAATGGGCTACCGTCAAATTTCCTGAATGGAATTAGATGGTAAGATGGAAATGAATCCACCCTCGAAATTCAGGATTCATCAGAACGAAGAATAAAAAAATGTGGGGAAAAAGAACAAGGCTCTGAAAAAAAGAAGGTGGAGGCGAAGGAAAGGGGGAAAGTAGGTCGACAGCAATAGGACTCGCCAGGACGTGTCCGGAATCTAGGATCCTGGAGCAATTGCCATCAACTCTCATAGCTCTGAGGAAGTATGTAGAACTTTGTTCGTCCGGCGCCTGTCTCTGTATCCCAAATTTTTTCCTCTCGTTTTTCTCTTCTTACTTTTTCTTTGATCAGTGGATTTTGTTGACTGAATATAAACAACAGAATTGCTTGTGCCGCCCCGACAATAACAGGCCCCTTTCTGCTGTAAATCAAAAAATCCCGAAGAGCTCTTTGCTTTTCATTTTACGTTTTGCAAGCTACGTTACTTTTTCTGTGTTTTTCTTTGCAGAGAATTTTCCTTCAGGTTCATTTTTTAGTTTACGATCGGATTTATTAGTGCCTTGGGTGCGAGAGGGGAAATGGCATGTACCGACCAATGGGACTCCGTAAATCTTTTCCCCTGAAAGTTTTCTTCCCTCTTTTTTCAGCCTGCAGCAGAAGTTCCCAGCAAAAGATCCGAAGAACCTGGCGCTGGAGAAAAATAGTATTTCCCTGCAAGATTAAGCTAGTATCCAGACAATGTTTGCTATACTTCCTGAATGAAATGTTCTGATGCTACTGCCATGAAGATGTGCATGAACCGTTCCATTTAAATCAAGCTCTCACTATGTCTGACGCCTTGGAAAATATTTCGAATAAAATTCAGTTCTTTAAAGTGAAATGGGGGCAGTCAAAAGACATTTATTTATATTGGATTGCTTGAATATTAAAATATTTTATATTAGCTGCCAGTAAAGTTTTCTGAGATTATATAGCTTATGAAAAGTTAACCCAAAAAGGGTGGGAAAAAACTGATATATATTTCCATCATAACGTATCCTTTTTTTTTTTTTTTTTTTTTTTTTTTTGTGATTTAAAAGGGGTAATTCTACAAATTTCAGGCATCATTCTAATACATTCTAAATATTTTTTAATTTCAATTTTATTTTAAATAAATTAAAACAAATTTTTACAAAACTGATTTTTGCCTTGAGTAGAAAAGGAAATGTATTCTTTCTAGGGTTGTTCAATGCTGTGTGAATGAAAATAAAATAAAATGTCTTCATAAATTCAAGTAGAATATTTAATTTTGGCAGTTGTAACTGATATCTGTTCTTTATACGTTAATGCACAGAGTTGATGCACATAATACCGTAGAACTGTAAAAATTTATTATTTCAGGTATCTTATCCTGTTCGGATATTTAAAAAAATCCGAATATTAAAAAAATCAGGGTAAGGTAATCTTTTACGCTTATACTCAAAATATGTATTTACTGTAAGAAAGAGGTTTCCCGCCTTGTTCGTCGCATTTTATTTTAACAAAGATTGTATTGCTAGAGAGAACAACGACAACCAGCAAAATAATTTTATTTCCTTAAAATAAAATATTGAAATCGCTTTTTCATGTTGATACTGAAAATTAAACTTTGAAATAATATTTTATTTTTTTAAACTCGCAAATTTTTATGTATACGATGAAGCTAATTTTAGTTAACTAATTGCGGCTACCCAGCATATTATATGAAAAAATATTCCTGCGGGACCAAATAACTGATGAAACAAGGTAGAGTATTTTTTCATCTATTTTTTGGTGGTCTTAAACAGTCACTCGTGCTGTAAACGAAGAAAAGCAAAATTATATATTCCAGCTAATTGCTTTTTCCATTTATATTCACTGACCAGTAGACTTCGCTTAGTGTGATCGCGGTTAAAGTCATCATTTAGATAATGATATCGAACTGCCAAAGTCCCGCCGTTTCTATACGAAAACATGGAAAATACATCCCTTATTGTGATCATCAATTCGATTAATATTAACAAAATATAATATTATTATTAAAAAATAATATTATTAAAATCTTTAAAAATTATTATTTAATCTAAAATAAAGTCGTCAAATAAAGGTAAAGTCGCCAAACGAGTTAAAAATCGATTATAAAAATTGTGAAGTGACAGAGAAATGTCCCAAATAAGGGATTAAATAGCCAAACATTTTGGTTTGGAGAACGCCTCGGGGATAGGATGCAAGGATCTCCTACCGTTCTTTTCCTGGCAACAACCTTTCAAGAGGATTTTAGGGTCGACAACAATTTAAATGCCACCATGCCCGAAAAGAGACAATGCTTTCACAAACACCTATGTCTTCAAAGGGATTCAAATTTGGGCTCAAAGTTGTGGCAGCCTACTCTCTTACCATCATGCCTCGTAGGAGAAGTCTATAATTTTTTATTAAAATACAAGAATTCAGATGAGACTTTCTTAACTATGAATAATGTATAGTTAGATAATAAGCATAAATTTAAGCAGCTTATAACATCTTAATAATTTTCTGCAATGCGGCTGACATGTTACTTATACTATTTTATAATAATTCTAATTTGCTGATTTCTATTGATAACTAATTATAATGCATATCATAAAAAAATATATTATGGAAGCATAATAAATTCAAAATTCTGCTTAGTTTCAGAGTTTTCGCATGTAAAGTATAGTTATTTTTCAATTGATATTTAATAAATAAATTATTTAAAAAGTGAAATAAACTACTCGATTTCCGGAGAAAATAGTTTCAAATAGGAAATAACAAATTTATGTCCTAGCTCCGAGTATGTAGAAAACTATTTATTTATTTCAGAATGAAAAAACTGACTCAAACTTGCATTCATTATTTTTTATAAAAAATATTGAGGGGGGAAACTTAATGATGTAAAACTTTTATCGGATGACAGAAGCTCTTTTATTAATTTCAAATGTCTTTGTGAATGCGGTTTATGAACTCCATGAAATTTTACTGTATGTTTAGACATACCGAGACAGACTGAGAGCGCGAGACTTTTTCTGCTACTGTTAGTAACTCTACTGGCAAAAAATCCTCCCATCCTCTCTTGTAGGGGAAAATATAGGGTTCTCCACTAAACCTCTAAACTTGTCTTTAAGCATTAAGAGGGCAATCCATCAATCAGGCAGCTTAAATCTCTACCCATACTCTCAATCCCAACATCTGGGGTATCAATCCTCAGTTCCAGAGCATGATACCCACATCAGTCCAACTTGAAACTAGACGATCTATTTGAGGTTTATTTAAAACCACAAAAAAGGCCACAAAATTACCAAATAAAATTATGATGGTTGCTGCAATAAAGCCACTTTCCCCCCACGTTTTTGTAATTCAAGTTTCTAGTCATAAGAGTCCTGTACATCCCCATCTTAGGGGGATATTATCAGTAATTGAAAGATGGGTAGTGCTCTTTTTTGTAGCATGTTCAGGAGTGTCCGACAAAAAATATAAATCCTTTGTATTTCATATATTTTTTTTTCATTTATTTCTTCGGGCACAGAAAGAAACAAGTGATGAGAAAGGCAAAGAATTTTTCTGTATCTATAGAATAGATAGCTTTCTTATAAGTCGTTGATCTTGTTTTAGTTGATATATCTCGCTTCCAAAGGCTTCTTAGGAAAGCCATATAGTAATCTCTTCATCCCCAAAGAATAGAGAGCTCTCTATGGCAACAAACCGTTCTTTTTTACTTCAAATATCAGTTTCATTTTATTGATGACTCCAGAACCATTTCTATTAGCTGTTGGACATTATCGTCTCTTTCACAATGGGAATATGTAAAAAAACACCCATTAGTTTTTAGATATTGTTTTCACATGTCATATTGATTGAGTTTTATCTTTAATTTCAGCTTTTAACGGAGAAACAGTAGGTATTATATAATGAGAAATAGCTTCTAAATATATAAGAGCATTATATTTTAACTCGTTAATTGAAATTTATTTTATAACATTAAAATTGATATTGTGTATTATAAATATAACTACATAATTATAAATGCTTTAATTTCGAGGAAATTATGCTCATGTGAACTAGAGGCAATACAAATTTAATGTTAAATGTTTAAAAATTGATGAAACATCATGAACATAGCATTAAATGTAATGTATCAAATGTATACGTAGGTTTCTCTCGCCTTAACGAAAATACAGCGTTCGAGTAACTCCTTTCTAGTCTGAAACGGATTAAAGAGAAGAAGAAATTACCACGAATGAAAACTAAATATAAATCTCAACATTCTTAGATTTTCAAAAAAGTATCAAATAACAACAAATATGTTTTAAAATGTGAAATAATAATAAAAGTAACGCCAGTACAATAAATACACACACCTATGAACATAATTAAAGTAATTGCAATGTAATTTCACTTTCCATTGTAACACTTATATGAAGATAAATCTAATTCTTAACTAGTTCAAGAACAACTCTTACCGTTCAAGCGTTACGTAGAAGCTGCCTTTCAATACTAGTTTAACTCCTCCTTGAAAACACCCATACTCAAATATTCAACTTAATTTATTTTACCTAGCCATTTGTGAGAGTTAAAATAAAAATACCTCGCAACACAGTCTGGCGGTGTACACAAAATTTGATTTAAAAAAGTCTTGTAAATACAGGATCAAACTACTTTCTAAAAGAGGCTACAAAATCGCAAATCAACCACTAACAGCTAATCAAAACCTTAACTTAACCTACAAGCTATGCTTTGAGCTCCTGATCTTGCGCGGGGCATCAGGCAAGTAGCCAACTTTAATCCAACTCTCATATAGTTACAAGCTATTCCTGTGATTTTATATTAAACTGCTTTTGCGTAATAATCTCAGGAACGAGCCCGTGACTAAATAACCCAATAAGAAAGATAAAAGCTAAAATCAAATTAATTGTTGAAATTCGTGTGTCATTAACCATAACTAAAAGCTAAGTGAGAACACTGAAAGTTTTAAAAGGTAATGATAATGATGCAGATGCTTTGAGCCGTCGCAAATTCGATAATTTTTTACCATGGGAGAGGTAAAGTATACCATGAAGCGAAGAGAGGATATATAGGAAGCGAAGGACTCCATTCATTCACTATTTTTATTATTTTTATGCCTGCTTGTTCTAGAGTTGAAATTTGTAGCGCTGTAACTCTTGCGAAGTAAGAATATAAAGAACATTAGACATTTTATTTCGGATCAGGATACATCGCCAGGATTCGAATTCCGAGCCGTCCAATTGCTAGCCGGACGTGCTTCTCAGTTACACCACGAAGACACGCAGTAAGATGTTTTAAAATATGCAAATGTAATGTAACGAGATAAATTACTAGCTAATACCAGTGTGAAACATAAAGAGCAGAAAGATATTTAGGGAGAACTATTATAAAAAAGTAAAATAAAAAATTGGCAGTGCAATAGCAATGGGTTCTAAAATTCGCTGTAGAATTGAGAGATAAAGGAAAACGCGCATTTGACTTGACAGAAATTGACGGCATATTATTTTGGCAGCGTCAGAATAATGCCTTGCAACTGGTAGGAAAAAATTGGACATTAAATGCATTACTAGAAAAAATAATGCAGTCACTCCAATTTGTAAACTATTCCTCATCCTCCAATGCAAAATTTTCAAATAATGTATTTTTTTCCTATGAAGTGTATAGAGCAATGTTTCGTTGGTAAGCCAAATTTGGAGAATAAAGAAATATTTTTGCAGATTTTGATGTGAAGTAAGGTATCGTCTGCGATCTCAAACTGAAATACGAAAATGCTTACTTTTACATCAAATCATAAATTTCGCTGCAAAGCAAATTAGCAGTACTAAAGATCGCTGAGTTCCTTTAAAAATAAAACATAATACTTTACAGAATAATTAAAGTAAAAATTTCTAACAATTTGGAAATTGGAAAAAATAACATTACTGAATTTTAATTTGAGGAAATCTACACTTCAGGAAGCAATTATACTACAAAATTGGTTTAGTGGTATTGGAAATTATAAACGAAGCTTTCCTGTACAGCGGTATTGTCGGCAAATAAAGTATCCTGCAAGAAAGTTAGCCATATAGGATTTTTTTTTGAAGAAATAAAATTATACAAATACGAAAACCAAGAAATTGTGCAATGTAACATTTATATTCATTTTGTGGAATTATAACATCATTGCTATAAATTTCGATAGTTTATCCTGTGGAAGCGGTAAAAAAAATCAGTATAATGAAACTATTTGACCATACACAATATGAGCTGTCATAGCTATCGATTAAATTAAACTTGCAAAAATAAAATGGCTTAATTTTTAAGCCAGTAAAAATTATTCGGTTGACATTAATGACGCAATTCGTATCCAAATTCGAAATTTGCTATTTACTATCATTACGAAACTGTAACGAATGTAACGGAAGAATTTTTCAAATCAAATCAAATATTTTATAATAACTAAAATAAAACAGAAACAGAAGTAACTTCATTTCGATATTTCAGAACATTGTGTAACCCTTAAGCGTTTGGTGATTCAACAGCGTTCCATTTATATAACTTTTCACGCATGCGAAGTAATAAAGAATAATAGAAAGAAAGAAAGCAGGCTCAACTGCTCTTGAAGACTCTAAATAATCGCTTCAGTTTTTTTATCTACCCCTTTGCCCTTTATAAGTGATCGAAAGAGAAAGGGGAGAGTTATTACCGTGAGTTGAAGTTCCACCCTTAAATGAAAAGGCCAAGTTTTCAGTCGGTCCCACGTTGTAGCGGGCGATCCCAGTCGCGCCAGAATGGCGCTTCTCTCGCCCGACACCTGCCAATCTATTCGTTTATCGACATCAGTTTTTGGCGATTTATCCTCTTTTGATGGCTTTTTTAATCTTAAATGTACTTTCACGATATGAGAATAACCATGTTAAAATTTGTAAATGTATTTATGAAAGAAGACGAAAACGTTGTATACTGTAACTTAGAATTATATTATGCTATTGTTTTACAAAGCAGAGATGCTACTTGGAAGAATAGCTCGTTCGTAATCATTTGAAAACTTCAGCCTGATATTGTCTGCATTTACTACTGAAATTCTTGCTGCTGTGAAAGGTATTCGATTTAACGTTAATTATTACGTGATTATTACGTGAGGGACTGAATTAACCAGAAAATTTTTCGATCGATTTATTTAATACATATTTCACATAGACCTTGTAAAGTCCCACCTTTCTTGGAGATACTTTATATTTTACGTTAACATTGCTGTCGGCAGGACAAGGAATTTTATTGATACATCCTAATAAAAAGGAGACAAAACTTAAATATCCATGATGTAAAAATATATTTGAAAAAACACGTTTGCTAAAATAAATCATTTTGATAATTATAGAATATACATTGACATTAATATATATATATGTGTGTGAAGTCTTCAATTTAATGAAGTTTACCTTAATTTTTCAACAGCTTTAACAGTAAGAAATGTCATTTGTTCTTTAATCTGAATTACGTTTAACGTATTTAAATTCAGGACTCGGTATAATAACAGACATCCATCCATATATGATATTGTGCTTTCGTTGTTGTAGTTTTTGTTTTTGGTTAGGTTGGTATCTGTTAGAGTTATGATAGAATAAATGGGAATAATAGGGTTAATTATCATTCACTAGATCTTTTTTTCTCGTGAATTTTAATTTAGCAATTAACAGTTGTTAATTATACGTATTTATAGCAGTTTATTGAAGACAGAAGTTTTTTATTATTGTATAATTCTTAGAAAATAAAAGGTAAGAAGGACTTACCTTCTATTCGATCTTTTTTCTTCTCCAAAGCATATCCGAGAGTACTTTTCCTAAGTACATCTACACACTACACTACTCACAGAAAGGGAGGCTTCTAAGATAATAAGATATTTAATTACAATAACATCACTAAACTAATATATATATATATAAGGATTACAAGTTTCACTCAAACACCCATCACGAGTTCTTAAAGCTCAACTAAAAAGTTCTGATTTAGTTTTTGCTGCGCGCATGCGCAAATCAACTGGTTGTCGGTGAGTTTCAACAATTATCTAAATTTTTAAACTGTAATACCGTAATCTCCTCCAGAGATATAAAATATTATTGACTGCGTTTGCAGAATATAATATCTTGCGTAAGTTTCAGTGGGACCTATCGAGGATAAAAAAAAGATAGTTTCATATTGAAATTTAAGAGGTTTTTCATACACAGCCAGTTTATAAAGAAAGTGTTTTCCTAAAACCTCTCTCAGATACAGAGTTAAGAAATATTTTCGAAGAATAGCAGGAAAACGAGCAGTTCAGTACTTACATACAGAAACATAAAAATTATAAAGCATACCTATATATTTTTCATTCATGAAAAACATGAAAGTAGTGAAATAAATGTTGCATGTTTTTCATTCCTGAAAAAAAAAAAACACATGCAGCATTTATTTCACTTGTGACACTTTCTTCATTTCTTACTTCAGTTTCAGAAATGGAAAATATACTGTAATATTTTTAGAGTAAAACATGATTGATCATGAAAACACTTTGAAAGATTTGACACCTTCTGAAAAAGTTGCAATAATCTGCTTGAATCAAACACAGTACATATAAACTTCTTATAATAAGCTTCTGTTGGATCAGGAAACTGTCCTTGAAACTAATCCCTTGCTCCCTCATTGTTCGAGGCTCAGCTTGGCATAAAAGGCAAAAACGGGTAATAAGTTAAAACATCACTGCCAAAAGGTCTGGCTGCAAAGGTGCTTCGTAGCGTTTCTGATGCACAGGATAATATGTGCCAGTGTTTTCTTTGAAAGATTTCTATACGAACGTATTCCTAATTCCAATCACAGAATCGTGTATCTTATCATAATTGATTAAGCATTTGCAATGAAATGACTTTCTTTATAGACATCTATTTTACGTAAATTCCATGAATTATCAATTGAATATACAGGGTGGGTCAGCAAAAGACCCTTCACCATTTAAAAATGAAACAACGTTTTTACTTTTAAGTATTTAATAATTATCTTTTTAACATTATAATGTAAACCTCTTAAAAATTTGTTTAACCTAAACATGTATGATAACATGTTTTAAATGATTTTCCCCTTCATAAAGGCGGGCTGTTTCTTTCGCACTCTTCATAACTGCTTGCAAAGTGGATGCGTTTATCTTTCGAGTTTTTCCAATGAGTATTATCCTTCCATTCAACAAGAATTCGGGACTGAAGCTGAGCTGAAGGAGTTGAAGCATAGAGTCACTCTGCAAACCGTTATGGAGAGTACCAGAGAAGGATCTCGCCTTTATGAAAGCGAAAAACAGGAATAATTTTTTGTTATCTTTCATATTTAACCTAAAAGAATCTCCAAGATGTTTATATTATAAAGTTAAAAAGAATATTATTAAATAATTAAATTAATATTTCTTTTTTAAATGAGGGACTGATTTTTCGTCCTTCCTAAATTTTAAATTGATCGTCTTTTAAATTATATTAGTCACGTACACTAGGATTAAAAGATTCTGTAACAGGAACGTAATATGTGGTGTTTGGAAACTTCTTTTATGAATTATAATAACATTGACAATGTACCTAAAAATTATCTTTTAGATGTCAACTAGATGCATTAATTAAAAATAAAATAAAGATTTAAATTAAGAAATACGCTTATAGTTTTAAACTTGCTCAAAGTATTAAATAACTGCACAATAAATCTGAATTCTAATTTGAAATTTTATGCGTTATCGAATGGCAGAATTTTGAGAACCGGTTATGCTCAAGGTTTATGTATAAAAGAAAATAAATCAGAGAGCTTATATTCTGCGCAATGGCAACATTTATCAAGTCTCGTAGAGAATAAATGCACAGCCGCATAATCTACCATAGCAGTAAAATACTTTGTAAAATCTCCATTAAGGACGTTTCTAATGTCAATGTGTTAGCAGAAGATTATCCTTTTAATTGTTTCTTATGAATATAATCAAATAGAAGGAAGTTGTGATCAAATTGTAACAATAATTACACTGTATGTCAAGCTGTAACAATTAAATATTAGTTAATAATAATTTAATCGCAGGGGTCTATTAGTTTATATAGTAGCTGCAGTTTGGACATGAAAGCGAGGCAGTTTTTCTTGTCATTTCCTTTACAAAGGCATCCCTTCCTTAAGCAGAAAGTCTTAAAGTGTTTTGTTTGAGAAGATGCATAGTTAAAAAATAGTTTCGAACTCAGCAACGAAAATTATTTTAAGAACTCCTTAAATCGAAAACTCTTATTTAGTTTTCTACTTTAGTATGATTCAAAAAAGGTTGAATGATCAGATTCTACCCAACTTATTCATCATTGCATGCGAGATAACATCATGCTAGCTATATTCCTTCTTTGAAAAATGGAAAATAATCAAATGTTTCTGCGTTATTACCTTTAAAGTCAAATGAAATGAAAGGAATATTAAAATAAAATCACTTTACTAGAAACTCGAATATTTCATTAACTCCCATTTATGACAATGAAATAAACCTGGAATTCGGTACAAGATAGTTCAAGCCTAAAATTGTATGAATAGAGAAAGAACATGTACTCTAAGTCATCCACCGAGAACAATTGCCCTCTCCTAGTAACCCTAGTCGAGGATATATACTTACCGCATTGTATGTTAAAAGCAGAATAAATTATTTTAAATTGAGCCATTTAATGGCAGAATGTTGTACCTGTGCCTGAAACGACTATTTGCAGCTTTGGAAATCTAAAGTAGATCCGCCCAGAGTTCGAGAATTCTATGTTGCTTTTCAAATATATTCTCTGGAAACTGTTTCATGATATTCGTGAATTAACTATAGCTTGAATCTGACTTCTAGAATAAAATTCTAGAATGCTATTTAAATATTACCCAAGAGTCCCACTACGGAAAATATATAACCGGCTATTAAAGTTTATTTTATTTTTTATTTTTTTATAATCAGGAAAGGGTTTTCGAAGTAACAGATTTTATATTTTTCACAGAGTCCCTCTTTTTTCCTTAACTGCTTTAAGTCGCATGAACAGTTTATTGTAAGCAATCTTATCGTTATAGACTTGGTCATTTATCATAATAAGCTGTGTCGTTGGGTCTTAACTGTGTCTTTTGTCTATATATATGACGATGAGAAGGCTTATTAACAAATTCCTGAGGCATCTGTAATTTGCATTTTAATATTTATTGAAAATAATTACAGAAATGCATATTAGTTCTCTAGACCCGTTGTGAATTTTTGCCCATTTTTTTATTTTACATTTAAAAACATGCGATAGAAAATTGTCAACAAAATATTTTGGTACTTCCTTGTTAAGGTGGAAATCTCAGTCAGTCGCCAGAATCGGAAGATTAGGCGCCAAACTTGGAAAATTTAATTCCTACATTATTTTTTAAGCTGGAGTGTTTTGTCTGATTTTCAGACTTCTTTTATTACGATGATGTTCGCGTGATATTGGTTAAGCATGTTCTTTTTTTTCCCTTTAAAAGGTTTATTATTTTTTACTTACTGGGAGATATCATTCTTTTGTTAATTATTTTCTCTTTATGATGTTGACCGTTTTTAACTTTCCATCAAATTAGAAAATAAACAGTTCTTTCTTACTTATCCTTTATTATTTTTCTCCCTTCTAAAATGCTATTTATATTTAACTTCTCTCAAAGAGCAGCAGTATTTTTTAAGAGAGGGAATTTCTGCATTCTGAGAAAAAATGCAACAAAGACTGACAAATGACATGATTTATTGAAAAGCAAAATATTTGGAGATGCAAAGTGAAGCTTTGCAAGGAAAAAACATTATACTTAATTCAAGGAATCCCTTTCTTACCGTTTTGCGCTTTATATACTGATGGGATGAAGAAGTAACTTCCACCAGGTGGTGCAATAGTTAAATATGAGTGAAAGAATAATTATTTATTGGAACAACTATATGAAAGGAATTCGCTGAAAAACTAAATGAAAATTTTCATTTATATTTGATCAACTAAATGAAAGGAACATGTACATAAAGTAAGTACACTGAAAAAAGTCGTCGAGTCTAATGAAAATTTATTTGTCAAGTAAACTAAAAAGAATTTACCGAAACAATTAATTTTAGGAGTAATCTGCATGGAAATAAGCGAATATTTCCAAATACGTACTAGATAGAGGTATCAAAACTTTAATGGAGATGATAAAAGTACATGTACATAAAGTAAGTACAACATATATTGATTGCTGATGTGCTTGTTAGAGCAAGGAATTACAAACATTTTTAACATTTCCAACATCTGGTCCAAATGCACAGAAAACCGAGCGATTCTGGGAACGGTCAAACGGCGAAACAAAAGAAAAAGAGGAAAATCTCACCAACACTGGATTCATATTTAGAAAAACTGATATGGCGGCAATATATCCAACGAGAGAAAAGATTTCATTGTCTAACATCAAAAACTGCTGAACTTTCGTCTCTACAAAGCTAAATAAACGTTATTCTACTCCTCGCACAGACAAAACACTGCTATTTTCTTCTTTTTTGAAGGCTGCAATAGAATATTCTAATTTTAGTCAAATTAATTTTAAATTCTGCCAAAACGTGTACCGTGGCGCTTTAACAAGGAAGCACTTTTTCTTTCCGCCATCGACGGAACAGCTGGCTCAGCTGTAAGTTTCAGCCTGTTGAAGCCCGTCGATGGAATTAAAAATAAACAAATAAGTAAAAATAAATAAAGAGCTCAGTACAAGGAAGTACCAAGACTTTTTGTCAAAGACAGAAAATCATATCTTGATCTTAGGAATAATGTCCAATTATGGATGTTAGAAATAATGTTCAAAGTCCTAAAGATAATTAAAACCAAAATATTATAAGTATTAAAGCCAACTTTAGGATACAGAATCGGAATCGGAAAAATATTTAGTGAAATTATGAAATTATATTTGTTATAAATATATAATCTTAACATCAGGAAACGGGAAATTTAATTACGTAGATGTAGATCATATTTGTTACTTTTAATTATATGCAGTTTATAAGCAAATAGGCCTAAAATATGTTTGAAAAATATCATTTATTGTGTCACCGATGGCCCTATATTGAAACAAACTGTTAGCATTTGGATTTTTTGCCATTCAAATGTCATTTTCCAGATCGCTGCCTAGAACAAGGTTTAACTCAATTTGTTATTATTATAGCTTCTTTTTAAAACGGTCATCGTGTAAACTGTTGGCAATTTTTTGAAATTTGCACGTTACAGAGAACGAAATTAATTCGCTAATTTTGCCGACTAAGCGTGATTGTCTCTTTAACAAAGAAGTACCATTACTGATATATCTTACATCTAACATGTTTCTTCACTAATGCTCTGAGCAAATAATTTCTATTGCACATTCATAATCTCTAAAATCCTACTGAGCAACTGTAATAACTTAACCTAGTAAACTTTCTAGGCCTATGTAGCATAGTAATCATTTCTATTTTAATATGTCTTTTAATATGGCTTTAGCGTTTATAGTTCGTCTGAAAAGAACGTACAAAATATACAAATAGCTGCAAACGCGCAATTGCTATGCATGATAGTAAATCATTTTTCATTAAAACAAATAATTTAAAATTCAGTTCCCCTCCGATGGCAATAAAGGTACAGACATATAAATGTATATAATATGGAAATCAGGTAGTTTAAAATAAGTCTAAATGTTTATGGTTGATAAAATGTTACACAAAATAATTTACATTTCATTTCTACTCCGATGGCAATGGACATAATTGCAAAAGTATATAACTATATAAAATAAGGAAATCAGATAGTTAAAAATAACTCTTATAAATATTTATGGGGGTTAAAATGGTGAAAGAAAGAAACATTGGAAGACGGTTTTTGTTTTATTTTTGGTAGCACTGAAAATATAATTTGTGTATATTATATTCCAAGACGATTTCGGAACAAATGATTATCTTACAGACAAGGATCTTCTTATCTTATGTATCAAGGTTATCTGGTAGAAATTGCGATAACAAGGACAAATGTCATTGTTTTATCCTACTTGATACATATCGGTATGTAAACAACCCTCCAAGGTATGTAACTGTTTGCATAAAGATGATATGTTTAAAATTATGTCTCTTGTTTGCTGAGAATGTCTATCGTAACAAAGTATTTAAATTTCGGAATAACTGAAGCAGAATAATAAAATTTCTAAACAAAACATATTTCCTATTAGCTGTTTTGCGAATAATGGAATGTTAACCTCACCTGAACATTGGTTTGGTTTTGGTCTTACGTGATTACAGCGAAGCCTCCAGGGCTATCTGCCTAAGAGGAGGAATGCTTTCGTGGAGAACTTTCCAGGGGAAACTGGATCATATAAACTTTTACACATGGGGAAAACCTCTGAAATGCCCAATCAGCCAGCCCGTTCTCAGGATTCGAACCTTGGACCAAACTACCAGTATTAAGCGACTTTACCGCTCGGCCACTGGTGGACTGATCTTAAATACTGGAATTTGATTTAAATAAATATGTTTATAATAATTTCTGAGAAAATTATTATAAACATTCAGGAAATAAGTTACTACCAAGTAACACCTTTATTGAATATTTTTATCAATCTATGTTTTTGGCAAACTTACAGCATAATATACGAAAGAAATTCCTGACAGTACTAGTCAAAGCTAGGTAAAAAATCAGCTTTATAATGATTTGGGGAGATATTAGAGAACAAAGTTTTACTGACATAGATCATTTTTCTATGCACAATATTAATTATATCCAAATTAAATATACGCTAAAAGTTCTAAAAATTTGAGGAATATGAACAGCTGCAAAACATTTGCTCATTTTGCAAGTTGAATTTTAGTATTGGGAAAAAAACACTAATAATTTAAGTTTATAAGCCACTCCTAGTAAAATGTTCTTTTTAATAATTTTTACATGAAATTGCAAAGATTTAACTTTCTCAAACAAAGTTAAGATTTTACAAATAGGGCATTTTTTTTCTACCTAGATTACACAAAAATATAAAATCCATATTTATCGAACCCTTACATCAATCCCTAGACCTCATATTCTTCTTGTAATATTCTCTACTTTATTATAAAAGTATTGGCAATTGGAAATATATAAATAGTTAAGGACATAAAACTCCAGCTACGATTTTAAAATAACTTTTATGTTTCTGCTTCTTGAAGAAGAGGGAACCATATGGACTAACAAAAAGCGGTGTCCCATTTATTGTTTGTTAAGAATATAATATTTATTCATATTCACTTGTCACCCTTGAAATTGTAAGCGCTTTTATTATGGCATCAATTTAAAGTTCATAGTTACCTGAATGTATAGTGAAACATTTTGGTGTAAATTATGGAACTGAGTAAGAAACGATTTTTGAGTATGTTATCAATCATACAGCATCAACTAGAATTCGCTCAAATACACTGGTGTGCAAACTTTGGAGAATTTGCACACACTGTTGTATTTCTGAAAAACTAATTAACAGATGTCATAGAAATTTAGTATGACTATGCGTTTATAAGAGAGAAAGAGATGTTCCGATCAAAAGTAATTATCAGTAAAGCCCATATTGCAGCAATGTCCAGAACCCACGTTATGATATCGAATTGAAATCGAGTCTAATAGGAGGTATTATCCCCTCTCGTAGACAGACAGGCCGTGTAACGTGATGGCATACTAGACAGCAGGCAATTCAGGAGTCCCTGTGTCAGTCGAGACCAGTTTTGCTGTAAATCAGTTTTCAACTACAGGGTAGTTGTACGAGGGGGATAACGAGATGAAACTGCCTTTTCAAGAGCGTCTCAGACACATTATATAGGGTTAAGGTCAGGAACTCTGCGTGGTCAATCCATACGGCGAATATCCACACTTCCATGTAATCGTCGACTAGCTAAGCCGAAAGTGGACAAGCGGTTGTCTTCCATTAACATGAGCCCAGGACCAGATGCGTCCCTAAAAGGTCAAAATATTGCGCAATATATAAAAACTTGTGGTCGAAATGTGTTGGTTCTTTCTCCTAAATCATATTTTTAATAATTAAAGTGCTTAATTTCTGAGATCTTTTTTATTTTATTTTTGACACATATCAACGGAACCTACATGCTACAGAAACTAATTGCAATTCTTAATTTTTGACAAATGTACGTTAAGCCGAAACAACACAAAAATGCAAATTTCTGTGTGCAGAGAACATTTAATAAAAAAAGAAGTGTAACACACAAAAGCTTAGAAAGGTCCCTTTAAGCTCAATATAAAATCTGATAGCTTTCAGATTTTTTTAACAAATTTATTTATTTATTTTAATAAACATGAAATACTCGTGAAAAAAACATTTGTTGTTTAACAAGATAGGATACTGATGCATACATATAGCACATAGCAGGCTTCCGACCTAAGATTATCTAAAAGATTACTAAGCGGAATAGTAGCCGATCAGTGGAAGTCTACTACAAGCTCCGCCACAGCCTCAATTGATCAAGGCAGATCAGACAGGCATTAATTTAACATAATCGAGTTACAGAGTCACAATCCAAAAATAATTACATTGTCATCTTTGCTTGAAGCAACTAAAAAAAAACATTCAGTTATTATAAGCTTAATACAATAAGAAAATAAACAGTTGTGAAGAAGAAACAAAGTAAAAATGATCTTGCGCTAGTGCAAAGTTAAGGTTACAAAATCTTGTGA
Source organism: Stegodyphus dumicola (assembly GCF_044657685.1). NCBI lineage: Eukaryota > Metazoa > Arthropoda > Arachnida > Araneae > Eresidae > Stegodyphus > Stegodyphus dumicola. The sequence goes on along the minus strand of NC_140772.1, from coordinate 113,503,802 downwards.
TTTACAAATTTACTTGTACAAAGGTCAAGCTAAATACGGTTACAACTTCAACCTTCGGCATTATATATGTTACAACACTATGAATTCAGTTACAATCCGATGATATACCGTATATTTGATACTTAGATTACGAATTCTCTAATTTGTACTGTTACATATAAGAAATGCTGTTATAAAAATCTTTATACGCTATTACTAATACACAGTAATATTTTCAGTGAATGAAAGTAGATTTCTATCATTAGTACACCAAAAATGAAAGTCAATACTTATGAGCATAATAGCTTGCAACCTTAAGAACTAAATGTTGTTATAATAACATGGATTATATAGTTAACGTAAACATAGATAAGTTGTGTAAGTACTACACTGTGACATATGCAGTTCGCTATTATAAGGATATGCACAAGATTCTGTAGGAACATAGTTTCTTGCAGTAATTTACGAAAGAACTTTGTATTGTGCCATAATTAATAATGTCATTTTCATGAATGTGTGGCAACATAAGAAAGGCATATGTGAAATATAACATAAAAGTAACACTATGAAGAATTAAATAAAAGTTGGAGAGGGGGATGCACTTATAGAGATGACAATGTTTATAAAGCAACCTTGCGAGGTATAAGGTTTTGAGCCGTATCAATTCACATATGATTGTAATGATATTCAAAGGTTTGAAATCAAATAGGTTCTTGTCTGTAAATAGATACACTGTGCATATGATTACGCTTTGGCATGTCTATGCCCCAGAGTTCAAAAGGTTTCTCAAAGGAAGTGCATTCCATGGGATAAGTAGAAGTCAATATGGAAAAGTTGAGTAGATCTGTTCAGTTTAAGATTCTATTTAGTCATAAGAAATTGATCTGAATAAATCTTAATTCTTAAAGTTGTGGTATTCTAAAAAATGAAACATTTTCGGAACACCGCTGTATGATGTTGGTCAACTTTTTTTAATGCTATTGGTTGTCTTACTAAATTGTTGCTCCATTCCTTCCAGAATGTGTCAGCTGGTGTGTTTAAAATGCATGCAATAAAATTTTTAAAAAGGATAGATTCTTTTTTTTTTAAATTTATTAGCACAAGAACTGTGTAAGCATACAGAAATTCATCAACCGCCGCCCAACCGCTATAGTGGTTAGCGTCGCTGACTGTCGGGCCAAAAGGCCGGGGCTGGAGTCCCGGAGAAGGCATGGATTTTTGTAAAAGTATAGTGTTCGTGTGGCATGGGGACACTCTAAATATGTGGCGAACTGAAAGTCTTCTCGAGAGGTTAGTGGTAGGGGAACAGGGGTGGGAGTCCCTCGGACCCCGGGTGCTCTCCATCAAAATTAGGGGGCGGAACTGAGCTGAATCGTCCTGTCACCTGTAAGGTGCTCAAGGTTGTTGCCAATGACAGGCGAAATTTTGCGCTCCTTGCTGCGAGGAATTTCGGGGACTTGGACTTACTATACGTACGATAAGTGAGCTTTAATCAACTGTAGAGACATTAGGTATTTTTTGGAAGCAGGAAAGAGTAAAAATTAACAACGCCTTCGCCGGGAATCGAACAGCGGACTTCTCAATTACGCGCTGAGCGTGCAGACCACTATACCACGGAGGCTCGTTAAGAAGGCGGGAGAAGTACCTTATACAACAACTGTTTCATCAGCCTAATAAATTTTATTCTAAATCACCAATGAAAACATTTACTACAATATTCCGAATCTAAGATGTTTTTCTTTTAAAATTCTGATCTGAAAACCATATCTGCCTCATACTGAGATTTATCATCAAGAAATGTCTTGAGATAACATACCATTTAAACACTGACTTCTACTTATTTTGAAAGAAAATGAATTATAAAGTTTTATTTTATATTTTACCATTTAAAGCAGTTTAATTACTTCCCTTTTAGAACAATATCGGCATATCAAATACATATATTATATGCGCAAACCTTATTTTCCTGTGAATATCTCCAGAAATAGATGCCTTATGTTTTAGACGGTCTTCAGTTGTGTCCATAGAGTTATGAGATCTCATGAGTCAAACCTCGGAGTTTCACCAGTCAAAACTAAAAATTAAAAAACAAAATTATAAAGTACTCACAGTAGTTGGCTAGTGTTTATTAACTAAAAAATATGAAGATACATTTTGTGATATAACGGCCGTTCAAATGAAAGTGGCATTGCTGTAATAACTCAGACAATTTGTAGAGAAAGATGGCTATACATGCGACTATAGAAGGCGCAGAGTGCTCTGAGTGCATGCGATATCATCAGATCCTGCCAGATGCGTGTGTGATAGCATCGAAGCACGTTAACAGGGATCGTTCGTGTCAATTTTTAACAGCGGAAAATGTGAGTGCTTCTGAAATCTATTGTCGAATTCAAAATGTGTACGAAATGGATCAATATCCCAATGGTGTAGGGATTTTTGTAGTGGAAGAAGCAGTACTGACAACAGGCCACGACCTGGTCAAGCGCATGTGGTGATCATCCAGGAAGCAGTTGCAGATGTGGACCATCTCGTGAAAATGAATCGGCGAATCACCACTCGAGAAATAGCAGAGGAAATGTCTATGAGAATAAGAAGAGTGCACACAATACTGCGTGAAAGTTTGCGATACCGCAAGGTTTGTGCGCAATGGGTGCCAAAACATTTGGCAGAGTAGAAGATTCATCGCATGCCTGCTTTCATGGAACACCTTATGCGGTCCGTTCGAGTACTACGGTAAATCAGAAGGCTTTCTGGTGAAGGAAAGGGAACAGCTAACCGGCATATCAACAGATTTGACGATAAAATCTAAATTTAAGCAAAAGCAGCTCCTAAATTTAGTAGTAGATTGATGCAGAATACCTAGAAGTTTCTCATAGAGCTACAAACCTTTTAATGGCATTCACATATTATACACATCTGGATATCCTTTTGATTTTTTATTAATTATTTATTCACTAAAGAGAGAGATATAATTCTTTATTTGATGAAAGTATGGAAGATTTAAAATTGTGCATGAAGATAGTTGATGATTAGAAGTTTAAAACATTAATAGGCGTACCCACCAGAGGCTTAGTGGATAAGGCGACTGAACAATGGCAGTTCTCGAATCCCGGTGAAGGAACTGATTGCCTGAGAAATTTTCTTTTCTCAGTTAGTTTGGCATGAATACAAAGTATTTCCCTTAAAACATTCTCCATGAAGGCATTTCTTTCCTTAAGAAGATAGTCCTAAAGTGCTTTGCCATAATAAACTGCAACAACATTTTTAAAATTTGGAGACTTGTTGTATTTGGATTTTATTTTTATCGTGCGGTTAAGGAAATGCATTAGTTTAAAATCTTTGCTGTTCGAAAGGGAAAATAATAAGTGCTTTAAAAGTTTAAAAGGTTAAACGTTTTTTTAATAGAAAAGACATTTTATTTACCAATATACTGGATTAAGGAACTGAAAATAAATAAATTTAAAAACTGAAAGTTTTCGGATTTTAACGGTCACCCAAAAGGGTTTGTTAAGGTTTTTTACGCTCTCACTGAGTTCGCAGTCTACCAGTCTACTATTCCATTTCACTCCTACTAATCCATTTATTCGTCTTTTTAGCTTTATTATTAAGAATCAATTTCTTCGCACTTGTGTTATTTACAATCCAACAGCAAAATTACAAAATTTTAAAATCAGCATAGCAGTATACGTTTAGAATTCCCGATGCAGCATTAAGTGTTAGCATTTTTGCTTTTTTTTTTTTTATTTTTGCCAATCTTATTTCAATTCAGCATACCAATGTTAAGATTTCTAGCTAAGATGGCTTTAGAAAACGTTTTTTGTCTTTTTATTATTAACGTTTTGTGCGCTTACTTTATTTATTAAATATCACGTTTTTGGTGCTTATAAAATTCAATTCAACAGCAACAATGCTGGAGATAAAAATGTTTTTTTCCATACAGTGTTTGTCACTACTTGCTTTGTCGCTGAATTTGTTAATGAAATATACATTAAAATTTTAGAAAATATGAAATAAATAATAAAACAAATCCGAAATTCACAATTTGAGCTTCCAGGTGCCCATGTTCGGATGAAAACTACGTTATTTAAAATTTGATAGCTCTAGGTACCGTTGTTTTTTCACAATGCGAGAAAAATGCGGACATTTGTGCAGATTCTTCATTATTTAATTTCCTTAACTATGATACAAGGAGATAATATTTGATGGCAACAATTTGAAAAATGATACGCCGTTTATAGTGAATCAACGCAAAATGCCCTTTGGGATTATCAAAGACGATTTTGTAAACCATATGCTCTAAATTGCATGCAAGGATTATTGCGGTTCTGGAATATGATGAAGCTGCAATTATGTAAAAATTTTGCAAACTGTGAAACTGCTGCCTCAGAGCAAGTGAACGAATTCACTAAAAACACAAATAAAAGATAGTTATGATAAATACCTTAATTTCTGAAAAGCTATTACTGATATATTACATAAAATAGTGAAAGTAAATTTACCATTCATCCTAAGTGCTAATTAATAATTTTAATGATAACTGTAGCCTCATATTAAATGAATGCGTTATTAAATAAAAAACAATAATGAGTAACTATCCGAAGGATTGAAAATCCATAATAAATTAATCATTAGTTTACTGAGGTGTATATCTGTCAGTAGTATGTTTACCGGTTAAAGCTGCAATTTAACTAAGCAAATATACGACTTGTAACTCTGACTTGACCTCTGAATATTCCATGTGCACGGCTGTTTTATTACCCCCCCCCCCCGAAATAAAGTCAGTAATCGATTATTCATTACATATATAAGGCATTTTGTATTAAAACTATGAATGTTGAAAATGTTGCTAAAGTGAATACATTCTAACAACATTTTCTTTTTCAGTAAATTATGCGAAGTTTTTAGAATATGAAATTCATCTATTCTAAATTTCGTTTGCGAGGTTTTCTCTTCTTCATATAACATCCTGTGATTAACGTAGATTTAAATCTCGGACAGTTGAGAGCACAAAAGTCACACTATCACTATTCGCATGCAAAGTCTGTGAAAAACGTAAGAATCAATGGTTTCTACCAACGTTAATCCTTTATAAATTTGGCGATCTGAATATGGGATACGAAAACAACTTCAGTCATTAAAGGTATTTCAAAACGAATTGGTTCACACTCTTCACCCCCTGTTTCAAACAAACATCAGAAAAACCAAAACCAAAATTCATTTTATGTAGCATATAACAGAATAAAATATTTAAAAAAATGTTACCTAAATATGACAAGTAAAGAAATAAGTCATAATAAAAAGCAGTATTTAAATGTTTTACTTTTTGTAATTTTGATTTTCAGATACAAGTTAATGGAAATCATACTTCTTTGAAGTAAGCCTCTCTTCGTCGAGGACAAATGCTATTCTATTCGAATATTTTTTCTGAAGAAGAGGAATCCCAATTTGTCTTGCTGAAATTTACACCAAAAGAAGCTGAAATGTGAAACATATTAAAAGTTTTAATCTGCTCGCCAATATCTTGCGTTTAAGCAAATGATTTTTTATTGAAACTAAAGATGACTCATGATACATTCCTAGTGTTATTAAGAAAATTTGCATCGAATGTTTTTTTTTTCGTTGTTTTTATGAATTTTACAAAGCACTCAGCAAATTGCTTCCTGATATTTCCGAGCGACCTTTGCACAAAATGTCATGTATGTCAAACTGATTATTTTCCAAACTAAAAAGTGTTTTCGCACATTCATAATTCAAAACAATTAGCTTTTTGATTGCTTTATACCCTTCAGACTGTGACATCTCGATTCTGATTGATAAATTCCATAATAATGATTCAAATAGATTTCTGATTTTCTATTACCAGTTTTAACTACTTCTTTCAGAGAGTCCAAAGAGTCATTTTCCATTACTTCCATTTTTATTCATTAGAATATTATTTTTGATATAAATCAGTCATCATAATAAACATATACTTCGGTAAGATTTCATATGGATAAGCTAAAACTTATTAGACTTGCACTGTAATCTTAGACATCATAAAACATTAAGTGTATAAAAATAACATGTTCTGAAAATTATTTTAGTCGACTGTTATGCAAAAATTCAACTATTTAATTTTAATTCCAGAGATAAAATTTACCTGGTTATCTTATTATTATTTTTGTTTCGCTGATTACAACTAATATATTCGTTGATTACAATCAGAGGAATAATTTACTTTTAAATTATGCCAAATAACCTGCAAAAAGTGATTAACAAGCTCAAAGTACTTAACATATGGAGCTTGTCTGTTGTATGATGATTAATTCTTCAAACGTTCCAAAGTGAAAACAAAGCTGGAAATCAAGCAAAATGTTTTATTTAATTTTGTGTCCACCTGCTTTATTCTATCAAACCTTAGATTTTTATACGATTACTTGTAACTGGATCATTTAATTAAAACAGTTAACATTTTTTACACTTTATTGTAATTATAATTTTACATCAAATGGAGTTTGTGATTTCAGTTATGTTACTAGTCGCCCCATACAAATAATTCGCACGAAATTCCTCAGTCCCAATGTATATTCCATCTGGTCTGTCTGTAATGTTCTGATAGTGTCGTCAAGGTATGCTTTTATTGAAGTTGAATGGAAAGAGAACAATTGCTATAGAAATATGCTTCATTTGTGGGTTTTTCCAATAATTCATAGGAATTCTACTTTACATTTTTCAAATATAAGTATAGTGAAACATGTCTTGGTTGCCACCTCCCAGGAATGGCTACGTCTGAAAGTGTGCGCTGTTTCTTAGACTATAACACAACATATACAAATATGAATATCTTTGAATATCTTGCATCACCTTTTAGATGCAACAAGTACTGAAGAACAAATCATATGGAACTCTGAATGGCCTTTTTGTATCAGATATGCACTATAACTGAACTAAATTCGGTAACTTATGGGACTCATAGAAAACCGGAAATTGTAAAACCATCATTGAGCATTTGTTATAACTCGATATCGAAATAAATAATTCAGTTGATCGCTAAAACTTTAACGTACGGTAAATAAACATAATTGAAATGTGAAATGCATAATGGCAAATAATACAAAAACCGAAACATCAACGAAAAATCATTCATTTAGAAATTATATACATTACTACAATTTGTGCCCTAAAGATATTCCAAAATAATTCTCCAATTTCGGCCATAAGAAGCAAATTTTAATTCTCTATCAACTTTCGTATTACGAGAGTCAAATATATTTTAGCATCCTATCATTTCTGATGCTATTTATTATGTTGAGTGTTTATTAAATATAATACAGTAAATAATTATATATTTCTGTAGTGTTATCTTATTACAGAGTTTTGGTAAAGCTTCCCGATTCTTAAAACTTTTTCTCTCATGAGAATTTAAAATCTAAGATTTTGAATGACTAGATAAAAGTGACATAAATCAGTTTATTTAGCATAACTAGGAAGCATATTAGATAAATTAACTAATTCATTAAGCATACTAGATAAATTAGGTTTTTTTTTAATAGCACGTGAGATTTTTAATTTTCTGCAAGAATGTCGAAACTTTTAGTATTCTGAGCCACAGAGACCAATAAGGGAGAGCCGAAGGCCTCACCGTGTCTGATAAAAAAGCGCGACCTTCAAACTTTAGCAATTATTTGTGCTCAAAATATCAGGTATGTTATTATTGCATATGATACAATTTCTTTTAGATTTTTAGCCAAAGGATATTTATTAAGAGAGAAGACACTATGTACTTTTTAATGTAAACATGAAGAGATTTTTGTCAACACAAGTGCATCAGAATCTGGTTTCATGTGGATTCCGAAGATTATGTTATAGACATTCATCAAAAAGGTTTTTATTTTTAATTTTGAATTAAGGTTTGCACATCATGCAAGGAAAAAAATTCTTTCTGAATGCAATGCTTTTGTAAAGAGGTATCATAAACAAACTAAAATTGCCTGTGAGGCGCTGCATATTTTTCTTTAGATAGTTTTTCTATATATTGCATATCTAACTGTTATTTCGCTAGAAGATTTGCAGGTAAGCTTGATGTTGACTGAGAAAGGAGCAGCTACAATAATGTTTCCTGAATTTATGAAATCTTTTGTTAAAATTTATTGATAAACTGACGTTCAGTGATATATATATATTTAGCCATTTGTATGGCTTTGCCAGAAAAATCAAGCAGTAAGGATTCTGGTAATAAAGATTGTAGTAATTTCAGTTTAATTTTTGAATAATGTCATGTTATAAAGCTTCATTTACTCGTCTTAGTTTCTTTTAACTTTCTGAAAGATTGTTTAGCTCATTAGAATAAGTTCTGATGTTATTAAAAATCATCCAACACGTTTTTATTTTCTGGAAGTCAACATCACATCTTCTCACTCTCCGTTCATTTTTCTATTATATGACGCAGACCGAATTGGAGAGTTCTTGGGTTATATGCGACCTGCATATGGATATACTCGGCTTAGTGTTTAGATCTGAGTGAACTAAAAAGCAATCTTCATCTCACTAGCACAATATCGACACGTGCTACTTTTATGTTTTTGAGTACATGTAAAAAGTGAAAATATTCTTATTTAGAGACTTCATTAGTTTCAATGAGAAATTATTAAATTTAGCCTTTCATCAAAAACCTTAAATTAATACTAATTACTGTATTGTTTAAAACAAACTGATTTCCCTGAAAGAAATATTTTAGAAAATGACATAGATATGACTTCAAAGCTCTGTAAGTTACAGACTTGGATAACTATCATATGTCGAAAAACGGAGTATGTTAAATTGTATAAATTTCAAATTCTTATTGCCTAATTATGAGAAGACAAGGTAAATATCGGAATGCTATTTCAAGATTAGCGTGTAAACATGTTCTACCTGGTTTCTAATACACGTTGAACTATCTTATTATTTTGCATTTTTCCGTTAAGATTGCATGTTCAGCTTTTGCGTCACGGAAAGGGAATATCAGAGAATTGTCATTACATAGTCACGAGACCTAGCTCTTTCCTTAAACAAAAAACCGTTTCTTTAAACAAGAAGGAAAAAAACTCTTAACTTTTAGCCGTTAAATCTAAGATACTTAATACACACGTATTCGTTGCCGGGATATCAACTCGTGTTACAAAAATGAGAGTGCTTTCAAAATCGCTGTTTCCTTTTGTCAGTTTAAAATGGATGTTGTTAGACTTAATCTAAAACATTTTAATAGATGATGTAATATTGAAAAACATATAAAGTGGTATGAAAAGTTAATAAAATAACATAGCATGATATTACAAGTCTGATAAGCCGGCACCTAAGGGTTGGGCACATTCGGATATCCCCGACAAGGTATCACTTCGGGATTTTATCATACGTTTCATTCGACAATCTTCGGAAGCGCTCAGCAGCCTCTTCGCCCCAGCACCGCTACGTTGAACACGGCTACGGTACAATTTAAAGTCCAGAAGTATTGGTGGTCTTGTGATCAATAACTTAAATAATGAATCACTGAACCAATGAACGTAATTCAAAGTCGTATTTCAACAATTCATTAATCGCTCTGAGAAGATGAAGTTATTAAATTGAAGGCTTTAAAAACAACCAATTAATGAAACTCCGAGAATAGCAAAAAGATTGTTTGTTCGTTTATTTCCTTATGGCAAATTAAAAGATGACTACCTGTCTAGCAGGAAAATGCCTTTATGAAGAATTTCTTAAGCAGAGTTGGTTTGTTTTCTAGCAGGGGAAACCGTAAAAACACCCATGTAGTCATAAATCACCTATGGAGGGCTACGTTATTCAGAATTCGATGTCTCTAGATATCATTGTTTTTTCACAATGCAAGAAACATGCATACATTCATAAAAATTCTCCATAATTTAATTTCTTTAAATATAATACAGGGCGATATATTTGGTGGCCACAATTTGAAAACAGATACGCCGTTTATAGTGATTCAACGCAAAATGCCGTTTCGAGACTAACATCCCATTGGTGACTAACGTCTCTTTTGGTGACTAACGTCTCTTTTGGGCTAAAAAATTAATAACACATGAATTTAATTCGTTCTACTGTATATGCACCTCACCTATGAGTTTCTAATCCGTAAACCAGTATATAGAGCACATCCTTGAGTGCAACTCCACTCAAATACTTTTACTTTGGAAATTTCAAGCTGCCAAAATGAAGTAAACGTTTTAATAAAATGTGCATCTTTTTAAAGAACGTTTATTTTACTATCACTATCAGCTAACTATTAAAATTCTCCAACGTTCCATCTAGTTAGAAGTGTTGAAAAAGGTAACTGTTAGAGAATTTCAAAATATTTTCAATATACGCTCGAAATTTCAAAGAGAATCTCTCAAACCCTGAGTTATTTATTATTGGTACAAATGCAACTATAGTTTAATTTATCGTATGATAATTCTTCCACATAATGATTGTTGCCATAACTAAGAAAGATGTTATGCTTAATGTAAAATGCCTTAGCCTTTTGTTTACCTAACTAGCAAATTACGTTTAAGAAACTAAAAAGAGCATTTTTATAATGCTTAGAACATATAACAAAGTTATCCGGTTTTTTCCCACTTCCGGGCACTCAAGCTTGACCACTATTAAGGCTCAGGCTTGGCCACTATTAAGGCTAGAAGTGGTGGCTACTTTATTGTGAAAGCATATAACAGGTGGGCTACCGTTACCTCCTATGAAAGGGCGCATAGTTACAGGCATGTTGTCTCGGAAATTCGAAACCGGGCCCTTCGTTATCGGAGTAGGCTACCCCAACAATTATACTGTCTGGACGGCCATATAACCTTTATTCTAAGATAATGAAGCCAGGCCCTTTCGCTCTTCAGTTTGAAAAGTGATTAAGTTTTTCGTCTTGTTACAAACCGATAAAATAATCTAATTTTGTATTCAAAATAATCCGGAAAGCGATCTATAAATATTTTAATTCGCAATGATTTTGCTCCTTTTAAGTTGTAAACAAAATTCAGGCGTTACGCAAAGATATATGAAATGTTTATAGAAGAATTCAATATTTTAACTGACTGATAGTACGTTGATTTGAAAGCAATACTATTTAGCTCTGGTTTCAGACTCCCTATATCTTACCACTTCTCAATGAGTGCTTAATTCAACGTCACAAAGCCGCTTTTGAGGCATTTTTATTCACTGCTTGTCTTAACCTTGGCACATAACACATTTTCAAAGCGCACTGATGCAGATAGTCTACCATTGTGTGATTCCGGAAAAACCATTACGCTATGCCTGATACGAGTAGTGAAGAAAAAGGAGAAAAAAAGTCTGACAATGCATAATTGAAAGTAAAGAACCGACCTTGGCGATCATTTGGCGGAAATCTGTTTTGGCGATGGCGTGACGAGCATTGCGGCAACCCGCGGCTTGCACTTGCACCGCATTCTCTATCGCACCCAGAGCAGCAGAGGTGTTTCGACGGGCATAGGATGAGGTCTTGTGATTCAGGCTTGGAGAGTGACCACGGTCTTTTTTGGTGTCTTGAGGGAAAACTCCGTTTCCAAAGGAAGGTCAAGCCCGATTTAGGCTTAACGCTGTCTGGACTGGGGATGCGAACTGGTCGTGCGGGTGCTGGTCGATGCGGACTTTTTCTCTACGCTCAAGTTTTTATTCGAATTAAGTTGGGGTTTTATGTTTCTTCTCTACAACCAACTTGAGCGGATAGTGCAACTGTGAAAAGTTTTCCAAGTAAGTAAGTTTTCGAAACTTGTATTTTCGGTTTCGATTAAACTAGGCGGTGTTCTTCTGCAGGAAATAAATGAACTGCTGAATTTTTAATGGATATATAACAGCTTTCTCCGATTAAATGTGCATTAATGGATTGATTTTCGGTCGTGATAAAGTTTGTTTCGTATTAAATCTTGCGAATCATAGAAATTGCGCCTACCGGAATATATCGCACATCCACTGCATTCGTTCGTTCATCATGAAATACTTTTTTTCCTTGTTGATCTTTTTCTCAAAAGAAATTTGTACAATCCAGTATTTTATAAAAGTAGTTTTTAAATGCAGATATCTTCGACCAGATGCAAGTATCATTGATAAATCTTTGATCAAAAATAAAATACGTTCAGGTTCAGCTCACAAATATTTATGATTGAAATCCTTGAACTTATTTTAAAGGTAACAGAAATTAAATCAAAATTTTTTTGTTTTAATTTGCGTAACTAAAATTTTGGCCGGTGATTTAATTTATTGTTGTAAAGCTCAGACCTTCTTTTCCCCCCTCCCGCCAGAGTTAATCGAGTGCGAATTTTTTATTGCTGTTTCATTTCCTTTTTAGAATGATATTCTGCTAAGAAATGTTGAGACTCTGTGATGTTTTATGTAGATAAAAATGTCTGGAATTTAAGAGCAGCGTTTTTCGTAACGTTACTAATCGTCTGACAGTTTATCATATTGTTTGAAATTTATCGTATCCTTTACTAATTTTCCACGTAACATCGCGATCTCAGATCAACTATAGTATAGTATTACGTGCTGTTTTTCTGTTTTCAGGTTGCCTGTAGCCCATTCTTTTAGAAATTTGTTTAACCTAATTAATGTCCTCTCTAATGACCTCTGTAGAGGTGTTATGTACCGTTTTAAATTTTGTTTTCCATGTATATAACTGGTAGCATACAGAACTATAAAGAACAAGGTCTTCGCTTGTACTCTGCATTCTGAATTAAACTTTGCGAGGAATATTATCCTTTTGGAAAGATACATTTTAAGGATTATACTGTGTTAATAAAATTTGGGACCAATTTTTCGTCAGCGTACTATAAAAAATTTCAGATTTTTTTTTCTTCCTAAGGATATTTGTGGTCGTTTTTTTCTTTGGCATTTTGTGATCGGTGAGTTTAGAAATTCCAAATCCTGTGCGTGGTTATAATAGTTGCTTGACTTTTAAGGATATGTCTATAGTGATGGAATGCGTACCACTACATTGTTTTAAATTGATTATTTTCAAACTCAGTTATATGCTTTTAGATCTCATTATGTGTTTGTTGTGAAAATAATTAAAGTTTTCATCCGTAGGATATTGTACTTAAATGTTTTATGCATTAAAAATTGAAGACGCTTTTGGGTTTATTTTCAGTCTATAAAATTTTTATACTAAACTGTTGTATTATATTAAACTGTTGCCGTAATACTGGTGTCTTTAAACATATTTTAGCAAATGAAGACTGCGGTATGATGTGAATTACATTAGGATTCATGAACTTGTTTTAATTTCTAAGTAATTTTTATTACTTTAGATTTGCATTCTTGGGAGCAGTCCATCAGTGACATATTTTCATAATTGAACTTCATAATTTCCACTTAGTTTTTTGTTTTGAGATTTACGTTTTAAACTCAAGTTTGCATTAGTAATCCATTTGTTAGCTTTTACATAATTTCAGAAGTAGGATTATCAGGGGGGGAGTTCTATGTATCATGCATGTGCAAAGAAATTTAATTGTATATCCACCCTAAGTGTAGTAACTTGTACCAAAGTACCGCCTTGAAAAGTACGTGGGTAACCGCGGCCGACTGATTGCCGAAATTTAAGATGTGTGTATTATTTATATGTAATTCTTCGTTGTATGTGTGCTGTGTTCGGCCTTTCTTGTAGATATAATATTGGTCGCCTCATTTGATGCACTCTGGGTAGTATTTTCGGTGATAAGATAGCTAAATAACAGATAATTCTGCACATATTGCAGATTTTTCATTTGAGATCGTATGTGAGTTATGAATATTTAATCTTGTTTCATCCCTCCAGATCGTAATGACAGTTTAGAACTATCACGCAAAATCAACATTTCTTGTTCGCGTAATTTAAAATACATTTTCATACATGCTTTTTATTTCCAAGATTTCGTATATGCAGTGAGATATCAGTATAATTTTGTTACATGACATAAGTCGTAAATGGATATAATTTGCTTTCAGTCAATCAAAATATTTTTACTCTTCTGTACTTTAATGAATTGGATCGCATATGCTATGTAATGTCTTGTTTGCTTTATGGATCTTTCAGGCTACCCTCCCTTGATCTTTATATTTTTGCATTTAATGGGTGTGGCTGAGCTTCAGAATTTAAATCACTCACTTCAATGTTACCCTTTCCCACCTAAAACCGGATTTAAAGGTTTTAAGTAGAACAGTCTGTAGTACAAGCATCTTTAAAGGAAAAAAAAACTTTTGTGTGAAGTTGCAAATGAAAGATTTAATAAATGGATTTTTGTGAAATAATGCTTATTTAGTAGTCATTTAGAAATGTTTAAAAGAATGAGGACCAGTCTCGAGCTACCAAGAGTTTGCAGTCACGCGGCATTGAAAAATGATATTCAGAATTGTTCTGCAGTATAGACGGGTGAAAGATAAGTTATATGCTAAGGTCAGTTTTTGCATGATATTGTGTGGCAGATTCCAGCTGTAAAAATACTTGATCGTGAGAAAAAAAGAAAAAAAAAGTTTAGTTCAGTATAAAGCTGTGTATCCATGTTAAGTGGAGTTTTGTAAATGTATAAGAATGTTGTATGTATAAGAATTTGTGTTTGTTGGATTCGACGAATTTTATGGAGAATTTAGCGTTGAATCCTTCATTCATTTTACACAGTATTTGGTTAAACTCTTCTTTCAAATGAAACGTATTATTGCAGTTAAATTTAGCTTATAATCATTTCAGACAAAAACTAAAAATAGGTCAGTGATCTTCGTTTATTAAAAAGTGAAATATATATAAGTTCATCTCAAGGAAAGACACCCTTGGGACACCAAAGTTTGAACTCACCGTAGTCTTGCACCCAAACGTACACATTGCAGCCCGAATTCTGAATTTATTTTTTTTATTTATTTATTATTATTTTTTTTTATTAGTCCAAAGGGATTTGAATCCCGAAGGACTATTAGTTTCGTTTTGGCATTTTGCGTCGGACTCATAAATGTCGGTTCACTTTTCAAACTGTTGCCACAAAATGTTAGAGTCCTGCATTATATTTGAAGAAATTAAATAATGAAAAATCTGCATAAATGTATGTATATTTCTCGTATTGTGATAAAACAACGGTACATAGAGTCATCGAATTTTGAATAACGTAATCCTCCAACGAATATGAGCATGTGGAAGACGAAATTTGAAATTTGTTTTATGATTGATTTCCTATTTTTTAAAACTTTGACGAATTTTTGATTAACAAACTCAAGGATTTCAAAGCGAGCAATGGCAACGTTGTGCAGAAAAAACATTTTTATCTCCAGCGCGTGAGTCTCTGTATCGGAAATTCTAAAGATATGCTCGTTTTAAAACTATTTTGCGATATTGCTGTTGCACTGGATCTTATGGTTTAAGTGCGAGGAACATGATATTTAATAAAGAAAGGTAACACACAAAATGTTAAAAAACGCCCCTTTGGACGTAATTTAAAATCTGAAACATTTCAGATTTTTTTTTCCCGTTTTTTGATATTTTATGTGAGTTTAATGAACTTAATATTGAAAACTATTAATGAAGTCAATGGATATGTTAGTTCCGCACGCACATTTTGAAGATCAACGTGTCTTTTATGTCTTCGAGCACGAGATATTCAAATTTAAAAATTGCGTTAATATCTGAAATTTAAAAAATAGCTTAAGGAAAAATTGTGCAATTTTTAGTGAGTAAAAATGCTTGCAATATACCTTTTGTTCTAACACCGACAGTGTTTATTATTTTATTTTTACTTTAATAGCCTCTCGCACGGCCAGCCTTCAGTCTGGCTGGCTAAACCGAATGCATGTCAGAGCACAAGGCTGGATGTGCAACCGACTACTATATTATACATAAAATTTAAACATTCGCTGAATCGCGTTTATAACATATTTATTAATCCTGCCCAAGCACAACTAGTCTTACAGTTGTTAGCATTAAATTTCTGTATCATAAAAAGCTTTTCCGGGAGGGGGGAGGGAAGTGGAGAATAACTATTGTGTAAATAGTGGAAAGGGAAGTAAACGATGTTTTCTTTAATGCAGACAGTGTCTTACAAATTTATTATACTTTGATGAGAATAAATTGCCTCAGTGAAAGTGTATTTTCAGAATTCAGACATTGAAAAATAACTGGAATCAGCACAGCTGCAGGAAATGTTGAGCTTCTGTCCCTAGCGTATTTTTGTGATAGATTGAAGAAAAGGAACTTTCGACATTGACATTTCTCGAGGTAGAAAACCTAAGTGTTATTAGTTAGGTTTTAATTAAAAGAAAATATTAAAGTGTAAAATTTATTTATTTTAAATTCTGGGCTAATTTTTTTATTAAAAATAATACTAGAATTCTTGTTTAAACATTCATTTCTAGGTACTAGCGTCTTTAAAAAAATATTATGTAATAATAATGCATAAAAACTGAATCTACAATAGATCCCCAATAATCCACCAAATAAATGTTTTATCAAAAATAGGTTTCTTTTGCCGTTATGGTTACTGCGACCTGTAACTAAACAAACCTGTAGTCAATATTAAAAAACTCTTAATTCATTTTTTAAAAAATTTACATAGCTTCTCTGTGAATTCTGCGATACCGTTTCAATTATTGCACATATTTTCAAGATTTATAAAATACTCATTTTTTCCATATACTCTGCTTTCATCAAGTTGCAATCTGAGAGTTGTATTTTTAAAGATAAATTGCTAAATGCGAACGTTGTAATTTTAAACAGGTCTTAAAAACTGTTCTTAAGTATCGGAGATTAAAAATAAATTTATAAAGGTCCTAAAATTTGTGCTGTAGTATATATACTTATGTATGTGATTATTATATAAACTTGAAATATTTGGTGATGAATTTTAATGCATATCTGTAACAGTTTTAGAGGAATATATTCATGTTTCTTTAAATATTTTGACTATCAACTTACTTGGGTAGAAGTTGTTCTAGTTACCTTAATGATAACGTTTAAACGATCTCAGTTAGCACAAGAAGGAATTAAATAAACAGAAGGAATTATTATATGCAAATCATATGTAAATATTCACACTAATTACACATTTAATACGTATATTAATTGACTGCATATAAATATACGTAAATCAGTTAATATAGTATGTATATCAATAATTGCTAAAACTTCTGATGATGAGAAAATATATTTAAAGGTGAATTATGTGCAAATCATGTTAACCATTTTCGAATTTCTCATAATTTAATGTAATTCCATTGAATATAATCCGTGTAATTAAATTGAGTAGACTTTTAGACTACTTTAAAAGCTTACTAATATGGTTGATGACGTAATAGGCAAACGTGTTACGCATTATTCAGTCCTATCAGACAGACCTTTCCCCACTGCTGTGCCATTAGTTACCTGTAGCATTACAAAAAAGTATCCGCTCTGAAATATACATTAAGAAATTTACGTATGAAAATATACATGCAATACATATACACTCACATTAAGTCCGAAAATACGTATTTGCCTTTATTTTGTCATTTACTTTAATGAAATCTTTAAACTTTTTACCGATTATAATGACTGAGATAATGTGGAAGCAAATAACATTGCGAATCATTAAATATATGCTGTGGATCATTGCGCTCATAGGCGAATATTTTCTTTGCAAAATTAGATTATATCGAATTGAATGTAATAGAAGTTTCACATATTAATTTAGAAAATTTTAAGTTTCAAATTATATCTTCTTTTTACTTTACGTAGTCGCATAAAGTGCAATTCCATTTTCTCTTTGGTTTGGGGTGGGAGGTAGTCTGAAGTTTTCCCCAGTATGTCTGAAAAATGTATATGTAATGTTCCAAAAATTCCCAGAAGAAAGATTTCAGAAATTTATATATTTTTGTACCAGCGTTAGTTTTATATTTTTTATGGTAAATAATGCTGTCATTTTCAAATTATCTTCTGTACGTCAGTTAAAAAGTGAAACTGTTAGCTGAAATAAATTTCAACAAGAAGTTTAAAGACTCTGGTCTGAGAGTATTAAATCATATAAAATTATTTCGGTATATTTTATGAGCTTGTAGAGTCCAGATGGGTTAACTTCTATCTGTATACTAGAGTAGCAGGAAACTACACAGGAGAAGGGTTCACGTACCCTTTATTAACTCTTTAAAATTTACAATGCAACAACTCGACGTCAACAAACTTCGCCTCTACTTGGACGGTAACTCAAAGTCAGATAATTGAAATTAAAAGTTGAAATAAATGTTTAACAAATGATAAACTAGCATACAGGGATCAGCTAGATCTCGAACTTCAACCCCTTTCTAAGCTAGTGGCAACAAAGCAATGCAATTAAGCCACTTGAACCGGCAATGAGCAAACGTACCTACGGCAGAGACGGCAGCTAGAGCCTAACTCTCTCTTGCTCCTACCGAAACTCGGCTTTTAACTACTCCTTTAAAATTTGAATTCGTTCACGCGCGCTACAAATTTTAACTATTCTGGCACTGACAATTAGGGGAATGAAGGCTTATAGGAAAGTTTCAAATAAAACTATTATTAATAAGGTATTAGTTAAAATAAATATACATCCCTACAAGCTTACTACCACTGCGTCGAACGGGACGGCAGCATGAGCGTTTTCATGCTTCTCCCACGTTTGATGTGAGTAAGAGCTTATTTTACACGATGTTATTCTTTTCCTTACGCAGATAGCCGATGCATTACTTTGTTCAGCAGATTTTAAACGAACAAACAGTAGTTTTATGTCTTAGCGTTTTCGAACGACACTTTTTATCAGAGCAAACTAATCGCTTACCTCAGATTTGAAAGGGGACGAAGAAACGAGCGCTGTAGATGCTATCCCTCCGGTGAGTCTCATATATATATATATATATTAATATTAGGACGCATTTGAGAAATTCCTTACTGTGATTACAGGTACTTCAGCCAAGGACGCGCATTTTCGACGTCATTCATTATTATAAAGTTTTCTTGGGATTGTAAGCATGGATACGGGAATAAGCTGAAAGGGCAGTGACAGCTAGTAACCGGCATATTAATACTTATATGCATTGTTTCTAACTATAGTTTATGTTTGTTTTGCTTCTGTTCACTGCTGTGAGGTTTTTCTGTAAAAATTACTCTCTTTTTGTATATTATTTGATAGTATGTATTATATATATATAAGATATTGCATAGATCGAAACTGAAGTAATAATTCAACTTAAGCCACAATTAATAATTAACGCATAATTAAACTATATATTTAATTGAAAATATAATATCAAAGAAATTTATAAGTATCCTGTGGAAATGTTAAGAAATAATACTAGAAGTATATTTCTTGAATATTTTGCCACCACTAAAGATGAGAATAATTCAAAATTTAAAAATTAATTTTTTTTCTTGATTAATTATTTTTTCCTAAAAAATTGTTTGTTTTAACCTTAACAATAGGTACTTTTAAATCCGCATTACTTCCTATATCTAATAGTGAATTCAATAATAATAAATCATATGAAAATTGTGACTCTGTAACATCATATTTGTATAAAGGAGATGGTTTGCGATCATTGATTTTAAAAAGTCTCAACATAACCTTTAGCTGGAGCGATACAGAAAATAATGTAATTACGACGTAGGAGTAATTACGAGAAAATAATTTTATCCTGTCACTAATTTTAGATACATAATTTTTAAGTTTTTTCCTGAGCAATACTAAACTGCTCAGTCGCTGTGCTTATTCTTGACGATAAGATTATTCTCTATTTTAAATATCTATTCTAGTTATTAATAATATACAGGGTGTAGAATGTATAATCGTTAATCTAGTTTACGTAGGAGGTAGCGCGTTTTAATCTGTAAGTGCGTTTCGGGAATAATATTTTGCTGCATAGGTACATTCAAAAGAAAATGTTAAATTGAAAAATACCCTTACTATCAGTGAAGTTTAGCACTTTCCTAAGGTTTTAATGTCATGGTTTTCGAGATTTGGACAATAAGAAGACAAGTCGCTGTAAGCTACTTGCATATGTTCAAACTTAGCTTACCTGCATGCACTGCTTTCATGCAGAGAAGCTTGTTTCACAGTCTGATAGTTTGTTCGTTTCCTAGTGATTTATTTCAAGTTGCTTTCTTATTTTGTAATGCAGTTCTTTATCTAGTGATGTTGTTTATCAATTGCTTGTGTTAAGTGCAATTCACCTTAACCTTTTCACTTGGAATAGCCCGCCTCCTACTTACGTATGCAGCAATGGCCGTAATTATTTGATTAGCAGTTAGAGGAAAATTAGACCAAATGTGAGATTTTACCTAATTATTATCTAATTATTAGTATTCTCAGAGGGTAACGCTCACAATTGAGACTCCAGTTGTATCAGAATTGCCTTCCAACTCCCAGTTGCTTTTTCTGTGAGTTTTATTTTTTGGTATTTCTAAACTACTAACGATTGACAAATATCATTCTGCACACGAAGAAATATTTCTCAAGCTTTATACATATCTCACAGCTTCTTTTTGCTTATTTTAAGACAAGATTTTGTGCCTTGGGAAAAGACTACATGTAACGCGAGAACGACTGTTTCATCAAGAAACACGTTTTATGTCTAAACAGTGATTCGCGTAGATGTATACTCAGTACGTAACAGGTTTTTCATCACCAAATGAACATCAAGAAATCGTAACATCGAAAGAACATTAAGTAATCCAGATAATTAAAATTCCAGATAATTGGATTCCAGCTGCATTTAATTTTACCAAAGAAAGTACCTTATCAGTTCAGTTTTCTAGAAATATGTTGTTGGTTGGCTATAAAGCTTAGTGGGCAAAATGGAGGGCAATCAATCAATTCATCATCATTGTAGGGGAATTTAATTGTGACTGCATTTATTTAGATGCTGAAAAAAAATGTGGCTAAAGCATATTTAGAAACTATTTTGCACCTGTTAAGAGTGTACAGTTTCAGTAAATGTAAGAAGTACTGTACGTAATACACGTTTTCCAAATTAATGACAGAGGAAGGTAAATTTCATGATTCCGTAAAGTTCTTACCATTTTTCTAACTATGGAAATCATGTTTTTCTTTTTTTAGCAAATCGTTTCCTCGCGAGGTCAATCTCTTATTGAAGCAGTATGCATGGAAGTTAGCATAATAAAGGATAGCAAAGAAAGGATACGAATTTACGCTCGCACTATTACTGTTTGAGTTAGCTCTTAGTTTTGAGCTTTTGAGTCGTTTCACGCTGCAACTTGAATTACTCGCTATGCCTGATTAAACATGAAGAACTACCATTTGTGGTAAGTAGAATTTAAGCTTGATTGACTTGAGTTAGGGAGGCTTACGTGAGAATGAAAAAGAGTGATTAAAAGAGAGCATTTCTCTTACATGCTTCAATTTAGGAGTTTGTTTACTGTTCGTACTTATCTCATTTTTGCTCATTTTTTTAACAAACTGCATTTCGACAGCATTTTAATTTTATTGATCTTGGCTGTGCTATAAGGTGTTTTCTCCCTCCTTTCAGCATGCCTTTGTGGTGTAACTGGAAGCATACTCAACACGAATTCGAGAGGTCCAGGGTTTGAATCCCGGCGAGGACATTACACATTTTTCACGTCTCCTGCTTCACAAAAAATGAATAATATGAATAAATAAAAAAAAACTTATGAATTTAGAGTGGCGCCGAAACTAAAATGTGGTGGACGATAATTTGTCACCAGCAGGATAGGGCGATTGCGTTGTAGAGACATTCGGATTTTTTCGGAAGGAGGCAAGATGAAAAATTATAACGCCTTCGCCGGGAATCGAACCACGACCTCTGGATACCGACACAGCGTGCAGAACCACTGCACCACGAAGGCTGGCTAGGAAGGTGAGAGAAATGCCTTATATACTCTCCCTTTTAAAGGGCGACTGGAATTTTTAGGGAAACCAATCGCCAAATCCTGGGTGTGGAAAATCCTCATCCAACACCCTTTTAGTTCGGGCGCCACTGTAGAGACATTAGGATTTTTTTTGGAAGGAGGTTAGATGAAAACATAGCAACGCCTTCGCCGGGAATCGAACCACGGAACTCTGGATACCGGCACAGCGTGAAGAACCAGTACACCACGAAGGCTCGCTAAAGAAGGTGGGAGAAATACCTTATAGGGTCACCACATTCAGAGCTGCCTTTAAAAGAGCAAATATATAAGGTGTTTTCTTCCTTCCGCCTGTAACTTCGTGTAACTGGAAGCACAGTCGACACGTATTCAGGAGGTCTGGTATTCCAATCCCGGCGAGAGCATTGCACATTTCCACGTTTCCAGTATCAAAAACACCTAATGACTCTACGATGCATATTTCTTAATAGCGTTAATTTTTTGAGTTACCGAATCCATTTAATTCCGAAACAACTCGTTAACTTTCTAGGCCGGCTAAAATAATAATATTAGGAGATATATACACGAATGGAATTCAAGTAGTAGATTTAAATAGTAGTAGATTTTAAATAGTAGATTTTAAATATCACTTGAAGTCGTAAAATAAAATTATAGTTAACTACATGTACAATTGTTTAACGATAGAAACCGTCTTAAATTAATGATGAATTAAATTTAAGTGTTTGTACTAATATGTTAAATGCACTGTGCTACTAGTACTAGATTAACTCCACGGTGATACTAGATTAAATTTTAATATTCTATTTGTAACTTTATGAAACACCAGTGTAAAGTTGAAATCCGTCAGATTAAGAATCATTATTTCCCATTGTAATAAAATTTAGCAAAAGCTCTTTCAAGTGCTTGTTCCAAACAATGAGAGCTCATAGTAATAAAAATTTTAATGCAGTTACATTGCGTAAAATTAATTCTTTTTATTACGGATAATCCTCGGTAATTGTGCTAATTTATATCGTATGATATAGATTTTTTTTTTTTTTTCCAAATTAAAGGCAAGTTCCAATAGTCCTTAAATTTGTTATCTTCAAAATTTGTCGTCTAGTACCTTTGAGAGTTAGCGACTAAAATTTCTTCGCTATGTCTTTTCTAGTTTTAGTTTCGGTGAACTCTCGAGGGATTTTGAAATAGGACTAAATTTTAATGTATGCGCGTTAAAAATATGTAACTTACTTCATTGAGACTGTAAAAGAGTATATTAATGGGATAGCATAATAATATAAATATTTTGTTTTGAGCAGATGTTATTTCCGTAAGGATTTTAAATAAGTTACATATTTCTTAATGTAAATTAAATCTAGATGCATGTGATCACATACTAAATGTTAAGCAGACATTTATTGATATATTTTATACAATTTTATGCAATATAATATTTGATTCGTTTTTTTTCCTTTAACTGTGAATTGTCTTTTATTTTTTAACATATAACTTATATACTAGTTCTGTTCATCGATATTTAAAGCGAATTAATTATATAAAATAAGTTTTGGGGAAATGTATTTTATATTCGATATTTAATTGCATGGTAATATTTATGACAAAATATTGTTTCAAAAATTTTAGACACATTGTAAGTGAATCGTATTAACCTGTTTTCTTCTTCCGAATTACGCGTTTCGTTTATCTACACTAATACCGATTTCAATTTACTAAAGAAATCCGGAGAGACTTTTCACTTCATCCGGAGATAAAAAATTGAAAATGGATTTCAGCGAGTGTTTTTTTTTTTAAGTTATTGAGGACGACTTTGAATTTTCTTATCTTGTATTCTGAAACAGCATACAGGCTTAAGGCCATTTTACAGTATATTTTCATTGCCCACCAAGATCTGTACACATAAATTCAGTGAAACATGCTTTTTTAATTTTTCAAGTATTTTACATAATGCAGACAAATTTCGACATCCGCCGTTGGAGCAGGTAGGTATAAAAACCAGTTTCCTTTATCTTACATATTTAGTCTATGGTATGTGTCGTAATTTAATGTACAGCGTCTTGGTCCAACACAACACTCTCACCAGTCTTCGAACATGCTCGCTTTCTTGTATGTTTTATGAAATGAATTTCATATACGCTGTTGTTATTTATTTAGCCTGTGCATAATTTATCGTAATATTTTTTCTAAATGACGGGCACTAGCTATTATAAGCGTTAGCCACTACTAAGGACGGAAGCGGTGGTCACTTTATTATGGAGGCACCTAGTATGTGGGCCACCATTACCTTTGTTATGGAGACAAGTTACACCATGCCTTCTCCAGGATTCAAACCCGGGCCCTTTGGTACGGCAGTCAGAGTCATTAAATTCTTTCCTTCCCGTCTCGACGTGTCTTTGCTTTATTATTATTTTTTTCCTGTTATTTGTTCTCGGGAATGCTAATTTGTTCTCGGTTTATCGTTTTAAATAAATGAAATTGCATCTTCACTTTCCACCATTTTGGCCTACTAAAACGATTCGAAAAGTAATGTAATCGTTCATTCGATTCATATCATTTTTCATCAGTCATGTGCGAAACGTAATCATTTTCGCTTCATTGATATTTTTGTTGCTAGCTGATAGTTCTCTTACATCAGCATTTCTCCATCTATGTCCCCCGGACCACAAGTGGACAACAGATCTCTTATATTAGCATTTCTTCATCTATGTCCCACGGACCACAAGTGATCTTCGAAGCCTATCCTTCTGGTTCTCGTAGATGTCAAAAAAGACAAGAAATAAAATTCAGTTAATTACGTATGCCACACTATAGCTGAAGAATAGAAATTTGGAATTTACATGTGGCAATCGTCTTATCACCGTTTCTGAAAATGTTTCACGTTTTATAAAGTGTTTATCGGACATACCTACGGACATCCAACTCTAGTATTAGCAACAGAAGACCCTATGATTGTGGTACTTCGTATCAGCATACATCCAAACGTAGAACAGCTATGCAAGAATTGGCAAGTTTATCGATTTCATTAATGTGAGTACTATCAAGTATTTAATATTTATTCGTAATTTATAAGATAAAGATTATCCAAACTCTAATTGCCTTAAATTATTAATAAAAACGAATATGAAATTGATTCTATCAACGTAATTAATTAATACATTTATAAAATTAATTTTAACTGTATTTTAAAAGTGCGAGTAAGTAATAAGTAACGTATATTAAAAACGGCTTTCGAAAGGGGCAAGAGAAAAGGGTTCCACAGAACATTCTAATTTATAATAATGGTTGCCACTTGCAAAACAAATTGAGAAGAAGCTGTTTTACTTAATACCTTAAGTCTCGATTACGCGCACGGTTACAGTCTGTAGAGTTAGTAGATAATTTTGAAGTAGGAAACTTAAAAAATAAGCCTGCCTTCGCCGGGCCTCGAACCTGAACTACTCAAATATGCGCCGAGTTTGCTACACTACGAAGGGATGCAGAGAGGAGGGAGAAAATACTTTATATACTCCCCCTTTCAAAGGGCGAATGGAAGTTAAGGGACCTAGTCGCCAAATCCTGGTGGTGAAGAATCATCAACCACCGCCTGTTCAGGCTCCATTGTAGAGTCATTAGGATTTTTTTGAAGCAGGAGAAGAAATAAATGTGCAGTGCCCTCGCCGGGACTCGAGCATGGACCTCTTGAATACGCGGCGAATTTGTAACCGTTTCACCATCAAGGCATGCAGAAAGGAGGGAGAAAATACCTTGTGTAAAGAACGCTAGTAAACAGCCCCATGTACTGCAGCGCCACCTTATCGGACCTATTCAAAAACACCTACGGCCGAACTAGTTAGTTCGAGTTTCGGCAGAGGACTGTGAACATGTATTTTTTTATTGTCTTTTGAGTAATATTTCTTTGTGTTACTTCTTGTTAGTTTTGTCATGTAACTTTCTTTATGTAGTGTTTGTGTTTAATTAAATTCCTTTTGTTAAATGTTAACGTTTGCCTGGTTTAAATTTTACCAGATTTGTTTTACAACTTTACAGCTAGCCGTGGTCACAACGCTACACTTGTAAGATAGTCATATTTGTCGCAAGTTTGCAACACTGTGTGTTGGTTTTCGGAGTCGCGCTTCAGTAGCTGAACATTAAATGTTAGTTTTTGCTGTTGCTTCAGTAGCACAAAAATTATTTTCCTTATTCTAGGTACAATTTAATAAGTGGGTGACACCTGTCATCTTAGACGCACCCAAAAGTGCAACATGAACGTACTCGCCAAACCCAGAGTTACAAAAGTAGTCTCAAACTCGCCGTCCGCGGGACGCATGTGGCCCTCGAAGCAATTTTATGCGTCCCGCAAATACATTTTAATTATATATTTGTTGCAAATACGTTGCATATAGTTTCGAAGATATAAAGATATGGATTAAGCTTATGTGTGCAACTGCTATTGCAGGAAATAAAAGTTGAAATGGATAGGTCGGGGCTTTGTTACTGTGTGCTTGTATGTCAGTCTGCGTTACTAGAGCAATGTGAGAGAAAAATTTCCCACATTAGTATAGACAGTAAATTTAGTTTGTGAAAAGGTAGCAGATAACGTCTCAGTATTTCTGGTTTTCAAATTAAGATTAAAAGTAAGTTATTTACTGTTTCATTCAACATACTGGAATTACATGAAATAAATTGTAAAGACCTTATTTTGTACTAATCAATTATTTTTATTTTAAGTCCATTCCCATCTGATTTTAATTTCCTGCCGGAATGCAAATCTAAGTTAGGTATACGCAAATCCCAATGTGTTCAGAAATAGTATTTCAGTAACAGAATTGAAGAGTCCTCAGTAGAAGAATTAGTTTCGTATGGAACGGCGTTATGCCGCGAGCGAGATTTATGCCGCATGTTTGCAAGTAGCTCTGTAGTTGAATGTTTGTGCTAGCCACTTACTTTTAGCTTATTTGATATTTCAGACTCGGCTTTGCTCTGTGCAGCCGATAAATCTGATTTACATTGAAGTAGGAGCCAGTCGTTTAGTAAATTCGATTCACTCTGATTGCGCATACTCTTTTGTGTTTACGGTACTTCGCCACAAGTGGTGATTAGTTTGTGAGCACCGAGTGTGTGCATGTTCTGTTGGGATTAGTTAAAATAAAAACGTTGTTACAACCTTTGTCTGCAGTGATCTGTTTTTCAAGATTAAGGCGAGAATTCGCTATCCCGTCTTCAGTGGGACTTCATTTTATGCTTCCAAAAAGAATAAGACTCTACAAAATGTCAGTGTAAAATTTAATACTCAGCTGTCAGTGCATTTGAATTACAAAGTATAACCAATAGAAATGTCTTGTATGTATCAACCTTTAGACTTCAGGTAGAAAACAAATATAAATTCGATTTTTTTTCCTTTAAATATGTTTATGTATGTTTTGATAAATAGTATTTAAATGAAATTTAAAATTTATTATTATTATTATTTGCTATGAAAATACTTTAAAATTTTTCTTCGGAAAATTTTCTGGTTCTCCATCTGCTTTGAGGTGGAGCATTCACCCAGCATGCAATTCATGACACCACTGTGTTAAAATATATCATATTTAAGTTGTGGCGCTGCATACTCAATATACCCTAATATTTAGCTGACTGTTCATCTTTCCCATAATAGCATGTCCATCAAGAGAAAAATAATGTATTACACCCCCCAAAGTCTGTGTGACATGAGATAATTTCTTGGATTTTGAAAATTATATTATATTCAACAATTTAGAACAACAAAAAAACATAAATTTATTTACAAAAGTTATTAAATTTTCCTCTGATCCAGCCCTTACAGTAAGATATCGGCAAAATAGCATTATTGCCGTAGCATGAGGTAAAGCTTTTAGAAAAATGAATGGCTTGCGTTTTATGTAGGTAAATAAAATCTGTAGTTAACAATTGCAAAAAATAGTTTAAAAAAAGAGCTTTCTTTGTTTCTGTAGAATTGTTTCTTCGATTGGTGACGTAATTCAAGTGTTTTTTTTCAGTTAATTAGATTAATTATTTTTACATGTTGTTTTATCTTTAAGAGCAGCTTTTTATGACCGTTTATTTTTTCCCTCCGCATTCAAAAAAGTATTTCTTGCAGTCAGTTGCTTTTTATTTTAAGAAATTAGTGAACACAAAGTTATTACAAATATATATTGCAATTGATATTTTCGAAATAAATCTTGATTTTTGCTACTATATATGTGTTACAGTTTTTAATATTAATCAGAGTAAATTTCCTAATTAATTATAATTTTAAGGCATTTTTGAAACTAACTGAAGTTAGTTCAATTTTACTTTTATTGATTAAATGATCTTTGAAAAACATATGCAGTCGTCCCAAGGTATTATAGATTCTTTATTAATCTATGCTAATAGTGAATATGTCGGTAAAACGATTAACGTGATTCTTCCTCATCCAATTTATGTAAAAATTATATAATGTGGTGAAAATTATATAATGTGGTCTGTCAAGTAATAAAAATTTATTTACTCTCTTATCAAATGCAACTTTTAGAGAACTTCCTTGCATTTTTCATTTGCAAGACTTATAATAGTTTTGATTTTAAATAAAGGACGTGTGACTGTGCCTTTTACATAACATTTACAAACAAATTGGCAATAATCATAATTTTAATATAATATCAGTGAACAGTTTTGAAATATTTTTAGCATTAGTATCTTGAAATATATCCAAAATTTAAGGTCATATATTAAAAATATATAAATCCAAGTATAAAGCACCAGGGGCACTTTGGCATTAAAATCAAGAAAATACTTCTTTGTCATGGCAGTTCTGGGCGAGATTTGGGCTTTCAAAGCGGGTGTGAATTTGTATTCTCATGGAGCGTACGGAATGTGTTAGAAACTGCACTTTAAATGTTATTCCTTACATTTTGATATGTAATTTTATTATAAAGGAATGGTTTTGTAAAACGAACAGCGTGATATTTTATTGCTAGTGTTATTTTATCTATATATCTGGCAATAAAATCCATTTTATATTAAAAAAATTAGAGCGTGTTTTTTTATAAACTATAGTTCGTCATTTACTTCATTTTCACGAAATAGCAAAATACAGAATACGAGAAACGTTCACACCCATGCATGTGCTGCCGGGCATATGTTTTTAGCCACTTCGTTCTTTCGGTAGCTTTGTTATGTTTCATGTCATGTCTTTTTTACTTATAATATATTTTGTTTCTTCGTATGTATCAGTCATGTGCAATAGGTTACAAATCAGTCATTTCCGCATTTTAGTGCTTAGTAATTGAAACAAATGAATAATAAGTGCTTTTAGGGAGTATTAATTTCTGCGCTAGCTTAGTAGTTTAAGCATATGTTTCATAATATCACTTACTTAAATGCTCCAGATCTATATAACCACGCTCACCTTCACTGAATCTAATGGAATATGCGTATGAATCTTCTCAATTGTAAAATTTCTAGTAATCTCTAAAGCAATAAAATCCTTACAACATTTTTTTGAAAGCAGTAGTAGCTTTTCCCAGATTCTCAGAGATTTATAAAAAACTTTAGTGCGTGTTTTTACAATAATTGAAGATAATTCTCGCATACTTTCCTTAATTCGACTAAACAGATTCTGAGAGTACGGGGGAGACAATCCATGGTATGCGTTACTAAACAAAAGGAGACGAGGGTTCTCGTAAAGTATAGTTTATTGTCAATTTGTATGGTTTTGAATCGCATCCAGATATTATTTATCAATTAGAGACGGGAGTCAGAATTTAAATTTTGGTGCCATTATTGCTGTTATGCCATATAGTTTTGGGAACTGAAGAAAGTCCCAAATGTTGTATTCTGCACATATATAAATGTTTCTAATTCTCTGTATATTTTTACTTTTTTAATTTCTTATTGTAAAATAGTAAAGAAGTTGCTATATGAAAAAATGCATTTTTTTATGTAAACAATTACTTAAAAAGCAACTGCAGTCTGGAAATTTAGATTAGTCAGACCCCCTAAAAAAAACAAAGATGTTACCATTATAAATATATAAAAAAAAAATTTTAAATATTTTTTTTTAATAAAAACGTCAAGAGTATACTACAAATGAGAAAATCAAAAACAATTCTGCTCCAGTTGCATAAAATTTTACAATTAGAATTATATATATATATATATATATATGTATAACATGAAAATCTTAAGAGGCGTTGCTTTGCCGGAAAAGTAAAAATACAGGAGCAGGTCTATTTAACATTGAGTAAATGGCTGTCTCGTTAAATTGGCGAGCCAAAACTGGCGAAAAATTGCCAAAAGTAGCCAAACTTGGCGACCATTGGGTGACATTTTAGTCCAGTTCCGATTATAATTGTAATAGGTATTGTAATTGAATGACTGAAATTGACCCTCTTCCCTTTTAGATGCGTTTTGCATTGCGTTTTGTTGAACGTCTGTAGTAGGTTGAAGTGTAAGTACTGATCGTGCTGTGTGATACTGAGAAGAGCTGTATCAGTATGTCTGTGGAAAGTTACAGAACTGTAAAGTGTTTCTTTTTGGTAAAATAAATTTTATCAAGCTTTCATCGGTTTTATGTGCATTGAATTATTGGGAACCTGTTCGCACGGAACACTACAAAGCTGTTCATGAAGATTCCCTGTTGGGTATGGTATATATTAATTGCATTCAAATTCGT
Source organism: Stegodyphus dumicola (assembly GCF_044657685.1). Classification (NCBI taxonomy): domain Eukaryota; kingdom Metazoa; phylum Arthropoda; class Arachnida; order Araneae; family Eresidae; genus Stegodyphus; species Stegodyphus dumicola. The sequence goes on along the minus strand of NC_140772.1, from coordinate 113,473,353 downwards.
ATCATTTAGATATGATATTAAAATAAAAAATATAAAGTCCTGTGCCTTTACTGCTTTAAATCTTTACGTTCCTAAATCTTACATCCGCAGCTGCGGATTAATTTGCCAGGGCATCATTATCTTGCGTAGTTATAGGGAAGCAGTATACTTCCTCTAAAGTATTAAAAAAGTTTTCTTAAAGATAGTTCGTAAAAATAGCAAATGAATGTAATGACGCCAACCATACTGGAAAGAAAAAAATCCTAATTTGTGAGATTCTGCATAATCGTTCCCCAGTAAGGCTAGACTGTTGTTCAGTTCTTCATTCTTCTTTATTTTAAGCTAGCTTAAGCTCTTTATCTCATTCTTTATCTTCAAAACAATTGAATAGTTATCGATAAAAATCATTTTTGTTGCTAGTATACGAATGGCAAACTAGCAACTTATGTGTTTTCTTAGATACGTCAAAGATATATATTTTGTTCACAGACGGCTCGTTTTGCGTCGTGAGTAACATAAATGGAAAACAATGTCAAGATGTTACCATTGCCTATAATAAAGTACTGAAGTTGACGTCGTAGTGAGATGCGCGGTATTTTTTTATTCGTATATCTATTCTTGTATCCTAGATATCCTTCTTGTCATTTTAAGTAGAAAATTGTTTCTTTCATAGAAAAAGAGTGGATAATCACTGAAGAAAATTATCTGTAATGTTTCGACTGTGCTTAAAAATGAAATAGAATTTCTGGGATAATAGATATTTTAAAAAATATCAAAGATTTCGTATAAGTTTCTTCCAAACTGTCTTCGCATTTTCTGGGATAATAGATATTTTAAAAAATAGCAAAGGTTTCGCAGAAGTTTCTTTTTCTTTTTTTTTTCTTTCTTTTTTTCCCAAAAAGTAAAGATTATTGTATTTTTATCAGTCTTATGCTTTACGAAATGTATTATTTATTTTTTAAAAAACGTGCAGATTTCCCAGATGTAAGGTTTGTGAAAAACTTCGTTGAGGGTCTCAAATTCATCTGAAAATTTATATATATATATATTTGACTGATTAAATAACTAAAGCTTTTATTTTTATAAATTATACTATAAATTCCTTATCTGGATTACATGTTGTTAAATATATCTATGTTTTTTTCCTATTTTTTTAGCTATTAAAGATTTTAATAAATTATTGTAATTTAGTTTTCATAATTATTTCACTATTTGTTTTATAATTTCTGTAACATAAATTGATGTCATAAATTGAAACATAAATGAATAAATAAATTGACAGTTTTGATAAATTATGGCCTTAGCTAAGTGACGGATGATGAGACGCTTCATGTAGTTTAAGACTTGCGGTTAAAGTTGAGAAATTAGATTATGTTGAAAAGAAGCGCGAAAGTATAATAATGCGAAGAAAATGAGATTTATTATTGTTTATATGTTTAATAATATTAATTTGAATTATTAAAGTCATAAATTAAATTTTTTATCTGCTGTAATTTAATTTCCACCTTTCATAATAACGTTAAGATTCACTAAATAAAGAATGGCAAATTAAGCAAATTTCGATGAAATTAAATCAATAAATGATGGTGTCGAAAAAACGCAGCTCGCATAAGACATTCGAATCACGTCCAGCAACAAATTTTCATGTGCCACGAAATATTTTTTCCCCGTGCGGAAAACTTAAGTAACTGGGTACAGGAATTTTTCCTAATAATTAAAAATGATTATAAGCGTTTTCCATTCAACAAGCAGAAAACTGTTCTAGAGGGAGAAATTTTGTTCTCCTTTCTTTGTTCTGCTCCCCGTGGACTGTCATGTGTCTAGTTATCTGGTTAGTTTAAAACTTTTAAAAAAGACAGTATAGTTGTATTGTATGTAAAGCATAACAAAAGCTGACCACAAATAAAACTTTTTCCATTTAATGCACGCAAAGTTTAGAGTTTAACCTGATATTACAAGTAAAATAATGTTTTGACTATTTTGCTGGTTAAGAAGTGTTTGGAATATCTTCATTTAAGGCATAAAAATTACACTCTGAGTATTTTGAGAGTAGAAACATATACAACTGATTACCTAGTTTTCCAGAAATTGCGGCTATTACGTCACGTAACAAGGCATTAAATATTCTACTCCAATCATAATATCTCTAAACATAATTAATAGCCATGATAGAATTCGTGAACTTTTCTGATACTACGGTCAGCGAAGTGAGATAAGTCACAACACATTTACTGGACTTATCACGATATATTTTATTAAAGTAGATCGTGTTAAACTCATGTGTCTCAAACAAAGTATTTTATTAACACATCGCAGTGTTTTTGAAAGCAATTCACGTTATGAAAACGTATTCTCATTATGGAAAACCAGCTAGCAGTAATTAGCCAAGAAATATAGATTTAAGAATAATTCCACGATTTTCTGAAAATCTATGGGAGAATTTTATCAAATAATTTGTAGACTGCAGGACATTTTAACCGAAACATCAGGAATCGGGCATCCGGCCAATACCAAATCTGTATACAGGTGAGAAGAGGACACATAAATAATTAACAGTACACATCTACGCAAATCTTATTTCTTTCCTTTTTTGATAACGGTAAAGGTTAGAAAGACTATATATATCTAAGGATATAATTCCTCGGAGGATTTTCTAGGGGAACTTGCTCGTATAATTATTATGGATAGAGAAAACGGCAAAAACTACACTCTTCTAGCCAGCCGTTCGTTGAGATTCATAGTCGGATCTAATTACTAGCGTTCGGCAATCTTATCCTTTCGGTCACAACGAGCTCTCAAATCTTATGCGCCAGTTTATAACATACAGAAAATAGTTCCTTTCTTTTGTAAATAATTTTATGTTGATTACCCAGTTATTATGATTTATGTCTTTACTATAACTTCTCCTTTCCTTATTCCTCACTACAATGCAATTTACTTATGTGTGTATTTAAGCTAAGGGTTTTGGCTAAGGGCTAAGGGTGTGTATTTAAGCTAAGAGCTTGTGGCAGTCGCATCTTTGTGTTAGTTTTTCCTCCAGCTCTGCTTAAAGCTATATTCTGGCTTTAGTATTCTCGCTTGCCGATATTTCAAATATGCGCCTGTAAAATGCCTGAGCTAGTTTGTTTCTAGTCTTTTTATTGCATAGAGGAACGATTTAAGAATTGCCATCCCAAACCACCATTGGTAAACAAAACTGTCTATGGAAAATATTAAAAGTAGAACGAAATTTACGTAGAAATAGACTGTTAGTAACGAGTGTTGCCCATAGACTATGTGTTATTGTGATGTAAAATGTTTTAAACATTATTGCATTGTGACAGATAATTTTTCGTTATACAAAATATGAATAAATCGAGTCAGATCTAAAACATTTTTATATTTGTTGTCATAAAATTTTGTTCCCTGCGATTAAGTTAGAATTGTTATGTAATTTTTATTAAAACTTTTTATAAAATGCTTTCCGTTTCTTAATGTACAATAGAAGCAACTTTATGAATGCAGCTCTCTGATTTTTCTTAGAATATCATTTTTGAAATAATATACAGCACATACAAAACGGATAAAAATTATACTTTGGGTATTTTGAGAGTAGAAACATATAAATTATAAACAGAATTATAACGGTATAAATCTAATGCTGGTTTTGTAGTTGCTGTGTATGACGTATCATCGTTACGTAGCATTCAGAGAAATCGAATCGGAAAACGCATTTAAGGATTAAAACGTTATTGTTAATTATAATAAATTCGAATAGCCGGAGGAATATAAATGCAGTATTTACCATAATCCAAGCATATTATTGATATTTCATGCGTGTTACATCATCGTAAGTTGCTTTCTTAAGGAGCCGAACAATACACTTGAATACAAAATTTAACCTCTTGAATATGTATTTATGCATGATTTGCTTCACGAGTGTTACATTTCAATTCACTCCTTTACAGCATAATTAGGGAAACGTTCCAATGTGCAAACCATCTGCACCTAAGGAAGTTAAATTATGCTCCATCTTGCAACTCATGAATGTAATTTGTTGAACGTCTTTATACCGCACGAGAATACGAATGATAGGGAGATGCAGATATTTTAAATTTATGGAATTAAACCATGTGAGATTAAAAACACATTTTTATTTGACAGTGTATTAGTAGCGAAATATGTTTTAAAAATTTTTTTATATTCATCCAGCTGTTCCATTTTTAATTCTAAAACCACATGCACAGAGTTAGTGATATATTACACGTTTTTAATGCAGCAAAAGCGAACTGAGCATAAGAAGACTCGTGTTAATCATATTTGTTTTTATTTTTTAGCCCAAAAGGGCAGTTTGCCCAGAAAGGTATTAATTTCGTTTTGGCATTTTTCGTGGGGCACTATAAAACGACGTTTCACTTTTGAAATTGTTGCCACCAAATATTAGAGTCCTTCGTTTTATTTAAATAAATTAAATAATGTTTGTATGTTTCTCGCATTGTGAAAAAACAACGGTACGTAGATACATTAAATTTTTAATAACGCAGTCCTCCACTCGAATATGGGCATCTTGGAATTTGTTTCATCTTGGAATTTGTTTTTTCTTTGGAATTTGTTTTATTATCTACTAGCTGTACCCGCCCGGCGTTGCCCGTGCATTTAGAAAATGCAGATAAGTGTGAAAATGCAGGAATAGTAGTGTAGGACATGTAGACTGTCTCTCTCTCTTCCCCCCCCACAAGCTACAAAAAAGAAATGAATTGTAATTAATCGATTTAATGTATCGTCAAAACAGCAAACTAACGCTAGAATAAAGAAATCAATTGTTACAATCGAACGTTATTTGAAAACAAATAATAATATCAGTGAGTCAAAAAAACCGTGATTAATTAGTTATAAATAATTTTTTTTTAATTTTTCTAATTCAAAAATCGAAAATCGGGCTTCGAGGTCTGGTGGCCAGCCCCTTTGTGCTTCCGTATAAAAAATTCCAGGTCCCTGCGTGCGATAGATTTGGCTGGAGAGCTCGGTCAGACAGACAGACAGACAGACTTACACTTGCTTTTATTATTATAGATTTCATATTTTGTAAAACTTTAACGAATTTTTATTAACAAACTCAAATAACAAAAAACGATTTCAAAGCGAGCAATGGTAACACTGTACGAAAAAAAAAATATCCCCAGCCGGCGAGATTGTGTATCGGAAATTTTAAAGGCATGCCCTTTTAATATATTTTGTGATATTGCTGTTGAATTCAATTTTGTATGGTTCAAGTGCAAAGAATGTATTTAATAAACAAAGGTAACACACAAAACGTTAAAAAACGCTCCTTTGGGCGTAATATAAAATCTGAAAGCTTTCAGATTTTTTTATTATTATTATCATTTCAGTTTATTGTTTAAAAGGAGTCATAAAATTTTTAAAAATATGACTTAGCAGTTTTTTTTAGATTATAAGTGCCATTTTATATGAATGAGTCTAACGTCGGCTTGACATTTAAAGTTAGGCAGATTACTTTTCTTTAATGCTGCTTATGTTTATAATGCCGTTTCATGTTTATAATACCATTTCCAAACAGACGGATACGGCGTATTCTTATTCAAGGAACATATTAGTATAATTGTATTTGCGTTTTCAGTGCTATTTCAAGATTGATGGATAGGCCTTATTTTTATTCAAGAAGCATAATATTGTGGTGCACTACATTTTCATAAAGATCTCTCTGATAAATGCGCCAGACTAAGAGGAAGAAATTTACATTTTTTTAAAAATTAAATAATAGCTCACACAGCGTAAACAGCTAGAAACAGGTCAATTAGAAAATCAGAGATGAGAAATATCGTATTCAAGAAAATTAGTCTCAAAACAAGTCTAAATTTCAGTTATAATCGTACGACTCTGAACATTCATTAGTTGAATTCATTGAGTTGAGTCAGTTCATTGAGTTCATTGAGTTGAGTCAGTGAATCATTGAATTCACTGACACGCTCTAATAACTATATTTATAGAGATGATTAGTACTTTTAGAAGTGTAGGGAAAACTCACAACTACGGCCTTTCAAAATGCTTTTACTAAAGCTCTCAGAACGTCAGCAAAATTCCCCATATAAATTGTCGTTTAAGGCCCTCAAAGACTTTCTAATTATATTCAGTCTCTAACTGAACTTCATTATTTAAATACTGATCAATTCATTATTGCAAGATATACAATACAATACCCAACTAAATACTCATAAACAATATGGATTGTAGAAAACTCAATTAAAAAAAATACACAATAAAATTATTAAATGAAATGCATCAAAAACAAAAAATAACAACATTATTAAAGGAATATTATACTTACAACATTGTTATAATGCGTAATTTGGCAGAACTTTTACGAACCATAAAGATTGAAGTAATAAATCCATATATCTTTTATGTTGCAGATTCATTAGGTTTTTTTTGAAGCAGGAGGCGTGAAAAATATACGGTGACCTCGCCGGAACTCGAACTCCGAACATCCCGAACTCGCGTCGAGTATCCTTCCAAGCAGACCACGAAGGTATGCGGAAAGGCGTGAAAAAATAATAACTATAATATAATAATAAATTATATTGTAATTTAAATTGATAATTTAAGAATTTATCACGGAGTGTGTTGGTCAGAAGTTTCCCCATTAAAGGAATTAATTGATGTGAAGTTATTTTGATATTCATGCATTTAGTAAGGAACTCTCTGTTTTACTTTCCTCCTTTCAAAACGTCCTAAAAGTCATTTTGTAATTAAACATATAAAGTATTACGATATTGCTTTAGATTTTTCTGGAATAAGAGTTTTTGTTCTTACCCCAGAATGAGTACATTTATTCGGAATAGAGAAGTGAAATACTGCTTAAATGTCTTAATCGCTAATATTTCTTTGTAGTGGTTGTCGTACCCATTACGCTATTTCAGCGGGTAACGATTAATGTTTTAATTTTTTTGTGGCAAAACCTTTTTCACTAACCTTTAGACACTAAAGAGAAAATCCACTTGAATCAAATGTTTTGCTTTTTAATAATAGATTTTTTTTTTACCACAAATATCATATTCTTTATCTTACGTTTCTTTCTTTACTTCACTGTTTCATTGGGACCCTGACCGTTTTCTGCTCAGCAGATCAAAAATACATGAATCTTAAAGATTTCGAACACCTGTTTTAATATTTGGCGTTTAATCAAGAATTTCTTCTGACGGCTGAATGGCCGTGAAGCTATTATTGGCATCTCATCCCCCTGAGTAGCGGACAGAAAATATTCTGTATTTGGCACATATGCAAAACTGCTAATGTCTTTCCGACTAGATTCGCTGACATGGTGTGATATGAAGAATATGTATGCAGTGTCATGTATGTATATTCAACTTTCTGTACAAAGTAAGTTATAGTGCGTTACATAAACAATACTGCGGATCTTACTCAAATCTAGAATACAGAATTAACTTCGTCTGTCACACTTCAGTCATAATTTGTAATTCCAAATGATTAATTCGTAAATGAATTGACTACATGAAGGTGAAGAATTTAGCTTTTATTGCTTGTATTAATCTAATAAAGAAGTAAGAGACAAAAAAAGTTTGCCATTAGATAAATCGATTCGGCGAAATTTTCAGGATCGAGAGGAAAGCTTTACGATAGTTCAAATCAGTAGTGCATCCTTCTTTACAAAAATATATGGCAAGTATTTATATAAGATGTTAAGGATATTAAAAAAAAAGGTGGCTACAGGATTTGTTTTAAAAATCAGCCATAGAATATGTGCTTTATAGAATATTATTACGTACAGTTTATGAATATTATTACATTGTAGAGACATTAGGTTATTTTGGAGCACAAGAAATGGAAAATGAGCAATGCCCTCGCCGGCACTCGAACCACGGACCTCTCGAATACGCGCCAAGCGTGCTGACTATTACGCCGCGAAGGCATGCTAAGAAGGCGGGAGAAATACCTTTTAATGAAAAACTTTCAACACTATGCGAGAACGAGTTCTGTAAGCGGACTGGATATTCCATTCTTATGTTGTAATACATTGAATACAATTGATTTCATAATTTTACTGGCAAAATTTGTCTGAGATATTCCAGAAAGAATTTAATGATGTAGACCGTTTCGTTGCTAATTAACAAGCGAAATTTAAGATTTATGCATAGTTTCGGCATTAAATTTGTGACGTATATAACTAGTAATTGCTGATATTTTTGTCAGTTGTGCAATAAAGGTGTAGATTGTTTTATCATAAATTTGTAATGAAAGTTTTATAAATTGAAATCGTCTTAAAAGAATCGTATAAAAAATTAAACTTTTTATCTGCAGAATCTTCTATCGCCAAGGCTGAAAATATTTTGGTAAAGTTTTGTGTTTATTATTGTTATTTATGTTTGTTGTTTTGCTTTCTGCTTTGTAAACTGGAGTACTTGTCAAAAATTCGTGTTCAACTAGATAAAGCCTGTAAACACTTTTATGTTCAGTATCAACTCAAACTATAAGAAGCAGCAAGAGACTCACAGCACAGTCTCACTTTTCTCTGTGTAGGTTAAATAATTTGAACAACTGAAAGAAAAAATAGAAACCTTGAACAGGTGTAGTGAAATTCATACAAACGTTTATTGTTGTTATGTATTAAGTATCCTACATTTTATATCTTTAAGAGTAAAAGTATATTCTTAATATGGAAAACATGAGCTGAAAGAAAATAGTTGAAATTATCTGGCTTACACCACTTTCACTCGAAGATGTTTCTTCTGACAAAACGTAACAACCTGGTCGAACTAGAATGAATAGCCAAGTGGAAAAGGTAAGTGTTACTGAAGATCATTCCAAGTTCACTTCCCTTAACATATGGCGAATGATGGTAGAGGAAAACTGTATACTACTGGAAAACTGTATACATCCATAAAAAATGAATTGATTCAGAGGTAATGAGGATTTGAACATCTTTCTGGGCAACTGATTTCTGCCTGTTTATTTTGTGAAGGCGTACGCTATCAGATCATCTGTTGTAAGATCCGTTTATGTGAGAATCATGGTTCAGTAGTTACCAGGAGTTGGTAAACGGATCGTGATAACTCAGTCAGTTGATCCTGGTTCGGGTTCAAGGGCTCTACTGACTGGTGATCCGGAGTTCGATCCTCAACCATCATACGCAGTTTTACATAGTCATGGCACATTAATATTGAGATATGGTTGTATTATCAAAAGGGACCGTTGACAATCTGTCATACTGCATGATTTGATGGCAGTTCTTTTAAATTATGCGAGTACAATTGGGGACAACACTTTTGGTTACAAATGAGAAGCAAAACTTGAGTATTATTCATAACTATGTGATATTTTAATCTTTCAATTTATGATTTTTCTAAATATCACGCGAACAAAACTGATCGTTTCATAACTTTTGCGAGATATTTATGTAGGTACTCTTGTAATTGTTACGCAATGTGCTTCACTATTTCTATTTAGCCCCCCGTATTTTAAAACGAAAGATTTAGGTAGCAAATAATGTTTAAAAGTAATAAAAGGTGAAAAATATGACTTTACATTTTTTCGCAAAAAATTAATATATATGAAATATTAAAATAATATAAAACATGTTAAAATAATATAGAAGTAAAATAAGTAAAATTCTTCAAATATATTTAATTTCACTAGAAGAGGTTCTCGATTTTACATTTATGTTCATGCGAAACTTGATGCGAAGTATGAAATTGATTTTTCACATTTTTTTTCTCATTTGCAATAACATTTCAACTTCTAAAGAAAGGATACCAAAATCCTTTACGCTTCCTACTCTAGTCCCAGATTTAAATAGAAAGCAAAACTGTTTATTCTACATCAAATGTTCGCATGCTGATAAATAATTAATATTCCCATGGAGTTTAATCCGAACGAAAGATCAAAGCCTTTATGATAATACATTCAGTGACCTTCCTAAAACACACTATGAAAGATATCACGGACAAAGAAACGAAAAATAACAATAAGTAAAAGGAACACTATATTTTCCAGATTACGGTCGCGAAACGAAGATCATTTTCGTCCTTGTGAGAGAGATAAAAAAGAGATCTTTTTCTTTTGAAGTCTTTTTTATTTTTTATTTACTTATTTCTTCCATATTTTACTCCGCGGGTACGCTTACTCTATTATTTTCAAACTTTCATCTCAATTCATTTTTTTCTCGCAAGTTTCGTATTTTTATTTGTATAAGACTGTGTGTATTATTTGTATTTATATTTTTTTGGGTAGAAACAAGTTAGTACCTTACTTGGCTGTGGGAGATTAGGGTAGGGGCAGAAGAGGAAATAATAATAATAACAATAATAATAACCAGTAAAACGGAAAATCGTCAAGCTCTGTTTTTGACAAGCGAACATTCGGAAAGTTTTATTTATGGAATATTTCAAGACATATATACAAAGATATAGATAGTCATATATCTGTATCCATTCATCAACGAAAATATTTTGATATGGCATAGTTTCCTTAATGCTTTCTTTGAGGATTTTATTCGACTTTATAGTATTTGTATAGGATCACATATGTAGGTAGAGAAACACAAAACTAATGATCTCTTAATAATGTATATTTGTACATTCAGAGATGGAACTCGTACTACTTTTATACATTTATTCTGTTCTGAAATAAAGTAATTTGTTTATAATTTTATCTATCAATCAGTAAGCTCTAAAACTGTTAAGATATTGAACTTATTGAGGTATTTATGATCCTTTTCGTCGATCAGGTAAAACTTTCTTCCTGGATTACCGGTATGCACTTTCATAGTTTATCTCAAGTCCAACCAAAGTGTTGTCTTTTAGGAAGTTCTGCCTCTTTAGGCAGGTACCCATTAAGTGTTTGATTTGATAGCTTTTGCGTCACACTGATTCCGTAAACGGGAACATAGATATTAATAAAACATAATGCTATAAACACTTCTATAGCAACTTGCGAAGTCTATGGAATCGGATCTGGAATGGAACTACTGTAGAATACCAATATCAAGCTAGCGGAACTTTCCAGTTATACTAACATTCCAATTTCCAGATCAGATTGAAAAGCAGAAGTATTAAGAAAATAAATGCTGTTCCTTTGAGCGAAAAAGATGTATATGTTGAATGATGACCGTATAATTTAGGAATCTAGTACAAATTATTACAATAATGAATTTCTGTGTTTAAAAATCTTAGATGAAAGTTTTAAAGTAGCGGAAAAAACATTGAACAGTGTGATAACGAATAAATTTTGTTTATTCGAACATAGCAAAACACATTATATTGCCTAAAGATGTACTTTCGTGAAAGATACGTTACGGATGGAAAAATCCATAAAAACACCCAAGAACGGTTATTGTTTGGCTATCTTAACCAATCCATTACTAATGGGTGGGTGGCAATGGACAAAAATGTGAAGAAAATGATGCGAATGGAACGAAAAACATTACTCATGCAGTTAATGAGTGGAAAACTGTCGGAAACTTTAACCTGAATATTAAATTTAAAGGTAAAATAAGATAATATTTGCTGAGAATGAACAGGAAATGGCGGAATTAATAGACGATTGCTATGATGATGATCCTTATCTATCAAGTGCGATTGATCTACCCGTCAACGAATGGTTGGAACACTGAATGTAAACATTGGCTGAACGAATGTTCTCTAAATTGCACTATCCTATAATACTATTTAAAATTTATGTCATAATGATCCAAGTGCTTTTAAAAATGCACTAACACGAGTTTATTTGCAGCTCAAACATTTATTCTATCTTAAACATCAGTAAAATTAATGGATAACCGTATTATTCATTTTACGAAAAGACGAGACATCACGAACAACAGTTAGTTATTGGTTTTTTGCGTATAGATTTCGTGTGTGCGAACAGTAGATCGTTGTACTAGGAATTACAGGTATGAGCCTGACTCTAGGCTAATTTATTCCTCCCAAAAACCTCGGTTGATCAAAGTTTAAATGCATATGTCACTGGAGGCGTGTCCAAACATGACTTTCCGTGGATGAAAGCCCATTCTTACGCACAATGAGGGGAGTGTGAGCAAGCATGCTATCGTCATCGGTTCGATAAGTAAATAAAATAAGAAAACACTCTTCGATTTGGGGACCGTTCACTTAAAAAAAATCCATCTGTTCCGTGAGAAGTTAACTAGTGTTTATTGCTGAAGATTCAAGATATTTTATGCATCTTATTTGTGCATTGTCAGATGTATTTGGAAGAAATTATTATTATTACATTCTATTATATCCGGTACAATCAACAGTCAAGAATAAGGTAAATACCAGAGGCTTATGATCATTTGTGAATGTAATTCCTCTGTGAAGCTTTGATATTGTAAATAATGTAGTACATTATTTTAAGTATGTGAATGTAATTCCTCTCTGAAGTTTTGATGTTATAAATATTGTAGAATTTTTTTTAATGTGAGCGAAAAACCTTGTAACTTTATTTATATAATCTTAAATACTGAGGTTTCGTAAAGAAGTTTAAATTAAAATGGAATTGCATATTTATTTTGTATTAACTCTTTGTATGCAGTGAAACATTTTTATGTAACTATTTATATTTATTATTATATATTTTATATTGTATATTTCAATTTATTTTTAAACTTTTTCTCAAAGCAGTTATAAATATCTAAGTCACGACAGATCTTAACTACTATGTCCAAATAGTTTTCAGAACAGTACATTTTGGAAAACATTGCTTTGAAATAAAATGCTTTTACACTAAATGAATCTAGTTGTGAGTAATGGATCTAGAGACATTGCGTAATCGAAAAATGTCTACACATCGTTAATATAATACATTATTCTAAATGATAAAAACCTCGTAATTTTATTTATAATTTTTTGAAGATTTTGAAGATCTCATAAACAAGTTTAAATTTATTCACGTATTCTTAGTGCGTGTGAGTTCTTAATGGATTGAAGGCATCTAGATAGCTTGATAAAATTTATTTTCCCAAAAGAATAAATTTTCGGAAAGTTTCACAAAAGTACCCTTTCAACTCTTCTCAGTGTCACAGAGCACAGTCAGCCGTTATCATTAAAAGTTATACATAACGCCATGCAAACCGCATCTAATTACTGAAGATCGCAGTGATCTCTTAACACTCCGATTCTGTTCTGAACTAAAAACTGAGAAATGATGCTCTTTCCGGGCTTATATAGTTTTCCACCGGGCGCCGAGAAATCTCTAGTGCCTTCTATTTCTCGAAATTACTGGAAGGCATATACAATTAAAGTTACATATAAGGCCCGATACGGTTACATTTTTATATAGGGATCAATTACAATTATTAAATTATAGTAATAATCACAGTTATACAGGGACAGAATCAGAATGCCGCGGTTTGGTGATGTTTGGTGATTTCTCACCAAACTTGGCGACAAAAATTGTGATTAAAACCATAGTCAGCTTGGCGATATCTCGCCAGACTTGCCCCTGTAACTTCATTTTTCTGGCAGAGCTTAACTCTTTTCAGACTTTTCATGTTACAGGGTACAAATTCCATAACAGTATTTATTTTTTTATGTAATCTAATATATGCATATTATAATGTTTTACGTACAGTAAAATTTTTCATATACTTTGAAACACATTTCTAAAACGAAACACCGATGAGATCCTCTAAAACTGACCTCTAGAACAATGCAATGTTTTCCGAAATTTCTAGTCTTGCGAATTATTTGCTTATAGATGCGATTTATCTCGATCTATGTGCTTATAATTACGCTGAAAGGGAAAAAGGAAGGGATGGAAAAATTTCTTAAAAATAAAATAATATAATAATGAACTAACAATAAGCATTTTTAATTGCAAATAGAGGTTGAATAAGAAAAAAACATACTTCAAAAGTACTCACCATCCACTAAAATTTCTTTTCTGACCTATCCATAGGTTGTGAATCAATCACTCGCTAGAAAACATTATGTTAAAACGCGTAGAACATTACGCCTGTCTTAAGCCGACAACCATCACAAACGTTAGAATCATTTGAAAGCGTCGATGGTCGTCATAGGTAGATTGCACTGTACTCTCTGTGTAAATTATTCAGTTCTAAAATATTATAATTAATGGATTTAAAAATCTTACTGTAGGTGTTAATTTTTTATAAATAATATATTTCTTTTAAATAATTTTGTTTACGAGTGATTTACCATAATTTACAGTAATGGGTTATTTTAATTGTGTAATAGTTCAAAATTTCTATTGTCAATTATCCGTATAAGTTCTGGTTTTATTCGATGTTGTCATTCAGCGCCATGAAAATACATATTTCAGGAGCTAATAAAAGTCATCTTGAATTATTTCTGTAAATCATCTTTAAAATTTATGGACCAAAATTAGCTGAATGTCTAAAAACCGCTGATAGATAGATTTGGGTTTAGTTCACGAAACAAGGTGGCTGCATGAGTTCTGAAAGCGTAACGTGAATACCTGCCTGTTTTTCATAGTGAATCCTGCACGAAAGCAGATATGCTTTGCCATAATCAAGTGAATAAATAAAAATTTTATCTGGTTCAGTTTACATAAAAGATTTACATTTATTAAATAAAGCAAAAAGATGCTACATTTTAAACGAATTTAAAGTGCTGTGAAATTAAATTAAAAAATATATACTGTACGGTTAACGAACATATGAAAAGATTAATTTGCGTATGACTATATATTGGCACTGTAAAATAAATCAAAAGTTTGTATTTAAGTAACTTTTGTCTGTACTTCTGACAAATGTTGTTTCGAACGGCTTGAAAATTTCGCAGTAGGAATATTTATGTAGTTATTACGCATGAGACGTCATTTTTACAGCCAACTGAAAACTTAACTGATAACAGAAGACTTTGCTGAAACTGTCTTAAAAGATAGTATGAGAAACCATTGAAATGAGCTCATCTGATACCAATTTGTCATTTCTATAAACATAGTTATAATGAAAGGCATTTAAATCATTAGCTGTAATTCACTTTGAATTCACTTCCTAATTCGCATTTTAAATTCGAGTTAAATTTTAAATTGCGTGAAATATTTCAGAATCTGTAATGTCTTTATCCACATCTCTTTTTGAACAGATACGTAAATCTTACTGCACACATCAAAAATTGCAATATATGGTCGACCCCTTTTATCAGTGTTGTCCTGTCTGTCTCACACACACAGTACATTTAATGTTCAATATTTATTCCTTGCGGTTATTCAAACGGATTTCAGTTTAGTTTTTGCTGCTTATTTTTATTCTGTTTGGTGTTTGTCGAACATGGTGCGTGTGACACGTAATGTTGTCTTGAGAGTGACAACAGACTGGCACGCGAATTTGCGTTATGTTTAATACTTTATGTGCGATGCGTGCCACCCATATACAAGCTGTGTCAGTGACAGTTCCCGTTTCCGCTTGCGTAAAATGTCCGAAGAGACTGGATTATATTTCATATGTATAGTATTGGCCTGCCGGCGATATTATGAGAATAACGTGGGCTATAAAGAAAGGAGCATTGCTAATTAGCTCTCATTTGCGTGCATTGGCTTTCTAATCACCCGATTTTTACGCCGGAGCTGCGATAAAACTCTTTAACCCGTCATCGGCTTGACGATAAAATACATCAGGTTATCGATGGGAATATGATACATGCGTAGCATGCTCCCTAGAGAAGAATCCTGAGGTAGAAATTTAGGGTGGAGTGAAAAAAGAAGGTAGCAATTTAATCTCGGAGTATTATGTATTATAATAATTTCATAGAGAGAATGTATATTTCTTTCTCCTTAATTAAGGAAACTGTACTGTATTCGTTTTTTTTTCCGTTTAAATGCTACATCTTTCGCTACCGCTGTGCATTTTGAATATTCATTTGATCCGAAATTATTAAAGAATTTTACCTCACTTACATACAATATGTTAAATATTCAATATTTATTCATTCCTTCGGGTTATTCATAGGCTCTCTAGAACTGTATCCGCCTGGGTTTTACCCGTTAACGAATACCTCTATGACCTCCCCCAACGTCAAAATGTGATGCTATAGAAAACATTCAGTGAGTATTATCTTCAGGAAATACTTAGCACTTTGTAACATTTTAACCATCTGCTTTAAATATTTCTTATATACGAGGCTATAAACTCTTTTGCTACTATAAAAATAAGGTACGAAGATAAAAATTCTATTCTTGTTTCTAATTTTATATTTTTAAAACCTGGAATTGAAAGAAACACGTAAAATTTTACGAACTTAAGTACTAAAGGAAGCCTCCACTGAGGTCCTTCTGATGACGATTAGTTAGATTATGACAGAGCTCTAGAAGATTTACTGCCTAAAGAGAGGAATGCTTTTGGGGAGGACTTTTTAGGCAACGTCAGAATTACACAAGGGAAGATTACGAAAAGTCCTATGCAGCCAGCTTGATCGCCGGAAATAGAAGCCGAGTCCATCTACAGCAATTTTACCGCTCGACACTTGATGAACGTGGGGGGCTTAGTGGAGCCCAAGATATGTGCCTTAGTTTCCCTGCGTAAATACGCAGTTCTCTTTCCTGTTCCACCCCCGGTAATATTGTTTGTGTATTTATTTTTATCCATCATGTTCGTTATATAATTACTTTCTTCATATTCTATCTTGGATGGCAAAATGGTTAGTGGAGCTAGCTCTAATCCTTTGGGTTCGGCTCGGAAAGGCATGGATGTTTTTACGTATATAGTGACTTTGGTGCGTAAATTTAATTGCACGCGTAAAATTACCTAATGAAACACCCTTTCGCAATATTAATGGTAAGTGAAGAGAGATGCAAGCTCTATGGATTCCATCTCTGGGGTGATCGTTATAAAAATCAGAGTTGAACTCTGTTTCAAATCATTTTTTCATCACACTCTCCAAAGCCTCAGGGCAACGACAATCGCTTTTACCTCGCACTTGGTTATTCATGAGGTTGTTCCGTTGTTGTACATCATTCACAGTCAACTGCAGCTTCTGTTTTAATGGCACACGTAAATAATGTTCTGTAGTAACTGTTAGTAGTGCTGTAATTTTATCGTAGAAAAAGGCAAAATTCGGTGGATTATTATCAGGTAAATCAAAGAATTAAGAAACGTTTTGCTGTATACTGTTTATTTTCTCAGTTTTTGAAATTTAATGACGGCACCTTTCTGAAGATAAGAATTTATGCTAACAATTTTAAAAGAGTCTAATATTAAGCACATGCAAAACATTAATATAAATAATTCCACTACATAAACTTTAAAAGCTGTATTACACATTTCTTAAACTTATATGTAGCTTTATAAACTCGTTATATTCTCGCGTTGTTACCAAATCCAATGTACGGGATATATATTGGAATCAAAAGAGAGGACATTTTTATAAATTGTCTCACATATACAGAGTTTCGGCTTTGATTTAGAGGCTCTAGCTTTAGTGATACGTTTTTATGTAAGAATCATCGGCATAGACTAATTTGTAGGCTCTGACATACTAACAAATAATTTTATAAAACGGAAGTCATAGTCCTCATTCCGGACTAAGGAATGCAACTGAAACTGAAAAAATAATCTCTGCCTTCGTCTGAAAGGTCTAAGGAGTTAAAATTGATAACAGTCTATCACATTACATGCTAGAAAACGTTTGTGGCTGACCGAGAAAACACGTATAATTTTCAAGTAAAATTGGCTTTATGTGTTTTATAAGAAATTGGCAGAGTTCGTTTAATAATGCAGAACTAAAAATTCCGATTTGGGTTTTGAAATAGGAATACTTTGCATTACATTTTCGCTTAAATTTTAGTGAAGTATTATCATTATTACTTCATAATTACTCGTGATGAAAATACTTATTTTTAGCCACCAGTTTTATAGACAATAGTTTAATATGTCAGAATATTCATGTAGGTAGAATTAGTATTGAAAATATTTGGAAATAAAACATTAGTAACATATTATTTATGATTTCTTAATAAACACTTTAAAATCATCATCAAACAAGAGGTCATGTTTAAATAAAATAAATATATGTAAACGATTTTCTAGCTACTTTTCAGTCTGTTAGTTAAACTTTTATTAAAGTTTATGATTTGAATAATTAGCCGAAAGGGCGTTAGCCCTAAACGGCTATTAATTTCAAAACGGTATTTTGCGTATTCACTTTTCAAACTGGTGCCACCAAATATTATCGCCATGTTCTGTACTTAAAAAAAACTAAACAATGAACAATCTGCATGAATGTTTCCCGCTTGTGGAGAAACAACGGTACCTAGAGCCATCCAACTTTTAATAACATAATCCTACAACCGAACATGGGCACTTGGAAGCCCGAATTTTGAATTTTTAACTTACTTTATTATCTATTTAAAATTTTGTAAAACTTCAACGATTTTTTCATTAACAAGGTTAACAATTTCAAAGCGAGCAATGGCAACTCTGTAATAAAAAGAACATTCTTATCTCCAACGCGCGAGACTATGTATCGGAAATTCTAAAGATATGCTGTTTAGCTGTTTCTAAATATTTTGTGATATTGCTGTTGGGTTGAATTTTATGTGTTTTAAGTGCGAAGAACATGATAAATTAATCAATAAAGGAAACACACGAAACGTTAAAAAAAGCCCTTTTGGGCGTAATATAAAGTCTTCAGAAAGCTTTCAGATTTTTTTTATTGATTATTTTAATTTTAATTTATTATTCTTATCTCCTCTCTAAAAAGTCTTGAACATTTTCTACATTCTGTAAATTAAAAATTAAATGAATTGTATGTACGTCTACATGTCTTACGTATAAGTCTACATATCTTAAGTATGCTATGTCTTAAGTATTCATTTTTGTTTATAAATTTGTTTTTGTAATACTCTGTTAAGTTTAACAGCCTTCATAAAAACTTCTTTCTTACCCTCAATATTTTATTTCTTGAATTATAACTGATTTACGTAGGATGTTCAGAATCGAGTGCGTTAGCAATGGGTTTATTTAAGTTACTTTAGATATAAATTTAACGCCTTCATGCCACGTATGTAATGTTTTCAAATGTATTTGTAGAAATCCGTTTTTTTTTTTTTTTTTTTACTAATAAATAAATTTCTAAGCAAAAAATCTGAAATGACTTTCATGTAATATTTTTACATAAAATTCATTTTTTTCCTTCTATGAAATTAAAGAGCTTCGATTGCAAGTAAAGCATTCGCGTTATTTGTTTTCGAAACGATAAAAGTGTTTCTTCTTTAAATTAAATTCTTGTGTTAATAAAAATCTTTCCTTTGTTTTTATATGTGAGAGCTGAATAACTGTTTCTTTAGCGGATTGTTCGCGAAAATTAATCCAGTTCTACAGCAGTATTTTCCTAAGTTATTACAAATTTTAAAACGTTATATTCGTTCGTTCTTTCATTTTGTTTCTCTTTCTCCTTTTCCCATGCAATAATGCATTAACTTAAAACGCTTTTTGATGATGCTGTGATATTGGATTTTTTAAGTTACTTCTCGCTGCAGCTTTTTAAAAAAATATATTAAATTCTCTAGTCAAGTTTAATTTTGAAGTCAAATATGCAGCGGTATATTTTTTATTTGAAACTCTTTTTTAATTCAGTGATGTATCAAAAGTTTCATTTACCTTTTGACTTTTGTAATATGCTTGGTGAGAATCACGTATTTTCATCATTCATGTGATTATCGTCCAGAGTCTAAGTAATTTATAAAATAAATTTTTAAGAAATTTTCACTGCTTTATGTCCTTGATTACTCATTTTTCTTTTTCAAGCTTATGAGGTAGTTAAATATTAACGTAGTATTTTTTGCTAAAACATTATCTTCCAAAATTTAATATGAAATTGATTTTTATATTGAAATGCGAAACGCAGATTCATATGATAATAATAATAATATTAAACGTCCTTTATTATTATTATAATTTATCTAATTAAATATTTTATATATAAGTTTCATAAAACATGTTGATAGACGTTTAGCTTTATTTAATCATGACATCTCGAGGTCTATCTGCCTAATGGGAGGAATGCCTTCGTAGAGTACGTTCTAATGGAAACTGGTTCGTATCCCCCTTACACCTGGGGAAAATCACAAAAACGCCCATGCAACCAGGCCGTTCGAACCCCGGACCAAACTACCAGTATTCAGCAACTTTACCGCTCTACCGCTGGTGGACGATTCGCCTTAGAACGTTGAAATTTTGTGCATGGGACTGCTATAACATCTAGTTGGGCACCTCCTTTTTTTATCGCTATCGACAATGCCAAAAGTGTATTTCTCTATCGCTTGCTGTAGATATATGCTTTTAGTTCCAAAAATGGTTTAAATGCTGAAAATATTCATGTTTTGGCAATTTTAAATGAAAATACGTAATTTCGACGGATTGCGAAATCTAACTTTTAATGGGGTTTATCGGTTCCTGTGCTTATATTTGAGAAAGTTTTGTACTCGTTATGAAAATATAAACTTATAAGAAGATACAATATAAAGAGTTCGAATACCATACGACAAAAATTGAATGGGATATTTAATTTCAAAATTTGCATTTTTTATGACATTTTCAACTTGATTTGATCGATCGGTTCATTAAGTTAGAATAATTCTTTAAATAATGTGCAGCAAAAATTGTGTGTAATTTAAACAAAAATTTTTACAACGAAGTCGTGTGGTGTCCCCATCAGAATGTTTTCTTGCTGTAATCAGAAACTTCACGTGATTTAGATGCAGTACGTTTTTAATTAACATAACATTCATTCTTTGAATCATTCGTGTTTATACCACAGTGAATTTTATTACTGCGCAAAAGATAAAATAAAATTCATATCTTGTTCATATTAAAGTTGCCAGTGATTTCGTAATATTTCATACCATGGCAAATATATCCTTGTTTTGAGCATTTTTTTTCTTAGAAATAACGCCACCATTGCAATAGTTAGTTTGAAAATAATCCATTTGTTTTTCCTTTAACAAATTTTTGCATTTCTTCTTGGTGCAGTCGTTTTTCTTTGAAAACCAGCATCATAATTTTAGTTGTAAAAGCATTAGCTGGAAAGAGTCTGTAGTTAGTGTTCATATTTGAAGGTATCTAATAGACTGATCCTTGAGTTAATGCGCATGTAGACAAATCTAAGTAGATGTGGCTTTCGCAAAATACCGTGTTGACAAACATGGATGCATCAGTCGAAACATAACATACGGGTACTATGATCTTATGTTATGTTTGGCAGTGAAGTTAAATCACTTAAATGGCAATTTTTAGTTAGCTGATTTGAGACTTTGATGACAAAGTTGTCTGAGCGACAAAAAATTGTTTTGAGAGATAGCGACTACAGTATATCCTTTCCGAACACGGACTTGCGTAACGCGATTTTGCGTATACGCGTTATCTTAATTGTTTCCTTTTAATTTGTCGAAAGCCAGAACTTCAATTATACACGGTACGCTGCAGGGCGTTGGCCGCCTGGCTGTATCCCTCTTTGGTTTGGAAATGCATTCATTAAAGAAGTCAAGCAATGCTCAGAACAGCAAAACGTGAGCTTTAAATTCTCTAATCCTTGACTATGCTCCAGCTCACCACATTGCATCCAAATATTGAGGTTTCATTCCTTCCACCGAACACAACTTCCTTAATCCAACCGATGGATAAGAAATCATAAAAATGTTCAAAGCCTGTTATGTCAGGCATGTTTTCGTCTCTTCAGATTAAACATAGATGAAGGAAAGCGTAACACACTAATGGAAGCAGTTGAGCATAAGGAAATGCGTAAGAGGTGATTAAACTCACATTGGAACAAGTAAATTCATGAACAGTGAGTGCTTGCAGGTCAGAAGTTGTCAATATTTTTAAAGGATTTCCATTAATTGAAAATGAAGCCAAAGAAATCGTACAAATTGCAAAAGCAATAGACGGCGAAGAATTTTCAAATGTGGGAGAAGTTAAAGAAATAGTCTAGAATGATGATCGTGAACAACTTGGATGATCTTTTTTAACGCCAGCCGACAGTGAAAGAAGCGATAGTGAAGAAGATAAAGAGCCTTTAACATACAAAGAAATTTAACAAATAATTAAAAATGCACACGAACTGTTTGTTTTTGTAATAAACTTGACCCGAATGAAGAAAGAAGAGGATACTTTATGAGACGGGCTGAGAAACTTTGCACTCCTTACTGTGAAAAGTTTAATGAATTGCATCAGCAAAATTCACCTACTAATAACTGTATCGTGTTTATGCTTATTAAGTATTAATAATAGAAATCCTTTCAATTAACATTTGTTTCATTTGGAACGCGTTTTACCGTAAGCGTAAAGTCTTAAGATCGTAATCCCCAAGTTCGCCAAGGTTTCACTGTATTATTTTATTAGTTTAAACACGAAAATAAATAATGCATAATACAAATCGTAATAATAAATAAAATAATCTTTATATGTGAAGTAAATAAATTAATTTGTATTTCCTACATTATTTTCCATTAATTAATAATATGTAAAGACATTAAACCACCTAAGTGAGAAATAAAAGAAGTGCTCATAAGTAAATTTAGATGTGTTATTAGATGTTATTAGATGTGTTATAGCTAGTTATAGATTTAAAGTATTGTAAGCATCCTTCTAACATATGATTTCTAACCGTAATTTTTTTAAAAGCTCAAAAGTGCTATTAATTTTGTTTTGGCATTTTGCGTTGAAGTCTTTAAATGTCCGTATCACTTTTCAAAATCGTTGCCACCAAATATTATCGCCTTGTGTTGTATATAAAGAAATTAAATAATGAAGAATCTGCATAAATGTATGCATGTTCTTCGCATTATGATAAAACAGCGGTACCTAAAGCCATTAAATTTTGAATAGCGTAAACCTCCACCGAATATGGGCATCTGAAAGCCCTAATTTGGAATTTTTAAATTTGATTTATTGTCCATTTCATATTTTGTAACACTTTAACGAATTTTTGATTAACAAACCAAAACGATTTCAAAGCAAGCAATGGCAACACTCTCCGGGAGGACACATTTTTATCTATAGCGCGCGAGACTGCGCCTCGGAAATTCTAAAACATGATGTGGGAGGGTAACTTCCTTATTTGAAACGCGCGCCATCTAGCGACATTTATTCCGAGAACGATGAGGTGGGGCTCATTGAAAAGAGTGATATCTAAAGTTTTATGTCATGTAGGTTTAGTACCGATCATGCAGTGGACGAGAGAGGAGAGAGCGTTTTCCGTGAAGTCGTACTTTTCAGCATATTGCATTTTCATCCATATAAATTGGCAGTAGTCCCTTAATCCACGCGATTCTCTTTCACGAAAAAATGCATGCAAAGCCGTTTTTGACAATATGCCTCATGATGCCCTTGCGTTCTTTAGCGATGAGGTTCATTTCCATCTTTCTGGTTGCAGCATGCATTAAGCAAAAAATGCAATAATGGAGTGTCACGAATCCCCGAGAATTTCTTGAGCAGCCCCTTCATACTGAACGTGTGACTGTTTGGTGTAACTTTAAGTGTCTCTCTATAACTTGGGAAAAAATTAAACTGTTATCACTTATACTATTTGTATTATTCATTTTTAAAATAAGGTAGTTTCCCTGCCGCACCCTGTATTTAGTCTTTTTAAATTATTTTGTGATATTGCTGTTGAATTGTATATTTTGCTTTAAGTGCGAAGAACATGATATTTAAGAAATAAAGGGAACACACAAAACATTAAAAAAAAGGCCTCTTTGGGCGTAATATAAAAATCTGAAAATCTTTCAGTTTTTTTTTTTTTTTTTTTTTTAGATACTTATTTTTTCTTAATCTTTTTATGTTAATATCTGAAATACTAACAAGCGTTAAGTAAACATGATGTTTAGTGCTTGACTGCTTAATTTTGCTATTCTCAATATAGTGTTATTAACTAATGAAAGTTCTTCTGTGAGTGTTCCGTAAATAATGCGTACTTCTACCGCTATCTAGTGAACCGAACTGGCATGCAAAGAGCGATGGTGAAATCTATTGTGTACGAAGTATTCTTTTAGCAAATAAAAGGCTTATATTCGGAAATGAATTACAAATTAAAGGCTTAAATTCAGCGCCAAATTATACTGTATATTAGAGGATTTCCTGCCATTGTCATTATCTCGGCTACTGTTTTAAATAGATAAGGAAGTTTGTGAAACATACTGAAGTTCTGTTTCTGCCCCAACTCCTCAAATAATCTTTAATCGCTATGATACGCTCATCCGTCATTTGAACGAATATAGTTCTCAGAGTTTATTTTCATGCTTAATATTTGCGAATTTTGCTACGTAGGAGTGAATAGCTGTTTAATTATATTCCAAAGCAGAGAAAAGTGGAGCCTGTTCGGTATTATTTTCACTGAGTATTATTCTATGGGTTTTACGCTAGTTATTTTTACTCATAAAATACTTTATCTCATTACAAAGCATTATTTAAAAAGAGGTCTAAAATTGCATAGTTTATCTCATGCTAAGTAAACTACGTGATTTGCCTAAAAATTAATAAGGTGCATTTATTCAAAAGATAATAATCAAGGAAAGAAGATAATTTTCAGTTTTACAGAAGTTTCATGTAAATTTAGACTGATTAATAATAATTTGATTATAAAAAATTTTAGCAATTTATGTTCTTGATTGTTTTCTATTTTAATATATCTGAAGACTGACCCTTATGGCTTGATAAAGGTGACAGGTATTTTATAACTAACAGTCACATTATGCAGGCTTATTTTGTGAATAAAGGAAATTCGCAGAAGTTTGCTGTTTTTCATTTATTTTATTAAACATTTTCTGTTATAGGAAATTTCTCCCTCACTTCATATCGCCCTTCTTTCAAACTCTTGCATTACAAGCGAGGATTTTAAGTAGCACAGCTGTCAAAGATAGCTATTCTAAGTGCTTTATAAAAGATTGCCTTAGAAAGGTTTTCTGGGATGTGATTCTTCGGTATAATGTGATTGCTGTGTTACATTAAAAATGTTTTCTAATAATTGTTTATATTGCCCTTCTTACCGATCATATATATATATATAACATTCCGTATCAGTGAAGAAAGTATTTAAAAACTGTGTTATATTTGTAAATGTTCACGAACCATCTCGAACCATTTTTCTGTATGTCATGTTTTTCGTATTAAGTAAATAATGTATGGCTATCTTCTTGAAGAGCGTATTGTAGAATTCTCTAGAATGTCCCCATATTTCATGCGGTTCATGTGTCTATCCACAGCAAGCATCGGGAAAAGCAATACGAGACCTTAGAATTACCGCTACCATTATTTAATAGTTAAGTTTAATAAAATAATATTACATTAAATTAGACTAAGATACAAAAGAAAAGTAGAAAAAGATAGAAAATAATTTATCATGTATTATCAGGAGAATAAGAGATTGAATAATAAATTAATTTTTTCAAAATTTGTCTACAGACAAATAATAAAGGCTCATATCTACTACACACAAATAATAAAGGCGTGGAGCACCTTTGATAAATTTATAAAGATGATGGCTGTACTTTTGACCATGCAATTTGATTATTAGATTTTGTTATCTAGACTGATGCGCTTTAATTATTTGTGATATAAAAATGTAGAAGAATTTTATAAGAATTATTATTTGATCTCTGTTATCTTAATGAGTTTTGAATAAAAGCTTATTTTATAAAAACACTTTTTTACCTTATTAGCCCAAAGGAGCGTTAGCACAGAAGGGCTGTTAGTCTCGAAATGGCATTTTGCGTCGAATCACTAAAAACGTTGAAGCACTTTTCAAAATGTAGCCACCAAACATTATCACCCTTTATTATATTTAAAGAAATTAAATAATGAATAATCTGCATGAATGCATGTATGTTTGTCGCACTGTGAAAAACCAACGCTCCCTAGAAGCAACAGATTTTGAATAACATAGTCCTTCACCCGAATATGAGCATCTGAAAGCCCGAATTTTGAATTTCGAATTTTTTCTTTTATCTTATGAATATTTATACATCCAGGAATTCTGCTACGTTAAATGGTATTTAAAATTGAGCTATTTGAGAAAATTTGGCAGAAAACCAGAAATGACGAAGAATTTCATATCAACTTCATTTAAAAGGTGTTTTCCAGTCTGTTTGATGGAGCACATAGTAAAATCCTGAAATTTTTTGTTTGTTCCTTAAACGAAGATATGTGCTAAAAATATCTCAATGTTAAATAAAAAATCTAACTATATATAAAATTTTGAAAATTCTCTTCACAACTTTATATTGTCGTCGACAAACAGTGTGTACAAAATTTGAACTAGATAGCTTATCAGATAGATGCTTAAAAATCGATGAATCATAGTGATACACCATGAAGTAAACTAAATAAAAGTATATAAAAAGGGTGCGGTGCCATCTCATTTCTTAATATTCTCTTTTTGTCGTCCATCAACTCCATCGATTAGTGCTTTTTCATTATATCAGCAGATGATTCGTATTTTTAAAAATTATATTAAATGCTTAAGATTCTGTACATTTCAACAAGACTATAGAAATTTAACTTGCGCAATGAATTGAAGTTAAAGAATTCCAAATTGCAAAGCACTGTCTTGTGTGTTCTGCCGGGATGTTGTCCAGCTAGCAGATGGAACATCTATCGGCCGAAACATGGCGGGGGCCCATTATCCCGCTGTGTAAGACTTATTTATTAGTCTTCATATGATTAGTACCCTCCCTTACTTTACATAATTTCAATACTGGTGAGGAATTTGCAGATTAATGACGGCAAACACTAACGGCAAGTTTTCAGAACTTTCAACACATTTCAGAACACATTTCATCACTCGAATCGGCAATTTCTTAATATTTTCCTGGTATTCTATGCTTCATTTTTTCATTTATTGATAACGGTTTGAATGATTCACTGTGGATTTGGCAGTTTTCCTAATACAGTACAAATCGATACGTAGCTTATGGCACTGTAGTTGATCGTGGTATTTTTATTTCTTCTACGAACTTATGAGCTGATGTGTAACTTCTGTAATATTGCATAATTTCAACTCATTCAAAATGAGTGTAATCTTAGAATGCGTTCAAGTAGATGCTATATCTTTGGAAAGTTACCTTCATGTTGTTTTAAAAATACTTGGCATGTATATTTTATTCGAATTTAATTTTTTTCTGGAAGTGCAACATTTTTTATTCTCTCTGCACTTTACGTCTTCAGGCTGAAAAGTTTGTCGCTTATCTCGGAGAAGGTTTCTCAGAACATTCAGCACAAAAATGCGATTGAGCTGACCCTGTCTTAAAAGTTTTCCTATTTCAGATCCCTGGGCTTCTTTTTGTGAAACTCGGTTTTCCGTGAGTAATGTAATCAGAGCTGTTTTTCTGCATAAAAAGATATCTGCGGAGACACCTTAGTTTAAAGGAGATAGCCCAGAGCTTTGCCTTCATTAACCAATCAATCAGCTACCTGGAAGAGAGTCTGTGGAAAGATGTGTCATAGAAGAAGAGCTGTTCGCACATTGGGGGCACTTCCGAAAAATATAAAAAAAAAAAAAAAAAACTTCTGTAATATTGCATAATTTCAACTCATTCAAAATGAGTGTAATCTTAGAATGCGTTCAAGTAGATGCTACATCTTTGGAAAGTTACCTTCATGTTGTTTTAAAAATACTTGGCATGTATATTTTATTCGAATTTAATTTTTTTCTGGAAGTGCAACATTTTTTATTCTCTCTGCACTTTACGTCTTCAGGCTGAAAAGTTTGTCGCTTATCTCGGAGAAGGTTTCTCAGAACATTCAGCACAAAAATGCGATTGAGCTGACCCTGTCTTAAAAGTTTTCCTATTTCAGATCCCTGGGCTTCTTTTTGTGAAACTCGGTTTTCCGTGAGTAATGTAATCAGAGCTGTTTTTCTGCATAAAAAGATATCTGCGGAGACACCTTAGTTTAAAGGAGATAGCCCAGAGCTTTGCCTTCATTAACCAATCAATCAGCTACCTGGAAGAGAGTCTGTGGAAAGATGTGTCATAGAAGAAGAGCTGTTCGCACATTGGGGGCACTTCCGAAAAATATTAAAAAAAAAAAAAAAAGTCATTCTGAACACCTTACCAGTATTACTTAAGCAGCGAACCATTTAGAAGATTTTCCAACCCTTTGCAAACGCTACTTTATATTTATATAAGTCAAGGTATATTCATCCGATGAAGTGTATATTAATTCAGCATTACAGTATATACATATATTCTTTTTTCTGAAGTTTGTACACGCGTTTTCACTTGTTCTTTTGATATAAATATATATCCGATAAAAATTTCGTTGGTATTAGTGTTAGAAGATAAAAGTTGTGGTGCCTTTTCCATCAATAATTAGCTTTTGTAGATTTTCATGGATCTTTATTTTTAAGCATAATTCGTAAAGTAATAAACAAATCCATTACTGAAGCGGCGAGACATTCTATCCGCCGTTGTTTGCAACCTTGTAATCGTCGTCGGGGGATAGAGAACAGATGACTTGTTTATACTAGTAGCAAACATGAGAAAACATATATTATGTTTTTGTTGCTAGATTAAGAAGCGGATAAGTTACCTTTTAATTCTCAGTGGAGATATATAGTAACTCCTTATATAAATTTACACTTTAACTTTTGCCATTAGATAAGAAATGCATCAGTTGCGTTATATACGAATTGTATAACAGCTATTAATTTTGGAATTATGCACTTCAGAAAGATTTATTATAACTATTGCGAAAAGTAGAAAAGGGTACGTTAGAGATAATTACAAATAAGAATTACAATAATTTTTATCGTGCGTACATATAGTATATATATAATTAGAAAATAATTTTTTAAAAACAAAAATAAATATGTCTAGCATTTTCGCGCAGTTCTAAATTTCGTACTTTATGTCTTTACATATATACATATATATAATATTTATGGATTTTTTGTTAAATTTTAAATGTATTTTTGGTGTAACTAGAAACATATAAATATGTATTTTCACAGCATTTTAATTAGGAAAGGATTTTTTTTTTTTTCAAGGCAGAAAAAGAAATTTTGCTGAAATGTTTTTGCTGCTGTAGAAGAAAGACTTGTGTCAATTGCTCTCAAAATAGATAGAATTATTCAAAATCTGTATCAAAAATCCATATCAAACTGAGATTGCATTTTTGCCTGATTTTAAATGGTCGACTGAAATTGAAACCAAGCTGTTTGGCGACTTCCCTCACTTAGCGACATTTCTCTGGCACTTGACAATTTTTATAATCTGTTTTGATATTATTTGGCAAATTTATCTTTTATTTGGAAACTTTCAGTCTAAAAATATTATTCTCTTATAGTTTAATCATATTAATCGAAGAGTTGACACAATAAGCGATGTATTTTCTATGTTTCGTATATAAAAGGGAGGGACTTTGGCGAATCGATAACAATATCCGAATGATAACATTAACCACAATCACATTAAGCGGAATATACTGTATCAAAGAAATAGAATAAATATATATTATTTAGAAGTGGAAATAAAATGGTATTTATGAACTGGAGTAGAAACAAAAATATATTTCTTGATGCCCTTTTAATGTATTTCAAACGTTGCCCTTACAATATATTTCAAACGTTTCATGTTTTTAAGATGCAAAATATTCTCGTAATAAACTGCAGTTCCTTGAGGAGTGAGAAAGAGAGAGAGAACTTCACTTAAAAAAAAAGAATTAAAAAAAGAAGTTTGAAAAAAATTTCTGGTTACGTGCGCATTCTAAATAAGAAAATGGGAATTCCAATATTTTTAGCTTCCAGAGTTTGAAAATTCAAAAAGTAATGAAGTTATGTTTGAGAGGGAATAAGTATCAAATGTCTATTTTTGATATTTAGTTATTTTACATTTTACTGTTTTTAATATCACCGTGAAGTTAGTTTCTATTATTGTTAAAATACTTTTGTTTAATAATAATTGCAATCAGTAGAGTAGGCAGGAAACTTGCATCCATTCACAATGTATAATTTGCTTGAAGACGTCAAATGTTTTCATAGCGCTTCATCCTATTTAATATATTAAAACAAAGGGCATTTGATGTCGAACTGTAAATATTTTCTATTCTGTAATGAATATTTGAAATGTATAAACTATATCGGCATTTTAAATAAGGATTTATATAAAGATTTAAATATACAGAAGCATTTAGAACACATCCCGAATTAAATGTATCCATTATTTCATATTTATATTATTTCCTGTCTTTACTCATCTCGACTTTAATACTGAGTTATACA
Organism: Stegodyphus dumicola; assembly: GCF_044657685.1. Classification (NCBI taxonomy): domain Eukaryota; kingdom Metazoa; phylum Arthropoda; class Arachnida; order Araneae; family Eresidae; genus Stegodyphus; species Stegodyphus dumicola. The sequence goes on along the minus strand of NC_140772.1, from coordinate 113,443,165 downwards.
TTTTTAATTTATGGTATCTTCGAGAAGCTTTCTCCTTTAAATAGATGCTTTTCATCTCACTTTCTTTAGAAGTACCTTGAAAATGTTGATTCAGAAGGAAATAGGTTTATTTGGTTAATTATTAGGAATACTTGTTTCGTTCTCAATTTAATGCAACGGATAGTAAATACATTTACTTCCGTTAGGCAGATGTTCATAATATTCAGATTTAGTATAATGCGAATCAAAATGAACGCTTCCTCGTATTTTTTAAGTGTTTGAAAAGAGTACCTCTTAAACATTTGTTATGCGAATATTCATATATTCGTTAGAAATAGCGATTGTAAAAGTAGTTATGTACCTTTGTAAATATTATATTTCTGTTTGCATTAATAATCTATTATGAATATATAAGATAACAGTCAATAAAAAATAAATCATATAAACAGGAAATTATGCATATTACTCTGGAAGCAGTTACAGTTATAAAGTAAGCTTGTTTAGCTCGTTATGGCAAAGCACATGAGAAATCTAACCGAGAACTGATGAGCCTTGACGGTGGATTTGTTTAATAGATTGATTTATTTATAAATAAACAAGTTAATAGTAAATAAGTTTATAATAAGTTTAATAGTTTGGTTTATTTATATTATGGTGGAGGGATATTTCGCTAACGAAATGGTTTCCTTCATAGAGGACCTTTCAATGGAAACTGAATTAGAGTTGAATTAGCTGTCTTCAGCGGTTTTACCGCTTGGCCAGCGGTGGGCCGAATATCCCTTTCGCTGGTATCTGAATTAGAGTTAAACTAGTAGTCTTCAGCCCGTTTGGCCAGTGGTGAGACGAATTTACTAAGGAAAGTTGGATTATATTATGTGTTACATGTACGAAAACTATGGAAATGCAAATACAGCCAGTCCTTGTTCGGGATTCATGCTTGGGTAAAACTACCAGAGATAAAGCTCGTCAAATTATTGCGAACGCCAAAAATGCCGTCTATGTTTATTATAATGTGATATATAATGATTATTATAATGTGAACCGTCTATGTTTATTATAATACGGATATACACATGAGACTGTAAAATAGAAAGGGGGTATATAACTATTAAAAGTTGACGGCTCGTAATAATTTACGTTCCTTTTTAATCATGTGATACGACGGGTGCTCGTTAAAGCGGCACATGTGAGGTCATTATTTTGCATTTTTTTCCGCTTGACAATGGCGTTATTGGTCATCTTTTAAGTCTTCCACAGTAGAATTCGCTCTTTTTTTGTTGATAACATAAAAATGTTTAATTAGGTAAATTTCAACTTTTAATTTATCGTTAATTTAAGAGAAATGTTGTTTGAATTTCGAGAAAATCTGATGGTTTACCCCAAAAAAGCGCTCGCATCTTGACTAAGTGTCAGATATTTTCTAAATGCATATTACCTATTATGAAATCAAGGCTAGTTTGAGTTTTAATCTAATTTTAAGATTCTCATTTATGTAGGAAGATGTTTTTTTATGGCGATAAACCATATCCTGTTTAAATATGCTGTAACGTTGTAAGGTTAAGATGCTCATATTTACGGCATGCTAGTGAACTGTTATCTGTCTTATAGAGAGTGTCTTCTTACAGAACTCTTCAAAGAAAACGGATTGGTATAGTCATAGAATTTAATGTTTAATCTATAAGCAACCAAGCAAAAAAGAAGGCTTGGGGTAGAAAAAAGAATTTTTTAAAAGCTGTCTGCTGACGACTTTTGTTTCTAAAATGCTACCTTAGATCATTTTCATTTAAAATGCGTTGATCAGAATTTATTCGAACACATCGCTTCTATAATAGAATATTTTAAATTTCACTTTACTGCCCATCTAATAGTACAGAATGTTCCATAATTTAAACACATTTTATAAAATCCATCACAGGAGTCGTAGTGTACAGTTAGCATCTGAAGACTTATCACAAAGACGGATTTGGGTGTGAGGTCTATAAAATACATTTGAGTTTAAATTTTCGTGGATAGAGGGTTATGCAACTTATTATTGCGAAAGTGTGCAGTGTTAAATGCTTTGAAAGTGTGAAACTGAGAGATTATAATTAATTGCTACATTATTAAATAATTGTAATGCAACCGCAATAAAATGCAATGCAACCGCAAATAAAAATAAGTGAGTGGTCTATGATTTTCTTACCCCGTTCTTATAATGTGGTCGGTGAAAATTGGAAGTGAAATGTATCTCCAAGCAAATCCCTCCTTGTGGTATGTCTTCAAGTGTGAAGAGTGGGAAAAGACTTTGACTACTACCCTTTAAAGGAGCTTTCTTCGTAGGTGTAGTTAAGAGTAAGTTCTTGCTATCCAGATTAGAACGACAAAAACGCATTTTTGTGTTGTTGCTTGTATAGATATATTGGATACTCTGTAGAAAATGCAAATAATGTGTTTGTAATTACTGGTGTGCTTTGCGTTTTTACGATCCTCGGTATTTGGATTCTCATTCATAAACAGACTCAAAGGCTTTGAATACATACATATACACTGGTGTGCAAAACTTAAGCAACAGCAGGGTTTTTTGTCATAACTCCACGAGAAATCAACTGAGAGACATGAAATGCAGAAATGAAGGAGAGTATTATGTACGTAAGGGGACGACGAAAGCATCGGAGCTAAAAAAGGAATACAATGCATACGGTATGGAGTCAAAGAAAAACAAGCTTTATTGAACGCATAGTATCGTGACTCATGATTGTCTATCCAAAAGAAGAACAACAAGGAGATGTTCCTTAATATGGGATATGCCCTCCGCTCACTGCAATGGTTGCTTCGTAGCGTCTGCGCATACTCAGAACCAGCTGGTGCAACATTTCTTGCGGTAGGAGTGCCTTTTCCTCAATCAGCGTCTGTTTGAGTTGTTGGGTGTTCTCCGGAGGATGTAAGCGTGCTGGAATGCGTCTCCCCAAAGCATGCCACACATGTTCGATGGGATTTAAATCTGGGGAGTATGCTGGCCAATCCCTTCGAGTGATATCTTCACTTTCCAGTAGCTCCTCAACAGCAAGAGTCCGATGTGGCCGTGCGTTGTCATCCATAAAAATTAAGTCTGAGCCAATGGCACCTCGGAACAGACGCACATGGGAAAGGAATACCTCCTCACAAAAGCGATTCCCGGTTACAGACCCTCTGTTGAAAACGTGGAACTCAGTTTGCCCTTTCAGCATAATGCCTTCCCAGACAAGAACTCCAGGACCACCGTTACGGTCGTTACGGTGTCTTTCCTTGATGTTACTGGGATAAAACCGGGTCTCAACCTCTCTCCAAATCAAAACGCGTTGAGAATCGTTTCTGGTACTGAAGCCACTCTCATCCGTAAAAAGGACACGACTCCATTGATCAGTTGTCCAGTTTTTATGCTCTGTGCACCACTGTAAACGGTGGCGTTGGTGACCAACTTTCAACGGGAGACAGCGTTCAGGACGAATAGGCCCCCTTTGTGAAGACGTCTGGTCACAGTAAACCGCGACACTTGTCGCCCCGTTTCTGCACAGAGTTGCTGAGCAATGGTGCTTGTTGACTGCTGTCAGCCTCTTTTCGCCTGCAGGACGACATAGGTCATTCCCTGCAGTTGTCGTCCTCGGGCGGCCACCACCAACCTTTCTAACAGCTGTACCTGGAAGCGCGCGAAACATTTTTGTCGATTCCGAACTCAGCAGCTACGCTGGTGACAGTACGCCCCCTCCAGCTTTCTGATCAATCTTCCACGTGTGAAGTCGTCCAGGTGATTTCTTCTAGCCATATTTCACGAACTGACTCACTGGCACTTGCAGCGAATATGTTGAATTGACTTAGGTCTATAATTGACCGAGCTATTGCGAAGAGCAATGTTGCCTGTTCCAGAATTAAAGCCCAAGGGCACTTGACATAAAGAAATCCGGACGTGGAGAAAATCTCAGATGAGAAAACGGAGAAAAGGGGAAGAAGAGAAGTACCAAAAGGAGCAAGACAATCCAATCGGACCAGTTCGCAAAACGTGACGAGCGATCATAGCTTTCAAGGAGGACCCAAGACAATGCAAATCAATGACAACAATATGGAAAGATACACTACAGCAATAGTTCCAATAACAAATTCAAATACAACTAAACAACCTCAATCAATAGTGCTAAATACAACACAATACAATACAACTATACAACACAATTTTAAAACAACTATTCAACGCAATACACTACAGCAACTCAACAACAGCCTAATCAGCCTATTTACAACACTACTATATCATCAAAATGCGAAAAATCTCACAGCATTAGTATATGTTGAATTTCGTCTCCGTCCTTCCTTTTATTCTACTGTTGAGCTGCACGCGCCGACATCTCGCGTTTTGTGTACACTCAGGTCGCCTCTAAAGTTTCGTTCCTGATATTTGCATACGCATGACGTTTCTACTGACTTACGTGTTTATTGTACTGATCTCCAGACCTCATTTTCTGCAATTTCATGGCTATCTGCTAAATTTTTACATTGTTGCTTAAGTTTTGCACACCGGTTTATATTTGAGAACATAAAGTGCAGTGTATTCCCAGACATATATTTAGCGCATTATTTACATTTATTGGAAACCAAAACCGATTTGCAGGAATAGCAAAAAAGTGTGCTGCTTATTCCAATATTTTCGATTTGTCACAGAACTTTGGTATTTAGTACGCCGAATACGCCACCCTACATGTTATATAATTATTTTATATTAATTTTTATTTTAGAAAATACTGACGCCACTGTATGCTTTATGGCGATATGTCTATGCCAGAATGTATTAAAGTATTTTAAAAAATACTCAAGGTTAATGCTTTAGCATTAATCTTGAGTGTTTTTAAATTGATCTTGAGTATTTTTAACTTAAGTATGTTGTTATTTTAAAAATAAAATATTACATTTTGATACTCTCGTCAAATGTGAATTTGAAAGTGTAGTTTTCTTGGTTGTAAAGGGTTACAAAAACTATGAAGACCGGCGACAGTGATATAAAAATATACATATTTAGTTGAATGGGTTCGCATTTTGGAATGAAATAAATTTGTCCTGAAGTTGCTATTGTTCTTTTCAAGACGTACTCAAAACTAAGTTTTTAAAACCCTCCTTGAAACTTTTACAGTTGCTGTTTTGGTTTCAAAATATGTGTCCTTTAATTTCTTATCAGCTGAAGGATAAAGGGAAAAAATAGCCGTGGACCTCCCCTAGACTGTAATCTAAGAGAGACGCACATTTTTTTACACTTTACGCGTATTCAAGGGAAAGTAAGCTTTCTTCAGTTTCCGGGAGTGCACGGGAAAAGTTAAAAAATTAGTATTTACTGATATCCACATTCTGTCTAGTAAAAGCAATAAAGCACTTACTCGCTTCCTAACTTTTATTCCCATTTTTGAATTGGTCAAACACCAAAAACTTTGCACAAATCCCACGAAAATAGCCAAGTAAAAGAATCACAATGAGAATTGCAGAATCAAGAAGTGCAAATTAAAAGGATTTCATAGTTTTCAGTTACTGGTTTGCTGACGTTATAGGAAATTTAATGTTTAGTACATTTAACGTTGATTATTGTGTGATCGCGTGATGCGCAGCCAACCGCGAAAGGAAAGCGCATTTTCATTACTGTACTTTTAAATTATCAACACCCTTGAGATTGACCAGTAATGTGTATATATAGAATGTTTAAAAACAATTATTCGACTGAATATCTCTTTAAAGATTTTTATTGGCATATGGCTGCCATTTTATAATCAAATAATGTAATTGTGGCGTTATTGATAATCTGGTAGTCTTTTAATTAAAAACATATGGCACTTCTCTTTATATATATTGGGTGAAAAATATTATTAAAATGTTTCCCACTGTCGGAAAAAATAATTAAGCTTTCGAATATAATTTTTTAAAAGATATTTTTATGATTGTAGAATTTATCTATTTAGAAACAATGATTTAAAGTTGCCATTATTTGATTTATTAATTTATTCATTTATAAATGCTGAAATTCAACATTTTGGTTTAAAAAAAATTGATTTCATAGGCATTATTCCATTGGAATAAAGTGGTTGAAATTCTAGTTAAGAAAAAAAAAAAGTCAGTAGTACAGACAGTAATTAACGGATCTTTAAGAAAGGTAGGAATAATTTAATAAATGTAACTTTCTTGATAGAGATCCTGTAAAAAAATTAATAATGTATTTTTTTTAATAAAACTATCATGCAACCAACTTTGTATAGCCCCGCAGGCTACTTTCCTACTTTGTTTCATTTCTTTCAGTGGCGCTTTGCGTATACGGCCAACATTCAAGAGAATTTGAGGTCATGCAGCCTTTTTTTAAAAACCTTGCACACAAACTAATAATCAATTGTTTGCATATTTATTGAATGCCTCCATCAAAGTTCAAATTTGTTTGGTAATTTTGTTCATTTTTAACATTTATTTCGATTGCCTTTAAGCTTTCAAAATGTACTTATTTCCACAGGCAACCATTCATATGTTACTAAGAGAACTTCTTTTTTTTACAAGTTGACTTTTGCCGAAGGTGTTTACTGTAAACTCTGTATAGTAGAGAAAACCGGTGAAGGAAACAAGACTGCAGGCTTTTTTTATTAAGTCCTGGATTGTCACATTTTTTTTCTCTTTAAGGTGTCCTTTGTCGTGAATTATAGCTGTCTTTAATGTCCTTTTTTCCCCACGGATTTGAAAGATGCTGTTAGTAACAATATGGAATATACAAATAAGTGAATAGTGCAGTGAATTAGTTTTTCTTCTTGAATAGTAGTTGAGCCCAAATTGCTCTTTTCACTGTCTGCCTAGAAACTTTTTAGACCGCCATATAATTTGTGAGGATGGTTGCTTTAAAGCTCTTTAGAATTGAGTAACGTTTTGCGTTTGATTTCTTTATTTTACTAAAGCATGATGGAAAGGTAACTTATTATTTCTTATTTCTGAGGTCAAGGTTTTCAGGATTGGTTTTTGTTATGCATCCGTTTTGATATATTGAATCTGATGTAGACAGATGTGTTTATGGTTCTTTTGCCCCTGTTAACCTTATAATAAGCGTACTTATCTGTCTGAGGTCGGAGGTTTCTAAATAGTGGTCAAAGAGCAAACCACTTATACTTACGGGATTTAATGCTTTTCTTTAATGGTTCAAGGGCATAATTATTTTGTTTTAGTAAATCATTATCCACATACCTGTCTTTTTTATTCCTTTTGATATGAAATGTTAGATTATTTTATTTAACAAGTGGCGGCTTGATTTTTCTTATTTGTGATGCTTTAATTATAATTTTATTACTTTTGATTATTTTTATTACTTTAGATTCTCACTAAGCATTTATCGCCTTGTTTTGTGTCATTTAGTGGTACCTCGATGGACTTCCGCATTGAAATATGCCCAACGTGGTATGCGTTCCAATTCGATAAAGCATGACTGTGCCTACTATCCTTGTATACCTCTTCTGAGACAATGCAACGTGCCTATGCACGTTGATACGCCTTTTGCTACTTTTCAGTATTCAACCCGCACTATGACTGTGAATTTTCACATGACTTTTCTCTGCGTAAATGTTTTTATAAATTTGTTTACAGTAAGTTTTAAGAAAGTTAGATGATATGCATATTCAGGATTTGTTCATTGCATACCGTGCGCCGAGAACGTCGGTATTTTTGATTGCGAAAAATAAAGACTCTATTAATTAGGCTAACTTTTAATTGTTAATTGAATTTGATATATATTTATTAATATCATTTTTTTATTAAACTTACTTGATTCCTTCTTCCAGAATTCGAAATTTTATACAAACATTTTTCGAAAAATTTATAAAAAATATTTAAAAATAAAAATTTTAAAAATAAATCACAAAAAATATGCGAATTACATTTGGATTAAGCCTAAATTTATACAAACATTTTTCGAAAAATTTATAAAAACTATTTAAAAATACAAAATCAAAAAATATGCGAATTATATTTGGATTAAGCCTAAATTTTGAATTGAGGAAGAAGGAATCAAGTAAGTTTAGTAAAAAATGATATTAATAAATATATACCAAATTCAATTAATAATTAAGGAGCTAAAATATCTTAAAGTAGATGTATTTCTAAGCATACCTGCAAAACGTTAGATCTTCAAAATTTCAAAAGATATACGTGAATTTATATATTGGGACATTTTGAAATTTGGCATATTTTTTGAAAGCGATGCTAACATCAAATGTGTTTTACGCACTTTGTTAAATTTATTTGAAAATGGTAACGATGTAACTAAGTAGATGTATTTCTAAGCATACCTGCAAAACGTTAGATCTTTTTATTCAAAATTTCAAAAGATATACGTGAATTTATATATTGAGACATTTTGAAATTTGGCATATTTGTTGAAAGCGATACTAACATCAAATGTGTTTTACGCACTTTTTTAAAATTATTTGAAAATGGAAACGATGTAACTTTGTTCCACTCATTCACGATGCAAAAAGGAAAAGGAAAATAAGTTGCCGTAAATTAAGAAGTTCGCTAATTAAATTATTCTTGGTGCAAACTGGGGGGAAAAAAGAAAAAAAAATCTGCCATGATAAATTTTTGAATTTCCCAGTAGTTATATTCTCAGAAATAATGGACACATTCAGAGATGGTTGTGTGAGGTAATTTTCATCAAAAGCGCCATTTGTAACGATTTTAAAATTGATATTAGAAGTTTTATAGTAAAAGGTTTTGAAGTATTTTCGTAGCCTATGAAATTATTGAAATAATAATTAAAATTGCATGCATAAATAAATAAAAATTTACGTTGTTTGTGTTGCCAGCGGTTCAGTCAAAACGTTTCCATCAAGGAATACTTATCAAAATTTTGTGAGGAAACACAGCTGAATGAAACCTGCTCCTCGAAGCATCTGTTCCCTTATGAAGATAATGATATAGCTCTACGAATATCATCTTCACATAAGAAGATAATGGAATTCATTACGTTCAATAAATAATTACTACTTCAGAAAGGTGACGTGCAAACAATAACTAATGTTCCGCTATGTTAACTGCATTATAATTGTCGTAGCTACAAATCTTTTCACTCTCAAAGTTGTTCTGTGCGTGCAAAATATAAATCTTTGATTTATAATTACTCAATAAATTTCTTCACAAAATAGAAGAAATGCATTCGATAGTGTTAGAGAATCACAATGAATTTGCTGTCTGTGATATGATGAATGTTGAGTGAATGAGGAATGAAAAAAATGACATATTTTCGAAGATATTTTCATTGTAAATATTATTATTTGAAAAAAGTATAAGGTACTTCTTTCCGCCTGCCTTCGTAGTGTAACTGAAAGCATACTCGATGCGTATTCGAGAAGTCCAGGGTTCGAATCCCGGCGAGGTCATTGCATATTTTTCATGTCTTCTTCTACAGAAATACCTAATGACTCTTTAGAAGTATAAATATTATTTTTATGAGATGATTTCATTATTTAGTTTTAAGCAGCAAGATGTTTTATCTTCTGAGAAACTAAATAACTGAAATACATATTTAAATTGTATGTAGTAAATGCTGTATCTTTACCGCAAAATATTTAACTGCTGTTTTAACATCTCAAAAAACTGGTGTCAGTTTATATGTTGAATTAAAAAAAAAATCTTCTATATAAAATTTTCTTAAACGGGGTGGGGAAAAAATGTTGAAAAAAATTAAAAATAAGCTGAAGTCTGGACAAAATGCAGGTACTTTTTTTAGTCGAACTCAATCGACCAATGTACCTGTGGCTTAAAAAATACAAATAAAAATCGATTACTTAATGTCAGGACATTTTGAGGGCACACCTAGGTCCCAAAAAATTTTATCGACCCTCCCCCCTATACTTGTCCGAACCACACCTGGCGGTCCTAAAACGATTCATTGATTGGTTGTCACCTCGATGACGTCACCTGTACTGTCGTCATGGAGACCGATGTTATAATGGCCGCCGATTTTCTCTTTACGTATTTTTCTCTTATATCTATTACTGTGCGTTATGGGTATGTGTGTATTTGTGGGTGACTTGGCTTTTATTGAACGCGATTATGATAATCGTGGCGGTTTATCGTTGTTTGATTATCGGTATCGCTGTGCAAATGTTTATTTATTTATTTATTCCGATCGCGCGCGGCGGCTAATAGCTGGGGATCCGGTTGACAATGGGATGCACTGTTGAAAATGTGGAGAAAACGGGCAAAAGGGATTTCCTTAAGTTTTATCTGCTGAGTATTTTAAAACGACGGAAAAGAAAAAAAATTTTAAGCTTCGGCGTTTTTTGTATGTTATGCCAGTTGAAGAGCCGGTGATGTTTTGTTGCTGGTTAAGTTAGCAAACATTTGTTCAAGGATCTTCTGTGTTTGAAAGAACGTCGTTACGTTAGTAATTATTCTGCTGGTGAAATGTTTCATGTAAGACCCAAAAATATATTTGCAGACGAAATTCAGCACCATATTAAGAATGTAAAGGGTTATTAGCAAAGTATATTTCTAAGTGCTGAAGTACGCTCATTTGGTGTAATTTATGCTAATGTAATCGTAAGAAATTTTTTATTTAAAGAAGCAATGCTACTTGTCTAGTTGTACTGTGGCGTGTTTATTTAAATTTTTATTGGTTTAAAAAATATAAAAGTTCTTATATAAAGTACAATGAAACTTTTGGTCCGCAGATCTGCTTAGTTGTCTCATGAAAGCCTAATATCGCGCTATTCAAGTCATGGTGTCAAGGTCCATCATTGATTTAAAAATCATACGAATTATTTAACATTTGGTCCGCATTTCTGCTTGCTGATCTGGTGAAAACATAATATCGCTCTGTTCGAGTCATCGTGTCAAGGTCCATTATTGATTTAAAAAAACGTATATGTTTTTCAACATTTGGTCCGCAATTCTGCTTGTTGGTCTCGCGAAAACATATTTTCTCTATTCAGGTCTTCATGTCAAGGTCCATTTTTAATGTTCTGTCAAATACTTAAACCATTAAATGAAGTATATGATGATAATGGTAAATAAGTGCATTTCCAACCAGATGTGACTATTATAATGCATATTTGCCGTTTTTCTGGGCAGCCACATGTCCCAAGAGGGCCGTCATTGATGGACTTCCGTGCAATGAACAAATAGAATCTTGCAGAATAAAGTTTCCTACATTAAAATGCTATACGACAGTAGTATCTATCTGGAGGCTTCCGATCCGCATTTGGTATCTAAAGCGTTCTTATGCGGCCCTTCAGTTGTGCATTTGTTGCTAATAAGGTGTTGTAAAGGTGTCAGTTATTTGAATTACGGAATTTACATTATTTTCATTTCCATTATAAATGAAAATTAATAACTCACGAGAAAATCTATAAATGGAGCCAATTAATTTAGAATGTAATAAAAAATCTTATTCAGAGATTTGAAGATACAGATTTTATTAACTTTTATTCCATTCCTGTTTGTTAAAAAAAAATCAGTTGCGAATTTTTGCACTAATAATTGCATTTGCACTAATAATTTTGCATTGTTAGAAAGTACATTTATATGTAAGCAGCTTTTATTGACAGTTGAAAATAGATAAGAACCCGATTGACCGATAAACATATGCAATCCGCGATGCAGATAATTTCTAGTTATTCCTTTTCAAGGCTTTTGCAAGCTTCATAACATCAGAATCGAAATGCCGTCAAGTGGCAAGCTGTTGTTGAAGAGGTTTATAATTATTTACATACAAATATATATATTTTTGTTTATGCATCGAAGAAATATTTAATGAATAAGTGAAAGAGATTAGGCTATCGTATTTATTCTCAAGTTTTATACTTCTTGATAAATTTTTCTCTGAAAACTTAGAAAGTTTTCATAATATGCTTAATTTTAAATTAAAACTAAAGGAAGTTATTTCATGATTAATTAAACATGTTGGAAAATTCGAAGGAAATATCAGTCTAAGAATTTAATATTTAGCTGTCGGTATATTTGAATTACAAAGTCTAACAAACTAAAATGTCTGATAGGTACCAAATATTAGATTTCAGATAAAAAATAAATATTAATTATTATTGTTTGTGTATATTTTGATAAATATTAAGTAAGCGAAATTTAAAATTTGTAAAATATTTTTTATTGATGGAACTTTTCATTTTGTTAAAAAATCTGGCCTATCAATTGTTATGAACGAATGTTAATTTGAGACCACTGCTGTATGATATGATATGTAATTTGCATCCATCTGCTGAATAATTAAGTGTTAAAAATATTGGTATAGATTATGAACGGGAAAATCATGTCTTGAAATAAAAAGGCACATTTTACTTTTAAGAGAAATGGCCATAAGGTCTCAATTAGAACCTTAGAAGAATGTAAGTTCGCCTACGGTAGTAACTTCATTTTACCATAGTCTTAAACGCAAAATGTTAATAAAATCCTCATCTTTCTCCAAAAAATGAAATAACTGTTTAATTACCTTAATTATATTATTCATGTGTTTCAGAGGAACGAATTTATTTTTACATACTTTATTTTAAAAGAAGTAATAGGGTTTAGCTCATCAGTTCATTGTACTTAGAGTCGTCTGAAGTTACCTGAAGAATTGAAAATCTTTAGGACTGTCATGAACAAATAAGAATAATAATTCACTGAAGGGTTTTCAGAAAAGTCTTATGATCATACTTTGGAGGCAAAATCTATGTTGTTAATTTTATTATGACAAAACGTTTGAAGATTAAGTGCTTAAAAATAAATGCATTCATGGGAACTTTCTAAGAGAAACAAAACTAAATCATGTAACTCCTAGAGAAAATCATAGGAACTGTAAGTATATAATATCTCAATCTTTCTTAAATCAAGAAAATCCTTTCCGGAGCAGGTTGCACATTTTAAATTATTGATAATTCTGTATGGCAATACCTTTCATTATTATACCTCTGCTAAATACATAAAATTATTTTAGTTTTTGTACTCTTGTAGTTAAAAATTCTGAAAGTTCTTGTATATTTTAATTACAATCATTATCTTTTAAATTGTGTTTAAAAAAAGGTAGCCGGTGAATTCCAATCATCACAGCATTGTATAACACGAGCAGAGTACTGAGTTTCAAAATGTGTTTCTCGCCTTTTTTATTTTTTTATTTTTTGTAATTTTATACAAATTCTAGGTTTTAGAATCACGTTTCCACATTCGAAATTCATTGAATGTGCATTAAATATTTTAGTTAAGCTTGTATTTCATGCCTGTTAGAAGCAACCATTAACGCAGTAACAAAATTTATGGTATTTGATACATTTTATACATTTATCCATTACAAGAGCCACGATTACGTTAATCTAAACACGAACATATCGTTAACTTTACCGAAATACCGTATTGACAATGAGTAGACTTTTGAAATACGCTGCCTGTACTAAATTCAAACGTGTGTTAATTACACTAGTATAGACAGTAAGGAATAGTTCGAGAATAGGCGGCTAGTAAGCTCCCTATTCTCTTAACGAATCGAATAAACGAACGCGCGAAATTCTGTCAGGACTGTGATGTCATTCGTGACATTGTAAATAATAATTAAAGTAATCAGTAACTAAGTGGGGAACTCTTGCCTTAAAGCCTCATTCATCTCTAACATCAAAACTTTTCGCAGAATGCAGATCATAAAATTAGATCATAATAAAGTTTATAATATCATATTGATTGTAATATTGGAATATTAAATTTTGCAATTTTTAATGTATAAAAATAACATCTTGCCTGTTTTCCAAAATAAAAGTCTTAAAACTGAGGGTTCCATTTTAAATTGCTTTACAAATCATTGCCATCCTCAGCTTTAGAACAAAGAATAATTAAATATTTTGTTTTTTCTAATGTTTTTATATATTAATTAGTAATTTTTGTGCTAACACTTCGTATAAACTTTGTGAATAAGCACTTCAGCAGAGCGGGGGGGGGAAGGTGAACCTTTTTCACAACTGTGATCAGTAACAGGTTTTACAGATGAAGATACCCGGAGCAAATCCAGATGTCTTCATAAATTTACATCCCAAAAATAAATAGTATAGCGAATATAAAAATGTGTGGCAATACCTAATAACTTGGTAAACGTAAACATTGATCAGCTGAGTGCGTTCATGCCACACACAGTGTTTTCTGTTTCCCTTTTCTAATATAATATTAGCTTATGATTGCCATCCTTGGCATTTGTCATAAAGAAATGAGTCAGCCTATTTATTGTAATACACCGAGCTTCAGCTTTGTTAAGTCTTTTGAGTGTTTGTTCTAAACTGTGTTCATTGGGACAAATCGTGTTTTATAGAAACCCGAGTCATTGCTTCTTGATCGAGTCATTGCTTACAGGTCATTGCTTCTTGATCAAATATATACTGGTAATAAAGATTTTTTTTATCTTCTTCCTGTATTGCTTTTTCATTTCGTAATATTATTTTCTAATACAAAGCTATGGGCAATCACTTTTTAAAAATTTAATAGTCTCCATCTTTATTTGAAGCTTTTATGGAGCCCATAATTCTTCTTAGTTGATAGTCCTATGCGTATAAATTGTTATAATATGGAACGAGAGTTTCCTGAATAGTTACCTTATAACGGGATGCTAAATGCTAACAGATGGCACATTAAGAACTAATTTTGTACCATTTTCAACTAACCTACAATCGTCATAATAAAAATGGGCTACGCAGGGTGAGAACAAACCGTTGAAGAAGGACGAACGTATTTAATAAGACGGTAATGAAATGATTATTGCTTTCTTGAGGAAGGAAGAATAGTGTCTTCCAGATTGACTTTCCTCCTTTTAATCCTCATTTTAACCCTTTAAGGAGGAAAAGGAGCTTCCCTTATGCAGCTATGGAAATAACGGTTAGTGAAGTTTTCTGAATAAATAATATAAAAGTAATTTAATTAAATACTTTGCAGTTAATTATATACATGAATTGCTTTTCTTTTAACAAATTGAAAATAATTTAGCTAAATTCACTAAAATAATTTATAAATATAATAATTGTAATAAATACATTATTAATATATGCATATGTAAATGTAACGAAACCTTTTTCAGTGATAATTTTTATAAAATAAAGTGTGTATCTGTAATTTTTTGAATTAAACATAAACAACTTGGGAATTTAAATGCTGCTTTTTAAAATTAAGTGGTGTTTTTAAATACACCAGACGTTTATATAAAATGCATTCTACTCAAACGTTAGATTTTAGATATTTAAAGTTGTGTTCATTCATCTGTTACATCGCTTTCTGTTATTTTATGTTACCGCCCATAAAACGTCAGATATAGTCTTCGTTATTATCTGCCACCGCGAATTAAATATTGAACTCACCCCAACTTAAATATTTATCAGTTTCAGCGAGGAATTATTGCTAAATAAACCTGAACATTTAAAAAATAAATACTGATGTAACTCTGTAAAAGCAAATTTGTGTGCATTTAATTAAAATCGAAAATTAAAAATAATAAATCAACTAAAACATTAAACAATTATTTGCTATTTCAGTTTATCCGTTTAATTTAATATACTGAATACCGGTATTTAATGAGAAAACAATTCTGTTAGAGAGTGCGTTGTGAATAACAATTTAATGATAGCTAGAATAACCAATTTCTAATTTGAGAAAAGCTAATTTTGATATTAAAAATAATTGCTTATGTTTAATTAATTTAAATAAAGTTGATGGGAGTATTGCATTAAAGTTGCTGTTGTTGCAAGATTTCATTCTTTAACATTGTTGTAGTAAAACTGATATCTTGAATAATAGTGTTATTTTTAATAGAAAACTGAAATGGAGTTTATGCATCTAATATAGTGTATTTTAATTGCCGTGTTTTCATCATTTAATTACTGTTTTGTTTTTTAATTTATAGTTATTAATTCGTAATTTATTGTTTCATGCTATTGATTTTTATATTTTCTTCCCCCTTCTCGAACTACAAAAAAGGAATTCCTTGTTTATAAAACCTTTTCCTGTTATTATGATTAAGCTATTTTGCTGTTTGTTTGATATTTTTCAAACGCATTTGGATTCACGTAGTCATTCAGAAAATATTTTCTTCTAAGTTTCTGCAGCATCTAAAAGTCTTAAAGCAATGCTTAAAAATTCAGAAATATTTTTTTCAGAATGTTGTTTTTGTGTAGTAGTTAAAAGAAACATCATGTATTCGAGTTACAGACAAACGCTGATTCTTTTCCGTTGATTCAGAAATCATTTTTTTATAAATGTGAATTTTACAGCTTTTTAAAGTAAACGTTTAATAACAAGTACATTTAAATAGTTAAAAAGTAAACGTTTTGAATAGTAGACAGCATTGAGTATATTTTAATTATTCATAAAAAACTTTGGATCTTTTTCTTTATAGAACAACGCTACAAATCGTTTCTCTTGGAAACAGAACACGTGCCATATATTTTTTCTAATAAGATAATGTGAGTCAAACTGACACGTCTAGCGAGAGAACATATTTTCGTAATCAACTGAGTGGCTGTTGTAAAACATCTCTAAACGTAACAATTATACCTAGGTATATTTTAATAAACTAAGAAGGTTTCATTTTCATATCTTTCTGTTGACAAGAACAAGAATGAAATCATAATTTTGTTAAGAGATAGGTATAAACACCCGCTTAGTTTAACATCGGTTGGCGGGAATATCATTCTTCAGGAAGTTGCTGGAACGGTTTGTCCTATAACGAAAACGATCAGATGCCCTTTTTTCTTTGTTTTGATTTTGTATTTTAACACAAGACTCATAATCAATGATAATGCTGAATGTTTTAACAACTTAAAAAAGCATTTCAATCTCCTGAACTTGTACTACATTTAAACGTAACTTTAAATAATATAATTATGATAATATTCAATATTTTTAGAGATCACTTTATGAACTTTGAAAGGTAAAAGATAACTTTATGAACTTTAAAGATAGAACCATCTAAACCATTTAAACATAAATTTATAAACCTTAATTACAGGTGAGTATTTTTACTTAAACTCCACATACGCAACAGTGACTTTACCATTGTTTCTGTACATGTAGAGACAGGAAATCTTTATCGACCCTGATGTTGCATAAATTTATAACCATGCACCTGTTCCAACATAAACAAAAGGTATAGAAATAGTGAATTATTAACCGAGATATAGCATAATTACCGTCCCCATAATATTCTGCGATGTCATTTTAACCTCGTTCCATTTGTTTCATTTTCAGGCAGCGCAAATACCGCTCCGAGAAGGCTGATATCTTCTGTAAAGGTACTCTACGACTAAAGCAGGAAGTTGTATTGACAGACATTTGCGAATGGAAAATGTCAAGTCATCACCGAAAGAGAATGCCATTTTCCTGGTGAGTTCTTTGATTTCATCCGCAATGGTGCGTTCAGGTTTCGTAACGGCGACGCCGCTTTATTTTCCAGCTCTGAAAAAGGCTCGAATATTGGGGTCATATTTTGTGTTGTTGGAACTGGTGAGATAGATTTTTGCTCGAAATATTGTTGACTTTGGTGTCTGGGTAGCGTTAAAAAAAAAAAAAAAAAGAAAGAAAGAAATTTTTTGCCATGTTGCGACATTTTATGCAATGACGGGATATAAGTATTGCTCGTTTTGATTAAAATAATCGAAAACCTTCCTAACCTAGGCAAAAAGCAAACAAAACATATTTTCATAATATTGTTCCAAATGCTATGTCCGTATACTTTTTATTAAAACATTCGTCTGAAAATATAAATTTCTTTGAGTGCATTTCATTTTTCTAACATAATTTACCGTGTATATTTAAAGTTAATTTTAATCTTATTTTTAAAATATTTGGGATATTTATGTTCTTTCAGATTCAACGTGAAATGGATGAATTCAATAAACGTATTTAATATGCAAAGAATTTTGTTATAACAAAGTTTTACATATTAAATGCGTTTATTGAATATATATTTTTTTCTTCTAAGATTATGTGTGGATGTTTGTGTGTAACTATGTGTTTGTGTAAGATATAAAATATGAAGGAATATTGCTAAATTAATTATCAGTTACCTTTTTAAATTCTGCTTTTAATTTGGCTACATCCCTGTCCTGGAATCTGTACTGCGTCACTTACATCTGGAATGGTTCGCAGTGTTGTACTCTGGTCCACTCATCATTTAAAACTGAAACAAGGGAGCCGAATTCATAAATACCCTAGCTGTAGAAATAACCCAGTCTCCTTTCTCCCGTACTGTCGCTTCGCAAGCACGGAATTTGTGCTGCCTTCATCTATGGCTTTAAAAATGAGATTTGTGTATATGGAATTGCGGGGCGCTTGTATGCTGTGAAAACCAACGATATGTGTTTTAAGTAACTAATTATGGGTAAGTGAAGATATGTGTAAAGAATATTTCGAAATAATTTATGTGCTGAACTAGGCACCTTTATCTGCAAATACATCACTCTATCTATGCAACAGTTTCAAGCTATCGTCTAACCTCAAGTTACCTACAGTTAAATCATTACATGTATATATTATTATTATATTTAAATATATATATATTTCTTTCCTTTTTCTTTTTATTATATGTAAATATATATAATTAATTTTTGAGTATGAATTCGCAATCTGTCTGTAAACTGAGAGAATTTACTCCCCATACCACAAACCAGTCGTGATTCTCTCTCAATTCATAGGTACGTAACTAAGCATCCATGGCTTTTCATCACAATAATAAATAGGTCTTTGAAAACTAAAGCAGAATCATTTGTAATTATGCATATATCGCGCTTAAAACCAAAATCTAGTTGCCAAAGGGTTTCGCTGTTTTAGTTTCGTGGTAAAAGTTCGTGGGGATTATTGTTCAAGTTGGAAAATGTTCATTAATCACTACTACTGTAGCCGTAGGGAAACTGTTAAGCATTGCGCCGATACCGACAAATGGTTCTCAACGTATAAAATGCATTTAATATATTCATGAAAAATACACAGTAGCTTTTGGGAATAAGAATATTTCTATATGATATGAAATATCTATTTGGATATTAAATCTGGGTTGCGCTCGTCTTGGGATTTCGTGACATGGAAGAGTGTTGCATCGCGCCAGTAAAGAAGACTTTGACCTTGGGATTTTACAGAATTACAAGTTACCGAGTGAAAAGACGCATTACCAAAATTAAAAGTTAAAATTCGTTTTTTTTACTGTTTATGCAATAATGTGCTAAATTCTCCAATTTGTTTTTCAAAGATAGCTAGTCGATATTGTGATATGTTCTGATACTTCATAAAATTTTGTGGTGTTAATCGGGCCAGCCTCTTGCGCATTTCATGTATGGAATAGGAACAGCGAGGTAGAATTCTTTTAAATAAATATTTTCCTTGGTTATTTTTTGTTTTAAAATCAATGCTTTTAATGAATTTGTATTGTAGTTTATTTGTATTTTTATTTATTTTCCAGACAAAATGTTTATTAAGATATTTCAATAAGCTGTATATACCCTTCATTTTCATGGAATTTCCAATCTCATGTGACCCCCTAAATTCACGTGACATTTTACTCTCCAGTTTTATGTGACCGATTAATAACTTTTAATACAGATACCTTTTCCTCTACTGTTGTTGATGTATAGATTTCGCCTATGCCTGAAAAACAGGCAGGTGTTTAAAGTCAGTCAGAGCAGCACTCATTCAACATTAATCCAACTGGTATTCGTTTGCCATGACCTCTGAACGAATCCTTCCGAGATGAAGGCATGCCCTGTATAAACTAGCAGAGATATGAGTCACGCACGCATTTGTTTGCAGTTAACGAGAAAAACTCCGCAAAGAAAATGCTGGTAATTTTAGATGATTGTTGATTCATTTTCTTGTTGACAGATGTGGGTGGGTTTGATATATCTGAAAATTTGCGAGCGGCCATATTTTCGTAGGAGGAACAAATAAGTGAACGACGCAAAATAAGAGTTTTAAACGCGTCATTACCAATCCCATTTGACTGATTTTAAGACATTTTGTTTATCGATAGGATTTTATTTTCTGCCTAAAGTGAAACGATACGCTTGTTTCGTTTGATGTATGAGTGTAAAGAAGCCCTTTTGCGTTTCAGCTGCACATGCGTTATTTAAATAGCACTAAAGCTTAGAATTTAATACATTTTACGACAAAAAAACTTTTTGAACTCATAACTCACAGAGCGTAATAAATATTTAGTTAAAAGAAAAAAGATACAAAAAAACAGCCCGTATTCGATCATAAATTGTTTAATATCATGTTTGCTTTTCCATTAAATCCAATAAATATTGCAAGGTTGCTCTTAAGGATACAATTTTCCTTACATATCAGTGTCCGTATTTCATCTTACTTATGAGGAAAATTTTGAGAGAACCCACACATTTATTTTTCTGGGAAATGAAAAATAGAATGAAGCGGTTAAATAATTGTTTACCGTTTAACAGTACCCGAAATGAGTGTATATGATTATGGACAGCCTTTACGTGTTTTTAGAAATAAGGTCAAGAAATTAAATAAATGTCTTAAGCAGCTAATACTACAACATTTTCGGATTCATTCAGAATCATTTGTGCATAATAACTCTCTAGAAGAAAATGCTTAACATTTTTTCTGTGCGAATTTTGCGTATAGCAACTTATATAGTTGTTATGCTATTAAACTTTAAACTACCGACAGTAGCGTGCAAAAATAAAATAATTTGCAAATTATGTTTTTTTTTTTTTTTTTTTTTTTTTTTTTTACGAAATGTATTGAACCAAAGGTAGTGGAGCACGGCGATTTGTGCACTCATACTTCCTTACCGACATTCGCCGCGTTTCTCGCAAGAGTAGAGTAAATTTTAGAAGGCATCAGGTAAAATAAAAACCACAAATGTATAGATGACAGAATGAGATGGAGAATTGCCGGTAGATATGACGTAGGCCAGTTACAAATGCAGGTGGCTACAGAGATCAGTGTAACGCTCAGTTTCGTCTGCAATTGGTGGAACGTTTCAGGACATCGGATCCATATCGAAAAGACATGGACAAGATCCACAACGACGAATGAGGATCATTATTTTGCCATATCATCGCGGCGACACAGCATTGCTATAGTTTCACAGCTCTCATGTGAGCTGTGCGCTGTGCGCTGCCACTGGAACCCGAGTTTCATGGTCTACAGTTGCCCGAGGATTTCAGGAAATAGCACTGTATACCAGAAAACCCTCTTTTTGCGTTCCTCTCACTGCAGCTCACAAGAGAGCGTGTTTAGCATGGTGCAGAGAACATGCGTCTTGGACTAAACTTAAATGGAACACCATGCGTTTTACAGATATGTCAAAATTCACCTTGGACTCTGATTCTCGGCGTACCTGTATCTGGAGAAAGCTTGAAACAGGATCCCATCTCTTCTTGATTAGAGAAAAGGATCATTACTGTGTGTAGAGGTGTAATGGTTTAGGCAGGCATTTATGTTTGACGGCCGCTCATCCCTGCTTGTGTTTGATAAAGGCTTCATGAATGCTATGATGTATAGAGAGGAGATCTTAGAGCCATGCTTTTGACCTTTCTGAGCTGCAGTTAGTCCTGTGTTCTTGCTAATGGACAACAGCGCTCGTTCACATAGGCTCATTTGGTCCATGATTGCTTGGAAATGAGGATATTTGGCGCATGGATTAGCCAGCCAGATCTTCTGACTTTAACCCTATAAAGCATGTGTGGGCGGCTCTTAGAAAGGCAATTTCCTCTCGACATTCCCCTCCGACAACCATCCTGAAGTTGGAATTTGACTTGTTGTAGGAGTGGGATCAAGCGTCACAGGAACTACACTGCCTCATATCCGGTATCTGTTACGCTGCGCGACCTGACTGGCTGTGAGAAGGAACCATACCGCATATTAGACTCATTTTTAATTCGATTTTACAACGTGGATTTTGGACATCCCTACACTATTAGCTTCCCTACACTAATAATCATGCGTACATAAAATGACTTTTGAATAGTACATATCTTTTTCTGTTACAAACGTATATTCATACTAAATTTCATTAAAATCTGTGTATTAGGTTTTCAGAAATTCGACATAATATGCAAATTCTCTTAATTGTGCACACGAATGTAATTACCAAAGTATCAGTAATAGACTGCCTGTGGGACTTTTATTACCCGTCTGATTTTTAACTAGAAGTAACGCAAACCAAAATAACAGTTCAAATAAAAATATTTATTTATTAACACGTTGACCTGATGGTGAATAAAATTGAAAATTTAATAGGAACAAAAACTTGGCTTGCTTGCCTGTAGAAAAACAGCTTTGAACACAAAATTGAAATGAATGTAGAATACAAAATAAGCAAAATCTAATTTAAATCAGGGCTTTTCCTAACTAATCACAGAGAAATCAGAGCAAGGAGAAACTTTGCAGCAATACAAAATATAGAGCAGTATAACGGGCAGCCTGCGTTTACTCATAAACTCTCCGTGACCAAGTTTTAAGCTAGTTTCTGTATTGAATATTATATTGTTTAAACCTGTTTATTTATATTGTTTGAAGCGTATTTATATATTAAACTAATTTGCGCTCTGGTGGAAGTTGACGAAAGTACAAGTTATGGTAAAGCCATAATAATACGATAACTGGGTTAATTAAACAAAGTCTTCTAAGATGAAAATGGGAGCTCCTAAATGAATGAAAATATGTATAGCGCATCACTTTTAAACTCTACAAATGTTATCCGAAAATCTTCCATATTTTAGTCTAGGAAAAGAATAATTATTGCATAAATTTCCTTGTTTTACTAAGGCGTAGTATAATGTGCATTGAAAATACTCTAGGCATTTACAAAATAGCAGACCTTTTAGCCTAGAGCTTGCTATTATGTTTATTTAAATGTGTATCGGAAATTTGAAATCTTGAGAAAAAAAGAACTTGATTTCTTCTCAATAACGTTTCCGAGTCTAACTTATTATTATTTTTTTTTTGTTGCGATTTAAGATGCTATGTGAACATTGTTAATGCACAATGAAGGAAAGAGCCATCTCACATTAATATGTTGCATACGAAACGGCCGTAGGCTTTATTTATTATATTATTTTAAAGGTAATGCGCCCATTGGTATTTCTTTGTTACCGTCAGCTCCACATACCGTTGTCAAAGGTCAAAAATTGTAGTCAAAGTTTCTGTAGTATGCAAATTCCATTGAGATGGGTCGAAAGTATTTTGCATTTTCTGGTAAAAAAAGAATTAAATTAAAAAATCGCAGAAAACCAAATTGTCAGAAATTAAGTACTTTCATTATTAAAAATACAATTTATGGAGAAGAAACAGCACATTTCGATCACAGGGCACTTTTTGTATGGTATTAATCAAAGTATTAAATATTTTAAGCCTTTTCAGAATAAATGTTTCCGTATCTGCTATATCTGAGGCTTATGTCAAGAAGATAAGATGCCGCATAAAAGCACCCAGATGGCAGCAAGAAAGCTAAAGGGAACCTGTTCTGGATAATAATTCACTTTCGTGTTTGTTGTCCATCATGAAATAATCACCTAATGGAACTGTTTATCCGCTCCGCCCAAACGACAAACCGAACGCGAGACACAATAAATTCTAGTTCTGTTTTTGCTGTTGATATTTTTAGCCTACCCTCACCTATTCTTTGTTTGCTAACATCGTACACGATGGAGCGTTGATGTGCTTTATCTATCAATATGACTCAGTCAACACTGATGCTAGTTATTTCTCCGGCTTTTACCGTTTTGTCCTTTTTCTCCCTTCTTTCTTGTTCACAGCCCTCTTACAAATGGGACCACTGAGAATGTTTTCGGAAAATGGGTGATGTTTATATTTGTAGTAACTGTGTGCTCAGGGCGTTGCTTACGATTTTCAATGGTCATTATGTCTAGCAAAATATTGAAATAAAGGTATGTTTATTTATCATACTGTTAGATTTGCAAGCAATTCAAAATCGATAGTTGTGGGTGTAGAAGCTAATCATAGGATGTTTAAATACTCTTTAAAAGTTATTTGAATTGATAAAATGAACACTTAAATGCTCTGTCAATATTTTACTGTTTCATTAATGGAGTCATTATATGTATTTATTGATTGCACCCATAAAATCTCCTGTAAAGTGCCTTGCAGTGTAATAGCGACTACAAATGACAAAAAGTGAAGTTTTTGCGTTAAGGATGTTCTCGAAAAAAATTTTTTGCCATCAGTATTGTGCATGAATTCTATTGTGTAGTTACTTTTTGAAAGGCACATAGTGTAGCAATTTTACACAGCTAAAGTGCTAATGCTTATTGTGTCACTTCGTTCAGGTGGAATCATTTAATTCTCAACCTTATAGTAGTTAAAGTTTGCCTATTATGCTTGTATTTACCCGCTTCTAGCATGCTCGCCTTTTCTAAAAGCGAATTCTTCGATTTCCTACTTGTGACAGGTTAGCGATAAGAGTTATACATAGGTCAAGTTGCGTATACGGTTGAAGTTAGATCTGTTTGCTGCATCGTTTGAAGCAGGAAAAACTGGGTACTAAGTTAATTACTTAAAACTGGACATCTGGCTAAGTTGGGACAAAGATGAGTGCCGTATGGTTTAATTGCTCATAGTACGTTAAAGAACTTATATCTCGTTGAGATTGTCTTGCATAAAGAAAGGATGCCCTAACAGAGGATTTTTAGAAATAATGTGAGCATATTTCACAAACAAGAGTAAACTATGTACGTGAACATTCTGACAAGTGTACCAGATATCGAAGGTGGCACGCAGAGCTGTCGCGAATCATGCAAATGTTACTATTAACATTCACCTGCAAATGATAACAACTCGTTTGAGCATTCCTAATAAAAAGTACTTTTACGTAAACTATATTTTTTATTCTTCGTGTCTTAAGTAATTCCTTTAATTTTCTATTTTTGGACAACAGACGGATTCTGTTCTATAACGTAAGAGGTGAAAGCTTCTGAAAAGTTTTTAAATTTCGTAGAGATGTAGCTTTTCTTTTGTTCTTTTAAGGCTGTTGATGTTAATGAATTTCTGTGTGACAGATGAAACTGTTTAGGTTTCGCTGTTGTTTAGCCACTATTTTATTTCTTTATAAAAAACCCCTCTTCTTTATCGATCATCGACATATTTAACTGAAAACTCAAAATCTCGCAACTTAATAATTTTGAATTCCTGTTATCGTTATTTCTAGCAATGACAATAATAGTATTTTTGAATATTACCCTAACAGACGCCTACTAATGAAGTTTGCGTTTTGTGTTTGATAGTAGTAGATCAACACGCGATAGTAGTAGATCAACACAACTCCTACTGCGAATATGGGCATGTGGAAGCCCAAATTTGAAATTTGTTTTATTATCGATTTCATATTTTGTAAACCTTTAACGAAATTTTGATTAACAAACTCAAGGATTTCAAAGTGAGCAATGGCAACGTTGTGCAGAAAAAACATTTTCATCTCCAGCGCGTGAGACTGCATATCGGAAATTATAAAGATATGCTCAATTTAAAACTATTCTGAGATTTGCTCTTGAACTGAATTTTATGGTTTAAGTGCGAAGACCGCGATATTTAATAAAGTAAACAGATAAAATGTTAAAAAAACGCCCCTTTGGAACGTAATTTAAAATCTGGAACCTTTCAGATCTTCTTTTTCTAAAATACATTTTGTTGTTTACATCGTTACATAAACGCACATATGCATGGAATACATTTTTCATATAATAATATAACTAAACTCAAAGATACCAAAAAGTGAAAATGCTTATATGGAGGTAATACCCATCAAAACTCTTCTTGTTATATTTCTTTCTGAAAACCAAGGTATAGACATTACTGGAACAAATATGGTATATGTAATCCTATATCTTTAGGATTAGTAATTAGAAATTATAGCACTTAGCTTTTCCTTGCTTAATAATTTCTGTTAACAGTTTATGAACAGCGATGAGGTTTTTGAAATATTTTTTGTATTGCGAAACTAAATATTAGAGGAGGCGGTAAAGTTTGTGGGACTTTGTAGTTCATTCGCTTCTTTGTCTCTGAAATTTGGTTTTTCAGTTATGAATACTTTGATCGTATCATCTTTGTAGCTTTTGCTAGAAGAGCTATACTTTCACGTGGCTTCGTTAAATTTTAAATTTCTTAAAACTGGTGTGTAACGAATTTAAAACAAATATATTAGCTTTTAAATTTGGTGTGAAAACTCTGCAAGAAACCATCATCCTGTTTACTGAATTCTTTATAAGTTCTTGTTTATTTAGTAGATATTTTCTGTGAATTCACTGTATAATGAAAGCTATAATACACTAAAATAATAAAGCATGCAGTTAGCGTCGCGACAACTTCCCGTGTAATAAAGTTTTTTATCCAAGAAATCTGATTTTTCAATATTCTGAATTAAAACTCAGAAAAATATAGACTTTTCCCGCTGAATGCAGAGCATATTACGTTTTCCCGCCTAAAGACATATTTTTATCGTACCTAGAATGAAAATGTTTTATTAAATCTTATTAATTCACTAAGTTTTAAAGGTATATGTACAAAATTGTTTTTCCTTCATAAATAAAAAAAATGTTTTAATGTTATATGGGCTATCTTCTGAATTAGCAAGCAATCGATCTGTCGACTATGAGGACCGTCTCTAGTTATATAATGGGAAATTACAGTTTCTGAAGATTTCCCACGGCTTTCATTGTAGTTGGATACAGCGTAGAAAGCGATGTGCTAGCTGCATCCACTAATTAGTCGATAAAATCAATCCGTGCATCTGCACAGTCTTCATACATGTGCTGACTGCTGAGTCTCTGAAAATGCTGGAACTGCTATGAAGTTGTATGCATTATGCTAACAAGTTTCTACAACAATGAGTTAGTTCTGCAAAAACCTAAAACGTAGAACTGATAAATTTATAGACTTTTGTAAAAATCTGTAATTTGAAACTCTTGTAGATTTGAATTATTCACAGATCCTGTTGCTTTTCATCAGAGTTTCTCTTTGTATAAGTCTTCTCCTAAGGAAGTTCATACCCTCTAGTCCTGAGAAAACTTCTTAATATTTAAATATAAAATGTTAATTTATAATTACGTTGTTTTTGTAATATTCTCTGTTTATTCATAATAGCATCACATTTCACACATGAAGATGATTTTCATGGAATTACAAACTGTTTTAAAGATTAATAGTTAGCTCAAACGAAATTAGTCATGCCCCTTTCAGATTAATGCATGAATTTTACGTATGTATTAATGGAATTATGTCTGATGTAAGACTTCATTGGTGTGCCGCATCTTTTTTTATGTGCTATGATTTGACACTGCATGTTTATTTATTCTAGAACAATAAAAATAATAGTCATGATGTTGTTTGAGTTCCCTTTCCGTTTCTATTAAAATTCCTTTTGCGTGTTTTAATAATGCTTGCTAATAATATCCCTGAACATTACATGCAGTTTTCTATGAATACGAACGATTCAATCAAAAGAGAATTCTTACTTCTGTCTGCAAAATAGCTTTTGTCTGGAAAGAACATTTCAAATGATTCCATATTATTCATCGATCTTAGCGAATTACATAAATATTCTCAAAGCTACTGTCCTATGAAGCAGTTGCACTTTCTTATTATTCAATGTCATCTTCCGAAAATTTGCTCAGCATTGAAACTTAAGTTGATTTCTTTGTAAGTGCGTACTTTAAAGGGAGAAATGGTACTTTATTTAATGACCCCTGGTGAATGCAATCTTAACGTTGTTTACATTTAATTTTTATGCGGTACTATTTTCATTTAAAAGTGGAAGAAAGGCAGATATTAGCTGTTTCCAGTATAACGTTTATATGGAATTCGAAGCGGTGCCAGAAATTTCTACGTCTTCAACAAGTAATTGTTAAAAGATTTAAAAACAACAACAGACAATGGCAATTAAAATCTGCGTTATCTACAAATTTAAGGAAGTAAACTTGACTATTCAAAATGATAAAAGTTTTCTGTACAGCTTTAGAAATGGTTTTTAGTTCTAAGACAATACTTTAAAAATAGCGATGGCGTAGCTATTTCTTATTCTATATCTGTAAATCGATTGTCATGTTATCTATTGGTTTTTGTGATGCTGCTTAAAATAATTGCTTATATTCTGACTCTTCCGATGTAGAATCAATATGGTAATGATACTCAAGTGATAGCTAAAATTACAGCAGTGCTTTTGATAAGGGAAAATGAGAGAATTCTTAGAATATCGAAAAACTAGCCCTAATTAAAATCTTTCGAAATGATACTGAAACAACGTAATTTATTCTAGCTTTGCAATTTAGACAATAAAACATTTGAGAAAGTAATGAACTTTTCCTCATTATTTTTAATTATTTAAAATGAAAAGGTTTTTCATTCTTTCTTTTCCTTTTTTTTTTCCTTGTGCGCCAAAATAACTTCACAAAAGAAAATATTTTTTCCGCTACTGAGTATTGACTACATTTACGATCATTCCTGAATCATAAATTAACTAGCAGTAGAATAGGCTATATATGCAGCCATTTAAAAGTATTTCTCCCGCCTTCTTAGCATGCCTTCGTGGTATAATGGTCAGCACGCTTGGCGCGTATTCGAGAGGTTAGAATCCCGTCGAGGGCATTGCTCATTTTTCATGGCTTCTGCTTCCAATTAACCTAATGTCTCTACAAGTAGTAGTTTTGCGTGGACTACGTAGTTCTACTTAATAGGGACTACTCCTTGCGTAGGACTACTTGTCCCTACCTAGATATTGCGTTTCAAGTGCTGAACTATTTTTATTGGGAACCCGAGAAGCAGCACTTGGTTTTTCCGTATATTAATATGAATTATTTTAATTGTAAGGATCGTCTGACATATGCGTAATATACAAGAATTATAGTTTTATTACTGATGATGTGGGCTTATTGATGCAATAATTTAAGATAAACTAAAACAAAGTACGAAACTAATAGCGCTGAAACTACGTTTAGTTTAGTAATATTGCGGGTGATGGTTTTGTGGCTTCCTTGTACGAAGTAAAGAAGTATTGTAATCTCGAGAATTATGTTATTTCGATGGAAATATCCATTTTGACCGTTCCCGAATATCCATCTGAGCGATTTTTTGCGTGACATTTGCACATACGGATTGAATAAAGGACTCCAAAGCGAATCGTAAAATGGATTTAATATATATTCAAAAGGTTTTTTTTGTGACTTACGTATGTTCATGGTGGACGTACGTTCATGGTGGACGTACGTATATATCTCGCATAAATGAAAACCTGTTAGTCTTAGAAGGCTGAAATGTCGCATATGGGACAGCTACAAAATCTAGATGCGCACTTCTCTTTTTTGTTGCAATCGGCAGTGTAAATCTCACTAAAACATGCGTAAACCTCAAAATGATAATTTAAAATAGCAATTGCCCTTAATTCCACCTCTCTATTCTAAAAAAAAATTATAATGAAAAAGACACAGCTTTGTTGATAGCGTAGAACGTAGATCCATATTGAAGAGGAATAATTCTGAATGCATAGAATGCTAAAATGTTGAATCCGTAAAGAACAGTAAACTTGATAGTCGAATAAGATTAAATATTCATTTTTATTTCAATTGACATTTGGAGCCACAATTCACTTGGCACTCTAATCGTGCTTATTCAAGAACATTACACTTTCGATACCGTTGCGATAGGAAGAAAAGCAGAGCATTAAATCGTGTATCTATATTTACATATTACAAAATTTGTAAGATAAAAAATCTGTAAATCAATTTTATAATTTAACAATAGCCTCTTAGTTCCTCATTTTTAATGTGCGTAGTTCCTCTCTCTCTCTCTCTGTTCTAAAAATAGTAATGCCTATTTCTTCAATACGTCATTTCCAGATCAGTCTATCACACATGACTTGCGTAACGCTATTGACGTAGATAATTCCGAACCTGAACTCAGAATTTCGAGAACTAAAACCTTTCTCTTAATAGAGACCTAAATAACTCTTTGGTGTGTTCATTTTGTTGCATTTTTTTCCCTATTTCCTTTGAAGAATATTAATTAGTCCCTTTGCAGAGCAATTTATAATAAGAGACATTTTTATTTCAAAACATAAATCAGTTTTATTAATTTAAAACAAAAGTGAGTTCATTGCCGTAAACTTATTTGATGTGGAAATTCTAGGAACCCAGTTTGGTTTCAGTTTAATAACTATTTTTTCCATGTAAAAATGTTGTTGAACAAAATTTAACTAAGCTGGTTTTCGTAATAAATGAATCACAGCATGAATGCATCGCAAGAATCTTTGGTGAACGGTTATGTTATAGAGAAATAAGTTGCGGTCTTAATCAGGCAATGGTTTAAATTGCATAATGGTGTGACCCAAGAACTCTCCTTTATATGATTCTTGCAATTACATTTCTCCTTCTAATAAGAATTTTCAAAATTTTCACTTTGTCCATAAAATCAATCTACAAAGTTATATTTTGCAGGACTCTGCTATTAGAAAGTAAGAATATTATGAGTTTTAAAATTTATTACTGTAACTACGAATATTTGCGTTACAAGTTTGCAAGAAGCGGTCTTCAATAGGGATTTATAAAATTCATATATTCAGAGTATTTAGAAATCGAGAAATCGAAACAGTGATGCTTAAATCAAATCCTTTCAAATTTCAATAATAAATATTTCTTCCCATAAGAAAAATCATGTAATAAATGTTGCATAGAAGACCCTTAAGTTTAATTTTTAAACCTGAGAGTGATTTCTGGACTAATTTATGTTTAAAATATCGTTTATTATTTAAATGTTCGATCTAATAGCCTTTTCTCAAATATGAGTTTGCATCGTGCTTTTGATGATAGAAGAATGTTACGTAAAATTTTCAGGGGTTTTGGCGCTACCGGTTGCTGCGTGATTAAGACTGATGAATACTGGTAGTTCGACCTTGGTTCAGGCCGCAGCGAATGGCTGGTTTTCGTGATTTTTCCCATGTTTAACGTGAATACAAGCCAGTTTCCTTCAGAAAGTCTTTCACAACTGCTTCCCTTTCCTTAAGCTGATCACCCTCTTCTGCTTTGCCACATTCAAATAACGTAACCTAACCTTCAGTGATATTGTTTTTCATTCCTTTTTAACTACTCCTTTGAGTCCAGCAATTTGGAGAGTTTTGCATTTCGAAAGAGCTCTTTCCAGCTGTCTAAAAGCGTAAAAATCCGCAGCTGATGTGTAACTGATTGCCACAGATTATGTCAAAAAGATATATATCAAATAATAATAAAAAAATGACAAACATTTTATCTGACAAAAGTCTTCGTACACTTCAAAAAAATCTTGACATATTAGTAAATACTAATTCAGAAGTCAAACAACAAAAATCAGCGTTATATTTACAAAATTTTCACAGGACTAGTTTCGATGGTTTTACCGAACCACCATCTTCAGCTGCAAAACCGCAAATGAACAAGATAGGAAATAATGATTAGATAAGATAAGAAAGCCTGGACAAGAATAAGCAAGTGGCGCCATCTGTTGGTAAAACCAGAACTAAAACATAATTTCTTTAAAGGCCGAAGGCAAATTTGGATTGGAATTAGGATCGTTAACTAGAACAGAAAGATTTTTATGAATGTGAAATGCCTCTAGAAAATCCAGTTCTCCAATGGAAGATGTTTTTTGAATAATTTTGGCAGCAGAAAAACTGAAAGTGTGGTTTTCGGACCAACAATTTTGAGCAACAGAAGACTTCTGTGTTTCCTTTTTTCTAACATATGCCTCATGTTCCTTGACGCGAAATTTTAAGGCTCTCTTAGTTTGGCCAATGTAAATTAAACCACACTGGCAAGGAATCCTATAAATACCCCAGGAATTCATATCCGGAATGGGGTCCTTGAGTATGGAACTCGGAATTTTATTGATGGGAGAATAAACAACCCGAAAGTTAAATTTCTGCAAAATATGTGCAACTTTATAGCTAATTGATGGAAAGAAGGGAATGACAACAGAATTTTTATAATCTCCTAAAACAAGATTGTGCCTTTTAGTGTGTTGAGATGAGAATTTTTTAACTGCTTGATTAATAATGTTGGGTGGAAAGCCCCTGTCAATAGCTATTGCTTTTAAATACTTTAGTTCTTCATCAAGGGCTAGTTTGGAGGAGCAAACTTGAAGAGCACGGAAAACATAGGAATAAAATGAAGCTAACTTTTGTTTAGTCGGATGACATGATTTAAAGTGTGGTGGAAGGCAAACCGATGAAGGTTTACGGTAAACCGTAGTACTGAAGTTGGATGTGTTACGTGTGACCAGAATGTCGAGAAACGGAAGAGAATTGCAAGTCTCAACTTCAAAAGTGAACTGAATAGCAGGATCAATAGAATTCATTGTTGAAAGAACTTTATTTAAATCATCTTTATTACCTTCAAACAGAGTAAAAGTATCGTCTACGTAGCGGAACCATGCCGGGAAGTTTAAAGTTTCAAACAATTTTGATTCATAATAATGCATGTAGATATCAGCCAGGATGGGACTGAGGGGGCTTCCCATGGCTAATCCCTCAGTTTGCTTGTAATATTTATTTTGGAAAACAAAATGTGTTTGTTTCAAACAGAGTTGAGTGAGAGAAATTAGCTCATCAATTTCGATGCAAGAGAAATGAAATTCGCGAAGTCTGGTTTCTAGACATCTTAATGCACCCTCCACTGGGACATTGGTGAATAATGATTTTACATCAAAAGAAACCATGAGTAAATTACTAGGAGAAATGTTTTTAACTTTTTTTACAAACTCTATTGAATTTTTTATGGTGTAAATGTTATTGTCTAATAGAGTTGAAAATCTAGAAACTAAATATTTAGCTAATGGATACGAGGCAGTACCTAAATTTGATACAATAGGGCGGAAAGGAATACCACTTTTATGAATTTGGGGAAGAGCATATAATCTGGCACAATTCGCAACAGATGGGATAAGTGAATATTTTAAGTTGGCTGAAATGATTTGCGAAGATTTGATCGCAGTTTTTATTTTTGACAAATCCGAAGGTGAAGGATCTTTAGGGATCGGATTATATGGTCCTTCGTTTAAGAGTTTAGTGACACCATCGATGTAAGTGTTCCTATCCATGACGACTATCTGGCCACCTTTGTCGGCCTTTGAAATAATAATATCCGGGTTAGAATGAATTTCACGCAATGTAGCTCTTTCTCTCGCAGTTAGATTTGGTTTCAAAGGTTTATTATTCAATTTCACATTATGAGCGATAAGATGCCTAATCATTTCTTTCTGTGAATCTGAAACTGTACTGAACTTGAAAGCTTTTTCGATAAGAGCCAAAATTTTTGGAATCGAGGGTTTACAGGTTTGTGAGAAGTTAAAATTATATTTTAGAATTCTCTCTTGTTCTTTTGAAAGACTAACATTAGAAATATTAACTATTGGCTTGATGTTTACAATGGGAAGATTTTTTGAACTACTTGAACTGGAAGATTGTAAAAGAAGTTTTTCGAATTTAACTGCAAGGGTGTTTTTTTGACGGTTAACTGCATTCTCCGTTCTAGACCAAGACTTTTGTTCAAGGGCAGTGAATTTTGGATATGATTTAGCGAGTTCCAGATGAAGCTTATAGAGTTCACGTTCAATTTTGGACAATTGTTGACGTGTATCCCTTATGACGGACCGAAGTAAGGCAAGCTTGCAATTTAACAGAATTCTTGAAACGCGACTCGAAGGTTTTTGATTAGATTTGATTTGAATAAAATTGGGGATCAATTTTCTACATTTACATTTAAGTAAAAAGTCAAGATGATTCAGGAATTTTTGCCGTTTCAGCCGTAATTTAGTGAAACGATTAACGGATGAAGGCATGATAAACAATACAGAAAATCAAACTAAATTAACTAAACAATAATAAAGCACATACAAAACAGCAGAAAAATCCCTCACTGAAATTAATAGAAAACAAAACGTTTGTAAGCAAAATGCATGAAATCAGACAAGCAAAGCACAATATCCAAATATACAAAATATAAACATAACTTAAAAATTGCAAAAAAAGTACTTACCGAAACTCATGCAATCACAAAATGGCGGCCACACCACGTGCAAAACAGAAAGCAAAAAGTAAGCCTGTTTGGGGCTTCTATAATTAAGACATAATAACACGCCGAATAAATACTAATTAAGAGTACTAATTCAGAAGTCAAACAACAAAAATCAGCGTTATATTTACAAAATTTTCACAGGACTAATTTCGATGGTTTTACCGAACCACCATCTTCAGCTGCAAAACCGCAAATGTAATTTATGTGACTTACCAAAAGTAAGAGAATATTCTAAGCATTTTAAGTTGTAAGTCTTTACTTATTTTTGCTAGAGGTGTAATTAGACTCTGATATTGATGTCAACGTCGGTAGATTTTCTGTTGCTACTGAAAATCCGGTTATACCCACTGCTATTAGGTCTGAGCCGATAAATCTATCATCTTTTCGTCACTACAGACTCCTCAACTTTAGAAATATTAAAAAAGGTACATAATGTTTCCGGGTGTTCATTTGAAATCATGTTTAAATGTAAAAGTAAGGATTCATGATTTTTCTGATTCCGATTAATAATGTTGGCTATTTTGCTGTCCGAAATTTTAATATCATGCATTTCGCAACGTTTTTGAATTTCCGAATATGAATACCTTTCTTCGGAAAGAGCAAATCGTGCCTTTCGTTTCGCAGCTTATTTACATGCGACATTTCAAAAGAAGAAAAATTTCAAGGTAGCAGACGATATTCTCATGTCGAATTTATACGCAGTTGCTTGGCGTTCTGATTCCACAGCAATAATTTTGTTAGATCCTTCTAAAAATGGATTGACGCGCTCTGTAAGTCACCTGATATTCTCGATCATGAAGCCTCTTGATACTTGATATACTAAAGCCTCTTGGTTTTCCCCATGTGTAACGTGTATACGAGCCAGTTTCCCTTAGAAAGTCCTCCACGAAAGGCATCCCTCCCTTTAGGCAGATAGCCCTCGTGTGCTTTGCCATAATTAAATACACCACACACCACTAAAGCCTCTTGACCCATAAAAGAAGATGAATGTAAAGTATACGACAAGTATTTGTCTGCAATTTTTTAAATTGGTAAATATTTTCTTAAATTTCATCATTTATGTTAAGTGTCTTGTTGCTTTAACTTTTTGGTAACATATTTTTTAAAATGCGATCAAATTCATATATTTTACTTATCTCTGGAATAACTGACAGAATTTAGGATTTGCTTACTGCTGTGATCCAAAATAGTAAAAATATTATGAAATTTGCACGCGGAATTTGGACTGCATTGTAGCATATGAGAAATTCTGATAGATAAAATGAGAAGTCTGAAAAGTACGTTTATGTCCACTCAGTGAGAATGAATTTGGAAAGAATATAAAAATAGCCTTAGCACAACGGTGTATAGTCTTGATTTCATTAGTTATTAGGAAGATATGTATATGGTATCGACAATATCAGATTATGGGCACATTTGTTTCAGATTTATATTTCTGAAGGCGACAGCGGTTCTGTCGTTGTCTGTGGAACCTTCTCGTATGATATGTAAGTATAACTTAGTATATCTAAAAACATTTTTAAACGTTGCATGCATCCAAATAATTATTACCTGCCTTTATGCGCCTTGAAGGTGGGAGTTTGCCTAGGTCATTGATTCCGAGCTCAGGGATTCCGAACCCTTTTCTTGAATCGACCCCTTTTAAAAAATGTTTGTTTTCATGGACTTTTTAAAGTTTTCCTTAAAATGTCCTAAAATACACAGCGTGCAACATCATAATATAAATAATTGCAGATAAATAAAGATAATTTTTAATAATAAATTACTAAAAATTCGATTTTAATTAATGTGATGATTGCATTTGGTGTAATGATGCAATTAGCGTGATATTTCGCATAAAATTCACCTCGTTCAAAAATATTCAGCCTGTTTCTTTTCGTCCGCAGTAAATTATTGACTTGACAAAGCTTACTTTCAGGTAAGAAGAGGTAAAATTCAATAATGCTGGTTTGGTAACATCTCTTTTGGGGACGGATAATTCTTTAAAATAATTTTTAAATTCCAAACATTAGTGTACTCATGTGTTCTGAATAAGACTTGCGCTTGTAAATCCTCTTCCAACGCACGCAGTCAACTGTTCTTGCATCATAATATCAAGATCCCAGTTCAGGCGTTCTATGAACCATGCTGACTCATTAAAAATTTTAATGTCTTGGAAGCCAGCATTGCAGTCTTAAATTTCGAAAGTGGCTTGTTTTATATTTTCTGAGGAAATACAGTCCTTTTCAACAATAGTCAATAACATTAAATTATCAAAGTAATGGAATTCATTTCTATTCAGTGTGGATATAAAATCAGTGTGAATATAATTTATTATTGTGACGTTAAACTATGAACATATATCAGCCAACTAGGAGATATTTTTTTTATTAAATGTTACTAATTGTCTCGCCATAGGATTGTCAACTTCAAGGGAAAATTTTATCACATATAAAAAGTATCTATTAAATGCAGGAAATAGTTATTATGTCTATAAAGCGCTGTAAATAGTAGTCTTGATTATGCCGATCAATTTACCGGTGTATATTTGGCTATCGACCCTTTGATCAGTGTTGACCCCCGTTAAAATTTCATCGATCCTCAGGGCGTCAGTGCCGACCCCATGGAAACCCCTGGTTTAGTTGGATAATGTAGTGCCGTACTTGGCCATTTGCAACCCAACCCAGGTTCGAGGACGTAATTTTGTTCCAGCGAATTGAATCTACTGAATCTCTTTTGGGTAGTGTTAAACGAAATATCGCATATGTGATTTAAACTTTACGTACAGGCATATGTGATTTAAACTTTACGTCTAGCAACTATCTGGATTTAGTGGCGTTGCTACTTCTGCTTGCGCAGCTAAAGACTTGACATTTTACGTAGAAGATATCTTTAATTGTTTGGCCCTTAGGTATATAATTTTACAAATGAAAGCGTATGTCTCATGCTATAATCAAAAGCGCTATTTTGCGACTTTTTCCTCTCCTCATTAAAAAAAAATCGTGATTTAAATATTATTCTTAGAAAATCTTTAATGGGTATTAATTTTGCATTGCGATGCTTAGCATATGTATTTTATGTTTCATAGAGAATCAGATTACTCTTAAATCAAGTACCAGACAAGTAGAACAAAGGACTTTCATTGTTTGTTGTTGTTTGCAACGCATGCTATAAACAGCTTGTGTGCTTATAGTATGAAATCTGATGCAAATACTATTTTGTGTTCAGTCATTCCACTTTTATTCAAATATGGTTATGTCTGCAATCTAAGAACTAAGTACTCGAGAAAGCAACCGTTTTCATACAATGAAGCGGCAGAGATGCATGAATTTCAAGCTGTGTTTTGAGGTATAAGTTTAAAATCCTGTCGTTTTTGTAGAAATCTCTCAACGTTGACAATGTGCCCATAGTTCATTTCTTTATTGGTTTGCTTTCAATATCATTACTGATTGCATATTTGATGTTCTTCTCATTTAAAAAATACATACGCGAGAACCTTTCTGTATAGATTCATTTCGAAGCAAATTTGTTTTGACTTTCTATTTAGAAAAATTTTCTTCATTTCAGAAATCTCCAGTTAGAATTCAGAATTTTTTGGAAGATACCGAAATACTAATTAAATTACCACTCTAAAGTAGTTTTGAAGCTGTTATTCATGTGTAAAATGCTCATCATTTGTGACTTAACACTGCTCATTAATCCATGCGCAGTAAGTTTAGTTTTTCGCGGATCCTGTCACTTCGTCTTAATCCCCTTAAACCGAAATCCGTGACAGTCGGAATCTTAATCTATTTAAATGTTATTTTAAATTGTTCTTCTATTATGCTTTCTATTTAAATGTAATGGGATAATAGTAAATTAAACTTTATCGTATCATTATCCAGAAGGCGGTTTCAAGCATCTCAAATAATGGGATAATGATGCACCGAGTGTTTGTCTCTTCCTAAAGACTCGTTCAAATTCTCGATATTGTTTTATTAATGCGACCGATTTCCACTTCCTTTCCTTTTGGAATTCGTTTAACTTTCGGTGTGTAACGGGTGCTTTAAGGAGAAGAGAAATTGGATGTAATTCCGCTCTAAAAGTTACCTACAAGTCTAATGGAAAGCATAAAGGGTGAAAGGAGCAGGAAACCGAGTTGCTCTAATTCAATCATATCGTCGTTAGAGTTCTAATTTTGTACGTCATTCTCAATTAGGATCGAATTTTCTGGCTTACTTGTCTTCTGAGTACCTTTTTCGCTCTTGTGTAATTGGAGTCGTGCAAGCCGTTTAAAAGGTACAGGGACGCCATTTAAACTAATTATTAGAAGCAGAAAGTTTTTAATTATTTTCTTTGGTTCTAAGGTTATGTAAATATATAGACGTTAGTATTGGTCTGAAAAATAATGAGGCGGAGAAAATACAAACTCGAAATACTTATAGGTTACTCTGATTTTAAATTTTTCTAAGTTTTTTATATGGTTTAAATATTAGCAATAAAAACTCCGTTTCTTCGAACTAGTGAAAAGCAGAGCGATTTCCGATAACGGTGATTATAGATAAGTCGGTGACGGGTGTTATATATTCTTTTGCTGGATTCACGTAAGCGTCTCTTGGCTGTTTGGTTTCACCATCTTGGAAGGCAGAGCGCAATCAAATATTTGTTGATTTCATTTCTGAGAGTACTTACTGAGCAATATTTTACTGAGCACAAGACAAAATTTCATTGAAAAAACTTTTCGATAAATGTGGATTAAAAGTTCACCTTCACAACAGAGATCTCAGCCCTCTATTTTTGGATATAAAAATACAGAGATAAATTCTTTTCGTTGCAAAATATGCATTTATTTTTGAATAATAAGAAAATGAAAATTATCGTTTTTCGGGTTTCCGAAATTCAGTCTTACTTTACGTTGTTTCAATTAAATGTAATTTCAGTTACACCAGGTGTTTTTGTTAAAATATCAATTTCCTTTGCTTTTAAAATATTTGATAGATGAGTAAAATCTTAAATTTCAGAGGCTTCCGTCTAACTTTAATTACCTGCGAAACAAAATAATTTAAAGACGTTGGAGTGGGGGAGGAACACTCATTTTTCAAAATCGTTATTTCTAGATAGTTGTGAAGCATAAAAGGTTAACTTAGAAGTTATAATCTCGATTCTTGTGGGTACAATATCTTAATACTTCTTTTATTTCTTCCAACTTTGTTGATACAAATAAACGCTACTGATCTATGACATCACAAAAATCAAACTTGCATAAACTTACGTAAAATTAAAGCTTAGAAAGTATAGCTTAGAAAGTAGTACTTTTTAACATGTGTTCCTTTTCGATACTTAATGCTGAATTCCTCTCAATGTGGAGCCGAGAACATATATGTAAACGGTCATAAAATTTACGTAAGTAGGTAATTTATTGCAGAATAGTAACTTGGTGATTATCTGCCAGAGGAGGAATAAATTTATAGAGAAATATCTGCAAAGCCCACTGAAGTATTTTGTAAGTAATTTAATAGGCGATGAATGTTTTTAGATTTACGTTAACTCATGCTTGACCCTCTTCGAAAACTGTCTAATTCTCATTATGGTACTGTCTGGAAACTTAACCGTTAAAATATTAAAAAGCAAAGCACATCATTAAATCAAGCTAGAAGGGAATCAAGCCAAAGTAAAATTTAAAATTATACCCCCCCCCAAAAAAAAACAGTATTAGTTTGGCAAACTCTGTCGATTTCGAGAGGTGATCGGACTCAAGTCCCTCTTGAAAATGTTTTTGCACCTGAAGAAGAGGGATCTTTGCCTCACCATCCTTTAAATCAATGAAGTTTTATTCAAAATCTTCAGTAAAGATAAAACCAAAAATACTTATGCGCCTAAAAAAGAGGGATTTATGATCAGCCCCGAAACCGATAGTTTATTTCAAAATATACTCGAAAGCAAAATTGCTTTTTTCTCTAATTTTAAATTGCATGATCGGACAAGAAATAATAATTAGTAATTGTTTGTATGCTATTAGTCGGAAAAAATTAAATATTTTTGTATTTCTCAATGTACTTGATCAGTTAATTAATCAAAGCTGTAATTTTTCAAATGTGTGCAAGATTTTCGTGCGTGTTTTTACTATTTTTTATTTTTTTAATTGTAGTGATAAGTAATAATAAATTAGTTGAAATAATTTTTAATTGGCTACATTAAAATGTAATTTTATTAGAAAAGGGAAAAAGAATTCACCGTATCTGTTCTAGCAAAAGAAATCAGTAACACCTAAAATAGCTGATTTAGAAAGTTTCGCCAGGAAATTCTAGATTGTTGGATTAAATATTTTCTTCTAGAAAACAAATCTCAGCGCAGGTTTTGAACCGTAAAAAATACTTTTCATATATTAACCAAATGGGAAGTTAGGAATATTATATTAGGTTCATATTTTCTGTTATCTCATCAGAAAAATTATACCAAATTTCAAGAATAAATTGTATTTTCTGTCAAGCAAACATATTTACGGGGAGAGGGAAACTTCAATACATAAGGAAAGTTGTTGCACGGGGTTCTTGCTTTCTGAGTTCCACGGAAAAAAAAATGTTTTTTAGACCGATATCTTGAAGAGGTTGTTCAACGAACTCCAAGATAAAAAGTAAATGAAGGAAATAGAAATCTGTCGTTCTTTTCACCATTGGTTTAAAAATATTCCACTAAAGTCAAACGTAATCGTGCTTTGATGCATGTATGCACATAACTGACGATGTTTTCGATTTCACCGATAACATACCTTATTTACTACTCTCCCCGTTTTATTTCTGTTCCTTTTTGTTTTTTTATTTCTTATTTTTGAGCCTCCACTGGTTGCATATATACTTCAGATGATTTTTTATCTATGTGTGTCTTGTTTCCCTCCGCTTCTTCATGCCTTTTTATTGGGGAGGGAGGCAACATTTTTGGTCTTAATGTTTTGTACGTTTTCTGCATATGTTTTATGGAAAGATATCTCTTCAAGTAGTGTTTTTATGTTAATTTCCAAATCACTGGAACTGTCCCAAAATAAGACAAACAAAATGTTTCGGTCCACCTTTTTTTTCCTTTTGTGGAAATGAGTTTTGTATTTGTCAGGTGAATTTCATGAGTATTTTTTAGAGAAATTACTACATTTTCATGTAGTATATTTTTAGAGAAAACCAGAATTTTATGATAAACTCTTTTTATTTCCTTATTTATCTGTTGCAGCATTTAGTTCGAACCTCATTTACTAGTAATTCGACCCAGATTCGGATTATAAGCCATCGAATGGTCTGTAGTTGCGTGGCCGTTTTGTGTTTACTTCATCTGTTAAACGTCAGTAGAAAACCAATATTCCTACCTAAGT
The DNA here is from genome assembly GCF_044657685.1 of Stegodyphus dumicola. Lineage (NCBI taxonomy): Eukaryota > Metazoa > Arthropoda > Arachnida > Araneae > Eresidae > Stegodyphus > Stegodyphus dumicola. The sequence continues at coordinate 113,401,822 of NC_140772.1, read as the reverse complement.
CCTCCGTGAGGGCGAAGGCATATTAGACCTCTTCAGATTTATTAATGTAGAGCATTAAACAATCAATAAAGCATTTATTGATAGTGTGCCCCAGTTAGGCATTGCGGTCATAAATTGTATATTGGTCATAATTGCATTGCGGTTTCAGTAGTTTACGAAAATAATTATGCAATAAATAATGTTAAGCAAAATTTCTCAAGTAGCATTTTAAAATGTTATGTTTTTGTTAATAATTAATTAATCTAAATAATTAAAATAAATTATTTAGATCTCTAAGAAGAGTTTTTTCTTCCCCTCAAACTTCTATTGCATACTTCGTTTTAGATCTTACATATTTCTAAAACTCTCTAAAGTCTTTTCGGATTATTTAATTAAGTTTTAATTTATCTGAGTGACATTTTTAAAAAAAAATAAAATATTTTCTTCATTTTAACGAGCTTTCCTAAGTTTTTAATGTTTTCTTGTTTATGAGAAATTAAGTCTTTGTTCAAAAAATAAAAGTTAAAAATTAAATCTTGAAGAGGAAATGAAGGTACATTGAAACTTTCAGCAATTCAAAAAGTATGGCAGATACATTAAATTTAAAAAACTCTACCTAAGAGCGTCAGTTGAAATAGGTGGGAATAGCAGATTTTAAAATTTTATTTTTTACGTGTAATTTGCCAAGCAGAGATTTTATTTATGTGTTGTTTTATTGAATATCATGTTTTACGAGATTATATGTAAAAGTACTCTTAAGGTTCTTGTCTATTTTTAATTTATTTTTTGTTATCTGTATGCTGTTTACTTTTAAAGGTATTTCCATTTTCTTAATCCCTGTTTTTAATCCCCGTAAATCCTTGTAAGTTCATTGCAATTATTAAACAGTGAATAAGTGATACAGTGAAATATTTTCAGTGAGGGGAACTGCAAAAATAGATTAAAAGGATAGTAATGCATTTGTACTCACCAGAAACTGCCAAACGTGAAAACCCTAATATAAAATCATGTAAACTATTTGAAAATATAAAATGGTATAGTACAGCCATACAAAAGCCATTGCCGTAAAGAGACTGAAGAAGGTTCATTATGCTGTGGTGGCATTAAAGCTGGAAATCTATGTTATATGTAATTTTCATTGTTCTTACAAACGAAATAGAGGTAATTTTACATAAAGATATTTTATGATCAGTTTAGGTACTGTATTATGCTAAAATTCTATTCACATGCAGCTGCTTTCGTGCAAGTGCAAAATGGAATAGGAAACCCCTAACTAAATCATGGAACTGTAATAAATAACAGCATCAAGTGGCGTAATTATTGGTATTTTAATTCAGTATTTCATTGAGACCTATATTTAAGCTGAAAATCACTATCCTTAATATTACTTGATGTAAAACCTTGAATTTTTGTATTTCGTATCTGTCCGCTTAACTATGTATCTGTTGATTTAATATGTTACCTGCGATGGGAAAGCCGGGACTGTATAAATAGCTAGGAATTTTATAGAATGCCTGGCGTTTTTAGGCAAACTATGAAATCTGAAAATTATAATATACTTTGCCTAGGCATTCTATAGAATGACAAATGCTCTTCAAGTAAAGTATGGAAAAAAAGGTCATGGTAAGATTGTTATTTAAAAAACGTTTGCTTCTCAAAAATTGCAAAAGTTATTTTGAAGAAATCGTGAAAGGCTACCATTAGAAAACTTGTATTAGGAATTCGTAAAAAAACTAGTGAGATGATTTTGGCACACCATTCTCTATCTAGTTGAGACTGGAAATCAAGAAGATCTACCTGATAACGAGAATTAAATTCAGGGGGGGGGGGAATCATAGATTTCACAACATTGCTTTTTTAAATAACTTTTTGTTTTTTTCCTGACAGAGCTCACAAAGGTGGATGTACAATTGAATATCATTCATTACGTGTAATTTTTCTGCATTTGGTTAAAAGTTCTTTCTACGTTCTATCACGTCCTCCGTGTCCAATAGTCAAACGAATTTCATGAAGTAAGTGAAATGACTGTATCTGTGACGTAATACTGTATAGTACATGGACCTTATAAAAAAATAGACCAACCCAAATGGGTTTTCTTCCTCGTCTGACGCATTCCCGGCTGTCACCTTGATCACATCCGAAGGAGTAGGGACTTACTTGCAGAAATTTAACAGTGTTGCCTATTGCAGCGTGTATAATTGTCAAGAAAAAGCTGGTTGTAGCGCCTCATTTCACAAATCAGAATTTCTCCATATTTTTATTTTTGAAACTGAGATTGATTTAAAAAAATTTAGCATATTTATCAAGCATAATTAGCGCTCCAAATAAAGCTTTGCATGCTTTCAGGGCTAAATATATTTTTTAGCTTTTCCAATACTGCAAAGAAATTTATAACTACTTCTTTTAGAAAATAATATTTCAAATCTGAACTAATAGAAAATTCCAAACAAGCAATTTTCTCTTGCAATTTTTATGCTTTTTATTGGTGTAAATAAGTAAAAAATACTAAAATATTTAAAAACGAATTTTTGAAAGTATTGTTTAAAATTCTAAATTGCGCTGTTTTTTTTTAAATTAATGATGAGTATTATAGCACATTTTCTATGTAGGAATTTTATTTCAATTATATTTCATAATGCATCATAGTGATAAACACTTTTGACTCCTTAATTTTATACATTTAATTCTAAAATTAAAATTGTATTAAACGTAATAATTAATTTTGCTTGTATTTTATAGTGATTATTTTTTAAATTTATTTTTAGTTCTGCATAAGATTTTTTTTTATTTACTGTTAATTTAATTTATTAGCTCGAAACGGTATTCACTATAAATGTCTGTGTCTCCTTGAAAATTCTTGTTACCAAATATTATCGCCTTGTATTATGTTTAAAGAAATTAAATAATGAAGAATCGGCATGAATACATGTACGTTTCTTGCTCTGTGACAAAAACGACGATATCTAGAGCCATCAAATTTTGAATAATGTAATCCTCCACCCGAACGTTGGCATCTGAGCGGTCGAATTTCGAATTTGTTTTAATCTATTTCATATTTTGTAAAACTTTAACGAATTTTTGATTAACAAACTCAACGAGTTCAAAGCGAGCAATGATAACACTGTACGAAAAATAACATTTTTATCTCCAGTGCGGAAATTCTAAAGATATGCTGTTTTCAAATGTATGTGGTTCACGGGCGAAGACCATGATATTCAATAAATATAGGTAATAACACTGTACGAAAAATAACATTTTTATCTCCAGTGCGGAAATTCTAAAGATATGCTGTTTTCAAATGCATGTGGTTCACGGGCGAAGACCATGATGTTCAATAAATATAGGTAACACACAAAACGTTAAAAAAGGTTCCTTTTGGGCGTAATATAAAATCTGAGTGCTTCTAGATTTTATTTTATCTTTTTTTTTCCTTCATTACACTCAGAAAATTTTATGTTCCGAATTTTATAAATTACCAAAATAAATAATCCACTTTAATGTTAATAATTTAATGATGATATAATCAAATAAATAATCGTTTTCTAATGCTATTATAGTTTTGAAAATCACTGCCTGAAAATGTTCATTAAATTAAAAAAAATCAGATCTTGTTTAATTATTTATTTCAAAGCATCACGTACTATGAATCTTATTTAATTTTACTTTATTTTTACGCAAAATTAAGTTCATAAATTTTCTGCTTAGAGTTTTTATCGTTTTACCAAAGTAAAGATGTTTATACAAGAATTACGCGTAAAAAAAATGCGCGAAATGCAGTAAAAAGTGCTTTAATGAGATATATTAAATCCTATATGAAAAAAACTGTGACATTCATAATCTCATTACTATACAACGTGTCACATTTAATAATTAAAAACAGTTCTATGATACAAACGCCATAGGTTTCAATGTTAAAGCAAACTAGATCGTCCCTACTCTTTCTTGCGGTCATGTCGGTGACGCGCGCCCCGCCCACTAGGTTAGGCTATCTCTTATAAGGTCCATAGTATAGTACTGGCACCTTTTCTAAAAGGTTAAATGAATTTTATTTTTGTTTTCCACAAACATCAGATCTTAAAGATTCAGCAACCAATATTCCCTTGGTTCCTTCTTAATAGTCATTTTGGTATTTTTGCATCATTTATAAACTTTTTCGTGAGTAGAAACGAATCAGAAATGTATTTCATACTTCGCCGGTTTCTGATTTAGTATTCTACAGAATGCCTAGACAGTCTGTGAAATATTTAATCGTTTCATATATGGCTGGCCAGTTTTCGGCATTCTATAAAATGCCTAGGTGTTCTAGAATGCCGTATTTCATACTTTCACGGCAACTTATATAACAAAATAAAAACAATTTTTTATGTATAGACTTATAACTTTAAATCACTTTTTTAATACCTTGTCTTAGCTTCAGGATGAGTAATTAATATTTTATTACTCATTTAAATTCACTCTAACAAAGTACACTTTTTTAATCATGGAAAATAATTACGTTCTTCCTAGTCTCTGATTTATTGCTGAAAAAAATTTAATTGATTACAAAAATAATTTCGGAAGCATATCTCGCCGGTTTTTGAAGTGCACCCTCCACCTCCCTAAAAAAAATTCCTAAGATAGAATTTAAAAAGAAAAAAAAAGCTATTCTTTCCCCATCAGCTAGTCCAGAATAACAATGCAGTTCCCATGGCAACTGAAACCGTTGCCCTCAGTTACTACAGCCAACAAATCACGTGTCTGAGGCATCAAAATTTCGAATTCGGTTTTGGGAATAGAATATGAACTCAAATTCCCCTTACGATACCACTTTTTCGTTATTCATATTACTTCGCTATGATGATTTGTTTTCTTTTTTCATTAATGCATATGCACTTCTGACTGGAAGGTCAAATTATTTTTGAAAGTTTCATTTTAAACTGAGTAACGTAATACTTTAGTATGTGTGCATGTATGTCTGCAGGGAGCATAAAAGCCGTGATTGGATTTTTCGACATTTTCGTAGGATTTTATTAGGTTTCACGATTTATTTTTACGTGTCTGGTGTCTGTGATAGCGGTAACCATGCATTTACTGATTTAAATATATGTGTGTATGTGTACATATGTACATATATATTTCGGTGTTGCGCGTTGTCTAGGGAGTTTAACCTAAATTCCATCTTAAATTCATTATAATTTTCTCTTCAAACTGCACTAAAATAGCTTAAAGATGTATTTTATGTTTAGGTTAATATTACTTAGATTTTGATCCTCATCAGTTACGCTTGGTAGTAGAAGTTGCATTGCTTTTATAATTAGGTATTTTCTTTTCTTGGAGTTAAAAGTGTTTTTTATTGTTTCTCTCAGGTACATAAACTCTTTTCAGTTAATTTATTTCTTTTTCCCCTAAAAGGGTATCATAAATTTAAAAATCCGTAATTTTAGAAATTCAGTGTTCAGTGAACTTTTTCCGAATGATGGTGATTTTTACGTTTTGTTCTCAATATTTAAGTCAGATATTGTTCCCAAACAATCGAAATCGAATCCTAAACATCCACTGTAGAATTCTTAAATGCAATGTAGTGTTCTTTCATGCTAATTCTTGAAATAGTTTATAACTTCTCAAAAGAAATCAAACGTTTGCTTTTGTGATTTCGTAAATAATATATATAAAAATAACTGAGTAAAATAAATTATGTATAAAAATAATGTATATTTCTTTTCGGATGAAACAAAACTGAGCTGTTTGACACTTTACATTTTTTAATTTTGTATTTAAAATTTTTTTTTCGCTCATTGTTTCTATGAAATCAAGTAGCGTGTTTAAAAATATTTTCTCACACTATTTGCTTTACTATTTTTCTAGAACATTTTTACCACTGAAAGTAAAAGGAGCATTAACCGTATGCAATGATAAGATTTGATTAGCTTTATGAATGTTAATCAAATCTAACATAAGTCAAAGTAAATCGGACTTAATGCTGTCATTAAATATCGTACATTTTTTTTAAATTGCCGTTTTCATTTTACTTTCTAAAACATTATCACCAAAATTTATAATAATGAATTTTGTGATTTTTCGTAGTTTCAGAATTTTTTATTTTTCAAAATAATTTCCACTACTATCGCATGTAAACGTTTCTACCTTGGATTGTTAATTATATTATAAATATATGTAAGAATTATATATCTATATCTATCTATATATATATAAAGAACAATGTCTGTGTGCTTGTGGGCTTGTTTGTTGGCGATTAATTCAAATGACTATAGTTATCGTCACCAAACGTTTTACTAGATATTATTTTCTGGGAAAGGTCGTCGTCCACTTCAGAAAACGCTAATTTTTTGCTTTAATTTTTTCCGAGTGGCAACAGTTTCGCACGCTGGAGCTAAAACTCTGCTTTATTTCGAAAAGTGTTGTCGCTGCTCGCTTTCAAATCGTACTGTTTGTTAATAAAAAATTTCTTAAGTTTTACAGTGTAACAAAAATAGTTTTGCCAACCATTAAATACATTATTCCCGATTCCAAAAATTCGTGGGAAGCCATTTCAACTATTCCCATCTATCGCACGACTTTAATCAGCCGAGATATTAATTAAAAACCCTGAAAATACTAATTTTCGCACTCATATTTCTGAGTCACAAAAGTCCCGCACGTTGGAGATAAAAAAGCTTTAAAGTGTTGCTACTACTCGCTTTCAAATCGTAGAGTTCTTTGATCAAAAATTTGTAAGTTTTACAAAATCTATATACATAAAGAATAATGCATGTTTGTGTGTTTGTTTGTTCGCGTTATTGATTTCTGATCAATTAATATCAATTTTTTACCACATTTAATCGACTAAAATTGAATATAAGTGAAATATTGGATGGAACTCGAGCTTTTACGACCATTTGATTAGGAAGACGAAAATCATTAAAAACCTTGTGCCATTGTTGCTGATGTAATAGGAGAGAATTAGTTTATTTCTCTATCGAAATTTTTATGCGAGTTCCATATCGCATCAGACTTAAAAATGTACGACTATGAATCGTATTTTTTGCATCGTTATTAGGGAAGGATTACAGCGGTATCGTTCTCTGTTGTTAGATACATTACTCTCAATCTAACTTAACTGTCATCGGGGACTTTCGGTTAGATAGAGACGTATAATATATTTACAAAGAATCCCAAGTTGTTTTAAATTCAGTATACCAAAGGTCTTGACTGCTTTTCTGAGTCTGTTAGTTTCAGCTTATCGAATTCAATTATGCCTTGCAAAAACACATTTATAGGTGTGTAAGAATTTTTCAAATCCAACCGTAGAAGGATTAAGTTTTGGGTAACGCTTTTATTTCAGGAATTGTGTTTTTAAATACATATTCTGAATTTAATACACGGTTTAATAAACATTTAAATTAAGAAACAGGAGAATTTACAAGGAATGAAGGCGTTATTATGTGCATTTTCTCCTGGTGTAACTGGTTCCTCGCCCAGCTGGCATCGTGGCGTTCAGATCGTAATCAGGGCATAGCTCATTTCTCATATTCCCTTTTCTTAAGAATCATCGTCCTTCTGATATAAATATATATATATATATCAAATAAGACAGTTTAAACCAGCTAAGTTTTTTTTAAGTACGAATAAAAATCAAAATACTATGATTTTACTTGAAACTTACTGTTCTTACCTTGACTAGAAGAGAAACACGCTAATGTGACAATCAAAATCGTAAAAACAACCTTGTATTTAGCGTAAGTATATTGAAACACTCAATCGATTTCGAGGGCAGCTAAAAGTCCCTCCTCATCAGGAGAAAGAAATACCAAGAAAGAAGAAAATAAAGGGGAAGGAGTCTCAGAAACACGTGGTCCTTATCAGCACTGCACGTGGTTATAACTGGATTTTTAATCGGAGTTGCACTGGCCGCCTACTTTTACTGAGCCAGGCTATCTGATCAAGCATAAAGGACAAGAAAAATTAGCAAGTTAAAAATAGGGAGCGAGGGGCAAATTGCATATTTTTGACAATTTGAAGGATTGGTTATGGGTAATCCTTTCAGTCCGAGACTTGCTGACATTTATATGCACTATTTTGAGATGAAATTATTTGATAAACTATCTTTTCGTCTTTGGATTCGGTATGTTGACGACACTTTCGCACTTTTTGACGGCTATAAAGAGGATTTATCCGAGATTCTATCTATTATGAATTCAATTGATCCAGCCATCCAATTCATTCTTTAAATTGAATCCAACAATTCCCTCCCCTTCCTTGATATTCTTATAATCCGCAATGAAACTGATTTTAGCACCACTGTGTACCTTAAACCCTTTGCAATTTGTTTACCACCCCATGCCAAGTCATGCCACCCTGTTAAGCAAAAAATGGCTTCTTTTTACTATTATGTATTCCGCGCGCTTAAAGTTTGTTCCTCTGAATCTTTACTTACCAATGAACTTAATTATTTGAGAGCAGCTGCGATTGACAGTGGATTTTCTCCCGTGATTATTGAAGCCGTTAAAAAATTTTCAGATTCCCATCAAAGAAGACATTCCACTGTTAGAAATAATATTAATGACCTTGTCGTGCTTCCATTTTATCCTTCTGTTAGCTATAAAATTGCACGGATTCTCCAGCAGTTCAATTTTCAAGTCGGTTTCTCCCCTATTAATAAAATTCGCCCTTCGATTCTAAAAGATTGCGTTTCTGTCTTGAATTCTTGGGGAATTTATAGTATATCGTGTCAGTGTGGTTTAAGATATACTGGCCAAACAAAAAGAGCGTTGAAGTTTCGTATCAAGAAACATGAATCTTATGTCAGAAAAGGCGAAATTAACAAGTCTTCAATAGCGTATCATAGTTGGACATTTAACCATAATTTTGACTTTGGGTCTGCAAAAATTATCCAAAAGGCTTCTTCCATAGGTGAATTGGATTTTCTTGAGGCTTTTCCTATTCACAAAGATTTAGTAGGTTTAGTTAATGATTTGAAGTCCAATCCAGTCTTTTCTAATGCCTTTAACATTCTACTATCTTAATTTAATTATTTTTGCCGATAGATGGCGTTACCTCCTCGCGTTTGGTTCCTCGAGACCAGAGGGTATAAAAATCCGTTCAGTGGTTCCTTTCCATTATTTGAAGTTCAGATGTTGCCCCTCGCTCCCTATTTTTAACTTGCTAATTTTTCTTGTCCTTTATGCTTGATCAGATAGCCTGGCTCAGTAAAAGTAGGCGGCCAGTGCAACTCCGATTAAAAATCCAGTTATAACCACGTGCAGTGCTGATAAGGACCACGTGTTTCTGAGACCCCTTCCCCTTTATTTTCTTCTTTCTTGGTATTTCTTTCTCCTGATGAGAAAGGACCTTTAGCTGCCCTCGAAATCGATTGAGTGTTTCAATATACTTACGCTAAATGCAAGGTTGTTTTTACGATTTTGATTGTTCTTACCTTATTTCTGGAACGACAATTCTTTCACGAAAAGCTTGCAAGCCTTGCGCTAACGTCTTCGTGTATCTCTACAGAAAAAAAATCTGGGGGGGGAAGCAAATAATGACCTTGGGTTATGAATAAGTCCTTCCATTCCAATTCAGTTCTGTGGAAACTGGTTATCCAGGACATTTTCAATGTTTGGGTCCTCAATTATCTTATCATAAACAAACGAAAAGCACATTTTTAATTAATTTTACGGTCTTCCATGTATTAATGATAGCTAATTTCTTGTTCAAAAAATCCAAACTATACGATATTATTATCATTGGTTACAGATATATTAAATTTCTTATTGTTAGATACTATTTGTTTGGACATTCTGTATAGCTCAATTATCATTTTCCAGGGAACATACCATTCAAACACTGCTACTTAGTATAAATATTACTAGTATAAATACTCTTCGCAAGCAACTACGTCATTTCTTTTTTCTTGTCTTCTGCCATGCAAACAACTCTGCGCCGCTATGCTTCCCTGTATAAGATGCTTGCGTCGTACTTTTAAAAAACCAGCGTACATAAAAATTATCGTATTTAAATATGATTGAATAAATCCCTTGTCTACAAAAATTATCTGATTTGAATTATCATGAAATAAAATTGTGTTTTGAAACGACCACGTCTGGAAGTTTTGGTTTATGCATCTGTCTAATTAACTACACTTCACGCAGACTTCAAGCTGCAGCGCATCAAAATATCCATCCTCAGCCACGACGACTGCAAGCTGCTAAAAGTACCAAGTTTCATCTACGCTCTTAAAATACTACATATATATATTTATACGAATGTTGGAAGTAATTATCCATAATGGCTGATGAAATTTATTGAATAATCATAAGCATTATCACATTTGTAGCTTTGTTTTCGTATTAAGTATGTGTAATTGCGTGCGTAATGTATCACTTCCAATAATCTACGTGCATCTCTTTATCGTTTTGTGTGCGGTTGTAATTATGCATATAAAATTAAAAATATCTTTCTTTCTTTAGCTGATAGATTACAGAAGGATTTGAAGTTATTTAAATATGGGCAGTTTTTGGTAAAACGTAGGACCACCTTGGATAAAATCTTTTGCTACTGTGTTACATAAGAGTAGAAGTACAGAAACCTTGTAAAGATAACTGGTCATTCAACGATTAGGAACAGAACCCGAGACCTGCTGCTTTCCGTTTATGTATTGATGAATTTAAAAGGGGTTAATGAGAAATGGAGAGTGTAACAATAATTCTGTAACAATTTCTTAAGAAGGAACTCAAAATCCGATGTAAACATTCCTGTGAAATTCGAAATTTCCATTGGTGTTCCGTATGGTCTTTCCAAAATTATGCGATGCACTATCCAGTTGAAAGAAGATACCTTCCACTTCAGTTTGATGAGGCTAGACGATCTAAGCAACAAGATAACTGATTATAGCAAACTATATGAGGATTATGTAGGCCTTTACGTCGAAATCCGTGTCCCGTTGCAGCTTAATCCACGTTGCCGTAAGCGATGTGTATATGAAGAATACCATAGTATATGTAAATATTGAACAAAAGTGATGGATTATCATGGTAACTATGGCAGAACACTGAATCGGAGGCAAGAAGTGTCACTTCTATTTCTGGTAGCTATATGATTCATTATTCATACAGGAATAATGAATTATATAGCTATAAGTATAAAATAATGAGAAAGGAATTAATATGATTGCTATGGCGGATTGTGTTTAAGAAGAGCGCTTAGTGCCATTGGAGTTTCGTTACATAATGCCAAGCAGATGTCCAAATAAGAAACAAGCTGATTGCAATGCCATAGCATTTTGTGTTCCGTTATACAGTTAAAACGACTTGATTTGTATTTTAGAGGGGGGGTAAGAGGTGAATGTATGTATATGTGAATTATGGTTCCTTTTGGATATATTTGCTCGTATTACTCCATAAGCGCTTTCCGTTTCTTGTAGGGTGAATCCGTTTTCTGCTTCCCACTTCCGTTCGTTAACAGGCAATGTAAGATTTGGACGGAAGAAGCTCAGCACAAAGCTCCCGGGGACTCTTCTAAGCGAGCCGAGTTTCGGAAAAGCGAGTCGTGCCATTCGCGTTTTTAATTAAACAATATGTCTCGGAACGCTGCAACAAATGACTCCCAAGTGGACTGCCGACTTCCTTTCACTAGGATGCAATTAGGCTTATGCTGTCGCGCTGCTCCCCTAAATTATTCATTTACGTTTGTTATCGGGCTCCTCCGCCTGCACTCTAACAGCGCAATCAATAGAGCCCGCCTGGGTTTGTTAAAAAAAAAGAAGAAAAGAAAAGAAAGGAAATTTGCGGGGTTGTCTGTTAAACAAACTTTGTAATGTGAAGTAGTTACTGTGTTGTGTTGAAATTAGTGTTATTGTATGTAATCTGATTGCTTTGTGAATAATATTTTGTGTAGCCTCTCTGGAGACAAAATAGTTGCCATGGAAGTGAGTGTAATTGAGAACAAAGGAGTTAAAATTATGATTACCATTCAGGTTCCTGGAAATCTTGATTTTTATGCGTGGTGCGTTATGTTAATATGTAACAATGGTGTACAGAATTAAAGGATAACTTGGGAGATTTAACACATAATTACTGCTGCTTTTTATATGGGATTGGACTTTTTAACCGTGAAAGCACGCTAAGGGCATATATCTGTGGGGAGAGATGTCTTCTTTGCAACGGGGTTTCTGAGGTGCACTAACCTGTATTTATGCAGTAGTTAAAGGTAACTATGAACACTGTCATGCAGCCAAGTTGTTGTACTCTTGGGATTAGAATGCTGGGTGAATTGCGCGTATTTCCTGGTTATAACCTATTGGTCAGTTCAGTTGCTTTTATGGCCTATGATGCCTGGTGGCTCAGGATTTCTTTATTGCTTACATTCGGTTTTAACAGAGGTCATCACTGTTACGTTTGTCGGGAGAGAACCTAGAGTTGGCAACTTTCCTTCGAATGTTCCTATGCTAATTCCTCCCAGACAAGCAAACGTTGCATACAATGTTTTTGTGGTTTTGCTTATAAAATCATCATGATTGGCCTCATTAATCTCTATATTAGCAGCAGGAATTCATAAACGTCCATAGATAATATTTTGAATTTCCAAATATGACATCTTAAGCTGGCCTTTCACTCCACAGTTTTCCTTAAAGAGCAGTAATGAGCGGTCTCATCGAAGCATTTTTTTAAATGAATACCTTGAATATGAAGATATAGTTTGCCGTCATATTCCTCGAATTTTCTTGTGATGTTTTAAATGCCGAAAGGTGTTGATTCTATAAGCTTTAAATTATGCTATATAAAAAGATGTCACGATGGCTACATTGCTTGTGATTACAAACCATATTTATTTTTCGTACACTAGAGACTACAATAAAGGTAGTGAAAATACCATTTTCTCTGTAATCATGTCTGAATTTCCTGCAGATATGTTTGTTAAGTACATTCCTATCATATGATGAAAGCATAACATAGCTTTTTTAAAGTTTAGGTAACAGTGCGTATTTTCCTAACCATTTATTGCAAGGGACGTATAATTTTCTGATCCTTTAATATTGTACAGCAACATAAATAGCAAAATAATGTCTAAATATGAATTCGAATTTTAATATTGAGAAAAGTAGATGTAATTCGAAGAAAAGTGTGATCTGTTGTCCTTAGCAGAAAATTAATTTTGATAATTCGAATACCGCAAGATGATGTAGTTACCCTTTAGCTTTGCAAGGCCCACCAGCGGCCTAGCGGAAAAGACGCTGAACACTGGTAGTTCGGTCCGAGGTTCGAATCACGCGAACGGTTTGGCTGCATGGGCGTTTTCGTGGTTTTCCCCATGTGTGACGTGTATACGAGCCAGTTTCCCGTAGAACGTCCTCCACGAAAGGACCTTTAGGCAGATAACGTATTTAGGCAGATAGCCCTCGTGTGCTTTGCCATAACTAAATAATCCATCCAATCCAACCCATCCGTTTAGCTTTGCAAATTTTGCTACTAGTGGGAGCGGCCGCGCTGTATCCGCGTACATTTAAAATTTTTTCTTGAAATGCATGTTGTGTTTATTTAATATTTATTACAATTATTAATAAATAAGTTGCTCTCAATTATCCTGAGATTTTGTAGAGTGGTGTTTCTTCGATATTCTAGAGTGCATAAAATGTTCAAAAATCATTCTTTAAAAGCTTCATGCACTTTTCCTTAAAATTTATTTTGAAGAAAAGTGTGAGTATAGGTCTGTGTGAAAACATTTTTAATTCGATACGGATACTGTAACAATTTAATAAAATTATACTTTCTGAATATACACTCTTAGACACACCACGACGCACCGAAAAGATATAAAGCAAATTGGACACAAATACAATACAATAAAATGCATACAGGTTTCGATGGAAAATGCAAAATTTTACATTTTGGCTGCCAATGAACGAACGGTTGTCGCTACAGCGCAACTGGCAGTATATTTAAGAGGAGGAATTACCTCCAGGATGCCATACTTAAAGACAACTGGCAAAAAGCCTGCAAATTCACGCAGGCTAGGCCCTGTATAACAGCGATAAGTGTAATGGAATCCAGGTCATAAATTCTTCACGAATTTCATTCCGTGGACTATGGTAAACAGTAACTATGCCTCGCATATAGGTAGGTGCGCGAACAATATGCGCAGATGTCAGAGTTTGAGAGAAGTCTTGTAGTTGGGCTGAAAGAAGCCGGTTGGTCTTATCGGCGAATAGCTCGACATTTGAGCAGGAGCGATGCCACGATGTTGGCAGGAATGGGTGAGCCATGGTCGCACATAGCGTCAAGAAGGAAGCGGTAGGCCTAGAGAAACGACAGAATGTGAAGACCGAGCAATCGTCAGAGCGGCACTCACAACCCCAGATGCAACATTATCATCGATTTTACGTGCAACTAGTGCTTCAGAGACCGCAAGGACTATTCATAAGCGGCTCACAGAAAGGGGGCTGAGATCACGGCGCCCCTTCGCCGTGAGTACCATTGAATTCTGTACAACGTCAAGCCCGTTTGCAGTGGTGTCGGGCTCATTAGCAGTAGAATGTCACTCACTGGAGTAGAATTCAGGGATGAGTCCCGCTTTGAACTGAGCCCCGATGACCAGCGAAGGCAAGTCTGGAGACGCCCCGGATAGTGGTGTGATACCAACCTGTCTTCAGGCAGACAGGCCGACAACCAGGAGTGATGGTCTGGGGTGCCATTTCATTTCATAGTAGGACCCCTTTGGTTGTCATCCGTAGCAACCTCACAGCACAGCGGTACGTCGACGAAGTTCTAAGGCCCGTTGCGTTGCCCTTCATGTTACGCCACCCTGGGCTTACATTTCAGCAAGATAATGCCCGCCCCCACACTGCACATGTTTCTACTGTTTGCCTTAGTGCTTGCCGAACATTACCTGGGCAAGGTTGCCGGATCTGTCTCCTATTGAGCACATTTGGGGCATTATGCGCAGGACCCTCCAACCAGCTCGGGATGTTGATGATCTAACGCGCCAGTTGGACAGAATTTGGCACGATATCCCTCAGGAGGACATTCCTCTATCAATCGATGCCAAGCCAAATAACTGCTTGCATTAGGGCCAGAGATGGACAAACGCGCTACTGACTTTTTCACTTTGTGAAGCTCTGTCACTTCAGTAAATCATCCAATTTTTCTGGAACTGTAATCATTTGTTTTTCTGTACATGTACATCACTTCTATCGATTTTCGTCCCATTCGGATAACTCCTTCTTGGTGCGTCTTCTTCTTCTTCTTCTCTCTCTTTTTTTTTTTTTTTTTTTTTTTTGTGCGTGTGTGTCTAAGAGTGTACATCTCTATATGAAGTATGCTTGAAAGGGATCAATTATAATGTTTAGCATAACGTATACTGAAATAGCTTTCAAGAAAACACTAGCTATTAAAATTAGTTACGCGTTTATCAACTTTGCGGCGATTATTGAACAACAGATTGTGTTATTCGCTCGCGAAGTTCAGTTCTCTCTGCTGAGCAAGCGAAAATCCGTAAAATAAGAACGATAACTTTTTTTGAGTTACCCGAGATCTCTTGTTGGAAGCGGATCAGAAAAGTTCCATTCCCATTTTAGCTAAAAAAGGATGTTTATCCTCCCATACAATTGAGTTTAATTTATCATTTCCCAACTTTTGATTGGAAAACTACAATTTTATGGTTATCCAACTTTCTAAATATTTTTATTGTAGAATTTTAATTTAATTCTATGTAGAAATTATGTTTTAGGGAATCTCAAAAATACAGTTTATAGGAATCAATCCAGTGAGTTAACGGTTCTGTTGAAACGATTTACCTTATCCCTCTACTCGTTCCACTCATGTGCTTGTTCTCGCATCCGCTTTTCTTTCCATCTCCTCACTCACTGTTCTTGATTTACTCCCCATTCCTGATTATACTCATCAAAGTTATCGTTAGTGATCCATGGGTCGTATAACAGAGAGAGCCGACTCAGTTCTGTGTGAACGAATAATTTTAATCTGATACCGTAAAAGAGCGGTTCTGCCCACCTTTTTCTATAAGTACATAGAAGCTAAGCATAGTTGAACTCCAGATTTATTTATTTATTTATTTATAGTTCTTATTCTCTTAAAAATTTTCCAGCATTTATTTATTAACCCCGAAAAGGCTATTAATCTCGGAATGAAATTTTGCGCTGTCCACTTAAAACGGCGAATCACATTTTTAATTGTTGCCAACAAATACTATCGCCGTGCATTATATTTAAAGAAATTAAATAATGAAGAATCTGCATGAATGTGTGCATATTTCTCGCAATGTGGAAAAACAACGTATATCTAGAGCTATCAAATTTTGAATAACGTAGTCCCGAGTTTTGAATTTCGAATTTGTTTTATTATTTATTTTATATTTTATAAAACTTTAATGAATTCATAAATAAACAAGAAGATTTGAAGGCGAGTGGAACACTGCACGGAATAAAACATTTTTATCTCCAGCACACGAGACTTCCTATCGGATCTGAACGTGATATTTAATTAATAAGTTAATACATAAAAAAGTAAAAATGAAAAAGGGAAAAACAATTATTAGCCATTTTACTAAGAAAACTGAGTTATTTTGCTAAGAAAATTAAGAAAAGATAGAAAAAAATGTAAAAATGTTACGCCAACACGTAACATTTACGATTCAGATAAAGTTGCATTGGGAATTCCACACAGATGCTGCTATGCAGCTTTGAAAGGTTTTGTGATTTTGTGGTTAAACTGTATGTGGCGTAAGTTCGAAGAAAACGATCCTTACTAATACAGCTAAAAACAAAGGAAAGCGGGGGATGGTTAGCAGGAGTGAGGGCAGGAGCAGACTGGTAAAGTGTATGTACGGCGACCGTTAAAATTTGAAATCTTTCAGATATTTTATTTATTCTGCTGTTTATTCTTCAATGGCCTAACAGCCCAGAATGGGCCCCTTGCCTTCCTCAGAAGCGAATTCCAAGCTCTTCTATCCTTGGCCTTGGACATCCAGTTAGTTATTTTTAAAATTCTTAAGTCTGTTTCCAAACAGTCGAGCCACCTAAGTTTAGGTTTTCCTCTTTTTCGGGTGCCGAATGATCTAGCCGAGAAGATCTTTTTATTTACACAATTTTCATCCATTCTGCACAGGTGTCCTGTCCATTTAATTCTCTGAATTCTTATAAATTTTACTGTATATAGTTCTTAAAAGATATATAGAGTGATTATTTTGTTTACTTTCTTTTTAAATAAATAATAAATTTCTACTGCAGATTTTCTTTTCACTTCAAGTAAAGTTTGGTTAATTTATTTGAAAAAATTGTAAATTAAATCAAACTTGAAACAGTTTTGTTCCATCATTTGTTGTGATTTAACGAAAAAGAGAGAGAAAGAAAGGTGACTTTCAAATTTAATCATAATCTTTCTGTTAAAAACTTTTGCATGCGTCGCCAACGGTTCACGTTCAAATTAGGAACTGTTTTACGAGTTCTGGGAAAACGTACGCATAAAATTAAGTGATAGGAAAAATACAGTTGAGGTTTAAGCATACACATGAAATTGGTCAGCTGGAAATGCTATTGATCAAATGTTACGGCAGTGCATAGTGAAGTTCTTCTGAATAGTAAAGTGAGTGATTAGATATTTATGTGAAAAAGTGCGTATACGACTGTAAGAACTCATAAAGTGGCGGCTGCTGTGTGTTTCAAAGGAAGGAGGTAGTCATTATTTCAGATTTACGTATTCCTGCCGAAGTTATCGAAAATATAAGAGTAGTCAGAAGATTCTTACATTGTTGACAGCTGTGAAACACTTCATTAACTGTAACATTTCTTTTTGTGCAAGTGGATTTAAAACAACAAGCATGTTATTAAAATATTGAAGAATCCGTATGTATTTAGGTCCCTCGCATGGAGAAAAAACGGCGACACCTCCCTCAACAGCATACACTGAACATGCATAGCGCTTCACCCAAACATGTGCACCTCAAATGTTAAACTTTGTATTTTGAATAGATTTTTATTTATTGCATATTTCGTGGGAATTTAATGACATTTTGATTAACAAAATCGGCGATTTAAAAACAATGTGTTTGCGCTTAGCGTAAAATAGATATGCTTTAAATTTAATCAAAAAACTCGGCGATTTAAAAAAAAAAAAATGTTGCACTGGGAATGATGCTTATTTTCCAAGTGTAATCATCAAAACTCAGCGGTTTCAAGGAAATGTGATGGCACTGCCTGAAATAAAATAATTTTATGTTCCACGTCGTAGCATGTTGCCATTCTACAAAGCATAAGGTATTAAATTTCTCTATTACTGATTAGCAAGCTAAAAAATATAGGAACCATAAACGCAATTTTTCATTTCTGTGGTTATTAACTGGTAAGCTCCTGATTCTCTAACGAATAGCAATGCATAATAATTTTATCATAATATTAATAAATAATAATAATTAATTAATTTAATAATGGTTATTAATAAATAATAAAAAATAAGCAATAACTAAAACTGCCCAATCGGTATAATGGATAGCGACGCCATCTGCCGTACTGAAGGACACCCTGGTGTACGACTTCTGGAGTAGGCATGGATGTTTGTAAATATATAGTGTCTGTGCGGCATGGGGCCACTCTTAAATATGCGGAGAGCCGACGTCCTCTCGAGAGGTTGATGGTAAGGGAAGAGAGGGGGATGGGAGTCCCTCGGATCGTTCCTTCAGGGTGCCCATCAGAATTGCGGGCGGAGCTGAGCAAAGTCGTACTGTCATCTGTGTGGTGCTCGAGGCTCTTGCCAACGACAATCGCAATCTTGCACTCCTTGCCATGGAGAATTTCGTAGGCTTGATTTGACATTACTGTCAGACGAGTGAGATAGGTCACAACAATACACACATTGTATAAATTTTATTATTCGAATCATAAAATTCATAATGTTAAATATATAAAATATTATCTGCTTTCCAAAAGAAAAGTTTTAAAACCATTTCAAATTGCTTTACGAATTGAGGCCATACTTATCTTGTAGAGACATTAGGTTATTTCGATGCGAGATGATGTGAAAAATGAGCAATGCCCTCGCCGGAACTCAAACCTCGGCCTCTGGAATAAGCGCCGAGTGTGCTGACCAATACACCACAAAGGCATGCTAAGAAGGCGGGAGAAATACCTTATAATGTGTCCCTTTTTTAAAGAGCGACTGGGAATTAGGGGACGCAGTCGCCAAATCTTGGTGATGGAGAATCATCATCCACCACCTTTTTTAGTTCGGGCGCCACTGCAGACACATTAGGTTATTTTGAAATCAGGAAACATGAAGAATGTGCAATACCCTAGCCGGGATTTGAACCTCGGACCGCTCGAATACGTGCCGAGCGTGCTGACCACTACACCACGAAGGGCATGCTAAGAAGGCGGAAGAAATGCCTTATAAATTATAAAAAATATAAATCTTTAAATCCTTATAAATTATATAAATCTTTAAAGAATAATTAAACATTTTGATATTTTCCAGTGTTTTCAAATACTGCATTTGTATTTTTGTATGTTAACAGTTCTTTGTGACATTAACTTTGTGAATAAACATGGCATAATAGAAAAAACATAACCAAAAATTTTTAACCGTTTAGCAATAACAATTTTTGCAGAGGAAGATATTCATCATACAGATGCTTTCAGGAATTTACTTTCTAAATATAAATAGTATGACGAATATAAAAAAAGTATGGAAATACTTAACACGCTATAAACTTGAGCATTTGAAATGTAACTGCGTTCATAGCAGAGGCATTTTTTCCCTCTTCTTTTTTCTAAATTACATAAATGAATTCATTAAATTATTACATATATTATGATTTTAGACTGTTGGGCGCGCAAATAAGTAGTATAAATAATAAAAATAAGTAGTAAATAATTAAAAGTGTAGTACTTGTTATTATATTGTCTAGATTGAAATTCCGATAATAGCAAAGAAATTCTTGCTTCCGAAACGATATATTATTCAGGTAGAGAAAGTGCAGTTTATTGTCTTCGAAATGTTCAAAATCGCTAAAGAAATTTATTCTTAGGTGTTACTGGAAGTTCCAGAAACGTTTCGAAAATTAATTAAAATGCACCCCGCTGTTAAAGAGGACAGAAATTCCGCAGTTTAACGAAGCAAACATTTATATTCCAAACAACCGTATTTCGATAAACGTTAATTACCGGTAACTTCAGTAGATTAAATAAGAATCTGAAAATTTTCGGCAATTATTTTATGCAACTTGACATTTGATCAAATTTCACTTTATATGTTGAAATTTCCAAAAGCTAATGGAATTATATAAGACAGAATTCAGAATCGATCTTTAGTAAAAGAAGTCCTGATCTTAGTGGGAAATAAATTAGGAAGTTCAATAATAAGGATTTCAAAATAATTCTCAAGCGTTAAAAGTAATAATCTTAAGTACTTATTTAACCTAAAAGTATTTTGACTTAAATAGAATGTTTTTTAGGAAAGCTTCGGGGATGGATATTTTGCATCGTCTCTGAAACTTTTTAAATTAAGCTATCTTGCCCAGACGCTTATAAAACTAAAAAAGTTTTCACGGGGGTTATTATTTTTCATTGGTGATTATTAAGATCTGTTTATTAAAGTTAGATGAAAACGCAAGCTTAGTGAGAGTTTGAAGATGCTTCAGAAGAAGAGGAACCAGTGACTCATCGCGCTCGAAATTGATAAAATGCTATTTAGAATCTTATCAGACATGTATGTTCCTCGCATTATGTAAAAACGACGGTATATAGTGCCATCAGATTTTGAATAACGTAGTCCTGCATCTAAACAGGTGCACTTGAAAGCCCGAAGTTTGAATTTCGAATTTGTTTTATTATCTGTTTCATATTTTGTAAAACTTTAATGTATTTTTATTAACTAACAACGATTTAAAGGCGAGTAGAACATAGTACGGAACAAAACATTTTTCTCTCCAAGCGCGCGAGTCTGTTTATCGGAAATTCTAAAGGTGCGACGTTGTTTTTAAATATTTTGTGATTTTGCTGTTGAATTAAATTTTACGTGGCCAAAGTACAAAGAACCTGATATCTAATAAATTAGGTTAACGCTCGAAACGTTAATAATAAAAAGACAAAAAAACGTTTTTAAGCCAACTTAAGAATACACAATATTGATATGATGAACTGAGAAAAGACTGAAAAAAATGTATGGCAAGCACTGCATCGGGTTTCTGAACATATGCTGCTGTGCTGCTTTTTAAAATTTTTGTGATTTTGCTGTTGAATTGTATATGGCATACGTGCGAAAAAAAGATACTTAATAAAGCTAGTTAGTGCAGCAGCAGGCTTGTAGACTGCGAGCTCAGCGAAAGCGTAAAAAACCTTAACAAACCCTCTTGGTCGACCGTTTAATCTGAAACCTTTCAAATGTTTTCTTTATTTGATTTTTTGACTGCTTCATTTTACGCATTTAGTAAGGAAATTAACACTGTCTTTCTACCTCCCCCCCCCCATGAAAAATTCATCTATTGGTTCAAAATGTTTAGATCCTTTTGTAACGGCACGATACTCTACCATATATGCCTTATTCATTGTCCATGGCAGGTGTTGCCATTGCGTGAAGCATAAGGCTGTTATTTTGCGTGTGCACTGCCGTACATTCTGTACCGAGATCGGTTCTATTTTACAAAACGTAACATTTTAAAATTTTCTTTCAAACTTACTATATTTCTAACTGCGAAACGAAATGCACATTTAAGTTATTTAAATCTTCAATTTTTATAACAATTTAGTTAGCTGATATATTTTTACATATATTGAATATTGTGCATCCAAAATTATCGTTTGACCGATCATTTTTAACAACGTTTGCGGCAGAATTTTAAGTAATGAAAGCTACTTCTAACGCTGTGTATTATTACATACATGGTACAAAATCTTTGGAAAACTCTTTCATCGTTCAAACTTTACGTTTGCCTCACAACTTGGTTAAATGTTTGTTTAACTCAAGGGAGCTATGGAATCAATATGACTTTCTTTATAAGATGATTTTTTTAAAGTTTGATTTTTTTAAAGTTTTAATTCAAAATAAAGTACGTGTGATTTTTTTTCTTTTTCTTTCTAATTCAGTTTCCAATGTAAATAAAGCGAGATATGCCTGTGTTAAAAACCTGATGAAGCCTCATAAAATTCGTTGTTATTAGCAGACTGATTTTTTTGCCTCGGAACCCAGTTCTTATTGGACGACTGGATCAAAAGATATGAAAGGAAAATGATCCTAAATTATCCTTCTTTGGTTTTGAAGATCCTGCTTTGTTCTAATCACTACTTAGAGCAAAACGGTACCGTTCTTTGTGAAACTGGTAACTCTCCTTCTATATAATCTGGCCCCCAAAAACGAGAGCACCTTGTTGTAGAAAAAGAAACCAAAAGAGTTTATCGTAGTGATAGGAACTTTCCTTCTTCGCCATCCCAAAGGTCATCTACCTACGCGCTCTTAAAAGTCTTGCTGAAGACATCGGAGATTTTAAATCGCCATTCTAGAAGTGTCATTTACTTTAAACTACATTAAGCGTAAAGTTCCTCCCATTGACATCTAGGGTTTGGTTTTGAAAAGGCAATAAAGACTTCGTAACTGCCGTGTCATCAAGAAGATTGAACATCGTTGTATGTTTCTTGAAAGTCTTCGTGGTCAAAGTAACTTCTGCTCTTATAAGAATTGCGCTTCTTTCAAAGGTGTGGTTAAAGTACGAGTTTTGCAAACATCATGGCCATTATATATCTTGTAAAAACCCATAACAAATTCATTAGAATCATGTAATTTATACTATATATATATATATATATATATTTGTTTAAAATTTGAGTCGAATTTAAAATGCCGAGCTTGTGTGCCCACTTTTGTGATGTTAACAGGATTTATCGAAATGAATGAAACAGTAAAATACCCTGTGGAAAGTTCAAAGATTACAGATGAACTGAATCATCATCTAAAATGAGGCTTATTTACTAAACTTGTGTTTTTGAGCCAACTTTCTCAATTAAAATCGATGTTGTTTGGAATCCTGAGGTTATAGCGTTTTCTCTCTTGCACTCGTTCTTAAATTTTCAATATGTTTGAGCATTTACAT
The DNA here is from genome assembly GCF_044657685.1 of Stegodyphus dumicola. Taxonomy (NCBI): domain Eukaryota; kingdom Metazoa; phylum Arthropoda; class Arachnida; order Araneae; family Eresidae; genus Stegodyphus; species Stegodyphus dumicola. The sequence continues at coordinate 113,378,782 of NC_140772.1, read as the reverse complement.
GGAATATGCATTTATATCTGTGACATATTAGTGTCTACTAATCTGACTGTTCACACTAGTCTTCATTAATATTTGTTTTATACATTTTTGAATATTTTGCACTCATTTTTAACTTTTTGTACTATAGCATTCATAGATTAATTATATGTGGCAGCATGTATTTTATGATCGCATGTGATACGGTATACGTTTTGCAATTCGTTAAGTATGGTATTAGTTGCTCTATGTTAATTGCGAATCCTGCATTCCTTTCACTATGTTTTGATGCGTCTGCATTTGTCTTTCGCATTAAAACATCAGTGATGTTACATAGAATTTGTCCATTTCATCGCAGTTTGGGTGGAGAACATCTTATGGGATGGAATCCGGCAGGCTTCAGTTCTTTTTAAGAAATAGCATGATTTTAAAGAAAAATGTGTTATTTCATCTTATTCATATGCTAAATTTTAAATAAAAACATTTAATGAAACCAAAGTAAATACTTTCCTGAAGCCTTGAAAATGGACTTCTATAACTAAGAATTCCATCCGTGGCGCACTTAAATAGTTGTCAGTTTAGAATAGCCTAGCAACTATTTGAGATGGCATTCTATAAAATTTCCTGTTTCTTACAAATACTGTCAAGTGTTTGCAAAGTGCGCTTAAAAGGTACCTGCAGTTTCATAGTTCCCTTATGAGACTTCTTTCATAAAAGGAAGTAAATTAAATTTTCGTGTAATCCTTTAAAACGTTCGAAACCAAGAGCATTCTTGTTTGTTTAATTTGAAGGCTATTTTGACTTGTCTGTGAAAGTGTTTAAATTGCACAGTGATATTTTAATGCGTATTATTTTTGATATAATATATAGAAAATAACCATATATCTGATGACTTCCTTGTACCGCCTATTTAATTATACTGAGAGTTTGCTGTATTTCATTTAAATTTATTTCCTCGGATTTCATTACAGATATATTTTCTCGTTCAGTTAATTCAGCTCTTACTGCACGACAACAGAAAAATACATGAAAACTGAAAGCATCTCCATTAAAAAATGCTGAAAAACGTAAAATCACGAAATGCAGTTGAAACCAGTTCAGAAAACAATTTTTACAATAAAAAATTAAGAGTTTCTACTCAAAATAAAGCTATGCGGCCGTCGCACAGGAAGATAGAGTTTTCGATGCATAAAATTTAAAGTGTACTTTTAGTCCCATGCGTCAAAAAGACACTGAATTTGGTTTACGAACTGATCTAAAATTCATTTTTCTACTAAGTTTCAAATGTAAACAAATAACGGCCTCGTAAGGCTGAACACCATTTAAACTATTAAATTGTTGATAGTTCTACAATTATTGCATACAGATTAACTAAAGGCATAAAAACCTTAATTAAGAACATAAGAACAACATAATTTAATCTTTTTAAAGCAAAAAATGCAAAATTTATCAACATATAAGAATAAATAAACTGAGCTCACCGAGACTGGTAACAGAGTGGTATATATATATATATATATGTAAGATAAAAATATATGAATCAAAATTATAGATTAAACTATAAAACTTAATCTTTTTAAAGCAAAAAATGCAAAATTTATCAACATATAAGAATAAATAAACTGAGCTCACCGAGACTGGTAACAGAGTGGTATATATATATATATATATGTAAGATAAAAATATATGAATCAAAATTATAGATTAAACTATAAAACTTAATCTTTTTAAAGCAAAAACTGCAAGATTTATCAACATATAAGAATAAATAAACTGAGCTCACCGAGACTGGTAACAGAGTGGTATATATATATATATGTAAGATAAAAATATATGAATCAAAATTATAGATTAAACTATAAAACATTAATTCTTCCTCTCTATTCTAAAATCGTAATAACTTCTTTGCATTGCGTCATTTCTAGATCACTCTATGATCGGCGCAGCTCTGATGACGTAATCATTGGGAACTGAAACTGTCCTTGTAAACCAAAACTTTTCTCCTCGCGTGCCTCCATCTTGCATAACTACGCACTTCAGCTTTTTGCTCGCTACTGTGCTGTGATTTCGCTGGCTTGCTTTCTATCCCAACAATATCAAAAATGTAAATCTTCTGTTGAAAGGCACGACTAGAGTGCCAAGTGATTGGGGCCACAAATATCAATTGGAAATAAAAATAGAATTAAAATCGCTTCTACTGCCAAGTTTTACTTACGAAGTCAACACATTAGCTTACGACGCAATCAGATTACTTCCTCTTCAATATAGGATAACTACGCATCGACACTGCTCCGGTATTTCCTGTGCTTTTATTATGATATATATATATATATATATATTAAAGTTGTAAGAACAAAACGAAAAAAAGACCAATTTAGGTCAAAATTTTGCGCATTGTGCTGAAAAATTAAGGAAATTAGAAGATAAGTTTTAGTAAGCTCGCCATATATATATATAACGTGCCCCAAAAAGGGGTTTGCGCAACTGCATGTTATAGCAGACTCATCTCAACGTTCAACGGCTACTAGTTTCTCAATTAGCCGACATACTTTCATACTTACGTACCTACAGACGTACTTACAGACGTGAAGAAAAAACTTCTTTTCAATCTATTTTACAATCCGTTTTGGAAAAAAAAAAAAGAGGGCTCTATTCTCTCCGTGCGCACAGTTTTCACGTAAAAACATCGTTCTGATGGATTCAATGGGTATTTTCGTTGAAATATGATGCACGAAAATTTCGCGATTACAATACTTCCTTTTCTTCGTGCAAGGAAGTAAAAGAAATCTGATGTATACACCACATGACTTTCTTGTACGGAATATTAAATTATACGCATTTTTTCTTCCATTTTATTTAAACTTATTAGATTGAATTAAACCTACTTCGCCGACAGCGCATAAACCACAATAGAATGAATGCATTCTTTAAAATTTACCTTGTTTACCATAGCGACACTCTGGCGCTAGGTTTACTTAACAGTATTATATTTCGTTCATATTATAACTCTGAATGCACAAAATTTATATCATTTAAAGAATTATCTAATCGTTGCCACATGTTCTCTTCAAATACTATAATAAAGCTAGAACTATGTATATAAGAAATTAAGCAAACAAAACAAAAAAGAAACAGTTTTTCACAGACGATTGAGTATTTCTCATTCAATTAATTCAGTTCTCACTTCGCGACAAGGCAAAAATACATAAAAACTCAACATATCTGTAATAAAAATTACGAAGTAAATCTTAAACGCTTAGTTCCTCAAAAAACTTCCAGAAAGGATTAAGCATGATTTAATTGGCAATAATAAATGAATGCGTTATCTTTGTTGTTGCGAAGCTAAGTTTCTCTAGATTGGCAACAAATCCACTAGTCTCCTGTTTCAAATGTAAACATCAATGGCCGCCATTAAAATAGGCTTAGCGGCACTTAAACAATTTTAAAATTGTTGATAATTCTAAAAATATTGCATACAGATTTACTAAAGGCATAAAACCCTTAACCGGAAGATAAAAACAACATAATTAAATCATTTTTAAAGCAAAAAATGTACAATTTACAAACATATAAAGAGTAAAGAAACTGAGATCACTGAGCCGGGTAACAGAGTGGATATATTTATAAACATATTTATATACGTTTGGCGCGGCCGATTAAAACCAAAATATGAGGTGCACATCTACATGTTATAGTAGTCTTATATACAAAATTTCAACGTTCTGAGGCTACTCGTTTTTGAGTTATGCGAGATAAGTACGTACGTACGCACGTACGTACATACGTTCATACAGACGCCACGAAATATTCTCTTCAGAATTCATTTTAAAGCAGTTTTTTTAGTTTTTTTGAAGGAAAAGAGTATTTTATTCTGTCCTTACGTACAGATATCACGCAAAAACATCCTTAAATTGCATTCGAAAACGGTCAAAGTGGATATTTTCGTTGAAATATGCTGCCTGAAGCTTTTCGCGATTACAATACTTCCTTTTTACTTCGTACAAGGAAGTAAAAATGATCAAAAAATATTTTATTTTTGTCACTTTAAATTTCTGGACTGCAGGCAACTACATAATGGTACCTGAAAAGGCTACAAGGTTCTTACATAATTTTAGACGTACTATATATGATAGAATAACCCTGTTTACAAAATCTTTGAGTGGTTTTCGATAAACACGAAAGCTCGCCGTTTTCACTTTTTTTAATTGCTTTCCACACTTAAACTGTGAATTTGCATTACTCTCATATATAAGATGAAACGTTTAAGTTTTGTTGACTTACGAATATTACGATTGAAATGCTTCTTTTATTATACATTGATTAGCCTTCTGTACCTGGGTTGTAAGCTATTTCAACTAATTACAATTACTTTTGTAGTAATGTAATGTAGTTTATTTACTCTATTGTATCCCTTTCATTTTAATTTAGTTTTCCTTTGAAATGCGAACAAAATCGGATTGTGTAAGATAAAAATATAAGTAATAATTAAATCTTCTGAAGAATGTTAACGTCAGAAGGTAGATAAAATATTGAATTAGCTGGTTGAAAAATACTTTAATTATTCATATCGGTGTTATTCTTTTCCAGACATTGAAGTTCATTCAGTTAACATTAATTTAGCTTTGGAAATATTAGTAAAGTTTCTCTCTCATTTATACGTTTCACGAAATGATTTATTGGAGTTCTTGAACATGACTTGTAACAGAATTCTAAACGTTATTCATGAGAATAATTTAATTTTATGCATTTAGGAATTGCATTTATGCGAATTCTTTAATGTAAGTAATTGCAAAATTCTCTGTACGATTCGTACTGTGAATTTGATTTCTTTCAATTAACCGTAAAACATATTTTTCCCCTCATTCCATTAAATATTTTAAAAAGGTCAAAATGGTTAAAAACAAATATTTCGAAAGAAAATGTTAATAATTGAAGATTATTGACCTTGAGGCGACAGATTATATTTTCTTACTTAACGTTTTTCAGAAACAAATTGCCTTTTTTCGAAGGGGGGAGGAAGAATGTATTTGCGTATTTATAGCATTTTATTTCCAAATATCTGTAAGGAGAAGGAGTACAGAGTGTGATTGCAGTGCCTTCTAAAACTTTTGAGAAATTCAACCTATATTAACCCCAAAAATTAAATAGTTTATGGAAATGTTTTAGTCATTTCTAGAGAATATGATGCTAATCTTTATGATTCTGACAGAAATATTATTCTCTTTGAAAAAAATGTGCTTCTTTGATTTTGGAAGAATTCAGTTCATGTTTGTACAGAGTCTCGTGTTCTTAGATCAAATGTACGAGAACTCTTAGACTAAAAGCGAATTATCGCTGTGTCTTGTAAGTACCACAAAGGCAGGGAAAGGGTGACAAGGACACTTTTATTTGACTCGATTAAAAGTTAAGGAATTGCACCACTTGTGCTTACAGAAACCTACTACTATGGTTTAACTCAAAGGTAATGGACATGCTAAAACTAAGAAAAGTAAGTTAGCCTAATGGCTGCTCAATTAGAAAAAAGGCGCAAGTTGGCTGTGCCCTAAGGTCGGCGTAACAAGCCTAATGGCGAGAATAACGCAACCCCGCAGAATACTAATCGCGAGAGAATCAAATTTAGCAACCTGACCTTCAAGCAAGCAGAACACGCTCTGATTTTCCTTCTAAAGTCTGTAGAGACATTAGATTAATTGGAAAAGCCGGAGAGATGAAACATTAGCAACCGCCTTCGCCGGGAATCGAACCACGGACCTCTGGAATACCGGCCCAGCGTGCAGAACCAGTACACCACGAAGGCGCGCCAGGAAGGCGGGAGAAATACCTTATATAACCCCCTTTTAAAAGGCGACTGGGATCCAATTTTTTTAGGGGACCCAATCACCAAATCCTGGATGAGGAGAATCATCACCCAACACCCTTTTAGTTCGGACGCCACTGTAGAGATATTAGGCATATTTTTGGAAGCAGTCAAGATGAAAAATTAGCAACGCCTTCGCCGGGAATCGACCCACGGGTCTCTGAAATACCGGCTCACTGTGCTGACCACTATTGACACACGGCAGAGTCGAGCTACGATATTTACTGACAGCCTGTCAAGCATTTATGCTATCAACAACCCTCTCCAGCGCTCCGCACTAATCTCGCACCTGCAAGAAGTCCTCCATCTACAAGAAAAGTCAATGAGAATCCAAATTTCCTGGGTGAAGGCGCACGCCGGAATCCAGGGAAATGAAGCAGCAGACGCTCTTGCCAAGGAGGCTGCCCAAAATGAGGAAACGGAGCAGATTCAGGTGCCCTTGCCCCCCGATCATGCCTAAAGAGGCAAATAGAGGAGACCGCCATTGGAAACTGGCAGAATGAATGGGACCAAATCCCGCAAGGCCGCAGAGCATATTAGTTCCTGCCCAAGGTAGAGGTGGACCGGCTCATCTCAGCGCCCTACCTCACGCGATATATAACAGGACACGGCCCCTTTCCGACGTACTTTGCAGAAAGGGGTCTAGCAACAACTAATATGTGTGTCTGTGACAACTTGGGCTCACCAGATCATTATGTTACGGAGTGTCCCTTAACAGCAGAATGGCACATCAAATTCCCAACCACCAATGTACTGCCTTTCAAACGCCTTCTCGTAAAACATCGAGGCACGCGGCAAAAGCTTAAAAGCATAATGGACAAGCTAGAAAAAATGGGCATAGACCTCTGCAGGCCGGAATAGGGCACATACAATAAACATAATTGGCATTACGATTCACAGAGCTTACTAAAGTAGCTAGGACAGCAATGGTATGTGTATCCGTAGTATGGAAATGTAACTGTTTTTAGTTATCCACGAGCCGATGTGTCGTTAAAGGCTATTAGCACAGTAATGGACAGTGCACATATAATATTGCAGATGTAACGTGGCATGTATTGAGCACACATCTGTTAAGCGTTTTACAATTGTGAAGTCTCTAGATGGTTGCAGGGCCAGGGTAATACCCGAGTAGTCATAGAAAGCCGTCCGGGTGCCCTGTCCTGCTGTCACCTGTCACCTGTGCTGACCACTACACCACGAAGGCACGTTAGGAAGGCGGGAGAAATGCCTTAAAGCCTTCTATTAAATATCATTTGAATATCGCGCGAGCCAGAAATTTCCTTTCCGGCAGGGAAATAGAAACAAGATTGATACGAAAGCATATTAAAATAACTGGATGGAAACTGAAATGAAATTAGCAAGGTGGCCTTCAGCAGGCAGAATACGCTCTGGTTCTACCCTCCAAAACCTTCCTTTAAATACTCTCTCCTTTCTACATCATTTGATTATCACGCGAGTTAGGTTTGGTTTGGTTTACTAGATTACGGCAAAGTACTCGAGGGCTATCTGCCTTAAGGGAGGGATGCCTTCGTGGAGGACTTTTTAAGGAAAACTGGCTCGTATACACGTTACACATGGGGAAAACCACGAAAACACCCATGCAGCCAGCCCGTTCGCGGGATTCGAACCTCGAACCGAACTATCAGTGTTCAGCGACGTTACCGCTCGGCCGCTGGTGGGCCATCACGCGAGCTAGAAATATACATTCTGGTAGGAAGATGGAAATTAGGAAACTAGGAATTATGATTAACATAAAATAACTGGTTAAAATCAAAGTATAAACTCTACAACTGTATCTAATAATAGATATAATTATTATATTACTATGCTTTTATAGAGTCAGGCTAGTATCTAATAATTTTTAAGTCCCTGTGAAAGAATATCTAACAGAAAAAGGCCTAAACATTATATGTATTTTCGTATTTATTTCGCGTCCAAGCTGAAATAGTTACTCTGGCATGTATTTAAATAGCATTAGAAACATTATTTAATAATATTGCATTCAACCATTAAACTTTGAAATTTGAGTCTAAATATTTCGAACGAAGAGAAACGAAAAATTAAGTCATTCGCAAACCCTTGCAATTTCCAAAATTTATATCCTTATTATTTATTGCATTGCTGCAAAAGATCATGTTTGGAAAGATAGACGTATAGAATAAAATAAATTTAGAAAAGTTACGCATTTTTGAAAAATTTCTTTGTAATTTTAAAAAATGATTTTTAATTTGTTCGGTTCGTGCAGTTTATTAAGAGCGTCAAAAAACAGTTCTGGGCATTAGCAAATTATGTTTTCGCTTCGGTGAGGCAACGCATTATGTTCGAGATACCACCAAATAAAGGAAAGTCCGCTCTTTAGTGGTTAGACTCAGTTTATTTTTATTTTTTTTCCAAACTAGTCTATCAGCATTTCTTAACAGCTCCAAAATTGACCTTGGTCGGCGTATTAGCACGCTTTAAAATATATAAGTATCGAACCGGTTGAAATGGAATCCTTAAAACGATTCAAAACATAAGTTGAGCGTAGAACTTTCCGCCCATCGAATTTATTTCTTTTTCTCGCATCGAGTTTCAATATTTTTCTGCGAGCCATTTTTCTATCTGCAACTTCAAACGACTTTGCGAGTGTTGCCAGAAACAATGACTTAAAAATCGTGAAGAAGAAGGAAAAAATAAAAGAAATCGCGTAGCTTTGACGTGCAAGACGATATAGAGAGAGCAGAAAAAACGGAGGAGAAAAAGAAAAAGGAGAAAAAAGTGATTCGAGAGCTGCGGAAAACGGAAGGAAGTACAGAAAGCGAAAAGACAAAGGATAGTATGGCAACACTTTAACAAAAAAAGCGAAAAAAAACCTCTTTAAAAAAGTCTATGAAACTTGTAAAAGGTGAGCGTTTATGACAAAGGAAAAGGGAGAAAGGTAAAACTGGAAAAACAAAACAAACTCATGTTAGCAGGAAACAAAATCGGGGGAGGGCAAAAAATATATTGTTGTAGTAAAAGAAAGTGTGAAAAGAGTGGAAAAAAATTTACCGACGCAGTAGGTAGCTAGTTCATTGTTTGAAAAAGCGCCTGTACTTAGATGTCGACAACTATTGGTTGGCAAGATTTATTTTTTACTTACTTATTTATTAATATTTTTGTTTTCTTCGCCGGCGGACTTAAAGTTCAGGCAAGTGAATTGTTTTTGCTTCTCGTGAAAGAGCAGGCTCTATATAAAATATCGAGTGAAAGTCGCTCGGAGAGAGAGAAAAGAATTTAAGTTGATAGGTTTTGAATGCTTGGGGACTGCCCTCAAATTTATAACGACAGGGATATCAATTTGAAAGGAATTTCTGTACTAACATCAACAAATTAAATATCTTTCAGTGAGATGAGTCCATTTTTCTTGATACAACAGAATGTTTAATAGTGCTGAGGCTAATTTGCGCTACATTTTAGTTTTTAATTAAATTTTCGCCTTTATTAAGGAAAATGTTTCCCAGCAGTAGATGAAATTTATGGAATTAATTTATGCAATTTAACTTAAATATAATTACTTAAATTTCAAAAGTACCATTCCCCCCCCCCACTGCTGCTAATTTTCAGCACAACCTTTCTTCTGAAATTTTTTGTGATTCTAAACGATTCTATTCTTAATTTACTACATTTATTCTTACTGTTATATGATTCCATTCTTAATTTACTACAACTTTATGAAGATTCAACCAATGTATAATTAGTTAATATTTGTATTTTATTTTACTTAAATTTATGGTATATTACCTAGTGTGTCCACACAACAGTATGCAGATTAATTATTAATTTTATTTTCAACGTATTTAAAAGTTATTTGATTGATAAATGAAAGCTTTCTTTCCCTATTTAGAATATTCTTAGTAAAAGAGTAAGAAGCTTACAAAATCAGATTATCTAAAGAACATAAAATTCACCGCTCTTTGATAATATTTCTCAACGTAGCATCATGCTCTCTTTTTTTCAGTGGAACTTCTTTGCTGTTTTTGTCCAAGGCAGCGTGTAATTCGTTCGTAAATTCATTAGTCAAATCATCTTACTCATTCCTTGTATGTATTGTGTAGGGAGAGTGTAATGGGTAAAGAGTGTAAGTTTTATAGCTTTTCCAGACCAGTTCGTAATAAAGGCTCTTTTGTGTGGTGAACTATAACTACCACTATTAAATTCCAAATATGAATTTTTTGTGAGAATCATATTAGGAATAATTAGTAGCCTAAATAATTATTCTGAAATGTCATCTTCGCGCAGCGCGAAAACCTCGCAGAAATTCAGTATTTCAAGGTAGTTTACACTGTCGCCGGCATATGGTAGAATAAAGTAATTTAAAGCATATACCAATTTACTTTACAAACGTGATCCTTCCATTCTTCTTGATTTTACACTTCATCTCATCACTGCAAACACATATGTTTGTTTCTTTTATTAAAATTACTTCCATTTACTGGACAGAAATGTGTAAATTCAGTCGCCATGCTCTCTAATTATAAAACTGACCTTGTGTCTAACGCTTTTTTGTGTAATAATTCACGATTCTTTTCTTGAAAATTATGTTTTGATAGCATTCTAACTCAGAATTCATCAAAAAATATGTTTAAAAAACAAATTTTGATGAAAGGCTTTTGTTTATGCCAACTTCCACTGTGTTTACGGATGTTGATAGAAATGATTGGAGTTGGGGATGGGATAATTTCTCTCACTCATTTTTTATGAAAGAGAGTGTAGCGATGTGTGTGACTGGAGTTTTGAAAAATTTTATTCCGGGCAAATATTATGTTGTAGGAATTTGAGTTATTTTAATCATTGCTATGTTTTTATTTAATAAGTCGGTTAACAGTAATTAAAAAAATTGTAAAAACATGCGAAGGCTTTCATTACGAAGTCTATTAGCTTGAAATCTGGCATTTTGAAACGCGATGCTCCACTTCAGCAGTTTTTTCACTTTAGGCTTTCTGGATGTGGCAACAAAAATCGTGCCACTTAAAGGTTTTTCTTTCCTTCTCCAGGTGCTGGGGTTAAGAACATAAAAAAAATCCTGCTATTTTAGACTTTCTTTCAAAACAAGGAAGAATTCTTTTTTTTTCTTAAAACAAATAATTCCCCTTCCCCCCTAAAACGAGAGCTTATCCTAACTTAACATTTTATTGAATATCAAACTGACATCATTGATTCCACATTAAATCTCTTCTGCTTCTTGGCTATCACATGTTTATTAGCGAGAAAACCCTATCACTATTTATTTCAGAAATAAAATCTAAAAAATAATATCTCATATTTTAAATCACACCGAAATAAAGTATGCGTAAAACGAGGAAAACGAAAAAGGAGTGCTTTTAGAAGGCTATCTGTTAAAGGAGGGCATATCCCCCTTTTTTAATACCATCTATAACTCTCTTAGGCAAATAAGCATAAGAAATTCGTTTTGCACAAAATATGGCGTAGTATTCTCCTCTATGAAGAAACACACATTTTTATAGAATTCCACATTTTAATAAATCTGTTTTACAAAAAAACTTGTTGTAACAGCACCACTTACGATTATCTTTGGAGCTTTCCCATTTGTAACTTGACTATATTGATAGCACAATCTGCAAACGTTTTCAGTTTTCTCCTTTAATTGAATTCTATCGGCACTTATTCTTCAGAAATTGGCATAGCCGTATCTTCAAATAGGAACAACGCTGAATTATAATCACATACTATTTTTTCCATGTTAAGTGTATCAGTTATCAATATTAATATTGTAGCTAAACATTATCTGAACAGAAAATTAAGGGACAGCGCTTCATTGTGGCATCACTTCATATATATTTCACAGTAGAGATCATAGTAGTTCACTTTTTCATAGTAATTTCACAGTAGAGACCTCCTATCATATTTTCAGATTGAACCTGAAATTGAAGGCCGAAATAGGAACTCTTCTTACCTATCCCATCGAGAATGCTTCATTTTGCAAAATCAAAATTCGACATAAATATTTTACGGGAAACATTTTGAATAGGATAAAGCAGGAATTATCGAAAAATCGATCCTCTTACCCTTTTTTTGTATAATATAGAGTATACAACGTGATCATAATACAAATAATGCTTTATCAAGTAAACGAAACCACCTGTTTGAATAGAAATATATTAGCGAAGATAAGATGGTAACTAGATACTAGTTAGCCCTTCTTAAATTTAAATTGTCTTGTGTTTTCGTAATTTACGATCGCTTGTAGCCGAGGGAATAAGTCCACTAAACACTGGTAGTTCGACCCTGCATTCGAATTCCAGGAAAAGTGTTTGTGGCGCTGGGTGTTTCAAGCCCCTCCCCCAGGTTTCCTTAGAAAATAAGAAAGCATGCCTTTAAATTGGCAACTAGCTTTTATGTGATTTCAAATCATATTCAACCAAAACATCATAACACAAAACTAACATGCCTTCTATATCATTTAAAGGAAGGTTACAGAAATGGTATACCTACGTCAGATTTTCAAATTTCATAAAATAATTGTGTAATTTTAATTATACAATGTAACTAAAAAATATACAGTCATTCCCAGTGCATATTTCTAATGATATACATCGCTGCATGACCGCGTAGTTTACGATATGAGTTATAGAAAACGGAGCAGTTCCTTTTTTCCAAAGGAGGTATTCAAGTATCGTTTTGTGCATTATCTCGAGTAGTTTCTCCATTTTACCAGCAGATCCATAGATAAAATACATGTCGGTTTTTAAAATGGGGAGCATAAAAGTATCTTAAAGCTAAATTATAAGGTATTTTCTCTCTTCTTCCAGCATGCCTTCGTGCTAGAAGCATACTCGATGTCTATTCGAAAAGTGCAGGGTTCGAATCCCGTCAAGGGCACTGCACATTTTTCACGTTTCGTTAGATAAAAAAAACTTCATGACTCTACATTCTTGCTACTGGTGCTTAAACGTATAGCTAGCGACAAGTTCATGACCCTGTAACCATCTGTAATCATTTATGAGATCGCCTGTAGCTTAGAGATGTGTTAAAATATTAAATAATAATTAAAAATGGTTTAAGAAGATAGATAACTTCAACAAAACAGCTACACTTCCTTGAGTGAATGCCGGACACATTTATTTCTGATTTTCCAGTGCCAGACGTTATTTAGGGATTGATTGAGTGTAGAAAATCTCTTTTATTAGAAGTTAAATGTAACTTTAGAACCACTGAATTTGTTTTGGTGGACTTGAATGCTGCACGTTGTAACGATTTTGCTTTATACATAATTTGATCCACTAATTGAAAGAAATATTGCATCTTCCTTTTCAACGATTTAATATTCCTCAACGAAAATTATTTCACCTGATTAAACCGAAGTTCATTTTAGAATTCATAATGAAATTTTACTTTTTTCCATTTTATTTAACATTTATTCAGTTTTAATTAAACGTACTGTTATTTTTGACGTTTTCTGCTAATTTTAAAATTAATTCCGGTATTTATGGATTTAATTAAGTCTACGGACTGTGCAAATTCACTCATTTACAATAAAACTTATTACGTTAAGGAAATAGTTTATTAATTTCTTGCCTTACAATTAGGAAAATGTCGAGAATTAATCATTTGATAGGAATTAATTTTGTAAGTGTGGAAGATTTCGAAATTTAATGATGTTCATAAACATTAAGATTGCATTGTTGAGTAGCAGTTGAATTTGTTTGGAACAGCTTGATAATTGAAATCGAAGTATTTTGATTTATAAGGAAATAAACTATGCTTTCGTGGATATTCAATAGCTACAAATGATAAGGTTTTCTTTCATAATTGGAAAACTCGTCATGATATTTGAGGTGCTCTTTCAATGTGTTTCTGAATGCAATGTAAGTGCGGAAGCTTTCTTTGTGCCTCTCCTTGATCAGAATCAGAATTTATCTCTTAGATTATCAATCTAGGACATTACGTGATTCTATAATGTATTTTCTCCTACCTTTCCACATGTTTTCGTGGTGTAATTGGTAGCATACTGGACGCGTGTTCGAGAGGTCCAGGGTTCGAGTCTCGGCGAGGGCACTGCAGATTTTCACCTCTCCTGCTTTGAAAAAAATACCCTAATAACTCTACAAATGATGCCCTAATAAAAAGGTGGTGAACGATAATACGTCACTACCTTGTGTAATTGGAATAACCTAGTGTAACTGCAGTATACTCGACGCGTATTAGAGAGGTCCAAGGTTCGACCCCTGACGAGAAAATTGCACATTTTTCACGTCTTCTGATTAAAAAAAAACTAATAACTCTACAAATCTTTGTTTTGAAATCTTTAGGGAAGTGGGATTTTTTCTTGAAATAACAAAGCATGCATATATACGTTTCTCTTGAAACAACTAGGTAATCAAATATTGCTTTCTGTGAATACAATAACCCATTAGATGTCAAAAGGATAAGACCGCTCTGGTAGCTTAATCTGGTCTCTTATCTCAGTAACGGACTGATTGCATAGCAGGTTTTGTGAAATTTTTCCCATGTGTAATGTGAATACGAACGAGCCAGTTACCCTCAGAAAAAGCTCCACGAAGGTGTTCCTTTCCTTAGACAGATTATTGTACTGTGCTTTGCCATAACGTGGTAATCCGTAACCCCATAATTAAAATCGAAATTAAGCCGCATCACTTGTAAAAAATAAATGAAAATGTCGAAGTTATTTAATTGGCCTTACACTGTAGCATATTAAGCGCATTTTATAAAAGTTCTTAAATGTACAAATTTTTATATTGCATATGTATAAGAAAATTTAAACCGTTATTGATAATAAAATAAAAATTTTTAATTAAAAATAATTAAAAATTATTGAAAATCAAGAGGTATTTCAGGAGAGACTGAACAGTTCTGCCGTTTTTCTCAATAAAATCATAATTTATCGGGAGAGTTATTAAGAAGCGCATTGCATATAGCAGCGTTTCTTAAACTGAGGGTCACAACCTCGAATGGGGTTGGAAACATGTTGTGATGATGTTAATTAGATGTTGTGGTCGAGAAAATTTAATTCGGATATATGAGTTTAAAGAAATCAGGTTAACGAGACTTATTAAATTAATTGATTACTATTAAGTAGTTATGGTGTTCAAATTAAAATTAGGTTTGGAATGTTTAATTTCATTAGTTAGGAATTAGGGAATTTGCCATATTAATTACTAATGGAAAATTTTAATTGATTAAAGAATTACTATCGAATAATATATGGTCTGTTAATTAGTTAATTTTAAAAAATTCTACTGAATATATAGTTGGCCCTTTATATGAATAATGCTTTCCCTTCATATGCATTTGTTCGGTATTAAAATTCAGTTTTAGAACTTTTGCGAAAATTCTCATCCCCTACAATATTATTATTATTAGCATCATCATTTTGCTGAGTCGGTCTGAGGGAGGGGTGGATAAATGTTATGAAAGGAGAAAAATTAGCAGTATGGTTTGATTTATAATGAAGCGTTTGTACAGATTTCTCTGCATAAATACCAGTGCGAAATCAGAACCTCATAGTATTTGGACTAACTTCCACATGTCACATTTCATTTGATTTATAATGAAGCGTTTGTACAGATTTCTCTGCATAAATACCAGTGCGAAATCAGAACCTCATAGTATTTGGACTAACTTCCACGTGTCACATTTCGCAAAAATCCCTCACCCTCAGTAAATAAATAAATAAAATAAAGAGCTTATTAAATTTAACTTAACCTGCAAACACTTATTAAACTTATTAAATTTAACTTAACCTGTAAACAAGGGAGACAAGTAGGGATAACAACTTAGCTTAACTAATTGTTTGTTTCTTTTCGGAAAAGTCTTTCCTTCAAGTTCTCAATTAAATATATAAACTTTTCCAATTCCATGTGTATAACAAAATAAATAAAAAAATCCTTTCGAAATAATTCTCTCTATATCTATATAGCCATTAAAAGTTTCCGAGTTATTTGTAACACAATCTAACTGAGTCTGCGATGCTGGGAATCTAACAACAATAGTGATTTAGAGAAAATCACAAAAAAGTAAATACCGGAAGGAATAAAATAAAATGCAGCATAGGTGCTCGATAAATCCACCAACCGAATCGAAGTTGTAGCCACTCAGAACTATTTTCTTTCTTTTCTTTTTATCCAACTTTTTTTTCCTTCCTTTTTTTCCTTTTGTCATCCCCCGTCCATGCTGCTCTACCTCGAGGGTACCTTATACAGTAGCGTCAGCTCTGTCGACTTGCATTAGTTCAGAGAGTGGGTATTTCTCTTGCCATTGGCCATTTCCTATAGATTCTGTTGTTCTCAATTGATCTCTAGTATTTTTTTCACTTTTACTGTGCTTTTTTTTATTAGAAGTATTTTAGAGAATATCGGCAAAGTCCGGAGAATGGACAGCGAGGAAAAGTTTTTCTCATTTTCTGTTAAACTGAAGTATGAAATGGTTGTTTCCCCTTTTAATTTTCTTTATTGTAAAACTCAGATATTCACGTGAAGCGAGTCCGAATAGAAATCGCAAAATATCAACAGTGTTATCAGCATTAGTAAAGCAGTTTGCATCCTTTAAGTATAGTGAAACATGTATTTAGCAAGTGCCAGAATAAAATCGAGATGCTTGATCGGAATGGTATGCAGGGGTTATTGCAAATACGTTTGCTTTTATATTTATTGAGTTTGCAAAATATATGTACGAATACGCCTATCTATTGTGACTATTAATAGGGCCACCGTTAAAATACAGAATGGAAGTATTTGTGGTACAAATTTAAAGAATTTGCAGGATTTCTTTTATAGCTGGAAGCTAAAGTCAGGTAAACTCAAGATCCTTTGGAAAGCTTCAAATTCCCATCTCCTTAGCCTTTTCTTTGAACTCTTAGAATTCCTGCAATTTTTTTAGGGTTAGTTAGTATGGAAAGGTATTATCAGCTGACGCATGGTGCACTACTGGTGTCGCCCATTTTACTTTTACCTCTACCTACTCTGCAAACCCTACGAGCCTAAAAGCGAGTTATCACAACTACTTAAACAATTTATAAAACACTGAAGAAGGTTAAAATAACCTTTTTATTTACTCTTAAATTGAACACAACAGCACATCTTGTGTTACAGACGAAACTTCTACTGTATGTAGGATTTAAATTAGCGTAACAGAAGTTAAATTCAAATGCAGGTACCGTAGTCGGAAACAACATAACTAACGGATGACGTAAAATAAACAGACATAAAATGCATATAATAAACATACATAAAATAAACAAACTCAGCTGGCTGAGAATTTTAACGGCGCATAATTTAAAAAGCATCCTCTGACAAAACGCTAAAACCCAGAATAACAGCAAGACGCAGTAGGCAGAAGTTCTAATCTGAACATTCAAGAACCCTCAGCTTAAATGAAACCAACCTGATTTTCAGTCTGGTAACAAATATGGAATGGAGAAATTATAATAAAGACTTAATAACTGCCTAATAAACATGAAGTACAATAGAACTTATTCGAAGTTCACCGAGATTTATTTACTATTTGATGCGCTCTTTTATTTAACTAGTGCACTCATGAGACCCACAAGTGTTCCCTCAATTGCAGATATGTTATCCGACAAGGTCTGTAACTACGAAGACTTAATAAAAACTATAAGGTAAAACGTGTATGTATATATAATCACACTTCTATCGCGTGCAGTTCTTCCTGGAGTTAAATAACAGCTATGTCTGGTAGTACAGAGTTCTTTGAAGACGCAGTTTAAGTCATGTCTTACATATAATCTCTTCAAAAGCATACCATGTATTCTATTCGCTTTGTACTTTGCAACTACTGTTTTGCTCTCAGATCATTCACGCTTTAATTTCCTTTTCAGCTGTAAGACAAAGTCAAAAATGTTACTATCAGTCTAAATACATCGTTAGATAGATGAACAAAAGCGTGACAGCAAGCATATTTTTGTTTTAATTAGACAGTATACGCATAGTAACGCGTCAAAAGTAGAGAAAGTTTGGTGAAATCAAAGCTCTGCGTTTTGAAGATGTTCTTGTTTAGTGAATTGATGAAATATTCTGAGACTACTTTATTGATCGTCGAAGAGCTGACAGTAGATACAGATGTTCCCATTATTATGATGGGAGACTTCAGTGTAGACATCAAACGAAATGAAAAGGCATTTTAATTTTATGAAACTTCATTTTGCACCCAATATGGTGCCAAGTAACTATCCAAGTACACTTGGCAATTCATTTATAGATTTAACATTTACTAGGAATATAAATGCGGGCAGGAATATAAAAAGGGAAAGCCTTACCGTCATCCCCCTCCCCCCATCTTTTTGTTAGTCTTACACAGGTCAAGAAAAGTAGCGTACTGGCGCAGAAAATTACCCGTACTGTTTGTTCCCGATAGTACATATTTTTGACGTCACTGATTTGTTGTTATTTAAGACATCGATTATATACGATTTTACAAGTTGCATGTTCGATTAAAAGGAATGGAAGACGTAAAAGGCTGGCTGCTTCCTACAGAACTTTGATACCCAATTTTTAATCTCTAAATCACCAAAAACAAAAACGACTTCACATTGTAGAATAAATTCTATATGCTGAATGAATTACAAATATCTATCGCAGGAAATATCTATCGGGAACAAACAGTACGGATGTGACAGCAAACCTGAATTGCACGTTGATCTAAAATAGAGTTTCTTAAATTATGGGTCGCAAATCGAAATTTTGGGGATCGCGAAAACTCAGTTCGATAGCTCAATTTAAAGAAACTGCTTTCATAAGAATTTTAAAGAAATAACATTAATTGACATTCATGAGATTAGACTTTTAAAGGCGTTGCATTAATTGATATTAATGAGATTCATTGCCTGTTATATAAAGTGCAAAAGGAATTCGTAAAACTATCTAGAGATTCAAACTTAAAACTTAAGTTTTCACAAAAATCCATGATGAATTCTGGATCGAAGTTAAAAGTAGATTTCTCACTATTTCTTTGAAATAGCATTAAATGTTCTTCTCTCATTCAGCACCACATATGTTCCTAAAACTACTTTTTCTGCTTTAACGCTAATTAAAACCAAACGTCGTTCAACGCTGAAAAATATTAAATATGCTTATGTCTAGCAGGGTCAAATATCGCGCCAACATTTAATTTGTTATGCAACAGAAAACAAGCACTTCTTCTGTCACGTTAGAATTTTCTTTAATTTTTGTTTGTTTAAAATAAATTGAAAACTACTTCTTTTTATATGTGTATTGTTTAGCAAAGAAGTAAAATATTTACAGGAAGATATTTATATCTTTATTTTATATTTAATATCTGGGGTCGCGAAAAAAAAGGGTTTTTTAAAACATCCCCGTTGAAAAGCAGAAAAAAAATGTTTTATTCTGTTGGAGTGCAAAAACTTACTTATTTTAGCCATTTTTCTTCCAGACTTGCCAACGATCCCGCCGTACACCTCAAAAATATTATACGCACTCATCTTTCATAGACTAATTTATGTATTTCCATGAAAATGTTCTGAGTTCTATAATTCATTTTTTGATCCTGAAATTTTCAAGATTTCACAGTCTATGAAACAAGTTGTATAATATAAAATCCTACTAAATTTGAAACATGATTACGTACATCACACCATGTTTGTGGCAGTTAAGTAAACTATTTATTTAACTGACAGTAACAACCTTTAAACGAGCAATAATGCTTTAGCTCTAAAATGACTACCCATTAAGCTACACCATGAAAGTTTTTACCAAAAGAGAATATATGCCATTTTGAGGGCTAGTGTTAATTCTTTGGCTACCTCTTAAAATACTCTTAAATTTTTCTGATGTCGCTAGATCTCGTAACCGCTACACCACAGTTTTGCATTCTAAAGGTATTTGAAGAGGGTATCCCGTATTGAAATCATCTTTTCGTCTATTTCTGGAACTACAACGAAGAAAGGTGCACATATGCATAAACAATAACCAAATAAAATAATAATAACAATATTCAAGGTAGGCGAAGAGGATTTAACAACCCGAACCTCCCTCCAAAATGCATTTTTAAGCGAGCAACTTTAACGTCCATCAAACACGTACAGTAAATTGCGCTCTTAAAATGTTTATTTGGCGGTCAATTCTTTTTACTTCATCGCCAAAACATGAACTAAAAAAAAATAGAGTAAGAACTTTAAGTGTTCCTAGCACTTAAGAGTTTGAACATTAAAGGAAGAAAAGAATTACTCCGCAACGGAATAATGCGTCTACTGTTTTCCAGGCACTTAAGTGACGAGAAAAGCTGGAAAAATTACCTTCAGACCGAAAAAGTAAATAAAGGAAAATGAGATTATTTTTAATGCTAAGCGGTAAAGTTGAACTCTGGTAACATTACTATCTACAGGGTTGCCATATATTGCATTAGTAAATGCATCTACATTTATTGAGAGGTTTAAGCATGGCGGCTGTATGTGCTATATGCGTCCCCCCTTTTCTCATTCTCTCTCAGGAACGTAAAGTGGATGCAGAAAAATTGGAATAATGTTGAATAATTCATTTAATCTAATACTCTGTTTTTAGAATTGATTTATGAAGTGCTCATAATAAGAAATCTTCAGTTCATACTCTATGATAAAATTTCTAAGTATGCAGAAGTGTTTGGGGTTCAATAGCCTTTATCCTTTTAGCATTAGGTTCTGATGAAATTAAAAAAATATAGTGCCACAGACAATACGTTCAATATTTGCTATTAGAGGTAGTTATATTATTTGAGTTAACGTTACATAACCGGAGTTAACATTAGATAACCGTTTACTTGCTTAATTCATTTGCATTAAAAAGTTTGCTTTTTTTCTTAATTTTATTTTTATTCCATTCTTGTCTTATAAGAGAAGAATATTATGAGGGAAAGAAATTTTGTGTAATAGTTTGTCTTACCCTCCATCCAACTGGAAGCATCCATAAATGGTTTGGTTTGGTTTATAAAATTACGGCAAAGCACTCGAGGGCTATCTGCCTTAAGGGAAGGATGCCTTCGGGGAGGACTTTTTAAGGGAAACTGGCTCGTATACACGTTACACATGGGGAAAACCACGAAAACACCCATGCAGCCAGCCCGCTCGCGGGATTCGAACCTCGGACCGAACTACCAGTGTTCAGCGACGTTAGCACTCGGCCTCTGGTGGGCCGCATCCATAAATGTAATGCATGCATATTTTCTTCATTATTGAATTTATTTGTATACTCACATTCATAAGCCTAGTCTTTTTAACGTCTTTTTGTAATATCAACAAGTTATTTTGACTTTTGGAGTACTTTTAGTTTCACTTGTTCATTGCCCAGGAAATTTAAGAGAAATAAAAATACCTCAGAATACATGTTTAAATCGGTGGTTTTCTAGCTGAAACAATTGCGCTTGACGCTTTGACCCGGGTTGCCTCGCTTAGATCTTAGCAAAAGAACTGGCTTTTGCGGAAATTAACCAGTTACAGAATCTAGTACCCAAGATTTCCAGAAATGTTTCCTTCGATGAGGTGTTAAAGGCAGCTAGTAGATCTCATAGCGGTTAAGTACGATATGTGACTATGCTTTTAGAAACAAAATGTAAAGGCTGTACTAACATGATTCATGATTCGTGGTTGCAATATTTATATAATCAAGTAAATGTTTAAATGCTTGTTTCAAAACGTGTTTAGACAGCCAGATTTTCCGAACGTGTTCTTACTGCAGTCACTGTCGGCTTACTGAAAGGATCCCCTAGATCAGGGGCTCTCAACCGGTGGGTATGCGTACCACTGCTGGTACGAAAGAGAGAAATAAATGGTACTCAAAGAAGCAAACTATTTTTAACTACTAAATTCAAAAATTAAAACCCCAGCATCCAGATTGAGTTTTTTCCCAAAACACGTAAATTTATGCGATCTGAGCTTTGTTCAAGAGTGGTGGTGGTAGTAGTACTTTGAAGTGGTGGTTAACACTAAAGGTTTTCAGTTTATGTTTAGATGGTACGCGTTAGTAAAAAGGTTGAGAACCGCTGCCTTTGATCTCTTCAAGCCCTCCAAGGGATGCTAGTGCCCACATTAAGAAACCTTGTCCTAACCCTAAAGTACTTCATAAAAATTATAATTATTATATGAGTACTATTTTGTTAAAGGTTATCATTATTATGTACTAGCCGCTACGCAGGCAGCTTTCGTCTAGCTATTAAATGTACCGGAAAAATGGCTAAAGGGCACACCAAACATTCAATTTAAAACCTGCACAGAATTTTACATTCAAGAGCAAATTTATCACAAAAAAAAAAAAAAAAAAAAAAAAAAAAAAAAAAATGCATTCAATATAAAAAATTACAATGAAATAAACAATATCCCTTAATAGAAATATCAATTATCCCAATAAATATATTAACCAACTCCTCCTGTTGCTTTATCTCGACAAATGTCCAGTAATACAAGAGAAACATTAAATTTAAAAACTGCACAGAACTATCACTCTGCCATTGTTGCTGATGTAATGAGAGAGAATTATCGATTTGATGCATTTTCATAAAGAAACATAAAATTAAAAAACTCTCATTCAAATTTTGTAAAAATTCCTTCAAGGTGCACTGGCTCTTTTCTAGATGCACCTGCGTACCAAATTTCGTAGCCCTGGGATTGTTAGCTTACGCGCAGCACCAACGAAAGACACACACGCAGACAGACAGACTTTTAAAGAAGTAACATACTATAATATTTCCTTTTATATATATATATATAGATTCTAGGCGAAGACTGGGTTTACTAAAGTTACAAGAGTAAATTTGCATTGTATAAAGAGTAGTAAATTTTAATAATGTGTGTTTTTTTTTTTTTTTTGGTTGTTGTTTTTGTTTGCTTGTTTGTTTGTTTAACAAATTTACAAGAGTATTTTTGTATTGTGTAAAAAGAACTAAATTTTAATAATGGCTTGTCGTAGTTTTCTTTTTTTTTCGTCGTATAATAAATTTACGTGAGCAATTTTGCACTATAAAGAGAACTAAATTTTAATAATGGCTTGTCTTAGTTTCCTCCTCCCCCCCACCGCCGTTTAATAAAATTGCAAGAATATTTTTGCATTATATAAAGAGAACTAAATTTTAATAATATCTTTTCTTAGTATTTTCCAGTTTGATAAAATTATAAGAGCATTTTTGCATTGTGTAAAAAGTTCTAAATTTTAATAATGGCTTCTCAGTTTTTTTCTTTTCAAGTTACTGCACTTGTTACTTAATATATCTATGCACTGAGGCAAATTTATAAAGAGTAATAAATCTGAGTTCTTTATTTCTTTCGATTATTTTGTTCTAAACTTGTACTGTTTTCCTTGCAAGTACGTAATTTTTCCATATTTTTAAAAACTATGTGGTTGTGATATCTATATAGTAAATGCTTTCACCGTTCTGAACTTAAAGTATATGTTTTCATTATATATTCTTGACTCACAAGTGTTCAGAACTGACCTTTGGTTTACAAGTATTTCAACCTCGTGGGAGATACTGAGAATGAAATTAAGCAAACCATGTAATTTTCTAGCTTTTTTTTTTTTAACAAGAAATCTATATTATTAAATAATGAAGAATCTGTATGTATGAATGTTCCTCATATTGTGAAAAGTATCAGCGAATTTTGAACACACAAAGTCCTCCACCCGAACATGTGCACCACAAAAGAGAAATCTCGAATTTGTTGTTTATGTATTTCATATTGGTATTACTTTGGTTGCACGGATTTTTGGCGATTTACGTTGGCGCGATTTTTACAGAAGTCAGCCATCTTGAAAAACTTTGTTTTTACATATTTTACGCATAGTAAAGTATTCAAAACTTTAAAAATAATGGATTAATTTTTTGTTGAAAACGTCGTTTTTTAAGATGGCAGGTAAATGTAAATAAATACATTTACTACGAGTATGAAATACTAAAGTAAGGTTAAATTATTCTCAGAATTGGCTCTTTTAACGGTCTTCTGAAGAAGGAATTAGCAAGGTTTCCTTCAAAAATTTTAAATAAATTTCCTCTGACCCTTGTAACAATTTATAATTAAATCTTTGATTAGGAAAGCCAGTTTGCCCAAAATAAGGTCCTAAAGGATAATTTTTTTAATTCCGATACGAATAATTCTTGGTACTTACCAATAACAACATTCATCTTTGAAAGGGACATATCCGCTCGCTATGAAATCTAAGGAATTCGAAGACATGAATAATAAAATTTGAAAATGGCGCGGTAATGCACAATTATTTAGTAACCAATCAAGGAGCTGATTACAGCTCGTTAATGCACAAATATTCTGTAACCAGTCAGGTAGCTGATTACATCACGCATAGAATTAAAATTATTTAAATAATCATACATAAAAAAACTTTTTTTTAAATGTAAAATTAAATTTTATTTTAATATTTAACAGCCATAAATAATGTATAAAACATTAGATTACATTTATAGATATTAAAACCAATTACTTTTAAAGTAAGGTGACGTCATTGATTACATCATCCACAAATTAAAATTAGATAAAATATCATAAACAATAAAATTTTTATTTCAAATAAAAATGCAAAATTAAATTTATTTTTAATATTTAAAAACCATAAATAGTATTTAAAACACGGAGCATAATAAAACAAATTATTTTTTAAATAGTTTACCATTAATAACTTGCCCAGCAATAGGTTTAGCATGAGCCGTGACGCTCGCCCCCCAAAATATCGCCAAAATCCGTGCAACAGTCTACCAAAGTAACATCTTCATATATTGTGTGAATTTAATGAATTTGTGATTAACCAGTTCGTCGATTTATAAAAAGCGAATACTGCTCGAAATAAAAAAAAATTATCGTCCACAAGATAGTGCGTTGCCATTCGGCAAAGTGTAACTTTCATATTTTATAAGTCTATTATTAATTAATAAACTAAGCGTCTTAAAAACAGGAAACATAGTTCTATATAATATATATATAAATTTACTTTTTAATCGTGTTGATTTAAATAAAAAATAGTTCATGATATATCTAATTAAAGATATTAAATATTTTTGCACTATCTTGTCCCACTGTATATATATTTGTTGCTTCTACTAACGCTACTGGAGCAATAAAAAATTTTTGAATGCAATTCGCTTTCTTGCTGCATTAGATGACCCCTTCGTAGAACTGTCCTTTCCTCACTCACTGTTTTTCTCACCCATCTTTTCTACTGTTCGTTCGCGCATTAACATGTTTTAGAAGCAAGAAACATGGAAAGCAACTTTGTTGTCGGGATTCGAACCGTGAATTCTTTCCCTTTCTACGTGAACTTGATTACCATTTACAAACGCGAAACGAGTGCGATTATTATTCTTTACATTTCACCAGACATTCTAATCAGTTAGTGTAAGACTAATCCGTAGTTAAAAATTATATCAGATAATAACGTTATTTTTTCGTTGAGATGAGAAAATTTTTCCCTTATCTGCTTTCGTAAAATAAATTTGAAAATGCTTTTCTGAGTTACTGATAATACTGGAATAAGTTGTATTGTTGAAAACATTTTATCTTTAAGATATGCTGTCTCTTTTTTTTTTTTTTCGGAACTGGTTTTTTGAAATTTTATAGTATATTTTTAAAAATTTATTTATTTAATTTGTTTTCTGCTTTTTCCGTATGGAGGATTACGCATTATTGATCTTCATTTTGGTACTCATACAGGTATTTTAATAACTAAGTGTCGTGGACAAAGACATTAGCTTAAGTAGTTAAATCTTCTAGGTTCGTGTTGTGCCCCATTTATTGAATAAATTGCTAAAATCTTAGCGTGGTTTCCAGCGTAATTTTTAAGACGTTTCTGTGTAATGACAGGCTGTCATTTGCAGAAGTGTTCTAATCATAGGCAAGGTTGATGCAGAAACGTTGACAATATGTTAGCTATGAGTAAAGGTTAATATCGCAAATCACTTGAGACACATTCATCAGTTAAATTCGCCGTGAAGATGAGATTTACCGTCTATTTCGACGTATAAAACGCACTTTTAATGCAAAAAAACAAGATCGAAATTTCGGGCGCGCGTTGTACGCAGGATATAAAAATGGTAGATTTAAAAATAAGGAAAATTCAGCATACAAAAGTTAGATTTTTACATGCACCTAAATGCTGATTATTTAAAAGAAATGATGCATCTTATTAATTTAAAAATTTTCATTATCGGATAACATGAAAAGTTCATATTGTTCGTCAAACACATCTGTATTCGAATTCTGTTTCATCTTCATCGTTGTTACTCTGATCCATAAATAAATAATCATCATCCGTTCCATTTTTCACCGACACCAAGCATCCTAGCTACAACACAAGTTCCATTTTCTTTCGTAAACTGAATGATTTTGTATTTGAAACCAGCACTGTGTTCTTTTGTTTGGAAGAAGCCATATTTACTATTAAAAGCAACACTAGATCAACTGTACTTCAACTAAAGCAAATTCCATTTACTAAAGGCCTTCGATGTTCACTTCAAAATCACGGCTTCAAATGATTACAGAATGAGAAAATATCTGACTTCTAATTACCCGAATTCATTCTGTTAAGAAGGGCATTGTTACCTCAAATTATGCCCCTCTTTTCTCGAAATCCTAGAATAACATTCTTGTGCGCACCTGCTTGGAACACAACCCACCATCTTTGCAGAATTATTTGCTCCCTCAGGCATTTCCCCCTCCCACAAACACATATTGTTCTTCTAATCAATTCAATATACCGTTGTTCAAATGCGTAGGAAAAACTCTTCGAATGAATGACTGAAAAATATAAGAGCATCGTACTTGTATCTTTCATGTTTCTTCGTATAGAAAAGGGTGCGCGTTATGTGACGAATATACCAAAAATTAATAAACGTAGTTTGAAATTACAGGTGCGCGTTATACGCCGGAAAATACGGTGGCTTATAAAATTTTTGTTATATTTCTAATGCAGTTATTATAGTTGTTAAAATTACCTAGGATACTTTTTATCGTTTCCTTTCTAAACAATTTATTATGGGGTATATATGGAAAAACAATCATTATTTGTTTGCATTTTGTAGTGTTTCGTATCATTCTTTGATACTGAATTGAAATATTCCATCGTCTAAATTTTCATCTTTCCTTACAGAATGGTGATTTTTCCTGGATGCTAAGTAGCCGACTACATCCATAATCAGATGAAAGAGGCAAATGGTGAGTTTATTCTCTTGCATGCATGTGTTTGTTTATGTAATATTAAGCGGCGACTTTCAAAAAGAAAGATCAGATTTTATTTCCAAATAGAAGTGATTCTCTTGTAGTACGTACGTCAGTTGAGAATGAAAAAGATGGAAATTTTTTATGTCAGGTGTTCAATACATGCAAATATAATTACGGAATGCATTAATGCAGTAGTCTTAAACTTGGGAGCCGCATGCGGCCTGCAAAGCAATTTTATGCGACCCATGTAGACATTTCAGTTCTGTATTGGACATGCAAAGATTTAGAGCTTTTAGTTATTTGAAGTCCGAGTTTATGTTATTTTTATCTTTAATAAAAAGGAACGTGAATAACTCGCCAGAAATTCAATAAATGGAGGTAATTCATTTACAGTGTGATATGAATGTTATTCAAGGATTTGAAGATAGAGATTTATTAATTTTTATCCGTGCTTGCTACGAAATGCATACGCTCTGTTACGAATTTTAGCACTAAGAATAATCGCTTTGTTTAGGAATAAGTGTATATGTAACCAGTTTTTCTCATAGTTGAAAATTAAATAAAAATAAAGAACTAGACTGGCCGACGAGCATCTACAGTCTGTGTTGAAGGTAATTTCTCTCCAAAGTTGCAAACGTTTTCAGAATCGAAGCGACATCAAGTGTTAAACTATAGTAAGGAATAAAAAAGTTTGTTTACATACAAGCGTATGTATTTTTATTTATGCTTCAAAAAAATTAAGAAATGAGAAAAAGCGATTAAGTTGTTATTATTTATTCTGAAGTTTTGTTTTACTTGGAATTTTCTCTGAAAAATTAACAAAGTTTTCATAATTTCTTCCAGTTTAAATTAAATTACTTAATCCCTAATTAAACATGTTAGAACTATTTTAAATTAGCATCAGTCTGAAAATATAATATTTAACTGTCGATATATTTCAATTATAATGTGTAAGAATGTCGTAGGTATTAAACTTTAGATTTAAGATAGAAAATAATTGTAAGTTTGATTTTTCCCCATTGCGATATTCTTATTATTATTGTTTACACTTATGTTTTGGAAAATACGAAAAGTAATTAAAATAAGAGAAAGAGGCTAGGAGAAGAGAAACTAAGAAAAGAGAGAAAGTAAGGAAAAGGGAAAAATCAAAGGAGAAAATAAGAGAAAGAAAGAAAGTAAGGAAAAGGGAAAAATCAAAGGAGAAAATAAGAGAAAGAGACTAGGTTGTTGTTATTTATTCTCAAGTTTTTTTTTTTTTTTCGCTTGGTGAATTTTCTCTGAAAGCTTTGCAAATTTTCATAATTTGTTTATTTTAGTTTAAATTGAAGTAAATTATTTAATGATTAATTAAACATGTCAGAATTACTTAAAACACATGCCAATCTATGAATTTAATATTTAGTTGCCAGTATATTATAATTTGTTGTTGTTGTTGCTGAAATTCCTCGAGGCAAGGAGCGCTAGAATACGCCAACCTTTGGCAACAGCCTTGAGCACCATTCAGGTGGTAGTGAGATTAAGGTCAGTTCCGCCCCCAATTTTGATGGAGAGCACCCCCGGGAGGGATGGGACTGTTTCGAGGGTCTCCTATTCCTCTCCCCTTCCAAAAAACCACACGAGAGGACTTTAGGCTCGCCGCATGTCTAGAGTGCCGCCATGCCGCATCGACACTATACGTTTACAAAAATATTCATACCTTCTCCAGGATTCGAGCCCCGGCCTTTCGGCACGGGAGTCAGCGACGCTAACCACTATACACATTGGGCGGCTTATTTAAATTTACAAAGTGTAATCAACAAAACTGTCTTACAGGTACCAGACATTAAATTTCAGATGGAAAGTACTCGTATTTTTTTTTTCTTCTTTTTATTCTTATCATGTTTATATACGTTTAAATAAATATTTAGTGAGCGAAATTTAAAAAAATTCTTGTTATTAATAAAATTTTGTTTAAAAAAAGTGTGGCCCGATAGCTGTATTCAGTTCTCCCATTCGACCTGCATTCAGTTTGAGGTTTAGGCCACTGCATTAATGCAATAATTCGCCGATGAAGTTCTGATAAGGTCGTGAAGAGGAGTTATCGTAAAAGGTTTATGTGATCAATCTCCATAGATATTAAAGTAACTAAGGGAATGTAATCTGGGGATATGGTAGGTTAGGAACGCAACCGCAGTTCTCTTATGCATTTCAGTCGATGCAACGATGAGAAGCAACGAGTTTACATAACATACTGAATGATCAGTTAAGCATGCCAACATAATTATTGCCCTGTCAGGTGTGCTCATGGAAACTATTCCGTAGATTTTGCCACAATTTTTACTAAAATTAGCTTTACTAAAATTTTTATTATTAAAAGCATCTTGCCTTATAGATGCTATTATTATATTTTTGAGAAAGTGATGTAATATTTCTCTAATCTCATGTGATTGTGCTATCTCTCTGTAGTTTGTTAATAAAATCGCGCAGCATTAAAAGTTATATGTAAATTTACAGAGAACCTGATTATTTTACTAAATTTTTGTAAGGATCTCTGCAGGGATGAATTTTAGAATATTAAATGCTGGGCTTGTAATGATGTAGCAGAAATTAAGAATGGTTTCTAACATAACATTAATATAGTAATCAATTGGATATATCTAAATTCCAAGCCTATGTTACAAGTTAATCAGAAGTTTTGTGTTTATTATATAAAAACTGATTTTTAACGAGTTGCCAGAGATGGTGTATAATTCACGTTGTGATACAAAGCAACGAATTTAATAATATTTCATAGAGAATTTTAAATTGTTTTGCATATGCCGTGACTAAAAATGTTTTGAATAAATAATTGCGAATACAATCGATATTTCATACTTATTCCGAAACTTATTTGATTCATTAATGCTCTTAACAATAGCGTCACGAGTTATTCCATTACCAGTCCATCCTCCTTAAATTCATCAGCGGTAATTGAGCGTTTATCATGGAGAAGTAACAAGCCACCATAAATATAAAATCCCTAAAAGACGGTATAGCCTCTCGAAATCTTTTGAAAGGCGTTCGTCATTCTCTTTTAAAAGTGCTTTCCTCTCTTTTAACTTTATTTACCTGCATTAAAAATGAATGGAATACCTATCCCAGCATTCTATTGTTTTGAGAGAATGGGAACTATTTTCTCGTGACAGTTCCTCTAAAGTTCATTTTCCATTGTCTGAACCGAACTATTGTTCGCCCACAATAATAGGGCAGCTCGTGGGGATTTTGTTGACTAAGGGAATCACTGAGCACTGTCTCCTCAAAGGTTTGAGCCTTACTTAAGGGAGGTAAGACGATTTAATCGATGGAATTTTTTCCCCTCTCTCATCCTCTTAACGCTAAATTATGGTGCAATCAATTTTGTGAATTGGTGTTTGGTTTCAAAAATGTGGTGCTTCGAGATACATGTCAACTTTGAACATTCAGAAAGTTAGTTACTATTTGTCCATCAAAAGTTTCAGGGAGTGCGAAGCTTTGTTTAATAGTATAAATTAAATCTGAACATACAGTGACATGTCGAATCACTTTGATTTAAATCTTTCATTTTTCTTAGAACATCATCTGTCTGCTTTAATTATCATTGATTTTGAATTGGGATGTTTTACTATATTATGAGGCAATTTTTCGTATATACGTAAAGATGGGACGGTGTGCATTTTGTTTTTGCTCGATGGTTTCAGTTCAAGATGATGTGTAGCGGTCTAAAAGATTTTAGATTTTATATTACGCCCAGTAGGCGTTTTTCCCATTTACGCTCACACGTGCATATTTTGACGGCATACAAATTAACGCTCCTTTGGGCTAAAACGATTTAAAAAGAGTTTATCTTTAGAATTTCCAATATACAGTCTCGCACGCTGGAGATAACAATATTTTATTCCACACAGTTGCCACTGCTGGCTTTAAAATCGTTGAGGTTTTTAATAAAAAATTCGTTAAAAGATTTACAAACCATGAAACAAATAATAAAAGAATTTCGAAACTCAAAATTCCAGCTTCCAGGTGCCCATGTTCAAAATTCGGTGGCTCTAGGTACCGTTGTTTTTTCACGATGGGAGAAACATACATTCATTCAGATTCTTCATTATTTAATTTCTTTAAATGTAATACAAGGCGATAATATTTGATGGCGATTTGAAAAGTTGAAAGTGACAATTTGAAAAGTGAACCGACGCAAAGTGCCGTTTGGAGACGCCGTTTTGGATAGGGGTATCTATAGATAATGCCTTTGGACCATGAGTTGAGGGGAAAAAATTCAAATTGTCATTTACGCAAAAGAGAGACAATTCAAATAGATATTATCTTTTACAGTATTAAAGAAAGCAATCAACCAGACACGTGGAAACACCAGTGACTACCACCGAAAATTGAGTGTACATGCTCTCATTTCAGGACTGCCAGGTGCCAGCTTTTATTTAAGCCTAAATAAATTGTAACTTTTTATAAATTAATTAATTTTAATATTTACATTGCTTTAACATATTATAATTAACTAATAACTTATAAACATTACTATATATTAAAATCGTTTTTAAATAATGCAAAGAGATGATGGAGCGGTAGAAAATTCGCAAAATTGCTTACGTTTTAGCAGCACAAGTTTGTCAAAAGTAGCAAATTTGCGAAAAAACGCGCCATCTGGCAATACTGCTGCTGTTATATTTTTACTCCCAGAAACTGTTATAACTTTCAAAAGGATTCAAGTGTAAATTGACTAATTTCGGAAGAATGTTATAACTTTTCTTTTAATTACGTCATTCAGAAAATATCAAAGACTACTCCCAAGCGTAGCTCAGGAAAAAAAAATTGGCAAAAATTGCTATTAACGACGACCTGTATTTCATATGGAGTATTAGCAGTTGTGTGTATACCCCCAGTGGGGCCTTTGTTCGTCTTTGATTTCCGTCACATTCCTTCCTGTAGGAATGAAGGTATATCTCGCCCCTTTTGAGAAGCTGATGACTGCATCCTACGTTACCGCCCCGTCTCCTTCTCTAATAATGACCTAAAAGTATCGTGACTGGATTGCCTAATGGTTTTCCACCTTCGCTGAGCAATATTCTCTTTTGGATGATCTTGTCCCTTGGAAAGTAAATTGCTTGGAAAAAGAAAGAAGTTTATTATGAGCGGTATTCGAGATTATCTTGGGAGCACCTTTATTTTCATTTCCTGTACTTGGAAGTGAAAGTAACAGTTTGACTCTGATTAGAAATATATGTTTTAAATATCTGCGTTTTTAATTAGGTCACGTTTGTGATTTATTTCTGGCTGAAAACTGCTAGGAATCATTTCGTTTCTTCGTATTAAATCCGTATTAATTCAGTTATTTGCAATTTAATTACTTCTATGCTTGAGAAACAAGTTTCATAAATTTTCTGTACTTTTAAAAAGTCAGTTTCCAAGTCCAACTTTCCTCCTCAAACTTTCCAAGTCCATTCATGTTCTTAGGTTAATTTTGCGGAACTGTAATTAGTGCCCTTAACTTCATTTCTATTTTGCTGGCATTTAAGGGAGAAAAACAGGATCAAGGAAAACAGGAGTAGTGTGTTTTGCTGCAATTTTATTGATAAATTTTTGTTTGAATTATTAAAGAACATGAAAATTTGGTTGAAATTTGATTGTTCTAAAATTATATAAGATGTTCGAATATTCAGTTTTGTTTCCTTAAATATTGATCGTGGACGTGCTTTCAGTCGTGGAGGTTTCCGAAGTAGGATAGGGAATTTTAGCACTTAAGTTTCAATTGTAAATTACAATTTTGTATGGGCACCGTAGATCAAAAAATCCAAAACCTGAAATACTTAATTATGGAGTAGTTACCGTATTTGACGGCGTATAAGGCGCACTTTGTTTCTTTGAAAATAGGTCTGAAAAACGGGGTGCGTCTTATTCGCCGATACTGCGTCTTATTCGTCAATAGTTACTGCTTCGATACATCGTTTTTGAATGGATCAAAGTTTCATGAAATTCTGTGGAAACAGAGACAGTGGTTAAATCATTTAAGAAGTGTGGCGTTAGTAATGCACTGGATGGTACAAAGGACAATTTGTTGTATGATGACTCAGATGCTGAGGTTTCAAGTGACTCTTCATTTAGCTCTGGCGATGAGTGTCTTGGTTTTGACGAAGGAGATTAAAAGGTGTTCTTTCCCAGATAGATTGGGTATTTTTAGTAAGTATTACTTCATATTTAAAATACTGTAAATTCGTTATAATGGTCAGTGATAAAGTTTTATCCTTAAAAAATGTATATAAAATAGAGGGTGCGTCTAAAAGCATTAAGACTTGTTTTTACATAATCGTTTTATTCCAATTATTTTTACCTAGTTTTAAGAAAGGTTTTTATTGGAAATACATGTATATTATAAATTAGAAATTGGCTTTTAGCCTTCTTTTCTAAACATCCTGCATATTAAATGCTTACGTATGAAATCCTTACCTTCAGTTAGCAACGGTTTGTCCTTACAAAGAATGAGGTGTATTGAATTAACGCTTTGATAAATTCATAACTTAATCGTTCATTAGGCAGAAACATTTTATACATTGGGAATGACGTGATTATTGAGTATACATTTCTAAATTTTTTTTATGAAAGTTGTTGAAAAGTACGGAATGGTATATCACAGTGTAGAGAGTGTTTGAAGTCAGTTAATCCAAAATTAAAAAATCGCTGCTTTACTGTATCGCTGTATCTTCTTCTCTTTCGTATCAGCAAAATCAGTATCATGTAAATAAAGCGAATGTACAAACTAAAGTGGAAACGAAAGGTGGAAAAAACTGCGTAATGAAAACAGTACATGCTACAATGCAATCATATCAATTAATCGTAAGAATTTTCCTGATGGGGAAACGAAGTATATTTCGCTGTTAATAGCTATGAGTCCACCCTTATGTTATGTTTAAAATTGTAAGTTTTCCACTTAATGCATATGTTTAAAATGTTTAAATAATTGTTTTTAATTACGGTCTAAGCAAATCAGATCACGATTGCTTTTAAGTTAAATATATGTTTACGGTCTAAACGACGGGTATACACAGTATATCTGAAAGTGCCTAAACTGTGATTACAACATGTAAGATCTGTATGTTGAAGATCTGAACGTTGTCTTCGTATAAACCAACTACTAGAACACCGGATCACCTCAGATTGGCCAGTAAAAAAAGGGCGGCATTGACAATGATGTTTTCGAACAATATCTCGGAAAAAAAAAAGAATCGTTTCTTTGGACCTTGGTGATTATCAGTCAATAGTTATTCATATTGAAGGTGTTCGACCGATCAAGTGGTATAAATAATCCATTTGCATTATTGAACTTTACTGAATCTGTGAACATAACTTTTTATTTACCAAGTCAACTGAAGCGTGCCTTTTGTTTTTGCTGGTAATGGTTAAAAAATTCACAATTTAGTTAATTTGTTAAGGGAACGTCTTGTATTTATTTCTTTTTAATAAAATGTAATGCGTAAAGCATTCGTAACTAAATGTACCAGATCTCAACATTTCGTTCTGTTGCCCACATGCAGCTGTTTTTCAAAGTTCTGAACAGCTGCAGGTGACAAGTCCAATTCAGATGTCCTATCCCACATGCACGCATTTGTTAATTACCATATATTACCATAATTAACGTAAGGTATAAAATGCATATATATTTATTTCTATCGGTGTTTGACAACTTTTTGCCCTTTATTTTAGAAAAATCTACGTGGATCTACATTGCTGCGAGGGATCAGAGTGAAAACAGGAAAAAATTTAATTGTTCCGGGAACGCTCTGACTTGTTCTTTATTCAGAAAATATGGCGATAATTAATTAGCGATGCATGCATTATAATGAAATCATCCCGGCGAAAAGCAGTGATAAATCATACGCGCCGATAAGGGGTAATCGCCCGAAAACTTGACGTCATCCCTAAAAAGTAGAAGAAAATGGAAAATTATTAACCGTTCTTTCCTGAAGGATTTTGATTTTTAAAATATTTTTTTCACTCAATCTCCACAATCGATGCTGTTTTATCATTCTTTAAAGGAATTACTCTGTAAGATACCTATTAAAAGGCTTTGTGCTTTATAAAAACATTGTTTGGCAATTTGTCAATATTATTTTTCCTATCAGTGCGGGAACACGTAGCTTAAGTTTGTTCTGAGTACTGGTTTGTAAATATTATTAATGTGAGACTTGTTTTAAACACCTATTGCTGTTATTTTAACAAAAATAATTAATTATTTTAAAATTGTTTATATGTAAATATTACAGTAGAAATATTTAGCAATTAATTATATGCATCTATCGTTATCTTGTTTATATAATTGCTTCTGCCATAGCAATTGATACAGGCTATTAAAACTAGAATTTCTTAAGTAACGCTGAATAATCTGAAGCTATTTGTGTTTTAAGATGAATGTGTATTTTTAACATTTACTAATGAAATCTGTCTTAAATATGAATGTTAGTTACATTAATTGCTTTTGATAATCATTGTAAACAGGGTATTGGCTGATACATAAGTTTTTCTTTTAGTGAAATTTGTGTCAAACTTAAAAACTTATCTTTCAGTGCCATTATTCTGTATTCAGAGTACTTTTTCCCTTCAGTCTGCACATTCAAGGAATAATTTTTGTTAAATTTACTAATATTGCCGTCTGTAATTTCTAAGGTATGAAACTGTTTAGCATTAATGTCATATCTGAATATACTTAATAATTTTCATATATCCATTTCTAATCAGATTAAGAATTGTTCTGTTTTCAAAAATCTCAAAATGTCAAACATTAAGTTGCTTAAAAGAAAAAGAAAAATTAGCATTTTGAATTAAAATTATTATCAAAATATTGTAATAATCAGAACAACTAATAGCAGACTAATAGAATAATAATTTGAAGATTTAAAAATCTGTGGCTTGACTACAGATTTATAATACCGGTCGATCATTCCTGCTTCCATTATAATTTCTTTAATATTGATTGTTTGAAGAGTTTTACTGTACTTTCATTTGTATGCAGTAAAATCTCCGATAATAACCACATTCCTAAAGTGACAATTTTAAAGTAACCGATCAGTCTTAAACCATGCTACTAACATTACCTGCCTAAGGGGACCACCTCCATAGAAGGTGAAAATTTCATAGAAATGTGGGTCTTCGTCTTGGAGAGA
This sequence comes from Stegodyphus dumicola, assembly GCF_044657685.1. Taxonomy (NCBI): domain Eukaryota; kingdom Metazoa; phylum Arthropoda; class Arachnida; order Araneae; family Eresidae; genus Stegodyphus; species Stegodyphus dumicola. The sequence continues at coordinate 113,342,622 of NC_140772.1, read as the reverse complement.
GTATTGTTGCGAGCTACGTTGATGATGTTTCTTCTGAGTCCAGATAAGCAGGAAGAAATGAACAATTTACTAGGAAAATGGGCTCAGTAAATAGTGTACAGTGGAGATACGAGCTTCTCTATATACGAGAAATTCGAGATACGAGGAAAGTATGAGCGAAAAATTAGTCTTTAAATACGAACATCGACTCCAGTAACGAGCAAAGAGCCAGGCTGTTGTTGGTATGCGTGGCGCCATTTCCCGATCCGGCTCGACTCGGGGAATCCTCTCGTTAGATCACTCGGTGTTCTTTGATCTACGTATTTGTGCGCTTGTGAGTTAATTGTTTATTATATTTAATGTGAAAATAATTATTTCATGATGCCTTCCAAGAAGATTGTTGCCTCAGATATTGCTGCAAAGAAACATAAGAAAGCTGTGGCCGTTGAAATTAAAAAAGAAATAGCTAAACATAAGCGTGGTGTTAGAGTGACAGATTTGGCGAAGACTTACGGCCGTTTTGACATGGCGATCTACACTATTCGGAAGAAGCAGGTAGAAATTAAGAAACTTGATGTAGTGAAAGGATTTACGTTACTTCCAAAACTCCTAGAAGCTGTTGTTGGTGTGGACTAACGAGAAGCAGTTAAAAGGTTGGTGTCAGAAGCTATCATAAACTACGGTTATATTATTTACCGGTGTTATAGAAACATAAGAAAGCTGTGGCCGTTGAAATTAAAAAAGAAATAGCTAAACATAAGCGTGGTGTTAGAGTGACAGATTTGGCGAAGACTTACGGCCGTTTTGACATGGCGATCTACACTATTCGGAAGAAGCAGGTAGAAATTAAGAAACTTGATGTAGTGAAAGGATTTACGTTACTTCCAAAACTCCTAGAAGCTGTTGTTGGTGTGGACTAACGAGAAGCAGTTAAAAGGTTGGTGTCAGAAGCTATCATAAACTACGGTTATATTATTTACCGGTGTTATTTATTAAAAGCATTGGATTTTACGTTGATATTGTTGTTTTATGTTGGGGGTGCGGAACGGATTAACTAGATTTATATTATTTTTAATGGTGAAGTTTGATTCTAGATATGAGAAATTCACTATACGAGCTCAGTACTGGAGCGAATTAAACTGGTATCTTGAGGTTCCATTGTACATAGCACAATAATGACTGGAAATAACTCAAGGAAAACGCGAATATTTAGCAATTCCGCCTTAGCACACGAAATAAATCGTAAAGTTAAAACTTAAATCACTTAATTACTTAAATCACTCTCAAGATAAAACTCTAACTGGGAGTTCAGCTAACTGCTAAGTCTCACAGTTGATTCGCAACTAATTCACGACTGTACTTCGCGAACACGAATACGAATATAATACGTTATTCCTAGTCTATCGCGTTTTAACTATTACTAATGAAAAATTGAACCTTTCAGCTTTTGACATGGAATGTTCTGTTATAAGTAAATCCGTAGAATCCTTGAATGGGGCTGAATTACCCTCCAACTCCAACTACCGATGATATGCCGCGATAATGCACGACGTTTTCCGGCTGTCTTGAAGTGGTATTCCTCTACGGGCCGCCTTAGACTTAAACTCGATATTATACCGAACTATTACGAAAGGCAACGTTGCCGGTTCATGAATTCAAGCCGTAGAGCACATGACATAATGAATTCTAGACGTGGAAGCGATCTCAGAAGAGAAAAGAGTAAAGGAGAATGAGAGAAGTAGCAAAAAGGAGCAAGACCGTAATATCAGACAAGTTCTCAAAACTTGCCGAGAGAGCAGAGTTTTCCAGAAGTTTCAATGGTTCAAGGACAACAATGCAGGTTCAAGAACAACAATAAGATAAACACATCATACTATACTGGCATCAATGACAAACTCAAATACCTCAATACTACGAAAATACAACACAAGTTCAATACAACAACAACCTGGACTACGAAGTTACAACACAACACATACAACACGACTACGTACAATACAACACAACTTCAGTTACTATTATTTCCAAAGAAATTCCAAACAACTTAGAAACAACAAGCAATAAGCATGTTAAAGTATAAACAGCTACCAATTGAGGAGCTAAGTACTAAAGTTGTCATCTCCACCCATGAAAGTGTGTACTGACAGTGGCCGGATGCTTCGATCTTCAAAGAGAACTTCATAATTAAAAGCTTGAGAATAATTTACGAAGTCGCATTGTACGGCTTTGGTAACGAATTTTTCATTGGATCTTTTGATATATTCTGGAACTGTCTCAAGTTTAAATCTCTGTGCAAAAGTTGGTTCTAGGAAAAAAGCCCACAGGAATAATGCTCACAGGTATAAATGCTCACAGGAAAAAAGCCCACACAGAAATATGCCCGCATCGAAAAAAGCTCACATGGAAAAATGCTCACTTAGAAATATGCTCACACAGAAGTATTCTCACATGGAAATAAGCCCACTGATAAATAATTCACATAGAAATATCCTTACACTAATGAATCAATAAATAATCGATTTGAACATCGTACACCTATTTGAATTTTCTAAAGAAAAATCATTTAAATTACCAAAACATCTATGGTATGTATTTCAAAAATTTTATAACTTATGTGTAGGTTCAGTTGCTATAAAAGATTACCAAATGGGCCGTTTTGAATTAAGAAAAAGAGAGGAGAAAGGAAGTAAAAATGAAACATTATACAGTGAAAAATTATTGCAATTTTAATTGTTAAAAAATAATAAATACAGGGTTATTCAAAAAGAAAGAGGAGATGTCAAATATTTATTTCTTCCAAACTACAAAAGATAGAAACATGATTCTAACGTTAATGGATAGACAAAATTTTACAATTATGGTATGAGAATTATTCCATGTGAGCTTTTTTCTATGTGGGCATATTTCCTTGTCAGCTTTTTTCATGTGAGCTTCTATATACCTGTGAGCATTTTGCCTGTGGGCATTTTTCCGTCCATCGCAAACGTTCGTTTGGGAGTCAGTAATAATACGAAAAAATGTGTTCTGTACAACTTGCAGCTGATGAAGTTGATTTTGAGTAACCATATTCCATGCAGGAGCTGCATAGCCATGGTATTGGTCGAGTGCAGGTGGTGTAGATATGCCTTTTGGTACGCAGGATAAGATTAGAGTATTTTCCGATGACGGAGAGAAATCTGCACATGATACCAATGGCCTTGCTTTTGACACTTTTAATTTGGTTAGACCAAGTGAGTCTTTGATTTAAAATGATGCCTAAGTATATAGCCTTTGTGACCAAAGGAACAGGTTCTTGGGAAAGGAAGAGTTCTTTAAAAATAATGTGTTTCTTGCTTTTGCTGAGGATTAATAGTTGCAATTTGCTAGCATTAATTTGTACACGCCAATTAGTGCAACAATCTTCAACTGCATAAAGATTATTTTGCATTTTGTCGACTGCGTGATTTGCTTTGATAGATTTAATTGCAATCGCCGTATCATCGGCATAACATTATAGAAGAGAATAATTGTCCAAACCAGGGTGTGGAAAGTCGGAGATGTAGAAAAGGTAAAGCACAGGAGCGAGGATACTCCCTTGGGGAACGCTGGATCTTATGGGTCTTGAAGAAGATTTTTCATTTCCTTGAGTAACGAAGAATGTGCGGTTCTGTAAAAGTTCTCCGACCCGCATTTATACCCAGAAGCATGGGTTGTGGAACAATCTGTCGGGGAGCATCGAAAATGTTCTCGAATCGTTCAGAAAGCATCCGGCGAGAAACATAAAACAGATTTATAAATTTGGCGAGAAATCGTCAAATGTTCTCAAATTGGCGACAACAATAGTCACCAAGGCCTCTTAGGGATTAAATTGCATGGATCTGTCAAGTCTTAGTTGAGCTATTTTTTACAATTCCCAAGCCGTTGCACTTAGAATTAAAAGACCTGCAGTTATTGCAAAAAATAAATACTTAAATAGAAGATGTTGCCACAAATAACATTAAACTCAAAATAAACGATAAAATATCTGTTCTAAAAACTACAAATAAATAAATAAAATAATAGAAAATACGACACAGCACAAGAATCATAACGTTGGCCCAGAGTATGAATCCCGGAAAAAGCTTCTGAAAATGTATAGAAGGAATAGAAGTGTGAAGTGTATAGGAACAAGAAAATGTAGTGAATTCAAATGCATAGAGTGTAGAAGGAAGATTTAAAAGTGTATTTCGTCCCATTTCTAGCCCTTAGAAAGCATAGGAAAGTGAATTTAATCCCAGAGAAGGCATTTGAAAGTGTATAGTGCCAGTGGCGGCATCAGGGTACTTAAAGGTACTGATGAGCCGAAAAACCTCTGGAGTTGTTTGCTGGAGCCTCAAATCCGTTCCCTGACGTGTTTTCCATCAAAACTGTAGGGAACTTGTACAGTTAGCAGTTAGAATGGCGAGACTACACCTGTACGAGCAATGGTGAATTTATGGTGTCCAACCCACTTTTACCTCTGTTTGTATTTATAAATAACAATGATTTTTTCGACACCACCAGAAAATTACTGAAAGACTGCTATGTTCTTTAAAGTACTGAACCGAAAATTATTCAGCTTAGGAGCTTTTATATCCATCTTTTTCCGTGTTCTTTCCTTTGAAGCTACATTTCTAAAATATGTGATGAAAATATTTTAGAATAAAATAAAAAGAGATACTGTTCCAAGTAGCAGTAATGAAAATGCGCTTTTTATATATAATGCATTTTCTTCTGGCGATAAGTAAGGCCCTCAAACGACTGCCCTTAAATTCTAAAGAGGTTCATTGAAAAAAAATTGCGTAACCCATTATCAATACCATTACGGACGAAAAGGTTTTCCGATAAAGAAAAATTTCATCGTTCAATTTCCTGTTCTTTTTCTTTATTTCGGTCACGCACTTCTTCTTTTTAAAAATACTTAAGACGACAGATAATTCACTTTGTCTGGCCGTACAGAATAAGTCGGCTCTCAATATGCAGATCGAATCACTGATTTAATTATTCCGCAATAACAAGACACGAAGGGAAAATCACGACGACCTTTTTTCTCTTACGACTCACCTGCCACCCACGGCCGCTCTCTCTACGGTGTGTTGCCAAACGAGTCGAAGTAATGCTATAACAAAATTATGCAAATAGGAACAGGTGTTCGTTTGTATGTAGAACGGCGACGGAGTCTTCGTATTTAAATGCGTAATTTGAGTGTCTATTATGTAGATGGCGTTGCTTTCTAATGTTTCCAGATCTTGATTTGAGACGCCGAAATACTTTCGAACAAGGGGTCTTACTTTGATGGAAATACTAGGTTATTTAGATGAAATTTAGATGCTGCGCGAATTTCTCTTTTTCATATTAAAGAAATGAGTTTTTTTATTTTATAATTTAGCGGGGGAAAGTTTTCTGCTTTATGTCTTTTTAATTCCTTCTGTTTTGTCATTAGCATCCTATTTAAATTTTTTTTATCTGGCAATCAGACGGCTTTTATCAATATTCAAAGAGATGAGAGTAATCATTCTCAGCACTTTATGGAAATATATTTTCTAATGTTTGGTGATTTAGCACATAATTGCTGCTTAAGAAGCATTTTAGCGCCTGCTTCGAAGTTTATGTTTCTCATGAATAGAAATTATCATCAGCTGCCCGAAATGGTAAGTGTAAGTGAGAACATACCGTAATGTATGCATATTTATTTTCAGTCCGTTTTCAACGTGATCTGAAATTTAAATGCATTTGGGAAGCGAGAAATTGCATATCTCAGCTTCTGTAGAATGTTTACTGTATAAAACTGATACTGTAAAATAGCATTCTTGTTTTAACTGCTATTATTTCTTCCATTGCTTGTATGAATAAAAAATACTTGAAAACGCTCTGTTTTAAATTTGAAATAAATTATACTCGATTTTATGTGCTTGAGTGTGTGTTTCATGATACTTTATATTTTACAAATTTATGAAATTATTTGAAACTTAATATGAAAAGAATGGAAATTGTATTCATGATATATGTCTTTTTAGTTATATATAAATACTAATATCTATTCCAGTTTTTATTTCAAAAGTATTCCTGTCAAACGCGCTGGATTTATTGGATATTTTTGCTCTTTCCTTTTAGACAGATGACCCTCTCATACTTTATTATCGATAAGTGAGCAACTAAAACAAATAACATTATAAAAGCTACAAAGTTACTTGTGAATTATAAGTCGTCTACTCACATCTGATTTTATGCTAAAATTAATGCTGCCGTTTAAATTCTATAAAATTTATGTTTAAAAATTTTTAGATTTCTGATTTTGGCGTTTACATTGATTTCTATTAATAGCGATTGTGTTAATTGTAATAATTTATGTTTCTTATTTTGATCCATTTGGTTTTCTGTTCTGAATTAAAATTCTATGGTACTAAGTTTAAAAATTGTTTGCAACTTATAAATTTAAGTGTGTTTATATTTTTTTGAAATTTTGAATTTTTTAAAATAAATATCACCCCCCCTTAAATGTTTTTGAAGAGTAGCATAATACAGGGAATAGATTTCTCAAAAAAAAAAAAAAAAAAAAAAAAAAAAACTGAATGATGAACTTTCTAAGACAAATTGAAATCTGCCGAAAATTTGTAGAATCGTTAGATTATATTTTATACCGGAGAAATGAAAAATGAGCAGTGCCCTCGCCGGAACTCGAACCTGGATCTCTCGAATATGCGTCGAGTGTGCTACCGTTATACTACGAAAGCATGCTAGAAGAAGGGAGAAAATACTCTATAAATTTTGAAAATGTCATTGCAGCCAACCCATCGCTAATTGAACTTGAGATGAAAATTATAACCTTTCTGTTTCAATTACTAGCAGATATATATTTTCGTTGCTTAATCTAGCTATAAGTTTATATCCCCACTAAACGATAAAAATAATTAATATTTTGAAATAAGTAAGCTGAGTAATCATTTAAGTGTCTGAAAAACATCTTGATAAGCGTCGAAATCATATTCTTGCTGATATCTAATATCACAGCATTTTTATAACTATGCCTTAAACGCCTTAGTAATTCTGTATTTTAATCCTATGATAATAAACGAGAATAAATATTTGGAAAACAATATTTGATAATTTAATACGGCATGTTTTAGAATTATATAATAATAATAGAGATATATAAATTATAATTAGATAATATCTAGATTATTAGACATAATTAGATCTGTATATATTTAAGTGTTTTTTCGGTTCAATTATCCGCACCTCCTCACCTCAAAAAGTGTTCACGAGACAACGTACTATGTCGCCAAATAGTTATCTGACAACACATGCCATCGATAATGTGTATTTGTGTGCAATCGAGGTATTTACGTTCCAGAGATGCGTTTCAGTATACGCCGATTTCTACTTTCCAAATTCGACATTCATTTTTCTGAGTAGCATTTGTTTTAGCACATACTATTTTTCCGTGTAAAGAATCGTAATGGGACTGTGGAATTTGTCGGCTGATGAAAAAGAAATCATCGTTTTTTATCTCCAGAAATGCGTAATGCCAGATCATTCATCTTGCCTTCATTTTTCTACTTTATGTAATTTCATATCTGGGAATTCAAACATCAAACTGTTAAGACAGGTAAAATCATTCTGTTCAAATTCGTAGTTAAAAATTGTCTGACATTAAAAGCCATTATTAGCTACGTATTTATCCAAAGATATCAACTAATTCAAAATAGCAGCAGTCAGTTCTTTAGAAGTATTTGGGAAAATTGCGTTTAAATGTTCATCAAATCTTAATTTTGAATGTAATTTTCAAAAAATAATTAAATATCTGTTCATTGGCCGTAACATTTATTAAAACTGTACACTAACCTGGTCTAAATCTTCGTTTTCTTAAATAATCACTAAACATAATTTATTTGTTTGCATAAATATTAATGTCTTCATCTAGAGTTCGCCGTTGTGTTAATGATGATACGTCATTTAATGACTTACATACTCTCCGAGTTACAGGCTTTGATGAATTATCAACTCATTAATCATTATAAATGAACAAAGCCCTCTTTGCACGGTTATATCACCTGCAGAAACAGGTGACTGCAATTTGCTGAAAGTTTTTTTCCCTCCTTTCTCACAGAGGGCGCTGCGTGACCGGCTATCAAATCAGTCTTGAAAAATATTTGGACGAAACTGCATTAGTGATTAGTTTCATTCTGTTATTAATTGTATCCTACTTTATTGTATTTTTTCTTTCACAAGAAAAAAAATTATTGCCAAATTTTGTGTTTAATCTGTGCTTGGGAAATATTCATTATTTCATAACGCTATCCGTCGTCAGTTAATGACAAAAGTAACACAAAAGGATAAGTAAAATAAAAGCAAAAGTAAAATTTAAAACAGAAGTATAAAACGGTACTCTTTAAAACAAGTAAAAATATTTTTTATTTGTTATTTCAGCTTATACAGCGAAACAGTTTTGTGTTTACTCACCTAAATGAGAAATAAGTGAATAAAAATGAAGCATTTTAATTTTTCAATATGCGTTAAAAATAAGTACCGAAACAAAGCACAGTCTCAAAGCTAAAAAGTTTCATCACCTTGAAAACGTCTTGCATATGCCGAAACAACCATTAAATACTTGTACTTTCCCATTTTTCACTTTGATCGATATCGATAAAAATGAATGAAGTGCGCTTTTGTGTCGCTAAGGGTGAGTTAAGGATTCAATAAAACTATATTCTGCCTTAGGGGTCACACGTTTTTATTTTCAGATGTCAATAAAGTAGAAAGGAACACATTTTTATTCGCTCAGATAAGTTTAAAGAACTTATAATTGTTGTGGTTATGTTTACTTGCTAGTTACGGGTATATTGATGTTATGGAAAATTCATTAGCTTACTATACAAATATTTAGTTTTAAATGAACCAGCAAAAAGCGCATATTTCCAACTTTTTGCCTTTCAATGCACCCATTTAACAGTATTCAGTAATCCATTACTTATTTTTCATAATTTATTTTATTTCATTCGTACATTTTTATTTAGTGAAAGAATATTTATTATCTATAGTACGTAGACCTTTCGAGCGCTTTTTTAACTTCTTGATTTCGAAACTCAAAGAAATAAAAATGAGTTCAATCAAAAATCTGAAATATTTATTCGATAGTTACTAGTGATTTATAGAGTAGGTTAGGCTATTTGAATATGGCTAAACATATCTGAGCTCTCTGCATAGGCAGAAGACCTTAAAAGAATCAGCAAAAGGTCCGTATTTCCAATTGAATACGTATAAATACACTAAAATGGATGCATCGGAAATTGGCACGCATTCACGTTATGATATTTAGGGACTCAAAATACAAAGATTAAGTACAAATGAATTTATCAGTATTGGAGAGGATGCACGTAAATTAAATGTGGATTTCACGCAAATGTAGAAACTGAACTAAGCTTGCACATCTAGGATAATTGCTTTAACGAACACTGAATTGTCACCCTGAAGCATGTCGTACATTCAACATCGTTGATCTTTAAATAATCAATATTAGTCAACATTATAAAGATTCTTAATTGCTATATATTGCAGAAAAAGATGAGTTCAAATTTATTATAATTATACTAGTTATCGTATTATTATTGTTTTAAGCTTTTGAAAAGCTGTTACTGTTATTAAAAATGCGTGATTAATTTTATTTAAATAATTTAAAAACCAAATTACTTTAACTACAAATTCACATAGTGTTGTAGAAGCTCTTAAAGATGGTGGTTATATCGAAAGATATATTACTAATTTTACTATAGCATGTAATAGCCTAAATCTTTCATTGACCTTGGGAGAAGGAGAAGAATAAAATCCTAAAATATCAGTGTAGAAACTTTTTTTTAATTTATCTGCTACTAGTTATTTTATTAGTAAGTTTTTCTTTTATAACAGTGGGTCGGCGCGACTGAAAGGGAGAAAAATTTATGCACTTTCCAGTTATGAGATTACCATTAAGCACGTATAAGTAAGTTCTTCGCTTTTCTGGAGGGCATAAAGGGTGGGAGAAAGTGTGGAGCGGGAGTTGGAACGGGAAAGAGAAAATCTTAGCATCTAATGGTAGTTGTTCGATCGTTCGGAGCTGTGATTCAGCGTCGGAATATGTGTCAAAACTTTTGTCGGGGAGTTTCCACAAATGTCGAAAGAACATGTAAGGACTTGTAAAGAGTGTTATTGGCGCATGTAATTATGTATGTTAATAGAAGTAAGTTATTAATCAAAAGCAGATTTTTTAACACATAAAGCGATTTTCTTTTTAATAGTTATGCTCGTGTATTTTTTTCTTACACGAAACAAAGTAATATTTCGCTCTCAGAATAGAATTATTATTAACAATAAGATGACCAGATGTTGTGGATTTTCATGCAGTGTCTTTGTTATGTATGCCCTTAAAAATAGCTTACGACAATGCTGTCTTTGTCAGGGCTGTGATCATTTCGTAGATTTGATCTGGAATTTAGTTCTGTGAAATTAACATCGGATGATTAATGCGATCAATTGTAGTGTCATTTTCTTATATCCTACAATGTTCTAATAAATAGAAGGAAAGTGCAAAAATTCCAAATCTACGATGGTGCTGTCTGAGGTAGCGGAATATTTATCAGGCAGGGTAATGGAATTAAGATTTGTAAGAGAAATCCTGGTTACTAATCCGTTTTTCGTGCAGAACTCATTGTTATTGAGGAAGCCTTGAGTTATTGTGTCAATTAAAGAGGCAATACTGATATCTGTATTCTGACCGATAGCCGGAGCTCTGTACAGCACTTGGCTAAGTGGTGGAAACATGAAGACAGAACTACTGTGAATATAGTACAGCATTTGGGTTGCTTTTGTGCCCATAATATATTTTTTCAGTGCGTGCTTTCACACGTGGAGGTTTGTGGTAATGAGATAGCAGATGAATTGGCCAGGGAATGGCAGCCTTAAGGATTCTCCTGATGGTGACTGTCTTTCTTTCTCGGAACTTGCCTCTTGAATGAAGTTATAAATCAGCTTCTCTTGAATAAAAGCTCCCATACATGAGAGGTATGGTAACCGCCCTGGCGCTGTGCTTACTGAGGCAAGTAATAGATTTGAACAAATGGCTGTAGCTAAGCTGCGCACTGGTCATCTGCGCCCTCTACTTTTTATGTCGGGCATTAAAGTCTATCCTTTATGCTCGAAATGCTGCTTGACCCAAGCCACTCCTGCCATATCTTGTCTTGCATTGGTTCCCAGAGGAGCCAGCTGCTTTCCTGTCCTGGAATTGTCTTCGGGGTTTTGAAGTTGGATGGGTTCATGGACCTGATATGATGTTACTGTCAAACTGTTGGGATTAGCCTCTAACAAACACAAATAACACAGGAAAATGTAATTTTGATTAGTAAGTAAGTGATTGTTTCAAATATTAGAATAATTTTTTGACAGTTCCTGACGCAAAGGAGACGTACCAAACTGAAATTTAAAAATTTAAATATAGATTATCTTTTTATTTTATAAGAGAATTCAGTTGGTAATTGCAAATGCGGATTATTACGGAAAAAGAAAAAGTAATCTGTGTTAGTCTTTTTCCTCGAACGGCATATAGATTTATGAAATCCATGTAAGTTTAAATTAAGTTTATCCACTTAAGTATCCATGTAAGCTAAATTTTGCCTAATTATGAAAATCTAGGATTAGTTTAAACGTAAATTCTGCTAAAACTTTAACATAAAAAATAGCGGTTTGGCTGCATATATTAATCTTCCTTTAAACCAATTACTGTATCTTAAAAACTGAAACTGTGATGATTTTAGCATCATTTTATTTTCTTTCAAATTTTAAAGCATTGGAATAAATAAAATTTTAACTATTTATTATATTGTTACGTTTTTCTTTTCTTCTGACACCAGTTGTTACGTTATTTTCTTCCTTCACGTTCGTACGGGGTTCGTGTGGATTTGGAATGAATAACGACGACACTACTTGATGAAGAATCGAAACACACTTTATTTAGACAATAGTAATCAGGACAGCTCCAAAACACGTTTACAGTCGTCGAACTATATAAACTACTATAAACACGCTGACACGATCAGCGACACAGCCTTCAGGTTATCAGGCTATTAGGTGGAGACAGCTTCACTGCAAAGCACCAGAATACAGCTCTCGACTCAGCACAGTCTAAGAAAAAACTCGGTCGTTCCACGCTACAACTCGTGATGCACTCGACGACACACAGAGCGCGGCTCCCGACTCTTCGGTTCAGTCGTTCCCGGAGCTCAGCACGCTTTCTCATCGATGCACTAACCGCGATATACTAAAAGACTCCTTCGGTGCACTCGACGACCCACTCAGCACTCGCTGCCCGGCTGCCAACTCGATCGACTCCGCGCGGCTCGCTAGACGAGACACACTCGATACTAACTGTCAGCTCGCTAGCCGAGGCGCACCCTCACTCGCCCTCTCACGAAGGTAAACTAAGACTGACTGCGAACCAGCTGGGTTTATATAGCTTTCGGCTTGTGTTCGAGAACATTCTGGGCTAAACCGGTAAGAATTCGTTCGAGAAGGTTCTCCAACCGTCCAACGTATATCGCCAAGTTTTCGCCAAATGGGCGATTTCTCGCCAAATGTGGCAACCCTAAAACTGCTTTGCGGGGAAGCTATCTTACCACGCCTGTACATTTCGTAACAATATATTTTTAATTTCCATTTGAAAAATGAAATACATTACACTTCTTCTCAATGTCTTTGAATTTATAGTTTTAATTTCTTACAAATATTTTTTATTCGTATCGTTTCTCAAATTTTGCAGAAAATACAAATTTTAATAATGGGTTATTTATGTTTTATCATTTGCGCAATTTCGCATAGGGAGTTCACGAGCATTGTTTCATCACATACCCCAAGTTTGACTAGCGCTTAAACTGACATTTCAGATCTACATGTGATTATTAAGATACGTTAGGGAGTGCTGTCTTATTAGAGTACAAATTTAGATGCTGGTAAACTGGTAAATGTTGATTTGATTTTTTTATTTGACTCCTTTTCAGTTAGCTTGTGTATACTATAATAATAAGTATATGTAGTGGAATACATCTATGTAGCATTTTCCAATTCCTTATTCTCGATAAACGATTATATCTCTTAAATTTATTCTCGAATAAACAAAACGATTATATCCCTTAAATTTATACTCAAATAAAAAAAAGGATTATATCCTTGTTTGAGAAAGCTCGCAAAGAAGCGTAGAATCTCTGTCTCTAGAAAGAGGGACCATTAAATTTTGTACTTTGTTATCTGCCAGCTTAGTAATGTAAATAAATATTCATTTTATTTTTACACTTTTAGTAGTGATTTTCATAACTCATCATATCTGATAACAATTAGAGGTATAGGAAAACTCTTCCAAAATATTTATATTGCTAGCTTTAGTAAGAATGAATTAGCTTTAAATTTTTATCTATACTGGTTGGCTTACAATTGTGTTTTACTCGAATAAATAATTCCGGTTACATTTAAGTTATAAGGAAGTCCAAAGTCAATCGTATAATTTCTTTTGTTTTTTATGTTTCCTTCCCATATTTTAAGAATTTCGTAAATTATTCTACTTCAAGTTAAATTTTGAAAAATATTGATGCTTTTGTTATGTATTTCCCCTATCTAAATTAGAATAATTTAAAGGCGATTTTTTTTTTTTTTTTTTTTTTTCGTTTTCATTGCGTGAGAAAACATGAACTCATTTCTGTTACTTTCTGGTGAATTTATTGAAAGTTCTTTTCTTGGTCCTCTTTTAATCAAAGCTGAAATTAAATTAAGCTGCTAGAGCCAATTTTTTTAAAACTATTTCGAATTCTGCTTAAGTTGCATCTATTAAACATTTGCAATTAGAACTCGAAACGTCATAAATTTCTGCTGTTTTTTTTTGGAAGGGTATTTTTAACGATGCCTTGTGCTTTTTTGTTATATTTTGCGCATTAACTCATTGCCAGAAACCGACCAAATTTATCGCCAAACCTGATCGAAAATATCCAAAGCGTGATAAGTTGTGTTTTATTTTTGATTTTCATAAAAAAATAAAATGAGAAGAATTTCGCGTCAGTTAAGCCCGAAATATCTTATTCCACTGAAGTTTTAATAAATAAACGAAGGCTGATTCTTCCTTTGAAAGAAGAAATGTATCGATTCGCTTCTAATGCAAAAAATTGCGTCGGCGTGATGCGATATTTACAGAGCTGAATGTTTCATTTTGGGCTTGTTTGTGTAATTCTCGTCTAGGTTAATTACACCCATTTGTTTATTGTCAAATTAAAAAAAAGTGATGCGGTGAGAAGATTATTTCTTTTATTCCTCTCTAATGTTCACTTTGATCCTGAAATTGCATTTCTATTTAAAAAAATTATTTGTAATCTATTCCTGTACATTTCTTTTGTTAATCTCTGATAATAGAAAAATTGAAGTTTTAAAATATATTTTTTCTCGCAGTTGTGTCAAAAATATGTATCATTGTCTAATATAGAAGAAGGAATTGTGATGAACCTTCCTTCTTCTACCTTGTTGAAAATTTCCCTACATGATTTTGTTTTCACTTTAAATTCTTTTTTCGTGATATATTTCTTTGTTATGCGGGGTTATCTAATCTGGTGAAACCCCGATTCTCCGACGTATGATGGGTAGAGACATTGGTAGTATGTATTACTGGAAACTTGGATAAAACGAAAAGCCGTAGCTATTTTAAATTTTAAAAAAAAGTAGGGTTCGAATCCCGGTATACGGGCTGATGGGTATTTCCGTGTTTTCCCTATGTGTAACGCGTATACGAGTCAGTTTCCCTTAGACAGTCCACCACCAAGGCATCCCTCTTTTTAGGAAAATAGCCCTCGAATGCTTTGCTGTAATCAAATAAACCAAACCAATTAAAAAATTTTATAAAATATTTTGACAGGTATATAGCACAGTGTTACTTCCCAGAATCTCCATCCTTAGAGCAGTTTTTCCCATCTGCTGTGCTGCAAATTTTTCATATATTTAACTGTATGCTTTTACGGTGTTGCAACCAGTTTTGGAGCTATGCCTGTGAGAATCATTTTAATACTGTGTGTTATACAATGGAATTTAAACGTTTTACACGTAATTTGCAGGCTTGGCTGCAAGCCATGAAACCATGCCATGATAGAGTTTGAAAAGCATATTAAGTAAATGAATGTTAGCATTATATTTTTCATGGTTATAATGATAATACGTGGCGTATTCGGAAACTTAAGTACCGTTTCATTCTAGCGCCGTCGCAGCGCTGTGGTAGGCGTCCCGCGCATGCGCAATAGTCTTTCTTGTTCACTGACTTTCAATTGTCGCTATTTTGGTTGCTCTATGTTGTGTTTTCAGTTTCCTGTGCACATTCAAAATGTTTAAGACAATTAGTTCTCCCGCTGACTGTGAGATTCGTGCCGTGATTAAATTTTTGAACGCGAGGAATGTTAAATCCGCCGAAATTTATCGTCAAGTGACAGACGTTTACGGTGAATACGCGATAAGTGATGGAATGGTGAGAAAGTGGGTAAGAATGTTTAATGCAGGTCGAACAAATGTCCACGCCGAGGCTCGGAGTGGTCGTCCTTCTGTTGTCACCGATGATTTGGTAAAGAAAGTTGATGAAGCAATTCATGAGAACAGACGCTTCACAATGACAACTCTTTCAGAAGCATTTTCACAAATTTCACGTACTGTTTTGTTCGAAATTGTGTCTGACCGCTTGAGTTATCGCAAACTGCGTTCCCGATGGATTCCAAAAATGCTCACTGATGTTCACAAAACAAAGCGACTTGGTAGCGCCCTGACATTTCTCACGCGGTATAGTGATGAGGCAGAAACCCGTTTAAACTAAATTATGACAGGTGATGAAACTTGGGTGTGTCATTTCACACCAGAATCGAAACAACAATCGATGGAGTGGAGACACACTCATTCTCCGAAAAATTAAAAGTTCAAAGTGACAATGTCATCACAAAAAATCATGTGCACTGTCTTCTGGGATAGGAAAGGCGTTTTGCTTACTGAATTTCTTCCCAGAGGTGAAACCATTAATGCGGCACGATATTGTGAGACTTTAACAAAACTAAGGCGTGCCATTCAAAACAAGCGAAGAGGAATGCTCAGTAAAGGAATTGTGTTTTTCCATGACAGTGCTCGGCCCCATACTGCTGGTGTCATTCAATCGTTAATTCGACAGTTTCATTGGAAGCAGTTCGATCACCCGCCGTACAACCCAGACTTGGCGCCGTCCGACTATCACTTGTTCCTGCACATGAAGCGCGAGCTTGGTGGTAAGCGCTTTGGATCTGACGATGGTACGAAAAATGCTGTGGAGTCGTGGTTATCGAAATTGGCAGGAAGTTTCTTTGACGATGGTATACAAAACCTGGTCACCCGCTATGATAAGTGTTTGATCATTGGCGGAAACTATGTTGAAAAATAGTTTAAGACATGTATTTTCATGTAAAAATAAAATTGGATTCGAAAAAATTGTTTTACTTTTTTTTTTTTTTTTTTCAAAACGGTACTTAGTTTCCGAATACGCCGCGTATTAACAGTAATAATAATTATAGTCGTCTAAAATTCAAATCATTTCCTGGGATTATGAATGATCGGTTAAGTGTGTCTTAATCGAAAACTGAAAGAGTTATTGCCTTAGGCATTTTAAGGTTAACTACAACCATTAAAGTACACATTTGCGTTTATTTTTGTGATCCGGAAGAAGACCGTTTACCAGAAATAGTTTGGATAGAATTATTTCGGATATTTCCTTCCCCCTTCCTCGGAAAATCCTCGATCACATTGCTTTTCACGTGGAAATGAAAATGTTTGACTTTTATAAGCATCATTTTCGGCAGTAGTATTGTTCCTAAATTCGTTTTCATGAAACTGAACAATTTAAATGAAAAATTTACATTTTCATTTAAATTTTTTCATTTGGAACTTACAAAGAAAATGTACTAGAAAACAGCGTTTTTCACTGTACACTTGCTCTTAACCTTTGAAGTAAAATAAAACAAATATTAACAATATGAGCTATTAATAAAAAAATTAGTTTTTCTTAAACTTGTATATTTTTGTGTATGTAACATGGTAGTAAAATTATAGAACGCAGTTTTTATAATTTATTTGTTATTTTAAATTCTATAAAAATGTTAAAAAAAAACAGTCAAAACAGTCTAGAAAACATTGAGTCTAAAATCTACCTCCACCAGTTTTTTAAAAATAAATGTTTTCCATTTTGTCTTTATTTAGAGACAAATGCATATTTTATAATATAAGAGAGAATCTTAGTAAATAGCATGGGAAGAAAAAGGCTTTTGAAAGCTTTGTCCAAGAAAGGATTTTCGAGTATCGGCGTGTATTGATGGATAAAATTGAATGAGTTTCCAAAATAATGATAATAAAAACAAAAATAATTCAGAGTTCAGTAAATTGTTAAAAAATGAATTGCTCACATCCCGAAGGACATATTTTGCCATTAACGATTATATATGTAATATTACGACTTTTTACTTCCACTTCCCCCATTTTTATTTAAAAGTATATTTTTGTTCGTTTTCTGCTCATGCGTTTGAACTGCAGCAACCTACGTTAAATTTTCATTTCATATGTGGAACTCCAGTATAATAGTATAATTGTAATAAATGTAAGAATGTAGCAGCTTTTTTGTAGTTACATTGGCATATTTCCTAAATGATGTTTAAAAAACCGCGTAGAGACATTAAGATATTTTTAGGGGAGCAGGAAGATTAAAAAAAAGCAATCGCCTTCGCCGGGAATCGAACCACGGACTTCTGCAATACCGGCCCAGCGAGCAGAAGCACTACACCACGAAGGCATGAGAAATACCTTATAACCTCTTTATAAAGTTGTTACTGCTTTTATTGTTGTCGAAATGATGTGTTCAAAAATCAGTCATTCCTATATTTTTAACGAAAATTAACCTGGTCATGAGTAACCAATAAAATGCAATTTAATTTTTTTACTCAATAAACTTTTATTTTAAATATAATAATAAATTCATTAAAAGGAAAAAAATTATCCATATAGTTCAGTGAGAATATTGGATGAAATAAATGTTCGCAAAAGTTACCTTACGATGTGCAAATTTTTAGGTTTTGTTCTGTAGACTATGTTCTGTTTTTCAAATAGATTACCAAGCATTTTTGTCTGTTATGATAGATATTTTCTCCTTTATTATATTTGAAGTATTACAAAAGGCTTTTAATTCAAGTGGTTCAATTTAATGGTGTTTACAGGCTTTTAATTCAAGTGAAGAAGAGTGCAGTGCAGTTAACTTTAAATTATTATTAACTTTAAATTATCCAGAGCACAGCAATCGTCCTTGTCTCACAAAGCTAAAGTATAACTGAAATATTTAGAAACAAATATCTTTGATACTAAGACAATTCGGATATTTTTGTACTGCTGGTAATTTTTGCTGTTCCGCTAAATAAAGATTCTTCTTAAGATCCTTATTAATGTTTATATTGTATAGCAAGTTATTTGGCTGATTGATTTTGAAAAAAATAATCAAGGAAAGGAAAAACTTAGAAGAAAAAAGGAAAAGAAAAGGGTTAAAATAGAAGATGTTTTCATAGTACTGTTTAGAAATTGTTTTTATGCACATTATTTAGTGATTTAATTGTACGTAATCTAGTGTATATAAACATTGTCAACTAATTAAAAACAAAACAAGTGATTTTTATGTGTTTTTAACTCTAGCCCAGACCAGTCAAAAACATGAGTGAAACGGGACAAGTCATATTGCGGAGAAAATGCTAGAGATACAAAAATTATTTTAAAATATGCTCTCAACTTATCAGGATCTTCGCATAAAAAGTAATAATTTAATTTTTCCCTCACAGCTAGCATAAACAACGCCATATGGATAACAAATCTAACGTGAAACTATTACTTTATTCATTACATGATAATTAGATCATCAAATACATTTTCCCCACTGCAGGTAACAATTATATATATTCGAAGTTTAATTCAGTAAGTTTTGAAGTACATAATCAATACAACGTGTGGCAAACGAATTTATCTTTTCCAAGTACTGGGGAGATAAAAGATTACCTTTTCTAAAATTAGCAATGCACAGTAGAAACGTCCAAAAGCGGATTTACTTATCTTTGATTGCTACCGTAGTGATTATGGCATAGTTTTAAAATATATGAAATTATTATGCATGCTATATAATTAAAACATAAATTTTACGGAATGTTAAAAATTCATTTAGCGAGACAATTTCTGTTTCAGAATTACATTTCAAAATTACAATTGTTTATTGCAGTGCGAGACCCGTTTAAGGGCCAAAGAGTCAAGCAAGTTTTTCTTCACTTTCTTAAAAGTGTGCTGTCGAGAATATCTGGAAGATTTAAAATCAGTCAGCCTTCGTGTGATGATTTCTTGCTTTCTCTGTATGCAATCATCGCAATCATCGGTTCAAATGACTGATATTCTGTATATTAATATTCTTCTCCACTGGAAAGGGACTTTAATACTTCGAAAGAGGCTGTGTAATATTATCATTATATAACAAACTGTGTTCCTGATATTTCATTAAAAATTTCATTGATGTCCTGAGTAGCACAGTCACTTTCATGTATCTACAAAATGAGTTAAAAGCATATACTGGTGGAAAAAATTAAGAATCGGAAACTGTTTTCGAAATATCTTAAGAAATACTGATTAGAAATAAATGAAATTATTATATGACAATGCTGTGTGCAAAACAACAATGAAAACTCCATTCATTAGTATAAGTTATGGCCAAGAGTCCAGTGTGGTCCAAACTTGAGGTTGAACGATGACAGTGCAAATGTGGCTAGTATGATATATGATCGCGTCTGATAGACAGACAGCATGCACAACGAGCAACCATGCTGTTAACAAGAGATTTTAGGAGTGCGGTGGAAGTCACATCCACTCCTCTACTAGAGCCGTTTTAAACTCCTTAATGGTTCTGGGTGGGTGTTGGCGTATTTCAGTAGCCCTCCCAAGGCTATCCCAAGCATGTTCAATTGGGTCAGATGATTTGGCTCATCATTCCATTCGGTGAATATCCTCGCTTTCCAGGTAGTCGTCAACCATTTAGGCCCTTTGTGGTCGCACATTGTTGTCCTTAAAAATGAACTCAGGCCCTGCACCCTGAAACATCCCTGAAAAATTGCACATAGGGCTCTAGGATCTCCTGCTTGTACCTCTGGGCATTCACGGAACCATTGTCGAACACATGGAGCAGTGTACGAGTATCTTGCATGATCCCTGCCCAGACCATCACTCCTCCACCACCATATTGGTCCCTTTTCATCATGTTGTTGGGATGGTATCGGGTCCCAGGTCCCCTCGATATCAATAATGTCCGATAATCTCGTTGTAGACTGAATTTGGACTCATCCGTGAAGAGAAACAGTAGTCCATTGAAGCTGTGTCCAGTGTTGGCTTTCTATGCACCATTGTGAACGCGCTTCTTTTTTTTTGGGGGGGAAGGAGTGACTGGGATGTAAATAGCGTTCTTTCTAACATACAGTTCTGTCTCATGGAGATTTCTGGTAACTTTCTTCCTTGAAATCGATGTTCTTGTGGCAGTAGAGAGGTTGGTTATGAGACAGTTGTGTTGCTGCAGACGTCCTCTGGCGCTTGACTGAAAATACGAGCCAAATACCGGTCATCATTGGTCATTGTGGCTCTCGGACGATCTTGTCCTCATCTTCTGAACACTGCCTCGCCGTTTTTAAACTAATTCCACAAATTAGAGGTGACACTTGGTGTTATATCCAGTTCTCTATCAACCTGAGCTTGGAACTGCCCTGCCTCAAGCCTACTAACGATTCTCCATCTTATACCTTCGTCTAAGCGATGATGTGTACTCATTTCTCCCACAAAACAGCAGCAGTAGCGGCCTGCGGGCCAAATGCGGCCTCTCAAGTAATTGTTTGTCCTGCAAATTAATTTTAATTATATGCAAATATTGTGCTTATAGTTTGAGACATGCAGATATGGGCTGAGCTTATTTACTCAACTTCTACTAAAAGAAAAAAAGGTAAGAATGAATACATTGGGGCTTTATCACTGTATGCTTGTGTGATGATAGTAGTAGGGTAGGGTGATGTGGGAGAATTTTTCACGTTGCTACGATCAGTAAATTTAGTTTGCCAGCCCACTGCTGGTGGAACTTTTAGTACTCTAAAATTTCAGCTGTCAGTGTGTTTGAATTGCTTAGTGTAAGCAATAGAAATTCCTTGCGGGTATCAACCTTTAGACTTCAGATAAAAACTCATTATAGGTTTGAATTTTATCCCTTGTATTATTATTGTATTTTGTTTTGATAAATATTCAGTAAATGAAATTATTTTTTTTTATTTTATTTATTTTTGTTTTTTAAAATTATTTTTAAATGTAGTTAAAAAATACTCTGGCCTATAGCTTCGTTAAGATTAATCATTCGAACTGCGTGCAATTTTGAGTTGGAGACTACTGCTTAAAAGGGAAAACAAATAGAATATTAAGTTTGAAATTTCCCCTTTTTATCACTTAAATTAGTCATTAGAAATGTACGTCATTATGCAAGATGGCACTGAAAATGAACCGCAACCTACAATTTGGGATTTCTATTTGCAATTTTCTGCACTGGACGTTTGCAAATCATCCATACTGTAAGTGGTGCCTGATATTTATTTGACCATTACCCAGAATCGTCGTGAGACTGGAGAAACGTAATTTTAATGCAGCATTGCTGCCATCGACTGTCGAAAAGTGGGTGAAACAACTATTTGCAGCGCAAAACATCAAGGAAAGGAAATCTGTAAACGGTCGCAATAGAATTGACACTGTTCATCGGTAAGGATTTGAAGGGTTTGAAATTGCAAGCAGTTTCAGACAATAAAGTGCGTTTGGTTGGTATTGTCTCTTTCTTTAATTTGAAATAAGTCTGATTCTTACACTTCAAAGCGTCACTTTTCATAACTTTTCATCCCGTTTTCCCTAACCTTCCCTGTCTTCACATGATTTACAATATGATCGTTAGCGTTCGCAATGATCCTTGCTGGAAAGGATGCTTGTTCACAATGATCCTGGCTGTAATAATCATTCTTGGGTAGAGAGTTTTTTGACTGATCTTGTGCAGTGAAATTTCCTGTAGACGAATACCTGTACTCCCAGGAGACGTTTTTACCTTCCGTAGAGATTGTCAAGAGATATTTGGAGGGGCGATATTTGATAACGGTATTTAATTATGTTCTCAGAAACGCTGCTCACTGTGAGATCAACAAGATAAACACGATGAGAGAGCCCGTTGTGCTTTCAAGTAGATATTTAATAAGAACAGACACGTACAGTTTTGTAGAAACGCCGAAAGGTAGTTTTCAAAATAATTATATACATGTACAGAATATTTAAAATATGCTTCTTCAACTTTAAAGTTGAAAATCTTTTTTAGTATTATTCTGTTTCTGTCACAAAATCCAGCCCATTTGCAACGCCCATTGACGCCTTACTTGCAAATTGACAGCTAGAAATAAAAGTTAAATATGCTTTGCTTCTTCGCCTCTCAAATAAATCAACAGCGTGGACCGTAAACTACAAAGGGAATAAAACAGATTAATTACCGACTTTCTCGAGTGTAATTCTTTAAAATAATCAATTTTAGCTTCATTCTGAATTCAAAACAGGGATTCTTCTCTTCTTTCACTGTTGCCAACATTTCGTCAGAGGAAAGAAGTACTTCGACACCGAGCGCACGATGCGTGTTTTATGGCTGGACAGGTAGACTCGTAATTAATATACTAAAAGAATCGTCTGCTGTCAGATAAGTTGTGTACGTGATGCGAATCTGTAGCAGTTGCTTTAGCAATGAATCTGAAATGATCTTCTGCTCTTGTACGGGTATTTTAATAGTTGAATAAGTCTTCACTTAAGTAAACTGTGTCTCATATTTTATTGCAACAGGCTTTTTTCTTTCTGTAATATGCTGAGTCAATATCCTGTTGCACATTAGGGTTGAACTTAGTAGACAAATTGCTTTGCACATTTTAAAAAGCCGTAGTGCTGCTTACAATAATTTATAGTTCCACAATAATTTATAGTTGCGGATGTGTTTGTGAAATGTAACTAGAGTTAAAATAAAGGAAATGTTTTTTTTGTCACTTTTTACAAGATTCCAGTTACCATTTACGGACTTTTACGAATCTCAATATACGCCCGTACACGGTTCTGAACATCTTGTAAAAAGCGGCAGTAGAAAAGCGTTCAGATGGACTTTCTTTCTTTTGTCTTTTATAATAGCATTTGAGACTTCCTAGTTTTGTAACAGACCTATTTAAGTGTAATTGAACTATTTTATTCACGTTATGAACTCATGAACTGTAACCGAACTATTTTATTAAACGCCATCTCGTGGCGATTGTAACCGTTCCTGTGTGCTCTGTTAATAAGTCCTTTTAAAGCTAGCCGGCATTAGTGTCTATTGAGGAACGGCTACATCACAGTTTGTATTATTAAGTGGTATGGATTTATTAACCGCCTACATTAGTGCATCATCTTTTTTGTAAAATATTTAGTTCAGAAACATAATATAAGCTTATATGATGAATAATTGGCCATATTTCCAGTTAATCTTGTGTTCAATGCCACAAATAAGCCAGGGTTGCATGAGTAAGAATCTGAAGCAGAAAGAAGAGGTTATAGGAACTTAGCCCTTATATCCATTTCGGATGTCGCTGGCTATTGATATACACACTTTGAAATTAAGAAATGATACTAATACTTCTAAATAATTTTTTAAATTCTCAGTGGTTTGATTTGTTTTTCAAATGCAGGCGTCTCATACTTCTTTTAACCTCTCTTGATTGATCTAGAATCAAACTCACATATTGGATGAATAATCCATTCTTTCAGCCTATTTCGTCACATTTTGTAAATTTAAAGGTTGAAAAGAGCAAAGGAACTGTGTTTCAACACAGCACATGTTCTAATACTAAGAATTAAGACATGCATTATGTCAAAAATAATTTTAAGAAACAGAAGGCTCAGGTATATGGTTGCTCTTCATTTACTCTTTGATTAGATATCTTTGATTATTCTTTCTCTGATTTTATGATAATGATACTATTTCTGAATTATCCTTTTGCTTATTATGATTTTATTTAAATAATTAATTTTTTCATAGAATATATTTCCAATCATAACATTAGTGTACTCTTATTGCGTGTAGTATGGTCTGAGGTGAGTGAAGAAAAGCTTCAAAATTTTAAGCAAACATAGTTTTCATTTTTGGCAAACGTTTTGTTTTCATTTTACACAATTTAAGCATATTTTATTGATTTATTTGCATTACATAGGATTTTATAATCTTTATGCAAAATTGTTAGCTAGTACAACTAAATTATATTTACGCATTGCAATCTGGGATGTAGTCTTTGAAACTTTTTAATCTTATTAATTTTCCTTATCATGATGCACACAGTGAGTGTGTCCACAAAGTTTTAGGACACAATTAAAAAAAGATTCAGCAAACCTAAGCGGACCCTGATTCGTCAGAACACTTTAAAGAACCTGTTTGTATCTTAGCTACCGATTTTTTTCTGAACTTTTATGGATTAGAGACAGTTTCCGCTTTGCGAATTTCATTTTCAATTTAAATTATGGGGTTCTTTTTATTTAATTTTTTTCCACTTCTCTGCTGTTGTACATTTGTCTATTTATTTTGTTAATGCTATAACACACTTGTGTAAAGCTCGTATACTTTGGAGAACAGAGTTAACCCTCCCAAAAAATACTAGTAAACGATAATAGATAATATTTATTACTTGACATCTCAACTTAGTTTTGCTAAAATATTACCTGCTGCTGTTATTATTGACAGTATTAACTGTTAACAGAATTTTCTATGCATCCAGTTTGCATTTACTCGGGAAACATCCGTTGTCAGTTTGGCTGCAAAGTAGGAATTAATACTGACTTTTCCGAACAAACTGCGATTGGAGATGAAGTTTTATGCCTTGCGTATGATTTTCACATAAAACGGCGCCCATCTACGTAGGCTAGAGATACTCGTAGTTAGTTTCACTGGGACCCAGAAACGTGGATAACAGAAATCTCAACTTAAGACTATGTTGTTGGATAATTCACAAAAAATTTATCTCTGAGAAATAGATCAGTTCCATATATTATAAAGACGACAAGACCTACTTCTGAAAAGTACTCAGTACTTTATGCGTTAAAAAAACTAATCATGCTCATCATCAATCTAATATTTAATCGCTGATACACAATCTTGCTCTGTTCTTTCTCCCAGAGCAGTTTCTAACCGACAAAGAAACGTATTACTATTCTCAACCCACCTTTCTTGGTCACCAGATTTGTCATTTGCAAACTATGTTCTCTTTCGTAAAGAGAACGTCATTACTTTAATAGCACTTACCGTCATTGCACTGAGAAGATTCAGAAAATCATAACCAAAAAATTTAAGCAGCATTCCAAAAGGGGTCAAGTAGCTAGATGAAGGCAAACGCTGCTTTAGACTTACAAGGAATAAATTTAATTCAAGAGTAAGAATGTTTCACCACCAACTGTCAATTTTATTCGAAATTAGTTCTAAAATTTTATATGTGCGTGTATGTAAATGAAATGTAATACATGCTTTTGATTGTTAATTTATTTTTACTTTCACTATCGAAAAGAATAGTTCCCACGATGGATGTACCGCATTATATGTTTAGATAAGTGGAGTTCTTGTGTATTTAATATTAGTGACCATCTTCCGTTGGCTGTGCCTCAGTTTCCTCAGATAAATGGAGATCTAGTATTAAATATGACTCATTAGGGATTTATATCAAGTTAATTATATTTTGGAAAATCGAAATGTAATTTTCAATAAAACACACACACACATCTGGTGTTTTGAAAATTTCCGTTATTCGACAGTGCACTGTTTCCGCACGATTAATGGAAGATGCCTGTAGTTCTGTCTTATCTTTGAAAAATGAATAACTATAATATGAATCATAAATTACAATTGAACTATTGTGCTAGATATAGCAGTCGAACAGCCATTCAGATGTGCTGCCATAGCATAATGTTTTGAAATGTAATGTCAATCAATTTGCAATAAAATGATGTTGGTCAGGTGGTATAAAACTTAAATATGTTCTTTTTAATTTTTTCAATTATTTATTTCTATTTTAATTCTAACTATCTTAATTTTATATCTTCCACATCGAATCATTCATGTTTCAGTGAATATGTTTTCCCTAAAATTTTCAAGCAGTCATAGTCATCATATTATCTTTTCAACATAGTTTTTATATGATTTCTTTCGCTGGCTGGTGCTTACAGCATGCTGTTTCTTTAAAATAATAATATTTTACTTGTTCTGATGAGGGCTGTTTCAGTGGCCCTGAAGATCATTTCTGCCAAAACCCAAACTACAGAAATTTCCAATAAATTGAAAATTGCCACATCTTACATTCGTATTTGCATTCTAAACTTTTCTTTAGAATATACTGCTCATTTTTACCTCCCTTCGTACATTCGTTTCGATAAGTTATTTTGAGCATCATCCCCTCCGGCGATTTTCCCCCTACTTTATTTATTTATTACCGTTATTTGTATTTGTTCGTAATCTTGCTTTCCCGCGCACCAGAGTTCGAAAACAATATATTCATCGCCGTGATCACTTAGCTGATTTCTTCTTCCTCCAGAAAGTCAGGGAAACTATATATTTTATTTGTTTGCTTCCTGTTCTGTCTCTCCTCCGATGTTTTTTTCCTTTCCTTTTTCCTGATTTTTCCTCTCCTTTCGGTAGCCGTTACCTGAGGAAAATAAGCCTTATTGATTTAGTTACACGTGAATGGATCGGTCAATATTGTTATTGTATTTACTGCTATTGTACACTCGTGTGCGGCTTCAGGTCCTCAACGTGCCCGGGTTTAATTTCGGTTCGGGCATCTTTTGTCTTGTGCTTTTGTAGACGTGTTCCTTTTGTTGAGAATTCCAAACGTGGCTTTATTTGCGTAGGTGATTTTCTGGACTTTTTTCTTTTTTAACATTGGTAATTGAGTTCCTGAAACTCTTGGGAAATAGAACCCTTGGAGACTATTGTATTTGCTTTAAGGGACATATTTTTTCGTGCTCTACTTGCAGTGTCTATTTTCTTTGGAATTAATTTGTTAAGTTGCCTATGCATTGCTCACCAACTCAGAGTATGGCTAGATTTAGCTATATCGTCATTACTGTCAGTTATCTCTCATTCGGATTGCTGAACTTAGTTTTAGCTTAGCTAGCTGCCTTTAGCGAGTTACCAACTAGGCTCTTGACCAACTTTTGTTGCGGATAAATAACACAATAGCAACAAAACCAACTAAAAAATATATTATAGAGAAAATAATCTAACTGGATCACCGCTTAAAATCTTGCTCTTAGCTTGTAACATTTCAGGGGTGAGTGGTTAAAAGCGAATTGTAATGTGTGTCAGCTAAACTTTAAATATAAGGCCTCGTCTATAAATGTTAAATTCGTTTTTTTCTCCACCTGCATTCTACTAACTTCAAGCTGAAATGTCATAGCAGAGGTACTTTTATGTTTGAGAGCGTAGTCAAAATAACTTGGCCCAGCTGACTGTTAATTACTGTAACCTGATGCCAGCTATGTCTTTTGCGAGTTTGTACCGTCGAAATTTCCAGAGACTTTGTAGTACCATTACGTGGTCAATCAAGAACACTTTTTGTCTGCTTCAGACATTTTTGTCCGCATTCTCATGGTTTATTCATAACAGTTCATTATAACTGTTGCTCATTTAAACTAATTATGAACATTTTGAACGGTATCTATAGGAAATTCTTGAATACCTTTCTCTTATAATAAATGTAACATTATGAGCTCCATTTATATGGGTCTTTTTTATCGTCTGTGTGCAAGATACACGTCCTACGTTGGGGTGTCCATAATTTAATCACCGGACAACAAAATAAAACTGAAACGTAATTTTACGAAGTAAACGGAAGTAATTTATATTGATATAATCTTAAGTTCCAAGGATTATCGTTTGTTCAAATTTTTTGTAATGACAACAGGGAACTTAGTTGTCTACGGACAATGGCATCACACAGTGAAAACGCAGTGTGCGTTCTATGGTTATGAGAAACGAAATCTCGGCGAACAGTTTAGAAGCGATTTCAACAATAATTCAATAAACTTCAACCAGCGCAACAATAAATTAAAAGGTGGTTTAAACAACTTCGAGAGACCGGACATGTTTTGTGTGCAAGCCTGCAAACGGGAATTTGCATGTTAAACTTTTCATAAAATTTTTCATGAATAGTGAAACTGACTTGGTATGAATTGCAGATTTGTCAACAAATGAAACCTAATGGTCGAGTCGTTCGTTTCTGTAGACATTCTTGACTGCATACTTAATGACGTTCTTCTTCAGAAAATCGTATTCAGCGACGGAGCAACATTTCATGTTTCAGGAGAGGTTATTCGACTTAGTGCAGAATTTCGGAGCCAGAAAACCTATAGTGTATAAGGTAAATTGGGCGAGGTAGTCCTAAAATTAATAATTCATAACAAAGTGACTGGTCCTTTCTTTTTCTCCGAATCATAAATTAAATCGGATACTTGCTTGATATACTGAGATTGTTTGCTGTACCGCAATAAAAAAA
The DNA here is from genome assembly GCF_044657685.1 of Stegodyphus dumicola. NCBI lineage: Eukaryota > Metazoa > Arthropoda > Arachnida > Araneae > Eresidae > Stegodyphus > Stegodyphus dumicola. The sequence continues at coordinate 113,313,970 of NC_140772.1, read as the reverse complement.
AATATGCAACCGAACTTTTAATTTCCAACAGGATGGTTTCCCTGTCGTAACGCTACACACGTACGTGATTTTCTTGATGAAACATTCCCAGATAGTTGGATTAGGATAGGTGGACCATTTTTATGACCACCCCGTTTTCCGGATATCACACCACTTGATTATTTTTTGAAGCCTTATCCTCAGATGGTGAATTAGCATTTTATGTAAACTTAATGGAATAGTAAATGAAATTTTGAAGTATATGCTTTAATGGGGGAATTTCGTTTTCATTGTGATTCTTTTTGTCAATTAGAATCTAGCTAGTTTCTTTAGAAATTTCGCAGTAATTAAATCCCCCGCTGTACTGGTCTATAGTCGTTGGCCGCTACTAAGGCCGAGAGCGGTGGTCACTTTATTATGGAGATATTTAATGAATGGACCCCCGTTGCCTCCTATGAAGCGACGGACAAATTACATCCATGCCTTCTTGAGGATTCAAACCCGGAACCTTCTGTACACCAGTTACAGTCACTAACCACTTTCCTGTCTGGGCTGCAGTTTAATGAACTAATTTGTAATGAATGATATTTGCTACAGATAAATAATCATTAACTTCGGATAAGAGACTGCTAAAAAGTCAGAAGAAATGTTTTATATAAATTAGTGTTAAAATAACTAATTTCATATAAATTAGTGTTAAAAACGAGTTCACTTCGTATTCCCCCCCCCCACACACACAAACAATTTTACTTTTTACCTCTTAGTACGAAGAGAATGAAGTATTGTAATCGCCAAAAAATTCAGGTATCATAGTTCAACGAAAATATCCATATCCATTCTGACCATTCTCGAATCCATTTAGACGATTTTTTCTGCATGATCGTCATAGTGGGGGACTACTTATTCAAAATTTGATGTCTCTGGGTACCATTATTTTTTCACAATGCGAGAAAAACACATGCATTCATGCATATTCTTCATTATTTAATTCCCTTAAATATAATGCAAGGCTCAAATATTTGATGGCAACAATTTGAAAAGTGAAACGCCGTTTATTCTGAAACGCCACAAAATGTCAAAACGAAATCAATATCTCTTCCAAAATATATTTTGTATATACACGGAATTTGAAAGCAAACGTCTGTTTTGCCAGTCTGAGCGATAACTGATTCCTAATTGGCTTTTACCAAATGAAGATAGTAAGGTTAGTGGAGCCACGTAGATTTCGAGGAAATGAGTGTTCCGAGAAATATTTTTTCGACCCCATGTTCCGACTAGCAATAGTAGATGTGAATAGCGGTTTTATGCTTATACTATTTAGGAAAGCTTTATACGCGTTATTAAAAAATAAAATTATAAGAAATATGACAAAAATTGACCAGGGTTATTTAATTTCAAAATTTACATCTTTTGATGGCATTTTCAGCTTACTTTGAGGTATTAAGTCAGAATAATTTGAGGGATGAAGTTTAAATGAAGTGCAGCAAAAAGGTGTGTATAATTTAATAGGCGGTACTAAGAGATCATCTGATGTTCTTATCAGATTTTTTAGATTGCAGATTCTTGTAATTATTTTGGAACTACTTGCAGATTATTCTCTAATTCATATGACAGCTCTTTCAGGAAAAATTATATCTTTTACTTGTAGCTCTATATTTTATAGAATCTCGGAAATTTTTCAAATCTTAAATATTTGTTAATATACGTTTATTTTTTTACATGTTTCCAGAGCTTTTATTGCCTAATTTTCAAATGCTTCTGAATAAAGCATTTCCTTCATATTTAAAATTATAATTCATGACTTGCCTGAAAACCGCACTTGAATTTTCTGCAATCCTGGAGCCGAAGAATTTCTATTGCTAACTAAACCACCTGGAAATTGGATGTGAAGCTTCTGAATTCTTAGAAAATATATCTGCTCTGCCACTTATCAGTTTCCAATAATAATCCCATCAGATAACATCTAATAGCGTAGGTTGTTCTTATCTTTACAGCTTCTGTCTGCTAACCGCAAGTTATTTTCAAAGTTGTAACTTTAAATTTTTTCCTTATCGATGGCAGTAGAATTTCGCTAATAAAGAGTTTCTAGATAGCGACTTGCCTGTTAAGAGAGCCTTGTAAAATAATTTCCTTACTTTTTCTTTGATTCATTAATCTCATTCGAAAGAAAAAAAATTTCTTTTATAGGTTTTAGAATAAAGTTTACATCACATTTTTTAAAACGAAAGGTGCTTTTTTGACTTTCATATCAGGTAGTATTCTTAATGTTGATTTACTTCGTTTATTTATGAGATACACATTACCATAATCTGCAGTCATGAGTTACAAGATGTGGGCATTTCAGACTATTAATCTATCTCTTCTTATTCCGATAACAGAACACGAGAATTTTTCAAAAATGTTTGTTGCTGATTATCAGTTTGTTATAAAATCGACTGCAAGTGGAATGTTTTATTTTTGCTAAGCAAAATATAAAATAAAAGATTCTTCTTCAAATAAATTAATTTCAGACTATTAATCTATCTCTTCTTATTCCGATAACAGAGCACGAGAATTTTTCAAAAATGTTTGTTGCTGATTATCAGTTTGTTATAAAATCGACTGCAAGTGGAATGTTTTATTTTTGCTAAGCAAAATATGAAATAAAAGATTCTTCTTCAAATAAATTAATTTCAGACTATTAATCTATCTCTTCTTATTCCGATAACAGAGCACGAGAATTTTTCAAAAATGTTTGTTGCTGATTATCAGTTTGTTGTAAAATCGACTGCAAGTGGAATGTTTTATTTTTGCTAAGCAAAATATGAAATAAAAGATTCTTCTTCAAAAAAATTAAGTGCCCTGGTATTGCTAAACCTTCCCCCTTTGCTTATGTTTTTCCGATAAATCCACGCAGAAAATACGAGTGATTCATCTTGCTTTGGAGTGGATACTTCAAGGCCAATCCTGGTCCCTAATTTTGCCTTGTAACCATGGTAACGACTCTTGCGGAAAGAACACTAAGTCCTCTAATTTGCTAAAATCCCTTAATTTCCTCTGCGGGGTGATGATGGCAGACGTTTCGATCGTAAATGGGGGAGGGGACTGCTACGGCCGTTAAATGCCTATTTCAAAGTAACAGACTATACCAGTGTTCTCTTCAAGTAATATATGAGGATCGCTGGGGAATTCACGCAGAAAAAAACAGCTCAAGGTTTGATGATGAAATTCCAAATTATTGTAATTAACATGAGAAATTAAAAGTTGTTGACGAAACTTACTGATTAACACGTGATTTTTTTTTTTTTTTTTTTTAAAGGCAGAAAAACTTTTCTCTGCCAGATAAAAGCTTACTTGCACCAAATCTGATACAAATTTTAGGGATTTTTGTGTAGAATGATCAGATTATATTTCTCGTAGCTTTAATGTATTGAGAATTCCTTTTGAAGTCCAGCTTTTATTAATTCATGCTTCCGTTTAAAAAAATGAATTAAATCTGCAAATAATGTATTTGCCGATAGAGGTGGTGAATTTCTGGTGATATATTTTAAACAGAGCTAGAATTTTTTCTATATTTAAGCAATTTTAAATTTTCTGATTGTTTTGAAACATGTTGTGAAATTAAAACACGTTTTGAAACATGTTGTGAAATTAAAACACGTTATAAAATTAAAGCATTCTTGAATAGTAATGCGCCGCGTTATTCTTTATCCAAAATCGGGGATTAACTTTTTTAAATTTATATATCTGAAAACTGCCTTTTGTTTAAAATTTCGTGAATGACAGATAATGCATGTGGCATTTTAGCCTTTTTCGTGACGTTTTGTAAAATCTTAAAATATCCGCATTACGATTTGGAATTATTTTAATATTGTATAAACTAGGCAGAGTGTATTTCTATTCCAAAAGAAATCCTAGTTCTGTATAACTTTAAAATTATGTCATAAAGCATGGACAAAAAATTAATCTTTTCAGATATAGAATAATTTTACCCATAGTCTGATGACCTATAGCAGTGCTCCGCAACCTTTTCTCACCTGCGACGCACAAAAAAATCTTTCTGGAATTTCGTGGCACACCAAAAGCTAATGTATATATGTTTTGATTTATACACAAAATTTACAATAAATTTTTGTTTTTAATTTGAAAAATATACAATTATAAAACCATAACATATTTATTTATATGCAATCATAATAATTATCAATGTGATACCTGCGCTTAAAAAAAGTTATATATTTTTGAGTTCCGAGTTATCAAGGAAATGCTGAAAAAATTCAAATGCTGACACACTTACAATCACACACACAACAGTGAAATATATAAAAACATTTAAAATAGACATTATTAAGGGAAAAAATTGTCATTGTGCATTAAATACATGATAAAAAAATTGCAAAATGTCAAATACATGTATTTGATTGCGGCATACCTATATCCTACTCATGGCACACCGGTTGCGGAGCACTGACCTATAGAATAGGATCAATTTTTGCTGCCTACGGCGCAATTACGAATTACGATTTAACCTATTTCATTTCTGCACGAATTATTACATTTCATTATATTACAAAATAAATAAATTATAATCTGGAAAAATCTTTCAGCTTTCGGAAATAAAAATATGCAAGGAATACCACGAAAAATAAACTAGGGAACTATTGATTGATATTTATACAACTTGAGCTTGAAATGTACCTAATCATCACTTTGCTTTAGTCGACAAGATGTGTCCTTCTTGTATGCTCAGGAGACGTAATGCGCTTGATTTTTTTATTTTATTTAAAAGGTCTACAGATCTATAAATATCACAATTCATTGTCTGCTGCAGTATTTTCTAGACTTCTGTATAATTTTCAAGTCGGTAACTTGAGTCGGGCATCAAAGATTAATCTCTTATTTCTGGTCCAGGCAAAACTGGGATTCGTTCATGCTGTACTTTCCTGCTAATGAGCTGAGGTAAACGCAACATCTAGGAACAATATTTTGCGTTTCTATGTAAATTTTTCCCACTTAGATTGGTTCTGCAAGTCTTTAAGAAAATGTTGCTTGTTGCCTCTGGTGTAATAATCGAGTCTGATAACCCGTCATAAAATTAAAAGGGAAAGCTCTTGTGAGCCAAAAGGTGCCGATACCGCAAAGATCTCCATGTCGAACTGTGTTCTCGTGTTTCCACATTTCAAAGTAATAAATCGGTAACTGGTAGAGCATGAAATTAAAATATCGTATGATTCGAAAATAACTGGATCTGCAAATCTTAGAGTATATCACAGTTTTATTTATGTAAGTGTAAAAGTTTTATATCAATTACATGTTTACATAGGTTAAATAGATTATTATAGTTCACACAGAAAGTCCATAACACGTTTTCGTTTTCAAATGCCAAATCGACACGTATAGGTTCGTCTTCTATTCTAACAGACATACTCTCTCCTCTCCGTTGTTGCCATTCTTCGAAATATATTTTTTAATAAATCTTGGGGATGTGGGAAGCATACTGTCACTGCAGGAATGGCAAGGAAGTGTCCCTAACACCCCTGCCTTTTCCAAGGTTAGGTTTTCTGAATATGGGAAAGCACACGAGGGTTATCTGCCTAGTGAAGAATACTTATGGGCTGGACTTTCTGAGTAAAACTGTCTCGTATTCACTTTACACATGGGAAATACAACCATGCAAATAGCACATTCGTCTGGGCACTAATTTCTCTGCATTTAGAAGTTTTAACCCCTCGGCCACTGATGAGGTCTCCCGCCTTCCGTCAAAATTGCGTTTGAATATATTTATACAACATATTATAATTTCGCTCAGTTTTAATATTTTTTGGTCTATTTATTTTATTTAGTTTTAAGTCTGTCTTGCACTGTAGTTAAACTGAAATTCTAATCCGAAAACTTCATAAATTATTTTTTAATTAAATGTAAACCTTAATACTTTCTAAGTATTTTTAGTTTCACATGGAGTATTCAATATTTAGTTTCTTTCCAAGAGGTCTTTCCCCCCTGAAAGAAACGGGGATATTCGGCTATAAATCAGTAGGTCAGCGTTCGTATCAGTGTGATGTTAATTTCAATTGCTTCTCAGCAGTAAGGACGCTATAAATTAGTTAATCTTTGAACTCTTCACTTAAGGCTAATTTGTGATGTCTACTCGCAACATATATTTATAATAAGATATATTCCAGATGGCAGACGAAATATTGCATGTTTATTATTCCAGTCATGGTTCCACTTTGTGAGTTATTACTGCTCACGTCAGTTATAAAAAACAGCTTTTGAAATTCGGCGTGGAGTATTTAGAGAGAGGGCTGAGGGGTTTGTTAATGGGTTGTGAAACTGTTCACTGCTAAAGTTTAAACATAACCGCATATGCCACGTGTACATTTTGATCTGAAAATAGAGTAAAACGATATGTAATTTAAAAACAGTAAATGCTGTTTACAGCTTTCTTTTGATAACCGTATCATGTTACTCTTAGAAATATTATACGGAACAGAATTTCTTGCATCTCTTTGTCTTGTTTTTGTACAGTAGAAAGTATTTTTGTGTAATTACAATACATTTTATACACTAAATGTCAGATAAAAAGAAAAGATAATATCATAGGTATGCATACTCATAATATCATAGGTACTACTGGAATGAATAGTTAAACATGCACACCGCCGTTTCAGACCCGTTTTTTAAAATGTGAAAAACCTCTTTTGGAGATGACAACTTTTGTTAGCATTTAGTTGGTAACATAAAATAAAAATACGCGTATGCGAACACTAAGAATTCCACGCCTCAAAGTTGTAAGCAATGTAAACAAAGTAAGGGAACAATCGCAGATGAACTTTTGCCACAAAAATTATCTCGTGACAGTTTAATGCGTCAGAATTCGAAATTGAAGCACCTGCTGAAATGCAGTATTCCAGTTTTATGATTTGAAATTTTGTCAGTTTTGTTTCTTGTAAACTGGTGTAAATTAAAAAAAACGTTAAAAATGCTGTGAAAATAAAAGAGCGATTTTCTAAATTTTATTTGCGTTGACACCAGAACACAACAGTCCTCAGCTTTATTTTGCGTGTTTTAATGAGCTAGAAAGTTAAAATTTGCTTTTCAGAAGTAAGTTCTATAACAGGGACAGCGTACATAAGTGGATAGAACATTTTAGCGCATTAAACATTGAAGGTATTTTAACGTCAATCGAAGTCGTATGTTATTCCACCCATTCAATGATTGAGTTTCAAACTGGAGAAATTAAAGTTTGGTAAAGGAAAAGTTTTTTTTTTTTTTGTTCTAACTCTGTTCTTCATTGCAAATTGAGTGGGAAGTTGCTGACCTGATTTAATGAACACTTTGGCGGAGATGTTAAATTACGCTAGTTCGTGTAAAGTCTTTAAAAGCTCATTAATTATAGCGTTTAAGGACTTTTGGTATTTAAACTCTAAATTTAAAATCCCGTAATTTATTGCAGTATGTATATAAGAGTCTAACAGAGTATTGGAGTATAATAAGAGTACAAGTAGATCTAGCTATTAGCTATGCATTTAATACAATATCATATTTACAGGAGACAAGAGACCATGAAATGAGCTACTGCGGCCTTAGAGACTTTTGAGCATTGATGCTCATTGGGTGGAAGTATCTACTCTCTCCAGTATGCCCAGCCTTTGGCTGGGCCTTCAGACCTGCGTCATTTATTTAGAAAATCAAATTTTACAAATGTGTTTACACACAATTCTTTTTGCATACAGTTTTGTTTGCATACAGTGCCATAATATTTTTTAAAAAAATTTCAGCATATAAATTGTTGCATATAATTTTACAGTTTTAACGAAAGAGGCCGAAATATGTCTTTTGTCCATAAGTCTGTGCGTGTCTATACGCGTTTTGAATTGCATTTACACTGCCTTGAGGTATTCACCATATGATATTAGATTGTGTATTAGATTTTCGAGTTTTTATCTGACGATATTGCTTTTCAAAAGTTTTTGAAGCCGGATTATCGCATTATCTGAGATGTAAGTACAGAAATGTAAATCCTTGGTGATCTCACATTCAAACGTATAATGATCTATTAGGCCTGTGCCACCACAATTGCAGCTGTCAATATGCTATGTTATAAGTTGAATCTATTTAAGTATGAGACGAATGGGCCATAGGCAGTTAGAAACAAGGTGAGGGCCCGGCTTGTTGACATGAGGCTTCTTGATGGAATTGGTATGAACTTGTAAAGTTCATCGACTTGTTTCTTCTTACGACTAGTTGAATTTTCATATTGTCATAAGATGTGTTTCAAGCTTTGATTTAAGCTATGATATTGGATTAGGTAAGTTGGTTGGTTGTACAGTAGGACTATTAGCTGCTTCCTTTGATTTCCTGTGGTACCTGCATGTGCTTGAGTCCATTGCAGTTTGGGATTAAACATTTTGGAAAAATAAAGAGAAAATGTTAAATTTCTTCTACTACTTGTGAGCGATTTTGACCGGCCTTTGCTTGAATATATGATTCGTTGAGTGAAATAATTTTGCTTTTTTCTGAAAATTGCTTTGCGAATTTTATGGCTTCTTTGATTGCTATTAGTTTGGCTTGGAAGACTAATTTGTTTTGTTAAGGTTCATATTCCATGATTTAATTTCTGTGCTGTTTTGAAGTGCAACGAAAGCACAGCCTACCTCTATATCAGTTGTTGATTCGTCTGTATAGATATGTAGAAGATAATTAATTGTCTACGTGTGAATTAATTATAAGGTCGTCTGTATATTTGAGCAAGGGGTGTAAGTCTTAGTTCAGCTGTTCCTTGTTCAAGGAGAGATAGATATTATTGTTGAAGTGGCTTGTGTGTTTGAGTCTTGAGTTTTTTTTATCCCTTCTTTTTGTAATGTAAGAGTTATTGGTGGAATGCCAGTAATGATTTTCAGGGCATTTGTAGGAATGGTGCAGTAAGCTTTCGTTATTGAAAGTAGGAAGAGTCGTTGAAGTGATAGACGAAAATGTCTTTGCCCATGTTTATTGAGATTTGTGCCCCAGGCAGAGGCTTCGTGAAGTAGTATTTTTTTCTAATACTGTGAGATACCAGTTTTTTTTTTTTTTTTTTTTTTTAAATTTGGGGGGTATTTCCTAGGTGCTGGTAGTAGATTTCAGAGAGTTGGAAAGAATTAAGTGTTTGTTTTTGATTGAGTTATTATCTTTATGCCAGAAGAGGCGATTATCTATTGTGATACCAAGATATGTGATATTGTTTTCGATATTGATCATTTCATGTGAAATTTTTATTATTGGGTTTCATATATATCTGAAAGAGAAGCCTGGTTTCGGTAAATATAAGGTTTTGCATTTTTGTGTAGATACTGTTAACTGAAGTTTATTCATTTTTGTGTAGATACTATTAACTGAAGTTTATTTGCCCATCATTGTAATATTTCTAGGAAGTAGAGAACATTTTTTCTATTTCTGTTCGGCTGTTCCCTTTTATTATCTATAAAACGTCGTCTGCAAAAGCTTGGGTATATGTGTCTGCGACTTTGTCGTAGCTCTCGAGTGCTTCATTAGCAATTATGTAAATTCCGCAAGTCAGGTCCCATACACGAATCTTGTGGACATCTTTTTGTAATTTTCTATTTTTGCCTGCCTGTATCTGAAGTATATTGAAGGTATCTTTTCTTTAAGTATTATTTAATAACTGATAATATATGTTTAAGACAGTTGATGGAACGCAATTAGAAGGACATCTTTTCAATGGATGGAGTCAAAGGCTGATTTTATGTCTAAAGAACTAAGAAATAAGTAGAGAATGTTGAAGGTTAGTTTTATTGGATTGTAGACCTTCTTGCATTTTTTAAAGCATGATCAACAGAATTATTCATTATGAAATTAATAATTCAGTCTTGTAAGAATAAATTTTTCTAAAAGTTTGCCTAAGGACGGTAAGAGACAGATTGGGCAGATACAGGTATGGAATTTTTAGGTTATTTTCGAAACAGGACACATGAAAAATGAGCAATGCCCTCTTCGAACTCTCGAGTGTGCTGACTTCTACACTACAAAGGAATGCTAAGAATGCGGGAGTAATAGCTTGCAAGAGTACTATTTCAACTTGTTTTAAAATACTAATTCAGAAATCAAAGAACAAAAATCAGCGTTATATTTTCAAATTTTCACAGAAGTTCGGTGAGTGAACTCGCTAATCGTACTATAGAAAAGATCTCGTACTATAGAAATGAAGATCATTTCTATAGTGTGATTTGTTATTCATTTTTTGTTATTCAGATTTTTAATAATGTAATTAATTTTCTACTTGATTTGGTATTTTTGATCTTATTGTTTTTCTATAAGATTCATAATTGTTTTCTGGATAGCCAACAATTGTGCTGTCTGTTAAAGTAGCTTCCTCTTTAGGGAAGAATTGTGAAATTATTTTAAGGGGACTTCTGGCGAAGAGGAGGTACTAGGAAAGCTGGGGATGTATGAAAATTTTAATTATGAGCTATTTTAAAAGCTGGTCAATAGGCTGTGAGTAAACGTCAGCGTTTTTTTTTCCATAATTCTGATGTTTCTTTTATATAAGGGTCTTGCTTTATTGAACTGTTATTTAATTATTTTTCTTTCTTCTTTTTGTGTGCAAGTCTTTATACTTTCGTCTAAAAGTTCTGAATTCTCTTCTTTCTGTTGTTAGATTATGATTCCACCAGGTAATATTTTTTTCAAGGTAGATCTTAGTTGATATCAAATATTGCAGGATTTTATTATTGCGTTGATAAAAATATTTGTTGGAAGTATGGGCTTCTTCCTTTGTTGAGGCATTTTAAATTAATTATTAAGAATTTTTATTTTGAAGCGACTATGACCCCTATAACTGGTTTTAAATTCTCTTTTTATTGTAAAACAAAATTCTTGTTTGAAAGGTTAATATATCTATGGCCACTTAATGATTCTTTCTCCAAGCTAGTCCAGTTTGACAGGAGGGGTGCTAAGTTTGGATATCTTAGTTTATATGAAGTATTGCGGAATTCTGTTAATGCGTTGGTAAAAATATTTGAAGTATTGACTTCTTCTTTTGTTGAGGCATTTTTTTAAATGATTTTATGAAGTTCTGTGAAATATTAAGAATTTTTGTTTTGAAGCGTCTGTCACAACCCATAACTGGTTTTGAACTTTTTTTAATTGTAAAATATAATTCTGTTTTAATTGAAAGGTAATAATGTCTATGGTCACTTAAATATTCTTTTTCCAGTATAGTCCAGTTTGAGTGCTATAGTAGGGGGTGTTACGTTTGGAGAGGCCAAAGTGAAATCAATCTATCTTTCGGCTGTCAGAAAAGTTGGAAGCCTATCTGGGATATTTAAGACTACAAGATGTTTTCTTCTATGAAGTATGATTTCCCTCTATTGTTTTCGGATTTTGACCCTCATAATGGGCCATGAGCATTAATGTTGCCTGAAATAAGATGATAAGAATTTACTGGAATATTTTTGGTGTCTATTTCTTGTAAAATATCTTGTATATCTATTGGAGCATAGACTGAAATGCAGTATATTGTGAGGTTTAAATTTTCTAGCTATGTTGTTACTGTACACAATGCTGTGCAGACGGTTATGGGGGTCAGTGGTCCTTAGTAAATTAGAGCGGCTTTTATAGTATATGAATAAGTAAATGGTCCCGCTGGCAATTCGAATTTTCTGGGGGCTGCGATATAAGGGTTCTTAAGCAAGAATTAAATTGTTATCTTCTGATCTATTTTAAGAGCTTGATATAGTGTTATTCCTGTTCCTTATAAGTTTATTTCTAGAAATTTTAAGGTATGCAGATTCAGAAAAAGAAGAGAAATCTTAAATTGGAGGAATATTAGACGAGTCTTAGGTTCTTGATTTATTTCTGATCACTTCACCCTGCTAAAAATGCCCCGTAGAAACCCATAAAATTTTTTTACGGGGAATTGGCCTACGGGTACCTGTACAGCTCTGTGGGTACCCGTAGGCCAAATCCCCGTAAAAACCCACAGACAGAAACCCGTACAACTGTACGGGTACCCGTAGGCCAAATCCCCGTAAAAACCCATAGAAAGAAACCCGTACGGTTGTACGGGTACCCACCCGTAGGCCAAAATCCCCATAAAAACCCATAGAAAGAAACACGTACGGTTGTACGGGTACCCGTAGGCCAAATACCCGTAAAAACTCATAAAAAGAAACCTGTACGTTTGTACGGGTACCCATAGGCCGAATACCCGTAAAAACCCATAGAAAGAAACCTGCACGGCTGTATAGGTACCTGTAGGCAAAATACCCGTAAAAAACCTGTAAACGGAAACCCGTACGACTGTACGGTTACGAGTAGGCCAAATCTCTGTAGAACTGTAGGCACTATAAACAAAATCCCAGTAAAAACCCATAGCCAAAAATCAAAACTTTATATGCATATCCATTGGCCAAATTTCCATTAAAAAATGGATATTCCGTAGGTCTATGCCTTGTAAAAACCAGTAAACAAAAGCATGTACTCCTATACAGGCACCTATACGCCAAATCCTGTAAAAACCACTACACAAAAATCCACAGACCAATAAAGGTACCTCTTGGAAAAATCGCTGTACAAAACCCATAAACAGAACCAATAGCATTATACCATAGTGGAGTATCCATACATAGAATCGTACATAGAACGGGTATCCATATACAGAATCCCTATAAAAAATACACAAAAATAGAACTGTAAATCAAATTTCCATAAAAACATAAACCAGCAGAAGTACATAATTAGCACTGATGAAATGTACAAAACTAAATTGCGGAGAAAGCATGTAAAGTAATTTTAAATAAAACTCAATGCGAATAAATAAAAATTTTAAAATATCTAGAAGCCTACGAGCCCGTCCTTCTTAATGCACGTCAATATCTATAAACATATTGCAAAATATTTGTATAAATTCTCTTTACAAAATTTTAAACTACCTTTATATAATTCTGAAAATAAAATGAATAGAAAGATAATAACCAAAGTCATGATTCACAACTATCGAATGATATATGTACATATATATATGTAAGAAAAATAAGGAATATGCAAAAGATTAAATTAGCAGCATAAAATTAATTTTCCTTCTCTATTCTAAAAACAGTAATCTTTCTGCACTGCATCATTTGTATATTAATTCATGTCATATGACTCTTACATAATTTGATGTTGTAAAAGAAACTAAAACTCAAACAGCCAATAGTAATTTTACAGCAGTATTAACTATCAAAGACGAGTAAAAATGCATCGAGAACCAAAATTAACTCGGTCTGAATTAAGATTTCACCCTTAACGTAACGCATTTGCTTTTTACGCTTTGTATTAGCTGGATTGCAGTCTGTCTGCTCCTTGTTTCTTACTACACATTTATCAAAAATGTTAATTTTTGGAATAGGCATAAATAATGTGCCAACTTGTTTGTGGCTGCAACATATTTGCTGAAAGAAAAGTTGAATTAAATCTACCTCGACTGCCAAATTTCTTATTCATTGTTAATTGGAGTTTCAACATCTCTAAGCCATCAAAATTCTTGCTGTTCATTACGGATTCAGCTGCTTGTATTCGACTACAGAATCTATTACATATATATATAATATCATTTCATTTGATGGTTGCGAATCATTACTTTGACTGTATATATATTATTGATTTCATTATAAATATATACATATAGTACTGTACCTCACTGCATATATTTGTATTTCAGTTCTTTAATTGGGAAATTAAACAATTGTATTTAATCACATCAGCTTGTTTAACAATTTGATACCTAATGAGAAATGTATTGCCAAAGGATGGTACTTTCTAGCATCTGCTTAAATTTTAAGTTACCTACAATGCACTAAACTAAATTAAAAAACAAAACTAGAAGAAACCCAAATTTTCAGGAAGAGAAACATTATTAACAAGCAAGCAAAAAGAATACGGGACTTGCAAATTAGAAACTTAACATAGAGTTCAAATTTAGCATACTTGCTATCCCCTTAAAGCTCGCTTACCGATGATAGTAACACCCTGCAGCTTATTATGATATGCATACACATAGATGTTTTGCGTGGAAGAAAGGATGAATCCAAGAATATAATGTAGTGAAGAAATAATAATATACTACAAGCACTGTGTCGATCCCTTATTACAATACTTTGATTATTACAATACTTTGATTAATGTAACTCGAACCAACTCGTAGCAAAAACCACCTCCTTAAGACGACCGCCTCTGAAAAAACCAGTATTTCTGAAAACATAAGTATGCTTTGGTATTGAATATTCCCTCTGTAAGGCGACCATTCACAAAGAAAATTTTGCAAGTGTGTCTGGTCGCCTTAGAGAGATTCGTTCCGTAGATGCAACCTCCCTAAGACGACCACCTCTAAAAGATAAACGTATCTCTGAGAACGTGAGTATATATTGGTATTGAGCATCATCTCTCTAAGGCGACCACTTGCAAAGATGAATTTTTATTTGCGGCTGGTCCCCTTGGAGAGACCTCGTTGTGTGTGGTGTATATGATTACTGTTATTGTTTCCGAAAAAAAATTAAATAAAAAAATAGCATATTTAGTAAAAACCCTCTCTAAAACGACCACCTGCGCGTTTACAGGTTACTCTGGTGGTCTTAAAGAGATCATATTTTCATTCTGTTAATTTTATTGTTTACAAGAAGTATATTAACGTCAGATAAAAAAATAGCACAAACCCATATAAACCAACAGAAGATTTATTATTATATTGATACCAGTAAGAAATCCAGCAAAAGTCAATATAAACGATCAATAGAAACCAGTAAAAGTCAATAGAGACCATCAAAAATTCTATAGGTACCAGTAGAAAGTTTTACTGGTTTCTATGGGTCATTTTGAAACCAGTAAAAAAAACCCACAGAGACCAACAGAAACCAGTAAAAGTCAATAAAAACCCATAAAATCTTATGGGTACCCATAAAAAGTTTTACTGGTTTCTATGGGGCATTTTTAGTAGGGCAGACTGATACGTTGGACGTTTAACGTCATTTGCGTTACGTTGAGTGTCATAATTTGTATTCTAAAATTTATTGTGGATTTGGCAGTTTATGCAATAGGGGCTGTTGGCTTTACTGTCTGAAAAATGGTGACATTCCTTGTAATATGAATAATAAGTCCAGTAATTGAAAAATCCTGACAGGTGGAACATCTTTTAAATACCGAAGTATTTTGGGATTTGGATTGTTCTACAGCCCATTGTTTTTCCATCAAGTAGTCGAAGACAGGGGTGAGCATTTTATTATTCATTTAACTGTAGTTTAAAATCATACTTACAGTACAATCTGCCTCCAAAAATTAGTATTCTGTTTTTGTTTCTATTTCTAACACTGCCGGCTAAAATAAGATGTTCCAAAACGCGGCCTGCCATAAAAAGGTAAATTTTGTGCACTGAAGTTCACGTAATTAACTTGTAAGGATCTTAAGTTTTACTAACGTTTATTTTGATTTTAAATCTTTACTATCACTCTACTTCCGGCCAGAATTATAAGCGTTAAGGTTTTTATGCAAAGTTTGTCTGGCGAACGCCAAGTATTTAAGTTGTGGCTTTTTGCCAAGCGACAGAGAAGAAGCAGTTGAGTCAAAGCAGGCCGCTTACCTTAGAAGTTACGCAGTTGCTGTTTGCCTTCCAGGCCAGAGGTTTTAATCCTCTTGATAAATTTTAAAACGTATTGTAGTGTTCACAGTTCTCTGTACTACATACGCTTCCTGTTAATATAAGGCCAATCTTCCACGTTTATTCGTTTAAAGTTAAATTAGAGTTTTATTTTTTATACTTTTACGTTAGACCCCAAGTAGCGGGTCAGTGTATTCCGAAGTACGGAAGTTATTGTATATAGAGAAAAATAAAGGGTTTTGTATACCCTTCATGTGTATCCTGTCTACTTACCACAATTAGTGAACATAGCTTTAGTAAGCTCTCTGTTCCGAGTCAGGTCCTTGTATGTTCCCGAAGAAGGTAAGAAGGAACATAGACCCTGATAGTGGCGCCAGGGTTAGTAAAAATAAACGTTAGTAAAACTTAAGATCCTTACAAACTTATGTATCTGGTGGCTTGAATTAATAGTTTTATTACGTTACACGTTTAAAAAAAAGACTGAAGAGATCTAATTTGCGATTAGCGTTTCGTATGCTCTTCTTCCCTTATGAAACAGGCCTTTTTAAAAGATCTTTGTGACTTCGGACAAGAGAACAGGAATTGTTTATAATGGAAGCCTTAACTTGCGAACCGCTCAACGTGCGAACATTTCGAGATAATTTTTTTTTTTTTTTTTACATCCTGTGTTGGCCTTTGGATACAATCTTATTATTGATATATAAAGCGTTACAATATTTTTAACATTACAGTATGTTTAAAAATATTTCAGATATTGTGAGACTTGGAAAAGATGCGAAGCAGTTCATGGGGAAGGGGAGGGGAGAATGAGAAATGATATCCTATGATATATAGACAAGCTGATCGATTATGTAACTGAGTTCGAATTTGTTGATGACATTCAGCATCTGCCATATTTTATCAATGAAAATAATACGCCGCCTTCGGAAGAAAAAGTGAAAATCTCATGGGGTTTTATTATCATCAAACCTGTTTCCAACATTGTGTAACTTTTAAACCTCTAAAGAGTTTATTTCGTATAGTTTTTCTGAATTTATTTTTCTAGAGTATTCTTATTTTCTGATTTTTTTCTATTTACTCATGTATTATTTACTCATGTGCACAGTATTATTTAGCATGGGTTATCAGGAATCGAGGATGTAATAACTATGTTGTTATCGTATTACCTTTTTGTGGAGATGCATAAATTTTATGCCTCATAATCGACTCTTAACTTCTTCAAAAATGTAAATTAATAAAAAGCTCCAAAATCTAAGCTGCAGATCATTTTTTTTTTCTTCACAGGCATGCTTAGTTTTCGAGATCAGGCCGCAATACACATAATTTCTAAGTTCCTATTTACACGGTTACAGCCGAAAACATCGCAGCAAAAACATCGCGGACGAAAACGTCGTGGAGAAAACAACGCAAGGCGAAAACGTCGTGATACAAAACCTCGTGGGAGAAAATAAAGCAAAGAGAAAAACATCACAGGTCTAAAACATCGTGGTACAAAATATCGTCGTCGAAAATAAAGCGGTTCAAAAATTTCGCAGTTTAAAAACATCATTGTCGAAAATATCGTGGTAAAAAATAAAGTACCTGCAAATTATCGCATGACAATAACATCGCAGACACAATATTTAAGGCTTTAATAATTGCAAATAGATATTCGCATAATGATTTGTGTGAGCAAGATGGAAAGAAGGATAATTTTCACATTCATATTTTTTATTAATTAATAAATTTTAAAAAAAGCAAAACAGGAAATTTAAATAAAACAAAAAGTAATTTTCACTATAAGAGTATCAGATTAACAAAAGTAAAGAAAATAATCTCATAATTAGAAATTTTTTATAGATAGGATTATGCAGTTACTTATCTTTCTTTTTCTATTCTTTTATAGATAATACTTTTCATGAAAAATTACCAGTAAAACTTATAAAAAACACTTTATTAATGACCTTTGTTAGTTAACTATGTCAGTTTGAAATTCTATTAAATGCTAATAAATTGCATTAATTTTCTATACTTAAATTTCCATTTTATATTTTCAACAAATATTTATTAGTTAATAAAAAATACGAAAGTAAAAAGTTATCCTTCTTTACATCTTGCGCTTACAAACCATTATGCCAGATTTTACAATTATTAAACAATTATTAAATTTTATAGTTATTAAAGCCTGAAAAACGTATGTCTGCGATGTTATTGTCATGCGATTATTTGTAGGTATTTATTTTTTATCGCGATATTTTCGTCGATGATGTTTTTAAATTCCAAAGTTTTTGATCCGCTTTATTTTCGACGACGATATTTTGTGCCACGATGTTTTAGAGCTACGACGTTTTCTCTTTGCTTTATTTTCTCCCACGATGTTTGGTACCACGACGTTTTCGCCTTGCGCTGTTCTCTCCGCGATGTTTTCGGCGGACACCATTTACACTGAAGTCGCCATCTGCAATTAGTTGTTAAAAAAAAGTATGTTACATATATACGTTGGACTATTTCCTCTGTATTTTGACAGTTCTGTCGCGTAAAAAGAAATTGGGCCATTTTTTAAAAACCCGAAGTTGAAGCGACTTCTCCAAAGATTACCTATCCATTTCCTGGAATTTCTCAGATTGCTACGCATTTAAAAGTCGTTTATTTAACGTTCAATATCGTATCAATGTCATTTATACTATCCTTACGTGGAGATAAAATGTAAAAGGCAGCGAATTCAAGGTATAAATAAAATGCCTTTAAGAAATGTTTTTAAAGATATCTTTATGAGTGGACATCTCTTCAACGAATAAATTCAAAAACCGGTACAAGATTCGATTGCTTCCGCATTTTCTTCTTGCTTTTCGTCTAGTCACAATTACAGCAGTATACTGGGCATTGGTGATACATTCTACAATTTCTCCAACTTAGTTTTTTTTTAAATCAATTTTATATATAACTTTATAGATGATGAGAGATTCTTGACTTACTTTCTAGATGATAAGAAATTCTTGGCTTAGAAAGCCAATAAAAAGAGTTGCGATGTAAAAGAAATTCATTATTCTCTTAACATTTTCTGGTGTTCTATAAACTGAATTGTATTTATTTTTAAAGATATTAACTTAAAGATTATTTTGGAATTAAACCTGAAAGCTAATATTTCTTTTCGAAAGTGACGTATTAAATATTTTCTGCACCACGTTGCTTGATATTTCAGAAAGTTCCTGATTTTGATATTTTATTTGGATAAAATAATCCGATTGTTAAAACTTCCCTTGTGAGCGATAGAACACGCCGTACCAACTTGCAATTGTAATATTATTCAAACAGATATTTTAAACATTTTGCCTGGGTAATGGAATTTATATGTAAAATCTTATTCGAGCAAGTAATCATGGGTAATAGTATTAAACTGGAATTCTTTTAGTAAAGTGAAAAATTACTCGCCATTTCTTTCCTTCTATGCTTTCCTTTTCTATTTAAATAGATTATATGAGAAAAAGAGGGGGAAAATTTATGTTGGTAACTGCTATATCGAATTTTCGTTTTATTTTTCATCATTTGGTGAGCATCAAAATTGCAGTGCTCGAACAGACGAATTCGAATTTCAAACATTATGGCTTTTTTATCCAACTTATTTACCTTTTTAGTTGTATCCTTATTGCGGCTCTTTTATTTCTGCTTTTTTTTCTCTCTTCCGCCATATTTATTGCATGCCAGCGCAGACGACAGTCTTTTTTAATGACGGTAGTAGTCGCAGTACTTACCTCTGCGTCAGAGGAGTTTCGAAATGACCGTATTTAGCATAAATAATAAGCTCGTTCAAAAGATTTTTTGGAACAAAGGACTGGCAGGTGATTTGTAACAGCGCGTTTCATTTTGTTATTTATATACATATAGATATATTTTACTTTCTGCTATTTTATTTTACTTCTTTCGTTGTTTCAGGACAGGAGCTGTTTGTAATTTTTTTTGTTTCATTGCTGGGGTAGGTGCTGAAAATCGTCTTTTGTGGGTCACTTTCGTGCATTGTCTTATTTAGGGTTACAAGTGAATGCCACTAGATAGCGTGTGAATGAATGATGTGTATTTGAATGAATCTAGTGCATGCATCGTATTTAAATAAATGTTAAAAATTAGAAGCAATATGTTTCATTCAGAACGAACACAAACTCAAAACCAAATATTTTTCTTCTTTAACTTTTGTTCTGTTCTCTTTAGAAAGTATTCCTATCCATAAGTAGATAGCCGTCTCATATTTTGCCATAATCAGATACATCAAACTAGTATTTTGTTACGAAGTTTCAATTCATAAACATTTGAGACCTGAATAGAACTATTTCATGACGAATTATCTTATAAGGTATTTCTCCCACTTTCCTAGCGAGCCTTCGGGGTGTAGTGGTTCTGAACGTTGCCCCGGTATTCCAAAGGTCCGTGGTTCGATTCCCAGCGAAGGCGTTTGCTCCTTTTTCATCTCTCTGGCCTCGAAATAACCTAATGTCTCTACAGTTTCGCCCAAACTAAAAAGGGAGTTGGATGGTGATTTCCACACCCAGGATTTGCCGATTAGGTCCCCTAAAAACCCCAGTCGCCCTTTAAAAAGGGTAGTATATAAGGTATTTCTCCCACTTTCCTAGCGAGCCTTTGTTGTGTAGTGGTTCTGTACGTTGAACTGGTATTCCGGAGGTCCGTGGTTCAGTTCCCGGTGAAGGCGTTTGCTCATGTTTCATCTCTTTGGCTTTTCCAACGAACCTAATGACTCGAAGCTTTTTGCATACATTTCTTTTAATGCTGTGCATCTCTTGACAACTTTATAAAGCTTTTCGATTGCTTCGTAGAAGTGAAGTCTTGTCATATTTTTTCCTGTTCTTTGTCGTCGCTACTGATTTCTAAATTTGTGAAATGCTTTCAAACTGTATATTGAAAAGTGAGATTTAACTCTGTGGAACGGAAGGTTGGTGATCGTATGTGTCAAATCTGTCAATTCAGGAAGATGGTAAGCAACAGTTATATTTCAGTGCGCAATAAACGGCTTTGCATTGTGCATTAAAATTCCTTTGCTTCACTCTGTTCAAACAGTGAATTCATAACGGCAGTTAAGGGCTGTATAAAATCGAAGAAAGAGCTCTATAGAAACTTCTTTCAGTGAGCAGCCACACCAATTATCATTTTTCAGCTTCCTTGTAAAAGCACTGTGTGTACTATTAGTAGTCTTAGTTTATGCTTTCTTTTGTGTTTTGTATGTACATAATCGGGCAGCGGCTTCTAGTCTGTGCTTCATGGAGCCGTAAGGACTCCGCGTACATTTTTCAAGGGCTAGTTGGCCATGTCAGGAAAATAAAATTAAAAAAAACTGAATGAAACTAAACAATAAGAAACAAGAAAAGGAAACAACCAAACAAACAAAGGAATAAAAGTCAGAAATTCAGAAATCATATTCAAACGCGGAAATTCATAAAGTTGAATATTGTGTGTTCGAGAACTTTTGGAATCCACTCGAAGCTTATCAAAACTTAGCCCCATAAGATTTCATATGTTTTGTCGATTTAGAATCACTTCACGGTGATAGTATTCCATAGCGATAGTATCGAGATTTCTAAGTAAATTTCCCACGAGCTTTCCTTGCGTTTGATATGATATTTATGAGGTTTAGATGTGTAGCAAATTAGTATTCATTGATAAATGGGATAGTAAAAATAATTAAATATGTAAATCGCGGGCTCTTGATGTACAGACTATATATAAATGTACAAAGTATATAGAAATCCACCATGAGTCCCTTTTGCTATATACTGAAGTAAGGTGGCATTTTCGAGAAAAAGGCCGTTGATTTGTTTGATGAAATTGCATGCACAGATAATAACATTCTTAATGAACCATAATGCTGTAATTGGCGAGAGTTTGAAATGATGAACACTTGATATGTAAAATAGTGTATTGGCCGAATTAGCAAAATGCTACAGTTTTTATGTAAACGTCAAAGTGTGTTTTAAGAGGAAACTTATGCTTAGATTGGAGTGCATGGACAAAAGGAAGATAATGAATGCATCCATTTTACAAACCCGTCTTAGAAGAAAATATCGTCAAGTTTCAAGGGAAAATGCAGAAACATGTACGGGTATATCTCGCAACTTTGAAAGACTCGTTTGAACTTTATTTTAACCACTGATCAAAAGGAGCAGCTTGAATGATTTTAAATGGGTACTGAATGTGTTCAGTGTGAACAAAATCTTATCCAGCTTAACTGAATACGAGATCGTCGTAGATTTGATATCTCATGGCGAACTAAAAATCGCGTTTCAACAGCAAAGTCTGCCGGAGTTTGGGCTGCATACAAGATGAATTCAAAGTCTTATCTTAAAAAACAAATTTAGTGCTCCTATCTTTCTTAACAACGGATTAGAAAGCAGAATTTCTACTTATATAGGTATCAAAACAATATATAGAATCCGCGTTAGTGCAAAGCAAGGCATTTCCTGAAGTTCTCAACAGTTAAACCTAAAATAAGAAAATTTATTCCAAAAATGCCACCACAGATATCTCATTAAACTTTTATGTTTTTTTTTAATGTTTTAATTTAAGCCTACGCTACATTAAAGTTTCATAAAAGTAAAATTTAATTGTTATTGCTTTTTTATAAAGAGCAATAAAATTTTAAAATAACAAGTGATAAATGAATACGCGTTTAAATCGAATTGCATATAATGAAGAACTTGTAGTATTGTACTTTGGAATAACCTTAATATATGGCTAACTTCTGAGAGTATCATTTTGTTCCATACATTTTAAGTTATTATGGTAAATTTAAAAATTTTTAAATATAATTTCATATTATGAATATTGCACAAGTTTTAAGATACACTTTTTCAAACCCCTGTAATTCTAATTTTAAATATCAGTTACTGGTAAGACATAAAAGGGCTGCACAAGAGTTGACTCTGAGAAGGGCTTCATGACCCAGAACATTTTGGGACCCGCTGATATAAAGAGTTTTCGTACTAGTATTTGATAGAATTTTTTAAGTTTTATTTTGGGTTCTTGCCAAAGTATGGATAAACTTAAAAACTAGCCGAAAATTATTTATGTAAATGTATTTATGCGTATTATTTAAATATGTAGCATGGCAATAAAAGTGAATAGAATTTAAAAATTTATGACATAATTTTGTTACATGAGCTTGATAACTCTGAAACGAAAATACGAGTAATTTAGTTCTTGAAATCTAAGACACATTTTTTTCCCCAAATTACGCCGCTGAAAATAGACTGCGTCTCAGAACCGTAGATTTTTCCGATTTAGTAATTATACAAATGGAATTAATTTTTTAAGTTGCTTCTTTACATTAAATTACTCTTCTTTTAAATAACTTGAAATCAAAGTTTATTAAACAGTACTTGCTGAGAGGTATTTTAGATTTTATTTAATGTGGTTTGAAGCAGTCTTTTTAGTCTGCTGGTGGTATTCAAATTGAAAACGCAACTTACAGTTTTGAGAAATGCAGTTTATAATGCAACGCGAGAATATCTCTTAAAAAAGCATGAAAGTAGATGTAAAAATTTGTAAAAATATACATCGTGAAAGATAATGTTTTCTATGTGTACCAAACTAGATATCTGTTAAATTATCTTGCATAAAACGTTTTCTTATGTGCATAAAAGCCGTGAAGTGAATATGTATTATCAGGGTGTGTCATAATTCCAGTTAAGATTATACTGCAATTGCATGTGGAAGTATCTTGTTCTTTGCTGTAGTTTCTGTAATCAGCCAACTGCCATGTGTAACTATGTTCGGTGCATCTTCGGATGTAAGTAGTAGTTTTTACAATCGGCCATCTTTTAAGTTGCTTTGCTTGTATCATTCTCGTGTGCATTTTGCATATCTTCATTAATTAGTATTTTCTGTTTTATTAATAGGATGAATGTTGGTTTTGTGTAGTTTCCTTACTTGCGTGGCACTGTTCGTTTCAAACTGATACTATGTTGTTAAATGTAATAAATTCTAAAACTGAAGATGTTGATGTTACTGAGAAAGCCTTTTCTCGGTATATTTTTGAATAATGCTTAATATTTTGCTCAGAACAGTTTCAGACAAGAAACGAAGCTATTTATCGTGATACGCGATTACAAATTATAGTATTACATTATAAGATAATAATTCATTTCATACTATATTCCTCTTATTGCATATAAGAATACATGGTTTGTCAATTCTGAAATAAATATATTGTTAAAATGGCTTGTAATGTAATTAATGCCTCCATCTTTTACATATCGGAAAGAGTAAAGAATCGGTACATAATTCAGCAAAAATACTTTTATCTAGAGCTTACAGTTCTTATTTTGCTTTATTGCCCCATTTCAGCATGGGCATTCCTTTGCATTTCGTTTCTAATATGCTGTAAGTAAAGTGATGCATTCCAAAATATATGGAAAATGAAAATACAACATTTTTGGTATAGTGTAAACGTATGTATGAATTTAAGGTTTATTGTATTTAATATATATTAATTTTGTGATTATTAACTTATAAATTATTATTATAGTTATCAAATATAATTAAGAAAATGCTCCTTTTTGTTGTGCAGTGGTTAATCCAATCTTAAATTCTCAATATCTCAGTTCTTTTTGGATCAGAAGATTTTCAATGTGCTGCAGCCTAACTTTATTGTGACCTTTTAATTATTAAGCAGTCATACCAAACAACTTCTATTGTGGTTTATAAATTTAAGATTAATATATTCTAGTATACAGAAATGTGTATTCAAGATTTAAGATTGTGAATATATAAAAAATAGTTACAAACGATTATGAACTAGTCATTATCAATTATAAATTACTATATGAATTACTGTATTACTATATCAACTATAAACTAGTCATTATATCTCAGAACTGTGATTTTCTTTTTCAGTCCAAAGGCGCATTGTCCCTGAGAGACTATTGTTTTCGTTTTGGCATTTTGCGTTGAAAACTTTAAATGTCGGTTCACTTTTCAAACTGTTGTCACCAAATGTTAAGAGTCTTGCGTTATATTTGAAGAAATTAAATAATGAAAAATCTGCAAAAATGTATGTATATTTCTCGCATTTTGATAAAACAACGGTACATTGTGCCATCGAATTAATGACGTAATCCTACTGCGAATATGGGCATGTGGAAGCCCAAATTTAAAATTTGGAATTTGTTTTATTATCGATTTCATATTTTGTAAAATCTTAACAAATTTTTGATTAACAAACTCAAGGATTTCAAAACGAGTAATGTCAACGTTGTACAGAAAAAACATTTTTATCTCCAGCGCGCGAGACTCTGTATCCGAAATTCTAAAGATATGCTCAATTTAAAACTATTTTGCGGTATTGCTCTTGAACTGAATTTTATGCTTTAAGTGAGAAGAACGTGATATTTAATAAATAAAGGTAACAGACAAAATGTTAAAAAACGCCCCTTTGGACGTAATTTAAAACCTGAAACTTTTCTGATTTTTTTTCTTTTTTTCCTGTATCCAAACTGGTTTGGACCGCAACCCATCGAGATACAAAGATAACCGCGGTTCTAGAAGAGGTGCTGTTACATTCTCAGAAATAATCGATTTCAGAGATGTTTTTTCTGGAAAATCTCGCTACGACAGAATTCACTGCATGCAAAAATATATATATATATATATATATATCTCGTGTTTAGTCTATAGATTGGCCTACAATGGCTTACAATCCACTTAAATTACGTAATTTATTAACTACTTAGTAAATATGTATTATCTTATATTATTCTTTATATTGTTTAAATAATCGCAAATATCTCAGATGAGTTTACAAATTACTGAGTGGCGACGTTTTAAAACTTAGCAAAACTCGAAGTTCCTTGAAAGATAACTTTAGGTTCTTAAATTTCGTACAGTGTTAACATTAACCAAGTGCTACAACTAGATGTTTCTTTTCAACCGTGAATTTTGTTATGAAAGGACATTATTTTCGTAGTAATAAATTCAAAGAATCTATCTAAATAATTAAGATTTCCAGATTTGAATTCAGGTACCTTGTCTGGAAATTAGAATTCGCATTTTTAGTTTGCTTTAATGTGAATTTCAGTTATTAGCCAAGTACCAAATTGTTTTGCATAACCAGAACTACGTTTTAGCGTTTAGGATCTAGTGTAATTTCCCTAAACTAAATAATCCAAATCAAGATCCATGTTTAAGATATATCGTCGCAATTATATGGTATATATATATACATAGCAAGATAGATATCGATTCGCTGTTAATAATGAAAGAATTGTTTTGACCTCGTTGACAAAAACGTTATTAAAGAACTTTCTTGCTGTCGGAGATATCTATTTCCGATAAAAGTAGATACAGGGAAGAGCTTGCTCTCGGAACAGTTTCCTTTTTATACCAGATAAGAATGATAAAACCTCATTAGTCAGAAGTAATGAATACATCTTTTCTTGAAAAACGGCGTTAGACGGGCAGACATCATCTAGTTCTGTCCAAAAGACTGAAACTTATCGAATTTTTCTAAGTCAACGCTCAACAAATGCTAAATTGTTTTCGAAAAGCAGTGTGAAAATGTTCAAAAGATTCTTCGTAAAGCAAGTAATATTCGGAAGTCGAATGGGAAAAACTCTCATCCAGCATCAGATTAGTTTACATGCAACAGAAGCGGGGTCTATGCATAAATTAAATAAACACAGATCAGGATTTACGCATAAATTAAACAAAAACGGGACGTGGTGTTAAATAAACATGCAGCGAGGTATGCGCTTTAATCAAAGAGACACAGACCGCGGTTTACTAATAAACAAAAACAGAACGGGGTTTATGCATGCATAAGCTAAATAAATGCGGGCTGAAATTTACGTATAAATTAAATAAATACAGAGCGGTGTTTACGCATAAGTTAAACAAAAACAAAACAGGTTTTTTGCATGTGGTATACGCATACAGATAGAAGTAGACCAGACAGAAGACTTTTATTGTTGGTCGTACACCTTTAGTCCTGCCGCACTGACAGTGCAGTTCCGCCCCAGTTGTGAGAGAATACCCCTGGAGAGGCGGTCCAAACATCTCCCACACTTTTTCGTCTACCACCAACGTCTCGAGAGGGTTTTTGACTTGTATTTTAAATGCCCCTTTGCAGAACAGACACTATAAACTTATATCCAGACCTTTTCGGGGATTCAAACTCGGGCCCATTAGTACGGCAATCAGCTTCGCTAACCGTTATATCAGCACGTTATGAAATATATCCGCTGGACAGCGCATGTGGTTAGTTTGCCGTTCTAAACCATCAGCGTTAAACAAAACTGTCTGTGGGGAGAAAAATAAAAGTCCATAGGATAAAAGCTGCAGTATTATAATGATATAGTATTTAGGATTTTTTATACTTAACAAAAACATTGTACATACCATAGAACCTCTGATCACGAAGGCCTCTTGTGACGAACATGTTATCTAAACAAAAAAGTCCCCGATAACGTGATACAAACTTACAAGTCCGCTACAAATGGTTTTCAGAGATGTTTTGAGTTACTCTGAGATATAGAATTAACATTCAGTGACTTCTGGAAGCGTCATTTTAATATTTTCCGTTGCTTAACTTTACGAAGCCTGGCAGCAAGCGGCTCGCAGGAACCTGAATATGTGTAAAATTATGGCTAGGTTGCGCTGTAGGCTTTAGTAGGGGTATTTTTTAATCAAAGTAATGTAATGACTTAATTGTATAACAACTACACAGTCAGTAAATTCAATTTCCTAATTCCTCTTCTCTTATTCCTCTCTCTTCCTTAAGGAAGCATTCTGCATATAATGTTTTTCTTCTTTTTTATGTTAATTTTAATTTTTTTCAAAAAAGGTTTATATATATGTAGCTATATCTTCTTTAATTTACGTTAATTAATAATTTTATTTCTTTTTCAGAAACCAAATGAAATTATGTGTTTGTTCACTTTTCTCTCCACGGTAAGTTTTATGCACAACTTTTCTTTTAACTGTGTACTCTTTAGTATTTAAGTTAAACTGTCTAAAACAGAAATCATTCATCCTGGTGTACAAAGTAGTCGGAAGTTCATGTGGGACACATAACGGTAATGAATGAGTGATGTCACGAGTACAAAATTAGTAATACATTTTATTAGCATCTCTGTATACGCTGATCGTGTGAACCAGTCTCCGTTAGAAAGTCCTTCTCGAAGGCATTTCTTTCCTTAATTGAATATTCCTTGCATACTTTGCTTTAATCCGTCAACCAACCAACTTCCTAGCATCCATTTGCAAATAATAATATTTGCGTACTGTTGTGACTTATCTCGCTTGTCTGGTAGTGACATCAGATGATGTCTGCGAATTCTGTTGTGACCTGTAGGCAAAAAAATGCTCCTTTTGTTAACTTTAGGCAGCTTATAGGTATCAGCGCGAATTTTCCTAGCATAGTCCCACTTTTGTAGGAGAAGCCCCCTGACTTAGGATCCAATGCTCTCTTTCTACTTTAGTCCCACGAGAGAACTTTCGGCTTGAAACATTTTAAGTGACATTATGTTGCAGAAACATTATACACTTAAAACATCCTTGCCTAACTCGGGATTCGAATTCAAGCCGAAGGCTGTGTCAGCCGACTCTGTTATCATAAAATGAGGGCATTTAATGATGTTTAATGAATATTATTGGTTTATTTAAAAGAAGTCAAAACAGGCTGACAAAATTTAAAAGAAGTAAAAAAATCGTAGACAGTCATCTTATTAAAATTGTTATCAATCTTCCCATTGATTTTATAATCGAAGATATGCATAATTTACATTCCTCCTCTGCGATTTAGAAATGGCGGAGGGGGAGGAATATGGAATTAGAGAGCTTTGAAATTATTTCTACTTTGTATGGTATGGCAAAGCAGGCGGTTCGTGGAGGAAAATAGCATTTACGTGAATTTTCTGTAACTTTTTTTTTTTTTTTTTTTTTAAGTTTTGAATGTAAATCGATACGCTGTTGGCTCACATTATTCTACTGCATTTTAATTCCATTATTGTACTTTTTATCTGTAGTTCTAGCCTAATCATTAAACTGATAGGAGTTATGAAGCGTACTATTCATGTACATGCACTCCCAAGAGTTCGCGAGCAGTAAAAGTTTGAAAACAATTAATTTACAGCATTTACTTTTCGCGAAATTTCTATTTGAATAATATCTTACTCGTATGTGTGTCATGCACATGGAGTAATATTTTTAATTTAAACCAAAATGATTTTTTATTTAATTTTATTTTTGTGAGAATAAAAGCAAAGCATAAGTTCTGTGCTTAGTACAGGGTGGGGCAACGGGCCACTTTTATTTCCCCCATTCTATATAAAGTCTTTATGCATTGCAATTTTAGCAAGTGGAATTTGCATCGTTATTTTTTTTTTTTTTTAAATATCTTTTGTAAAATTGGAAGTGTTTTGCCCCCTAACGTGAATACGGACCAAATCACCTGAAAACGTCATCCACTGAAGGCTCTTTCCAATCCCACTTTCTATAATCTATCCATAAAATTTCAGATATGCTTCACTGTTCACCAACGCAGGATAATACAGGAAATTCATACATAAACATTGATTCCAGTGAGATTTAATAATAGCTAATAGCATGATACTGATCGAAAGCGTTATAATCATAGTCTCTGAACAAATATTTTGCATGTTGTATGATTTTATACTGCATTCTTATATTAAAATAAGCTATAAAGACTAAAATAATATAGGGTTAGGTTATCTGAAGCATATTAGATCTATATATATATATCACCAGTTCCTCCGTTGAGGACTTTTGAGATACGCTGACTCATATTTGTCTTTAGACTCACAGAAAATTTAGGCGGCCAGCCCTCGCCAGGAATAGAGCTACCTGTATTTACGAACTTAATGGCTGAACACCCTGAACTTTTTATGCAGAAATTCCGTTTTCTATACTGTTCATGAGCAAATGCATTTACTATTATACTTTTGTTCATAAGCCAACACATTTACTATACTGTATTTATTGATACAGTATTTATTGATAGCGAAGTTCACACCTTTAGTATCCAAGATAAATTGCCTGTTTATCAGTATCTGCATCAATAGATAATTTAAACTGCATGATTATCAATAGATGATATAAACTGTATGATTGTCATATTTATTATTAAGAACAATGGTTTTGTTTTATGTTAGTGATCTTTTATAGATGCCTCGACTTAGAATGGTGATCATGCATAGACTGACATATTCCTTCGTCACTGAATCCAGGTTCCAAACGTGGATGTTTCTAATGTCTTTGCGACGTGAGGATATTTAAAATCTGTCGAGCCTTAAGTCCTATCGAGATCTTGCTGGTAGGGAAAGAGTGATATAGGATCATGGGGTAATATCTACCTGGCGAACTCTTAGTCAAAATTGGGATGGAGTTGAGGCAGGTAGCCCTCCTGTACTTTGCCTAGATCAAATAATACAATTTAATTCATATGATACATTATAACAATGATCGTAAGTAACACCTTTTTTATTGCTGTACTAAAACATATTGCTGTTTGTTTAGTTAGCAACATTTTTTACATATTACTAATATTTACATCAAAAATGAAAATTTGTATAATAAAATTATATTTTACGGTTGTAATTAATAAGTAAACTATAGTAATTGAACATATTTCATGCAATCATAATATACCATAATTTTTGTTTAATTTTCCGGTTATCTAAAAAACTGATATTCATTTAGAAACACTGTTTCTAAAATAAGCAGTACTTTTTTATATAATTCTAAGGTTATTAAAAAATATATTAAAGCATGTTTCGATGGCTATGTATTTAATAGAAACTGATATTTTTTACTCTTCTACATACTTCTATTCAGCTTATTCTATCGAGCTGAAACAAATTATTATATTTGATGGAATGACCCCCGGTGAAATTTCCCTAATAAAAAAAGAACAGTTGCAAATCCCTGAAGTCCTACCTAGCAGCTGCTGAATTTAGTGAAGCGCTCAATCGGAAAAATATAAGGTCGCGGTTTTTGGCAGCTTGTCTTCGGCACATCTTTCTCCTACCTCTACCTGAAACTGTGCTACTAACCAAGCCACCACTATCTGCGAATAAGGTTGTCTTACACACTGTTGGTTATTACGCGAAATATTTCAAGCGTGAAGATTGATATTAAGACGAGCAGCGTGGCAACCACTTTCACTTTCGGGCTGCCAGTTTTAGAACCAGAAAAGTGCTACAACTGGCTGGCTTATCGCATTGTTGGGCCATTAAATTGAGATTACAGAGTTTTCAACAACTGATAACGGGATTTTTGCCTGAGGTGAATATCATCATTGCCTTTTTATTTTACATTTTGAAAATGGTATATTATGTTCAATGATATGAACAAGGAAAAATATTTTACGTTTAAATTTTAGGTGTTGAAAATATTTCGTAACGATTAGAAATTTCTTTCGTAGTCTAGAATTGCGGTGTTCAATACGTAGCCGTTAAACATTTATGGTTAATTAAAACTTCTGGTGCCATTGCAAAGGATAATTTTTGTTTTTAATTAGATTTCCTAATAGTTATATTCACATCAGAAAAGTGTTTTCCAGTACACACATTTGAAATTTTTATTGTTTGAAAGTTGTATCTCTTTACATATTGAATTTGTTGTTTTCTTTTCCTCGTAATGAATAGTAATTTGTACTGAAACCGCAGCTTCAGTCTCGTGTACTATGCAATCATTCATGTATTTCTATTCTAGTCAGAAAACTTTTTCAGCAGTGAGATATAAAGTAATTACAAAAACGATCTGAAGACAGAATATAGCTTCAATTTTGAAGAAACATGATATGCAATGTAGAATTAACTGAGCCTTTATACTGCTTAATCTGGGCAAGCTTAATTATTAATTTTGGTGAGGGGGGATAAATCAGTATTGAAAACGCTTATTAAGGAAAATTGATTAAGTTATTTAATTGGATTGTCAGGAAAGTGTTATCTCTCTCTCTCTCTCTCTCTATATATATATATATATATATTCGTGTTCACAAAGTACACTACGAGGCTTGCACAAGTAAGTTATAGCACTGACAAAATTAATAAACATATGTATAGTAGCTCTGCAGATAGGAAAGAAGAAGAAGATTTACAAGAAAAAGTAAAGTAAAAAAAAGTAATAAAATAAAGAGATCTCAGTAATCTAAATTGAGAATGAAATTCCGAAAAGCAGAAATTGTCTCTTTAGAAAAAATTGGTGTCCAAGATACAAACAGGTGCTTCAGAATTGCCTAAAGTATCTACCTCTGCTGGACATGATGAATGCACTCTAAGAAAAATATGCTTAACATCATCGCCGCTACTGCAATTGGCACAAAGCACTTAACGCCCACCAGCGGCCGAGTGGTGAAGTCGTTGAATACTGATAGTTCAGTACGGCGAATCTCGGCGAAAGGGTTGGCTGCATGAGCGGCTTTCGTAGTTTTTCTTACGTGTCACGTGTATACGATCCAGTTTCACTTAGAAAGTCACCAAGAAAGAACCATATTTCCGTTAGGTATATAGCCCTCGCGTGCTTTAAACCGTAGTCAAATAAACCAAACCAAACCGAAGCACCTTGAAGTAAGTTCAGATCGCTTTAAATAGCACTTAAAATTGTCTCGTTTATAGAAAAATTGAATTAATTTAAAATTTGTTCAAAATTTATCTGCTTTAATTCTGTGAAGAACTCTACGTTAAGACCTTTTGATCCATTGCGCTTTTGTTGAGGTCAGATATTCCCTGTTCCAAATAAAGATAGCGCTTCCAGTGAGAAATAGGAACGCGGAGATTTAAATCAATGTGATGTTTTTGTGGCCAGCTTTCCTAGAGCATCAGCACTCTCATTTCCAAAATTTCCACTGTGTCCACGAACGTGAGCTGAATGAATGTCGATATCAAGATCTAGCAAGGTCTTGATAATAATCTGAATTTCAACAGCAAATTTATCTGAAAACGTTATATTTCTATAAAAATTATAGCGAAGAATGAGAATCATTACGTATTAAAACGCGCATTGATCTCAAACTACTACAAGAATTCTGAATGCATTTTACAGCAAGGTATAAGCATAGTAACCCAGTCTGAAAAACAGATCTATATGTGGAACAGCTTTGATGTGAGAATCAACATTTTCGCTTATTAAATTTATTAAATCGTGAAATTTATCGATATACTATTAATAATGAAAATTGTGTTCTGCAGTAAGTGTAAATCAACATCAGAAGAAATAATCAAAAGCAAAAGTTGAAGATATCTGATTAAATCTCCCATCCCACCCAACAGAATGATAAAACCTTAAAATCATATTTTTATATTAACTGAGATTATTGTTCAAAAGATTTGTTTATAATGGCTAATTCCTAATTATTGACAGTATTATACCCATGCTCATAGAAGAATGCAAAATAATGAAACATGAAATTAAATTATTTCATTTCTATT
The DNA here is from genome assembly GCF_044657685.1 of Stegodyphus dumicola. Taxonomy (NCBI): domain Eukaryota; kingdom Metazoa; phylum Arthropoda; class Arachnida; order Araneae; family Eresidae; genus Stegodyphus; species Stegodyphus dumicola. The sequence goes on along the minus strand of NC_140772.1, from coordinate 113,280,952 downwards.
GATATTTTAAATAGCTGTCATTAATTTTGACTATACATGGCTGCATTATATTTCTGTTCGCCAGTGCTTATTAAAAATTTCAAAAGAAATATATTTTTATTTTTAATAAATATGCATTCTAGGGTATTTGCGATGTATAATAAATTAATTCTTTTTTATTTCAGAGTGAAGACCAGATTATAAGATATCTTTCCTTAATAATCTCTTTCCGGCGATCTTAAACCAACCAGTCTTGTATGTTCAGCCTAACATTTATAAAATGTATTAAAATAATTAGTCGTGTATTCCTTAGGAAAGATATTGACGTTGTTTATTGCAATAGGCTAATAAACTTTCGTAAACTCCCATTTTTAAACTAAAGTGGCGTTCAAAAAAAGTAATGATACCTAACCGCATGCAATTATTACGTCATGGAGTAAAAGTGGGAGCAATTACGGGAATGTGCAAGAGTCCATCGTATGAATAAAATCCTTGTAAACATGTTTACTTTTTTGTGTCTCCCGGAAAGTTTATTTATTTGTTTTTGTAAATGCTAACAAACAGCGATATTTGCTTTGTTTCCTTTCAACAACATTTGAGACAGAATTAAGCAAAATCGTGGCCCTGTAGGACATGTAGAAAAGAGCAGAGCATATTCAAAGGTTAATTACAAATTTATTTCTCACGTTAGACAGCAACACTGTCTCACAACAATCACGCAAGATTTTCATGCGGTATTAGCAGTTCGCTTTTCTTGCTTTCTAAAGGCTCGCGAGAGCATTTCTAAGATGGCTTTTCGGTAGGAAAAGGCATTCTATGGGCACTGTTTTGAATGTATCCTATTTGTGACTGTAGTGTAGCGTAATTGTTCCGATTTAAACAGCACGCAACTGTGTGACTCGTCAAAAATCAAACATTCAACCTGCATCCTTTTCCCTTCCTGAATCAATTATGACTGATGACGCATTTCTAAAAGTGATGGAAAGTTGGTAGTTACTCCAACTGGATACCCACTGCAGCAGTTAGATTCTGAAACTGACCAGAGTTGGGCCATCATTTTCATAGAAGTGATCGGAGATGCTCCAGGTGGAGATAATAATAAGTCGGCCACTCCATTCGCCGGATCTGACAACATGCAATTTCTTGAAATTTGTTAAAGACGCATTATTTACATACCACCTCTGCGCAAGTTCATCCAGAAATTTCGTGATGGCATCCATGCAGTGCAGACCATTGCAACAGATATGTGATGCATTGAGTGTGGGATGATTTTGTTTCGCATCAGGTGTGATGACCTTGGTGACCCTTATTAGAGGATTATAACCAAAGTATGAGGAAACAGGTACCGCTGCTCATAGCATATACGTTATGCCCCTGTAAGGTGAAAAACAAAATTTTCATTAACTTTTGAAATATCGTCACTCTGCGCATATCTTGCAAATGATTTATTTATCCGTCTTATGGAAACCGTCAACGTATCAGGGTCATATATAAAACAGAATTTTAGGTGCAGTCTTTTTAACTAACTAGTATAACTAATTTTAAAATCCAGGGTCCAGTTTTCCTGTGTGCGTATATTTTTGTTTTAAAAATAAATTTTATTAGAAAACATTTTAAATATACAAACCTGAGCGGGCAGGAAAAACAATTTCTTATCTAGACCTGCTTCCAAAGGGAAAAAACTGTTAACTATTGGCTGAATGAATAAGGCTGTTAAGACTGATACTTCAGATTCGTTTTAGTTTCTGCCATTTACCGGCCTAACAGTACTAAACTTTTGAGAAAGCGAGCAGCTTTCCCCTAATATCTTTTGTGGTAGTTTCTCTAATAAGTCTCGACTGCTTTGAGATACTAAGTAACTTATCGTAATTCAAGCAAAGTTTATCGATAGGTGAGTTGAGTTCGGCCATAAGCTTATCAGCTTAGATTTATTTAGCAATGTTTATTAAGTGCTGGTACTTCATCCGAGATCTAAATTCCATCTATATTAGCACCAAAAGTTTCAGGCTACCTAAGTCTTAACATGAATGAGCTATTTAAATTTTGATTTTTTTTTAATTTAAAAAAAAGGTACAATCGTCCTTGGGCTTTACGACAAACTAAAGTTGTTTTCTTGTCTAGTTTTTAAATTTTACACTTTTGTGTTCCTCTTTCGATTTGTGAATGAGCTTCTTTCCTTCAGGAATTTAAGGCCCGCCAGCTGCGGATCGGTAAAATCATTCAACACTGGTAGTTCGACACACATTAAAATCCGAGCGAACGAGCTGGATGCTAACTTTTCTCCGAACTTACCGTGATACTAGCCAGTTTCTCTTGAAATGTTCCCCCATGAAGGTATTACTCCCCATTTGTAGTTTAGTGCTTTGCCATACCATATACCCGTATAATACCTAATCTATTTTACCCATATAATCCAATCCAGTTTCTGAAAATTTTAAAAATTTAATTTAAATTTAATTTCTGAAAATTTTAAAAATTTAGTACAAATACTTCTTTTCTGTAGCAGATAACCGTCTAATGCTTGGACGTAATAAAATTTACACTTTGTTTAATTTAAACGAAAAGATTATTTAATAGAATCAAATTATAACTTTACTGCAAAAGACACGCCAGATGCTTTAATTCAAGTATAAAAACACTGATATACTGAATTATACTACTAGTTAAAGTATTACATAATCTCAAATAAGTCCTTACAATACAGCTTGCGTAAGTACGAAGTTAAAAATGAGGATGACTTCAGTCCCATCTTTGATTAAAATCTTTGATCAGCTGTCTTTAACACTGTTTATGATAAATATTTTTTTAATATCGCAGAATTGCGTATGATTTTCTTTCATGGCTGTGAATAAAAGTCGAAAAGTCGGATAGTGTTCTAAAGTGTGATTAAGTCATTAACCCTCTGTTCCCAAGAAAGATTTTTGTAATTTTCTTGACGAGCGACGCATGAAATTAAAGACTTAACTTTGCATTTTTACACAAAGCTGCTTAAATTTTGCTGGAGCAAAATAATGCAATGCTTAACTGGATCGATATACCTAAAATCCTTGTTAATTTTTAGCGTTAAAACATAGATAGTGGATTAAATAAAAGTTTGCTTGCAAATATTTAAGAAACAGATGAGCTTGCTCAAAGCTCTCCTCAGATTATAACTGACTTCTCTGAATACACATTATGTTGTGTAAAAGTGGGTTTTGGATCTTACTGTTTGATATGAATAAATTACACCTAATGCACTTGCCTATACTGTGCCAGTTTAATATTTTACTCAAAAGATCAGATTAAATTTGAATGAGGCAAAAGTTTTGATTGATATATTATAGTTGTAAGTATGCTTTTTCATATTTTGTATTTAGAATATAATACGTATATTATTCTAGTATGAAATATTTACTATTTTTGCACTTTTTATGCATGAATATTTCCTATTTTTTCCCCGCAAAATGATATTATATCCCTAATTGTTATATTCATTACCTTTATGCCTTAAATGAAAGTATGAAAGCATCTTTGAAGTATGTTCTTTCTATTATATTCATTAGTTCATTTCTTTGTAAAGATCGTATATATTAAATTTTGGTTATATACTAAGAGTTGAAGAACGAATAGTCGAAAAGAGGGGTACTTATATATTTACTGAGCATGAGTTTAAATTTAAATGTGTTGCTTAACAAATTACTTTTCTGTACTCCAACTTTTACAAGCAGGATACCTAAAATGGAGTAACTGTAATAGTTTTAATGGGAAGTTTGAATCTCAAAATAATATTTACAAATCCTGAGTTATTGTTCAGGACTTCCTTCCCCTTTAAGAAAGTGTCATTGTAGTATAATTTCGGATAGAGAAAGGGAAGAATTTGAACAATGCTTTTTAAATTGTTCTGCTTTTTAACAGTTTTTATTTTAGCAGTTTTTTAGGCCTGTATTTTAGAAACGTCTCTAATGCAGTCTTTAAAATGCTGCGTTATGCTACTATGCATATATCATCCAGTCGCGGGCCCACCAGCGGCCGAGCGATAAAGTCGCTGAACACTGGTAGTTCGGTCCGAGGATCGAATCCCGCGAACTGGCTGGCTGCATGGACGTTTTCGTGGTTTTCCCCATGTGTAACGTGTATACGAGCCAGTTTCCCTTAGAACGTCCTCCACGAAGGCATCCCTCCCCTTAGTCAGATAGCCCTGATGTGCTTTGCCATAATTAAGTCAACCAAACCAAACCAATCATCCAGTCGCATTCGCAAATAATACCATTTCGCGAAACTAGGTCTTTTTATTGCATACAGCCGCTTAAGTAAACAATTCAGAGAGACAGACATTGGCAGAATATATGATTTCTAATTTACCTTTCAAATTAACAAATCGAATGATTTAAAGGCATTTTTAATAATTAATATTTAAGAAATCAAGATGCTTTTATGGTAGGTATTTTTCAATACCTGGTGCAAGATCATTTTTTATTTTTTACCATTTTTCTCATTTTTACAATTTAAAAATCCTACTGATCTTAAATTCGATTACAGCTTTTTTTTTTTTTTTTTTTTTTTTTTTTTTTTTTTTTTAATTTGCCAATTTAAAAAATCTTCCTGTGGTATAGATTCGAAGTAATACGGTAATTTAAGTGTTTTTGTTTCTTAATAACATATTTAGTTTATATAAATTAAAATACATTTTAATTTGTATGTAACCAAATGTGCTGTATTACTTAATAATGAAGAATATGTATGTTTGCATGCATGTATGTATTTTCCTCCCATTATGAAAAACCGTGTCTTCTAGTGCCACCAAGTGTGAACACACTTCCTGCCCAACTCGAACATCTACATGCTGACATCGGAACCGCTTCTGTCCTTAGAAATGCTAAAGCCTAAAATGGCTAGTGCCCTCCATTTAAAAGAAAAAAAAGCATATATGTACCTGTGAATTTACTTCTTGAATCTTATTTTCTTATCTGTAGTTGTGAATTCCAGTTCTTCATTTCTATTATTACTTTCTTATCTGAAGCTCTGAAATTCCAGTTCTTCATTTCTATTATTACTTTCTTATCTGAAGCTCTGAAATTCCAGTTCTTCATTTCTATTATTACTTTCTTACCTGTAGCTGTGAATTCCAGGTCTTCATTTCTGGTTTTATTAATTATTTGCTGTAACTGTGAATTTACTCAGCAAACCCATTATATGTTCACTTTTTCTTGAGCGGCTAGTTTTTATAAGCATTTATTTTTTTCCCTTAGAGTTTTACATTTATGAATGATTATATCATGAATAATGTGTTTTTATGTACTATCGTTTAGTAAAAGTGATGTATTTAATTATTCATGGAACTGTTATTATTATTAAATTATTATTTATTGATGAAATAGAACTCTATGAATCGCAGTTTTTTCTGTAAAAGTTATAACTGTTTTAGCTATGTTAGAGCTCAAAAAGTGCTTTGTAATCAAATACGTAAAATTTAATTACGTCTCTAATTTATTCAAATTCTGAAATAAGATGCATCGAAGTATTTAAGCTGAATTTAAAATTTTCATCAAAATCGTAACAAATATTCGTCGATTTACATGCATATAAAATTATAAAAAAATAAGAACTATTTCTCTTAAATCATATCTTACGTTAAAAAAAATTATGGTTGATCTTTACATTATGGTAACTTGGCGTTTTTTTGGCGAAAATTTGGCGACCAACTCTCCTACAGCAACCCTCTATTTTTTTTTCCCGCCGCCATTTTGTCTTAACGAAGTAAAGACATGTTTCTTTTCTTTTTATCTACTGAACACTTCTTCCAACAATCTACTAGCCGAATTACACTTATGCTAGAAATTTTATCTAACAAAACTGCTTAATCATGACAAATATTCACTGCAAAATTGGGAAAAAGTGCACAATACCATACTCCTTACGCGTTTTTCAAAATAACACATACACATAAACCATGTACACGCCGACTTATTTTTACTTAAAAAAACATCCCAGAATTGCAGAAAAATGGCATTGCGCACACTGTTCACTATATCCATGTACACTGCTTTTTTCTCATAAATTAGAAAAATTTCACGAAAATACATGACAATTTTCTCAATCTTTAAACCCGGTAAAAAGAACATATATGAAATTACCTGATCGCGAAAAAGTATTTACCCTTTCCAAATATGAACATTTCCACATATAAAATAAATAAAATATCCAAAAACTTTTACCTCTAAATCATCTATTACATTATACACGTCACCAACGAATTCATACCGCAAGCATTACAAATACTTAGTATCAAATATTTAAATTATTTCCATGCACGTTTACTTCAACTTAAACGTATACCAAATTCCTACAAACTTAAAATTCACAAAATAACTATCATTTAATTAAAATATCACTAAACCATGTACACGTCGACTTATTTTTATTTTTACTTAAAAAAAAATCCCAGAATTGCACAAAAATGGCATTGCGCACACTCTTCACTACATCCATGTACACTGCTTTTTTCTCATAAATTAGAAAAATTTCACGGAAATACATGACAATTTTCTCAATCTTTAAACCCGGTAAAAAGAACATATATGAAATTACCTGATAACGTATACCAAATTCCTACAAACATAAAATTCACAAAATAACTATCATTTAATTAAAATATAATTAAATTCAAAAACACTACTTAAAATATAAATGAGCACATACATTAAATTAATAAAAATTACCTTACAATCCTAATTACTTTAAACTAAATCATTGCTAATAACAATTTTCCCAATAATACCAAATTCCTTTACTTCCACCTTACATTTAGAACAATGCATAAAAATAATATCCTCAAATAATTAAAAATACTAACTTACCTAATCTTCTTCAGAATCTTGATTACGTGTCCGATAAACTTTTCTTTAGTTACGGCCATGGGATCCAAAAATTCACGAACACTGTTTCACACAACACAGAATAAACCAAATACAAAATTTCCAGATTTTTTCCCGATTTCCCCCCTTTTCCGATTCAAGAACCGTAATTCGTCCATTAATATCACATGACATATCCCATGATCTCTCATTTTCCTCACACAAAATATAATGCGTAATCGGAACTTAGTACTGCTCACATTATTACCAAAGTCCCAGATAGTAACCTTTATCGCCTCCAAAATGTCGCCAAACTACCAGTTACCATATTGTAAAGATCAACCAAAATTATACCTGATATAAACGTAAAGTATTTATTTAGTTGTACAATAACAGAAGTGAACTTCTGCTATGTGTATGTTTTTCAAAATAGTGGCTTAAAATTATATGTAATTTTTTATCCAGTTATTTTATTTATGATAGAATAAACTTATTTAATGTGTGAGTAATATACAGAAATTAATCAGGTCAGAAAAACTAAAATTTTGATTTTCAAATCACATCATTGTCATTTCATCATAACAAACATGCGTTTCGTTTTGTTGCCCCAAACTTCGTTGTACGTACATAAACTTCTTGTTATAATTATTTAATAAATTTAGTTTTAATTTGTTTTTTGCTTGCCTGATAGCGCAGTCGCTTGCAGTATTGATACAGAGATTCTTAACCTTTAAATTTTTGCAGTTGACGAAGTAAACTACAGGAAAGGATTTGGAACGAAGAAAATTTAAGTGTAGTTTTTGAATTTCTCGTACTAATAAATTACAACGGTAACCTAATCACGGAAAATCGTTTTAAATTATGAACTCACGAAACTGATCATTTCTCCCCGGTTTTGTATGATTCTAAGTAAATCTATAAATTGCATTGCATCTCTTTTTAAATTACGCCTAATTGAAATTTCATGTCTCTTTGAAGTTCTACAGATTCTATTTTTAACAGAAACTTCTAAACATGAAACTTCCGCTTAAAGTATGACTGATATCGGAAGTAATTTTTTTTTTATCTAGAATTCGGTAACTTGAAACTCTCGCTGAGAAATACGCGTTATTTGTTCAGTCATATAAAACGCGGTCTGTTTTTTGCAGAATACTGAATTATCTGGTGCTTTCGTCATTCAAGCCTGCTGAAAAGTTTTATAAATTTGTTTTGCAAATTTTGTGAGATATGGTTATTAATTTTTAAAGCTTTGATACCGGGGAGAGTACGCCATCTATTGACAAATTAAAGAAATTATTTTGATTTTAACTACGCTGGGTGATGTTTTCGTGTATAATTTTAATATTCATTTCGTGGTTTAACAAAGCCTTACTAATTAATATATACTATTTCAGTTAAGTGATGCGGCCGTAATGAGAATAATTTTAGAGTGTGAAGTGTATGTTTAAATTAAATTAATATCACTGATAAAAATTTATTGTACTCATGTGAATGTAAGAGGAACTTCTCTCTTAAACTGCCTGTCTAAAATTCATATCTGTCTTGCATGAGCAAATTGATATTGAAAACTTATATTATTTATGCAACATCTCTTAGCTATTGCATAAGTAGGAGCGCAGTATTTACGGCTAACCTGTAATTTTGAATAATTTCCTTATATATTCTTGAAACATTCGTACAGAATATTATTTCAGACATGATTTCTCTTTACGGGTTGTCCATTTTAACATCTGTGCCGTAGGAACGCTTTGTAGCTTTTGTCATGTTTGTGCTTCAGATGCTTAACATTGCAGCGCAGAAATTAGAAATCGTTATTTAAAAGATATTTAACAAATTTGTCTTCAGTTCGAAACGTCAAAATTATTTGTTTTCATTATCTTTAATCATTCGCTCATAGCCCCAAATGGAATGTTAGTTTCGAAACGGCATTTTGCGTTCATTCCTAAAACGGCGTATCACTTTTCATATTGTTGCCACCAAATATTATCGCCTTGTATTATATTTAAAGAAAGTAAATAATGAAGAATTTGCATGAATGTATGCATGTTTTTCGCATTGTGAAAAAAAAAAGGTACTTAGAGCCATCAACTTTTGAATAACGTAGTCCTCCACCTAAACATGGGCACCTGGAACCCCTAAGTTTGAATTTCGAATTTGCGTTATGATCTATGTCACATTTTGTAAAACGTTAACGAATTTTTGATTAACAAACTCAACGACTTCAAAATGAGCAGTGGCAACACTGTACGAAAAAAACATTTTTATCACCAGCGTGCGAGACTGTCGATCGGAAATTCTAAAGATATGCAGTTCTTAAATATTTTATGATTTAGCTGTTGAATCGAATGTTATGTGATATAATTACCAAGAACATGATATTTAATAAATAATGTAAACACACAAAACATTAATAATAAAAAGACAAAAAATTTTTTGTAAAGCTATCTTAGTAAGAAAAACATTGATATGATGATCGGAGAAAAGAAATAAAAAAAAAAAAAAAAAAAAAAAAGAGAGAAAGGAAAGAAAAAAAAAAACAGAAAAATGTATGACAGCACTAAGGCTTACATCGGGAATTCTGAACGTATACTGCTATGCTGCTTTTAAAATTTTTGTAATTTTGCTGAATTGTATATGACATAATTGCGAAGAAAATTATGTTTAATAATAAATGTAAAAAGATAAAAAAAAGGAGGGATTGGTAGGAGTGAGTATAACAGCAGACTGATGGATTGCGAGCTCAACGAGAGCATCAAAAGCCTTAACAAACCCCTTTTGGGGGCCTTTAAAATCTAAAACTTTTTTTAAATTTCAATATTAGATAAACCTTTCGCATTAAAACGTATCTGACATTACTAAAATTGCTATGCATATTGTTTATAATTGAAAGATGTACCATAGAAATAAATATGAACCTGTATTTTTTTCTCTTTTGTATAGCATTAGATTTCAGAAGTTATTAAGCTTTATCGTATGAATTCGGAAATATTTTAGATCCGTAATTTTTTGTCTTAATAATTGCACCCTTCATTTCATCAGAATTTTCAGTAAACGATGACCACGTTCTTGCAGGTATTTCGAGTTCTACAGTACTTGTTTCAATTTTCAAGCAACCGTCAGGGAATCGGTATCTTAACTCATGCGGTTGCGTTGTTCTGTATGCTTCAAAAGTCTCTCAGCAAAAAAAATTTTTTTAGTGAATCTCCTTTCAGAAAGACTCTTATTTTCTACGGAGGATTACATTCAACTCTTTTGCGAATTCTAGGAGAGATTCCGATAAATCTTGGTTCAAAAGTATTGAAAGTATGACTTCCGTGGTCAGCGAAGGGAAGATTACTTATATTTCCAACAAATCCTGAGCCAAAATAAAAGAAGGAATTTTAAGTCCACTTTTTATTTAAGTTTCATATATAAGATATAAGGAACTTAGATTAAGATTCAGAAAAGTTCGTACTACGAAATGAAATACTTTTGATTGTAATATTTCAGTCATCTCCATCAAATTTGTTTAACTAAACATTGAACTTATAGAACATAATTTCCCAATCCTTCTTAGTTTCACTGTCCATTTTTCGATTTTTTCTCTCAGGTCCCTCTTCGAATTCATTCACTGTCTTTCTATTTCTGCAGCACTGATATGAGATACCTTCTGAATGTGATACGTGAGTACTGAAAGGCAACGCTGAAAATGTTTTAGATATTTATTGCATTTGCTCTTTATCAAATTATTAATTATTATTGTGCAATACAGAAACAGAATAGAATGATAACGACTAAAGATTTCTTAAAGAATTTATAGACCTGACAAACCATGCATAGTTTCCTAACACAGCATGTGCAATGGTATAATTTCAGATACAGCAAGAAGTAGGCGAGGCATAAGAACTTTGCAGATAGTCATACAAGAATAGACCCATCGCACAAATTCTGCAGTGTGCCCTATTTTGGTAGGGAGGACGCATCTTAAGGTCTCCCAACCTTCTTCCTCTACAATCCGAAACGCTGGAAAGGACTTTCGGATCGCTAGTATTTTCGATGTCCCCATATCGCACATACTGTGTTCGCTTGCTTACAAGCATTCATGCTTTCTCTAGGATTCGATACCATACTCTAGGATACGGAATCCAACATTGCTAGAGGTAGATCGATATAAGTGATTTGTCGCTTATACTTGCCGCATAATTTTGAATCACTCTGTACATAAACTAGTCGTCACTCTGATCGGTGGTCGAGATTATAAATAAATCTAGTTGCATAATACGCTTCATTTTTTCGCCTGCTGGTGCCTGAATAAGCCACTTCCAGATTATAAAGAAGTTCAGCTGTTCAATACGCTTCACTTTCTGCGCCTAATTAAGCCCTATCTCTCGCTTCACTGTATTTCTTGTGCAATTTGCATCCATTGTGTTGTGCCAATCGAGAATATGTTTTAAGAAATTAAGAAGTGATTATAAAGATGTTTCACGCGTGTCTAAGAATAAATTATATATTGAACTCGGCACATCTGTCTGTAATTCTATCATTTCATCTACTACGCAGTAGCTTCAAGCTATTGTCTCTCCTACAACCATCTCGATCATGATTAAAAAAGTGACTGGTTTCACCTTCTTTAGCCTACTAGCTAAATCTGCTAAATTCTTATCTACGTACCAACAGAAATATTACGTGTATACCAGCCGATGTGATCGGTACAGTGATTAGCAGATTGATTCCAAAGTACCTGCCTTTCGTGCTAGATAATTTAGATGGTGTATATATTTTATCAGGAAGAAGAAATATTATTGTCAAATTACTTTTACTTCCTCTTGATCATTAAGAGTATGAAAATAATAATACATCTTTTCCGATTTTGTATCTTTTATCGCAGAGTATTATTATTTAAATTAGTTAATTTTTTTAACTTACACCAATTTCAGTTTTCGGAGACAGTATTTTTAACTTAAGAACTTGTTAATGAAATTATACTAAGTAAAATATTTTCATGTACTCATATATATATACATATATATGTATTTTCTTTGCCTGTTTAATTTTAACTTGATCAGTATTTACTAAGTAAAATTTTAGCTGCAATTTTCATAGGGTATAATTAAATAGAGAATGTAGCCAGTATGATCGGTATAATGGTTAGCGATGGAATTGTATGTGTCGAAATGGCTCGTTGAGTTTGTACAGTTCGCTGTTGGGGGGTAGTTAAAACTTTTTCCTGCGTAAATCGTCATTCCTCGTTCGGATGTCGAGTGGTATACATCGCTACACTAATCCCATCGATATACATTTTATGTGTATTATTGTTAAAACGGTGGAGATATTCAAGAGAGTTACAGAAAATTCCCAAGTACTTGTATATTACTGGTCATGTTTGTAGACTTTTATTGGATAACATCTTTCCCTTAGAAAAAAAAATGATTTTTTTTTTCAATTTGAACCAACATAGATAAATTACTGACCGTAGAGATTTATGTAACATTTAAAAATCCAATCAAATGTTTAAATGTTTGTTTCAGCTTCTCTAGATCACCTGAGTCCAAAGGATGGGCGATAGCTTCCACGATGGGAAATTATGTGTTTTAGAACATAAATGAAAACATCTTAATAAAGTATACGCACAGTCTTCAACTTAATAATGTTCCGATTTAACGATTGCCGAATGGATACGTATTCAACAGAATTTTGATAGTTTCTCGAGTTAACTAACAATAAGTGATATAGGCTGCACGTGCTTACTCTTTGTGGAAGAGTACTAACCTAGTACTAGAAACATAGATGCATAAACGTTTTAACTTGCTATGTTAAAATAGTACAGACGCTCCCTACTTTATGAATAAGTTACGTTCCGAAGCAACTTTCGTACCATGAATTTGTTCGTAAAATATTATTACGTGTATCTCCTGACGATGTTCGTGGTATAAGGCTATAAATATTATCAAATAAGCAATTAAAAATGCTAAAATAAATAAAAATATGGTTTAAATTTTAAATACACCATATTATAAATAAATAAATAATTACTTTACAGGACATAAGTTTGAATTGTCGTCTCTGAGGCACTGTGGATGGGAAGAGGATGAAGCTAGTAGATCTAGTACGTGAGGATAAGGCCCTTTAGAAACTCATCGACAATGCATTTTTTGTTATGAGAAGCCTGTATGAGAGGTGGAAGGAATTAGTAGGTTTAGATGGGCCAGCAACATCGATTTCTGCTGTGTCTTTCTTAAGAAAATAAGTGTGCAATCTTGTTTGAACGGGTTTTCGTTTTCTTTTATTGTGAGTAAGACAATAGCACTGTATGGCATCCTGCACAGCAAATTTTGCTTCGGAAAAAATCTCAGAATTTGGTTGTTTATTTTCCAAAAAAGTGAGGCTTCGAATTATTTTCGAATCCAAACAAATTTCATTCTTCGAGAACAGCTTTGTTCATATTTGCGAAAGTTCATTCTGTCTACAGTAAAAGAAGAAACAGAATCTTATGCACCCAAAGCTCAGTATTGTATTGTTTTGTAAAGAGACTTAAATTGAGGCTATTTTTACTGTAAGGTCTCCCTCGTTTAATAATAAATTTCAGTCCATCGTTCTTAAAGCTGAATTGGTTGATTTTCAATTTGCGTATGTTAATAGCTGTGTTCTTCACTTTGTACTCGAAGCAGCATTCAGTAAATTACCTAAGATTTCAACACTTTCTACCGTCAGTGGTGTACTTAAAGAGAGCTGAAGGTGTGGTCTGACCCGGCGGCTCATTTTAGGAGCGACATTATTTTGCGGCAAACCTTATTTTACGAGACTTAGGTGAATCCTCGAGGCATGTGAAGAATAATTAAGACTGTAAATTGCCCTACGGAATTAAATTGAAAAGAAAAGATTTTTTACGCTAAGTAACTTTGTAAAGTCATTAGGATTTTGTTTGATGCAGGAGACATGAAAAATGTGCAATGCCCTTACCAGAACTCGACCTGGATCTTTCAAATACGCGCCGAGTCTGAAGGGGCACGACGAAGGCATGCACAAAGGAAGGAGATAAATAATGTATTCGAAGAACTCCCCATCTGATTTCAACAGCTGCACACTTTTGTTACACCTTTTTTTATCCCGATGAATCTTTTGAATACAAAATAAAGATATCAACTAAATTATAGTGTCAGTGTCATTAATAAGGAAGAATTCCTTGTTAAGAAAGACGTATTTGAGTCTTTTATTTCTGCTGTTACTAGAACAATCGAAAGAGTAACGTAGAAGGGTAATTCTTAAAACAAAGTTGCAAATATTATAATAAAATAGCGAACTTTTCGTTTAATTGCTACAGGTGTTGGAACTACCCAAGTGTATATTTTGTATTTAGCATGTCCTTCTGTATCGTTTACATACAAATGAAGCAATCAAATTGACCTCTACAATGTCATGGATGGTTCTTCGAATAAAAAAACAAGCTAAACAATAATACAGTTTCAAAATGTCGGAATTAAAGTTTTTTCTTCGAAAATAAATAAAGAATTTATTTGACATTTTTGTTGTTATTTGTTTGTATATCAAGACGGGCAGCAAATTCAGGGATCGCCCCTGGAGACAGACGCTTTAGGTACACTGTATACAATAGTTGTTGGATAAATTATTTTGCCCAGTTATAGATTAATTATTATTTGTTCTGCAGGTTCAGTATATTAAATTTATACGTTTCCAGATTATGCGAAGACCTTCATTAAAAATGCTCATATGTTTTAAATATACACTTTATCCACATGTGTTTAACTTGAAAACGTATCAGGACATAAACTCATTATAAATCCATGGCCATGAAGTCATATACAGTTCTCTCATAACATCACAGTACTACATTACAATGCTCTCTCATTGCATTACAGAGCTAGATCTCCTGTACCAAGACTCTGTTAAAATTATTTAGAAAAGCTGTAGCGTTATGAATTATGAAACTTAAAATTTTATGTGGTGGTTCATTAAAATGTAATTAGGAAGCCTGTAGTGTTCTTTAAAAATATGTATTGGTATTATGTAATCAAGATTCCTCCGCAAACTAGAAACCAATCCTCATTTCCATCTCAAAAAAAAAAGTTGGGTTAAAAATAGAAATTAGCTAGGTTAATCTCTTCCTGACTCGGAATCTGGCTTCTTAAAATAAGCCTGAAGCCAAAATAAATCTGCAGGAAAATCACTAATAAAATAAAAACTGATTTATAAACTACTTGTACGTTAAGTGAAGCTATGTAAAGTAACAAAAACATAATTCGTAAAGTGATTAGCAAAATGAAATAAGATATACTGTGTTCTCTTACCTAAGAGAATTAAAAGAATAGCAAGAAGGTTTTTCCTCCACTCATGCTGTTATCTTGTTATTAGCAATTAAAGCAAAGCCAACAAGATCATAAATCCATCTCACGTCACCATATTCTATTAAATTACAAAAAAAAATAACATATGCGATATGATGAGAAGGATAGTTTCATGTGAATAGGAAAAACATAATCCTACAAAATATAAGAAATTTAGGATAATAAAATAAGAAACTACAGAGCGTAAATATGAGTTGCAGTCAAAAATGATTCTGAGTTGAGTGTAATGTAAAGAAAACAAAGTTAAAAGTGTACTGATGGCCCCTCGGATAGCTGAAATTTGGAATGGAAATGAAGACCTTGGCCATTTTAGATTAAAGATTACGATTATAAGAATCTTCGCCATGGTACGGTAGCCTTTCAGCACATTTAAGTAAATTAATTTAATACTGTATTATGTGAAGACAAAATATTGACATTTCTTTTTATGTTAGATTTTGTATTCCAGAGCTAATATGCATAATAATTTTAAATATATGTTACGTAACATTTAAGTTTTATATGTATTTTTATATTTATTAGATGTAAAAATTAGTATATGAAAAATTCATAAATTAAATTAGTTATTCAAATCCTCATGCATCATTTGTTTAAGCGGGAACTGTAAAATATTTAAGGAGGAGGTACAGCTACATGTGAAAGTCCTCTTGATAACTTAAAATGAGAAATTGGTAAGAAAAGGACCGTGGATAAAGTAAACCCATTACTAATTATTTATTATGTTTTGATTTCATCACCACGTGCTATCAACATGCTGCACCTTAAGAAATTACTTACGTAAAATTTAGGGGTGGGAAAATTTTTAGAATTTAGGGAGGCTCCGACCCGTAGACACTGCATCGGGCCTCAAAACTTCTAGTGCCGGTCCTGAACATCCTTAAATATATGTGGGAATTTACGTATTCGGAAGTCAGATAAGCCTTAGGCATGTGCTACAAATAGACTTAAGTATAATAAACAACTAAATTAATATAATTTAGGCTTAACTTCTTCAGCGTGAGATGGAAGCAGGACAAAATGTAGCGGAACAATATGTCTTTAGTCGCAAACCTCATGATACATCTCCAACAGTGTATAGTAGACGCTAGCTAAGCTTTATGATGATAGCCGAGAGTTTGAAACTTTCCAGATATTGCAGAAAAAAACCACAATTTTCCTATTGATGGAATTTCTGGGGAAGTGGTACTAAATGAAGATGATATAACAGAAGTTTTTCATTGCAGTGATGATGCCCATTGTCAGCCAAATAACGGACGGCAAAATATG
Source organism: Stegodyphus dumicola (assembly GCF_044657685.1). Lineage (NCBI taxonomy): Eukaryota > Metazoa > Arthropoda > Arachnida > Araneae > Eresidae > Stegodyphus > Stegodyphus dumicola. The sequence continues at coordinate 113,264,532 of NC_140772.1, read as the reverse complement.
TAGTATGGTCCTAAATCCAGAAAATATCGCCATCTATACAGAGACTGCTGAAAACGACAAAATTGCGATTGATAATTTAGTGGGAATTCTTGTCTGGGCAATTATAGGACTTGATCAATGGAACCAAAAGCTAACCAAAATACCGATGCTAATGCCAATCAAAAAACCGATAATTTATAGGTAAGAACATGATTAATAGTGAATTATTTATCATTATTTTCTACTTTATGTTTTTCTGTTTGCGCTTCTGATTCATTATTGAATTCAAAAATTCAAGTGGAATTAATTATGGGAAATTCACCTAAATTTTACATAAACAAAAGCATATTTAAACTGCATATTTTTTTCCTGTTCCAGTTTACTGAGAAGTTGTGTTTGGCAAAAGAGAACTTGCAACTTCCAGTTCATAATGGCTCATCAGCGTGCACCCATTTTCGCCGTTCCACCTGAGATAGCAATTCCACTTAGCAATAACGATTGAAGCGGTTCACCGCTGGAAAAAGGAGGAGGGGGGAGAAGAAAAAAGATTCAAACCGCTATATTTTCCGAAGCCAGACAAGCTACAAATAACTTCAACCCGCAGAGACTGTCCAGGAAAGAAAGGGCTTAAAGAACAGTTTTAATGTGATCGCTATTTCAGCCGCATTTTCGTGTTCCTCTGGTAAGCCTTCTCTGCCTATTCATAAACAGGTCATAAAGTTAGACGCTCCAGCAGACGTTATGACATTCACCAGCTTTGCAAAAATAAGCTCTTTTCTTTTTTGGCTAGTGTCCAGGGAGGAGAAAATTTTTCTTTAAAGTTAATCCTGGTGAAAGTCATCATAATCCTTGACATTCGTGGAATTTTGGACGGAAACTAGTAAGATACGGTTTTTCTTCTTCCAAATGTCATTTTCTGGGAAATAAAAAATATCGAATACTTGCGGTGATGTAATCCAAAAGAAATAGTTGCCGAGGTAAATAAATATATGTGGATGATGGTTCTGAGTGTTACGCGCATATATTTTATTTTGGTATATATATATATGTAATTTTTTTGGAGAAGTGATATTAGGCGTCGTTGTATTGAAATGGCCGATCATTTGTGAAACTCATTCCATTCAGTAATGCAGTTATGAAAATATATTTTTATCAGATTTTACACTTTTCTTAACACGGTTATTTGTGTTTATTTATTAGTAGCATGCAAGTATAGTTAAAAAAAGATAACTAGGTTGAGCTTTAATGTAGGAATTAGCTTGTAAGGAATTATAACATTCCCCTTGCGTGTTTCTTCATGTAAAGCAATAGTCTTCAAACTTTGTCAACTCACGAAACCCTTAGAACTATAAGGTTTGTTTCGAAAAACCAGTATTCTACCCCTAGAAAAATGTGTTAAAAAATAATATAGGGTGGCCCAGAAGTCACTTTACATTTTGAAAATTAAATAACTTTTTCTTAAATGACTGTATTTAATTAATTCTTTTTTATTTTTTGCTTATTCACATGTCCATTCAAATGGAAATGAGCTTCATCTCCCATGATCAACTAGTGAATAAACTCATCGTCATTTCTTGCAGTTCTCTGAAACCTGACAGCATAATTTACTCGTTTCTGAAAGTCTGCTGGTTTTAAAGATTGCACTAATTGAACCTTGAAAACGCGTCACTAAGTTCCTTATTGCAGGCCTACTAGGGGGATGTCGAACATTAAAATGGCGCATATATACGATCTTTGCGTTGCAACAATTGACCGTCCATTTTCAAAGTAAAATTCAATTATCTTCACTCGTTGTTCTGTTGTAAACTTATCCATGCCAAAAATTTCCAGGGATTATATTTTTTAATTCTGAAAAGAGAAAAAGAAATATATTAATAGAAAAAAAAGTTATTTAATTTTCAAAATGTAAAGTGACTTCTGGGCCACCCTTTATTTAAAGTAGATCAATCACCTTATAGGTACACTGCGGGGAAAAAAGAAAAAAAGGGACGGTTCTACTGGGCAGATTGACGAAATTCAACTTGCGTTTTTCATGTCTCGAAAGCACGACTTAGGATATGGATTAGATTTATATATAGCATTGCTCTAATATAGGTATTTTGACACAAAATCGGACTTTTTCTGAAATGACATACTAATTTTTTTTCTGTATTTCACTTCTACGACTCAATATACGCCAAACTACGAAGTTTTATAAAAAATCGCACCAGTAGTTTTTAAAAAACTAGCTCTCAAAATTCTTTCCTCAATGTTGATTGAGTGTGGTATATATTTATTAAACTCTCTTTTTTTGATTTGATTCTTCCTTTCACATTTTGAAATTCAGGTTTATTCCAGATAAAATTCATCCATTTTTATGATTTATTTTTAAATAACTTTTATAAATTTTTCAAAAAAAATTTGACTATAAAACTTTTACCATCATCTTGAAGTAGACGTATTTATAAGCATACCTGTAAAAAATTACACTTTTTGTTTCAACATTTCCGAAGAACTTTCACCAGGAGAGATGCCCAGTGGTACTTGGAGCAGATAATATGGCAAAGCATACAACCTTCCATGCAGCATCCTAACGAAAAATCACACGTTAGACGAGCATGAAGAACGCAGAAGAGGAGAGTCATCTCGAGAACATGGAGGTCATTTCAGGAGTAGTCATACCTACCGCCTATTTTATAATAGTAAAATTTCTTTACTGTCTAAATAAAGTTAATTCGAAACGCATTAACTTAATTTACTTAAACGCAAAGTAATTTTTTTTTTTTGAGTGGAGGCTTAGTAAAAATATATATGTAGTTAAATTTATCCATTTATTTATATTTTGTGCATATTTATGAGACAGAAAATTTATGTCTCTCGTAGCCAGCCGGGACATGTGTTCCAGCGAAACTGGCTTCGGCTAGGAGTCCTTCAGCGATAGGAAAAGGAGAAAAATATTTCTCGGTAAAACTAGGCACACACTTTGTTAAGATGTGATATTATGCGCTCTATAGTCACAGAACAACGCATAAGAGAAGTGGAAAAGCCTTATGTGGAAACGGAAGAAAGCTGCACGCTGGAGAACAGACTTTTATCTTCGAATCGACAAAAGCCGCTAATGCCCACCATTAAAGCTTGAATCGCCCACTAGTGGACGGTAGGGACCAGGTTGACTATCACTGGTTATTTGAATGTGATAGAACTCACAAGGGCTATCTGGTTAAGGGATACATGGGAAAACCTATAAAACTAACCACGTAGTCAAACCGTTCGCCTAAAATTGAATCCTGAACGAACTTTCTGCATTCAGCAATCTTAACCCAGGGGCCTAAACTCATGGCCAACCTGACGATTAAAATGTTGAGCATTGAGCAACGTCACCCTTAAAAATATGAAGTATCCCATCTTACTAATTTTTACTATTCTGCTATAATTGTGGTATGATTGTGCATCATATTTTCTGATATAGCCGTAACAATTTCTTCGCAAAGAAAAATGGCATATTAACAGGTACATTTCCATAATAAGTACAAATTTTGAAATATTATTTTGTGTACTCATATAGACCGTCCATGCTGTATTTGTTACAGCATGCACTGTTGTTACAGCATGGTTTGCCAGCAACCATGCTGTAATGGTTGCTGCTAAATAAACCAGTGAAGTTAATATGGTTGCTTAGAAATTTTTAAGCTAGGGCACGAACACAAACTATATATTCGGGACTCGAACGCGGGACTCGCAAAATATCTAAATACTTCGTCTCCCTGAATCGTACTATAAAAAGAAACGAGGTATCGGGTTTTCAGTCATATCTAAGGTATTGCAAAAGTGGTCGACGATAGAGAAAATTTTTGACGTATTTATTATTTTTGAAAAGGTTTTAAAAAAATCTTTGTATGCAGCGCCAAATTTTGGAGTTAAACTGAAATGCTAATTTTAGCTCAAAGTACTACCCGAGCCCCCTCCTTTACTTGACATTACAAAAATAAACTCTTTAATGCTTATATTTGGACTCTTTCCAACACGTTTCTTTTGGAAGTCATAATCTTCTGGAAGATACGTGGACAGAAAATACATATGGGGAATTCTTTTTTTCCTTTTACCCTTCCCAGAACATTCACTCTTTCCTATTCCTTCCAGGGTTATTTTCGTGGGTTGTGAAAGAAGATGGGACTGTCCGGATAATCATAGCTAATATATCCGTTATTAAGAGATTTTGATTAATGTTCTATGTTTGCGTTTCATCATGTTTCTGAGTGGTTGCTCTGGGATATTTTGTGTTTTAGCATGCGTATTTTAATGATTCCTGGATTGAAGCTTCTGTAAATATGTAATGAGCAGAGATGTAAGTGATAAGTAAAAAGTACTATAAGGTATTTCTCTCGCCTCCTTAGCGTGCCTTCGTGGTGTAGTGGTTCTGCACGCTGGGCCGCTATTCCAGAGGTCCGTGGTTCGATTCCTGGCGAAGGCCATTATTCATTTTTCAATCTCTCTTGCTTCCAAAAAAAAAAGTATATCTTAATGTCTCTACAGCACATGATTTGGGTTTTTATTGAATTTTATAATTTTGTATTAACATCGTCAGTTTTTCATACTGGTTGTAATTGTAATTACGTGTAAAAAGTTTAATGACTTGACGAAATCGGAGCTAGTCTTTTGTATAGCAACAGGACAAGATTTATATTATTAAACAATATAGTCATAATATAAAATAAATAAAAGGAAAGATGATTTAATCCAATTGCAATTAAAACTTGATTTCACACCAATAAATGTATATTTTTATCGCTAATTGTTATATGTCCTGAATATAATGGCTATGAATATATAAATTTATCTATTAGTTCGTAATAACATTTTGAATCATATGTTATAAAATTTCCCAGTTATTAATAAAAGCTGAACTGAAGCATTTGGCTAAATGCATTTATAAAAAAAATGACTTCGATGTCTTAGAATTAATTTCTTTTTTTATTAAAAAAGAAAATGTTTGGGAAGAGCGCTGTTCTACCCCTTGTTGTTAATATGTCTTACTTCCAATTCAAGAAAGTGAATTAATATATTTACATGAAAATTTCGCTGGAACAGCCAATATATCTTACTGCATATAAAAGTAGTTTAAACTAAGAAAGCATTTATTACTGTTTAGATAAGCCATTTGCCTCAGGTGAACGGCAAGGAGGGGCGCCAAATTAGCTGCGAAATTTTAGAAATATTTTACCTTTTAAGCTTTTCTCAAAAATGTTTTTAAGAAAGGTATTTCAAAATTTTTCAAAATTTTTAAATTTTGAAAAGTATCGAGAAGAGCAATGTAATTTTCAGCTTGCCATTATTATCTTAAATTTATGTAAAGCATCAAATTATAGATCATTGCAATAAGTATAATAATCTCTTTCAGAAAATGAATTTAAAATTTTAAATATGCTTTAACTGAATTTTTACTGTAAGAAAAATAAAACATAAAAAAGGACTTGTAATCTTGAAATTAAAAAAAAAAATTACAGATGAGAAAAATACACTCTTTAACAGATTGGTTTTATCCAATTTCGGATGCCAGTGAATAGGTTGGCTGCATGTATATTTTCGTTTTTTTTTTAACCCCTTGTGTAACCTTTTGAGCCAGTTTCCATTAGAAAATCCTCCACAAAAGCATCTCAGTTCTTAGATAAAGAGCCCTTGAATGGTTTGCCTACTTAACAAACAAATATAATAGAAAATATGTTTCAGAGAAATATTTTTCACAGTAAAATAAAAGAAATGACAGATATTTTAATCTTATAACTAAAATAAAGATATCAAATATTTCGATTTCCAGTTTCTAGCTGGTGAAAAGTTAATGTTATTAGATTTACGTATTTTAAAAACTAGCAGCTTTTAACTTAAACATCCAAATTATATTTTCAGATACATTAAATGCTAAAATCAAAGTCGTACCTTTATATTTTAGAATCTTCGCCAAAGCATCAGGTTGGGAACAAGTGAGCGTTATCCATATAACGCTTTTTTCGAAGGTTTTCGAATGTTGGATGGGTCTGTGAGGTTTATATTATTTTTACTAATAGTTGTTTTAATTTGTTTGCTTCTTCTGTCATGTCTTGTTTCTCTCGCGTTTTTTCGGTATGTAAATGAGTTAGGGTGAAAGAGAGTGTATTTAAACTGAAGCAGCGAAAAGGTTAGTCGAGCGTATTTTACTATTGAGTGCGGACGTTGTTGTTTCTATCAGCTGTTTCGAATTTAAATCTCGGCTTTGTATTCTTGACGCTAAAATTTAATATCACACCGGTGTTGGTTTCTGAGTCAACCTGCTAGGTTAAGTCAATTTGTGTAGTCTTGAACTACTAGCTTATCTTTAAATTTAGTTCACCATTACCTTTAGTTTTATCGCCACAAGTGGATAGTGGATTTGTAAGCACAAAGACTGTGCTGTCTATAAATAACCGAGTTCAGTAAAAGGCACCCTTCCTCTGTTGTATTCATCTTTCAGTCCTAACGATAAATAACTAGCAGACTTTCAAATAGGTCTAGAAGCAGTTTATATTAGCCAAGAAAATTAGATCTTGCAGGTTAAATGATTCCTTTAAAACAAACATTAGAGACTTCGTCTGGAAAGCAGCCATGTGTATTGGAAAAATACGTAGTCTCTTCAATCGTGCAAAGAATTTGCTTTACACTGACTCAAGCAGTAAAAGCCAAAACTCTAATAGGTAGTCTGACGTAGTGTCTGCAACACGCCCTAGTGTTAAGTACCTAATCATCAAAGAGCTGAATGTAATAACTATCTGAAATATGTCCTCACCGAGTTTGATAAACTTAATTACCACCCGTTGCTCACTGAAACGTCCTCATCATGGACTTAGCAGCCTTGTCTTATTCTGCCTCCGGCACCTTATATTGAAGATGTCGTGTGGATCTTCTTGATTAGGGAACGGCTTCGTAAACCGGAAAAGAATAGGCTATTCATATATAGCTGTCATTTTGTAATTATATTACTGTCATGCTATTGCAGTAATCTTGTCGCTTGTCTGGACATCCTGTGTTATTACAATGTCAATGGGCGGGCTATAACTTTCGTAATGTTTTTTATACTCAGCAGGAGATTATCATGTCTGCAGTCATTCCTTGAGAGAATGAGTCACTAGTTGCCTATTCAAAATTGAAATGAGCTCATTTGTAGCTGAGTGTTATGAACTGAGCGAGCTATTTTACCTATTCTATAAATAATGAACTTCAAAAGAAATTTCTGCATTTCTTATTATTAGCAGTATGTGTCACAGAGCTCTATTTTCGGAAAAGATTCATCATAAAAATGAGTATTCTTAGATACTTAATGTAGAAGGGTTTTCTTCATATAATTATCATTTCCTTATTATTTTTAGATGCAGCGAAACTGAGAAGTTATTCCGAGCAAAGATCTAATTATAGAAGTCTAGATATGAGGCAGTTTAGTAATAAAATATTCCAGAAAGTTAGTATTGAGATCACAAGTTAGTACTGAGCTTTTGCTTAGTGTTCTTATCTAGAATTATAACAGTAATATATCTTTTGATGATGGGTGAATCACTATATTATTCATTTTATTAAATTATGTTTATACTGTTTAATTTTTATAAGTGCTAACAACAATTCAACAGTGAAGATAATTATTATGATTTTGAAAGAATATTTAGCTGCACTTTATTTTAATCAGCCGAAAGATGTTATTTAACAATCCCCCCCCTTTTTTTTTTTTTTTTTTTTTTTTTTTTTTTTTTTTTTTGCAAACGGGATTGACGATCTGCATTATGCAAAAATTACAAGGTCTTAGTATATTATATATCTCAATGTATTAAATATAGCGCGTATTATTAGACTCTTCAGGTTAATAGTGGAATTTTTCTTAAGTGCGATATCTTTTCCAGAAAAGAAATAATACTGCGCTTCCACGATTTTCTTTCAAAGAAATACTATAAAATACCGAAAATAAAATACAGAAGGAAAATCTGCGTTTTGCTGTTATGTTAATAGTAGTAGTAATACTATTAGAACCGTTTAAAGTTAGAAACTTTTCCTGATGAATTTATATTAGACTGCATATACTGTCATCGATGTAATACTTAAAATGCAACTATACTTGGTGATAAGCCATTATAACAATTCTCTGCTAGATTTATTGTATTACTAATTAAAAGTTCCAAACTAAGACCTTTAACAACAAATTCGGCGTTCAATATATAAATATTGCCTTGATTATTTACAAGCAATGAATTCTTTGCGAAGAAATCGGTAAAAAAGAATCTAGACGATACTTTATTTGATTCTTTTCAAGTTAGAAATGAACTGAGTTTAATTCTCCAGTTAAGTCGTCTTTTGTTTTGTGAGTTCACCAGCCTTTTCAAGAAGCATTTTCATGAATTTAAGAATGGATTTTAGTATTCGCAGTCTGTAATAAAATAAAGTAAATAAAAGTAATGGGGAGAAGTGAATAGGAAGTAAATTTCTCTTAGTGTGCATGTGTGTGATTATGGCAAAGCCTCGAGGGCTATCTGCCTAAGGGAAGGAATGCTTTCGTGGAGGACTTTCTAAGGCAGATTGCCTCGTATACACATTGCACATGGGGAAAACCACGAAACCACTCATGCAGCCAGCCCGTTTGCAGGATGAGAACCTCGGACCGAACTACTAGTGTTCAGCGACTTTACCACTCGGCCTCTGATGGGCTAAATCTCTCTTAGAAAAGGAATCTAAATGAAGTTAATATCGAATTTCGAGAAGAATTTTTTCCCCTATCATTAAACAATAAAATAGCACATTTTTTAATAAACTATGTTTATTAATTTTTTTAATTCCTTTAAATTTAATTTCAGCGACTTCGTAGCTCTATAATAGTTTCATAAAATTCGAAAGCTTTCATTTTCAAACTTGCGATAAATTGACGGAAAAACGAACCGATTAAAAAACAGCTAATTTCAGTCATTTAACATCTAAAACGTCAACCAATTTAAAATCTAAAAAGTCAACCAATTTAACATCTAAAAAATAAATAAATAACTAAATAAGTACGGTAGATCGCTTTCAACTATCACTTACTTCGAAGTGCTGCTTTTTTGAATGAATTAAAAATGTCTTGAGTGAAAAGGTAAGCAACCGCCTTGTGATAAGAAAATAGGATATTTTATAAAATGTGTCAAGGACAGACATTGCTATTCCAGGATTTCTAAGTCTGAACTTGATTTCATATGGTTTACTTCCGATTTACTTTTCGAAAGTTTGTATCTAAAATATGTGGACCATCTGAATCATCGTTTGTTTAGGAAAATCATCTTCATATTTTACATCAAATGTTAATATTTAAAATGCTTTTTATGATACGAAATTTGTTTTTGAAAATTTCAATCTGAACTTAAATTTAAACTGAAAAATCTTAGGAAGTAAAAATCGTCTATTGAGCATTTTGCATTGTACTTGTAAGCATTTTGCTTTGTACGTGTACTGAATATTCTGTTTCAATTGATATGTTTAGGTAATGCCATGTAAATAGTTATTGCATAATTAAATTTCAGTTATCATTTTATTTTTTCAGAACTCTGAGCTATTTCAGAAATAGTATTTACACTCATGTCCATAAATTAAGGATAATTCGGAGTCACGCGTAAGTCGAACTCTAAAATAAATATATCACCTGTAAAATCACTACACACATCTTCAAGAATCATATGCAAATTTCAGGAAGTAAAAAGATGACACCGATGGTACGTCACAATGACGAGAGTGTAGTGATATATAAGGAATACAAGCAAAGAAGTAAAATTGTTCGCAGGCGCTTTATAAGTATTTCAGTACAATAACCGAATAGTTATGACACAAAGGACGCATTTGGATGATTTTTTACGTGGTAGAATTATCGGCCGTCTGGACAACGATTCCAAGATGATGGTAATGCGAGTAGACGTTACAGCACAGGTCGCCCCAGAGTTACAACGCCGAATGAGGACCGGTATTTGGCAGTTACTGCCAAAAGAAACAGGCGGAGTAGAGCCTCAGACCTGTCTCGTCAGCTCTCTTCAGCCACTGGTACGACAATTTCAAGGCAGACTGTGTACAGACGCTTAGGGCAGATTGGTCTATATGCTCGTAGACCTGTCAGATGCGTTCCACTTACTGCAACTCACTGTCGCCTGAGGGTTAGCCTGGAGTAGAGAGCATGCACTGTGGAAACCGCAACAGTGGGCTTGTGTGATGTTTTCCGACGAGTCCAGGTTTAGCTTCCAGTCTGATTCTCGCCGGACTTTCATATGGAGAGGCTCCAGGTACCCGTTACCACCAAGAAAACATCATTGAACGACATCGTTACGGTGGTGCAGGAGTGCTCGTTTGGGGTGGAATTATTCTGGGTTCCAGAACTGACCTGCATGTTCAAATTGGAACCACGACAAGCCAAATCTATCGGAACGTCATTCTGGAACAACATGTGCGTTTGTTTCGGGGCGCCATGGGCGCACAATTTGTGTTTATGGATGACAACGCCCGTCCTTACCGTGTAAACATCGTAAGCGAATGCCTTCAATCGGAGGATATCACCCGTATGGACTGGCCAGCATTCTCAACGGACTTGAATCCAGTAGAGCACGTGTGGGACATGCTTGGCCGACGAGTTGCAGCCCGTGAACCTCCTCCTACATGTCTACCGGAACTTCGGAGAGCATTGCTTTTTGAGTGGTGTAATATCCCCCAAGATCAGATCGATAATTTGATACTCAGCATATCTAGGCGTTGTACGGACTGTATTGCATCGTTTTGGAGACATATAATGTATTAACAATCCTACCAACCATGTAATATTGGTTTTTTTGTAAATAGTTTTTTTTTTTTTTTTTTTTTTTTTTTTTTTTTTGTAATTTGCTCCAGGGAGAAAAAATCGCTAATTTTTTTAATAATATCAAACATACAGCATCTTTTTTTGCTCTTTACCTTTTTTTTAATAAATAAGCTTTACAAATAAGTCAAATTTGTATTGCTTTTAACTCTTCCTTTGCCTGATTTTGCATTATCCTTAATTTATGGATATGAGTGTAAATTACATTCCTTAAGCAGCATTTTACAAAGTGGCTCACATTTCAAGTGCTCTCAACTTGCATATTCTCATCCAGTACTGAGCCAGTCTCTCGTTCTCAGAACGAGTGAGGCTTATGCCATTGGAATGCGATGAACGCATCGTTCTCATTTTTATTCTACTCGGAGATTTCCCCCCCGGGGGCTGTAGAATGGCACTGACAATTTTTTCCCTCCTCCCTTTCGTTAATCAGAGTCTAACTTCCCCGTTGAGTTGACCGCAGCGGTCCGAGGCGGCCGAGGAGCTGATGGAACATGTATCACGACTACCCCATTTTCCAAATGGTCTTCCTCGCTGAAAGCAAGAAATCGAATTGGGTGTTGGTGAGAATAAGTTACTTAGCAAGGGAAGGTACAGGGGGGTGGTTATTTCTTTTGTTTGTGCAACAGATTTTCAAGCAGTTAAGACATGCATAAAACATGACATATTGAACTAGATGGGTTATGCCTTTGTCTTCTATAGTTTTTTAATTAAACATAATTAAAAATAATGACAAAGTTTGAAACAGAAACAATATACTAAAATACATGTTACATTAGTCAGATCCATGACTGACGAAGAGTTTAAAAAACTGTACATTGATTTTATCAGGCTTCCATGCTACCATTTAGATACTGTTCATTATACAATAGTCTTTTGCATGATTTTCTGTCGGAATGTTTTTAAACTGCCCCTTATTATTGAACATTTTCAATTTAAATTTAAAGTGATTAGTAAAATAATGTGTTCGTGTGGAATAATTAGAAACATATCAAACTAATTAAAGCCATGTCTTCGCTTACTTATGAACCTTTGAAATTTTTAAGAAATAATTCGCAGTGGAAAGTTACTCATTTCGTTTCATTTGGAAAATAATTACTGGATTTTGCTTTATTATTTCTTCAGTAGTAAAAATTGCTAGTAAAATTTATCATCAAAAATTATAAATTTGCCACTTTAATACGAAGGTGGTGATAATCTTACGATAAAAATATTGGACACTAAAAGAATAAATTCGCTTTATATTATTTAGCCAGTGTTATATAAGGTACGTGATTAATTCGAAAGGTTTTAGAAGTATCTAATTAGAAGAATTCTGGATTACATTCGAATGACATTTCGTTGTCCTATTTTACTTGGTTGGTAAATTTGAAATATAGTGTCACCCTAAATCGATCATTGTAATTTCAACTGTATCAAGCGCAGTTTAGTGATATAAAAGCCGGATTTTAAATCGCTGTTTGTACTTTACATTAATTCAGTCTTAATATTTATTCGAAAATAATAGAAAATGTTCAGGCTTTAGTGAAAAAAGCAGCCTTAGCATGTGTAGACATTATGTTCTGTAGTAATGACCATGGTGGATTGGTATGGCCGTTTCTTTTCTTTGGCTTCTTGCGAGTCCTGATTAACATCAGTGGACTTTTTTGTGTGGAATAATAATAATGCTAAAAAGCGTGATATTCAGGAAACAATTCATGACCTGACAACTTTCGATAAAGTACAATAGCAGCCGTTGCGGTACTCACACCATGAATAATCCACTGTACGTAGATGAACAAACACAGCAATTTTAATTATAATTCTACTAAAAATATCTAACTAAATACAAAATTTGTAACAATATTTTCTTGCCATTTTGGTATCTGTAAGACAACCAGTGGAGCTCCTACTGAGGTTTATTAATTATATGGAGGGGGGACTTTCGTGTTTAATTTCAATATGAATTTATATAACTGTCTCAAATACTTGTTCAACTGAAACTGTTTGAAGTCGGGGTCGTCTTTCTCGATGATCCCGTGTATTATTTTCAATCATAATAGTTTGGATTTACTAGATAAGACAAACCACATTAGGCAGGTACTAAAGACAGGGATGCCTTTGCAGAAGACTTTCTAGAGGGAGTTCGTTTGTAATCACATTAGTTATGGAGATAGCATCATAAACAGTGCAACTCCATTCACTTGTATGTGAACATGGATCGAATTGCCAGATTGAGCAGTTTTATCGACTTGGCCGTTGTATGTATGTCTTAAGTAGTAAATACGATCAGATTACATTTATTAATTAATGATACACGGCACTAATTATTGTGTTTTCTTTTTTATATGCTCTTATAGCTGAACTGAAATATGTGGCCTTATAGCTCGTTGTCTTTCTTAAGTTCCGGATGATTTCAGTTTTCTTTTTTGCAGTGCTATCAGTTTATGTTAGAAGTAATTAGTAAGTTTTCTACTCGGCAATGTGTTGTTTTTACCACAGCATGTCATTTGATCCGCTATGTATCGTTTCATGTTTGTTTTTGCTCAACTTTATTATGTACAAAGTAGTTTAATTAGTTTATGAAAATTCGATACGAACCACGCCTTGAATAGATACGGTCTTGATGATCAAGCTCAGTATCCGTTTCTAAGACATACAGTTTACGGATGCTGAATGAATTCAGTAGATTTATGGAATCTCTTGATAAGATTGATAAGTAGAGCATTTAGATGTGACTGATCACTGCTGGTTTTTGTAATGTTAACTTTTATTTAAGATGTAGTACTTTTTGAAACATGTTTTTATTCATTTGTGTTTTATGACATTGTAAAATTCAACTGCACGTTGTACTGACGTTTCATTAATGGAAGTCAATAAACTTTTGAGACATCAAGAGTAGTTTAGAGCATAAAATTCTGGTGTATAAAAGTAATTTTGCTAATTATCCTACCTCCATATTGAAATTTCCATATAGTATATAGGCAGTTGTCAATTTCTAATTTCGATATCTGCTTCAGATGAAGAGTACATATTTATAAGATGTAAAGCAATCAAAGATAATTTTAGAATAGTTAATGCTAAAAAGCGTTTTTATTACTTTATGCTTCCGAATATGAATTTGCGTTTGCGTTTTATAAGGCGCAGTTTCAACATCCTTTATAGAAGCGTTTTATATGCAACATCCGATTTTAGACATATGAAGTAGTTTTGAGATACAATTAACTCTTATTTTCTACTTTTAACGTGCATTAGATGCCTTATAGTTTTTTTAGCCTAATCGGAAAATAAGTGAAATCGTAAGATAAAATATATTTGAAAATGAAATATATTTGAAAAATATCTTTAATTATTTCTTAATTTATGCGTGTGCTAATTTATATGTAAAAATATAAAATGCATAAGGCATTTTATATTTTGACTGCTGTTAACCAAGCAGAGAAATTAGCTAGCAAGTAAACTTATTCATATATATTAACCTGATAGTCTATGAAGCTCGTATAGTATCATGGTTAGTAGATTGGCGTGGCACGTGGAAGAACCTGTGTTTGATTCCTGATATGACCATAATGAATTTTTCCAGACGTCTTATTTCTAACCTTCTAATGTCCCCATGGCACATTATCTGTAATTATAGTTGATAATTCGTCATTAAGCTAAGATTGACAGACTGAAAATCGTTTCTTTTGCGAGTGGAATTTTGGGGAGGGAAGTGAGGCACTTTTGCCATATGCTGTATCGATTGTCAAATCTGACTTGAAAATCGAAGATCCTGTATTTCACCCCAAAAGCATACTTTATTTCCAAATATTTCTCATTCGTGAACTCCGGGTTTGCATAATGTATAACTTCAAGGGAACGAACATTAATTTTTATCATTTTGAATCCTAATCTGTACCTAAATTTCTGATCATTCTGTACCTAAATTTGACTGTAACTGTTAAAATCTGTTCCAATCAATAAATTTTTAAGACCTTGCTTTAAGTGCAGTGAAAATGGCTGTTAAAAACATAGATTAGTCGCTTTTGAAATTTTTTATTCATTTAGAGAAGGCTCTTTAAAATCATCAAATGTTGGTCTTCCCATTTGATTAAAATCTCTACTTATATCCTCCCTATTACCACTTATAGTCATTTTCTTGTACTCTTCAAGTATTAAATAATGGAAGTGCCTTGACATTTTGGCACGATCACCAAGCTATTAAGACAGCCGAGTATGAACTAACGAGCACTTGGAAAATCGCCAATCGGGGAAAGAGATAACAGGCTGCAGGTGTAATCCTTTACAGGTACGGAAATAATTTCCGAATTCATCTTCACTTGGAGGTCGACGGGCGTTCAAAAGCCCACATTTGCAACTAAAAGTCTGTCATCTCTGTGTTTTGTTTTAAGGATGTTTTGTTTATTTAGTCTTTCTTTCGCGGTACTGTAGGTGTCAATTATGGCTATGTGTGTTAGGTCGCTGTTTTCTAATTTTGTAATTTGTATTATGTGATTTTATCCTATGGATTGAGTATTCGTTTACGAACGTTTTTATGTACAGTGTCCAATACATTGCTAGCTTTGAATACGTATTTAATTATGTTAATTTTAATCACTTCTTGAAACGTCGCCAAAATGCTTGAACCTGTACAATTAGTTGAAACTTGTCAGTACTTCAGGAAAATGTCAGCTCGATTCAGAAACTTGTGATTATTTTTATTTTGCAATAAGAATAATGAAAAAATATTCTATTTAAATATGGAGGAGTGCGACAAATTTTATTTTGTCGTTCAAGAATCAGATAACAGTTACATCGATGGAGAACTCTCTCTAGCCTAGGCTTTCGTTTCCATATGTCAACGTCATGAGCCCCCCTTTTAAGCATTGACTTTAGTATGAAGTAGAACCCACCAGCGTCTTAATAAGGGCGCTAAATATTAGAAATTTTACAGTATTGTCCAACTGAAACGTTTGAAAATTTCTTTTAGGCGTCCTTTCCAAGTAAGATCCTTCGCATGTTGTGCATGTTCATTTAACCAATCAACCGATAAATATGAAGATGTGCGGAATAAAATAACCTTCAGCTAAGATTTTTTTTAACTATGGGAGATCGTGGGTTTGAGCGCCACCACGCACCTATGTTTTCAAAATTTACATATATTCTTGACTTCATAAATATTTAACTTCTAGCAGCTTAATTTTCAAAAGATGTCTTAATATTCTTGACTTCCTAAATTTTGAACTATTAAAAGCCTTTTATTGACCGAATATGTTACCGTTATTGGAGTGCAGTAATAACACTTTATAAACACATAATAGTCGAGGCATATTGTGCATCGTGTGTATTTTGCATATATTTTTAATATGAATTAATATAAAAAGGAAATAATAGTAAAAAAGTATTTAAGAGCGTAAAATGTATTTGCGTTGATGTATTGTATTTATCGATACTTAAGTCAATTTTTTTATCGGTACTACATTTGTGTTCTTTTGAATGGTATTATATGTATTACTAATATTAAGAATGAAAAGATTTGTTTGTATGTACTTGTGTATTTGTATAGTTGTTTGTATGGTAGTAAATGACCAAATAAAGAAGTAGCTACATATATTTTTCTAAAGTTTCTTCATTTTTTACATTATTTTTAAAGCTTGCAATTCATTTGGAAATCTTTTAAGCTGTCGCAAATTTCCAGAAAAATTTCAACATATTATTGAAGTCAAATCTGTTTATAAATGAAAAAGGTTCAGCTCAAAACCTCCTTGTTGAGGATTCATAAGTATTTTAGTTATTTATTTATTGTTTGTTTAAAAGACATTTCCTCTGGAGTTGGTTTTTTAAGCTTTTTTCCCCCTTTCAAGTGATGAAATGTCTTATTATTAGTATGATTATTAAGTATATGCATAATTTAAGTGAAATATAATCCTCCATCCGTAAACATCTGAATATCGCAGTTGGTATGAACTAAACGAAACTACTAGATCGCAGACAATGCATTATTATTGGTAAAGGAAAAAAATAGTCTTCCACATTTTTTCAGACTTAAAGTTACAATATTTTCAAGAAGACATAACTTGAAACAAGTCTCATAAATTTGATTCCGCATGCATAGAGAAGAGTTAGAATTCCAACTTATCCGGCACGATTTTTCTTCGGAGGGGAAAAGGGAGCGGGAATCCTTCGAATTTATATACAGATAGATAGATGTATATCACTGCAACTGTGAGCTTTCAAATCCCGCCTTCTCTTCCTCAAACCACTTCGAGAAACGTTGTGCGTGGTAACAAACAACGTTGGGGCAGACCGTCGAAAAGGCACGTACGCAAGGTAAGCATCCCATACATTTCCCCAAGAATAAATAAAACAGAAAGCTTTGACATTCGGAAATTTTAGCAAGCTGAATGTAACGTCGATGTATAGTTATCGATTCGGCCCCATAGGTGACGCTGACGGTGGTAGTTATTTTTCTGTGTCGTCGGTTTCTTGACTGCCGTTTCGAAACATGCGTTTTCTTTCTTGCTGTCGTTCTTTTCTACTGGTTCGCCTCCTCATTCAAAATGATATGATAGAGTTACGGTTTTGCTTTTTGCTTTTCTTCTTATCGTTCCCTCGAAGCTAAGGATCCTACCGTCTGCTTTGCAAATTTAATCTGTCCTTTGGAAAGGTGGCGACAGATAAAACGGGTAGTGCGGTTTGCTTTTTCGTTCTTGCACGTCTTGATGGTTAGCTTATTGTATGGGCGTGGAATGATGCTAGAATCGTGAAGGATGGTCTTGTAGCGTTTATTTCTGTGACGAGCAGCTTCCGTTTCCTGAATTTATGCATGGATGTTTCATATTCATCGAACATCTAACCTTTAAAAGGAGAGGTTGTTATCTTGAAAATACGGTAAGTTTAACTCAGATACAGATATTACACTTATTTTAATGTCATATATTTTTTCGTATCCATTAGGTTATCTACAATGGTAGGTTATGTTTTAAATAAAATGGCTTCTAAGAAATTCTACTATTTTGTGCAAGAATATTTTCCCCGAGAAAAAAGGATTCATTAGAATTCTTAAAAATTTAATATTAATAGTTTAAAGCTGATTTATAAATTTTACTTCCACTACATACGGGAATGACAGCGTGAATGAACATGAACGGGCAACATGAATTATATACAATTCATAATTAAATCTATTTTAGTACGATAAGTCTTACGAACGGTACGGTTGGATAACTCTCACGAACTGATTACCTAATATGCAACAGCCAAAACGTAAACTCATGAGCTCAAAGATTTCCCTCTCATAACAGATACAAGAAGCGGAGTTTTCTGAAAGTTTTCTGAAAGTTAAATTTCAGCCGATGCCAGTCTTTCTACCTTAACTTAATAGTTGCTCCTATTTAACGCCTGTATATTCTGGTAGAAGCAGACAAAACGGTAGAAATACAGGACATATTTTTTAATGCCAGAAATTTATGTGGTCAAGTCTCATGAATTAATAGTTGCAGCCTTTCTTCATAAAGATATTTTTTATTCTTTTCATGTAACTTTTCCAGTAGAAATATATGCATATCTCTCAAGATCCTGTCCATTTTGAAAATTTCTGTACTGCTTTGCGGATTTACTTACTTCGCTTATTCCGAATGCTGTGTAAACATACATATATATATATATATCAAGCAAAGCAGTAATTATAATTTTTAAAAAACTAATTTTGGTCTAGAAAACATCTTGCGCAATATGCTGTATATATATATATATGTGTGTGTGTGTGTGTGTGTGTGAATTATGGAGAAATGACGCATGTTTTGGTCAAATGAAAAATGTGAAGACAGCTCAAAAGTTTTTCTCACGAATAGCGTGTATAGCCATTCTTTTTAATGTAGTTTTGATCTTACCAGATATAACGAGAGAAGCAGGCTTGAAATCACAAGGCGGAAACAGCCGCTTAGAATATTGCGGATGGAAGCACTGATTCACTTTCAGTTCAAATCAGACAAGAATTTGGTGTTGCGTTTTCTGAAAGTTGTGTTTCAAAACCAAAATTCTTCATTAACTCTTAAACATGATCAGACTATCATTTTCGGCACCCTAAGTGATGAGTGTAGGTGGCGCTTTGTGTAAATTAAGCATTATTGATAACTAGAAGCCAAATACTTTTTTTATTTAGTTGCCACTTGTGAGAGTAACGTAGCTGGTGCCTTGTCATTTCAAGCGGATGCTCATATCTCCTGTGCGTGAAGCCGATCCTACAAGTATAGGATACCATCATTATAGGAGGATCTTCCTCACATATTAGAAAGACGTCCGCTTCCTGAAAAGCGGAACACGTGTTTACTTCAAGATTTTGAGAAAATTTACTAGACAGTGCTGAATTCGACCAAATCAAAACATATAATCGTTACAGTAAAGTTCGTGTAACAAATAGGTGAATGAATTTCACAGTTTAAATACAATTTTCAGATCCACATTATCAGGTATATCTATTATCCAGATGGAAATGTACCAACAGAAGATTTTACGGATCAAAAATTTTAGAAAAATAGTTAAAATGTATATACTTTGTATATTTGTAATTTTAAAGGAATTCGGCGTCCTTTTTGAAAAACATTTCAATTTTTTTTCTCTAATTGTATTAAAATAGACCTTCATTTTATTTGTTTCATACTTAGTATACGTATAATATATTTTTCTAAAAGTGAATAAATAAATAATTTCATTTTTGAGAAATTCATGGGATTTGTTGTTCTACATATCATTAAACTAAATGTTAATTGTTTGAATAAATTCTAGTCATCTTTAGTATACAGTTTAGCTTTAATTTGTGCAACATGTTTCTGTTTTGAAATTTCAGACAGTACACTAACGCATCCAAAATGTAAAATTTATATTTAAAAAATTTGCATTTAGTTAACTGAAGGAAACGATGACAACCGTTTGCAAATTAAAGCCAAAATTTCACTTAACTATTTTAAAAAATTAGCATTTTAGTATCGTTATTTTTCAGAATTTCACAATAGTAATGTAGTTGTGAGTATTTAATTTTTGTACAAAACTACTGACAAACTTTGTACAAAAATTACTGACGTTTTTCCCCTAGCTTTTTTATAATTTTTTAAAAATGGATTCCGTTTAATTTATTAGCATCCTTGCCGATTCCGGTACGTTTATAAAACGTGTGTTTATATGCCTAAACATACACGTCCGTCATATATAAAATTCATTATATTCCGTGTACGATTTAGAGTGGAAACTATGCACATGCACTTTTCAATTAAAAATTGAAAATTTTTACTTCTGCCTTTTTTTTTAATTACGCTCCACAGAGTTTTATACATTTTTGTGCATGATTGCCTGTTTCTACTTCCTTGTAGGAAGTAAAGGAAGTATCGCAATCACGAAAAATTTGGGGTGTCATATTTCAACGAAAATATCCATTTCGACCGCTCTCGAAACTAGTACTTGAAGGATGTTTTTGCGTGATACCTGTACAAACGGACCGAATAAAGGACTTTTTTTTTTTTTTTTTTTTTTTTTTTTTCAAAACGTATTATAAAATGAGTTTAAAATTGATTCAGATGAGATTTTTTTAACAATACAATGTTGAAATTTTGTATGGGGGACTGCTATATAATGTAATTGTGTACCTTTCTTTTTTGTTGCAAGCGGCTGCACCAATCATTTATATATATATATATATTCTCACTCTGTTGCTTGGCTAGATAAGCTTAGTTTTTTTTAAATATATATATTGTACATTTTTTGCTTTAGAGCATCCAATTACATGTTTTTTATGTTCCGGTTAAGATTTTCATGCCATTAGTTAATCTGCATGCAATAGCTGTAGAATTATCTGCAATTTAAAACTTCATGTCGCGAGTTCAGCTTTTTGTTTATATTTGAAACAGTAGAATAGTGAATTAGTCAGTTTCTGCACTATCAGTGTCTTTTGCCGAGTGGGACCAAAAGTAAACTTTCAGTTGTGTGCATCAAAAAATCTATCTTCTTCCCAGCTGGCCGAATGGCTTGTTGCTGCGTAGAAACTGTCATTTTAATTGTAATTTTTTTTACAACTTTTAATGAAGATGTTCTGAGTTTTTATGTATTTTGTTTTCTCGCGAAGTGAGAACTGAATTAATTGAATAAAAAATGTATCTCTAATGAAATTCGAGGAAATAAGTTTCAGTGAAATGAAGCAAAAAGTGTGTATATAGACAGTACAAGGAAGTAATGAGGTGACGAAATCAGATTTTTTTATTTTATACAGAAAGAAGTAAACAGTCAAAATGTTCTTCTTTGCATAAAATAAACTTCTCTGGGAAACTAAATCGCTTTCAGAATAAATTATGCCGAGTTTCTTGAAAATAAGGTAAGTATAGTACTTTAGCAAATAAATGAACCAGTTAACATACTTAGTCAGCTTTAAGCGAGGTAAATATATAGATCAACTCTTAAAAAGCAAAAAATAAATAAATAAATAAAGCTCTATCGCATTCCGAGTGTCAGTCGTGTATTGGTGCCATTTCCGAGTGTATTGAAATTCCGAGGGCTTTATTATATATTTTTAGGGGTTTCTTCCACAATGTTTGGGAGGGAGAGAGAGAGGGCTGCGATTGTTGCTTTTTTTTAGTCGTATCTATCGTTCCTTGAGTCTTGCTATGATTGATGTCTAGAATGTAGCTCCAGGGGAAGTTTTGTTGAGCATTAAATCCTTTCCGCCTGCCGATCGGATGTTTATTTTATTATTTTTCCTCTGATAATGGGTGGAAAACTGTGTAATCTTCGCCGACGTGCCCCGATATAGGAACGGTATCTTGTAAGAAAAATGTGATAGAAGAAATATATGTATGTTTTTTTTCCCTTCTCTGCTTTCTAACACCAAATGTTATTATTATATAAATAAATTCTGAAGTATATCTGTAACGCAGCCGTAATATACCTGCATTCGTTTACTTCAGTTTAGGTGCTATTTTATTATCATTTTTGCTTATTTTTTGCAGGATTTTGTAGAAACTTTATTAGTAACGCATTGCCTTTATAATTGCGCGCTTCTTACATGTTCTGTGTGTTAAGTTTCTCATTTATCCATTGTAAGAAATATGTTGTAATACATGTATTTTAGTAATTCATTGTTCATAATATCTGAAATACTGAATCTGAAATATCTGAAATACTTCAGAATATCTGAAAGTCATAATCTGAAAACGTTTTTAGTGCATGTGAATGTTTATGAACGTTTCGATTGGCCATAATGCCAATTCTTAAAGTCGTGTAGTTTTCGTTTACCGTCTGAGCTGATTACTTTTCGTTATGCATTTCATTCGTCAATTCTGAATGGATGAAGCCTCTCTAGCTTAAAGTTTTATAGTTTTACAAGCTAAGTTTGTATGTGACCTGTGTGTAATACGCCATAACATTTCGTATTGTTTATATGATGACATACATCCGCTGCATGAACATAATTGCTAATGCTCCATCTGCCGTAATTTTTCAAAAACTAATTACATTATTATAATAGATAGATATAATGGATAATTTTCCAAGGAAAATGAAAAGTTTTCTTAATAATCTAGAAAAGTTCTGTTGAATATGCGGAAAACAATGATAACTAAAATTCAGCCTACCTTCTTTTTAGCATTCCCTATGCATCTGCAAATGCGCAACCATGTTTGCCGATGAACGTTAACGTGAAATATAATTTAAGTTTTGCATCAAATTTAGGGTTTGGAAATATCAAATTTAGGGTCTGGATATTACAAATTCATTTGTTTATATTATATGTATATTATATAAACTTTGGGGTGCTTTGATTGAAAAAAATGTAAACAGGAAATCGTGACGTAAAGACAAACACAATAAATAATTAATTATTTTCTTGTTTTAATATTTAAAAATGCTCAAATATATAAAAGATTTAGTTGAATTGGTTTAGTCGACTGAAAAATTTGCAAACTCATCTAATAGGTTAAAAAATTTCAAATCTTGGTATTTTTAATAAGGATGTAACTCTACTACTGAAAGAATTTTCATTAACAATTTTGCTTGGACTATTTTGATTTTAGCTTATTTATTTTCTTTTTTCCGAATATCTTTTGTTAAAACGAAAATTCTGATTTATGTTTTTATAGTATGAAGTATAGTAAAACTGAAAGATTTCCTATGGCTAATTTGGCTAATAAGCTCTATTAGAACCTTAGGATGAACTTCCTAAGGTTATAAAGCGATCTTTATTTAGCCTTAATTCTTCATAAAATTTTCTTTTATTAAGAAATATGTCTTGTGTTAAGCGAATTTTACTGTTCTTTGGAAATTATGCGCGTTACATAATAGCTGGCCTTGCTTTTTCTCGTCATGTTAGCGAAGACTAGCGAATTGTGCGGTTTTATGAAATTGATGACTAGGCTATTTCAAATACAAAAAATGCCGATTAACACAGTTGCCATATTAAATGACTTAAAATCATAAAATTTTATCTGTCAGTTGTGAAAAGCGTTGCTAATCCTTTTGTGCAGATGTCTAAGCTTTCATACCATGAAAGAAACGAATGGAGAAATCGTAGTTGTGGTGATTTGGGCTACCTGAATATAGCTCAAATGTAATATAAACAGTTTCAGGAAGGGAAAATAAATTTAAAAGAAAAAGAACAACCTTGTGTGACCTGTTGTTCACCTTGTGCGACCACACTGAAAATATGACAACAGATTGCGACTATTTATGAGCTTGCTCGTATCTTCTAACAGCTAAGTAACATACTTGAATTGTTTAATTACTGCTGTTTTGTGTTTTCTTCCACTGACGAAACATCCGCAGCGAATTAACTGTAAGTTAGACATCGTTTGAAAACAAGCGGCCCAGAACTGTATAACATAAGGAAGCAATGGAACGGATGCTTATTCGATGGAGTCACATAAGCGTAGTAAACATCTTTTATATCTTAATAATTACAAAGAGTTTTACAATTTGAAACTTTTTCTCTCGAGTAACTCTTACGTATTCAGTTTCCATCTATTCTCGAACCCGAACTTCCATTCGAATCAACTTCGAAGAATTCATGCTTCAAGCTGCTGCAGAGGTTCTTTCCTTTACATACTAAAAAATATGAATGTTTTCATTGCAGTCTGTGTTTTCACATGATTTTAAAAAAACTATCAAATGAGGTAACGTCTTGGTTTTGTGGGGAATCCAGGAATTGGGTCCATTTAACCCACACTGTTATTTTAGACGGTCAGTATTATACATATTGTGCCACAATGTTTCCAACTTATGGTAGAAATTCGTCCTAGTATATGAATGACAGTTTGATTATTCTGTGTTTTTGTATTAAATGGAACAACAACAACAATAAAAATAAATAAACAATGCTACGATTTATAGCTATATGATGGAGCTAGCACAGTAGCATGGAAGTGAGTTATTAATTTTCAGATACCATATATACCTGTATACTAATATTAAATACACTGCATCCGTTTCTACAAGTTTTTCCTATTAATGTAATTATGAATTGTTATTTAATATGTATTACATTTTTCACCTGCGTGTTGAGAACTTTTGTTAAAACTGAACATTTGATATGTATTCTCACCATGTTAAAAATAAATACCATTTTCTTTTTTAAATCAAGTAAGACAAAATTTGACTCTTAATTATGATAAAGGAAAAATATTTATGTATAAATATGATTGGAATTTCAAATGAGGATCTGAAGAATAATCATCGAGCTGTAGTTTTATTTTATTTACTCTTTGCTCACTGTTCCAAAAGTATTAATCCATTGGTAATGCAAATGAGACCGTTTTAATTATCTGTGTTATTGTAACAAGAAAGTTAATTAACTGAATCCTTAAAATAGAGTAACTGTAGCTAAATATTTGAACTCGGTGATGTCCACCTTCTGTTATTCTTTTGCAAATATTTCAAGTAAATAAAGCGATTTACTTCCTTTGGAGAGAAATATGCAAGTGACCCGTAAATATGCTTTTTACTGGCAACTGTGTTTTATTTTCGTAGCTTTGTTCCTATTAACATTTCTTATTTATGGGATTCGAGAACGGCTCCATTTGTGCTAAAAACAACAAGGTGAATCTGATCTAATGAACAGAGTTGTTGATTTATCAAAACACTTTCATTCAAATTCAGTATGCCACTCTCTGCTCTAAATGCATGACTTCTTACTCGGCTGATACCTGGTTAGCTTTAATGTTTGATGGCTGAACTATTCCATATACAGAATTAAATGTAAAGACCCACAAATACGTGAATAATAAATAACATATTTTTGAAATAAATAATAAATATAATCAATAATAGATTGTTACATAATCTGTTCGCTGCATCAATTAAAAATATAAATTATAACTTATTTTATTATTATATAATAAGTTTTCCGAGTCACTGACTATGATACCTGTAGGCAAATTTGGGAAAAATGGTACAACTAATCCAATACTTATATATGTATTTATATATTTTATGACTTAAATATATTTTGTCTTCATAATTATTTACGAAAGTATTTTAATAAGAGTTTTGCAGAAGCAAAATTGAAATGTTTTTAGCACTTTATAGATCAGAAGCGCATATGTTAATTGCTTATTATTAGACATACAGGCATATTTAATTAACTATTGAACAAGAATATCAAATTAAAACTAATAACGCACAATTATGTTACATGATGTTCATCAGGTTATTAGGCATAATATTTAAAGAAAAATTTAAGAGAAATTTTGTGAGAGAGGGATGGAGGAAAAAAAGAATTAATCAACCATTGGGTTTTTCAGTAGTATGTATTCCTTTTATAGTGCTCTTTATAATAAGAATTTGTTCCAGTTCTTGTCAACATTGTTCTATGCAAGACATTATGTACTCTATTACTGTATACATTGTAGATAGATGCACAATAAGTAAGATAATTTCAAAAAACAGAAAGTATGTTTTAAATAAAATAATTTTTACGACTTTAAAACAAGTATATATTAAGCGGATCAAAATAGGTGAAATAATTTTGGGAACTAACGAAAGAGAGATTTTAAACAGAGGTTGGGCAAAACAGAGATTTTAGAAGCATATAATTTCTTTAACGAATGAACGTAATGATATAATTTTGAACATGAATGGATGAAAGATATTGAAAACAGAGAGCCCATAATCTTTTTCAATCTAGTCATGTTGCATTTTAAGACACTTCAATAAATAATATTTAACTATTAGAAAATTTATTATTAAGCTAAATTTATTATTCAGATACTTGCAATAAGAGATATTTATTTATTTAAGAATAATAAGAAATATTTATCTTCATGCATAAAGCCAATCGATGAAAGTTTTCCGTTTATTTTAATTTCAGCTTCAATCAAGAAACTTTTGTATTACATCATGTGGACTCTTTCAGCTATAATTTAAAAAAGGAAATGTTGAAATCGGTTAAAAAAAGCTAAACAAAGAAGATCCAATGATCCGAATTTTTCGAATGCCCCGAAACTTGTGATTTAATCATAACTGGTGTCAACTTTTAACGTTGCTGAAGTAATAGTACATTAAAAAGACAACAGGAGTGAAATATGCGCAATCCCATATTGAGTCCATTCTATGTATTTGTTGAAATACGAGCAATATGGAATATAATTTCAACGCTATTTTAAATCTAAGGAAGCCTTTATTTCTTCTTGCTTTAACTTATTTTAATTACTTAACACATAATTTCTAAAGCTCTCGTATTAATCTTTAATAGCAGTTAGACGAACCACAAACTCGCTCCTATAAACGCGATAGAAAACAGTCTTGTCTTAGGAATACGTGACAGGTTGATATTAAGCTGTCAAGTGCACCATAGACAAAGCTTGATATATAGCTGTCAAACGCCACTTTCCATTAGCGGAACAAGAGTAATCTTTATGAAAAATTGCTGATGACAGTTGCTTTATATTCCTTGTCTTGTCGTATATGCTGGACTGTCTCAAAGACAATGTTGAAAACGGTTTTTTTAGCCCAAAAGGGACGTTAATCCCGAAAGGAATATTACACTTGAAACGGCATTTTGCATTGAATCATTATAAACAGCGTGTCACTTTTTAAATTGTTGCCACCCAATATTTTCGGCCTGTAATATATGTAAAGGAATTAAATGATGAAGAATCTGGATGAACGTATACATATGTCTCGCATTGTGAAATCAACGGTACCTAGAGCCATCCAATTTTGATTAACGTAGTCTCCCACTCGAACATGGCCAGCTGGAAGCTCGAATTTTGAATTTCGAATTTTTTTCATTATATGTTTCATATTTTGGAAAATTTTTGATTAACAAACTCAATGACTTCGCAACGAGTAGTTGCAACAATGTATAGAAAAAAACATTTTTATCTCCAACGCGCGAGACTGTCTATCGGAAATTCGACTGTCTATCGGAAATTCAGAAGATACACTGTTTTAAAATATTCTTCGATTTAGCTGTTGAATCGAATTTTATGTGACGAGTAGTAGTGAATCGATTTTTATGTGACTCCCAAGAATGTGATATTCTATAAAGAAAGTAAACACACTAAATGTTAATAATAAAAAGACAAAGTGTTTTGTGAAGCCATGTTAGTAAGAAAACTGAACTTGATATGATAAACTGGGAACAGATTGAAAGAAAAACTGAAAAATATATACCAACACTTTTAAAATTGCATCGGGAATTCTGAACATATACTGTTGTGCTGCTTTTCAAATTTTTGTCATTTTTCTGTTGAATTGTATGTGGCATAAGTGCGAAGCAATTGATGCTTAATAATAAAGCTAAAAAGACCAAAAAAGGGGACTAGTAGGACTGAATATAACAGTAAATATAGACAGCGAGCTTAAAAGAACCTTAATAAACCCCATTAAAATCTGAAACCTTTCAGATTTGTTTTAATGGCGGGCCCTACCCATTTTAGGTTTTTGAAGACACCTATCGTTGCCTTATATTGAAGGGACAGACAATTTATATCCATGCCTTCTCCGGAATTCGGGCCCGGGCCCTTCTGTGCGATCCATAGTGAGAGAGTCGCTAACCACTTTACCGTCTAGACGACATGCTGAAAATGTAAGATTTCGTGTCCTACTTGTAGTGTTTAAACATCGGTTTTTTTTTTGTAAAAAAACGATTTAAATTTTATGATCTTTCTGTACTTGTTTCTTCAAGAATGAATTATTCGCAATGAGAGTTTTTGAATGCATACTGAATTTGGTTTCGTAATATTTTAACGTTTCTGTATGCTGTTTTGTTTTCCCATTATCTTTGGTGCTGAAGTTATTAAATAATTAGGAAATGCTTAGGATTAGCTTTAATGTGCGAATTTTGTTAGTTGTTTTGATTTAATCTGTTAAATCGGAATCGTGATCATTTTAATTTGAAAATAAAAGAGAGTTTGGAAATGTTACTAAGTACTACGCTGTTGTGTATATTTATGTAAGTACGTCATTTATGAATAGAGGTTACGAAATGGTGCTACTTGTTGTAAAACCTCACATTACTTATAAGTACAGAAATTGCTTAAATGCTTGCAATGTATAAAAAGACAAAATTATTATTTATTTGAAATGACAGAACCTGTTTGATGCTTGAAAATAGTATTCTTATATGTGTCATATAATAAGGTAGTAGAAAATAATGATGATGATTTATTATACTATTATTTTTCATTTTAGAATGTCATGTAATTATTTTACACATTGGGATAATCCGTGAACATGTAAAATAATATTTTTAATACGTAGTCGGAATATTGCACATAAGTGTTGTGTCTTCTAATCACAACACTTATGTGCAATGTTCTGACTTATTATTGCACATAAGTGTTGTGTCTTGGTTACTGCACTTTTGTTAGTTGGGACGGTTACCGTTATATTTTATAACAAGCTTTCCATGTGTCCATATATTGATTAAAAAGAAATTGGCGTATGTAAAAGATGAATTTGTTTTAGAGTTTAAAAATATTGTTATAATTATTTCAATTCATTTCCTAATAGGATCGAAATGATTTTGTAATTACCTAGAAATGATTTTTTGATTGAAGTAAAATAATCTTAACAAGCATCGAAATGATTTTATGATGGAAAAAAAATCACCGAACAATATAATATTGATTAACACTTAATATTGTAAATTTTTGTAACTTTATAAAATAGACAGCAACACTTGCTTTTTCACGATGGGGACGACGATTTAAACTCCTATCTTATTTATTTTAATTGCTAAATTTGTAGTAGAGTTCTATATTTCTTACAAATAGTTATTTTAATTTGTTAGCAGTTTCTGTCTTTTCTGATTTCCCTCCCGTTCCCTTGCCAGTCTGTAAATCAGTTAGGGTAAACTAGAGTGTATTTCAACAAAGCATGGTTTCGCTATTGAGAGCGCACGTTGTTAATTTTACCAGCTGTTGAACTTTGAATCCGGACTTTGCATTTTTGGCGCGAAATTATTATCTTGCCGATATCGGTTTTTGAGTCAACCTGCTAGGTTAAGTCGAATTGTGTAGTTTAGCACTACTATTTACCTTTGAATTTACCTGTTACATTATCTTTTAAAGTTCCTCAGCGCAAGTAGCTGGTGACTGTGTAAGTCCGTGCCGTCTGTAAAATATTGTGTTCAATAAAAGTCTTTTACACCCCTCCCCCTCCATCTTTAAGTCTTTGAGAAAAGTCGCAACTTAGACTTTTAAGTAGATGTAGTTACAGTATATATTAACAAAGAAGACTAGGTCCAACAAATTAATTAAAATAATTATCTTCGTTTATTTTATAAGGTATTTCTCTTGTCTTCTTAGCATGTCTTCGTGGTGTAGTGGTCAGCACACTCGACGCGTATTCGAGAGACCCGTGGTTCGAGTCCCGGCAAAAATGTTGCTCATTTTTCATTTCCTCTGCTTACAAAAAAATCCTAATGACTCTACAATGTCAGTACTTAGATTCAGTATGTGAAGCAAAAATATCATACTGTTAAAGTATAGTTAATTATTACAATGCAATGGCATCATCATTATTATTATTACAATCCCATTAGCGGCATTTAATCAAACCACCGTTATCAGGGAATGTCCGTTAAATAGGAGTGCATAAGTCTCCTGCTTCAAGGATCCAGGCATTCAGGAATTGTCCATTAATGTGGAGCGTCTTTTGTTTCGACAGTGCTGTACATATGGATGTTAATTGACTTTCCAGTCATTAAAACAGAACCTTGTTGACAGTTTGATTTGATATTCTTTCCCATATAATTAGATATTCTTTCCCATATAATATATTACTTTCCATTATATTAATAGTAGGTACATTTTATGTAGTTTGCTTTGGTAGTATGGCAAGGAGTTTATTGAGAGGACAGGCGTCACGTAGCGAAAGTATGAATCACGTCCTTCAATATTGATCTGATTGCGTTTCTTATCAATTTCCCAAGCAAAATTAGCGTAATTTCCGCTGCTATGTATTTCTAAGGTAATAGTCATCACAGTCGTAAGGCAACGTTTTTATCATTTATAACGGTTGCCTTCAACTAATTTCGGGAACTTGCATCGATGCTTAGTATGAAAAAAACTTCACGAATTATTTTTATCATTAAATCTTGAAGATAAATGCTCCTTTTATGAAATGACATTACGAAAAATATAGCTATATGCATGCGCTAAAGAATTCTTAATATTTAAACTCTTCTTTTTCTCCGCTTAGTTTGAATGGGTAAAAAAAATTATTTAAGAAGTTATTTCCTGGAATGCTATAAAATGAATAAAAAGTACTTGAAACTTGTTAGTCTGGGGCGAAACGCGTTAAATAGCTCATTAAATAGAAGATTTTAAATGTCGACTTTGTGAATACTTCGCCAACTTGACGCGTAAATGAGGTTTCCCGGGCAATTTAACGGAAGAGGGAGAAGGGAGGAAAAAAATTCTGAAATAAAAATTAACTACAGTTAATATTCCGCAAATAAAGGAAAAGGAATATAAGACGTTTTAATTTTCCGACGCCTCCTCGCTAACTTCCTCCTAATGCGTTAGATGGTGATTTCTTTTCTTGATTGCCAAGGGAGAAACATATCAGAAAATATTCTCTAAGTCGCCTCTTATCTCTTTCAACTTCTCAATTTTTCTTTCTACTTCTCCTCAATGCAGTATTTTACTTTCTTTCAAATAAAATGTCTGCTGCCTCTTTTCTGAAGAAAGTGCAGTTTTGTTATTGCGAAGGCCAACATGATTTTGTCAATAGTGTGTCTGCTGCCCCGTGTGTTTGCATTTTTAGTGAAACTTAAAAAGCTAATGCATTTGTGATAATTTGGCAGTTTGGATGTTGAATATTTCTAAGTGTTGGTTTTATTTTGCTTTTCCTTTTTAAGTGTCTTTTCTCATTCTATCAGCCGTTGTTAGTGGACTTTTGTTTATCTTAAATCTCTCTGCCTTTTTTTGAAATGCATAACTTCATTATTCTTTCGTTTATTCAGTATAAAATATCTGTCTACGTCACTATTCGTATTTTACATAAATCTCTGTTTTGCATGTGATTTGTATAAATAAATAACTTTTTTAATGGTATCACATCACTTCACGCTATGAAATTTCAAATGGTTATAGAAACATTGTATAATGCGCAAATAAGGAGTTTAATTAATATCATAACATTAGGCTATTAGCCATGCCATTTTATGCCGGAAATATTTTATATTTTAATAGCAAAGTAATTTGATGCAAATACAAAGGAGTTTGACATTAAAAATTCATAACTGTAGTAATGGTCTAAATAATTATTAAAATTTGCAGCTATTGAAAATTATCAATATTTTTAAGGGATTGATTTTGCCCCTTTATTTTTAACTCTTTGATACTTTGCAAGATATATAATTGTTTACAAAAAATTATTACGTAGAAGCTGCTTGACATCTATAGACACACAAGCATATATATGCATATATATATTAATGAAGTACCTTTTCACCTATGATGATATTTACTAGTAAAAACGTCCAAAAATTGTTCTCTTTTTTATTATTCTATTGAATTTCCTCAATGCAAAATTACAAAGATTTTTCCTGACTCGCAGGTTGTCACGCAAATAATCAACAGTCGGCCTGTAACTTAATAACGGGATACCATTTCTTCCTACGCTCATCTTAAAAGGTACAAAAGGGTTAAAATTAACAGGTAATTCGATGTTATCTCAGGAGTTTACTGTAGACAGTGTTCAAATTTTATCCTATTAGTTGACAAATGAATATATCACTTCTTCAGTGAGTAACATGCGAGGGGATCAAGAGAAGCTTTCTTTGAGAAAAATTAGGGGTATATTCGATTTCTTAAATACAAAACTTAGTCAGAAAATAGTTGTAGAAGTTGGTAATTTTGGGATGCATTTGAATGATTTGTGTAGTCAAAACCATTATGACGCCAATATATATGAGGGAAAACACTGGAGCATAAAGACGTTTATTGTATTTAAGCAGGGCCGGCGCCAGAGCTGGTACAACCGATGGAACTCGTTGCACTGGGTGCCAGAATTTAGGGAAACAAAAATTTTAGAATTATGTGCCAACAAAATTTAGGGACGGCGAAATTTTTAGAATTTAGGGAACGCACTGGTTACAGATTAATTGCGTCAAAATTTTTAGAATTTATGGAAGCACCGGGCAGCAGAATTTAGGACCCTCAAAGATTGCACCGGGCTTCAAAATGCCTAGCGCTGTCCCGGGATTTAACGCACGCTCTTACCACTTTTTGAAGTTAAGGCTAAATAAGAAATAAAACTAAATGTACCTAGATAATTCCCTCCTTTTTTTCTTTACTCTCCCGTGTGTTACAGAAGTTGTATATTTTTTAATGTGTGTATTATTATCACCATCAACAGATAGATGGATGTTATGAAGAATGTTTCTTCCAAATTTCTGCCAAAGAAAATTTTAAATACAATCTAGTAAAGCGTATTAAAACAATAGCGCTGATTAAATATCAGTTTTTTATGTTGAAGTATTTTATATTCTTTAGTTGCTATAAAAAATAAAGAGAATGCGAAAAGAACGCATTGCTGTCAACAAAAATTGAAGTTCATCATTCACTAAAATTTATACTGTACATGTAGTATACGCAGGCTAATTAAAAAATATCAAAAAATAAATAAATAAATAAAATGCCTTTACATTGTCAAAAATGTAAAGGCTGGTAGACAAACTAAGGAAATTTTGTAATGAAATATGTGCGCCGAAATGGCGTTTTGGAGTGGTACAAGGTTGCTTATAAGCGGTAAATAAAAACGCAGCAACTGCTCAGAAGGGTACTGGGGAATCTTTCTCTATACCTTCTTTAAATAGCTTTCCGCTTAGACAGATAGCCCTAGTGTGCTGTACAAAAATCATATAAACCAATTAAACTAGTCCATTGCGCTAGGCTACAATCTAAATCTAATGGACCTTCCGCAATTTTGACGGTCTTCGAAATTTGTCACTGAAGGCCAACACCGGGAATGAACACCGATAATGGGATACGGCTAAGTTGACCTTACTGTGCTTTTTAAGGCTTTTTAATGGTGATTTTAAAGAAAACTTAAAGATGACCATCAAAAAGACACAATGGAAAACATATTGCAGGGGAAAAAAAACAAATATTTGCTAAGGATGAAAAATCTCTAACTGGACGTTTTCATAAAGTATAAAATCCCAGGATGTACAGCAAAATCTAGCTTAATCGGCAGAGTGAAATAAAATAATATGAAATGAGAAAATTTGTAAGTAGTCATTTGTAACATTTTTAGATTGTTTTTGGAAGTAAATATAGTGTACTGTTACAACAAAATTATATGTTATAAAACGCAGAAGGTACGTGACTTCTGAATTTTTAATTTTACCCTTTTTTCCAGGTATATTAAACCCTATTTATGGTGCAGATTTCATTCTTTGCAAGCGTCCACATCCCTTCAGGTAACGAAATTATTCTGAATACATAGATGTTTCTCGAGTTGACATGTAATACCTTGTATCCAGAGTTGCAGCGAGATTGAAATGTTTCGAATGACACAATAACGAGACTAATCAGTTCGAAATGGCGCTGTCTCAGTAAATTCCTCAAATGCAATGAAATAGCAATTAATGTTATCAAGATATGAACATTAATCAAGAGATACGAAACGAGAGCTCTGTTTGCTATTCGAGAGATAATGATTGCCATCAGTAGTATGGTTTAGTGCATGAAAAGTAACTGCTTGATATTCTGCATGGTAAAAAATAAAACCCAAAAGTAATCCTAACGTGAGAAGTTTAGTTCAGCTTGGCAGTATTTTGCTATTATAAATGATATGAAAGAACTAATGTTATAAATGTGTAATTTTTTTCCTGGTATATATGATACGAACGAATACCAATTTCAAGGGTTAATGCTGTAAATTCGACCGTGTTCAGAAACCCGTAGATAAAATAGCAAGCTTAACTGATGTGACCCATGCGTGGAAAAGAAATAGCAGAGAGCTAGTTCAAAGAACATTTCATCACAAAGTCTTTTAACTTCCTAATTATTCGGTCAAAAGTAGCTCGTTAAATTTGTATTTTATGTAAGATATAACAAAAATGCGATGGCTGCTTTAAGAATAATTGGCTACCTCAAGTTAAGGATTCTAGACTTATGTTTTCCCCTCTAAATTCATATATTCTCTCAAATTACTGCGCATTAAAATATCACATATATGTCAGAACTATGTAAGATTGAGTTCAAAAGGAAGAGAAATTTTGATTAATCTAGCTGAGGAAAAAGTTGTATAGTGGGGAACATTTAAGATGCCTTAAAAGTAAAAGTGAAAATTTATAGTAGTCAATACGGGAAAAGCATTGAAATTAAAGAAGCTGCGAAAAAATAATAAATTAATCACCCCTATCTACTGTTTCAAACAGAACTTGATAAAGGGCAAATATTTAAAACGTTAACTCAAGCTGATTAATGAGCGCTGAATATCTTGTTTAGTTCCTCTCGATACTGTAAGACTCTAAACATTTGTAAACTAATTTCCTTTTATAACCAAAACTAACATAAGTAAAAGACTCACTTGGCCTTTTTAAATAGTTTTAATTAACAAAACACAAATAAGATAAAACATTACAATTAAAGGCGTTATAATTACACATTTAAGTTACAAATTAAATCTCGGGGAACAACATCTCGGGGAAACAGCACGCAAAGTTCATGACTTCCGCACATCGACTGAAGGCTAGAGTCTTTATTTGGCTGGTATTTATTCCGGCGCCCGCTAGGTGGCGCTCGTTGAGCCGTGGGGTTACACTTTTAGAAGAATTACTTCTCGGTAGTCTTACATTGTTGAAGAGCTTTCTCGGCATGTTACCCTCACTGTTTGAATTAAAATTACAGTTGTAAAAATCTGAAAGATTTCAGATTTTAAATTACTTTCAAAGGGACGTTTTTTGTGTTACCTTTATTTATTAAATATCGTGTTCTTCGCACTTAAACCATAAAATTGAGTTCAATAGCAATGTCGCAAAATAATTTTAAAATGAACCTATCTTTAGAATTTCCGATACACAGTTCTGCACGTTGGAGATAAAAAGGCTTTTTTTTTCCCGTAGAGTTTTGCCATTGCTCGCTTTTAAATCGTTGAGTTTGTTACTCAAAAATTCGTTCAAGTTTTACAAAATATGTGTGTATTTAATTATGGCAAAGCACACTAGGGCTATCTGCCTAAGGGGAGGGATGCCTTTCGTGGAGGACTTTCTAAGGGAAACTGGCTCGTATACTCGTTACACATGGGGAAAACGACGAGAACGCCCATGCAGCCAGCCCGTTCGCGGGATTCGAACCTCGGACCGAACTAGCAGTGTTCAGCGACTTTACCGCTCGGCCGCTGGTGGGCCTTACAAAATATGAAAACGATAATAAAACAAATTTCAAATTTCGTCTTCCACATGCCCATATTCGTAGGAGGATTACGTCATTCAAAATTCGATGGCTTTATGTACCGTTGTTTTATCACAATGCTAGAAATATACATACATTTATGCAGATTTTTCATTATTTAATTTCTTCAAATATAATGCAGGACTCCTAATATTTGATAGCAACAGTTTGAAAAGTGGAACGGACATTTATAGTGATTCAACTCAAAATCGCAAAACGAATAAAATAGTCCTTCAGGGACAATGTCCCTTTGGACTTAAAAAAAAAAAAAAAAAAAAAAAAAAAAACTTATTATAAAGTAAAATGTGCAAAATAGACAAAGTAAAATTAAAACATATAAATTACAAAAATATAGTAAATTAAAAGAAAAATTTCTAAAATTTTACATAGAAACTACATAAGTATATGTAGTATTTATGTACCCTATATACTTATATAATACTATATAGGTATACACTGTATAAGTATATACTGTAAATTTACAAATATATATGAGAATTTATAAGTATGAGGTTGTTCAATAAGTTCGCGGAACGGAAATAAAGGAACCAATTTTTATTTGTAAAAATGACTTTATTTTTCAACGTAGTTTCCCTCAACTTCAATACACTTATTCCAACGGTCTTCTAATTTATGGATCCCTTGACTGTAGTGGTTTTTCGGCAGCTCTGCAAAATACCCCTCCACGGCAGCTATTACCTCTTCGTTTGAAGAAAATCGTTTTCTACGGAGATATTGTTTGAGGTGTGGGAAGAGCCAGAAGTCGGAGGGAGCTAAATCTGGTGAATAGGCTGGATGTTGCAACAATTCGTACTTCAATTCAGTTATTTTAACAATGTTTTTTGAGCTGTGTGCGCAGGTGCGTTATCTTGGTAGAAAATGATTTTCTTCTTCTGTAATCCGGGTCTTCTTTCACGAATGTTTTCGTCTAATTGATTCAAAAGGTTACAATAATAATCCGAATTAATTGTTTCGCCAGTTTGAAGGTAATCTAGAAACAAAATTCCTTTCGCATCCAAAAAACTGATGCTAACACCTTCTTGGCTGATTTTTGCACACGAACTCGCTTCGGCGCCGAAGAGCCGGGCTCACACCCCTCCTTAGCCTCCTGTTTTCATTCAGGATCATGATGGTAAACCTAAGTCTCATCCATTATGATAAATCGACGGATAAAGTCGCTTTTAATCTTCTTAAAACGCTCGAAGTGTTGCTGGCAATGTCGCATCCGAATGTGTTTTTGCTCCATCGTTAGAGAATGCGGCACCCATTTTGCACAGAGTTTTTGAAACCCAAATTAAGACTCAAAATATTGCTCATTCTGCCCAATGAAATGCCTAAAGCCTCTGCTAAATCTCTTTCAGTCAATCGACGGTCTTCCAATACCATATCTTTTATTTTTCCGATGATTTCCGGTGTTGATGCAGTTTTTGGACGTCCCTCTCGCGGATCGTCTTCAAGGCTGGTACGACCACTTTTGAATAAACTAGCTCGCTTGCAAACCATTTTTTTTGAAGGAGCAGATTCACCCAACACATTCACCATTTCTGTATGAATTTCCATTGCCTTTAAACCTTTCTTTACAAAGAATTTGATAACTGCACTTTGCTCAATTTTATCCATACCTGAAAAAAGCCACAACACGTTAGATATAAAGGGCGGTTAAACAATGAATAAATTAACAGATAGAAATGAAACTTTTGACGTGTTCCTAAGAAAGAACAAATATGAAAATGGCGTCGTAATTTTAGGTCTAATATTGACGAATAGATGGCGCTCCGCGGACTTATTGAACAACCTTATATATTGCAAATACATAAGTATATATGAAAACTATATTTAGAAATTGTGTAAGTGGCGAATCCGATGAAACAGGCAAATCAGAGGACTGAAGAAATAACATACGTCAAAACAGCAGAACCACAGAAACAGTGCGGTATTCTGACGGTACATAGAATTAACACTTATGTATTATGCTTTTACTGCAGGACCTGAAGAATAAATTAAAATACTACAAATGAAAATTTTAAATATATACTATTCAAGTGATTAAATATAGATTAAGAAACAGTCGGCAAGACAGAAAAGAGGAAATCTTTAGTTAGCTTCCTTTGTGAATGTTAAGTCTGCGCAGGGTACTTCTCAAACCACATCTGCAGAGTTTGGCACTGGCTGGTCAAAAAATGCCCACTTAAGTATAAACATACTTGAAACTGGGAAACTTTTCCTATTATCAACCGAATTAGAGTTGCGGGATTAATTAGAGTTAACACAGTGATTAATTAGAGTTGCGGGAGTTAATTGTGTTTTGTATTAGAAGATTCCTTTCCATAGCTTTCCATTTTAATTGCATTGCATATACAAGCAAAAAAAATATCTTAAGTTTTTAAGTTAATTGATTAGAATCATATTTCATGCATTCTAGATAATCTTTTTCACTTTAGTCGTTTTATCTGGTCTGCTGCCGACCGTCTAAAATATCATTTATTGGAATCGTTATAATCGTTATAAGTATTAAAACCTCCTTCTTCTTGAAGGTCTTCGCAGTGGTTTAAGGTTGTCTGCGTTAAATTTTTATTGCAAGACTAACTACCAGAATTTTTTAAACATTGTATGTAATTTCTCACTTAATACTAAAGTAATGGTTTTCCCGAATTAATACTTCCCATTCTATTATACTTCTGGATGCTAGTCATATTTTATCACTTCTTTTCTTGCCGTCATAAATATAGCAGCCATTTATGCACAACAATGGGTCGTTAGTGAAGATGGATTGTAATTTTATTCCTACCTATTACACACCGTTGAATTTTATTTTGTCACATAGACAGGAACCTATTGTTTTAATGGCGTCTTTTTATTTTTCTACCTAAGTCTGTTCTTAGAAATTATTAGCTGAAATCGTTTTATCTTTCTTCGGATTTAATTTGACTCAACCAAATTTTTCACCAGTGTCTAGTTTGTATATATGATTTATATGGATGATCTGTCGACTATACTTTTATTCCCACATATTAGTTCTAAGGAGTTGTGTGTACAGTCAAACCAGCTGATCTCCTGGCATTCCAAAAGTTTTTAATTATAGATAAACGTCACTATCCTAAGTTTAAAAAAAAAGTATGCAACAACTCTCTTCCTACGCCATATATCATTGTCAAGTTCCTCATGCTGCTTAAATTTAATGAACTTTTACATGCTGTACAATATGTTCAAAAGGATTCCACTTCGTAATTTTATAAATTGTAATAACTTGCTCTGCTATACCACTTTAAAGTACCTTTTTTAAAATTCTGTTGGTTTCTTGTCAAAATTAATTTTTGTATTCCCAAATCCCCGAGATCTCAGAATCTTACGATGTTTCTTGATGTTATTCTCAAACGTTAGGGTCCTTTGAACGCTTATTTAGTAGGAGTAGTACAGTTCATTATAACATTGCGTTCCCAGTAATTATTATATTTATCTCATTATGCTTATCTGTCATTTTTGCTACATTAAAACAAATGTTCTCAATTTAACTTATGAATTTCAAATTGTACTGAAATTGTATTGTAATCTCATTATGTCCTAAATCATTATTTTTAATAAGTACTGAATGCGGGAGCTTTAGAAGCTCATCTTGCTCGGCGGAACTCAGCACTTTTGTGTGTGAACTCTTATAAGGCTTATAATTTTATTTTTTTATAGTTAGTTAGTATGGAAAGGCTTTTCCAGTTAACCAATGGTACATTGCTTTGTCTCCCCCATACTTTAACCTGTACTTATACAGTGAAACCAATTTGTTGAAGATTTGACCCGATATATTGAAATATATGGAATGCTATGATATCCAAAATAATAATAATAACATGAATGATTGCACAATTTTACCTCAAGTAGAAATATGATATAAAAACTTTCTCATAAATAAATGGATCTGATGTAAAATTGATACTATTCGAGTTATTAAATAAAAAATGCATACTTCGTTAAACTGTCATTTATACGTGAAAGTAATTTGTAATTTTAATACTTTTTGTTGGTTTCCGAATTTTATTTTCAGTTTCATGCATTTTATTACTTTATATTATATTTTAGCAGTAGTTTGGCTTTTAGTTGCTGACGGTTTTTTTCTGATATGGTAATCATCTGCTTAATTATTCGGTTTTGAGTTCTACTTCTTCGTTGTCATGTGCGTTGTAACTGTGCAATTTTTCGATATATGCAGAACTGATTGGTGGGACATTTAGTTGCACACATTTTTTTAATTCAAATGGTTTAGCTAAACTTATCACTTCTCATTTAAAGTATTGAGGTATCTTACAGCTGCAAGTTTTTCTTTACCGTGCTTCATGTTTCAGTGACAAAATGAAGACATTTATCTCCCACACAACACTGATCCCTCTCAAACGATAATGATTAGAATTAGACAAGTGCGAAATTTGATTATATTTATATCTTGGCTTTTTTTGTTTCATTTGTATAATTATACTTTTGCATACTTTTGCAGTTTTATTGTTTTATTGTTATTCATATTCACTAAAGTCCTTTGGGCAACCATTAATAGTAGACTTACTAACAATTTCAACAATATTTTAAATAACGCAGATATTAATGCTTTGGCTTATTTTTATTTAAAAAAAATCAATTTTGTAAAAATAACGGAATGTAACTTTTTACATATTCCTCCGGTCCCTATACATATGTTTAGGAAACTTTTGTGCGCATTATAAAAAATAAAGTACAAAACGTTTGACCCCCCCTTAAAACAAAAAGTATTAAAGTCGGGGATACAATTCTATGTCTCCCGTTCGACTAGACTGATTGACGAAATTTAACGTGCGTTTTTCATGTCTCGAAAGCGCGACTTAGATTATGTATTAGATTTACATGTATTAGCATTGTTCTAACATAGGTATTTTGACTCAGAATCGGACTTTTTCTTAAATGACATAGCGATTTTTTTCCATGTTTCGATTTAAGATTCAAATTATGTTGAAATGTCAAAATAGCTCTCAAAGTTTTAGCTCCTCACTGTTAATTGAATTTGGTATATATTAATATCTCTTTTTTATTAAACTTACTTGATTCCTTCTCTCGCAGTTCGAAATTTAGGTTCCAATCTAAATAAAATTCGTATATATTTTCTGATTTATTTTTAAATTTCTATTTTTTAGTAATTTTTATAATTTTTTCTTAAAAACTTTTTGAATTATAGCCTATAAAATTTCCTCACCACCTTATTAAAGTAGATGTGTTTCTATGGATACCTGCAAAAAATTTTAAGAGTTTTTTATTCGAAATTTTCAAAGATATACATGAATTTACATATTGGCACGTTTTAAAATTTGGCATATTTGTTATAAACGATAATAACGCCAAATGTGGTTTACGCACTTTGTTAAAATTATTTGAAAGAATCACTTTTTCTCACGCCTGCACAACGAAGGGAAAAGGTAACTAGGTTATCATAAATTAAGAATTTCGCCAAGTGAATTATTCTTGACGCGAACTGAAATAAATACACCAAGATATTTTTTTTTAATTTCTCGGTAAGTTTCACAACAAATTTTTAAAAAATTAATATTTAGACATAATTTAAGTTGTAGAATCGAAATATGTAGATAAACATCGGTATGTCATTTAAGAAAAAGTACGATTTCATCTCTATACCTGTGTTAGAACAATGATATTCTGATTTATATTCGAAGTCGCGCTTTCGAGACATGAAAAACACAGATTTCGTGAATCGGCCTAGTAGAACGTGACCTATAGAACTGTCCCCCCCTTTTTTTTTCTAGATTATACAAGAATGTGAAATAATTTGGCAGAGCTAGGCAATAGCTTTTATACAAACGCTCCGAATGTCAATCTCTTTTGTATTTTCAGTGAAAAAAGCTGGTTATAGAACGCTCATGTAAAGAATTTTTAACGCGAGTCTTATTTTTCTTACGTTTGCATTTAACCTTTTTATGAACATACTAAATAAAATTTTCCAAAAATCTCGAAGAATTCTTGATTAACTAATCAGTTATACGCAGATTATTCCTCTGATTTTGCAATTTTAGTCCCGTTCTCTCTCGCTATCTGAGTTAATGCAATATCTCTGTCAAGCGACAAAAGATATTGAAAAATTATTGACCTTTGGGGTTTGTATAATTTTTGATTCTGTGCTCAGAATGTGCTTCACTTAAATAATCTTCTGCTGCACTGAATCTATGGCTATTTTATTTAAAATAAGGGTCCTGACACTAAAATAACTTGAATTGCCGACTATTCATTTCTAACTTCGTGCGAGATTAAATTATTGCTGTGACTTGGCAAATATAAAAGAATAATAGATTATTTATTTAGTGACTGAATAAATAATCTGTAGAATCTCTTTCTATTTTATGATTTTGTTTGAGAATTGGATTTTGTTTGACTTGCGATTTGTATTCTGATCGTACTGTCTGCGATATTTTGCAGACCCCTAAGATAAACATACGATGGTATCGGATGAATGTTTTAAAATTGGATTTCTGGTCGAATACGGGATTTGTGTTTATCGATAATAGTACATATATTTTAAAAGAAAAGTAGTCCTTTCTTGTGTGACAGACATTTTTGTATTATTAGTAACGTTGCATTTGTGAATATTTCAAGCTTTTAAAAGAAAAGTAGTCCTTTCTTGTGTGACAGACATTTTTGTATTATTAGTAACGTTGCATTTGTGAATATTTCAAGCTTTTAAAAGAAAAGTAGTCCTTTCTTGTGTGACAGACATTTTTGTATTATTAGTAACGTTGCATTTGTGAATATTTCAAGCTTGCATTGGTTAATAAATTTATTCATGTAGGGAGAAATACTGAGTTCAGTAAAAGTTAGAAATGGGACATTTCAATCCTCGAATAACTCGCATCTTGTGGATGATTTTGGCAACTAGATTTTTTGGGGGATCATTCAAATCTTTCGAATCCTAACTTTAAAATAATTTTACTCAAAATTTTCAAAGAACACGATTCTATT
The DNA here is from genome assembly GCF_044657685.1 of Stegodyphus dumicola. Lineage (NCBI taxonomy): Eukaryota > Metazoa > Arthropoda > Arachnida > Araneae > Eresidae > Stegodyphus > Stegodyphus dumicola. The sequence goes on along the minus strand of NC_140772.1, from coordinate 113,221,896 downwards.
CCAATAACTTCGTGGCGTTCTTCAGTGCCTCGTATTTTTTATTTCCTGGAGAGAATTTAACATACTGTATTGTTGTTGCTGCTTATGCTCACTTGTCTGACTTGAGTAAGCCCAAGCTCACGAAATTCCTCGTGGCAATGAGCGCCAGAATACGTCTGCCGTTGGCAACAGCCTTGAGCACCATTCAGGTGGTAGTACGATTTAGCTCAGTTCCGCCCCCAATTTTGATGGAAAGCACCCCTAGAGCACGGGTCCGAAGGTCTCCCACCCTTCTTCCCTTCCACCTAACCACACGAGAGGACTTTCGTCTCGCAGCATATTTAATATGCCACGATGCCGCATCGACACTCTGCATTTACAAACATCCATGACTTCTCCGAGATTCGAACCCGGGCCCTTCGGCACGTCAGTCAGCGACGCTAATCACTATACTATATCGGTTGGGAGGTGAATTTAGCATTCTATGTTTAGTGTTCTTAAAATATTTCTGCCCCTTTACACTTGTTTTATATTTTAAAAACTTTACGCAAAAATCTTGTAGCTATTATTCAAATATATTTTATCAAATTATATATTCATAAAATTAAGCTCTTATCACTTCTTTTATTAAATTTCCCTTTTATCTTCTTAACAAATATATGCGTATCTTTAAAGACCGTGTATTCTTAAATTCATTCACCATTTTGCCTTAATTAAAAATTTTAATGCAAGATTTTTCTTTTACTATTCTGATATGAAGGAATACCTGGAAAAATTCAAGAAGCTTTTAGAATTTGGATTCGGAAAAATTTCAGGATTCATTCAGTCTCTACTTCGTAATATTTCTCGGCAGCAATAATTTTTTGTAATTAACGTAATTAATTAAAGAAGTTTAAGAAGCTATGTATAGACTTTCATTACCAGATCATCTTTGTTTATGGCATTAAATATTTATTTGACATATGTATAATATATATCTCGGGTAACATATCACGAATAGTTGTGAGTATTCTTAGATTAAAGAACTGAAAAATTACAATTTTTCATGACTGTACCATCTGCTAAAAAGTCGAAGCCAATTTACTTCAATTATTTGTGCAAATTTATTTGCTCTTCGGCATTTAAACAGTACTAACTTCTGCTTTAATTTTCCTCTCATCTCAAACAAGAATCAACGACAACGCGACCAACTGAACTGCGTTGAAATAGTTTTATACCAAATCTGCATTTGTCGGAAATGATGTTATTTGTTGTAATTACATTTTTTCCTCTCACAAATGTATTCCTTTTAATTTCACTTTTACTTCGAGAAACGTAATTCGTTTAAGCTTTTGCATAATGGGGGAGGATTTATAAGTGGAGTTCCTCTTCTTTCAAAAGAAAGGAATTTGGTAAAGTTTTTATTTTTAGTCTATGTCTAAAAGGCATTATGTTTCTGGTGAATAAAATGGAATGACTTTCAATTTGCATTTTTTTCCCTTTGCAATTTTTGCTTCTTTTATTTTTGATGCATTTGTTGCAGAAAAGCTTCTCTTTTCGCTAAAATTATTAATGTCATTTGCTGGTGACAAAATTTACGTTTGTTTACATATGGCTGAAAATTTCTATGAATATTCTAAGTAAAAGCATAGCATCGGAAGATTTGGAAGTGGAAAATGGTGAAAGTGGTACTCGATATTAACAAGTTGGCAGTTAAATGGCAAGAAATGTTTACTTGGGGCAGCAACAAAGGGCATGAAATTTCCTTAGAAATAAAAGGTTGCATTAAAAGAAAACATTTTCATTTGATTATTGTCGCATTTTTTATGTTTAATTTATGAAAGCCACATTTATGAATAACTCTGTAGTATCTTTAATAAATTTCCCGGGCTCGTTTTCATTCTACAAAATTTCAGTTTTAATCGGACTGCAATGTAAAAATAATAGTTTGGAGCCAGGACTTGATAGTACAGGTAAAAGTATGGGAGAAACCAGCGACGTACCATGGGTCAACTGGCAATGCCTTCCCATACTAACTCTTTAGAAAACTGAAAGCTTTATAAGAGTTTACAAAGAAAGGTTAAGGAAATGAGTAACTGAAGCTTTCAAAAGGATTGAGAGTTTACCTATTATGGTACATCATGCAATCTCACCATACACCCTGCATCTAGTATTTATTAGAAGGATATAAAGATTTAGGAATAAAATTTAGAAGATTTAAGACATAAAGAGATTACAATGTAGTTTCAATACAATTTGATATTCAATAATTAAATCGAGCATCTGTTTTGGTATGACAAAAATAAGATAAACATAATAAGCAACAAATAACAGAATGAGATTAATTTAATAGGTACTGGGAACACGACGTTATAATGATCTGTAATAATAATAATAATAATAAAGAGGTGTCCTTGGGGGTTGTTATTACAATTTATAAAGTTCACAAGTGGAATCCTTTTTATCCAAGTGGAATCCTATTCACAGGATGTAAATGTTCTTTAAATTTATGCAGTATGAGAACTTGTACTTGACAAGGGTCAAGGCCGTAAGAAGAGAGTCGTTGCATATTTTTTGAAACTTCGGATACTGATGTTTATCTTTAATTAGAAGAACTTAATGGTATAGTTTAGCCATCTAGAAAAGAGACTAGGTTATGCCTTGTGGTGGCTGACGATCTTACTTTAGGTAAGTCGGTTTAGGTAAGTCGGGATTTATGGCCCATGCTATATAGAATTTGGATTATTTCATTTTCAATTTTGGATGGGTTCTATGTGAGTCTTCCCGCAGTAAAATGAACTCACCTTCCTAATCAAGAAAGACTCTTGTGGTGATGTATGGACTCGGACTGCATGCTATCGCTTCGTCATTGAAGCCAGAAGATAATTTCCGTTGATAGTCTTCGTTGACCGCGCAAGTTTAGCATGCAGTGATATAGTGGTGGTGTTTTTTTGTTTTGTTTTGTTTGTTTGTTTGTTAATTCTTCTCAAATCTAAAAGACAGCTTAGTAGAAATTACGCAGAACTTTTCAGAATAATCAACACATTTTGTCATTGGGAAATTTTAACAGAATAACCGTATTTGTAATCTTTTGTTGTTAAAATTCTGCTTATTGATAAAATATGATCTTATGTAAATTCAGTATTATTTTTTGCCATTAGATTCGCCGCTTCGACTGAGTGCTGCGATTGGTTCAGTAAATTTCTTCCACTAGGTAGACATATAGATGAAAATATAATACGTGAGGTGTACTTTCTGATTCTGAAGAATAAGAAATTAAATGTAGGCATCTTGAAAGAGTTTTCCTTTTTTCCCAGCTTTATTTAACGTGTTTTTTCCTGGTTGTTTATGTCAAATTTTCAAATAATTTTTCGATCGATCCCATTTTCTCAGAATTTTTGCCATATACACATTAGCTATGACAAATGCTATATTTCGCAGAATACATTTTTTTCCCAAAATTCTGTGGAGAATTTTTTTCAAATTAGTGTTGAAACTTCTCTCATATATCTGTGTTTAATACTCAATCTAATCATCGCCATAAACCCTCCTAGATTAGATTAAAAAATCATCTTCTAAATGATGTTTTTAAAGTAGTAAACGAATTATTATTTTTTTTTCAGAAATTGTTCTACGTATATAATATATTGTATATATCTTAATCCATCAATGTTATCATTTGCTAACATTGATGGATTTTTAAATCAAAACAGTTGTCCTTCTTGTTAGAAATACCATGATTTTACATATTCATAATGTCAGATTTCGAAAAGAAATTTAAAAGAATTTTTTTTTTCCGAAATCCGACGATATCGTCATAAAAATAAATAAATAAATAAAACGATTTAAATATACTGTATTGGGTAGACCAGAAATACTTGAAACAAAGAAATGTCACGAGTACATAGTTGCTACGCTGATTAAAAAGAATAATTTTCTTACATTCGGGAAGTGGTTTCTGCCTTTTTATTATTTTTATTGCTTTCTGAAGACTGAAAAATATAAAATAAAACATATAAAATTCTTTTAAGTAAGACGCTTTAATTAAATGTGAAAGTAAACAAACTGAATTTTTTTTAAGCTTCCATTACCTTCCTAGACATAAGTTAACTAAGAAGTTTTCAAAGAAAAATCTTGGAGTATCCAAATACGGATTAAATTAACACATTACAAAATTGCAAGAAATGATAGCAGTAATAATATAGAAAATTAAGAAATATAAGAATGATAATATTCAATTTTTCTTTAAAATTAGATTAAAAATCCGAATTTTTAGCAGTCGCACAATTTTATTTTTATATCACATATGGCCAAGAATGTTACGAGAGTTGGGTTTTCTATAACTAAAACAGGTTCTTTGAAAAGACTTTTATGCATTTTTTATTCTTCATAAATACTATTACACTGAAGAAATTAAATCTATTACGGTATCCTCCTTTTATAGCAGACCACTTCTGAAATTAATTAATGTTCTTGAGAATACAAATTGAAGGTCACCTCTCTAACGCGACCAGTTTTTAACAGGAAACAAAAATTGTCTGTAGTTGAGAATGATATGCTGTTTGAAACATTTCACTCTGTTAATATATAATAATCGCCATATTCATTTCTTTTGCTACATTTGCTCTTGAATAGCTACGTAAACTAAACTATTGCAGTGTAGGGATTTTATAATTATGTAATCAAGCCTTTCGGTGACAATGTCATGCCTCTGTTATGGGTTAATACGAGTATATTATTTCTCTAATTCACTTTGTATGAATCTATTTAGGTAATGGGTCTTTTGTAAATCTAAATATATTCTCTTAATTTATAGAAAATAAGCGTACCAATTTGAAATTTGAATTTGCAAGAATTCGGCCTTAGTTCGACATTGGTTTCATTAAAGCAATTTTATTCAATTCGAAAGAGACAACTATTGGTTCCCTTTTATTTTAACCCCTGAAGAAGAAATAGAGAACCCTTGCTTTTCTCCTATGAAATGCTTCGAATTTTTATATAACTCCAACGTCACTCTACTGTTGAATTTTACTGTAAATTAAATATTATTAGAGTCGTTTTGAGAACTTCATATTTCTTTCTAACATCCTGTGTCAAATGCTGATTTAATGAGGATACATATACCAATTATATAATTAAAAATATGATAATTTGTTTTGTACTTACTGCTAGCATTTCTGCTAGTTTAGAGGTCTCATTTTAAAGTGAAGGATGTATGTAATGTGGATTACAAGCTCCCAGATGGAACATTTTAATGGCGAAAATTCTTTCTTCGTTTCGTTCGTCCAGGTGTTTTTTAAGAGTACTTTTGTTGAAAGCGGTGAAGCTGAAATACTGATAAAAGTGTATGTTGAAGTTCAGAATTCCTTTAAATTTCTTCGCGCTGTGGTTTGAGACTGTTGTAAACTGTCTTATTTCCCTTGCTGATACATTTTATTTAGAAACGGTATGTTATACTGTAGCGTAGTGATGCGTAGACCTTACATCGCGGCTCGTTTTTTGGTAAGGATCTTTCAGTGTATGCTGTATATTTTTCGCAGTTAGACTAAATTTCTGACGTGTTAATTGTTCCTTATACTCTAAAATACGTTTCCTTTTTAAAGTGTATTCGTGTTACAAATTTTAACGCCTATTTTTAGTTTCATTATTTTTTTATTAAATTCTTTGCCAGTTTTCAATTCGGAAACTCTTACGTGAGTCGCACTTAAGGCTATTATTCCGACTTAAGGCTTTATTCATACTTTAAGTGATAAGTTTCCGAATATAGGTGGAACTGCCATATGGTATTCAGGGTAACTTTGTATAACAGTATGCTGTAAAGTAAAATGAGACATTTAATGCCTTTTTTATTCTTCTTTGCGATCACCTTTGCCTTTTTATTAATGCAAAATCTGCTATGCCTTACAGTGAGCGAAAATAATTTTGTACAGTTAATGAAAAGTAATGTTGAGATTATATTTTATCTGTGTATGAGGAGAACTTTGGTACTTGTATGCCTTACTCTTTTAGTTTTGATCAAGAAGTCATATCTCAGTTCTTAGTTTTGTGTTTGACGCGTAACGAAGACTGCTTACTTTACTGCCGTCCATTGTTTAGTTTTCTTTTACTGTTTACCTCAAACTGCAGTTAAGTGATCCAAACCCTTTTAGACACCATACCCGCCGCTGACCACTTAACCAGAAAGTACCAAAATGGGCTCAAGAACGTGGAAAATGTGACGAGGAGAAATGTGTAAGGCTAGCGAGCTCGTACTCTGTGGCCAGCCATGCGAGATAAGCGGCCATGTATTCCGGACGCCCAGAAATGCTTCATAAATCCGCGTGCCGCCCCCGTCAGGGACACTATTAGAGAATACGAAGCTTGTCTTAACGGCCGAAGTCCGGTTCCTTTATTATACCACTTTGCGCGGAGCAATCTCACCGGCGAGTGACCGTTAGGAGGATGGACGGATGGGTCATCGTCGTTCCACAGGCTTGATGACTGCGACTGGCTGGTCTTGGTCCCAATTAACCGCTCTCGTAAAGAAAGCTTTAATGGAAGGACTTCGTTTCCTTATATACTGTCTCCGATGGGAAACTATCTGGAGTCGTAACTTAGGAGTTCGGCCTGTCATAATGGAGTCGGAGTGCCTGTTAAGGACGAGCTTCGGCATATTAGGTAGCCCCTCAAAATTGAGAATTGCTGTTGTGCCTGGCAGGGAAAAAGATGTCACTTAATCTTTATCCGAGGCTGTTAAGCTTTTTTCGTTCAGCGAGTGCTAGCTACGATAAATCTGGAAGAAAGAGAGAGGGATCCAACCTACAGTTTTATGTGCTAGCTTTCTTTATTATCTTTCCATGAATACTATTTCACTCATGAAAGTCAGTAGTGCATGTTAGGTGCTTTCCCAATAGAAGAGAGTGAAACAGCGTTTGGTAAAGTAAATTTTCTACACTTCGTAATACACTAGAACAAAATATTTTGCCTTAAGTTTGCGTTTTCCACCTTGTTGATTTTTCACTGTATTCAGTTTAAACCCTCAATTATTCCTTGTGCCTCTCAGTCTTTCTGAAATTTTTTGAAGAGATCGATTGTGTGTTTAATGTTGGATTAAGGTTTCCCCCCCCTTCTTTCTGTTTAACGACTACAGGATTTCCCTAATTTTCTCTAATTTTTTAGCTTTATATATAAATTTATGTTTCGATTGAATGTTAGAAATGGGTAAGATGTACTGGTGTACTTTATGCATATTGGAAAGTCGTTTTGGTAACATTTTGTAGCATTAGTTTTTCGTAACATTTTAGCGCTTTCTGTGTATTATCTAAAACCCAAATAATTGCTGGACATCAGTATATATTTCGATTTTTATTTCATGAATGTATTTAAAATATCTTTATTCAGCTAAAAAGTCATGTATGAGGAACAAAAAAAGTTATGAATTAGCAACAAACCTGGTTTGCACCAGAAGATAGTTTAAATTGATGCAATTTTTATTCAGTTTTTCTAGTAGTCTGTGACCTAAGAGTTACGTAATTTTTTAATTAGTTAAAAAATCTGATGAAGACACCGCGTGACTTCCTTGTACGGAATATTAAATTATACGCATTTTTGCGGCATTTCATTTAAACTTATTTCTTCGAATCTCATTGGAGATAGATGTATCCAATTAATTCAGTTCTCACTTCGCAGCCAGGACCTCAAAATATCTTCATTAAAATTCGAAAAACACAAAATGCCGTTAAAACAATTTAATAAACAGTTTTTACAATTAAAAGTAGAGTTTCTACGCAAAAACAAGCAATTTGGCCAGCAAGCAAGAGCACAAAACTTAGTTTCCTTTTAGTCCCACTCGGCAAAAAGGCACTGAAGATGCAGAAACTCAATTTACTATTCTGCCGAGTTTCAAGTGTAACCAAATATGGCTGCTATGATAAAAAAAAATTAGGCTTAACCGCACTTAACCAATTTTTAAATTGTTCATAATTCTACAACTTTTGCATTCATATTAACTAAAGCTATAAAAACCTCAACCGGAAGATAAGAATAACGCAATTCAATCATTCTTAAACCAAAAATTGCACAATTTACCAGCATATAAGAATATAAAAAACTGAGCTCATTAAGCTGAGTAATATATAAATATATGTATATACTTTTGGTGCGGCCGATTGTAACCAAAAAAGGGATGTCCACAATTATATGCTGTTGTTGTTGTTTTCTTGTCCATATTATGTGGAACAATGGTTGCCAGGCCCTGCTCCGAAGAGAGGTTGGACTTATATTTTCCACCCTCAATTTTGAGAGAGAGACTTCTCCCTTTCCACCAATCCACACGAGAGGACTTTCGGCTCCCCGCATATTTAAGAGTACCGCCATGCCACACCGACACTATACATTTACAAACATCCATGTCTCGTCCGGGATTCTAACCCAGGCCATTCGGTACCATAGTAGGCTCCCTTAACCGTCTGGGCCACAACTACATGCTGTAGCAGTCCCATGCACAAAATTTCAACGTTCTGAGGTTACTCGTTTTTGAGTTATGCGTGATACATACATAACGTACGTACGTACAGACGCTACGAGTTTTATAATTCGTTTGGGGAAAAGAGTCCTTCATTCTGTCCTTACGTACAGATGTTACGCAAAAACGTTGTTGCATTCGATAGCGGTCAAAATGGATATTTTCGTGATTGCAATACTTCTTTCACTTCGTAAGAAGTCAAAATCGTAAATTTATAATTTGAAGAATTAAATTTCGTAATAAAATTTTCATTAGAATATTTAAGTATCTTTCGCATTATTTACCAAATTAAGTAAAATATTTCTTTGGAAGCTATATGTCTAAGGGAAGGGTTTTATGAAGAAACTGGTAACCAGGGAAAGTTTTGTTTGCCTGTGTTCCAACATAGGCCTCGAACTACCAGCGTTAACGTACTACTTGATTACTTTTAGAGCTCTAGAAATGTACAGAGAATTTTTTTCTAGTCCAGAAGTATATAAAAAGTAACATTTGCCCCTGCAGATGCGTTTTTGATATCTAAATACCTTGGGTTATTAAATTAGATATTTTTTTATTACCTGCATCATCGGCTTTAACTTTCTGTAGAACTGTTCGGTGAGACTTTATTTCTTATTAAAGCGACCGCCGCAACCGCTTTGGAGCTTTGGGGACATTTAAAATTAATTTGTCGAAACCTAGAAAATACTAAAAAAACTGTGACAACTTTCAAAAAAGAAAATCGCAGTTATATAATGTGTTATATATAAAATGTGAAATGTGCGCAAGTTGAATTTGTGCAATTCTCTTGCAAGGTATTTCTTCCACCTTCTTGGCGAACCTTCGTGGTGTAGTGGTTTGCACACTGGACCGGCGAAGGCGTTGTTAATTTTTCATCTTGTCTGCTTCAAAATACCTAATGTCTGTACATTTACTATTTTACGTGAAAATAGATAGCGGGTAAAGAAAGAAGAAGTACTATTTTGGAAGTAATGGAAAGAAAGAAGTACTATTTTTCTCATCCTTCATATTCCTGGCACATAAATATTAAATGGGAAATATTATCAACGTATCAAAATAAATTAAAATCATAATTTAAAATAGAAATCTGAATTGTTAAATTGGGATTATATGACACATTAACCATTCTACACACTGTATTATATGATACTTTACTGTTGTTATCCCTTGTGCATGGCAGTGTCTTTCCACTTCAAAAAAATTTGGAGAATTGCACAAATTCGACAACGCGCATAGAATCTGCATACCGCATTTTTAAACGTAATATATAATACATTACTGACATTGCAAGTTTGTCATTTCTGGACATAAATCTTCCGATTTTGTTGACTGACCGAGGTGGATGCTTTAATAAGGAATTATCTTATCTTGCCTATTTGGGGGATATTTTTGAGTATATACGCAACGATAAATAACTTGCGCCTGTGCGTACCCCATTGTATGTTTGAATACACGTAGATTGATGTGCTTGATACTTAACGATCATTTTGTGAGCCCTAAAGATAGTCAAACGATTTTTTTTTAACCAGCTCACTAAGTCGTTGATGACTTGGCGACTTTTCGTGTTCGCAAGTCATAATCATATATTTATTATACCTCAAATTATTTCAACCGAAAGTCCAATTTCTTTATTTCGGCGTTTAAACATTGCTATTCTATTGTTTTTATGTATAGTTTACTTACTGAAGTGTCTAGTGTGCAAATATAGAAAAATAACACTTCTCTGACTCCAATGAAACCAATATTTTATTCCTTACGATGTTATAGATTCTTATTCATAAGATTTATTTACATTTTACATGCATGTAGCATCGCGTGACAAAAACTCGAAGTTTGTTTACTTCGTTCTTCGCGGAGACTAGAAGGTGTTGCCATTCCGCTTTAACTAAATTTCATTAGAAACTTAACGGAACTGAAGCGACACTACACACCCCCTTCCTAGTGACAGCGATTATGGAAGATAATCTTTGAAGTGACTGGGGAACTTCACATGTCTGCCGGTTCTAGTAGTCTTAGTTTTATGATGAGTTTCTGAATTTTCTTCAGTGTTCTTGAGTGCAGGTGTTTCCCCAAGTTGCGCTTTCTTGGAATGGGAGTTTTGAAAAGGAATATCAGAATCTTGCACTAGGAAACATGGCTTTAGTCTGTCTATTGAAACTCTTTTAACTTTTCCTTGGATTTCAATATCGAAGTACTTATCCTTTCTTGCTCTTACAGGATACGGTCCAAGATAGACAGGCTGTAGCGACGAATTATTAATGTTGTTGTATAGGAATACGTGAGAACAGTTGGAAAGATGTTTAGAAACAAAGACTGTTCTATTTCCATGGGTGGTGGTAGAACTTGGCTTCATAGCTCTTATTATTTTCTGAAGGTTTTGAGAAAATTCAGACTGTTTCATATGAAGTACTGTTGAAAAGAATTCACCAGGTAATGCTAAAGGGGTTTCGTATACAAGTTTTGCAGATGAGCAATTTAAGTCTTCCTTGATGGCAGATCTTATGCCTAAAAGAACGAAAGGCAATGCTTCCAGCCATGATTTTGATTCGAGTAGATGACATTTGAGACTTGCTTTTAAAGTTCGGTGTTGTCTTTCGATCAGGCCATTTGCCTGTGGATGGTACTCAGTTGTAGTGTTTGTATGAAAACCAAGATATTTTCCTAAAGCTTGAAAAAGTTGGCTATCAAATTGCCGACCTTGGTCAGATGTTATGCGATTCGGAATTCCAAAGCGTGAAAAACCAAGTATAAATCAAAGCTTTAGCAATAGATTCTGCTGATTGATCTTCTAACGGTACCGCTTCGATCCATCGTGTATAACGATCGATGATGGTTAGAAGGTATTTGAATCCTTTGCAAGGAGGTAGCGGATCCACCAGATCTATGTTTAAATGCTGGAATCTGTGTGGAGGTGCTTTGAATTCTCCCAAAGATGAATGTGTATGTCTGTGAACTTTTAGATCTTTGGCAAGATAAACATGCTCTAGTCCATAGTTGGCAGTCTTTATTCATATTGGGCCATATGAAACGTCGTGTTATCAATTTTATCGTGGATCTTATTCCAGGATGAGATAAATTATGGATTGAAGAAAATATTTTCTGCCGAAACTTTGCAGGGATGTATGGTCGATTATAATTTGTAGAAGTATCACAGTAAATTTTCTTGTCGCTGTCCGGTATAGGGATCTGTAGGATTTTTAAGTTTGGGTTGTTTTTTAGTGTCTCCAAGTCGTCATCTTCTTGACAGTCTACTATAGTTTGTAAGTCTATTGCAGATGGTACAGAAATGGTGTCTATGCGAGAGAGAGCGTCAGCGACGGTATTTTCATGCCCTTGTATGAATCGGATATCGGTTGAGAACTGGCCTATATATGATAGTTGTCGAGCTTGTCGTGGTGAAGCTTTTTCCAAATTTTGTTGGAAGGCAAATGTTAGTGGTTTGTGATCCGTGTATATTGCAAAAGTTTGCCCTTCTAAGATGTATTTGAAATGTTTTACTGCTGTATAGATGGCTTAGAGTTCTCTGTCGTAGGCACTATATTTTTGTTGTGCTGATGTCAAATTTCGGGAAAAGGAACTCAAGGGTTGTTTTTCATTATTCACAATCTGATGTAAAACGGCTCCAATGGCAGTATCGGAAGCATCAGTTGTTAGCGATATTTCAGCCTTTTCGGATGGGTGAGTTAAGTTTGTGGCATAATAAGTGCATCTTTTAAGATCTGGAAGGCGTTTATTGTTTCTGCCGTCCAGTTTATTTCTTTTCTGCAGTTCTTTTTTAATACCACTGAGCAATGTTGTTAAAGGTTGTTGCAATTTCGCACAATTTGGTATGAATCTGTGATAAAAATTCACCATACCTAAAAATCGTCTTAAACTAGTAAATGACTTTGGTTCTGGGAAATTTTTGATGGCATCAACTTTCGTTGAAAGAGGTTTAAGTCCTTCAGCTGACACTTCGTATCCCAGGAATGCAAGTTTTGTTTGACCAAATTTACACTTTGCCGCATTAATACACAGGCCATATTCGTTTAGTCTCTCGAGGATTGCTCGTAGATGTTTTCGGTGAGTGTCTTCATCTGGAGAGGCTATTAGAATGTCATCCAAATAGCAAAACACGAATTCTAGTCCATTCAACACTCTGTTCATGAAACGTTGGAACGTTTGGGCCGCATTTCGTAGGCCGAACGTCATGAATGGGAACTCGAATAAGCCAAAGGGAGTGAGAATGGCCGTTTTCGGTATATCTTTTTCGCTAACTGGAATTTGTTGGTACGCTCTAATGAGGTCTATGGATGAGAAATTTTTTTTTCCAGCTAAAATGGAACTGCAATCTGTTAAAAATGGGAGAGGGTATCTATCAGGAATCGTGACGTTGTTTAACGCTCGATAGTCTTCACAAGGTCTCCAATCACCTGATTTCTTCATAGTGAGATGTAGTGGGCTCGACCAGTTACTTTTGAATGGCCTGCATAAACCCATTTGGAGCATAAATTCAAACTCCTTTTTAGCCGCTTTAAGTTTCTCAGCTGACAGTCTCCTGGCTTTAGCTAAAACTGGTGGACCTCTGGTTTCGATATAATGTTCGATGTTATGATTTTTAACTTTATTATTAACTACATTCAGTTTTAACAAATCCGGAAAATCGTTAATGATACGTTTATATGGATCATTTACGGCATTTAAAATCTGAATATTATTATTGTTATTTTGAAAACAAGGAGTTCCATTGGTTGTTAAGAATGTAGTACCATCAATCAACTTGCGATTTTTAGAATCTACCAAAAGGTTAAAATTTGCAAGAAAATCCATGCCTATTATCGGTTTGTTTACATCCGCAATTACAAAAGGCCATGTGAATGATCGTCTGAGTCCAAGATCAAGCTTGAGTAATTTTTGGCCATATGTTTTAATTTTCGTACCATTTGCAGCAAAGAGTTCTAATTTTGAGATGTTTTTTTTTATTTGCAGGCAAGGGAGGAATGACAGAAATTTCTGCCATAGTATCTATTAAAAATTGGGTAGCCGATTCTTTGTCGCTGATGAAAAGACGACTCAGCTGCACCCCTTGTCTCTTCGTCGTCAATGAGAGACGGGGAGCTGGTTTTCCGGACTATTTGTCTGTGATGTTGATGAGTAGTTGCAAGGTTGTTTACACTTAAATGACTTATCACCGAATTTTTTATGATAGTAACAAATATCACTAGACCTGTTACCACTGTAACTCCTATCTCTTGATTTGGATCGGTTACGACAATAGGGACGACTGTGGCGTTGCTTGTTTAAAGCAGAAACTTGTAAGCTAAGTTCACTAACCTGTTTTTGTAAACTTTCAATCACTTCCTTTTTTACCGTTATGGATGATGCAGCAGCTATTTGGTGAGTAACAGGGTTTAATTCCCAAATCTTATCGGCCATTGTAGCCACTTTTGACAAATCTTCATTACTAACAGATATAATGCTACGCATATTAACGGGTAAACGTTGTAGCCACAATGTTTTTAGGAAAGTGTCTGTTACTTTATTGCCCGCCAAATTACGCATGTCACACAGTAATTGAGATGGCTTTTTGTCACCCAGTTCTAACTCACTCAGTAATTTTGGGGTTTTTTGAGTCTCTGAATCAGCATATAATGAAATTAGTCTATTTTTAATTGCCTCATATTTATTATCTTGTGGTGGACTTAGCAAAATATCAGATACCTGTGACAAAATATCGAGTTCAATGGAACTTATAACATAATCATATTTTGTTTGATCTGCATTTATTTTTGCTTTTCTAAATTGTGCTTCTAGTTGAATAAACGATATTTTAGGATCTGGCTTCCAAAAAGGAGGAACTTTAACGCTTACATTGGCGACAGATGGAGTTGTTGCTTTAATTTCGGTTTCGTCTTCGTCAGCCATTGTAGAATTCGATCACGCCGGGATACACCAGTGAAGTGTCTAGTGTGCAAATATAGAAAAATAACACTTCTCTGACTCCAATGAAACCAATATTTTATTCCTTACGATGTTATACATTCTTATTCATAAGATTTATTTACATTTTACATGCATGTAGCATCGCGTGACAAAAACTCGAAGTTTGTTTACTTCGTTCTTCGCGGAGACTAGAAGGTGTTGCCATTCCGCTTTAACTAAATTTCATTAGAAACTTAACGGAACTGAAGCGACACTACACTTACATTTTGCTCTTATTTAGCTTGGAAGAAAAATAAATTAAATATAGTGAATTACAGTAAAAACAATTACTTAATATTTAATTTTTAAAAAGTTTCTTTTTTCATTTGAATGGCTTTATTTATATTTCTGTGTAGACAGGTTGAAGAAAAATAAAAGAAATACCAAAAATTTTCTTTCGGATTATTCCTTAAAGAAGGAAGTCTCAGAAAAATGATTTTCGCGTTATGTTACGATAAAGACTTTTCTTCAAGAAATATTTTGAGTTAACAGAAGACGATTAAGTTTATGTGTCTTTTTTCTTTTTAGCTTCGAAAGAAGAAGTGCCCTTCCTCTCCCCATCTTATCGAACACAAGGAATCAGACTGCCATTAAAATGTCGTCTGAATCCTGTAAGTACAATTGTTTTCTTTTTCTTCTTTTTTCATTCTTGCGTCTTTTTTTTTCTTTCTTTTCTTTTTTTTTTTTTAATACCGCTTCATTTTTTTTAACATTCGAATTTTTATTTTTTTCTGCTGTTTGCAGAAATTTGTGAATATTAAAGTATTTCAAGCATTTCATTTTCTCCCTATCCCTTCGCTAATAGGTCTCCAAAACTTTAGTTTTTCGTTTGATATTTCTCAATCTGTTATGTGCTGTCATTAAGTACTTAGACTTTTGTAATCGGTCATTTCTTCTCAAGTTTTTTTTTCTTTTAAATCACGTTTTCATTTTTTGCTTTGTCGACTGAAATACATTTTTTAAGCAATTTTAAGATGTGTTTTAATTTATTTCTGTTATGCTTCTACAAGAGGTTTCAGTAGGCTTATATAGGGTTTACGTATGAGAGAATCCTTTTTCATTTAAATTTGATACATTCTAAGCGTAAATGAGAATTTCCATTTCATTTTTTGAACTGAAATGTTTTTTGCTATAGAAATGAAATTATCATCGCAAGTTATGTGAATTAATGTTTTTCTGAATTAAAAAGAAAGTTCCTTCCTAAATGCCAAATTTTTTAGAATTAATTTCATTGCGCTTTTTTGTTTAAAATAGTGATTTTTCATCTGTATGTTAAAATTCGTATTTATTTGCGCAGAAAAAACAGTTTACACCACATAAAATAATTAGAAAATTCAGTAAAAGTTACTTCCCTAAATAAAATGACAAATTTTTAGACCAAAGACCGTTAGCCCAGAAGAGCTATTAATTTCATTTCCCTTTTTTGTTTGAAATAGCATCCGTATGTTAAAATTCGTATTTATTTGCGTATAAAAAATATTTACACAGCATAAAATAGTTAGAAAATTCAGTACATATCAAATGCGAGTAAAAAAAAATACCCAGTTGGATTAGTATAAATTTACAAAAAAGGGTAATTTAGCGTTAATGTAGCAGTGTAACAATTATGACTTAAATTTTTCTAACGGTTACTTCTAAGTCAATTTTTGTACTTACTAACTATCCCCATCTCGACCGAGCAGTCTAGTGATATTCAAGTAAAACCTTTCATCGGGTATCTTTACGTCTATTTTAGTCATACATCCTATTGCGCCTATGTTATTTGTGTTTTTCTTTTCCGTAAAAGACACATTCTCGATTTTTTTCGGTGTTTTTCTGTGCGCAAACTCGGCATCATGAATTTTAAAATGGCAAATACACGTGGGCTAAGCGCATGGCTGGGTTGACACACAAATACTTCTTGGCGACATGGTACGCTACCTCCTCTGTCTTTTCTCACGCCATTTCAATGGGAGCGCGATTATCAGAAGGTACTTTAATTTCTATCCTATGTTCCCTTGGCTTTTCATGATACTCAGTCTAGAGCCTTATGCAATTTGAAAGGCAAGTTCTGATATTAAAAGAGTAGGATATCTATCATCTACTCAGGAATCTATTGAGACTTATGATTCTGCCTGTGTATCTGTAATTCTGCCTGTGTGTCTGTGAAAGTCGCTTGCAGAGCTGTGAATAAGGTATTGAAAAGCTGGGTAAATATTAAGAAAATTAGCTTTCCGTTACGCCCTCAGTGCGTTTTACATTGTGTTAGGATATTTTTGTAATCACATTGTAACCTTAACGGGAATGGCAAGCAGCATATTATTATATTGTAAAGCTTGACGAGAAGATTTCAATTTTAGTTTTGCAACTTCCAGAAGTCCTGATTAATGAAGTTTATGTTAAGCTTACCTTTGCACTTTTGTGATGTTTTAATAATTAATCAACATCAGAAGCTATAATTCGCTAATCGTTCATATAATAACTGTGGATAGTTGCTAGGTGTTGAGTAGTTCTAAGTTGTTTTACACCATATGACTTATAAAAGAAGTTTGGTGCCACATTTTGGACTGTTTCTCGTGTATACTGTGTCTGATGTATATTAGTATATAAAAGTGCTAGGTGTAGATTAACTGCAGTCAAACTTTTATAAAAGTGGTAAATATCAACCCTAACATGAAATAATAACTACAGATGAAATGTAAATATCAACCAACCTAACGTGAAATAATAAGTACAGATGAAATATAAATATAGACGTGAAATACTAAATACAGATGAAATGTAAATATTAACCTAACGTGAAATAGTAAGTACAGATGGAATCAAATACATGAGATTAGATGGCGCAGTTAAATGCCAAATATATTTTTATTCATGGCAAGTCAACTAGCATAGACATATTAGCATGGGATATCTCTGCTCGTGCCCACCGAGCCCATGCTTTCAGACGGCACTGGAAGGGAACGTCTGGAACTTTCTAACAAAAATTGGCTTATTTTTCTCGTTGCACATTAAAAAAACCATTAAAACCAATTGTACAACCACCATTTCGCCTGAGTCCGATCGAAACTTGTGCCAAACAACTAGTCGTCTTAACAACTCGGGGAAAGCCAAAATCTGCCTGGAAGATAACGTAATACTTGCACAGTTTTAAAATTTTAAATATGTTTGTTGGTGCTGTTAGGTTCGGCTCGCCGTAGATTTCAATTAAAATTAAACTTTTTTTAGTCTGTCATCCAAGTTCCTTCTCTCGCCCAATCATATCAGTTTTTTTTTAACTAGTTACAGCAATTTTTCATCCATATGTAATATTTCTTATTTATTTCTTTATCAAGAGAAGCTTACCTGCATATAATAACTATAAAATTTAGTAGATATCAAATGCGGCAAGAAAAAACACGCAACTAAGATTGGTATAGATACTGCCAAGAATTTATTGGCACATTTAATGATAAATTCTGAATGTTAACCCAGAATGGCTATTAATTTCGTTTTGGTATTTTGCATCGAAAACTTTAAACGTCCGTTTCACTTTTCGAATTGTTGCCACTTAATGTTATAGCACTGTGTTATATTTAAAGAAATTAAATAATGAGGAATCTGCGTAAATGTATGTATGTTTCTCGCATTGTGATAAAATAACGGTACCTAGAACCATCCAATTTTAAATAACCTAATCCTCTTGCGAATATGGGCATCTGGAAGCCCAAATTTGGAATTTGTTTTATTATCGATTTCATATTTTGTAAAACTTTAACGAATTTTTGATTAACAAACTCAAGGATTTCAAAGCGAGCAATGGCAGCGTTATACAGAAAAATATGCTGATTTTAAAATTGTTTTGGATTTTGCTATCGAATTGAATTTTATGGTTGAAGTGCGAAAAATATGATATTTAATAAATAAAGGTAGCACACAAAACGTTAAAAGAAACTTTTCTTTGGGCGTAATGTAAAATCTGAAAGCTTTCAGTTATTATTATTATTATTATTATTATTATTTCCGGTGAATATTATTTGGCAATCGTGTTCAAAACTGCATCAAATAAACAGAAACTGTTATCTGCAGCTTGTCTTTGCCGTCACGTGAGATCTGATAAGTACGAAGACAAGTGCTGACGAACTGTACCATATTATCGCGCTTCTTCTTCCATTTTGTGAATACCCCCAGACGTGTTTTCTATTGGTTTCATGTAGATGCCAATCTTGGGATCGAAGTTGGCTTTGAAGTAGGCTTTGAAGTAAAAAGTGACTAATCGGCCGACTTTAGCGACTAATTACTTTAAAAAGAAAGAAACAGAAATATGAATTATGTCTTTGTAGAAGAATCCGGAACAGCTTCTAGGGTTGCTTAGCGCTTTGCAAGAATTAGAGTCACAAGTGATAATTTTGTTGATGTATTAGCAAATGCCATATAACAAACAAGTACAGGACCGACCCAAAAATCCATTAACATTTGAAAATTCAATAATGCACTGAATGATGTAGAGGTAAAAACTGACACATATGCTTGAAATGTCATAGGTTTGATATTGAAAACAAAAAAACAAAAAAACTGCAAACTGCCAACAGATGGCAGTTCATATCATTAGGCCGTTTCCTCCATTCGCAACACTTTCAAAACAAAGTGTATATTCTGCATATAAAATTATTTGTTATAGGTGCTAACAGGCCTGTGGAGTCGGTAAGGAAAATAACCGACTCCTGGAATTTAAAGACTCTTTCCCTCATATATATATATATACACATGAGTTACAGCTTACGTTTTACTAGTAAAAGACTTACTAATAAAAGAAGCTTACTACTTACTAGTAAAAGAAGTAATAGATGCTACTTACTAGTAAAAGAAGTGATAGATGCTACAGGAAAAAAAAATTATGGCATAGTAAATTATTTATATTAATTAGCATTTATTATGCAATGGAAAAACTGGCATTAGTTATTTCTAAGAAACATTATAGCTTCGGCAAGATCTTCTTTGTTAGAGAGCCATAGAAATGATTTGATAAACTTCAGAGCTGAGAAGAATCTTTCCACACTAATTTGAGTAGGAGGAAGAGCTCTTACTGTTTGGGTTACTCCTTTTAACTTTTCAGCATAGATTTTTATAAGTTCTAAAACAGGTGTCTTTCAAGCGCAATCATATTTCTCTAATTTTTTCAAAGGCCGTGTAGAAATCTTGTTTGTATTTTTTCAATTTTATATATCTAAAGGCTCTTGGTTCTTTTTCATTCGCTTTTTCTTAGCCTTTTCAATATTATCCAAAAATATTTCTCAAAATTTAATTCATCACTGGAAGATTATGACAGAGACTCAATTGCAATGTCTTCAGTTTGACTGTCCTGATTCGAATTTTCCAATTGTTCTGAGTATAATTTCATTCTTTATGAAAGTTTTTTGCCTTTTTAATTTTTCGTCATCCAAGAAAATTCGGTGTTTTGGATCTACATATATTGAACCCAGCAAGATCTCATTGTCTAGCAAACTGGTTTCTAATTTCTTCATTGAAGAAATGATTCCTTCTGCAATAAACCCTCCATTTCATGAAGAACAAACTATACATTCTTCCATTCTCGCCTCCTGTCAATTCTTCAAATTGCAGCTTTTTTGTGGCTATAAAGGGTGTAGAAAGAAGAGTTTCCAATTCTGCAAGATGATTCCTCTGTCTTTCTGTTAGCGAAACATTAGGGTTATCTACATCTTCTAAAAAAGTTTTTAATTCTAAGAATCTCATCTTTATCATCAAATATGTACTTCCTTATCGCGTCGCTTGATCAATAATTGCTCCTTTTCCTGCTCGCTTCCCAAGAATGGCATCAATTTTGAAGTTCTTCCTGCTATTGCTGCTTACCTAAATTTACCAGTGATATTTGTAACTAAAAGATTCAGTTTAATCACAATTGGCAACTTTCACATCTCTCCTCCTCCCTTATATTTATTTATTAATATGTCAATAAAATAGAAAATAACTATTTATTAATATATATAGTTCATAAATAAAATAATAACTCAGGTTGTCATTAATTTTTTTCCAATGCATTTTAATTTCATTTCAAATTCAAACTGTCCAACCAAAAACTGGAGTCGGAGTCGACCTATTTTTAGCGACTCCAGGTCCGACTCCTTTTACCCCAAAATCTGCCCGACTCCGATTCCGACTTCATGACTTCGACTACGACTCCACAGCCCTGGGTGCTAAAGCAAACAGGAATCAACGAAATATTCATATATTTTCAGAGCATGGTAAAAAATGAAGATTTACAATTAGAAGTAATTTACCTGACCAGTGATAAAGCCGAAATTATACTGCACTAAATCTTGTTGCCTTAGTTACTCCAAAAATAATAATGATCGTTATTAACGATCCTTGTAGCTTATCAATCAAATTTAATATTTCTAAATTCTTTATAAAGGCAAGAAAAATTATCGTACCTTTTCTGTCTTCCGGTTGGCCGAGGATACATCCATTCTGATCGCTGAAATATCTAAATTCAAAGATTCTTTAAAATATTGACACTTAGATTTCTATGAAATATAAACAGATTATATACATTTATATACTATTATTAGGTTACGTTTACATGAACATGACGCGCTCTCCTTCGTACAGTCACTCTAGCTCTTGTTCTGGTTCTAGTTCAATGCAAATCAGAGTTCAGTTTACGTTTTGTTTTTAATTGTTATAAAGTTTAGATGTAACGGCGCTGATTGTCCAGTGTTTAGATGTAACAATCCTCCAATAATAGTTATTTTAATTTAGATTTGAAATTGATATTAGATTTTGGTTAAATTTTACTAGTTATTAAAATTCAAGATGATGTTCATCTCTTTTATCTGTTATCCCGTTCACTTACTAAAGAACTTATTTAAAATCACCTCATTTGTTTAAAATATATAAATATATATGTATTTCGAAATATTCATGAATTTCTTTAACATTAGCTATCGACGTTTCTCTCAGCAACTCACTTTATTTTCCCCAAATTGTGATTACACGGTAGCAAATCCGATTGAAAACTTTAAGTCACGCTTTGATGTAGCCCTTTCCGCATAATAAAGAAACTTTCAAATATTCCCAGCGTGGTGAATTTTTCGGTGTAACATTGCCATTCTTTGCAAATCCTCAATTTTCACGCCGCTTTAAACTGTGCCGATATACGCCGCGTTATTTCAAAATTCATATTAATGGAAGTCCAAATACCTTTCAGGAAATCTACATCTATGCATAATGTATGACAGACTCCCACATTTTTCGCCCATTTCTTC
Organism: Stegodyphus dumicola; assembly: GCF_044657685.1. Taxonomy (NCBI): domain Eukaryota; kingdom Metazoa; phylum Arthropoda; class Arachnida; order Araneae; family Eresidae; genus Stegodyphus; species Stegodyphus dumicola. The sequence goes on along the minus strand of NC_140772.1, from coordinate 113,200,233 downwards.
TTGATGTTGTAAAATCTTTTCACTTCAGTTTTTTACATATTTTCCACCTTATAACAGTTTCGGAAAAAGAAGTTAGAAAGATGTCGGCATAAATATGCGAGTAATTTGTTTCTTGAAATATTTCCGAAATCGGAGAATATGGAGAAAATTAATTAATTATTCGTGTCATTTAATTTCTGTGTCTTTAAGTTTTGAAAAAGTAAAGATTATATGGGTAGTGTATTATTTATTATAGACGGAACCTTTTTTGAAAAAATGAAAGGCAATATTTCACTAATTCTGAAAAGGTTTGTGCTATTCTGTTTATGCTTATGTGTACATAGAATACACACTTCGAAAACATCGTGTGTTTAAATTGTCAAGATTGCTTTTTGATTCTGCATTTACATAGAACAAAGAACGTATTGTTTCTTTTGAAGAAGGGTTCGATTCTTGATTTATTGAGAATGGTAAAAGTTCTGAATATTATAGATATTAAGGTTCTTTTACTTCAAATTCAACACTTTTCAACTATATCAACAAGTTCTGTTTTCAAGAGAATGCATAAATAAATAATTTGCGTCAAATTTGGCAAAATTTATGCTTGGACATGCTTGGACTGACATTAGTTCTTTTTGGATTTTGAAGGATTGTGATTTGTGTACCTTTTCTTTAGTTAGCAGAAATGTTTTGCATCAGAATCTAAATTGTTTGACAAGATGGGGTCAAAAGAATTTTGCTGTTTGAAGAAAAGGAATAAATTCGAACCTGTAATGGTCTAATATACACTGAATCAGAATAATGTGGGTATGGAAACCAAGCAAGAGAGGGAAAAAAATTCAAAATATCATACTGTTTGTTAGTTTTAATTGTTTTAAATATTAATAATATTATCTTCTTTCATATTACGTACATTTTGTTACCACCAATTTACTGTAATGAGACCACTTAATTGTTACAAAATTGTAAGATGTGAATGTTTGCAAATGCCAGTTTGCATTCGCACTATATCATTCTAAACGTTTCAACCCGTAAGAAGGCAAATTTACTCTGTGATGAAGTCTCGGGCTATTTTTATTAAGGGTCGATGTCTTTCATTTATGCAATACGTAACATTGAGCATATTAATAGAAATAAAATTACACGTTGGAATGATCTAACGCTAACGCTATAAGTATCTAATTCTTAATATATTAACACTTAACGTTATGGCGTTCATATGAGGTCATATGAAATTTTATAATTGAAAATAAAAATACACGGAGGAATATTTTGCATGCTTTGCTTACAAAACTTGACGTTGTTTAGTCAGGATGGCGTTACCTTATTTTGGGTAATCTCTCTATCTATAATGCTGATATATATAATTACTTTTACGCTAATATATATTTTTAATTCTCTTTATTATTTTTGTGTTAGTTTGAGATTTAAATACCGAGCCATTATATTTGTAAATATGGAAGTAGGTACTAGGAAAGTGTAACATTGATTTTCCACAAATATACGTTAAAAATCATTTCAATTTATAACGATTCTGGTTACATCTTCTCTATCCTATGCAAGAATATATTGTAATAGATCATTTCAATTTACTTTTGGGTAGGAAAAACGCGAAATTGCGCCTGTTGTTGGCAAGAGCCTTGGACACCATACATGTGACACTATTGACTTTGCTCAGTTCCTCCCCAAGTTTTGAAGGAGAACACCCCGGAGTAGTATACGGGTTTGAGAATCTTCCTCTCCTTCTCCCCTACCATAACCTCTCAAGAGGACTTTTTGCTCACCGCATATTTAGAGTGCATCCATGCCGCTCAGACACTATATATTTACGAACATCCATGCCTTTTTCGGGATTGAACCTGGACCATTTGGAATGGCAGCCAAGCGGTAAAATCTCTGAACACTAGTAGTTCGACCGGGTTCCGGCGTATGGGTTGCCTGAATGTGCACTTTCATAGTTTTCCCGATGTGTAACGTGAACGCGATCCAATTTTCCTTGAAAACTCCTCTTCGTTCTTTCGTAGGCAGCTAGCCCTCTTGTGCTTGCCCATAATCAACCAAAATAAAGTAAATATTTCTTTAAATATATGTACATTATTTTCATTCAGACACTTACATTGGTTATAATGTTCTCCCTCGTTTTTCTCACAGCATTTAACCATGTTTCTCTTGATGTGCAATTTTTAGCATTTCTGAGTGCCACTTGAACCTTAAGACTTTAAAGCGTCATATTTATTGCAGTTTATTTCAACGCGGTGGTTAAAATATATTTGTTCATATCACGAGCTTCACGAAATTTTTGTCTTTAAAAAATTGTGAAACGTTTCAAGTTTGAGATTTGGCTGAGATGTACTTCTGGTGCACGTCCCTAAATTTGATTTGTAGTTTACTTACTTCAATTCTTTTTTCATCTGTAGGGGCGTGCATATTTGCTCTTTTACGTGGCTGCGTCTCTCCGCAGGGAAGAACCATGAAACAGAATAGAAGTCTTGATATTTTATGCTCAAAATAAAGAACAGCCGTAGTTCAAGTTTATCAGTGAAACCACTCAATACGAAGGATCCCTTCCCATACTTTGGCTCATGCGTATGTTAAATATGCTTGCTCTTCTACATACCTATGTATAATAATTCTTAAAATACATGCTGAAAGTTTCATTCGAATTGTCTCTTGTGTACAGTATCTGTTTATAATTCTGCATAATGTGTTGCATTTTTTGTTATTTGTTTCGCTTTCATTAAAATTTGTGTCTTTTATTCCTACTTTGTCATTATTCTGTTGGTATTTATTCACTTTAAAATGTTGAGTGACTGTTTTTCTTTCATAATTTCAGTCTGTAAATCATTTTTGTGATATTTGTAACTATATAATGGAGATCTGATCAAAAATCTTGAATCTTATGTTTCACATTTTTTAAAACTTAATTTTAGGTCTTGATTACGTTTTTGTGTGTTAAACCTTGTAAAATCACAACATTGTCACTCCATGTGGCCGGGCTTCGGTGGCCAGCCATGTAACAGACACATGCCAGCTTAAGTATTAAAAGTATGTGTGAAATCCAGCTTTTGGTATGTAGTTGTGGTAAATGTAAAAGTCCAGTTCATTTCGAGAGAGAGATTGAGGCTTTTCTCGTAATCGGTACTAGCATCCGATATGATGATTCCTCCCCCTCTGATCTTGTTTCAGATAGCATTAATTCTGTGGCAAATATTTCTGACATTATTCATTATAACTAACCAGAGTCTGGAAGAGAATTCGAAGTGCAGATTCTTTTGATACAATATTCCCATTATTACATTTCTTCAGATGATCACGAATAATTAATTAGCTGTGTTTTGTGAGCTTTAGACGATTTACAAATTTACACATTTTTAAAAATGGTGGTGATACCAATCTCTTGTCTGAAGAACTGTGGACGATTGATGTATTTTTCTGAATAACCTTATTCGTCAATACTGCATTTTTTGGGAAATTTAATGCATGAATACTCTTGTTTTCTTGCCTTAAATTGTAGTAGATCAAGCTACACCTTAACCCACAAACATCCGATTAGGCATCTTCAGCTTTTCCTCAAACATTTGTCTTTCTTCTGTTAAGGGATTTTAAAAGCAGAGAGCAGAATGAAAAAATAAATGGGTAAAACAATAATAAAAAAGTTCAGTATCGCATGGCGTAATGTCCAAACAACATCCTACAAATCCTTTATTAGACTGTTGCGTGCTTTCATGAAAATAAATATTTTCCTAACCCTCGTACCACCCCTTTCGTAAGCAACCACGTCGACTCTTGGTTACAAATAACCCCCTCAACCTCCTTCAGGGAGGCTTTATGCTCCGAAACAAACAATCCTGGGGTTGATCCCTTGGTCAGAAGCTAGTGCTGCGTAAATTGATGGATTACCCATGAGATTGTGCCCTAGGGAAAACCCGTGGCCTGTTTCTCCCTTCTCCAGGAAGAGATGGTCTTTATTCATGAAATAGAGACTTTCTCCCCAGCGTACGGGTTTTCGACTTTCCACTGCAGATCTTTTTTCGTATTATTTATTATTTTTTATTCCCATCCAGCGATGATATGACTAGAAATGTGTTCTGTATTACATTTATTTATATAGATAAGCACGTATTTATTCTGAAGTAGTTTTGTGATTTAAATTTTTAAAATAGATTGTCAGTAAAGTTGTTACTTGTATTGTATGAGCAAACAGCCATATACCCTTTAAAATGTACCTGAGTAAATGAATCGATAGTAAAATTACTGAGGTTTAAATTTTAATACCACATTCAAATCTTGAATATTGCAGCTAACGCTAGCTTCTTCCAAATCTTCATTTGTCTTAATTAAGCTATGAGACATTGATCAATGAAACGTTTTCATGCATTTTGATGCTTCCAAATTTTTTCTGTATAGCAGAACTGCTATTATCTGCAGTTAATCGAGACAGCATCCACTACAAACATTATCAAACATATTACAGACTACAAACATATTAGCCTGGTGGGTTAGTTTGGATAATTTTTTCATCTCTTTTTCTGTGAGCCAAATAAATACATGTTAAAACATGAAGGAGAAAATTTAACTTTTTCACTTATCCTTTTTTTTCCTAGCAAATATTATGCAGGTTAGGAAAAAATATTTTTCATTTTCAATCAATAAAATGTAAAGCGCGTTTAATAATACAAATTTTTACAGTGCTAATATTAAGCTAAAAAATTTATTTTTGTTTGCATAATAAAGTACATAATCTGTTTCTGTGTAACTAAAAATAAACTAAGTTGGCTGCTTGCCATGTTCATTTAAACCCTTTTTTTTTCGGAAGGGGGGATGTCTCTGCAATTTCCCCGAGTAAACAAAAAATAATTATCCTGAATAAACTATATAATTGTTTTAATGCTTATAAACTACGAATCTGCTAAATTACATGTAATAATATTTTATGAAAAATATTACGCCCAGACGGGAAAGTGGTCAGTAACGCTGACTGCCGTACCGAAGGGCCCGGGCTCGAAAAGACTACATTAAATTATTTTTTATTTCATGCCAATATAAATCTCTGACATACATTCATTAAATATTTATTATACGGTTTTGTTTTTATTTATTACCTCCCGCTAGCCTAAATACAGATAACAGACATTATGTTTTCGGTCCAAAATTCGATAGTGAGATTTCAGTGAATAAGCAAGAATTGAGAGTCCCCACAATACCTTTTTCACTGTTAATACACTGGTTATCATAAATTAAGGGGACTCAAACACCTTAAAACCCATAAGACATTCGAATATGTGACTGTTGCAAGAATTGGGATTACTTATTTATTTTAAAAGCAATTACTTCCAGCTGTAAAATACATCTGATTACGTAATATAGCTGCTTTCTGAAATAGTAATCAGAACGTTTGTGTTGCCACAAATATTTTTATAATTTAATCCGCTTTGTGACAAAATTTTTCCTCATGTTTCCACCTTGCGCACACAGTTTAAGACCTTCTGTTGCATAATTTAATTCCATATTTAATATATAGCTTTTATAACATTTGAAAACTACTGTGAACCAAAAATTCTTAAGAATTTCGTGTTAAATTTTTATTTTGTTGGGAGTTGAGTTTATAAAATGTATTTAATTAAAAAAATCTGTAATGTTTTCGTGCATAAAATTTTTTAATATTAAAATATTCATCAGATTTTTGGTTCAGTTAGAAAATAGTGCCCATATAAAGAATTGCATCTAATTTCAAGTATGTACCATTAGCCATCTTTAAAATAGCATGCGCGCAAGGTGAAAACGTAACGAAAGATTTTGTCACAAAGCGGAATTAATTAAAAAAAATATTTGTGGCAACACAAACTTTCTGGCTATTAGTTTGCAAAGCAGCTGTATTATGTAGTCAGATGTAAAAAGTTGGAAGTAATTGCTTTTAAAGTAAGTAAGTAATCCCAATTCTTGCAACAGTCACATATTTGAAGATCATAAGGGGTTTAAGGTGTATGAGCCCCCTTAAGGAAAAATCTCAAAAATAGCGATAACTCCCTCAAAAATAAGCCAAACCGTGTAAATTTTGAATATGTTGCCAAGTACAAGTAGCTGAGTATAAATGCGATATTCATATTTGTGGCACTGCTTTCGGAATACGTCATCTGCGAAGAGCATAAAAGTCCATGTTTGAGAGCAAGCCCACATATTTCACTGTGACAGTGACATCAGAAATCTGAGATAGCCGATTCGTAACAATGAGCTCCAGGCATCATTTGCCTGCAGAACTGCGATAGAGAGACATTGGGAGACCAGAGCCAGGACAAAGTCAAACGGAAGTGACCAGATGGCTAAATGTGAGTCTTTCTGTGGTTCATAGACTTTGGAGACAATTTCAAACCACAGATTCGGCATCTAGGAGGTTCAGCCAAGGACCGCCAACTGCTACGACGAGCGCCGCTGATCGATATTTGACATTATGTGCACGCAGGAATAGAACCGCTACTCCGACTCTTCTTAGATCCTCCCTTGCTGCAGCCACCCGAAGGTTCGTGTCAATGTCCAACTGTGCGTAGAAGTCTTCGGTTCTCTTTACGGATGACTCCAGGTTTAGTCTAGAAAGCGATAGTAGGCGTTATTTGATATGGAGAGAATCTAGAATCCGTTATCATCCATCAAACATCCGTGAAAGAGATGCATACGGAAGGGGCAGTGTTTGTTTTTGGGGTGGCATCTCTTTGGGTGGACGCACAGATCTCCATGTCTTTCCAAGGGGAACCGTGAATACTCAGATTTATAGAGATGACATCCTTGATGTTTATGTGCGCCCATATGCCGGGGCAATAGGTGATGCTTTCCTGTTACAGGACGACAATGCAAGACCACACAGGGCTCGCATCGTAGATGATTATCTTCAGCAGGAAACAGTTATGCGCATTGAGTGGCCAGTTCGATTCCCGGACTTGAATCCTATCGAGCACGTTTGGGATGCTTTAGGGAGACGTCTAGCTGCTCTCAATCCGCCCCCTCAGACCCTTGTCGCGCTTGCAACTGCTTTGCAAGAGCAATGGCTCTCGCTTCCTATGGAAGACCGCGTAATTGAAAGCATCACACATCGCTGTATGTGCTGCATTGCTTCTAGAGGCGATCATATTCCATATTGTAGGTACTTTTCCTATAGCAAACTGACACCTTCGATTTGTTCATTTTATACATTTGCTAATTTCTATACTACCATAATTGTCTGATAATTTCTTTTTATATTATTTGATATCTTACTATATGTTGTATATTGTGGGTAAGTTTCATTAAATTCTACATGTAACTTTTTCAGTAATCGTGATTTTTGTGATTTTCCTTAATTTATGATAACCAGTGTAAAATGACGTCTGTCTCTCTGTTTGTAAGTGTGTGATGACTTATGTGAAACTTTGAACTCTTATACAAAACTTCCGAAGAGCTCTGTTCGTTCATATAAAGATTTGATTAGATTGTGTTAAAACCTAAAAAAGTTCTTTATTACGTGAAACCCATAACAATCATTAATGGATACCTGTGACCCCATAACAGATTTTAGTGAAACATTATATTAAAATAAATGTAATCCGTATTAATATAAATATAATCCAGAACAATTTTAGTATTTAAGAATATTATATCAGTGGAAACAACATATTAGATTTTGGCTAAAACTTACAAATTGGAAGTGATACTTTACTTAAATCTCTGAATAGACTTTTGTAAAAACGAATTTTATTAGATAATTTAAAACTTTCCAAATTTTGTATTTAAAATATGAATGTGATTCAGAACAACATATTACATTTATAAATATTAAATGTATTCTTGGAATTATGCTAAATGCAAAGAAAAAAAGCTCATTATAAAGACGAACTCTCGTTATAAAGCAATAAATGTATAATCTTAGTTTTGAATCCGTTTCACTTTTGTATCGAATCACGTTTCAAATAACAGGATGATGCTAGCAAGTGTTATCGTTATATATTCATGTTAAAGAAATCATGTAGCAAATATGTATAATATGGAGAATAAAAAAAATATGTGGCATTACTTCCGTTGAGAATTTTAAAAGTATACTGTTCAGAGATTTTTAGCCCAAAGGAGCAATTTGTCCAGAAGTGCTATTAATTTCGTTTTGGCATTTTGCGTTGGTTCGCTATAAACGACGTTACACTTTTCAAATTGTTGCCGCCAAATATTAGAACCCTGCATTATATTTAAAGAAATTAAATAATGAAGAATCTGCATGAATTTATGCATGTCTCTCGCAGTGTGGAAAAACAACAGTACCTAGAGACATCAAATTTTGAATAACGTGGTCCTCCATTCGAATATTGGCATCTGGAAGCCCAAATTTGGAATTTGGAGTTTGTTTCTTTATCTATTTCATATTTTGTAAAACGTTAACGAATTTTTAATTAACAAACTCAGCGGTTTTAAAGCGAACAATGGCAACATTGTATGGTAAAAATAAAAAACATTTTAATCTCCAGCGCGCTAGACTGTGTATCGAAAATTCTAAAGATATGCTTTTTTTAAAATATTTTGTGATAATGCTCTTGAATTGGATTTTATGGTTTTAGTGCGAAGGACATGGTGTTTGATGAATAAAAGTAACACACAAAACGTTATAAAAACGCCTCTTTTCCGTAATATAAAATCTGAAAGCTTTCAGATTTTTTTTCCTTTTTTGTTGTGAATTTTTTTGCGGCGTAAGTGCGAAGAAAATTATGTTTAATAAATAAAGCTAAAATAAAAAGTTGGTCATCTTATTGAGAAATCTAAACACTGATATCATAAATTGAGAAAAAGAAATTTGTGGCAAAATCCTTGGTCAGGGATCCTAAACATATGCTGCTTTTAAATATTTTTTATTTTTAAATTATAGAGTCTGATTTTCTTTGGTAGCATAAACGAGCGTCAGACTCCCAACAAACTTAAAACGAATTATTGCTTCGTCCGAAATCACAACAGTCCTGAAAAGGTTTAAAACAACTTTTTTATTAAATAAGAATTTGAACATAAAAAGCACGTCTCGTGCTTACAAATCAACCACCATTTGATGTGATATAGCTTAAAATAACAGGCAAATTCAAATTTAAACTAAGGAATCAAAGACTACTCAAATAATTTACTTCGAAGTTATCTTAAAGCGTCTCTCCGGTTAACAATTTAAATGTCGGCTGCAATAACGCAAAAGTATTACAATCTTAACAGATCTGATGAGACCTAGTAACGTGGTCTCGACAAATCCCTTGACTTAAATACTCTCTAACTAAATTTGCATTCTGGTGAGGAACGGAAAGAAAAAGTAATAGTAATGGTTTAAATCATAATAAATGGTTAATGAAATCATAATAAATGGTTCGAAGTTATCTTAAAGCGTCTCTCCGGTTAACAATTTAAATGTCGGCTGCAATAACGCAAAAGTATTACAATCTTAACAGATCTGATGAGACCTAGTAACGTGGTCTCGACAAATCCTCTTGATTTGAAAGTCGAAAAAGCACACGACTAAACATTTACACAACTTGCACTGTGTAGTGAATTTCATGGTGTAATGAAAGGATGCTGCATGCAGAAGTGTCCCATATTAAATGTTTGGATTAAATTTAGCCTGAGATTTGAATTAAATTTTATTCACATTGTTTGACACCAGCATCTTTCATGCAGATATAGCACGTGGGGGAAAAAAGTCTTTGTGTGTGCATTTTAAAAAATTTATTTTTTGTAATATCTTTGTACGTTTTTTAAGTTGCTATGTTTCCAAATAAAATAGCAGATTTCTTGTAAAAAAATTGACTTAAATACTCTCTAACTAAATTTGCATTCTGGTGAGAAACGGAAAGAAAAAGTAATAGTAATGGTTTAAATCATAATAAATGGTTAATAAAAATAATAATATTAACATTACAAAGTTACTGATTTGTAAATCTGAAACACTATGACCGGAGAATATGTTCAGTATTTTAAAATCAAAGCATGAGAATCATCTCTGAGGAACCGAAGCATTGGCTTGGGTTTCTCAAACCACGAAAGCGCCCATGCAGCCAGACCGTTCGCCTGGAATCGAATCCTGGTTGGATTTAACCAGTGCTAAGCAGCGGCCGAGAGATGTTTTATTTTTTTAAATGGCCAGGCGCTTTATTTAATATCCATTAGCCTTGCGCCACTACAAGTGCCGGAAGTGGTGGGCATTTCATTACGGAAGCACCTAATGGGTGACTATCGTTGCCTCCTAAGAAAGGACGGATAGTTACAACCATGCCTTCACCGGGATTCGAACCCGGTCCCATCGTTTCGGCTGTCAGTTTTCATACGAATTATTATGTAACAATAATTGTATAGAGGACATTGTCAATTTAGCATTGTAATATTACTATCATTGATTCAGTGAATGCCGCCCGCCGGCGGTGGATGGTAGGTTCTTTTCTGTCGTATGGACATAACTCTGATTGGTGTAGAATATTAGGTCGGAGGTCCATGCGACGGCGTTTCGGTCGCTATAGCCACTATACCGGCTGGGCGGCTAAGTATGAGAACGGATGTGTAAATGAACTTGAGCACGTATATTTGTGTTTGTCCATTGTACGAGAGAACAAAATAATAAAAAATAGATAGTGCTTTGATAATATTGAGCCATAAAGCTTTTAAAAAAATTAAATTTTATTTTCAAACAATCAACCGGAGGGGGTAGCTTATTGCTTTAGCCCCATTTCCATGCCTTGACAATAATAACTCATCCAGTCCCTGGAAGGTTACAACAAAACTTAGTGCCGCATCTTCTGTTATTCACACTTAGGGTTGATTTTGCTTTAACGAATACCCTGAATGTCGGAAAAAGCACACGACTAAACATTTACACAACTTGCACTGTGTAGTGAATTTCATGGTGTAATGAAAGGATGCTGCATGCAGAAGTGTCCCATATTAAATGTTTGGATTAAATTTAGCCTGAGATTTGAATTAAATTTTATTCACATTGTTTGACACCAGCATCTTTCATGCAGATATAGCACGTGGGGGAAAAACGTCTTTGTGTGTGCATTTTAAAAAATTTATTTTTTGTAATATCTTTGTACGTTTTTTAAGTTGCTATGTTTCCAAATAAAATAGCAGATTTCTTGTAAAATGAAATTTATTGTTTTTTTTTATTATTTTTAAAAATTGGTTCGAAATGTTATTTATTATCTGCAGCATTAAAAACGGGAAAAACAACGAAAACGGGAAACCCTACACATTGATAAATGCCCTGATCTTTGTCAAGCTACATGAGTAAAAGTTAAAATAATTAGTTAAACGCATTTGAAAATCCTAACACAACAAACTGGATAAAATTTTCGTTCTAGTTACTATTTTCATCTTTCTTTTCTCCCCTTTGCCCTAAGATTAAAAATGTTTCACTCTTACGCCTTGGAGACAGTTAAATGTGTTGCTGTTTTATGTTTTTATGAAAAAAAGGTTCAGCACTAAATATATCCACTTGAAAAACAATTTTTTAAGCTAAGCTAGTTTTAGTTGATAAATTTAAAACGAGATAAGATTATTTGTGTTCATTTTATTTTAATTTTTTTAATACCTTAGCTACAAAATTTTACAAACATTTTATAAAAAAAAAACCTCTTAACAATATTTGTAGCTTTCATATATATTCTGCGAAATGAATTAAGTAGGACATTTTAAAGCGTTATATTTCTTTCAGACGCACAAATTTTGTCATTCTGTTGACAAAGTTGAGCGAAGCAAGAAGAAATAAATAAAAAAGTATTAAAAAGATGTACTCGTTTCTCAAAAACAAAGGAAAAAATGAGAGAGAGAGGAAAAAAATAATGTGAAGTTTTATTATCTTGTCCCCGAACACGTTTTCTCCACCTAGTGGTAGAAAAAATTGTTTCTGAAGAGAAGTGGAAAAAAAGAATATTCGTTAAGTTGCTACAGTCGGACGTCCAGGTGTAAAAAAATACATTAAAACGAAACAAAACCGAGGAAAAGGAAATATGAAATAATGCTACGAAAGCTTACAAATAGTTTTTTTTAAACCACTAAATTTACGCTGCATTTTCCCCTAGACTTGCTATATTTTTTATTTGCTTTCGGAGTATTTCGGAGTATATTGGTATAGTAACTGTAGAAGTTCTGCATGGGACAGAAAAGGAAAAAAATAAGGTAAATGGGAAAACGCGTTCTCGTAATGTCTGTGCTGCGTGCTAAGCGCTCATGTTGCCACTTCAGGCATTGAAAATTCTTGTACTGAAACCTTTGTTCGGAAATGGAAACTGGATTTCGTAGTTTGTTTATTTTCGCTTTTATTTTTTTTTTCATCTATCTTTTCTATGTATTTGTCTTTCCTTGAGGCACGTTTATGTAATTTATATTTTCATCTTCTGTTTATTTTATTATTTTTTCAGTATATATTTTCTTATAAGATTCTCTAAAACGTTGTCATCAATTTTTTATATCATGCTATGAATCTTTTATTTGAAATCCTAACGTATATTTTTTATGTAATTGTAACATTTTTATTCAAAAATATGTATACTTTTCTCACGGCAATCGCATTACCACAAAACGCCTATGCCGTTAGGGGTGGTACATTTATTATAGGATCGATGGTTATGTTCCTTGTGACAGACTTTGTTTTATGCTATAATTTTCCAGTTTATTTTACAAAGTTTTCCCAAAGACTTTATATTAAATGAAAGAATAAACTAAGAAAGAATAAGTCTATAGTACATGCAAAAGTAAAAAAGCTTCGCCGTGCCTGGTTCTCATAATTTTAAGTAAAATGTAAGTAGCGTGAGTTAGAGCTTGGCTTTCGTCTAGTCTGGTTAATTCTGTTCTAATTAACGTAGACTTTGTAAGTGGTATCTGCTTATCATGTTATTGAATAAACCAAAAAAGTATAATTTGGATGTCGTTGATTGTGTATATAAAACGACTCGGTCACAGCTGGATCTTACAAGCCTCATATGATTAAATCTACTTGTAAAAATGCGCTTTTGAAATCCGCCAGACGCCTTGCAGTTCTCCCTTGACTACATGTGAGACGACTTCTTCCTCTTAAAAACCTATGCTAAGCAAATATTTTTTCTTTTCTTTTCGACGTCCTCTCCTTCCTTGGCGGGCTGCCAACGGAGGTCGTATTCCCTTTGGTTGGACAGTAAGTAATAAGTCTTATTTTAAATGTAATTCTGGTATTTAAATAAAGAATCTTGTTGTTTTCTATTATTTCTGGTGAATTCTTAAAAACAAGTTATCGCGGGGAATATAAAATACGTAAGTTATGTAAAAAATATCTTCATTCAAATTCCTTAATGCCAATTAAGTGTCAGATTCCATTCGTAATAATTAACCTATTAAAAATTGTAGATTCCATCTTAAATAGTGGTATGTATTTAAAAAAAAGGTTTGATTATTTTTAACTATGACATGAATGCATTTTTAAGAAATTTTCTTTTCCGTATTTCATAATGCAATTACGTAATTAGATTAACTTCTTGAATATTAAGCTAATAAAATTAAGGAGAGGAAAAACTAATAAAATTAAGCTGCGTAAATTTAAACTGTTAAAAGACGTATGTATTTCATATCAATATGATTGTGTGTGTGTGTGTGTGTGTTATATAAAACAAAGAATTTTATTTACACTGTAGCTATAGATGGGTAAAAGAGGCGAATTATATATGTATTAGGGTAGATAAGAGTAGGGATGGAATGAGAGGAAAGTAAAAACCATAAAAAAGCAACCGATACTTGATGTATTAATCTCTCTTGACTTTTAAGTGGCAGGGGATGAGTAAATAAAAAAGAACTCTATGGTGAAACATTAGCCGTAGTTGCAGTAATGAAGATAATGATAAGAAATGTTACATCTGCATATATAATAAAGATGTTAAATAAATTTTGGAAGGAAATTAAACAAAACTTCTCAGTTGATATTAGAAGATTTATAGCACAGTCTACCAATATTTTGTATCACGTTACGTTCTGTTGCGCTGCCGTAGCGTTTATCATTCACGCCGGGTTACCAGCGGCCTAACCGTAAGTCGCTGAACACTGTTGGTTCGACCTGCGTTCCATTCTAGGCAAACAGGCCTGCTGCTTTGACGTGTTTGCGTTTTCCTAATAGAAGTGGACAAACCGCACTTTAATGGGAGGGGGCCAGAATCGTTCACTCACTGAAAGGAATCGGTTCTCTCTTTTTTTTTTTTTTTTTTTTTTTCGGGGGGGGGTGTCTCACCGCTCACTAGCAATAACATTATTGAAAAAGATCTGAAACGAGGGCTAAATCAAGAGCCTTTAATGAAGGTGAAGTGAAGGAATGAGATCGTAAGAATCAACTCAATCAAACGCTTAATTTGTTTCGACTGTAGTTTTTGAGGTACCCCGAAACCTCCTTTTATCACAGAACTAACAATAACATTATAGATTAAAAATTATTAAAAAGGTTGGGAAATGATAAAAATTAAACACGCTTTCAACGTGTAAGGATAAACATTCTTCTTTCCTCCACTGAAATAGAAATCGGACGTTCCTAGCAAGCTTCCAACTCGTTCATTCTCTCACTCAGTAAAGTTAATCAGTTTGTGAACGAATAGCAGATCTCTGTTATTGGCGTGCTTCCAACACACGTGAACTGAGAAAGAACTTCAACTCAGTTTCTTTCAATCGGAATTAATTCGCTTAGTACATCGGTTCCTTGAATCAATCCCGGAGCGGATCGTCCAGATCTAATATGTGCCGTGGATATAGGATCCAGTTTCCCATAGAAAGTCTTCCATGAAGGAATTCCTCAACTTAGGCAGATTGCCCTAGCATGTTTGTCTTAATTAGATGAACTAACCTGATCATCCACTGGCAAATACCCAGTTCTCAAAATTATTTCTAATCTTGCAAAGAAGATGTGGAATTTATCTTTGCCATCAATTTGCTAATTTTGCTGATTGTTGTCAGTGTTAAGTCATAAATTTATTTTTCGTCGTATAATGTACTTTACATAGAAAGTTGTAAAGTGAATTAAAAAATCTGTACTAATAATTTTAGCTTTTTTTTAATAATGTTTATTTCTTGATATAATTGATGAGTTTTCAAGCACTTAATCAGTTGTCAAGTTCATCAAAGACATATCGAACTAGGTAACTATGTAAGACATTTCTCATGATTTCCGAAAAATATTTGCATTTCATTATCATCAGGAGAGTGAAATTAATAACGAACTTAATTATTATAACTTTTTTAATGTATAATTGCATATTCTCAAACATTCGCGATTAAATGAAAGTTAGTGCTAAATACACTAAAATGTGAAATAACAATATTATCTCCAAATTTCCATGATATCATCAACTCGATCTATAATGCAGAAAAGCTAACACAAATATAAAAAAAATTAAGATATTTTCTCCCGCCTTTCAGTATGCCTTCGTAGAGAAACGGTAGCACACTGGGCGTGTACTCGAGAGGTCCAGGTTCGAGTCCCGAAGAGGACGTATATTATATCCGTACAGATATTATATCTAATCAAGAAATATTTAAAAACAGCATATTTTTAAAATTGCTGATACACAGTTTCGCATGCTGGAGATAAAAATGCTTTTTTTCCGTACAGTATTGCTCGCTTTGAAATTTGAGTTTGTTAATCAAAAGTTCGTTAAAGTTTTATACATTTTGAAGTAGATAATAAAACAAATTCGAAATTCAAAATTCGGCCTTCCAAGTGTCCATGTTTGTGTGAAGATTACGTTATTCAAAATTTGATGTCTCTTGATAACGTCGTTTTTTCACATTTCGAGAAATTTACATACATCATGCAGACTTTTCATTATTTAATTTCTTTAAATATATTACAGGTCGATAATATTTGGTGGTAACAATTTAAAAAGTGATTCGCCGTTTACAGTGCAACGCTACAAAAGTCCGTTTTGAGACTAATAGCCCTTCTGGGCTACCGCCCCTTTGTGCTGAAAATAATTAATAATTAAATATAAAATAACTAATCTTAACAATAAAGTGTTTAGTGCGTCTAGCTTGTAAATTACAAAAGAGAATGTACAAAGCTTAATCACTTCTGCTGAGAGAGATAAAGTGAAGTTAATAAACTTCCGGTCTTTCGCGCAGACTACTTGGAAAGATGTCAAAGTTGAAAAAAAAAAAGCACTTCACGGATTCTGAATGTAAATATCTGCACCTTACCCTCCTTTACTTCCGCTGCACATTTGCTAGAGTAGGGAAGAACTGACGAAGCTCAAGCCGACTTGCACTAGCGGAAATAATACAGCTCTCAGAAATCTTAACTGTATATTAAACTGCGCAAATGCGAAACTGTTTCCTACTAAAATCTAAATCGGCTGGAAAAGTTGAGATGGGGCAGCAGTAATGATAGGTTGGACGTAAGTTAAACAAAATAATTGGTTAAAAACTAAAACTCTACAAGATTAGAATGGGACGTACCAAAGAACAGATCTTTTATTTACTTTTTCAAAAGAAAAGGAAGAATATTTTTAAAGATATCTCTGGCTGTCTTGACGAAGATCTTGTGGGGGAAAAAAACTTTTCTTCAGTGCCACCTGTTCTTTATCACAAACAGTCGAATTTCGTGCTCCGAAATTGTATCTGGGATATCGCTCTCCAGAGAATAAATGTCTCGCTGAAAACACTTTTTCCTCTGTCTTCATTAAACTCGGCGTTCTGAACAGCTGAACGGAGACCTAAACGCTCTGTTCTCGCTAATAGCCGGGGATACAAAAATAATAAACGTACGAATAAACGAGACAAGAGGAAGAACAACATGATCCAGACTTTCCGGCGGAAAGTCTAGGTTGATCTTGGCACTGAATCAAGGTTTCTGTCTTTTTTCGGGAATCCTAGAAGATGAATAGAATGAAAACGAAAACTATGATAAAAAAGAGGACGTTTTTGAAAGAAAAAGCATTTGACACGGACGTCACACAACACGCGTCTGCATCGCACAAAAAATATCATGTTGGGTTTTTAAAAAAGTGTGATTTATTGTTTTTGTAAGTATTTACGAGCGTTGTTGATTTTAGCGTTCTTATATGTTAGTGAAAGCGTTATTTTTGTAATTTGTTCTTGTAGCACTCGGTTTTATAAAGTAGTGTCATTTTCCGAGACGTGTAACAAATGCAGTTCTAGCTTTTTTATTGATCGATGATAAATGTATACACGCTGTGATATGTTGGTCTCTATCGTAAGACAGAGAGTCATCGAAAAAGAATGTTCAGATTGTAAAATTTATTATGTAAAGGCTGTTTAACGCGTCGAAACGATTCAAATGTTAAAATGTCAAGAAATGTTTGCAAAGACCTTTTCTTACTTCTTTAAGTTAGATACTTGTTTCGTATGTTGCACAACGAGTCTCGGAATGTAGTTTCAGTGACTGCTGCAGATCTTTTTATTGTACGTGCGAATCTTTTCATACATTCAGTAGTCCTGAAAAATAAATCTGTCGTAGTTTAGATGTGAAACTGTTTTGCAGTGTCGCATAAAATGGTGACCCGGCCAGCAAAAGAGAACTAGACCCTTTACATCTGAGTTCTCAGACGTTTTAAATTTTGTACCACATAAATAAGAATAAAAAATTTATGCACCACCATGTACCAATATATGTACCAAAAGGAGGGTTATTTTACATTCACTCAAATCTTTTATAAAAATATTGTACTACCAAAAAGAATGTAACATACAATTCATGATACATTATCGAGTTTTGTGTTATTTACATATATATTTACATTCAGAATTAAGAGATTTAGTACTTGCATTAAACATCGGTGCAAGAAAGAATAGAACATCCCATCTTATCAAATCTCTCTGCTGCATTGTTGTTGCCTATGTTCATTTCATGTCTGTTCCTCCCAAACCGGGTCTTCGGACACTGTTTTTATCTTTTTTAAGTTTTCAGACATTAGATTTAGTTTATGAAATGCTTCGGTAAAATAATTTTCATAGTTTCAAGAATTTGTTTTAATTTTAGAAAAGAGATAGTTTCTGTAAAGTAAATAAATCTTTAAAAAAAAAGAAATTAAAAAATGCTATGTTTTTTAAACATAAAACTAGAAGTACATTGTGCCGTTAAATATGAAAACTTCTAGAATGATATATTTTATTTTACGAAATGCAGAAACTCCTTTCGACGGAAGTTTCGCTACGGCTGAAATCACATCAGAAATCTTTGTATGTATTTAAAAATGATGCCAGTATGAGTTTTTTAGAAAATGAAAAGCAATGCACGCTTGGGGACCATTAAGAATAAAGCAATTAGGAACTTACAAGATAATTAAGATTTAAGAAATAAATGTTGAAAATAGAATTTGATGTTTATTAATAATTTATTCTTCTCTTCGCCTTGTAAGATAGGAAGGAAAAAATTTGCATAAATGTTATAATTTCTATTTCGTTTACCTTCCAGCTCGCGAGTTTTAAGAAAAGTTCTGTTATTTTTTCTTTTATAAAAAGGTGCACAATTAGCTAAATTCTACTTTGTGTTAGGGCAATTACGGCAAAACAATAAAAACGCATCCCAGCCACTGGAAATATTTAAATTAGCTAATATATAAGCAAAACCTTCGTTGCATTTTCAATTAAGTGCTCTTTTTTTATTTTATTCTTAAGATTTTGGCAGACGATACCGTTTTTCAAAGGAAAGAATATTCTTATTTTTTGAATTTTCGTGAAATGTAATGAATAACTGCAATAAAGTCGTAATTATTACTCTAACTTGAAACCAAAGGTATGTGAAACAACGCAAAAATCTTTTTATTTTTTCCTCAAGCTAATCTTAATTAAGTTTGGAAAAGAATAAAGATAAAATAATTGTTCTTGACTGAAAACATTTATTTTTGTCTTTATTTAAATCTTTTTGCGAAAGTAATATTTTTAGACATTTTATAGAGTGCTATTCTATTATTAATTTTGTTTACTTTTTGCATCTCTTCTATTTCTGTTCTAAGTAGATCTCGAAACATTTCGTTGTTTTAAATTAAAGAGAGAAAAAAACTGTTTTTAATTAAAAAATTCTAGCAGTCTAAAGTAACACTTGAAATTTTTTATTTATTACTGGCGCAAATAGTCAGAATATTAGAATTCGGGATATTTATCTAAACAATACTTTTATCATTGACTTTATCGCAGTATTTTTATTTTAATTGCAGAAGCGAATAAAAATTTATAACTTAATTTTTCACAGTAAAGGTAATTGAGAAGGGCCGTAAATTGGAAGTTCAGTATTTTTTGTAATTCCTGAATTTTAGGTTAAAAAATTTTAATAAAGCCTTTAGTAACTGATACTGTAATGACTTGATAACTGATACTTGAATAACTGTATAAGGTATTTTCTCATTGCTTTCCGCATTACGTAATGGTGTAACTGGAAGCACGCTCGACGGGTTTTCGGGAAGTTCGGTGTTCGAATTCGGGCGAGAGCATTGCGGATTTCTTCAGTTTCCTGACTTCGAAATATTCTTAAAAAATGGCTGTACAAGAGGCCCTAACTAAACGATGGTCGGCAATAATTCATCACTTCCAGGATTTGGCGTCTTGATTCTCTAATCTCTACTTGGCCTTGAAAAGGGGAGTATATAAGGTATTTTCTCCCTCCTTTCCGCATGCCTTCGTGATATAACTGGAAGCACACTCGACGCGTATGCGGAATGTTCAGATTTCGAATCCCGTCTAGGGCATTACTGATTTCTGCACTTTTCTGATTCGAAACATTCTGGAAAAAAAAACGCTACAGTTGAATTTATTCAGTAAATAAAGTAATCTGTATAATTTCAGTAATCTGAATTTGTATTATGAAGTTTCCTGTTTCATAATATAAAACTTTTTGTGGGTGAAATTTCGCGAAATGTGAACTGTCTGTTTGCATAAATAATGAGGACTAATAAACTTAATACCTATTTTTTTATATTATTATATATAGTCAATGTTTATAAGCTTATCCAGGAAAGTAAGGTAAGAAATTTAATAAGAGTGCCATCGATTCTAATGCCTTAATTCTAAAAATCAACATTCTTTCTAAGCTTAGGAAATTTTTTAGACAGTTACAAAGCTACAAATTTGTACGCTGATCATAATTTCGATGTCAGTGTTTAAATTTCTATAGATATCGGTGATTCAGTTTGACGCTAGGGGCAAAAAAAAGAGGGAGGTGGGGAATCCCCGTTCAAAGGAAAGACGGAACGTTCGTCTACGCTCATCTAAAGGTGTCACGCGAATTGATACCAATCAGCCTAAGAAAACTTGTGCTGGTACAAATAGCATACACCTTTTTAAGAATTTTTAGAAACATTGTGAAGTGTAAAGTTATAATATTCACGTCGATTTAAAATGTAGGGTTATTATTTCTCTTTTGCACTTGCGAATGTTCATTTGATTGCTCTCGTAGTCTTATTTATAGTACAAATTATTATTAGTTTTGCATAAGTCAGGGGATTGTTTTAACATGCTTGGGGCAAATTAAGAAACCTCTGTTTTTTTTTTTTTTTTTTTTTTGTGTGTGTGTGTGTGTGTGTGTGCGCGTATTTAACATTTTTTATGTTCGAGCATATAATGTTAAAAATTGGTATAGTAGTGGCTACTGTAATACTAGATATTTTTTGTAAGATTTCTCGATGTTTTTAAACGTATTAGTCTGTTTTTGCTGTATAATATTACATTATTGTATTTTCCTTTTAGATATACACACGGTGAAAAAGGATTCGTTTTTGAAATTTTTTATGCTGATTCTAAGCAAAAGGTAAATTTCTCCGTATTATAAACTTTACTAATGCAGTTCTAACGTCATGAACACTCGTCATACATATCTCAGTTATAAATAATCCAATTATTTCCTAGTTTACTCAAACAGTCGAAACCTTGATATTGTAAAACTCTTGCGTACGGTTCATATACTTGAAATTAAATGTTGCTCTCTGAGTATTTGTTATTTGAAACCTCTAAGAACTACATATTGACATATCCCGGGTGTTGGACTCAAGTCATACAAAACTCGTTTAAGATAATTTTTTGCAATACTTTTAGGAATTTCTATCCATTAAACAAAGTTTGTCTACTTAGTAGACAAACTGATCCAGAACGTAAGAACCGTTTGCGTATATCTTCTGCGCATCTGACAGCACAAAGTAAGTTAATTTGCATTAAGTGAATAATTGTTGAGCAGGTAGGAGACAAATCTTTTCAAAGGGAAGTTGCCTCCAAACCTAGCTCTTCAATTACTCAATTCGCGTTTCGTCATCCATATAGGCATGGGTAAAGAATTAACAAAACCAAAAGTAGTGAAATATTTAGTAATTTGTAGAAAAAATTCGAGAAATTAAGAAAGCAAAGTCACTATAGGAAGCAAAATTATTAATTAAAAGTGCATTGCCAATGTAAATAAGAGTGCATATCCAAAGTAAATTATAAACCCTTATATAGGTACTTTCCCGACACGAATTAGGCATACAAACCAAAATAAATTAAACAAACTAATCTAAACATGATAAAAATGTCTATTATAAATAGTAAATAAACCAAACCATGCTTCCCAACAATATGATATAATTTTTAGAAAAATTTACATCTAAAGAAAAGTATTTCTTGACAGCGAATTATCCCGACGGCGAACTGGCCCAAAGGCGAAATGGCGTGACAGCAAACGGCGGTGGTGAATAATCCCATTCCTCAGTAGATAGGGTAACCGGTAATAAATTTAATAACATGTCAGTTTGAAAGAAAAAAACTATAAGTTATTGCCACCTGTACTTTCCAAACTCTGAGATTTTGAGCCACAATGTAGTATACGCAGTTAATTTGAAATTTAAATTTATGTTTTCTGGAAATATACGAGTAAAAGACAACAGAGGCAGGCTTCGAGGACCACAGATTGAGAAATGCGTAGTTAAGACTTTCAGACTGGGCTTTCGTTGATAAAAAAAGAATTTATCGGATCGGAGTGTTACAAAGATTAAGAACTGCTAATCTGGAGTTATGTGTCAATAGGAATATTATTACGTTATTTTCTTCATTCACGTTCGTACGGGGTTTTTAGATTTGGAGTGAATAACGACGACACTCGATGAAGTATCGAAACACACTTTTTTTACCAATATTCTCAGGACAGCTCCAAAATCACTTTTACAGTCGTTGAACTGTTATAAACACGCTGACACGTTGAGCGACACAGCCTTCACACTGTAAGGCAATAACGGGGAAGAGAGCTTCACTGCAAAGCACCAGAGTACAGCTTCCGACTCTGTTTGGTCGTTCTCGGAACTCCACGTACTCTCGAGACTCTCCACGCGATGCACTCGACGATACACAAGAGTATAGCTCTCGACTCAGGACAGTCTAAGACAAAACTCGACGATGCACTAAAAGACTCTTTCGATGCACTCGGCGCTAGACTTCGAGACACTCGCTCAATGACTCGCTAGACGAGGCACACACACACACACTGACTGACTGCGACCAGCGGGGTTTATATAGCTTTCGGCTTGTGTTCGAGAACATTCTAGGCTAAACCGGTAAGAATTCGTTCCAGAAGGTTCTCCGTCCGTCCATGGCATATCGCCAGTTTTGTCGCCAAATGGGCGATTTCTCGCCAAATGTGGCAACACTGTCTTTTTTGCCATTTTATGGCAACCTTAAAACTGCTTTGCGGAGAAGCCATCTTACAGCGCCTGTACATTTTGTAACAATATTATTCTTTCTACTCTATTTGTTTTGTGACTTTCTCTGTGTGAAACTACTCTGAGTTTCTGCAAAATCTATAAGCAATTAGCTCACAGAAACTCAAATCTCTAAGCAGTTAGTTCACACAAACTCAAGATCTGAAACTACTAAAATGATTCAGACCTATATAAATAGTATAGTCTGCTACTTTCTAAATTGTCGGCCTAGACAATTTGCAGAATAGTTTATTTACAATCGTAAATTAGAAAAAAAAATCATTAGTATCAAATAGTAATTTAAATTTCTCTTAAAAGATATTTACAAATATTTCTTCTGTTACTATCATATGGACGTGGTATATAGAACTGATGGTCACAGCTTTAAGCAATGACAGAATATAGAAGCCAAAGGCTTCGTAATACATTATGTGGAAATGTGAATGCGGAAAGACGGCAAGGACAAGGAGCATGGAAAAAGAAAAGTAATTTTAATTATTGATATTTCAAGAAGTAGTCGTCAATGTTTTACAAGAGTTGTTCAAATGAATAACTAGTAGCTGCAGTATATGCATCACAACGATAATGCATGTATTTGGGGATGTATAGTTTAAATCTCCTGAAGACCTTGTTGCCAGAAACAGCGTCTCTACTGCGGACATACGCGACATGCCGGACATCTTTCAGAATAGAGTTAACCCTCACTGATAGCATGGGTTACGTCATTACGCACAGGCCAAAATCGCTTTCCGCAAAGTTAACTTTCTACGGAAAAAAATGGGTTAGGTATATTTCAAATTAATGAAATATGCGCAATGCAGAATATATACAAACTTAAATATTATTGTAAAGGAAAATATCTGATGTGAACACCACATGACTTCTTTGAACAGGTGTTGAATTATACACATTCTTTGCTGCTTTTCGTTTAAAGTTATTTCATTAGAGATATATTTCCCACTCAATTAATTCAGTTCTTCGCGACAAGGCAAAAATACATAAAAACTCAAAGCGTCTTCATTAAAAATTGTAAAATACAGAAAAACATAAATTAACAAATACAATTAAAAACTGTTCAAAAAGGAAAGATTTTTACAATTAAAATTAGTTTCTAGCGAAAACAAGCAATTCGGCCAGCGGACAGGAAAACAGATTTTTCGCTGTACAAAATTGAGTTTCCTTTTCGTCCCACTCTGCAAAAAGACACTGAAGGTGCAAAAAGACTTAATTCACTATTCTGCTAAGAGTTTCAAATTTAAACAAATGGTGGCCCTGCTAGACTTAACCACTTAAACTTTTAAATTGGTTATAATTCTACAACTAATGCATGCAGATTAACTAAAGGCATAGAAACCTTAACCGGAACATAAGAATTCTTATGTTCCGGTTAAGATTTCTATGCCTTTTGTTAGATATATGATAGAATTCTATTCTAGATAGAATGATAGAATTCTATTTTAAATAGGTGTTTATTTTGTTTGGAAAAATGTCTGACGCAACATATTAAACCTTTCGCGGTAAAGAGTGCAAAGTTTATCAATGCCTCTCATGAAGAATCCCCCCTTTTTTTTCGTTTGGGTCAATGTCCATTATACAATCAGTCAGTTTACTGCGCCAACATCCTATATGTTAAAAGCTCTTTATTCTTTTTTACAGTCGCTTCTTTCACTGTCTGCGTGTGTTCCTCGTTTGACAGTTCACGATCGTCATTCTCAACTAATTCTTTAATTTCTCCTTCTTCCATATCTGAAAATCCTTCGCCCCTTGTTGCTTTTGCCGTTTGAATGGCTTTTTGGCTTCATTTCAATCGATGGAAATCCTGTAAAATTGTTATCAGAGTCATGAAAGCAAGCATTCATTGCATGAAAGTGATGCCGGCAAGCATTCATTGTTGTTGAATTCACTTGTTCCCACTGAGTTAAATCATTTCTATGCAGTGCCTTATGTTGAATTGCTTCCAAAATGCATTAGTGTGTCGTGCTTTCCTTCGTCTAGTGTTTTATTTGCAGAGATGTAAACATTCCTAGTATAATAGGATTTGAATATTTTTACGATTTCTTGAGCCATTGTTTGGATTAAGGAAGTGGAGTTCAGTGAAAGAAGTAAAACTTCTTCAGATGTATGCGATGTTTTGAAGGTTTCAGAACTATGCCCTGAAGCATTATCTAGAATTCAGAGCTAACGTTGTGTTGTTCTAAACAATGTTTGACTTGAATGAGCGAATTTTCAAACCAGGAAAGAGCACTATCGTAACGCCGCCGACGCTCTGCAGCGTTCCACTTATAACTGAAATTCTCACGTTAGACAAATTAAGATAACGTGTATACGTAAAATAGAGTTCTGGAAGTCCACGTTTGGCAAGGGATGCCCATCACTTCGTCGTTTTTGTGATGCATGTTGGTAGTTGTTCATTTAAACAGTTCTTGAGAATATCCATTATTAAAAAGATTCGGTTCTGCATTTTCTTCGTACTTAATACGTTTCTACGATTACACTTCACATTTTACCGCGTACTGAAACCACGTATTAAGAAACGTATTAAGGAAAATGTTACTTTTGTCGTGTTCTATCAATTTTTAAATTTGTGACCGTCAATTCCAGTTGCACCCTATGCATAAAAATGTGTTCAATATTTTGTTACGGTATGAAATTTTATTGGTGGTGTTAAGAAATTATCTGTATACATTTTAGCTTTCTAATATTCGAATAGCAGTATTCGTTAAATAATATACGTTTCTCCATAAAACGTAGTATAAATGCCTCAATTAATCAGTTAACCGGATATTGTCTGCAATGAAAAGGCCGCTGCGGTGCACTCTTGTAAACAAAGATCGAATCCTCTTTCTCCCTTTTAACGCATATTAAAAGTCTTTTCCCGCTATAAAGCATCTTTAACTGCCCGGAAAATGATTTCCTGCGCTAATTTCAAGGGATGAGTGTCCAGCGTGTAATAATAGTTAACGAGACAGATTAATTAATTGGAGTCTCCGCGTAAATTAACCATCTTATTCGAATTGCCGGACTGCGCGGCGCCCGGACAAGCGTCAGGGGATCCGGGCTGTGCTTCGATATTAATGATGTTATTTGCATGGTAGGGAGGACTTTCCCGCGCCGTGCCGGACTAATTACGCTGGAAATAGTTCAATAGCCAAGCCTGGGATGAGAAGGCTGTGTCCATTGCCGTTAAATCTTGTTGATCCGGCGCATTTGTATTTATTTGCTGCCTTGGATCCATTTATCCGCCGATGCGAGTGTCCTGGTAGTTGGCCAGGACAAAGCAAGGGATGTGTCAGGGTCATGGTGATGGTCCTTAGCTTTGCCGGATTTGTGCTGTGCGAAGCGTTTAATCACTACAGTGTTCTTCGCGTGTTGCTGTAATATAATCTGTGGCTATTATCGTGGGAAACAGTTCATTCTTTTATAAATGCTTTTGGGGCAAGAAGGGAAAATACAAGAACTGAAAAGTGTCATTTAAATAAAAATACAGTATTTTATTGAATGCTTTTAATTATTCAAAACATCTCGAAGGAAACCTCTTCGAGGTGTTTAGATCCTTCATTTCGTAAACTTGGTGTTCTAGCAAGATAGAAGATATTGTCACTTCGCTTTGGAGAAATATTTATCGGAAG
Organism: Stegodyphus dumicola; assembly: GCF_044657685.1. NCBI lineage: Eukaryota > Metazoa > Arthropoda > Arachnida > Araneae > Eresidae > Stegodyphus > Stegodyphus dumicola. The sequence goes on along the minus strand of NC_140772.1, from coordinate 113,173,967 downwards.
CCTCGCGCGCTACTCTTCCTGCGAAGTAACTGTACAGCTGGCAACTTCAGTGATTAATTATTTTCTTTATCAAATAAACTCTTAAATCTCCCTCTTGGTTAAGTTACACTAAAGTAATATGACAGTAATTTTATCTTTGAATTTTGATTATACCAATTTCGATATTTCATTTTAAATATAAAATTCGGGATCTATTTGCAATTTCTGGGGGATTAAATTTGAAATTAAAAGCTCAAGGGTAATTTGCCAGCATAAAATCGTGTCGGGTCTAAACTGAAATGAAAACACCAAGATCAGAATAAAATTTTTAATCTCGTGATCTTTCTACTTTTAATGGTTTAAATATTTCTTGAATTTTTTCTAATTTTATAATATGTATATGTTTAATGTTTTATATATTTCATTTAATTTCTTAAAACTTGTAACCTCTCCAAGTGTTAAAGCTTAATCTGAAATTTCAGGTCGGAATTTTTTATTATTTATTTATTTTTACGCACATTTAGTAGAGATTGTGTAAGGTTTTTTTTTTAATTAATTAGTTATCTTGTTATTTTCTGTATGTCTGCTTTCGTAAGTTTCCGCTAGACTGCAAATTAGTTTCGACTATAAATAAGAATTAGTTTAAAATTTTTTTAGAGAGCCTTTGGCGTCTTAGATTGGTTGTTATTTTACTTTGAATTGCGGTTTGTTTAGCCTGATGATTTTTTTGCTGTGATATTTTACGAGTGATTAGTCAGGAGGAGCCAAAGTTTAAGTTAAGCTTTGCTGATATTGTGAATTATATCCTTTTCAACTTGAATGTATCTTTAGACGCTGTTATTGTACCAGCAAGAACCAGCACACGTTTCGTTTATGTTTATTTCCGTTTGTATATCGTCAGAGGGATGTGTTATTAAATAATTTAATTTAGATTTTATTGTGATTCTGCTGCTCCTTGTTGAGAATCCAGGTGCGACTAAATGTCGTACAACAGTCTTTGTATGTTACTTAAGGAAGTTACTACTGTAAATCTAATAGCGCAATCCTATAAACTGCATTCAGGGTAGGCTGACTGAAAGCGAAAGTACTGTAATTCGCTGAAATATTTTAAGCTAAAAGCTTTAACCAATGCAGATACTGTAAATACAGTAACAAAGCACATTAAATAAAGGTTATTACGAAACAAAAAATAAGTAAATAAATAAAAGTTATTTCTATTTCGTGGAGGACTTTCTAAGGGAAACTGGCTCGTATACACGTTACACATGAGGAAAACCACGAAAACACCCATGCAGCCAGCCCGTTCGCGGCATTCGAGCCTCGGACCGTACTACCAGTGTTCAGCGACTTTACCGGTCGGCCACTGGTTTGCCTCAAGAATAGTTTATGGCGAAATTATAATGATATTCTGAACCATAATTTATGCGATTAACTGGAATCCTCGAACCCATGCGATATGAAGCCACGTGATAAAATGTGCAAGGACCAAAGAGAAGTAACTTTTCTTCTTGAAGAAAAATAACTCTCGTCAACTTGAAATATATTAGTATTTCTTCAAGAATTACATTTCATTTCAAATATTAATTTTGCCTGATTTTAAAACCTATTAGTTGGCAGCGGTGAACTCTTGAAAACAAACAATGCTTCTCTAATAATTGAGCTCGAAATTCAGATTATGAGACACATATTGATCATACGAAGCACATTCGAGGAAAGTATTTTAATTTATTTCCCTCTCTAGATGGTAGCAAGAATAAGAAGCGACCGCCAGTTGACCAGCAAAGCTAGTGATAAATTATAGTCCAGTTATTTTAGTTTGGGTACCAACTGTAGTGAAATTACGAGTTTTGGAGCTAGAATTCTTCAAACATTTATTTCGCTATTTCCTGGAATAAAATTCGTCCCTTTGGAGTCATATGCTGGCCTTTAAACCACAGAAGTATATGAAATTTATGAGATTAGGATAATTTAGATAAACGTCAAAATATTCGAGGTTTTTCTGCTTAAGGGAGGAGTGCCTTCATGAAACATATTTTTCAGAGGAACTCATGCTATACATAGGAAAAACACGAAAATTTCCATGCAGCCATCATATTTGTTGGGATTTGAACCCGCGTCCAGGACCGGCTGGGCACTTGCCCGGGGTCCCTTCGAGCATAGGAGCCCATGCTAATTCGTTTATATTTCGTTTATATGAGTGCGATTATCGTAGGCATCCCAACACGTTGGTTTGCTCAGGAGCCCATAATCCGGCAGTGGCAGTGTTCTGCTGTTTTACCGCTCGTGCGGCAAGAAAATTAGGAAAACGTGTCTTTAATTCCTATTTAAATTAAAATTAACTATCCTAAATATAAGCTTTTATTCCCGAATTAGCTGTCAGTTTGCGGAAACGTGAAATTTGAAACAAGTTAATACAAAAGTAAAATAAAAGAGGTAACCAATAAAAAAATCTTAAACGAGCCACCGAAAATTTCGACTTTGGGGTTCTTCGTGATCGTTCTTAATGTCGAAAAACAAATTTGGGTTTAAAATGTCTTATTTTTATTGCCATTATTTAGAGAAAATTATGCAAAGTAACCATAATAATTCGAACATACATGCTGATTTTAAGCCATTAGTTGGAACTAGATAAACCCTAGCGAAGAAGACCTGTACACACACAATGACAGCAACAAAAAAGACACACGATGGCCCGATTAGCCGTATTTTAAACGAGTTTACTCCGCGAAACCCATTAAAAACGATCGCGGCACGGCCGACAAGAAATTCGGGAGATAAAAAAGACATTTTGAGGCGCATTACAGAGATTCGAGACCGAGATAAGTGTGCCCCGATGCATGGCGGAGCGTGGTTCTCGTGTAAATCTTGATTAAACGGCGGTTTTTCTGGTTTTCCCTTATCTTCGGTACTTAACCGTTTGAGTTAGGTTACTTTACGGAGATCATATAGATTTCTTTAAAAGATGTTTGGATTCAGAAATGGGGAGATATAATTCTTTTTGGGGTAAAAATTTTGCTGTGATTAATTCTTTTGACACTACAGGTTCCAGTTGGGTTGCAGCAACTCGGCTTCGCTTGCTATGATTCTACCGCCTACTGCTTTGGTTTTTATAAATGGAAATTTGAGAAAAGTTTCACATTTTATTAAATCACCATTGCCGTGTTTATTGGTAGCTCAGTGAACAAACAACGTCCAATAATTTAAATCCCTTCTTCAAAAGAAAAAAATTAATAACATTATTAATAAAAAGAAGAAAAAATAATAGCAATAATATGTTACGCGATAATTTGGCTTACATATAAATCATAGTAATGACAATAATAATCACTTTGTCTGTCCTTTCACAGGAGGTAACGGTGGCCGCCTATTAGGTGCCTCCACAATAAAATGGCCACCACTTCTGGCCATGAGTTGCCACACTCAAAAAGTAATGCTCTCCGAAGTTCCGGTAGACATGTAGGAGGAGGTTGACGGGCTGCATCTCATCGGCCAAAGCATGTCCCACACGTGCTCTACTGGATTCAAGTCCGGTGAGAATGCTGGCCAGTCCATACGGGTGATATCCTCCGATTGAAGGCATTCGCTTACAATGTTTGCACGGTGAGGACGGGCGTTGTCATCCATAAACACAAATTGTGCGCCCATGGCGTCCCGAAACAAACGTACATGCTGTTCAAGAATGACGTTCCGATAGATTTGGCTTGTCATGGTTCCAACTTGAACCTGCAGGTCAGTTCTGGAACCCAGAATAATTCCACCCCAAAGGAGCACTCCTTCACCACCGTAACGGTGTCGTTCAATGAGGTTTTCTTGGTGGTAACGGGTACCTGGAGCTCTCCATATGAAAGTCCGGCGAGAATCAGACTGCAAGCTAAACCTAGACTCGTCGGAAAACATCACACAAGCCACTGTTGCGGTGTCCACAATGAATGCTCTCTACTCCAGGATAACCGCAGGCGACAGTGAGTTGCAGTAAGTGGAACGCATCTGACAGATCTATGAGCATATAGACCAATCTGCCCTAATCGTCTCTACACGGTCTGCCTTAAAACTGTTGTACCAGTGGCTGAAGAGAGCTGACGAGACAGGTCTGAGGCTGTGCTCCGCCTGTTTCTTTTAGCAGTAACTGCGAAATACCGGTCCTCATTCGGCGTTGTAACTCTGTGGCGACCTGTGCTGTAACGTGTACTCGCATTACCATCATCTTGGAATCGTTGCCAAAGCCTGAAGATGACACTCTGGGCAATTCCAAGTTCGTCTGATACTTCCAGTTGGGTACGCCCACATACCAGACGGCCGATAATTCTACCACATAAAAAATCCTCCAAATGCGTCTTTTGTGTCATAACTATTCTGTTATTGCACTCAAATGCTTATAAAGCGCCTGCGAACAATTTTACTTCTTTGCCTGTATTCCTCATATATCACTCACTCACTCACACTCTCGTCATTGTGACGTACCATCGGTGTCATCTGGTTACTTCCTCAAATTTGCATATGATTCTTGAAGATGTGTTTAGTGATTTTACAGGTGATATATTTATTTTAGAGTTCGATTTCCTCGTGACTCCGAATTATCCTTAATTTATGGAAATGAGTGTATTTGAAGAAGAAGAAAGAAGAAAGGGGAAGGAATAAAAGACTAAAACCTTTCCACTTGTCATTCCAGTAGCATATACGGTTCGACAAAAGAAATATGACTATGGTTTTAAAATGTATGTTTAAAAACATAGTTTATAATGTAAAAAACTCATGCGTTGTTATCGAAGTTTTAAGTTCTTCGGTGTATTAAAATACAGTACAGTCAGTGATATAATATCATATGGGAGGAAAAACTGAAAGTAATTTATTTAGGAGGTCTTTTAGTGTCCAGATAAACAGTTCATTTGTTTTGGAGGCCTATATGGTGTCGGTATTCCGGAGGAAAGCTGGCGAAATACAGAAAAGATTTTTTCTTATTTTTTGAATGAAAATGTCGTAAAGTATATTTAAAACTTCAGCCTTCAGAAAGCGATTACATCAGTTTTGAAATAAAAAGGTTTGTTCAGTTTATGACACATTCTTATCATATTTCACCCATCATATTTCTTCATAATATACGTCAACTTTAAACATGTTTTATATATGGAATAAAATTACCTTTAACTGTGATTTTCCTGGAGTAAATTATTCAACTGCAAATTTTTAGAATCCAGTTTTTATCGAGTTGTTTTACTATTCTCATGTATAGAATTGTGCTTACTTTATTCTCTGATTGTGATATATTGGTCTGCTTTCGTTTAGTTGATTATGGCTAAGCACACTAGGGCTGCCTGCTGTAAGGGGAGACGCCTTCGAGGAGGACTTTCTAAGGGAAATCGGCTCGTATATACGTTAAACATGGGAAAAACCACTAAAATGCCCATGCAGCCAGCCCGTTCGCTTGGAATCAAACCCGGGACGAACTACTAGTATTCTGTGACTTTACTGTTCATCCGGTGGTGGGCTTGATTGTGATATTTATTATGTTTAATAAATTTAGCATTAGAGCACTAGAGCTACTTTAGATAAAACTTTTTTTTATTAATTTTGCTTCTTTCTGTAGGCATGTACTGTGGTAGAAATTTGTCTTTTGATGCATATTTTGTATGAAAGGAACGAATAAATCAAACTAATGACCGTATTTGTAAATTCATTTCGTATGTAGGACTTGTAAAGAATAAAAATTTGGAATATTCAATTGTGTATTGAAACAAACTATGAAATTTAAATTAATTAACGTTTGCTATGGATGCATAATGAAATTTTCATCTGATTTGTCAATAGTAGCACAGAAGTGGTCATTTCAAATGGGAATTTTTACCGTTAAATAAATGATAGTGTAGAAGAGATTTGTTCCGCATTCCCCTTATGCGATTTATTTTGTAATATTTTTCTTTTCTTTCTGTAGTATTTTTCGTCTTTAAACAAACGCATACCTTTTGTAATTATTTAAAACTATTGTGTTTCTTTTAATTGCTTGGAATAATTATTTTCTGATATGTATTCTAGATAAAAGAAAGTTAACCTAAAGTTTTTGCGTTGCATTGATTATATTTGAAAGTAATAGCAATTCATATCTTTGATTACAGCTTAACTGGAATGTGCTTTACGAAACAGTTCAACGGAAAACATTCATTTTCTACATCATCATTAAAGTAAGCACTTTTCACTCCGTAAATTTTCTAAATAGATTGAGAAAAGCGATTTTGGTATGTTTTTAAATTTTTATTCAAATTTTTTCCTTTAATATTACATTTGAATTGAATCTTTATTCTATTTATCGAATTAAAGAAAATGAATTGCAAGCAAGTCAAGCAAAAAGCAAGTCATCCTCTTAATATTATACTGAAAATAATTTGTAATGAATGAATTTTTCCCTGTAGTTTTGCTGTTGATTATCTCATTTTTATGTAATCGTTTTCCTCAGTTACTTAACGGTTACTATCGTTTTCCTCAGTTACTGAGTTCTAAACTTAATGAACGTTTTACTACTGTTTATGACCTGATAATTTAAAAAACATCTAATAAAACTAATTAAAAATATCTAATAAAGTAATATTTGTTATTGATATTAATATATGAAAAAAACGAGCGAATATTTTTTATTTTATTATTATGAGTTATGACATAATGTAAGATGTCCATATCTAATAACATTTTATGTGGTTTATTTTATTTTAATTTAGTTACAAAGTCTCGTGTTCTTTGGTAGCATCAATGTAGAAAACTTCTAAAGAACTTCAATGAATTATCATTGTGTCCTGTAAAGTAGCACAGAGACTGGGGGAAGGGTGTAAAGAACCCTTTTATTTAACTCAATTAAAGCATCATAAAATTTTAATTTCAAGTTACAGATTAATTTTAGATAATAGAAGGCACTACTTGTGCTTACAGAAGCCAGAATATATGGCTTAAATCAAAAGTAAGGAAATTGACTTGACAAAGTAAATAAGCTATAAATAACTAAGCCTAACTGCTACACAACTAGAGTAAGCGCAAGTTGGCTCTGAATAATCGGCGTGATAAGCCAAATGGCGAGTATAATGCCGCAGAATACTACTCTCAAGTGAATCAAATTAGCAACATGGTCTTGGCAAAACACGCTGTAATTCTACCCTTTAAAACTGTCCTTTAAATACCAATTTCTTTCTACCTCATTTAAATACACGCGAGTTAGAAATTTACATTCTGCCAGGAAAGTAGGAAATGAGAAGGACAGAAAAGTACATTAACATAAAATTACGGGTTAATGAAGCTAAATGTGTAATCTACGCAGTTTAATTAATTTATTTATTTTGTTAAAATTTATTTTACTTGGAAAGTTCTTAGAAATTAATTCACTTTAAAATAAAATAAGGCATTTATATTACGTTGAAATTTAGGTACAATCATTTTTTTTTCCCTTACGGTAGAAATGAAACGAATGGGTGGTATTAACACATCCTGCGCGAGTGTTTTCCCACCATTCCCCCCTCCCCCTGTACCAGGTCGCGGGCAATTTTTTTCATTTCGTGCGTAAAATTACTTCTGCACGAAATAATGTAGTGTTAAGCCTTCCATAATATACGAAATCTGTCTCTTGCTTTTTTGGAAAAGCTGGCGTTTCTGTAAGTTTTCGTTTTGAAATTTTTGGAAAAACTGGCGTTTCTGTAAAGGGATCCGTGCTCCAGTAATGCTCATTTCGGTCCTTACGTACTTGTTTCATAAGAAGCATAAGCCCCGAAAATTTCTACATGTTTTCTATTCTAATGTCTTTTCATTTGAGAGCTTTCTTGGAAGTTGTGAATTTATTAATATTTTAGTAATAATATCTATTTGACTCTTGTACAAGGAATTAAAAAAAATCATAGCCAATAAATAAAACTACACCATTCGCTACACTATCCGAAACGTTTTCTCTATTTATTCCTGAGCGACCTAAAACTCTTCCAAGACTGGGGACTTGTCTACATCAGAATCATCCGAATCTGGGTTTGAATCAGAACTGTTTGAAATTCATCGTCGGATAGTAGTCTCAGGACGATGTGTAATATCTTCGTGCCTAGAATCATCATCAATAACCTCGTTCTCGCAATTCGACAAACTATCTGCACACAATTCTTCATCACTACATTCTATTTTATTACTATCCATTCCTAGGAATTTACTGTAAAAAATTCAAATTAAGCTTTGAACACAAGAGCGCTAAATCGATGCTTCTAATGATAAGATTAATTATACGGAACTACTTTTGAACGTCGTACGAGCAGCGTACGCTTGGCAAAATTGTTATCTGTATAGAGTGCCTCGGCCGCTCAGCTTCTTAGATTTATGTCAAAGCATAGCTAGAAGCGCCGCTGTCGAATGCTACCATCTTCAACAAAGCGCATTCAGAGGAATACATTTTTGCAATACACATTTTACTTTTGAAATGTATGGGCGGCGTCTACCTAGTGTTCATATGTTGTTGTTGCTAATTGCTCACTTCTCTGGCCTGTAGTCACCCCAAGTTCACGAAATTCCTTGTAACAAGGAACAGAAATTTACGCCTGTTGTTGGCAACAGCCTTGAGCAGTGAGATTTAGCTCAGTTCCGCCCCCAATTTTGATGGAGAGCAGGGGAGACGAGTCTGAGGGTCTCCCACTCCCTCTTTCCGTACCACTAACCTCTCGAGAAGACTTTCGGCTCACCGCATATTTAGGGTACCTCTGTGCTGTACGGACATTATTCATTTACAAACATCCATGGATTCTCTGGGATTCGGCACGGTAGTCAGCGACGTTAACCACTGTACCGGTTGGGCGCGCTCCTGTGTAGCAGACAAACACGCTCATGTGTAGTAGACAAAAGCCCATCGGTAACAATAATCCACCAATAATTCGCAGAAAACAACTTTTGTCATTACCCGCTGTCGACTACCAATCCGTACCAAACGACTTTAGTCGCTTCCTCCGCAAGATGCGTTAAATAATGTTAATTCATTTCATTGACTTAGCCGTTTGGGTAGACGTATGACACAAAAGAGGTCGAAAATTACGTAGTGATGTCAAATTCGCTTGATGACTTAAATTCATTAATTCATATTTTTCCATTTGTAATTTGCATAAGCTTTTATTTTTATTTTCACAAGTTACAGTGATCGGAAAAATTGTTGTTTTCTGAGTAATTAATTACCTTTGAAATACCTAACAGTTCTCTGTAGGTTGTATTTTTAGTCTTAAAAAAAAAGGAATTCAGTTAATTATTTCCAAATATGCCACATTTTATCGTTTTCTTATAATTCTTAAATTTAAGCTTCTGACGAATATTTGTATAGGTAGATTCGAAACGTAATATTATTTTGAATTACGAGGTGTATTCAAAAGGGTATCCGACTGAAGTTATGAAATTCAAACACCTCATTATAATGGTAACTAGTTCTAATACTAATGGTAACTAGTACTTTAACATTTTCTCAATAAATGAAAAATCAAAATCGAGATTAATCCTAAAATAATAATGACTAAGGTTATTCTATTAATTATATATTATTTATGAAATGTAAGTTTTTACAATAATTAAAACTTTCGCTTATAGTATTACCAGTCTCTTATAATCTCCTTTCTTGGAATATAAGGAATCAGGATTATCCTCTGTGATATTATAATTATTAGAATCTTTTCTAATCTTACCTCAGGGAAGAAAATTAAAAATTATTTCTAGCCGTTGCAATTATATTCATTTTTTCCTTGAATGATGAACATTATTAAAGTAACTGTTAAAATTAATCATAATCTATTTGCATAATAATATGAATAGTATATGCCAAACTTGCACAATAAGTGTAAAATTAATTAAACGTCTTCAAGATTATATTCTGGAGTCTGCTTAGTGCTAGCAATTAAGTATTTAGTGATAAAAAGTTACAAATGGATGGATTGTATTTTGAAAGCTATAAGTTTTTTTAAAAATGTTAAATTAGTAGATTAAGTCTATCATTTCCTTCTTTTTTTTTCCCCCGTGGAGCGGTCTTAAAGAAATGCGACCGTGGTATTTAGGAAACAAAAACTGAAACATCAAATTTATTTTCTTGAGTTAAAAAGCGCAAGTAATAAAGTATTCTTTATATACTATATTTTCGTTACTTCGAAATGACCGTTGGAAAGTGCAGTTAAATTAAAAGAAAGGAATTTGACGCCCTTTTTTCCTCAAACCAAATTTCAAGACAGTCGTGTCTCAGAAGTCAATGCTGTTGTTTACAATTGGTGGCGAAGAAGTACGTATGTTGTTCAGTTTTACCACAGATAAAAGTAGCATACCAACGAATAGGTAATGTTGTTCTGCCTTTAACATATGCTAATTATTATCCAATTTCTAGATGGCTAATTTGGTGATTCACTAAAACAGATATTTTCTTCAATTCATTGCTTTCATGAACTTCTTTTAAAAGAAAGTTGTTGTTTTTTTCATTGACCCCCTTATATTTTTTTCTGTAATATACGCGTACAATATAATCATAACACACGTAATCTCCCATAAATAACTTTAAAATAACAATTAAACTAAAGCTATGAACGATACGTTTGAAAAAAATGGTTTATTAGATTTATATTGTACTATTTTTGTATTGGCGTTACTTTTAATTTTACAAATATAAACAAGTTTCAAAAACAAAATCACAAATTCTACTTGCACAAAAATTCGGTTTTAATTAATGTTATGGCTACTCTTAATCTGTTGATGCAATAGTTTCAATATTTGGGATAAAACTGCATAATTTAATCCAGTCTTTCAAAAATATTCAATCTGTTTCTTATTCTTCAGTACATTATTGATTTGACTAAAGCTTGCTTCCTCTAGGTAAGATGAAAGAAATGTAAATAATGTTGGTTCGGTAACAACTTTTATTTTGGAATATTTCTGTCGGAAAACTTTTACATTCCCAAACTTTGCGTATCCGAGTGTTTTGGAAGCGAACATTTAAGTCTTCTTTTGCATTTTTCAAACGACTTTTTTATAATAATATGTCTTCTGAGGAAGTTTTACGTTCTGCATATATTTTGGTTGTATTCTCTTGTGTTCCTGCGTTTTACTTTTTTATATTGAGCATGTTGCATAAAAATTATGTATTTATTAAAATATTATTCATTTTAAAAATCTGTTAATTTTTATGTATTTTTTTCCATATATGTATTTCATATGATGTCTTCCTTAGTACGTAACATGTACACTGCTCAAAAAAAAAAAAAGAAAAGAAAAGAAAAGAAAAAAATGGGACAGTGCTATATCTCCCGTTCTACTGGGGCGATTCACTTAATTCAAATTGCGTTCTTCATGTCTCGAAAGCGCGACTTAGGATATATATTAGATTTATATATAGCACTATTCTAACATAGGTATTTTGACACAAAATCGGACTTTTTCTGAAATAACATACCAAATTTTTTACATATTTCGATTCTACGACTCAAATTATGCCAGAATACCAAGTTTTGTAAAAATCGTACGAGTAGTTTTTAAAATATTAGCTCTCAAAATTTTAGCTCCTCATTGTTAATTGAATTTGGCAAATATTTATTAATATCTCTTTTTTTATTGAACTTTTTTGATTTTTTCTCTCACATTTCGAAATTTAGGTTCATTCCAAATAAAATTTACCCATTTTTTGTGTTTTATTTTTTAAATTTTTATTTTTAAATAATTTTTATAAATTTTTCGAAAAAAATTTTGAATTATAACCTATAAAATTTTTACCATCATCTTAAAGTAGGTATATTTTTAAGCATATCTGCAAAAATTTAGACTTTTTTATTCAAAATTTTCTAAGATATACACAAATTTACATATTTTCGCGTTTTGAAATTTGGCATCTTTTTTTTGAGCGATAATAACGCCAAATGTGGTCTATGGATTTTTGCTACACTGTATTGCCACAGCTATTTTTAACCTTAAATTTCGAGTAAAATTTTACGGAGAATTAATTATATGACATTTTTTCTCTCAATGATGCGTTATAAATATTTATTAATACTATATGAAAAGCTATTTTTTTAAATAAATTTTTTAATATTTTTTTAAATTTCTATCTATCTTTTTTTTAATATATATATATATATATATATAAGAGTAAATTTTTACTTTCGGCGTTTTATCGTCTGCTACTTTACTTCGTTTAAATCGAATTGTCTAAAACTGAGCATTTTCGTTTGACGTTTATTTGAATTTTATGACATTAACTGCACAATTTATTTCTAAACAAACTGATGCTTTTGAAGTGGCTGAAAGAGCGGCTGGTACTATCATCCATATTTTTAAAGCACAGTATTTTTTTATAGAAACATAAGATTTAGAATAAACATTTTTATATAAAAGTCAAATTATGATATAAACATACAACCCTCTAGAGACTGAATTAATGGAAGTTCAATGGTTATGTAGAAATGATCTGCAGCTACTTAATCGCTGGATACGTCAGCAGATTCTGTGGACAAGTAAGAATAATTATATAAACGACACCCAACATTCTGAATTCAATTAATAACGAGGATACGATGTTTATTAAATGAATTCAAGAAATTTTTAAAACAAATAAAATCAACTCTTTTTTAATCCTAAAATGTACTTTTGTGCGTAGCTTATTTTCATTATTCTAATTTAAAATTCTAATTTAGAATGTAATTGTCAAGAACTGAATCCTAATCATCAGTAATATAATAAGTAATTATTACGGTTATTAATAAATCCTTCTTATAAAGTAATTGCAAATATTTTGAAAAACTTTCTGTCTGAATGCAAATATTTTTAATTTTATATTAATCAAGATTGCACACGATATTTATTTGCACTTCAATTCTTAACGTCAGTTCTTGTAGAAGTTACAAATCAATTATATTTAATTAAGGATTGGATTGGATTGGATTATTTAATTATGGCAAAGCACACGAGGACTATCTGCCTAAAGGGAGGGATGCCTTCGTGGAGGACTTTCTAAGGGAAACTGGCTCGTATACACGTTACATATGGGGAAAACCACGAAAACACCCATGCAACCAGCCCGTTTGCGGGATTCGAACCTCGGACCGAACTACCAGTGATCAGCGTCTTTACCGCTCGGCCGCTGGTGGGCTATTTAATTAAGGAATGACCATCTAAGTTTAGAAACAGCGTACCGTAACAGCAATTCAGTTATTGGCGCTGTATCTTTCATGTTACTCCCGATTGGCAAGCTACATGATTTTTAATGAGTATTCGGGTTTTACTAGTAACTTCACTTGGAAATGGCGCTTAAACTAGGTTAGTTGGTTATTTGAACATAGAAAGAACATGGGAGCTATTTGATTAAGATGCTTTCATAGAGAACCTTTGTAAAGAGAACCTAGAAAACTACGAAAACCAACCATGCAAGCCTGGGTTAGACTTCGCAACAAACAATTAGTATTTAACAATCTTTCAAATGCTAGGCAACTGGTGAGGCTCCAATTAAATCTCCAATTTAATATTTTATTTGTAAATATTTTAAATATTGTTGTATTCTTAGACACAAAAAGGAGAATTTAAGTTTTGTTAACTTGTTAGTAAACTACCAAGCCGTAGTGCAAATGAATATTCAATTTCTTTTGCAATAATTGTATTCACTTAATATTCTTGGAATATGAGGTAAAGAAGGAACGTTCTCGGAAGATTAAAGAAGTGTTTAAATCCAGTGATATTAGGTTTGTCTTACAAGCTCAGGATCAAAAAGATTCTGCAATTGCCCGAGTAGTTGACTTGTAAATGGCTGTGAACTAAGCAGATGACTTTTAATCTTACGTTTTTCAGTCAGAAAACGTATTCCCTCCCCCAAAAAAAGTACTTTGTATTGCATGGCAATGCATCTTTTCATTATTCAATAACCAGTCGGAGAACCGCTTGTGTTCCGAAAATAAGTATGTGTATTCAAACGTCCTGCATGTTCTTCAAATTTGTCTTCCTGTGATTTTTTTTTCTTTCCCAAAAACTAAAGTTGCCTCTCAAAGGAAAGTTTTTTGACATTGAAGAGACAAAAGGAGTATGACATCTACTTTTAGAGGCATGTCAAAAACAGATCTCTACAAGCCTTCTCTTCCATTACATGTTGTGCAGACAGACAAAAAGTTGCATCAGCGTACATTCTATAATCTATTTTTATTACACTCTGATTACTTTATTAACATACAGTGAATATATACTAAATCTTTTACTTCAACTTCAGTAATTCGGAAATTTTGACGGAATTGTTGTCGGAACTAGGACTTAGAAGATAAATCAAATTAAATATTTCGATAAGCCAATAAATTCAAAGTCGGAGTTTCAATATTTTATTTTCGGAGGGAGGGAAAATATTTTCAGTTTTGGTCCATTATCCTAAGCATATTTGCTTCGATTCTTTATTTTCCATAAAAGCGAAAAATTTTCTCTTGGTATACATATAATGCATAGCTTCAAATTAAAATTTAATAATATACATGGCGCTGTATGCAATATTGTTAAACGAAATATGGGTCGGAATCTAACTTAACCTTTTGTTACGCGGGTTTAATATGTTGTATACCCTTAAGAAACTTTGAAGTTGGCAAATTACCATTTAAAAGCATTAAATTCGATAAAAGTCGAGTGCGCCATCCGTGTAAGTGAGAAATTCGTCAGTGAAAACCACGAATTAGCGATTAGAAAATGTGAGATCGCAAATCACTCGCACAAGTGCGTACAATCTGGAAATCGCTTTCTTACAGATCGCTAATTTGTAATTTTTGAAGCCTGAATTTGGCCCTAAAACATGAAGATTCAAAACGCTTTTAATCGATTTGTGCCAAAGAAATCCCTCATATTATCTACCTAGTTCCATTGCATTCTCCTACTGCATTCGATTGCATAGCAGTCATTCCACACCGTCTGGTTTCATAACTGAACCATTTTTCTCTGAAAAGAAGTCGACAGCTGGATCACTGTGATTGCACCTCGCTTAGAGTCAATGTTAAAATGTTTCGTGATACACGGACTGCACTAACGTGGCATTTTAGATACTAGGATTTTTATGCAGGGCTGCGCCCTACCTCACATGTATCTCACAGTTACTTAGGCAACATTTCACGAATGAGCGTCTTATAGGCCGACACTTCCCCTCTTCCCACCAACCACCTCATGCTCTGTGACTTTTTGCTACGGGGTTATCTCAAAAGCACTGTTTATGGTGATAATCTAAACAATTTGGCAGAAATGAAAAATGTGATACACTGACATGTCCGTAACATTCCTTCTGACATGCTAAGAGCTGCTGTTGAGAATGCAGTAACAGGATTTAACTTGCTTTCGGAAAATGCTGGACGCTACATTGAACATGCTTTGTAACACGTTTCGGAAAATATTAAACACATTTTAAACAGATGTTTTCGTGTCTTATTTCATTTAACAATATTGTATACAGCGCCATTTTTCACCTGGTGGTGAGTGAACTCTTTTTTTTTTCCGTGGAAAATAAATTCCCATAACCTCCTTTACACGATTCCCAAGTTTGATAACATTTGGTCCGGTAGTTTTCCTTTTATGACCATTTGAAACTTTAATTATAACCACCATGTAAAAAAGCTTTAAAAGATTAAAGATTTTAAAGCTTTAAATGATTGACAGTTTGGTTCAAGTCCCAACTTTAAATATATATATATATAAATATAATAATCTTTTATATTAATTCTCTTAGGAAGAATGTTTTAAGAAGCTAATTTTTCTCTCGAAAAGCTAATTTTTCTTTCTTATAGATTGTATAAAAAAACATGGTCTTTAATATGATTTAGATTGTTTCAGCCGATATAAGAATCGGGTTACTCGGTGGTACAGAATAACCCTGCTGGACTGTTTTATTTCTTTGTCATTTAGCAAAATCTTTTAATTAAAATATTTATCCTTTGGACTTCGCTTTAAACTTTATTTATAGTTAAAATGACTAGAAAATGAAAAGCTGTCTTTAGCTGAAACGCAATTCATATAATTGATATTTTAAAAAATTGACAAGAATGCAAAATTTATGGAAGTCTAGCAGTCGAAAAGTCTTAATTTTCTTGTGTGAGCACTGAAAATAACTGTAGAAGGAAAGAAGAAAATTAGGGAGAAAAGTAAGCAAAAATTTGCAGGGAAATTTGGCTGTCAGACATACCAAGATTTTTCAAAAAGTTGGACACTTTCGAATATACTTTCAGGATACTTCAAAGAATTTAGGTGTTCTAAGAGAAAACACTTGGACGTGTACACCAGCAAATACCATCAATTGAGCTTGTGTTAACAAAAAAGACAAATACGATATCATTGCAGCTTAAAGTGAAGAGCGACTGGTTTTAGACTATATGGTTGTGTAAATTACGTTATAGAACATCATATGGTATCATAAATGGAGAATCCCATGATTTTCTCAGTCGAATTATTTGAAGATTCAGGAGTTTATCCAGTGATTTATGTGGATGTCACCTAAAGATGTTTTTTTTTTTTCCCTCCTGATGAAACTGCGGCCGAGCGGTAAAGTCGCTGAACACTGGTAGTTCGGTCCGAGGTTCGAATCCCGCGAACGGCCTAGCTGCATGGGCGCTTTCGTGGTTTTCCCCATGTGTAACGTGTATGCGAGCCAGTTTTCCTTAGAAAGTCCTCCACGAAGGCATCCCTCCCCTTAGGCAGATAGCCGTAGTGTGCTTTGTCATAATTAAATAAACCAAAACCTTTTGATGAAACCAGTCTTTCCTTTCATCTCATACCTTCAAAATTTTTAGCTTCTAAAGACTGATAAAGGCTCTGACGAAATACTTCGTGAAGAACTTTCTAAGGGAAATCAGCAGTCATACGCGGTACACATGAGAAAATCCACGAAAACGCCCATGCAACCAGCCCGTTTACCGGGGTTCGAACCCGGGAGTGAACTACCAGTATTCAGCGACTTTACCGCTCGGCCGTTTGTGAGCCTTTATGAAATGGGAGGCGATAACTTTATTTAAAATGATTGTCAGAAATACCAAAATGTTTCGAAAAGTTGGATACTTTTTAATATACTTTGAGAATGCTTAAAGAAAAAGAGAAGAAAAATAAATTTTTTCGTAAAATTTAGTATTTGTATTTTTTTTTTAATTTAAAACTTTTCAATCTTATGATATTTGATTCTTGCGATTTCAAAAATAAAATATTTGACTAAAATATGAGTAACATTTTAAGAAGCCAAATGTAGGATAAAATTGTGTAAAGCAATGGGCACAATGATGAAACTGTTTAAAGCAGTGTATGCAAGTCATTGTAAGTTAAAATCTCGGTTATACATCTCTCTTATTTATATATATCTTTTCTGAACAGAACATTGAAAGGCGGTGTAAAACTGTGCTTTACTGTATTTTCTCTTTTAATATAGTATGCAGTTTTCAAACGCATCGTAGTCTTGGTTACAAAGTATTGTTCCGAAAGAAACGCAGTTCAAATAAATAAAATACAATTCTGGAAAATTGATATTAATAAATATATTTAAAATGCTCAGTTCGAAGGAATAAATAGAAAATTTTAAAACAATTATCTGAAGAGACAATGCAACACAAACAATTAAAATAAAAGTATAAAAATTTAAAAATTACCTAAAATAATAACTATGACGAAAAATATATATAAAGAAAACTATTTGAAAAAAAAATAAACGCTGCACCTTCATTTACGCAGTTCGAATAAGTAAATAGAAATTTTTAAAACAGTTATTCGAGAAAAAAAATGTGCAACTTAAACAATTAAAATGAAATTCGAAAAAGAAAAAATTACTTAAAATAATAAGTTATAATTAAAAATATAATATAAAGAATATTATTTGGAAAAAAGGAACGATGGTGACTTTTTTTCCCCTTTCGGGAAAGGAAACCAGGTTGCCATATATTAAGAAGTTCGCCAAGTGAAGTATTCTTGGCGCAAACTGACAAAAAAGTGCCAACATAAATTTGTGAATTTCTCCGTAAATTTCGCTCCAAATTTTACAAAATTTCATATTTAGGCGTAATTTGTGTCGTAGAATCGAAATATGTAAAATAATTGGTATGTTATTTCAGAAAAAGTCCGATTTTGTGTCAAAATACCTATGTTAGAATAGTGTTATATATAAATCTAATATATATCCTAAGTCGCGCTTTCGAGACATGAAGAACGCAATTTGAATTTTGTCAATCAGCCCAGTAGATCGGGAGATATAGGACTGTCCCCCCCCCTTTTTTTTTTTTTTTTTTTTTTTTTTGGAGCAGTGTACATGTCTCGAATTTTTCATGTATGTAAATAGTTTTAGTGAAATTTCGTGTAAATCGTAGTATCTTTTGCATAATGTAACATGCAAGTCCTCATAAAAGGGAAGCTACGCCGAAAACCTAGGTTACAGGGGTAAGTTCATTTAACACTGATGTAAATGTCTATATTGGAGAGATAGCGCCAAGTTGGCAATGGTTTTGGTGACTAATTTTTGTTGTTAAATTTGGTGAGAAGTCGCCACATTTGGCGATATTTGGGTGCGACCGCTGTGTAACTGTAACTGATCTGATCACTATGTAAATATAACTACATCCTACATCATATATAAATGTTACTATGTACGCCTACCAGCAATTTCGAGAAATCGAAGGTGCTAGAAATTTCTTTGCAGACGAGGCAAAACTATGTAATATCTCAGAGAGCATCTGTAATTTATCTCAGCTTTGAGTTCAGAGTTTAGCTCTGAGTATTGAAAGTACTGAGAGATGAAATTGTGAGCTTACCCATTGTGGCGTTGTATATTATCTTGTGGTTAACGTTCTTTGTAGTTTGACGTCGTAACTACTGCTTATGCTTTGTCATACGGAGACCTGTACGAGTACTTTTTGTGAAAAGCTCCAGAACTGTAAAGTGCTCATTTGGAAAAATAAATTTCGTCAAGCTATCATCAGTTCTGTGTGCATTCAATCCATTCAAACAATTCCGCACGCAAGTGACAGTAGTTTTATATTAGTAAGCAATCAATTATTATTAATTAAATTTTAAAAAATTTGATGTGGATGCCACATGACTTCCTTGCGCAGCCTATTAATTATATACATTTTTTGCTGTTTTTCATTTAAACTTACTTCCTAGATTTTCATTATTAATTCAGTTATCACTTCGCGGCAAGTCACAAATACATAAAATCTCAAAACATCTTCATTTAAAATTGTAAAATAAACACCAAATACAGTGAACCCTTTCCGGCACACTACCTTTTAAAGTTGGAGTTTTGATTTAAAAAAAAAAAAAAAAAAGTAGGCAGTCTAATTAGGCCTAGAGGAGTACACAAGTAAAATTTTGTGAAGATAGCACTTATCGTTTTAATTCTGTGGACGTGCCCAAAGTGGCGCACTGACTGAATAGGGCTTCGAAAAGTGTGCTGAAACGAGCATTGTTGTCAATGAACTGACCGATGGGATGCGGAGAAACAAAAAATACAGACTCTCAGTTGTCCTAGATTATCGGTGAGCCCGGTCTGGGCACACCTAGGGTTCGCCGTTTGATTTTAGGCAAGATTTCAAGGTAAAAATTTTAAACTAATGTAGAATAAGGAGATTAGCATACAGCCAAAAAAATAACCTAGGACTTTCTTTTGAAACAATTCCTTTTATACCCTAAACAAATCTGGAAGATTTGTAAAATGAGGGTCTTAAAAAACTAAACATGGCTAAAATATATGGACTGGTTTGTGTTGAGCTGCCATCTACTATAAATAAAGAAGGTCCAAAGTAACCTATAGTAACCTATAAATCCTTTTTCATTCAATTTTTCTGTGCGTACAGAAGGAAATTTTTAGGTGTGGACCGGACACACTGTGCCGCAAAAAGTTAAACATAATTAAAAAAAAAAAAAGATTTTTACACTTAAAGTTTCTACGCAAGAACAAGCAATTCGGCCAGCGCACAAGAAGCGAGATTTTTCGGTGCACAAAATTGAAATGTTTACTTTTGGTCCCACTTGGCCAAAAGACACTGAAATTGGTGCACAAACTGACTTAATTCACTTTTCTACTAAGAGTTCCAAACGCAAACAAAAGACGGTTTCGTTTCGCGTAGTTCCACTAAAACAATTTTTAAATTACGGATAATTCTACAACTATTGCATGCAGCTTAACATAATAACCGGAATATTGGGATAACATAATTCAATCATTTTTAAAACAAAAAATACACTATTTACCAGCATATAGGAATTAAAAAAAAACTAAGCTCACTTAGCCGGGTAACGGAGTGCTGCTGATTGAAACCAAAAAGGGAGGTGCACAACTACATGTTATAGCCGTTCCATATACAGAATTTCAGCGTTTTACTCGTTTTTGAATTATGCGAGATAGATACGTTCACGAAACGTCTATTCACGAAAACGTCTCTTCTGAATCCATTTTACAATCCGTTTTTGAAAAAGAGTTCCTTTATTTTGTCCGTACATACAGATGTAACACAAACGTATCGTTCAAATGGATTCAAAAGCTGTCAAAGTGGATATTTCCGTTGAAATATGATACCCGAAATTTTTCGCAATTACAGTACTTCCTTTACTTCGTACAAGGAAGTAATTTTTTTTTTTTTTTTTTTTTTCTTTTATCGATGGGATTCTGGCTAGGCCGATTATTTTCTCATGCATATTCAGCTACCGACTCTTTTATTATCATTGAGACCCCCTTTAATTTTTTTTTTACCCACTGCATATTTTGCCAACTGCGATACCGAACCTGTCCGGTAGTGAACCCTATGTTGTTGTTTACCATGATTATTTTAGTAACTGTCCATCATTTTCTTTGCATTTTTTCATGGTTTTATTATACACCAAAATTTGCGAAAATGTCAGTGACTTAAAATAAATATTTTCTTTTTATTTGCTTTTCTCGTTTTGCTGATTAACTTTTGGACATGACTGTTTGATGAGGTTAATAAATAATCAGTGGCGTTTTCAAAAGATAAATTGCTGATTTCATCGCGTCAGGATCCGACGAAAACGTTTTGTTCTTAAATTAGAAAATAATGTATCTCTCTCTTTTTTTTTAATTTTATATTTTAACTTATCAATTGAGATTCTACTGACAAACTTCTCAGTTAAAATTAGATGATCGATTTATTCATATTTATTGAAACTTTTGAGTTATGAACGCGTTCGTGAAAGCTGCATCTTATACTGCAGCTTTCTGAAAAGACTTTTTTTTTCATTTATTATTCGTAATCTTTCATTAGAGACGTACTATACCTAATTCGTTATTTGAATTTACCCCCAAAAGAACTGGT
This sequence comes from Stegodyphus dumicola, assembly GCF_044657685.1. NCBI lineage: Eukaryota > Metazoa > Arthropoda > Arachnida > Araneae > Eresidae > Stegodyphus > Stegodyphus dumicola. The sequence continues at coordinate 113,152,722 of NC_140772.1, read as the reverse complement.
ATCTTACGCATGGTGACACCGCGGTTGTTTTGGCCAAGAAGAGTGTGGACCTGGAGGTAGGAGAGGAAAAATTGGCATGTCTGGAGCAGGCGATTCTTTGAAGGCAGACCCAGTTCTAGAAAGGAAAGAAAGAAAATAAAAGAGAAATCCTTGGACGTGATTTATTCCCGACTCTCCCTTCTTTTTCCCGAAATCGATCCCACACTCACCCCCTTCTTCCCATCTCCCCGGAGCATCAGGAAACGGGATTAAGGGAAATTCAGAACGTGACACTTCATATTCCACCCTGCCTTGGGGGAATAATTTTCGCGAACCCGTCTGTTTTTCCCTCCCAAATGACGCACGACGAGCTGCGGCACGTACCAACTTGCTCCGCTCGTCTGCGGCGAAAAGTGCGCTGTTGCTGATGTGATAACATTAAAGGATGTCTTAAAAGATGGTGTCTTCCTTCAGCGCGGTTGCTTCCTTCTCCTCTTTGGGTGCATATTGCGAGGGAATCGGAGCTTATTGAGGTCCCCTTTAAAATTCTGTATGAGCGAAAAGTGCTGAATAGTTTTATTGAAGAGCGAATAATGGGCTGGAGGGGATGAATTTAAAAATTTAGCTTTTGATATCATTCATTCAAAGATGTAGCGAGTTAGGGGAGCAAATGGTTGAGCATTTGGAGCTAGTGACTCCCATTCGCCTTGCTATGGCAGATTTGCTTTTTTAAAATGTGCACAATTTTTATTCCTCTTCTCTGCATTACATATATATGTGTGTGTGTTTGTGTATAAGTATTGTTACGTTATTTTTTCTTCTTCTTCTTCTTTACGTTACGTTACGGGGTTCGTGTGTATTTGGAGTGAATAATGACAACACTTCTTGATGAAGTATCGAAACACACTTTATTTAGCCAGTATTAATCAGGACAGCTCCAAAGTCACATTTTACAGTCGTCGAAAATCTACTATGAACTCTCTGGAACAGTCAGCGACACAGCCTTCAGGTTATCAGGCTATAACGGTGGAGACAGCTTCACTGCAAAGCACCAGAATACAGTTCTCGACTCTGCTTGGTCATTCTCGGAACTCCACGTACTCTGGAGACTGTCCACGCTACAACTCGCGATACACTCGACGACACACAGAGTACCGCTCCTGACTCTTCGGTTCAGTCGTTCCCGAAGCTTCTTAACACACTCTGTCGACGATGCACTAACCGCAATACACTAAGAGACTCTTCGATGCACTCGGCACTCGCTGCCCGGCTGTCAACTCAAACCGGTAAGAATTCGTTCCAGAAGGTTCTCCAACCGTCCATGGTATGTCGCCAAATGGGCGATTTCTCGCCAAATGTGGCAACCCTGCCTTTCCTTGGTATTTTATGGCAACCGTAAACCTGCTTTGCGGGGAAGCCATCTTACCGCGCCTGGACATTTCGTAACAGTATGTATATGTATAATTTTAATATATATGTTTATATAGTATTACAAATTTTTTATATAAAACTAAATTATCCCAATATTATTGCTGATTTTGATTTCATTTCTTAGTGGATTTAGTTCTTAATTTCTTATTTCTTATTGGTTGAGATATCATCGCATTGCAGGTATGATTATATAACTGGATTAATTTTGAAAGACGTACTTTAGAAAGAGTTATTACTATTTTTAGAGTAGAGAGGGGAAGTACCCAAATTAAAAAGAGGAATTAAGGGCTTGTTGCTAATTTAAAGTATTATTTAAAGCTACACGTTTTTTATCTTACGTATTCCCCCCAATTCATTTCAGCTGTTCCCCAATCATCCCAGTGCATACATACGTACAGATTCTTCATTAGTTCATAGGAGAGATTATAACTGAAACATGTTTCCTATTTTCTACGAATACTAGGTTTAAAAGCAAATTAAAGAAAAAGGTACTTTTATTTGAAATTTTCTTGCCAAGAATATCAGCTGCAACTCTTATGGCCACGTTCCATACATCTGAAAGAACCGGTATCTCTGAGAACGTAAACGAACATTAGTTATGATAATTACAATGTTAGTGTTTCAGACGACAACTCCTACTTCACCATCAAAGACATATTAAGACAATTACCAAACCATCTAATTTCTTTATCAAACTAAAATATATTTTATGCACTAAACGAATTAGGAGTCATAGTTCTAGTTCTTTATCGGCATTGACGATCATCGAATCGATCATCGTCAACGCCGATAGTCATCTTGTCTAAGACGGCAGCCCTCTGCAGGAGATCAAAATCATCTGGAACCGTGGGAGGTCCGCTTAGAAACGGTTCACTGTATCCGTAAATTTAACATGCGTTACTAATTCTTTCCTACAGCGTAATTTGTGAATGAAAAATGTATATCAAAACCAATTTGTAGAAGGATAAACTACTATAAAAGCAAAACTTTATTATGGATATGTTTGTAGTTAATCTTTTTTTTTGTATCATTCATTTTATCTTATCTTATTGTTATGCATTTTGTTTTACCAGCTTACTTTGGTGATTATAATACAGCATTCTTTAAATTATGCCTGAAATTCTTGAACTATTTTATGTTCATTTTTTTTTCATTTACTCTCCGCGCGTTAATAAGAAATTAATGTTCATCTGGCCTCAGAAACATTTTTTAACGTTAATCCATTAATTTCGAAGGTAGTAAGTAGTTCGGTATATGGCTGCATACGCTTTTCTTTTAAATTTTTAATCTTAAAAGATTAACTCTGTATCAAAATATCTTCAAAACAAAGAAAAAAACCATTAAATTTAAAATTTAAAAAGATTGGTTTAAAATTATTGTAGATGTTGCTCGTGGTTTCTTTCAAAGCAGATATTGGTAGATAAGTATGATGAATGATTGATAGTAATAACATGGTTATGTACTAGCTCTGTGAAATTAAAACTATTTTTGAAAAGGGAGTAATTAATCTGTAGAATCATTAGGGTTATTTTGGGGGCAAGCAGGAGGCAAAATATGCATCGCCCTCGCCAGTACTGAAACCCTGGATCTCTCCAATGCGTGTCGAGTGTATTTCCAGTTACACCACGAAGGCATGCAGAGAGAAGGGAAAACGTACCTTATAAACCCTCCCAAAAAAGTTTTTATTGGTTGAATATTTTAATAAATAGTAATGTAACGTTTTAGTAACTTCTTTATGTGCTCAAAGTTTTAGGTCAGTTTAATAAAAAAAAAGATGTATAATTTACTGTTAAATTTCAAACCCTTTAAAAAAAATTAACACTAAAAGAAATTAGTGAAGCACGTTTATCAATAAGCAAGGAGTGTTTTGAAATTATTAAGTAGATTTTATAGAACTTTTAATTATTATTTATTTTTGTTTCTCACCTTTACGAGTAAGATCACATTATTATTTTTATTTAACAGAATCCAAAAACCTTGAGTTAAGTAAATCCATTACGTAAATCGATAATCATCAGTAAAATAACCATCTTGTGTGAGGTGACCGCCTACCCCAAGAGCATGGAAATCGTTTCTATCCGTGGGTGTTCCTCCTGAGACGGCTCCAATATTAACATGCATTATTAATTCTGTTCATGTAGTAGCTTGCCGAATAAAAAATGCATGTCACTTTGTCAAAAGACAAAATAAAGCATCTTGATTGAGCTGAAAATTATACTTGAACGTAAATAAAGAAATTAATATATAAGATTACTAAGTAAAGCAATGAATAAATTGATGCTGCACGGCAGATAGCTGCCAAAATTGTGTGACATATAAATTGAACTAACCAGTTACTTTCATTTCAGAATGTTTGTTAAATGCGCAGTATATACCTAATACAGAATTAGATACAAGCAGAGTTAGATAAACCAGCATTTTAATATCGCTTCAGTAACTTAATGGATTTTTTCCATTAATGTTTTCGGGGAGGAGGGGGAGGGGCGAAGAAAAGAAAATCTGAAAGGATTTAGATTTTAACGTCACACCGGAGGATTTCCTAAGCCTTTTACTTTCACTTAGTTTTTCTTAAATCTGATCTATAAATTAAAGGAAAGAAGTCATGACTTTTATGGCTTGTCTAGCCGTTATTTGTGTGTTGACAAAAATAATTACGCAACATCAGCAACGCCATTGTTAAATTGTTAAAATTAGAAATTTATCGTGAATAAATCAAACTTTTTTCCTTATAATGCAGTACAATAAAAACAAATTTTACTTCTGAACGCAGTAGCCTGTTTTATACGCCTAAGACTAGAAGCCGACCAAAATTTCGCATATACTAAAAGTATCCGTGATCTGTATTGTTCCTTTCTCGTATACAATCGTAGGGAGCACGTTTTGAATAAAACAAAAAATTGTAAAGATATATTTCAATATGGAATTTACTGTAATTTCAAACAGTAATATCATGTGAAGCAGATTGATTTGGCATTTTAAGGAACAAAACTTCAGATTTGGTGGATTAAGAGAAAATCTGTTTTACAAATCCATGCATATATCATTTTAGCGGTGCCATGCTGACAGGTTTTAAAGCTCGAAACAAACCTCAGAATTAACCGCCCTCTCTATATTTTAATGCTTTAACATGTTAAAATTTAATTGTTTATGTATTAATTTAGTGCCCTGCGTCTTTTTTCGTACATAGAGCAACAGTATTCCACTCTCCCATGGCTTTTTATGTAAAATAAAGTATACGATGTATCTTTTCTTTTAACATGCTCGAAATACTTTCTGAAAAGTGTCTAAAAGATTAATGGAGACTGAGTTTATTGCTTGAAGATAAAATTGCCAATAGAAAGGATAAAAATAAGTGATTTAAAATTTATAAAATGTGCCTGAGCTGTGTGTCTAGCAGACTAACTAATATGAGCAAATGTTCTTTCCTACCTTTAAGGAAGGACAAATTATTTAAAAAATAACAGGTTTTTACTGCTTTTGCAGGGGCAGAAATAGAAATATTACGCATTTTAACCTTATACTTCTGAACCAAACCATGAATAACATAAAAGAATTTTTAAAAAAATTTTTAAGCATTTTCATATTTCTGGGCTTATCGAGTGATTAAAATCACTGAAGGCTGAAAGTAAGTCCTCTGTAAGGGTCCGTTGGGTAGTTGGCCATTTCTCATTTCTTCATATTCAAATAAGTAAGCTTTAATATTGTGGAAGTTTAAGATAATTAAATTGTTATTCGTAATTGAACTGAATCTTTCATTAAAAAAGTATCGGAGAATGGCGAAACAGCAACAATATCGAAAGGCAGCACAAGGAAAGAAAAATTTAAGACTTTTAAACATGATATGAGATACAAACACTGAAATGAAATAATCTGTTTGAAACCAAGAAGCCTTCCTTACATGTAAATGATGCATATAAATAACAGTAGAAAAATTAAACTATCAATTTAAATTGCATAAATTAAATATTACCTAAGCAAATATAACACGATAAACGTTTTTATGAACCGTACAAAATCAAAATGACAGCTAACATTAAGAAAACACCAGCTACGTGAAAACGGACAACATATGAAACTTGACTAGAGAAGGAATAAAACTGGTGGTACTGGTGGTATTAATGCAAGCTTAGTTTTAAAAAATTTAGAAAGGAAAAGTCACTTTTAGATGACCGATAACAGGATGTTACAGGCGAAAACAACGCAAGACGAAAACGTCGTCATAAAAAACATGGAGAAAAAATAAGCAAGGAGAAAACTTCGTAGTTTAAAAACATCGTCGTCGAAAATATCGTGATGGAAAAATAAAGCGCCTATGAATCATCGCATGATGATAATATCGCAGACATGTGGTTTTCAGGCTATAAAAGTTGTGAATGCATATTCCCATTACGATTTGTGAGCGCAAAAAGAAATGAGGAATATTTTTACGCTAATAAATTTTTTCTGAAAGATTTAGAAGGAAATTTAAGCATTCAAAAACTGGAAATGAATAAAAAATTAATGCTACTTATAGCAGTTAACATAATTTTATAGCATGATAATTAATTAAACAATTTTAATAGAGATAACCACATGCAATTAGCAGACTTCTTTTTTAGACTATGTTTTTCATGAAAAATTACCAATAAAACTTTATAAAGAAGATTAATTAATTATTGTCCTTTATCAGTTAACTATAAAAGTTTAAAATTGTGTTAACTGCTATAGAATTAATTTTCTACTCGGCTGCGCTCTTTGAATATTTAATTTCCTTCTTATTTTTTCAGCAAAAATGTATAATTCAGAATGTAAAAGTAAAAACATTCCTCATTACTTCCTGCGTTCATAAATCATTATGCGAATTTTTAAAGCGAAAAGGTATGTATGCGACGTTATCATCATGCGATGATTTGTAATAGGTGCTTTATTTTTTAGCGCCATATTTTCGACGACGATGCTTTTTATATTGCCGAGCTTTTTAACCGCTTTATTTTTAATGACTATGTTTTGCACCGCGATGTTTTAGAACTGCAATGTTTTCTTCCTGCATTCTTTTCATCCACGATGTTTTGTACGAAGATGTTTTCGCCTTGCGATGTTTTCTCCGCAACGCTTTCGTCTGCGATATTCTCCAAGGACATCTAAAAAGGTAAGGAATGGGCCAACGAAAATAAAATTTCCTTTTTAATTTGGGCAGTCCCTTTTCTATCTTTTAAAAATATTCAAATACTTAATAATAAACTTTTCGCACGTTCATCATTTCAAAATTAATCATTGTCCTATGATTCTAACGTGACACAAATGATGCATGTACTTTCATAATGCCAAAAAAAAACCGGAATCTTTTCTTCAGTTATAATCAAACCGAAACTTTAAATAAATCAATAGTTATGCCCTTCTCTTGAGCAATATACTAACTTCATCATTTTTAATTTAACATCAGTGTTCTCACGAGGTTTCTAGCAGTGTTTTTCTCTTTTCCTAGCGTTCTAAAATGTTATTATTAGTACATGCATATACATATGTATAATGACATGAAATGCCTAAAAGTTTCAGCTTATCAATAAAATAAACTAAATAATTATCTTTCTTAGATACCATTTCTCCGAGAAAATAAGTGACGTAATACTCGGATATTACCACTATCTCGGTTTAACGAATTTATCCATTTGACTACCTGTAAGGAAAATAAATTGAGAAGAACTTTATATCGAAAGTAATGTATAAAACGAGTTTTTAACTCTGTAGTAAATAATTTTTTATGCTGTTGTTACAAGAAAGAAACGTCAGGTAGCGGAATTGAAAAGGAGGAAAACCGATCATTCAATCAATATCATTCCCGCATTTCTTTTCACCCTTTACAATTATGGTGAAGTTCTTTAACAACTCTCCAATCACATTTCGCTTTACATCACCTCATATCACCTTCTTTTTAATCATCTCACGAATGCAAACTTCGACCCAATCATCCATTCGTAGTTTGAAAATTTCTGCTGGTACACGAGGAACAAAAAGAAAGAATAATAAATAAATAAAACTCACAAAATAAATAAAAATACACCATTGGCCACAAAACGCATTGAATTCCTTGCACTTTGCAATCTCAAGCCGTCAGGTTTTTGAGGAGAATGAGAGATAAAAAAAGTGGTGGTGAATTTGTGGAGAAAATTTATTTTATTTATATGCTTATATATTTTTTTGCGGAGTCGACAGCCGGAGAGATTGATGATGAGTAGTTCCTATGGGAGCCCATTCTTTTTCGAGAAGCCTGGCAGAGTCAATTGCGTCTCCAATTCCCCGCAATCTATTTTATAACGTCTATGGCTCCTCTTCTTTACTTTCAACGAGAGAAAGAGCGAGCGAGAGCCTTTAAAAAGCGAACGAATGTAAAATAATAAAAGAAGATAACTTAATTTAGTGAGTGCTACGGGTGAGTTAATGCAGTTATCCTTTACAGTAAGTAGGAGTTGAGTTTCTTGTAATGCATCTTCCAATCGAGTTCGATTGAGTGTTTTTAATGACTTAAATGCTGCGTTTGAGGAAGTAAAGAGTTACATGACAAGAAGAAAGGGAGCCGAAACGAAAGCATGCGTTTTGGCAGAGTGATTGAAATGACTAAAATGTGCTAAGGTACATAGGTTAACAAGGAGATCACTGCGCCGTGAAATTCAGATACATCAGTGGTCCAGTGCCTAAACCAGTAAGTGCTGGTATTTCATTTCAGGTATGATTCCCGGTGATGGTACGAACTCTGGAAGATTTTATCAAGGTCATCCCGAACTAAGACGTGACCTTATGCGTAAGTCCCTATCATCTCTTCCAGCCGTGTTTATCCCCTCCTTTCTATGGGCAACATTTTCAGCATGGTTTCAAATGATTTTCCAAGCGATGTTAAATGAATATAATCATATTTCCCTCTACGAGAGCATTTCATTTTCAACACAAGCCGCTGTTATAAGTTGTACTGTATCAAATGACTCACCCTTGGGTAATGCCAGGTATCCTTTGGAAAAGTAAAGTACCTTTCGAGTGTTAAAACGATAATAATCTACTGATGTACTTGTTGTAAAATTCATTAATATGAAGTCTTTTTCTAAACACGAGATTTGTTTTCCTCATTACATTTTAGAATTAAAGAAGTCATACGTAACGTATTTAATTTGATGACAAAATTACCTCCTGTGATATCATTTCATATCCTTCATTAAATTGGCTTGAATATTTTCATACTTTTCAGTAAATCTAATCCGATTGTGATTCGAAAATCTTGTAAATGCTCTATCCAGTTGTATCCTTCTATGTATTGTATTTAAATGGCCACTGAAATTAAAATGGGTGAGAAGAAAGTTTTGTAAGATGCTTTAAAAACTTGCGAGGTACCTCGCAGCTATTTTAATCTCCAAAATATTGACGAATTAGCATTTCTTATTATGTTAGGCTAATTGGAACAGATACTACAAACAATTTCAAATACGTACCTTATTGTGTTTTAATATGCTCTGTTTTTGGCGTATTGGTGAATTTTAGACATATGAATATCTCGAGAACTAAGTCCTAGTTCCTAAAATCATTAAAATTATAACTCTAAAGCACTCTACCTTGGTTTTAATTCTCTTTCGCAACAATACACTTTTGCAAGAGATTATAGAGGCTTGTGAAGTACTGCTGAAAACACTTTCTTTGAGTCATCTTTCCATTCAAAGTGTTCCATTCAAATTCTTAGTGTTTCTTTTTCAAATCTTCCTCGTTGGAAAATTGAAGTTACTAAAGCCTACGAAACAAGGAAAAGAGTGTAAAGTCCTTAGGGGTTTTGATGTTGAAGACGTGAAAATTGTCTAGTGCCCTGGCCGGGATTAGAACTCTGAACCTCCCAAATACGCATCGAGTATACTTTCCAGTTATACCACGAAGGCATGCGGAGAAAATACCTTATAGTAGTATAAAGTGATAAGTTTGGCAGGACGTAATGTTTTGTTTGGGAAAAATTTCAAACACCGCAAGCAACCAGTTTGGCTCGATCATTCGCACAGCATTTACGATTTAGCCATCGAAAGTTGATATCCAAAAACCAATGTCTATAGATTCACTTGCGCTTTCTATCCATCGAACCACTGGCTTTGTCACCATAGCATGGAGCAAAACATTGGTAGACCCTGTGCATCCTGTTTAAGTATACATTGATATACGGTCTATGAAAATTGCGTAACGGTAACTGTTTTCAGGGTAGTTAGCTCTCACGTCTCGCAATTTTTTTTGTGGTGGTGGGGGGGGGGGCATCGCTGCGGCCATTCAAGGGTTTTTTAACTAAGCAAAACATTCTTGCTATATATCCTTTTAGAAATTTGTAGATTTCCGATGGACATTCGCCGAAATGTACAGAGTTGGTAATCGTTACGTGCCATTAAGAAAACGACATTTTAGGTAATCACAAACTCCAGAATATTGTTTGCTAATAATGTGGCACTTCTGAGTATAACTGAAGGTAATGTAGAGGCTATATATGTGATATTATTCGATGAAACTACTTCTGAAGAGGAGTAAATCAATCGTGGTATCACAATTTATCTGCCGCGCTTCAATCCTTTCAACATCAGTCTCGAAATTTTCAGATCTTGCATATATTTATATGCATTTTACTTCTCGAGGTTTAAGGTCCCTCTACCTCTTGAGTACAGCAGGTAAACTGTCTGTAGTAAAGGCACGCGCAGCATCTCATTGGAGTGCAGAAACCATCCTGATTTGAATAAGTTATTAGATCATCATTTATAGTTTAACATTAAATTATGTAAAATGTAAAATAGTGGGAAATAAACACAATATATTTTAATTAATCAAGGAATATTATCGGTCATTCATTCTCTCCGATTAATATTTACGAACCATTTGCTAATCAGGAATTGTGGTGCATTTTTATATAGTTTTAAAATACGCTTGCTTACAATCAGTCAAAAAATAAATGCTCCTTTTTTTATCGGATTCATACTGTTTTTATTCGGTATACTATTTCTAAAAAATATCATGTGAACAAGTACCACAGGACTTCCTTCGGCCTATTAAATTATACGCATTATTTGCTACACTTCATTTTTACAACTTAATCAAATTTCTCGAATTATTCTAACTTAATTAACCGATTCCTCAAGGCGAGTTAAAAATGACATCAAAAACTGAAAATTTTGAAATTAAATATTCCGGTCAATTTTTGTCATACAGAAGTCAAACTTCCTATGATTTTATTTTTTCATAACTAGTATAAAACTTTCCCGAATATAAGTATAGCAACAGCGAGATCGCATTAAATGTTATATTTCTTTACATTGCTAAAACATTAATACTCTCGTCAAAACACTTCTGTAAGTGGCAGTATATAACTATAAGTAACTCTTGCGGAAATAAAGGCCGGGTAAGGACTTTTCAGCCAGGTAAAAAGGGTGAGCATACAAGATGGTCATAAAAATACTTCTGCGATATATGAACCCCTAGCGGCCAATCCATGAAACTTCAGATATTGTTATTTGAAGGTATATGCTCAAGATTGTGATGATTTAAAACAGCAGAGCTCTCATAGCTACGCTTACCGTTTAAAAAGTTTTGAAATTTTTGAAAGGCAACACCTACGTTTTCCTTGCTCAAATTGATCAGGCATTAGGAAATCATAAATGATCATGGATGGATAGACGTATGATAAAAATTGCCAGAGTAAAACATCAAGAGCATTGTAGAGGGCCAATGACAACATGAGAGAAGATGAAAAAAACTTTTATTGGAATTAAAAGTTTTCATCGTGTACAAGGTTTCAAGATAGGCTCGTCTCTCGTAACTTTGGAAGAATCGTAGCCATCGCGATCTCTCGAGCTCCCTCCGATAAATTTCTACTTCTGGGGTTATCTGAAATCTAAGGTGTACACATCAGATACAGCGATTTGTCATAATTGAAAGATGCTATAAAACGTTAAGTAACACACAGATCCCTCCTACAATGTTTACGTTCGTTGTTACTGTCAACAATCTTCCTTATGCAGTGCGTTATCGTATTAGAAGGTCGGCAGGGCACGTTGTAATTCCAATAAAAGTTTTTTAACCTCATCTCTTTTGTGACCAAGCCGTAAAATCGCTGAACGCTGAATTCCGATATGGGTTCGATTCCGGGCGAACGGGCGGGCTGCATGGGTGTTTTCGTGGTTTTCCCCATGTGTAACGTGTATACGAGCCAGTTTCCCTTAGAAAGTTCTCCACTAAGGCATCGCTACACTTAGGCAGATACCCCTAGTGGGCTTTGCCATAATCTTTCACACCAAATCAAAACAATTTGCTCTTTACATAAAGCTGTCCCATGTTGCAAAGGCGATATACTCTTACAAAAATCCAAGCCTCCGAACCCGGGACCAACGGTATGGTAGACCAGCAACGCTACCCACTTTGCTAATCAAGGCAGCTTTTCTCGGCGCAGTTGTATTTAAAATGCAATAATGAATTTGCGTTCTCAGAAATATGGAATTTTATTGGTAAGAATATCACAGATGTACGACTTGATCTGGTGATACGTTTTTGTTATATCCTACCAGTTATCTAGTTTATTTATTCCATACTCAAATGGAGCGTTTAATTACTGAAATATGCGATCCATTTGCGTCCCTAAGCTCTCTGTGGATCACTTTGCATAAGCCACTTCAATTCCCATTGCCGCATAAGAGAGTCACAGCAAATCTCCCCTTTCTGTCATTCATCAAATTGTATACTGCACTATACGTGGTCAGTTTTATCACCAATCATCTCCATACCACATCGCAACTTGTCATCATCACCGTGATAGCGGTTATCACATCATCATCATGTGTCAAACTCTTCACGCAGGCTTATAAATACATCAGTAGCTGCGTGATTCAATCCTGCAAATTTGACGTTTACTTAGGAATTACAAGCCCACTTACTTAACTAAGAAATCACTGTCAAATATTTCTACGTCTTCCTAAATAATCTGATATACGAGTTAGAGTGCCATCGCAAATTAGATTTAGATTATGACGATCTATTTAATGATTATATCATTACCTCAGGCAAACGAATCCCCTGAGTATCTGAATCCACAAACTAAGCCATCGAACACTAAGGTAAATAAGGAATGGAATTTCTGTATTTCTGTTTGAAGAGAAATCCGTATTATTCCTCATTTAGTATTCGTAATTTAGTAGTATCGGTATCTATATTTGATCATAATTTTAATTTCATTTAATTTTCAAAATAATATTATTATTAATCACAAAATCTTTAAAGGAAACCGTTGCATTTATAATTATTTATTTGATGAATAACAATTTTTTGAAAAACACAAAGTTTCTGACTCTTGGATTGCAAATGGTAGATGATGAAATGTAATAAAATACTGTATAAAGTGCTTTATTTTTCACGATTTCATTTGGCTCAGTTTCTTTTTCTCTCTCTCTTTGTTTCCTCCCTAATCTAGAAATTTTTTTTATTTCCCTTCTACGGATTCAATTTTCATGAAATTTTGTATATATACTTTTAGTAACGCACTATTTCACTAATTTTTTTATTCAAAATTATAATTGTTTTATTCAGTTTCGAATTTAGCTCGCCTTAATCATCAAACTAATCATTACAGAATTTCTATCTTGTATAATATATTTTTCTTGTATAATTGGGTAAAAATGAAAATAATCGTCAAACTGAGGCCTTTTTAAGGATCTCTAACGTAATTTACTGAATTTTGAAGATTTTACAGAATCTGATTGATTGTTTTAGCTATCGTGTGAGGGAGGAATTTTTTATCTACCTCATTGCTTGAAGCCGGACGGTTTTAAGTCTTAATTTTAAATTAAACAAAAAAAATGTGTTTAATTAAATGAATTTTTTACCAGCGGATAGATAGAAGACCTTGAAAAAATGGTCTATGTTGCATGTATTAACATCTAATTAATGTAGCATACTCTTCTTTGCTACTCTGATTAGAAGGCGTATTTTCCTACGTTCAGATGCGACAGTTTTTATTATTATTTAATTCATCTCCTCTCTGCTTTGAACTAAAAAGAGAACAAGAAAAAATATATATATAAAAAAAATTTTTTTAATTCAGTCTTTTAATTTAATGCACTTAAATGCGAATACCATAAAATCATATTGACGTTTTAAATCATATTGACGAAGACCTACCATAACAGTCTTAATCTATATGATTTAAAACAAAATCGTCGGTTTGCTAATAGTGGCGAATTTAAAATTTACAATTAATCAGAAAGAAATTTAAATGTAACCGTTCTTATGTAGATCGTCTCTGAGTTATCTTTTCTATTGTGCCTTACATTTTTTGTTAATGCTCTTTGATGGACGTCGTCTCCTGATTTTAATGTTGTGTAGAGACATTAGATTATTTTGAAGCAGGAGACATGAAAAATGAGCAATGCCTTCGCCGGGACTCGAATCACGGACCTCTCGCATACGCGCCGAGCATGCTGACCACTACACCACGAAGGAATGCTAAGAAGGCATGAAAAATACCATATATTATATACTTCACCTTTAAAACGGCGACTGGATTAGGGGACCCAATCACCAAATCCTGGTGGTGGAGAATCTTCATCCACCTTTTAGTTAGGGCGCTAGTGTAGAGACATTGGGTTATTTCGAAGCAGAAGACTTGAAAAATTAGCAATGCCCTCGCCGGGACTCGAACCACGGACCTCTCGAATACGCGGCGAGCGTGCTGACCCCTACACCACTAAGGCATGCCAAGAGGTCGGAAGAAATACCTTATATTTGTAAGAGCTAAAAGCTGTTTTTTACTTTTTATGTATTTAATTAAAAAATCGTGTAATTTTAAACGTGTTTTTATGTAGTTTTGTTTTGTTTAATTCCGTGAAGAAAATTATTAAATTTTTACTTCAATATTTTTAATTCTTAAATTTTGCTTGCTTTACTTAAATTTGATAAATTATTGCAGCTTAATTAACTTAATCAAAGCTGACGAGAGTAAAAAGTATAAACAGTTTAATGAATTAATCTTCGGCGAATGGCAACCAACCAGAGAACTCTCGAGGTCTTCAAACAGTGTTTTGTTTGCCTTAACGCGAAGTAATTTTAATTTCCCTTAAGCAGAGTAAAAAATTGGATGTTTCATTTTATTTTTGATAAAAAATAATTATGCTTGCCCCGATTTACTGACGTACTACTAAGAATCTGGTAGAAAATAAAAACATGATCCTCATATACGATCCCTTCCGTTTACGGTGCGAATCCAAAGTTAAAATGCGCCTTATGAACACAATGACCGAAAAAATAATTTCTTTCTATTTCAACAAATATTTGAGGCCATTACTTTTCATAAAATTTCAAAGCTTAATCAAGTATTAAGTAGAATATGAATTCTAGATTTGAGAAACCTCATTTATTTATACTTAGATGACATGAAATATACATTTGAAATGTAACTTATTTAAAACAGAGGAACGTTAAAAATATGTTGCGAAGGCGAGAATTTTTTGTCCGCTTAAATAAATTAAATAACTTCTAATAAAAATTTGATTGTAAATGTTATATAAATAAATAATAAATCTTAAGTCATGTTAAAAAAGATAAAAGTGCGAAATTTACATTCTCTGTAATTGGTGTAAAACAGGATAAATTAAATACTATCAAGAAAATTATGAAAATAGTAAATAGAACTGTTTAAAGGGTGCAAGTTTTGAGATTTTCTTCGGCTGTTAAAATGTATCAGTATAAATCTGTATCGTGTGTCATCTTGCATTGTACGTGTATCATTTTTATGCACATTATATAATGTTGATACACAATGCATGCATACTAATACGAAATGCCCAGCTGGCGGAAACATAGCGTCCACAAAGCGGGTTTAGGGTTTCCAGAAAGTGACAAGGAAAGGCAGAGTTCCCATATTTGGCGCGAAATCCCCTGTTTTGGTCACAAAATGGGCGATATGCCATAGACAGAGCGAAACATTCTAGAACGAATTCTTAGCGTTTTCCTTGAGAATGTTCTCGAAGGTATGCTAAAAGCTATACATACCCTGTCTGTACGAGAAGTATCTTGAATATATTGATTTTAGTAGAAGTTTCGTGAGTTTAGACAGCTTGAGAGCGACCAAACCGAGTCGGGAGCTGTACTTTAGTGCATTGCCGTGAAGCTGTCTTCACCGTTGTAGCCTGAAGGCTGTGTTACTGATTGTTTTAGATTGATTATCGTAGTTTTTCGACTACTGTGAATGTGTCTTTGGAATTCTCCTGTGTAATACTGGTGAATAAATTGTATTTTGATTCTTTATCAAGTGTCGTGGTCAATCACTCCAAATCCACGAACCTGTAGAACGCAACAATACGATAGTGATTATAGTTTTACACATGATACGATCGTGATTATAATTTTACACATGATACGGTCGTGATTATAATTTTACACATGATACGATCGTGATTATAATTTTACACATGATACGATCGTGATTATAGTGTTCGAGCAGCTCTGGCGTGGGAAATATGGAATATTGGTTCTTTCTCATGTCTGCGTTTAACCATAGTTGACATGAGAAGTTTATTTGCTTCATTTGCGTTTCAAAACTCGACCGTATTAAACTTTGCTGGAATTTTTAAAAAATTTCCTGGCATAAGTATGTTTTTATTTCTTGGCTCCTATAAAATAGATGTTGATAGTGATAGATAAATGTCATATTATAATTCAGAAGTCTAAAATCTATAGAAGGCATTAGGCACCCAAAAATATTATGGGAAGGAGGATTTAAGTGTAGAGAAATGATGATAAAAGGGCGACGAACTGGATTCGAGACCAGGCGCAACGTAATGGAATTTTATTTTGGTTGGTGGATATTAAAATAACAGGATTTAAAAACTTTTGGATATCTGTAAAATTTCAAATGCTTCCATATGCTTATTTTGCGATTTACAGTTAACTCGCTTCGAATTATCCGGACACCTTTTAAAAAATTTTTATTGTGAAGTGATGGAAAAGTAACTGTAGCAAAACATCTGCATAAAATTAAATTGTTTATGGCAGGCTAAGCAAACTTGTTATGGCAGGCCAAAACTCTTAACAAAATTCTTGACACATTTTTCTACGTCCTTATGTCCACGCCCAGTAAATGACGAAAAATATGTAATTATAATATTTTACAAAAACTTTGAATTTCAGCAAATAATATGGAGGCGTATTCGCTGCAATTAAAGTCTTTGGTGCTAAAAATAGTCTTCCTTTCCTAAAAATCCCTTCTCTTTAAAATACATTCTCAACTATTTGAGGAAGTGTTAGCCCATTCGCAGATAAAATTAACAGAAATGAAGAGCAATTTAACTCTAAATGTAAACCTCTGTGTAGTAGGTATCTCCAAATTTTACAAATACGAGTACTTGCACGGTTCCCAGAAAGCCCCAAATTTTCATTGTACGGAATTGCCGAATAGTGTGTTCGATAGTATGTATCACTCTTATTCGCTTTTCACTTCCTTGTACGAAGTAAAAAGGAAGTATAATTAGTCACAGAATTGTTTTAAATAAAACGAAAATATTTATCTTTTGGCCATGTCAAATTTTTATAAAAATTAATTTCGAAATAACGAAATCTAACTTTTAATGCTGCCTCCTGATTCCTATATTTATTTATATTTGGGAATTTTTTCTTATTTAGAAAAAAAAGGGTATCGGTTAATTAAGTAAGAACAGTTTGAAGAAATAAGTTTAAATGTAATACAGCAAGAAATGTGTATAATAGCCGTACGAGGAAGTCATATCAAGATTTTCAGAAAAGGAACAAGTTTGCAGAGAAATCCATGTTAGCAGATATTCATCTGACCCATACTCTGAAAACTGCTTTTGTGTGGGCAACACGTCTCCAGATATCCGAAAGCTGGTCGTAGGAAAAAATTGCTAGGTGTCGGAAATGAAACAATATCTTTTCATCTAGATTTATGTCCCCCACTCCCCATTTTTTTTTTTTTTTTTTTTTTTTTTAAGAATTAAGCATTAGGTAAGATTTTGTGCATTTACTCACTTTTACACTCATCATTATGTATGAAAACTGCTTTTGTTTCTTGCGCCTTTTACATACTTTCAGTCCACTTGAGATACTGAGTTTGATAATGCCTGGTCTACGTGACTGACTTCGTTTGGAAATATAGGAAAGTAATTCTAAGGAAATCGGTATTTTCGTGGAGCATTTTTAGGAAGAGAAAGCTGATACTCACATTGCACGTATGAAAAAACCGCGAAAACACCCATGTGCTAGAGCATTAATCAGATTTGAACCTGTGTTCAATGGTTGTATCCGTTTCCCTATTATGGGCATAAAAAGAAAAAAACAAAAGACGTAGATTAATACCAGTGGCATGGCTAGACTTTTTAACGCCCGGATCGGGCTATTAGCCACCCCTCTGAGTGCACACCTAAAAATAAAATCTGTAAAATTTTAAAACGACATACAAGAAAATAAATAAAAGCTATATATTAATTTTTGAAATAAAACTGTAATTCCAATATTGTAAAGTGACACTTTGTTTGATTTTCCGTTAGCAAAATTCTTAATGGCTTTTTGGAATTATGCTTTATTACTTTACAGCTGCTGTTCTCTAGGCAGTGCAGTCTTATTTACCATTTATTTTTTTTGTTTTAAATACTGATTTAATTTACATAACCAAATTATTTTTATTTTAGTAACTAAATTACTTGAAAATACTGGCAAACAAATAATGAAATTATTCTGTTAACTGTAACATATGGTTTTTTTTATTTATTTATTTTAAGTGCCCTTAGTCGTAG
Source organism: Stegodyphus dumicola (assembly GCF_044657685.1). Lineage (NCBI taxonomy): Eukaryota > Metazoa > Arthropoda > Arachnida > Araneae > Eresidae > Stegodyphus > Stegodyphus dumicola. Next base: position 113,134,537 of record NC_140772.1, on the reverse strand, counting down.
GCCACGTTCCCGGTATTAGTCGTTTTGAACTTTTTTGACATTCTAATTATAATTCATGATTTTTTTTAATGTTGCATTACTATGAAGCTTTTTTTCCGATGAGATTTTTTGGAGGGTGGGGGGTGAGATAAAAGGGAAGGGAAAAATTTCCGAGTATCCACCTGTTTTTTTATCAGCTAGAAATTTGTAGTAAAGTTTTTGCACATTTTATATGATTAATCTTAAAGAGTTTAAGACCAAAAGTTAATTTCTCTCTCTTCAATTTGTCTCCGTTTTTGTTTCTCAGGTCACCATTTATATAAATTCAGTTTGTCTTACTTGAAATAATAGCAGTTGATTTCGTAAAAGTTAATTTGGCTTAGAAGTTTTTTCGAAAATGAGAAACTTAAGTATTTCTTTGTCATATGTATAAATATTTCTGTTTCAGTGTTGATTTAAACTGTGTGTATTTATTTTAGCACTTTTATTCTTTCAGAGAAGAGCGAGAGCTATATAAATTTACTTTTCTTCTCGAGATGAGTGTATAAGCTATAGCGCCATCTATGAATCATAAAGGAACTTAATTACGCATAATGAAAGACGTTTCATGAAAGGTAAAGTTTTTTGTTATATGATAGTTTTTGAAAAATATAGATTGATAATGTAATTTATGCGCATTATAATGAATATTATTTTATTAGAAATGTGCTTGATAATTCAGTTTATGCATATTATAATAGTTTATCGAAAATTTTCTATCGCTGTTAATCATTCTAGAAGAGTGACTCTCATCGTTTTTGCTACATGTCCGCTTCTCATTACGCATTAAATTGTCATTCTTCTCGAAAGGTTTTATTTGTTTGTTTATTTATTTTAGTGAGGAATTCCAAACATAAAATTTGGAGAGAGGGTACTTTTTACTATGCTATAAAGGTGCATGTAAATTTAAGGTTTGTTGTATTTAATAAATACTTGTTGTTTTTAATAATGTATAAATGATTATTATGTTAAATAAATACAATTAAGAAAATATTTCTGTTGATTTCGTTCCACTAGCATGCCTAATCCTCTCCCACTCAGCCCTTTTAAGCCTTATTATTGTAACCATATTATAGTAATTCTTTGCCTTTCGCATGCCTTTTATTACACTTTTTAAGCCTTATTATATGAACAGTTGCTCTTTCCGACTATGAAATTAGTCCCCTCCCTTAAGGGATTTCTGTCCGATTGAGAACCCTTGTTTAAAATATTAAATATTATGTAATTTCCAAAAAGTGTGTATGGATGTATGCATATTTATGCACCGTTGTTTATAAAGATCGTTTATTTAATCACCGTTTCCTTGCTCGATCGTTCGTGAAAAAACTGGGGAATAGAAACGAGGCCTTCAGTCTTCATCCCATTGGTTGTTCCCGATCGAAATGAAACTGGACTTGGTAACGTTATACTGTTGACAGCATATAAATGCTATCAACTCGTTCGTGATTACTTCTAAGCTTGTCCATGTATTTAAGATGACACTATGTATTTATTTACGTAAGTTTGGTACATTTGATAATGGTAAAACATGTAATTGCTGTCTGCCTAAAAAGAGAGATGCCTTCGCGAAGGACTTTGTAAGGAAAAAAAAGTTGGTATCCACATTAAACATGGTGAAAACCACGAAAACGCCCATGCAGTTATCCCGTTTCCCCAAGTCGAACTACCAGTGTTCAGCAGTCTTAAACACTCGACCATCGATGGGCTTTTTAAACATGAAAAAAATAAATACATCTGAAATTTTTCCTTTTCGAATCGCCGATGGAATTTTATATAGGGTATTGTTTTGCTGCAATCACTTTTAATCAGAGTCTAATAAAGCATGATTGTGTAGTCTGTTAAACATCAGACAAACCTAAGAAAATAAATAATTAACTAAATTAGTGTATAAATTTATATAAAATTTAATTTAATATCTTAACGTTATTGTCATGTCCATATTACATGGAACAATGGTTGCCAGATCTCTGAAGAAAGGTTGGACTTCTATTTTCCAACCCCAGTTTTTGCTGAAGAGCGCCCCGGTCTGGGCGCGGGGTTTCGGGGATATCTTCTACCCCTCTCCGCTCCCACCAAACCACTCGAGAGAACTTTCGGCTCGCCGCATATTTAGAGCGCCGCCATGCCACACTAACACTATACATTTACAAACATCCGTGTCTTCTCCGGAATTCAAACCCGGGCCCTTCGGTACCGTAGTGAAAGAGAGAGTGAAGAGCAATAACACGCATATTATTAATGCGTGAAAAATTAAATATTTTACGCTTTGCTGAACGGTAACACACTTTATATTATTTTAATTTGGCATAGCCAACACATTTCTCTTAAATAGCCGAGTCTGTTCATTAAATTCGAGGCAAATTACTATAATTGCGTTTTCCCGAGTGACAACACAATTTTTTCATATCACTGAGATTTCTGATTAAATTTGAAACATACATATCTTACGTTTTGTAGAGTGGAAACGCAAAACTTTTAAATCGCTAAGTTTTTAATCAAAAGTTCGTTAAATTAGCATAAAAGAGCGTGGACCCCCATGAGCTGGTTTTTTGAAGGTCGAATGTGGCAAGTCTCATAAAGATCGGAATTAAACTGTAAGTTTGTATAAAAGACAAACAAACAAACATTCATTTAGAGAAAGAGATTATAAATTTTATTACTTTCTCGGAAGAAAACCGAAGGCCGCAGTAAAATGACTCAAAGGCCGCGAGTTTGATACCTCTACAATAAAGGAATATTAATATATTTCTAGTTAGTGTTTTTAGAGTTACCTGTAGTATTAGTATTGTAAAACAAACAGCTAATGCTTGACTAATTGATCAATAATTGTATCATTCAAGACTTACAAGAATAAATGCTAGAAATTAATCGATCATTTCCTACATAGCTTTGAGGGTTTTAGGATAACCCACAGCAATAAATTAAAGAAAGTAGTAAAGAAATAGTTACTTATTAAATAATCATTAAAGGTCTTAACCAAAATAATAAACACACTCTTGTATATTTCTGTTAGCATATTTTTTCTTCTAAGAAAACAGTTTTAGAATTATTTAGATACAACAAATTATAAATCACGGTGGGTTTTATTTTGCAATCTTGTCATCTATAGTTAAAATATGAAACAAATTTTCCATGCCTTTTTTTAATCAAAAACTTTATTGTGTTTATTAATATTATGTTGTAAAAAAAGTAATCGACTCTCATTAATTGGTTTAGACTTAAAATGTTCGATTAAAGTTTATTTATTAGTAACTCATCACTTAATATGGATCATAATTAAATTTGTAGCTAGCTTAAATTTTTGTGTTTTGATGTTAAAGTATTGCATTTATTCATGATAATTTTTAGAACATAATATCTATCTACATTGTAGAACACAGCATTGCTTGTGTCGAAATTCCCTTTAATAAGGTTGCGTATTTCTTATTTAGTTTAAATTTTTTTCAGAGTAAATTGATTAAGTTTTCTAAACCATTTTAATTAGCATACCTCACTAAATACGTCCATGGGTTTATTTCTTTATAACAAAAGTAAAAGCCTTGGTTTTAATTTAAATTTAGCCGATGGCCTGTCATAACTGCGCTATTCTTATAACCCCGTCCAAAGACGTTTAAAAAAAATCAGCAAGAAAAATAAAATAGCGGGATTAAAATTCTCTTTTCATAAATTATTGTTGCCACAGAAAAAAACAGAAATAAATGAAAAACTTGTTTTCTTCACCTTGTGAATTATCACCTATTCCTTTTTTTATGCGTCTGTGCAAAATTGTTAAAACGTAACACTCTTCATTAAGAATGGTGTTCCATGTCGTGTTTGTTCATTATCTCAGTTATTAAATGTGTTTTGTTATTTTTTTGACTTCCCTCGCAAGCATCTATCACAATTAAATGCTCGGATTTTGTTGCGGTAATCTCCGTATTTAAAGTTATTTATTGTCGAGGCGGGAAATATTATTAATTTTCCTTTCTTTTTATCAAAAAAAAAATTCACCTGAACTAAGGATATGGATCAAAATGAATAAGCATTGTGTTTTTGCGGTTATTTGATACATGGTGCATCTGCGAACATTTTTCCATTTTGTGAGTTTATTTTTATTAGCATCTCAGCAGAAATTCTTCAGTTACACTATACATACGCATGTAAGCACCAAATCATACAATTTAGAAAAAAGTAAATTTGGATTTAAATTTATCCGCGCTGCGCGTATCACGATTAACAGCTTGAATTTTGCTGCATTGTGACTAATATCGCCATTCATTCTCTCTGCTTGGTTAAAAATTCAATCTTGTTTTTTGCATTTATATTTCGTACATTAGAAGTTTCAAGAAATATTTTGTAGCCGCTTTTTTATCGTAGGCTTATCGTAGGTAGTGTAGTATTTTTATCACTTCTGTTTTATTAAATACTAAAGAATATGTATCTATGTGTGCTCCCAGCATTGTGGAAAAACAACGGCACCTACATTCATCATATTTTGTACTCACAATAATCGTTCGAGGGTAGAATTTTGAATTTGTTTTTTAGTTATTTCATATATCTGAGAATTTAATGGCATTTTTATTAACAGATTTGAAGATTTAAAAAAAAATTGTTGCCACTCGAAGAGGGTAAGATATTTATATTTCAAATTTTAATCTGTCAGTTATTGGTTTGGTTAACTAACTAAACGATTAAGAAAACAATAAATGTCGTTCTACAGCTATATTATTATTAACTACTACCTGAATCTGTGAAAGTACACTAACTGAACTCATTAAAATCTTTATACATATTATATATATATATATATGTGTGTGTGTGTGTGTGTGTGTGTGTGTAAAATAAAAATATGTAAAGCAAATAATTTTATTAACAGTAGCCCCTTTTATTCTTCATTTAATTTGGGTACCTTCTCTTTCTGTCGCAAAAAAAGTAATTGTTTATGTTATGTTAATCTAAACTGTGTTATTTCAAAATATATCCGCATCGTAAGACCTTATATAATATGGCATTTCAGATACCTTTTATCCAATCCCTGAAACCCATTTGAAACCAAAAATTTTTGGGCTCGACACTGCATCTGAGTGCACCACTTTTCGCCCCCCCCCCTTCGCACCTTTGCAGTTTGCGCTGCTTGCTGTCTTCTAAAGGTACTGATGTAAACATTCCTTAAGAATAGGGCGTTGTAAGGCGCATACTCCTTATGTGTTGGCTTAATGAAAAATGTGTGTGAACTATGAATAAAAAGGAAATAACTGGATTCGGCCACATTTGCAAGTCTCTTTTTCTCTGTACATCCATCTATTACGCATAAAATTCTCCAAAGTTATTTATATATATTTATATATGTGTATCGTGGATTTGGAGTAATGATAACACTTGATGAGGAATCAAAACACAGTTTATTCACCAGTAAGAACTGTTACACAAAACAGTTCCAAAGACATGTTTGCACTCATCAAAAAACTACGATAAACACGCTGAAACGATCAGCAACAGAGCCTTCAGGCTATAACGGTGAAGACAACTTCACGGCAAAACACTAAAGTACAGCTTCCGACTCAGTCGATCAAGCTAATCTCTAAACCAAAGATACTACTGCTACTGCTCCACATATAGGTAATGTATATATAGCTTTAACCTACGTTCGAGAATATTCCCAAGGAAAACCACTAAGCATGCGTTCTAGAATTCTCTCTCCATCTAAGGTATATCGTCAATTTTGCCGCCAAATAGGCGATTTTGTGCCAAATTTGGCAACACTGCCTTTTCCTACCACTTTCTGGCAACCCTAACCCCGATTTGCGAGGAAGCTATTTCATCGCAGCTGAGTATTTCGCAACGGTATTATAATAAATATCAAGATTCAATTAATAAATAGCAAATAAATTCAAATAAATTAATAATAATTTCAATTAATAAATTCAAATTAATAAGCATTATAATAAATAAAATATTGATAAATAACAATAAATAATAATAAAATTAATAATAAATTAATAAATAACAAATAATAAATTCAAATTAACAAATAGCAAAATTCAAGCTTGTTTTTGTATTTCAGTAAGAAGAAAAAACCAAAGCACTTAACTCTTATATCCAGAAGCCAGAAAAAATTTGTATTTTTTTAAAGACTTTCAACGTTATTTTTCAACCCATGGAGCGTTTTTCGCATAAAAATGAACACCGGTGACAAAGGACTGTTGACTTCGTTGCATATAATTGTTGTGATTTGGATTAATTCTTCCTTTTATTAGTATCAAACTTCTTTATCATATGTATTTGTTCGCTAATAAATCTATTCATAAAAAAGACGGCGATAAGATAAATTTCTTTGTATGAATGCGTTTATAAATTATTCGTGAGTTCAGAAATGGCTTCTTTTACAGTTTTATTAGAAAGAAAATATAAACATAACAGGATACATTGTGTAACTTAGTTATGAAATAAAATTTGTTTTACTATTTTGGAAAACTCGGAAAAACCATTCTTAACAAACACTTTATCACAGTATAGCTTAGCTTTAGTTTTTAATTTCTGAAGAATAATCTAAATTCTGTTTAGATGTTTGAAAAAATATAAATTCCTTCTTATGAGATCGCTGCATATAAAGAGCTCAATATAAATTACAAACTTTTTGCAAACTTTTATTCAATGTATCCATTTTATGTTAACTAATTTTTAAATTCTTTAACAAAAAGTTCAAAGTACTGAATTTTTTTATAAATCTGTAATTTATAAAAAAAAGTCCCTAAACTATTCAATTAACATAGTTTGATTGCCCGAAAGAATTTGAAACCTTCAGCTTTAATTAAGTAATATTTTTTATCTTAACGTTACAGAAAAAAGTAAGCGAAAGGAAGTTTCCTCATTTCTTTCAAAGGTTTTTCTTTTTTCTTTTGTGTATAAAAATTTAAAACTCGGTAAAATTTTTGAAAAGTCTGTAACGGACATGCACATTTCAGGTTATATTTCTTTTTATTTGCTACAAAATCAACGACTATATTTTTGTGTAGAATGATTACTGGTGTTATAAAGTAGCTCTAAGCAGTTTCTTTTAAATTTTAATTACCCGATATAAACTCAAAAAAAAAAAAAAAAAAAAAAAAAAACAGTTATGTCAAGTAATAAAGCCAAAATAGTTCTTTTATTGAGTTAGTCTCGTAGTTATTAGTATTTAATTGGAGTAATCTGAGTTTTTTATCTTTAATATATGTATATCTTATTTGCAGACTAAAGATATGATGCTTTTATAAAGTTATGCGCGTGGGTATTTTTTTATTATTAGAAAATATTCAATTTCAGTTATGTTTTGTTTTCTCTTTCGGGAAGAAAGGTAGTTGTTTGCTACATTTTAATTTCGGCTGTATCGATATCTACTGAATTATCCTTACTGTATTGCGGTGGCTATTCAAAAGGGGAAATCTAAACTAAATGCATTAAAGAAGGTGTTTCATTGTAGTAACGTTATTTGTTGTTTGTATGTTTTAATATTCAGCATCAAATTTAACAATAGCAGTGAATCTAAAGATAACAAAATTATTGCTTGTAAACATTTCTATCGAGTTGACAAAAAAGTAATATCGGTTTTTAGTTTGAAATAAAGCTCATTATTTTCTACAGAAAAATGAATTTTAATCAGTCAAATATTTTCCTTTCTGTTTGAGGATCTTTTCCTCTGGTAAGTTCATGATTCCGCGTTCATAGAGCTTCCGGTCTTCAGCAGAAAAAATCTCAGCCAAGTAAGATTTGAGGTCATCGTTATTACTGAAATTTTCTGAAATCTCTTTCATATATGGCGAAGGTTTTGAAAAATGGTTTATTTCAGCTGGCGTTCGTAGTAATTGATGAAAGCCTCCGAATAATGATCCATAGTTGCCTGACAAAACCATTAGCAGCAGATGCAAAATATTCCTGTACGTAATGAAAAGGGAAACTTGTTCCTCAAACAGAAACCTTCTTTATTTAAATGAATGCCTTCTGTCAACTTGCAGTGGTGTCAGTTTTTTCTAAAGACTGTAAGATAATATACGACTAAAAGTGAAACATCTTATACGAGCCGGAAATATTAATTTTAGCGTAAAAGAAGCTTAATACCTTTAGAAGTAAATGAAAATATAAATATATATATTTTTTTTAAATAAAAACTGTATACCAAAATCATGTAAGGAACTGCTCCAGTACTATAAAAATTCTCTAATGAAGTATCGAAGCAATGAGTTCCATATAATGCCAACTACTAATAAACCTAATTATTCGAAAGTTACTAATATTTCAAATTAAAATAATGTGTGACGTCTGTATAATGATTTGAAGATCAAGTCATTTTTTATTGATGTTTCATTTTGATGAGGATTGGAAAAGTGAAAGGTAGCCAGGCTTAGTAAAACATAATTTGTTTCGGTAGGTTTATGCAGATGTGAATAAGCAAGATAACAAAAGTTTTGTATAAGCAGGACAGCTTGTCTGTTTAGCCCTGAATAAGAAAAGAAAGGATGGTTTCAAGTTAGTGCAAATTAATTTTTGTGTTGTACTATTATATAGATTAGCTTATGGACCATATTATTCTCAGATCCGGCTTATAGTATTGTTTTATATTATTGGTTGAGGAAAGAGGTCGTTGAAGAGCTTTTGAGTAAAGATTCTATAAAATTGTTATGACACTGAAAAGGAATTTTGATTAGCATCTGCAAAAGACATGTGAAGAATACCAAGCAGTGCTTTAAGCAACAAATAAGCAGTAATTACGTATGAGGTAGGCGAATTTAAAGGTAAGTAGAGATTCTATAACAAGTATAATTAAGAATAAATGGATGCAATCTTCTGGACTAGAAAGATATAGTACTTTAAATGTTAAAACTAAATGCCAGGTTTGTTACATGTGAGTCCTAACACATGTGGATAGCATCATTTTTATAAATCTTAAAAGCGTCTACAGAAATTTATATTATAAAACTCCGATGACCCAGCATCCGTGATTCAACACACCCGGTAGTCTGGCATCCGTCTGAGGTGCTAAGGGCATCTGGTTTGGCAACATTTGGAAGTGTTTGGCAGCTGTTTTGTATCAGCCTCTCGTAGAATCGAATTCCAGATTTCGTGATTGAGTATTACGAAGTTGAAATTATGTTAAACGAGGTTAAAATATAGGTTACTCTAAAAAGTAAGCAATCTGAACTGCTAAACATAATTAAAAGTTTTTCTTTGAAAAGTCTGTTTGTCATAGCACGAAACTAATGAACCGTTTAAATCTGACGATGATGATGAACCAGTTGTGAAATATTCTGACGGTAGCAAAAATAATAGAAATAGATAAGAAGAAATTTCAACTAATATTTACTTAGCATAAGGCTGCCCAAATATTAAATATATTTGTAAAACTTTTAAGTTCTTGGATAATCGCTACATCACTGGAAATGCAATAAGTCTGGACATTTACGGTAATAATAATAAATTAAAGTTTTGATCATTGCATGGCATATTTATTGTTGTTGTTACTAATCTCCATGTCTAGGAATATGCTAGAGTGTAGGAAGTCTAGGAATATACTATGGCATATTTAAAGAGACAAATTGAAATCTGAAAAGAACAAAGATGTGCTATTCAAGTAACGCACCCTTTTCCTTTTCACTATTAGTATTTTAAATATATTAGTTTAACAACTTTAATAAAAATAAAAGGTTTCTCCCGCTTTATGAAAATAGAAGTTTCGTGTGAAACTTTTCTTTAGCTGAAACGATGAAGAAGCAATTATCATTAATGTATATGGAGAAAAACCTATGAGTATTTCCCTGGGTTTTCAAGAAAAACCTATTAAGTCATAACAAACAGATTGCATGGTACATCATTTTAAAACTGATTTTAAGATTGCATGATACATCATTAAAATTTCAATTTAGATGTCGAAAAAAACTGTTTCTATGATGTCAAATACTTTTTGTCACATTTTGTCATAGTTTAGTGTATTGGGCACGTGGCATTTGACTTCACACACTCAAATATACCGTGAAGTTTCTTTGAGGCACTTTTTCTGAATTTTCAGCGATCGGTAAATCACCCGTTAATGAGTAAGCTTACAAACCATGACGACTTAGCACCAGCGGTAATCCTAGTGGGCGTTGATTTATAATGTAAACCGCGATGCGCCTCTGGAGGACACTGCAGTTTAAACAGAAAAAACTGCTTGCCTTTTCACATCACGAATTGTGTGCTGATCGTATTTTCCGGAACTTTTTGCTTGTTGTGATTCGGAAGTTTCCGAATTAATTTGTTTCCAGAGATTTAACTAGAGATACTGCTCCCCCCCCCAAAAAAAAAAGACTTGATGAGGGAAAAAAAGATATAAAAATATCTGAAAACGCAAATAGAAAATATTTATTTATTTTATTGCAAAAATAATATTATCTCGATGCCTTTGAAGCATCGAAAATGCAACCCTCGTGGTTGTAATAAAACTGAATTGAAACGCATGTCGATTGCTATGCTGTACAGTTTGAAAATTGTAGATCTGCGAAACTTTACTCCATCTTTCAACAGTGGCTACAATATCTTCTTTCCACTATTCTATGATGATAACAAGTAAATGAGGCCATATTCGCTTAGGAACTTGTTAAAAAATTCCTGTTTTAAGGTTTTTAATGATTCTATATAGCAACAGCTGAATCTATGAATCGCGGTCAAAACTCATCACATGGAAAACGTTGAATGTAAATGTTTAAATTCCATGTCCAAATCACCCAACCGTTTTCTGATATTTTATTTTAAACGATTTTTATAATCCTGCATCAAGAGGCTATAGTCTAACAGACTTGCATCAGAAAAAAAGCTTTTATATATCATAAATTATAATTTATTAGACAAATGAAATCAATGTAGTATTATTAAAAATAAATAAAATCCGAAAGCTTTCAGATTTTGTAATACCCCGAAACGGGCGTTTTGTTTTTCATTTGAGCATTTGTGCAGATGCCACATTGGGCTAAAATATTTAAGAACAGTACATCTTTAGAACTTCCGATAGACAGTCTTGCGCTATGGAGATAAAAATGTTTTATTCCCTACAGTGTTGCCACTGCTCGCTTTGAAATTGTCGAGTTTTTTAATGAAAAATTCGGTGAAGTTTTACAAAATATGAAATACACAATAAAAAAAATTCCATATTCGGGATTCAGGTGCCCATGTTCGGGTGGAGGCTATGTTATTCAAAATTTGATTGCTGTAGATACCAGTTTTTCCTCACTTAGCGAGAAACATACATACATTCATGTAGATTGTTCTTTGTTTAATATCTTTAAATATAATACAGTGCGATAATATTTAGTTGCAGCAATTTGAAAAGTGGTACGCTCATTTGAGCTAATAATAATTTGCATTAGAATTATTCTTATTAATTTGTTTTTAATTTTTGAGTTTTTTAATAGGAATGTTTCTTCAGAATTTATGTTCTGAAATAAAAGGTTCTGGTGAAGCGGAGTTCAAGGCTTTTCTTAAAATTATCGAAATTCGTCTTGGTTGGATTTTTCGGCACAATCGTTAGAAATGTGATTCTCAGCTTTCACTGTAATCACAGAAGTCCAATCGCACTAAGAGATTTGATGACGAGTTTAAAAGAAGAAAGAAAAAGAAAGAAAGAAAAAGAAGAATTCCTTCTTTTTCTAAAAAAGTCCATGAGTCCATTTGAAGAGCACCTTATCAACATCATCAGAAAGAACTAAATTTGAATTTTAAAAATATTTTATTAATCCATGGCAGTTTTACGTCAGTATTTTTAATCCTATGAATTCCATCATAAATTTTTAAAAACCTTGTCGAAATGTGGAAATCGTTAATTGCGAATTTCGTCATAATGCTTTCAAATTTATTTTGTACCCTGAAAAGCAGAAATAATGTTCAGTATATCACTTATAATACATACGAAAGTTGCAAATTAAGGTAAAATTGATTAAAGTTTACTAAGTATGCAGAAGGACGCCTGTCGCAAATGAACAAAAGCATGCATCTGTCTTTCATCGTGAAAATATGATGAAATATTTTGAAAATGTTAATCATGTGTCGATTATGTGTGTTTTGCTGGTAATTAAAAAGAGTGGATGCAAAAACGTTGCCCCGAAAGATTTTTTTTCATCCAGATAAATCTTTTCCTCCCTCATTTTTTATCTGAAATCGATTATCATTTTCTACTTCAATCACGACCTAATTAAACCTAGACCTAATAGAACTTGTGTAAATTCAAGCTAGGAAATGGGCGAGAATAGAATAGGTACATGATAAAATTTTTAGGGGTGCAGTGGAACATGTCGGCACCTCGTTTTCATACGTCATAATGTTATCTCGTACTATCAGTTCTAAAAAATCATGTGTCATCATCATATTGATAATAATAAATGTAAACAGAAGAATTTGTCCGTATGTTTTCAACTTTATATATACCAGTTTTAGCGAGATCATAACTGTTGCCTTTTCTAGACTGTAAAGTGGTTAAATAATGATAGTTATGGTATGCAATGTTATAATTACCTATAGACTGAAGTATGAACAGTACGTTTGTATGGTGATATGCGGTAATTCTGAAATGTCTGTACAATGAAATCCTCTTAATATGATCATGTACATCTCTTGAGCCATTTTGGTCTTCTACAAAGATGATCGCTTCTGAGAGATGATGTGCAGTACCGTTTTTTTATGTAAGTTCTATAGAAAATGCTTTAATTTTTAGAGATGGTCATCTGTGGATGATTTCTGCATGAGAGGTTTCACTTCATTTGTTACCTTAGACCGGAGGTTTGCAATTCGATGCCTGCAGTTCAAATATCTAAATTATAAGTTTTAGATAAGTAAGCAACAAACGCTCGTAAGCCTGATAAATAATTTTAATAAAAATTCTTGTTTTATGTTCGCCTTTTTAGCAAATGTACGAATTGCACAATTAAACTATTGACAAAAACTGTTATCTTAGTCCACGTTATCTTCATGTTATCTGTCCGACCGTGCTTTCACATCCGTAATCTCTGTATATACACAAACTTGTCATTTTATGAATTTGTGTTTCGAGTTTTAAGCAGAGTACCGCCATTAAAAAAAGAGACACATTATTTTAATACTGAATGGGAAGAAATTTTTTATTTTACTAAATTGTAAAGAAAAATATGTATGCTTATTATGCAGTTCAGCTGTAGCGAATTACTCAAAAACGTAGAGTGGAATTTTTTTTCATTACTACAGCGCCCATCGAGCAATGACTATGGTGCCCGCCGAACTCCTGCATTTCTGAAATATGTCCTTCTAGATAAAAGATTATTGACTCCTGCTTTAGATTGGAGCGATATGTATGTATACGGCTTTGGTATATCTAAAACAGTATTGATAATTTGTCAAAGAGCGTCGTATTTAATTGCAGCGTTGCAGATATATACAAGTTACAAATAAATGATCAATTTTCAGTAATTCCTATCTATATTCGAAGCCAGTCAGAGATAATTTCTTTTCTGCTAGACAAGTAAGTATATGCATGGAAAAGAACCAGAATTCGGCCACCCATCCTTCATCGTGGTTTTAGGTAGAAAAAGTAATAGAAGGGACCTCCGGGGAAGATGTAAGGGACTTCAGTGTTAGATGTTTTGAGAACCTTTGACACATTTTCTGGCACACCTCGTATTTGCGTGAGAAGATTTTTGTTTTGTAGGAGAAAGAGGAGGAGGTAGGAGAGAATATGCGTAAAAGAGGAGGATTTTTCTTGCCACTTGGCGTGTGTGGCCTCTTGTTCAAGTACTACATTTGTAAGTACTTGTGTTACTGCGGCTCTTTGGGTGTTGGATAAAGCTGCAAGGTGCAACAGAAAGTACAGAATTTTTGTTAAAAATGCAGCGTGGATTGATGTTTAACTTGCAATGCAAGTTAAGATTCATATAAATCTCGAAAAACTTTCTACTCACTGTACTTTTCCAGGTAAAAGAAATAATCTAAATGAACTCTTAAAAAATATTATGAGAAATAAGATACGCAATAAATTATTTTATATCTATTTTGATTTTTCATGGCAAAGACTACATACCAACCTAAAAATTTTAAAAATGGGTGATAATCTAAAATTAAAATACCTGGACAGTTTAGACATGAAACAGGGTTTTATGTAATTCAGTGGAACTATTCTGAGACCGTCCCGTGTTTCAGCATCGTACAGTATAACTTCGATACTTTGAAATTTTTGATAAATGGAATTGAATGTTTATTTAGTTACAAATGTATCAAATATTAGTATCAATCTTCCTTTAATAGAATTTTTTTATTTGAAATATTCGACAAATGGAAATCTTGCATTTTCTGGGTTTTTCTGGGTCACATTACAAGCAATCTCACTTTTGCTCCTATATATGCAGAGAACCGTCCCGTGGCGACCACTTATGAAAGCAATCAGAATTTAATTTAAGGTCACTATAAGGAATGTTCTTGCTACTGATTTTCGTGATGTAACTAGAAGCACTTCCGGTTAGCAGTCGAGGGGTCTGGAGTTCGAATTCCAGCGAAGGCGTCACTGATTTTTCATTTTTCCTGCTTTTAAGTAAACCGAATGAATCTACATTACGATTGTCTTCACAGAAGTCCGACATCTGGGACCATGGTTAGTCGTCTTAGAAAGGGTTTAAATGTGTTTAAAATGCACTTTAAAGAAAACTGTAATTTAGTAACAAAGCGCTTTCAGTAATTTTATGTAGAAAAAACACCACTGATTCTTTTATATTTAAACCGCCTGATTGAAGTGATGGTTAGCGTTGCTGGATATTGTATCGCTGGGCAGCTTTTCGAATACGGAAGAAGGCTCGCATTTTTGTAACTATATAGTGTCTTTGCAGACATGGGGGCACTTAAAATATACGCCAAGCCGAAAGTTTTTTGAATGGCTGAGAAATGGGAAACCGTTTGACACAAGGGGGTTTCGCCTTCAAATTGGGGTAGAAGTCGTATTATCATTTATACTGTGCCCAAGTTCCATGCGGTGATATGTATGTCAGTCGAAAATTTATTATCAGTGATAAACATTTCCTTGACCATCTGCTTTCCTTCTGCTTGGTTGAGGTGTAAGCAGACTCACGGTATTGGTAGCGAAATTTTAGTTCCTCACCCAAACTATTGCACATACAAGTCAGTTCTTTGAATTGGGCGCTCAAAGATTTCTTTTTATTAAAAATTGCGGCTTGAGAGGTACATCGTACGCCTAAAATATTGCATTCTCTGAGTGAGCTTCTATTCAAACAGCCGTCTGCGGTCGTTTTCTATTATTTAGTAAGCAAGATTTTACAGTGTACAGCGTCAGTGCAGTTTCCAGCGTTAATTATACAATGTGTAGGTTCTGGATTACTGTTATTAAATCACTTTAATTCACTAGCCAGATAATAAAGCTAACCTGCCACAAATATCGTTTCGTCAACCAGATATAAACGTACAATAGCATTTAGCTTTTAGATAAGCGAAGTTCTCTCCCCCCCCCCCGGATGAAACCTTTAATTATTTTGTAAAAAAAACTAAAACACATTCTGTGTAATACCATTTTGAAACTTTGAACTTGGCGAAGGCTTTTTAGATTATTATCTCAATCATACTATTCTACTTATAAAATAATCATGTAGATGTGCATAAATTTTTAGTTAAATGTTGTCAAACATCAGCGTCGTTTTTTTCTAATTGATGTCCTGTATTATTTGTAATTTTCAAGTTCTTTTGTTATTTGAATACATATAGTACTTTGGAAATAAATTGACTTTTCCGTAATGCTATAAAGAAAAGAAGTATTTTATTCCTAAGAATTTATAATGCGCGTAATATTGTTTGAATAATTTCTTCTGTTCTTTTGAATTTTGTTTACTTTTTCTGTCTGCAGCTTGGCGTTGTTATGTTCTGTCTCTGTCTGTTTTCTAATGTTAGACTATTCTCACCTAAAGTGAGAGAAATATTATTGCAAAGAGCAAAATCTTTTCGTCTGCTCTAATACCTCAAAAATTCAGGAAGGAAGGAATAATAAAATTTATAAGAAAGGCATGCGTGGTGAAAGTATTTCATATTCTCCTTCTTTCAAGGATGCCTTAGTATATTTAGCAGAAAAAGAGGAAAATTCTGTTAGAAAAGGAACACTTTCACTTAATTGCTTTTAAAATGCTCAAATTTAACAACTCACAAAATCCAAAAATGTATGAAGTTTCGTTGTCGAATAATCAGGTGTCTTTTGTAATGAACGGCTTAAGTATAATCGTTTTCGTTTTCTACTTATTGTTGTATCAAACTTAATTTTCTATGAGAATTTTTTTATGCGATGGTGATCATCTAAGGAAACCGGTATAGACTGTTCGTAAAACATCGCAGAGAAAACAACGCAAGGCGAAAACACAGAGGTAAGGCACAGAATATCGTGCGAGAAAAAAAAGCAGTGAAAAAAACTCTGCAATTCTAAAACATCGTTGTTGGAAATAAAGCGGTTCAAAAATTCGCAGTTTAAAAACATCGTCGTCTAAAAATATCGAGGTAAAAAATAAAATACCCACAAATCATCGCATGACTATAACTTTGCAGACATGCGTTTTTCAGGCTTTAAAAACTATAAGTGCATTCTCGAATAATGATTTGGGAACAGAAGAAGGGGGGAGGAATATTTTTACTTTTAATTATTTCATATTCTTGAAAAAATAAGAAGCAAATTTGGGCATTGAAAAATTGAAAATAAATATAAAACTAATGCCACTTAGAGCAATTAATAAAATTCGAAACTTATATAATTAATTAATTAAGCTCATTCATTAATGAATCTCTTTTATAATCTTTTATTGGGAATTTTTCACAAAAAACATAAATATAAGGAAGGTTAGAAAAAGGAAGATGATTAACTAGATGAGATTACCTTTATTAAAATTCTTTTAATCAATTATCAAATTGTAAAACTATTTTCTTTCACCTTTGTTAATGTGATAGTCTTTTAATGAAAATTAAATCTTGATTTATTTCAGTTTATTAGTTTTCTTAAATGTTAACATTGTCACGTACAGCATGCAGTTACTTATTTGAATGTCAATTTGTTAATTAAGACGAAACATATGTAAGCTACATAATATTTCAGTACGGGATTTAAATTCTGTTTAATATCTAATAAGTAGCATTAATTTGGTACGCATTTTTCAGTTTTTGATTGCTTCGTACTTTTTCAGCAAAAATTTATTAGTTAATCTAGAAGTATGAATATAAAAATAAAAATATGCCTCATTCCTTCTTGAATTTTACAACTCTGAAAGTCTGAAAAACTTGTGTCTGCGATGTTATCGTCATGCGATGATTTGTAAGAGATTTGTTATTTTTTACCACTATATTTTCGACGATGATGTTTTTTAAACTGCGAAGTTCTTGAACCACGTTATTTTCGATGATGATATTTTGTACCAGTATGTTTTAGAATTGCAGTGTTTTCTCCTTGCTTGCTTTTCCATGATATTTTGTACGACTACATTTTCGCCTCGCGTTTTTTTCTACGCAACGTTTTCGTTCCCCCCCCCCCTTTTTTTTTTTTTTTTTTTTTTTAAAGCGATGTTTTTGCGGAATATCGGTTGTTCAATAGGCAGTAATCACCAGTGGGCGGAACCACCCTTCTGGAATTAAGATCTAACTGCGAGCTTTTTAACCGCTACTGCTTTAATATACGATTTAGGATTTCTGCGACTGCTGGCACTACACTTGCGCTCAACTGATTCTTGTTAAGGATTTGGAGTGGACTTACTTCATTTACGACACCTCAAATGAGTCCCGTAGTAGGACTTTTCATCACTGTCTCCTCGTTCTTGGAGTGGGCAATTGTGCGCCTTCTTCCTTCCTGGAATCTGCCATTTCTCAAGCTTTCTGTCCAGAACCGAACCTTTCCCCATCCCCCGTTACGTCTTTGTAGGCGCATAACCTAACACCAACATCTGATAAAGCAAGACACCTGAAAGATAATGTCCAGTAAGAGCCCTGTGATCATCCCAATTTAGTAACAACAGTGACCACAATTAGATAGGATTCCGCTGTGCGACTGGCGTGATATATCCAATTTTAGCGTTTGTTGGCTGTAATATTTCTTTTCTATTTTAAATATTCATGTTTCACTCGTATTTTGAATTTAGAAATGGTTCAACCGATTTCGAGTTACAGCTATTATTATATGGGCTGCGTGCAGTCGATTCTAATAAATTGCGACAAATCAGGACTGTAGCATTTGGGGCCAGTTAAATTGAATAGTTGTTTTAAATTATCATAAGTTATATCTATTATTTAAAATTATCTTGAGAAATAAATGCTCTCTGAAGCTGCAAGTTTTAAATTAACATGTATCAAAACAGAAGGAAGAATTACCTGACTGCGGATAAAGCGCTGATGAACACAAGTGCGCTCGCACGTTTTGGACCTTCTTATTTATGAATAGGTTAAGTCGAGTATGATTTCGTGAGGCAAAGGGTTTTACTTCCTTGTGCGAAGTAAAGGAAGTATTGTAATCGCAGAAAATTTCGGGTATCATATTTCAGTAAAAATATCTATTTCGACCCATCTCACATCCTTCAACGATGTTTTTCCTTAATAGCTGTATCTGCGGACATAATAAAGGCCTCTTTTTTTGGATTTAAAATTGATTCAGAAGAGATTCATTTTACCATGACGTCTGGTAATACGTATGAACGTATCTCATGTAACTCAAAAACAAGTAGCCGTACAGCGTCGAAGTTTTGCACCCGGAAGTGCTGTAACAAATCGTTGTGTACCTCCCTTTTTCGTTGCACTCGGCCAAACCAAATGTATATATATATATATATATATATATATAAATTAAAAAGGAAATGTTGGTAAAAAATTGAAAAATTATTTTTTATGTAGTATATATTTATATTGACGACCTATTACCCGGCTTGGAAAGATCAGTTGTTTTATTCTTATAAGCTGGTAAATTGTGCATATTTTGCTTTAAAAGTGATTGTATTATGTTGTTTTGGTGTTTCGGTTAAGGTTTTTATGCATTAAGTTAATCTGCATGCAATAGTTGTAGAATTATCAACAATTTAAAATGTTTTAAGTTTCGCCAAACTTAACAAGGCCGCCATTTGTTTACATTTGAAACTCTTAGTAGAAAAGTGAATGAGGTTAGTTGGCGCAACAAATTCAATGTTTTTTGCCCAGTTTAACCAAAAGTTAACTTTTCAATTTTGTACACCGAAAATCTGCCCGCTGGCCGAAGTGCTTGTTTTTGCGAAAAAAGAGCATGCTCTTGAGTTTCTCAGATGCAGGTTATTCGTATTGGATGGAACTAAACGACCTAGTAGGGTGCCGTCAATTATAGTCTTAATAGTATATATATTGTTCCATGCCCATATCTGTTACAATTAGGCCTAAGCTGACAGGATACCTTATCTTTCTTAAAAAATATGTGATAATCTTGTTGGGTAAATATAAATGCTTTCGTGAATTTGCAGAGAAGAGGCACTATTCGGATGTCTTATTGCAGTATGTAGTTGTTATTTATATAAAAAAAATTTTTTTCGTGTTACAAACATCATCTGAAAATGTCATTCCTTCTATTGGGATGAGAGCGGTAAAACCTCTGAACACTTGTACTTCGACCTGGGTTCCAATCCTGACAAATGGACGGTTGTAAGGGTATTTTCCGTGATCTAAAATAATCTTCTCAACCGAATACTAAAGAAAATGCCCACGGTACATTTTCTTCAGTACCCCAGTACGTGCTTTTCGTCCAAAAAATGGAAAAGAAAAAAAGTCCAGAAATTAATGCAGTTTCCTGATAGCAAAATAGTAACAATATATAGAAACTCTGATATTTAGACTCATGATGCAAATTATTAACGTTCTTGTTAGATATTTAGTTAGTTTATGTAACAAATCTGCATATAACTGTCGGTATTTTCTAGTTTATGTAACAAATCTGCCATATAACTGTCGGTATTTTCATCAAAAGCCACTGGTGAAAGAATCAGGTAATTTTTCTGCCGTCATTATTATTGATTGATTTTAATTGAATTGCATCAACTTTGTCTTCGAAAATGAAGGAAATGAGTTACCTAGATTCGCTGTCTTAATTGTTACATTTTTATGCGTTTAAATTTCAACACCCTATTATTTTCTTCAGTACCCCATTATTTCTTTTACTATATTATCTTTTATTATATTTACCCATTATTTCTTTTGCTTGATAAATACATATCAAAACCACGAATCTGTAAAACTGTTGTTCCAATAAAGATTCGCGCAAATATTTTGCACACAGTTTTGGACAAAGAAAAAAACGAGTTATGGTTTTATGATTTCTATCATATAACTTTCATGCATTCTTTCCTTAGAATACGTATCGCCTTTTTCTTAAGCATAGTGTAAAACATCGAAAAAGAATGTAGAAAAATGTTGTTTCAAGGTTTTCGCGTTGCACCAACCATGATATGGTAGTTAAATGGCTTTTTTTCCCTAAGCAAATGAGGAATGTATATATGTATATGCATTGAAACTTGTGATTCAAAATGTATCCAAAAACAGTTGCCCTAATTAATTAGTGACCACTTTAACTAGATTATTTCATTCTTCGCTAGATGTAAGGTAAGACATTACTCTCATTAGCTAGTATAGTGCAATCGATAACGTAAGATCTAAAAGTCCCGATTCTGAGACCACTTAAAGACGTAGTTTAATTCCCCATTTGTAACGTGAATGTGATACCATGCGTCACTCTGAGCCTATTCATCTTCTATAAAACGAGTTTTCTAACTTTTAAAAAGAGAAAAAAAAAAAAAAGAAAAAAAAAAAAACACCGGAAAAAAATATATTAAAAAAAAAAAATCTGAAAGATTTCAGATTTTAAATTACGTCCAAAGGGGCGTTTCTTTAACGTTTTGTGTGTTACCTTTATTTATTAAATATCGTGTTCTTTGCACTTAAACCATAAAATTCAGTTCAGTAGCACTGTCGCAAAATAATTTTAAAATGAGCATATCTTTAGAATTTCCGATACACAGTTTCGCGCCCGTAGCAAATAAAAAGGTTCCCCCCCCTCCCCCCGTAGAGTGTTGCCATTGCTCGCTTTTAAATCGTTGAGTTTGTTACTCAGAAATTCGTTAAAGTTTTACAAAATATAAAATCGATAATAAAACAAATTCCATATTTCAAATTTGGTCTTCCACATGCCCATATTCGTAGGAGGATTGTGTCATTCAAAATTCGATGCCTCTGTGTACCTTTGTTTTATCACAATGCGAGAAATATACATACATTTATGCAGATTTTTCATTATTTAATTTCATTATTTATTTAATTTCAAATCACGAGTTCAAAATTCAGGGCAACATCTCTTTTCGTACTTTATGTCGATTCTTAAGTTCATTCTTTTTACAAAGTAAGCTAATGTAATAAATACATTCAACCAATAACTTTAGGTATTAGTTGATTTGTTGCCTTGTACCTAAAGTCAACCAATCAACTTGTACCTAAAGTTATGTTGTACAAGTTGTGTAGTCAGTCATAAACCTGAAAAAAGGAGTATACTTGTGATTTGTATACGTTTTGATTCCGTTTCGACATCAAGTACTTCAAAATGTAATATTTCTAAATACATTCAGAATATGTAATTGTATTCCTTTAAAGCTTATGCAGAATTAAAAAAGGAAATAAAGACAGACGGTGCATAACAAGACAATAAAGCGACATAGTTTTCTCTTTCGTTCAAAAATGATATTCGTTGTATAATGCATTCACTGTTTATCTTAATTCAAAATCAGCCACCCACTGTTCATGTATGGTCGGCTGTATCAAAATAGCCCTGCATGTTAAACTGCATGCAGTGTGCTGCAAAACAATAGAATAACTTTTTCTTATTCTTCACGGACAAAAAGAACTATATTCGAGCTATACGCAGCTCGCATTCCGCCGCCCACTTTTTCTGCCATTTTTTTTAAGGTTCGCTTGATTTACAATGAATAGAAAACTGTTGCTTTTTGCTCCTTTTTTCCAAGTTCCGCTTTTTTCCCTCGTCTCTTCATGTTTTCTGTGTTTCCCATTCCCATCTATTCTGCCATTAGAACCCTTCCCCCTCTTCCCTACTTCTCGTTTGCTTATTTTCTGTTGCCAGATATTTTTCTCCTTGTTGTCCTTTGTAATGAATGCAAATGTCTCCCAGCAGGAGATAGCTCTTTCTCATATCATCTAAGCAATTCTTGATCTTTTTTTTTACTTGTGACTTTTTCCATTCGTTTGTATGTTATTTTGTCACTGTGTATAGATGAATGTGTATCGGAACTGGCATTTTTAATACAAATATGAGCTTTTGTTCGATGGCTTTGCCGAGTCATGGAACACGACACAGTGGCGGCCAGTTGGCTGTTGTTGGTATACTGCAACAAGAATAAAACGGCGCCCCATTACAGCCCCCCCCCAAAAAAAAGACTTCCAATTCTTTCAAGCGCATGCCCTACAGAAAAGAAAACATATTGTATTGCTAGTTTCTGACGTTATCCTACAGCCCCCGTATCTTCCTTCTTATTCGGTATTTTCTTATATGTGACAAATAAAACATTTCTCTGTGTTTCAAAAATACTGGAATCAAATTTCGTTGATTTATCTTTTCAGAACTATTTATAAGTAAAATCGTTTCTGTAAACGTGTTTTTGATATTTTTTTTCTTATCTGAAATGCAGTATGCACGTGGCATATTTATTTTAAGCTCTCGTTTTTATTTCGGATTTTTAAAATGTGGAAGGAAAATGGGGAGAAAAGGAAAAGAAAGAAAACGTGTTTTTGTTGGTGGGGAAAGAAACTTTTAATTTTTCGAATTCCAATCGTTGGACAAAAAACTTTATTTAGTATTGAGTTTTTAATTAAAATAAAATTTGAATTATACTTTTAATGAAAAACGAATTTGAGCACATGGTTTTTAAAAAGCACCTGTTACTTTGAACACTTAAAGGAAATTTAGTAGAAAAATTCTATATTTAAAACTCTTGAAGCTTTACGTCTCTTTTATCATTATAATTTTAAAAAAGATATTTGACAGTTAAAATTTTTTATTAAAGCTAATGTGGAGAGAAAGAATTATTTCAAGAGTTAATACAAATCAGAACTAAACCTGAGATTCTAAATTCCTTCATAAAAAAAAAAAAAAAAAAAAAAAAAAGAATTATTTCAGGAATTAGCACAATTAAGAACTAAACATGGGATTTTAAATTGTCTCAGAAAATTTTTCAAGAGTTCATGAACTAACACATGGCATATTTGGTTCAGGATTACCACAGTCTGATATTTGCGATTACAAAGCTCAATACGTCCGTTCATTGTAATTTGCTGCTGTATTTATAACCTTTAGCCATACTTCTGGCAAGAATTGATTACTATCCCTAACACCTCTTCTTTAGGCAACGTCAGCTAATGAATACCCCATTGCTCGAAGGATTTCGCAGTTTTATGCGAAGACGTTTATCTAATAGTAAGTATTTCAGTCTGGGGAAAGGGTCAATTTGACTCTGCCTCATTCTTATAGAGTACAGTGAGTGTTATAAAATACCTTCCGCCGTCATCATGCTAACAAAAAGCGTTGTAAGAGCGCGAGATTGGGCTTCGTCAGACAGGATAACAAAGGCTCTTTACTTGTAAATGTTTTTGCTTTATCTGCTGAACAGAGAGATGTTTAATAGCCTGAAAAACGTTAGTAATAGTTTACTTCAGCAATGGGTTGGGAAGTTGTGCTTTATGAATATTAAGGCCACTTACTTTTGAGTTTTCGTTGTCCGGAGATATGATAGGTGCACCGGTTCCTAGTTAGACTAAGCTAGGAACTTTTGCTCGAAATCGGATATAACCACTGACTCAGGCGTTTATGCAGAAAGAAAGTATCCATTGAACACTTAATGCCTGTATTCTCTGACTTAGTTAAAAGGGATGCTTGGTGCCTGGCATCTTCCAAGAGCATGGCCCTCAAAATTTATAAATACATGGGAGGAGTAGTGAAGCGATGTAAACGTATTATATTTTGTGTATAAATATTTCGCTGCGTATAAACATATTGTCTGTATTTTATATCCAATCCTACTATGGCATGAGTGCTGTTTTACTTTCAGTTAAAATTCCATGTGTTTTATTCCATCCGTTCCTCCTCTCCACTTTTGAGCCTTTGGAATTCAGTGTTCATTTAATAAACGAATCAGACGCGAAGAAGATCAAAATCGAATTTCATTAAAACTCTTGAAATTTTTCATTAAAAAAACTAACGCATAAATTAAATACATTGAGATATTAATAAAACTTAAAATATTCCGTCTTTTGTCGATTTCTTGAAATAGTAAACAAATTTAATTCGATAAATTAATTCTGAATGCTTGCCGTTATTCCTTTGGGATAATCTGGCGTCGCTAATTGAATACGCAAAGCTTTTTATTTAAAATTTTTAACTTCCACGAAATCAGTCCTATTGATGCTTTCAGAAATTTATTTATTTATGTGTGATTCGCCTTTGATCTTTGCAATGATTCGATTAAGAAAAATTATAAAAACATTCCTCCTCTTCATTTTATTAATGTACCGTAACGGAATTATTTAGCTTTCCGAAAGAGTTTTGGTGAAATAAGGTCATGTTTTTTTTAATAGTGCTATGTTTGTTGTTTTAATTACTTTTTATACTCGTATAAGAATAACTCTTTATTTAAGAAACTTAACAGCAAATTAAAAGTAATTAATTTTAATTCCCTTTTTTTGTTATTATTTTATAAATTATCAGCATAAGAATTTATCGTATATTTCGTTTTTCATTTGTTGTATTAAATTTAATATTTATGCAGTACGTTGATTATGAGTTCAATATTTTTTATGAGCTTCTGCATTGATTTTTATCTTACTTTATTATAGAAGCCGATTCATAATAAATAAATCTGAATTTTTGATACAGGTTAAGAATGAATGGACCAAAACTATCGAGAATATCTGGAAACTTACTTTGTGTTAAACATTGAGGATTTTCGTATGTCCTATAGTGAGGGAGGGACATGTACTACTTACACCAAATTGCATATGCAGGAAGTTTGAAGCGTATTGCCTGGTGAAAAACTTTCTTTGCTACGAGACAGATACCAACATCGCGCATATTATTGTGAAAAAATTAGACCAAGTAGATCTAGCAGAGGAATTCTTCAGCAAGGCGAAAGTTTATATTTGAGAATATAGGACCTTTTCAACGACAACTTAAGTTTCAAACCGGGTGGCCATAATTTTGTTATGGTCCATTCATAAAGCTTATCACATTTCCTTTCTAATGGGCTATAGTTTGCACGATAGGACATAACATATGCAAACAACAATGAAATTCTGCTGTCCCTCACACCTTTTGTCGTGTCCTGCATTAAGTAAGTTTCGTAAAAATAGTGGTATCTTGAAGCTGTTACAGATGAGATCAGAAACATGCTGCTACAACTAAACCGAATTACCGATTTCAATTCTCCCTTTTAAAGGGGGAGTATATAAGGTATTTTCTTCCTTCTGCATGCCTTGGTGGTGTAACTGTATGCACACTTCACGCGTATTCGAGAGGTCCAGGGTTCGAATCCCGACGAAAGCACTACTCATCTTTCACGTCTCCTGCTTCAGGAAAAAAAAAAGCCTTATAACCTCAACGTCTTCGCTAATACTAAACTTCTCTAACTAACTCAGTGCAAAATGTCGGACTCCGGATATGTTTTAAAACCAAGAGAATCTTCGTCAGTTGATTCATCATTTACAAACCTGAGTATAGGTCACTATTTGCGTTAAACAGCCATGTAAAATAATATTCTTTACATCTTTCCCAGCAAGAGACAAAGTAAATATGGAAATGTGGCGTCTTTCAGTGTGAATTTTTCTGAAATTGTTTCATGGACTTTGCATTCAAAATTCATATCGGTAGTCCATCTTTATATTCTGCATATCTCCTTCGTTCGTTAGTTAGATAACTAACTTTTGTTACGTTGGGCAGCAAAAGCATAAGGCAAATAGCTTTCACATTTAAATCTTCCGATTGTTAACCCATCACATGTAATATAAAATACGAGTATGCTGCAACCCTTCTGGCCGATAATAATCGGCCTCATGATTAACACAGCACACAAAACACAGATTAAAACAAAATTACAGTTAAAAATATCAAACCAAAATTCCGAGTATTGTTCTATTGCCATTTATAAAGTTCATCAAATCCTTTGCAAATCTAAGCTCTTTATTGCGGCAGTAGAATTCCTTTATGTTACCATGTTTTTCTCTAACATGCCGCGATAATACACTGTCATCGACGAAATGTGCATTGCCATCAGCACTACAAAAACTACGAAGACTTATTTTGCAGATTAAAACTTTCCAGGTACCCCGGGAGGCGCACGTGTCCAGTAATTATTTGATTGTAATCAAAATCACAGATCATTGTCATATTTTTGGAAACTTAAAGTTCAACAAATAATCTTTCTTTTTACCCGAAATGTTCCATTTCTCTTTCCTGCAATCATAATAGATTATTTTACCAATAACAATTCTTTTTTATGCTTGAATATGGGACGCATCCCCGGCATTACCCATAGCAGTCTATTTGAGCAGCATGTCGTCACTCTTATTGCATATAACACCAATATAGGCTTTCATCCAATTCATTTTCACTTCATGTAATTTATCAACTTTTACAAGGAGATCTTTTATATATGAGACCAAAATATTACTGTTATCAACATCTACTAGTGCTTCTAAAGCAGATGAGTCTGTATATATATATCAATATATGTTTTGACGGTCAGGTTTTTACAACCCATTTAAGAGCAGATATCGGGTCAGTCCATAAGTAGCATTAAGAGTATGCGTGGAATTCACTATGACGCATTTACTAAAACAATACAATTTTGATCCTGTTGGAAGTTGTCATCGTTTGACTAACATATTATTCAGTTCGTCACCAACTTTCGTAAATATCAAACGCGTTTTAGTACCCATATAGGATGAATATAGATAATCAGTACAAATGTGCTGTGCTACATTTTTTATTTTCGTGTGTTGAATCTGCCAGGTTTGCAGCGATAAAAATTAATAGTGTACAGGGTGAACACATTATTAGTGTAAGGACTGCCCAGAAATGGTTTAAAAAATTTGAAGTTGGAAAAAGCAGCATCGATGATGAACCCCTTTTCAGGATGTTTTGAACCGTTTGAACCAAATCAAACAATTAATTCAGAAGTTTATTGTGAACAACTTTGCCGTCTAAACTCAGAATTGATCAAAAAACGCAAACGATTGGTGAATATCGAGAAAGTGTTGTTTCACCATGATAACGCTAGACCGCATACGGCTCGAACAACGCTGCAAAAAAATTAGTGAATTTAATTGGGACATCCTACTTACTCCCCAGATATTGCCCCAGGTGATTTTCACTTATTTCGTGCCTTACAAAGTTTTTTTACTGGGGAAAAAATTAATTTCTAAACAGGATGTACACCATGAACTTTCAAGGTTTTTTTTTTTTTTTTTTTTTTTCATCAAAAGTTTTCAAGTTTTTTTAGAGTCTTTCTACAGCAATGGCATAAAAACGCTGCCTGTAAGATGGCGAGACATTGTAGATAATGGAGGAAAATATATAATTGAATAAAATGTTAAATTGTGTTTTTTTATATTATTAAAAACTTTACCAAAAAATGCGCACGAATTTATGGACTGACCCAATATGATAGCAGCCAATTCCGCTTGAAAAACCGAAGTGTAAGGTTCAAGTCTAATTTTACCGTAGTCAAGCAAGTAAACAGCATATGCTGCACCAATTCCATTGCCATAACCCGAACTGTCAGTAAATATGTTCAATTCTCCTACGCAAACATGTGTTCTCTGAGATACCGATAACCCATTACGTATTTTTGTATTATAGGCTTAAATTTCAGGTTTAGAACTTCAAAAGCGCCGATATTTAGACTTTACCGATTAACTGGGTGACGGTTCTGAATTTTTTTTTTTTTTTTTTTTTTTTTAAATGGAAGTAATATTGTTAAAAAAAATCAGCATCGGAAAATAACTTTCAACTTTAAATTGATGTTATATAAACAATTTGAGAGGAAGAGTAACACAAGGTATTTCGAAACCAACTTTAATCTAAAATTGAATTTTTACCTAAATTTAAACGTGGACTTTTATGCTTCTTTTTCGTATATAACTTTATCAAAACGTTTGAAAAAATCATATAAATAATTAAAATAATAAAGAAGATTGATTAAAAGGCAAGTCGTGTGAGCAGTTGGTCAGTGTGATTGGGCTTTAGAACATTATAATATTTTTTTTTAATGTTTTAGAAAGCAAGTTTGATTAAATTACCAAAATGAACAAAATGCTTAAGTATTTAATACAAACGCTCCGAAACTATAATTAAATACTGAGAAATATTAATACAGACTGTCGTAAATAGTATACATTAATATAATATACCAAGCTGCGCTTGAAGTTTTCATGATTCCGAAGCTTATAACGGTGTTTTAATAGGAATAAATCCATAAAACTTAGTGGATCTTACAACTTTTCTATTCTACAGTACAAAGAAAAAAAAGAAGGAAGCTTATATACATGTGACCCTACTGTCATTTGTTATTTAATGATTAAGCGTCTGAAAAAATTTATATTAATTTGAATGGTTTTATGTTATTCAGTTACGTAAGTGTGTTTAGTCTCTTAGTAAAAATAATGGGCGGTATTAGTTTGTTTATGGGGAATATAGGTATATGTTAGAATTTTTCAGGATGTCTGTATTCTTGTTTCCTTGCATCAGAGCGAAGTTAAAAGCAAGTATTTCAATTAATTAAATGGCACAAATAAAAATGGATAATAATTTTTAAAAGGACTTTTTTATTTTTAGTTTTAAATTGGCTTAGTACAGTAAAAGAAGAAAATGTTGAAATAAAAGAATAAGTGAGCCGTTTCTTTACAAATGCACTTTGGAATTCACGTTTTATTTACTTTTTCGTTCTCCGTTTTGGTACATTAAATAAAAGTTTCTTGAAAAAAAGTACGAAGTGATTATCAATTTAAATGTGTGGATCTTACACTTAATTAAGTTCGTAAAACGTAATTAATCAAGTAATTAACGGATGAAAAAACTTTTTAGCTCTTTACTTCATGCGTATTTTTATTTCTCCTGTTTTAGCTGTCTTTCGAATAAAAATGATTATTACGTCACTTTTCCTTTTAATTTTCATTAAACGTGTAATAAAGGGTGTAACTAAATATAAACGAAATTATAATATTCTTAAGATCTTAAAATTCGGTTTTACGTTTACTTCTTTTTTGTGGGGCTGTTGTCTTGTCCATGTGTTTCATGAAATCGTGGTTGCCAGAGCCTCAAAGTGGTTGAACTTTTACTGCCAGGACTTTCAGCTTGCTGTATATTTAGAGTGCTCCCATACCGCAAAGACACTCTACATTTATAAACATCCATGCCTCTTCCAGGATTCGAACCCGGGTCCTTTGGTACCGCTTCCCTAACCACTATACCATCTGGGCGGCATTTTGGGGAGTTCAGGAGAGGGTAATATTGTTAGGTCTTAAATTCTTTAGAATTTTTTAATCTAAGCATCATAAAACTGTAAGCTTATTTGTTGTTTCACGATTTAACTATTCATAGCATAAAAATTAATTTAACGATTTAATTTTAATAACTGTATACAGTATGACTAATGTATTAGTTTCCTGTCAACTTCCGGCACTGAATTGCCATTTTGGACAGTGGAAGCAATATTATTCTATACATAAAAAGTCCAGAATTTCTTCTGAAATCTACATTAACTGATTTGCATGGGAATGCGGTTTTAGTAGTTCAGGAGACTTTTACATCTTCGAAACAATGATTTGTATTTTTTGTTATTTCTATGCTTTCAAAATGTTTTCATGGATATTTATGCTATATATTGAATTTCAGTTATATCAAATGGAATTTAGTTAGCAGCTTGTCCTGAATTGTAATTTTCTCTTTCCTTCCAGCAAATATTCGTGGTGTAACGATAGCACACTCTGCGCGTATTTGGGAGTTCCAAGTTCGAGTCCCGGCGAGGGCAGGGCATCACATTTCATATCTCCTGCTTCAAAATTAAATGAACTCAGCCTCTGAAGATGAATTTATTTTCGTATACTTTTATAGTCTTTCATTTTCTTAAATTGTCTGTAAATATGTTCAAAGATTTTATGAGTTTTTTGCGCAAGTCATTTCTAAGTTTTCTTCAAATATTTATTATCAGAGATTTTAATTTTTCCCCGAAGATCATTTTAAAAATTATATTATCGTCAGAGTTTTTCTGTTTTCTGCGCAGATTCATTTTCTAAACTGTTTGCGAATATTTTCAGAGATTTTACTGTCTTTAGCTCAGACCTTTTTCTAAACTGTCCGTAAATAGTTTCAGAGATTTTTACGGGTTCTTTGGGGGAGGAGGGGACAGGCCATTTTCTAATTGTTTCTGTATTATTTTCAGAGATATTATAATTTTTTGCGCTACTCGTTTTAGGTATCAGTGTAATCACAATGATAAGCATTGTGATAGACATGTGAGAAAATAAAGATTGTTCCCTTAAAATAGTAATATGAAAGATATACTAATCTTATTGAAGTTTATTTATTTATTTATTGTTATTGTTGCTGCTGTTGCTTATATACATGGCAAGCAATTAAGTTTTAAGCAAAGAAGAAGGAAAGAAATTTTGGAATTTCTTCTGAAATGGGAGGTAGAAAAACAACTGCTAGCAAGGAATTTAATAGCTTAAGTGTTTTTATTAATTAACTATGATGGATTCAAAACAAAGATTCCCCAGTCCTCATTGTATCTTCACTGAACGATCACTTTTTTCCGCCTATTCCTTCTACGCAATCCTTTTAATAAATAAAAGGTAGTGCATTTCTTGGTCTCTATATTATTCAGCATATTTTCTTCTTAAAAAAAAATTTGAGTTATTCCCATTACTTTCTTCGGCTGTTTTTATTAAATTAAGAAATACTCTAAAAAATTTTCCGAAATAACTCTGATAAAAGAAAAAAAAATGAATCTGCATCATGCAGTAATTAAACATGTTTTTCTTTATTTTATCGCACATAAAAAGTGAGCAGACGGGGGAAGAGAAAATAAAATAATCTTTTCTCCGTTCCTACTTTTTTTAAATCCTGTTTCCTTCATATCTTTTAATGGAAACGTTTCGTAACCATTTACTAAAGTTTTTAAAGAATGCCTTTTTAAATGAATCTGTATGCTTTACAATTTTTAAACAATTCTAGAAATGGCTAAGCGCTGTTTTTGAAACAAAAAAAAAAAAAAAAAAGAATTTAAAAAAAGTAATGGAAAGAAGGGGTTGGGAAATGGAAATTTATGTTAGAAAGTTATGCGAATGACCACTTAAAGATCTCTTTTGCTATTTACATCTATTTTTTTAACTTTAGTAAAGATCCAGGAGAAGTGAAGTTATTAAAAATTTCCCCGTCTAGCATTAGCTGGTTCTATTAACCGTAAAAAACGGTAAACTTAATTTTTAACACGGGTGTTTGGCTTAAGCGGTCTTTACGAGGGGGGAGACTAATCTGTAAGCTTTCTAGGAACATTTTATTTTATTTTATGGCTATTAAGAAAAATGTTGTCTGTTATGCAACGTAAAAAAAAGCGGGCAAAAACGGGAAAAAAATACTCTAGAGTAAATTACAGTATTCTTTATTGGAAAGTAAAAAAAAATAAACAACTCGTATCATTTGCTTTACTTTTCCTCCCTCTATCCCCCCAGGATGACTTTTTTATTTTGTAAGCTATATATTTTAAAAGGATTTAACGAAATCGTTTAAGACAAAAATTGGAAAAAAATATCATTTTTTTAAATTCTTTTTAGTGCTGTTTGTTCAGTTGCCGAAATTTTAACTTTCTTGTGGATTACAGATAAAGAGGATTCATCGTGGTATTTCTTTTATTATTTGTAAACGGCTAAATATAATTTTTGCTTACCTTGTTAGGATTATGTAAAACCGTTTAAGACAAAATTGGAAAAAAAATGGTCATCTTTTTATTGTTTTTACTGCTGTTTGTTCAGTTGCCGAAATTTTATCTTACTTGTAGATTACAAATAAAGCGGATTCGTCGTGATACATTTTTTATTGTTTGTAAACGGCTAATATAATTTTTCCTTACGTTGTTGAGATTATACAAAATATTAAACTTCTGTAGTGTATTATTCTTCGATGTGATGAAAATTTGACTTACTGAGCTGGAGGACTAGTAAATGGACCGTTTAAGATTTTATTTGAATCTGTAAGACTTTTTTTACTTTTGTCTTTTTTACTTACTTTTTTATTTGCTATTATTTCGGTACTATATTTATTTACAATATTCATTAGTAATGTATTATATACTATAGCGTTTTTACTTTGTTTTAAAGTAGCTTTCAGTTCCACATTTGATTCATAAATATCAAACTTTTCCTCAATCGTGAGTAATAAATGTTATAATCTTTATCTTCTGATTCATTTGTAGATGATATAAAAGTTTTTGATGTATGCTTCAGCGTTGTTGACGGTTTCAGTGGATTACCCTGTTTTTATTTGTGACCACTTAAAAAAAGGGAAGACCCGTTGCTGTAAAACTAGACCTAGTACATGCTTGAGTAGACTAAGTAAATTCTACATTTGTGTGTGTGTTTTTATTTTTATTTATTTATTTATTTATTTATTTATTTTTATTTTATTTTATTTTCCTCAAATACTCAATTCTTGAAAAAACGCTACGTGAAATAAATCGATATTGTACTCAATGTTTAATTATCAGGCGAATAGGGTTTGAAAGTTAAGTATTTTTCTTTATATTATTTCTTTATTATAGAATAATTATAAAATAAAGGTGCAGGTTCAAAATGGCATAGTTAGCAGAGTTTGCATCCTGAAAAGCGACAAGCAAAACGGATTGTGCTAATGGATGAGGAACGGAGATTACGAAAATTATGTTATCAGATGTTTTGAGGACTTTGAAACAACGATGTAATAAACGAAATCATGTGTTAATAAGTGGCAATTTACAGATGTTTCATTGCATATGTTGCTGCCATTTAACGATCAGTATATTTCTTTGGAAAAAAATAAGCCAAATAAACTAAAAACAAGAAATACTGCAGCTTCAGAATCACTGCCAATCTGAATTTCACAAATTGGGTTAGGCTAAGTTATTTGAATTATGTCAAAGAACAGGAGAGCAATCTGCCTAAAGGAAGAGATCCTTTCATGAAGGATTTGGGGAAAAGCTGGCCCGTATTCCCGTTACATATGGGCAAACCACAAGAACTTCCATGCAAGCATGAATAACAAGCAACAAAATTGCAAAATCATTTGCAAAATCACTCGGCGAGAACTGAATTTTATTACTATGGCAAAATACACTAGAAATATTTGCTTGAAGAAAGTATTCATTTGGTGTAGGATTTTATTAGGAACTGGCTCATATTAACATTATACATGAGGAACACCACGAAACCACTCGTGCAGCTAACTCATTGGCCGGGATCTGAACCCAGATTACATTACCAGTATAATCACTGGGTGAAAGTTAAAATCACTAGTATCACTAGTACTCAAGAGCTCTCTAGTCTACAAACAATCAGAGTAATTGTCAAAGTTGCTCATTCACTCTCAACATCCTGTTTACACTCTGTCTGAAGGGAATGGGTTAAAGTGTGTGGTAGTGCCTAAGAATTCCGGAGAAGGGACACTCTATCCTCGAAGATATGTTTTCCGTAAATTTCCAGATGTTGCTTGGTAATCGAGAAGTGGCCAAATGTCACTAGCTTAAAGATACAATGTTATCATCAAAGACCGGTAGATCTCAACAACTACTTTCCACTTATTACCCAAATCCGTTATCTATTTACCCAAATCCGTTATCTGTTTTTCCAGAATTATAAGCACTTTAAAAAGCAGTTAAATTCGTAAATAATGTAGAAATTAAACTCATGAAAATACGTAACTTCCTACAATTAAAAAAATTATACAATATATGCAATAAAATATACAGCTACACTAAAGCAATCCTTAAAAATAAATTAATTAAAACAAGCACATAATATTACAAAACCAGTAAGTACCTTAATAATACAAAATAAACGTATGATTAAATTAAATAAACTCAAGCCTTCACATTAAATTTTACGATTATACAATGATTATCATTACATTCTTCTTTAAATAGCAGGGAACCGACCTCTGTTACAGGAATAACCAAAAGTTATAAGTCTCTATAACCAAAAGTTATAAGTCTTTCCTAACAGTATAAAATTCTCTTTTGTTTTTACTTTCCTTTAATCGTACCATAGTCAATGGCAACTTAGTTACCATGGACGGATTAAGAAAACGTTGTGCACTTGCTAATTAAACAATAGAAATTAAAGATAATAATCTTAGTGTAAGAAAATTTGAGAAATGATTTTTTAATAATTAGTGCTTTTTGAAGCGTTTATATTATAACTTATAAAAACTTTTCTAACACTTGTATAATATTGCTTTACACTATCGTCTGAACACTTGTTTTATTTTAATTAACTAGTTATTAATTGGCCTTGTGTACTGCTTTCGTCAACTTCCAACAGAAAGCTGAAGTGTAATGTTAGTATCAAAGTTTATTACTTAGCATTGGGCAGCTTAAGTTGGCTGTTACTCCACTTTGAATATCTGCTATTTGCATTAGCTCTTTGGCAATAATTTATTTGCTGTGATTCTTAGAAGGAACGGAGGTTTAAATTAGGCTTTGCTGATACTGTGAATTATCTTCATTTTGCTGTAATTGTGCTCAGAAGCTTAATTCTACTCGCAAGCTAGCGAACGCTCTAATCCTGTTAATTTCAATTTCTGTAACCTTCAGGTAGGCATATTAATAAAAGTTCTGTTTTTGGTTTTACTTTGGATGAGCAAAGAAGTTGGACGTAATGAAAAATATTTTACGGTTACTTAGGTGATCTTGAACTTCACGTTAAATAACGTAACCGACGTAACCATATGCTGTATCTTTATAGTAATAAATGAAGGTTAGTAAGAAGCTACCCAAGAGAAAATTAATTATTTATGTTTCGGAGTTTTAAGTTTGTAAAACGTGAAATACGTTTTATGGTGATATAAAATTAAAATTTCTAATTAACTTATTTATTAATATAATTTCTAAATTTAATTAGCTTTATATCTCATCTAGAACATAATTATCATATTTAACTTCCTTATATATTCTAATAACCGTATATTTTCAATGAGTGGGGAATTCCTACTAAAAGGGAAATTTCACATTATCAAGGGGGGTTATTGTTTAACCTCATCACGTAAGGTTAAACAATAACCCACCTTGATAATGTGAGTAAACTCAAACTGTAATAAAAAGGCCCAAGGCAGAGAACAGTTAGAGGCGTGGTTGAAATCACACGGCTTTAACTACAAAAGAATATATAAGTTATATGATGGGTATTTACAATATATCTTCCTTATTTATATTTTTTAAAAATAATTAAATTTAAGCTTCATAAAACCAAATTGATACAAATATTTCCTTCATTATATCTACAAACGTAATAATTTATATATTAATAAACGTATAAATAATGCATATTGATCCCAAAAATCCTTAAATTGATGTGTAAGGTTAACAGCATACTAAAATAAAAAGAATCACAGTTGAGTTGTACTTCGTATTTAAAATACACCACTTAGATTTTAAAAGAGAGCAATCAACCAAAAAAATGGAAAACGCCGCTTTTGTTTATTATTATTATTAATATGGATGCATATTCTGTGTATTTTGAATTATATTTCTTGTATGAATGTTGAACGAATAAATAATATTTAATGAAATGCGTTATAAAGTCACAGTAATGTTTATATAACTATTATTTTTCAGTATATGTTTCATGAGCTGTACTTCATCGTTAAAAAGTAGATTTATTAAAAATTCCAGCTTAAAGGACTTTGAAATACATCTTGTCAGCGATGATTACGTTTTTAGTTTTAAAGATTGCCATTAGATGGCGTCACTAACAGCGCTGAAGATAACTTCGGTTAAAAGAGCAGTAATCTTCATTTAGAAACTAGTGGGCTTTCTATTAATGGCTATCCAGAAGTATTAGGAAAGTCTAAACTTTTAGAAACCTCTGTAAATCTAGACGGTAGCCTTTACTTGCATTCTGAGTCAAAACTAATAGAAGAAAAGCATCCTAAAAAAATGTAAATAGTTATTTTAACGACTGAAACAACTGCAATTTCTTTTCAATTTCGACACTTTTAGTTTATTTTAGTGGTTTACAACAGCGGTAATTAAAATAGAATGTGTTTTGGTTTTTTTTTATAAAATCTGCATAACCTATGAGTAAGTTTTCAAATAATTAGTAGATTTTGTCTTCAAAGATAATTGTAAGGTATTAAACTATCTTTAAAACAAATTTATTAAACGTGATCCAAACTCATGGGCAGTAAAACGTCTTTGACAACTAAAAGTGTAATCATTTTTCATTGTAAATAATTTTAGTATTTTTAGTGCTTAATCAAAATATTTTTTTATGAAATTGAACGTTATTTTTATTATACTGAAATAAAAATTAACTGAATTGTAATTTTTAATATTGCGTTTTAGGAAAGATATTAAAACTCGGAATTTAAACGATAACCTTCAGATTACATATATAAATCCTAAATTTGCTTAGATATTTAAAAATGTAACCAGAAATTCAGGTCAGCCTCTTTCTACTTGAATCCGTGTGATTTATATAGTTCGAAAAAAATTTAATGCATTTTTTCGGGATTTAATGCACCTTAATCGGGTTTTAGTGGAAATTCAGCAATTCAACAAAATAATGCTTTGTGTAGATTAAATTTAAAATATTTAGTCAATGCCTCTAAATAATAAATGTTATGCATTTCATATTTACTTCAAAAAAATGTAATAAATATGTGCCTACAAAATTCATTTTTAGAGTAACGTAATTTTTTAAATTTCTTGTTATTTTTAAAGCTTCCTTTTGCCATTTACGATGAATTTTGCATTGTGTTCTGCAGCTTAGCTTTTACCCTACTAAACACTGTATTGGTATTACTGCTTGGATAAATCTTCAAAATTACTTCCCTTCCAATGATTTTGTGTAAAAATTTCTTTATTAAAACATGGAACTTCATACATAACACTAACTTGCACTGAGTTATATATTTTTATTTCCGTTGGGGATAAACGGAAGTTAACCGTTTGACTGCTAAGCAATTCTTGCAAGAACGTACGAAAACTGCGGTTTTTATTTGAATAAAACACTCTCATTTAGACAAATATCAATCAATTTTAATAATTCTTTTCGTATTATAAAGCAACAAAGACACACTGAAACTCGCAGCGCAAAAGCGCTGCGGCGCGGTCTTCGAGACAAATGAAGACAGCGCTTTTGTGCCGCGTAGCTGTCAAACGGTTAAATACCATTTTCTTTTCTTATTTAAGGCCTCATAATGTTTGTAACAACAATCAGCATCATATACTGCGTTTTGTGCGCCATTACTGCTAAAAAATGTACTTAAATCCGTATTTTGTATTCATATTCATGTTTAACATTAAGTGTTGTTAAACCATGTTAGTCTCGAAACGGCATTTTGCATTGAATCATTTAAATGCGAAGTATGCGAAGCTTATTGCCACCAAATATTATCTCCCTGTATTATATTTAAAGAAATTAAATAAAGAAGAATTTTCATAAATGTATGTATGTTTCTCGCATTGCGATAAAACAACGAAGGGTACCTAAAACCGGAAACAGTTTATGGCCCTGAAACTATAATCTTTTCAGCCAAGCGATAGGAGCAATTTGAAAATGCGAGCTTGAGAGTGTTGCTGGACAGAAAAGGACTTGTTCAATAATTTGAAAATGAGTAAATGGGCACGCAAATAACAACAAAAAAAGGGGGGTAAATCATTTACGCTATTTTCTATTCCTTTAAGAAACAATCATCAAAATAAATCATATTTTTTAGATTCTTGATTCTAGCTGGTAAGTTGTAAATAATTTTATTTTTACTTAATAATTCGCTTGAAATAATTCTAAATTTAAAGGTTAAATTTTCGTTATCCGAACATGATATAGTCACCCGTTTAACTATCTCAAGATAAATGAAGTTTTAATACAGTTATTAAATTTTTGTAAAAATGCTGAATGAAATTTAATTAAGAAGTTTAAAAATTGAAGAATACTTCGTTAGAATAAATTTGCAAAGTTTTTATTAGTCCAGAAGGGATGTTGTACCTGAAGGCTATATTAGTCTCGAAATGGCATTCCGCGTTGAATTGCTATAAATGGCGTATCACTTTTCAAATTGTTGCCGCCAATTATTATTACCCTGTATTGTATTCAAAGAAATTAAACAATGAAAAAATCAGAATGAATGTATACATGTTTCTTGCATTATGAGAAACAACGATACCTAAAGCTATCCAGTTTTGAATAACATAGTTCTCCTCCCAAATATGGGCACTTTGAAGCCCGAATTTTGAATTTCGAATTTGTTTTATTATCTATTTCATATTTTGTAAAACTTAAACGAACGTTTGATTCGCAAACTCAAGGATGATTTCAAAGCGAGCAATTTGAAAGACTGTACGGAATAAAGCATTTATTATCTCCAGCACGCGAGACTATCTATCAGAAATTCTAAAGATATGCTATTTTTAAATATTTATTGCCAGTATGCTCTCAATACGTATATGTAAGTGTAAAGGTAAAAAACGCCTCTTTGGGCATAATATAAAATATGAAAGCTTTCAGATTTTTTATGTAGTTAATATTTTCGATTAAAATTTTATTTGCAGGTTCGTTTTTGAAACTGAAAATGTTCTTGTTGCCCCTCACTGACGAGCCCGGAACTTTGACTCAGCATGATGTACAAAACGTTGAGCAAGGTTTCAGGTGTGTCAGTGTTGGTCGAGTACGTCATCAAGATCTGAGCACTTGAAAGACTTCCATTTGTTACAGGGAGATCATTCTATTATCCTGGAAGTGGAACAGAATTTCTTCACTAAGATATAAAATGAGCGCCGGTAAGTGATCATAATCTCTTAATACTTTACAGAAGTATCAGAACATAGATTTACTAACAATAAATGTTTATAATGGTAAATATCAGTATTAGTGGCTATTAATTTTATTGCTTCGTACCTTCTTGCTCCTCACATAGCAAAGCGTCATTTCCCTATTTTCACACTTTTGTAAATAGTAAATTCGAAATAATAGGTAAAATAAGACTAAATTATATTATTTTAGTATGCTATAAATGTGCATATAAATTTAAGGTTTATTATGTTTTATAAATTTATATATAATTTACGTATGTAGCCCAGTGTATTCAGTAGATTATTATGCATGGATAATTGATTGTGGCGAAGCATACATAAACTGTGTCTGCTTTAAAGCATCGCTTTTCGTGTTAGACTTAATACGTTAGCTGGTAATTTCGCTGTGCAAGGAGAAAATCAGGAATACGTGTAGAAAGTTTAACATATCTTGCCGAGAACTAAATTTCTGACAGTTTATAAATGATGGATGGTGGATTATTTCTGGAATCATCATAGAAGTGGCTGATTTAGATTAGCTTCATTCTTTAGAAGAACGACTTTTTAGCCCAAAGGGCATTAGCCCAGAAGGGCTATTAATTTCGTTTTGGCATTTTGCGTGGGTTCACTTTAAATGTCGGTTCACTTTTAAAAATTGTTGTTACCGAATATTGGAGCCCTGTGTTATATTTAAAGAAATTAAATAATGAAGAATCTGCATATATGTATGTATATTTCGCCCATTGTGATAAAACAACGGTACCTAGAGTCATCCAGTTTTGAATAATGTAATCTTACAGGGCATCTGGAAGCCCGAATTTGAAATTTATTTTATTATCGATTTCATATTTTGTAGCACTTTAACGAATTTTCGATTAACAAACTCAACGATTTCAAAGCCAACAATGACAATACTGTACGAAAAAAAAAAAAGTTATCTCAAGCGCGCGAGACTGTGTATCGGAAATTCTAAAGATATGCTCT
The DNA here is from genome assembly GCF_044657685.1 of Stegodyphus dumicola. Classification (NCBI taxonomy): domain Eukaryota; kingdom Metazoa; phylum Arthropoda; class Arachnida; order Araneae; family Eresidae; genus Stegodyphus; species Stegodyphus dumicola. Next base: position 113,094,464 of record NC_140772.1, on the reverse strand, counting down.
TGTGCTGTTGTATTTAATTTTATGATTTAAGTACAAAGAACATGATATTAAATAAATAAAGATAGCACACAAAACGTTAAAAAAACAGCCCCTTTGGGCGTAATGTAAAATCTGAAAGCTTTCAGATTTTATTCTTTTTATTATTATTTTATAATGTCATTTAAATTTCTATTGTAATAACAAAGTCTGCATTTTTGCTCAACTATTTGATGATGGGTGCAAATGGCCATTATAACAGCCATTTTCTTTGGAATGAAATCATTTTTAAAAAAATCAGTTTTACTGTTAGTTTCTCGGTATTATTTATTTATACACATGAATGTAATTTTTACTGCATTGTAACTGTGGACAGAAGATTAGGTGTGCCGTACGAAATTTTCGTCTTTACCCGCTTGTCGGAAATTTGCTTTCCGTTTATGTCTGCGCAGTGCTGAAAACGAGTGTTCGTTTGTTCGTTCGCCGCCGACCAGGCTTCCGTCCTAAGGTGAAACCCAAGTTTGGGTGAAACCAATTGGAATTAATCCCTGATCAGCGGAGGTAAAATCTACTTGTACAACCAGCAGCCACCATACCTAGGTGGACTGCCAGATCAGCGACGCTTATTTTGTATCAGCCAAAGTAAATTGTTACAAAAATTAAAGAATATGTATCCATGACATCTTTGCACTTTGTGCGACATATCTACAAATGATATATTACATAGTCAAAATTTGCATACGAGAGCTAAGCAGTTACAACTGCTGCCTTCAACCATATTTATATATATATAAAAAAAATACAAGTATGAAAGTTATTAGAAACCTCTTAAAATCGTGAAGTCTTGAATTCATATTGTGTTCCAAATCTTATTTTGTTCTTAGCTAGTTGGGAACGGCCACACAATTGAATCCCAGTCAAAGCAATTAGATCATAATTACATGAAAAATGTGGTCACTGTTTAAATTCATTTTTCATAAATTCTCAAATCTAAAAACTAAAACATTAATAAACAATTAACAAATTTCATTATTCATAGATTAACTATGAATAATGAAAATAGAGCAGTAAAATTTAATTCAAAGAACATGATCTATTTATAATAATTCTTATCTATCAAAATCAATTCTTATCTAGGCAATAATTTATCTTAATTATAGAATAAATGCCCTCCTAATTAACATATTCCGGTTTGAAATACAATTATTCTCAAAAACTAAGAAAAGAAAAACAGACAAATAATATAGCAATAACATTTAGTTTGCTAAGAACGTAACTCTTTTTTAGAAACAGGGCAAGCATAAGAATTAGAAGTGTGACAAATGTTGTACTGTGTGTGCGTTTCTAAATTTGATTTTAAACAGTTAATACAAGATGGACCGACCCTCTTTACAGTTCGGAACTAAATTATCATGAGTATGAGCGCAGTGAGAGGAAAATAAAGAATTTGTACAATTTCGAATATGGGGGCCAAAAGCCTGGCAACCATAGCGTCTTAAAATTCGAATATATTTACGAAAACTACGAGATAGGAATCCGACATAGATGCGACCTTTATGACCCAGTAATGTCAAAGACTGCTTGTCTATTTGTAGAATGAAATTCTTACTATTGTCTGTGCACTTAAAGTTTGTGACAAAATTTAAAATTAAATTAATATCTCTCGGCAATAGCGCCTTAAAAGCATCTTCGATAGCAGCCACAGTTACATTAATAGGAACTCCAAATAAAATAATTCTATCTATATGCGATCTGGGTACACGTGCTGAAATATTGGCATCTGGAGAAGATTATATTAAATGTTTAAGCTGTTTCTGATGCTCCTGTGTATCACAACCTATCAGAAGATCCTTCGAACGAGTTAAACGCATATTCGTAATGTGGATTCCTGTATTTGATACATCAATTTTAGCTAACTTAGATTGAAATTCAGCCAAAGTATTGACTGGTTGCTATAAGGAGACAATGGTAACATATCTAAATGACGTTTAGAAGAATTACCAATCATAGAAAAATTATTCTTAAACGCAACTTTTCTAGTCTCTTCTGTCAAAGAAACTTCCCTTGCTGGAATAAGTATTTGTGAAATTTTATCTTTTCTGCCAATTATATTCGTCTGAATCTCTATTTTTATTATAGGAATGTGAGTCTAAATATTCATAATTAGTTTGATTGCAAGTGTCTGAGACAGCTATTTGTCTGGGAAAATTCATCTTCATAATGTATTGAAATGGAATCGGTATTTATCGCTTGATGAGTTAGATCATCTGCCGCAAAAGTTCTCTCTTCAACAAGTTATTTAAAATCCATTATAGACTGACTGTAGCATAGGTGCCGTTTGCCTTTGTTGTCTAATTAGATCATGGAAACGAGTGTATTTGTTTAACTGCCACTGCAGCAAAAGCTGGATGGGATAAATGCTCACGTGGATGTAATAAATCTTAACTAAAAGTGGTAGAAGCTGACTGGAGTGCAAATTTACGACAGTAGTCAGTTGCCGCCATGTAGCAGCACATCGAATCTGCTTTATGAATCTTCATTACATGCTGATAAAAGCCAGTACTTTCATCTATCAGATATTTTTCGTAGATTTGTTTCCATGAAGCTATATAAAGTAAACTTAGTCAACGTTGCCACGTGTTCCCTGAAGAACAAGGATAGTGTAATATGATCTTTATTATTATTTTCTAAACTTTCCCTCTCTCTCTCTTAAATAAAAATCTGTCAAAGAATATTGTTGCATTCATATGGGTTTGTAATAAGTTGAATGCGCACAGAACCGATGATAGCTTCATAAAATTTATTTTACCAAAGGGAACTGTTTACTGTTCTGGAACTTTCCACAAAGTAGTACTCGTACAGCTCTTCTCAACTTCCTCACAGATCCCAATCGGTAGTTACACTTCAAACTGCTAAGAACGTTAAACACAAAGCAATACAAAGTGCATCTAAAGAGCGAAACACATACGGAGGTATCTCAATACCCCTTAATTTATACCGAATACATACGGAGTCTCACCAATTTAGCGAGATAGCCATTTACCTCAATGTTAAATAGGCTTGCCCCTGTAATATTACGTCTCCGGCAGAACTTCGTCTGTTTCAAGCATTTCATCTTACATTATACAAAAAATACTACAATTCCATGTATAATATCATTAAAGTTATTTACACATATACAAAATCGATAACAATTTTTTTTAATATTTTTTAATTGTTGTGAATTTGCGTTAGTATGAAATTTAAATCAAATAAATGGAAAAGTGAAACTAAAATTGTCTATTAAGTATTCTTCCTTGCATCTCGGTATACATTCCGTCATTGATGAAAAATGTTTTATTAAAGCTGGTATATATTTATTGATAGTTTTTATATTTTATCTTATTTTTATTTATGTTTAAATATGATTTCAGTAGTAGTGGTATTTATTTTTAAATATGTTTTTAGTAGTAGTCACTTAGTGAGATAATGCCCAGAATGCGTCCAAAATGAGCTGCGTTACGATCTTAAAAACTGTTCCACATTTTATACTGTAATGCTATATGACGAGTGAAAGAAATGCGCTACACTATTTTTCAATGTCTCAATGTATCTTTTCATAACGTGCATGATTGTCGTAAGAGGTTAATCTTAGACTTTTAAGAAGAATGCAGTTACAGTGATTTAAAAGTAAGCTGTAATTGTACTTGTTGTATCGTAAATCAGATATATTTATTTTGTTTAAGAAAATGAAATCCTCAGACTAGTTTTGGAAGTTATTTCAGTCTGTTATCTGTGAGATTTTATTTCTATATTCCTATACTTATTGATCAGTTGTTAACAACAACAAGCATTGTAATGTTATAATAAACTGTTCTATTGAAGTATATCTTTAAAATTCCCATACTCTTTTACCATTATCATATGCATAAATTTATCTATAAGCGTTGGCAACGTTATAGAAACGCTGATGATCTTCGGAATTAACCTTTATCATGATCGATCCGTGCTGCAGTTTCCTTAGAAAGATGTTTCTCTTTTATAGCTGTTCCCTACCGACACGATCAACTCATTAATCATAGCGGGCCTCATCACAAACTTTGCTTAAACAGCACTCTTGTCTGAATTCGAAGCAGTTAAACTTGCAGTCCTTAATGGAATTCATTCGCTTAACATCCATTCCAGTTTGACATACGGAAAATGATCGCCGAGTTCGGTATAAATTAAGATCCTGACAACCTGAATAATAATCCGTTATCCTTTGGAGCTCGTGTAAGGAAAAGTGTAAGAATTTCGTCATTTTAAAAAGATTTGATACTTTTGAATATGTTTTTTATGTTTATTTTAATCTGTAGAAAAATAAATTGCTCTGTTTTTAATTTGTTTATTTCCGAGGGATTCAAAATGGGGACGGAACTGAGCTAAGTCGTATTGTCACCTGTGTGGTGCTCAAAGCTGATACCAACGCCACACGCAATCCTGAGCTCCATGCCTCGATAAAATTCGTGATCTTATTCTGATTAGGTCGGACATGTAAGATAATCCAGAACAACAAAAAATAAACTTCCGTATTAAGTTAAATGTTTGAATTCAAAATTTAACTATGATTTCACTCACACTTATTACTAAAGTTTGATTAAATAAGGCAAAGCAACTCGAGGTCTGTTTGCGTATAAGGAAGCCTTCATAAGGAAAGTAGCTCGTATTTACGTTATACACGGGTAAAATACGGATATTTTATATATGGGGATTGGGCTGGCTGCAAGAAAATACCCATGCAGCCAGCCCGTTTGCCAAGAGCAACATTAAAAAGGTTTAAAAAACCTATCTAATTAACTCAGATTTAGCTCACATAAAAATAAGATGTAAAAACTGAATTTCTTTTCCAACCTGAAAATGTTATCATGTATTTAAAATTACAGTTTTAAATGCAGTATTCAGAGTACTGCAAATTTTTGCCAGGTGACTGAAAAACTAATATGAAATTTGTTATAAAATGTACTTGCGATGATTACATTAAGTCAAACTAAAATCGTTAATTCATTTCTTAATGTAGATTGAGCTTTAGTATCCATTTTTTTTTTAAATTTTATTTTGCTGTTAACGCGGCTGATACATGTTCTATGGCATTAAAAACAAATTTTAGTATCAAAGGTAGTATATTTTATAAATTTCATTTTTTATTTAATATTAAAGATTGCATCAGCTTTTATTTACATGGGATACGCAATCAAAAATGTTGATATCAGTCTTTTAGCTGATCAAATTAGTTTATTTTTTATAAAACTAATGTATTCATCCTAATAAATAGTTTTGTTTTGGCAATTTTGCATAATCTTGAACATGTTGCAGAAACGTCCAGCTAGCATTGAGGAAGTCTGAAGTTCGAATCCCGACTAGAGCGTTGCACATTTTTCACGGCTCCTGCTCCAAAATAAAGTACTTAAGCTTCTACAAATTAAGTGTTGTTAAAAAATGCTGATCATATTGAAATGATTCATAATGCTTGCATTATAAAGATTATACATTACAAATAACTACATTTTTAATAGTAAGTCTCTAACATACGCTTCCCCCTTAAGGGATTGGTGTGCTGATACATACTTTAGGTGCATTCTTTGTTGATTCTATGGATTAAACGTATATTAAAAACACATATAAGTATTATGTTAGATGTTATTTCTTATATTTAGTGCAAAATATCGTACATATAACTTTTTAACATGTGCATGTTTGATTTTATTTCCTGGATCGTTTTAGGCATTCAGTCATAGATATTAATCTGGATACCTGGACCTCTCTTTTCACCCTTCCGCCTGAAACGTTGTCTCAACCTTTAATATAAGAAGAGGTGAGCAAAATTTCAGGTGTGGGGGTGAGAGTTTTTAAATCATCCGTGCATGGTATGAAGTGGTAACGCTTCACTTTGGAAATAGTATTTGATCAAGGTATGTATATTATTTATATTTCTTAAAGCAAGAAAATAATTGTAATCATTCTGAAATTACATTTCGCTATTTCACTTCGTAAGTTAGATGTCTGTTTGAACATCAGTATGATATCAATCACATGGCTTTTATTCCTTCGTCGACGTTCATTTAAAACAGTAGTTCTTAACAACTCCTTTATCTCCGTACGCTCATTTCACCACTGTTAAATCATTTCCACACTCTTGTCCTCTCTTTCTGAAACTCGAAATATTTACATATATTTATTTAGATCTGTGAAACTTTGAAATTCCTGTCAAAGGGGTAATTCTCCTCCCTCTGTCATGGTAATTTTTTTCCATGCCAGAGAATAAGATTTTTTTCATTTTTAACTCCTTTTATTAAAAACTAACCAAATTATCATTATATAAAGGATATTAAGTTGTTTTTCTTGTAAATATACTACTTGACATCGAAAATGCAAAACCAAAAAGAAGTGGTCCAAAAATAATGCAAATTTCAAATGGACGCACGTCACCGAGTTAGCGAATGTTGTGAAATGCGCAGCTCTCTAGCGCGTCTTGAAGAAGGTATAAGAGAATGAACCTGCAGGAATGCTCAATTTTCGTGCCGTCATTTCTGCTAGGGAAATCCATCGTAGAAAATTTTGTACTTGTCTCTGAGGGCGAGTCTAATAACAGAGAATGCCAGGCCGTTGCTAACGGAGGCTTTTCAGCAAATAGACGATTTTACGAGGGGCATAGTGATCGAACTGAGAAGGGCAGGTTTGTCCATACGGTAAATCTCAGCTGACACACACCTGGACACGTCCACAGGGCAAAGGCTGTGGCGACGATGGTTGGAGCAAAGAAATGTGACAAATTCGAGAGGTGGCGGTGCAACCAGAGTGACCTCAGCACGCGTGAATCAACGCATCCGCAAGCCACTTCTGCAACATGTTCGACACCCTGGATGTTCCCATATCGACCAGAACCATTTGCCGTCGACTGGAAGCTAGTGGTCTGCACTCGTCGCGTCCTTTAAGAAGACTACCATTGACCCATTATTAAAAATGTAATGTGCCATTATCAAAACTGTGCAGTGCAGATTGTCCCTATTGTGATGTGCCATGCCATAAAGTAATCAGCAAGATATGTTTGGATTATGAAGTGATTTTGTAATTCTTGAAAAGTTTCTGGAATCTACTACTACGTAATCAAAATTCCGGTGACCTAACTTCAATCTACTCGCAACTGCAGAATAATTGGTATCTTCGCTGCATCTAAAATCAAATTTTCTGCAACGAACTGCATTATTTCATCACACACACACACAAATATATATATATAAGGGTATTTTAAAATAGTCCGAAGATATCGCTATGCCCTAAACCATACAGTGACCTTTTTTCTATGCAATGATTTCTCGTACAGCGCTTATGGATTTTTTTTTTATTATTTTATTTATTTTTTTAACAAAAAGCGACACTTTTGTTTGTTAACATACCCATTCAAGTAGAAAGAGCTTCATACGAGAAGATAATTTTTGAATAATAGCCAAACATTTCTTCAGACGATATATTGTCAGAGCATACGAAGCTCGAATAAAAATTAGTGACAATAATGTGTTAAACATGGATTGTATAAAAAATTGTAAGCACATTGTACTCCGGAGACCGCCTTCAAAAGTGGCCGGTGTTTCTGAAAACCTAATCATTGGTACTGATAAGTATAATAGTTTAGAAAACACACTTCCTAACCCAACTGAGATCACCATATGCGTTTATTCCATCATGTTCATAAACCTCTTTATCTGACTGGATATACATTTTCAATACATGATTAAATCCAGTCACTTTGCAGAATCGTATAGTAACTACTGTGATGCGTCTCTTGTAAAATTTTATGGATGTTATACAGTTTCTTTAAGAAGATTACAAGAATAGAAAATTTTTGTAATCATACTATTAACGCTTTCATTAGGACATAAACAGCGGTCATAACTGTAAGCAACATGATTTTGCTACACCAAACAGAAATGGTATGAGGATTATTCCATGTTAGACATCCAGTTAGCTGTAGTACGCAGTGCATCTTTTCGCTACAGATAACCATTGGAGAGGGAGAAGAGCGGAAATTTAGAATTGGCTGTTGAGACTGAAATTCGCCTAATATTTTGGGTGAGATCAAGTTGTGTTCTCTATCAATAATACATATACTGACACTGGCTGCAATCAAGTATACATATGATTAGCTACCTTTTTCAGATTGGCCAGTTCCGCCTGTAGTGTTATGTGAACACTGCTTACTTACGGCAGTGACAACTGTTCATAGTGTGAATACCTAAATTTCTTCTATTAAATCAAGAATTGCACACAGGCCAACTTTTGTTAACATGAGTGAAGAAAATACTTGCTAGTTTTCCCCTTATTTTGTAAGCTCTTTGTAAATCTTAGAAAATGTAATCCTTTTGTATCTAAATCACCTAATAGGGAAAAAGAAAGGGCTTCCCAGCTTTCTGAGTACATAAAATCATCGATCTGACTTTAATACTACTGACTGCAATTCGTAATTTAGTCTTTCAGCGATAGTTAATAAATAAGTAAATTTTTATTGAATGTTTTTAATCTCTTTATTTTCCTCAATCCTATCAAAGTATTTTTTCTGAATTACATAGCTTACTCAAAATGTGAACAGATTTTGCTGGAACGACAGATGGTGTTGCACGGGTAAAGGTAGGCTAGCGTACTGCTGCCGTAGTTGGGATCATTAGGAATTTGGCGTAGTTGTCATAGATTATCCTGGAACCGTATCTAACAGTAGTGAAATGAGAAAAGAAAACGCCGTATTATTTTGTAGATAAGTGAATTGTAATTAAATTTATTTCTCGATTTCAATTCGCTGAGAGAGAGAGAGATCAAACTTGTGATCACTTCATTTGAAAGCTTTATTAAGTTACTGCTATTTTAATTAGCATTTAGTTGGGTATCTTTTGTGACGGCAAGAACGAGCTAATTTTGAGCTGAAGCCCTTAATATTTTATTAATATTAGCCCTTAATATTTTAGTTAAAATCGAATTTCACGTTTTGTTACCTGGAAACACACTGTTTCAAGTAGTAGTACAGTTAATTCGCGTGAGCGCACTGAAGATTAATCCTGTTAGTTAGACTAAGAAATTGAACTAAGAGTGAAACTGCTGTCTGGCTACTAGAGCAAAATCTCAACAGAACAAATTGTAAGAAGCATGTTCCCCTTTACGGAAAATAAAATTATTCTAAAATAATGGATAGCTGCATCATGATTAATTAAATCTTTTCTTTATTAAATGTAAAAATCTCCGCATGGCTTTAATTTATGACGGGATGATACAGTAGTTTTTGCTTCCTTGTGCGAGTGAAGGAACTATTGTAATAGCGAAACATTCTGAGTACATATTTCAACGAAAATATCTATTTTGACTGCTTTCGAATCCATTGAAACTATTTCTTTGCGTGCCATCTGTACGTACGGACAAAATACAAAACTTTATTTTCCAAAACGGATTGCAAAAAATGGATTCGAAAGGAACTTCTCTTGACGTTTCTACGTACGTACGTATCTCGCATAGCTCAGAAACGAGTATTCGTAGATCGTTGAAATTTTGTACGTGGCACTGATATAACATCTTGGTTTTTTTTTTTTTTTTTTTTTTTTTTTTTTTGTTGCAATCGGCCGACGCCTTGTCTGAAAGACCCTGCTCAGAAAGCTGCCGAAATCATATCAGGGTAAAATCATACCGGAAACACAGACTCCGTCACAGATGCTCTTCGATCGTGACCTTCGTCTGCCTTGTGATCTTTTGTTTGATCGTCCTCCGGATGCGCCTTCATCGCCTGAGGAATACATTCAAGATCCCCAGGCCCGGTTTGAAGTGATGCAAAACTTTGCAAGAGAGCGAGTCAACTTAGCGACGGAGAAGATGAAGACCCGATATGACACAAGAGCTAGTGGACATCAATTCCACGAAGGAGACAAGGTGTGGTTGTGGAATCCGACTCGGAGGAAAGGACTTGTCCTTTGTCCGAAATTACAGTCACCTTGGAATGGTCCGTACTCAGTCCTAAACAGACTGGTCGTGGTTCGGATCCGTAACTCTTCGAATTCTAAACCTAAAGTCGTTCATTACTACAGGTTAGCTCATTACTATGACCTTAGTACGTAGTGTAAATAATTGTAAATAGTGTAAGACCATGGTCTTTTTTGTTTCTAAATGTGTATTTGAGTTGACTTGTATTTAGTATTTGATTTGTATTTAGTAGCTGAATAGTTTTAAGTTGCTATTGCAATTATTGTTTATGCTGTTTGTTATTGTAATGTAATGCTTATTATTGCATTGATGCCTTAGTTGTAAGTTTGGCTTCCTATCCAGGGATTATACTGCCCGGGAAGTGCAGTCCTTAGGAAGGTGGCAATGTTACGGTTTTTGTATTGGTCCTTGGGAAGGTCCTTGTATCGATTTATTTAGTTTGCTATTTTTAATAGAATTGTTATTAAATTGTTATTTGAAGAGAAAGCTACGCCGTAAAAATTAAAATTCAGGAGCACGCGCTTTTAATAAATAGATACCTCGTAAGTGTACTCTTTTGCTTTTGAGAAAATACCAGAATGTGCTCGTGCATTTAAAAAAGCTTATATAAAGCGGGATCAAAACCTCTCACCTCAGTTGTTTTATGAGTTTGTTTAGAAAACTGTTGTTGTTTACTATAGCGAATTCGTTGTGAAATCGGATTAGCTTTCTCTGCGTTTCTATGTTTTAAATTAAGTTCTGTTGAGCATTTTTAATAGTTTAAAAGGATAACTACTGTGAGATTTTTGAGATATTGTACGAATATCAGAAATTTTAACCATTTTGTTTTATTTGTTGTGCTAATAATAAATGTTATTCACTTTTCATCGGACTTCTGCATTCAACTCATAGCAAACCCGTACGTACGCAACAATATATGTATATATTCCCAATCTGTTACCCGGCTCGGTGAGCTCAGTTTTTTAGTCTCATATGTTGGTAAATTGCGAATTTTTTCCTTTAAAAGTAGTTGAATTATGTTGTTCCGATTAAGGTTTTTATGCCTTTAGTTAATCTGCATGCAATAGTTGTATAATTATCAACAATTTAATTGTTTAAGTGGTGCTAAGCATAATGAAGCCTCCATTTGTTTACATTTGAAGCTGTAGTAGAATATTGAATTATGTCAGTTGGTGTAGCAACTTCAGTGTCCTTTTGCCCATTGGGACCAAAAGATATCTTTCAATTTGATACACCGAAATTTTGTCTTCTCGCCCGCTGGCCGAATTTGTTTTTTTGACGCAGAAACTCCACTTGTAATTGTAAAACTGGTACTATTCGGTTTCGAGGGCCGTAAAAAATCGCCAAACTATTGTTGATGCCAATGCTGCCAAAAATAATTGCGGCAACCCTAATAATTGCGGCAAGAAAGGAAGTATAATAGTAAATAACAATTTAAGATTGATGTTTTAATTTAGATGAAAGGTTAATTTCATATAATACTTTTTTATTATTATAATTTATATGAAAAAGGCTGAACATGACTGAATGGAAGCATAAGAGTAAATAACTATTTCAGATCATTATTATAATTTATATAAAAATTGCTAAACATAACTGAATGGATGCCTGCATCGGTATTTCGCTACCGACTTATCGCTAAAGCATAATTTCATCTCGTTGGTTGTTCAAACGTAATTTTCTGTAATGAATGATGCCTTTTCTTTGAAAATATTCTCGGTAAAGTGCAGAATCGCTCACTTATTTTTTGCCGCTTTTTACAAGGGTAAAAACAATTGGATTTTTGTCAATTTTCTTTTACTTTTTAAGTGAAAATCGGTCGGTGTGGACATAGCTAAAGTCAAGGGGATGCGCAGTGCCATTTTGGTGCAATTTTGGGATTTTTTTTAAAAGTGAAATTAGCTCGATGTGCACATGGATACCGAGTATGTGCAATTCTTAAAAACGATTCAAGCAGTGCGTGATTCTGTCACTTACTCAAAATTCTATTGCCGACTTTTCGTCATGGGCAATTCCCAAATTGTTAAATCCATAGGAAAGCAAAAAAGGATTTAAAAATTAAACTAGTATTTCAATGGCGTCTTAAGAAATATAGAACTATATAAACTTAGGCAATCTGAAATCAGCGCGTAGGCTAGATTTGGCGCGCTGTTAAATGGGCGCGTTTGCTAGATTTGGCGCTTTTGCGCATACATTTTCGCTGCAATTTTTGTACGGCCCTCGAAACCGAATAGTACCGTAAAGACTTGTTTTTTTAACTGTTTAGGTTTTTTTTATTTCGCAATTTTTAAAGACTACTTTGGTAGACGGTTGCACGGATTTTGGCGATTTTTTGGCGATTTTTCTTTTGGCGAGTAATACAACTTATAGTAAACCCATTGCTGGATAAGTTATTTATGGTAACCGATACTTTGTTGTAATTTTATTAAAAAAATAATGCGTTTTATTATGCATAACTTCCGTGTTTTAAATATTATTTATGGCTTCTAAATATTAAAAATCAATTTAATTTTACATTTTTATTTGAAATAAAAATTTTGTTGTTTATAATATTTTATATAATTTTATGTTGTGGATGATGTAATCAATGACGTCACCTTACTTAAAAAGTAATTGTTTTTATTAATATCTATAAATTTAATCTAATGTTTTAAGCATTATTTATGGCTGTTAAATATTAAAATACAATTTAATTTTGCATTTGTTTTAAAAATGATTTTATTTTGAATGATTATTTAAATAAATTTAATTCTATGCGTGATGTAATCAGCTCCCTGATTGGTTACTGAATATTTGTGCATTACCGCGACATTTTAAAATTTTATTATTCATCTCTTCGAATTCCTCAGATTTCAAATGGAATGGATATCTCCGTTTCGAAGATGAATGTTGTTATTGGTAATTACCAAGAATTATTGGTATTGGAATAAAAAATTGCCCTTTGAGACCTTATTTTGGCCAACCTGTCTTTCCTAATCAAAGATTTATTTATAAATTGTTAATAGCGTCAGAGGAAATTTATTTTAAATTTTTGGAGGAAACCTCACTAATTGCTTCTTCAATGAAGTGCGAGATATGTGGATAACAGATGAAGATGGTTAAAAGAGCCGATTCAATTATGATTTCGATTTTTTGGTGGTACTTATCAATAAATAAGAGGTTAAATTACTCAAAAAAATGTAAGTACATATTTTTCTTTTATTTTATAATTGTATACTTCAATTTTTGTTAAAAAAAATTAATACACTATTTTCAAAAATTGCTGAGATAATTATTATCACATATGTTTTAATGTTAATTATATTTTATATAACGTATTTTAAAGTATTTGAATTTAATAATATTCTAATTCTTTTAAATGTTGGTAGGATGGTTTTTAATTCGATATTCAATTTCAGTAATATTTTAATCTAATTAAACGTTGGCACAATGTTTTTATAGCGGTGTTTTTATTCTCATTTTTGCTGTATGAAAGTAATAATAGCCTTATTTTAGTATTTTATACTCATAGTAAATGTATTTATTTACACTTGCCTGCCATCTTAAAAAACGACATTTTCAACAAAAAATTAATCCATTACTTTTAACGATATTTGTTTATTTATTTATTTTTAAGTTTCGAATACTTTACTATGCGTAAAAACAGCGTTTTTCAAGATGGCTGACGATTGTAAAAATCGCGCCAACAATTGCGCCAATGTAAATCGCCAAAAATCCGTGCAATCGTCTACCAAAGTAGCACAGAAGTATTTTAGAAACTTTTATGTATTTTTGCCTTTCTCTGAAGTGAGAATTGAATTAATTGAATGAGAAATAAATCTCTAATGAAATTCGCGAAAATAAGTTTAAATGAATTGCAGCAAAAAATATGTATAATTTAATAGTTCGTAGGAGAAAGTCATATGGTGTCCACATCAGTTTTTATTTTTAATAATAAATTTTTCGAGGTGTTCTACTGTAATCTAAAGTTTTCAAATTGCTTTCTTAGCTAACTGTGAGTAAGATAGAGTTAGGGCCCTTATATTTATTGTTTCACTTGTATTAGGTGCTCACTGGATAGGCAAAAAGCGACACAATGTAATTTGGTGTCGCTATGATATGTTTATTATGAATAGGCAATCCTTAGAACTAATTATTCGTTTTGTTTAAAAGGAACATTGGAGATCTCTAAATTACAGCACAATAAAAATATCTCAATTTGACACCTACTATACAATCTGCTTGGCACAGTTTAAAAAAATAGAAACTGGAATTTCATATTCCGCAAAATCTGCGTTACGTTAGAATAAATGATGATGAGCATGAAGTTACTGAAGATTCTTCACACTATTGGTTATAGAGTTACTGAAGATTCTTCACAGTATTGGTTATAGAGTTACTGAAGATTCTTTACAGTATTCGTTAGGAACTTAGCATCCTAATGCAATGTTTTGAAACTAGATCTTCTGAACCACAATCCGTAAAAGATCCGGATGGCATACGTTAAGCTAGAACTTCTCAAGAACTTTATTAACAATGGTATTCAGTTTTATGCACATTTAAGATTATTTTCTATTTTTATGCTTCAAATTAAATAAATCTGTCTTGTCTAAGAAACATTGAAAGGTAAATAAAATAAAAAGATTCTCGAGTTTACTATAAGCTCGTGGAAATTCATGTTCTTTTAATTGCTGAAATTCTAATTATGTAATTATTTAACTGGTTTTTGAAAATGGCATAATAAAGCAGGTGAGAGAATTTGTAATTTTAACATTGGGGCTCTTCCACAAGCTCTTCGATGTGAATTAAGAAACATTATTTAACTGCAAATTTCTTTTTGTTAATCTGCTAGAAGTTAAACCAGATCTTAAGACAGCAATAATTTTTTTTCATATAATTCTCTCTAAGGAAACAACAGATGAATGCAAATTATAACTCACATACTAGTAAAGCAGATTTCTGAAATAAGTAATGGTCATATCACAGAAAGTATTTTTTGTGAAACTGCAAACTAGGAAATCATTTCTTAATCAGGATTTCGATCAGTTCAAAATGGTGTATGGCACTCTTTCAAGCATGTTAGCAAAAATTTCCTCGAAAAGTATGCAACAAAGGACCACCAAGATATAGGGCTGTTCTTTTGAAGTAATGGAAAGTTGGGATATACCTTTAGAACTTGCCTTCCTACATTTTAATTCATATTTTTTTTTCACTCTTGATTTTAGTGATGTGAGCATTTCTAGTGTTTCCACAAGAATTTTATGACATTAAGAAATAAGATGAAGCTCATTAGAGTTTTTCGCCAAATACAGATCAGTAGAGATTAATTTGCAATGTTAAGCATCTCAGCAATCTCTTCAACTGCAATCCATGGATTATTTTCTCTTAGGACGCGTGCTTTACCCAGGATATCAAGTTTGCCTATAGGCTTAGCTAAACAGGGTTCATCCTCCAAATTAAGGTCACTATTTCTAAATCTGCCGAATCAATTCTATGACTATGCTATATATAGTCTTACTTTAGAATAGGCTCTTTAAGGTTATTTTCTGCGTCCTGATTACCTCATAAATATAACATTAGATGCGAAAGATTGTGGATTTCACTATTTTCCCCCATTTTAACTTCCAGTTAATGGTTCCAGTTCGTTAAATGAAATGCGCATGAATTAAGGCTCATGTGAAATATAGTCTCAGATGAGGTATAGAAAATAAATGCTGCGAAGTGATGACGATACGCACTACGATCATAAATAAGGAGGGTCAGAAAGAGCTTGAAGTTCCTATTTTAAAGTAACAGACTGTAATAATAGGAACGTATTCCTAATTATACGTCTGAAATGTTTTTGCTGTAGTTCCAGTGCTCATTGCTATCCCAAACTCAAACATGATATAATGTAATTGTTTCGTCCGGTAAATTTTTCGTTTCTTGCCAATTCGGCAAGCTTTCCTCACGCGCAAATTTATATATTGAATGATTTCTACCTTTAAAATGACTCCATTTGTATACCGCATGATCACGTATCAAGCGCTGCTATCTGTAACATTTAAAAATCGGGTACACGTTTTTGTAGTCATCTTCATCTATTTAATTCAGATTTAATCTAAAATAATATGTTGTGTTCATGGCATTATATACGTTAATAATATATTCGATCCTCCTAAAATTTCTATGTTCTTTTTCTTTAAGTTATTTGGTATTTTTTAAATATCATTTGATGTTTATATGATTTTTATCGCCTTTTTATCATTGCTGACAATACTGCAGGGATTTATGTGCTTCATTCACTCTCTCACAGCCCGAAAATAGAATTTTATTGATTGAATACAGTACAGAAGAGCCAAACTAAAAGAGAGGGAAAAAAGTTAGTTTCAGCTTAGTCTGAGTCTTTCTCAGTCGATAAATGCGATGGAAGTGAAAAGCGGAAATTCTTTGGCTTTTCATAATATGTCATGTACAGTTTAAACTTCTTAACAATTTTAAAAGTGAATTTGTAGCGTCTTCTGTTCACAAACATTTTGAAACAGAACATGATGCGTCAAAATTTTCTTCTGAAAATATTAAAAATTCATTTTGATGAATCATTTAAGAAGTTGGAAGATTTAACGTATGGTACATATGTAAACACACAATAAAAGGGATTGATTGAAGTAAAAAAAAGTGATGAAGCGCATCATTATTTATTAGGTATTGTATTTTAATCAACTAATATTGTTTAATTCAACTTAAATCGCATGACGTAGAATTCTAAATGCCGTTTTTCTCCTGACGAACCTTTGAAAACTAACAGTAATAAATTAAGAAAAATTAACAGAGATGAACTTACTGCAACTTTAACAAAATGACATTTATAATGTAGATACTGAATTGTGAGCCCTACATTAGTTGTTGCCAGTATAGACCTCGTTTGAACTTTTTCTCATTTCCAGTTTTCTCAGCAGCTTAATTTTTTTCTCGATTAGTTTGCAGTTCTACAATGCTCAGAACACACAATTATTTATCAGGTCATGTTCCATCTCACATCTCTGTTAATATTGAAGACTGTAACTGCTGTTTTTGGCTATGTGCATGTACACTGGTGTGCAAAAATTAAGGACGAGACGGTTTTTTCAATATAACTTTGCACAAAAGCTTTCCAAATCAACACATTTAATACCGTAAGATTCCCAATACGTAAGTACATGAGTAATGTAAACAACACTTATTAAAAGAGAAATCAGAGGGATAAAAAGAAACTTTATTGAAAAAGTAGCATGGAGCGCAATGCGACTGAAGGCCGAAACATCCCTGTGATGGGTGTCCAGCAAGAAACATCCGGTCTTTAATAGGGGATATGATCTCCCCTGACTGCTAGGCAGGGGACTTCCCTGACTGCTAGGTTTCACAGCGTCTGCCCATGCTGAGAATGAGGGTGTCAATGAGTTGTTGAGGCATTGCTGCCCATTCGTCTTGCAGCGCCAATCGAAGCTCCGGAATCGTTACTGGTGGTAAGGTACGAGCTGCCAAGCGTCTGCCTAGAAAAATCCCATACATGCTCGATGGGATTGAGATCCGGAGATCGTGCCGGCCAATCCATACGTTCAATATCCTCACTCTCTAAGAGCTGTTCGGCAGCTACTGTGCGATGACATGGTGCATTGTCGTCCATGAAAAGGAAATGCGAACCCATAGCGCCTGTAAAAAGACGCACATATGGAAGAAGAATTTCGTTACAATAACGGGTCCCGTTGACTGAACCTGCGTCGAAAATGTGAAGGTCTGTGCGACTACCAAGCATGATGCCTCCCCAAACGAGAACACCGCCACCTTCATACCTGTCCCTTTCAATGATGTTCGAGGGATTATTGCGGCTTTCCCGCTCTCTCCAGATGAGTATGCGATGAGAATCGCTACTCAGACTGAATCTGCTCTCATCTGTAAAGAGTACTCGTCCCCATTCATTGTCTCTCCAGTTTCGGTGTTCTCGGCACCACAGAGAACGCCTTCTCCGATGGGCAGGCGTTAGAGGTACACACCGTACAGGGCGTCGTGCAAACAGACCACCACCGTGCAGTCTTCTGGCCACGGTAAAACGCGATATCGGTCGTCCAGTCGCCTGTGTCGTGTGTCTAGCGATTTCTCCCGCTGTCTGCCGCCTGTTTCTTCTGGCCTGTAAGGCAATATACCGGTCATCTGCGGGTGTGGTTCCTCGTGGACGACCACTACTAAACCCCCGGATAGCTGTTCCTGTAGTTTGAAATTGTCTCCAAAGTCGTGAAACGATGCTGTGAGCAATTCCGAACTCTGCAGCCACACTTCTCACACTGCGGCCTTCCTCCAACTTCCCAATGATTCGACCTCGGGCAAAAGCATCCAGATGTCGTCTAACAG
Source organism: Stegodyphus dumicola (assembly GCF_044657685.1). NCBI lineage: Eukaryota > Metazoa > Arthropoda > Arachnida > Araneae > Eresidae > Stegodyphus > Stegodyphus dumicola. The sequence goes on along the minus strand of NC_140772.1, from coordinate 113,076,170 downwards.
ATTGATTATTCGCCACTTCTCGCTGAGGCAGCAACTCGGTGGGATTTTAACTGCTATACGGCGTGCAATCTCTTTGCCAGAAATACTGATCTTACACCGACAACATGCTTTATACTACTCAGACACTCCCCCATTACGTCTACCTGCATATCTGCGCATGTGCTACCGTACATCACTTTACTTAATCTCCTGATTGGTCTTTCTGTCCGCTCTGCCTCTTCGTTCAGCTGATATGCTAATTTTTCGACTTCGTCCTTAATTTTTGCACACCAGTGTATAGTCATCTATTACCATCCTCTCATCGATCTTTGAATTTATTAATCCAGACTACGCCATTTGCTGGCATTTACACCACATGTCCTTTTCAAGCAGCTCTAATGTTTTAGTATGCGAATATGGCATTATAAATTTTGATCACTCATTTTTACGATATCCCTTTCCCTGTTCTACTAACACCTGCCTGCTGACCAGATGGGAAAGTGGTTAGTGATTCGGACTGCCATACCGAATTGCCAGGGTTCCTGTTCCACTAACATGTGCCTGATGCCCAGATGGGAAAGTTGTTAGTGATTCGGATTGCCATACCGAAGGACCCGGGTTCGAAGAGAAGGCATTGCTTTGTTCCTTCATAAGAGGCAACGTAGCCTACCTGTAAGGTGCCTCCATAATAAAGAGACCAGTTGCTGCCGGCCTTAGTAATGGCCGACACCTATAATGGCTAGTGTCCGCTGTTGGGGGGGAGGAACTAACACCTGCCCTTTATCAGCTTGACTTTTACGTACATTTTACCTCAAACATATTCATACTCGAATATTTAGATAATTTTGATGCAGTTACGTTACAGGCGCCAATGCTCAACTATTCTGTTAATTCACTTTCCGCTTCTTGACAAATGCTGTCGTTTCATTGTCATTGAGACAAACCTTCAGAGACAACCTGTTTTAACTCACTAATCCCCGCTGTCCAAAATTTAGGGATTTAATACATTTTATCTGAGCTTGGAAAGCTTCGACTGCAGTTAAATATGGGAATGACTGCACAGTGAGCACAGTAAAACAGATATTACACATATGTTATCATAGATTACACTTTAATAAAATTTTAATAAACTGCGTACTAATTAAATTATAATAAATTGCATACTGATTAAATTTTAATTGTAATTTCCGCAAAAATTACAAATTGACATAATTAGAAAACTGATATAGAATGCTTAAGAAATAAAGAAAAATATTAATCAACAAAATATTTGTTTACAATAGAAATTCAGATTGTAAAGGTTTCTTTGTGTATTTTACAGCACTTACATAATAAATAGGAACTGCCTGGCTTGGGAATTAATGCATTGTAAAGTTTCCAGAGTATAAGGAGTAAAGGTTAAAAGCTATTTTTCTTAATAAAGAAGTGTTTTCCATCCATTTTTAACATAATCAAAATATTACTCCAATAGTCGATTCTCAGTGAATATATTTATTCACTAACGTTAGCATAAATATGTACTGAATTAATTTGTTTAATTAATTAACCATAAAAAACAGACAAACTGATTTCGTATATTAAAATAGTTTCGGCGCTGTACGATTTATTTTAAATTAAATTAAGAATTTAAATATATTTCAGCGTTTTGCAGCATTTAAATTTTTCTATTTCGTTCCCAAGTTTCTTTCTTTCTTCCCCCCCCCTCCCTCCCAGTGAGTTCAGAGAGATGCGACTGCGCTGTGTTTGCGTTATCAGTACAAGAATAAATATAAATAACTTTCTTTGGGGTACATAAATTTTAAATCAGTCTTAAATAAATTTCGATAAACTTAGAATCTATAAAAGAAAGAATATTTCGCTTACAAAATGGCATTAAAATCTTCTTTCTATTCAAAACAATTCTAGGCAAATTGGCTACTCAAGTATAGCAGTGAAATCGCTTCGATTGCATTTTTATTATGCTAATGGATTTTTCTAAACTGAATTATGTGCACTTTGCGCAGATATCGCTTATCGCATAATGCTTTATTCTTTGCCATCTCAATAAACATTACTTATCCTTTATACTCAAAAAATTAATTTACATTTCTAGGCCATTTTTAAACGATCTTTTCCACTTTCACAATGATGGGCGGCGCCATGTATTGCTATTTTTTTAGCTCCCTTCCGAAGTTAAGAGACGTATATTAAATTATAACGCTTTTCATTACACCGAAACAGAGCTGATACTTGCCTGCAACTGCCGGAATGATTTATCGTGAATTACTTATGCAAAACAGAGAAAAGAGCATAAATAAGAACATTAACCCATGCTCGCTCTTGGGAAATTTATAGCAGAGGAAGTTTGGACAATAATTTAATTCGATCCACATAATTTAGCGTGCATTCTTTACACCGCTTTTCTTTGTTCAATTTCTAGTTATTATAAATGACGGTGGCAACGCTCCATAGAATCGGTTTTCCCATGGTGCCATTTGTTTCTGAATAATCAGCACGAGAATCATAAACCCCTTCGTGCTCGTTGTTTTTTGTTCTCTCTCATCCGAGTTTTCATTCTCGAAATGAAAAACAAATTTTGACTCCAAGAAATATGAATTTGCTTCTAATGAACATTCTTGTGATTCGCATAAACACTAGCAAAAGTTTCGTTTTAAGATTACAGTGGTGGTAAATATAATACATATTACAACAGTGGTAAAATTTAAAAAAAAAAAAAAAAAAAAAAAAAAAAAAAAAAAAAAACACCTTTTGATGAAATTGATTTTTGAATCAAGACTGTTTTAAATACTTTTCTTTGCAGAGAAAACCATGGAATTTTTTTCCCAGCATTGTACAAATTTTAGGATGTATTTAAAGCTGACAAATTCTAAAATTGTTGCAATATTTCATAACAATCAGATGATCTAGAAGCTTGATGAAGCGTGAAAGTTGGTCTGTTAAATTAATTCTGAGATTTTCTGGAGGATAATCAAACTGCCTTTTTGCGGCTTTTTTCTGTGGGGGATGGGGGGATAAAGGGAAGAAAATGAATCTAAGCTACTATTTAGAATGTTTTTATCAAAATGTGAGTATTTTAGGTAATATATCTATTGTATGTAGAAGCGGTCGGTTGATCTTTGCGTCATACTGTAGTAGAAATCCGGTATAATGCAATAACAGGAAGTAAAATTTGAAGATGATGGTTAGAGAAGAAATTTTATTTATCATACTTCTGTACATTGTTTGTAAAACATACTGCGAATTGGAAAGTCTGGAATGCTTCCATTCAAGAAAGCACTTTTTGTGCTCATATTTTTAGAATTTAAAATAACCAGTTTCAGAAAACTTTATCGAAATGTTAGGATATATCGCGCAAGGTCTATAAGCCTAAGGGTATGGATGCCTTTCTAAGAGAAAGAGGCTCGTATTCTCCTTACACATATGGATATGGATATGGTGAAGTGTGGTGGATACCCATTCTTTAACCACAGGCATGTCCCAGCCGCACTAATTATTCAGATAACTACCCTTCACAGGGCCCACAAGGAGCCAAGTTTTGCTGTGTTGTCAGTTGTTGCTGTCTTTGATGCTATATAACATAGCTCCGTGCCTCTTGTGGACAGGTTCATGATTTCCTTTCTCAGATTTTTGTTCTTGACAGCATATCTTATGAAAGGATTTATTTCCCTTTCTTCTAAGTTCGAAAGTTTTTAATGATGTTCAACTGTGAAGGAGCATTTAAATAAGTAGTGTAGTACGAGGGAAAGGGGCCATGCCCCAACATGAACCCCGTTATTTCTCTTGTTATTGAACTGGGTGCAGTACCTATTTTCGGGAACAGTTGGTAGGTCCTTCTTCCTTGTTTGGCGTTGTCCCACCAGTTCTGCCGTTCAGCTTTAGATTCATTGGTTATGAGTTTCTGAGGTGCGAATCAAGCCATGGCACTGTCAAGTATTGAGCATTTTTTACCCTTACCTGCTCCTTTGGCTATGATATCAGCCTCCTCATTGCTTCATTGCCTGCAGCATCCACACATGTGCTTTCAGCCAAGTGACAAAGAATTTCTAATTTTGTGTTGTTGAAGTTCTTTCTGTAATCTCTTGGATTAATTTTGATCTATGGCTATTTTGAGATAGCTGAAAGGTCTGTGAAGATATATGTTTTTTTTACAGAGTTTGTGATGCTGTATTCTATTGTATGCAGGAGCGCTACTGATTCGACTTGGAATACACTGTTTTGTTGGTATAAGTGGAACTTTTGTTCACTTGTCGAGTTGGAGTCTAGAAAGATTTTGATTGCGCTTCTTTTACCTTCTCTAGGCAAGAACTGACTGTATAGAAGTAGGGCAAATTCTTTTTATGTGCTTCTTTTTCCATAACTTAATGCAAGGTCATTTTTCTTTCCTGGCTGGTTCTCGTATAGGTGTACCGGTCTCTCAGCACGAATAAAAAGTAGTGAGCTGCTAACGATTTGAAAGAGGGCTGCAACTAACGTTGTTCTGTAGTTTCCTGCGAAGGACTGCTGGACTGCATGAAGCATTTTTTGCTCTCTTTTTGTCATCGGTTCAACCGATATGGCTACCTCGCATAGGGCAATCTTCTCGATTATTGTAATGGTAGATGAGTTTTGGAGTTGGTTTGCTGATCTCCCATCCTTTTCCATTCTTTCGTTTTAGATTGTTTGTGATTTTGGAAAGACTGATTGTGATTTTGGAAAGATTGATTTTGTGTTTGGAATGATTAATTGGTTGTGATTTTCTTGCTTATTTATAAGTAATTTGCAAGTTTTTCTTGCTTAATAACATATTTATTAGCATTTATTTATTAGTTTTATAGTTAGCAAGTTTTTTCTCCTTAATAATATAGTTTAGATGGACTATAAAGTTAAACCTTCTATCAATGATGATATCCATTATCAATGATTTTAGGAATTCAATTTCGAATATTGGAACTCTTGTCATCGCTTGTGGATAATTAGGTCTTAGTATTTCCCTTGAAAACTTTTTAGTTTTTGCTGTTTACATAGAGAACTGAAATTTTCTAGTGTGTTGTTTACATTTATTTGTAGCTCGTCTCTGGAGTTCTCACTTATGACAAAAGCCGCATCACCCGCGCAAGCTATGCATTTACAGTATTGGGCCATTGATTTATGATTTTGTCAAACGCCAGGTTCCAAAATTCTGAACTTAGACATGAGCCGTGCGGACAGCCTCTGACTTCTACGTCTTCAATCATACGGTTGTACGCTGCATCTGTTAGTGAAGTAATCTTGAAAATTTTCATAGATGTTTTTTGGACAGTTTATGTTTCTCGGTGTGTCTGAAAACTCCAGCCACCAAAGAGAATCGAAGGCTTTTTGGACGTTATATTTTACACATATTTATACATAAGGAAAACCGCCATGCAGCCTACCCGTTCGCTTGGGATCGATCCCGGGTCCAAATCCAAAAATTCAACGGCTTTAACCACTCGGCCACTGACGAGGATCTCATTCAAAAGAGAAACCTGCAGAAAATCTGCGCTTTAAAAATAAACAACAAATGAGCCGTTTTGAGTTATCAATCACTCTTATTCGAAACGCATTCAGCAGCCGTGATACCACAGAAACATTTTAGAAATCTAATCTAACAGCCGGAACAAATTTTCCAGGACATAAAAAAGCTGATAATTTTTTTCATGATTTCATCATCTTAAGTTGTATTGACAAAGAAAAGAAAGAAAAAAAAGGCAATTTCGGCTATTAGAGTTAATTCGAAATTTTCTAATAGTAGACTGCATTTAGCTTACTGGATCGCTTGCATTTGAGATTCCTAGCAAATATTTCTTTCAAGTGTCAGTCCTTTAACTTACCAGGGCATGAAATCTGCTTACTAAATGCTACAATCAGTACATCGTCAAAGTATCGTTACTTAATTGGCATCTGGAGGGAGAAATTTCCTCCGCGAGAGGAGTTAATCTCATTATATTTGTATTTTTATATATTTGAATTTTGTTAAGCTTCGAGGTGTTAATCTGCAATCTGAAATTTTCTGATTGCATTTTATTTATTTTTGAAGACAATACCTAAAAAATTTCTTTGGGTACTAAAATAATTTCTAATTTCGAACATCGGAACACGTTAAGAATTCCTCCAAATGTATATTTAATATGTGCAGTATTATTTGATCTGTAATAGTATTATTTTACCTGTAATACTGAGTACAAATAAAGCTTAATTGAGAATAATAATCAAAACTAAACTGTGAGTTTAAGTTGCTTTTAAAGTGGTTTAACCTACTTGCGCTCATAAAAAATATTCTCGAATGTTAATAACAGCTTTTTGACAAAAGTTCGTCGTTATAAATTTCTTTTAAAATTAATGTTAGCAATTCTTTCCGTACGCTTTTTTTTTTTTTTTTTTTTTTTTTCGTAATAGATTTAACTGAGTTAACGCAAAATTACACATTGTTAACTTAAATATAAAAGCCTCCAGTAATTTCAGAGTCAACACGCCACTGATATAATTAGCACCTTACGCCATCTGGTGGTAAGGAATTCGTATTAACCGGCTCTCTACCTAATTTGAAAGTTTAATTACTTGGAATAATTAATTGAACACTTAAATGCTCCTACCTGAAAGTGAAACTATTTTTCCTCCTCATTTATTTTCACTTTTAACTTGTTATTCATTTTCTTAAGGTGTAAAACGCTCATCATTTTTTTCCCACCTGATTTAAGCATCCTTACATTATTACATATCCCATATTTTATAACTACTTTTTTTTAATTATTTCCTTTGATTTCTTTTCTACGTAATTAGATCGCTTTAAGCTACATAAAAACTGATTAATTGCAGTTATATCAATTAAGACATTTTTACAATTAAAAAAAGGATTTCCTAACGATGTTTCAAAATATTTGTATTTTGTTTGGTCATGATTAAGCGCTGAGTTTAGGTTCTGAAAAATTATACTCATTGGTCTTTAATCTGATAAATATCAGTTTAAAAGTATGTTTTGGATCTAAACCATTTTATTTTCTAAAGTGCTAATTTATGGAAAAACTAAGGTATTAGGGAAAACTATGTTATTAGGTACATTAATAATTATAGAGTGGCTGTTGATAGGTGCAAGAAAAACATAATTTTGGAAACTAACATCATTTATGCTAATATATAAATTTCAGAAATTTTAAGCCGTCCATTCTTCTCTTTGGTAAGAAATACAAAGCATTACTTCAAATTTAAATGTATTTTTGATTTCTATAAAATAATGAAGTCAGGCTTTATCTGTGGTAATGCATTTATGATATAGAAATGATAGCTATACTAATTCATTAAGTCAAACAACAAAAATCAGCGTTATATTTTCAAAATTTTCACAGGACTAGTTTCGATGGTTTTATCGAACCACCATCCTCAGCTGCAAAACCGCAAATGAACAAGATAAGAAATAATAATTAGATAAGATAAGAAAGCCTGGACAAGAATAAGCAAGTGGCGCCATCTGTTGGTGAAACCAGACTAAAACATAATTTCTTTAAAGGCCAAAGGCAAAGATGGATTGGAATTAGGATCGTTAACAAGAACAGAAAGATTTTTTTTTTGAATGTGAAATGCCTCTAGAAAATCCAGTTCTCCAATGGAAGATGTTTTTTGAATTATTTTGGCAGCAGAAAAATTGAAAGTGTGATTTTCGGACCAGCAATGTTGAGCAACAGAAGACTTCTGTGTTTCCTCTTTTTCTAACATATGCCTCATGTTCCTTGACGCGAAATTTTAAGGCTCTCTTAGTTTGGCGAATGTAAATTAAACCACACTGGCAAGGAATCCTATAAATACCCCAAGAATTCATATCCGGAATGGGGTCTTTAAGTATGGAACTCGGAATTTTATTGATGGAAGATTAAACAACCCGAAAGTTATATTTCTGCAAAATATGTGCAACTTTATAGCTAATTGATGGAAAGAAGGGAATGACAAAATTTTTATAATCTCCTAAAACAAGAGTGTGCCTTTTAGTGTGTTGAGATGAGAATTTTTTAACTGCTTGATTAATAATGTTGGGTGAAAAGCCCCTGTCAATAGCTACTGCTTTTAAATAATTTAGTTCTTCATCAAGGGCTAGTTTGGAGGAGCAAACTTGAAGAGCACAGAAAACATAGGAATAAAATGAAGCTAACTTTTGTTTAGTCGGAAGACATGATTTAAAGTGTGGTGGGGGGCAAAACGATGAAGGTTTACGGTAAACCGTAGTACTGAAGTTGGATGTGTTACGTGTGACCAGAATGTCGAGAAACGGAAGAGAATTGCAAGTCTCAAGTTCAAAAGTGAACTGAATAGCAGGATCAATAGAATTCATTGTTGAAAGAACTTTATTTAAATCATCTTTATTACCTTCAAACAGAGTAAAAGTATCGTCTACGTAGCGGAACCATGCCGGGAAGTTTAAAGTTTCAAACAATTTTGATTCATAATAATGCATGTAGATATTAGCCAGGATGGGACTGAGGGGGCTTCCCATAGCTAATCCCTCAGTTTGCTTGTAATATTTATTTTGGAAAACAAAATGTGTTTGTTTCAAATAAAGTTGAGTGAGAGAAATTAGCTCATCAATTTCGATGCAAGAGAAATGAAATTCGCGAAGTCTGGTTTCTAGACATCTTAATGCACCCTCCACTGGAACATTGGTGAAGAATGATTTTACATCAAAAGAAACCATGAGTAAATTTCTAGGAGAAATGTTTTTAACCTTTTTTACAAACTTTATGGTGTAAATGTTATTGTCTAATAGAGTTGAAAATCTAGAAACTAAATATTTAGCTAAGGGATACGAGGCAGTACCTAAATTTGATACAATAGGGCGGAAAGGAATACCACTTTTATGAATTTTGGGAAGAGCATATAATCTGGCACAATTCGCAACAGATGGGATAAGCGAATGTTTTAAGTTGCTTGAAATGATTTGTGAAGATTTGATCGCAGTTTGTATTTTTGACAAGTCCGAAGGTGAAGGATCTTTAGGAATCGGATTATATGGTCCTTCGTTTAAGAGTTTAGTGACACCATCGATGTAAGTGTTCATATCCATGACGACTATCTGGCCACCTTTGTCGGCCTTTGAAATGATAATATCCGGGTTAGAATGAATTTCGCGCATTGTAGCTCTTTCTCTCGCAGTTAGATTTGGTTTCAAAGGTTTATTATTGAATTTCACATTATGAGCGATAAGATGCCTAATCATTTCTTTCTGTGAATCTGAAACTTTACTGAACTTGAAAGCTTTTTCGATAGGAGCCAAAATCCTTGGAATCGAGGGTTTACAGGTTTGTGAGAAGTTAAAATTATATTTTAGAATTCTCTCTTGTTCTTCTGAAAGACTAACATTAGAAATATTAACTACTGGTTTGATGTTTACAATTTTCTAACAAGATTTACTAACAAGATTAATTTTAATTTACTAACAAGATTTTTTGAACTACTTGAACTGGAAGACTGTAAAAGAAGTTTTTCGAATTTAAACTGCAAGGGTGTTTTTATGACGGTTAACTGCATTCTCCGTTCTAGACCAAGATTTTTGTTCAAGGGCAGTGAATTTGGATATGAATTAGCGAGTTCCAGATGAAGCTTATAGAGTTCATGTTCAATTTTGAACAATTGTTGGCGTGTATCCCTTATGATGGACTGAAAAGGCAAGCTTGCAATTTAACAGAATTCTTGAAACGCGACTGGAAGGTTTTTGATTAGATTTGATTTGAATAAAATTGGTGATCAATTCTCTATATTTACATTTAAGTAAAAAGTGAAGATGATTCAGGAATTTTTGCCGTTTCAGGCGTAATTTAGTGAAACGATTAACGGATGAAGGCATGATAAACAGTGCAGAAAATCAAACTAAATTAACTAAGCAATAATAAAGCACACACAAAACAGCAGAAAAATCCCTCACTGTAACGAATAGAAAACAAAACGTTTGTAACTAAAATACATGAAATCAGACAAGCAAAGCACAATATCCAAATATACGAAACATAAACAGAACTTCAAAATTGCAGAAAAGTAATTACCGAAACCCATGCAATCACAAAATGGCGGTCACACCACGTGCAAAAAAGAAAGCAAAAAATAAGCCTGTATGGGGCTTCAATAATTAAGACACAATAACACGCCGAATAAATACTAATTCATAAGTCAAACAACAAATATCAGCGTTATATTTTCAAAATTTTCCAACACATCCAACTTCAGTACTACGGTTTACCGTAAACATTCATCGGTTTGCCTTCCACCACACTTTAAATCATGTCATCCGACTAAACAAAAGTTAGCTTCATTTTATTCCTATGTTTTCCGTGCTCTTCAAGTTTGCTCCTCCAAACTAGCCCTTGATGAAGAACTAAATTATTTAAAAGCAGTAGCTATTGACAGGGGCTTTTCACCCAACTTTATTAATCAAGCAGTTAAAAAATTCTCATCTCAACACACTAAAAGGCACACTCTTGTTTTAGGAGATTATAAAAATTCTGTTGTCATTCCCTTCTTTCCATCAATTAGCTATAAAGTTGCACATATTTTGCAGAAATTTAACTTTCGGGTTGTTTAATCTTCCATCAATAAAATTCCGAGTTCCATACTTAAAGACCCCATTCCGGATATGAATTCTTGGGGTATTTATAGGATTCCTTGCCAGTGTGGTTTAATTTACATTCGCCAAACTAAGAGAGCCTTAAAATTTCGCGTCAAGGAACATGAGGCATATGTTAGAAAAAGAGGAAACACAGAAGTCTTCTGTTGCTCAACATTGCTGGTCCGAAAATCACACTTTCAATTTTTCTGCTGCCAAAATAATTCAAAAAACATCTTCCATTGGAGAACTAGATTTTCTAGAGGCATTTCACATTCAAAAAAAATCTTTCTGTTCTTGTTAACGATCCTAATTCCAATCCATCTTTGCCTTTGGCCTTTAAAGAAATTATGTTTTAGTCTGGTTTCACCAACAGATGGCGCCACTTGCTTATTCTTGTCCAGGCTTTCTTATCTTATCTAATTATTATTTCTTATCTTGTTCATTTGCGGTTTTGCAGCTGAGGATGGTGGTTCGATAAAACCATCGAAACTAGTCCTGTGAAAATTTTGAAAATATAACGCTGATTTTTGTTGTTTGACTTATGAATTAGTATTTATTCGGCGTGTTATTGTGTCTTAATGATAGCTATATCTTATTTATTGTTTGATCGAAGATTTTCATTCTCATTCAATTATATTTCAAGATTATGATGTCTTCTGTAAAGCCGCTGTCACATTAAGCACATTTTCAAGCAAAGAAAATGGCATTACTTAACTTTCAGACAGCTCCTCGCATGAAAATTTTATTATAGTCTGTTACTTTAGAACAGGCACTTTCTGCCCCAAATCATGATTCATATCCCCAGTAAAAACAGCTGTGGGTAAAAAGATAAAAAATGTCAAGTCTTCTAATTAGCTAAACTGCTCTGATTTCCTCCGTATCCTAATGACAACAACATACGTAAACGAAGGGAAGGTTAATACGATCGGGTGTGCTTAATTTTAAATGACAGACTTTAATCCTCAGTGTATGGGATGAGTATGATATCAAAGCTTCCTGCGAACCTTTCTCTTTCTCCAATTTTGACAAGCAGAGTTGCTAAGCATAGCTTATTGTTTAAAGAAATTCCTTGGCTCTGAAAATAAGGAAATTGCTTCTAATGTTATGCTGGTTGAGAGGTTGTGTAAGTCTGCTTTTAACAAAAATTAATCTTAAGTTTTTATATAAAGATAAATAATCTTATTATATCACCCAAAGCTGATGACTTGTAATTTTTTATTAAGTTTCCTGGTCTAGGTGCCTTTACAGACTCCTTTGTGGTTGAAAGGGGACGAGTTCCTGATATATGCAATATCACTGACAGATAGTACCATCGAGGTATTTTCTGATTATCCGCATCGCCGCCTAGAGGTCGCGAAGAGTGTTCGTCAGACAAAGCAGTTATATGACACCCCACTGTATGTTACCAAAATGTGGCTACCCAGGAATGCGAATAGCACATGTCAGTTTTAGTCGATGCCAAATACCGAAGTCGTACGTGCTGAGTTTTTGCAATTCTCTAATTTTTAAGCGAAAACAAATCGCTGCGTATATGGGCAGAATAGCAGGGGAAAAAAGAAGAACTTGTCAAATAAGGCAGATGTTTTATTACCGATATTTCCTGCTTCTTTAATTTTATTCATTGATAGCGCTTAGTTTTAGTTTTGGATTTATTTGATTATGGCAAAGCACTCGCGGGCTATCTGCCTAAGGGGACGGAAGGGATGACTTAGTGGAGGACTTTCTAAAGGAAACTGACTCGTATACGCGTTACACACAAAAACCACGAAAACGACTATGCTACCAGCCCGTTCGCCGGAATTCGATCAACGGACGAACTACCAGTGTTCAGAGACTTTACCGCTCGACCGTTGCTGGGCGCGGAATGGAGGGAAAAAATACTTTATATACTCTTTCTTTTAAAGGGCCACCGAGAATTCGGAGACTCAGTCGTCAAATCCTGATGGTGACAAATTAGCGTCCACCACCTTTTTTTAGTTCGGGGCCTCTTGCAGGGTCACTGAGAATTTTTCGAAATCAGAAAATTAAAGAAGCCGAAATACCAATATTCAGCGACTTTGTCACTCTACCGCTGAGTGGGCCTGATAAGTCTTGTATGAAATTCTTAGTGCGCCGCCATTTTGAAAATCATTGCTGCATTTCGCGCATTAGCTTAGCGAAAAATTAGTCGCCAAAGAACTTTCTCGAATGCTCTTGAAAGTTCCCAACGAATTCGCAACTTATTGATGAGAGTGGGGATGATCAGAAAGTACTGACACTATTTGCTGTCCGGAAAGGTTTACTGTATCTTGGCATTTGTGCAAAGATATTGATTATTTATCGATCACAACCTCTCTGTTTTCATGCTTGCAAACAAGCGCCCCTTCAAACTCGAATACTGTGGCTATATATACACTCGTGTGCAAAATTAAGAAAGGTTGTATATTATGTTACATTGTTTCAGCTAAATTGAAGTTACTCGAATACTAGAACCTACTAGAACTGTAAGCGACTATTTGCTGAGTTTTACTGGGTCAGTAACAACATACGAAGGGTTTAAAATACCCTTTAATTTTAACTCAAATATATTTACGATGGACTCACTTGGGCGTACAAATAACCAGCACTTAAACTTAAAAGTAGAAAACGGAAAACTAATTCTGAATTGCATAATCAGACGAAGCTGCACAGAAAAATTTAACGTGTAGTTGGATCTTTGGCTAATATCACTGACGTAGATTGGGCAATGCATGGGAGTAAATAGCAAACTTTTAACTAGTAAGGGCCGTTCTGTTAACTAGTTAGTCTGAGCTAACGAACACAACTGACGTAGCCGACCCATCTCCAAAACCAGTTTTTTTTTTTTCCCATAGGACAGCAAATTGAAAAATCTGAACTGAAGGCACAGCGGAACTAATCGACACATGGAACTGACTCCGTTAGCTCAGAAAAATCCCAGTGGGAATGGCCCTGTAGCAAAAACATGACCGAAAGGCAGAACACGATGTGTTTGTGGGGGTGAACTGGTTTTTTGGAGATGGATCGGCTATGTCGGTTGTCTCCGTTAGCTCAGATAAACCCAGCGGAGCTAACCGGTGCATGGAACACGGATCTCTCTAACCTAGCTCATTCACATTTACTGGAAGCGTCCATTAGCGACAGCCAATAAGCGAGCAGAAAATCGCGCGCGCTTTGCTTTGTTTACATTTCGTAGCTGACGATATTTCCATGATCGTAGCTGATTCATTCTTTAATAAAATCCCTCAAATTCAAAACCGCACAATCCATGTGTTAAACTACAATTATAATGTGAGGGCGTATCGTAAAAGGCCGCTTGCGATACTAAGAAATCTTTCCTAAATAACTAATTGTGTATTTGAATCTAATTAGCTAAAAAAAATATTATCTATATGCTTATCTCTCATGTATTATCATGCCTTTTTCTCATGAATGTGTTATTTATATTTATCGCACTATGTTTGCCCACTTATGTATGTATTTAAGTCATTTGATTTGTCATTCAGTGTATTTTCTCAATATTCCTTGCTGAGTATGTTTGTGTGTCAATTAGATGTAGTAACCATATTTGTATCACATATAAACTCTCTTGCAATTAATGGCATTTCTTTTTAAACTTTGCACTGACTTGTATCTCCGCACTTGAACCTCCCTTCGCCTAATTGGTTGATCGGCTACAACCGTAGCACACTGGTTATCTGTCGACTCATCACTCTATTCGTCATGGACTTACCTACTAGAATATGCCTATATTGCTCACCTCATGCTACTATTTCTCCATCGTCAGATACTTTTTAGAAGCTACATGAAATCGAAAATCGGCATGCAGTTACCTCAGGGTAGCGCCAAAAGCGCGGGAACCTACCTATGTGCGAACAAAGTTTGCCTGAGCCGACGATATTTCGCCTTGGATCTTTGAGCGGTAATGCGAATTTTGAGCGGCGTTATTGTTAAAATGGTTCGACCGAAACGTATTTTGTTGCGTAATTTTTTCTTGCCGCATATATATTGTATGAGACATAATTTTGTCATCTGTAACACATGAATATTAAAAGTTTAAAAGCATTGTCCCAAACTGTTACAAGGCAAAATTAGGAAATGCTTTAAGTGACATATTTCATTAACTAGAACACAATTCAGATACAGTTTTCACAGCTTAGTTAGTTCAAAGTAGTAACGGCAATGCCAGGCACTTCAGCTAATTTAACATAATTAGACTTGTAATTTCCAGTTTTTTTTTATATCCTTCCATTCTTATTACATCCAGTTTACGTTTATTTTCACCTTTCAAGTATCCAATTTTTGTTCTTCTGTTTTGACAATGCGAAGTGAGAAGTCAGCAACACAGAAATGGCAGAAACAAATATAAATTCCGAAATACACTGTTCGACATTGAAAATGCAACACCAAGAAGGAGTGATCAGAAATTTATGCAAATTTTAGAGTAGACGTATGTCACCGAGTTATACGAATGATGTGAAATGCGCAGTTCTCCGATGCACGTGTAGTAAGATATAAGGGAAGGAACGTGCAATATTCGTGTCGTTATTTCTGCCAGACGAATTATCGAAGAAAGTTTGTTTTTGTCCCGAGGATACGTGCAATAGGAGAGAATGCCAGGCGGCCGTCAACGAAGGCACTTCCAGCAGATAGACGATTTTACGAGGGGTATGGTGATCGGACTGAGAAGGGCGGATTGGTCCTTACCTCAAATCGCAGCTGATACCCACATGGATGCGAGCACGGTGCATCGGCTACGGCGAACATGGTTGGAACAAGGAAATGTGGGAAGAAGGAGGGCCGCAGGTGCAGCTAGAGTGACGTCCGCACGAGTGGATCGACGCATCCGCCGACAAGCTGTGGCGGTTCCGCAAATCACTTGTACCGCGATTCTGCAGCATGTGCAAGATACCCTGGATATTCCCGTCTATCTGTGGGACCAGAACCATTTCCCGTCGATTGGTTGAATGTGGCCTGCACTCACGAAGTCCGTTAAGAAGACTGCCATTGACCCCACAGCATAGACGCCAACGTTTAGAATGGTGCCGAACTGGAGCGATGTGGATGACAGAATGGCGAAACGTCTTGTTCTCAGATGAGTCACGCTTCTGTTTATCCAGCAGTGACGGATCTTTGATTTTTCTGATGTGGAGCAAAAGCTAAAACTGCCGCCCTCACCCATCATCCTTTAAGTTTCTCTAACAAGTTTTGATTTGTTTAATAAATACAGAAATAGATAGGGTTTGAGGTAAAACACCTAAACTCCATTTTATACTAAATTCTTTACGTACATTTTTTTTCTTAATAAAGGAAAAATACGTACCAAAGCTACATAATTAGAAAATCGTCCCCTTCTAGGAGAATCGTCTTTCTCGTGAGCTTACTTTTGGATTCAATCCTAATCCTAATTAATCCTCCAGTCCTCGCCACCGTTTGTTTTTTCCGCTCTAGGGGGAACGGGCATCTCCTAAGCTTCTCACTATTCCGTATTATTGCATACTGGTTAAATTAGGTTAGGTTAGATTATATGAATATGGCTCGCTCTGTATTCTGACTATCATTTTGAAATAAAGATCCCTTATTGCTGCTTGCTGTCTCTTTTTTCCAAATTTCATCACTTTCTGACCACTCCTTCTTGGTGTTGCATTTTCAACATTGAGCAGTGTATATTATATAGTATTTATTTAAATAAATGAGAAGACCTATATCCATGGTTATTCAGTGCACAGGAATAACAGAAGATCTTGTGCCCCTTTCTGTGTGCCAAGAATGAAAAATGTTTCATTCTAAAATTTCATAACATCACTTTGGTGCCCCTGATGGATGCTGTGCCCAGGGACAGATGTCCCCCCTTGCATCACCCTAGCTACACCACTACTTAGTATCTATGCCTTCCAATGTTCTATTATAAATTGTAAATTTTACTGCGGTATCCCTCGTACAGCAACATGCTTGCACCAAAAACATAAATGACAGCAGAAGTATGTAAAGATGATTTCTAATTTAGATATTTGTTTGGTAGCATTAGAAATGATTTTGTAAGCATTAAAAGTGAACTACCATTAATTTAACACATGACACAAGCTCCAGAAACATAAAATACTCCAAAAAAATATCAAAGGATATTTTACATGAATGGTATGATATTTTAATTAATATGATATGATTATGGTATGATATTTTAATATGATAATGATTAATGGCTGATATTTTACATTAGAATTAGTTGTCTTTGATTGAACAAGTATAAAAGCCACTCAACAGTTTCCAAGCATCACTAAAAAAAAGAAACTAATCATTCTCTGGTTTTATTTGGCTGGAAATTCATTATCTATTATTATTACCTATTATTTATTAATTAGACAGCTTTCACTAACACTTATTAAATTAAGATCAACTATAAATATGTGCAAATTGGCTAATTATAAAACAACTAATCTGCCTTTTCTTGATTGTCATGAATAAATCTTTGTTTGACGATGGAAAACTGGTTACACTAACTACTGATAATGCTATTTGTTAATTTTCATAAGTATATGGTGAGTTAAAATATTAAATGTATTTCATAACATTCAAATAATAATATTTTTCTATGTAATACTTAGATTCACATGACAAAAAAATTTACTCAGATAATTAAGCCATTTACTTTTCAAAACTAATCCAAGCTTGAGAAGTTAACTGATCGTCCCCTGATCAGAATAAAACTGATCAGAATTCCTTAGTAGTTCTCTCTTCTCATTTAGATTATAGATAAATCAACAGTCAAATAATTTCTAAAACCATTTTGAGTATAAACTGCTAACAAATAACGTTTGTATAACAATTGCAAGCAGATGGAGCTTTTATTTCTAACTAAAATCCTATAAAAAGTATGCCTTTTCTAATTTAAGTATATTTTCATCAAATTAGTTAAATTACATTAGCACTACTCTCAACACTGAACGTTCATTCAGTTTATGTTAAAACAGCTGTATCCAAACATTATCACACTGTAGATCAGAATTTTCTTAATAACCCAAAAAATATTTTCTCATCATTCTGTGGATTAAACTTATGCATGAAGTTCTTTGTACATAGCACCACAACTGTGACTGTCAACTGAATTCAAGGGTGTAAACAAAATGTGCAGAATTAAAACTCATATACCATATTTTAATATAAATTGCCAAAGCATACTGTTGATAAACATTCAAATATTGTCTTTACTTATTAATTTACCTTCTTTAGCCATGTTTTGAAAAACTATTTGGTCTTTAGGAAACATGTATTTCATAATTATGAGAATACACAAGCAGTTCAATCTTTCATTGTATTATGTTTTATCTTATGTAGGTCCCTAAAATATTTATTGTACAATAAAATTTCTTACAAATATTAATCACACTTTTGATCTGGACTGCTCATTTAATACTGCAATTAAAACATATGCAATATATTTTCAGTTCTACTTCTAACTGGATTAAATAATTCAAATACACCAACCATACTAAAACAATGAAAACTATTTATTTAAAATTACAATACATAGAATATACACATAATATCACATATATCTTCCATATTATTAACAAAATAAACAACTTTTATATTTCTTTTTACACAAATATTTTCACAACTGCAAGTTACTTCATTTGTTAAGTATCTTCTATTAATCACTCACATAAATAACAGCACACTTTGCCAGTTTGTGGATAAAAGCAATCAATATTTACCTTGATCAGTTTGAGCATTTGTATACAAGCATTTCATATGTACATTTTATACAGTTCAAGTTTGACCATGACTAATGGTAAGTCATGTCTTTATAAATATTTAACAAACTAAAAATTAACAGACAGCAATATAACATATACACCAAAAATGTACATCAGACTGCTACTTTTGGATTAATATGATTGTTCCATCACAGTTGATACCAGAGAAGCTCGATGAAATATTTTATAATAAATTACTGTATTTTCATAAATTGCACCATTCCTTCTTTAAAAAAGTCATATATAAAAATAAGTGCTGCTAAATTGAATGTACACTGTCTTCATAGGACATTCATTTCAACTAATAAATTAAAATTATAAATATAAAATGTCATAATTACGGACATAATAAAGTTATGCATAGGATAGGTTTTGTAATCACAAATATTATTCATGAAAACATTTTAAAATAATATTCATTCTAATTCATTTCATCTAGTTTAAAAATACCAGAAATAATTATAATACATTTAAATTAAATATAATTTGACTGCCTTATTACACAAATTACAATAATATATTTATAGGAACTAAATCTGTTTTATAAAAATTAGCTACAGTCATAATATACAATAATTTTTACAAATTAGAATTTTCTTAAAAGTTATTCATGTTCTTATTATGTGAAGGAATATAAATTCATGCTTGAAACAAAAAGCGATTTATTATAATTACTGAAATTAAAACTTTATAAAATTTTAATTATGTTTTAAATAATGTATGCATTAATACAAAAAAAAATATTTTTAAAAACTTCAAATATTGTACACTTGTAAAAAGCACACAAGTCATTATGATGCAAGATAGAAAGTCTACTTTAAACAATCAACAATTTCAAATTTCAGCTTTCATAGTTATCCAGTGAACAACCACTATTATTTATAAATGAATCCATAATGTCCATGGAAAAAATAGTTATTCCAAATAGTAATAACATTAACAAGGAAGCCTTTGTATGGAAAGTCTAATGGTATATTTTAAAGATAGTATCTTCAGCAGTCTGAGCAATCAGAGCCAGCTGAAATCAAACACTGAACAAAATGCATATAAATTTCTTCTAGAATTCTGCATCCCAACCTGTAACATCATCTACTGGTGGACCACTAGCATCTGGGGGATAATGATCAAAATTACCAGTATCAAAACAATTCCTGACCTATTATAAAAAGAAAAGAAAAGAATTTATTTCAAAAATATAAACATTATTTGTAGTACAATGCCAACTAAGAACTGTACCAAAATTTTGAGATTTGATTTTATTTTAAATACTCTTTCTTTTAGTATACATTTGTTTATTTCTTTTAAACTGCCTTACATGCAATTAAAAAGTCTTCATTCATATTTAGATACTTTTTGCATAAACCTTTCTCATTTTTGCTTGAATCTGCCTAGTTTCATAAAAGGTACTTGGTTTATATAAGTAAAACATATTTCAGATAAAATTTGCAAATTTCATATTTTCTAATACAAACACACATAAATATGCAAAGAAAAAAACCACAAATTATAAATCACTCCATAAACAGCTTGCTCTGGACCTACACAATATTTTAACACATAATGTAAACTGAAGCCTCTAAAAGAATTTTAGCATTTGAGAACATATATGGTCTCAATATGCATATTTGATAAATGAACTAAAAAAATAAATTTTGAATTTTTGTTTCCCTTCAGAAAGTATCAACAGTTATCGTAAAATCAATCACACAAAAACAGTATTTTCAGTTGTTAAACACTGTTCTTAGTTTTATTGGAAATATTCTTATTGGGATAACTGGTGGTTTGGTTACATGTACAACTGCAAAATTGAACGCAAACGAATTTATTATAAATCTACATGTAGTTAAATATCATAACATATACTACTAACATTATCAACAACAAATTAATAATCAATATTAGAATAAAATAATCGCAGAAACATCAATTAAGTAATCAGATGGCTGTCAAAAGTAAGTTATTGTCTTTATTGTACGAAGATTTTGCTGGCAGCAAGAGTCGATCCAGTTGAGAGTTTCAGAGAATTATGTTCTACTTGCTCTGTCTAGTAAATTTTCAAACTGAATTAATTATGCCCCTTTAATTGTTCTGTTGTATTTTAAGCCCTCTGATTCATTATAGTTGGAAACAAAATCAGAGAAGCTGCAGAATCACTGGTTGTGACAGATACAGTGCAGATAGTTAAAATCCTCTGACAACTTTTCTGAAATTGGGACCATCAGAATTTCAAGTGGAGACATTATTAAACAAGTTACTGCTCCTTTAATGACACAGCATGTTGTCTTGCACCTCTTAACTGCTCGACTTGCTGTCAGATTGCAAGCTGTAAGGATACATGAATTTCTTATCTTTGTGTGATTTGCAGGATTAAAATCAATTTTATTTAATCATCAGCATTAAAATCACTATTAACTGCTGATATACTATATATAGATTTCTCGTTCTGATTTGCCAAGCTTCAATTACATTACTCAGAAAATATAATCATCATAATAAAATATGATTGAAACAGACATAAAATATGAAAATCTTTGATTTATAAAATTTATTTCTCCTTCAATCAGCTAAACTTTAAAATATGAAGCAAGTATTTGAATATTTTACTAGAAAATACATGAAATTATTAATATTAGCATATACACTATTACACATGCAAAATGCAACATAAGGATAAGAGATATCGAAGACAAATTTCTTTCAGAGATTACACATAGTATGTAAATTGATTTGAAATGCAGCCTCTTTGAGATGAGGAAGAAGAGAAAATCACTAATGACTGTTACATCCATGTTATTCAATAACCGCTACTAGACAATATGGGATTGAGTGAAAGAATGCTTTGAATGTGTTGTTGGGGAAGGGAAGCACGTGCTGCTTCCAAACAAAGCCAAATTTTGATTTCCCTGAAAAGGACAATTCAAATGCATGCAATGATTCTCCCTTGGATGAGCTCAGAAATGTGCTCGAATGATGCTCATGTTTTTCTGCGAGGCATACTAAAGTTGCACACACACACACACACACACACACAAAAAAAAAAAAAAAAAAAAAGATCTCATGAGAGAACATTTGATGTTATTCAAAATGGCAATTTTTCCTCTCTTTATATATGGATTGTAAGGAATGCTGTAGTCGCCCACGATGTGTGTGTGCACTGAACTTATAATCACTTGCATATTCCATCACATATACATGATGCAAGTTTCATGCTGCTTGGATACTTCCTTCATGGTGTTGCATTTTGATGGCCAGAAGTTCATAAATAAAACTTTCTAATTCTTATGAAATTTTTTCTTTCCACTTTAGCAAAAGATGTTTATTTTCTTATTTTTGTCATGTTAATTTATTTTACATGTTATTTTACACTTCCATATAGCAACTTCTGAAAGAGAATCATTATAATTTTTTTATTTTCAAATCTTGTTTTTGAAACTTAGCAAAAAGTTCTCTTCCCTGCTTTTTGAATTGCTACTTTACCATCACAATGCTGATGGTACACATCAAACATAATAGTTTTGTATAAGAAAAACATGTTTCTTTATTAAATTCAAGTACCTGATATGAAATACTAGTTACACAAAATATAAAAATATTTATCTCAAAAACAACAATGAGACATAATTTTGTTAGGAGTCAATTATAATACTTTTAATGAAAGTGATTTGTAAAAAATTAAAAGCAGATTGGTTTATATTTTCATTAAAATACTGCAATTTAAAATAAAAGTTATGAAGACATACCCTAGGTAAAATAGGAGGCATTAAATTTCGATTGGACAAGCCATCCCAATTGAATCCATCAAACCACCTAATAAAATATACATCAATATATTAATTGTTGATAGAAATGGCAAATGGGAAATTAATCAAACAATTAAAAATATTTTGTATGATATTTTGCCATAACGGGTATGTAACTCTTCAAAATAGTCCCCCTCCTCCCTTTTTTAAAGCCCAAAAGAGATGTTAATCTCGAATGAGATATCAGTCTCGAAATGGCATTTCACTTTGAATCACTAAAAACGATGTATCACAATTCAAATCGTTGCCATCAAATATTAACACCTTGTATTATATTTTAAAAAAATAAATGACGAAGAATCTGCATGAATGTATGCATGTTTCTCGCATTGTGAAAAAACAATGGTAGCTACAGCCATCAAATTTGAATAAAATAGTCCTCCACCCGACTGCGTAGGGCCGGATTTAGACTTGATGAGGCCCTAAGCTATTCGAGATATGGGCCCTTTATAAATCTGTTATACTACATTTTAATACTATATTTTAATTTTTTAGAGCCCCCCAAGAAAGTGGGGGACCTAAGGTATAGATTATGTGGCTTGTACATAAATCCTGCACTGCGACTATGGGCATCTGGAAGCCCGAATTTTTAATTTGTTTTATTATCTATTCCATACTTTGTAAAACTTTCAGGAATTTTTTATTAATAAACTCAACTATTTCAAAGCAAGCAGTGGCAACTTTGTAAGGAATAAAACATTTTTATCTCCAACATGCTGTCTATCGGATATTCCAAAGATATGCTATTAAGTATTTTGTGATTTTGCTGTTGAATTAAATTTTATATCGTATAAGCTCAAAGAACATGATATTTAATAAAGTAAACACATAGAACATTAATAATAAAAAGACAAAAAGTAGTTTGTGAAGCCATCTTAAAAAGAAAACATACCATTAATATGATGAACTGAGAAAAGACTGAAAAAAGAAAGAAATAAATAAACAGAAAAATGTTTGCTAACATTTAATGCTGCATCAGGAATTTTAAATGTATACTGCTAATTGTTTTAAAAATTTTTGTAAATTTTTTGTAAATTAATTAAATCAAAGAAAATGAAGCTTAATAATAAAACTAAAAAGGCAGGGAAAAAAGTGTGGGTTAGTAGGAGTAAGTGTAACAGCAGACTTGTAGACTGCGAGGTCAGCAAGAGTGTAAAAAAACCTTAGCAAACCCTTTTGGATGACCTTTACAATCTGGAATCTTTCAAATTTTTTTAAGCCGAATTTTCAAAGAAAATTTTTGAAAAGAAGGAAAAAAATGAGAAAAATGATTTTGTAAGATTTTTAACTCAACTTTCTCAAAAGAAAAATAATACTGAAAGTTACATTGCTATAGAAACAAAAACAAACAATAAAATATAAACTTACTTGTGCTTCTGTAATTCTTTGATTCCACCTTTTTGATAACCTATTCTTTCTGAAGGATTGTCCCTGAAATGAAAACATTCTAAGCTGCCATTCTTTTGAAAAGATCAATAATCACAAATATATTTAATTACTACGAAAAGTTTAACGTCAGAATGTCTCAGTCACTGTTTTTATAATGAAAATTCAGCATCTAATAAACTTAATATTTCATGCAAACCAAATTATTGTCTCTGCATCAATTTACATATTTTAGGAACATTTTAAGGGCCTTAAATTTCTAATTAACATTATTTGTTAAAGAAATCTCAGTGAAAAATATAAAGTTATTAATAAACAGTTGTTTATATTTCAATAACTTCAAAGTGGATCAAAGGGAATTTAAGAGTACATTATAAATTTTTGGATACAACATTAAAACAAGGAGGGAGATATTTTAATTAACTGCAGTAATTACTTTTAAATATATTTTAATTTATGGAAAATTGAAATTGAAAATATTATCAAATGAATATGAAAGGATACCAGAATGAATACTATATGAACGAATTTCTATGTGACCAATGATGATTGGGCATGGGAAGGGATCTCAATAAGACAAAAAATCATTGTATACATACATACATTAATTATATAATATTCTACACTAATTAGTAATCAAAATGAATTCAGTTATAGGGATTTTATATATATATATATATTCAGAGCAGGAAAAAGGATAAAACAACTGTGCCCTGATTGGAATTCATATATTAGATCATTCAAATGTCAGCTGGAGATGCTATCACTTACACCAAACAAGTGACAATTAGTTATATGCTCTGTCAAACGGCGATTCATTGAACCAAACCCAGATGGTAACAAATTATCAACTACCATATTTTTAATTCAGGCAGCCTGTAAAGATTATCAGGCTTTTTTTCAAAGTAGAAAACATGAGAAATCAATGGTGCCCTTACAATTATTTGAACCACGAATCTTCTAATCAACCCCTGGACATTACTGTTAGATTATGGAAGCAGGTACAGAGGGATGTAATAATTCTTTGTGCATTAACTGTCAGCTTATTTTAATCAAGATTTAAAATAATTTTCAGAGCAACAAAACTGTAGTATCACTGATATTTTGGTGCAAGCACATAAAATAGTGCTTTAATAATTTACTGTAAATATTGAAATTTTAAAATGCTTTACAGTAAGAATTTAAACACTCATATGGTAACTGTATTGAGACCACTTGTAGGCTGGTCAAATCAAGCACAACCATCACACGTAGTAAAAAGATAAAATAGTACATGCAACAAAGAAATAATCAAATGTAAAATATTTTCAGGTAAAAAAGATTAAAATTTTCTTACATTTAAAAATTTATATAAAATAAGAAAGAATTACTTCAAATTATCTTCCTTAAAATATTGTAAAAATTAATACTAATGCTTAAATTTTTGGCCTTACAATTAAAGCTTTTAATCAGTGTTTACATTCTTCAGACATGTCCTCATTTTCAAGAATTAAATTTATGTCTAGAAGGAATTCTCAGGGTCAAAGCAAATGTCTAAAATCGTAATCTGTGTGTTTTAATTTTGTTAAATGCTTGGCTTTCAAATAATGAAAGTTAAAGATTTACTTAAAGAAAGAGATAAAGGTTTGAAAGCAGAGAATAAACATTTCAAAAATGCTGTCAAGAACCTTTATGGTGGTTGCTTAGAATATTCAGTATGTAGATTGAGTCATTTAAGAAGTTTCCTTGTTTGGGTTAAAACTTGAAAAATTTTAATGTAAATTGACTAAATTATCCATTGACTACATAAAAAAGGAATTAACAGTGACAACAGCAAGCATCTTAATTCTACAGTCTTAACCCCTTTTTGCTCAGCGTAGCATTTCACACATTCGTCGTTTTTCTGCCCGGACAATCAGCATTACACGTCATACAACAAACAGCAAAATAGCACACTACTAGCCTATTTTCTTCATATTATTTTACAGTGAGATTTCCTGCCGTGAATCGAATGATTTCATTGTGGTTTTTATGCTCTGCTGGTCAAGAAAGATTATCAAGCTGTTTTCAAGCTAAGTTATTTTCCAAAACATTTTTTACATATTTTTAATATACCTTTTTATGTACTTACTTATCCAGTACCTCAAAGCCTTTATATTTATCCAGTACCTTTAAATATTAAATATATATAAAAAAAAAACTTTTCTAATAATAAATTATTTACTTACTACTTGGCAGCTTTAGCACAAGTATTTGGCTTTTTAAATTACTCGTAATTATTTGATTAATTAGAATTTTCATTATATGTATATGTCATGTTTTTCAAGCGTACTCGTGATGGCATAGTGGCAGGCTGGGAAGACGAACAGATGAGGCCGACACAAAAATTAATTAGACGAATTCCCAATCAATCTTTTATTTCCATGCATATAAAATCAACTCAGTAGATATTTATCCAATCATAATGAAATCTGATACATTTCTATGATTTAATCATAACGAAATACGATAAATTTCTATGTATCGGCTTTTAAAAAGAAATGACATAGGCAGTTAAGCAAAGGTAAAGCGATGTTATGCTGACAGAGCAGCAGGTAGGGAAGGGAAGAATGACGCAATTAATTCGCCAGGTGATATTTATACTAAGTCTGATGTAATTGTAGAGACAAGCTATGATTGGTTAATTTGAGGTTGTTATATAATCATGGAAGGATCTCAAACTTGGGAGAACAGATGAACTTAGGGGAAAGCACCAAATCTAGAATCATTAATTTCGAGGCTGCCAATTATGTTTAAAAAAGCAGCTATTGTATTTTATTATATCTTATATATATATTGGGTGAAATTTAAAATTTGGGTGCATTGTTGAGAAAGCTGGAGATCAGTGGATGGGATATTACATGCATAACCCCAGTAAATCAAGTAAAAGATACATTATTGACAAAATGTTTTGCATTTCGAAATTCAGGATAGGATATATGTTAATTCTCAGCAATAAAACAATTTTTTTTTGGGGGGGGGGATCAAAAATTCGAAAAGAAATTCATTTAAAAATGGGTTAAAAGAAATTCAAAGCTATATACAAGAATAAAGAAGCTAAGTCAACAAAAAATAGGTTGGGTATTTAAAATTTTTAAAGTATCAAATGTCACTATGAGCTCTTGAAAATTATACAATCCTTCCTTGCCATTCCTGCCTACAATGAAAATGTGGATAGACTTATTTTCCTTAATAGAAATGCAATGGTTAAGAAAAGGAATTACCTTACTGTAAAGTCAGTGGAAGGATGAGTTATAACAAAATGTAATATAGTATATTGTTTCAAACACTTGCTACAGCATCCTGACACTTAGCAAATCAAATCAACATAGACATATTTAGGACCATTTAAGTGAATTATCTTCTACTCAGACATAAATGAATGACATTTAATTAAACAACAAGTTTATTGTTACAGTTATTATTTATTTCTATATGCAGTCAAATTATAATATTTTATGCTGCACATTAAACATTCACTTTAAAATTAAATTCACTTTGAAATTAAATAATTTTCATTGATTGAGTTAATTTGTATTTGCAAAATGTTATTTAGGGTGATTAGTTTTGTGCCCTCATTTTTACATTTCAAGATATAGACACCATACCATGATATCCTTAATTTTAGGTTTCAGAAAATGGTACCTTTAGCTTGATGATTAAATGGTATATAAAAAGCATAGAAATCATAGAAATTACAGTGAGATTATAATTACAGTCAAATACCGAAAATCCGCTGACCTGAAATTTGCGTTGCCTCTCAAAATATAAACATTCAGTTATAGGTTCCGGAAATCGCAACATTGAGTACGAAATATCGAAGAAAAAATACTTACCGAATAATGACATCATAATTACCAAATCATAATGAGTCATAACGGAAATACCAAATTATTGACATCATGATAAAAGTTTTTTTCCCTCTAATCTGCATCGAGGTAAAAAAGCAGATGATTCACTCAACTTTTCTTTCAAGTTCACGATTCATGTTGTTGTATTTTCTGAGCTTTGTTATTTCATGAGATTATTTAGTGTTGCCTTTTTTTTATCCGGATATTTTGTGGATAAATTAAGAATATTTTAAATTTCAGCCCTTTTTAATACAATGACAGATAACAAACGCACTCATGATTTTACTGTTGCAAGGATGAAAAACGTAAACACGTTGCATTGATGGTAATGCAAAAAATACAAGTTCTGCTAAAGATGGAGGCAGGTTCCACTCCTCGGTTTATAGCAGAATCGTATGGAATTGTGGCACGATTGTGTATGATATACGGAAAAATAAAGAAAAGCCGTAGAAAGTTTACAGCAACGGTAATTCTAACACCGGAATCCGAAACCAGAAATCTTTGCGTGAGGCAAAATCGGCAAAGCTGGATGCTGTGTACATATAATACAATGAATATGAGAAGAGAAATTGTAGTTAGCTCGCCAAAAAGTTAACAGGAACTATGGCTCCAAGAAAAAGTTCAACACAGTCTTTTAAAAAAATGACATTGAATGAGGTGAAATATTAGGGTATATGTGAAATAAAATGTAAATTATAAAACACAGTAAAATATTTATCGTTGGAAACAAGCTAAAGGCAAAATATAAAACATAGTAAAAAACCAATTGATGGAACAAGTTAAAACATATAAAAATTAAAAAGCGGAAAATGGTAAATTAGCTCAATTCGAGGTCCACCCTGGCTTTTCAAGGGAAATTTTTCTGGTTGAACGTCGAACCAAGCTAACTCCATTACGCATTTCGCCGAAAGAGACAATTGAAACTTTGCGTTACGAAATTTTTTAATTAATTAGATAAACTGTACTAAAAAAATATTTTTTAGTCTCAATTCTCTGTTCTAATTTCCCGACACGTCTGCACAAATTAACACATTAAGGTGTAAAAAATGTAAATGCAACTCCAATGTACAGCAATAATAATAATAAAAATAAAAATAAAAATAAAAATAAATAGCGGTCTGCTATTAGTCAAAATATACAATAACGTACGGGCTGGACATGCAAGCTTAAAGAATTAAAACTTTATAAATGAATCTGAAATTAAATTTAAAGGAAACCTAACAGTGTGGGTCTTGCTAAGACCAAGAGAAAAAATCTTGTAAAAGAAACAAAAAACAGAAAACAACCAATTTATATATGTAATAATAATTTAATGCATATAATAAATTATTGCAATAATGTATATAATAATTTAATTAAATGTATCTAATACACCTTATTTATTTTGCACTTTGAGTCTGAATATTATGATTTATCTTTTCTGTCCTGAAATTCGCAAAATCCTAAAATCCGCACAACCTCTGGTCCCAAGCTTTGCGGATTTCTGGACTTCTACTGTACTATCAAAATATGAAAAGATTACATGAAAGACAATAAAATCAGATATATACACAATGAAACAAACATACCGACATAATCGCTTTATCAAATTCGCTGCATGTCTAGATACTGATCTAGGAAACTCAACTATGTCAATTCCTTTCAAGATTATATTATACGTCCTCATAGGATCAGGACCAGTAAATGGTGGTCTGAAAAGAAAAACTGAATTAGTAAACTTTATTACATGATTTGGAAAATTTCTTAATAAAATGTAAGTTTATTGATTCTCTTGACAAAACTTCTGATAAATAAAATTTTTGAAAAAAAATAAACTGAAAAAGACTAAAAATCAAGTATTTGAAAATGTTTAATTCCAAGAAAAATTATACAAATATTTTCTTTGCGTTTATTAATAAGTTTTTATTCACACAAAACTGCAGACCTTTTTGATAAAAATACATATATTTCTTACTATCTATATCATGCTAATAGAAAATTGCAGATTACTTTTGTATTCAGAAGTTAATTAAAAGTTAAATTCACAGTATTTTTTGTCATTTATACTAATTTAATGATTGGATACAATAATTATTGCAATTAACCATTAATATGACTTTTTAAATTACAAAAGTTTTTAATTAATTCACTTCTTTGGGTAGAGGTGAGTATCCTAATCAGTTTTGTTGTGACTTTTCAGTCAATTTTTTAAATTTTTTTCTGAAATAATTCTTTTTTTTAATTGGATCAGATATACTCAACCATGCTTTTAGATTCTTGAAATTTGTTATAATAGAGTTTTGACTCTCTCTCTCTACATATAGTATTTTAATATGTAGTTATCATACATATATATATATATATAGTATACACAAATGCTGATATTGTATTACATCTTACAAGTTGTGGTATACCTAACTTCTTGTTTTATAATGCAGACTTTAGAGATTTTTTGAACCACACGATTATGCATTTCAAATGAAATATCATAATTTCAATTCTATTTCCCAGTTTAAAGACTGAAACTATCTTTGTTCCTATTTTAAATGTTATATATCAACATCCATATGAAATTAACCAAAATTAGAATTTGCTTCTTTTTCTAAAGGAAAATATTTTACAACAATTTCTATACTCTCATTTGCAAGTACTTGCAGTGATTCCTGCAAACAATTTGGATTAAATTAAAAAAAATCTCTTTGAATATAAATTTATTAAATAATGTTCCTGTTTTTACATTTTGCTTATAAAATTACAAAACAAATTCAACGATTTTAAAACAACATACAATTAATGGACAAACTTTTACATATGAAATTTTCCTCTAGATATTACAATTTACTCTAGAAAAAAAATAATCCTTGTTTTTAAAACTTTTTACTTTTTACTTTTATTCCCATGTTCATTTTTTCCGATTCTTACTTTTAATGTTTTCTTTTTATTCTGTATCTTTGTTCTTGTGTGATACTTGAGCTGTTTTATATGTATGGATTGATTATTCCAATAAAGTCATATGTAACAACAACAACATTCTATAAACAGAAGTTATAAATATCCTAAATAATAATCATTAAATATAGATACTTACGTGCCAGTTAACAATTCAAACATGAGAACACCTAAAGACCAAAAATCAGCAGATGTATCATGGCCACGATTTAGAATGACTTCAGGAGCTACATATTCAGGAGTACCACAAAACGTCCATGTTTTGCGACCATTTGGTAACTTCTTAGCGAAACCAAAATCAACCTATATACAAAATAATTATCTACAATTAAAATAGAATATCAGAATTTTTGACAACGAAAACAAGAATATTGGAAAAGAAAATTACTGCATCACGAAATAACTGGCATATGTACTAAAAGTAATTTTATATCTTTTATATCCACTATATTAATAAAAAGGTAAATAGATAACAAAAGTAAATCAATTATTAGAATCCTCACCAATTTCACATAACCTTGAGAATCAAGAAGCATGTTCTCTGGTTTCAGATCTCGATAAATAATATTTCTTGAATGCAAGTAATCAAAAGCTTCGACAACACAAGCAGCATAAAAGCGAGTAGTAGAATCATCAAATGATCCTCTGAAATTGAAGAATAAAATTTATAAACAAATTGCTCAAGGGCTATTCAATCTATTATCATGCAATGAAATAGAAAAAAAAAAAAAAAAAGAAAGAAAGAAAGAAAGAAAGAAAGAAAAAATATGTAATTTTTGTTAATACATTCATCATATTAATTTTATAATTTCATTCAGTTTAAACATTTTTAAATGTCATTCATTCATTCAGGAACAATAAAAATATGATGAAAATTATCAATTTTTAAGATTTATTTCATTTCATTTTGCCCTCTTTTGAATGATGAACTTTTCTGAATACTAAACTGCAGTGTGAAATTGCTTCTTTTAGCTTCAGTGCTTTTAAACATCAGTAGGCCAACTTATCAAAAGCTGCTGTAGAGGACAGAATATGTACTCTGCATTGATTTTACTTGACTTAAAAATACACACACAAAAAAAAAGAGCATCTGAACTTTATCATTTAAATTTATGTGTAGTCACGTGGAGTGTGGACAGTTATTATACAAACTATGAAATTATATTATAGAATAAGCATTCCCATTATATGTCCTTTTTTAATAATGTAATTCTACTACTGTAGCCATAAAAGTATAAATCATGCATGTGTATGTGTGTGTATATATATATATATATATATATATTAGACAAAGAGTAATAAATTTTTAACCACCATCAGAAAAACATGAAAGAAATGAAATTTAAAAACAGTACAATCCCGAAATCTCCCATTATAAAATGTAAAAAAACACCATTAACTCAGTGTTTTTAAACCCAAAGAAAACGTAAAAACAATAAAAAATACATAAAAAAAGGAAGAAAAGGAAGAGGAATACAACCAAAATCTAATTTGGAATATTTTTGTTGTAAAACATTTCTTTAATACTATATTATATATATTGGATGAAGTCTATCAAAGTATTTCTGCTAATTGATTAATAAATGATTTTCTCATAATTTTTTTTTCAGACATTCTTAAAATATCCACCCCCATAATGGATTATCAGGACATTACAGCACAATGTGTAAACTTTATATATATATATATATATATGTATATGTATATAAGACCATTAGAAGTCAAATAAATTAAAATACTAAATAACAGCAGTTTATTTTTTCATCTCAGCCTTGTCAAGCATATATTCACTAGTTGATTTTAATGTCTTTTATAATGTAAATTTAGAATCTTGCTCTTCTAAGACTAACAGTATTTGTGTAACAAGTAAACATAGTTACATTCCATATTAAAGAAATATTACTCATTTTAGAAATTAATTTATGCATCAGAATATATTACAGTTCTAATATTAAACCAGTGCAAGTTGGAATCTTTCATAAGAAGCACATTTTTAATTTGTATTCGAAAATACATAATTTTACATATAAATGTTTAAAAACCATACTTGAAACTGTTACAGTATCAAAACTCATTAGATTATTTCTACAGCAAACATTGATCACATATACACATATAAAGCTCTGTTTTAAAAACAAATAATTAATAATCATATATGCAAAACACTTAAAAGAGTTCTCAGTTTACAGCAATGAATGTGATAATTTAATGACCTGGATAGCATTTACGGGTTAATAAAGCTTTTGTTATGCACAGAAATTATTAGGTTACATGAAACAAAATTTAAATATTCTTCCACAATGGATGAAAAGGTTCATTCACTATTCCTTTCCTTCGAATTCCAATCTTTTTCTCAACTTTCTGACACCCACAACAGGGAAAAGTTTGTCCTGTTCACCAGAAATATGCAAATTTACGACCAACCACTGGAAAATTTCATGCATTGTGATCTAATATGGAGGAATTCTTTTTTATGTTCACCACGTTCACTGAGAAAGAGGATTGGAAAAGGGTTCAAAGGACTTCCAAAAACCTTTGATTACTAGTGGGTGTTAAAACAATAAATCATAAAAAATC
Source organism: Stegodyphus dumicola (assembly GCF_044657685.1). NCBI lineage: Eukaryota > Metazoa > Arthropoda > Arachnida > Araneae > Eresidae > Stegodyphus > Stegodyphus dumicola. Next base: position 113,043,295 of record NC_140772.1, on the reverse strand, counting down.
ACCTTTTTTTTTTAATCATGATCACAATATTTCCCTCCTTCTTCTACAAATCCTAAATGACCAAATCATTCTTAGAGATAAATTTCAGTGAGAATCATATAGCCAACTTTGTTAACCTTTCTGATATCAATGGATATTTTACAAATAGTATGTGCAAATTGAAATTTTTAATTCATTTCATTTAATTTTCAAACTGAAATGAAATGAAGTGCAAACTGAATTGGGACCAGGGCATGTGCAACAGGTGCAGCTGCACCAGGCGGCAGAATTTAAAGGTGGCAAAATTTGTAAAATTTAAGGAGTTACTGGATGGCAGATTCTTTTCAATATTTCAAATGCAGCTTAAAAGACTGTACTATTCAAATTAATGCCATATATTACATATTTGATAATGAGTAAGAAAAGTACTTTACATAATTAATATTAAGAATGCATATTAGAATAATTGTAAAATTTTTAATAGTTACATGTAAATAAAAATTACATAAGCCATTTTAACATGTTCAAAAAACATTTTTTTTTTATTTCATACCTGTCTCTCAGTAAAGTCCAAAGTTCACCACCTAAACACGCCTCCATTAACATATATAAGTACTTTTTATCTTTAAATGTACGATACAATCTGAAAAGAAAAAGTATAAAATCAGGCATTTTATTCAACAAAAACTGAAAGTATACTTATAATGACTATACCAAAACAAACAATAAAAATTATGTGAAATTAAGATGAGTAATGCACATATTTTACACATAATACATAAATGATATGCAAATCAAAGATATTTACAGCACTGCATAAAATAAAGTCTAATTATAGAGGATGATAAATAAATCCTTATGATGAAAAATAGATTAAACCAAAAATAAATAAAATAACTCTCATAAAACAATGATAAAGTAGAATGCAGCAAATTAATTGCTAAATGATAGAGTCAAGTACACCATTAAAAGCATTAGAAATCCCTTGTATGCATTACACTTATGGTATAAATGTTTATCAAAATTATCAGTTAAATACATTATAAGTTACATGGCATATATATATAAAATATGTAAAACAAATATATAGTCAAATATTACAAAACATACATTACAAAAAAAGATAAAATGTTTTACAATGTTATACAAATTATTTTAAATATCTCAGCATGCTAATCGATATGAAATGTTATGTTAAAATTTAAATGATAAATTAAAGACTCTCCCACAATTCAAGAACTTCTGTTCTCAGTACCTATAAGTTGAAATATTCATCAACTTATTCCCTGACCGTTCTCAGTATAGTTCTCATAAATATTAAACATGATTTAATACAGTATTATAACCTAAAATTTATTTCAGTGATTATGATAGAAGATGTTAGTCACATTATTTTCAATAATATTACTAATGCCTTTTGCATTTTAGACAATTCTCATCTCTGATAAAACGTCAGTTTAAATTACAGGACTTCCTGTTTTCAAGAGGACTAATTTTTGCGCGTAGTTAATGATGGAAATGTGTTAAGGGTATCCCCTTGTGCGGTTTCCGTGCGAACGATCATTCAGTGTCTGCTAAATCACTGGCAAGGTAATCATCAAAAGGAAGTTGTTAAGATGCCCCCCCCCCCTGTGTGTTTCCTTGTGACAATGATGTTAAAGGAAAGAAAGAGGTTTATGTGAGAGAATTATGCTTAAAAGGATGCTATAGGTAAGTCGCACCTTACGACTGTTTCAGAGCCTCATCAAGCAGATGTTTTTGTAATATAGCTGTATTATATTTTACTTTTTATTAATCAAGAAATCTTTATTAAGTTTTAAAATAAATATTTAAAAGACCGCTGGTCTGTTTATTCATCCATCACGGATGATCTTACGTTACAACATAATAAAATTTGCATACCTCTAGGGTACAGTTATCAAAAACAAATATTAAAAGGCTCACATTTATTTTTAATAATGAAACGAAGATATCTTTCATACAAGTACTTAAACACATACTTCACAATAAAATCACAATTTGATTCTTCCATTATAATTCGTTCTGATAATATATGCTGTTGTTGGCGAGTCTCCACTATCTGTGCTTTCTTCATAACTTTTAAAGCAAATGATCGTGTACTGTCATTGTTTAGTTGAACCTATAAGAAGATAATAATTAGGAACTGACTTTAAAATAAGAATAATTCAAATTAAAAACAAGAATACAGTAAGAATACCAGAAAAAAATTTAATACAGTAAAATATTATATAAGTAAATTTTATAATTATTCATGTGCTCTTGGTCAGTATTTAATTTTTAATCCAAGTAACTCTAAATATATGTTCCTTACACTAAATATAAACATATAATATGGGAGAAACACTTTTCAAGTCAACATGTAGTAAGTTGAAAAATGAGAACTAAAAATATTTGTGAAAATAAAAGCATATTTTGCTGTTATGGCTTTTAAAAAGCGAAATGCATGTGCATAATCTTATTTCAGTTATGCACTGTTTTTGTCACCAGGATGCAAATACTGAATAGTATGTCTATTATAATGAAATGTACTTTTGTACTGTTTGAGACTAAAACTATGAAAAATAATGTGAAGTGTGTATATTTTATACATATGTAAAATTATTTTTTGTTTATGCAATGAAATCATGATACTACAAGTTTTGCTTTTATTACAAAACTACAAATGAAAAGTTAACCCCTTCGCGCTGACTGTCACATATACGTGCCAGCAATGAACACATTTATCTACCGGCCGACATGCAGGCGTGCCAGAGGATTGTTGCATTCTCTACCGACTGTCACGTATTTGTGCCAGTACCTTGGAACGTTTTTCAAACTATAATTTCTGCCACAAGATGGCACTGTATGTCCATATGGTTTCAGATACACGTGCATTAGACCTTCCTTCTACTTGAAATGAGAGAAGCATGACTCACATACACGTGTTTTTGATCATATAAACAAACGGGGAACTAAATGTTTTCGAATGGCGTGATTTATGACGTCTCTTTAAATCGCACTTTATTCGCACATGGTAGTTGCTTATTGTAAGTAGAAGTTTTATATGCGCTAAAGCATTGAGTACTTCCGTTTACAGTTCAGTTTTTAGAAAATAATTAGATCTTGTTAGACGTGAATTCTTTCTGTTTTTACCGTTTCAATGTCAAAGCGTCGAAAATGTTTAACAGAGCATGAAATAGCAGAAATGATGCAAAATATTTCAGATATTGATTCTGAAAGATTAACTGAAAGATATTTTCCAAAACTTTGTTGAGAAGAGATTGATAAGAAAATGAGACGACGATGCTTCGTTTGTTCACATTCCCAGAAAAATCCTCCAAAACGGCAAATGAGTTATTACGAGTTCAAGGAATGTAACGTAGGACTGTGTGTAGATCCCTGTTTTTAAATTTTTCATACAAAAAGAGAATTTTAAGTAATATATTTAGTTTTCAGATTATAATGTTAAAAGTCATATAATGGTGAGTAATTAAAATAAAATGTGTAAAATATGCCTTTAAACAAGAAATAAGGTAATTAAAGTATATATATATAAATATCTATAAAGCATAAGCTGTTTAAATACTCTATAGAGCATTATTAAACAATGCGTTGATACTTCGGAAATTTCATGGATTTAGGCTTAGTAGCAAAAGAGCCCCCCGGCCCTGGAGAGACGCTCGCGGAAGACACTGCCGGCCTCCGCGATAAGCGCGCGTTTTCGCTACCCAGCTCGAAGGGGTTAATGGACAAATATTAACCATTCTTACCATATCTCACAATAACATCATATCTGATTTAGATTTCTGTAATATAATTCTAGAGAAGAATTTGGGATAAAATTCTTTTATGTCATCTGAAATTATTACAAAAGCACCGAATTTTGTGACCAATGCCATTCACTGTAATGCATCTTGGAGGATAATAATCAATAGCATATAATATATATGAATATAAACAGACTTTTTATTATTCAAGTATGACATTTTGCAGTTTCATCAATAGGAATTTCATGAGAAAGATGAATAACAATGCAAATATCTAAAATAGAACTAAGCCACTTTAAAAAAAAGAAAAGTGCTTATTTTTGTTTCATTTTCAGAATGATTATTATTTGAACCATACTTAATGACAAAAACTTCTGCTACTTTTCTATAAATAAAGTAATTTAAGAAAATAACTATATTCATATCACAAAACTATGGAATAGTTAATTAAATGGGTACAGATTAAGCATGACTAGTTTCATGTTTAATCTGTGCACTGAAATTTACATGCAAATAGTTAGTGCAGCGAGTAAGTTCTTTTTCCAAGAGTGCCATACTTCTTATTTCTAAAAATTATACTTCAGTTCTAAATTTTCATGCCATTTTTCTTATTCACTTAACAATACTTAATAGTCTTTAAAACATATTCTTTTAATAGCTATTTAAAATTTTCTCTTTCAATACCTATAGTTTTATACTGCTGTAGTCAAAAATCTGAGTGGGTTGCATAAATAAGAACAGTTCAAATGGTACATTAAGTCAGTGTCTATTAACTATTCAATGAGAAATCCTCAATAATTAAGAAAATAACAGAAAAAAAAATTCCTGTGTTGGCATTTCAGCATTTTATACTATATAAGAGTTACATAATTCTGTGTGTATACTTACCAATTCAACACGACCAAATCCTCCTACACCAAGAGTTGCAACAATTCTCAAATCACTAAGCCTAATGTCAGAAAATTCTTCATTTGCTCTAAAATAAATTAACAATAATTATTACCATAGTTTGAAATAATTAAACAATGTCCAAAAGTTAGAAAATAACACTATTAACAATTAATATCATAAGTAATTATTAATAATATCATAATAAGTAATATTATAATAATTAAATACAAGTACACTTGCAAAGAATTAAAATATTTCAGCGAGCAATAAAATTGCAAGTACCAATAAAAATAGAAATAATTTTTTCATATGTCATTGATGTTTATCCATCAGAACTTCATGATTCAATGAAGCATTACATTTAACATTACACAGAAGAAACACAACTTACCTCAACTCTCAAATATGAAAGCTTGGTAGAGCAAGAAAAAGAGTAGGAAGAATGAGTATTTAAAGCAAAATAGTAGTTCATGCATATACAATTACATTAAGATATATGCTACAAACTTTAATTTTTTTATAGAAAAAAAATACGTTATGGAAAATGATTATCAGAAACAAAATATTTATGCGATGTTAAATATTTTATTGCTAATTATTATTGTTATTGTTATTTAATAAGTTAATGGTTAGCTTTAAAAGAAAGTAAGTTTTTGCCACTTTTCTCAATGCACTTTAAAATGACAGAAATATGCAGCAGAATGCTACAATGTCATTCAGTGAAATTTTAATTTAAATAAAGTTCTACATAAATTTTACACAGAATAATTGTTATGGAATGTTTTTCAAAACTAACTCACTATTTGAAATCTTAATTCAGTAAATATCTGAACTGATACACAGCTAATACAAAAGGTACAGAATTAATTAATTGCAGAAATTAGAAAAGGAAAAAGATATAAAAGCAAGAAAAGTAGACAGAATCACAGACTTTATTGGCATTATCTTAAATGACATACCACATAAGTACAAATACTGAGAACTTACTTCCTTCTAAAACTGGCATCCTCATCATACCTCTTCGTTTTTATTTCATCAATATGACTAATAAGTTGATGGAATGCACTAGAAAGAAAAAAATATGTATGTAAACATAAAATTATAACACTTGCAATAATTTTATTAATAAATTGCTTCTTCTTTTTATAGTTTGTTTTCTTTATTTAAAGAATTATAACACTTGCAATAATTTTATTCTTTAAATAAAGAAAACAAACTATAAAAAGAAGAAGCAATTTATCTCTCTTAAATAAAAGAAATATTTTTATTTTTCAAACAACACTATAAATATACAATTTTGCACCCTTGCTGTAAGGCAAGAAAAACACAATTCAATTTAAGTACATAATTAACCTCAAATTCAATTTTAGCACATAATTAACCTATAATTTGTCAGTTATATAAAAACATAATTTATTCCTTAATAAAATATGAAAACTAAATATACATCACAAGTATTCCTAAAAAGCTGAAATTATAAAAATTTAAAGTTTTAGAATGTTATTGCCATTTCCATAGTACTACTAAAGTTTATTATTGCATAACAACACTGCAAAATAAGAAGTAAAAAAATAAAGACTAAAAAATGCCTAATAATTGTTTAACATATGAATAAAAAAAACATATTTCTGTGGCATGAAATTTTGCCATTAGTTTTTAATCAGATTTAGGGGAGAAAAATCGAATATCTTGCTAGTAGAAGAAAAAAATTATTTAATAGTCACAGCATTTATGAATAAATTATTTTCAAAAAGCATTTATTTAGGATTAAATTTTTTAAATTAAATTTGTACTCACAACTACTTCTAATACATTATTTCTGTGGTAAGTACAATATATGCATTACTATAAACTATTTTGCTTAGATAAATAAAAAATCAAATCAATTTTTATGTCAAAGTTTACTCAAAAAACAATGCAAATGTCAAACAAAAAGTAACATATTCAAATTGTGTCAGACACTAGCACCACAATCACAATACTCAAATAATACACACAGCATATCTTAATTTCTTTACCAATAAATGGAAGAAATAGTTCCTTGTTTTACAATGTAAAATTTAATATGCTTCCCAGACAGATCTCTTAAAAGGCTCAGCAATTGCTTAAGTATATATGTTCTCCCTCCAATACATATGATTTAACACAGAAACTGTTAAAAAAAAGACATATACCAGTTGTTGAACAGATCCCACTAAGCTGTAATGTTGTATAAAAAAGTGTCTTAAATGATGTTTTTTCCCTTCTAACATGAAGGTGATTTCAAGCATTTTCTCTTGATGTACATTACTTTCTTAAGCTTGGCAAAATAGTTATCAATGCGATTAATAATAATATGCTTGCAAATGATGCAAAAACAAAATTTTAAATTCAGACTTTGGGAATATTATAATTAATATGCAGTACTGGCTGACTAAAATTTTTGATAACAGATATCATGATTGCTGTGAACATATGCAATCTACCAATAAGAATGAAGCTAGAAGTAAGGTTTGCTTTATGGTTCTTTACAATATCGTTGAATATGATTTCACTTGCAACAACTAGCAATACAGTTGCTAAGAAGAAACTCTTTTTACTTACTGTTTAAGAGTGCCAAAAGTTCAGACATATTATCTAACAGAATTAGTGCTAAAAGTTCAGACATATTATCTAACATAGGGGTCTTCAACGCATGGTCCGCTGAAGATATTTTAGTGGCCCCACATTTGAATTTGAAGAAAAATTGAAGAATTTTAAGAAATTTTGATTTCAAGAAAAATTGCCTTGTCAGCTTTTTATCGTAAAAAACCTTTTTTTTTTTTTTTTTTTTTTTTTTAATTCTTGACATTTAAAACATTTTATTGACATACTTGATATTACTTGAGATAAAATTTTCTAAAAATGACAAATTTTTCAAAAATTTCACTTTATCTTAGGTAATATGTGTTCCACTTGAACTTCAACTAGAATTTATAGATTTACAGTGTAATTCTGCAGTAAAATGCAAGTTTCTTAAAAATCCTAGATTCATTTATTTTTATTTAAAGTACATGACCAATGACAAGTATCAGGAATTTGTAAACATGCACTCTTCACGTCTTTTATCTTTGGCAGTACCTACACACAAGACAGCCTTTTTGTAAAATGAAAATCCTAAAATCAAAAACAAGAACACAGCTAACAGACAGACATTTGGAGGAAACTTTATGAATTACAACAACACAGATTCACGTTAAAACTAAAGTAACTACCATCTTCCACTAGTAATGTTAAGTTTTTTTTTTTCTTTCTTTCTCTTTTTTTTTTTTTAATTGCAAATGCATTTTGTAACATCGTTCCGTACAATCATCTTTATACTTTTTTTTTTTTCATAGTTAAGAAAAAGTTTTAAAACATTTTAATTTGACTTCTGTTTGACTTTTTGGAACCAATGTATATACATATACTATATATACTATATACAAGTCTGTAATGCTATCTCTTCGCTTACAATCAATTGTAGTCTTGCAAAACAAACCTCCATTTTTTAGATAAATTTTCTTACTATATTATTTTTTTGACATACTTATGACCTGCGTATCTTTGTGAATTTACTGATGTGGCCCTCGGATGTGAAAGGTTGAAGACCCCTAATCTGAAATAATTATTCTCATTTAACTTACTGGCTGACTTACTGACACACATACCTTCAGTAACATGAATATTATTATATTTATATTATTCATATATTTCTGCATCTAAGATGTTTCAAGTTATATAAGATTATATGATTCAAAAGTTTATGCCAGGAATAATATATTGGATACAAAGTATTTAATTTAAATACCAGTTTCAGCATGAAATAAAAGTCTTCCTTCAGTCAGCTTTTGAATAGATACTGAAAATTTGCAAAATTTTCCCTCTTTTTCTTAATACCAGGTTTATACCAGGTTTATCAAAATGCATTAAGCCTAATAAATTAAAGCAAACTAGCATTTAGTTATTTATTTTGGTCTAAAATGACATTACTAAATATGAACATGACTTACTCTCTGTCAATGACTAAACAAGTTACTCCTTCAGGATCATCAGCAACAATATTCGCTGTTCGAACATCCTCACTTAAGAGAACAGAAGGGGGAAAATAAGAATTACTCATATCTCCTTAAACAAAACATGAACAAATCAAGTCTAGATATTTTTAATTTAAAAGTTTTATCTTTTAAAGCAAATTATAAAATTTTTATTTTACTTCTTTTTACAGAGAATATGAGGAACTTTAAAAGCTATGGGGATGAATTAACAGAACAATTTTTTATAAAAATGAGAATACAAAAAGTTGCTAAAAATGAATGTTGTGATATTTTAAGCAAAAATTTATCCAAATAAATATTGGGACAAAGAGTGCATAGTGAAAATTTTTTAAACACACATGATTCTTACAAAATTTTGAGATCTCTAAAGATTAATTTAGAAGTCAAACAACAAAAATCAGCATTATATTTTCAAATTTTCAAAGTGTGATTTACTGTAAAAATTTGAAAATATGACATTGATTTTTGTTGTTTGACTTATAAATTAATATTTGTTCAGTGTGTTAATCTTAATCTCTAAAGATGTTTAAAAATCATTTACATATTAACAAGCAAAAGGAACTGCATTTCCATAACAATAACTAATTTCTTCGAATATACTAAATACACAAAAAATTAAAATATTTTAATGTATAGAAGATAAAACATTAAAAAAAATTCAAATTTTTAGGATACTCTTTAATTTGTATCAAAAAATGAAATAAATTTGAAACATTTCCAATTTAAATAAAAATTTAAATTACAGTATTAATTTTAAATACAAAAAGTAATAAATAGCTATAACACAGCAAAAATAATTAAAATTTGTTACCCTTGCAAAGCCTTTTCTCCAAAAAAGTCACCATAACATAGAGTTCTGACATATTTTTCAGTTTGCTCCACGGGATCATTTATAGTAACTTTCACCTAGAATGAGTAATTTAAAAATGTTTATATTAAAATATATTTTATGTAAACATTAAATCTTACAAAAAATGTAAAATAATGATAAAAACTTAAGTGCTTTAAAAATGCAACAAGGAAAATGCACTTAAAAAAAAAAAAAATAAAAAAATAAAAAAACTTGTCAACTGGAAGTTTTTTTGACACTTTTCTATTAACAGGGCACCAGTCACCAGCGGTATGGCTAATGTTAAAACATTCAGTAACAGCTGTTCATTATGTGATATGAACAGGAATGAACAGCTGTATAACCTTAAATATATACAACGTCAAGGTGGTGAAAAATGCTTGATTTGTAGAATTCTGTGATATTTTTTAAGCAAAAACAGATCACTGTGTACATAGTGGCACATAAAATTCAGTGCCACACATTTGGTAATGTTCACATTAAACATCATACATATTACATGATACATTACTGTTCTTACAAGGTCAATTTTTCACTCACCAATGCTTACGTTTGGTGCTATAAGTGGTGCCCCGTGAACATTTTCTTCCTACACAAAACCTAAACATTAATACAGCTCTAAAAATAATTCTACATTCATATTACAATATGCATTTTTTATTAAAATTTCTTATTATACAAATCAGTGAAATGTATGAAGTCATTAAAATAACTTTGCAAATTTAAAAACAAAAGATTTTTAACTAACCTTGCCTCTGCTAATTATGAAAAAGGTATCTCCTCTAGCTCCTTGACGAATGATGTAGTCTCCAAATTTGTATGTTATCTAAAAATAATATTTTATTAAAATATTTGTTACAGCAAAATAATAACAAAAAATTATTCTTACAATCATATGATAATTAATAACAACCTTATAGATTCAATTAAATGAGCAGGTTTAGCAAATGAGTTTGTGACTACTGGCTCATAAACCAATATAAGCATACTTATAATCATAAAATATTAAATTAATAAAGTATACTACATTTAAGCACTATAATTTGAAATAGTCATACTTTAGAAAACTGCACTGCTATACCAAAATGCTGTATCTCTATAACAAATATCATTATAATATCAAAATATTGTAGCATTTAACATTTACTTCTATTTCATAGAAGGGTTTTAATTACTAAACTTATTATCAAATTAAAAATTTAGAAAATTATCAGCAATTAACTGATACAGTAAAAGATAAAAAAATCCATACAGATGGGCCCTGAAGTCATGTGGATTTTAGGCCACAGAATTTTTTTTCAAACGTGGTTTACAGCAGCAACACTGTTTAAGGAATTTTAGGGCCCTCAAAGATTGGAAGTTTGGGGTAGGGGTGCCTAATGAAGTCCTTGTAAAAATTAAATTTTCTCTGTCATGATCAAAATGTTACATAATTCATTATCACTACTAATTTTACTTTGAAAGCAAAAAATTATAAGTATGTAATATTTTTTGCATATTAATAATTTTGAAAATACTATTGCTTTCCACAATCACATAGACTGCCAATGTATTAAAAACTATTATGTAGTACTTTAATATATAAAAAGGCAAGAAAAATAAAATGAATTATAGGATGTCTAAAATTATAATATTAAGCGAATAGTTTAATACAATGAAAGAGAAGCTTAATATTACAAATATTAAGCTAAATATTACTAGATGAAGTGCTGATGATGCCACTAAATACATTCTAATGAAGTATTTTATTTTATAAATTGCTTCAGACTCAGTATTATTAATTATTGTAATAAATAATAATCAAGCATGCATGCAATACAGGCTTGGAGATCAAGCATGAAAAAATGTTTATCTACAAAAGTCCCAATTTCAATATACCTATGAATTTATTTTTAAAAGCGGGAAAATATTTATTAAATACAGAATTTTCTTTTAATTGCTTCTTTTGATTTGCATTGCTTACAAATGGAAAAATGACCAAGATACATAAAAAAGTGCCAACCTCTTCTAAAACATCCGCAATCTTTATGAGAGTTTCTTCTTTCAATTTCCTAAATGTGGGTACACTGAAAAGAAAACAGAATAATTAATGTGGCAAAAATAAAAAGTTAAATTATTATGATTATGATAACAACAATTAAACAAACAGAAAAATTACAAAAAACACTTTACAAATTAATTTGTAATATTTACAATCAAACAGTATTTTTTACTTTACAATTAATCATTACTTTATAAGTTATTATTATTTTCTACATTTCCACACTAGCAGGCAAGCCATCTTTGAAACTGTGAATAAACTGCTTCCTGCATAGTGCAGCCATCTAGTGGCATTTGCCCAAGTTAATATTTATGTGCCAACACAATAACAATACGAATTTAATAAATTATTAAATAAAGAATGCACAATTTTTAAGCTATCTGCTTTAGAAATAATAAAATATTTGTCCAATTATACAATCAACTACTTATTAAAGAAACAACCAAAAGTTTTTAATAAAGACCTTTTTTGAATTAATAATATGTTTTTCTAATAATTACCTTTTTAAGAAATCAGTGTATTGTGCTTGCCTAACTAGCCCAGTTCTCATCATGATAGTTTGGAAGCACTGCCTTTCAATAGCCCACAGCCTGCAATCACTAAGAGCTGAAAAAATTAAGAACATGTAAATTTTACCATTTTAGACAGCTTTATTTTTAATGAAAATTAAAAACTAAGTTCACAATTTTTAATTACATTTTGAACTATCATCTATCAATGAGGCATTTTCTTAAAGCATAATATCCAAAACTGTTGATAATTTGTTTGGAGGAATGACGAGGTTATGCTCCGTTTTAAGTTTTTTGAAGGGCATGTCTTGGTTTAATTTACGAATCAATTACATTTGCAAAATTTGAGAATAAATAAATACATTAAATAATAAGTTACATTAAGTATAAGATTGTGAAATTCAGCACACGCTCGGAAGTCTTCATAACGCAATTCACATAAAATGCATCATGCATTTGACATTCAATTATTATTTACTACATAATATTGGCAAATACTAGTTCTGTTTGGAACCTGATGCCTTTCAATTTTGCTCGTAGATTAATGGTAGCACTAAGACCAACACCGATCAGCAGATTATGATGTGTCCACCTCATTTCCCAGACATGACGAAGCAAAAATGTACTACCTCCTTTATCACACTTCAACTGTAAGTATCGTCAATATTTATTAATTATTTGTCATGTACACTCGTTTTAATTAAATAACTAACTTAGATTCGTTTTGCCTGTGTACTCATCCCCTAGAAACCAAGCCCCACATGTATACATAACACTAATTTCAAGTATAAAACATGTTAAAAACAGCAGTTTTTGTTCTAGGAGGAGCAAATTCAATCTCTCACCTTCGAAAACTCTCATCTGCCTTTTCCAAAAATACATATTTTGTAGCTGTAAAAATGCCCAATCCATTTTTTGGTCAGTCAGCTGGATGCATAATAATCTCATGACATTCATGAACCCATGTGATTAATCACCAAATATGATATCTCTGTTAAAATGAGTTAGAATTATCGCTAGACTCTTGGCAGATCATGAATACTCCACTGCTAAGGGAAAAACGGCTAACTTTATTTTAAGCTTAGTAAATACATTTTCACCTACTTCGACAATCAGCAGTGGACTATAACCATCACTATTATTGCGTGACATTTTTCTAACGAAGCAGCATAATTTTAATGCATATAATTATTCTAGTCTACCACGATGCACGAACTATGCAACTCACCGCATAACTTTTGCCGAGTTGCTAAGTTGGAGAATTTTGATCTCATAAGAAGATTTGATCTCATCATTTGATTTGATCTCACAAGATCTCATAAGCACCCGTTTTTTTTTTTTTTTTTTGTTATTTGTCAATGTAAGTAACACACTACATTAGCGTCGAAAAGAATCTGGTGCCCTACTTATACAGTTTACCTAAGAATAAATTTTATATATGCAGTGATTATTCAGAAGACAACTGCAGCAAAATTAATCAAAAATGCATAGAAAAATTACTGCCAGCAGTTGTAGAATGTTTTCTTGATTGCCTGACAAGCAGTTTTCACATTCAAATTTAAAAATACATTTTTAAGAAACTGTGAACTTGAGTACTGTCAAGTCATTAAATTCAACTTAAGTCAGACTTGTACAAGATAACATCCAGAAACATACTGTTCGCCTAGATTAAAATAGTGCTGAAGTAAAAATGATGTTTACTGAATTATAAAAAAATTTCTTGTTTTTTAAAAAAGAAAGAAAAACACTGAAACGTTAATACCAAATTGCACTATTAATATATTTTCTAATAATACCAACTATATGCTCTTTTTTTCTCATACTGAAATTACACCTAACTTTATTGTTTGCCATGTGTTTACTAACCCATGCTTGTAGAAACTGTCAATGAAGGGATGTGTGTCTTTAAATCACTTTTTTTTTTTTTTTTTAAATACATTTAGCTATCAACAAATAACTGAATTTCTTCTTCCATTGAAAAATATTTCTATTAACAATAATACTCACACTTCTGAATGACCCCAACGACAACTTGAGGAAGACACCATGTGCTCATCATTATTTTAGTTCTCTGCTGCCTTTTAAATACTTTTACTTCCTTATTCTACTTAATACATTTCACCCACTTCTCCCTCTCCACCTTTATAAACTCTTTCATATTTCTATCCAATAAAAATTAAATAGAATATAAACAGCTTACACACGAAACTTTTGAACGAAAAAATACATTTTAATACAATAGTTCTCAAAACTATTCAGTCACTTCATTTACGGAATTGACATCGTTCGGTAATAATAGAATTAGTAAATACAAATTATAAATATAATTTAGAAGATTTACGTATTTAAAATATTTATAATTACATTTTATACCAGTAAATTTCTTAAACTATTACTGAAGTTAGCCCACACATTCCTCTTTCGCTCGAATTTATACAGAAATTCACAATTAACTAGATAACTATAAAAGTTTTATATATATATATATATATATATATCGATCAATTATTTACTGGTTAACCAATTGCTGTTCACCGAGAAAAAGGCAATCTAATAGATTTAGCTTAATTCTTTAAATATAGAAGACACGAAGCCTATTTCCTGAAAAAGGATGACTTGACACATGAAATTTTAAGGAAAAGCAGCTCATATTTATATTTATGACTGCAGGTTAGTTGGTTGGTAAATTTGTTAAAGTACATGAAGCTAGGGAAAACTGGCTCATTTTATGTTACACACGTGGGAAATCACGGAAACCGTCAGTCATCGAACCAGCAATGTCCAACGTTTTCATCCACTCGGCATACTGGTGGGCACGTTTACATATGAGATTAGAGTACTTCCTCTTACTTACCAGTAACAGTGGCGGTTCGTGTGCCGTTGTACAGAATGGCTAGTTCTCCAAATACTTTTCCAGGTCCTAAAGTACACAAGTAACGACCTCCTTTAGAAACTTCAATTTTGCCTTCTGCAAAATAAAGACTTTATACTTAACAAAAGACATTTTTGTTTTTCACTACCAAATAAAACACTATAAATTCAAATGCATTTTATACTTAATTATTGCACAAAAATTTTTAAATTGGTTTATGCATTATATTCATAATAATAGAAAATATTAAGCATCGAATTATTAATAGGTTAGCATATTCCTTAATTTTATTTACAATTTCTTCAAATACCCTTAACAATGAATTTTTATTATTATTATTATTTTTTTAATTTTGTATTCCTTACCTTCCATAACAAAGACGACACTGCCAACTTCACCTTCTTTAATGATAACGCTATCTTGGCCATATTCTACAGGATACATGCAGTCTGTAATTTCACGAATTTGAACGGTTTCTAAGTTTTTCATGAAGTCATTTTCCAGAATCGCCCTCTGAATAAGCTCTTTTGATCTAAAAGACAAAAGAAAGAAATTGTCAATATCCATGTATTAATTAATCAAAGAACGATCGATAATTCATCTTTAAAAACTTTTGCAAAAGTTCTAAATTTGATTTAAAAGGCCTGGCAGTTTAAAAAAACTAGAATAAGAGCCTTTCCTCCCCCCCCCCCGAAAAAAAGGAAAAGACACCGCCTATTAGCTTTGGTAAACATTTTCAGCTTTGAATATACATTCCAAATAAAATTTAAAAAAAAAAAAAAAAAAGACAAGAAATAACTTAGTTTTACTGAGAACTACGGATGTAAAATTCGTTAAAGAATAAAGTTAAGCTCCTCCTCCGCTTTGCCTTTTTTCTACTGTCTATACGTACTATTCTATTCAGAAATAATAATA
Organism: Stegodyphus dumicola; assembly: GCF_044657685.1. Classification (NCBI taxonomy): domain Eukaryota; kingdom Metazoa; phylum Arthropoda; class Arachnida; order Araneae; family Eresidae; genus Stegodyphus; species Stegodyphus dumicola. The sequence goes on along the minus strand of NC_140772.1, from coordinate 113,027,416 downwards.
AAAAAGTAAGAAACAAATTCTATAAAAAAATTCCTACGCGACCTTACAGCAGGTGGATACTGTTTAGCTATTATGGCCTTCATACAAGTTTTCACAATATTAATATTTAACATCAAATATCAATATCATAAACAAATATTACTCTCCTTGATAAATAACCGTACATTCAATAAACATACCAACAAATAACTAAATATCGTTTTAATTAAACTAATATCGTAAATTAGTAAAATAACTAAATATCGTAAATTAGTTATTTAAATCCAAAATATCGGATTTAAATAACTAAATTAACCTCACAATTATGCTTACTGAAAAAACACTTAAATGACGGTCAGATATAAGTTTTTGACATCAGAAAGTACCAATTCACGTATAAAATAAAAATAATGAAACCAACAGCTCACTTTTATTTATGGAATTCTCAGAACTGGAAATACTAGTGTATATTTATACATTTTTTTCTACAGCTGACTCATTATTTTACACTTCTCTGTCTGCACTTAGTATAGTTAAAATGTTATGAATATTTCTCAAAATCAGATGGAGGGAGGGTCATATTAATTGATGTATAGGATTAACTTTAAAATAATCAACCTAACATCATTATTAAAAGGAAGATAAAATTTTATTCTTTCATCATTATTCTTCAAAAGACTTTGCCCTTTTCTTGCATTTATTCAATAACAATACAAAGTTCAAATACAAATTCAATAAAAAAAATTCTACTTGGATTATATAAAAAAAAGTCTTCATTTTATTATCTTAGCTATTTCCGCTATTTAAACTTTTCTTTTCATTTTAAAATAACTTCTAATACAACTGACAGCAACGCTTATAAACGTACAATATGAAAACAACCCAATTTGCCTTAGAAAATCCTTCACAAAAGGCATCCTTCCCATTCAGCAGAAAACCATTGTATGCTTTATCATATTCGAATAATCTAACCTAAAATTAAGCAAAGCAACAACTTTCTTTTCGGCGTAGATTTAATTAAGATTCTATGCCAAATTTTATGTTTTACTTTGGCGTGTTTCTCTTCTTTCTTAACTTAAACTAACCTCCTCACCTTTGCAACCTTCAACTCTGACTGCATCTGCTCTTGTTATAGACAAGATTATGCAGTTTATGAGAAGTACACCATTATCATCTGCTCAAGCTCTAACTCAGTTTTTTGCATAGAAAAATCTAATGGGTGGAATATGTAAAGATCTTATATCTCAGAGTCGTAGCTTGGGTTTTCAGCGCCCAGGGACAACTGAAGATTTCACGCCCCCTACTGCTTGCCAAGGATGGAAAACATTTAATTCTAAAATGTCGTAACATCAGTTTGGCGCCCCTTGGATTCTGCGCCCGGGGACAGATGCCCCCCTTGCCTCTAGCTACGCCCCTGTTATATCTAGATTTCTCTAACCCAAGTTGCCCACCAGCGGCCGAGCGGTAAAATCGCCGAACACTAGTAGTTCCGACCTGGGTTCGATTCCAGGAGAACGGGATCTGCATGAGTGCTTTCGTGGTTTCTCCCCCCATGTGTAACGTATACACGAGCCAGTTTCCCTTAGAAAGTTCTCCAGGAAGCCATTCTTCCTCTTAGTCAGATCATGGAGGTAGGAAGTAAGATGGAGTCGCCCTAAACAAGTTTTTCCCGTACCCAGCTCTGAAGCACCGGCGATCCCTACGTGGTGACCAAAACATTGGGTCATTTTCCATTGAGTTCTATGGGATTTGACGCGTTCGGATGTATATATTTTGTAATTACGTCGTAAATATACATATAAATGTATATATTTTCTTTTACTACAACACTTCAGAGTCCTAAGTATGTGAAAACAACACATTTTTAAACAACATTTCATTCTGAACGGAATTAAATGCCATATTTTTCACAGGACATTTTTCTCAGAATGGTTTAATTTGAATGAAATATTTTCACAAGTTTTCGTTAATTATATTAGAAAAAAAATTAAGGTAATTCGATTTTATTCGGTTAAGGTACAAAAATTAAGATCAAAGTTTATTGTATTATTAATATTAAAATCATGCATTATTTCTTTTCTATTTATAGAGCTTCTTCCTAAATACTTTCTTAAATAATACTTTCTTAAATATGACATGATGTTTTGGCTTCTGAGGCATCTTTTAAATCGAAAAATGTAAGTCAATTTATAATTAATGCTCTATTCGGTTCATTTTAAATTAGAGAATTATTAGAAATTAGCGAACGCTAATTCCTAATAATTAAATAGGTATTAAATAGTACTTGACTTTCTCTGAACATTTTTGAAAGGGAATAAAATAAGTTTTTTTTTTTTTTTTTTTTTAAGTATTATTTAAAACTTGTAACTGAGTTATTATAAAATGTAAGGGGAATAATTCTTTTAATTATACTTATCAGATTTTTTTTTTTTACTCTTCATTTCAACAATACATATTCCAAAACTCTTTATTACGTTCTTTAAGTGCGCATCTCATAGCATTTGCTTTACAATACCTTTTAACACATTGCTTTCCAATACAAACAATTCTTGCTTAAATACTTTTATAACGTATTTGTCAACAGGATTTCAATAATTCAATATTAAGGTTATTATATATTTAGATAACATTTATAATCATTATAAATTAGATACATTTAATAATTAGATTTCTTCACAGCACTTTCACAGTTGTTTATAAGTGAATAAATTCTTCATTTCAAATACATTTATAAATAATTTAATGAATATTTAAGTATTTTGTCAAAGGCAGATACATGTTTTTTGCAAGCACATGCATAAATACCCATACATATTTCCTATTTTTCATTTCCGGCATGTGCAAATCTTTAATTTCTGTGCATTCACTATATTTTTCGTGTAAAGTAATTTACACTAATTTAGCATACACCTGAAAGTTTTACATAAAAAATATATATGAATATAATTTGAATGAAAATTATAAGTATTATTTTTAATACCCACTCAAAGGTCAGTTTTTCTTCAAAATTCCTCCACGATGGCATCTCTCTCTTTAGGCAGATAGCCCTTGCATGCGTTACTCTATTTAATAAAAACTTAATCTGACCTATGTGCCTAATTACAAAAATTTTAACATACATAATTTTATATTTATAAAACGTGTAAGCCCAAAGTGATTACTTTTCAGATATATAAAATTAAAACGATGGGTTTAAAATGAGCAGCAGTAAAGCCTCTCCTCTAAAAAATTTTAAAAGGTACATGTTACAATAATATATGGATGTGAAAAAAATTTGTTTTATTTAAAACATTTTGACGTTTGGAAAATAAAATAAAAGTAGCGAATACTCTATCAAGAGTATCGAAAGACATATACAATTTTAAATGTGCCGTGAGGTATTTTTCATTCTTTAAGTATAACATTTTTCTTAAAATCTATATTTTTGTAGTGCAACAGCTTAGAATTTTATAAAACAAATTCATAATCAAAATCGCTGTTGTTAGTTATCGAAAAATAACCAAGATGTGATTTTTGACAAATTGCTATTAGCCATCACACTGTGAATGTTTCTTTCATGCGAAAGTGTCCCTTTTTCGATTTCTATGTAACTGTCGTGTGTCGAAATACTATCAGAATCTTGTCAAGCGAGCTTCTGAATGTAAACAAAGAACACCCCATCTGGTGACCCAAGCTTCAAAGCAGTGCTTGACTTTTAGCGCGGGTTGGCCCCTCCTCCCTTTCCTATCTCCCTGAGTCAGATAGCCCTAGTGTCGATTGAGTGTTTCAATATATTTACGCTAAATACAAGGTTGTTTTTACGATTTTGATAGCCCTATTGTGTTTTGGCATCATCTACCCCCCCCCCAAAATAAAACTCACTAACGCAACATTAAAGAACTTTTTATAACCGATGGCAAGTGTTCTTCTCTCTTTTATTCCACAAGGCTCACAATAACATGTCTTATTCAGAACGAAAATCCGAATCCATTTAAGAAGAATTCGAAAATTTTTTCTCTGACAGCTTCACCAACTTTCATAATGGACGTAAGAATAGCAAAAGTTATCAGTCATTTATACTTAATTGATAATTATCAAGGTTAGGAAATTAAAAAATAAGCGTAGCATGTATGTATTTTAGTAATAATACGTTCATCTATGAATAAGTCTGAACTTTAAATGAACTGAATTACAGAGAAAATTAAGTAGTTCCCAACTTAATGTAATGAAATGAAGTAACAAAGAAAATTATGATTGCGAACAGTATGACTAGGAGCAAACAAGCAAACAAAAATAAAAAAATACGGTTTCGAAATTAAAAATTTAAATAATAATAATACGCAGCTTTTGTGAAAGAAAAAGCGTGAGTAAGAAACTGAAACAAAATTTTCAGAAATATTTCTAAATCTATTCAATTATTAACCAATTTAAAAAACGGAACTGCGACAAACTACAAAGAAAATTACTGTGGAATTTTTGACAGGCTTCTAGCATGAACATTGCACAAGTGGCAAGGTAAAGGTCGCTAGTTTATTTTTGAAGTAAATAACGTGAAAGATATTCATGTCTTGATAGGCGCAGTTGCTACGTGAATCTTTCGTGGAACTAATAACTATATCACAGTTAAACTGATTTTTCAAACAATGAAAAGAAGCGATATTCGAGAGCACGGAAAACCGGTTTGAAACTTAGATCATGTTCCACTGTACTTGAACTTAAAATGAAATGCGAAACAATCAAGATGGGAAATTGGTTAGACTTGTAAAAATGAGGACACTCAAAGAATTTTATTAAACTTTATTTACAAAAGATGACAATGATATAATTTTTGTAGTAGCATGAAAAGTTCAAAGTTTCAAAATTCTTAGGCGGAAAATGCACCGTAATTAACTCTGTCTCTGGGTTTTCTCTTTCACAACAGCAGAAGCTTACTGATGAGGCAATACGCTTCAGTTTTCGTAAACATGTTTTAAATAATTAGCACATAGATAAACAGCTTGTACAAAATTCTTTGCACAGATCTAATATTGCTGAAACTTTGAATACGAAATAGTTTAGTTTTACATTTAAGAAAGAAATACGAAGGTTAAGCTCTCCTTTTTGGTGACATAGTTAGACTGAAGAACTAGCAAGATCGCTGTTTTCTCGAAATGTAAAAAAAAAAAAAAAAAAAAAAAAAAAAAAAAAAAAAAAGGACTCTTGGTTTCATAACGACACTTTTATATTAAAAACGCCCAAGTATCTAAAGTATCTAACCTGACTCAATATAATCAACATCGCAATTTAAGCAATTACAATTTTTCTTATACCCCCAAAGTTATTTATTTGTTTCATTGAACGCGGCAAAGCGTACAAGGATTAACTGCCGAAAGATTGCGATGCGTTCATGAACGATTTTTCAGGTAGTTCATGCTTACATAAAGAGCAAACTACAAAAGTATCCCTGTAACAAGGCTTCGAACTTGGACTGAACTATCAAAACTCAGCGGTAACATTCATTTACCTTTTGATAGGCTTCACACAAATGAAAATGGAGCGCTACGATAATGAAAGCAAGGGATTCTGTATGCTGAATGGCAGATTGTACAAGCACGATAGCAAAAATTAAAAGGTGGTGGTGTATTTAATTATGGCAAAGCACACTAGGGCTATCTGCCTAAGGGGAGGGATGCCTTCGTGGAGGACTTTCTAAAGGAAACTAGCTCGTATACACGTTACACATAGGGAAAACCACGAAAACACCCATGCAGCCAGCCCGTTCGCGGGATTCGAACTTTAGACCGAACTACCAATGTTCAGCGACTTTACCGCTCGGCCGCTAGTGAGCTTTAAGCAAAAATTAAACGAAATTTGAAGTTAAACAACGAAAACGCATAGCAGGAAATTAACAGTGTTCAGTCTTAAAAAAGATATATAAATGCCGCTTAAAAGATTGCCCATTTTTCCCACTCCTTTAAAAAAGCACATTTTCCTACTTAAAAAATGTATTTTTGATCATAAGGAAAGTGTTATCTCATTTGGCAAGGAAAAAAAAAAGCTGAATTCTGCATATACAATTGTCTGAAAATAGTAATCAGTTCAAAATATTCTATTTTACTAGCGGTTAGGACGGCACAGCCTAAATCGATAGCTTCTTTTCTGTGAACTCGTTGTCAGTCCTTTAACTTTGACTGTCATATACAAGTGCTTTTGTTTTATCTGCTTTCAGCAAAGTAACTTTTAACAATTTTTATTTCATAAAGCATCAAAGTGATATTAAAATTCCTACACATATCATTAAAACGTAATAAAACTTTTGAGCTGTTACAAACGAAATGGCGGTTGAATGACGTCAGGTTTCTGCTGGTTGTAGAAGAAGTCAAACACTGAGGCTTATGCAAATTTTTACATCATTTGACAACGTTATACGTCAGTGATGGAAAAAGTAGCACTTCTTTTCTTCAACGAGCATTAAATGTAAATAAAGAAAGAAAACACTACTGATATTAAGTTAATTATAAAGCCCATTCAGTAAAGTGTGCCTAACTCAGTAACCTCAAACTGGGAAATTGTGCAACGGCTGGAGTAGAAAATCATCAATAAAGCATTCGGTGGAAGCACAACTAAGCAAGAGATTCACTCGCAAGTAGTTGTACAGAATTTCTATCAGAAGGAGACTTCAGACTACAAAAAGATCTCAATGGCCATCGTCCTCTCTCCACTAATTGAAAAAATGAAAGGATTTGATCAAATCAGATCCGCAACAAAACTGTACGAGAGATTGATTACCCAGACACTTAATATACACTTTTCACTGTTTTTAACCTTGCAATAACAGAAAAAATAAGAAAGCTCGACAAACACGTACTTAACAAACTGAATTATGAACACAAAGTACACCGTTTTGGAAGTGTGCTTTTCTCTCCTAAGAGGAAGCAAAGTAAAAAGTGTTCCTGCTACAAATTGTGACTGTGGTAGAAAAGTGGATATTGTATGGCAATCGTACGTACATCCTCCGTCGTAATAGCCGGCAATGAAAGACATTATAGAAAGCCACTTTTTTATCCAAATAAGATGTTTACTACGTGATGTTTTTTTGCTGATGTTGTTCACTACTCATTCCTTCCACAATATGAAAGGATAAATTCAGTTCGATACTATACAGATATGCTGAGTGCTTTAAGCATTGTGAATAGATGCGGAATCCTATTGCTTCAGGATAACGCCCGAATACATACTATACTGCCTTGCCAATAAAACAGCAAATCAGCTTGTGTCTCTTCTCTTGATATTTCTCCAACAGACCACTACTTCTTCCGGCACTTGAGGGTTTTTTTTTTTTTTTAAGCATCAGAAGCAGGGGATACTCCAAGAAATGCTTTGCCAAAGTCTCATCGATTTATCCGGCTGTGGACGACTTCATCAAAATGACCTTGCCACACATTGGAAAAACGCATTGATATTGCTAGAGATTACTTTGATTTCTTCTACAAATTAGAACCAATTTAAAACATTTAATTTATACGCATATTAAACACAGAAGGTGTCTCAGATGGTTCAGCTTTTTCCCTTTATAAAAGGTAGCCTTATTAACATTAGAAATAACGCAAACAAAATCTTTCTCACGTTTGTGCTGCATGACATTGATTTACGCATATATTAGCGGTGTCCATTGGTTCTAGTTCTGATACTAAGGAATTTGTTTCCAAAATGAGCTGCATAGATATTTTATTCGTTGAGAAAAGTACGAATCTCAAAAGACCTTTTTGGGGGGGTTTAGAGACTGAGGGGGAAAAAAGATCTAAAAGCAGATCTTAAAGACTATTTAAAATGTTGTTTCATTTAGGAAAGGGTGCGGGGAACTTTTCCTTATTTTTTACTTGAGGCTGTTTCCTGATAGCCGCGTTTCTTTGCCATCTGTAAAGTTATTTGATTTCAGCATCTCCCATCAAGTAATTTTCAGAATCTCTTTATAACTGCCACTATTTTGAGGAAAAATCACGTAAGAAAATGTCATCTCAGTACTCGGCAAAATAGCTTACGTAGTACTTCTTTCAAAATTTAACATTCACTGAATACCAATGCTTTTTCCGACGTCCTCCCTCCATACATAGATCATAACACGTCTGTCAATAATTTCAGCAACAGGTCATCGAAGGTTACGAAATATATTCTTGACAGCTGGTTAAGACGTCTTAATAATAATGCACTTTAAATATTTCTTAAAGAAAACAAATCTGTTTCGCGTTTAATGCAGAAATACGAGCTTTGCGTCTTAAAATAATCTAGCATCAGAAGAGAAGAGGTCGTTCATTCCTATAATTAAAAAAAAAAAAAAAAAAAAACATAGTTCAGGTCTTTTTCTCCGCAGATCTTACCACTGTAGAATTCGACTTTGGTAAAAGGAATTGCGCCCAATGTTAGAAAGTATTAATGCAACAATTGTTGTAAGGAAACTACGAATTTTCAAACAATAGAATTCGCTTTACAGTAAAAGATTAATGCACTGATTAAAACGTCTTTCGAATAAGTAACTGCTCATGTGGGTTATACATGGCATGCAGAATGCAGAATGCAGAAGACGTTTTTTTTAGCTTTCACTGCGTTTTTACTTCTCATGCCCTTCGAGATGACATATGAAACTATGACGTCAACAAATTACAAACAAGAAAGGTAAGAGGGAGTAACTAGTTACCTGAGTTTTAGGTATTAAAGATAAACTAGTAGCCACTCAACTCCAGGATAAAAAAAGCATCACTAGTAATTGATACATTTTTACCGTAATTAGAAAACGTTCGTCTTCATGCTCCTGCTTTCAAAGCAATACTAAGCCCATTCTGATGCCAGATGATTCGTCTGCATATTTCTTACTAAACCAGGGCTTGAATTCAACCAGATCCCAGCTCTGGTATACTTTTCAGTTAAATTTTAACTGAAAGAGCTCCAAACTCGATGAGCTCCGGTGTTTTAGTTTATTATTTAACTGTTATTAATTTAATTAAATTTATTAATTTTTAATTCATTTATTCAAATTTATTTCATTTAAATTTTTAATTTAATATTTTATTTACTTATTTCACCCTTCTTGACAGCCATCTATAGAGCTCTTAATCTGTTTTTAGCTATCTCAGCTGCACTTATCTGTTAATTTTCTTTTATCCATCTTCTCTAACATTCAAACCCTAACTAATATGCAAAATCATACAATTTTTGTTTCATTTATCAAGAAATCTGAAATTTTGCTATATAAATGTGTGAAACCGTTACCGGTACCCAATTTATTTCATAACAATCATCGTCCCAGAATATACCGAACTTTCTTCATGTCGACAAGTCCGAAATCTGACTACTCAATAGACATTTTTATGATCTTATTTAATCGCCATGATATGGTCTACTTCCCTTTTTTTTTTTTTTTTTTATCGCTGACAAAAGTAAGTAAAGAAACCTATCCATCAAAATGATGACGAGCGAATTTTTTTTATCGTCATGGCCACGTCTCTACGAAATGTAACCCTCTAATCTCTTTAGAGTTGCAAGGATGAAAACTGTAATCCCTTCTTGTTAAATTAAAAAGCTCAGTTTTGCGATTTAAGCTTCCACATACCCAATTTACAACTCCAATTGTAGATGTTTTCCATTTATGAACACTGCATACGAACGTTATTCAATGATCTACATTCGTGAAATTCAGGACGCTTCCTTTTACACAGATACTTTTATTTTTGCTTTATTTTTTAATCCTTTTTTTCTTAATTCATTCTAGGACTCCGACCAGTAATTACTTTCTTTAGCTGATTGGACATTTTAGGTCACCAAAACCTGCCTGTTCATTTCCGTTTCTGTTTAACAGAAAACAATTCAGGCTTAATGTTCCTCTGGCATTGGTACGACAAGTGTCATGGTTTACTGTAGCCAGACAACTTCATAAAGGTGGCCTATTCGCCCGCTACGATTCTCGATGCCATTTGATATGAAGAGAAGTACAGGTACGCTTTCATACCACTAACGTCAGGGAAAGCGACTGCTGGAGTGGAGCTGGCGTGCTTGTATGCAGAGCCATTATGATGAACGAAAGGATGAGGTTTCACATTTTCGACAAAGGTTTACTCACCGGTGATCGTTAGTGCGATGAAATAATCTTTCCCCATGTGAGTTCATTCTGAAGTGCTATTGGTCCCGACTTTGCTTCTATGGATGATAAAGCAGAGTTATACAGGACTCATGCTATTGAGGAGCTCAGAGAAAGTGAAAATAACCCAAAGGATGGATTGGCCAGTGCTCCCCTGATTTAAATTCTATTGAACATTTGTGAGATACTTTGGGGAGAAGGCTGGGGGCTCGATTTTACCTTTTAGAGAATATCAAACAACTGAAACAGATGCTTCTTGAAGGATGGGAACTCTTACCAGAAGAACTAACAGATAATCTGGTGATGAGAATTGACAAACGTTGCAATGCAAACATTGCAGTTAAGGAAAGTCATCTCCTTACTAAGGCTCTTTGCTCTTCAGCTTGTTTTTCTCCCTCTTGGATAGATAATTTTTTGTACCCCGCCATTCTGTGAACAAAGCCTTTTTCTTTTCGTTCTGTATTGTATAGATACTTTTGGGGGGGGCTGCGATACTTTTCTAATCTTTTAAGTACTACATTGTGCCTCTGTAGTATGAATTTCATGTCTCCCAGTTGATTTTTAAGGTTAAAATCAGAAAAGTAGCTTAAGGTTTGCATACTAGTGCAGTTTAGAGGGGCAATTAATCTCCCTTTAAACTTTAGCAATTTTTTTCCCTTTTAGCAACAACTCCTAAAAAAAAAAAAAAAAAAAAAAAAAAAAAAAAAAAAAAAAAAAAAAATGCTGCGAAATTTTAAAACGTATCCAACGCAAATTTACAGTTACGTATTACACCAATTTCCTTTTAATAAATTGCTTGTATTTGTATTCTTTTTCCTAGTACTACACGTTTTTACCAAAAGTTCTACTGAGGGCATGGTATTTAAAATAATCACCAGCTGATCAGCAAAAGACTTTTATAATGGAGAGGAGAATAGTTTGAAGCCTACTCTGCAGTAATTTAAGCGTTCTGCGGGACTCTTTTTAAAAATGTCTTTATGTATTTTTTAAACGATAATGAATATTTTATCGCACTTAAACGTTTTACGCCGTAATCAAATACATTACGTAAAATTTTTGAAAGAAAAGGCGGCAAAGGCAGTGGAAATTGATTCCCCCCCCTCAAAAAGACCCCCACCACACTTTTTTTTTTCTCCTTAGAAAGGAGGATAAACTTGGTAAGCTCGGTTACAGCAACATTAAATGATTCAACATGGATGAAATCTGTAACTTCCTGCTATATACTTCCTGTATAGTCTTATTTCACAATACGATCTGTTAAATCACTTCATGTTCGACGATAATTTACTATTAGCAATGTCACGGTAGCTTTCGCTTTTATGAAAGTGTATATTTTTTTCTTCAGTTTTTCACTGCAGCCGATTTTATGGTAAAATTCCTTAATGGTTTTGGTTTACTCAAACTTGATAATAAGTTTTTAATCTTTTCACTCTTTCACGGTTGATCTGAAATCCGTTTTGAGCAATACAGTTTAGTCCATTTACTACTAAAAGAGCAAATGAATTAAAATTTTCTCTCAATTCATTCATACGCAATGATAATACTCAATGTATTATTTTGTTAGTTCAAGTTATCGTATTGCATTACCAAGGACCACTTGTTGTCAAAACCTCAAGAAGAAAATACATTTTACAAGAATATTTAACTATCTAGTTATCCAGTAACAATTTATTTCCAGCCAGTGCAGATTCTCAGTAAAATTATGTCATTAGATATTAAATTATTTAGATATCTTTAATCATAAATCATCAGTTTTCATTTCTCCTGCTGGCAATTTAAAAAAAAAAATCTCATGAAAGGTGAAAGAGCGGAAAATATTATTATTATAAAAATCCTATTAAAATAAATGCACTGCATTTTCTCTATTCCAACTATTAGATATTAAAAACCATCTGAAAATATTCTTCTTTTGAAAGAGTTGTCTAGGAAAACCACATTTAACCATAATAGACATTAAAATATTTGTATTTGAAAAAAAAAATATTGAATTAATATTAACTTAAATTAAAGTGCATATCTGTAAGAGTAACACATCCATCATCGGCCGAGCGCTGAACACTGACAGTTCGGCCCGAAGTCCGGATCCCGCGACGGGTTTGGTTGCATCATGGCCGTTTCCGTGGTGTTCCCCATGTGTAACGTGTATATGAGCCAGTTTTCCTTAGAATGTCCTCCATGAAGGCGTCTCTTTCCTTAAGCAGCCAGCAATAGAGTGCTTTGCCATCATCAAATAAAACAAACCAAACTAAAACCTAAGAGATACTCTGAAGTAATGTAGCTGGCAAAAACATTTACTACAGAGCTGAAATAATTGGACTTTATTTATTCTAAAAATTCCTCATTTAAGTAAGTATTGGATTATCCCCAACGACGACGTCCTATACCTTAGGGAGACATAATCTTATCGTAACTATTAAACACTAGCAGAAGATGAAGGAGAGTATATTTAGATTAAAAAGGACTTTTTTAATCTGAATTTTGAAAAAAAAAATACACGAAAACTGTATTAATTATGGGATGATAGTATACACACACGTATATAAGCAACTTTCTAATTTTATATTTATCCTGAAGAAAATTTTACTTTTGAGAAAAATAAAGATTTAAATAAGAATGATTCATAAATAATCGTAACTAAAATTATTATTCTATTCTAAATCGTATCATTCTTTTTTAATACAAAAATACATAGATTTCTCTGTTGTTACCTAAAAATAAATCATAACTTATAAACGTGTCGTTATATAAATAAATCATAACTTATAAACGTGTCTTGTTATATATAGCTCGTCTTCAGTGTCATTCAGTTGCACGTACTTCTCCATTTCAATCGATCTTAAAAAACTATACACATTTAATTACTGACATATGTAATTCTGTGGCCTTTCATTCACTTAAAATTTAATCCAGATTTTTATTTACTTATTTATTTATTTTAAGTTTATTAGTATGACAAACCTGTTGCATATAGCTACTAAAGCAATTATTAATGAGATGAAATCATTCATGAATCACCCCATAAAAAGTGCAGAGTAATGAGGTCAGAAGAAAGAAAAAAAATTAAGCTAAGATTGATTTACAATGACTGTGAAAAATTGCATACTGTAATCTTTTCTACGTACACTAATGGGAATTATGTTCTACACTATCACTCCAGAGGTTCATGGAAACCGTGTTTTGACCACTTTATTTGCGTTTCATACTAAGATCACATTCAAGCCCCAACATAATGTCGGAAATTGGGAAATTTAAGTCTAGGCTACCCCCCTAAAAAAATTCCCTGTTTCTAATCCATGCGGCCTATGAGATCTTTTTTTTTTTTTTTTTTTTTTTTTTTTAGTTGATCTTAGTTTAGTTATTCATAAATATTTCAAAGCATTTATGAATAACTATTTTCAACAAGAATGTTATAATAAACATTCAACAAGATATAATTTTCAACAAAAGTTTTTAATCTTCATACAGTTAGAATAATAATATTTTAACTGTATATGACTGCATTTCTAACACAGAATTTCTCTCTGATTATTCTGACTGTAACTATTGCATGCATTTAAAAAAAGAAGAAAGAGACATTAACGAGAGTTAAAAATTATGCAACAACATATACTTTGTACGTGCCAATACAATTCTTTTAATAATTATTTATGAATCTTAATGTCATTGTCAAAATATTTTGGCAGTGCTGGAGATAAAAGAAATCTTAATATTGGTGTTAACATTCAATTTCTCTTCAAAAAAATATTTTACTTTTGAAGTAAAATTTTATTTGTAAGTAAAAAATATTTTTATTAGATTCATTGCTTAGCAAACGGCAACAGCTCTTTGGTTTACATTTTAAACTATCACCCACTTCGCTACGGTTAAAAAGTGGAAGGAGTTACCATCAAGAAGGAATTAACGGAAACCTTTTTCGATCGTTTATACCAGATTCTGAAGGTAAGGTTAGGTTAGATTATTTGAATACTGCAAAATAAACGAGGGCTGTCCGCCTGGGGAAGTGCTTTCGAGGAAGATTTGCTAAGGAAAACTGGCTGGTATTTACGTTAGAAACGGAAAAAAACCCTGTAGCAAGCCTGTTTACCTGGGATCGAAATCCCAGCATTTAGTGGTCTTAATTATTCGGCCGCTGGTGAGGCTTTAGATTCTTAAGGATCTAATAGGAGAACAGAATATAATAAATATATTTTAAATATTTCCGACGATCTTCTGTGTAAAATTTTTTTTGTAATGCAACCCCTCCAGAGTCGTAGGTGCTCAATTAATATCATCATTTTAAACAATTTTCGGAGATTTAAAAAAAAAAAAAAAAAAAAAAAAAAAAGATAGAATTAAGGTACATTATATTACAAGAATGTTATTTAGTTTAATACTTAATAAAGATTTCTTTTTGCATTACCGATTACATCACTGTTATTACACTGTTCGATATACTGAGATTTCGGATATTAATGGACACTGCTTAAAAACAAAATGCAACCCTGGAATATACGCATAACAGCAAACAAAACATTGGTGTCGAAGTATCAAAACATCATCCTACGAGTATTTGTTTAATTTATTATGGCAAGTACTCGAAGGCTATCCTCATGCCTTTGTAGAGAACTTCAAGGAAAACGTCTCGTACTCACGCTGCATGTGATGAAAACGATGAAAGTGTCCCTGCAGACACTTGTTTGCCAAGGTTAGAACGTGGGTCAAACTACCAGTGTTCAGGGGTCTTTACTTGTAGGCTCTCTTTATGTAAGAAAACAGTCTTGAAGTAAAGAAACTAGAGTTTTTGGTCTTATATTTCAGCAACTTAAAGGAACCTATGTCAGTGAGAACTTCAAAATATTCGCGATCAAAAATTTATTTTAAGTAATTTTTCGTTATAGAAAATATAACAGTCAATTAGCATCATAAAATTTCCGACCAGCTTGAAAACAAAATAAAAAATATATGCTGAAGTTACAGGAGTATGTATATAATTATAATACATATAATTACAGTCATGAGATTCTGATTTACCTATTTTATGTTTGACATTTCACTTTTTTTTTTTTTTTTTGTTCGCAGCTTTTTGCATATCTAAATTTGCTAATTTGAAATCTATAAAATCTTTTTTTAAAACTATTACATGCAAACGTACATTTTTTAATACATACCTTATTTTTCCGCACTGGCGATTTCAGTACAAACGCGTGCGACCTTATAACACGAATTTTGTTCTAATCCCTTCACGGATAATTGTAGACTAAGAAAACTACAAATAAAAGCTCATGTATAATACAGATTTTTTAAAAAGGTTTCAGTTCCACCTGCTTGGTGAATCTTCTAGCCTCATATCGCCGAAGTCTGGATAGGAGTTTTCTTTTCGATTATGTAGGGAGTGCGAAACAATTTACACGTGACCGGTTTTCCGTAGCAAAGGCAACGTACTCATTCTGTCGAGCAGGAGAGCACAATAAAAAGAATAGAAGAGGATTCATCTCTTTAACGTTGGTATGTCATGCAGACGTGTCCATTCACAAGCCTGGTGAAATGCGGTTATTAAATACAAGGAAGATTGACAATCGGAAGTTAAACAAATAACGTGCGTGGAAGCTATACACTGGTGTGCAAAAATTAAGGACGAGACGGTTTTTTCAATATAACTATGTACAAAAGCTTTCCAAATCAACACATTTAATACCGTAAGATCCCCAATGCGTAAGGACATGAGTAATGTAAGCAACACTTACTAAAAGAGAAATCAGAGGGATAAAAAGAAGCTTTATTGAAAAAGTAGCATGGAGCGCAATGCGACTGAAGGCCGAAACATCCCTGTGATGGGTGTCCAGCAAGAAACATCCGGTCTTTAATAGGGGATATGATCTCCCCTGACTGCTAGGCAGGTTTCACAGCGTCTGCCCATGCTGAGAATGAGGGTGTCAATGAGTTGTTGAGGCAATGCTGCCCATTCGTCTTGCAGCGCCAATCGAAGCTCCGGAATCGTTACTGGTGGTAAGGTACGAGCTGCCAAGCGTCTGCCTAGAAAATCCCATACATGCTCGATGGGATTGAGATCCGGAGATCGTGCCGGCCAATCCATACGTTCAATATCCTCACTCTCTAAGAGCTGTTCGGCAGCTACTGTGCGATGACATGGTGCATTGTCGTCCATGAAAAGGAACTGCGGACCCATAGCGCCTCTAAAAAGACGCACATATGGAAGAAGAATCTCGTTACAATAACGGGTCCCGTTGACTGAACCTGCGTCGAAAATGTGAAGGTCTGTACGACTACCAAGCATGATGCCTCCCCAAACGAGAACACCTCCATACCTGTCCCTTTCAATGATGTTTGAGGGATGATTGCGGCTTCCCCGCTCTCTCCAGATGAGTATGCGATGAGAATCGCTACTCAGACTGAATCTGCTCTCATCTGTAAAGAGTACTCGTGCCCATTCATTGTCTCTCCAATTCCGGTGTTCCCGGCACCACAGAGAACGCCTTCTCCGATGGGCAGGCGTTAGAGGTACACACCGTACAGGGCGTCGTGCAAACAGACCACCACCGTGCAGTCTTCTGGCCACGGTAAAACGCGATATCGGTCGTCCAGTCGCCTGTGTCGTGTGTCTAGCGATTTCTCCCGCTGTCTGCCGCTTGTCTCTTCTGGCCTGTAAGGCAATATACCGGTCATCTGCGGGTGTGGTTCCTCGTGGACGACCACTACTAAACCCCCGGATAGCTGTTCCTGTAGTTTGAAATTGTCTCCAAAGTCGTGAAACGATGCTGTGAGCAATTCCGAACTCTGCAGTCACACTTGTCACACAGCGGCCTTCCTCCAACTTCCCAATGATTCAACCTCGGGTAAAAGCATCCAGATGTCGTCTAACAGATTGATTATTCGCCATTTCTCGCTGAGGCAGCAACTCGGTGTGATTTTAACTGCTATACGGCGTGCAATCTCTTTGCCAGAAATACTGATCTTACACCGACAACATGCTTTATACTACTCGGACACTCCCCCATTACGTCTACCTACATATCTGCGCATGTGCTACCGTACATCACTTTACTTAATCTCCTGATTGGTCTTTCTGTCCGCTCTGCCTCTTCGTTCAGCTGATATGCTAATTTTTCGACTTCGTCCTTAATTTTTGCACACCAGTGTATGATAACTATACACAAAACAATCAGTGAGATCACCAGCGGACTGCTCCTCGAAAGCAAATGTAAGCGCTTGTATGGCCGAATGAGTTACATTTTTTAGAGTGCGGCCCAATGACAATATAAACTGAAGTTTATCAGCAATGGATACCAGCAGAGAATGGCAAAGGACATCAAAACTAAAGGTTTTAATTAGTAGCATGTTCTTATATATAACAATAAAATAGTTAATCAATACTAATCAAATCTGTTTGACTCATCAGTCTGAATTCAGACCTTTAGAAGCCGTGAGCAGTTAAAAGATGTTTCCTCCACATGACCCATTCCTACCCTCTCGATCTTGCTAGCTGCATTAGATATTCTATGGTAAAACCAGCAATGATAAATTTTGTGGTGCCCCCCCCTTTCCTTGATGCTCTAAAAGAACGTGTTAATTTGTTAACGGTTCATTCAGCTCCGACATTAATAAATAATTACAGTAAAATTCCCATAACCGTATAAACAATCTGCGTACGCTTTAAATTGAATAAATGAGTCTGAAAATTTGTGTTTTTGTTAAATGAAATTAATAATTTTTATTAGATAATAGGATCGCGATAAAGTTGATTTAAAACAAGATTAAAATTTACATTTTAAATTTTGTTTTAAATAATTCTTTTCACCACCTCATTATTTAGAAATAAATATCCATTCAATACGGTAATTAAATGATATAATGATACACTTTAAACATATATAGTGCCAAAATAATGCGCAGCGAAACAAATAACAAAGCGATGACTTTCAAATACCTACTTTCATTAAGGATAGTGTATCACTTAAAATTCGCATGAAGCATTCCTAAAAGTGACTGGTACATGGTTAAATACATTACGCATCCCACTAAAGATATAAACATAAATTAACATTTATAATTAATTTTTAATTAATATTTAAAGGTACATAATATAAATGCATCGCCAAGTTTTTCTTAACATACGTATAATAACTGTTAAAATTATTTAAAAAACAGCAGTATATTTAAGCTGACAATATCATTTCAAATTTCAAACAGCTAAAAATTGCAATGATATTTAATGTCATATACTTAAATGAGAAGCAAACTGAGAAAGTTTTTAACAGTTTAAAAAACAAAAGTGAAGACTAAACTGGATTCACGAAAATGTAAAATGGTTCAACATTTGACAATTAAGAATTTCAAAGCCTCCTGTAGTGTGTGTAAAGACGGCAAACTTATTTTATACTGCAGGAAAATATCGCAGAACTATTCACATCGCTTTAACAGAAGTCTCAGCAATAAAAATAATCTACAGCGTATTCTCCCAACAGCGTGCTGGGATTTTTCTAGCAACTAAATCAAACACGATTGCGTTGCTAAACGTACTGGAGAGGAAAAGGGCGTTAAACCAACAAATTGTTCTAAAAAATATAGAAATCGCAAAGATAAAGATAGATAACTATTTTCTGGATAAAAATGCACTCCCCCCATCTTTTTGCTGGCTCTTTAAGCTCCATGAAGTTCAATGAAGTGATACAACACTTGAAGGTTAAAACTGTGGAATAATTTCATAATTTACTTTCGCTTTCGGAACAAGCGAAGGCCATTTCAATGTTTCAACACATTCACGGTTCTTAGACAATCATGCTTGCTTGCAGCATAATTAGTACAAGAAATATTAATCTTACCTCATTTCTGCATATTTCTGAGGAACAGAATTATAACTTCGAGGGAAAAATAATATTAAAAATCGTTATAATTAATAGTTCGTGGAAGGTGCGTAGAGGTATTGATATTGACGATATCTTCTGTTAATTAATATAATTAAAATATTATTTCTGACTGTCTCTTGCACAATATTTACTCAGTTAAAACAGTCTGCCTAGTAACTAAGAGAAAAAAATTCTTCAAAACAGGATTAAATCAACAAAAGCGTGATTTAAAAAAAAAAAAAAAAAAAAAAAAAAAGAAGAAGAAGAAGAAGAGAGAGCATGTATTTTATTTTATTTTTTTTAAAGGGGGAAAAATTCTTTATGAACGAGACCCGACTGAAACAAAGCAAATTTTTATAATCAGACTTAGTGATCTAGGATTTAGTCTGCGGATACTGAAATCAAATTTAGTGAATCAGTTGTTTTGTCCCCCGCTTACACTCTGCACTCAAAATTACAACATTTAAAAATTCCATGTTAAAAATATATATATAGTTTATTTTAGGTTTTACATGCATATTTCGTGTTGGGGAAGTTTCCTGTAAGCAAGAGTTTCTAATTACTTTGGTTTTCTACTCTTAATTGAATTTTAATTAGTTTAATTAATTTTAACTCTAGCCATTTACTTGCTATTTTCTCAAAATTCCACTGTTTAAATCCCCCCCTTTTTTTGTAATCCACAACATTTAATTTTGCTTTTGGTTTTGAATTTTAATTTCACCCTTGCCTATATGGATGACGAAACACGAATTGAGTAATTGAAGAGTTAGGTTTGGGGGCAACTTCCCCTTGATAAGTCTGTATCCTGCCTGCTCAACAATTATTCACTTATGATATTTTTAGTAATAATAAATTTAATTTTTTTGGAATAATATATTTTTTCATGGTTTTAGATAAGTACAATTAATTTACATATACTCTTAGAATTTGAATGATATTGTAAATTAGTTCGCAGCAATAATTATTTTTATTTCTTTGCAATTAATATTAATTAAATTTTAAATTTAATTTTATATTTGCTGTTTACGAATAGAGAATTTCATATTTGCTTTATACGAATAGAGAATATTATATATATATAATATATCCCATCATCAAAAACGTATATTAGAAAAAAAAAAAAAAAAAAATCATACCTTTGTTTGTTCATTTTTTAATGACTGAAGTTCACTGTGACTTTTTTCATTTTGCTCAAATTCAGTTGAAACGAAAAGGAAGCTGTTGCTGAAACAAAGTCTTCCATTTGGCTTCCAAATTACAACAATATATCGTATAACAATGCAATAAAATAAACTATTTTAAAACAATATTAATTTTTTAAAATTACTCGTGTTTTTATACTCTTCATTATATCAATTTCCATATAAATGGGAAAAAAATATTTCAGCTTTTAGACACATATTTTCAAATCATTCTGAAACAACTAAAAAAATTCCATTTATATTTTTACTATTTTTAAATAAAAATGCTTCATCATTTAATGATTAGCTATAATCTTTCGTTTTACATTTCTATTTTGCAAATTTTTTAACGAGATATTAATAATAACCAACACCAAATCACCATTAACTTGTTAAAGCCGAAATCTGAAGGATAAACAATGTTTACTTAAAGTTTTACTTAAAGTTATTATTTAAGTTATTATTTGATGAGAATTCTACAGCAGTATTTCTGCTAAATTATTTTTTGATATTTAACATGATCCTTGCAAAAACTACATATACTGTGAAATCTTCCACGATGAGCACCAACTGTTCTACAAGATTTTGATCGTGGATTTGGTCGCATTAGTGAGGTGACGCTCAATACCGATATTTGTTTATATTCTAAGAAATAATGGTTATTTTTAGAAGCAGTCACCAGTAGGAAATGTTTCAAGGAAACTTTCGTGGTATGTATATATCTATATAACAGAATTCCAAATCTCCGGACTAAAACGAAATTCATCCGAATAAATGGGTTGTTTTAATTATAGCAAAAAAACAAAAAAATGTAATTACTGTAATACTGATGGAATCTCATTTTTCTACTATATACCGAATTTGGTTCCAAAAGAAAAAAAAGTCACATAGTTATAAAAAGATATTTTTATTATCGCATAGCAATGCAGCTGAATCTATTTTTGGAAAAGAAGGATAGCTAAGCTATATAACTGATGGAGGAGAACAATATGACTGTGTTCAGCAAGTAATTACTTTTCCATTAATGTTTACAGACTAATGACTTAGCCAAATTTATACTGTAGACATTCATCTAAATTAATTTAGTAATTACTTAAAATATATACATACACATCGGATTTTTATTTCTAAATCAACAGGAAAATCTAAAATATGCAAAACAAAATAGTAGCGACACGCCTAATCTAACTTAAGCTTAAAAAGAACAACAAACAGCGACCCGGATAATTGGATCTCCAATCAGTTTGGAGAGTTAGGGTTCTACTTCACGCAATAAGAATGGTTAAAAGAAACAGGAAGTGAAAACCGCTATGGCAGGCAAATAATATTAATTTTGAGAAAATCATGCACGAAGTAGCATTACTTCCTCTTCCATTTCCCCCCGTCAGAGTACGCTATGAGCACATCTTCCTCCCAGAAAAAAAGTTTTTTTTAAAAAAAATGAGGTTAACATGATTTTCAGCTTAAATGGAGAGAGATGACCAATGACTACAACGCAATATATATGATATAGCGAAGGGTTAAGTGTGAGTCCGCAGTACCGGATTGATGTACAAACTATAGCTTAGGGACTCCTCCGAAAGTTGTTCCGTATTCCATATAAAAAAATTGCCCCATATCCCTTACAATTGGCCCCATATCTCAAATAGTTTAGGGCCTTATCAAGTCTTCAGTCCTGTGAGTTAGTAACGTACGTTTCAATTATTCCAATTGATCAATTCCGAAATGAATATATTTCAGACATTTTCCTGCAAAATCAGATATTTTAGGTTAGCGATTACAAACAGGACTGTGTAACAAAGGTGAAATAACAATATTTTCTATTTTATTTTACTTTCACACCAATAACATAAAACACATTTTAAAAAAGTTTTAAAAGAAACATCATTCTTTTAAAAGACTACTCTGAACAGTACATTAGAAATAAAATAATAGTGTCTTAAATTATTAGAAACAACACGTTTGAATGATATAATAAACAAATAAATAAAAATTTCTTCTACAAAAAAGTTTCTGCATACATTACACCCATATACATACATGTATGCCTTAAAATGTGTGTCCTATGGTTTGCGGAAATTCGCTTAACGCCATTTTACACATTTTTACAATGATTTGTATTAGTACCTATTTTCGCCGTCTAAAAAAAAATTCAGATATTTTAGAACTTATTATACTTGTCAGCAATAATAATAGAATATATGGCAAAATTCTGGTAAAAGCACGCAAATTTATCGCGCACTTAATGTTTTACGTGCCAACGAATAACCGCATGATAGAAGGCAAAATGCGAAGAAGAAATGAATGAAATAAATATATTACAGTCTAGCATATTGCCATATTTTAAGCTTTTCAGAACATCCCCAGTTGATGAGAATCCTCGACCTTCTACATCGAAGCAAATACAAAAAGTGCTAAGTAGATGTAGGGACCTGACGAACACGAAACTGGATTCCTCTTTCCCTCTCTCATTTAATAAGGATCTCAGATGACTCAGCCTATACCATCAATCATCACAATTACTAAGCAGACCTACGTCGATTTTGGATGGTGCAATTACATTGCATAGAACGTTATTTTTGCTTTCTACAAACTGTATATTTATTATAGCATTTTTTACTTTTATTACATGTTAGCATTAATTTAAGTTTTACGCATTTAATGACATTTGGGAGAAGTCTTGAAACAACTAAAAGCTGGTCTCTCATATAAATTAATTGTTCTCTTTACGTCACACGGGCTTACGAAAATTTTTCAAGAATGAGATATTCTTGGCAAAATGTTCAACTGCCTATTTGCTTGTAGGACAGACACTTCACCGAAGACTTGCAAAGACTCCTAGGAATTTTAGTAAGTGCGCCTGCCCTCATCGGGATCCAAAGAAAAACTTTCCCGAGATAATTTTCTTTAATATCTATTTTTTATTTATTTATTTATTTTTGAGAGGCTGAGCTTTCATTTATATTATACATACGAAAACCATGAAAACCTTACACAGCTAGCTCATTTAACCATCGGGAATAAAAAAGAGGGCGAAAATAAGTGTTTTAAATAACGTAAGTGTAGCGAATTGCAGGGGTTCGATCATCTTATCTACTAGGCCAGTATAAAATTTACGTAAAATTGAAACATATGGTTATATTTGTATGCATTCGTACCAGAGTTAGTACTGTATTTTGGGGGGATAACTTAAAATTTTAAACAGAAATTAATCTGTCTTAAATTTTATAAAAAAAATTATCTGAAACTTACTTTTAGGATTAATAAAATTGTTAATGGATGGAAAAGAAAGATTGATGAAAAGTATTTAACCAAAGCCCCAATCATCAACAGCATCAATATACCGGCTACCAACAGTTGAATTAATTGTTAACTGTTTATCTTCGAATTATTCAGCATACATCTGGAGAGCATGATGAAGTCTTCAGCCTCATTAATATATTAAATGAGAAATTATAATAAAAAACACCCAAGTGATGGAGGGGTAGGAAGGTTGACGTTCCAAGACTGAAAACGTCCAGTTGCTGTCTTGCATTCCAGATGGTTATCTGTTTCGTGATTTTCAGCGGCGGCTCAATGTGCAGTTTTCGACTGCTTGCCGTAGAACATTGACCATGCACAATATTGATCTGTTATCGTAATTTTGCCCCTAAGGATAAATTAATGGTTGGTGATAACATTTAATGAGCATCTTTGGAGCACAGATGAGCATTACAGCACTTTCTGAAACTTCGCTTATCCTCAGCCGTTGAGCTGATTGCTTATGACTGTCAAAATTTATATGCCTGCTATCAGCTGAAAGAATAGTGCACTCCGAAAACCTTGTCTTTTATCAGATTAGTAAGTTTTGGTAATACATGTCTATCTTTTTTACCGTACTTATTGCTAAGTTGCTAGGAAACAGTTTATAATGGACATTCAACTTTTGCAGAACATACAGGGTTCAGCATGGATACGATTCAACAAATCTTTTAATTCAGCGAGATCAACAAATGAGAAAGGCCGCACAAGGTTAATTTTGGATACGCGTATCGTGTGATCTAAACTTTGACCACCCCCTCCAAGTGTTTCATTTTATAACTATTCTCTACCAAAAACTATAGACACCCAGACGGACGGGATAGTGGTTAATGACATTGACTACCGTACCAAACAGACTGGGTTCGAATACCAGAGAAGCATGAGTGTTTGTAGGCATATGGTGTCTGTGTGGCAAGGGAGCACTCAAAATACACGGAGAGCCGAAATCCCCTTAAGAGATTGGTGATATACGAGAAGAGGGGGGGAGGAGCAATCTTCCACTACTGAAGTTAAATACTGGGACCGGAAGCTTAATAATTTAGCTAGGTACAGCAATACTTCATTTACCTATCGTACTACAGAAGTGCTGGTATAGCTTGTACCCTATACCAGAAACTATATTAATATTTCTGCGTGCAAGATTCCCAACTGTCAGTTTTTAAAAGAAAGACGCTTCAGTTAACTTATTTCATACCTTAGTAGACGATTTTACCATATATGTTCACGAAGGTCAAAAGCTAAAGCTGCTAGTAGAGTACCCCCACATGCATTCTGTATAGCATTCATCTAATTCGCAAGCATCTTGTATCATAAAAAATCTACACCTGCGGGTCTAGCTCTCAGTGAACTAATTAATCGTACATTTATTGTCCATTTGCAACAAGTGAATGTTGTATTGGACCGAGAACAAAAATTATTTTAATTCTTTTTCACTTAAATAATTAAATTGATTACATTCATTATTAATTTTAAGTAAATTTCATCTCCTCTC
This sequence comes from Stegodyphus dumicola, assembly GCF_044657685.1. Classification (NCBI taxonomy): domain Eukaryota; kingdom Metazoa; phylum Arthropoda; class Arachnida; order Araneae; family Eresidae; genus Stegodyphus; species Stegodyphus dumicola. Next base: position 113,002,531 of record NC_140772.1, on the reverse strand, counting down.
GAATTTATAAGTAAAGGGAAAAAATTAATTAAAACAAAATCTGAAAAGCTGTCAGATTTTATATTACGCACAAACAGTCCCCCCCCCCCATTTACAGACACATACACGTTTCGAGAGCATTTGGGCTAGCGCCATCTTTGTGCTAAAAATATTTAAAAATAGCATATCTTTAGAATTTCCGATAGACAGTCTTGCGCGCTGGAGATAAATGTTTTCTTCTCTATAGTGTTGCCACTGCTTGCTTTGAAATCGTTTAGTTTTTTAATAAAAAATTCGTCAAAGTTTTATAAAATATGAAATAGGCAATAAATCAAATTCCAAATTCGGGCTTCCAGGTGCTCATGTTCGGGTGGAGGATTACGTTATTCAAAATTTGATGACTCTAGGTACCGTTATCACAATGCGAGAAACATACATACATTGATGCAGATTCTTCATTAGTTTCTTTAAATACAGGGCGATAATATTTGGTGGCAACAATTTGAAAAGTGATGCATTCAAGTGATTCAACGCAAAATGCAGTTTCGAGAGTAACTGCCCTTCTGGGCTAACACCCTTTTGAGCTAAAAATGATGCAAGCATTTAATATTGTTAATTATTTTTATATGATTAAATCAATTAACTCATTCTATACGTACGTACATATAATTCAGTTGAAAATTATAATAAATAATTTCAATTTTCTAAAACTAGTAGTAAACTATAAAAACAAATATTTCAAATTATTCAATTCCTCAATAATTGATGATATTAAACGTAAAAATTGTATTTTATTCATTAATAAGTAAAACAAAGTTAACAAATTAAAGATGCCCAGCGCCTGAGAAATTTTTTCAAGGTTTCTCACAATCACGAATGATTCTTAGATATATTTGTATCTGCATTATTGCCAATTTAGCTATAGTTGGGTGTAATAGTTGGGTGTATAGTTGGGTGACCTTACAAAAACCAGTCAGACAAGTACTGTCGGAATTCATAATCTGTGCGGCTGATTATAACAAAAGAACCTGCTGCATGTATAAAGAAAGAGGGGGGAAAATGAATTTTAAAAGGAAAAAGACTTTGCAATTTGTTGAGACAGTGATTAACTATTAATTAAACGAAAATTATCGATCAAAATTTTCCAGTGCAAAACAAGAAAAAAAAAAAAAAAAAAAAAAAAAAACACAATTTGTAACATGATGCAAAATGTGCGAAAAACATACTCTCGTATTTGTACCTACGTATACAGAAACATACATGTTACGATAAAGAAACTCTCCAATTATTTTTGGGCATATGACATAGTTCTAAATGTTGAACTTTCTTTCATATAAACTTTGGTCTGAAACTTGAAAATCACTGTATAGTTGTTCAGGTCTTTATGAACAAATATTATTTCTAACTCCATCTGAATTATTATACTGGAATACTTAACATGGTTTAAAAAAAATCGTAACAACTGTAACATTCTGTAATTTATATCTCGTAGCATTAATTGTCATAATTTACTTGTAACTATGTTTATTACTTACAATATATTATATGAACGCTTACAGTTATAGCCTATATCTATTTAAGCATCAGTATTTAAACACTACTGTGAAATTTGTTAATTTATGAAGAATAAACATCTCTTAAATCTGAATCTCTTTTTCACAACGATAACTGGCATATCATGCAAGAAAATACAGACCCTTTGTATGCTGAATGCATTCGCCACATAACTGTATTTTTAGTAGAAGTAAAATTTTCATGTGCTTTAAATCCGTTACAGTTTAACTACTCTAATACTACTATTCAGTTCCTTGTTTTGCGGATATTTGTGCTTACACGTCAAAAGCATGGTTGACAAGATTTTACTTTTGTTGCCTCATCAACATGAATCATTACATCCTAACCGACACATCCTTCAATTCTTTTTTCAGCTACCCTGCTCCTACTTCTGTTTCATTCTTGATCACTACCAATAGACAATTATACTGAAAATTCGCTTACACTGATTTTATCATAATACCTTTAAAAAATTAGTGATGCCTTTACATTTACTAATATTAAAAAAAAATTGTTGCAAGAAATTTTTGTTCGTATAATTTTTTTTGTAATAATTAAGAAAAAAAAATTGCAATTCAAATTAAAAATAAGACAACCATCTGCTTATTAACGTCACGTGGATAAGGCCGCCAAACATTGGTAATGGCGGTCACTTCGCGTTCGATTTCAGTGAATGAACTAGTTGCACAGTAAGCAAATAATTTTGTACAGAATTATACACAGTTGGTTTAATTCTTATTTTAAGAAGAAGACTTTTTATATCAGAATTTTTTACATCAGAATATTTTTTATATCATAATTTTTTTTTATATTTTATATCAGAATAAATTTCTCCTAAATATCCAGAAAATCTGACGGTAACTTATATATACAACATGACAGGATTTAATATGGTACCTTTAAATTCAAGCTTTTTAAAACTGTTTTTATACGCACTTGTCAAAATCCAAAGCTGTTATAAGTACCATGTAAAAAAACACCCTGTAGTATATCCCTTGCAAGCTGTCGATACTGATTCATAAAGAAATTATGCAGTATTGCGTAATCGTGAAAAGTAACAACAAAGATTTCAAAATTATGGGGGGGGGGGAGGAGGCCTTTTCTTGCATAAATGAAATGGTTTAGCATACATTTATAAATGCTATGCTTTTTGCAACACTGGGGAGGTATTTCTTAAACATTCACAAACACATATACAATAAAAAAAGGATAACTTTTGTTTGATGCCAAATCATAACTATGATGAAAATTAAAGGCATCACGGCGTCCTTCAAATCAAACTGAAACGGAAAGAAAAAGTAGAAAAATTACACTTAACTTAAAACCATAAATATGTGATAAAATCTAAAGGGATTAAATATCAATATTTTTTTACAGAACGTTGTCATACAAAAGAAAATCAATATTACAATCCTAAAGCAAAAATATACATACGTTCCTTTTGCTTATTGGTAGCCATTCATAATGAATTATCCCTGCTATAAATGCATCGAATGAGCAGAAATAAAAATTTTAATCAATGGATATACGCTTTCGTACAATCAAGAAATCAGTGAACATCAAATTCCACTTTATAAATCTCTTATACATTAAAAAATTATTCGTCTAACTAATAATTTACTACAAACATGGGTAAAAAAATATGACAGGAAAAAATAAATAAATAAAAAAAGAGGCAGTAGCCTAATTAGGTTTCGAGTAATTACGGTAAGAAGATTCATTCGAATAATGAGAATAACTTACCTATCACGTTTGCACATGAGGCAAAATTCTGTCAGCACTTGATGAACTTGATGAGCAACATAAAATAATATTTTATTCCGAACTAAATTTTCCAATTTATGCAGGGTCACCTCGTCCTTCGCCAGCTTCCAGGCGTAGTCCAGCATCTCCTTCTTCCTAAACACCAACATCCATAACACATCGGTAGGAGATATTGTGTTACAATCACCATCGGCATGACGATGAACAATAGTAAATAAGTCACCTACTGGAGGACGGGACAAAAAGTTCGACAAATGGGACATAAGTACGCGTCGGGTTCTAACGACGTTCCGCCGCATTGACAGTTTTGGTGATGAGAGTAGCGTCCGCAACACGTCCTTAGCAAACGACGCGTAGGCCCCGACTGCGGTCGCAGTGCGGAGATCGAGGAAACTCAAAGGCCCGCTGCAGCGTAACGGCCGGGGGAAACGCATGGTTGCCGAAAAACTTGATGTGTCTTTCAAAATGCCGTTTTTAAATCCCTAATTCTCGTAGCAAAACAGAGCGCTAATTGCGTCAGCTACTATATTAATTGCTCGATTACAAAATAAATTTTAATCGAAAATGAAATACCTTTCTGAGTACCAGCTGAATAAACTGCGAGATAAAAGAATTTCAAATCATGGTGTTACCAATGGCTTAATATGGGAAACGGTTACCCAAAGTAAAACATTCCAATGCAGTTCAATATATTTCACTTGTTAAAAAAAAATCTATATTACAGCCCTATCAATATTTATATAAAAGCACAAGAAACAATAATTTATTAATTAATATGCTTTTTGTAGGGGGGGAACATCCCAAACCTATCTATTTATGAATTTAAGAGCGCTGCTAAAGAAAGATGTGCTAAAGACTAGAACCAATTTTATTCATATCAGCTCAAAATACTAAGAAAAAATGATCGACATCCGATCTTTGCTTCAGCATCAGACAGAAATATCACGCCACTGCCGATCTTTCGATTGATGCGTGGAGGAATAAAACAAACTTTATCCACATCAGCTTGGTGCTAACGGACAGAAATCAGTAACTCATAGGAATAATGGGATGGGTGAAAAAAAAAATGCAACGAACATCTCTTGCATCACAATAATAAGATAAGAGGCACTGTTTCACCCCATAATCTGGGATGATTCATAGAAACAGCAAATACCGCCGGATATGAATTATTCGTGTAGGAGAAGGTAATGGAAGTACGAAGGTTGGTGACAGAATTCGTAATATGATAAAAATATATCACAAAATTCGGCACCTGTATCATTTTTTTTTTTTTTTTTTTATCTGTCACCCTTTTTTGTGGGAAATATTAAATTATTTGATGATAACAAAATGCTAAAATTAAATATGCAACTGGTTGCTACGAAGCGGTTACTTTCATAGCGAGGAATTAAAAGTTTAATTATGTTCAACCAGTTGACATAGACAACCAAATGAGCAGGCCCTTCGATTACATGGAACAGTAAAATACTACACAAACAAGACTGCTGAAGGAGTTTTCTTAAAGCTTCTTTAACCTCGCCCTCTACGTATACTGGGTGTTGTTACAAGTGCATTGTCAAATTTATTGCTTACTGCTAAATTAGAGGGATTCATCCATGTGCTCTACATTTTTCCATTTTTACTTTTTCTCCCATTCTTCGTGATCGAAGTACGTAACATATATTCCTACTCCCCACTATATTATTACCTTCTTACCAATCAATGGCCAAGTATAAAGAAAAGCCAAAAAATATAGTAGCCCATCGCGAACTTGGCTTTCCGTGACTGAATGCAACTGTATTAAATGTTTGTTATTTTTCTCTCCAAGTATCTTAAAGACAAGATTCAAAACGTTCGCCTATAACACAGCTCTCGAGATCAATGCTATAGTAAAGTAACCTAATCTAAACTATTTTCCTTTACTATATTTTAGAATTTTGAGAACTTAAAACGCTACCATTACGCCGTTGGAGAACCTGTATCTTTCATACTGTAGCAAACAGTTGCTGAACACAAAGTAGCAATTTTCTTAATTCTGCCTATTTTATCAATGCATATTAATTAGTTTCTGCCCCTTCGATTGAACAAAACTTTTATGGTTAAAACATTTTCTTACTATAAAAATGTTTAAATGTCAAAGGTTAGTGCCACCGTAACTTTTTAAACGGTTTTAATATAAATGAATTAAAAGGGAGACGATTTCAATTTCTAAGTAAACTTTGAAGTTTAATACATTTATAAAATTTCATGCCGTTTAATGAGTAATAATAAGCATACAGCTACAGGAAGAAGTGGGCAGGAAATCATAATCTCACGATTCGTCGTGCAGGTGTAGTGCCAGTTTTAATGGAGAGCATCCCAGAGAGCAGGTGTAGTGCCAGTTTTAATGGAGAGTCGTGCAGGTGTAGTGCCAGTTTTAATGGAGACCATCCCATCCTTCATCCCCTTTTTCTGCCACCAAACCACGCAAAAGGGTTTTCAGCTCGCTAGCATTTTAAGTCCCCCCATGCCATTCAGATACTAACAAACATCCATTCCTTCTCCAGGATTCGAAGCCAGGCCTAACGATACAGCAGCCAAATTTGCCAGCCACTATAACCGATCAGGGCAGTACTAACAGCAAGTAAAAGTTTAAATTATAGAAACGAATGATATGATTACAAAATTTATGTTACAGCACATTTCATTTTTTATTACTCTACTTAAATTTAAAAGTGCGTAAGATGAATACGATACACTTTGCAACCAATATCAGCTACCACAAAATGCTAACAAAGAGTTATATTCGCTGAAAATTATCTCTGAAACAAATATGGTCACAAAATAAGACGTTCTGAATGGCCTATCCTTGAAACAATTTACAACTCACATTTATGATGAAATAATAGCTTGTAACCTTTTACTCTAAATAAATACATCGATATTATAAGCCGAAATACATGAATACGAAAGATAATAAATCCAACGAATCAAACCACAGACGGCGAACTTACACAATAAAGCAAAATTTCATATTAATATTTGGTTCACTGACAGAAACCAGATCGGCTTAATGAAGCTTTTCAAGCAGTTTTCAAGGTTAATAGAAGTGGACTGGATTATTTGAATTACGGCAAAGGACTCGTCGGGTATCTTACTAAGGAAAGCTATGCATTCGTGGAAGATGTTTTAAAATAAACTGGCTTATCTTCAAATTACACATGGAGAAAACGATGCAAGCCTGTTCGTCAGGAGTTTAACTTGGGTCGAACTACCAGTGTTCAGCGACTTTACTGATTGGCCTCTAGCGGGCATAAGATTGACTGGTTTGCATTTCCTTCTTTAATAGTGCATAATCACAGCGACAAGATGTGGAATTCAAAAAACCTATTAAACTTTTGAAAATTAATTAATTTTATTTTAAAAGTTAACAAATACTGCATACATATATTACACATAAGAGAAAAAAAAAGTTTACTTATATTCTTCTACATATTAGGGAAAAATACGGGATTCAATGCTTCCTACTTGTAAAAACCATTTATTAAAAATGCTCAATTATGATCTGCAGTACGGGTATCGTGGATATAATGAAACTGAATTTGGAGATGCTTACAAAAATCAGTTACAATCACGTGACCCAATATTACTGAAACACGTTCTCGTCTCTAAACATTTTCCTCTATGACAGACAGAGAAACAGCACAGCTCAAGAAAACAATAGCTATCGAAATTACTTTGCCCTTCACTGAAATGCATAAGTTTTTTTTTCCAGTCAATATTTAAGAATTATAAAAGGCAAATTATTGCTTATGAAACAAAAGTAAGACTATTTTGCTTCCAATTAGACTACCATCTAAATGGTTTTCCAAATCGCTTTTTTTTTTGCTTTTGATTTGCGTTTTAAACTCCGCCCAGAACTGCTCATTTTCAACATTTAATCAGGAATATATATATATATGTGTGTGTGTATAATTTATTTACTAAAGAAATATTGATTATATTAGCTCCTAAGATTAATTCTAAAAAGAGTGAATCTATAGTTAGTAAGTTTAATTCCGAAAATTATTTTAAAGTAACTTGAATGTAAATTGTTAAAAATGTTTAACGGGGACTTGAATTAAATCATGAATAACAAAATTTAAATTGTAAAAAGAAATTAAATTAAAAGCAAGTAATTAAATTAAAAGCAAGTAATCATTGCCATTGATCGGAAATTAGTTGACTTTTCAAGGGGAACAAACTAACTCCCGTTCAATGAACAATAATTAAGAAATAAATACGAAGGTGTTTCGTCCTTTACTCAAGTAATAAGACGATGCCAAGCTGGCAATTTAAGTTAGGCCAAATATTTCCGTGGATTGAAGGGATCAAAAACCAATGCAGAGCACCTATATAATTGGTTTTATTTAATTTTTTTTTATCACTGATACTTATTTGTGAAACATACAAACGTTAACGTTATCAACGAGATTTTACATTATCTTTTGATTGAAGGAAACATTAGAATTTTGCTTTAATAAAACTATCGAAAATTTCATTACAGCAATAAATGATAGAGAAAAATTGGTGTTACTTTTCTTTATTTCATATAAAGCACGAAACAAATATAACACATCTAATGTATTATAAAAAAAGCTGATGAAATTTGGTAATGCATTCTCTAAACAAAACTTTTAATACAGTTTTATGAGTTAACTGCTAGATAATACTAAGTATGAAAATATCGAGCACAGGCGCAGGAAACCTCTGAGCATTTCGAGATAATCTAAAACATATCCCCCCCGGGGGAACTCAGAATTGTTCCACAGAATGCTATTCACAGAACAGGAACCTAGATCATATTCCCACGAAATTCCTACAGCCTTTTCATAAAAATTATGCCTTGCTAATATATGATTTTGTTTAAAATTAATAAAAACAGGCCTGTGTTCCAACTATCTGTCAAGTTTAAAATTATTTGGAGTTTTTATTTTTAGATTTGATTAATTCAACGCTGTTTTGCACAACTTATTTAATTAGCATTTAAATGAAGTTATTTATTATAATAATCACCTAAAGACAGCCTTTCTTAAGAATGAAGTCTTCTCGAATGATTTTTTAAGGAACACTGATTAATTTTCACGTTACCAATAGGAAAAGAATGAAACTTTGCAGCTAGCTCGCTCAATCGTTCGGGGAACGAATTGTTTAATAATCTTAGATACTTGGACATCGGTGAGCAGCTAGTATTTAAATTCGCAAGAAAAAAAAATATTCTCTTTAAATGCTCCTATCTGCTCAAATATTCAATCTTTTAAAATTTCCATTTAGCGTTTCTCTTGAATCTCATCATGTTTTATTTAAGTTTTGTTATATTTGAGCGAAAACTCAGCATGGTACAAGTAAAAAAAAAAAAAAGACGAGGGAGCAAAATTGGAATTGTTCAAAGTATTTCGGTCCTCTAAATGTACTCGTTACTGAATTTTTACTGATAAGTGAGAATTCAATTTACACGGCAATTCCTAGGGTATTTCTCTGAAAATTCGAAAAAATAAGGAAGTATTGTTAATTATCCAGAATCAGTACACACTTTCCAAATGTTTATTGATGGCTTGTAAACCACTGATGACTGGTTGTCTGGGTTAGGAAAAATTCCTTTGCTAATTTAATCTGATAGTATATATAGCAGAGAAGTTATGTTAAAGGATTTTGGTTGTTGATTTCGGCGAACTACTAAACGACTGCTTGTCTTATAGTTTGTTACTTTAGAACAGACACTTGGATGTGATTTTTTTTCTTCTTCCTAAAACCCTGACTCATAATTACAGGAACGACTGCTGTGGAAAAAAGGCCGAATCCTGTAATTTGCTAAAATTTCCCTAATTCTAACCCAATCCCCAGTTTTGATAAAAAGATTTAATATATATATATATATATATATATATATATATATATTCTTGCACGTGTAAGTTTTAGAAAAAGCGTGATCCTTACTTCTGCAATATAATGATTATTGCTTAGAAAATGACCCTCGCAAAAAGCAGATTTTTATAAAAGCAATTTAGTGAACAATTAATTGCAGGGTTATCGGGTTCCGTTGCGTTAACACTCTTTCTGTTTGCTTATTTTGCGAAAATTTAGTTTAGTCGACAGGTAAACAGATAATAACAAGAGAGTCAAGTGTCAGGCGAGTATCTGCAAGTAACATTGATTGCATCTGTTTGTCAAGCTTCTTTTTTAAAGTACTTGAGCAATAAAAAATAGAAGTCATTGTATGTAGAAGATACATAAATTCTCAATAACTATTACCACTTCGCCTTCGCATGAGTTCATTTTAAACTTAGACCCTCTTCTTTGTTAAGTATAATATAATACTGTAGCAATGGTATTGAAAATTTTAAGCAGGTTTTTAATAAAAGTCATTATTATTTTATGAGTTGTTTAAAGTGAATTAAATTTAGTTACTAAAACAGCGCAATATATATATATTGGTTCACTCGAATTACTTTGAATTTTGTTAATTTTATGTTTATATTTAAACTGACATTTATTTTGCATAATTTCCTGAACGCAAATTTCGTAAAATTTTCATAACATTTTTACGAAGTTAAAAAATAAAATTCAATTCTCTATAACCCTTCCGTCGACCTACTTTATTTCTATAAAATATCTGAACCATGAATTATTCCCTCTTCAAGTTACTTCCTATTTGGAAGATCATAAAGCATTCCAGATGAGGTGTTAGAAAAAAAAATAAATAAATAAACCAAGAAACACACTTTAGAAACGGTTTTGGAATTGCAGGCTCTCAGGGCGTTGTCCGATTTTGAGCGATCGTCACAGGTGAGATGACAAATGCTTCCAACAAAAGCTTAAATGAAATGTTTTAGAACAAATTTCGGACAAACGAACTAAAAATCCCCTCCGGCAACCAAAAGAAGAAGGGGAAAAAATACAATTTCATCTTAAACATTCGCGAGCCAGTCATAAAATAAATTTTAAATAATATCTTTTTCATAATAATGCGGATTTAGGAAAACATTTCTTTCCTCTTTTATCTTGGTATACAAAGCTTCACGCATCGCAGCGGATAAATAATCCCTATATCCGCAAAGAATTAAGTACCATTTCTATGTCCATTTAAAAACAGAAAAGTTTTATTCATTTATTCACTGAATTCTTGTGAGAGATAAATGCTAAGGAAAAATCGCATAATTACAAGATAATACACAGCTTCAGAAGAACGGACTTCCTTCTAAAGACGCAAAGCTTATCAATCATGCAATATAGTCAGCGCATCGGACAAAAAAAATTAATATGCATCAAATGTTCACAAAAAGTCGCAAATACTTCCTTCTGCAGTCTAAAAATACATTTCTAAAAATTAAACGTCAACATTATGTACGAAAATGTGCAAACATTTTTTAATAAGCAGATTCGTAGTTTTCGCAGGCAGTATGTGTGAAAAGTTTTGTATGAATTCATTCATCCTCTTCCGTTTTATTCTTTATGCGTCGTTTCAGAAACTCCAACTGATGATTTCTGTATCCTTTTTCCCTATTTTCAATCTCTAAGCGAAAAGTCACCCAGAGACGGGGCTAGGCTTTTCACCATCTGGTAGTCTCTGCAGTTTCTAAATTCCCTTGCTCGGAGAATCCAAAATTTTGCCGGCCGCGCCGGTTACATTGGCTCTGGTGCCGACCTTAAAATTCATTGTTTAGAAACATTGAACTTTATTAATAATTCTGTTAATTTTCATTAATTTTGTATACGCGTTTATGCTAATATTTATGTCAACTTGTGATAATTATAATTACGTTAATTTCCTAACATTTAATTTTTAGTTCATATATTCACTTTTCTATTCTCCTGGCTTTCCGTGATACTAGAAAATATGTGCAAATGCTTAGCTGAAATTGACTGCGGTTTCACGCTTTCCTCGTGCTATTTTCCGACCACGATTAGCCACTTAGTATATAAAAGCTCAATATGAAGTTCTATATTAAGCATATTTCCAAGAATTTAGTGATCGGACAATTAATTAATAAATACTAGTGAGTCTCAGTTCAAAACTGAATGCAGTCTTGCAGCTCTCCAATTTTTGTGTTGCAAGTGAACATCATGCTGCGTATCACAAGTCGTCATCCAATAATATTTTTAATTACTACATGCGAATTTGTTTGTAAGATGTCTCCTGTCCCGTTTTCGTGCTCATGATAATTAACTTGATATTTGTGCAACCTGAAAGCTAAGCAGTTAAGCTGATAGTAGGATTATGAGTACAAAGTATGCCATAAAGTTCATGTTGCTTCATTTAGTAATTCACAATACGAGATTCTAAGTGAACTAACTATAAAAAAAGTGCTCATATCACCTAAAAAGCAATTTTAGATACAAATATTAGGCGAGTCTAAATTATAAGTCAATAAACAATAATCGTGGCATAGCGTAATTCTCGCCCGTCTCCATGCCAACAGAATAAAAGACAGGCATTTAAAATAAAAAGTAGCATTCCTTTGTACAAAATTTCAAGGATTAAAACTGTGAAAAACCGTAACTCGAAAATGACAATATTTATGTTCTTATGCTTTAATTATTTTGAAAAAATTTACCATACAGCATTACAAGTCAACATCCGCTGTTTCAAATGATTATGTTATGCAAAGGATAGGGAAGTGCAAGATGTCAGAATATGAAATAAGACGATTTTCAACAAAGATGAAACGGGTTTGTTTGGTTTATTTGATTATGGCAAAGCACTCGATGGCTATCCTCCACGTTACATATGGGGAAAATCACAAAAACGCCCATGCAGCCAGCCCGTTCGGGGGGATTTAAAACTGGAACCGAACTACCAGCGTTCAGCGACTTTACCGCTCGGCCGCTGGTGGCCCTACGACGAAACGGGATGCATTACACTAAAATATATTAATATAGACAATATCGTACTTTGTCAATCCTAAGGTTTTGAGCGGGCATAACCATGAATAATCATGATCAGGAAGGGTCTGCATTTGTGGTTATAGTAAAACCTTGGGCAAAAGTATGAGTTTGCCACAATGGGGTCATCCCCGTCCTAATCAAGATCACTAAAAAGAATGGAATCGAGGTTTATCATGTCTCATATTTTTATCATTTCATTATTATAAGAGGGCTTTGTTTGTTGCCTACGGATTTTAATGTCCTCACTTTCTAGACATTATAATATTAAATGTTCAAAACTTTCCGGGATTCGGACCTTAACTGTTAGGTGTACGGATAGCCTTCTGTGACCAACATAGAGTACCTGGCTCGATTTCAAATGCTATTAGGTTTTTAAATGAAGAAATGGCAGCTCATTGAAAATTCGGAGGCTGGTGGCAAAAAAAGCCAGTTGCACGCGACTGTCGTGATTTAACCATGTGTAACATGCATATCAGACAATATCGCTTAGAAAGTCTTTCTTTAACAGACAAATGTCACGTGCTTTAAGCATGAACAAAAATACATACGTGCAGCTCGGATAGGAGTATCTAGGGAAAAAGCTTAAAAGCGGCATTTCTCCTATGCTTGTATTCCTCCCCCTTTTTTATTTGGTATCACGTTTTTTAATTGGAGAAACATTTAATTGCGAATAACACAGATAACGAAACACGGCTGAAAATAATGTGAATACTTTCAACAAAGATGAAACGGAGAAAGGATAAATCAGGTCAACATCCAGTGAAATTTTAGGAGGAAATACAGTCTTTCGTCTCCTGAAAAGTAATATCCTGACAATCAGTTTCATCAAAGTTTCATTATTTGCCATAGAGTTTTTAAAATTAGATTCTCACAACAGAGGTACACATACAACTCTTCTCCTTGCGGCAAGAAAACGGTAATACTTTTACAGTATAAAAGAGCTTTTAACGGTTAGAAAGGTAGATTTTCAAGCACTTTAGCCAGCGGCTAGAAAAATAAAACCTTATTGCGGCACTAAATAAATTAATAAAAGCTCCTTTTTCCTTTAGGTGGCGGGCGCACAGGATGGATACTTTGATTCCGGCGGCAAATAACTAAAATGGCAAGTAATTAAGGCATTGCACTATAAAAATTAAATCCGAATAAATTAACAAGGCTTACAGCTTTTACATAAAACTGCTTTACCAGAACCTCTTTATTTCGTATACAAAACATAGATCTTTTACATATGCATTATACCAAAACATAAACAACAAAAGATATTTCGCAGATACATGTATCTGAACTCCAAAGATTACATGTTTCTTCACGAAGGCATCAAATAAGCTGTCAGCCGTTCACCTGTTTCACGCACAATTAACATTTCCCACAGCAGTTGTCCTATTCCAGAATTAAAATTTAAGAAATGAAGTATGTCAGCTGCGGCGTAAATCCCCGAAGCCATGAAAGTATTGCTTGCAATCTGAGATTACCTTCAGGGAAACTGAGCCAATCGTTTCCTTGCCCCCGCGAAGTCGTTTATCACGTTATGTCGCACTTCCTCCTCCCTCCCTTGATCTCCATTCACTTATGCACACAAAAAGAAAAGCTTGAGAGGTTTCTCTTTTTTTTTTTTTCAAATAAAAGATGACATCTCAAGAAGATGAAATATTTTGATGTGACAGAGATTTTTTAGATACCTACTATTCACGAATGTGTCCTTCGAATGCTGACAGCTAAAAATAACACAGAAAGTTTGGGAAACTTTTTGTCACGCATGCGCAAAAAAGATTACGTGCATGTATTGAGATTTGTCGATAATAAAATTATTTGTGTCTTCGTGTTCGATATCTTAAAAAAATAAATAAATAAATAAGAAATGGAAAAAACATATTCGTATAAACTGTTGAATCTACTGTATATTACAAAATAATACTAGTAATAATAATAAATCCACTTGATTTTTGTATTTACGTTTTCTTCTGTTAAAGCTATAATTGCTTCTTAGCAATGTCAAGAAAATGTGCATAATAAACGTGAAGATTTCAACGCCATTTAATGAAAACATAACTATTTAACAAAAGCTTATTAATGTGTCAATTTGTTTCCCACATTATACCATATTACTTTACGTTACACTGTCAGAACAGCAATCATCCAAGTGGTCTTACATGTTGCGAGTAAACAATCCCTGATCATACGATAAGTGCCATATCAAGTCATTGATGACTGATACTATACTTTCCTTTCGGACCACGTCAATCACTGGCAAGCGACCGTGTACTTTCCGATCGGAATGTCACTATTTAACCTATTCTACTACTTTGCTTTCAAAACCCTTCTCATCTGAACGAGAATGCTGTTTATGAAATATAAACTGCTGTTTTGAAAAATAATTAAATTTCATCTTCATAATCGAAATTTCTTAAAACCGAGACTAAAACTTTACATATATTTCAATGAATGAAAGTATCGACATCATCTTTACTTTATTCAGCTTCACCGTTTAACCGTTTAAGGCGTATTGTAAACACATATAAAACCTCCCTGCCTCGAAAAGAGAACAAAACGGGAAAAAAAAAAAAAAAAAAGAGAGAGAGAGAGAGAGAGAGAAGGCGGTAGGGGGGCAATCAGTGTGAAAAATGTAATTTCTTATATGGAATAAGTTAAACAATATTTATATGCTTGCGCTGTGCATTCGGAAGGACTCAAAATAACGCGCATGCCTGAAATTATTTAAAACTAGTTTTTCCACGGTCAGTCTGCAGTGGGTTCGATTTATTAAGAAAATGAGCGCGGTTTCAAGTCTGGTTCAAAAACCAGTTCATTCAACTATTTTAAGCAGACCTTTCATCATTATGTAAAACACAGGGGATATGTCTGTCAGTGACGTAGCTGGGCCAAAGAATATGTATTGCACATAGACTTTATTTGGGTAGGGTTTGGCAAAGGGTGCAACATCCAGAGGAAGGGGGGCGCCAAACTGATGTTACAAAATTTTAGAATGAAATGTTTTCCTGTCTTGCCACACAGAGAGGGGCGCAAATTCTTAAGTTGTCCCCGGGTACCGAAAACCCTAGCTACGCCTACTTTGATAAATGAAAACTTTTCTCCTCTTTCAGATTTCTCAGTATAAAATTATCAGAAAATTACAAAATGAAATTAGCCAAAGAATATAAAATTTAGGATACATAATTAAATATTAATATGTGTTACTCTAGAATCATATTATAAATTATTCAGTGCCCTGAATTATACATTATAAAGTTTGCTTGGATTTTTTTAAAAATAGTAACGACTAGCAGCATGAAACTCTGATGTTTAAATACAGTTTCGGCAATGTTTTTTTTTTTTTTTTAATTTCAACTGAAACTAACCTTTTTTAGCCCAGGGGGAGTTGGCCCAGAAGGCCTATTAATTTCGATATGGCATTTTGCGTTAAAAACTTTACATGTCGGCTTAATGAGTTAAAAACTTTACATGTCGGCTTACTTTTCAAACTGTTGCCACCAAATATTACAACCTTGTATTATACTTAAAGAAATTAAATAATGAAGAACCTGCATAAATGTATGCGTGTTTCTCGCATTGTGATAAAACGACGGTACCTAGAGCCATAAAATTTTGAATAACGTACGTTTCCACCCGAATTTGGGCATCTGGAAGCCCAAATTTTGAATTTGTTTTATTATATATTTCATATTTTGTCATACATTAAAGAATTTTGAATTAACAAACTCAACGATTTCAAACCGAGGAATGGCAACACTGTACGGGGGGGGGGAATTACCTCCAGCGCGCGAGACTGTGCATCGGAAATTCTAAAGATATGCTTATTTTAAAATTATTTTGCGACATTGCTGCTGAACTGACTTTTATGGTTTATATATATATATAGTTTTGAGACGCTTTTCCCTTGATAAGTCGGGATTAAACCTCGAGTTGAGCTAATTTATCATTTATTGATATTCTGTGTACATATTTTCTGTATATTTGAAATATTTTTAATTATTTGCGTGCATCACTTAAAAATTTAAAATTTATTAGTTTTTTCTCATCCCTCTTTTATTTTGAAATTATCTCGTTTTGTAATTTTTACAATAAGTTTTTACGCGATAACTTTGGCTTCTTTAGTATTGTATAGTTGTTTTTACATGGTGTAACTATTTTACTTAGGAACTACAGTGTCAAATGTAATAGCTATTGAAATTACCTCTTCTTTGCAATTAACAAAATTTTAACAAATGTTCTCTATTCGTATAAAGCTAACATAGATTTAAAATTTAATTAAGAAATTTTAATTGCAAAAATTAAAAATAATTATTGCTGCAAACTAATTTACAATATTATTTAAATTCTAAGATCATATGTAAATTAAGTGCACGTATCTAAAACCATGATGCGGCCGATTGCAACTAAAAAGGGAGGTGCACAACTTCATGTTATAGCAGTCCTATATACAAAATTTCAAAGTTCTGAGACTACTCGTTTTTGAATTATGAGAGATACACACGTACATACCACGCCACGGAACAAATCTCTTCTGAACCCATTTTAAATCAGTTTTATAATTCGTTTGGGGGGGGGGAAGAGTCCTTTATTCTATCTTTACGTACAGATGTCACTCCAAAACATCGTTAAATTGATTTCGATAGCAGTCAAAATGGATACTTTCGTTGAAAGATGATTCTCGGAATTTTTCGTGATTACAATACTTCCTTTATTTCATACAAGAAAGTAAAAATAGGTCTTTATTAAACAAAATAAAGACTTCAAATTTATTTGTGAAATCATTTGTATTCCTTCCTAAAACAAGTCAGCACCAGAAATATGTAGTAGTTATAAAAATAGTGATCTTAATATAAAGTATTTCTGAAGGTTTCACTCACTATTAATTATTGTAATAATTACTTAAGTTAGTAAATACAGCGTTAAATAAGTGCAATAGATGACAAGTTATTACAATAATTTGCAACATAAAGTATTGTATAAAAAATTGGCTCCTACGTAGTTTTAAGAGTACCATCTGGCGCCATCTCTCGCATAAAATAAGAAACAGAATCGAAAAATTGCTTTCATAAGTTAAAACCGAAATGTTAAAAATATTTCGAGCCAAGTTATGATGATGATGACGGATCTTCCATTTTACATTACGAAACTTCAAAGTAGGCAAGATTACTTCCATAGCTTTAAAATCCAACTGAATGTTAAATGGTGAAGAAATATTAGCGCCATCTACACAGGGAAACATTCGATCTTTTCTCTTCGCAAAGGAAGCCTCACATACCGCTTATTTACGCTAATTTACTCTGTATATCATTATTTCATTCCTTAGTTCTTCCCAAGAATCTGTAAAATACACGGAACTCTACCGTACAATAAACTTTTTACAATTGTAAATTGGTGTAAAACCGATTTCCAAAGAAAACAGAACATCACCAATAAAAAAATAAATAAATAAAGTTTATTTTATTAGAAGTTGATATTTTAAAAAATTACCAAAATAATAATAATAAAGTTTATTTTATTAGCAGTTGATATGAAAAATTATGAAATATGCTGAACAATAACTTGCTGTGACACAAAAAAGGAAACTTTTACTTTTCTTTTAGAATCTTGTATTTAAAAGCTTTACGTCAAAAAAATGTTTAGATGATTTATCGCAAAATGAAACGAAAATTTTATTAATAAATACTGCTCATTGAAATTATATATAAATAAACTATACAGATATTCTTATTTTTGAATGTAATAAAACATTGCGAATGTTTCCTAAAGCACAAACGATACAGTTTAATATAACTTAATCTAGCAATTTTATTCTTCAGCACTTACGCTCTATAACCTGGTGGCGCCATCTACTGAAAGACAATGTTTTTACATTCGACACCTAGAATTGAGAAGAATCTGAGGAAACCTTTGCAGACAAATGAGTTGCATTACTTATACTAACAACAGGAATTTAAGTATGGAGAAAGACTAAAACGTAGATTTTTAAGAAATACAGTGTTCTTTTCCAAACTAAGAAACATATATATATGCGTAATAAGCATTTAGATGATGTTGTATAGGATGATGATATCCTGCAGTTGATGAAATTGTTGCATAACATGGTAACAGAGAAGATGCAGCCATGTCCAGTTGATACAATTCATTATTTAGCACAGTATAATTAACATAAACACATACATTTTAACTGATGCAAAAGACATACTGATTACTTCATGGTTATTATCGTACATTTACACATATCCGTGTTATTACAAATTAAAGAAAAAACACAAAAAAGCAGACTATAAGTCAGCTGAATAAAGGCATACACGAGAAAAGAGAAAATTATGACTAAAATAATGAGATTAAAAAAATGGCAGTTTTTTTTGGGGGGGGCCAGTAGAGTATCATTTTATTATTATTGATTAATTAAAAGTCTCGGTTTGAATGTTTCAATACTATTAGGTAAACAATTAATTTTTTAAGTAACACTCGTGTCATAAGCGCAATATATTGCTAACAATTTTGTACATATGTAAATAATTTTAGTGAAATTACATGTAAAATCTTAGCAACTTTTGCATAATGTAACATAACGAGTGAAGCTTCGCAGGAAAAATAAGGTTACAGGTGTATGTTTATTTAACATTGTGGTAACTAGCGAAATAGCGCCAAAATTTTTGGCGGTTAATTTCTGTTACGAAACCGTTTGGCGACGTTTCGGTCTGACCCCTTTATAACTATTAGCAGATCCTATCACTATGTAGCCATATCCGGCCCTATATAACAGAAACTGTACATGCCTTTCAGCAATTTCGAGAAATTGAAGACACTGGAAATTTCTCGGCGGCTGAAGAAAAACTATATACGATTGTTTATGTGCAATTTACCCATAAGAACTTTTATTCACAGTTAGTCATGCCTTGCTTTTCCTAATCGGGGCTGTCTGAGGTGCTGGTAATAGCGTGATTCACGCTGACACCAGCCTAAGGATAAGCATGTATCAATTCTGACTTCAGAGTATTGAGTGATCTCCGTGCGAGCTTTGCTCTTCAGATGCACTTTAAACTGTGTTGGGTTTAATAGTTAGAAGCGGTAACTACAGCTTGTACTCTTTCATACAGAGAACAGTTGTACGAGTACTTTTGTGAAAAGGTCCTGAAATGTGAAGTGTTTCTTTTGGAAAAATTAATTTTATCAAGCTATCATCGATTCTGTGTGCATTCAATCCATTACGAATTAGCACGCACTTAACAATACGAATTATACGACACAGACTAATTTTGAAAAGACGCACTTCAGAAATTTTTTTTTATAAAAAGACATATTTATTTTAAAGAATTTTTTTTTTTCCTGGTGCAATGCAAATCTTTACATAGCACTAAAGCATTATCTTGTGAAAGTTAATAAAAAGGTATTATTTTACTTTTATAAACGTAATTTTTTTATTAAAAACAGGGAAAAAACGTAATTAAAAAAATTGTTTAACTTACACAAAAAATTTAACAGTAGGAAATTCTGTAAACGTTTTTTAATTTGTATAAAAATTTGTGCTTTTCTTTTTTTTTTTTTTACTTGAATTATATGGAGAGATCGAGAGGACTGCTACTACATTGACTTTCGTTTTCAACATTTTTGCGTCCATTTTCTAACTTTAAAATAAGGTCATGAAGAAAACCGCATCTCAAAAATTTCAATAGATATAAAAATCATGCAAAAAAATTTAGAGAGATAGTAGTACATTAAAGCCCAATAATTAAAACTGCTGTTGCATTCAACAGTTGTTGAAACAAAGTTAGGCAGGAAGTAAATTTTATCAGTATCTGTATTACAGTTCACCTACTTTTTCATTCATTTACTCACAATCTAGGAAATTTTAAGCTATTAATTTTGAAAATACTTTTCTTAAACGTAAAAAAAAATGAATATATTTTTTTTAATATTATGCGATACTAGATTTAGTATTTGCAATAGTTCTTCAACTTCAGGATAGATGGCAGCAGCTAACATATCACCAACCGATGTCGCAGTATATGCAGTAAGAAAATTAACGTTTAATTCAAATGTCTCCAGTGGTGTATTTGTGAAATAGAGTATTCACCTTTGGAGCAGAGTGGCTCATTTTAAGAAACAGAGTTACGTTTCCAAATTTTAGAAATTATGGGAGCCTCATGGAATAGCGATCTGCGCGAGCTCATAAATCCGACAAGTAGCAACTTTAATGTTAATGTTGCGAGACATTAATGACCTCGGGAATAAAATTATAAGTTCGCATTCACAGGAAAATTATATTAGAATATGTTTAGTGAATTTTAATTATAGCAAAATAAATTAACATTACGAGAAGTAACATAAAAAAATAACAAGCAATACGTATTTTCGTGAAAAAAATAAAAGTTACTCTAGTTGCGCTGAAAATGTTGAAGTATTTCAATTCTAAAAACTATGGATAATTATTGTACAAAAAATGTGCAAATCATGTACAGACCTGCCTTTGCTTCTAAAACTGTTAACAATAGAATTGCATTACTTTCAACAATAAAGTTTCTTAACCTCAAGTAGATAATTTTATAAAAACATTTACTCTATTTTTTAAACAATCTTACGAAAATACTGGTGGAGGTCTTTAAACTAAATAAGAAATAAAATAAAATGAAAAACGAACTTTTTACTTAACCTGAAGCGCAAAACGATGAATTAGCAAAATTTTTATACTTTAATAAACCAAAGTTTTTTTTTTTTTTTTTTTAAATTAAATGTTCTTTGCAGCTAACTACAAAATTAACAATATAATGTTTTATTCGTAACAAAACTGTTAATCATCAAAACAAGCAATTTTATTTTTGCTATTCATTTTTAGTCTCGGGGAAATCGCTCTGCATTTTAAGCACTGAAAAATTATCTGAATCAGAAAATTCGTTCTAGAATATCTTTGGGAAGTTATACAACGAAATGAAACGTTTTTTACTTAATTTTTAAACTATAAAGAGAATTTTTAAAGTAAAAGATTTTTTTCTTTAACCTTTTCCTTTCCTTTATTTTCATCTTCTTTTTCGGTTTCGAGTAAGTATTTCTTCATATCCTTTTTCCAAAGCTTCTTTTTGGGGTATGTCAGTTAGGATGGCAGATTTGCTTTTGCGTCGGCCTCTATCAGACTGCTTCCGATGTGAGGCCTTAGGGGCAGGCTTAATTTTTGAGGATGAAAAATTGAATTTTCAGTTTTAGGAAAGAAAACTAGATAGAATGAAGTAATTTGCATACTGGCATTCACAGAGGAATGTTTAACTACATGACTCAAACTCTCAGGGTAAGTTGAAATATGTTACAACTCGCCCCCCCCCCTGTACGCTTTGGGACATTTTTTTTTTTTTTTTTATTTATAAAAATATTATGATTAATAAAAAAAAAATAAAACAGCATTTTAAAACTTAACACACAGACAAAATAAACAAATAAAACCATGGAGGGGGGAAAAAATTATTTTACATAAAAATTTAGGAGGTGTTTGTTCCCTCTCCATAAGCTAACTAAGACGAAGCACATTCGGCGACGTTTCGGCGGAGGCACTGAATGTTCTTACATAATAAGGCTATATTTATGTTTAGTAAAAATTTTGATAAAAAAATTTTAAAAAGCCGTGCATAACGTCTGTATTACTACTTAACCTCTGTTACAATTAGCCCCTAACTCTCCTACAGGAAAACAAAAACCTTTTATGGAAATTACAACTATTAATATTTTATTTGAATGTATTACAAAATTTTTGCTTATTTTAAACAACCTTTAACCAGAAAATAAGTTCAAAAATTATTAAGGCAACAACATCTCAAATTTCCAGTTCTAAATCCCTATAAATATTTGAAAAAGAAAACAAAAAGTTAGTTAAAGTATAATACAAAACCCTACGTCTGTAATCATATACATTGCATAATACGTAAAATATGCAAAACATTTAACTTAAAAAGAAATAACCAACAGTAAAATTCGGGAAAAAAATGGAAATGTACTAAAGGTCAAACATATCAAAATATAAAATATATCACATACTTTTTTGGGGGGACCGGGGGCTTTAAATTAGAACACAAAAAAGTTATAAATAAGCTCACGCATCCAAAAATGATGCGTTAATTTTAATGACATTAAATCGATATGTTTATAATATTTTTTTATCAATGCGGAAAAATAAAATAAATATTAAAATAACAATGCGTTAATAAAAATACTTATTTCGATATGTTAAAATAAATAATTCGCCCTGTAGTTTCAGTTTGAATTTATCACAGTTTATCATTATGAATTGATAGTATTTGTTTTATTTAGTAACTATGGTAAAATAATCTAATGATATCAATTACATTATATGTATGTTTGATTTAAATAAATTCGCCTCGTGCTAATGAAACTGATATTATCAGGGTATTAAATTTAGCATTTGCTTTATTTCTGTTCATTATCAGACGAAGAATAATACGCAAATGTTAAATTACACTTTTTTTAATAAAATTTTTCCGCTTTTCTTATCTAATGCATACATATACAAAAAATAGAACGACAGATGTTTTTTTTTCCCTGAAATAAAAAACGCAGTAATGAAACTTTAGTTTCCAAAAGTCATACATAGCATGCTTTATTAAGTAACTAAAGTCACAATCAAATATGTACGAATTCATCATTCAAACATAATAACTAAAAAAATTATCACGTAGAATAACTGGATGAGAATATAACCTTGCACAATATATTACGCAATTACACTCGTATTAATGAATACCGACCTGAGAAATGGAAAGTGATATTTCCAATACAACAATTAAAAATTACGTATGTTATTCGAAGAACCAAATATGCAATACACGGTGCAATAAATTTCTTTAATCCATAAAAGGATTTCAAAGTTTAGATTTAACAACAATTAATGTACAGCAGCTTCTTTGTCTATTATAGAGTATTCAACATTCATTCACATTTGACATAGAAAACACACATCATTCTGTTCATTTTGTTATATTATACTCATAAAGTAATGAATGCTTGACACAAACACTACTAAAGGTACTACAGAGTTGCCATTAGATGCATATTTTATACTTAATATTTACAGAATATTAAGGAATTTAAAAAAGGCAAAAATGTTAAAGAATACATCTTTGTTTTGATGCTCTGTAACCAAAAACTTTTCAAAGATCCAAAACTTTGAACAAGCATTATGGGCTAGTGCATATTAGAATAAAATTCACTGGAAGTAGAGAATTTTTAATCAAAAAAAAAAAAAATTACTTACAGGCTTAAAATTTTTAAATATCTAGAAGCAATCCCAATACTATGAATTTTAGTCACTTAATTTATTACTCATAATTGAATTCTAACAAAGATTCTTTTTTATTTACTTGTTTTGGTATTCATTTCTTTAAATTTTTATCTGCTACTAATCAAGACAATTTATTGCATTCCCGCTCCAGTCCGCTTCTGGTCAATCGTTCTTTCAATTTATCTCATTCATAATCTGAATATTCTAAGAAGCGGCACATAATTTGCTTTCTGATTTACTTCGTACTATTTTGTAAATTTTAAAGTAAGCTTTTATTTATTCCCTCTACTGTTAGATTGCTGAAGCATGCTACATTACAACTCTTATACAAAATGCATTTGTGAGCTGGAGGGGTAGGAGACCTAACTTTAAACTGGGTATTTCCTATCCAGTTTCAGTTTAGTATTAAGGAGTGTTTACATGGATGAACTTCCATCGTCTCACTACATTTTGTTTTGTTTTTTTTTTTTTATTACGCGATACGCGAGGGAAGTTTGTATTTAATTATGATAGCAAAACGCGAACGCGATACGCGAGGGAAGTTTGTATTTAATTATGATAGCAATTACTTTGGCAGCTCACATAAAATCAGTACAGTTAGAGCTGCTTAATACAATTAGCCTTTCACCGCACAGCATTCTCTGCAGTTCTGGAAGTTGATATTCAATAAAGAAATTTTAAACGCGTGCTTGCATGATAATGAAGGTTCACAGAATGTTTGAGAAAGGTTATCCTCTTTCCTTAAAAGCGATCCTGAACATGTACGCTGAAACTGGAATTGTAAGTGCAATCGGAAGATGTGTACTTTTAACTGAAAAATTTCTCAAAAAATGTAGAGCGTTCAATGAAAACAGTTTCAGGATTAGAAATAGGAGACTAACATTTTACACGACCATCTAAGACAGAGAAAACTGGCTGGGTGTGGAGGTGTATAATGTTCATTACAATTTAATAAACTAAATTTAAAAAAGTGTAATATATTTTTATATGCAAAATTCGCGAAGATAATAATATAATGAATATTCAATCCACGAAATTATTGATTAATAATTAATAATTTCATGAGGGTACAGGTACTGCAAATTTATAAATGACAGTTGTTTCAATTAAAAGGGAACCATTGATTGCCAAAATAAAACGAGAAACCGTTTGTCTTGTACCTTCTAAATCTACTAAAATCGGAATAAATTACTTACACCAGAACATTTTACTAACCAGGCATTTTTATTCATAGGAATTATATACGAAGTTACGTTTTGCATTTTCACAACTCTTTCTCGCAGATAAAATGCCCCTATTCTACTCCGAGAAACTTTGTAACCAGAAAAATACGTTTCAGTATCAATATTTAAATAAATAAAATCTGTAGCTACCTTCTTTTTTAAACACCCTCTATATGATTAAGAATAAATAATAATGAAGAAATTTCTGAATTAAAAAATTAAGCGATTTAAATGGAGGAAGCAAATTGCAAAATATATGTTAAGAAAGCTCTCAAAAATCTTCATTGATTCTGATATGTTTAAAAAATGGTAATAAAGAGAAGATAACCAATTCCGAAACCAATGTTTGAATTTAAAAGTTATTAATAAAAATACATGAAACTGAAACTGGGTATTTCCTATCCAGTTTCAGTTTAGTATTAAGGAGTGTTTACATGGATGAACTTCCATCGTCTCACTACATTTTTTTTTTTTTTTTTTTTTTATTTAATAGGGAAAAATTCTCTATTTATTTAATTCTTTTCAGAGACATGAATAACTTTGAGATTCATTCAATTACAAGTCGTTATTCAACGAAAAGTAAGTACTAATTCAATGAATCACAGAATACACATACAATTTATCTATTCAAATCAACTTCCACAATAATAAGTAGTTTCTTTACTTGTGAATCAGATAATTATTTATTTAGGAAGTGTAATCCCGATATCTAACGCGACAATTCACAAATTATTTCTCTTCATCTGATAGTAATCGAAGTTAATCAGTTCCTAAACATTATTAACAATAAATCATCTGTTTTTTATAAATAATTATTTTTTAGACAATTATTCAGAGCGGGATTTAGTTACTTGAAATAACAGCGTTTTATTCCTTCAAAATATGAAATGTAGATGGAAACACAAAACAAAAACATAAGAACTTCATTACGTACATCAATAAATATTTACTCACATTTCGGCAATTATATCAAGAATTGCGTTTTAAATCAAGGGTGCTTTAACCTAGAGTCACTAACTGTAAAAATTTTTATTAACAATTAATGTTTATTTTTATTACAAATATTATATATGTTTGAAATCATTAAAAGCAGGACATTTTCAGTTGCTAAAGGTACTAAATATTATACGGACAAATTTAAATTAAATGCCATTTTAAAATTTTATTATAATTTTCTTCGTTAAGTAAACTAACTTAAAAAAATAATAACTCCTTGTATTTTGTTAAATGATAGAACCCATGTTATTATATGTTAACTGTCTATCAATGTATAGTGAATGAATACAGTATAAAAGGCCACTACCACTGATGTAGCAATGTTGCTATGTTATACAAAAAATGGGGTGACAGAGGGAAAATTTGCTATAAAAGAAAAAATACTGTTTTGAAACTTATAAATTTTAATACATTTAATTGGCAATATTTTTATTTCATTTTATCATCATTACAATGAACTTTATTATAATCGGCTTTAACATTCATGATGCATTTTTTTTTTCTAATTAAAATATTACTTCGTGAGATAATTTTTTTTTTTTTTTAGGTCTAAAGTTTGAAGTTTGGCATCCACAGACATTTTTCAGGTGGACAGGTCACCATCGCAACCGATAAGAGACGCAGACATCTATTTTTAGAAGTAAAAGAAAACTTATATCACTATACTGACGTAGGGAACAAGGGACAAAGGTCTACAAGAGTAAAGTTCGATTCTTCACAGAGTGCTAACATTGACTGACGCTATAAACAACGTCCGCAATAAGTGATTTATTTTTGTTCTACCCGATAAGAGATACCATACAGGAGACCATCAGAAGAAGCAGTTTTCTCTCCACAAAGAGAGATTATGACGACGGCTCTACTTATAGCTTGAGAGCTTTTTAAAAGACAGCTGCTTTTTCTTCCCTTCTTGTCCATTTTCTTCTTTTCAGGAAGTATTAAGGAAAAACTCGCGTTACGAGGTACGGAATTGATGACAAGTCACAAAATTAGATCGTCTTTCTCTTAATTAGTCAGCAAGCATATGACAGCAACTGATTTCGTGTATACACACTACTGTAATTCGCAATTTTAGTGCGAACTTGATGAAAGGACCGGATATCCAAATTTGTGCCTAGATTCTGTTCTATTTAGGTAACATTTTAAAATTAATATTTGCATATACAATATCAGTCAGTCAATCTCATGATAAATTTTATGTTTTAAAAGATAACTTCAAAAACATAAACAAAAACTAAAAGACATAATTCTTCCAACTACCGGTATGTAAAACAATTCATCTGCAATTTTGGATACGTGATTGATAATTATTATATTACTTTCAATGTTAAAAGAAGCTCTTATAAAATTTCTAAATGTCTATCCCAACGACTATGTAAAATTACTGCAACAATACTTAAGATTAGGGGGAAAAAAAAAGCAAAATTCTAATCAGATGATATTCTCAAAGATTAATGGAAATTCGGAAGCAACGTGCTACGAAAACTCTATGAAGCCTTGCGACTCATTCATGAAAAATTTCATTAATTACTAAACGGAACCCAAGCGGCAAAACATGCCAAAGAGGAAATTGGAAACACAGATAATACCGAGAGAATTTAAATGAAACTGAAAAACAAGACTTCTAAACTTAAAAATTTTCCTGCGCAAAAAAAATTTGATTATTAAAAGCCATTTAGGCAAAATACGACCTTTGGTTTAGAGTGGTTTTAAAAGAAAAACTTGCGCATTTCGAGGGACACTTACATAGTATCTGCTTTCTTCAAATGGAATAATTTTCTGCCCAGATCGGTTAGAATATTTTGAAATTTCTTTCAGTTTACTAGCAACATTACTTTACCAAATAAAAACACATGAAAAAAAAATCCTTTAAATTTAGCTACCTCAATACGCAGCAGAAACACATCTTTTGATATTCCTGATCTCATGTTTTCATTAAATGCAACTTTTCAGTCAGTAATCAGAACTTTATTGACTTCTATTTATTGCATTGTATTGTATTGTATTTATTTATTTATTTTAGAATTTCAGCGAGGAGTTAAAAATGTATCCTATCTGTCATGTACAACATTATATTTCTAGCTGTCTTGTAACAGCTATATATAAAATACAACATGGAGAATTTTCGAAAACGCGTATAAAGCAAACTGTTGTATTATGTACAACACTAGATAAATAAATAGGTAAATAATCTCTTTTGCAGCTTTTACTATTTATGTGCCATTCCATTGCGAAAAATAGTGTTAATAAATAATGCAAAAGATCAAACTTCGTTAGTACGTAAGTTGTCACGGAAACTTCATACATTAGCAGGCTTTTATTTTATTTGTATTGAACAATAGGCTTTAAACTTCCTGAACATACTTTTCCTGCACAAATAACAAAAAAGAAAAATAATAATTATGCATATTCAGTATCGACGTTATTACATGAAAATAAGGGACGCAATGACAGTCAACGGAAAATCTTCCATAATGTTAAAATAAAATCTGTTTGACTGGCGGGCGCATAATAGCAATACTAAATCCGAAAAATATCGGACTGTTTATTTGTATCTAATCATATGATTTATCTCGAAAACATTTTGACCTTCCCAAAAAGGAAGGCGGCGATTTGGCCGATCGCCCATATAAAAATTCATTATCTTCTTTGGGAAGAGGGGAAAGAAGCGTGATACACGCATGCATGCATTCGGCAAGAGAAACGGGGAGGAGTTAGAAATTCATATCGAACGAAGAACAGCCCTAAAAACTGAACCTACGTTTGTGTTTATCACTCTGCAAAAACATCCACGTCAACATATTTAAAAACGGACTGTTTACATAAAAGAAAAAATATTACTTATTACGTATCAAAATGTTTAGAGTTTTCTCTTTTAATTATGTTTTATAACATGTGAGAAGATTATAAATATATCCGCATAAAAATGCAGCTACTCATTATTTTACTTAAGTGATAAACACCTTTTCTCTCAGGTTTTTGTTGTTACCAATTTCACTTGCCTGACAATGGCAAGCCACGACATTCATCACGGCAAGGAGTCAAATGCGCCCGTCGTTGGCAACACCATACAGATACTTTAGCTAAGTTTCGCCCCCAATTTTGAGGAAAAGCATCCCGGGGAACTGGGTCCGAGGGTCTCTCATCCCTCTTACCCTACCACAACTTCTCGAGAGGAGTTACGGATCGTCGCATATTTAGAGATCCCCTATGCCGCACAGACACTATACATTTACAAATACCCATGCCTTTTCGAACGCGGGCCTTTCGATTGCGGCAGTCAGACGCACTAAATATCACGGATGGGCGGCAGATTTTAATATTACATTAGTTGCAAAAATAAAAATCATACTCCCCAAAACCTTTATTCTGATGACCCCTTCACCCTGAAAATGATTCAAGGCTGAAAATCTTCCAACTACGTCCATATCTGAACGCTACGAAGTTGCTTTACATATCGCGAATCAGGAATTCTATAGCAGCTACTACTCCAAAATTGAGAAACAGAACAATCAGTTCAGTTGCTCTAAATCACATATTTATTCCGCTATTCCAATTTTAAAACTACGGATCCTCAGAGTTTATATAATCTTAAAAAAAAAAAGATTTCGGCCCCGTTATAATTTCTGTAATAACTCTAGAATTGAATTTATTGATATTACTACAGACCTCAAGTTTTGTAACTCCACATCTTCATCAGCTTCAAAACAACTTTAACGAATCGCAATTATAAAATTATTCTAGGTCAAAGTTACTCTTCGCTGCTCGATTTGATTGTTTGAATGAGATAAGCAATGCAGTCAAGGCCTATCTTCCTTATGGGAAGGATGCGTTCGTGGAAGATTTTCTACAAGAAATTAGCTCATATTCACGTCACAATATGGAGAACATCACGAAAACTCTCACGCAATTAGCCCGTTCACCAGGACATAATCCCATGCCGAATTATCAATGTTCAGAGGTTTTACTGTTAGGCCGCTGATGAGTCACTCTTAGTCATTGATTGAGGAAACAATTGCAAATTCGAAGAGTTTTGCAGTAGCTTTAATTTCTAATCCCTAAAGTTAATAAATGATTGATATTTTGAAATCAGATTTCAGTTATAATTCAATTGTACGCATCAATCACAAAAGCTCATAAATTAGCTAAAGTAAAGTGTAATTTAAGAAGCATAGTATTACGCAAAATAAATATTAAAAAAAAAAAAAAGCGAACGCAATACAGTCCTGAATTCATTCCAAGCAATCTTATAAAAAATTAAATTAGCTGAAGACAGCCTTATTAATCAAACCCGTAATTCATGACCAACAACAAAACACTATTAGGGAAAAAGTATTTTAAAAATATTCCATTACAAACGCAATTACACAAAGTTTCTAAATGTAGCCTGCTTGTTAATTAATACATAAAAGTATCAACAACCTTACTTCAACCGTTAAGTATTCTGTTCAAGAAAATAAGACACCTTTTGTTTCCGATTCAGTGACGTCAATGGAAAATCTCTGTAAGAAAACGTATTGCTTATCTTACTTCTTTATTTCAGTAAAACAGCATTTAGGAGAGGAATAAAAAAATATTAAATAATTAACTTTGCCTAATGTTCTTCACACTATTCATGTGTTCGATGGGTGTAACCTTAACCCAAACTTAAAATAAAGAACTGATATAATAGCTTGTTCAATATGCTGTACGTTCAGTATGGAAATTGCATATAATGATAATATAATAAGCTTATAGTAATAGGTCCTTTTCCCTCTACATAATGTACACACGTGAAGGAGAAGGTTCATAACACATTTGCACAAAGTAGTTTTGTATGAATACACATCAAAATGCACGCTGAACTACTAGACTGATTTTAAGGGAATATATGCAAGTAAGGATAAAAGGAGATGCCTTAAAGTATTAATGGTGCAGAGCAATGAAATATTTAATACCAGGCATTAGGTGTAAGAAAATAAAATTTACAATTAATTTCTGCTTTATAAATAGTCATTTACATGCAAAAGTGAATTCAGCAATTATATAAATACATTTTTTCGCTATACCTATAGTTCGTTCTACAGAAGGTTCTTTATTATTATGAATTTCAAAAGTTCTATGTTAAGTGTTTGTATTTACAATATACTGAAGAGCCACTTACTCAATAACGCACTGCACGACCTTTGGCCAGCAAAACAAAAATTATTATGAATTTCAAAAGTTCTATGTTAAGTGTTTGTATTTACAATATACTGAAGAGCCACTTACTCAATAACGCACTGCACGACCTTTGGCCAGCAAAACAGCTGCAACTCACTTTGGTATGGATGCATTAATAGATGACTGAAGACAGGTTGTACCATATGTCTAAGCAGTGGTCATGTAAAGTCGAGATATTCCGATATGGTGGCGTTTGAGTTCTGAGCTGACGCTCCATGACATCCCAAATTGCTCTATCGGGTTAAGATCCGGCGAGTTAGGTGGTCAGGACAATAACTGGAATTCATCCTTACGAGACTTGAACCACTCATTCTTACATGGGCCCCACATGTTACCTATATTATAAATAAGTTTCGGGATAATAAAGCTTTACTCAACTCCTTAATTGCCCGAAACTCCGTTCTTTCCATAGAAAACAAGATACCATTCCCTGTCCCGTTTGGGTTCCGTTTGTAATTCAAAAATTAAAAAACTTCAACAAATTCAAGATGTCACGTTAAGTCAAATGGCAAACTGTTTCACAATGAATTAAATGTAAACAAGATTAAAATATAACTAAAATTGCAAAGAAATTCTTCAAAAATATTGAGAAAGCATATAACAGCTCAATTCTCATTATGAACTAATAATGACCAATGCAACAGAGAGCGACCTGGAGCGGTTTCACTGTACTTAAATTAATTCTCAGTAATTTATCTTCGATTTTCATCAATTTCTTACGCACTTTTACCCCATCTTCCTTATTTTTTAGGCCAACCATTTCAAAATTGTTCTGGAAAAGCCCCGCCTCCTAACCTGACTTGTTTAGAATTGCACTCTCTTTTCAGCGACGCCATTGGCTCTCCACTGATGTGGCCAGATGCCTCTCCTTCCCGCCCAGCCACCAAGCCTCCGTCCTGACGTACACTCACTTTGGACTTACAGTTCAAGCTACACGCTGCTCTGATTTCCTCTCCTGCCATTGATGCCATTGCTTCACGTTTTTTCACCACGTCTCCATCATCTTAAGCTGAACAGTAGCTCATTTATTGCTGTTCAAACAACTTGGATTTCGCGGAACAACTCTATCTCCAAGACTTTTGCACTAAGTAGTTTTGTACAAACAAGATTACTTTGTGCCAAGACTGACTCATTCAAGCCTCACATGAGAATTAGGCTTACGCCGGTTCTCGCTTCGCATCATCTCCAAGTTATACTAGAAAATGTTATTTAATTGCTATATGTTCCACTCAGGATGATGCTGTTATCGCCCATAATTCTGATAAAATTGTCCCATGCACCTAAGTTTCCCCACATTTCGAGCCTTGTGATATGGAGCGTCGTCCTGCTGGAAGATTCTATTTCCAGTTGGAAACGCAGACGCCATGTAAGGGTGCAACTGATCCGCAGATACGTTCAGATAGTCCGCAGCTTTCATGGTCTGTTCTACCACAACTAAGGGACCCAGAGCTGCCCGTGAGAATGTCCCCCAAAGCATAATACCGCTACCACCAGCCTGTGTACAACTTGCTGTACAGGCCAGGAAGTAACTGTTCTCCTGAAGGACCGCGTATCTGACACGGCCATCGACCTGATGAATGAGAAACCGTGATTCATCCGACAAGGGAACTGCCTTCCACTTACCCACGGTCCAGCCTCGATGTTCTCGTGCACACTATAGGCGTAGTTAACAATGCCGCTTGATCAATAGAGGCACACGAGTGGAACGTCTGCTTTGCAGTCCCAAAACAGAGTCCGCTAAACTGTTGATCCGAAACAGTTGCACTTTTGACAGCACTGTACTGGGCTGTCAGTTGAGCCACTGTTTGGTGCCAATTTTGCTGTACCAAGCGGAACAGTCTCCGACGACTTTTTTTTTTTTTTTTTTTTTTTTTTTTTTTTTTTTTTGGATGACGCGTGGAAGCCCAACAACTTGGCGTTTACTGCTGGTTTCATCGGCATTTAACCACTTTGCATAGATACTAACAACGGCAGATTGTGAACAACCAATCAGTCATGCAGTTTCGGAGATATTCATTCCGAGTCTTCGGGCCATTACAATCTGTCCTCTATCAAATTCACATAGATCAGCAGCCTTTCCCATCACCCGCAAAAGAAAGAGGCAACTACCGGGCTATTGCATGATGCAATGATACCGATTCATGAACCAAAGCTCGAAGGCACATGACATATAGAATTCTGAACGTGGATACATCTCGGATGAGAAATCGGAGGGTGAAAAAAGAAGAGATGTTACAAAGAATTGAAGCCAAAGTAATCTGGTAAAATCTCATAAAAGAAAGCGCTTCTCCAGCAGCAGTTAAATGCAATTCCTACTTAATCACGTGCCCTCGGCATAATCTAGACGACTTCATTGAAAAATGTGGGGAATGGTCATAATGTTCTGGCTCGTCAGTGTAATTTGTATTACATTATTAGGTGCAATGTGTATTGCAGTATTTATCGCATCATTTAACACATTTGACACTTACAAGACATCGCTTTAATACACGCAATAAATGCATAATGCATTTTTATTTATAGTGTTTAATTCTCAAGAATGGTGCAAAGATATCACCTTAATACATGCAATAAATACATAATGCATTTTTACTTATAGTGTTTAATACTCAAGAATGGGTGCAAAGATATACATATATCAGATAGTAATAATACCGTTGCTTTGCTTTTTTGCTGGAAAAGTGTAACGGCTTATTGCATCACCAGTTTATATCCTTCATGCAAGATTAATAATAATTTTGATCCGTGAGGTAAGGGAAAAAAGCCGATGTGTTATATTTTATTGAACGCAGTAACTCATTACATCGGCTTGTGCATCATATTTTGGTATAGTTCTACATCGGACAGCTAGGTGTCTCCCGTCAGAAGCTTCTTTATAATGACAATTTGTAGAGTTGTTTGATTATTAACCATGGCTCCAAATACAAATATCAAGATGAATTTCAGTCTACAAACCCTACAATGCCTCTATAAAGTTATATATACAGATTTGGGTTACTGAAATGAATCTGGAAGTCATAAAGATGATGAAGCTAGATCCTTTTTTGACTATCATAAGATGTGAAAACGGAAATTTCGTAATACAGATTGGCTTATTAAAATGGTCCAGGCTTATTAACAGGTCGAGCTCTTGGTAATTTTCAGATATACAGATAAATTTCAATTTTGATTTTATATTCGCTTTGGGGGGGGATCTAAAATTTGCAGCTTCTATCGAAACCTTCTTCGGCAGTTTGGAACAGGCAGTAACCAGTTTGGAATCACAGTTTGAAAAACATTTATTTTTCTTTATCATAGATTGATAAATTAATCTATGCTTAACTTTGTATAACTACGCTTTCCTACTTTTTCATCAGCCGAATTTGTTTTGCAAGTCTTACAACCTTTCTTTTGCGTTTGTATTTCTTTTTGTGGGGGACAGATGTGAATGTTGCTTCAAGGTCAGAATCTCAACCAATTAAATTTTGAGTTATTTATTTTTAAAGCATCTTTAAGTTAAAGCATACATTTTAAAGCCACATAATAAATATTTAGCTATTGGCGAACAAACCTTCTCTTCAAAGATTGCCTGATATATAACAAAAACCCACAGACTAGATGATATCCTTATTCATTAAAAATAATACATTAAACGAACATTTATGTATTATTACAATACATCAGGCAAAATCGGCATACATTATTTAAATTTCGAGTAAAAATGTCTATAGTTAAATTCGTTGTAATGGAGGATTTTCAGCATTACGTATGGCTGTGTTACATGGGAATGTTAGTAAATTAAAATCATATACTTTTTTTTTTTTGTTCATTACAGTGTCAATCTCATTATATATGTCTGCTGCAAACATAAATTACTTATATACTTTAATTACAAAAACCTTCTGGAAAAAAAAAAAAAAAAAAAACTTAAAGTACCTTCTGAAAGAAATTAATTAAATTTGGGATATTCTAAACTGCATTTTGGATCATTTATTTAATAATAATTTGATATATGATTCGTTTGTAAGTGAAGGAACTTTAACCTGAAAAGGGGAACATATTTCTTTATCCTCGAAAAAGAAAATGAAAGTAATACGATAAGCACTTAATCGAACAAGACTCGTGTCTATGCCACTCTGCCGTACTTGAATTCAAGAGGCTTACTTGCGAGAAACCATGCAACCTATAAACAGTTCTGCCATTTCTTCAACTAAGAATGGCATAATTTGAAGAAAGCAAGAGCTATTACCGGCTACTTTTCTTAAGAACATGAAAAGGTAGTTTGTAGACAAAAATAAATTCGCAGCTGTTAACTGTTGACGTTCAGAAGTGGAACTTGGATTTATTGAGTCCTCTTACAAGAAACGAAACAGAAATAATACACCCGTTCTAAAAATGGAAGCGTTACTGTAGGTTTAGTCTTGCTCTAACCATTTCACGTCAAAAGCTACACCATAACAAAGTTTAAGAGCAAAGTAAATAACATTAAGTTTCAAGAATTGCAAAAACGGAATAACAGAGGGAAAATGAATTTTTAATCGAAAAGTAGGATGGAAGAAAAAAATCACTCTTCATAGCGAAAAATGTTCGCAGAAAAGACACTGCTCTGTTTAACACTGGCATAACTCTTATCTGGCATGTGTCATTTAGGCAGACATTGATTTTAGTTATTATGTCACGAATCCAGATAAAAGCTGCAGTTTTATTAAATCTATTATTTAGTAACTGTAACAATATATTTAATATTATTATATTATTGTTCTCATTTGTAATTCAAAATTGATGAAATGGGTAAGAAATGAAAACAGAAATGTGCCTCGATATTTACTCCTAATTAAGAAAACCCGAGCTTGAAAGACTAATCGAATTGCAGATGTAATAGAGCTATAAAAAGTTAAATGTAGATACGCCTTACGTGTTCGGTTAAAGTAAAACTGATCTTCTAACCTGCAACCTTTGGCAAATGCAGGATTAATGGAACCATTAAAATTATACAAAACCGCCATACCGTACTCGTTCCTGAGTGAAAGATTCGCTGGCCTCGCCAACAAATATTTTTATTAACCAAAATTATTACAAATTCTACAAATTACAATCATCTTCAATAGGGAAAATATTTCACAAACTTAACAATTTACAATTAAACCACACTTCGCAAAGCAATTTCATTCAAAGCAATAAACAGATAATAACATAAAACATTTTATAATTATAACATAATAAAATTCATTAAAACAAACATCATTTCTAAATTATACATTCAGTATATAAACATTCATTAATTTTGATAGAATTACATAATTGATTATTTGTACAAACTTAATTATAACATTCATTATACAATAATTATTTACAGAGACTGTATAAACATATCTTCCTCTGCATTTGTTACGATCTTCATAATAGCAATATGATACCTATTTCAGATTTTTCGTCTTTAAATAATCTGACAATGTCAGAATCAAATCGCAATTTTGGTAAATACTTATACCATATATTTTTAAACATGTCACGTAGAAACAACTATTCTACATCTGCCTCTTGTTCGACACATTTACATTTCACATTCTTTATAATAAATCTATTATAATAGGCAAGTACATCAGCATGATTAGTAAGAAACTGGTTCATGTACCCATTTCCCGTACACCTTCTTACATCTATTTCTATAAGTTACACATCGGTTAAAGTAAGTACAGTCAAAAGTCGTTAATCCGGACTCATCGGGACTTCAGCAATTTTTCCGGATTATAGATCATCAGTTTAAATCTGGTAAGATGGCATGCAGAAATTATAAAATTAAAAATATGAAACCGTAATTTATGAAATAAAGAACAATTATGATCTAAAGGGTATCAAAATTTACAAAAAAAAAAAAGCTTAATATTAATTTTTTACTTTATTAAACATTTCTTTCAATGTAAGTTGTTTAAGTTGCTTCGTTTTATGTGATAATACTTTCTCTTTAATTCTATAAACAGACATAATTTCTTGTTCAGTTACAAAGTTCCGCTGTTCAAGTCCTATAATTGCTGTGTCGAGAATACCGACTAATTTGTCAATCGAAATTTTTTCGTTTTCAATAACCTCTGTGTCACTTTCTTCACTATCGGAAGCGAATTATAATGACGAGGAATTTGATTTAAATCATATCAAAGACGGAGTACATCGAGATGAAATACTACATTTAGTAAGGAATTATAAGCCAAATAAAATAAAAACATCTGCCCTGAAGATAAGGATAGTACTGACAGATCAACTTCGAATTCATTGCGCGCCGCGGCGTTTCCCCCATCCCCCACCGCAGAGTAGCGTGAAATCGATAAACAGATTTCTGAATGGTTTTAGAAACGAAGGCTATGCCTTTATCCATTTTTTGCAGCAATTCCACTTTTTGTGTAATGGACTTCAAAACATACTTTCGCTTTGTAGATCCTTTACATATTTGTAAATATATATCGGAAATTCTATTTGACATAATCGAAAGTTCAAGCTTACTTTTATAAAATTGCTCGAACAGTCTGCAAAAAATAATAAGCCGTATCCAATTCGAAGATTAAGGAACAACGCAATCTGCAACATTAACTGAATTAGATAATTTTAGCTTAGCTTATACCGTCCGTTATACATTAAACGTGCATAAGTAAACGTATTGTGCGCATGCGCACACGCATATTCGCAGCCGTAAAGGTCTTACGCGCACGCGTCAACGCGACGCATGTGCAGAAAGTTTGTAGCTTTGAGGTCCGGATTATAGATTATTCCAGATTATGGGTGTCCGAATTAACGACTTTTGACTGTATCAATAACTTAAAACATCACTACAGTTAGTTACTTTAAAACTTTAGTTACTTTTTGTTTTTGTGTAGTCAATTAGAAATAATGTTATGTTTTATTATTTTTTCCAAATCTTTCGAAGGCGTGTTGGGAAAATCCGGGTACCTTTGAGATTCACTTTTTTCGGTTTTATGTGAATTTTAACGTAATAAAAATTTGTTTCTGATTTTTGATCTTAAATTAACCAGGAGAACGAAACACGTTTTCGAAGCATACTAATCAACTTTTATAAAGCTTTAATTCATTTTCCCCTGATGAGTTCTGAAATGGAGCGTTTCAGTAAAGGGAAACTAATTTTTATATTTTTATTTCTTGTATATTTTTTCCCTTTTGCATTTTCAGTTTTAGAGTTTGTACTGCTATGATCCTTTTTTAAATTTTGAATTGCTTAGGTATTGTGTTAAACAAGGATGCAATTATTAATATTAATGAGGAATTGCCTTGCTTTGACTCCAATTTACTTTTAACATTATATCTATATATATAATGATACAAGCATTATCAAGTAGCAACCATTAGAATTAAAAACAATTCCTTTCAAGGATGTTTTGAATACGCTGCTCCCTTTTTTCTCCCTTGCACCTGTCAAAAAAACTAAAAACTTAAAACATATCTTAACTCTTCCTTTAACGTTAGTTTTATGTATCTGATCTTTCTTTCAGTGTTTCACAAAACAAACGCCATAGTATGGTATCACAATGCTAATGAAACAAAGCTGAATACGAAAGCTATTAAGTTGTTTAACCCCGGGATAGTAAGGGAATAAATATGGCAATAGGTTGACATAAACGCCATTTCCATTTAGTTTATTTTCATCAAACTGGTAAAAAAATAACATTTGTTTTATTTTCATCAAACTGGTTAAAAAAATCAAAATATCATTTGTTTTATTTTCATCAAACTGGTTAAAAAATATTAAGGATTAAAAAAAAGCGGTTCATGGCTTACTATGTCTTGAATTACTGATAAAAACAAATAAATGAAGATAGGGTACAGCGTTCAATGATGTTTGTTTAACATCTCAAATCCATCAATAACCTTGAAAACATTATTTTAAATAGGAAAAATTAATGCGACATCTTCTTTTCTTTTTACTCTCTTATAACACATTAAGAAATTCGAAATTCTATGTAAAGCCAATAATAGACACTTCGTGGAGCAACTTACCACTTCACGGAAAGGAGACTGATTTAAGTTTGTTAAGTTAACAGCGGTGGGGCTTCAACAGAAGTAAGAAGAGCTTTGGGTTAGTAGGTCATGAGAACAAGTATAAATTTAGCAGGTTTTAAAAATTCTGCGTATTTTTAATCACTTTCGGTCTACACTAGTTTCAGACTAAAAATGTGGTGGGTGAGAATTTAAACTCAAACTGCTGTCTTTTAATGAACAGTTTTTAGAATCCGAAAACACTAATTTCAACGGTTCCGAAAGTATGTTTTTTGGAAAAAGTATTTCTAGAAGTAATTAACATATAACATCTGTTATATGTTAATTAACATCTTTAATCACTTTCGGTCTACACTAGTTTCAGACTAAAAATGTGGTGGGTGAGTATTTAAACTCAAACTGCTGTCTTTTAATGAACAGTTTTTAGAATCCGAAAACACTAATTTCAACGGTTCCGAAAGTATGTTTTTTGGAAAAAGTATTTCTAGAAGTAATTAATATATAACATCTGTTACTTTGCAATTTTTAGAAATAAGTATACTTTGCAATTTTTAGAAATAAGTATGCAATTTTTAGAAAAAAGTAAAGTAGCAAGAAGCATCCTCAGTAAAGAGGAAAAACAAAATATACAATTTTGAAAAGTTTGTGCTTCTCTTCCAGTTTGATTTGCGAACCTTCTTTTATTCACAGCTGGTCATGCACTTATTTTATATAACCCGAGAATTTCTTGAGCTCAATACAGTTCTAGGAGAAAGAAGCAAAAGCTCATAATATCTAACAAGTCCTCCCCCGCAAAATATTTTAGTGTGAAATATGTGTTATAATAAATGCATCAAACACAGGGCGAGAAAACAGTGCAACTTAGGTTTTCCAAAGTTGTTTATATCGTTCAGTTCAGTACTGGTACATAATTTCACATACAGACAAATATAAAACAACAAAAGCATTCAAAGCAATGCAGATATTCAATTTAGCAATGTGTAGCACCAAGGCTTAGAACTTGAAAAACCAAATACCTCATATCACCTTTCCTGACGTAGAAACAATCTCGTTGCTTAGCTATGAAATTCTGCTTATGCCACTTGCGATAGTTATGCCATACTGTGAATGTATATACCAGCGAGGCTTAGAATTCTAAAAAAACACATATCTTCTATCCCTTTTCCTGACACAGAAAGATTTTATTGCTTAGGTGCGAAGTTCTGATCATGCCACTTGTGATAGTTATGTCATGATGTGAACGAGGGTACCAACAAAGCTTTTAGATCAAGTGTTCTCAACCAGGAGAGAATTTCATAGTTTCAGTGGGGTGATGGATCAGCCTTTTATTTACCTGTTCAGTATTTGTTTATGAATATAAAGAAACTACTTTTAATTAATTTTTGTATTTGCCAACATTTTCTGTACTTTTTTTTTTTTTTTTTTTTTGTTTAAGTCATCAGACACGTTAAAAAGAATCTAAATCTCAATAAATATACATACGGAATTTTCAAGTTTCGGAAAGGAGGGAGAGGGGAGGGAATGATCTTCTAGCAATAATGAAAGGTGTGAATGGAGGGGGAAAAAATCAGAACCACTGTTTTAGAGCTTTAAAACACTATATACCACCTTTTACTGAGGCAGAAAGTTCTTGTTGCCTAGTTACGAAGTTCTGTTTATGCTGCTTATGATAACGTATGCCAGCAAGGCTAAACCAAATACTTTAGATAACATTTTCTGAGGAAGAAAAGTCTTGTTGCCTCGCTATGAAGTTCTGCATATGCTACTGTGATAATTATGCCAAGAAGGAACGCGTTTACGCTAGGGCATAACTATCACATGTACGGACACATACAAATAAAAAGTGAAAATCATTATGCCATTATGTGAATGTTCGCGTACAGTTCAGGTTAGAAGGGGGCAAGACACCAGAATTTCACCATTGGTCATACAGGGGACAAATTTAAGGATCACTCACCTTCTTCTCCTACTACTAAACTACTTGCGAATGACTTTCAATTCGCCTTTATTTTAAGTTCTATACCGCACAAACACTATATATATACAAACATCGGGTATTCGAACTCGGCCCCAACGATACGAAAGCCCAGCATCACTAAGCATAATACCGATCAGGAGTGTAACGTTTCCTTCAGATTTTTTAAGCTCCTATTTATCTCTATCTTTTTTTGTCATATTTGAGATACATCCTAATTTGTGAAACTGCCGCGTTGATCCCTTGTTCTTAATTTCAGTTTGGCCTTGGCTGCTAATAGGTTGTCACTACAACCTCAACGACTGAGCAAGGAGTGGGAAGGAGGGATGAAAGAAACAATACACTGCTAAACGCAATTTAGCATGGTACAGCAAGTTGCTTTAAGTAATATGAAACTCGATTCTTGTTAATAGCGAAGAAATATAATCTGTCATTATCTAAATCTTTCGGACACACTCGTCCAAAAAATTAGGTCATTTTGGGATATGACAGAACTCAATACACCCTTCATGACACACAGAGATAAAAAAGCAGAACGGGTATCTGACAACTTTTGAATACATTTGTCTTTAATAACATAGAGATTTACAAATGAATTTCGGTAGATTGCGTTCAATACAGCTTGAAAAATAAACCGTCGATCTATGTTAGAAGTATTTGTGGTTTCTCAAATACGCAACTCTATCCTTACCCCGAAATTGCTCACGAACTGTGAATTATAAAGAAGATGTGACAAATTTTAAATTTTTTCGAATCCGACTGTTGATAGTTTCTCGAATTTGTCGAATCCTACGTACAATAATAATAAGAAAGAAGGGGAAAAAAAAAGGGGGGGAAGGAAAAAACTTTACTTAACATTAAAATTTCTTAAAAGTAAATCTTAAAAAACCTGCGTTTGCTGAAAAACAAATTAAAAAAAAAATTTAAGACAGAATATTTATTAAAAGTAAGAATACTTATTAAAAACATAAATGAAACTCGATAAATGGAGTACCTAATAAAAAATCCTTAAATCTTGAGGTACTTTCTCTCAATATAATTTGACAATAATTTTAATAATATTAATATAAGAGTTCAGTTGTTTTCGTATTTTTATAGTATCTTTCCAAGTCAACGTCAGTGCTAAGTGAAAGGAATTATATTTACAAAAATTATACAGATAAACACTACATATGAAACGCTAAATTCTCTACGAAAATTTAAGACTGTGGCACACAGGGTCGTCATGAAGTGTAGCGATTTAGGTCCACTGCAACTGCAACAGCTATGCTCTTTTTTTTAAGCGAATGCTTACAGTGGACGTCAATAAAATTAAGCTTTCCAATGTTGTAAAAAGTAAAACTTCGAGCCCCCCACCCCCCACGACAGGATTTGAATGAGGAAAAAAGAGCGAACATTCGAAATTTCAAATCTTTTTCAAGAT
Organism: Stegodyphus dumicola; assembly: GCF_044657685.1. Lineage (NCBI taxonomy): Eukaryota > Metazoa > Arthropoda > Arachnida > Araneae > Eresidae > Stegodyphus > Stegodyphus dumicola. The sequence goes on along the minus strand of NC_140772.1, from coordinate 112,960,268 downwards.
TCATGTAATTTTAGGATTTAAATGATTGCTCTATTCCAACGAAAATATAAAACCCTAAATTGCAAAATCTGCCTCTCTTTTAGAAAGCTCTCCTCAAGGCATGTTCTCCTTTAGCGAAAATAGCCCTCCAGCTGCTTTGTTTTAATCCAATTAACTAAACCAGCCTCTCCCTCCCCCAGCGGTAGAATTACTATTCTAGCTTTACACACCATGCAAAAAACATTTGGAAGTTGAACATTTCGGCGAACTGCCTGGGAAATTTTTATTCGAGAAAGTGTCGAACTACCGAATCATACAAAAGGCTACACATTTGCAATACGAATAAATGCGAGTGAAAATAATTTTAACGAATTCCTGGGGTTAATTTGAATGATACAGATAAGGATAAAATGAAACAACCAAAGCACAAAACTGAAAAAAAAAAAAAAAATTTAAGATGATAATTAGGGCGTGCAAAGAGTAAATGGCTACACACGTCTTAACGAACATAAAATTATCAGCTTAAAAAAAATTTAAAAAGCATAGCAGCTGAAATTCTACGGTTGGCCTTGAACTGTGACACTCAGACGAACTTTATCGTATTTCGTCAAGAGCTTAGTTTTATAACGAAGTCATATATCACTATAAACAAGAAATCCGGGAGCAGTAGTAAATTAATAAAATAAAAGTGATATGTTAACATTTTTTAAAACAATATGCAGCAACAAGGTGTCAGTTCTTCCAAATAAACTTTTCAACAATACATATTTTTTCCCCTTAAAAAATTATTTTTATTTACTTTTAATCAGAAACTCCTTGCGAGTAAAAAATACTGTAATAAATAATTAACTATTAAAAGCTGATCTGCGCGCTTTCACATCTACATTCAATTAAAGAAAACACGAATAATGCTTTATTAGTTTATAGAACAAATAAATAAAATAAAATAAAATAAAATAAATAAAACCTTTACAGATTCCGGCATCTGTCCTCAAAAAATAAATGAATAGCACTTCAAGATTTGAACTAAAAATGCATTTATATATATAAATTTAAATACTTGTGGAAAAGAAAATGCTAAAAGTAATAAGGCATTTACTAGGCTACACGATAAGTTCAACGGATTTAAGCTCGAGTATAAAGCACAGCTGCGAAAATTTCCCCACTGTATCATTTTATATTTAGTTTTGCAATCTGAATTTGCAATCTAAATTTGCAATCTGACAATTATAAAGCAATAGACTTGACTGCACTTCGATTACTGCACCACAAGGAAATAAGACATACAACGGATGTTCATTAGATGTCTTACTTATACCGTAAACTTCCTATCCATGGTTTGATTTGGTTTATTTGATATGTCAAAGCACTTCGAGACTATCAGCGTAACGGGGAGGGATGCCTTCGCGAACGACTTTCTAAGGGAAACTGGCTCGTATGCACGTTGCACATGGGGTAAACCACGAAAAGACCCATGCAGCCAGCCCGTTCCCCGAGATTCAAACCTCGGACCGAACTACCAGTTTTCAGCGATTTTACCGCTCGGCCGCTGGCCATGGTATTTTTGTGAAAAAATTTTAAATTCTCACAGACCACCACCCTTTTTGCTAACAGACACAGTTATTGCACCCGAACGGATTATCTGTTACGAGCCTTACCAGAAAACAAAATTCTTCCTGAAATAGAATTTAGTTCTAATAAAATAAAATTCTAATTTTTAATCACGAATCTCCAGAATATAATTACCTTCCTAGAAGGAAAAAGAAGTTCGCATTTTTAAATTTAATTAATTCATTAAAATATTCGTATTATGCATTTCTGATGAAAACACAAATTGCTATAATTACTTTATTTGTAAAAAATCAACCAAAAGATAGCAGAGATATAATTTTTAGGCCAAATTTAAGAAACTCGTAAAGGTAAGATGTGATGCCTTCAATCATAACAAGTAATGTTTCAAAAGCTGGCTAGCACGAGCTCAATCGAACGGCTTCGTAAATATTCTTAAAATTCAGCTGCAATGTTTCTTAGACAATTCGTAACTCTTTAGTAACCAATTTATCACTTACTTAGGCACCGGTTTCTAAAATCTTTGCTGATGATAAAAATATATCTTGTTTCTATTAAAGCGAAATTTTATATTGTTTAATATAAGAATGTTATACTATAAAATAAAGAAATTGCTTTAAGGAAAAGTAGTTGAAACCATGCGTTTCATCATAAGTTGCATAAAACACGTTTGACTAACCTATGTTATTACGTATTCACATAGCACACAACAAGCTTTTCTTTGGTGTAGGATGTTTAGTACTCATAATGCAGAATATTTCCTGGGTTATAATATTTTTCCACATTTTAATATCGAAATTATAATAAATTAAAAGAAACAGGAAATTCAAATCTATCTTGAACTACCGTATAAAAATATAAATTATTGATTTATACTCCTTGTATAGTTTTCAAACGTTAAAATTACTTCTCACATGCTAAAGAAAATACTTCAAATCATAGAATTATCAAAAAAAAAAAGTATAAAAACTAGTTCTTTAAAAGTTTTAGATTCTCCTACGTCATTGTGGTGTGTTTTCTCAAAAAATCTGATGTGGACACTACATAACTAGCTTTCTGGCCTATTAAATTGAACACATTTTTTGAAGCAGTTTATGTAAACCTATTTTCTTGAATATCATTAGAGATTATTTCTCATTCGATTAATTCAGTTCTCACTTCGCGGCAAAGCAAAAATGGATAAAAACTCAACATCTTCATTAAAAATTGTTTAAAAAAAGAGAGAGAGAGAGAAAGAAAAAGGAAAGAAAACACCGCTAAAACAGTTAAAAAACAATATTAACATTTAAAATTAGAGTTTCTACGCAAAAACAAGCAATTCGGCCAGCGGGGAAAAGGGACAAATTTTTCAGTGAACAAAACTGAAAGTTTAGTTTATGTCCTGGCAAAAAGTCATTGAAGGTGCAGAAACTGACTAAATTCACTATTCTACTAGGTTTGAAATGTAAACAAATGGGGCTTCGTTAGGCTTAACTCCATACTTAAACTTTAAATTGTTGACAATTCTATAACTATTGCATGCAGATTATTTAAAGGCTTAAAATCCTTAACCGAAACATAAAAACCGAATAATTCGATCACATTTAGAGCAAAATATGCACAATTCAGCAATATACGAAAATAAAAACTAAGCTCACCGAGCCAGATAACAAAGTGGGAATATATACATATTTATATATAATTGGTGCAAGGAAAAAGTGATATGCACAACTACAAGTTATAGCAATCTCATAAACAAAATTTCAAAGTTCTATGACTACTCGTTCTATATGGTAGTTGAAATTTTTCGTGTTTACAGTACTTCCTTTACTTCATACAAGGAAGTAAAGGGAGGTCTATAATCTGTTCTATGAATTGGTGACTTCATGCCCCCAGAAAAAAAAAAGTTTCATTAGAACTAATTTTTTCCTCCAACTGAACAGTAAATCCCACAATAAGTACAGGGAATAACAGCTGAAGAGAAAAAATGTAGAAGAAATGGAAATAAGTCATTAAAATTGCTAAATGTTTCAGATAAAAAGTTAAAGGAATTTAGGAACAGCAATTTATTGGCACTTTCCGCTAAAGTGGCCCAGGGGAAAAAACCATCTTTGAAGACTGAGTAGTTCGACCCGGGTTCGAGTCTTGGCAAACTGCTGGCTGCATGAACATTTTCATAGATTTCCCCAAGTGTAATAAAGTGCAAGGCATTCTTTCCCTGAAAAATATGTATAGCTTTCGGGTATTTTATCGTATTAAAATTATATTTCTCTGTAAGGTATTATATCGCTTATTACCGCGTACTTTGGTGGTGTACCTGGAAATACGTCCAGCTAGCAGTAAGAAGGCCCAGAATTCGAATCCTGGCGAAGGTACTGTTGACTTTTCCTTCTCTGATAAACCTAATGACGCTATATATTCGTTCCTTTTCTGTGATTTCCTTTATTTAGTTCTGACGCTCATTCACATTTACGGTTCACTGGCTTTATTTTTAGTATTTAAACAGCCACTGAATAAGCAATTTTAATATAATAAACGAAATACGTTGTTTCCTATAAATTTGAACATATTTTTGGAAAAACATAAACGTTGTATCAACAAATTAAGCTTCAGTTCAAACCTTCCCTGACAGATGGTGATGTATTGTTAATATCGCAAAAATATGCAAACTTAATTCTTTAATACAAAATATGCAAGATGGAGTTCATGGTGGAATGCTATATTATTAGTAATATTGCATTATGCTCAAGTCTGGGAACAAGCCTGCAAATTTCGTTATAATACTGAGATAAGAAACGTGGCATAGCCAATTTATAATAATGATCTCCAGACATCATATGCCCGAAGAACTGCGATGGAGAGCTATTGGAAGACTAGAGGCAGGGCTAAGTCAGACAGAAGTGGCCAGATAGCTAAATGTGAATTCTTTTGTGGTTCATAGACTTTGGCAACAATTTCTAACCACAGATTCGGCATCCAGCCAAAGAAGGCCAACCGCTACGACGAGCGCCGATGTTTGTTGTTATGAGCACGAAGGAACGGAATAGCAGCTCCGACTCATCTCAGATCCTCCCTTGCTGCAGCCACCAGAAGGTTGGTGTCAACGTCAACCGTGCGTAGAAGGTTTCATGAAGGAGGTCTGCCTGCACGTGAGGGTGAGCACGTCAGTACATCCAATGGACCGGCTGATCAATGGAGAGCTTTTCTCTTTACGGATAAGTTTAGGTTTGGCCTTCAAATCGATAGTAGGCGTTATCTGATTTGGATAGAACCTGGAACCACTTATCATCTATCAAACATCCGTGAAAGAGATGCATACGGATAATGCAGTGTTTGTGTCTGGGGGTGGTATATCTTTGTGTTGCACGCACAGACCTCCATATCTTTCCTCGTGGAACCATGAATGCTCCGGCCTATCGAGATGGCATCCTTGATGCTTATGTGCGCCCTTATGCCGGGGCAATAGGTGATGATTTCCTGCTACAGGAGGACAACGCTAGACCGTACAGGGAATGCATTAAGGATGATTATCTTCAAAGCAAACAATTCAGCGTAAAGAGTGACCAGCTCGATCACCAGACCTGAACCCTATCGAGTATGAGATGTTCTAGGAAGACGTATAGCTACTCTCAATCGTCCTCTTCAGACGTTTGCCACGCTTGCAAATACTTTGCAACAGCAATGGCTCTCACTTCATGCAGAACATTAGACCGCATAACTAATAGCATCACACATCGCTGCATTGCTTCTAGGAAAGATCATATTCCATATTGAGATAATTTTCCTATACCAATCTGACAGATCCGAATTATTCATTTTATACTTATGCTAATTTCTATAACACCAAAATTGTCTGGTAATTTCTTTTCATGTTATTTTATACCTTACTATGTGTTGTATACTATGTGTTCATTAAATTCTACATGTAACTTGAGTAATCTTCATTTGTGTGATTTTTCCTTAATTAATGATAACCAGTGTAGTTTTGTAAAACTTTGCTGCAGATGGTTACATACAAAACGCTGTAACAAAATGGGGGTAATTATTAGTGTATATGATGACGGTTCTTAAGTAAGGTAGTCAATCTTCTTCAATTGCATGGTTCATTCCTTAGCTAGCAATAGAAAAAGAAGTTCTACTGAAAATTATTTTTCGTCTTTAACTATTTATTTACTCTGCGATGGCTAAGTCTTCAACCAAATTACCATAACTATTTTTTTTTTTTTTTTTTACTTCAGATTTTTATAAGTATGACTAAAATAAAAAATACCTTTAAGCAACAAAATGTTCAAAAACATCAACACCACCTACAAACATCATCAACACCACCTACAAACATCAACACCACCTACAAACAGAAAACTTCAGATTACATTTTAACACCGCTGAGAACTACAGTTTTAAAAAGTAAGTATAACGATGATTTGAGAATATAAGAATTACAACATTAAAAAGAAAGTGTAAGTATTTTAGTTTAACACTAAAAGCAGTTCTTAGTTAAACATCTACTATAGATTTTAAGAATTAGGTTTCCCACAAATTAAGGATGTATAACATAAAATCTTATATTTAAAATGGTGGCAAAGACACAGGAGGGGGAAAAATACTGTGATAAACTAATGCCACGTGAAAACTTCTGCATTTATTTACAAATAAAAAGAATTATTCAAGAAGTATCATCAAAATATTCATTTATTTCATTAGATTGCACGCATACGAGATTTGCAACAAGTATTTCTCTTAAGTAACAATATTCTCTAATTTTCCAGGGTGTAAAAGCCCCGAACTGAAAACACAAAAACATCTCGCAAAAGTTTTTTCGAAGAGCATAATTAAAAGAGGATGAGAATTAAAAAGAAAAAAAATATTATCAAGTATTTTATTACTTTACATAACAATGCAATGCGAAAGAACAGCTGGCTAAAACCGAAACAAGGCAAGACGTTCAGCTCTCAAACCCACTGCTATTCTGGGAGGTGGGGCTTTATCTAATACTTACTTAATAATTATTCAAGTCTTAAAAATAAAGGAGAAAGTAAATTAATATAAGCACAGAAAGTCAATCGCAAAGAATAAAATTTATGACCAAAACCAGACTGTCAAAGGCGAGAGAATTTACTACATGAAACCTGTTATTAAAATTATATGCATGACATGTATGAATACTAATTAATTCTTTGCCTATCTTACATGCATATGGAAGTTAAAAAGCAAATAAGTCATTTAAATTAAAAACCGCATTCAGCTACATACCGTATCGAAAAACGATGCATAGACGATTATAATAAACTAGAACGCCCGGCGGTCATACGAAATGACCGCTGTTCTAGATATTATAAATCGTAATTAAAATTATTTGTGCAAAGGTGTCTGCTAATTTAAATTGAATTACCCAGGGCAGGCGGGGAGGACGCCCCTTTGCTTACTGAACCACTGGGTTTCCCCCTTCTACTTGCTTAATTGCTTAAAGTAGAGTGCAATGAAGGAAACCACTGGTGGTACATTTCTTAAAAGCCACCGGTAGCTCAATAAATAAAGGTGATTTAAATAATAAAATGTTAATTCACGTGTCAAAGATATCTTTGTACACAACATTTCTTGTGTAGATCTTTCCATCATTTTTAAACTCGCCTTGCAGAAGACCATCCATTATTAATTTTACGTCCGTTCTTTCACGAACTCTTGAACAGCCAACATAAAGTTGACCGTGTCCAAATGCAGGCTCAGGTAAAAAAATGCCAACACGCTTTAACGTTTGGCCCTGAGACTTATGGATGGTCATAGCAAAGGCAAGTTTTACAGGAAATTGTCTACGTCTCAACTGAAACGGCAACCCTGTGCCGTGGCAACTTCACCCCATTGGCTAGTACAGTTACGCAAGCAACCAATAATCTATCGGCGGCAGACACTTAAGCCGCATATATATATATATATAGGGTGAAGTAACATCATCTTCTCCGAAACGGCTGGCTCCCGGGCTTAGCGAAGTACACCGTTGGATTCCGCAGGTCCGTAGCACGCCATTTTGACCATTCGCGTCTTCTCGACACGATATATTAATTAAAAACTAATTTTCCCCTATGTTTTCCCTACATCTTCCACATTCTTTCTTGGGTTTTCCCTATTACAGGGATTTGGCTACGTGCCAAATTCTTTTTTTTCTCGAATATCTATGGAACGGCGCCGAGTTGAAATTGGAGACGCGTATCCTCGGATTCCAAAAAATTCTCCGAATCCTTCGATACCGTTCTCATCTTCGTACGACTTTAATCGGCCGAGACATTAATTGAAAACTTCGGAAACGTTAATTTCCGAGTTTCATTTTTCCGAGTGGCAACAATAAACTATCGGCGACACACACTTTAGCCGCTTATGAAAGAAGTTAAAAATAATTAAAAAATAGTAACATGAATACACATTTTGTTTGCTAATGCATACAAACAGAGCATACAGATTTTGAATAATTATAAACTTATCTACATTAGGTATTATACACTCATGTTCATAAATTAAGGATAATGCAAAATCAGGCAAAGGAAGAGTTAGAAGCAAAACAAATTTGACTTATTTGTAAAGCCTATTTATTAAACAAAAGGTAAAGAACAAAAAAAAAAAAAAAAAAAAAAAAAAAAAAAGATGCTATATGTTGATATTATTAAAAAAATTAGCGACTTTTTCTCCCTGGAGCAAATTACAAAAAAAAACCTATTTACAAAAAAACAATATTACATTTTTGGTATGACTGTTAATACATTGTATGTCTCCCAGACGATGCAATACAGTCCGTACAACGCCTAGGCATGCTGAGTATCAAATTATCGATCTGATCTTGGGTGATATTACGCCACTCAAAAAGCAATGCTCTTCGAAGTTCCGGTAAACATGTAGGAGGAGGTTGACGGGCTGCAACTCGTCGGCCAAGCATATCTCACACGTGCTCTACAGGATTCAAGTCCGGTGAGAATGCTGGCCAGTCCATACGGGTAATATCCTCCGATTGAAGGCATTCGCTTACGATGTTTGCACGTTGTGGACGGGCGTTGTCATCCATAGACACAAATTATGCGCCCATGGCGAACCGAAAAAAACGTACATGTTGTTCCAGAATGACGTCCCGATAGATTTGGCTTGTCATGGTTCCACTTTGAATATGCAGGTCAGTTTTGGAACCCAGAATAATTCCACCCCAAACGAGCACTCCTGCACCACCGTAACGGTGTCGTTCACCGTAACGGTGTTTTCTTGGTGGTAACAGGTACCTGGAGCTCTCCATATGAAAGTCCGGCGAGAATGAGACTGCAAGCTAAACCTGGACTCGTCGGAAAACATCACACAAACCCACTGTTGCGGTGTCCACAATGCATGCTCTCTACTCCAGGCTAACCGCAGGCGACAGTGAGTTGCAGTAAGTGGAACGCATCTGACAGGTCTACGAGCATATAGACCAATCTGCCCTAAGCCTAAGCATCTGTACACGGTCCGCCTTGAAATTGTCGTACCAGTGGCTGAAGAGAGCTGACGAGACAGGTCTGAGGCTGTGCTCCGCCTGTTTCTTTTGTCAGTAACTACCAAATACCGGTCCTCATTCGGCGTTGTAACTCTGCGGCGACCTGTGCTGTAACGTCTACTCACATTACCATCATCTTGGAATCGTTGCCAAAGCCTGGAAATGACACTTTGGACAATTCCAAGTTCGTCTGATACTTCCAGTTGGGTACGCCCGCATTCCAGACGTTTGATAATTCTACCATGTAAAAAATCATCCAAATGCGTCCTTTGTGTCATAACTATTCGGTTATTGCACTGAAATGCTTATAAAGCGCCTGCGAACAGTTTTACTTCTTTGACTGTATTCTTTATATATCACTCTTTTACACTCTCGGCATTGTGACGTACCATCGGTGTCATCTGATTACTTCCTGAAATTTGCATATGATTCTTGAAGATGTGTGTAGTGATTTTACAGGTGATATATTTATTTTAGAGTTCGATTTCCGCGTGAATCCGAATTATCCTTAATTTATGCACATGAGTGTATCTTTAGAAATGACCAATGTTATAAAAGTGAATTGCTCAGCGAAAGATAATCCTTTAAACAGTCATTTTATTTGGCTTTTTAGCAACATTTAGCAATAAGTTCTATCTTATACCTATAACCGACAAAAATAAGATTGTTTCTTATATAAATAAAATATTAAATATAAATATATAAATATAATAAAGTATTATATATAAATATAATACAGTATTAAATTATTCATCTCTTACCTCAAAATTTACTAGGAGAAAAGCTGACTGCAAAAATTTCTCTTTCTTAAAATCACTATCACGAAAATTAAAAATAAAATCTAATTGTTAAGAAGATTTGTAACAGTGTATAAAATTGCAAGCCGCTATGCATGGTACTTTCTTTATCATAAACGCTGTTGTTTATCATAAATGCCGAAATTTTGATAGTTTTCTGTTTGTACATTTTACGCTCAAAACGAAATACAAAAACGAACGTCGAAGCTCTTGCAGATGAAATTCAGAAGAGTTTTAATTATATTCGACTGCAAAGATTTTATTTTACATACGAGTTGGCAACAGCAGATAATATTCTTACGCAAGAAAAGAAAAAAAAACTTATATGTATTTTAAACAGATATATATATTTTAAACAGATATTTATACATATTTTTAAATTTTATAAACACTGGTTATGATAAATCGAGGTGGTTTGAGATATGATATGATAAATTGTTTATGATAAATTGAGGTTCAAATTGCAAGTTTTTAATTCTATTTTATTTATCTTCTTTGTGTTTTCCGAAATTATGTTATGCTAAAATAAGCTAATTTTTGACGAACTGAAATGATGATCGATTACGTAGCATTAAGAACACAATCACGATTTTAATTCTTAAAAGAAAAAATACTGAGAAGCAAAGTAGTTACCTTTTACACTAAAATTTAATTGAATATTTCACCCTAATACATTCTAGACAATGCATTTCGAGTGAAACGCGGAATTTTTCACTTGCTAAATAGCGAGGCATTTTTATACAACACTGGCATTAAAATACATAAAATTAATTCTCCAGGGAGTTAAGCAGTAGACATTTGATTAGGAAGTAAAGAAATTCCACAGCTCCTTCTAAAGGTTAAGTATTTTTCACTTTCCATGCAAGGTAAATTTGATCGACGAGACTATATACGATTCCCTGTTCTTTTATTTCAGAATAAACGTCCCAGACTGCATCCGTAGGCTTACGTTTAGTACAGGGCACGTCCACTGAAATAAAAGTTATTTCAGTTCTTCCAAGAAAAAAATTAGGAAAATTCTCATAATAAATTTTACAACAAAGTGGGATGAAAGGAAACAGACAAATACACAGTATTACAGAATCATCTAGTTATTCTGATTCAACATTCAGAAGTGCATTAAACACAATAATTACCAATTATACGTCGTCAGGTAAGTATCGATTATAAAATGCATTAACGCAGAGATAGGTTTTCTATCATTTCTAATGATGTTTCTGCAAGCGTATCATTTTTCGCAGAGTTAGGTGTGATAACTTTCCTAATTTTCAGTTGAGGACACAGAAATCGATTTTATGCTTTTTAAGTATTTCCACTTTACTAGATGGACATATAGTGGGACAGTTTATTCCAAAATAAAATGTTTTTTCCTCACCCTGTACGTTTGTAGAGTCATTAGACTCTATCGATGTAGGAGACGTGAAAAATGAGCAATTCTCTCGCCGGGATTCGAACTCCGGATCTCCCGAATACAGGTTGAGTGTGCTTCCAGTTACATTACGAAGGCATGTGGAAAGGAGAGAGAAAATACCTTATATGTTAAGGCTCATGGAGAAAAATCTTCAATAATAAGATAAAATGCCTCGTTTTTATTTTGTACTTCAATAAACTTCAAAACTTTTCGATTACAAAGAATGTTTCTATGTTCTTCATTGATTAAAATCATTTAATCACTTATATTTACATTATATTCACTCACATTTAATCATTTATTTTTGAAAAGAAACTTACAAAGCACAGAATTTATGTCTTTGATTAATCTCTAAATTACCTAACCCTTCAGTATATTTTATAAACTCTGAAAACAAAATAAGGCAATTTTCGCAGAGTACATATTTTAAGGTCTAATGATAAAGTTATACTTTAAACACCATAACAGAAAGTAACAGTAAAAGTTCATTCCTCTTTTTAGAATTGATTCTCGTTCATTTGATCTCTAAAAATCACATAGTTTATATATTTTAATGTGACATTGCAAATACATTCCTTTCATATTTTACTGTGTTACTATGCGAATTCTAAAAGCTGTTCATATATCCCTTTGAAATGATGTTCAAACAGATTCTGAAATTTGCACTGCCTTCTCAGAGATTGCAAAACTGTACGAGAAGGAATCTGTACGTTTCTCAACTCAATATGTAAAAGCACGAAAAGTATGTTAATAGCGGACATAAATAGCGTATCAGCCTGGAATAAGACATACAACTTTATAAAATTGTATCTCTTATTCCTTATTCTTTATATATATAATATATAAAGATATATTCTTTATTCTTTATATATATAATATATTCTATACATATATAATATAATTTTATATATATATAATATAATTTATTCTTTATATATATATATATATATATATATATATATATATATAATCAAGAAATAATAATGAAATTAAAATTGGCTTACGAGAGGGTTAACATTTCAACAGGAAATACATATTATCAAAATTTAAAAAAATCAATTAAAAAATTAATTAAAAACAGTAAAACTGATATAAATATAAAAATGTTGAAAATTCTTCGGTCTATATCCAGAAGCAATCGAAGAAAAAGCATAAGAAATAACACTACGTAGGAAAGTTAAATTTTCTCTCTCCAGTATCTGAGAGCAGATACCAGGGAAATACAGATTACACTCATGTGCATTGTGTCTCAGCACATGCGATGCGACATGACTATAAATTTTAAAGTGGAATTTTAAAGGCTGTTGTTTTTCAACTCATTCATACGATAAAATCAGTGTTAATGGCGTTTAACCTGAGTTATGTTTTGAATCATCGATTTTTGAGTCAGAAATTCAAAACGAAACGAGTTGCCTCCTGCTATGTCGAGTTTCTCTTTGCCCATTCCCTACTCTAAGAGGACGAAGCATACTGAAGAATGCACTGCATGCAGTCGACGAAACACGGACAAAGATCTCGTTTCCTCTCATTCCTGCTGACAATACGAGAAAGACGAATTGCATGCTGTCGAGTTACAGCTACCTAGAAGAGAATATTCATTGTTTACCAATGAATTTAGCGTAATTTATTATTATTTCTTAGTAAGCTAGAGGCGATTTTTCTGCATTGAGGTTTAATTTGTACGACACATTTAATTTACAGATGGCTAATCATTATTTCTGGACTTCCTCAAATTTCCGCATGACAAGAGAACTTTATCTGCCGGATTAAGCATCTTTTCTACAAATATGTAGGCGGAGGAACATGAAACTGAGACGCTTTTAAAGGATATAATTTTCAGTAGATATTTAGCTTTTGAAACTTTTGAGGAAGATAATGTAAAAATAGGTAGTAAATAATATAAAACAGGAGCAGAAGACATTCCAAAGCTATATAATAAAATAATAATAACAATTAAAAAAAGACATAAAATATATATTAAAAAAATCTGATTCAGATTTTAAAATTACATCCGAAGTGGCTTTTTTTTTAACATTTATTTATTAAATATCATGTTCTACGCACTTAAACCATAAAATTCAGTTCAGTAGCAATGTCGCAAAATAATTTTAAAATGAGCATATCTTTAGAATTTCCTATACACGGTCTCGCGCGCTGGAGATAAAAATGTTTTTTCTGTACAACGTTGTCATTGCTCGCTTTCAAATCCTTGAATTTGTTCGTAAAAAATTCGTTAAAGTTTTACAAAATATGAAATCCATAATAAAACAAATTCCAAATTTCAAATTTGGGCTTTCAGATGCCCATATTCGCAGAAGGATTACGTTATTCAAAATTTGATGGCTCTAGGTACCTCTGTTTTATCACAGTGCGAGAAACAGACATCACATTTATGCAGATTCTTCATTATTTAATATCTTTAAATATAGTACAGGGCGATAAAATTTGGTGGCAACAATTTGAAAAGTGAAACAACACTTGCAGTGAATCAACGCCAAATGCCAAACGGGAATTAATAGTGCTTCTGGGCAAATTGCTCCTTCGGACTAAAGAAAAAAGAAAAAAAGGCCATGTGATAGTTTATGATGTTAAAGAAACTTTTTTTTTTTTTTTTTTTTTTTTTTTTTTTTGTTCTTTTCAGTTATTTGATGATGGCAGAATAAGTGCTTCGATTAAGGATGAATTTAGCAACTTCGTGCTATTAGTATCTATATTGAAACAGCTTACTGTTATATTAGAATATTCCCCATATGAGCAATAAAGAAGATATCTTCATTTGAATCTCCAAATGAAAATACCATAAAATGTTTATAAAGGCGTAAAAATAAAAGTAATGAAACTGCCAGAATAAAGTTTAAACTGCCAGATATATTATAAAATTTCTTCAACAACAAAAAAGCCTTTAAGCGTTTTATCGGGAAAATACTTAAAGATTTTGAACAGTCTGCCACAAACTGGTACAAGTACATAAAATTACTCTTTCTAAATAAGACAAGAAACGTAAGCAGATTTATTCATTGATATTCCTGATATAAATTGCAATTCAAAAGTCTGTGTGAACAAGAGAAACAGAAAAGCGATTTCGCTTTCTCTATTAATCATAAAGCATATCAGTTCGCATACAATAGTAAAAGGACTTTTTTCTTAAAAGACTAGAATATGCATTATAACGTGTGAAATCTGGTAGGTATATTGGGAAATTATATATCCAAGTAGAAATTCTTATTACAAATTTGAATTTATGAACTTTCTAAATGAAGAGAAAATTTCTTCTGTAAGTCTAATTTCCCCGAAATGTTTATTGATAAAATTTAGAGAAAACTAGAGTTTAAACAAATATTAAATAAAATTAACACTAGTCCGTACTGCGAAATATTTGAATTGGACTGGTCTTTATTTTCTCCTTCAGGCAGAAAATAAACCTATGCGAGTACATGAATTAAAACAATGCTTAAACACAATTCATAAGTGAAATGCTAACTTTACTAATTCTGCCAACATTAGTATCAATTGTGCCCGCAGAACGACTTTTTTTCCGACCACTAAGATAAATTAATAATTGAATAACATAACTGGCTAATTTATTATTGTTTGAACCTATATTAATAATGCGGTTTTCGTAAACCACGAAAAACTGATTTGAAACTATGATATAAACTGCTTAATCTTAAATAATTACAAAAATTTATAAAGATTTCCACTTCAGTATTCAAAACTGGGAAATTTTAAGTCTTTTATCATGTGTATTTCATCATTTTGTATGCTATGCAATATTCAAGAAGTTAATATGCAAATAATACAGTTAACTTTTTTTTTTTTTTTTTTTTTAATTTGCTGTTAAGCAGTATGCTCTTCGTGGAAATTCAGAATACATTCCTGCATACACTATATGTAATGTTTAGATTGCTCATGTATACAACAGTTTCATACTGTATCAGAAATGTCGGTTACCGAATACTACAGTACATAACAGGACTGTTACAAGACAATAGTAGATCAAGAAGTTTGACATTCCATCACTTCATAAGATCAGTATCCGCTAAACATAAGATGGGAATGTAACAGACCCTCAGTAGATAATTTTTTTGCAATATGAATACACCTCACATTAAAACAAAGAATTAAAAAAATAGGCATTAAAAGCGACTTATTTTCAAGGTTTCATTACATGGTTAGGCAGATAGCCCTCGAGGCTTTGCCATAATTAACCTAACCATTACATGGTTAATTTCAATTATAATAGGTATTGGTCCTCGACGGTAACTAAGCTTCTCAGTACAAGTACATCCAAGCTAAAATGTATTTTATTGACATCAGAAGAGAAAAATTATCAAAACTTTTATGACACTAAAAGCTGTTAATGGCGTTTTTCACAAAAAAATTAATGAAACAACTTGCATATTCGCTACAATATACAAAAGTACAAATTAAGTAAAAGTACAAATAACCGTAAAAACAAAATACTTCAACATATTCCCAATCACGATTCCCGAAAGAAATATATATGAATAGATAAAAGGAAAAATTATTATTTTGCATTTGCACATCAGTGCAGTTAAGCACAAAAGAAATAATCCAGATTCACTGTCTTAAACACTACTAGCTTTCTAGACGTTTGTAAAAATGAACACCAAAAATTCCTAAAATGTACATTTTTATCGAAAACTGCAATTACGAGAATTGTTTTTAGTTATTTTTTTTTTCTTTTGCATGCAATAAATGTCAAACCTACTAAATTAATTAGCTTTAGATACCCTGAATCTCGCATAGCATTCATAAAAAATTTACTTCATACTATACTAGCGAAAAATACCACACCTATAAATTAATGGCAAAAAGATGCGTGATACGTGTGCTTGTTATAACAACTTTACCTCTCACTTTGAGCACAAGAAATAAAACCACATTCTCGTTAAATACAGTCAGGGTGTATCTCCCGCTGCTTCAATCACGCATATATGAATAAATATTTTTACATCATGTTGTTTAAGAGAGACGCCACGATTTCAAAAAATAATTACCCCCCAGAAAGATACCTTATATCATAAATAATTCCTAACAACCGAAATGAACAGTCCAGAAAAGGTCAAAAGAAATGAATAATTATATACACGCTCATTAGCTCGACTTTCAAATAACATTTTGAAATCTGCCAATTATTTTAAAAGTGTTTTGCTTTTCGCTCAAATATAAATTTCTGATTAACAGTATTCTAAATTCAATGCCAATAAGCATGCATAATTTTTTAAATCACTTCTAAAATTAAACTTTACTTAAAAGACAAAACAAATACCAATTATATGCCCGTGATTCTTAAAACTTTCCTTAAAGTCAAACAGCATATCTTTCTTGAACGAATACAGATAACAGATTAGGCACGTTTTTGGCTGGTTAAGTTTTTTTTTTTAATCCACCTTTATAGCTATTGAATATTCTCAATATATTAAGTAGATGATTTGTGACTTTTCGAAAAGACGTTAATGAAATGACCGTATTTCAGCCTTAAGGTGAAATTTAGAGATTTAGAGAAACATTCAAAATTATTTCGCTTCCTGAATTTCTTCTCTTTTTATTATACACTCTTAGACAAAAAAATCGACGCACCGAGAAGATGTAAAGCAAATTTGACACAAATTGATATGCATACAAGTTTCGACGGAAAATGCAAAATTTTACATTTTGGCTGCCAATGAATAAACGGTTGCCGCTACAGCGCATCTGATCTGCGCAACTGGCAGGATATTTAAAAGGAGAAATTACGATGCCAGGTCATAAATTCTTCAAGCATTTCATTCCGTGTACTCTGGTAGACAGTAACTATGCCTCGCATACAGGTACGCGAACGATATGCGCAGATGTCAGAATTTGAGAGAGGTCATGTAGTTGAGCTCAAAAAAGCCGGTTGGTCTTATCGGCGAATACCTCGACATTTGAGCAGGAGCGATGCCACTATTAGACGATGTTAGCAGGAAATGGGTGAACCATGGCCGCACACAGCGTCAAGAAAGAAGCGTAATGCCTAGAGAAACGACAGAACGTGAAGACCAAGCAATCGTCAGAGCGGCACTCACACCCCCAGATGAATCATTACCATCGACTGTACGTGCAACTACTGCTTCAGTGACCGCAAGGACCATTCATAGACGGCTCACAGAAAGGGGGCTGAGGTCACGGCGCCCCTTGCGATGACTACCATTGACCTTTGTCAAGCCCGTTTGCAGTGGTGTCGGATTCATTCGCACTGGAATGTCACTTACTGGAGTAGAATAATCTTCAGTGATGAGTCTCGCTTTGAACTGAGCCCCGATGACCAGCGAAGGCGAGTCTGGAGATGCCCCGGACAGCGGTGTGATACCAACGTGACTGTCTTCCGGCAGACAGGCGGAAAACCAGGAGTGATGGTCTGGGGTGCCATTTCATTTCATAGTAGGACCCCTTTGGTTGTCATCCGTCGCAACCTTACAGCAGAGCGGTACGTCGACTAAGTTCTAAAGCTCGTTGTGTTGCCCTTCATGACACGCCACCCTGGGCTTACATTTCAGGAAGATAATGCCCGCCCCCCACACTGCACATGTTTCTACTGCTTGCCTTAGTGCTTGCCGAACATTACCTTGGATAGCAAGGTCGCCGGATTTCTCTCCTATTGAGCAATTTTGGAGCATTATGGGCAGAGCCCTCCAACCAGCTCGGAATGTTGACGATCTAACGCACCAGTTGGACAGAATTCGACACGATATCCCTCAGGAGGACATCCGCAACCTCTAACAATCAATGTCAAGCCAAGTAACTGCTTGCATAAGGGCCAGAGGTGGACAAACGCGTTACTGACTTTTTCACTTTGTGAAGCTCTATCACTTCAATAAATCATCCAATTTTTTTCACACTGTAATAATTTGTGTTTCTGTAAATGTACATCACTTCTAACGATTTTCGTCCCATCCGGATAACTCCTTCTTGGTGCGTCGTGGGTTTTTTTTTTTTTTTTTTTGTCTAAGAGTGTATTTTAAACGCAGATATGCTTATACTGCATTCATATCGTTAGCAAATATTTAAACCTTGCACTAAAATTTGATTGATCTGAAACTTTAAGAAGTCCACTTACTATTACAGAATCTTTCAAGCAATTCCATTGAAAATTCGTAATTATGAAAGAGGAAAAAGGGAAGAATACACACGTACGTATTGTACGTATTCTCCTAAATAGAAACTTGTTGTACAGCATAATTAAATATCATACAATATTGTTTCACACATAACAAAAGTTCAAAATACAGTATGTTCATTAAAAATACAATGACAAATATACATCCTCTGTTCCGTTAACTTTCCCAGAGTTTCTGAAACTGTACAGGAAACTGAAGAAAGTGTATAATTAACTTAGCTACATCGAAAGTTTACTATTTTCATATTACATATAATCTAATAAGTACAAAAAAAGTTAATTTATATTAATTTGCGGAGCTAGAAATCCGCCTATTTCGGCACAGATCGTTTTCGCAGATGAGGTTTAGAATTTTTATCTAGTTAACAGTTTTTATATTAGTAATGGTAAAATAATTTAAATATTTTATTTCATTACTTAAACTAATTCATTTATAGATATCGTCTACTTAAAACATCATAAATGAATATACAAGTACTCAGTATAAATGGTGAGATTTCGATCTTTACTAAGTTTTATCGAAATGCATATAAAAAGCTTTAATTCAGTCATTAAAAACAAAAGATCACGAACAAAATTAAGAAATATTTAAGCTGAATCATTTTGCCAAGTTTAAAATAAGCAAAAAGTAGTTCAACGTAAAAACTAGAACATTTTTCATTTTTATTTGAGCTAATTTTTAAGTTGAACTACTTTTTGCTTAAAATTAGTAATAAGTTTCAATGTGTGCATCATTCACAGTATGATAAACATCATAGCGATATTCAGTTTCGGCTCATACTCTGGCAAGACTATCTAGTGTAATGCTTGTAACTGCGTGTGTGATTCTTTCCTTGAGATGGTCAAGCTTGTTAATTTCCACACTGTAAACCTCATTTTTAATAAAACCCCAGAGAAAATAGGGCAGTAGGCTAAGATAATGATTTGTTTAGGGCTATGGATATGATCCATGTCTGCCAAACTACAGTTCTGGAAAACGACGATTCAACTGGCCTAGTAATAAACAAAAGTTAAACAACTGCAAAGTAAAAACCGCTGAATGCTGGCAGTTGTTACTGTAGTTGTTACTAATCTCACTTATCTAACAATGGTCAGCACAAACCCACATTTCATCGTGGCAAGGAGTCAAACGTGTCTGTCGTTGGTAAGAGTCTTGAGCACCATACAGGTGACAGCCCGGCTTTAGCTCGGTTCCGCCCCCAATTTTGAGACAGCATCACTAGGAGATGGGTCCTAAGTGTCAGTCCTCTAACCCCAACCTATTAAGAGGACTTTCTATAACTGTGTTAAATTACCCTATAAAGAGGACTTTCAACCTATAAAGAGGACTTTCGGTTCGCTGCATATTTAGAGTGACCCCTATCCCGCAAAGACACTATACATTTACAAATATCCATGCCTTCTCCGGTATTCGAATCCGAGATCTTCGGTACGGCAGTCAGCAGTCACTATCCACTATCCTTGTTGGGCGGCTATGCTGAGAGTTCGACCTGGGTCCGATTTCAGGCAAATGGGATGGCAGCTTTCGAGGTTTTCTCTATGTGTAACGTGAATACAAGTCATTTTGCCTTAGAAACTCTCCACGAAGGCATCCCTACTCCAAGACAGATAGCCCTTCGTCTGTTTTGTCATAATCGAATATTTTAGTCGAACCTAACCTAATTCATTACAAACTTCGAGTTATGAATATTTTAAGAGATGAACAGCAATCATAATGAATACAAATCATAATGAATACAAAGAGGAGACTATACTAGACTGATATGATATTTTATCAAAAATTTTTTAAAATCTAACTTACTGGAAATTTTCATACAGCAGAAATGGGCATTTCAATTGTTAAAAGAATTATTCGATGAATATAGAGCAAACTGAAATTAATTTCTCCACGAAAGCGTCGGCACACAGGTTGTTAATACAAGAAGACCAAAAAAAATATACAGAGGGATGTCGGAGTTAGAATAAACAATGTTGATATTTGATAGAATGAAATCGAAAGATTTTTTAATCGATATTGATTAAAAAAGAATTATTTTTAAAAATGCCAAGTTCTTAGAAAATAAACATAATAATGACGTCTGCCATAGAGGAAGGAAACAGAAATAAAATATTTTTAGGGTTTCTCCCATTTGCTGCAAAAAACATTTTCTATAAACATACAGAAAATATTTTAAGTTAGCTTTTCTCTGGAAAATAACATTTATAGGAACCTTCTGTACGAAATAACGCGGCGAAAAGTTTGAATAGCTCATTTGAAACTATTAATTAGACTAATATTTTTACAGTAGAGTATGAAAATTTCCAGTGCTACGAAGAAAGTATAAACTCATTCTCATAAAAGTAAAGCATCAACCTATGATAGGCGTAGGTTTTTAGCATAGAAACTCTATCGATTTCGAGGGCGCACAAAGTCCCTCTTCATCAGCAGCAAAGATGACGAAGAGGGACTTTGTGCGCCCTCGAAATCGATAGAGTTTCTATGCTAAAAATCTACCCTTATCGCAGGTTGTTGCTTCACTTTTATGATTTATTTGAGGCGTGTTTCTCATCTGTCTTGATATCCTTTCATCCTCCTTGAAAAGAATTTTTTACAAGTAAAGACTTACATATATAACAAAACATGCATGAATGAGTCACATTAACATTTCAAATAAATGAATTAACTAATTAATAAAAAGCAAATGTACAAACATATGTAAAAACAAATATAATGAAGCTGTACTTGTATAATTACAGCATTAGTACAACAGCTTGGTTTACGAATGCAAATAAGTGCTCTAAGGAAATATGACCGATTTCATGAAACAATCACGCAAGTTAATAGAAAATATTTATCAGAACTGTAAAATAATTTGAAGTCTATGCTTTACAAGAAGTGAAAATACCGCGTAATATTAAAATACCTAATGTACACAGAGAATGGATTCACAAATGGCCCAGCGGATTGAATATGTAATAATATTTCCGAATATGACTTGAAAATGTCTACCAAAATAATGTTAATTTTTAAAAATGTACAATTTATATTTCTTTGATTTTTGGACACGTTAAACTTTCAGCCTTGCGACTGCTTTTACAAAAAGAATTTTGGAAAAATGTTAATATTTTGTATTTAAAAAAAATTTTTAAATGAAGCTTCCGAGTACACTTCTCACATCTCACATCTTTAAAAATGTGATTTTGGCAACAATTTTCCTTTCTTATTGTTGTTGATAGATTTTTGATGAAATCGCATTATTTTGAATAGTTTCATTCTTTTAAAAATATGGGTTTGGCAACAATCTTTCATCGTAATTGTTATGTCACTGTTTTTAAGAGATTGGCATATTTCATTGTCATTTTTTTATAGTATATATAATACTTTTTTTTTTGATAATGTTACTCTGCAGAGTAAAATTCTGCGCGGAATTTTTTGTTTTTTGAGTTTCTTTCATGTTATTTTTTGCTTATTTCACTTTAATTTTTTTTATTAGGATAATTAGTATTTGTATTAAGGGATAGAGCTTATTTAATTGTAATTTTGTTATACGTAATAACTTTTTTTTTATGAAGTTGTTCTGCAGAGTAAAATTCTGCAGTTTTTAAATTTAACGCTTGGTGCTCCCTTCAGCCATTTTTCCGGTACATTTAAAAGCCAGACTAAAGCTGGCAGCGAAGCTGCTAGTAAAATAATATTTCTATAAAAAATTAAAACGCAATTTTAAATTAATTTTGCGCTGTGTCAAATCCTTTATAATCATGTTAATTTCTAAATTTGATTTTTAATTATATTTTTTAATGTTACATATAAACTTATTATGTACGAAATAATTTTCATTTTGAAATTTAAAATATCATGCAATAACGTACAGCTTCACGGTCTGAAAATTTTACTCCACTAACACCATAATTTAACACAGTTATAGTTAATTTGTGTTTAATTTTTTATTTTATTTTTCCAGATAAATTTCATACATGTGTTTAATCATTTCTAACTCCAAACACGCTGTATGCCCCAATACACATATTATACGCTTAGGAAGAATTTATATTTTAAATCAGATCATAGTAACTAGTAACATAAACCTACAAAAAGATTTTTCTCAAGAAACATTTCATAACGCTTTAAAATTAAATGCAAAGCAAGCTACTTACTACTTACGAAGGCAGCACTTTTAAGCAACACTTCATCTATTAATATTTTTAAATATTAAAACTTATTTAAGATATTTAGAAAACTAATTCATTTACAAGGAGTCTTTCGAAGGACTTTAGAAGGAAATGGAAACCTTCCGCGTTTCCGAAAAGCTCTCCGGATATACAGCAACTTCCTTCCTTAAATGAAAGAAACTAAAAAAACTAGTGGAAGAGTTGCAGGATATGAGGTATTTACCACCACATTTATCGGAACTATGATATTCACAATTGAAATGCAACAATTCTGGGGTTGGTGAATGACATGACTCAAATGTTTGTGACTTGTCTCTTGCGCGATACTAGTTAGATGCCAGCTTCAAAGGAAATGTTCCTGACATCACTTCCTTTATTATAAAGCTTATTTTTGATAATCCGATATTGTCTACAAGTAATACATAAAAGTATTTGTTATGGCCAATTATTAAATATTAGAGAAAGAGCTTTAAACAAGGTATAGGAAGAAAATAAAACCGTATCATTGACAGAATTCGAACTCATTACTAGCCCGTACTACAGGAACGTATCGGAGGACCGTCTTAATTCTTCATATCATTTTGCGTAAAGACGAAGGGAGAACCTCACACGACCGGTCCCAGTTTGGTAACAAGCTACGCCTATCATATTTAGTTCGGATAACATTTGTAGAAAAGTGAAGTTTGAAAGAAGGTACCATATCAAAATCGATCGTTTCTTGACCGGATTCAAGCTTGGGACTTCTGGATAGGTGCACTTCCGCTGCATCATTAACAACTCGTCGGACGAATGCCTTAATTCCTTTGAAATCCGGCATTTTGATCAAACGTTGAATGAAATATTGAATATTCATTTTCAACTTAAATATACTAATATTTATTTATTTGAAGTACGTTACATGATAGTGCAACAGCCATTAAATAATTTATAGACGTAGACTATAGCAATATAAGGGTTAAACTGAATTCTACAAATAATCTAGCCATACGAGTCTGCATCGACTTCGTACACAGGCAGAAATGAAAAATGAAAAACGACCAATCAAAGGACTGCGAAAAGAAACAATGAATGAAGATTACTAAAGATAACTATTATTTAAATAGAATGGCAGTTATTCTTTAACGCTCAAGGTCTTCTATCCAAAATCGCCTGCCAGTGCTATTTTTTTATTCATCATTAAACAGTAACAGACCTAACTTCGGTTCAGGGAATGCTAAATTTTCATTAGTATTACATGGGTATCGGTTTAAAATACAAAAATCACGAACTTTACAAAGACTGCAATTTAATCTTTGTATGCAGATTCTTTAAGACTTAATCCTAAACCAATATTAAGCTAAACAGCTAAGAATAATTAACACAGAATTAATTAATCAGAAATCTAAA
Source organism: Stegodyphus dumicola (assembly GCF_044657685.1). Taxonomy (NCBI): domain Eukaryota; kingdom Metazoa; phylum Arthropoda; class Arachnida; order Araneae; family Eresidae; genus Stegodyphus; species Stegodyphus dumicola. Next base: position 112,936,329 of record NC_140772.1, on the reverse strand, counting down.
CAGAATTAATCTCCAGGGAAATCACGATACAGTAAAGAACATGTAATCATATTTTTAAAATAAGCTGTTATAAAAGACAGTGCCAAATGTGTGCATTTATTTCTTAAGACCGCTTGCACACACGGCTGGATACGTTCCGAGTCCGAAAATTCTTTTTTTATTTGGCCAGGGAAAATTCTTTTTTTATTTGGCCAGGACGCCAAATTTGTATATGGAGACAGTAGGCACAACAGAAGAGGTCCCGCCCACGCCGAGAAATTTAAAAAAAAAAAAAAAAAACCACCACTGTTTACTTATCTCTACAGACAATAACAGTTATTATATATTGAATGGTGTAACAGCTTTAAATAGTATTAAAATCTTGTAGTTTAAATAATTTAAATAGATGAACATTAAGTTATTTGTGAATGGCAATATTCGAAACCAGACTCGAGTGCCACGTGCGACTCTCGCACGAAGAATGTAATTTATTTTTAAATGTTAGAATATGTTTTCTCTTTCTTGTTTGTATGTCGCCATTTTTTTGAGTGTTAAATAAAAGTTATTGCTGTGTTCCATCATTGGAATTGCTTCATTTCGTCAAAGAAGTATCACAGTCATAATTATTTTGGAGGCACCGACCAAGATCGAATAATCGTGCGTATTTTTATTTTATTAGTTCATCACTGAACATAATATTAGTGATACCAGATTATTACTTCCTGTTCATATAGAATTGCTTTATTTTATTAGTTCATCACTGAACGCAATATTAGCGATACCAGATTATTATTTCCTGTTAATATTAAATTGTCTTATTTTATTACCGTATTTGATATTATATTTAATATTCATTTTAGTTGTGCAGACGGTAGACATATATATATATTGCTCTATGTTATTATTCTTATTTTAATCACAATTAATGTGGTAGAGAGAATGAACTTCATATAATTTAAATATTTCATTTTTGAGGTATACGTACTTAACAAAGTGCATTTAATTTCGTGATTCCTGACTGCATTAATTAATTAAAGTAATTGAATTGAGCTATTTTGAGGAAATATAAAGAAAACAGTGTTCGTTAATTTTAAACATAGAAACAATGTCTTACTTAGGAAGAACTCGTAAGGAAGATTTGCAAAATCTCGCGGCTGAACTGGGAGTTCATGTGACTGCAGATTTGAAAATAGTCGATTTAAAACAGAAAATTGTTGAAAGTAGAGATTATGATGAAGTATTCGTCAAAGGAGTCTTAGACACAATAATAGAAGAACGGAAAGTGAGGGAGGAAAGGGAAGAACGGAAAGAGAGGGAGGAAAGAGAAGAACGGAAAGAGAGGGAGGAAAGGGAAAGAGAAGAACGGAAAGAGAGGGAGGAAAGGGAAAGAGAAGAACGGAAAGAGAGGGAGGAAAGGGAAAGAGAAGAACGTAGGAGACAGGAAGAAGCGGAAGAGCGGAGAAGGAAAGAACAGTATGAATTAGAGAGATTAAGACTTGAAGCAGAGACAAAGTCTCAAAATACCGGACAGATCCGGCCGAAAACGGAGCTGCGTCACCTTATGCAGAAATTCGATGACAAGAAAGGAGATATCAGTCTATATTTGCTATTGTTTGAAAGGCAAGCAGAATGGGCTAAAATTGATAAAGAAGAATTTGTATCTCATTTACTAGGACTACTTCCTTACGAAGTAACCCAGTTAATAGCTAGAGAACCCTCCGATAAAGCTAAAGACTATGAACACGTAAAGAATTTATTGTTAAGACGGTTTAAACTAAGCCCGGAAAAGTTTAGGCAGAAACTTATGAAACATCAAAAGAGTACCGAATCCACATGGGTGGATTTCAATTATGAAATAGAAAATTATTGCAAGGAATGGGTGACTGGTCTAGGAGTTAAGACTTTTGATCAGTTGCTAGATTTGATGGTGATTGACCAACTTAAGCGTCGAGTTCCTCCTGAAATTCGAGATCATTTTCTTGATGAGTGGGTAGAGATGATTTCATCTAAAAAATTAGCTGAAAAACTTGATGCCTATGAAAACGTTTGCGGAAACTTTAAAAAAAAGCCTGTAGTGGATAGGCAGAAAGAAAGATACAATGCACTAACTCAAGGTAAACTGAGTTCAGATAATAAAAATAAAACTGAAAACAAAATGTCATCAGGATTTAATACGCAAAGCTTGTTTCATAGACCTAGAAGTCCACGTCCAGATGATAAATATGAAAAACGAAAGACGCCACAATGCTATCAGTGTGGGTCCTATCAACATTTAAGGCCCCAATGTCCAAAACTTAAGAATAGTACTGAATCTCCTGCTAATCTTAACAGAATTAGTGCAAAACCAGAGGATAAATTTCTATTACCTTATACTAGTATGGGTTACGTAAATGGTCATAAAATTCCTATATTAAGGGATTCAGGTGCTAGTATTGATATAGTTTGTCGCAAATACATCACGCCGGAAATGCTGACAGGTGAAAATGTGTGGGTGCAACAGCCATTAGACTTGAATCCAACCTGTTTACCATTGGCTGAGATCGAACTAAATTGCGATCTTGGGCGAGTAATAACTAAGGCTGCCATTATTAGAAATGAACTCGACAAAGGAAGGTATTTATTAGGCAATCGAACTTTTGCACTGTTGAATAAACAAAGAAAGGAGCCTGATAGTTGTCCTCACCAGGTTAATGCTGTCTCTACTAGAGCTCAAAGGAAAAGAGAAATAGCTGAAGAGAAGCTCTTGGAACCGATGAAGGAAGAAAATAAAGCATCCAGATATGTTTTTGAAGAAGAAGATAATTTACCGGAACTAAATACGGAAGATGAAGCTCTCATGAAACTGGTAAAAATTGACTCAGAAGAAATTGCACAACTTCAGCTTGCTGATAAGGAACTGTCTAAAATCATCCAAGAAGTTAAAGAAGGTACATGCAAAAATGAGAACTATAGTCTGACAGGAAAAGAACTTTTAGTTAAAAAAACGACGGATAAAATGGGCTTTGAAAGACAGCTTGTCGTTATACCTGAAAAACTCAAGCCGTCAATTATAAAGATGTGCCACGAAGGAACTTCTGGTCATTTGGGTGTCAAAAAGACCAAAGACAGACTTGCTAGATATTTTTACTGGACGAGGTGTTACAAAGAAACTGAAGATTTTGTAAGAACCTGTGATGCTTGTCAGCGCGCTGGAAAAGGAAATGACAAAAAGAAGGCTCCAATGACATTAGTACCAGTAATTTCCGAAATATTCACTAAAATAAATGTCGATGCCGTTGGTCCGCTACCTATTTCAAAGACTGGAAAAAAATATATTATTACAGCTCTGTGTATGTCGTCCAAATATCCAGATGCTGTAGCGGTGACAGACATTTCTTCGCCATCTGTGATTGATGCTTTCTTACAGATTTTCAGTCGTATGGGTTTCCCAAAAGTGTTCCAAACAGATCAGGGGACCTCTTTCGTCAGTGCTTTGACAGAGGAATTTTTGGAGCGTTTCGGCATTAAACATGTAAGAAGCTCTGTGTATCATCCGCAGAGTAATCCCGTTGAGCGATTCCATAGAACGCTAAAAAGGGTGTTAAGAGTCGTATGTATAGGAGCGACTTCGGATTGGGAGAATTATCTACCATCAGTTCTTTTTGCTCTCAGAACAGTCACATACGAAAGCACTGGTTTTACACCAGCAGAATTAGTTCATGGCAAAAACCTACGAACGCCAGTCACTTTACTTTATGAGCAGTGGCTAGAACCGATTGAAGAAAGTAATAATGTTGTCAGTTACGTTTTCAAACTTATTAATCGAATGAAGAAATGCCAGGAACTTGCCGTGGAAAACATGAAAGAAGCTCAACAACGGAGGAAAACATGGTACGATCGAAACGCAGTGAAAAGAGAATTTGCTAGAGGAGATTTAGTTCTTGTTTTATCAACGAATCGTCAAAATAAACTAGAAGTACAGTGGAAAGGACCTGGAAAAATAGAGCAGAAAATTTCAGAAACCAATTATATTGTAAGTTTCGAGGAACAAAATGAGCCAAATCAAGTATATCACATTAACATGCTTAAACCATATTACAAAAGACCAGAAATGATTAATATGATAACTGAAGTGGAAGGAGACTTAGAAATGGACATTCCTCGTTTACCTTCCAATCCAAGTATATTAAATTTCTCGGACATCATAGAAGAGAATGAACTCGAGAAAAGGTTGAAATCCGAGCAAATAGAAGATTTACGAAAGATTTTATGGAAATATTCTGGTTGTTTTTCAAATAATCCTGGACTAACAAACTTAGTTTGTCACGATATTGAGCTATTAAATAACGAACCAATACAAATAAAGCCATACAGACTGTCACCCCGACAGACTGAAATTCTCAAAGGGGAAATACAGAAAATGCTCGATCTTAAAATTATAGAGCCGGGAGAATCGGACTATACATCTCCCATGATTTTGATAGAATCTTCATCAAAGGATCCTCGGCCTTGTATTGATTATCGTAAACTCAATGCTGTTACTAAAACTGAATACTATCCTTTGCCTAATATTGAAGAACGTATCGAAACTGTAGCAAAAGCAAAATATATTACCCTATTAGATTTATCTAGAGGCTACTGGCAAATTCCGTTAACAGAAAGAGCCCAAAGATATGCAACATTTGTAACTAGTTTTGGAAGTTTCAGGCCTCTACGTTTACCCTTTGGATTAAAAAATGCCCCATATTTTTTTAGCAAAGTTATGACTAAAGTCCTGGCTGCATGCGAAGGTTTCGCTGTACCATACCTGGATGACATTGCCATTTACTCAAAAAACTGGGAAGAGCACCTTAAAAACTTAACTTCTGTTCTAGAGAGAATACAGAAAGCAAATTTACGACTAAAACCATCAAAATGTAAATTTGCACAAGATCAAGTGAGATACCTAGGCCATGTTGTGGGACAAGGACAACGAACCCCGGATGAAGTAAAGATCCTGGCTGTAAAGGAGTATCCTACACCTAAAACCAAAACAGAAGTACGTGCTTTCTTAGGACTGGTAGGGTATTATCGCCAGTACATACCGAGATTTTCGGAAATTGCTTCACCCCTCACGGACGCTTTGAAGGGGGTAACAAAAAAAGGAAATATACAATGGTCTGAAATATGTGACAGAGCTTTTAAAAATTTAAAAGAGTTGCTATGCAAGAAACCAATTCTGTATGCTCCCGATTTTGATAAAAGGTTTATTATACAAACCGATGCCTCAGACAATGGCATGGGTATAGTACTATGCCAATTAGATGATGAACAACGTGAACATCCTATCTTGTATATAAGCAAAAAATTTACTAAGTTTGAAAAGAATTATTGTACTACTGAAAAGGAGTGCGCTGCTATCATCTACGCTATCAAGAAACTGCATTTTTATCTGGATGGTCAGCAAGAATTCTTGATTCAAACTGATCATAATCCTTTGGTCTGGCTACAATCCAACGCCAAATGTAACTCTAGATTGATGCGCTGGGCACTCTCATTACAACCTTATAATTTTAAGGTCATTCATCGCAAAGGATCTTTGCACAAGAACGTAGATGTTCTGAGTAGAATTAAGTAATGTAACTCTTAGTGTATGTAACCACGTTTAGAATTAATTTTATTGTTTAATGTATGCTCAACTAATGTATTTGAACGTTCTCCATTTCTTTCTTTTTAAATGTAGTGTAAAAGTATTGTTTAAAACTTAAAATTTTTTGGCCTGAAATTTAGAAATTTATAAGAGAAATAACCTTTGCTCTTTAAGCAAATGAGCAAGCCGAGCTTATTAAACTGTCAAATTTTACAGAACTTTTCCCTTCGGAAAAAGTCTCTCCGTTGGGGGAGAGGTTGTAACAGCTTTAAATAGTATTAAAATCTTGTAGTTTAAATAATTTAAATAGATGAACATTAAGTTATTTGTGAATGGCAATATTCGAAACCAGACTCGAGTGCCACGTGCGACTCTCGCACGAAGAATGTAATTTATTTTTAAATGTTAGAATATGTTTTCTCTTTCTTGTTTGTATGTCGCCATTTTTTTGAGTGTTAAATAAAAGTTATTGCTGTGTTCCATCATTGGAATTGCTTCATTTCGTCAAAGAAGTATCACAATGGTAAACTTTTCAAGTATTAGTCTGTAGTCTGAAATTTTCAAACTGTAATTTATTATGTAAAATTAGTACCGATACCCATGTAATACCAATGAAAATTTAGCATTCCCTGAAAGAAAGTTAGGTCCATGATTTAGTGTCGGAGATTACATTCAGGCTTTTGCCTCACTTAATTTAAAATCTGCTTTAGATTCCAGATACTGTACAATAAACCCTTGCCGAATGAGACATTTCATTAATAATGCAATGCGCGCACGGCAAAATCGCGTTCCGCAAAGTTAACTTTCTATGTAAAAAACAGGTTAAGTACATTTTAGTTAAAGAAAATGTATGTAATTTTTACAAACCTAAATATTATTGTTATTAAAAGGGGTTAAAACTGGCAACTGTTTATTTGTTTAATTTCTTTTATACGTAGTTTTAGATTTATTATAGTATTTGAATAGAACATGTCGAAACGATTAGATAATTCTTCGGATGATACAATTTTTTTGCATTCTGAGTTATAAAAAGAATGAGGTGTAACGCTTTTAAGTGAACCTAGCACCATAGTATCGCTATGATAAATAAATATAGTGAATTTTAAAAAGCGCATTTATTATATTGTGGTTTGTGCGCTATCGACGAAATAGATTTAATTCAATAAAGTTTTAATGAAATGTATAAAAAATGCGTATAATTTAATATTCCGTACAAGGAAGTCATGTGGTGTATACATCAGATTTTTTAATAAATAAATGACAATCTGCTAATTCTGTACTTATGTATGAAACAAGTCCAAGAAACCAATTTTCTGGCACAAACATTTTTATTATTTAAATGCGTTTAGGGGAGAATGATATTACACTTACAGATTATTAAATAGATGTATGAAAACAAGAAAGTGGCAAACTTCCATAAGTTTAAAATGTACAACATTAAGAACGATATGTTGATTCTTGGAGATAGACAGAAAGATAAGACAGAAAGGTTTATCGACAAAACTGTTACTTTTAAAGTGGTTTTGAGATTTCTCTCCAGCGTAACAATCTGTTTATTATCGCTGCTACTAGATTTCGATTTTAATGCTATGGAATAGAAAATTCAAGCCTTATACTCCAACTTAATCACCGAGCATTTGAAAGAAGTTGCTTGTTCAAATGCACACTTCTTTTACATCAATAACATTTCAGAGATCAATGTCGAAATAGTACAATTAAAGGTTCTTTAAAAATTGTGATTTACATTACACACACAGACAAACATACACACATATACACATATATTTCAAAAGACACCAAAAATTATCGTGAAAAGCGACGCTTTGCTACCCCATTTATAAAAGTTTTGAGAGAGAAAGAAGTGAATTATTCATTACACGGTCGAGTAAGGAAGACAATCCATAATGTTAATGACAATCCGACTTAGTTACACGTGGCGAAAAAATTTGAAAGGTGGCTATGAGATAGCGGGTATTTAAAATTAAATTTTTAATTAGTTAAATTACGAAATATGAAATATTTTTCACTATATACATTTAAAATTTTGAATTTTTAAAATTATCTCTCTTTTGCGCTGAATGCATTCTATTTCACTCATAATTTTTATCTTTCCAGATCAGAACACGAGATTTTTTTGACTGGTTAAGAAGACGACGTTTTCTCGTATCTTCCGCTGCCCCTCTGACTGAACTGAGATACTTCCGCTGCCCCTCTGAAAACTGAGATACTGAAGTATCTCAGTTTTATTTCCCCTAATGTCTTTTCGTGAAAGTGGATTCATTTTTAAAGGGATGGAATTGTCAATCAACAGCAAAGATATAGAAAACCAACAATTGCAGCAAAGTTCATTGATGGCGATATGTGATTCAGGCTCCAGAGGCATCAAGACTGACAGTTCATTTCTATCTCTGTTACGTAAACTGCCATTTTACGCTTGTAATTCAAATTATTTTATTACAATAATTTTCTCTAGAAATTAAAGGAAAACATTATGGATAATTATTCAATTTAAAACGGAAAAAAAAAATCTGTTTTGTCCTATGAATAACTGACTGACATATGTATGACAATAAATATGTGGCGCGTGTATATTTGTAGTGCAACGTTGGCATGTACGAAAAATAACATACATCACAAGCGAGACAGTTCTTGAAAACTTAATACGAAACGCAATTCGTGAACTTTTGAAGTAGTACTGCTTTTCAACATGAAATGGTGGGTTTTTTTCCCCCTTTTTAAATTAAAAAGAAGTTTTGATTTTATTCAAATTTCATTACATTATTTCCTCCAGTAGCAAAAGAACATGATTTTTTTCCCCTCCCCCTGATGCAAAAGAAAAAAGATCACGTGAAAATTAGAAATCAATAATTAAAAATAATTAATTAAATAATAAAAAACGGAATAAATGGAAGTCAGAAACGATGGACTTGGACTTAAATTAGCAATCGAATTCTAAAAAGTGTAGACTAAATAGCGACGGTAATGTATTAAGGATTTGTTACCTAATTTACAAATTAAGAAAAATTCAACTTATGTGGTATTTAATTAAAGAAATACTCGTAAATTTGAAAGAATGTAATGCAGGTTCTCTCTCATACAAAGAGTAAAAATATTTCGCTTTCTGTGAGACATAATCGTTTAAATAAAAAACAAAGTACAAGACAACACAAACATTATAGCGGAAATAACTGCGAAAAGTAAAAAATCTGATGTGTACACTATACGACTTCCTTCTACGGAATATTAAATTATACTCATTTTTTCTTGCATTTCATTTAAACTTATTGGATTGAATTAAATCTACTTCGTCGACAGCGCATAAACTACAATAGAATAAATGCACTCTTTAAAAATTCACTCTATTTGTTTACCATAGCTACACTCTGGCGCTAGCTTCACTTAACGGTATTATATTTCGTTCACATTATAACTCAGAATGCATAAAATTTATATAATTTAAAGAATCATCTAACCGTTGCCACATGTTCTATTCAAATACTATATTAAAGCTAGGAACGATGTATAAAAGAAATTAAAAAAGCAAAACAAAAAAGAAACAGTTTTTCACAGACGATTGAGTATTTCTCATTCAATTAATTCAGTTCTCACTTCGCGACAAGGCAAAAATACACAAAAAACTCAAAATATCTGTATTAAAAATTGCGAAGTAAATCTTAAACACTTATTTCCTCGAAAAAAATCCAGAAAGGATTAAGCATGATTTAATTCGCAATAATAAATGAAGGCGTTATCTTTGTTGTTGCGAAGCTAAGTTTCTCTAGATTGGCAAAAAATCCACTATTCCGCTGCTTCAAATGTAAACAAGCAATGGCACCATCAAAAAAATTATTAGGCTTAGCGGCACTTAAACAACTTTAAAATTGTTGATAATTCTAAAAATATTGCATACAGATTTACTTAAGGCATAAAAACCTTAACCGGAAGTTAAGAACAACATAATTCTATCATTTTTAAAGCAAAAAATGTACAATTTACAAACATATAAGAGTGAAGAAACTGAGATCACTGGGCCGGGTAACAGAGTGGATATATATATATATATATATATATATATATATATATATATATATATATATATATATATTTATATATATATATATATATATATATATATATATATTTATATACGTTTGGTGTGGCCGATTGCAACCAAAATACGAGGTGCACATGTATATTGCTCAAAGAAAAAAAAAGGGGGGGCAGTGCTATATCTCCCATTCTACTGGGCCGATTGACAAAATTCAAACTGCGTTTTTCATGTCTCGAAAGCGCGACATAGGATATATATTAGATTTATATATAGCACTATTCTAACATCGGTATTCTGACAAAAATCGGACTTTTTCTGAAATAACATGCCAATTTTTTTTTCATATTTCGATTCTACGACTCAAATTATGCCAGAATGCCAAGTTTTGTAAAAATCGTACGAGTAGTTTTTAAAATATTAGTTCTAAAAATTTTAGCTCCTCAATGTTAATTGAATAAATATTTATTAATATCTCTTTTTTTATTAAACTTTTTTTAATTTTTCCTATCACATTTCGAAATTTAGGTTCATTCCAAATAAAATTTACCCATTTTTTGTGTTTTATTTTTAAATTTCTATTTTTAAATAATTTTTTTTTAATTTTTCGGAAAAAATTTTGAATTATAACCTATAAAATTTTTATCATCATCTTAAAGCATACCTGCAAAAAATTAGACTTTTTTATTCAAAATTTTCTAAGATATACACGAATTTACATATTTTCGCGTTTTGAAATTTAGCATCTTTTTTTTTGAGCGATAATAACGCCAAATGTGGTTTATGGATTCTTGTTACAGTAAATTGCCACAGCTATTTTTAACCTTACATTTCAAATAAAATTTTACAAAGAAATAATTATATGAAATTTTTTCCCTCAAGGATGCGTAATAAATATTTATTAATACTATATGAAAAGCTATTTTTTAAATTATAGATGATATTATTCAAATTTTTAACTAGTTTTTAAAATTTCTCTCTTTCTTCCTTTTTTTTAAAAAAAATATTTGTAAGAGTAATTTTTTATCTTCGGCGGTTTATCGTCTGCTACTCTTACTTTAACTTCGTTTAAAGAATAATTATATAAACGACATCCAACATTCTGGATTCAATTAACAACGAGAATACGATGTTTATTAAATGAATTTAAGAAGTTTTAAACATAAAAAATCAACTCGTTTTTTTTTTATCCTAAAATGTATTTTTATGCGTAGCGTATTTTCATTATATCCTTAAAATTCTAATTTAGAATGTAATTGTCAAGAACAGAATTCTAATCATCAGTAATATAATAAGTAATTATTCCGGTTATTAATAAATCCTTCTTATAAAGTAATTGCAAATATTTCAAAAAACTTTCTGTCTGAATGCAAATATTTTTCTATGCAAATATTTCTAATTTTAAATTATTCAAGATTACACACGATATTATTTATTTCCACTTCAATTCTTACCGTCAGTTCTAGTAGAGGTTACAAATAAATTATATTTAATTAAGGAATTACCAAGTTTAAAAACAGCGTATCGTTAACAGCAATTCAATTATTGGCGCCGTATCTTTCATGTTACTCCCGATTGGCAAGCTACATGATTTTTAATGAGTATTCGGGTTTTGCTAGTACCTTCACTTGGAAATCAAGCTTAAACTAGGTTAGTTGGTTATTTGACCATAGAAAGAACATGGGAGCTATTTGGATAAGATGCTTTCATAGAGAACCTTTATAAAGAGAACCTAAAAAACTACGAAAACCAAACCATGCAGCCTGGGCTAGACTTCGCAACAAACAATTAGTATTTAACAATCTTCAAATGCTAGGCAACTGGTGAGGCTCCAATTAAACCTCCAATTTAATATTTTATTTGTAAATAGTTAAAATATTGTTGTAGTCTTAGACAGAATTCAAGTTTTAAATATTGTATTCTTAGACAGAATTTTGTTAACTCCAAGCTACAAGTAAACTACCAAGTCGTAGTGCAAATGAATATTCAATTTCTATTGCAATAATTGTATTCACTTAATATTCTTAGAATATGAGCTAAAGAAGGAATGTTCTCGGAAGATTAAAGAAGTGTTTATATCCAGTGATATTAGGTTTGTCTTACAAGCTCAGGATCAAAACGATTCTGCAATTGCCCGGGTAGTTGACTTGTAAATGGCTGTGAATTAAGCAGATGACTTTTAATCTTAAGTTTACTTGGTAGTATTCAGTCAGAAAACGTATTCCAAATGTTTTGTATTGCATGACAATGCATCTTTTCATTACTCAATAACCAATCGGAGAACCGCTTGTGTTCCGAAAATAAGTATGTGCACTCAATCGTCCTGCATGATCTTCAAATTTGTCTTCTTGTGATTTTTTTTTTCTTTCCCAAAAACTAAAGTTACCTCTCAAAAGAAAGTTTTTTCGACATTGAAGAGACAAAAGAAATATGACATCTACTTTTAGAGGCATGTCAAAACAGATCTCTACAAGCTTTCTCTTCCATTACATGTTGTGCATTCAGACAAAAAGTTGCATCAGCGTAAATTCTATAATCTATTTTTATTACACTCTGATGACTATATTAACATACAGTGAATATATACTAAACCTTTTACTTCAACTTCAGTAATTCGGAAATTTTGACGGAATTGTTGTCGGAACTAGGACTTAGAAGATATGTCAAATTGAATATTTCGGATAATCCAATAAATTGAAGGTCGAAGTTTCAATATTTTATTTTCGGAGGGAGCGGAAATTTTTTCAGTTTTGGTCCATTATCCTAATTATATTTGCTTCGATTCTTTATTTTTTCCGTAAAAGCGAAAATCTTACGCATTGTATACACATAACGCATAGCTTCAAATTAAAATTTAATAATATATAGGGTGGTTATAATTAAAGTTTCACTTTGAAACGGTCATAAAAGGAAAACTATTGGGTCAAATGTTATCAAACTTGGTAACCGTGTACAGGAGGTCATGGGATTTATTTTCCGCGAAAAAAAGAAAGTGCGAAACCTCACCACAAGGGGGGAAATGGTGCTGTATGCAATATTGTTAAACGAAATATGGGTCGGAATCTAACTTAACCATTTGTTACACAGTTTTAATATGTTGTATACCCTTAAGAAGCTTTGAAGTAGGCAAATTACCATTTAAAGGCGTTAAATTCGATAAAAGTCGAGTGCGCCATCCGTGTAAGTGAGAAATTCGTCCGTGAAAACCACGAATTAGCGATTAGAAAATGTGAGATCGCAAATCACTCGCTTAAGTGCGTACAATCTGGAAATCGTTTTCTTACAGATCGTTAATTTGTAATTTTTGAAGCCTGAATTCGGCACTAAAACATGAAGATACTGATTCAAAACGCTTTTAATCGATTTGGGACAAAGAAATCCCTCATGTTATCTACCTAGTTTCATTGCATTCTCCTACTGCATTCCATTGCACAGCAGTCATTCCACACCGTCTGGTTTCATAACTGAACCATTTTTCTCTGACGAGGAGTCGACAGCTGGACCACTGTGATTGCAGCTCGCTTAGAGTCAATGTTAAAATGTTTCGTGATACATGAACTGCAGTAATGTGCCATTTTAGATACTACGATTTTTGTGCAGGGCTGGGCCCAGTGGCGTAGCTTGGGTGGGGCAAGGGGGGACATATGTCCCCAGACGCAGCATCCAGGGGGCGCCAAATTGATGCTACAAATTTTAGAATGAAATGTTTTTTATTTTTGGAACACAGAAAGGCGCGCAAAATCTTTAATTGTGCACGGGCGCTGAAAACCTTAGTTACGCTTACACGATTACTACCTTCCTTTACACGATTACTACGCCACCTCACATGTGTCGCACAGTTACTTAGGCAACATTTCACGAATGTTATAAAGCCGACACTTCCCCTCTTCCCATCAGACCTCATCCTCTGTGACTTTTGGCTATGGGGTTATCTCAAAAACACTGTTTATGGTGATAATCTAAAAAATTTGGCAGAAATGAAAAATGTTACACCGACATGTCTTTAACATTCCTCCAGATATGCTAAGAGCTGCTGTTGACAATGCAGTAACAGGATTTAACTTGCTTTCGGAAAATGCTGGACGCTACATTGATCATGCTTTGTAACACGTTTCGGAAACGATTAAACACATTTTAAACCGATGTTTTCATGTCTTATTTCATTTAACAATATTGCATACAGCGCCATTTTTCTCCTGGTGGTGAGTTTTTGAACTCTTTTTTTCCCGCGGAAAATAAATTCCCATAACTTCCTTTACACGATTCCCAAGTTTGATAACATTTGGTCCGGTAGTTTTCCTTTTATGACCATTTCAAAGTGGAACTTTAATTAACCACCATGTAAATTAAACTTTAAAAGTATTACAGTTTGATTCAAGACCTAGCTTTAAAATATATATATATAAATTTTTATATTAATCCTCTTAGTAAGAATGTTTTAAGAAGCTAATTTTCTCTCTCGTTATAGATTGTATAAAAAAAAACAGGATCTTTAATATGATTTAGATTGTTTCAGCCGATATAAGAATCGGGTCACTCGGTGGTACAGAATAAACACTGCTGGACCATTTTATTTCTTTGTCATTTAGCAAAAAAATCTTTTAATTAAAATATTTATCCTTCGCTTTAAACTTCATTTATAGTTAAAATGACTAGAAAATGCAATTCATGTAATTGATATTTAAAAAAAATTTACAAGGATGCAAAATTTATGGAAGTCTAGCAATCAAAAATCTTAATTTTCTTGTGCGAGCACTGAAAATAACTGTAGAAGGAAAGAAAAAAATTAGGGAGAAAAGTGAGCAAAAATTTGCAGGGAAATTTGGCTGTCAGACATACCAAGATGTTTCAAAAATTTGGAAGCTTTTGAATATACTTTCAGGATACTTCAAAGAATTTAGGTGTTCTAAGAGAAAACGCTTGGACGTGTACACCGGCAAATACCATCAATTAAGCTTGTGTTAACAGAAAAGACAAAAACGATATAATTGCAGATTAAAGTGAAGAGCGACTGGTTTTAAATTATATGGTTGTATAAATTTAAATTACGTTATAGAACATCATATCGTATCATAAACGGAGAATCCCATGATTTCTCAGTCGAATTATTTGAAGATTCAGGAGTTTATCCAGTGATGTATGTGGATGTCACCTAAAGACGTTTTTTTCCCCTCCTGATGAAACAGCGGTCGAGTGGTAAAGTCGCTGAACACTGGTAGTTCGGCCGAGGTACAAATCCCGCGAACGGGCTGGTTGCTCGTTTTCGTGGTTTTCCCCATGTGTAACGTGTATACGAGCTAGTTTCCCTTAGAAAGTCCTCCACGAAGGCATCCCTCCTCTTAGGCAGATAGCCCTAGTGTGCTTCGTCATAATTAAATAAACCAAAAACCTCTTAATGAAACCAGTCTTTCCTTTCATCTCATACGTTCAAAATGTTTAGCTTCTAAAGACTGATAAAGGCTCTGACCAAATACAGATGAATCGAATTATTAAGTTACGGCAAAGCAGGGCTATCTGCCTAAAAGTAAGGATGCCTTCGTGAAGAACTTTCTAAGGGAAACCAGCTGGCATACATGTTACACATTAAAAAATCCCCGAAAACGCCCATGCAACCAGCCCGTTTACCGGTATTCGAACCCCGAAGTGAACTACCAGTGTTCAGCGACTTTACCGCTCGGCCGTTTGTGGGCCTTTTTGAAATGGAAGGCGATAACTTTATTTAAAATGATTGTCAGAAATACCAAGATGTTTCGAAAGGTTGAATGCTTTTTAATATATTTGCAGAATGCCTAAAGAAAAAAAGCAAGAATGAAGCAGAATACCTGAAGAAAAAATAAATTTTTGCGTAAAATTTAGTATTTGTACTTTTTTTTTAATTTAAAACTTTTTAATCTTATGATATTTGATTCTTGCGATTTCAAAAGTAAAATGTTTGACTAAAATATGAATAACATTTTAAGAAACCAAATGTAGGATAAAACTGTGTAATGCAATGGGCACAATGATTAAACTGATTAAAGCAGTGTATGCAAGTCATCCTAAATTTAAATGTCGGTTATATATCTCTTTTATTTACATATATCTTTTCTGAATGGAATATTGAAAGACGTGTTAACTGTGTTTTACTGTATTTTCTCTTTTAATATATGCAGCTTTCAAACACATCGTAGTCTGGGTTACAAAGTATTCTTCCGAAAGAAACGCAATTCAAATAAATAAAATCAAAGTCTGAAAAATTTATATTAATAAATATATTTAAAATGCTCAGTTCGAATGAGTAAATAGAAAATTTCAAAATAATTATCTGAAGAGACAATGCAACACTAACAATTAAAATAAAAGTCTAAAAATTTAAAAATTACCTAACATAGTATCTATGACTAAAAATATGGCTTCAAGAAAAAGATGCATCTTTGATTTACACTACGCAGTTCGAATGAGTAAATAGAAATTTTAAAATAGTTATTCGAAAGAAACCATGCAACTTAAACAATCAAAATGAAATTCGAAAAAGAAAAAAAAAATGCTTAAAATTAATAACAATTATAATTAAAAATATAATACACAGAACATTATTTGAAAGAAAGAACGATTGGGGTCTTTTTTCCCCCTCACGAAAAATGGAAATGAAAATAGGTTGCCACATATTAAGAAGTTCGCCAAGTGAACTAATTTTGGCGCAAACTGAATAAAAAGCGCCAACATAAATTGTTGAATTTCTCCATAAATTCTCACCAAATTTTACAAAATTTAATATTTAGGCATAATTTGAGTCGTAGAACCGAAATATGGAAAAAAATTGGTATGTTATTTCATAAAAAGTCCGATTTCGTGTCAGAATAACTATGTTAGAGTAGAGCTATATATAAATCTTATATATATCCTAAGTCGCGCTTTCGAGACATGAAGAACGCAATTTGAATTTCGTCAATCGGCCGAGTAGAACTTTTTTTTTTTTTTTTTTGAGTAGTGTACATGTTATAGCAGTCCTATATACAAAATTTTAACGTTCTGAGGTTACTCGTTTTTGAGTTATGCGAGATATGTACGTACGTACGTACATACGTTCGTACAGATGCCACGAAAAATTCTCTTCAGAATTCATTTTAAAGCAGTTTTATAATTTTTTTGAAGGAAAATAGTCTTTTATTCTGTCCTTACGTACAGATATCACGCAAAAACATCGTTAAATTGCATTCGATAGCGGTCAAAATGGATATTTTCGTTTAAATATGCTGCCTAAAACTTTTCGCGATTACAATACTTCCTTTTTACTTCGTACAAGGAAGTAAAAAGAAGCTCCAAAATGACCAGATATTACTTTTAAAGGTTTCTGAAAGCACAAGTTCAGGATTCAAACTGAAATTGGTACGTCTAAGAATTACACACACATACACAACTCCCCTGCCATGAAGGAGAAATTTTTTTGAGAGGGGGATAATTTTAGCAGAAAAAAATAAAACAATGGTTAATAATTATAAGACTTTTTCTTTCCTTCTCTAAAAAAAGCATTTTTCTAAAATCATTGTCAATCGAAGTTTAAATTTTCCTTATTATCGTATATAGCTTTTGGATACAATTTGCTGGCTACTTAGAATGTTAACGCGTATACTACTGATGAAATTTAATAATTTTTTCCTAAGAATAATTAATGATCGACCATATATCTATGTAGAACTTAAATCATTTATTCTCACTGACCCATGAATATATTAATCAACATCAAAATGTTTTGGTTGATTGGTTTCAATTAATTGCAGCAAAGTACGCGAGGCCTATCTGCTTTAGGTCGAGCTTCGTGGATACTACAAAATTAACGAGGCCTATCTGCTTTAGGTCGAACTTCGTGGATATTACAAAATTAACAACCAGATTAATGAGACGTATATATATAAATGGAATTTGATTTCAAAACTTCTCAGACTTCCTTCTCCTTCTACACGTCTTTCTAACAACAGCGAGAGAAGAAAAAAAAAAAAAAAAAAAAAAAACTATTATGAATATAGGTGAGAAGGTTTATACGCTTAGAATTCTTGAATAAAATATTGAAGCATTCGTAAAATGCGTGCAAAACAATAAAGATCAAAGAAATGACGAATAGCTCTTCGACAAAAATAACACGGCAACTGCTATAAAAAGACACACTTTCCCATTAAAAAGGGAAATCTCGTAAAAAAATGACGCATGAACAAAAACCAATGATCATCATTTCTTCAGTAAATGATCACGCCGCCTCCAAGCACGAATATCAGTGAAGTCCATACTACAATTGTTCTGGGAAACGACGCTTTAACGTTGTGATAATAGGTTTAAAAATAGCACAAGGTTACACAATTTTTATTTTTTCTTTCTCTTGCTCGACAGGTTGCGTAAACGCTGCTTGCTTTCTGAGTTGCGGACAGTCAGTGAAAGAATACTATTAACACTGGTGACCTCTAAGTAAAACGGACTCTTTTGGCGCTGCAAATGTACAGTTAATACGGGTAACCTCTGCATTACAATTCGGAGGTTTGGTACCGGAGAAATGTGTTATTCGGAACTAAATAAACTGTACAAAAATTGGGACTGAATAGAAATTATAAATTTGATTAAGGGGGAAGGGATAAGGGTTAAAAAGAATACACTTCTTTGCTTTCGTTGTGAGGTATTGTCTCCCTTCTTACCGAGAGCCTTCGTGGTGTAACTGGAAGCACGTCCGACTCACTGATATTTCGGAGGTATGGAGTTCGAATCCTGGTAAGATCACAGCTCATTTTTCATGTATCTAGCTTCGACAAATCTAATGACTATATGCTGTCACCTGAACTGAAATGTAGCGGACGATAGATAATTCATCACTAGAATTTGATAATTCAGTCGTGTGGGAGGGTGTAGGGTATGCTGCTTCAATGCTGCACAGACTTGAATGACAACATTTGCTTTGCTGATAGATATATTTTTATACTCTGCTTCCTTTATTAAAAAATAAATAACATATAAAAAGTATATGATTGTTACAGCTAGATGATAAACTAATTTTTTTATTTTCGACTCGGTTTTCTTTAATGTTCGAACTGTTGTCATATTTAAATTTCAAAATGTTAAGTTCCTTCTTTAAAGAGCTGCATTAAAAAAATTCTATTGAAATGTAATGACTTTTAGCATTTTTTGTTTTAACCTTCGTCAGGCAGAGCTAAAGACTGACAGAAAACTGCGTTATATGGAGAACGCCTATAATAAAAATGTCCCTGTTTTTGACACTTAACTAAATCCCATGTTCTTGACTGAATTTTAGCAATGCATAAGTAAAACTATATACTACATAAATGGGAATCAGCAAATTGATAAATAAATCGAACGAATGTATAAGAAATATTTAAGTATTTCGAAATAAAGTAACTTTTTCAAGATCAAGATATGTGAATGATTAATTACTGCCCTACCTTTCTTCAGAAGATGTGATAATTCAGTTACTTAATGAACATTTTAAGTTAACTCTAAAAACTTTTCATTTCGCTGACGTTTACTCGTCCGTAATCCCATCAAATCAACAGTATCGTTAATGTAAAAATTTATGTTGCAATATTACTCAAATTCTCATTTTTTAAAAATTGAGAAGTATAATAAATCATGAAATTGAGAAGTATAAGTCTGAAAAACATATAATGTAGCTTATTCTGCTGACTTCTTAGAATTCGTTAATATATTTAAACGCACGTTTTCCCGAAACTACTAATAATGTCCAAAAAGTGTTTACTTTATAATAAGATTTCATTTTTTTATATAACCCTATTCATATAGGATGATCTCGTTATATAAATGAAACTACTAGTAATTACATAAATTTCCCACATTGAATGAAGATTATGATAAATCTAAGTAATGAGATTATGTATGTTAAGTATGATGATCTAGTTACATTTATGAAACTACTAGTAGTTACATAAATTTCCCACACTGAATGAAGACTATGATAAATCCAAGTAATGAAATTGCAAACAAAATATTTAAAATTAAAAAACTACACTATAGTGTTTAGACACGTTACAACATAAGCCACCCCCCAGAAAAAAAAAACCTTAAATATAAAGCAGTACATATTTAATTTACGCATATAAAAACCACAAAACTGTAACAATATAACTAAGAAACAAGAATAGGAAATAAAAATAATTGACTAGAATGAATCATTGAATGCTACTATCTTATATTAGAAAAGGTGAAGACTGGGGGGGGATGAATGTACAAGGCGTGGACGCACAAGTTGACCAATGTTTATAAATGTTTAACAATGTTTTTGCTCGAAACATTGTTTACAGTGAAGTTTGATTAATTTCATGATTTATTTTGTTAATTTTACTGTTCATTGTTACGCAAAAATTTGAATTATATTGTAAATTAAAACAATAAAATTATTGAGCCACGTTCATTTCATATCTATTTACTATTATTTATTTATTATTTAATTTTGTTTAATCTTAGTTTAATCTCACTGCCAAGTCTTAAAAAGTATATACAACTTTAAACCTGGATTTATTCTCCACTTTTTAATTCTCTCATTTTTCTTACCATGCAATTTATACAGTACCGAGTTTCACCTGTTCGCTAGTTTGATTCCTTAGAGAATGTACGGCTCACTAGCGACAACAAAAGGCACAACAGAGAAGAACACAAAAATTTCTCTGGTTATGAGCAACAAATTCCCCAAAAACAGTTCAGAGGCGATTACAACATGAATTTAACAAACATGCATTAACCAAATAATCAAATCAAATAAAAAAAATTTAAAAAAATCTGAAAGGTTTCGGATATTCTATTATCCCCAGGGCATAATAGAATATATCACAAAATATTTAAAAATACTATATCTTCAGAATTCCCGATAGACAGTTTCGCACGCTGGAGATTTAAAAAAAAAAAAAAAAAAATTCCGTACGGTGTCGCCATTGCTTGCTTTGAAATCTTGAGTTTGTTAATAAAAAATTCGTTAAAGTTTTACAAAATATGAAATGCATAATAAAACAAATTCGAAATTCAAAATTCCGGCTTCTAGGTGCCCATGTTCGGGTGGAGAATTACGTTATTTAAAATTTGAGGTCTCTAGTACCGTCGTTTATTCATGCAGAGTCTTAATTATTTAATTTCTTTAAATACAATACAGGGCAATAAGATTTTGTGGAAACAATTTAAAAAGCGATTCTCGTTTATAGTAAAACGCCGCAAAACGCCAGTTTGAGACTAATAGCTCTTTTAGGCTACCGCCCCTTTAGGCTAAAAAGATGGCTAAAACAGTTTCGAGAGACCGGATATGTTTTACATAATGGAGGTGCACGCAGGCCAAGCATCAGTAATGAAAATGTTTCCGCCATTCTAGGTGTGTTTTGTGCGCTGTCCCAATAAATTTATTCGTCGTGCTAGCCCGCAAACAGGAATTCCTAGGTCGACTGTTCATAAATGGTTGAAACTGAATGCGTTTAAATTGCAGATCTGTCAACAAATATAATCTAATGATCAAGTTGTTCTTACGGAATTTTCTATAGAAATTCTTGACCATATTAGTGATGATGATCACTTTCTTCAGAGAATCGAGTTCAGTGGCGAAGCAATATGAACATATTTCAGGAACTCTAACTACATATTTCAGGATCGGAGATCGACATTCGTTAAGTGGTGTTCGACCCGAAGGTCTTTACCACTACATGTTTATCAATCCCCTAAGGACCTGTAAAAGTTCGTTAAATTCCACAAAAACGGAAAAATCCTGTGCAATTGTAATCAAAATGCAAAGACTTCAGTAGTGAAGAAGTTGATCAGGGGTGACGCCATATATCGGCCACAGATGAAGTCTTCGTTGGATAAGCAATAATAGCAAATAATAACTTAGGCATATCTTTTCACAATGGCATATGTTAGACTTAAACTTTATAATTGGCCGAGCTATTGCGAAGAGCAATGTTTACGGTTCCAGAATTAAAGCCCAAGGGCACTTGACATAAAGAAATCCGGACGTGGAGAAAATCTCAGATGAGAAAACGGAGAAAAGGGGAAGAAGAGAAGTACCAAAACGAGCAAAACAATCCAATCGGACAAGTTCGCAAAACGTGACGAGCATAGCTTTCAAGGAGGACCCAAGACAATGCAAATCAATGACAACAATATGAGAAGATACACTATAGCAATAGTTCCAATGACAAATTCAAATACAATTAAACAACCTCAATCAATAGTGCTAAATACAAAACAATACAAAACAACTATACAACACAATTTAAATACAACTGTTCAACGCAATACACTACAGCAACTCAACAACAACCTAAGCAACCTATTTACAACACTACTATATCATCACAATGCGAAAAATCTCACAGCATTAGTTTTATCAATCTCCAAGAATAATATTCAAGCTACAGAAGAACTTCAATCAAAAATCAGATGCACTGGAAGTATAAACAGCTACCAGAGGAGCTAAGTGAAAAAGTTGTCGTCTCCTCCCATGAAGGTGTGAGCTGCAAATGGTCTGACGCTTCTATCTTCGAAGAGAATTTCATAATTAAAGACTTGGGAGTAATTAACAAAGTCACATTGCACAGCTTTGTTGAAGAATTTTTCATTAGATCTTCTGATGTAATCTTGAATCGTCTCAAGTTTTAAGTCTCTGTGTAAAAGTTTATTGCGGATAAGGTAGTGTGAATCAGTAATAATGCGCAGAATTTGTTTTGCACTACTTGTAATTGATGCAGTTGAGTTTCAGTGACCGTGTTCCAAGCAGGAGCAGCATAACAAAGTATCGGTCGAATGCAAGTGGTATATATATATATATATGTTTTTTGGTACGCATGCTAAGATTTGAATATTTTCCAATGACCGGAAGAAATTTGCATATCATGCCCATGGCTTTGCTCTTGACACTATTAATGTGATTAGACCATGTGAGCCTTTGGTTCAAAATAATTCCTAAGTATTTGGCCTTTGTGACCAGAGGAACAGCTTCCTGAAAAAGGTAGAGATCTTTAAAAGCAATGTTTTTCTTAGTTTTGCTAAGAATTAACTTGCTAGTTGAAACTTGAACTGAAACTGAAACTGAAACTTGAATTGCAACTTGAAAAAGTTGTGACTTGCTAGCATTGATATTTACGCGCCAATTTGTGCACCAGTCTTCTACGGCATAGATGTAATTTTGCATTTTGTCTATTGCATGATTAGCTTGGATGGATTTAACTGCAATCGCCGTATCGTTGGCATAACATGCTAACAGAGAGTAATTGTCCAAACCAGGGTGAGGAAAATCTGATATGTAGAAAAGATATAGCACTGGACCGAGAATACTTCCTTGTGGAACGCTGGATCTTATAGGTCTTGAATTGGATTTTTCATTTCCTTGAGCGACGAAGAAAGTGCGGTTCTGCAAAAAGGAGAGAACACACGGGTGCAACTCAGCCGCTTTATACACTCCAACATCAGTGCATGCGCAGTGGTTTTCTTTCTGGGCGAGCCCACTGCTATAGATGGAAGGTGGTCATAACATAATGGCTCTTCGGTGTGTACATCCAAATGCATAACATAAATACGTATACAAATTATGAAAATTGCTTACAGTATTTTTATGTCACGTAATTTATTTGGAAATTTACAGTTTTAATTTGAAAGTTAAAGTAAAGATCCTGCTGCTTAAATTGCACTGCTAAGATCACAGAATTTTCCAGGCTCAGTGGACCATAAATGTCCCACTAGCCCAATATAACGTGCGAAAAGCCTAGAATACAGTAACATCAGAATTATAGTCGACATAAAGTATTAGCGTTTTCAAGCATAAATATAATATTTTTATTATTAGACTCCCGTCATGCAAAACAGAAAAGGAAAATGTAATTTTTTTTTTTAAACCGGACTTTAAAAATACAGTTAAACTTCTCTAAGATACCATGACACCGAACATCTTGGTTACTAGTGGCGAAGGTCACCATACAGAACACAACTGTCAATAATGTCTGATACCAGTATTAATTATCCTCTAAGAAATACCAATCACTTTCAGAAGTGGTTGTCTTAGGGAGGTCGTCGCTGCAAAAGATTCCACAATATAACATCTAAATTTCTCCAACATAAAAAAAAAAATACTTTATTGCTTAACAAATTTGAGATTATTTAATTCATTCAATTGTCTTTAAAAAGCAACAACAAGTAGTCCTCACTTTCAGATAAAAGCAACATGAAGGTGTGATTAACTCAAAGACATATTCAGGAACAGGAAATAACAACATAACTCACAGACATATTCAGGAACAGGAAATAACGATAAATCTTCTCCAAATTTTCATTACACGTCCTTACCCCAGGTAATAAATAAATACTTTCATTCAAATTAAATTTCTCATTAAAAAATTATATTGATTTAATTTGGGGGGGCTATGTCCTGTTTTAACCATCTGAAGATGCATTATCATCAAAATACAGAGCACGTTGAAGACGCATAAAAATAACTCAGGTGCGCGCAAAGTGGCCATGCTTCAGTGATCAGAGGAGACTTAGAAACGCTATATAGAGTGAGTGGCACGTATTTCCGTACGTATAGTATCCACAAACTTGAATTTCTGTTGCGAATGTTTCGACGTCACGCTTCGTTACCACACAGTGGTATTTTAGTTAAATATATAATTAATAATCTGACAGTCGTCTCACAGGAAACAATATACCATGCTTGTAAACACATAATAACTATATCAATTTAATAACGAAAAAGAAAAAAAACTCTAGAAGACAGAATACATCAAATACACAAAGCAGACTTAATAATTTGCAGCAAAGAGAAATATATGTTCTCTACATTACCAATTAGCGCAAAGATGAGAAAAAAAGGAATTCATTCAATCTCTGTCAGAGTTGTACCGATGTTATTTCTTGACCTGAGGCGAAGGTATACAATCCAATTAACGCTCCTCTATACAACAAAATTAACTGTATCCCTATACTTTTTTTTATATTGTGTAGAACCATTAGGTATTTTTGAGGCCGGAGAGATGAAAAATTAGCAACCGCCTTCGCCGGGAATCGAACCACGGACCTCTGGAACACCGACCCAGTGTGCAGAACCGCTACACCACGAAGGCACGCTAGGAAAGTGGGAGAAATACCTTATATACTCCCCTTTTTAAAGGGCGACTGGACTTTTTAGGGGACCCAATCGCCAAATCCTGGGCGTGGAGAGTCCTCATCCAACACCTTTTTAGTTCGGGCGCCACTGTAGAGACATTAGGCATTTTTGAGGCCGGAGAGATGAAAAATTAGCAACCACCTTCGCCGGCAACCGAACCACGGACCTCTGGAATACCGGCCCAGTGTGCAGTACCACTACACCACGAAGGCACGTTAGGAAAGTGGAAGAAATAACTTTATAATTCAACAAAGATAGCTATACTAAATCATGCCATAATTCTTATAATATTTTTTAATCGTAACTTTATACAGTCATAGAAATAATACATGTAATAATTTATATGTTTTAAATGAAAATGTTAGAAAACAGATTTTAGATAAAAAGCAAAAACACTGAAAATTGTAAACAGTAATACAATCAAAATACTGCCTTAAAATACCCAAGTGTATCTCCTTATCTAGTTTCCCTTGCTTTAACTTATAAACTTTTCAAAAAACGGACAATAATTATTTTTTAAAATCTACTTAATTATCCAATTTATTGTTCTGTAGAGAAAATAATGATATTTCAGTTTGTTTATTAGTAACATTCTTTTTTTAGCGGGGGGACCAAGAGACCACTTTCAAAAATTTTCTTAAATTTTCTGAAACTTTTTTCATGTTAAAAGTAATAAAAAAATATTTTTAACACAAATTCTAAATATGTTCTAAAAATTCTAAATATATCCGATATGATTGAACTAAAATGTATTCCCGATTTAACTTTTAAAAGATCTGATAGTGCTTTAGCGAGCAAAATTATTCAAATAGCGTGCTATTTAAAAACTAGAAATTTGTATGCAATATCTGGACCCTTTATATGTCTTGGATATTTAAATACTAAACTATAAGCCGCATCTTTTTAAACATGTGAGTCCAAAGATATTAATTATTCACTAGTTAGAAAGTGGAAAACGGATTTTTTATCATTTCCATTTTAGTTAAAAAATTCAAGTAATATTTCAATTCCTTCATTTCTATTATGTAATATTATATGTACATTTTTAAACTAGCTCTTCTATCAGCTGATTCTTGAAAATATGATTTATTAACATTTCTTTTTCATTTCTCTTCATATTCTATTGATTGATTTTCTGTTCTCTACATTGACCTTTTTAAAGCTAAATTTTCACATATCTCAAGAAATATTTTCTCTCATTTTCTGTAAAAAAGGGATAATCCTTCTATTATGATTATTTGTTTAGTTCAGTATAGCAAAGCATATAAGGATTATTTGCATGAAGGAAAAGATACCTCGCAGAGGACTTTAAAAAAACTGTTTAATATTTATATTATTACGTACGGAAACATTAATGCAACCTATGCATTCATCGGAATTCCATACTAAGTTCCTCTCTACTAAGGGTGCAGCTTTATGTATAGTTGAGTTTTTTTTTTTTTTTTTTACTTTAAGGACTTATTTACCTTTCTTGTTTCTGGTAGTATTAAATTACAACCGTAAAATTTTAAACTAATTTTCTTAAAGAGGCTATTAGTTTCAACCCATTGCAAAGATTTATCATTTCATGTCTTGTATTATCTTTTGAGGCATTTATACAAATAAAGTAATAAAGACCAGTTGAAATTTATATAAAATACGTGATTAGGACAGTTCTGCCTCGTTTTAAATATCAAATCTTCAGTAATGAATTAGTTATTGATTTTTTTATTTAACTGATTTGGGAAAAATACACGAGTGCGAAAGTGCGCAAGAATTTAGCGCCCTTTTTAATGTTTTAAGGATATTTTAAAATCGTGCTTCTCAACCACTTTTAATTGAAAAAGCCAAAAAATCAAGATGCTTCAAACACATCAATCCAAAATCTTTATCGGTCCATTGGCATCACAATAAAAAATCTTGGATGAAGCAAAGCATAATGTTAGAATGGTTGATTGCTCTTGATAAAGTCTTAAAAAAATAGGAAGTTTCTGCTATTTCTTGACAGTTCGCCAGCCCACCCACCAAATGTAAAACTGAAATCGGTGAAATTAAGCGCTGTTTTAAGAATGCAGGCTTTGAAATTCCAATATCGAGTACCCTCAGTGAAAAGACTACTGATGAAAATGAATTGTTTGAACTTGTCAAAATCAATGACAGTGCTCAAGTGCATTAAATTTGTATTTAAAAATTGATGAACACTTGTATACTGAAGACACCAATGACGACATGAAATATTTTATTTCAACTGTAGCTGATGATGTGAGCCGTAATAAAAATAGCTTGGAAAGTGAGGAAGACGAAGAAAAGCCACACGAAAAGTGCGACATAAAAAAACTATACAAATGCCTTAAAATACCCCTCCCAATTTAAACCAATTCATGATTACTATTGATGACAATGAAGGACTTAAGATCATCAGTGACTTTAATATGCACATGGAAATATGTGCTTTCAATCCACAGACTTTCAAACAAACCCGTGTAACGGATTATTTTCATTAAATTTATGAAAGTACAAAACTCTATTGTTCATTTCGTACATTTTTGCAGTAAATTTTTATTTAAACATTTTTACTTAAGAATTTCCATTTTTCATTAATTTCAAATTCAAGTGACTATGTTATTTTTTTATATACCGTTTATTTAAAGCTTGATACAACCTGAATTTCTAATTAAATTACATATTTTTAGTATGTACTCTCTGAAGGGACAAAATAGGTGGGCCCGTGGGTGTCCCTTATTGAAAGGTACTATTGTAATTCAAAATGCATTGTCTAACCGCTGTTCTGAATCTGCCGTTTAGTATACATTAGCTGCAAATATAAAACGCTGAATAGAAGTATGCGCGATGGGTAATTAACTCCTACCTGCAATACAGCATCTAAAGTGGGTAAAAACATATCCAGAGAGGAGTTTCTACGACTAAACGCTTCCCTGATAAACGGATTTTAAGACAGCCAATGATCTCTTTTTAAAATCCCTTTGTAATATTTTTATCAAGCTAGTCATTACTGACTGTGACTACCGTACCGTAGAGTTCGAATCCCGAGGAAGGCATTGATGTAAAATGTCTATCCCTTCATAGGAGGCAACGATAGCCGACCTATTAGGTGCCTCTATAAAAAAGTGACCGCAGCTTCCGGCCTTTGTAGTGGCCAACGCCTACAATGGCTAGTGCCCGCCATTGACCAAAACAAAATTATCAGTTATCATATTTAACAGATAGTTCGATTATTAAATAAAAAATATCTTCATATTTTTCACTCGGGCGAAGCTTTAAAACAATATGCAATTTTCCCCCTCTGTCCCTACTTTTGTGAAAAAGTATACCTAAATCTTCAAAGATCGAGATTAACTTCATTATCACAAACGGATACCGAATTAAGAGCTCTGTTGACCTAAGTAATAAACTTAAAACGCAAATACCTTACGCGCTGTTACAAGTTTTGGGAAACGTTTTTGACTTTCACATATACTGAATGGCCTAAATATTAAGAACACTCCTTTTTAAAACACTGACTAGTTTGCTAGTGACATAACTGCCACGAATTGCCTATATAAGAAGGCATAGACTCATTACTAGGTGAAATACGAATAGTTATTATTTCGGTTAGTGTGCAAATGGGAAAGATGAAACTTCTGAGAGACCATGAACGAGGTACACTGCGGAAGGGGGGGAACACAGTTTTATATCTCCCAATTAAACTCAACTTGCGTTTTTTATGTCTCGAAAGCTCGACTTAGGATATGTATTAGATTTATATATAGCATTGTTCTAATATAGGTATTTTGACACAAAATTGGTCTTTTTCTGAAATGACATGCCAATTTTTTTTTACATATTTTGATTCTACGACTAAAATTATGCCAAACTGCTAAGTTTTGTAAAAATCGCACGAGCATGCTTAAAACATTAGCTCTCAAAATTTTAGCTCCTCAATGTTAATTTAATTTGGTATATATTTATTAATATCTCTTCTATATTAAACTTATTTGATTCTTTCTTTCATGTTTCGAAATTTAGGTTCATTCCATATAAAATTCGCTTTTTTATGATTTAATTTTAAAACTTTTATTTAAAAAAAATTCTCAAAAGTTTTAAATTATAATCTATTAAATTTTTACTATCATCTTAAAGTAGATGTATTTCTAAGCACGCCTGCAAAAAATTAGAGTCGTTTACTGAAAATTTCCGAAGATATACATGAATTTATATATTGGCGCGTTTTGAAATTTGGCATATTTGTTGACAGCGATAATAACATCAAATGTGGTTTAGGCACTTTGTTAAAATTATTTGTAAAGTAAAAACGTGAATTTTTTCCGCGCATGCACAATGTAAAAAGGGAAAGGAAAATAGGTTGCCGTATATTAATAAATTCGCCAAGTGAATTAATTATTCTTGGCGCAAACTGCAAAATATGCGTCAAGATAAATTTTTGAATTTCTCCGTAAATTTCACACCAAATTTTATAATCTTTAATATTTAGGCATTATTTGAGTCGTAGAATCGAAATATGGATAAAAATTGGCATGCCATTTCAGGAAAATTCCGATTTTGTGTTAAAATACCTATATGAGAAAAGTGCTGTATATAAATCTAATAATATATATCCTAAGTCGAGCTTTCGAGACATAAAAAACGCAATTTGAATTCTGTCAATAGGCCCAGTAGAACGGAGATACAAAACTGCCCCCCCCTTTTTTTTTCCGTAGTGTACAATCGTGGATACATGAATACTCGGTTCCATCTTCTTCACAACGGTTAATGTTTTAACTTTTCTTATGCAACAGTATTTCTGGTGTTTATAAAAAGCCAGTTGAGTTTAAAAAAATCAGACAAAATTCTGGTTGAAAAATGCTGATGAGCGAAAGAGGTGGGACGCAAGTGTCAAGAATCAACCGCCAAAAAGCCGACAAATATTGCTGTTCAATACAGTTCATATGCATCAAAAAATCTATCACAATGCATTTTGCAGTGGATGGGATTTAAAAGCAGATGATCATCAAGGGTCCATAAAGGCTTTGACCATCAAGGCCATCACCTATACTATCACTGAAAAACAGGAAATCAAGGCTGCTTTGGACCTAACAGCGACACACTTGGACATCTGCCCATTAAAAAAAAATTGTTTGATTCTTATGACTCTCATTTATTGTTTTATTATAAGATACCAAGATCAGGACGTAGAACAAAAGGATGAATTCACAAAGCTTTCTTAATGAGAAACCTTCAAGCTAGCGACGGTTAAGCATATGACCTGGAGAACTGTTCTTGAAAAACAGTGGATCCATTATTGATATGTCTTCAAACAATTCTTTACATTACATCTTACTTCAATATCGTAGCTGATCGCGTATATTCGTTTAATGTTGCGATGTTTTCTGACGCAGATAATCACTTTCAGCTACGCAATCAACTTGTTACGGTTAGTTGATGTACGATTAGACTCAAACTGATTTGAAGAGTCTGGATTCTAAGTCCAAAATACTTCCATGGCTAATTTTGTTCCTTGACATAAATTTTACTGAGCATTTGTGGACCGAAGTGAACAGTTCGGAAAGCTTCAATGCTCGGAAAAGCCATCATCCAATCTGAACGAACTTCAGAGATGCTATTATGTCAGCATGGGTTAGTAATAATCCGACATCAGCACTTTGTTTAGTCCATACCCGGGAAAATATTGTTATGTGCAGAGATGGACCAATGCATTATTCGGTATATATCAGTTACCCAAAGAGGAAAAGTTTAAATACCAAAAGTAATAAATCTTTTCGTGTTTTCACAAATACATTTTTACATCCCTTGAAATCAGTTGTTCTTGTTTTTCAGTTATGAATGTTGATGGAGACTTACTTGGGAAGGTGACATTTATTTAGCCGCATTGCTCAATATTTTCTGGGAAATGCTTTTCAAAAAATAACGCGAGGTATGATAAATGGTCAAGGAATATAAACTTCACTCACTCATTCGAAATAATTTTCTTACAAAAGTGTGTGCAGTGAAAGAACTCAGTTGTTTAAATACTTCTCGTTCATTTCCTTCTTACCGCCTGATGTGTGATATTCTACTGGATAGTTGTTTAACTTAGGTCCAAACACTTCGTAAAGCTAGATTTTAATGAACTAAGCTTTCCAAAAATATCACACTTATACATAAGTTTTAAAACAGAGTCATTGTGCTTCCAGATTTCATGGTGCTCCTAATGACATCCCCAAGAACTGCAATGCACAGTTTGAGAACTTTTCACTAGCTAAGTACAGGAGAGGACAGCACAGCAAAGCACTAAGTATGGAGGGTATCTGAAATTTGCCAATTAGGGAAGCAGATATCATTCTGCGACCGTACTGTATTAGGTGCAATGTCTCTTGGCAAAGTCACTGGGCCTTACTAGCTGTTAACTTGTAACTCCAATTGAGAGAACGAGGGAGGGCAGTCCGAGGATTTCCATCCCTCTTCCACTGCCCCCTCTCTAGAACACTTTCAGCTCGCGCTGTGCTTTGAATGCCCTCCATTCCGCACAGACACTATAACGCTTTCATCCATGCCTTCTCAGGGATTCAAACCCGGTACCTTACGTACATCAGTCAGCGTCACTAACCACTATCCCGTCTACAAGAGACTACTTCTTCCATTCCCTAATATTCATTTTGAATATATATAAACTTGTCATTTCTGCAACATTATTCGTAACGATGTTAATGTATTTTTCTCATTCAGTTTTTCTTATTAGTACTTATTATTATTTCTTATTAATATTCTTATTAAACAGCGTAACTCCAGCCATGCTGTTACGCTGATGTAGATATCCTTTGAGCTTCAATCTATTTATACAAATATCTTAATATGTCCTGTTGCCTGAAATGTCCTCAAATTTGATAAACTACAGAAAAAGATTAAAAAAAAAAAAAAAAACCCAAGAACAAATAAAAACTTGCAACAAAGTAAACATTCCTTCCTTCCCGATAATAGGCTGAAGGAGAGGGGAGTAAAAGACTTGCTATGATATTGTTTTTTTTTATAAATAACACATGGATACAAACCAATTTTCCTTAGAAAGTCCTCTACGAATGCATTCCTCCCCTTACGCACATAGCCCTCGAATGCTTTGCCATACTACACAAACCAAGCTATCATAAATAATCACTATGCAAAGATTCGGGCACTTAATAATAAAGGAAAGCTGTAATTATTCAAGCGTCTGTTTATTTCATTAGATTGCTTACGCTCAAGACTTAGAATAAATATTTTTCGTAAGTAGCATTACTTTTTATTTTTGCAAAAACTTCAAATCCGCTTAGAGAAAAAGAACAATCTTCGAGATTTTTTATAAATAGCGCAGCAGAAATGTTGCTGGTGAGCAATTAAATTAAATATAAAATTCAATTCACAAATTACAATACTTCCTTTACTTCGTACAAGGAAGTACTAGCTAGGAAATAATTGCTACATATAACTAGTCCATTTATAACTTACTTCAAGCAAAGAAATTGTTATGAAATACATAGAATCCGAAGAACCCTAAAAAGAAATTGTTATGGAATACATAGAGTCCGAGGAACCCTAAATGGGAAACGTTCAATAGCCATTACTGACTAGCTTAAGGTTTCAAAATTAGCTTAAAAATAAAGCTTAGCTCCTTTGAAGCCTCTACTTTAATACCTCAGATTAAGTGCAACAAATAAATAGTAAAAAATATGGTTAGTATTAAATCATTTTAAATACTCAGTATGCGAGAACACATGGACATCTGACACACATTTAAGATTTCTTTGAAGAAACAAAATTCTTGAAGTTAGCTCGTTCAAGGTGAAGTTAAAAATAGCACGCTGCTTAGTTTATTGAGCAGC
Organism: Stegodyphus dumicola; assembly: GCF_044657685.1. Taxonomy (NCBI): domain Eukaryota; kingdom Metazoa; phylum Arthropoda; class Arachnida; order Araneae; family Eresidae; genus Stegodyphus; species Stegodyphus dumicola. Next base: position 112,903,729 of record NC_140772.1, on the reverse strand, counting down.
ACAAACGTAAGAAGCAAAATGAAAAACAACGGAATATTTTTTTTAATTCGGTCGGAAAAAAGTCATTAATTTTGTCCTTACAGCGACGCGGATTTCCTTACGTAAGGTATTTAAGATGTTTTAAACGCTCAATCTTCTTTTCCCCATTCCTTCCCTCCCATTTAATTCGCAAGTATGAAGGTTTCAAGTTGCATGCAAAGAGCGTTTTTTCGTCTACACCAAACATGCTTTTCCAGTTTTAAAATGAATAAATTGTAATTAACTAAATATTTATTTTTAATATCTTTCTTCCCGAAAATTTTCCTTTCATTTCCTTCAAAACTTCACCCTAATAAAACAAATCTCGTATAAAATATCAAATATCATCTACAAAATAAGGTTTAAAAAAATTGTTCCTAATTTATTTGACACATTTTTGTTGGAAATATTTACTGTTACGCTACTGATGCAACCTTTTAATTGATAAAATACTGAATTTTCATTCATTGGCTTAAATCATAATTATAATAATTTTTAAGTATACAGAGAAATTATTAAAGTAATATCTTCAACAATTTAAAAGTTACGAGGGCGCTTTTGCACAGTGGTAGAAATTCTAAAAGACATTTGTATCCTTTAACTATCCGTCTTTGCTAGCATTACAACCGAAAGAAATCCGAAATTACAACGGAAAGATGGCTCAGTTCACTACTTTTTAAACGACTGGATCGCGTTCATTTTTCACATATAGAAAACAATGGAAACGCACATACTATTAAAATATTGCCGGAATAAACAGAAATTCCAAATTTATGGTACGAACTTGAAGGGGAGGTATAGAACGAAGATACGAATAATATTCGCATCGGAAATCCATTTTTTAGTCATAAATATAACTTAAAATTCATTTACTATAAAGAAAACTTTTAAAACAAGTTTGAGATCACATAACATCTCGTATGAATTGCTTCATACGAAGAACAGCCCTACATTTATTACTCATTTTAAAAGCTCTTGCTTCAGATTACGCCCCGAAACGCATCTGCGTATTAGTAATTTGCACAAAAAACACCGTTGCTAGTAGAGGGCAGCAGATGTGAACACACCATTCACGACTGCACTGTAATCAATCATGGGAGACTTTACGTATGCCGAAAAAGCAGACATGCATTACATGTATGGCTGTGCGAACGGTATGTCAGAGCTGCGCTAAGAATATATATAACACGCGCAGTTTCAGATAGACGAATCTTGGATCGCGGAATGTTTCAGCGGTTACATTATCAAATTTGTGAAACAGGCTTCTTCCACGTCACCAGAGAGGATGCTGCTCGATGAAGAACTGTACGCAAATCCAAGATCTGAAGAAAACATCTTGAACATATTGACCAATAGATTGGGTGAAGAACAAGAGCAGTTGCACAAAACGTAGCGGTAAGTCAACATACCATTTGGGGAGTGTAAACGAAAATCGCTCTTATACCTTTCCATTTTCAGCGTGTACAAGCTTTAAATCCGCAAGACTATTCTCTGAGCCTGAACTCCTGCTAGTGGCTTTTGCAGCAATATGCATTGCAGCTCATGTACAGCTCATGCATTGCGGCTTCACATCTTATGTGCTATTTACAGATGACGAAACGTTTATCCGCGCGGATATATTTAATGCGTACAATTATTCACATGTGAGAGCAACTAAGAATACAATCGCAATGCAGCCACGTCCGTCTCAACAACGAATCAGAGCGAATGTGTGAGCAGGTATCGTCCGCGACATTTGGCCCATATCAACTGCGGCAGCGACTCAATGGCCAACGTTACAGGTGTTATTAGAACTGCTACAAAATGTTCTCCATTCGTTATCGAATGTGGTTCCAGCATGATGGGGCACCAGCCAACTTCAGTGCTGATGTTCGCAATTACCTGAATGCCATTATTGGGGAACTATGTGCCCGCGGTGTAACCAGCCCTTCGCCACCCTAATCTCTCGATTTATCGAACTTCAATTACTTTTTAATTGAGACATTTGAAGAGTCTTGTTTATGCGACTCCAGTTGAAGATTTCGTTGCTCGAATATCAGTGGCTGCTGCATGCATGCGTGAAAAATCTGCCATCTTTGCTAGTGTAACGCCAGTCGCTCCACCGACGCTCAGAAGTATGCATCGCTGTTGGTGGACGGAAATTTGAACAGTTCTTTTAAATAACTTGTTTCAGTTGAAGTCAGACACCCTGTATTTATGACTAAATATATTAATAACGACCTGGGTTTCCTGTGTGAATATTATTCGTGTCTTTGCTCTGTACCTTCCCTCCAAGTTTGTACCATGAATTTGGAATCCCCTGTATATGATTCGTAGGAAGTATATTATGGAAATGAAAATCTATAATATACGTTTTTCTTTCCTTTCTTTTTTGGTGGTTCACTTCTCATTCTCAAATATAGTTTTTAGTCCAAAGGGATTTGAATCCCGAAGGACTATTAGTTTCGTTTTGGCATTTTGCGTCGGACTCATAAATGTCGGTTCACTTTTCAAACTGTTGCCACAAAATGTTAGAGTCCTGCATTATATTTGAAGAAATTAAATAATGAAAAATCTGCATAAATGTATGTATATTTCTCGTATTGTGATAAAACAACGGTACATAGAGTCATAGAATTTTGAATAACGTAATCCTCCAACGAATATGAGCATGTGGAAGACCAAATTTGAAATTTGAAATTTGTTTTATGATCGATTTCCTATTTTTTAAAACTTTGACGAATTTTTGATTAACAAACTCAAGGATTTCAAAGCGAGCAATGGCAACGTTGTGCAGAAAAAACATTTTTATCTCCAGCCCGTGAGTCTCTGTATCGGAAATTCTAAAGATATGCTCGTTTTAAAACTATTTTGCGATATTGCTGTTGCACTGGATCTTAACTAGCGTCTACGGAGAGAAGGCAACTTTTGGGATCGTGATCTGATCCTCCCGTGCGCATCTCAATTTGCGCATATGCTGTCGTGCACTTCGTGAAATTTTGTTTATTTACGTGAAGTACAATGTGGTTTTGAAATTTGCGTCATGTGTTGAGAATGGATGAAATTGTATTACATCTGTATTTGATCTACAGTGAAATACAGTTCAATTAATAAATCGGTGTTTGTTAAAAAAATTAATTTATGCTTGGAGATAAAAAAATAAAATTTTTGCTAATGAAAGTTATTAAGTAGTGCACTTTTCATTAATTTTTTTTATACATTAAACATTAAATTAATTATATACATTAAATAATAATGAAATATTACCTATGATTGTTGTTAATTAAGCATGCCTATCTTCTGTAAATTATTGCTAAAACATGTGCAAATAATGAGGAAATATACGTTATGCTAGTTTATTTCTTAGCAGGTAATCACAGGACCATGATAGAGAGTGTCTATTATTTGTTCCTGAAATTTCTTTATTGCCTATACTAAGCTTCTGCGTTAAAGTGTATTAAAAAGCTTATTTACGACACATATGAGCACATTCTGTTGCATCAGCTATGTGATAAGTTGGTGTTACAACTGGCATTTCAACTATGAATTAAACTATTGACATTTCATCATCTGTACAAGAGCAATGAAGTACACTGTTTTTCGATATATCCTGACTGTACTGTATTTTAATTATATCATTAAGTCGTGCATGTGAGACAAATGCATTAAATTGTTATTACAATAGTGTGAAAAAAAGAAAATTAAAGTCAATGTCTTTGAAAAAACTGTTACTTTTTGGAAAAAATAAATACTTTAGACATTCATATTCATCATGTTATTCTCAATATATTTACAATGTCAAGCTAATAATACCTAAGTATTATTTGTGATAATTTATCATTTTAAAAGAGGTATATTATATGTCAAGGACAAGGTTGACAAAGAAAGTATAAGAATTCTTTCTGTAACTAAACATGATTCACTACTCAGTACTAAAATAAAGAGGTTTATCAATCCATGAATAACGTGTTTTTATGTACATCATCTTACTGGATGGTTGCTGCCAATGAATTGACTGTCTGTGTAACAGCTGGAGAACAAGGTGCTCAGAATTATCATTGATGCTCTGTGTTTTGTCTTACAAAACATACATCAACCTGGATTTTAAAATGAAATTAATAGACATGAAGCTTAAATAGAAGTATCTAATTTTAAAATTATAAAGAGCCATAGCTGCAGTTTACTTAATAATTCAGATATTTGTGATTTTATCATTGAGGAGCCTTTCAATGGCTAAGGATTATGTAACATAACAGTATAGTAGTAGACTACAGTTAGTAAATTTGCAACATTTTTATTGCTAGTTCATAGTTGAGATATTAGTAAAGACCATTTCAGGTTGAATGTTAGCTATAACATTCTACCTAAACTGCCTACAATACTTCGATCTTGCATGTATTTTCACTTACTGTCTCCAGAGGCAGTATTTTTTGTTTTTACATCCAGAGCTCTTTGATAGTGTTTTTTCTACACATGACAGTTCGAAAAGGGGGACACTTCTACATAAAAGAAACATTCAGTTGTTGGATGGATAATAGTACTTTGTACAGTTTGGTGGCATTTATGTAAAAATTATGTGTTGGTTATTTTTCAATAACTTGCAACAGTGATTTTGATTATAAATTTGTTTTAGGAAATTCTAAGCTACTGGATAACAAAAATATAGATTTTAGCAAAATGTTCATGTTATGCGTAAAGAATGAAAAATACCTTAAGATACATTTAAAATGTCAAAATTTCGGAAAAATATAACACTCTTTAAACCTCAGTTTCCTTACATCTAAATAGTATTAAGTGTGAAAATTTGTATAATTTATATATTTTTAATTACTTGTATAATGTATGCATTTGTGAATTCAGATCAATTAGTTGTTTTAACTGTTTTAAAAAATGAAGCAATATTATGCAGAGTAAGGAAATGAAGATTGTGATCCGATGACAATGAGATTAATGTTTAAATGTGAAATGGAAAGTTGTTATTTATTATATTATCAGAGAATTATTAAACTGGGCATAATCGCCAAGGAAGGTATTGAATGCTACGCGAAAATATGTTTACTAAAAAATTTGAATTTCATAATGAATGTATCCAAACACATGTTTTGAGTCAAAAGTTTGAAACTTGATGGCTGAATGTAAATATAAAATTATGGATGTTTAAATACTTTGTAATTAGGCACATAGGTCAGGTTAATCTTTTTAAATAAGGTAAGGAATGCAAGAGCTATATGCCTAAAGGAAAATATGCCTTCATGGAGGAATTTCAAGGCAAAACTGACGTTTGAGTGCATATTAAAAAATAATACATCTAATTTTCATTCAATTTATACATATTTCATATGTAAAAAATTCTGATATATGCTACATTACTGTTAATTACTTTACTTGAAAAATATAGTAAATACACAGAAATTTAAGATTTGCACATTTCGAAAAATATTAAATATATGAGTATACATTATCCTTGTAAAAAGCATAAAATACATAAATATTTATTAAATTATTATAAATGTATTTGGAAATGAAGGATTTATTCTTTCATAAACTCCTGTTAACGTTATTGTGAAGAAATCTAGTTATTAAATATATCTGAATTTATAATGATTATAAACATTATTTAAATATATAATAACCTTAACATTTAATTGTAAACATAAATTGAAATTTTTTAGCAGGAATTTTTTATTTGCTATTTCAGCAAGAATTATTCATACTGGAAAGCAATCTGTTAAAAAGTGCTGTAAAGCACAGTCTACAAGATGTGTACTTAATTTTATCTATCAAATGCCTGGCTATTGACCATTAAAGTGCAGAGCATATGTCCAGATGAGCAGTGTCCATGACTTGTCCAGAAACACACAAAGTACATAAAAGTGAGGTAGTCAGATGTGTACTTAAGGAATTAGTAAAAAATAAATTTTAGAATATGCATTGTTGAAATTAAGGATATAAAAAAATATAATACAGTTAAAAGTCTTTAATCCGGACTCGTCGGGACTTCAGTGATTCCGGATTAGGGGTTTTTCCAGATTATAGATCATAAATTTAAATCTGGTAAGATGGCATGCAGAAATTATACAATTAAAAATATGAAACCATAATTTCTGTGTTGACGCATGCGCAGAAAGTTTGTAGCTTTGAGGTCCGGATTATAGATCCTTCCGGATTATGGACGTCCAGATTAAAGACTTTTGACTGTAAGTATCAAAAGAATTCTTTCCTTACATTTTGTAATAAATCAGTTACAAGTTTTTAACAATATTAAAAATAAACTTATTTAATCCATTTCAAAAATACTCATAGAAAGTTAAGTACATGGAAATCAGTAGCAATATTTAACGTATTTTACTATGGAAATAACAACTGCTCTAATTTGAAATTAACCGAACTGAGCATTAATTATAAAGTAACTCTGATTTTTAAAGGATGCCTCAGAAGCTAAAAAATCATTCTGCATTTGAGAAGGTATTTCAGGAAGAAGCTCTGTAAATAGGAAAGAAATAATGCATAATTTTGATTTTAGTATTATAATAAACTTTGATCTTAATTTTTGTAATCATTAACCAAATAAAATCAAATTAACTTAAAATTTCTTTGTAATGTAATTAACAAGAACTTGTGAAAATATTTCATTCAAATTAAACTTTTCTGGGAAAGTATAGCATTTAATTCCGCTCAGAATAAAACATTGTTTTAAAATATTTTCTTTTTACATACTTATGACTTTGAAGTATTATGGAAAAAGAAAATATATATATTTATATGTATATTTACGATGTAATTACAAAATGTTTACCGCCGATTATGTTAAAACCTATTGATCTTAATGGATAGTCACTGAATAGTTTGGTTTCCACGAGAGGTGCACTACTGCTTCAGGGCAGTACACGAGGAAAACCAGTTAAGACCTCTCCTCTTATTTCTACTTCCATTATTTAAATTGAGGATTTTGGATCTTTAGAGAGTGTTTCTGGCATCTGTGTTGGATGGTCAGATTCTTCCAGCTCTAGTATAATTAAAAGTATCAGCTTTGTGTTCTCATGCCACCGATACTTTAATCTGATGTGCCAGTAAATTAGTGGCTAGCTTAATAATTAACTATGTAGTCTTAGACTACTGATCAACATTTTTCATTTATTTGATTGTTCGCATTTATTTGCATCGCCACTAGCTGTGGTTATGCTCTAAGTTCAGGCCATGCTCTGTTTTGTTAAAAGTTCAGTTTAAATAAAAAGGTTGTTTTAAAATCTTTCATAAAGCTTTTGTCATAATATCCTAAGTGATAATTATATTAGGGTTATAAGACTAAAATTCCATTATTAGACCAAGAATAACCTTATAACTTAATGGAAGTTTAAGATATTCATAATGACTAAATGTGTAAGTTTATTAAAAAGTTAATAGAGACAGAGCTTAAATTGCACCGGAGCCTGGCTCCGGTACTTCTTAGTTTTTGGAATAAATCATAAATATAGCCGGAGGCCTAAATAAAAAGGCTCCGGCACTTCTTTTATGCAACTGAACAAAAATTTGATCTCAAAAATTTTATTTTTTGCAGTAAAACTGTATTACAAATCGCTTATTAAATTTTAATTTATCTCTTTACATTTTACTTAATTTTAATTACTTTAATAATTTAGCTTTTTTAATAATAATTTATTTAATTAAATAACAATCATTAATTAAAAATAATTGATAATTATTAATATTAACTAAACAATAATGAATTAATTTGGTATTAATTAACTATTTAATTTTTAAATTATTAATGATTGTAACAGTCATTTTATTTATTTATTTACTTTTCTTCCCCTTTGCTGACAGTTTAGCATAGGGTTCTGGCACTTCTAAGTTTAGAAATTAAGTCCTGAATAAGGATATTTATTAATTATAGGAACTTGATAAGTAACCTTCACCAGCAATTTAATAGCCAGTTGATTGTGTTGTTGCCAAAGTAATTTTGTCATGATTTGAACATGGTTATCTTCCACTGTCGGGGCCGTTCCTAGCGCGGTGCAGCTGTAAAATTATGCAACAGCTGAACACTCGCGATACCACGACTAAATATTTTTAATTCATTGTACTTGTCACATGTAAATACTTTTTATACAATTTGTCACATATAAGTACTTAGTGAGTATGAAATAAAAATTCAACTAATCATTAAGAATTTTTTTTTTTTTTAATTCTTAGGAAATATTCTTAGGAAAGTGCACAGGCAGCCAATGGCCTAGGGACGGCCCTGTCCACTGGTGTAAATCTGTGGTGTTAGTCCAGCTGACAAGTATTTCATATTTCTGGTGTATAACTCTCAAGCTACGTTCTGCAGTAGAATTGCTTAAAAGTAAGAATGAAACAGGGATAACACATATGTCATTCATTTGCTGCACAAACTCAAGATATTTGAAGTTAAAGCTCAGTTATATTCACTGCATTGCAACATGTCGAGAGAAAGGCAATTTTTATCCTTACCGTCCTACACCAGGGATGGCCAACACACGGCTTTTACTTTTTATGCAGCAACTACAGAAAAGTATATCATTTTTAATAAAATTCTAAGCAAGTCTGTAAATTACTTCCAGAGAACAGGCTCTAAACAATAATGATATTGCGAATATGAGCTCTAAACAATCATGCATACTGCTTTATTTCAAGCCTTTCACATTAACTATTACAGACTTTGGTTTAATATTGAAGCAAATAGACATAGAAGATATGCAAATTCTAGTGATCTGTTTGCTCTAATGCGTACCAATGATGGTGATATGTTACTTAGGGTTATCATGTTTTAGGTTTGAAAATGCTAGACTGTAGGAATCTGCAGAAACGGGAAAATGAACACTTGCCCCTCCTCCAGAATTGAGTAAAAAATATATTTTTGCATCAATATAATATTGTATATTTCATAATCTGCTATAAAATCTTCAAAATGTGTGCGTGTGATTATGGCAAAGCCTCGAGGGCTATCTGCCTAAGAGGAGGGATGCCTTCGTGGAGGACTTTCTATGGAAAACTGGCTCCTATACACGTTACACATGGGGAAAACCACGAAAACGCCCATGCAGCCAGCCCGTTCACGGGATTCGAACTTCACACCGAACTACTAGTGTTCAGCGACTTTATCGCTCGCTCGGCCGCTGGTGGGCCCAAAAATCTTCAAATTAAGTAGTTAAATAACAATGTGTTGATTTGATTGTTGGAACTGGAATATGGCAAAGATCATGTGGGGGAAGAAATACCTTCATGGAAGACTTTTTAATCAAAACTAGTTTGTTGGTTTGGTTTATTTTATTATGGCAAAGCACTTGACGGCCATCTGCCTAAGGGGAGGGATGCCTTTGTGGAGGACATTCTAAGGGAAACTGGCTCGTATACACATTACACATGGGGAAAAACATGGAAATGCCCATGCAGACAGCCCGTTTGAGGGACTTGAACCTCGGACCAAACTACCAGAGTTCAGTGACAAACTACCAGCGTCCGTTCGGCCGCTGGTGAGCCAAAACTAGCTTGTATTCATATTCATAAATACTTCGGGTGTTAACTGACATACTTTATCTTTCAGATGTGCAAAGAAAACAGACAAAACTTCCTGCTCAGTTCTGTTTGTAATAATAAATGCACAGGGAAAGCCGTGAAGCAAAGCATCAAGTAAAAGCAGTGTGATTAATTCAATTCTGTAACCGTTCAACCTATGTGTACCATTTATACATATATAGTCTGATCCCAACTTCTGAAGAAAGTGCCTCTGGGAGTCATTCATTTTCATTAATGTGAAATCATCATTTTAAAATTCAGGATAACTTTTTAAAATATATTTTAAGGCTTATAAAATAAAATAGAGTTGTTATCCTCACTAGTAATTTCATTAACCCCATTTCATTAACATTTATTACAATAGTGTGAAAAAAAGAAAATTAAAGTCAATGTCTTTGAAAAAACTGTTACTTTTTGGAAAAAATAAATACTTTAGACATTCATATTCATCATGTTATTCTCAATATATTTACAATGTCAAGCTAATAATACCTAAGTATTATTTGTGATAATTTATCATTTTAAAAGAGGTATATTATATGTCAAGGACAAGGTTGACAAAGAAAGTATAAGAATTCTTTCTGTAACTAAACATGATTCACTACTCAGTACTAAAATAAAGAGGTTTATCAATCCATGAATAACGTGTTTTTATGTACATCATCTTACTGGATGGTTGCTGCCAATGAATTGACTGTCTGTGTAACAGCTGGAGAACAAGGTGCTCAGAATTATCATTGATGCTCTGTGTTTTGTCTTACAAAACATACATCAACCTGGATTTTAAAATGAAATTAATAGACATGAAGCTTAAATAGAAGTATCTAATTTTAAAATTATAAAGAGCCATAGCTGCAGTTTACTTAATAATTCAGATATTTGTGATTTTATCATTGAGGAGCCTTTCAATGGCTAAGGATTATGTAACATAACAGTATAGTAGTAGACTACAGTTAGTAAATTTGCAACATTTTTATTGCTAGTTCATAGTTGAGATATTAGTAAAGACCATTTCAGGTTGAATGTTAGCTATAACATTCTACCTAAACTGCCTACAATACTTCGATCTTGCATGTATTTTCACTTACTGTCTCCAGAGGCAGTATTTTTTGTTTTTACATCCAGAGCTCTTTGATAGTGTTTTTTCTACACATGACAGTTCGAAAAGGGGGACACTTCTACATAAAAGAAACATTCAGTTGTTGGATGGATAATAGTACTTTGTACAGTTTGGTGGCATTTATGTAAAAATTATGTGTTGGTTATTTTTCAATAACTTGCAACAGTGATTTTGATTATAAATTTGTTTTAGGAAATTCTAAGCTACTGGATAACAAAAATATAGATTTTAGCAAAATGTTCATGTTATGCGTAAAGAATGAAAAATACCTTAAGATACATTTAAAATGTCAAAATTTCGGAAAAATATAACACTCTTTAAACCTCAGTTTCCTTACATCTAAATAGTATTAAGTGTGAAAATTTGTATAATTTATATATTTTTAATTACTTGTATAATGTATGCATTTGTGAATTCAGATCAATTAGTTGTTTTAACTGTTTTAAAAAATGAAGCAATATTATGCAGAGTAAGGAAATGAAGATTGTGATCCGATGACAATGAGATTAATGTTTAAATGTGAAATGGAAAGTTGTTATTTATTATATTATCAGAGAATTATTAAACTGGGCATAATCGCCAAGGAAGGTATTGAATGCTACGCGAAAATATGTTTACTAAAAAATTTGAATTTCATAATGAATGTATCCAAACACATGTTTTGAGTCAAAAGTTTGAAACTTGATGGCTGAATGTAAATATAAAATTATGGATGTTTAAATACTTTGTAATTAGGCACATAGGTCAGGTTAATCTTTTTAAATAAGGTAAGGAATGCAAGAGCTATATGCCTAAAGGAAAATATGCCTTCATGGAGGAATTTCAAGGCAAAACTGACGTTTGAGTGCATATTAAAAAATAATACATCTAATTTTCATTCAATTTATACATATTTCATATGTAAAAAATTCTGATATATGCTACATTACTGTTAATTACTTTACTTGAAAAATATAGTAAATACACAGAAATTTAAGATTTGCACATTTCGAAAAATATTAAATATATGAGTATACATTATCCTTGTAAAAAGCATAAAATACATAAATATTTATTAAATTATTATAAATGTATTTGGAAATGAAGGATTTATTCTTTCATAAACTCCTGTTAACGTTATTGTGAAGAAATCTAGTTATTAAATATATCTGAATTTATAATGATTATAAACATTATTTAAATATATAATAACCTTAACATTTAATTGTAAACATAAATTGAAATTTTTTAGCAGGAATTTTTTATTTGCTATTTCAGCAAGAATTATTCATACTGGAAAGCAATCTGTTAAAAAGTGCTGTAAAGCACAGTCTACAAGATGTGTACTTAATTTTATCTATCAAATGCCTGGCTATTGACCATTAAAGTGCAGAGCATATGTCCAGATGAGCAGTGTCCATGACTTGTCCAGAAACACACAAAGTACATAAAAGTGAGGTAGTCAGATGTGTACTTAAGGAATTAGTAAAAAATAAATTTTAGAATATGCATTGTTGAAATTAAGGATATAAAAAAATATAATACAGTTAAAAGTCTTTAATCCGGACTCGTCGGGACTTCAGTGATTCCGGATTAGGGGTTTTTCCAGATTATAGATCATAAATTTAAATCTGGTAAGATGGCATGCAGAAATTATACAATTAAAAATATGAAACCATAATTTCTGTGTTGACGCATGCGCAGAAAGTTTGTAGCTTTGAGGTCCGGATTATAGATCCTTCCGGATTATGGACGTCCAGATTAAAGACTTTTGACTGTAAGTATCAAAAGAATTCTTTCCTTACATTTTGTAATAAATCAGTTACAAGTTTTTAACAATATTAAAAATAAACTTATTTAATCCATTTCAAAAATACTCATAGAAAGTTAAGTACATGGAAATCAGTAGCAATATTTAACGTATTTTACTATGGAAATAACAACTGCTCTAATTTGAAATTAACCGAACTGAGCATTAATTATAAAGTAACTCTGATTTTTAAAGGATGCCTCAGAAGCTAAAAAATCATTCTGCATTTGAGAAGGTATTTCAGGAAGAAGCTCTGTAAATAGGAAAGAAATAATGCATAATTTTGATTTTAGTATTATAATAAACTTTGATCTTAATTTTTGTAATCATTAACCAAATAAAATCAAATTAACTTAAAATTTCTTTGTAATGTAATTAACAAGAACTTGTGAAAATATTTCATTCAAATTAAACTTTTCTGGGAAAGTATAGCATTTAATTCCGCTCAGAATAAAACATTGTTTTAAAATATTTTCTTTTTACATACTTATGACTTTGAAGTATTATGGAAAAAGAAAATATATATATTTATATGTATATTTACGATGTAATTACAAAATGTTTACCGCCGATTATGTTAAAACCTATTGATCTTAATGGATAGTCACTGAATAGTTTGGTTTCCACGAGAGGTGCACTACTGCTTCAGGGCAGTACACGAGGAAAACCAGTTAAGACCTCTCCTCTTATTTCTACTTCCATTATTTAAATTGAGGATTTTGGATCTTTAGAGAGTGTTTCTGGCATCTGTGTTGGATGGTCAGATTCTTCCAGCTCTAGTATAATTAAAAGTATCAGCTTTGTGTTCTCATGCCACCGATACTTTAATCTGATGTGCCAGTAAATTAGTGGCTAGCTTAATAATTAACTATGTAGTCTTAGACTACTGATCAACATTTTTCATTTATTTGATTGTTCGCATTTATTTGCATCGCCACTAGCTGTGGTTATGCTCTAAGTTCAGGCCATGCTCTGTTTTGTTAAAAGTTCAGTTTAAATAAAAAGGTTGTTTTAAAATCTTTCATAAAGCTTTTGTCATAATATCCTAAGTGATAATTATATTAGGGTTATAAGACTAAAATTCCATTATTAGACCAAGAATAACCTTATAACTTAATGGAAGTTTAAGATATTCATAATGACTAAATGTGTAAGTTTATTAAAAAGTTAATAGAGACAGAGCTTAAATTGCACCGGAGCCTGGCTCCGGTACTTCTTAGTTTTTGGAATAAATCATAAATATAGCCGGAGGCCTAAATAAAAAGGCTCCGGCACTTCTTTTATGCAACTGAACAAAAATTTGATCTCAAAAATTTTATTTTTTGCAGTAAAACTGTATTACAAATCGCTTATTAAATTTTAATTTATCTCTTTACATTTTACTTAATTTTAATTACTTTAATAATTTAGCTTTTTTAATAATAATTTATTTAATTAAATAACAATCATTAATTAAAAATAATTGATAATTATTAATATTAACTAAACAATAATGAATTAATTTGGTATTAATTAACTATTTAATTTTTAAATTATTAATGATTGTAACAGTCATTTTATTTATTTATTTACTTTTCTTCCCCTTTGCTGACAGTTTAGCATAGGGTTCTGGCACTTCTAAGTTTAGAAATTAAGTCCTGAATAAGGATATTTATTAATTATAGGAACTTGATAAGTAACCTTCACCAGCAATTTAATAGCCAGTTGATTGTGTTGTTGCCAAAGTAATTTTGTCATGATTTGAACATGGTTATCTTCCACTGTCGGGGTCGTTCCTAGCGCGGTGCAGCTGTAAAATTATGCAACAGCTGAACACTCGCGATACCACGACTAAATATTTTTAATTCATTGTACTTGTCACATGTAAATACTTTTTATACAATTTGTCACATATAAGTACTTAGTGAGTATGAAATAAAAATTCAACTAATCATTAAGAATTTTTTTTTTTTTTAATTCTTAGGAAATATTCTTAGGAAAGTGCACAGGCAGCCAATGGCCTAGGGACGGCCCTGTCCACTGGTGTAAATCTGTGGTGTTAGTCCAGCTGACAAGTATTTCATATTTCTGGTGTATAACTCTCAAGCTACGTTCTGCAGTAGAATTGCTTAAAAGTAAGAATGAAACAGGGATAACACATATGTCATTCATTTGCTGCACAAACTCAAGATATTTGAAGTTAAAGCTCAGTTATATTCACTGCATTGCAACATGTCGAGAGAAAGGCAATTTTTATCCTTACCGTCCTACACCAGGGATGGCCAACACACGGCTTTTACTTTTTATGCAGCAACTACAGAAAAGTATATCATTTTTAATAAAATTCTAAGCAAGTCTGTAAATTACTTCCAGAGAACAGGCTCTAAACAATAATGATATTGCGAATATGAGCTCTAAACAATCATGCATACTGCTTTATTTCAAGCCTTTCACATTAACTATTACAGACTTTGGTTTAATATTGAAGCAAATAGACATAGAAGATATGCAAATTCTAGTGATCTGTTTGCTCTAATGCGTACCAATGATGGTGATATGTTACTTAGGGTTATCATGTTTTAGGTTTGAAAATGCTAGACTGTAGGAATCTGCAGAAACGGGAAAATGAACACTTGCCCCTCCTCCAGAATTGAGTAAAAAATATATTTTTGCATCAATATAATATTGTATATTTCATAATCTGCTATAAAATCTTCAAAATGTGTGCGTGTGATTATGGCAAAGCCTCGAGGGCTATCTGCCTAAGAGGAGGGATGCCTTCGTGGAGGACTTTCTATGGAAAACTGGCTCCTATACACGTTACACATGGGGAAAACCACGAAAACGCCCATGCAGCCAGCCCGTTCACGGGATTCGAACTTCACACCGAACTACTAGTGTTCAGCGACTTTATCGCTCGCTCGGCCGCTGGTGGGCCCAAAAATCTTCAAATTAAGTAGTTAAATAACAATGTGTTGATTTGATTGTTGGAACTGGAATATGGCAAAGATCATGTGGGGGAAGAAATACCTTCATGGAAGACTTTTTAATCAAAACTAGTTTGTTGGTTTGGTTTATTTTATTATGGCAAAGCACTTGACGGCCATCTGCCTAAGGGGAGGGATGCCTTTGTGGAGGACATTCTAAGGGAAACTGGCTCGTATACACATTACACATGGGGAAAAACATGGAAATGCCCATGCAGACAGCCCGTTTGAGGGACTTGAACCTCGGACCAAACTACCAGAGTTCAGTGACAAACTACCAGCGTCCGTTCGGCCGCTGGTGAGCCAAAACTAGCTTGTATTCATATTCATAAATACTTCGGGTGTTAACTGACATACTTTATCTTTCAGATGTGCAAAGAAAACAGACAAAACTTCCTGCTCAGTTCTGTTTGTAATAATAAATGCACAGGGAAAGCCGTGAAGCAAAGCATCAAGTAAAAGCAGTGTGATTAATTCAATTCTGTAACCGTTCAACCTATGTGTACCATTTATACATATATAGTCTGATCCCAACTTCTGAAGAAAGTGCCTCTGGGAGTCATTCATTTTCATTAATGTGAAATCATCATTTTAAAATTCAGGATAACTTTTTAAAATATATTTTAAGGCTTATAAAATAAAATAGAGTTGTTATCCTCACTAGTAATTTCATTAACCCCATTTCATTAACATTTATTACAATAGTGTGAAAAAAAGAAAATTAAAGTCAATGTCTTTGAAAAAACTGTTACTTTTTGGAAAAAATAAATACTTTAGACATTCATATTCATCATGTTATTCTCAATATATTTACAATGTCAAGCTAATAATACCTAAGTATTATTTGTGATAATTTATCATTTTAAAAGAGGTATATTATATGTCAAGGACAAGGTTGACAAAGAAAGTATAAGAATTCTTTCTGTAACTAAACATGATTCACTACTCAGTACTAAAATAAAGAGGTTTATCAATCCATGAATAACGTGTTTTTATGTACATCATCTTACTGGATGGTTGCTGCCAATGAATTGACTGTCTGTGTAACAGCTGGAGAACAAGGTGCTCAGAATTATCATTGATGCTCTGTGTTTTGTCTTACAAAACATACATCAACCTGGATTTTAAAATGAAATTAATAGACATGAAGCTTAAATAGAAGTATCTAATTTTAAAATTATAAAGAGCCATAGCTGCAGTTTACTTAATAATTCAGATATTTGTGATTTTATCATTGAGGAGCCTTTCAATGGCTAAGGATTATGTAACATAACAGTATAGTAGTAGACTACAGTTAGTAAATTTGCAACATTTTTATTGCTAGTTCATAGTTGAGATATTAGTAAAGACCATTTCAGGTTGAATGTTAGCTATAACATTCTACCTAAACTGCCTACAATACTTCGATCTTGCATGTATTTTCACTTACTGTCTCCAGAGGCAGTATTTTTTGTTTTTACATCCAGAGCTCTTTGATAGTGTTTTTTCTACACATGACAGTTCGAAAAGGGGGACACTTCTACATAAAAGAAACATTCAGTTGTTGGATGGATAATAGTACTTTGTACAGTTTGGTGGCATTTATGTAAAAATTATGTGTTGGTTATTTTTCAATAACTTGCAACAGTGATTTTGATTATAAATTTGTTTTAGGAAATTCTAAGCTACTGGATAACAAAAATATAGATTTTAGCAAAATGTTCATGTTATGCGTAAAGAATGAAAAATACCTTAAGATACATTTAAAATGTCAAAATTTCGGAAAAATATAACACTCTTTAAACCTCAGTTTCCTTACATCTAAATAGTATTAAGTGTGAAAATTTGTATAATTTATATATTTTTAATTACTTGTATAATGTATGCATTTGTGAATTCAGATCAATTAGTTGTTTTAACTGTTTTAAAAAATGAAGCAATATTATGCAGAGTAAGGAAATGAAGATTGTGATCCGATGACAATGAGATTAATGTTTAAATGTGAAATGGAAAGTTGTTATTTATTATATTATCAGAGAATTATTAAACTGGGCATAATCGCCAAGGAAGGTATTGAATGCTACGCGAAAATATGTTTACTAAAAAATTTGAATTTCATAATGAATGTATCCAAACACATGTTTTGAGTCAAAAGTTTGAAACTTGATGGCTGAATGTAAATATAAAATTATGGATGTTTAAATACTTTGTAATTAGGCACATAGGTCAGGTTAATCTTTTTAAATAAGGTAAGGAATGCAAGAGCTATATGCCTAAAGGAAAATATGCCTTCATGGAGGAATTTCAAGGCAAAACTGACGTTTGAGTGCATATTAAAAAATAATACATCTAATTTTCATTCAATTTATACATATTTCATATGTAAAAAATTCTGATATATGCTACATTACTGTTAATTACTTTACTTGAAAAATATAGTAAATACACAGAAATTTAAGATTTGCACATTTCGAAAAATATTAAATATATGAGTATACATTATCCTTGTAAAAAGCATAAAATACATAAATATTTATTAAATTATTATAAATGTATTTGGAAATGAAGGATTTATTCTTTCATAAACTCCTGTTAACGTTATTGTGAAGAAATCTAGTTATTAAATATATCTGAATTTATAATGATTATAAACATTATTTAAATATATAATAACCTTAACATTTAATTGTAAACATAAATTGAAATTTTTTAGCAGGAATTTTTTATTTGCTATTTCAGCAAGAATTATTCATACTGGAAAGCAATCTGTTAAAAAGTGCTGTAAAGCACAGTCTACAAGATGTGTACTTAATTTTATCTATCAAATGCCTGGCTATTGACCATTAAAGTGCAGAGCATATGTCCAGATGAGCAGTGTCCATGACTTGTCCAGAAACACACAAAGTACATAAAAGTGAGGTAGTCAGATGTGTACTTAAGGAATTAGTAAAAAATAAATTTTAGAATATGCATTGTTGAAATTAAGGATATAAAAAAATATAATACAGTTAAAAGTCTTTAATCCGGACTCGTCGGGACTTCAGTGATTCCGGATTAGGGGTTTTTCCAGATTATAGATCATAAATTTAAATCTGGTAAGATGGCATGCAGAAATTATACAATTAAAAATATGAAACCATAATTTCTGTGTTGACGCATGCGCAGAAAGTTTGTAGCTTTGAGGTCCGGATTATAGATCCTTCCGGATTATGGACGTCCAGATTAAAGATTTTTGACTGTAAGTATCAAAAGAATTCTTTCCTTACATTTTGTAATAAATCAGTTACAAGTTTTTAACAATATTAAAAATAAACTTATTTAATCCATTTCAAAAATACTCATAGAAAGTTAAGTACATGGAAATCAGTAGCAATATTTAACGTATTTTACTATGGAAATAACAACTGCTCTAATTTGAAATTAACCGAACTGAGCATTAATTATAAAGTAACTCTGATTTTTAAAGGATGCCTCAGAAGCTAAAAAATCATTCTGCATTTGAGAAGGTATTTCAGGAAGAAGCTCTGTAAATAGGAAAGAAATAATGCATAATTTTGATTTTAGTATTATAATAAACTTTGATCTTAATTTTTGTAATCATTAACCAAATAAAATCAAATTAACTTAAAATTTCTTTGTAATGTAATTAACAAGAACTTGTGAAAATATTTCATTCAAATTAAACTTTTCTGGGAAAGTATAGCATTTAATTCCGCTCAGAATAAAACATTGTTTTAAAATATTTTCTTTTTACATACTTATGACTTTGAAGTATTATGGAAAAAGAAAATATATATATTTATATGTATATTTACGATGTAATTACAAAATGTTTACCGCCGATTATGTTAAAACCTATTGATCTTAATGGATAGTCACTGAATAGTTTGGTTTCCACGAGAGGTGCACTACTGCTTCAGGGCAGTACACGAGGAAAACCAGTTAAGACCTCTCCTCTTATTTCTACTTCCATTATTTAAATTGAGGATTTTGGATCTTTAGAGAGTGTTTCTGGCATCTGTGTTGGATGGTCAGATTCTTCCAGCTCTAGTATAATTAAAAGTATCAGCTTTGTGTTCTCATGCCACCGATACTTTAATCTGATGTGCCAGTAAATTAGTGGCTAGCTTAATAATTAACTATGTAGTCTTAGACTACTGATCAACATTTTTCATTTATTTGATTGTTCGCATTTATTTGCATCGCCACTAGCTGTGGTTATGCTCTAAGTTCAGGCCATGCTCTGTTTTGTTAAAAGTTCAGTTTAAATAAAAAGGTTGTTTTAAAATCTTTCATAAAGCTTTTGTCATAATATCCTAAGTGATAATTATATTAGGGTTATAAGACTAAAATTCCATTATTAGACCAAGAATAACCTTATAACTTAATGGAAGTTTAAGATATTCATAATGACTAAATGTGTAAGTTTATTAAAAAGTTAATAGAGACAGAGCTTAAATTGCACCGGAGCCTGGCTCCGGTACTTCTTAGTTTTTGGAATAAATCATAAATATAGCCGGAGGCCTAAATAAAAAGGCTCCGGCACTTCTTTTATGCAACTGAACAAAAATTTGATCTCAAAAATTTTATTTTTTGCAGTAAAACTGTATTACAAATCGCTTATTAAATTTTAATTTATCTCTTTACATTTTACTTAATTTTAATTACTTTAATAATTTAGCTTTTTTAATAATAATTTATTTAATTAAATAACAATCATTAATTAAAAATAATTGATAATTATTAATATTAACTAAACAATAATGAATTAATTTGGTATTAATTAACTATTTAATTTTTAAATTATTAATGATTGTAACAGTCATTTTATTTATTTATTTACTTTTCTTCCCCTTTGCTGACAGTTTAGCATAGGGTTCTGGCACTTCTAAGTTTAGAAATTAAGTCCTGAATAAGGATATTTATTAATTATAGGAACTTGATAAGTAACCTTCACCAGCAATTTAATAGCCAGTTGATTGTGTTGTTGCCAAAGTAATTTTGTCATGATTTGAACATGGTTATCTTCCACTGTCGGGGTCGTTCCTAGCGCGGTGCAGCTGTAAAATTATGCAACAGCTGAACACTCGCGATACCACGACTAAATATTTTTAATTCATTGTACTTGTCACATGTAAATACTTTTTATACAATTTGTCACATATAAGTACTTAGTGAGTATGAAATAAAAATTCAACTAATCATTAAGAATTTTTTTTTTTTTTAATTCTTAGGAAATATTCTTAGGAAAGTGCACAGGCAGCCAATGGCCTAGGGACGGCCCTGTCCACTGGTGTAAATCTGTGGTGTTAGTCCAGCTGACAAGTATTTCATATTTCTGGTGTATAACTCTCAAGCTACGTTCTGCAGTAGAATTGCTTAAAAGTAAGAATGAAACAGGGATAACACATATGTCATTCATTTGCTGCACAAACTCAAGATATTTGAAGTTAAAGCTCAGTTATATTCACTGCATTGCAACATGTCGAGAGAAAGGCAATTTTTATCCTTACCGTCCTACACCAGGGATGGCCAACACACGGCTTTTACTTTTTATGCAGCAACTACAGAAAAGTATATCATTTTTAATAAAATTCTAAGCAAGTCTGTAAATTACTTCTAGAGAACAGGCTCTAAACAATAATGATATTGCGAATATGAGCTCTAAACAATCATGCATACTGCTTTATTTCAAGCCTTTCACATTAACTATTACAGACTTTGGTTTAATATTGAAGCAAATAGACATAGAAGATATGCAAATTCTAGTGATCTGTTTGCTCTAATGCGTACCAATGATGGTGATATGTTACTTAGGGTTATCATGTTTTAGGTTTGAAAATGCTAGACTGTAGGAATCTGCAGAAACGGGAAAATGAACACTTGCCCCTCCTCCAGAATTGAGTAAAAAATATATTTTTGCATCAATATAATATTGTATATTTCATAATCTGCTATAAAATCTTCAAAATGTGTGCGTGTGATTATGGCAAAGCCTCGAGGGCTATCTGCCTAAGAGGAGGGATGCCTTCGTGGAGGACTTTCTATGGAAAACTGGCTCCTATACACGTTACACATGGGGAAAACCACGAAAACGCCCATGCAGCCAGCCCGTTCACGGGATTCGAACTTCACACCGAACTACTAGTGTTCAGCGACTTTATCGCTCGCTCGGCCGCTGGTGGGCCCAAAAATCTTCAAATTAAGTAGTTAAATAACAATGTGTTGATTTGATTGTTGGAACTGGAATATGGCAAAGATCATGTGGGGGAAGAAATACCTTCATGGAAGACTTTTTAATCAAAACTAGTTTGTTGGTTTGGTTTATTTTATTATGGCAAAGCACTTGACGGCCATCTGCCTAAGGGGAGGGATGCCTTTGTGGAGGACATTCTAAGGGAAACTGGCTCGTATACACATTACACATGGGGAAAAACATGGAAATGCCCATGCAGACAGCCCGTTTGAGGGACTTGAACCTCGGACCAAACTACCAGAGTTCAGTGACAAACTACCAGCGTCCGTTCGGCCGCTGGTGAGCCAAAACTAGCTTGTATTCATATTCATAAATACTTCGGGTGTTAACTGACATACTTTATCTTTCAGATGTGCAAAGAAAACAGACAAAACTTCCTGCTCAGTTCTGTTTGTAATAATAAATGCACAGGGAAAGCCGTGAAGCAAAGCATCAAGTAAAAGCAGTGTGATTAATTCAATTCTGTAACCGTTCAACCTATGTGTACCATTTATACATATATAGTCTGATCCCAACTTCTGAAGAAAGTGCCTCTGGGAGTCATTCATTTTCATTAATGTGAAATCATCATTTTAAAATTCAGGATAACTTTTTAAAATATATTTTAAGGCTTATAAAATAAAATAGAGTTGTTATCCTCACTAGTAATTTCATTAACCCCATTTCATTAACATTTATACAATCATTTTTATGCCTTACAGCATTTGATTGTGGATTATAAGAATTTTCGGTACACTTCTGTTACTGGGACCAGATTCAGAAATGTATACATTCATATGTACACATATATATGCATACATGAACACATCCATCCAGCCATACATGCATACATTTCTGATTCTGGTTCTGATAACGGAAGAGTACCGAATTTTCAATATTCCATAAATCATTCTTTGTCAAAAGATGCAGTATCATATACAGAATCTTGAATTTTATCTAAAATTTCATCAAAAGATACTTTTCCAGCAATTTAAGTTACATAAATTAACATTAGAATGGTATAACTGCCGTTCTAATTTTGTAAGAGACAGATGCCCTATACCCTTTCTATGACTTACAATGGGTTTTTTTATATAAGCAGTACATTTTCCATTATTAAACTGGCTTACTGGGCAATAAGCATTAATTTTGTTACTCCCTTGTATTTTTAAATGTCCCATGCCTTGCACTTTAGATATAAAATAATGTCCTGAATGATGGCATACAAAATAAATATCTTTTACATGTAATGGGTCATGTTTCTTTGCAAATTAAAAAAATTTAGATTATGTTTCCATTTCAAAATTCTCCTTTCACAACATGAAATCATTAAACACAGAGAAATCTCTCTCTTCTTTTTCAATGACTATTTCATGTTCCATTTGCAAATGTAATGAAAAGTTTTCCTTTGGAAAACCTTCATTACATAATGTGCATTTATATAATTTTTTAATGATGAACACTCAAGGGCAGTAAATGCACTATCTGATTGTGAAAATAATAAATTTTTATTATTGTTGAACTGACGACTATATAAACTGCATTTAAATTGGAAAACTTTATTTTTACTTGCTTTGAGTAATGTTGTTTGTTGTAATATATGCAATTTCATGCAGTGACATTTTAGATTGCTGTTACTTGAGAAACATTTTTTTGGAATCAGGGCAGCTAAAACTTTTTTGAAGTTATACTGGATTTTGAAGCAAAAGTATATGAAATCGAATTACCATTGACGACTTTATAAAATGCATGATCTGAATTGGAATTAAATATTTCAGCAGTAGAAATAT
Source organism: Stegodyphus dumicola (assembly GCF_044657685.1). Taxonomy (NCBI): domain Eukaryota; kingdom Metazoa; phylum Arthropoda; class Arachnida; order Araneae; family Eresidae; genus Stegodyphus; species Stegodyphus dumicola. The sequence continues at coordinate 112,880,316 of NC_140772.1, read as the reverse complement.
GCTTTTTATTGGAATGAATGTTCTTCAAATGATGCTATAAATTGCTGGCATTTAAAATACACTTTTTGCAAATAGAACAGTTGTAAGATTTTGAAATTACAGTTTTCTGAAAGATGTTACCAATCGTAATCAAAGCGGAAATGTGAATTTCAGATCTATTGTCTTGAATGATCATTGATATCACCACCCAGCTCATTTAAATTGGTGCTATATATTCTAATATTCTGAAGCAGAATCCTCACAATATTCCTAAGTATTTGGCCGTGAGAAGGGTCTTTTATTGAGAGATTCTTCAGTTCATTATAAATATGTGAAAGCAAAATTCACATACTAACGAAGCATAAAACGCACGAAGTCAAATGCAAAATGTAAACAGACACATTTTTGACGTATCTGTTAACGTCACATGATGCGCAAACTGAGATGCGCGTAAGACGGGAGGATCAGATTCATCGATCTCAAAAGTTGCCTTCTCTCCGTAGACGCTTGTTGGATCTTATGGTTTAAGTGCGAGGAACATGATATTTAATAAAGAAAGGTAACACACAAAATGTTAAAAAAAACGCCCCTTTGGACGTAATTTAAAATCTGAAACATTTCAGTTTTTTTTTTTTTTTTTTTACACAAATAGCGGGCACTTGCCTATAATGGCATTGGCCACTCCTAAGACCAGAAGTGGTGACCATTTTATTGTGGAGGCACCTAATAGGCGGCCACCGTTACCTCCTATGAAGGGACAGATAGTTTTACATCCATGCCTTCTCCGGGATTCGAACCCGTGCCCTTTGGTATCGCAGACAGGCTCCTCTAACCACTATATCGTCTGGGCAGCTCTCAAATATAGTAGTAAGTTAGATATACGAAATGTTTTACAAACAGTTTTATTTACATTTTTCATAGATCCGTGCAGAGAATTCACATGTTTGCAATTAAACCAGTTCCTTTTCTCAAACGAAAAACTTTTTTATTTTCCACGTGTTTACATCTGAAAATTGCTAAAACGCTTTTTTGCAATTAAGATATAAGTTTCAAATGCCCTAGGGCGTATCTTTTACTACGTATCTGATAAAATTGTGATAGCATTAACGTTTTTCGTTAAACTATTAATTTTATTAGGACCTGAGCAAATTTCTGTTTTTTTTTTTTTTTTTTTTTTCCTATTACGCATTATAATTTTTTTTTTCAATCCGATATTAGAAGTACCTAACATCCCATTCACAACTTTCAGTACCATATCTCAGAATATAGTGGTAAGTTACGAAATATGAAGGAAGAAGTTAGATATGTGAAGTCTGAAAGATGAAATACCTTCATGGAGGGTTTTTTTAAAGGGAATGGCTCGTATTTATGTCACACATAAGGGAAAACCAAGGAAGTTGCCAAGCAGCCAACAAGTTCATCGGGATTTGAACCCGGATCGAACAACTAGTTTTTGTCATTAGGTGTAGTATGTATTTAATTATGGCAAAGCACACTAGGGCTATCTGCCTAAGGGGAGGGATGCCTTCGTGGAAGACTTTCTAAGGGAAACTGGCTCATATACACGTTACACATGGGGAAAACCACGAAAACACCCATGCAGCCAGCCCGTTCGCGGGATTCGAACCTCGTACCGAACTACTAATGTTCAGCGACTTTACCGCTCGGCCGCTGGTGGGCCTTTTTGTCAATAGGATATTTGAAAGAATGAGAAAACAATACTAAAAGCAAAAATAGTATTGTTAACAAAAAGTGTTTTTATATGGAATTTTTAATAACGACTAAAAATAAATTCATCAATTTATAAATAAAAGACAGTTTAATAAGGATTTTAAAACCGTGTTTGTAATTATTGCTCAAATTTAATACAGAAACAATATTTAGCACAATATTAAAAATATAAAAAGAAAAACAAGCCACTTTAATCATCTCTGAAATAATAATAAAAAATAAAAAGTGGCTTTAATGTAATGTTTCGATAAAAAAGTGACTTTAATTTATTATTTCATATTTACATAAATCTTATAAACTTCTTAAATATATCAAACTTGAGAAAACAGTTTGGTTAATTTTAAACTTTTGCAGAAATATTTTGTAGTGAAATATCACAAGGATACTGACATAAAATTCCTTTCATTCAATATTTCCACTAATTTTACGTCACACTTTGTAATACGACACATCCTATACTTGTGATTATGAGTATTAAATAAAAGCATTTTCAGAATATTTGATTATCTTTGTGGCTATTCCGTACATATAACTCTCATTTTTCATAAATTCACCAACAATATGCCTAAATTGAAAATAAATAAGTACCTTACGGTATAACGTTGCTCAGATACAATGGATTTTGATATCATATGAAAATGTTGTCTAAACGAGGGTTACCTTAAACTATGGTACAAGCAACACTATAGCACAGTACATTTGGTGGTATAATTTTTACCCAAAAGATCTAAATAAATGTAAAATTGTGCTCCCTTTTGGTACATATATCGGCACATGAAATACTTTTTATTCTTTTTTATATGGACAAAATTTTAAAAGTTTGAGAGTCTGTGGTTTAAAATAGTGGTCTCAAATTGGTGGCTCACGAATATATTTAATTTATGTATTTGTTGCAAATACGCTGTTGCGAAAATTTCAAGACTAATTACATGAAGTCGGAATTTACACTGTTTTCATTACCACTAAAAATTACCATGCATATTGCACCACAAAACATATAAACTGAGCAAATAAATTTATATATAATACAAATCTTATTCAATGATACTGATTTGATTAACTTTTGATACTGATTTGATCCGTACCCGTATCTTTCAAAGATACTGATTTGATTAACTTTTGATACTGATTTGATCCGTACCCGTATCTTTCAAAGATACTGATTTGATCCGTACCTGTCAAACAATAAATATTCACAGTTACGAAATCTTGCAATAAGATTAAACACTTTGTTTAGGAGTACATTTGTACGTGAAGAGCTTTCTTTCAGAAACGAAAATTGAATAAGAAAAGAACCGATTACCGATAAGCATCTACAGTAATGAAGATCTGCGTAATGAAGATAATTTCTAGGAATTTTTCTCCAGTGTTAGGACATTATACAAACGTTACAGGTGTAATAATAGAGGTGTTGTGTATAAATAATTATAAATATAAAATTTATAATATAAAATTTATAATTAATAATAAATTTATAATTATTATTATAATTTATAATTTGTAATAAATATAAAATTTATAATTATTTATATATGTATATATGTGTATAAATAATTATAAATATAAAATTTATAATTAATAATAAATTTATAATTATTATTATAATTTATAATTTGTAATAAATACAAAATTTATAATTATTTATACACAAATATGCATATTTTAATTAATGTGAAGAAGAAAAACTTAATAAACAGAAGAAAGATTAGGTTGTCATTATTAATTCTCAAGTTCTGTCCCACTTGGAAATTTTTCCTCTAAAAACTTAGAAAGTTCTCAGAACTCGTTTAGTTTTAATTTAAATTCAGGTAAATATTTAATGTTTAATTAAATATATTAGAATTATTTGAAATATTAGTATTTAGCTATCAAAATGTTTGAATTACAAAGTATAATCCAACAAAATGTCTTGCAGGTACCCAACTTTAGATTTCAAATAAAAAATAAATATTAATCTGACTTTTTCTTTGCTTTATTACTGTTTATGGATGTTTTGAGAAATATTTAGTAAGAGAAATTTTAAATTTAGTTAAAATATTTTTGATTTTGTTGATAAAAAATTTTCAATTTGCTAAAAAAAAAACTGCAACAATCTCCGATTTGTCTGTTCACAGTTTCTCTCTACACTGTTTCGACAGAACGCGTAATTAGCCGCCTACCATCAGAATAATTTTACAAAACAATTCGCCTATGCGAATTTCAAAAGGAACTTTTTTGCATGAAGTAAGTGCTTATTAATGAGAAAACTATTTATTTGATGATCTTCATTCTTTACTATTCAGTGAAAAATTTTACCTCTTGTGAGTATTCCTATTTATTACACTCTCTCCAAATGGTGTATGTATTTCTCGGCTATCTGAGTATAAGCTAACTAGAATGAATTTCCACGAAAAGAAAAGAAGGTGACCGTTAAATCACCCAGATTCTGCAAATCCTAAACTGCTAGACCAGGCATATCAAACACGCGACGCTTGATTCTTTTTCCTACAGAATATACCTTCGATTCACCTCGAGAAAATACCAACAAGTATGACTTGTAATATAAAGCAAGACATGTACAACAATCTCGGTCGCTAAAAAATACTCTTAGATGGTCTTTTTAAAATTTTTCTCAATCGACGTTGAGAAAGTGGCATCTCATTTAAAAACTGAAGTAACAGAAATTTCGTGCGACTCAACACTAAAGGAAAAATTCAGTGAAGTGGAGTATCTCGAAGTTTATAAATACATGCCCATGTGAGTTCTTAGAAAGCCGAAAAATTGCATCGGATATTGCAAAGTTTAATGTTCTTTAGCAATCATCCAAGGCGTCCAAACCCTAAATAGATGTCTAAAGTAACAACTGAAACTTTGGCAGAGTGTAAAAGACTAATTAAAACTAAATAAGGACGGAAGACACATTTTGTGCTTACAACTCAGCTAACCATTACTGGCGAGATAAAGTTAACAATACGTCAGATGTAAAATTTAAATTCAAATAAACTAATAGCCGAAGGCTACGCAATCAATTTAACACGAAGTTGGTTCAAAACTTAATCGGCGTGGAATTCAATTATCGGCAATTACAATGCAAGGCCGAAGACAAGAATTCTTATAAGACAGCAACCTCGTGGCGTAGCTACGATAGATAGAACACGTTCTCTTTTATAATCTAAAAACCTCACTTTAAATACACGCGAACTAATTTGTATTCTAGATGGAAAACGGAAAGGGACATGTACCATTGTGAACATCTTTTCTCACTCATGAAAAGGAACAAATCCCTAACGAGATCCAAGTTAACAGACATTCATCTGACTTCTGAAAATGTAGCATGTCACCACGTATCTGGAAGCTAGTTGCAAGAAAAAGATGCCAATTGTCGGGAAAGAAATAATAGGTACACATCTGCTATTAGAATTTCTTTATATTACTTCTATTTTTTAAAGAACTATAACATTAAAAATTTTATGCATTTAGCCACTTTTCGAATACATACGTTGAGTACAAAAATAACTCCTTCCTCTCCTCCCGAGGGCAGCACTATTGTAAAATGACGACTAGTTGGCCGAATTGACGTACTAAGTTTTATATCTCAATGCTAGATGATCTTATCCTTTTCTGACTTGCATTATGTAAATGTTCTCCCTATCCCCATTCGGCTTCCAGTTGAAGTTTATTATTCAGTTTAAAGCCATTAACTTTAGTCTCGCTATCCACATATCATAACGAGGGATTGCTGCGCAAAAAAAATATAGATTAAATCAATTCCAAAATATATAAGAATACACAGGCTGTTCCTCAGACTTACACGGACTTTGAATGGTCCCAAAACTACGTTATTTTGATCTAAACCGAGCTTCAATCAACCGAATCTAACCTCATGTCTTCCAAAAGAGAGAGCGAATCTATGGTCCGCTTCATTTAATAGCAAGTCCTCTGTAAACCGACTAGCTGTCCACGCGACAAAAGAAGACAAAAGAATCAGTCACTCGGCCACTAGGGTCGAAAAAGACCAATTTCAGTTTTCGTCTCAGTGGCACGAGACTGCTAAGGAAAGGGGACAACTAAGCTTTCAAGTGGCCGCTCTCTCAAGCTCCTGCAATGATATTAAAAAAAGCACTGTTGTGACGATGACTGAGAAAGCACGGGGGGGGGGGAGAGGAAGAAAGAGGGCCATTTCTTATTGACCCGGGAAGCAAAGCTAAGACATAACAGAGATTTCATTGTGAAGGTACAAGGGTATATAAATCGAGTGCAAACATACTGCAGTTCATTGTATCTGAAGGAAAGGCACATTTTTAGATCTGATTCAACACATTGCTTCAGAATTCAGGACTGCATTAAAAAAAATATCCTCTAAAAACATGCACGAAGAAATTACGATCCCTGTTGGTGTTTGTATCAGGATTATGAAGTATGGACACGAAACACTTGATTTTGATTATCCATTTGAAATATTCTCCATTAAATCTGTGACGGAGCTTCAGCAGCTATACCGCTTGTGCTTTGGCTACAATTAAATAATACAAGTCGAAATCTTCCTTATTAGCTATTTATCAGACGTTGACACCGTTACACATATAAGCACTAAGTAGGTACATTAAATATAGATCTGCTACACAGTAAAATGATGATGACAATAAAATCCGATACATTTCGCTATTTAACAAATCGAAGAGAAATACTTTCATATAAATTCTAATATTAAGCAATCAAATAAATTATCAAAATATTCTAATATCAAATAAATTGTCAAAATAAAATAATGAAAATTTTACATCTGCAGACAAAACAGTAGAGCAGTTAGCAACAGTTCTGGGGCAAAATGTAGAATCAACTAGACAGCTACCCCCATATCATTCACTTCAACATACAGCCAACCAATTCTTCGAATGACAACACATCGTAAATACATGCTGTGGGAGCAATATTTTACGCACTATCACACGAAAATAAAAAAGCTACACTTTCAGAACTCAGGAAAGATCTTAGACGAAAACGAAGATAAGAAACTTGGCTTTTTATGCGGCGGAAATGAAAGAACTCCTCCCGAATTCAATGGACCGTTGAAAATGTATGCAAGTGATATGCGCAAAAGGCATTACACAATATCAGTAAAATTAATCAAGCTTTTGATGCGTGTAAACAGAATTCGAAAACGCAGACAAAGAAAAATCTACAGCTTTAAAAAAGTTCAAAGCCTAAGTTCTCGAGATAAACAAATAAAATATACTGAAATAATACATAAATATTAATAAAAAAATTTTATCACTGTATCTGAGAGATGGAGTTCATGAATAACTAGTAAATGAAGAAAACTGTTGAAGATGAATGAAATTATGTAAAGTGAAAATTAATTTATAAATCGGGGAAAAAAGACCAGTAATAAAAAACAATTTCACGGATATATAAACATCTTATGTTAATTTAGACAAGTCTAAATATCTGTTTTGCCCTGCTGTGAATGTCAATATTTATTTCTTATTTCAAAGTTGTTGGGAAATTTATATGTCCTCTTGCGTCGCGCAGTGCTGAAGAGATACAAGTAAAACGTTTGATGCTATATAATCCCGAGGCAGGAGTCAAGAAATTAGTGAAGACTGTGGGTCGTCCCGGTGTGCCTATTCGCGGTGTGTGCCGTCCTGGTTACCGATCGGCAACCGTGATTCTCTTTAGCATGGTGCGCGGGTTTTTTAGAATATAGTAATTTTTTTACTTTTTAATCTAATGGATTAAAATAAAAATGCATTTAATTCATAATAAATTAAAAACATTAAATATTTTTAAAGAATTAAATTACATATTTTTTCACTTTCCAAATGTACAGAAGACACATTACGTTCTCATGTTGTCAAAATGTATATTCTAAATGGTTAAATTCTAAATAAAATGTTTCACTATTACACTTTTTTTTATTTCAGTCAGATAATAATTTAAAATTAAAGAGAAGGTTATTAAGATTGCTTTTTTAAAAACGTTTATTTATACGCCCCCAAAATATTTCAAGCTATATATAAAATTGAGAGAAAGACGATAAAAAAATCTTGAAATATATTTCATAATTTTAAAAACTTGCATTTTAGGGATTCAGTGTGACATGGAGATTTCCTCAGTCTTTTAGTAGTGTTAGATTAAAAAATGTTATACGGATATCATTGTTATACAGGAGATAGCTGTACTAGTTTTATTTTCCTTGACTAACAATCGCATGATCTACTTGCATCTGCTTTATTTTAATTCTGAACATAGTATCAATTACCCACAAATCTTCAGTCAAATGCTTAATTAACTGTCAAGTGTCTCACATGCCATATGAGATGACATCTAGACATCATACATTTCAGGACTTTAAGTAAACAAGAATCTAGACAGAGTTATGGGAAGATCTACAGAAACAGAAATAACTCATTCCTGTGTGTCTTCGTTAATATTAATGACGTGATTGTAAAGATCTATGATGCAGAAAAGATCAGACATGGCATGAAATGTTTTTCACTCAAATGATAGTACACATAATTTACTTCTCATTTCTATTTCATTTCTGAGGTTACGGACCTCTTTACAAGCCCTCTTTCTCTTCTTCTTCTTTTTTTTTTTTTTTTAGCATCGTCTCTCCCGCCCTCGAGCGACCTCTTAAGTGGTACGCTTCTCGGTCAAGGGGATACGACGTAGTTTACGTCCGATATGACCAAGTAGGAGCAAGCTCCTTCGGCAAGTCTCATCAGACCGCAGACAATAGAAATGAAATATATACATAATTTACTTTTACTAAAAGCACGACATTAAATTGCCGCAAACTAAAAATACGGATGGAATCTCGATGATCGCACACATTTAGTTTATTTTTTTTCCAAGAGCAAAATACTGAGCTCAAAAATTAACATCTCTTCTTTTGAGATGGAAATATATCCAACATATCGCGGCCGATAAATATATCCAGCATATCGGATTATCGTTTTAATTGGTTCTGGATTAACAAATGATCTATCATACATTTAATAAAGGTCTTCTTCAAGTGCAGGCAGTGCACCCTGTTTCACACTTTGTAGATACATTAGGTTAATTGGAAACGCCGAAGAGATGAAATATTAGCAACCGCCTTTCCCGGGAATCAAACCACGGACCTCTGGAATACCGGCCCAGCGTGCAGAACCACTAGACCACGAAAGCACGCTAAGAAGGTGGGAGAAATACCTTACAACTTTTAATGTTTACCTTCCACAGGATAGCTTTGATGGTCTTCAGTTTCCATTTTGAATTCTGCAATGCTTTGAAAAATATTTTAATACAGTAGAAATTTGTTGTAATGTGCTTTAAATTAACTATTTCGGAAACTTTTTTTTAATAAACTTCACATTTCGCAATCGCAGATTACTAGTTACTTTATGAATTTCTAATATTGAAACGTCTTGAAACGACAGCTTTTTAAAACAATTAAGTAAATAAATTAGAAATAAAACAAATTACAAGAAAACTTGCGCAAACATCTTTTTACATATAAAATTTACTGCGGATAATTTTGTTTTCAGTTTCAGTAACGTCTGATATCCTTTATGATATGATTTCCCCAACCTTAAGAGAAGACATTAATTTATAAGCTCAATATTTTTTTTTTCTGGAAAAACTATTTAATGTAAAAAGATTAGATAAATTCATACTTCAAAAGAAGCAAAGCTTTATAATTTTAATTCTCTGAAGTTTATATTATTTTCGCAAGCCAAAAACATTCGATGACTTTTGTGATTTACATTGATATTTTGTTATTCAGACATTTTTTGGGAAAAAAAATTGGTATGTACCCAGAGACAATGTTTTATATCACTAAATGACTTGCTTTTAAATTTTTGGCGATTCTCCGACTCTATTTAAAATTTATTTCAAATTTTCCCTGTTTTAGTTCAGAAGATATTCACCTCCATTTTGGGATGCAAGATTTCTATACGCAATGCAGGTGTTGCGAAATTACTTGAGCTCGAAACCAGGCTAATGTTTAAACAGTTGGATTCACATGCTAAACAGCTGGAACCAAATATAGAAAACGACGGCAGTATGTCCACAACAAGCATGGAGATCTGTACTAAATTAAGAAAATATTACGTTGCAGTTTGAACAGAAGGAAACAAATGTAAACGAGAGAAAGAAAAGCACATTCCTAAAGTATATTTTTAGTTGGTATTTGAATAATGACTCAAATTAGCCACGATGATAAATGAACAAAGCCAGTTCATCAGAAATAGATATAAGTTATAACATGACCTATGTGCAGTAAATATCTTCTGAAATAGTTATAAATTATATAGAAAAAAATGGAATAAAAATAATTATATCTGACAAGGTAAGAAGATATGGTGACAGTAATGAAAGTTAAATAAAAAGATCAAGCGGATAAAAAATTGGCGAAATTCAAACTGTAGAATATGTTATGACACGTGAAAAAAAAGTTATATATGAGTATGCTCTCACTTTCATAATTATAACAAAATCCCTTTTTAATTGAAATTTAGTTTAATCGCAATGCTATTGTCACATCGACATCGAAATTGAGGAAGTTGACTTCAAAATCTACATCATCTTACATTTTTTGCTTAATTTTAAGAAAATATATTTACTTGAGGTTATTTAAGTTTAAAAAAAGTAATTAAGTAATTAATTTCAGAGATTCATTACAGATGCATTTTTGAATACAGCTCAAATAAATATTTTTTAGTCCATGAGAAACTGGTCAATTATCAAACATTGATGTTTAGAAAAAAATTTGCGGAACCAGAAATTAGGAAATGTTACGATTTTTTTATTTCATATTTTTATTAATTGTTGTCTTTGCGAATACGTATACTGCAGTGCTATTATTTTTCACAGCGCGTTTTTTCAGCTTCGTTCATGGGACATTAACTCAGTAATTTAAATCTGACAATTGTAATAAAAATAAACATTTACCTTCTTTTATTGTCGATCCACATCATTTCTTTTGTGTACTTAAAGTAAAATCAAAATTTTAAAAGAAAAATTCTACATTTTAATCTACGCAAAATATTGTAAAATAAAAGTTTATTTTATTTTATTTTTTTTTATTCTTCTGATACCAGTTGTTGCGTTATTTCCTTGCTTCACGTTCGTACGGGGTTTGTGTAGATTTGGAGTGAATAACGACGACACATGCAGTATCGAAACACACTTTATTTGCCAGTATTGTCAGGACAGCTCCAAAACACGTTTTACAGTCGTCGAAGATCTACTATAAACACGCTGATACGATCAGCGACACAGCCTTCAGGTTATCAGGTTATCACGATGGAGACAGCTTCCTGCAAAGCACCCGACTCTGCTTGGTCATTCTTGGAACTCCACGTACTCTCGAGAGTCTCCACGCAATAACTCGTGATGCACTCGACGACACACAGAGCACAGCTCCTGACTCTCGGTTCAGTCGTTTCCGGAGCTCACTTTCGGTGCACTCGACGACCCACTCGGCACTCGCTGGCCGGCTGTCAACGCGATCGCCTCCGCAGGGATTGACTCGCTAGACGAGACACACTCACTCGATGAGAGACGCACACTGACTGACTGCGGACAAGCAGGGTTTATATAGCTTTCGGCTTGAGTTCGAGAACATTCTGGGCTAAACCGGTAAGAATTCGTTCCAGAAAGTTCTCTATCTGTTCATGGCATATCGCCAATCTTGTCGCCAAATATCGTTAAATAGGCTATTTCTCGCCAAATGTGGCAATCCTGTCTTTCTTTGTCATTTTATGGTAATCCTAAAATTGCTTTGCGGGGAAGCCATCTCACCGCGCCTGTACATTTCGTAACAATATATTATTCAAAAATAACATTATTGTTAAAAATACAGAAAAGTGAGGTAATCATTTAGTTTCTATTCAAGTGCAAATTCCTTATTTGTTAATATATATAAACAATATGCAAGGAAATGTGCATGCAAATATAAATATTTTTTTATTTCAATTTACAATACTTTCATCCTTTTATAATTTGAGACACAATATTGTTAGATAGTTATGTATATATCAGCAACTATTTATGTACATAATTTCTTTGCCGTGTTGTAGTATAGAGAGTTTTTAATATCTGAACAGCTCAGTTATCGTCAAAGCCACATCTTTGAACATAAATATTTATTCGGTGCGCAGCCTTGTAACAAAAAACTTTTAGATAAACTTCTCATCCTCTTTATATATATATAAGCGACTAAAGTGTGTGTCGCTGATAGTTTATTGTTGCCACTCGGAAAAATGAGCGCCGAAATTAACGTTTCCGCAGTTTTTAATTAATAATATCTCAACCGATTAAAGTCGTACGAAGATGAGAACGGTATCGGTGGATTCGGAGAATTTTTTGGAATCCGAGGAAAAGCGTTTCGAATTTCAACTCGGCGCCGTTCCGTAGATATTTGAGAAAAAATAATTTGGCACGTAGCCAAATCCCTCTAATAGGGAAAACCCAAGAACGAAAAATGGAGGGAAAATGTAGGGGAAAATTAGTTTTTAATTAATATCTCAGCTAATTAAAGTCCCAAGAAGACGAAAATGGTCAAAATGGCATGCCACGGACCTGCGGAATCCAACGGTGTGCTTCGCTAAGCACGGGAGCCAGCCGTTTAAGAGGAGATGATGTTACTTCACCCCATATATATATGCGGCTTAAGTGTCTGTTTGTCGCCGATAGTTTATTGGTTGCTTGTGTAACTGTACTAGCCAATGGGGTGAAGTTACCACCGCACAGGGTTGCTGTTTCAATTGAGAGTACACAATGTCCTGTAAAACTTACCTTTGCTATGACCATCAATAAGTCTCAGGACCAAATGCTTAAGCGTGTTGGCATTTTTTTTTTTTTTTTTTTTTTTTACCTGAGCCTGCATTTGGTCACGGTCAACTTTATGTTGCCTGTTTAAGAGTTCGTGAAAGAACGGACGTAAAATTAATAATATTGGATGATCTCTCTGCAAGGCGAGCTTAAAAATCATGGAAAGATCTACACAAAAAATGTTGTGCACAAATAGATCTTTGACATGTGAATTAAGATTTCATTATTTAAATCACCTTTATTGATTGAGCTAGCGGTGGGCTCTTAAGAAATGTACCGCCAGTGGTTTGCTTCATTGTACTCTACTTTAAGCAATTAAGCAAGTAGAAGGGGGAAACCCCGTGGGGCAGTAAGCAAAGGGGCGTCCTCGCCGCCTGCCCTGGTTAATTCAGTTTAAATTAACCGACACCTTTGAACAAATCATTTTAATTACAATTTATAATATCTAGAACAGCTGTCATTTCGTATGACCGCCGGGCTTTCTAGTATATTATAATCAAAATTCTTCGTACTGTGGCAATACGTACATAACGGTAATAAAATCTTAAACATCATTTCGCCCAAACTATGCGCATAAAGAAATAAATGTAATGATTTTTGAAGTCGAATTCAGAAATACAATGAACCTCTATAAAACAACCACCTACGTTCCAAATGATTTAGGTTTCCTAATGAAGGCGATAATTTTGGGTAGGTAATGCTCAATTACTTATGTTTGCTAATGACCTCAGAAACTTAAGTCACTCTTAGAGATAGTCGTCCACAAAATATGTTTGATGAAAAACGACTTACTTTAGTTCGGAACATTTAAAATTTAAATCAGATTAAATACTTGAAATTCGGAACGTTAAAAATTTAAATCAGATTAAATATTATATTATGTTATAATTTGATCGTATTAACATCTTAATACATCGGAGGGCACCTACTGCGGTCTGCCCGACTTAAGGATTACAATATTAATGTTATGACCATGAAGCTAACTTGCGATCTGAATGCTAATTTCAATCTCTTTCCGTAATACATGGGATTTATAAGGATTAAATGAATTCCGAAAGAATGCGAAATCGTGACCATCGGAAGAATTCGTAGCATTATACGAAAACTGCTCTCTGCAAAATTACAGACAAAAGCTTTTCAGTACACTTTTCTATAAACTACAAATCTGCTTAAAGTAACATGTCAACAAAGAATTATAAAACTAGGCAAAAAGGAATTTTAGGTGACCTTAAACTAACTTATTGTTTTATAGACTCTCCGCCGAAAAGGAAAAATATTCTGCCCTTTGAAGGCTAGAAATACGTCAATTAAACACATAATAAAAAATGAATAAGTAATAAATAACTAAATAAACAAATATGGCCCTACCTGAAGGAAAAAATACAAATAAAAAGTATTAATATTAAGACAAAAAAGCTTTTCAAAATTTTGAGTAAAACTATATAATAATTAATACCATTAATACATGGCAGATTGTTCTGAATATGGGTGGCTTCAAAACAGTCTAATGCAGTGTTTCTTAACCTTTCTAGCGAGTCGCACCCCACTGAATCTGAAAATATATCTTCCGCACCCCATTGAAAAATGTGTTTTAATTTTTTTAGTCTAGAAAAATACATTTTTTGCGAAACTTGTTGTTTATTGAAAAACATTTTACATTTTATATAAATACAAAACAATATTGTTTTTATTAATGACTAGTCTGTTGTTGTTTGTTCATTATTACACTGGCGAAACGAGGTTCCTTTTTTGAAAGACATACGAAGAAAAAGAAGACATACAAAGAAGTCATCACTTGCGTTTAAGCGATTTCTCGCTTTAGATTTTAAATGCAAAGGCGATGAAAAGCCTATTTCGCACAAGTAGGTGGTAGCAAAGGGTAAGAGTAATTGCAGTGCTCCGTTCGCCAACTCTAGATAACGTTGTAACTGTGAACACCAGAATTGTTGCAATTCTAATTGTTCGAATTCCATTTGAACATGTCCACTTGCTCGCATTTCAATAAGTTGATCTTTTTTCAGATTACTATCATCCATCAAATTTAAGTCAAATAGAAATGGATCCAGTATCTATCTCTGAGTTTTGGTAATATTTCCGGTAGAAAAGTATCCATTGAATGATTCGCTCAATCGTCTCAAATGTACTACAATGTCGGGTATAATTGTATTCTTTTCATTTTTCGCGATAACATAATCAAGCAAAGGAAAATTTGCAAAATTCCCCTTTTCTACTCGACGTATCCAAATTTCTAATTTTGCGATAAATGAAGATAATTTTTCACTACATATTATATTTATAACAAATCCTTGCATTGATAGATTCAATTAATTTAAATGGCTAAATATGTCTGCTAAGTAGGCCAGCCTCAGCATTGCATCATTACTCACAAAATCTTTCGAATCAAAATCTATCGAGGTTTCTCGAAAGTCACGCTTGTATTCCCACAAAGTTTTTTTTTTTTTTTTCCTTTTCGCCGTCACCTAGCTGCCTGTTCGCGTTCGTTTGTAGCGTTTCATGCCTTTTCGTAGCGTAGTGTATACGCCCATCGGCACCGGCTCTTTCCTGTGTCTTTTGCCGATAAGTGAACTAGGTGCCACCAATTTTTATGAGCTTCAGTATTGGGGACACTATTGCAGATTTCAAATATTTGATTATAAGAAATTTAATAAATGATATTTTTAATAATTTTTATGGTTAGGTAGGGGCTTCTCCCTCACCCCCCAAAATGCATTCCCGCACCCCGGTTAAGAACCACTGGTCTAATGCATCAAATGACGACGTCTTCTGGACAATTTTATAGGATGATTAAGCGTCCAATAAGGCTTGATTATAGTAGATGAATTTACTTATCCTTTTCTAATAAGGATTCATGTCTTTTTTTTTTTTTTTTTTTTTGCGTAATTTTAATATTACCTTTAAAAAAAAATCTGAAAGGTTTCAGATTTTAAATTACGTCCAAAGGGGCGTTTGTGTGTTACCTTTATTTATTAAATATCATGTTCTACGTACTCAAACTATAAAATTCAGTTCAACAGCAATATCGCAAATTAATTTTAAAATGAGCATATCTTTATAATTTCCGATACAGAGTCCAGCGCAGTCTGGAGATAAAAAAAAAAAAATTTTTCGTACAGTGTTGCCATTGCTCGCTTTGAAATCGTTTACTTTTTTTAAATCAAAAATTCGTTGATGTGTAACAAAATATGAAATTAATAATAAAACAAATTTCAAATTCAAATTAGGGCTCCCACATGCCCATAATGAAAGATTACGTTATTCAAATTTTGATGGCTCTAGGTACTGTTGTTTTATCACAGTGCGAGAAACATACATACATTTATGCAGATTCTTCATTTTTTAATTTCTTTAAATATAAGACAGGGCAATAATATATAGTGGCAACGATTTGGAAGGTGATACAACCTTTCAAAGTTTTCGACGCAAAATGCAAAAACGAAATTAATAGTCCTTCAGGGCAAATTGCTCCTTTGATAATAATAATAAATCTGTCCTAATTAAGTTACAGCTGATTCTTGAAGCAGCGATGGTTTAAAACTGTTTCTCTAGAAAATTTAACTAGTAATAACTTACTGTTGACCGAATAACATAACCAAGCCATTAAAAGGTATTTTGCATGCTGTGTTTTGTATGTTGTATACACGGTTTTTATAACAAGTGGCTAGAGACTTTGTTTGCTTTAAATGTTGTTTTATAGATGTTTTCTTACCCTCAAAATATGATAGAGAATTTTATGAAAACAGTATCAGCGCTGCAGGTCTTAATGCATTAACAAGCTAGTATAAACAGAAAGTTTCATAACTTAATGAGCAAAATTCGGAAAAATATTATAAATTAAAAATTTCACGAGACCAATAATAGGCTTAAACTTTTCGTTTATTTAATTACGGCAAAGCACCCGAGGGCTATCCAGCCTAAGGGAAGGGATGCCTTCGTGAAGGACTTTCTAAGGGGAACAGGCTCGTGTACATGTTACAAATGGGGAAAACCAAGAGAACAACTCCGCCAGCCAGCCCCTTTGCCAAAATTTGAGCCCCGGATCGAGCTACTAGTGTTAAGTGACTTATCGCACGGCCACTGGTGGGCTAATAAAGAACGCTTCTTTACACAATACGGAACAACTACTTCCAAACGAGCAAGCTCCTGTTGCGTAGTTTCTCTCTAAGGCTTTGGAAACTGGATTAAACAAATTTGTTCACAAATTCCTCGGATAAATTTTTTAAAAAAGTTTTTTTTTTAATGTATAAAACGTTTTGAATTCAGCATTATGAATATTTTATTGTCTGTACATTTTATTCTAAAAAGAGTGCGTAAAGTATTCATATTTTATATTTACAGAACTCTCTCACCCTCATTGCGGAAACTGTTTTCACAAACTTCTCTTGAAAATTTTTATTATTAAGGTTATACGTTTGCATACTTGCCAACCTATGACACTCAAAAATCGGGAGATTTGTTTAAAGAAATCAGGAGATTTTTCACAATGTTAAAAAGACTTTTTAAATGATAAAAATATAGTTTTTAATAATGAATTAATTTTAAAGTTACTAATTCTTAAATGCAAGCAACACAAAAATACCTTACATATAAAAAACATTTTTATTACTTGCATCGTTTAAAAAAAAGGACACTTTATTCAGTTTTTGTACAAATATTATGAACAGTGGTAGATTTTGCTTTCGTTAAGAAAGAAACTTTATAATTTTGTTCATAGCCATTGCCACGTAAACCTGCTTTCGCTAATAAAAGTTTTTCTAATGTGTCATCACTAATATTAGATCTAAATTTAGTCCTCGTTTTCGCAACAACACTGAAAATCCTCTTACACTCTTCATTACTATGGGGAACTGTCAAGATGGCCAACATAATTCTACACAGTTCACTATATTTTAAAATTCCATCAGCACCTTTCAGTTTTCCAATTAAACTCCACTAGGTGTCAATCCCAGCTGATAACTTCATCCAAGTTTTCTAATTGTAAACTGCAAAATTACGACTGCAATATTATCAGTGGCAACATCAAATATCATCATGTTCCATGACTAAATAAAGTAACACAGGAAATCTGTTCAAAAATTTTTTGTTCATATAATGAAGTATTAAGCCAAGTTCCATAAAAAATCCTGAGAAATTTTAAGAATAAGAAAAAGTCGGGAGAAATACATTGTAAATCGGGTTGGCGGGAGAGCGGTCGAAAATCGGGTTAGGTTATTTAATTACGGCAAAGCCTCGGGGAGGGATGCCTTCGTGGAGGACTTTCTAAGGGGAACTGGCTCGTATACCCGTTACACATGGGGAAAACCACAAAAACGCCCATACAGCCAGCCCGTTCGCGGGATTCGAACCTCGGACCGAACTACCAGTGTTCAGTGACTTTACCGCTCGGCCGCTGGTGGGCGCCGAAAATCGGGAGAGTTGGTCATTCTGGTTTAGGATCAATGTTTAAGAAAATAAAGCCAGTATTCATTATTTTTAGAACACCTGCTGTATTGTATTCTTCTAATACAATAAAAAAGTAAAGAAAATATTATTAAGAAAATCATAATTAATAGAAATTATGTTAATGATTCTATGGTGCATTGATTAATACCTACGCATACTTCCTCTGTTCGTTAAGATGAATAATCTGGTTATCAGCATTTTTAAAAATACTTTTTCTAGCGACGTGCAATATATGACTAAAAATAGATATTAAAAATAAAAAGTTTCGAAATAGATTTATGTATAAGCCGTGTGTATGTATAACTGTATAGTTCAAAATCTCATCGTTCATAAGTCATAGATACAAGCAATTTTGCATAAATAATATAAAACAACAAATAGTGTTATGTGTGTAGAGTTTTTACGTGACTACGCAGAGCACACTTTAAGAGGATCACATCATAAAAATTTTGTCTTCTTGGATAAGTTTTATTAAATATAACTAACTCATTTTCATACATTCCAGAATAGCAAAGATAAATGCAACCTATAAAGACATACTTGCGATAATGCGGAAAACGTAACAAGGTCAAAATGTGCATTAGAATCTAAATATAGTATTCCTACACGTGCAGCCATAAATACTCATCAGCTGATTAAATAAATTCCTAATTTGGAAACGACTTTTAGAACTTGTAAATACAGAATCAACAAAACGATGTCAAAAGATGACGCATTGCTTAAGCTCAAAGAATGGAATAATTTCCAGCTCTGATATATAAAAAGAAGAAAGGCGATATAGTATAGTCATGTAATAAAAATTGCAAAAGAAGGCTAGATAAAACGAGATGGGCTAGAACAACAGATAAAAGAGTAAGACTATGATCAGGTCGAATTCTATTTTGTATTATGTATGAATTTAAGACCTCGAATCATTAAAAGTGCAAATTTTTACAAATAATAATAATATAAAAAAAAAAGATTGGTATTGGATTTTGTACTTCGAAATTATCAGAAAGTTCAAAGGTAGAGAGAGTGATCATCTGAATCGCAAATAACACCCATATCTTCAAAACCGACCTGAATTCAACTGATGACAGAAAAAACTTGCTTTTCTCACGGCTCTTTTTCTTTGGGGGAGGGAGGAGAATAAACCAGATTATTAAAAATATCAAATAATAACATAAAGTACAACGATGGATGTACAACAACTGGGATTTTTTAAAACCTTTAATGTCTAACATTAAATATATAATCATTTGAAAATTTTTACTGACAAATATATTCATAAAACCACTACAGTTTCATCAGTATTTATTATATACTTAGAACTGAATATATTTTTACATTCAGATTTACCATTAGGGGAAAAATGACAGTTTTTAGATGCATGCCCTTAAATGAAGCGCTTAAAATTATAGGTTGTCTACGTATATCAGCGATTCTAATAAATGTACAATAATATTCCCGTCTGTGATAACAGACCTCATCAGCTATGATTACGCAACTAAAAACATAAATAGACATAACATTGTCTAGAATAAGAGAAATATTTGCACAATAAGGAATATTCAAAAAAATATAAAATAATTTTTTTTGCTTTTCGTAATCTATATTGATCGAAAGTGGTTCAATAAAAAGTAACTGAAAATGGCTCAATATTATTTTTTAAAAAAAAATCTTTTTTATACCCTTAAGGCTTGAAAAGGTTTTTTTAATAAAAACTGGCTTATACTGGAGTTACGCGTTACAAATCCATAAAAACCCAACGGAAGCTAAAGCAATGTTATCCATGAAAACTGTATGGAAGTTAAGACATATTAAAGTATCAGCCACTCAGCTACTTACAGGATAATATTATGAATCTATAATAACATAATACACATGACCGTCAAAGGATAATAAGGAAACCAGTCACGTAGAATTTACGCGTCTTTCCATTTTACTTCAAGCCACCAGCGGCCGAGCGGTAAAGTCGCTGAACACTGGTAGTTCGGTCCGAGGTTCGAATCCCGCGAACGGGCTGGCTGCATGGGTGTTTTCGTGGTTTTCTCCATGTGTAACGTGTATACGAGCCAGTTTCCCTTAGAAAGTCCTCCACGAAAGGCATCCCTCCCCTTAGGCAGATAGCCCTCGTGTGCTTTGCCATAATTAAATACACCAACACCATTTTACTTTAAGTGGCAACCTTACTTATATATAATTTTTATCTTCGGAAACGTTATACCAGGCTATGCGTATTTTCAAAAAAGGCCAAATTGCAAACATTAGCTGTCTCTAACACCTATCCTCTGCGTCATATTTAATTTCTAATAATGCAGACGTCTGCTTTCATTCGGTAAGTGCCAATTCACATGCTTTCTGAATAACTCCATAGTACAAATTCACAGTATTCAATTGATTACTGATCTTTTCGAAGAAATTCTACAGTTTATCCTACAGTATTTGTCATGGTTTTTGCTAAAGTTCATAAAAAATAAAAGCGTTAGAGAAATCGAACGACATAATTTGCATATTCTAATTTGACACTTATTATCGAGAGATGATAAATTAGTCTCCGCTCGCAATACTTGTTACTTTGATGCAATTTCCTGAATATTAACTGGATGTCTTACATATGATGCTTTACAATCTGAAATAAGTTATGTCAAGGAAATTGGCACATCATCAAGGTATCGAAAGTTCATTCAGCGATATCGACCGACCTACATAAGGTCACTTAAAGGTCAGTAAACATTTCAGAAATATATATTTTAATTAACATGCAATGCATAAAAGCGAAATCAGTACATCGGATGTCCAGCTTAAGAGTTTACAGTTAAGACTGGCACACGACATTTCATACATAACAACTCATAAAGTGAATATAGGAAAAAATCATTCACCATTACCTGAAGGACTAAAGGCACTATGAAATAGCATTCTGCGGAAATCAGATATACTTGCCCTCGGCTAAGGGTTTTTAATATTTTTAGTGATGTTAAGTAATTTCTGCATATCTATGACTTCAAGCAAGGCCACAACCAAAAATCGTATTGTTTCAAGGACACGGTAGCCAATTTTGTCAAATTAGAAGATTTAGCACTCGATGTTTGATATTCATATTATTTATGAATGTCACCAAAAGGATTACTTACCGACTGCAGTAGTTCAGGAACAGAGCGATAAACTTACATTCCAAAATATAATCATGCTCCTGTATTCACTGATTCAGTATGTGTGGTTTAATTTATCTGCAGTTCAAGGCGTCCGAAATTTAAAAACGTGCCGTTCAGTTTCAAAATTCAGTCGGCGTTCTTCTGTAACATAACCGAAATATAGTAGCTTATTTACGTCCAGTGGCCAAGCCGTAAAATCGCTGAACACTGATAGTTCCGACCTGAGTTCGAATCCAGGAGAACGGGCTGGCTGCAGGAACGTTTTCGTTCCTTCCCCATATGTTCGTTGTCTTCCCCATGTGTTAACGTGTATGCGAGCCAGTTTTCCTTAAAAAAAGGCCTCCACGAAGGCATCCAACCCCTTAGGGAGATAGCTCTAGCGTGCTTTTCCATAATCATATAACCCAAAACAAAACTTATATAGCCTCAATATTATCTTCAAAAGTATTTCAACATTACATCATTCTTATCTGCTCCCGATCCACAAAATTCTTTAGGTTCATTGTTATTTAGTAAATGAGAAAGTAAACGATCGCCTTTCACAGCTTTAAACGCTCACGAAATTTATAAAGTTTTTTTGATTAAACTCTTTCCAGCTAATTTATTAACTTTTTTGAGTAACTAGGATAAATTATTTGATGATTTCACAGAATACTCTGAATACAACCTTGTACGTTTGCATAACAGAACGCCTGAATTCTCTCGGCTGCAATCAGCTACTTTTAAGTTATTTATTTTTTCCTAAGTAAAAGATTTCTTTACAGAATTATATCATAATGTTCTGAGAAGGTCATATTGTAATAATCCTTTAAAAATAATTAAAAATTCTCCTCAAAACGAAGCAAAATGAGGTGAAAAGACTGAAACGACTTGTAACAAGGAGAAAGTACACGATATCAAGTCTTTAGATCGAAGCACATGGTTTTATCACGTGATTTCCACCTGAATTCTAACATCGGAGATAATACTACCAGTCACTTGGTTTATTTTTAGGCACTTTTCGAGAAAGCTTATCGCGTCTTTTTTTAAAAATAATTCAATCAAATATGTAGCTATCGTAAATGATAGAAAAACAACATAAATTCCAAAGGTCATTCAGCTGCGCAACAGAAGAAAGTATTCTTGTCTATATTTGAAAGACCTGTTTTTATGGGGATAAAGATCATTTCGCTAAATTAGAGAAGGCGATAAAAGAAAAGTTAAGAATCTCTAAAATAGTGGTCTTTCAAAAGCCTTTTTGAAGGCTCCAGTGAACATCTCTTCAACACATTATGGACCAAGGATCTAAAAGTATACTTTAGGCATTCAAGTGCATACACAGATTCCGATTCATTACGTAAATTAATACTAGACATAAAAGACTGGCTAGAGCTATTTTGTGATTAGTAATTAATATACTGTATTAACACAGAAGTCTGGGCAGCATATGCAAGAGCACAGGATGATTTAGATCAAGTTAGGTACACCATGTAATTTCTTCAAATGGTTAAAAAAAAAACATTCCTGTACAAAGGTTCAGGTCTAAAGTGGAACTTAAAAGTTACGAGCTAATCTTGAAATGACAGCCCAATTTCTATTATGACAGCCCATTTTATATTTACATATTGATAGATGATTAAATAACAAATCTTATAGAATCTTTTCACCTAATTGGAATTTTACACCCTAGAGTAACGTTGCCCCCTCTAAGCAAACTGAAAATATAATTATTATGGGGACAGTGAAATACTTTCAAAATTTAAATAACGTTGACTTTGTGTGATTGTAACATTTAATTCTAAATTAATTTCATTTCGATTTAATTTTAAAGAATGACGTAAGCGAAAAAGCACCTTGGTCGAACGTAAATTCATATCAGAACAGCTTTTCCTTCTCTGTAAAGATTTAACTACTAGTACTCATTTTTCAATCTTAATCGCCCCTTGAGAAAATTTTAAGTTAAAATCCACATTTTAATTGCTAGTTTTTCTATACCAATGAGCCGAAACAGCTTCGTTATTAGCAATCATTGACTAAAAATAATCCGGACATGCTCATGACACTGTAAAGAATTAACGCATTTCTCTCGATAGTTTCCTTATGGTGCAGTGTTTAGTATACCCGGATAAGAACGTGAGGACATAACTAATTTTTTATATTTCCCGCTTTGAAAACCTAAAAATCTCTACAGTGACACCAGAACAAGGTAACTTTTTACTCCCTGGATTTCGAGCTTTTATGAGCTACTTTGTAATTCCCAGCGAGGGCACAGTTGATTTTATTTTTCAAGTTTACTCGAAGGAAAATCTAATACTCTCTATAACAAGAAACTTACACATAATTTTGTAAGATTCGAACCTGTGTACTTAAAAGTTATAGTTGAAGTGAGGAACCTTAAGAACTGATAAGCGAATAATCGCTTGAGTTCGTGAGACAGAGAACAAAACGTGAGAAGGGTTCAATTACCCTTTATTATTTGAAATAAAGTTTAACAGATGACTCCTTTCTTGGAGTTACAATAAAGCCTACACTCGGGCTTAAACTCAGGAAACTAAGAACTAAACTAATCTTATCTAAAAAGATACAGCCGAAGCTATCAAGATTCTAAGAGAGTTGCTCCTTAATGCTAAATAACGGCGAAGCTATCAAGGGCCTAAAGTACGGCCGAGCGTAATAATAGCTTAAGAGAGAGAGTAGCCTAAAAAGGCGAACGCGCGCTAGTCAGAATCACGGGCTCTCTAACGAAGTCAGTAGAACTTCACAGTTAAATACTTCTCCTCATTTGCATTCAAACGCGATTCTGAAAATACGTTCTAGCCGGAAGTTGTAACTTGAAATTCAGGAATATAGGAAAATAGCTTTTAACTAAAGATTAAATGATAGAAAAATTATCATAAACCTTACGATTTATGCAAAAAATATTTAATATCTATTTGTGAGATTTAGAATCTTTCTATCGATTACGAATATTCCGCTCAATTACAAATAACTACCAGTACATTAAACTTTGAAATCTGCTGTAAAAACTCTAATTACCATTACTGCTCAAAAGAAAATCAGCATTCGAAAATTTTAAATCGAAGTCATGATATTTCCGGAGCACCGACAAAAGTTAAAGCACTATAATACATCTTTGTGTTTAATATGTACATTAAAAAATGTTTCGGTAATTATTCAATATTAATAGTTAATATTATTTCTTATCTAAATTTGTATGATGCAAACCACCTGTCGAAAGATATTTACCACCTGTAAGTATCAAAACACCTGTTTTCTTAAAGTATTGTGAAATTTAACAGATATGAAAGCTGAGAAAGCTATCTTGTACAAATACTTAAATCCAAAGGTAACTCAAGACGTTCAAATTTTAATAATAACCACATCTTTAACAGATATGAAAGCTGTCTTATACAAATACTTAAGTCCAAAGTTAACTAGAAAAGGCTCAAATTATAATAATAACCAAATCTGCGTGAGAAATATTCCTTGATCAGACTATTCAGTTTCCAAGAATAACTATATTTATAAGCATATTTATACTTATAATTAGCAATCGCTTTCTTTTTTAATTTAGTTATTTCTACATTTTAAAATTCTTCTCACGTGATTCGTACATACCGTTAATGACCTGATACTTGAATAACGTTTTAATTCTGGAAACCGAAACTTTTAACAACCATTATAGATAAAGCTGAATCAAAACTAAATCATTCTAAACTGGGTTTTGATCTTTACGCGTTGTACTCGCTCTATGCTTCTCCGTCTCACCAATTGGAACTTTTAGCAACCAATAGGAACTGAACCAAAACTAAATTATCCTAAATCAGGCCTTTTTTTTCTCATTCTATTGCTTCTTCTGCGAAAAAAGTTGGTCCCTGTTCGCTGATTTTCTTGCTTACTTGAAAAATATGAAAATTCGTTAAAGAACGGGAGCTCTTACTGCCAATCTGTAACAGCATCCAAAATATCATGTCGAGAATAAAAAAATTGCCATAACAGTCGTTGAATTCAGAACTTACCTGACGTTGATGATTTGTCTCCAACGTTATGACCAATATATGGCAATAAAGTTTCAATAGAATGTGTTAACGAAATATTACCAAAACGAACCTAGAAATTTCTTCTCAGTGATAAGTTATTTATAACATTAAGAATTCGAGAACATGTCAAGGTAAACAAATAGCTTCTTATGTTAGAACACTATTGAATGATATTTCGATTTGCCTGCAAGGAAAAAGTAAGAAATTATATTCAGCTTTTTCTACCAAATCCGCTAGTGTAATCCCATGCTGTTATTTATTCCACTTCAGGGCATACGTTAAATTATGCTAAGACTTTGCGATTATTCATGAACGACTCAGCGTGTATTAACTATCTTTAGCTAAACGGGCACGACTGTTTTGGTGTTTTCGGATTAGCTGCATCGCAATGTCTATAGAAAACACGTCAGGCTAGAACGGATAGAATCAAAGTATCTTCTCCCTCTTCCCGCAATACCAATCTCTCGAGATGACTTTAAATTGACAGCTTTTAAATGTTTCCATTCCTTAACGATATTAAAGTTACAAACGTTAATCCTTATATCGAATTTGAATCTACGAAAAATAACAGGCAGCCAGCATCTACCAACTACTTACTATACTGCAGGCTCACCAGTGTCATGGGCGCACCAACATAAGGAACTTCTTAAAGCGGAAATTTTAGAGGGGGGGGGGGGGAAATCTGAAAGTTTTCAGATTTTATATTATGCCCAAAGAAGCTTTTTTTTTTTCTTAACGTTTTGTGTGTTGAGAAAATTATTATATATATTATTTATTTATTAAATATCATGTTCTTCGCACTTAACCCATAAAATTCAATTCAATAGCAATACCGAGAAATAATGTAAAAAGAACATATCTTTAACATTTCCAACACGCAGTCTCGTGCGTTGAAGATTTTTTTTTCCTTCTATACACTGTTACCATTGCTCACTTTGAAATCGTTGAGATTCTTAATCAAAAACTTATAAATGCTTTAAAAAATGAAATAGATAATAAAACAAATTCCAAATCCCAAATTTGGACTTCCAGATGCCCATATTCAGGTGGAGACGTACGTTATTCAAAATATGGTGCATCTAGGAACCGTTGTTTTATCACAATGCGAGAAACATACATACATTTATGCAGATTTTTCATTATTTAATCTCTTTAAATATCGGGCTATAATATTTGGCGGCAAAAATTTGAAAAGTGGAACGTCACAAAATGCCAAAACGAAATTAATAGCCCTTTGGACTAAAAATATGCTGATTTCGGGGGCGGGGTATAAGTACAGATAATTTTGTGAGGTAAGTCTAGGATAACTAGTTCCCATCTTTATTCTCTTTGTAAGTGTGTTTATATTCTTGATGATAAATTGTGTTATTTCAAACACGAATCTACGCAAACACGAATCTACGAAATGCCAATTTTCTAAATACAGATTTCAGGGTATAATAAGCAATACCGTTCACAACTGGTATCTTTAAATTCGATTGTATGTTTTTTCGGGTGTGTTGGTTTTGAAATCTTATTCATCATAAACTATGTTGCCTTTTAAAATCGTCATAAATTATAGCAAATATAATAATGAAATTGATTCTTCTAAAAAGTACTAGCGAAATGAATACTAACGAAATGTAGTAAAAATACTAGCGAAATGAATATATTTCTATTACAGCTAATCTTTGTTATTGCTGGATTCCAGGGGATCAACGGATATAACATTTCTTTGCACGATGTTACAATATTTTCGACAAATATGCTCTAAAGCGATCCGGTAGGACACTTTAATATTTGCCTTATACTTGTAATTAATAAAATGCACAAACTACAAATTAATCCCACTATTAGTATTTTAATGCATGTGATCTACTTACTTTTATTAGTATATGATTACTAAACTGCTCTGCTTGTAAAGTTTGGTACTCGATTCACAGATATCTTAAAATTTCTTTTTTAAGGAAATGTGTTTATTTATGTAGTTAACTGAAATTTTCTAGACACGAAAGGACGATATGAGCTAAAAAAAATTATTTGTTAGATATGTAAATTTGAAATCTTTTACGTTCGCAGATAAAGTTTACGTCAAAAATTGCAAGCATTATCACGCTACGCAAAACTGACGCAAAGCATTATCACGTATGATTTTCAATGATTTTAGAGTAAGGCTAAATTATGAAGAATGCCTTAAACGTCTAAAACTAGCATATGGAAATGAAACACGATCTCGTGCCACTGTATTCAGATTGTTTACAGAACTTCCTACAGATCAAAATTCGCTGCTGCGTGAAGAATACACAGGAAGACATTTGACAACTCTAGTCCTAGAAAATGTGCCGGTCGTGAGCAAAATGCTAATCAATGATAATCGCTGTACCTACCAAATAATACATAAGGAACTTGACACTGAAACCACAGCTATACACAAAATTATTCATAAAGAACTGCATATTAAAAAAAAAATAGTTTGTCGTCGAGTTTCCCATAATTTAACGGAACACTAAACAGTGTTCCAGAATCAGTAAAAGAACCCTAAAATTACTTAATGATGGAGGATACCGTGTTGTTTCTAAAATCGTAACTAGTGATGAAACTTACATACTGTTTTTTAACAATCGAACACATCAAGAAAGTGGATCTTTGAAGATGACTGCAAACCAACAATGGTTGAAAAGACAATGAGAAATACAAAAAGTAATGTATGCATTTTCCTTTAGAAATGAAGTACTGGCCAAAACCAATAAGAGGAACAGACGGCAGGTACAGCTAACTGATACACCACTAGGTATCTTCCAGAAACTTCACAACAGTGAATATTAGGGAACTCATGCTTCATGATAACGCATTTTCTTATTCAAAAAAGACTAAGATTTTTTTGGAGAGATATATATCAAAGTAATAGAACATCCACATATTATCTTGATTTTGCTACGAGTGGATTTTGGCTATTTTTTTATACAAAACAAAATTTATGTGGCCATCGTTTCCATTCCGAAGATTAGATATGGCTGAGGCTATAAAATCATATTTTTCATCGATTTCAAGAAATGGATGCCTTGAAGCATTTAATCCTTGGAAAATTCGCCTATGAAAGTGCACTGATGTTGAATGGAAACACTTTCAATACTCCTCACTCCTAAGATCTGGTAAGTTTTGCCGATTTTGCCGGCTCCTTGAGTGTTAGTCGTGACAGTGAAGAGTTTCTGACCGTAGGGATCTTGTAGTGGCCCAGTTATTGCATGAGAAATAATTATTTTTTTTTTCATATATTTATTTGTTCATGTGTTTAATTATTTTATAAAATTAACTTTAATATTTTGTTAATATTCACATTTATATTTCTTTTATCCTGAATGGCAACAAGTAGTTCATATTTATATTTAAATTTCTTTATGCTGAATGGCAACTAATTCTGATTCCTGATTGCTAGGTTTTGGTTTCAAAATGATGCTCGTAGCGTCGCATTTCGATAGCTGGAAAATAAAATGCAATAAACTTAGCTATTTGTTTATAATTCATGCTGTTCCTAATCATAAATTAATTTTAAACATTAGTAGCCAAGGCCACAATCTCACTAAAGGAGAAAAGTGTATCTAAAAAATTTCAGTGTTAACTCTCGTAATTTTAATGTAACTAGCGATGGATTTTTATAACTGGTGAGTATCATGAATTAAACAGGATCTGCAAATTTGCGTATTATAGCTTTTTCGGATACCACACTACTAAAATTAAGTTTCAGTGTAAGCTGAATCTGAAAGCCATATATTTCGAATCCGAGTTTTCATATATTATCATATAAAAATAATCATTGTTACTTCAAAGGAAGAGGTAATATTCATGCAGAATTGTTACTGTTGTCATTTTTTGTTTATATGAGATCTGATAAGATAGGCATATTTACACAAGAAAATTATTCAAACATTAAAAGCAATAACTAATTTTACTAAGGCCAACATGCTACTACTTTTCCTAAACACAGATAAACGAAGTAAATAAATTTAAAACTACACGTCCATTTTACTCATCTTTATATTTCTACTGCAATGCAGTTACGCAGATATGAAATTACCACTTATATAAAAGAAAATTCAACCTCATATTAACAAAGGAGAAATTATATCAGAAATGTTATAACAATAATGCCGATATTAAGAGCGAAATTTTTAAAACATCGCGCATTCGAGTAAATGTGCAACGTGCCACCCCTTCCCCCCCAAATTGTAGGCATATGCGCAGCCTACCATTAATTTCTGCAAATGCTTTCAATTCCGGTGCATATAACGAACTCCAGGACATCTACATCCAAAACGTTCGTCAACATTCAAATAATTTTGGTTAATTTTGATCAATGATGCAGAACATACAATGGAAAACAGTTTTTAAACGTGTTACATTTAATGAGATAAAAACATCTGGGGGATCCGAACTGCGGATTTTCTTATGAGCAAGCAGGACCAAAGCCAACTTCAAGCCTCGTGACATCAATAGTAGCCCAAGGCGCCAATTTTCGGGAAGCCTCAGCTCAGTTGGTCGCCCAAGTAGTAACTTAATAAAGGTATATTTCATTTTGAAGTATTCATATATTTAATTCAAACGAGGCGCCAACTGTACTGATCGCCTAAAGCGACGAAGATGCTGGAGCAATATCCAAAAATCAAAGCCTGATTTCTAAAATTAAAAGTGACGGCGCCTTATGGAAGACTGTCAGGAAGGAAGAAAATAAAATAACTAAAAATTAAAATAATTAATAAATAAATTAAAAGAAATGTAAAGAGATCAATAGAAATTTAATAAAATATTAAACTAATTATAAATAGGGTTAGATTTAAGGGTGCCCTTTGTATTATCGCGAAGTTGTTATTTCATTTATCGCCAAGTTGTTGTTTCACTTATGGTAACCTGAGTACTTCTATGTTATGGAAACTCTATTATGATGTAATTGGCTGCGTGACTGGGGTGAATTTGAATGATGGGAAAAATTTGTATGGGCTTGTGGTGTGTGATGGTTAGGAAAGGTTAGGTTATTTAATTACAGCAAAGCCTCGAGGGCTATCTGCCTAAGAGGAGGGATGCCTTCGTGGAGGACTTTCTAAGGGAAACTGGCTCGTACACACGTTACACATGGGGAAACCCACGAAAACACCCATGCAGCCAGCCCGTTCCCGGGATTCGAACCTCGGACCGAACTACCAGTGTTCAGCGACTTTACCGCTCGGAAGTCCGCAGTTTTCTTATTAATGGACTATTATCTTTCAAATGAGCATTTGTTTTTCCTTCTGATTATTAGTTCTTATAAAAATATTAAAAATTAAGCCTATTTACGGTATTCGACCATTCATTACTCCTATTATTTAACATCAATAAAAAAATTGAGCGTTTCTTTTATAGGCGCATTATACCCTTTTGGTAATTTTACTTACCAAATTGACTCCAATTTGTTTGTAATACTAGCATCTGTAAAAAGCACTACGAAGCCGCAATTTTAAATCATTCATGATATATTTATTATTTTTAATCAATATTTCGATTTAAGCAATAAATAAATATACAGTTTATTTCTTTGAGTACGATTTTAAAATCACTGTATAAAATAATGGAGCAAAGAACCAAACCAAAAGTTAATTACACAAAAAGATTAAATAAGTCATAATTCTTGTAAAGCCGTGATTTCGCTCAAAGGATCAATATGGTGGATTAGCACTTTTAAGAATGTCCGATTTTCAAACTAATATAATTTTACGAGATGTCACTTGCGTGATAGCTGCTGTATCGAAAAATAATTACAGCTTTATTAATGCTGTTCTTACTTTCGAAATACTTTTAAAGTACCTACGATCTCGTAAAAATGAAAGCGCACTTTATATGTATTCCTCCATTTAATTTTTAGCAGGCTATTTCCTGCACTATTTCATATGAATTACCTTAAAAGACTCAAGACTCATCTTACAACACACTTTTCCCCTCCTTTCTTGAAATAAATTAGTACTTATTTTGGCTCAATAAATGAGGTGGTAAAATGCGCTTTAACATTTCTACACCGTTTCCTTAAATTAATGCAAGAATTTTATTTTTTGTAAATGGCAACACTTGAATAAAATCTTGTAAGGGCGGGAAATTCAGTTTCTTGCTTATTTACTACAGATAATCAAACTTTTTATAAAGAAAGGAAAGACGTATTACAGAGTAAGTTTGACATTTTTAAACCCATCATGCACTACTACTCAGATTTTCTAAATATTTAAGGTATGTTTTCGCGAAGTTGTGCCGGTCACATCTGAAATGAGCGGAACATAAATTGAAAAACGGCTAAGCAGAAAATAGTGATAACTACTCATAAAATTTATTTATCTATTTGTTTAAAACCTAGATCAATAAAAAAAATCCAGAATCGATGGAATGAGAAGTAACATGTATTTTGATAAGACAATTATACACATAAAACCCTGTTTAATTTATTAATCATTATATTATAATTTATTAATTATTATATTGTTATTTGTATTTTAATATACATTGTTTAATAAAGCTGTAGAAACATTACGTTATTTCGAAACAGGAGACATAAAAAATGAGCAATGCCCTCGACGGGACTCGAACCTCTCGAATACGCGCCGTGTGCTGACCATTACACCACGATGGCATGCTAAGGCGACGGGAGAAATACTTTATTAAGTTTATAAAGTTAAATTGGTATTAAAAAAATAAAGGCCAAATTATTTACAAAACTACGTTCTTGGGAAAAAAACAATAAGACGTTAAACAATAACAGCACGAAATTATTTTTCTCTCTCACTCTCTTTTTAACTAATAGTTCCCTTACCATATATCGTAACTAAAATCAATAGATCTATAAATAACGTGATAAAATTTGCGTTGTTTCAAAGAAAGTCTTCAGTTCTCCTATTTCTGTTTTAATACCATATTAACACACTTCAATTTTTCACTTAGGTATAAGCGAAGTAAAATAAATAAAGGTGACTTAAAAACTTACTTTTCTGACTTTGGATACTCAGGAAACTTCGTCTGTATAAGTTCTTGAATAGTTCTTAATGAAAGAGGTTCTGCCGAAATTCCTTGAGCTCTGTGTTTCCGGCGACCGTAACAATTATTTAAATTAAAATTTGGACTAAACACGGATTGGTATTTATCTAATAAGCAACGAAGCTTTTGAATTTCTTCGTCTTTTTCTTCTAACAGTTCCTTTAATCTTTCGATGATTTTTTGTTGTTTAAATATGATGTCATGGACATCTTCTTCGGTATCCATCTGAATTGGCGACATTGGCATTTTGACCAGACTAATTATTTTACGTTCATTTAGTTTGGCTTTTGCCAAAAAAAAAAAAAAAAAAAGTATCACTCACTTATGTTATTCTCACATCAAAGTATTAACTGCACTCCAAATCACTGTGACAATTCCTACGTGATCCACATGTCTTGGAATGATCTATTCAGAATATACAATCTGGCACTGCACACTTGTTGATATTAACAAGTTGGAGCGTAATTTAAAATGGATAAACAGATCGCAGTCATTCCCTACGCGCCTCATTGAAAACTGTCACATGTTCTGAAGTGAAAGCTCCGAGTTTTTGAGCCACTAGTAGCACAACTTGTTTTCCAGAGCTGTTTATAGCCGCATTCATGCAGTACAGGTATTTAATCAGCAGTGCACGAACTCAGAGGAAGACAAAAATAGAAACGCGATTCCCAGATCCGGTGCAGAAGACAAACTCTTAAGTTGAGATGTAAGCGGGCTGCTTATAATACTAAAAAATACGCACTGATATACTCTAATTTTTAAAATAAACTGAAATAATAACATCGTAATATTATATTCCTGTATGATTATAGAAAACTATAATATTATAGATGTGTTTTTTTACCATCTTAGAATCTTCATATTCACCTTGATTTGAAATAATCTTTCAGTAGTAAACAAGGAGGTTAGTAAAAAATATGCACTGTTTCTTATATATATATATAGCTTTCTTTTTGTTATATGTTGATACGTTTTTACTTAGATTGAGAAAAAAGGAAAAGAAAGAAGTTACATTTGTTGTTTCTAATTTCTTCTTCAAAATGCAAAATAATGTGGGAGTAGTATGAAAACCGCGCGTTTGACGTAAGGGCGCGCGTAAAATTTTGTTGTGTTAGATGTTTGATACCCGCTAGGAATAGAAAATTTAAATGGATAGAAAAAACTCTCGTAAGAGGAAAATTGCTGATAAGCCAATGTGTAAATATGGCTTTTCATGTTATCAGAAAAATCCCGAGCATCATAAAAAATTCACACATCCTGTCCAGATTGAAAATGTAAAGTTTGTATTTCATTATTATAGAATAGTTTTCTGCTGTATGTTGAAATATTCATGTATGTTTTCAATAGTAATTTATTTATTTTATATTAGCTGAAATTTTGGATTCTAGTTTAATTATATGTATATATGTTAGCAGCGATTTTGGATTTTAATTTCTTTTAAATAATTTTGTTATTTAGAGTTTTCGGTAAAAGTATAGTTTAGGGTACCCCTTGGCGATTTTTGGCGGTACATGGATACCGATTTTGTGCAATTCTTTGACTCGTTATTTTGGCTTGTGAAGCGGCGATTTTTGCGCCAAAAATCGCAAACCTAAGAGTCTCACTTCAACTACTCTTTACTGTTTCATTATCAAATGCTAGCTCTGAGCGTTCGTTCAGCAAAATAAAATTACTTTTGACTTATTTACAATCGATGATGGGACCAGATAGCCTAAGTGATCTAGCATTTTTAAATGTGGGAAAAAAAATTTGAAATGTTTGAATTACTTCATCGAAAGGAGATGAAGTAATTGATAAATTTGCTTCATTCAAGGCAAGAAAAATGTAATAATTAAATTTAGTAATTAATTGTAATAATGTCTTTTGATAATATATTATTATTAATAAATATATCTACTTATCTATAATATAAAACTTTTTATTATTTAAAAATTGTATGTTTCTTAAAACAATTATATAAATATGTAAAATAAATAATACCTTTTTAACTAATTGTAGATCATCGTATGTCTGATTTTTCCACCGACATTAATACATTTCCGAATCCAATACTAATCTTTATTTTTTTACTAGATTTTTTTGCCTCAGATTTAAAGCCTAACCTGATAACTCTGTTATCCTAAAAAACTGTATAGCATTTCGTAGAAGTGTAGTTAAGTAGTGACTATTCTCAATATATTTTAGAGTATTTTTCGACAGATTCAGCATTTTATTATCATTTGCATTGTTTTCTTATTACGAGTATATTCTATACATTATGTTACTGTAAATGGTTTTGTATTATATGTGCATAGCACTGTAACGTATGATATGATCATCTGTGATGGATGAAAGAAATAGACCAGCTGTCTTTTAAATATTTATTTTAAAACTTAATAAATATTTCTTGATTAATCTTGATCATTGCGCACCACGGCCTCCCCCCCCCGGCCGTCGCCGCAGAACAGCACGAAATTGATAAACAGATTTCGGAATGGTTTGAAAAACAAAGGATATGCCTTTGCCCATTTTTTGCAGCTATTCCACTTTTTGTTTAATGGACTTCGAAACATACTTTCTCCTTGTAGATCCTTTACATATTAGTAAATATATATCGGAAATTCTATTTGACATAATCGAAAGTTCAAGCTTACTTTTATAAAATTGCTCTAACAGTCTGCAAAAAATAATAAGCCGGATCCAATTCGAAGATTAAGGAACAATGCAATCTGCAACATTAACTGAATTAGATAATTTTAGCTTAGCTTATACCGTCCGTTATACATTAAACGTGCATACGTAAACGTATTATGCGCATGCGCACATGCATATTCGCAGCCGTAAAGACCTTACGCACATGTGTAAAAGCCTATGCGCAGAAATTTGTAGCTGTCAGGTCTGGATTATGGGTGTCCG
This sequence comes from Stegodyphus dumicola, assembly GCF_044657685.1. Taxonomy (NCBI): domain Eukaryota; kingdom Metazoa; phylum Arthropoda; class Arachnida; order Araneae; family Eresidae; genus Stegodyphus; species Stegodyphus dumicola. The sequence goes on along the minus strand of NC_140772.1, from coordinate 112,845,266 downwards.
AATTAATGAATTTTGACTGTATAAAGTTTATTTTGTATATGTTATTTTAGTTTATTTTGTATATGTTATAATTACTACTGCATTGTTAGTTCCATACTCCCAAGAATTTTGAACATCTGTAAATGCTTTTTGGGTACTATTCCGTTTTGAGGACCGTAAAAAATTGCAGTGAAAATGTATACGCAAAAACGCCAAATCTAGCAAATACTCGGGTTTTAGATTGTGTAAGTTTATATAGTTCTATATTTTTTAAGACGCCATTGAAATACTAGTTTGATTTTTAAATCCTTTTTTGATTTTAAATCCTTTTTAATATCCTATGGATTTAACAATTTGGGAATCGCCCATGATGAAAAGTCAACAATAGAATTTTGGGTAAAGTGCAGAATCACTCACTGCTTGACGCGTTTTTAAGAATTGCACATACTCGGCATCTATGAGCACATCGACCTATTTTCACTTAAAAAAAAATCCCAGAATTGCACAAAAATGGCATTGCGCACACTCTTGGCTTTATCTATGTACATATCGACCTGATTTCACTTAAAAAGTAAAAGAAAATTAACAAAAATCCAATTGTTTTTACCCTTGTAAAAAGTGGCAAACAAATAAGTGGGTGATTCTGCACTTTACCAAGAATATTTTCAAAGAAAAGGCATCATTCATTATAGAAAATTACGTTTGAACAACCAGCGAGATGAAATTATGCTTTAGCGATAAGTCGGTAGCGAAATAGTGATGCAGGTATCCATTCAGTTATGTTTAGCAATTTTTATATAAATTATAATAATGATCTGGAATAGTTATTTACTCTTATGCTTCCATTCAGTCATGTTTAACCTTTTTCATATAAATTATAATAATAAAAAAGTATTATATGAAATTAACCTTTCATCTAGATTAAAATATCAATCTTACATAGTTATTTACTATTATACTTCCTTTCTTGCGTTAGGATTGGTGCAATTATTTTTGGCAGCATTGGCATCAAGAATAGTTTGGCGATTTTTTACGGCTCTCGAAACCGAAACATATTATGCGCTTGCGCACATGTATATTCGCAGCCGGAAAGGTCTTACGTGCACGCGTAAATGCCTATGCGCATGCGTCAACGCGACGCATGCGCAGAAAGTTTGTAGCTTTCAGGTCCGGATTATACATCATTCCAGATTATGGGTGTCCGAATTAACGACTTTTGACTGTATACATAAAATAGAAATTTAATTTGAATTTTAAAATGCCTGTTAACTTTAGAAATTTAAAATACAGTTTTAATTATTACTAGCTGGTAAGCCCTCAAGATGAGCTCACTGCAGCCCCGTGGTAAAAAAAGTTAAATAACAAATAATTTTCTAAGCTAGAACAATTCATTGCTAAAAAAAATCTAAAAATAAAAATCACTAAAGCGGTTTATAGTTTTTAACATATTATGACGGCACCGGATCGCTACATCTTTCAGGAATCAGTGTGGGAAAAACCTAAGTGTCCCTACGTGGCTATTGAGTCCCTAAGTCCCTAAGCAGAAAGCTACAAACGCATGCGCATAGGCGTTTACGCGTGCACGTAAGACCTTTCCGGCTGCGAATATACATGTGCGCAAGCGCATAATATGTTTCGGTTTCGAGAGCCGTAAAAAATCGCCAAACTATTCTTGATGCCAATGCTGCCAAAAATAATTGCACCAATCCTAAGTCCCTAAAGTGGCTATTGAGTCCCTAAGTGGCTAAGTCCCTAAAGTGGCTATTGAGTCTCATTCAAATTAGTGTTTTCAGAGTTTTTATTTAATATTTCAGCTGATTAAAGTCGTACGAAGATGAGAATGGTATCATTGTATTCCAACGAATTTTTGGAATCGGGGGGGGAGGGGGGTTGTGTGTTTCGAAATTCAACTAAGCGTCGTTCGATAGATATTTGTGAAAAAAGAAATTGGTGCGTAGCCGAATCCCTTTAATAGGGAAAAACCCAACAAAGGAAGTGAATTTATTGTTCAGAAAAGGGTTTTTAATTAATATCTCAGCTAATTAAAGTCGTACGAAGGTGGGAATTGTCAAAATGGCTTACCAGGTATGTTTGGAATCCAACGCTGTGTTTCACTAAACCTAGAAGCGAGCGGTTTGAGAGAAAATGATGTTACATGTGCACAGATAGATGCGCACAGATTTTAATATATATAATAAGTGGATTAAATGATATATTAACTTTTTGAAGCCGGCTGGTACAGCAGTTGTACCAGGAAAATGACTTTCTTTAATGCCGGCTGTGGTACAACTGTCGTACCAGCCATTCCCTCCCTATTTTAGAGAATCGCCTATCTGTAGGTCTCTGGGTGGTCCATTGTCGCTGCTCAGAATAGCCGCTGGCTACGCATTGTTTCCCTCTTCTTATCAGTTCGGCTACATTTTGGTAAAAACCGCAGGTTTCGTCTCGCGCCAATATACTTGAAAATCAAATAGAGGCCATCTCATTCTCAAATGTTAGAGCACTGTCTCATAATTTTAGTGCTAATTTTTTTAGTACTGACTTTTGCTAAGATTAAAACGTCAGCGATTTTGCACGCTGTTTAAGCTTACCAGATTTAATGCTTTTTAGTCATAGCAAATAAGAATAGATTAATATTTTAGATTTAATGCCCTTCTAGAAAATAGGTAAAACCGCTTTTATCGTTTACTTCCTTTTCATACTTATGAATAATAAGATTTTATTTTGACTTTTTTTTTTTTTTTTTTGAGTGCATAAAACCCTTAAGAACTGTTAACTCTTTCAAAGTGCTTCTATTATGTAGACAATTTTGTGTGATTTATCAAGAGATAAGTAAGAGACAATTTTATGCATAATAGTTTTTGTGATTTTCTTTCATTCAATGATTGCTTTCATTGATTTTCTTTGATTGTAAATTAAATAAAATCAATTTATCTTTAGACCTTCTTTTAGAATGAGATCTGCCAAAAAGTATTTAAATATCAGTAAAGCTCACGTTACTTCTAAATTGAATCAAAACATCAGTTGCATTGTATAAAATTTTAACCAGTTTTATTTACTGAAATTCTTATCTCCTCAAGAGATAAAGGGAATTCAGACAAGTTAATTAAAAAAAAAAAAAAAAAACTATCTTTAAAAAAGGTTGTTAATTTGTCTGTAATAAGTTGTATGTCAACTTACTATTAAATGTATGAGAATTAGGATTAGATTACGGAAAAGCACGCAAACGCTATCTGCTTAAGGGGATGGATGCTTTCGTGTAAACCTTTTTAAGAGAAAATTGTTCGTATTTACGTTCCTGGTAGAAAACTTCACATGTAATCAACCCGTTCTTCGTGTTTGATTGGATTAATTTGTTTGCTTACTGAATTACATCAAAGCACACAACAATTACCTGTATAAGGGAAGGGATGCCTTCGCAGAGGACTTTCTAAGGGAAGCTGGCTTGTATTTATGTTACACAAAAACCATGAATCCAACCCTTTAGCCAGGATTCAAAGCCGAGCGAGCTAGAAGTGTTCAGCCACCTTTACCACTCTACTGAAAAGCTCGTAAAAAAGTTGATAAAGAAAAAGTATTGAAATAACCGGTTTAATTTACTAACCTATATTTCTCAATCGGCAGTACATAAATTATGCATATGAGGGGATTATTTGTGAATAAATAAACTGTATTGCACTTTTCTCCACTATTTCATATTACGATGGAATTATTGCATTTCAAAGTTATTTCTCATGAATTAATTTTGCTCCTTTCATGATTTTTTATTTTTTCAAAGAGAAACTTTCACACTTTAAATAACAAAATACACGAGAAGATACTTTATGCAAAATTTGGCATAAACAGTTTTCTTAATTTTGCTTTGAAAATATTCCCGGGTAATAGTTTTCATTACTGGAAGAAATATGAAAAACAGATTTACTACATTGTAAGTGTCAACACCCACTATGTCCTTATTCTTTTGAAAACGTTGTAGGGTTTATATTTATTTTAACTAACATTTATTTTAAGTTTAAACTATCTTTCCTGTCAAGCCTTTTCCCTGGAATTGCCAATGCCAGAGTATGTAAATTTTAGTAGAACGCGCAAAGTATTCAAATTGTCAGTGGAAGTATTTTGAGTTCAATAGAAGGGAAACGAGTTCGAAAGTGTGCTTTTCTTGCTTCACGAGCGTGAAGGTGGCTAGGTAGAAATTGAAGAACTGCGCGTTTCGGCTTGTGTTCTTGCCTCGGCAGATAGTTGAATCTTTCAACTTAATATTCAGAAGTTTGCTGAAATATCAGCTGTATCTCAGAATGCGGTTAGGTTAGTTACGTTTAAAAGCCTCGTAGGTAGTAACTTGTTATTATTAATTTTTAGTTTCTTATTTTTATTTTACTGCCGGGTCAGCGTAGTTTGTGAGCGTCAAGAGCATGCATCTGTAATTTCTAAAGTTGAATAAAAAGGGATTTAAACCCTTCTCAAGACTTTGTGTACTTTCCAGTTCATAGTTCACCACTATTGTTGCGTGCAGGTTGGGGCCGCGCAACATTACAACGTGAAAGATTACTCTTTCTTAAATAAATTAGAAAATATATTATGTGCAAATAGAATATTCGTTGAAAATGAAATAGACTTCAACCTTTGGATATAACGATGGTTTTAGATGAAATTTCTGCCTATGAAAAGAAATTGACGTATAATTAATTCTTCATGAACATTTAAAACTGTTCTGAAAAATACTTTTGATGATTGCATGTATAGGTCACAGATTGTTTTCCTCTGCTATCATAAACAAAAGCCAATTTTACAACGAAAAATTCTCGTTAAAGATATACCTCCTTTGCCTGATAGTCCAATGTAATATTTGTTAAAGTTAAATGATGAAATGCAACCAATGTATCTCAGTTTTTCTTTTTTATATTATAATAACAAAATTATCGAAAAAAGCAGATTTAAAGCTCTGTTATTGTTATGTAAAACTTTATTATTGCTGTAAGTTCATCTCAAAATCTAATTGTATTAAATCTCATTCTAATCATCTAATGGTAATGAATATTATTATTTCATTACCATTATTTTGTTAGTGAAAATATTGTTATTAAAAATAGCATTCCAACCTGCAGACTTACAAAGCTAGTTCATATTTATTATATTTTGTAAAATTTTGGTTTCGTTTTCTAATTTCTAATACGAAAATACAGTAAATGAAGTGTGAAAACGATGTTATAAAATTCACAAATTATTGCTGAGATTGATCAGAAATAGTGAGTGAAATATAAACACTGCATACATTTTGTTCTAAATAAATAGTGCACTAGATATGCATCCAGTGCACTGTTTATTTAGATCTTCATTTAAATGAAAGCAAACAAATCATCGAAAAAAATCGCATATCTAGCAACACATCTACTATGGGACAGCATCCGACAAACATGTAAATTTTACTGCATCCATGGAGGGGACTAACGACTTTTCTCATTAGGAAAATGTCTAAGAGGGGGCAAAACTGTTTCGGATCGCGCTGGTCTGAAGGTTATATTATGAGAATTTTGGCACGGTTTTAGAAGGCATTATGTCTATTATATGATACATTACTATTGTTCTCTTCATATGTACAGTGATCTGTTTTTCACTTAAAGAATTGCACAAACTTGATATTGCACACATTTAACATTACATAGTATACATATCATATTATATGAAACATTACTGATGGTCTCTCCACGGACACAGCAATCTGTTTTTGCTTTAAAAGCATCAGAGAACTGCACGAACTGAGCATTGTGCTCAATTTCAGCATTATGCATTCAACATAATGTAGGTAAAACAAGAATTGTATTTTCCTGATTTAAAAATATGCAGTTTAGAAAATAATAGCATTCAAAACCAGACATCAGGTAATTGAGAGAAAAATATCCCATCATCCATTTCATTCAGGTTACAAAAAAAATTAGGTTGCCAGAATAAAGTTGTGTAATAACAAAAGAAGCAAGGTTTCTGGATTAAAATCAATATCTGACATCAAAATTGCCTAATTTTACCTGTATGATATGTCATGCATTTAACACAGTTAAGGTGTTAAAGTACACTATCCTCTATTTAGTATAGTTTTATAAAAGAATTATAAGTTAGAATAACTATGAAATTTTTATTTAACAATTTAGAGGGTTTGCTTAACCCAGGTTGAACACAAATCAAAATTAACAGTCTTCACAAACATTTAAATTGAAGTGATGAAAAAACTTACAAATGACTCATTTATAAGTTTTAAATACCTTCAGGCTTACCTATTAGGCAATATTTTCAGGTGTATATTCCAAAACAAAAAAAAAAAAAAAAAAAAAGTAACTTGGCTGAAAAAGCATGAAGAGTAAGTATAACATAATAACAGTAAGTGCAAAATCTTTATGAATTCTGCATCAAAAACATAGGTAGAATCCTATATCGGCAAGTTTCATTGGGCAAAAATGACACTAATTTAACAATTTAATACTTCTCATTAGCCCTTTTTTTTTAATGAAGAAATTTGCCGTCTTTATTTTTTCATATTGTGATGTTATACTTTAGCATTTTTTAAAGCAGTATTTTTTATTAATGAATTCTGAATAGCCAACTAGTTAATTAAACATTTTTAATGACAGTAAATCTCATTCCTGATTATTTTATTTTATTTATGACAGAGATTATCTGGATGACTGGTAAATGAGAAACTTTTATCTAGTCATCTAGCTTCATGGCAGATCCTTGGCTTTTAATCTTCTTCCCATATAAATGAGCAAATGCAAATTATCAGCAATTCAAAATACAGTCAAAAGTCGTTAATTCGAACATCCATAATCCGGAATGATCTATAATCCGGACCTCAAAGCTACAAACTTTCTGCGCATGCGTCGTGTTGATGCATGTGCGTAAGACCTTTAAGGCTGCGAATATGCATGTGCGCGTGCGCAAAATATGTTTACGAATGCGCGTTTAATGTATAACGGACGGTATAAGCTAAGCTAAAATTATCTAATTCAGTTAATGTTGCTGATTGAGTTGTTCCTTAATCTTCGAATTGCATTCGGCTTATTATTTTTTGCAGACTGTTAGAGCAATTTTATAAAAGTAAGCTTGAACATTCGATTATGTCAAATAGAATTTCATATATATATTTACTAATATGTAAAGGATCTACAAAAGCGAAAGTATGTTTCGAAGTCTATTAAAAAAAAAAGTAGAATTGCTGCAAAAAATGGGCAAAGGCATCCTTTGTTTATCTAAACTTTAACGTTTGTTTATCTTTAACGCTGCCATGCGCAATGAATTGGAAGTTGATCTGTCAGCACTATCCTTATATTCAGGGCAGATGTTTTTATTTTATTTGGCTTATAATTCCTTACTAAATGTAGTATTTCATCTCGACGTACTCCATCTTTGATATGATTTAAATCAAATTCCTCATCATTATAATTCGCTTCCGATGGCGAAGAAAGTGACAGAGGTTATTGAAAATGAAAAAATTTCGATTGACAAGTTAGTCGGTATTCTCGGCACAGCAATTATAGGACTTGAACAGTGGAACTTTGTAACTGAACAAGAATTTATGTCTGTTTATAGAATTAAAGAGAATGTATTATCACATAAAAAATGAAGCAACTTAAACAACTTACATTGAAAGAAATGTTTAATAAAGTAAACAAATAAATATTAAGCTTTTTTTTTTTTTTTTTTTTTTTGTAAATTTTGATACCCTTTAGATCATAATTGTTCTTTATTTCATAAATTACGGTTTCATATTTTTAATTTTATAATATCTGCATGCCATCTTACCAGATTTAAACTGATGATCTATAATCCGGAATCGTCGAAGTCCCGATGAGTCCGGATTAACGACTTTTGACTGTAGTATCATTTAGTAATATTACACCTTGGAGGGAAGCTTAGAATCTTTTTGTTAATTTTTTAATCTGTGAAGTTCAATTATTCTTTTATATATTTTGTTGTCATCTAGTGAAGGGAATGTTCAAAATGTAAAATTTTTAATAGCAGGCTTCTCAACTGTATCAGTTCAGGGCTTTGCTGTACAATCCCGTAAGGCCAAAAGGATAACATATCTGTCCAGTCTGGTATTAGTGGCCTGGAGCCATTTAAGATCCTGCGTGATATTCAGTATGGCCCACGTGGACCCATTGATTCTATATTTACCTGACCGTTATGGGATAATGGCCAGCACAAGCAGCAGTGTCATGGAATAACAGGCCATGATCCGGCCACAGTCAAATTCTGACATATATTGGTAGGTATTTCTTCTCCATAAGGCATAATACGGCTTTTACACAGACAACCAACATTCAAAAGGGATTGCTTCTGATAGTTCTTCTCTGAAGTTAAAATATGGTTTTGCAAGTTCTGGAACCATACATTTTTCATTTGGCCATCCAGTTTTAATTAATTTTCTTAAAACTTGTAGTTCTTCATATTTTCTGTTTCCATTTGAAAAACTTCTATTTTACCATTAGACATTGGTATACATTCTACAACTAATCCAACATGAGCTTCTATTTCTCCTTCAAAGAAATCAGATCCTTTATCAGTGAATGATCTTGATAATGCATCCGCTATAAAAAGTTCTTTTCCTGGTTTATATTTTATCTCAAACTGATATGGCTGTAATCTTATACGCATTCTTTGTAGTCTTACAGGGCATTTATTTAATGGCTTTTTAAAAATTGATTCCAGTGGTTTATGATCACTTTCCACAGTAATATTTTTTCCAAATATATACTGGTGAACTACTGGCATGTTTATATCATAATACTGTAAAACTGTTTTATTTAACAAGACATCTTTTAGTCTTCTAAATGCTTTTTCATGTGTTGCATTCCAGTTCCAGATAACTTGTTTTTTCAACAAATCTCTTAAACATGATGTCAATTCTGATACATTAGGTATAAATCTAGAAACATATGTAATCATTCCTAGGAAAGTTTCTAATTCTTTCACATTTTTGGTGGTTTTATATCTAGAATAGCCTTAATTTTGTCTTCATCTGGTTTTAAACCATCTTTAGAAAATATATGTCCCATATATTTCACTTCATTCAGCCCAAATTTACATTTATTTAAATTTAATTTAACATTCTTTTCTCTGGCTCTGTCCAACAACTTCTTTAATCTTGAATCACGTTCTTTTTTATCTTTACCTTAAACTAATAAGTCATCTATATATATTTGAACTCCTTCTAAATCACTAAAAATTTCAGAAAAACTTCTGTGGAAAACTTCTGGTGATGAACTCAGTCCATATGGCAACCTCAAAAAACAATATCTACCAAACGGAGTGTTAAATGTAGTAAATTCACAACTTGAATCTGACAGTTTAATTTGCCAAAATGTTTTGTTTGCATATAAAATACTAAAGACCTTTGCATTTGTCATTTGAGATGAAATTTCTTCAAAGGTTGGTATGGGATAATGTTCTCTCAGTATATTTTGGTTAAGGTGCTGAGGATCTAAACACACTCTTAAATTTCATGAATTCACGAATTCTGTTGGTTGGTTAACTTTCTTTATAATACCATCTTTTTCCATTCTTGCTAATTCCTTTTTTAATGGATTTAATAAGCTAAGTGGAATTTTCCTACAGGGTTCTATTTTATCAACAGCTCCTGGTTTTAATTTAATATGATATGTATATTCAGTTAAATTCCCAGTTCCTTTAAACAAATCTTGATATCCTTTTAAAAGTTCTGGTAACCTTTCATTAGAATCAGGATTTACTGTACAAATCCTTTGTATTAGGTTTAATTTTTGCAATGTAGGTAAACCTAAAATAGCTGGAACAGTTTTATCACATGCTACGACTTGAAATTCTATTTCATCCTTATCCCCTTTCGATGTTTCACATAATAATTTACATTTTCCAACTACATCAATTGTAGTACCATTGTAATTATTTAAAGTGACTTTTGATTTAGTCAAACATTTCTCTCTTAAATTTAATTGTTTAAATTTAGGCAATGGTAGCACATTACACTGAGCTCCAGTATCCAACTTAACAAATAAATATTTAGATATGTTTACTTTTAGTTTTTCAAACCATTCGGTTTTATTTTTAGAAAATGGATTTGTATCTTCTACTGACCCTAAAATATATTCATTACCATTATTATGTAACTCATGCTCTAAATTATTCTGTACAACATTAACATTTTTAAAAGTGCACATTTTAGAAAAGTGATTTTTCTTTTTACAGTACAAGCAAATCTTATTATAAGCAGGACAGTTGTATAACTTATGAAAAGTTCCACATTTTCTACATGGTTTTGGATTATTGTACTTAGTTCCTTGATAGTTTGAAGAAGATTTAGTACTTTGTTGCTTTTGTTTTACATGATAGTCTTTCTTACAAGGCTGACTTTTTTCCTCTGAAGGTCGAAATTTATTATGTTTGATAGCTTCTATTTTATTCAGTTAAAGTTTTCAGCTGAAGTTCTGCTAATTCAGAAGCTTTACACATTTTAATACATTTCTCCAATGTTAACTGATCTTCCCTTAATAATCTATCTTTGAGATTTTTATTTAGAATTCCACTTACTATTCTATCCCTTATTAAACTATCTTTTAATTCTGCAAATCCACAGTTGCTACTTAATTTCTTTAAATTGGTTAAGAAATCATCAAACGATTCACCTACATGTTGTGTTCGACAGAAAAATATATGTTTATCAACACTTTCATTTGCTTTCGGTATGCAAAAATTTTCGAAAGCTTCAATTACTTTGTCAACATCCTTCTTATCTTCTTCACTTAAATTAAAAGTATTAAATTTTTCAAGTGCTTCTTCACCAATTATATGCAATAAAATAGCTACTTTAATTTCAGGTGATTTAGTAATACCACCAGACGCTAACATATAAATTTGGAATTTTTGTTTCCATTTCTTCCAATTTTCGCTTAAATTTCCTTCGAAACTTAGATTACTTGGTGGCTTTAATCCATCCATATTTAATTTAGGACTTTAAATAGTTTATATATATGTATTTTTAGCCACTTCCAATAAAAATAAACAACTCACTTACCAGTGATATAAGTTTCGATTTCACAGTAAACAACTTCCCATGATGTTTTTGTTTAGAACACCTTTATGGAGGCTGCATGGTTCTTCAAAAAAGATTTTCTTTTTTAATCAAGGACCGGCTGTGCCATGTGTTGTATTTTATATGTGTTGGGTACGTGCTCAGTGATGATTACAAGATGTACACAAACATCCTACATTACTCATCTACTATATTATATTACAGTTATAGTTACAGATAATAATAGATACAGTTACAGTTACATATATAACAGTAATCATTTACACATCTTAGTATGTGCTGTCAAATCTCACTATAGCAAATCAGAAGTTTGGTTTGCTGTATCCAGTGGTTCACTATATCCTGTTTGATAAGAAATGTAGATTATTTCCCAAAGATATAAAAATGGTGTTTTTATATTTGAAAATGAATTATAAAATTGAAGAACAGCAAAAAAATTTTTTTTCATCATAACATCAGCCTCGAATGGAGTCTTGTCTGACATACCAGTTAGAGAATTTGAGTGGAATACATTCTTTGGTGTAATAGTCACACACTGTATGCAAAGAAAGCCATATGGTGTCCTAAGATTTGCCTATCGTGTCATTCTCTTAGATTGGGTGAGTACCCGTTTTATATGGTCTTTGTTTTGGAGACAGAGAAAAGTTGGTTTGAACATAAAAAAGAAAACAATTTAAGCTGTTTTCCTGTATGGATGGCAAATGTAATGTGGATATTAACACCATAACCATAGATGATTTTAAGAATTAGTATTTTTCATTAAAATTTCCATAAATTCTGGAAAAAATACGAACCATGCAAAAAAGTTTTGATCAAAGATATTCATATTGTTCATTATATCCAGTTTTCATAGCTTTGGAACGTAATTTTAACAGCATGAATTAGCATTAAGTGTATGAAAAACTGGACATGGCCAAAAGGTTTGTTCCTTATATTTGGGCTGTTCATTATAGTGAGGTTTGATGATAGTGTCTTTCATGAAAATTTAATATAAGTTGCATGCCACCTTTATGGTGTAACAATTTTAATGGCCAGCAGTGTAAAATTCTACTTTGCATAATATTTTTGAACTTTGTACTTTGAAAGTATGCCATTCTTGAGCTATGTGATGAAAATTCTACATACTGTCATGTTATGAAAAATGTGAAGTTGATCATTATTGTTACCAATTTAATTGTATTAAATTTTAAATAATATGTGCTTTTCATCATCAAATATGAAATGGTAATTACATGCAGAATCCAAATACAGCACTAGATTTTGCCAACACAAATACGTATTTCATGAAAACATGCAAGATAATTCACACTCAGTTACACTTATTTCAAGATGGCATATATGGAATAGATAAGATTAACTAAGTTATGTTATCATCACTATAAGTATATGCTTGATTTCTTGTAAAATCAGCCTCAACTCGCTGTCTTTTGCATAGGGTTGCTACTGCACCTGTCTGCTGAGATTACTATGGATGTAATAGAGTTGCCATAACATCTGTCAGTTGCATTATTTCAGATATAATGAAGCTACTACACTTTTATTAAGAAAAGCGAGAATCTTGTGTTGCTTGTTGGGTATTGTGATCTTTTTGCATTCTGAAATAATTTGTGATATTCTTCTAAATATGAATTTCAGAAAATTTGGAAATAACCCTTTAAAGGGCACCCTTATATAAAATATACCAGATGTTTGTCAGTTTTTTAACCTCCTAAAAAATGCTAATTTTCCTACACTAAAAGCTGTAATCGTAAGTTTCTAGTGTTTCCTTTTCATTCTAAATGGCAGCAGTACCCAATGAATGCTCAATATTTTGCAGTTATGAATTACCATTTCAAATCACTATACCTCGTTCCAAGGTATCATGTTTGAAGATTTATAAATTCTATTGGAGAAGGAGAAAAAATTCAAAATCTGCAAATATATGGTGTACACATGCTGAATTCATTTACTGCATTTCCCTCAGAACTGATAATTAAAAGAAGATTATTTATACGATTTTTAAGACTGGCATATAAAATATACCGTCACCCATACTGAGTGTACAGCACCAGGCTTCTCCTTCTGTGAGATGACAGAATTAGTGAATTGTGATGAATATTATATTCTCTGTAAGATGAATGTTGTATTTCTCTCTGTGAGATGAATATTATGTACTCTGTGAAATGAATATTATATTTGTTTATGATGTAATAAATTGCATTTACTGCATTTCCATCAGAACTGATAATTAAAAGATTATTTATACAATTTTTAAGACTTGTATATAAAATATACTGTCACCCATACTGAGTATACCGCACCAATAGATGGCAGCACCAGGCTTCTCCTTCTGTGAGATGACAGAATTAGTTAATTGTGATGAATATTCTCTGTGAGATGAATATTATGTGCTCTGTGAAATGAATATTATATTTGTTTATGATTAATTTTCAAGTTATTTAGGATTCAGTATTATTTTTATGGGGTATGGGGAGTTTACTGACCGTGTGCTAAGCATGAATAAAAAGTATTTTAGTTTCTTTTATTTAATTTTTTTATTTTATTTCTCCAGTTGGGTTTCTGATTTGTCTCTGTTTAGCTAATATTTTAATTTCACCACTTCACTCTTTCCTCGGATAAAGACTTAGCGATTTCAAAATTGTAGTCTAGCGTCAAAACATTAGACAATTGTAAGGGTTAAATGTGGCATGTTAGTTCTGAAAGACACCCGTCGCTTCGTTTTTTCCAAAATCCTAGAATGCAGCAAAAATGATAAGACGTGATTGACAGCTAATTTGTCATGCAGGGGTCACAGGATCTTTAAAGAGGCTGTGATAAGATCACACAAAAGGAAAGCTCACTTACAAACACGGGAAATAGAAATGTCCATCTTTTAGTGGAATGGAAAAACTGCTGATTTGAAAATATGTTTTAGGGTATTGTCTTTGTTAATTTTAGATGAGAAACTAGAGAACAAAAGAGAAATTTTTTCCCTAGGTTGAGGTACAAGTACATGGTTTTCAAAATATTCACAGTTAGTGAAAAGAGGGAAAGTATTTCTAAGGCCAGTTTTAGATGCAAAACATCTTTGGAAAGGAAAAAAAAGGGAGGGGCAAATGTTTGAGATTTTTCTTAGTTTTGATAAAGCATGCTCTTTTAATATATTATCTATCAACATCTTTTAATATATTATCTAATAACATCAAAAATGCAATATAATTTTTCAGCTGAGTCGTAGTGTTTCATTTTTCAATTTTTTAATTTTCGCCTGAGTTATATCTTCTTGTAACATTACAATAGTTCAATTACAGCATGATACGGTTTATGCATGCAGTGTTATATTTGCTAAATTTTTTCATAAAGTAGTAATATTGAATTTAAATCACTTTCAAAAGCTTTTTACTCGCATTTTACATCAGTATGTTCAGCTGGGTGGCATCATCAAAGTGCATAAAAACATAAATTTTTATTTTCAAAATTTTGAATGTCTAGCAAACTTTTAAAAGTTTTTGTCTTCAGACTTGCATAACTATAGATGCACATCAAAAATACATCAGTTGCTATCTCTATAGATGCACATCAAAAGTACAGAAAAACAGAGTAAAAAACAAAAATTAACAATTGGTAGCTATCTAAAAATAAAAAAGTTCTTAGAGGGGCACTGGTATAAAATATATATTGGCTCTCAAAATTCATAATGTTGTATTCTTAGGGTCCATAAGTTACAATTCATGCAAAATTTTACCACAATTTAAATTATGGCCCTCTAAGGGTTAAAACCACCATTATTAACAACAGCCCTATAATTTTATATTATAGGGCCCTATTTATTATATTTTTAATTATATTATGACCTCTTTTTTTTTTTTTTTTTTTTTTCCGATTTTGAGTGGAAACCCTATAAACGGCATATCACTTTTCAACTCATTGCCACCAAATACTATTGCCCTGTATTATATTTGAAGAAATTAAATAATGAAGAATCTGCATAAATGTGTGTATGTTCCTTGCATTATGATACAAGAATTTTACCTAGAGCCATCCAATTTTGAATGATGTAATCCTACTGCAATTATGTGCATCTGAAAGCCCAACTTTGAAATTTGGAATTTGTTCTATTATTGATTTCATATGTTGTAAAACTTTAAGGACTTTTTGATTAACAAACTCCACGATTTAAAAGCGAGCAATGGCAACACTGTATGGGGGGGGGGACCTCTTTATCTCCAGCGCGCGGAACTGTGTATTGGAAATTCTAAAGATATACTCATTTTAAAATTATTTTGTGACATTGCTGTTGAACTGAATTTTATGGTTTAAGTGCAAAGAACATAATATTTAATAAATAAAGGTAACATACAAACTGTTAATGCTCCTTTGGACGCAATTCAAAATCTGAAACCTTTCAGATTTTTTCTTTTTTTTTTTTAACTTTTAATGCTTTTTAATGTATTTTTCTTTCAATATTTTATTTAACTTTGATCTTCCAAAAAGTCCTTGAAAGGACCGCAGTTCTTTTGGGCATCATAAAGTTATTTTGGGGCAGTTGTTGGTTTATATCGGATGTTTTTGTACGGCAGTCGGGAGACTTTCAGAAAGGTGTCCTGAATGTGGTTTGTTAATTAAATGACTATTTTAATCCCCGTGTAAAGTAAAATGAACTAATCATGCTACATAGTAACCAAAAAAATTTGCTGTTTGTTGATAACTTGATAGGCGACTATCAATGTGGATTTAGGAAAGGAAGATCTACAGTTGAGCACATTTTCAACTTAAAACAGATCCTTGAAAAAAAGTAGAGAATTTGGAATCGAGACTTGCAGTCTTTTTATCGATTTTAGGACAGCATATGATTGTATTAACAGAGAACTTCTCATAAAAGCTATGCATGAATTAAAAATTCCAGAAAATATTGTTGCACTTGTAGCCTTGACTCTTAAAGAAACCACAATTCATGTACATATACAGGGTGATTACACCGAACAGCTTGAGGTAAAAAATGGAGTGTAACAGAGGGATGCATTGGCATGTTTCCTGTTTAATATAGCACTCGAAAAAGTTATTAGAGACTCAAAGATCTATATTAGAGGAAATATTTTTACTCAGTTCAAATACTGGCTTATGCAGATGATATTCGCATTGTTGCACAAACCGCACTGGTTCTCAAACAGGCATTTATGGCATTGGAACAAAGTGCTAAAAGAATTAAATTTTTTGTAAACAAAAATGAAATTAAATATTTATCTTTCTTAAAAGTCTGACATACAATTTAGTCACTTTGAAATTGGCAATTATAAATTTGAAAAAGTTAACAGTTTTACTTATTTGGGAATGGAGATAAATAATAAAAATGTGCTGGCCCCAAAAATATATAAAAGAATCATTTCTGCAAATAGATGTTTCTATGCCCTGAAGAGCTATTTAAAATCCAGCTTTCTTCAGTTAAGAACTAAATTCCTTCTTTACAAAAGCCTTATAAAATCTGTCTTGACTTATACATCAGAGACTTGGGCATTGACTTTATGTGATGAGGAAGCTCTGGGAATTTTTGAGCGAACGATCTTATGTTGCATTCTTGGTGTGGTCCAAGTGAATGGAGCATGGAGAAGATCTAATTTAAAACTCTATAAAATTTACAAACCCCCTGATGTTATAAAATTTGTCAAATTACCAAAACTTAAATGGGTTGGCCATTTGGCTAGAATGAATGAAGATCGTTGCTGCAAGAAAATCATCTTTCTGGCAAAGCCTATGGGAAATAGACCTCAGGGCAGACCCCCATTAAGATGGATTGATAGTGTCGAACAAGATCTTAATATTTTAAAGGTGAAAAACTGGAAAACAGTTGCCAAAAGTCAAGATGCCTTGAGAAGGCCAGTGCTGTTGAGTCACTGAAGAAGAAGTAATCACAAAATACATTTGTATAATCATTCAGTATTTAACTTTGTATTATTCTTAGATAAGATTAGATTTGTTGTATTGTATGTATTAATAATTGTATACAAATCTAGTGTGTCTGTATTTTAAAATGTGTGAATAATATGATAATTACCCTAGGTTTCTTTTCCAAAAACTGTAAATGGGGATTCAGTTTTTAAACTTGAAAATGAAAATGAACAAGTAGAAAATGTTGAAAGTACACAGGCCCTTCAGAGTAAAAAAGAACCAAGAAACATTGAGAATGAAGAACTGTCAACTGCAGAAACAGTTAAAGAAATACTAAAATCAATGCCGGAAGACTTCTTCGATTTTTGGAATTTCTGTTCTACAGTAAATAAGTCTAAACCAGAAGGTAACTAATTTACATATTTTATCAGTAGATTTTTGATTGATCCACTTGATGAAAACTGTCTTGTAAGTTTAAAACATTTTGATTAATTATCTATCTGATATATCAGCAAGGTTTTGAAAAATTTTGTCTGTAAAATATTACTAGATCAGAATATGATAGCCTTACATCATATTGTAAGCACATGACTTATACAGCCTTTAAATTATACACATTTTTTGCTGCATTTCATTTAAACTTAATTCCTCGAATTTCATTTATATTTCTCATTCTATTAATTCAGTTTTCACTTCGTGACAAAGCAAAAATATTTAAAAACTCAAAACATCTTCATTCAAATTTGTAAAATACAGTGAAACAAAAACACCAAATACAGTTAAATTAGTTTTAAAAAAATTAAAATTAGAGTTTCTACACAGAAACAAGCAATGGCCAGCAGAAAAGGCAGATTTTTCGGTGCACAAAAACTAAAGTTTACTTTTGGACTCACATGGCAAAAAGACATTGAAGCTGCAGGAACTGACTTAATTCACTCTTCTGAGTTCCAGATGTAAGCAGATGGCTGTTCATTAGGCTTAACTCGCCACTTAAGCTGCGTTCACACTGGTCTGTTGCGGCAAAAAGTGGCAATACAGGAAAAAAAAAAAAAAAAAAAGATTTCCGCATAACATTAGTTTACACCAGCATGGCAACTTTCACTTTAAAAGTTGTCATATGCTCGCACTAGATGGCGCATCATCAAACGTAAAATTTTTGTATGGTATTTTGGTTTTTTACGATTTCATTTTTTAATTAAACTGGATTTAATTTCTGCTGGATTAACATTTATTTTCTTCTTGCTTTTTGTAAGAGAAGCAGAATGCAGTGGTTTATATTAATGTGTAAGAGATGACTGCAGCAAGGAGATGCAAGTAATTTAATTGAAGAAATGCACTTGAATGAAACAAAATTTCTTTTAATTACTTTCTCATGACACCTCATTAATTTGATGAATTTTTAGGTTTCATTGAATGATTTATTCAAAAGCTGGACACTAATTTTTATGAGAATATCGCAGAAAAGAATTGTATGGAAGATAAGAATAGGATATCCCAGAAAAGTATCCTTGTATATATCAAACGCTGTATATATCTAATTTAATTTATTTATGAATTCTGTTGAATGATAATTAAAAAATCCTAATTGCATGATTCTATTTTGGAGAGTAAATTTTTCATGGGGTAGAATACCATAAATGTTTTTGCATGATGCGTCTTTAAATTCCCTTAAATGCTTCCTTAAATAAACTTCCCTTTATTGGTTTAAATAATCCAGTAAAAAAGTATATTTTTTTAAATATATGTAAGATTTACAGCATTACTAAATTAAATATCACACTTAAAAAAGCAGTTATTTTTAAGTTAATAAACAACAGCAATTGTTTTTTTAAATATTTTAGTTCCTGCCTTATGTATATATTTTTTTACCTTAAATGCAAAAGTAATTAATGCAATTAGTCATTTATATATTAATGAACAGCCACTATCTGAAGGTTTATTTTATAAAGTCACTTTTATCTAAAACTCATTGAAGTAACTGCATTTTATATAATACTTCTTTTTCTGCATTAAAAATTGAATTCCACAATTAGTAAATTTGCAAATGCTCATGCAAAAGTTCTTTAAATTAATGAAAAATTATCATCAAGATTAGACCTTTCAAAAAATGGTCATGTATGTTAAGAAAAACAAACATGAAACCATTAAAATACGTAGAAGTATTCCGTAAAATCAGCTACATACTAGAGAGCTTCTTTTCTGTATAAATAACAGTTTTCTTAATTTTTAAAACAAATGGTTTACTTGTCACCACTCGTTTAAAATTCAGAACTCACTAAAATTTTTAATTATATGAAATACCAACTTTATACTAATATCAGTATTGCTTTTGCTAGTCTCTCGTCAGCCGAAATAGAATCAAATCATAGCAGTGAGATCTTCTTATGAATTATACCAAAGGCTCTTTGTCAAAAGAAGGATAATGCAAACAATGCCGAGCGAAAATTAGGAATGAAATGAAATGAAAAGTAAATGCAAGCTTCTTGTGTTCCCCCCCCCCAAAAAAAAAGTTGTGGTAGATAAAAAAAAAAAAAAATTCGTGTATTCATACCATCATCAAAGGTAGTAAAGCAAGGCCCAAACCCGCAGTACAAGTCCCTAGTAAAAGCTGAATTTTCTACTTGAGCATTTACCTCAGCACTAAGGTATCCTTGTGGGTAAGCATGCTTTTCACACTTCACCTTCAGGAAACTGAAGAAGCATCTGTGCTTCTCTGAAGCTAGCAATAATATTTTCTGTAAATATTTTTTTTTTAATACCAACTCCATTCCAACACCACTCCTGGTGATGCTTTAATCCAAAATCTTTAACTCAAGAAGCCAATGTTTTATCCACTAGGCAACAAGAGCAACCTTAAATTAATGTAGATAGAAAAATTCAAAATCTTGGATTTCGAGATCCATCACTATTTTCTCACAACAATCAATTGCTTTAGATTATTCTGTAAAAATTATCAACCATATATCATTTATAATTGATTATTAAGATTTATTACTGCTAATAAACTTGAGAATTTTCCTTTAAATAATTTATAAAGCTATTTATTCTATTAGCATATGCATTTTTTTATTATTATCTGAAATTTTTATTAAGATTAGTCCATTTGACCTTTTTTTTTTTTCCATCAAGAAGAAATTTTGAAAGTGCAATCATTTAAAAACCATGGTATAAACTGCACTTTTGAAATGAAATACCTGATACTGACATGTCAAGCATTAAAATGTTGAAGTTAAGTCAACTCACGCGGCCTCCGGCCATCCGGCAAATGCCGCCTCTGAACTCACTCCTGATTGGTTAACGGTTTATGCGTGAACGCTTGACCACGTTGGTGTGAACGCAGCTTTAAATTTTTAAATTTTTGATAACTCTACAACTATTGTATGCATAAAAACCACATAAGTCAATCACTTTTAAAGCAAAAAATGCACAGTTCACCAACATATAAGAATAAAAAACTTAGCTCACTGAGCCAGATAACAGAATGGAAATATATATACATATAATATTTATATACAATTGATGCATCCAATTGCAATAAAAAAGGGAAATACACAGTTACATCTGATATACAAAATTTCAACATTCTATGGCTACTCGTTCTTGAGTTATGCGAGAGGCATACATATGTCTCTAGGTTAAGAAAAAATCTCTTCTGAATCTTTTTTGGCAAAAACAGTCCTTTATTCTCTCCGTGCATACATATATCATGAAAAACATTGTTTAGTTATTTTGAGAGCGATTGAAATGTGATGCCCAAAATTATTTGTGATTACAATATTTCCTTTACTTCATACAAGGAAGTAAAAAAGGATATTCTCATTAATTTGTATCTGTTATACAGGCCTGACTCCAGTATTTTAATCTCTTTAATCAATCATTACCATTAGCACTCCCTAGAAATTTAATTCATGATCAATCTAGAGCAAAATATACTTGCATTTAGTTGCCACTTATGAAAAAACTTAATCGGCACCATCCAGAAATCGGCTTCCTAGGTGTCTGCCTATTTGCGTATACCTATACCTATGCCTTTAACTGTCCGTTATTTACATTTTGATTCAGTAAAATTACAACTTCAAAACTCTGCTAATTTTTCTAAACTACATGTGTACTAATACTTCAAAACTGAGTACATCTTTAAAAAGTAAATACTTAGTATTAATTCAGTGTTTGTAAGGTGTGATATATTATGACATTTTGAGATTTTCATAGCTTTTTCTTGCTTACTTCAGAACATCAGAAAATCAGATGTAGCCTTAATGTTTTAACTTAAACATTTCTGTATTCTTTACTACATATTGATGAACATGGCAAAGTAGGGCTAATGCTTTTATATCTCCATGTATTTTCTAAATTATATATAATCTCTGCTTTATTTAATCAATATAAATTCCTGTTTGGTAAGGATGTCAAGATGTAAATTTTTATGTAAAATTTATAGTACAATTTTCATTACTTATCAGTCATTTTTCATTTATAGATTTAAGTCATTAAAATTCTTAAGAGGTAATTCTTGATCATGCATTCTTGCTAATAAGTAGTAGAAATGGAAAATAAACATTGTCAGTATGAAATGAATTACAGTCAAAAGTCGTTAATTCGGACACCCATAATCCGGAATGATCTATAATCCGGACATCAAAGCTAAAAACTTTCTGCGCATGCGCCGCGTTGGCACATGCGCGCAGGCGTTTTACGCGTGCGCGTAAGACCTTGACTACTGCGCATATGCGTGTGCGCAACTGCAGAATACATTTTTGCCTGCGCGTTTAATATATAACGGACGGTGTAAGCTAAAATTATCTAATTATCTATTTCAGTTAATGTTAATGATTGCATTGTTCTTTAATCTTCGAATTGGATCCCGCTTATTATTTTTTGCAGACTGTAAGACCAATTTTATAAAAGTAAACTTGAACTTTCGATTATGTCAAATAGAATTTCCGATGCTGGAACTTCCAAAGGATCTACAAAACGAAAGTATGTTTCGATGTCCAACAAACAAAACTTATCTTACAAACAGGCTTTTGTAAGATAATGTCAAAATATTTGCTGTGAGGTATTCCACATGCTGTGTACAGTCTTTAGTTTCAGTATCCCCCAGCACTTTGAGTATTAGTACCATCTACACTACTAATAAAGTTCTTTTGGTGGTTTATGGCCATATGGTATGATCACAAATGTGGTAGATCGCATACTACAACAATACCAGTATAATTACTACTACATTGTATAGTACATGTTTATTGGTAATTTTGGTAATTTAAAATTTGATTGTAACATATGTTTCCAAAAAGAAATGATTTAAGTTTTTCAAATTTGCACTATTTACTGTCAAAAATGATTAATTTGATATCTTTGCTTGAAAAGCAGATGATTATTCTAAATGCAGCATTAAGTAACTTGTATTTTTAAAATACTGGAAATGTTTTGCTAAGCATTAGTATAATATTTTGAAAGATATATCTTAATGGCATGGTTAGATATTAATTTAAAGTGTAATATGAGTACTTTTACACATGTTAATAATGTTCTAAAATGTATAAGTATGATATCTTGAAAGATATATCCTGATAGCAGAAGTATAATATGCTTCACCATGTCATTTTAAATGCACATAAGATCATTGCAGAATGATTCACATAATCTTTGAATATACTGTAAGCATTCTGATGCTGCTCAGACAATATAAGGTCTACCAGAAAGTTTTGGCTGATAATGTTACTTTAAATTTTAACACATCTGTGCGTGTTCATTTCAGACATATATGGCTGTCTTTGTTTATCTATGCATTTCTCACCATTTTCGGATTTGCCTCCAACATTCATGTCACCTGTTGCTTCTCCCATATCTCTGCCCACCATGTAACCACTATATATTTTATTTACTTCTGGAAAAACTTCTAAACCACTGCCTGGCAGATCTATTGCTCAATAAATGGCACCACATTAATAGCCTGTATATTGAGACTGTTTTGGAATCAGAATTTTCTGTTAGAGACAGAGTGTCTCTTCTCTTCTCAAGTGTGCATTCATGTTACTCATTGCGAGAACTTTACTCTGAGAATTCTCACCATAAGGCCTTTTGTGAATTTACTTGAGATTACTGGGAAGTACTACTTAGATAGTAGAATCTCAGTGTAACCACGTTCATATCAACTTATCGTTGCATTTATCAACATGATATAAATGACAGCTTTGCATTTATACACATATATAAATTAACTGAAAACAAAAGTGTCTCGTGTAATTATTGAGATGCAATCATGTAAACATGGCTGCCAATAAAATATTCAATAAAGATAATTTTCAACACTAAATTTTGTATGAATTCCAGCAACAATGAAATGGCACAAAAGCCTGTTGAAATTTAGTGAAAGTTTTTGGTGAAGGTGCAGTTTCAGATAGAATTTGCAAGTGGTGGTTTGAAAAATTTAGGGCATGTGATCTCAACCATAATAAAAAGCCATGCTCTGGACAGCCATCTTTGATTGATAACGATATTGTCAAGACCTTAATAAAGCAAGATTTGTTTTTGACACCAATGAAGATTGTGGAAAAGCTTAACAAACCATTTCGGTTCATATTTGGAAACTTGGATTGGTCTATAAATATTCCAGATGGATGTCTCGTGCGTTAGTAAAAAAAAAAATTTGCATAATCAAGTCATCATATACATATCTCTGCTTGCTCAGAACAGAAGTGAACCCTTCTTGTACCAGATGATAACTGATGATGAAAAATAGGTTATCTACGAAAACATCATTTGTAAAAGGTCATAATGTCAGCTCAGACAACCTGGCTTTCCTTACCTCTAAACCAAACTTGAGCGTGAATAAGATAATGCTGTATATGGAGTGGGATGTCCAAGGACCAATACATTACAAGCTTTTGAAACCTAACAAAAAGCTTAGTTTAGAGACACATTATCAGCAAATGGATGATTTAAACAAAGCAGCCGAAGAAAAAAGGCAGGTGATGTTTAAAAAAATGTACATCATACTGTTTCATGATAATGCCTCCACATGCTCATTTTGGCGACTTGTCAGATAATCACAGAGCTAAGCTGGGAAATTCTACCATATGCACCATATTCCCCAGACCTAGCACCTTCCACTCATCACTTATTTCTTATCTTGCAGAATTTTTTGAATGGGGAAAAAAAATCAAAACTGAAGCAGATGTCAGCCAAATACTGAAGTTTTTTGCCTCTAAGGACATTTTGCAAAAAAAAGGTATTTACAGATTACCATTATATTGCAAGAAGTCATAAGTAATGACATAAATTACATTGTACAATAAATATCATTAAAGGTATGAAAAATATATTATTTTAGTTTGCTTCCCAAACAGACAGAATTTTCCAGTAGATCTCATATATTGCTTCAAGTAACCTTATCAGTCGAATGATATAAAATTTTTATTTGAAAGATAATTTGGTACTTTGATATTATTGCAACCAGCTGGTAGAAGTCACCAAACTGTGGCAACCATGCACATAACAATTCTTCAGGTAACCATATCAGTAACTGTAAGTCTGAATAAGCAATATTGTTATTTTTGTACATACTGTTTTGATTATATTAGAAGCTCTAAACACAAATTGCGATATTTTTCATCTTCAGCTGAATTTTGTAATACAGTCAAAAGTCTTTAATCCGGACGTCCATAAACCAGAATGATCTAAAATCTGGACCTCAAAGCTACAAACTTACACATGCGCTTTTGAGTTTACGCATGCGCATAAGACCTTTACACATGTACGTTTAATGTATAACGGACAGTATAAGCTAAGCTAAAATTATCTAATTATCTATATCAGTTAATGTTGCAGATTGCGTTGTTCCTTAATCTTCGAATTGGATCCGGCTTATTATTTTTTGCAGACTGTTAGAGCAATTTTATAAAAGTAAGCTTGAACTTTCGATTATGTCAAAAAGAATTTCCACTTCTGGAGCTGCTGAGGGATCTACAAAATGAAAGCATGTTTCGATGTCCATCAAACAAAAAGTGGAATTGCTGCAAAAAATGGATAAAGGCATATCCTTTGTTTTTCTAACCATTCCAAAATCTGTTTATCAATTTCACGCTGCTCTACGGGGGGGGGGGGGACGTCGCAGCGCGCAATGAACTGGAATTTGATCTGTCAACACTATCCTTATCTTCAGGGCAGATGTTTTTATTTTATTCGGCTTATATTTCCTTACTAAATGTAGTATTTCATCTCAATATACTCCCTCTTTAATATGATTTAAATCAAATTCCTCGTCATTATAAATATCACGAATACACATCAAATAGTTTTCTGGTTGCAATTTTCTAATTTGGACTATGCGTAATGTATGCTTTATGCATGCGCGCATTGAAAAAAATTTTAATAAAGTAAACAAATAAATATTAAGCCTTTTTTTTTTTGTAAATTTTGATACCCTTTAGATCATAATTGCTCTTTATTTCATAAATTATGGTTTTATATTTTTAATTTTATAATTTCTGCATGTCATCTTACCAGATTTAAATTTATGATCTATAATCCGAGAAAACCGATAATCCGGAATCGCCGAAGTCCCGACGAGTCTGGATTTAAGACTTTTGACTATATATGTTTGTAAGATTTGCCTACAAACAAAAAAAAGTTTCATGAAATTTTTGCACGAATATAACATTTTGCCACAAAAATGGGAATGGTTTGATTCATGTTTGGTGATGATGCATTTTGGAAAATGACCTTTTTGGAAATGCAACGCTCAAAAGTGTAACCAACATGTCAGCATTTGAAGCCATAATTAGTTCAAGAATAATCATCTGCTATTTATTACGGCTGTGAGATTTACATCCTGCTGGAATAAAGAATTACCAAGCGTTAAATTTTGCTTTGGAAGAGTTAGAAAGGACTAGTAAGTGTATGGTAGACTGGAATAATTACACGTAAGAGATGCCATTTGTAAGTAGTTTTATAAATTATTTTCCAGGATAAGTATTGAACTAAAATTAAAATATGTACCTAATAACATGTATGATATGAAATAATTTTCTTTGGTTTGAAATTGCCATTTTTTTTTTTTTTTTTTTTTTTTCCTTCTTCAAAAAATCATCAAATTGTGCCAAGGTGCTTATGATAATAATAAAGTTCCTGTAGATTTAAAAAGTTGAAGGGAAATACGTCAAAGAACTGGCAGTTTACCAGGTATGTAGATGATAAACATTCTGGTAGAAAAAATGTTAACTCTAAGAGGAATGATTGAAATTCCACCTGTAATTATATGTTACTAAACACAAAAATCGGTGCTTTCTGATTATCTGCTGTCCTGCAAAAAGTTGCAAACTCATTAGCAACTTTGTGAATTAGCAAAAAAAAAACATTTGTTTGGCTATTTTTATATTATCATAGTTACTATTCTGTTCATAACTAATAGTATAAAAGAAGTATATTATAAGAAACAGAGTGTTTGGGCTGAGGTCTGTGTGTTTGGGCAATATTTACATATTTATAGCGGGCATCTGCCATTCAGTTAAATATAAAACATAAAATCCTCATATACTCAAATATGTGTATGGTATGCATATATGTGGGTTGGTTGTAGTTGCACATTCAAATGAGGCAAATCATAACAGGAAACATGTTTTACATCGCACACATATATATAATGGTTACATCACACTTGTGTATAATGTTTTAATATAAAAGTGTAGGCTTTAAAGTTGTTAGCTATTGTAGTACTTTTTGATTATCTGCTCTTCCTTCTTGAAAAGTTGCCAACCATTTTCGACTAATTTTCTGCCAAGCTGAGATGCAAAAGACAGTAGCCTCTTTAAAAATAAAATGGCATGCTAAGAATTGCATAAAACAACAATAACCAATCAACAAAATTAAAAATATAAAAAAAATCTATTATAAAACTGTGTGTGTGACAACAAATATTCCGAACATGAGAAGAAAAGAGAGGGAAAAAAAGGCCAGAGAATTGCACAAATTTTAATCCATAAAGATCGTTTATGAAATGCAGTGAAACTTTTTGCATTCTCTGCTATTGGACAAAATGCTATACTTCTGAAAAAAATGCAATGCTTTCTTTTTCACTTGCAAACTCTACAGTTTCATTACGATTCCCTAGAAGAAGGGGGCAAAAAATGTGCTCCAATGCAATAAAATAAGCACTAATCAGAAAAAAATAGTTTCAAATTTGAAGGCAGAAATCGGTTCTCATCTGCTGCATGCATGTGTGTATTTGAATTGTCGCATAAATACATTTTGGTGACATCATGATTTGCTTATTTTGGTGCCTCTGTGCCTGTTTCAAGGGTGAAAATATTGATACTGTTCATCATGTGTGATGCTTCGTAAGCTTGAGAACTGGTTAAGATCATCCAAGGATTGCTTCAGCATTTGAAAATCATTATTACCATTACTGGTACAGAGAAACTATTTTGCAGTCACTGAAAGTTGGTTTTGTATCTCTTAGCAGACAGTGATACCTAAATTAAGCAAACCAAGGCTTTACTATCATGGCTTTTATGCAAAAAGAACAATGCACTATACAGTACAGAGTCTTTAATCTGGACTCGTCGGGACATCGGCGATTCCGAATTAGGGGTTTTTCCGGATTATAGATCATCAATTTAAATCTGGTAAGATGGCATGTTAAAATTATAAAATTAAAAATATGAAACCGTAATTTATGAAATAAAGAGCAATTATGAGCTAAAAGGTATCAAATTTAAAAAAAAAAAAAGCTTAATATTTATTTGTTTACTTTATTAAACATTTCTTTCAATGTAAGTTGTTTAAGTTGCTTCGTTTTATGTGATAATACTTTCTCTTTAATTCTATAAACATACATAATTTCTTGTTCAGTTACAAAGTTCTGCTGTTCAAGTCCTGTAATTGCTGTGCCGAGAATACCGACTAACTTGTCAATCGAAATTTTTTCGTTTTCACTAACCTCTTTGTCACTTTCTTCATGCCTTTATCTGTTTTTTGCAGCAATTCCACTTTTTGTTTGATGGACATCGAAACGTGCTTTCGCTTTGTAGATCCTTTGGCAGCTCCAGAATCAGAAACTCTTTTTGACATAATCGAAAGTTCAAACTTACTTTTTATAAAATTGCTCTAACAGTCTGCAAAAAATAATGAGCCGGATCCAATTTGAAGATTAAGGAACAACGCAATCTGCAACATTAACTGAAATAGATAATTAGATTATTTTAGCCTAGCTTATACCGTCCGTTATACATTAAACATGCATTTGTAAATATATTATGCACATGCGTAAACGCATATGCGCATGCATAAAGGTATTATGCACATGCGTAAATGCTACGCATGCACAGAAAGTTTGTAGGTTTGAAGTCCGGATTAAAGACATTGTACTGTATCTCATTTTTTACGTCATCCAGAAGATAGCATTTAAGATGATGATGTTATGTTTATAGCTTGAGACCTTTTCTACTAATAGTATTCAAATAAACAGGTCTGTTTTGTATCAAAGGCTTCTAAAGCATAGTTTTTATGTGAGCATCTTGCTTTCTGTGTCTTCCAGAAGAGTATATTAAAGTTGGTGCCATATTCATCATCAGTGAAGTAAGCTTGGTTATTGTTCAAAAATTAGTTTGCTTTCAGTTTAAATAATTATTCTGCGTATGTGTTCATATGAAGAGAAGCTGGAACTTAAAAACTTCCATCGCATATCTGTGGTAATGGTTTGCTTGTTTGGGGATAGAACATGAGAAACAGCTGCACCTGCACCTATATCTACAATGGAAATTTTGTAATTACACTGAAGCATATGGTCTGCTTTCATAATTGAAGGATATTCAGAAAACATACTCATAGATTAAAGCTTTCATCCTATGTCGGATGTTGTAACTATTTATGTTAATTATCTACAACTGATTCTAAAACTGGTCTTCTGTGCATATAGGTTAGTGCACAATATTTGCAAATTAGATGACTGAAAATGTATGGGTGATGGTGTTTAATGTTAATGTGATTTCTTAGAGTGATTAGTATTCATCAGTCATGATTTAAAGGCATTACTTAAGTAAAAGAGAAAAGTGGCAGTTTATTATTAAACTTGTAGTAGGGAGCAAACGAAGTACACCAAAGATTTGAATTTTCTTCAGAGTATCATATGAAGAACTTGACCTGCTTCTTAAATTGTGAATCAGTAAGTAGACAGCTTGGTCTACTTACTGATTCACAATTTAAGAAGCAGGTCACCAAGAGCAACAACTGCATTCTAAGATATTTTATTTTGTCAACTTGAAGAAATTTTGAAGTGATTATAGCCCTTCAGGGCATCATCTTGGTGAGATGGCTGTCACGATCCTGGAGCCCCGGTGATCTGTTCTGTCTTCCATCTCTTCTCCTCTGAGTTGAAACTTTTTTCCTTACCTTCTCCCTTGTGGTTTTCCTCTTCAGAAGTTGTGGATCATCACGAAAAACTGGAACAGCCCAAGTTTCTAGTTTTGGAGTAGCAAGAAAACTGCCCACGTGTTTGCTGTGCATGGAGACTGTCGTTGGAAAGGACTGGTAGCTGAGGTACTGTTCCCAACACACTGCTTTAGCCTCTGCTTCAGCTAAACGGGAAGCACCTTGTCGTCCTCACGGGTGTCAATTGGCTGTTCACTAGTCCTTGTGTCAGTGACTTGCGGATAAGCTCTCAGGAGTATCTGCTTTTGGGAAAGTCGACTGTGGGTTTGCAGTTTGCGTATAGGTCTGTTTAGCCCTAACACAGGATTCTGTGTTCCCTTGTGGTGGGTGGACATGGATCTTATATCTTTCAAATATTACTCCAACAAACATAAAACGTATTGCAGTGACAAACAAACATAGCAAAATTCAGGAAATAGATACCGAGAGTGGCAATTCATGTAACAACAAGAACCATTGCAAATGCTAGTTAACCTAATATTAGCCCCCGTTTTCTTGTGATATCTAGTCCTTCTGGTGAATTGCAAAAAATGTCTATGTTAGTAATAAATAAACATATTCAATCATTACTTGGTGAGCCAAGAATTGTAAAACATCTCCGTACTAGAGACTTGCTAATCGATACGATTTCAGCCACCCACTCTTCTTTACTTAGAGTATCCAAACTTGAGCATGCTGCAGTAACTGTTTTCAGCACATAAAACCCTGAATTTTTATCTGGGCATAATCTCGGAAATTGACCTTCTTTTTGTTTCTGAAGAAGAGTTCGTTTCCAAGCTTGCCAGTCAAATTGTTTGTGCTTGGGGTATTAAGATGCGTAAGAAAGGTCAGTTGATCGACACAAAGCATGTAATCCTGACCTACAACTCGCTTGATCTGCATTAAGAATATTAAGGCTGGATATCTCAACTGTTCCGTAAGACCTTATATTCCAAACCCCATGCGATGCATCCAGTGCCAGCGTTTTGGTCATTCTAAGAACACGTGCTGTGGCAACCTGACATGTGCGCAATGTTCAGTGGTTGGCCGTACTGCTGTGCCACTGTGTATTAATTGTAAAAGTGAGCATACTGCATTTTCTTTCTCATGCCAAAAATGAAAACTAGAAAAAAAAAAAAAAAAAATCCAGACCGCAAAGGTAGCTGAAACGTCTTGTATGCAGAAGCTAGAAAGCTCATTCAAAGCACTCAGCTATGAACAAACATGTCTTTTGCGAGTGCTGTTAAATCAAGTCCGTCAACAGCAGAGACTGAAAATGCAAACTGAGAAAAGTTTGCATGATTTTGATGAATCCTTTTACTTAAAGTACTAAAACATATACAGGTATAGACTAAATTATTTAATATTTTTACTGGTTATTTAAAATTATATACTTTACAGAAAGAAGGATGGGTTTTGCAAAATACTGAAAAGAAAAATTATTTGAGATGAAAATGTGACTGAGATCATATTTGTTTCAAAGATTTTACATAAAAATGTCTTTTTATTTTTTCTCAGAAACTAATTCATTAATCCAAAATCATTCCTTGACTTTATTAAGAACACTCTAAAATACAATGAAAATTTGGGGGTGGGCAACATTGAAAATTGTAGGAGAAGAAAGACATTTGAATTGTTAAATTTTTCTTCAAAAAATGTTAATTAAAAAAAATTCCTGGCAAAAATTTTGTTTCACCTTAAAATTGTAAAACCATTTAATAATATTCATGAAAAGTGAATGCAAGTTCTTAAATAAAAAAAAAATCATGCAAAAGGTGCACTGAAGCCTTGTTGTTGGTGCCCTTGTTGCAATGAAGATGATATGCACTTGCTTTAACTTTAGTTTTAATTGGAATGATATTTCTGGAATACCCAGTATCAAATAACCTTATCTGTATTTTTTTTTTTTTTTTTTTTTTTTTTTTTGTAAATTTCCATATCTTGTACAGTTCCATCTAATTTTGGGGGGGGCGATGTTATAACATCCCCAGACATCTATCAATGTGATTGTTTTGCTGACAGTCTAGCAAGCAGTCAGTTGTACGTCAGCTATTTGCTAAAATTAAGTGAATCGCCCAATTGTGCAGAGTAGTATTGGAAATCTCTCCATTTGTAGAAAGGTAGGTGCATTCTAGCAAATTTTAACTCCAATTCCGAGAAGCAGTTAATGCTTGTTCACCATGTGACTGGAACACATTGGAAGAACCGGTTTTCCCTGCCGATTGAATCTGCTCTTGTGAACGGATCTCTAGTTGTAAGTATGACTTCCTGTCCAGGGATTGTACTTTCTGGGACGTGCAGTCCTTGGGAAGGGGGCAGTGTTACGAATTTATACTTAGATAATTTTAGTAGAATTATAATTAAAATTGTTATATTTCCTCGTGCAGTGCAGCACGAGACAAATTTTAAGAGAAAGCTCTACCGGAAAAGTAAAAGTACTGAAGCATGAGGGCATTTAACATTGAATAAATGGATATCTAGGTAATTTGTACTGAAATTGAATAAATGTAATTGACCACTATGTTAGCTCTAACCATAATTCCATCCTCTTACTGGTTCCAGAAATTTCGAGAAGCAGAAAATGCAAGAACTATTTCACTCGGTTGGTTGAAAACTATTTAGAAACATCTCAGCTTAGTTGTTTAGTTAATGTTATTGAGATTTATTTAGTTCCATGTTAACTTAGATAACTGAAGCAGCTTTCTCTGTAGATAACGCTTCCCATTGCATTGTATTCTAATGTTGTTAGTAGATTGAAGTATGACTACTGGTTGTACTGCGTGATATCATGAACACTTGTATGAATATAAAGCATTCAAGCATTTGATATTCATGCAAGCGCTTCAAGTGGAAAATTCAAACATTCTCATATATTTCTTTTGATAAGAATACATTTTATTAACCTACTAGCTGGGGTACCTGGCTTCGCTCAGGAAGTTGATATGAAATTGTGTGGTAGTTGGAATGAAAGGATAAACTTTAAAATATGAGAGGTAATTTTTTATTGAAAACATATTCTAACTGCAGTGGAACCTCGAGATATGAGTTTAATTCGTTCCTGCATTGAGCTCATGTAGTGAATTTCTTGTATCTAGAAACAAACTTCCCCATTGAATATAATGGAAATCCAGTTAATCCATTCCACATCACCAAAAATATCAATATAAAAATCAATTTTTCTAATAACTGACACTGGTAAATAATATAACTGTAGTTTACCTTTATGATAGCATCCAACACCAACTTTTTAACTGCTTCTCATTAATCCACACCAACAACAGCTTCTCAACATCTAGGGTTTTTAAACGGTGCTTGGAAATAACAGTAACTCCTTTGGTTACTAATTTCTTCCTGCTTCTTCAGAACACTGCAGATTGTCGATGTCGAAAGTAAGTCTTTGCCAATTCCGTCACACTTACACCACGCTTGTTTATCTATGATTTCTTTCTTAATTTCAACAGCCATGGCTTCCTTATTTTTCTTTGCAGCACTATCTGTGAGGTATTGTGAAATAATTATTTTCACATTATATGTAATAAATAATTGACTCACATGCACACAAACATGTAGATCAAAGAACACCGAGTGATCTGACAAAGGGATTCCTCCAGTCGAGCCGGATTGGGAAGTGGCTCAACTCATACCAACAGCCTGGCTCATTGCTCGTTAGTTGAGTCAATGCTGGAATTTAGAGACACATTTTTCACTCATACTTTCCTAGTATCTCGAATATCTCGTATATGGAGGTGCTCGTATCTCGAGGTTCCACTGTATTTACAGTACTTGTTTATAAACAACATTTTTCACTTTCTTATCCAGGGTATAAATGTACAGATTTTTTGAACTTCCTACTCAAGAGCAAGCTACGTACAGCTGACCGTGAGAAAAGCAGGAGCTTTTGAGGTTGATGATGCAATGTTTTAAAGTTTATCCTTGCACTTTGTTAATTGTAAAACTAAAGGCTAATTTGATTGAAATTTGCAGTCCTTTAAATTGGAATGGCAGTTCAATAGATATCAGTGGTTTTCTGGGGATTAATACTGTGTGTCCTTTGCCCTTTCCAGGCATGAGTTCATCTTCGATCATGCTTTTCAATAGATGTTTGACAACTATCCTTGTTCCATTACATAGTTTTGATGAGTTGAGATTTCTGAGTAGTATCATTGGAGATCAAGTTTTCAGTCGAAGGCAGTGAAATAGAATTAATGGTACTTGCAAAAAGTTTAAAAATTATGTAGGGAAGTTAATGCTTTCTTCAATGTTTACCATCATGTCAATCAATTTGTATCTTCTCTCTCCACCAGGAATTTTCTTTTGAATATTAAAGTTGATTTCATCAAAAATATTCTTTTTAGTTTCCAGAATGCTTCATTTGAAGGTTGTACTGTCTACTTGTCCTCATCAATGCTTCTCATGGGGTGATATTTTCATGGGTGGCTTGCATTTGCAGTCTTTTGTTATGAGATTGTGTCACAATTCTTGATTCTTCAATTTGTTCATTCCGTTGTTCTTCGGTTTCTCTGCTTCTCACGGTGCTCATTCTCCTTCTTTGGGAACGTAAATATGTGTCTTCACGTTCTTCGATGGTTTCATTTTTTTGCTGTTTTTTTTATTTTTGCCATTTTACTTCAAAACTGGCAAGATCTCATTCTCTTTTACATTTGGGCATTCTATAAAATATAAATCAAATCAACTTTTCAT
Organism: Stegodyphus dumicola; assembly: GCF_044657685.1. Lineage (NCBI taxonomy): Eukaryota > Metazoa > Arthropoda > Arachnida > Araneae > Eresidae > Stegodyphus > Stegodyphus dumicola. The sequence goes on along the minus strand of NC_140772.1, from coordinate 112,811,248 downwards.
TAAGAAATACACTAAGTACACTTTATACACTTTTCACACTTTATTTTCAATTTATATCCAGTCTATCACTTTGATTACTCACACTTCACTATTTGCTTTTATTGACTGATTGCACTTTACTGGTAAAAAATTAATGTTCAAACCCATGATGGATTTTGCTTTATATACCCTAACAATAAGTCAACTTTTATTTAGTCGACTTTCAAATCAACCTTTTATTAAGAAATACACAAAGTACACTTTATACATTTTATTCTCGATTTATATTCAGTCACTGTATCACTTTGATTATTCACGCTTCACTGTTTTTATTCACTCATTGCTCTTTACTGATAAGAAACTTGCTTTTGAATCCATGCCAGATTTTGCTTTATATACCTCTACCAATTGGTAGCCCGACCCATAAAAAAATGCTTCAGTGGTCCACAATGTTCCAGAACGTTGCACAACATTCAAGAGTGTTCTGGAATGTTCCACAATGATCTGGGATGTTGTAGAATGCTCTCGAATATTCTGGACTGTTTTAGAAATTTTTAGATGGGGAAACTTCTAGCCCTTATATCTTCAAAAGCACGCCCTTGAGGTAAAAATGGGAGCCTTCTTCATGGATGGAGGCATGAGGGTTAACTTCCTTGATCATACTGGGATTCGTTTTTGAGTTTTAGCAGCACTCACATTGTACACTTATAATATATATTGGTTATCGGATTTGTGCATTCAATCTATTACGAATCTATCCCTACGTCCGCAACATTATCTTAAGCCTGAGGATGTTATTCAAATGGATTTGCCATTATACTTGATTGAACCGAGATCTAATTTCTCTTAGAAAGTTCATTAATAGGACATGTCTTTCTATAAGGCTGGTGACTTTTAATTTTAGTGCCATAATATAACTGTGTGTAACCCTCTTTACATACATTTCAAAAAATAGTTATTTACTGGCTTTATTTAATGCTAGTATAATAATTAAATAAAAATGACTTGTTCAAATTTAACAAGTTTCAATCTCAGTTCAAGAGTTCTATCCATTAATGCAATATGCAGCAGATTTTAGAATTGTGCAATTTTTTTCCCTTTGTTAAATGTCAAAATAATATATTCTATTAGTTTATTATAACAAACAATGTTTGGTACTTATGTATTATGTGTTAACCATGATTTAGCTCTAATTATGGATAAGCATGATAATAACAACAACTGATAACATCTGCACTTTAATTTGACGTAACCCTTATTTTCGATCAGACAGCTAAATGTTTTTATGAACAAGGATACAAATAAACTGAGCTGTATTTTTTCCTTACATTTTGAAAAAGAAAAAGATTGGAATAATTTTCTGGGGGTAAAGTTTGTACTCAATGCATTTTAAACAGAGTTTCCAGTAAAATTGGAACGCCTGGCAAAATACTAGAAATCGGTGAAAGCCTTTTTACAAAGATGGTTGAATACTGATTGTTTATTAAATAAAGAGTCATCTCACTTCTTTCAGAATTCCACAGAAATGATTGGCGAGACTTTGACAGGATCTCTGCCAATTTTTGTAGTTCGATGGTATCTAGTGTTCACTGTCAACAGGATAATACGTATGTACCCAGTGTTTCGTGTAAGTTTCTGTATAGAACAAAAATGATATATGTAAAATGGCGTTCTGGAACTGCAGTAATTAAAAATGTATACTTATTAATGTTTTAAACCATTGCTGTATGAAACTGTAGGAATGACATTCAAATTTCACTTTAATACATATATCTAAAAAATTTATTAAGATTGCATCTAATTTAAAGATATGAAAAATATATTTTGCAAATTTAATATGTAAATGTAAATTGATGTTAAATATATCTAATTTCAGATGCATTTGCTGAACTTGGGTATCATCTTGTTGGTGTTTATGATATTTTGGCAGAAAAACTGCTTGATGATAAAAAAGTTGTACTTCACTGTCATTGGAGATATTATTATGATCCTCCAGAGTTTCAGACTGTAATTAAACTTGATGGTGGAGATTTATATCACATTGGTTACTTCAGGTGTGTTTTCCTTATTTGTAATCCTTTGATGTATTAAAATCATTTTTCCTATTCAACTTTACTTAATAAATGGCATCGATATATTTATAAATTCTTAACATTTTTTATATATGTTAAAAATATTTGTTGTTTTATTGCACATGAATATGCTAGTTCAGGGGTTCAAAACCATAAGCACCACTGCAGCCCCAACTGTTTTATACATGCCTCTATTGTGTGACTACAATAAAAAAAATTATGTTTTTAATAAAATATTACATAATTTTTATATATAAGCATATTTGTGTAAAAAAATTATTTATATATAATAATATGTTCATCATTTTGAATACGCTTATCAGACATACCAATTTGACCAGGATTATCATACTTTGAAATTATGGTCCTGGTGCTCCAGCCACCTAGTCATTTTGTCCCTGCTATTTGTTAAAAAATTTTAAAATGTCAAATATTCAGTCATTAAAAATAAGTTTAATGCCTCTCTGTAATATCATAATATATGCCTCGTACATGGCGCCACATGCAAAGCATGATTATTTGTTCTGTGTTTCAGTGCCATTTATCAAGTGGAATCTCCATTTAATGGGTATTTCCAAAAATGCCATGTTATATGTTTTGCTGATTCTGCGCTCATATTTTCCGTATACCTGTTTCCTTAATTGTTTTTATATGCGTTGTTATTTTAATTGCAAAATGAGCAAGTCATGTAAATGAATCTATAATTTTAATACTGACTGGGAAGAATTATATTGTTTTATCAATTTTAGAGATAAATGTATTTGTTTGTTGTGTGAAAGTAGCATTGCAATGCTGAAAAAACATAATGTTGAACGTAACATTGAAACATAATGTTGAAAAAACATAATGTTCAGACAATTGATGCTACTTTTAATACGATCTGTTTATTTTAATCTGAAGTAAGAAGACATATCAGCTAAAATCAAATTCGTGTGCTCAACAGTGAGTTTTCACGAAGCTTGTGGTAATATGTAAAAATGCCACTGTTGCTTCTTTTAAAATTTCTCACATGCTCACAAAAAAGTGAAAGGAAGCATTTTTAACTGGTGCTGATTGCTTATTCGAGGGATTTTCTAATAAACATGAGATTACCTGAACAATGCAAGACTTGCAGTTTTCATATAACAGGTAGAAGTCTGAAAGAATGATGTCAGGGCTATGTGGTGGGTGTGGCAAAAGATCCCATTCAAGTCTGTACAGAGTCCAGCTGGTGAATGCAGACACCGGTCTTGCATTATGTTGATGGAACATTACCTTTTTGCGCCAGAACTCAGTTCGACATTTTTCCTTGACAGCAGTGTCAACACGAACTAGCATTTTGCTGTACACTTTACTGTGAAGGGTTTTACCTTTTTCCAGATAATCTTTGTGAATAATACCATGGAAATCCCACCAGATATAAAGCATATTTTTATTAATCAAATTACACTCTGCAATGCTACCAACAGGCTTAGTGGGCACAGACTAACCCCCCTTTCATCGTTGTAAGTAAATCCACTATCACAAGTGATGATTCTATCCAGAATGTTGTCCGTGCATTGATAGAGCAGATTAGGGCAGGCCTGAACACATTTGTCCTTATCTGCTTAAGTCATTCCATGCGGCACCCATGAATTGAGCATGCACGTCAAGTTTATACGATGCATAGCGCGACTAATGGACATGGCTCTAACATCTAACTCCTTAGCAAGCTCTCAAGTAATTGCATATTGATCTACAAGTTTGTGCAGGCGGCCCTCATCAAGATCTGTAGGCCAGCCAGAGCGCTGTGCTTCTGGAAAGTCATAGTCCTTGTTTCTGAACTTTCAGTACCAAACCTTCGCAGTATCGTATGATACAGCATTAGGACCTTAAGGTGTACATATGATTTGGTTACATTCTGTAGCTGACTTTTTGTAGCAAAACTGGAAGTAAATGATGATTCTAATCTGGTAGGTTGATAATTCCATTTTAGGCACCTTGTACTTAATGATAACGACATTTTTTTTTACAAATTTCACTACACAGTATTATAAAGAAAGTCTCTTACTTTCAAGTGCCAGAAATCGTTTGACAAAATATTATTAAACACCCCAATGTAAACTGTTTACCCAGACGATATTTGCCATCGCGAAAAACTTCCGTTGCAACTTGATATTTACTTATTGTTGGGAAAAAATTTGGAATTTGTAACGTTAGTGAACCAGTGATATTTAGTGCCATTATTTAGTCATGTTCTCAGAAATACAGATTACTTTCATTACCTTAGAGATTAATTTCTAAAATGTAAAATTTCTTATAAAATACTAGCCGCTACACAGCCAGCCTTTGTCTGGCTTTTAAATGTACCATAAAAATGCCTAAAGCGAACACCAAACGTTAAATTTAAAAACTGCACAGAATTTTACTTTGCGGAACAACTTTATATAAAAAAAATAATAATAAAAAAACAGAAATTTCAATAAAAATATATTATATATATAAAAAAATTACAATGAAATAAGGAATATCCTTTAACATGAATATTAATTATCCTAATAAATAAATTAACCAACTTCCCATTGCAAAATCTTAATAATTCAGATGGTATAAAGGAAGTTAAGAACTTTGTTTCCTAAAAAAATCATACAAAACTTTTTATATAATCAAGACATAATATAAAAAATTATAATGAAATAAGCAATAAATCTCATATTTTCAAGAGAAAATGGTCAGCATTCCAGTATCCAAAGCAATGAATAAAAAATTGTTGCCGAAACCATGTTTCTAAAAGAATGAAACTATCATTAGAAAGCAATAACCAGTCAAAATTGGGCTTTGTGTATGACATAATTCAAAATATACAAACCTCTTTGCCATTAACTAATAAAGAGAGAGGGGGGAAAAGGAAATTCTTTCTGTTGTGCCTCGCGAGATACACGCAGGACGGAATAAGAAGATTGCAATGTGTGTGTATAATTAATAATATTTTATTTCATATTTTCAACAGTCAGCACTCTGGTATACAAAGCATTGAATGAAAAACTGTTTCCAAAACCACATTCCTAAAAGAATGAAACTATTCAAAATGATTTGATTTCATCAAAAAATAAAATTTAAAAAAAAAATCTTATTTGAATTTTGAAAAATCACATCGAGGTGCACTGGCTCTTGTCTAGATGCACCTCTATGTACCAAATTTTGTAGCCCTGGGTCTATTAATTTACGCACAGCACAAACAAAAGAAACACACAGACAGACTCTTTCTTTTATTATATGTAGAGATGGATATTTTTCTACAAGCTGCAAATGAAATTTGTAATGAAGCATAGTTCAAATTTCAATTCTTGACTTTTTTAAAGAAAGTTATGTCTTTACTGGTTTATTTATCTTTTTTTGTTGTGTACAAAAAATTTTTAAACTGCAGCAGATTTTACACAAGTGCTGTAAAATCAAACATTCTGTATCAATTAAGATAAGATATAACAGTGATTTTTTGTTTGACTTATAAATTAATACATTCTGTATCAAATTTATTACTTTTTAAAGTTATTTTTCCTTATTATTATTCTAAATTTCTTAGCATAGTTTCAGCTACATTTAAATAACAGTTGAGCATAAATAGTGATTTTATTATAAATATTATCTGAAAAGTATATGGAATACCTTTAAAAATATTGTCCAAAATATGCTCAAAATGGTTTTCAGTCTTTCATTGCAAATAAATTTAATTTCTTGAGAAGGCATTCAATATTAACTTCAGATATGTGATTTTTATTAATTCTGAGTATATCGTGAAAAATGCGATAAAATTTCAATAGTACAGCATCCAATGGTTCTACATACTTGATAATCTTGAATTCTTTGACAAACATTTCTGCCATAAAATGGCACTAATAATATTTCATTTGACAATATTCGGTAAATTTCAGCTGTTGTTTCTCATCTTTTTTGCTGTTTTCAATTAGTCTTTTTTTCAAATCTTTGTATTTATATATCATTCGCTTTCTTTATTTATCTGAAATGTTTTCAAAACTTGATAAAAATGCTCATAAGAGAATAAAATGTAAATATAGGAATTTGTTTTGGGTAAAATTTATTAATATCTAACTGCAGCTTTAAAAATTTCCTAGTCTAGTTCAGTACAAAAGAGGCAATGTTTGCAGTGCTATTGTTTACAAACAACACATTATTACAGAAAGTTAAAAAAAAAAAAAAAAAAAAAAAGGGCTGAATATTATGAAGCAAAAATCTGCTAAAAGAAAGTAAAAATGTTGGTCATCTAAAATAATCAACCACTCTTGAATTCTTTAAAATGTTTTAAAGTCTTTGTTTGAACTATCCATTAATTGCATTTTAAAAAATGAAATAATTGTGGAATGATAATTTATGATGTTTTAATTCAAAGTGTATTGAATTCACAAATAAAAGACATGAAGAGTACGAAAGAAAATTCAGCCAAGGCCATTTCAGGTAAGACTAGTGAAACATTAACTACATTTGTGAAATTTACCAGTAAATAAATAAATAAATAATATCGGAGAAATAATGAAAATTCTTAGTCTAATAGATTTTATTATAATTATTAAAAAGTTGAAAATTTAGGAAGTAAATGGATATTCAAATTTTATTTGGAGGTCGTCATGCACTGCAATAGTGATGATTTCAAAGCAAAAACTGATTAAATCTAATTGAACTGTGAATAAATTTATTTATTAATAAGTTTTAATCATTAAATAAGTTTGCAGAATGGCTTTATGCAATATTTATTCATGTCACATTATATTTAGTATTGAAAAAAAATATTTTGCGTCATTATATAGTTTTAGTCCAATGGTTCAGCGTTAGATGGAGAGAGAGAGCTACAGTAATAATAATTTCACTAAGCCAGTTGCTACATGTCTGGAGAAATGTTGGTGTCAATTCATGCAGCATTCCAAGATATACAGGCTATCATTTAAGGCCTCAAACATTCTTCAAATCTATCCATATGTAACTTTGGGATTTTAAAATGAAAAAAGATGAACTTGCACATTTTTCACCAATTCTAATATTGTTAACACTTCAAGGCAAAGCTAATACCGTAAGTTCCGGAAGAAACGCCGCGGCGTTTACGTGTTTAAAACTTAAATTTTCGGCGGGTGTGGCATTTAGGTGCACTAAAAATAAAATATTTCCTATGATGGTCATTGTATATAGTTTGGATGGTGTTGTCATTGTGCATAGACTGGTGCTGTTCCCACACAAAAGACCACTCAGTTGCTTTTTGCGAACGTTATTTTGTTTACATTCTTTCCTTTGAACGGACCTACATGCCTTATTCACCCTACATGCCTAAACGAGATCTCAGAACAATAACATTCTTCTCCCTTTCAAATCAACATTCTCATCAGTTTGAATAGTCTCTCTCCTCTGCCATTCCATGAATCTTCTAGGACCCATCCTCTCCCTACCCCTGCCTTTTCTGCCATGGAGGTAGGAAGTAAGATGGAGTAGCCCTAAACAAGTTTCTTCGGTACCCTGCTCTGAAGCACCGGCGATCCCTACGTGGTGACCAAAACATTGGGTCATTTACCATTAAGTTCAATGGGATTTGACGCGTTTGGATGTAAATATTTTGTAATTACGTCGTAAATATACATATAAATGTATATATTCTCTTTTTTTACAACACTTCAGAGTCCTAAGTATATGAAAACAACATATTTTTAAACAACATTTCATTCTGAAAAGAATTAAATGCTATACTTTTCACAGGACAGTTTTCTCAGAATGGTTTAATTTGAATGACATATTTTCACAAGTCTTTGTTAGTTACATTAGAAAAACAAAATTAAGGTAATTCGATTTTATTCGGTTAAGGTACAAAAATTAAGATCAAAGTTTATTGTATTATTAATATTAAAATTATACATTATTTCTTTTCTATTATAGAACTTCTTCCTTAAATACTTTCTTAAATATGACGATTTTTTGGCTTCTGAGGCATCTTTTAAATCGAAAAATGTAAGTCAATTTATAATTAATGCTCTATTTGGTTCATTTTAAATTAGAGAATTATTAGGAATTAGCGAAATACTTTAAATAGTACTTGACTTTCTCTGAACATTTCTGAAAGGGAATAAAATAATTTTTTTTTTTTTTTTTTTTTTTTTTTTTTTTTTTTAAGTATTATTTAAAACTTGTAACTGAGTTATTATAAAATGTAAGGGGAATAATTCTTTTAATTATACTTATCAGATTTTTTTTTTTACCCTTCATTTCAACAATACATATTCCAAAACTCTTTATTACGTTCTTAAGTGCGCATCTCGTAGCATTTGCTTTACAATACCTTTTAACAGATTGCTTTGCAATACGAACAATTCTTACTTAAATAGTTTTATAACGTATTTGTCAACAGGATTTCAATTTATGTTTACAATTCAATATTAAGGTTATTATATATTTAGATAACATTTATAATCATTATAAATTAGATACATTTAATAATTAGATTTCTTCACTGTACTTTTACAGTTGTTTATAAGTGAATAAATTCTTCATTTCAAATACATTTATAAATAATTTAATGAATATGTATTTTGTCAAAGGCAGATACATGCTTTTTGCAAGCACATGCATAAATACCCATATATATTTCCTATTTTTCATTTCTGGCATGTGCACATCTTTAATTTCTGTGCATTCACTGTATTTTTCGTGTAAAGTAATTTACACTAATTTAGCATACACCCGAAAGTAGCGAATACTCTATCAAGGGTATCGAAAGACGTATACAATTTTAAATGTACCGTAAGGTATTTTTCATTCTTTAAGCATAACATTTTTCTTAAATCTATATTTTTGTAGTTCAACAGCTTAGAATTTTATAAAACAAATTCATAATCAAAATCGCTGTTGTTAGTTATCGAAAAATAACCAAGATGTGATTTTTGCGTAAATGTCACTAAACTATACAAATTGCTATTATCCGTCACACTATGAATGTTTCTTTCACGCGAAAGTGTCCCTTTTTCGATTTGTATGGAACTATCATGTGTCGAAATACTATCAGAACCCTGTCAAGCGAGCTTCTGAATGTAAACAAAGAACACCCCATCTGGTGACCCAAGCTTCAAAGCAGTGCTTCACTTCTAGTGCCAGTTGGCCCCTCATTCCTTTCCTACCTCTATGTTTTCTGCAATTTTTTCCAAAGGCAGAAATGACTCCACCTGCCTTTCAATAACGAAATCTGACGTATTTCCCCTTTAGCATGAATCGTTTTTAGTTGGCAAGTAGAAGCTCAATCCCGGAACGAATGCTATTGTTTGCTGGAAGAGTCCAAGATTTGTAGGTATGGTACATGAAAGTAAAGATGAGCTAAGAGGAGAAAGGAAAAGGGATTTTGAGTGTAGGGAATTTCAGTCGTTCCGGGATTGAGCGCCTACTATGAACGGGCTCCTGCTTTATGAGGGTAGCTAGCATTTCGTTAGTAAGTGTATTATTTATTATTCTTATTGGTTGTCTGCTCTTTTTTTCAATTTTGATTACCCAATTTTGAAAATTCTGTGTTAAACTTACACTTTTTTAGTTTTCCTTATAGAACACTAAATAAGAAATATTTATTATGAAAATTTTTATTAATTCTCATTATTTCATAATATAAATTTTGTTTGACACTTCTGTAATAATGCAAATTCATTAAGTTAATCATTTATATCCCAGTATTTAGAATCAATGCATTTGAAAAATGAAATTTGAAAGACCTTTTGATTATCAATGACTGAATGGTCTAACTCATTAAAAGACCTTTTGATTATCAATGACTGAATGGTCTAACTCATTAAAAGACCTTTTGATTATCAATGACTGAATGGTCTAACTCATTAAAAGACCTTTTACAGTTAATTTTCAGAATGTGTGAACTCTAAATTTGTAACATATCTAAATCAACAACTGAAAGCAGTGCACAGGATTGATGTTAAATAATTTTGGTTAATTAAGTATAACAAAGTATTGTTTACCTTTTAACTGGACTTTATTCCATGAAACAAATTTTTTCTGTGTAAACTGAATTTGTTCTTTCACAAGTGAATACAATACTCTTTTCATATAAAGAAAGGTCTTGTAAAGCTCCATCAAAATATATCATACTAAAACACATTATTTTGTGCACCAGATAAAAGAAAAGTTAAATAATTATGTTTTGTTATTATCATATTAGAGGTAAATGTTATAAATATCAAAAATTTACAGTTACAATTTTCTACAATACCTTAAGTAAATAAAAACTTTACAGTTACGTATTGTAACTTCATGTAATACTCTGTTACTTTACTGTAATACAAGTTCTAATAAATATTAAATTTCGTTGGAATAAACCAAATAATGTAATTTTGCCAAAACGTTATGCCTTTAAGCAAATTTTAATTTTAAGCATACAATTTTACATTGCAAACATGTATTTCCATACGAAGTTTTTTTTTTGTTTGTTTGTTTTGTTTTTTGTTTCATAAATTGATAAAAATTAATCCGTCCTTAAACAAAATGTTCAATAAAACAGAGCATAAAAATAAGCAGTGAAACTCCTTCCACAGTTCGGGAATAAGTCAGTGAGGATATCCCTTTTTTCTCTGGGATCCACTGAAAGCCATTCCACGGTCTAATTATTATTTTCGTTGGAAACCATTCCGGAACCTTTCCTCTCACCTGCGTATATTGAACTCGCCCAGCTAACAATAGCAGGCGTTCCGAGATTGACGGTCTAGTTTCTTGCCATTCTGCCAGATATAGATCCCATTAGTTTCGGTACAAGTACTTGTTGGATAGTTTTTAAGTAAGAAGGGAGCGGAAAATTTTTGAAAATGTCACCTAAACGGCACAGAAGCTATACTGCTGGTTTTAAGCTTAATGTAATTTCACGTGCTGAACAAATTGAAAATCGAGCAACAGCTCGAGAGTTTGAAGTGGACGTGAGATGTATTCGATGTTGGAGAACTGAAAAAGAACTTTAAAATATGCCACAACAAAAGCGAGCCAAAAGAAGTGGTACTTTAAGGTGGCCGAATCTAGAGGACGACCTTGCAAACTGGATAAAGGATCAACGAAGAAAGGGAATGGCAATTTCGACTGTAAAAATTCGCTTACAAGCAAAATTTATAGCAAAACAAATGAACATAAATGATTTCAAAGAAGGTGTAGCAGATTTATAAAAAGAAAAAAATATTTCTGTGCATACTAGAACAAGAGTCGGGCAACAATTACCAATGGACTGGCAGGATAAAAAGGCATCTTTTTTAAAATATGTGACAGATATTATTGGCAAAAAAAACTTTTTTGGTCACAGATAATAAATATGAATGAAACGCCGTTAGCTTTCGACTCTCCTGCAAACAGAACTGTTGATGAAACTGGTGCCAAAACTGTATCTGTGCTTACGACGGGGACTGACTGTTTAATTTATTGCCAGACTACCACAGAGTGTGCAGTTTTTCCGGCTCAATCAAATTTGCCACATGGCCGCATCACATGGTACTATCTGCCCGTGGTACCCCAGAGGGAGCGGAGGAGGTGGAAAAAAGGGGGAGACCGAGACATTACGCGATCATGGACAGCAAGTGGAACGTCCTAAGTTAATTGAAGAAAAAGCACCATGTCTCAAATTAACAGTACAATACAAATACAGAAAGAGTAAAAATATATACAATATGTACACTATATACAGGATATTGCACTATATTGCACACTACTAATCATTAAGTAGGACTACAACGGGGCATGAAAGAACGTCATTTACATGTGTGTTAGCTTGTGCCGCAAACGGTGACGAGCTAAAGCCAATGATCATTTTTAAACGAAAGACTATTCTGAAGGGAGATTTTTCTAATGGCGTAATTATTTGTACAACGAGAAAAGTTGGATGTGCGAAACAATCATGCATGAGTGGCTACAAAAAGTTTGGCAGTGTCGTAAGGGATCTTTTTTCCAACCAAAAGGGTTATTGATAATGGATTCCATGCATGCTCATTTACTTGAGTCAGTGAAAACCAGATGTCAAAAATTGTCTACGACTGTAGCAATAATTCCTGGTGGTTTGACAAGAATCTTACAACCATTAGATTTGTCAGGTAATAAAGCCTTTAAAGCTGAAGTCCGAAAGTGGTGGGAGTGTTGGATGAGTGAAGGATTGCATACGTATACCAAAAGCGGAAAAATGCGTACAGCATCTTATGAAGAAGTTGCAAAGTAGGTAGGACATGCGTGGAAATCGGTAAAAACATCGTCAATAATAGCAGGGTTCAAAGAAGCTGAAATTATATCCTTAGATAAAGAGACTGTAAACCAAGATGATGAATGTGACGATCTGGAAGACTTAGATCAGAATTTACTAAATCTTTTTAATCCAGATAGTGAAGAATCAGATTTTGATGCCTTCATATGATGTATAGGTTGCTGTAATTCCTTTTGTAAGTAAAATTTAAAATTTCCTTTTGTCATACAAATTTAATATTTCGTTGTTGCAACATTTTTTATAATATAGTCTGAGTATTACAAATATGGACTTCTTTAGCGGGTAAATATAAGTATATATGTGAAGGTAAATATATTTTCCACATTTCTTACCTTTAATTTATTTTTGAGTTATGGTTTCATTTCATGCATTTTTCTTAACTGGTATGTCATATATCAGGACTTAGGTTGAGATTTTGCATCTATACGGCCCACGACGATGTCACGCGTAATTCAATCTATTGCAGCATTTCTGTGTAATTTTAATTTTTTTCCCGCCATTTTTCTCGAGTGCAGCGTTTACGCTGATGCAGCCTTTCTTCCGGTAATTACGGTATATTGTTGCCGAAAAAAGCATTCTTATATGAACTAGAAATTATCTTAAGTAGACCATTATGTTTTCATAATGGCAGAAACATATGTTCCAACAAATTTGTCCTGCTGCTTTTAAAAACACTTATTTGCAATTAACTCTTGAAGAATAGCAGTGGTACTGATTTCAACAGGGTGAGACTATTTTTGTGGTACACTTAGAACTTTCTGAAACATCATTAGACATTTAAACTTTCAGCAAAGATTGTGCTTCCATGTTCCTCACATCTTTTCATGTGCGACTTTTATATCTTATGCATGTACTGTGTTATACATACATTAAAAGTAGGCTTTTTTAATATTAGAACAAACCAAAAACTACATAACTTTCTCCCCTCATTTTGGGATTACACTGCTGGCCACCGTAAATGCAACACCCTGAAGGAAGCATGCAAATAACATGAAATTTACAACATGCATTAGTGAAGGTGAGATATGCAAATGATTAGAATTTCAGCTCAGACACACATTACACGTGCCTGAGGTGCAACTTCAAAGCTCTATTTAAGGCTTGGAGTTTTTGACGACTTTAAGTTCGGCAATTGTGTTTTTCTTGTGGTTTTTCAAAAAAACTATCAATTATGCCTCGTAGTAAACAGCGATCATCTTTTCATCAAGTATCCGAGTTTGACAGCCTACCCAGAGTGTAAATTATCTTTCAGGGAAATCGGTAGTCGTGTTGGACGAAACCAAATAACTGTAATGCAGATATGTGACCGTTGGATGCAGGAGAGTACGACGGACCGACGTGTTCGATCGCATCCACCGCAGTGCACCACTTCACATGATGACAGGAACATTGTGTGCACGACAGTTACAGATTGCTCAATCACATCACGAACCATAGCACAGCACGTTCAGTCTGTAACGCATCATCCAATGTCTGCGCGTACCATTCGACGCCGTTTACAGCAGAGTGGTCTGTGCGCAAGACGTCCATTGCTTCGTCTACCCATGACGCAGAACCACAGACGTCTCCGCCGCCAATGGTGCGATGAAAGAAGGATGTGCACGGTAGAATGGAACGAAATTGTCTTTACTGATGAGTCACGCTTCTGTCTGCAACACCGCGATGGTCGGTGTTGCAGACAGAAGCCAGACTAGAATCCGACCATCGCAGTGAACTATTCACGAATAGTTCACCGCAATGGTCGGATTCGAGTCTGGAGACACCGCGGAGAGAGGATGCTGAACAGCTGTGTTATGCACCACCACACTGGTCCTGCACCTTGTATTATGGTATGGGGTGGTATTGGCTATCACTCTCGCACTCCTCTAATATGCATTGTCGGTACTTTAAACAGCCAGCGCTACATCTCCGAGGTGTTGGAGCCAGTTGTCCTTCCTTACCTTCAGGGCTTGCCCACAGCCATATTTCAACGGGATAATGCGCAACCACACGTAGCACGCATTGTCCAAGGGTTCTTTGTCAATCGCCAGATTAAATTGTTTCCCTGGCCGGCTCGTTCTCCGGATCTTTCGCTGATAGAAAAAATGTGGTCCATAGTTGCTGAATGATTGACCCAGATAACATCCCAAGCTGCCACACCAGATCAACTTTGGCAACTTGTGTGGAATAAACATGCTTTATGTTTAAATAAATGCATTTTTTCAGCCTGTACTTAATTGTGTGTTTTCCACTCATGTAACTTGCAAAAATTTTTATATATTTTTTAGAAAATTTTTTCCATTTTTAATTATCCAAATTTTTATTCAGTAATTAGGTACTACTTAGAAATGAAGTTTTCTGATGGTTTAAAATGCTTTTCAAAAATAATTTTAAAAATGTTAAAACTATTATTTTTGTGCATGCATTGAAATGTAAAAATCAAAATTAATTTTGTTTTTCTATATATATTTATGTGTTGTATTTTCAGAGATGATCCATCTGAACTTCCCTCTATCTTGGCAGCTAATAATGCTGCACTGGATGCAAAACTTACATTGGTTGGTGATAATATATTTGCAGCTATGAAGTAAGTATTTTAATTTTCATGAAGCCGTTCTAACAAGAATATATCTATTTGTAATATTGCAAATATCTATCGTATTTATGAATCCATTTACAAATTTTATTAGTTTATTGTTCACCAGTTTCAGAAAAATATAATTGTATTAAAAAAACCCAGTTTTGAAAGCTTTACAAAGCAGTTGCTGTAAGCATATATCTATTTGTAAATTGCAAATATCTGTTGTATTTATTTGTCCATTTAAGAATTAGCGTGTTTTTTTCAATTAAAAAAATTTTAAGTATTTTTAATTTAATATTACAGTTGCTCAAACTGTACATTATTTATTTCTTTATGAAATTATATGCCACAAAAGTATCTATATGAAATTTTAAAAAATATATACATATGCGGTGATTTTGCGGATAGGCACAGGAATGTCAAAGCTGGACGATATAATTACATCAGAGTCCGGGCATTGTTGTGGCTGAATGTAAGGTGGCATCCAATGACGACAAAGAAGTTAGCTGTTTTGATTCCACATCTTTATTCAATTCAAATGCCAGATCATTTTTACTTTAAATGAAATTCTCCAAATTACATATCCAATAATGATTTAAATTAAAATAAGGTTAAATTTTGTCTTTTGACGTTGTAAATATTCTAGTAAAGGGAAGAGTAATGGACAGAGCACAGTCTTGTAGCAGCAATAGTAGGAAGCAGTCTGATGAAAAATGGCACAAACTCTGTATTTGTACTAGCTGTTATATAACATGCCAGAATGTTCTTGAAAGTACTGGTCTAGGGGAAGGTCCTAAAATTGCAGAAAGTTAATTATAGGTTGCTTGTTCGCGCAGAGCAAAGCCATTGTATTTTTTTATATTTTACGCATATGTATATAACCTGGGTTTCTTATCCTGTCATTACAAGTATTTTAATTGAGTGCCATTGGTTTAATGGTAGACATGAAGACAAGGAGAAAAATTCTGCTTAAATATATCCCAGTGTGTTTTCAGAAATTGACTCCACTGCTTCAGAGATACATTGCTTTAATTTATCAGGGTTTTGTGGCATAGAAGGCAAATACCCTTTACTTTGATGTAGCCTCACAAAAGAAAGGGAAAAATTTGCAGGATGTTGAATATGATGATCTTGATTCCAAAGCCTTTTTAAGAGAATCTAAAATTGTAATTTTAAACATGGCACTGTTTACACTAAATATAATTTAACGAAGCCTTAACCTATCCAAGAGGCAAACCACAATGAATTATATTTTGATTGTTATTTTTCTTTGTACATTGAACATTTAGACACTAGTTGCATATTTATTGACAGCTATAATTATTTAATTTTGAAAGCTTTTAATTCAAAATTTGGGTTTCAGGTTGTATATAATAAGATGAGTAAACTCAGATTTGGTCTTGACCTGCCTTTTAGTACAAGATAGTCACATTGAAAAAAGTGTCTTATTTGCATATTGACTGAATAAATATTAAACAGAACAAAATTCTTATACCGTGTAGCATTCATATTACCTTTACTGATTTATTAGCCCAAAGCATGTTAGCCCAGAAGGGCTATTAATTTCGTTTTCGCATTTTGCGTTGGTTCACTATAAATGTTGGTTCAGTTTTCAAATTGTTGCCACTAAATATTATGGCCCTGTGTTATATTTAAAGAAATTAAATAATGAAGAATCTGCATAAATCTATATATATTGTGATAAAATAATGATATCTAGAGCCATCAAATTTTGAATAACATAATCTTCCACAGAATGTGGGCATCTGGAAGCCCTAATTTGGAATTTGTTTAATTATTGATTTCATGTTTTGTAACACTTTAATGAGTTTTTGATAACAAACTCAACGATTTCAAAGCGAGCAATGACAACACTGTACGGGAAAAAAAAAAATTTATCTCCAGTGCACGAGACTGTGTATCATAAATTCTGAATATAAGCTCATTTCAAAATTATTTTGTGATATTGCTGTTGAATTGAATTTTATGGTTTAAGTATGAAGAACATGATGTTTAATAAATAAAGGTAACACTCAAAACGTTAAAAAAAAGTCCCTTTGGGTTTAATGTAAAATCTGAAAGCTTTCAGATTTTTTTTTTAAAGTTTTATTAATAATTTTTCTTGCCTTTCTGAAAGCATCAGAGTGGCTTGTTTGAAACTGGAAATATTACATTAGGGAGGCATAAGCTACTATGTTATCTTGTATATGTAGGAGTCATCAGCAGAAGTAAATTCAGGAAAAACGAAGGAACAATAGACAGTGTTTTCAAAATCATAATAATAATTAGATGAATTCCTTCTATGCTTAATGATAATGTGTAGGCATTCTGTCCTGTACCTTCATATTATGAAAATTGGCATTTCCATTCAGATTGAAAATAGCTTCATCATTGAACACTAGTCTTTCAGTGAGTCAGCCACCAGCACCCGAGTGGTAAATACTGGTAGTTCAGTCCGTGGTTCAAATCTTGGGGAACGACTGGTTGCATGGACATTTTTGTGGTTTTCCTCATGTGTAGTGTGTATACAAGCTAGTTTAACTTAACATAACAGTGCTGCTTTTATAAGCTATCCCGTATTATGGGCTGTGATACTTGCGCTTCTTTACCATCTCATCTTGTTGAGTTCATTCAGATTTTCATCAGTTCATTCAAATAAGGTCTTTATTCCATTTACTATCTAATCTGATGTCTCTAATTGCCCTGTTCTTTTTGGGGGTACTGAGGGTCAGTAAAATCAATCTGCTTCATCTACTGAGGAATACAGTTTTATAGAATGCACACATATTGCATTTAGTTCAAAAGTGTTGCTGCATTGTTACAGTAGATTCTGTATGGGCAAATTTCATTGATTACCAATGCAAAAATTGAGGTAAAAACATCAGGGAGGTAAATGTTGCGAAGAAAACGGCATGAAGGGAAAACATCATACTATGAAACATTGTCATAGGAAAAAAAGCAAGAAGAAAACATCATGATAGAAAATAAAGCTGTGCCATCATTTTTCAGCTTTACAACATCATGGTAAAAAAATAAATTCCCTGCAAAACATCAATGATGATATATTGTTTTTAAGTTTAAATGTTTGAAATGTATATTCATTTTGTAATGATATTTGAATGCAGAAAGAAATGTAGACTATTTTTATGTATATTAATTCAGATTTTTTAACTACTTAATAATTTTTTAATTTGAAAATTTAATAAACACTGTTCTAGCTCCTGACAATGAAAAAATACTAGTTTTTATGTCGTAATGCGTCTTTGGCAAATGCAAATAATGCAGCTGAATTTTTCATTTTTTAAACCTCGCATGCAGTTCTTACATATCTTAAGCTAATTAAGTATTTTAATATTCATTTGTAGTTTTTTTTATTTTCAAATGTAGAATAAGCTTTTTAATCAAATTCTGATATTTGGTATTTCTATAATAAAGTAGATATTAAAAAAAGTGTTTAGACGTTTTATATAGTGTTTAGAAGTCTAGAAGGTTTTTAGAAGTTTTATATAAATTTTTTTAGAAGAGGGTAATTTAATTTGAGGGTATATTCTTTTATAATTAAGTTGATTTTAAACTTAGATTATGTATTTTAATTTTAATATGAAAAACTGCTGATAAATTTTTAATTATCTAGTATTATCTAATTGTTAAAATGACTTAAAAGTTTGCATCCTAGAGACAGAAGTGTAAAACATCATTATCAATTAGTAATATAAATTGGATGGTGTAAGGATCATTCTTAATAAATATGTTTTATATTAAAGTATTTTATACATAGTTTATTTAATATCTTAATGCAGAAGTTTTTATAAAAAAAAAGTATATTTTGAGAATTCCTGGATATGTTTCTAAATTAGCATTAGTTAGTGGCTAATGAAACATATAGTCACATATTATGTTTTACAATATATATTAGATCTTATCTTTATTATATATTATCTCTGCTATGTATCTTATCTGTTTTATAATATATATTATTATCTTATCTTTATCTATTATGATTTATATCATGTATTATTTTTTAAAGAAAGGATTACAATTTAATTTAAATAAAATTTTAGAAATATTTGGACTGTGAGATAAAAATTGTTAATTCTCATGATGCAATTTTATTGAGCAGTTTTTGGTATTGAAGAGAACTCATCCGTACTTCTCAGTTTATTTTTTCGATGCTTTAATGTATATGATATGTTGATTTCAGTAGTTTCAGTGATGATGATTTATAAGCTTTGCTCTAAAAACTCAGTTTCAAACTGCACTATTACTGTTTTTCCCCTGAAGTATTTTGCCTTTATTTATTTATTTTTTATTATTTTTTATATGTATTTGCATGAGCATATGTTATGGAAATGTTGTGTAAAGTATTTGGGGAATATTTAAAGTATGTGTATAAATGTTCAGTGTTAACACATTTTATTCAATTGGCATAATTTTCTGACTTGAGCTACTGTTGTGTCTATATTTGTTTAATCAAAAAATCATGAAGCATTATCTGTGTTATAGAACTGAAAAAATGAGCTTTAATACTTAGTGAAGATGTATTTGTAAATTCTTGGTGGATAAAAGAACTTTTTTCCCATCTGAGTGTAATGAGATTTCACAGCATAATAAAAAGTTATCTTACTTAACAAAATTAATTTTGAAATTATTGGAAAGTTTTATTACTGAAGTTAGTAGATCATCTTTGCAATGCATGTATTGTAAAAACTCTTGAAAATCATAGACTAACTATCTTTGATATTTCTTTTCAATAAGATTGTATTAATAAAGGCTTCAATATATATTTTTGAACTGCCATTTCAGAAACAGTATCTTGATTGAGTAATGGGAAGGAAAGATTTGTGAAATTTATTATTGAAGTCATTTGCCACTAATATAATGTACGTTTAAAATGTGCAAAGGTACAGGTAAGTAAAGTTAGAAATGTCAGGATACAGGAACTTCAGCGTTAGTTTTACTGTATAGTCTCGCCACATTAACTATGCAGTCTGCTCCAGTTTTGTTAGAGAACATCCTAGGAGATCAGATCTCCAACCCATCTTTGCCTACTGCCAATATCTTGACTTTTAGTTCGCCATGTATTTTGAATGCTTCTCTTTCAGCACAGACGCTGTATGCTTACAAACACCCATGCCTTTTCTGGGATTCGAACCGACGCCCTTTGGTACTGCAGTCAGCGTCACTAACTATTATACCAGCTGGGCAGCATTTAAAAGGTGTAGGAAGATAAACAGAAAAATCTCAATGAAGTCTTAATTGTCTGTTTTGGTTTTAGTACTTTCCTGCTTCAATTTTATTCTCTAGCAGTGGGGCAGATTGCTTCAGTGGTTCAGTAGTTTGTAATGTTAATGTGTATATTTTAACATGTGTTTTACAAATTTTTTATATTCTTTAATGATATTTATTTTATCTGAATTCTACAGTGCTGAATTAATAAAAGGAATAAAAAAAGTGAAGCCAAAGAAAATGAAAGAGAAATTTTCTAAAATTCAAGAAAATCTTCAAAAGTTTGCCAAAGAGAAAAGATATTCATTGGAAGTGAAGACAGCAAAAACTAAAGCAAGAGATAAAAAAGTTGTAACTAAATCTTTCCATGGTCTAGGTATAGTGGTGCCCTTTAAAAATGATATTGGATATAGACCTCTACCTGACAGCAATGGTAAGTTCTGATAGCACTCATATATATATAATCTTCAAAATATGTGAATGGGGAAAAAAATTATGTGAAATATGTATCATAAATCATCTCAGTGTAACTGAAAACTAGTTTTAGCAAAAATTTGATAGGTATTCATTAATAATGTTCTAAGTCACATTTTATAGAATATTCAGTTTATATTCTTTGTTTTATTTTCAATCTTTGAGAAAATTAAATAATAATAATATGCAGATATATGCTCAGAACTTAAGGAACATCATTATACAAAATTATCAATACATACTACATTGCAATATACATAGCTAAAATATATATAGGAAAAGCCTGACTCTTTTGTAATAGTTTAGTAGTATTTATCTTGTATATTCTTTTAGTAGTTCAGCTTTGATTTGTGTATTTACATATTAGCTTGTCGACTGTAAAACTGTCACCAAACAGCATAATTTAGCACCAGTTATGGATACATATACAATCACAAATAGAGACAGTCACATTTCAAATGTTTCATTATGGCTGTTCTCAAGTTTAACACAAAATAGTCAAAAGATGTATTCAGTATACTCATAATGATGTCTTTATTATTATTATTATTATTTTCCATGAGAAAATACTTCTTAAGTGTACTACTACACTTTCACTTAAGTGACCAAGTACAGAAATCAGTAACCATACTAAGTACTTGAAATCAGTAAATGTGCAACTGCAAGTTCAAACATATTCATTTCATAACACTTAAAAAACTCTGTATAGGCTCCATCTAATATGGGGAAGAGAAATAGGGGTAGTTTCAAAACTTTTTCATCAGCCTTTTTAAGTACAATCTGTTGTGCTTAGATATCATTCTGTTATGTATACTTAGACAATATATATTATGATTTATTTATACTGCATTTACTTGAAATTAATATTCCTATTTTTCATAAATTGTCCTGTATATGTATGTGTGCATGCACACATATACATACATACAGTATAAAATCTGGAATCCGGACTGGTCGGAACTTCGGCGATTCCAGATTTGGGATTTTTCCGGATAATAGATCATCAATTTAAATCTGGTAAGATGGCATGCAGAAATTATACGATTAAAAATATGAAATCGTAATTTATGAAATAAAGAACAATTATGATCTAAAGAGTATCAAAATTTACATTATTGAAAGGAATTTATTAAACATTTCTTTAAATGTAAGTTGTTTAAGATGCTTCCATAAAAATTCAAAAAGTTCCTTTTTCTTTTTTCTTGTGTCGTATACAGTTGACTTTCCAATGCCATACACCTTGCATAATTTTGAGACGTATATGCCTTTATCCATTTTTTGCAGCAATTCCACTTTTTGTGTAATGGACAACAAAACATGGTCTCGCTTTGTAGATCCTTTGGTAACTCCAGAATTGGAAACTCTTTTCGACATAATCAAAAGTTCCAAGCTTAGTTTTTATAAAATTCCCGTAGTAATAACAGTCTGCAAAAAATAATAAGCTGGATCAAATTAGAAGATCATGGAGCAGTGCAGTCTGTTATACATTATTGGCTGTGTATCACAAGATTGGCGAGGAAAGCCAAGTTGTTTCGCTAAATTTTGTCTTGCTCCTATTGTGTACTGAATTAAGCCTGAATTGTATTAGTTTACTTATTTACTATACCTACGTTTATTTCTTGCACATGCTTCAAACTAATCAAAGTCTTGAATAGATAAACTCCCACATATACTTAAAGCTTTATCTAGGGCCGGCGCTCGATACCGCTTGGTGCAGTCTCTATGGGTCCTAAATTCTGCTACAAAGCACTTTCCTAAGTTCTAAATTTTCACCGTGCCTAAACTTTGGATCCCAATGCTTTCCCTAAATCATAAAAACTACTCATCCCTTAATTTTGCCGCTTGGTGCTTCCCCAAATTCCAAAAATTTCATCTTCCATAAATTCTGTCGTCCGGTGCCGACATATTCTGCTGCTGCTTCTGGGTTTATGGTGAATAACATATCAGTTATTCTTAATTAAAATGGCACTAAATGTAATCTTTTGACCTACAAGTTTCATTAACAAAATCTATTTTTAGCATATGAAAAGAAATTTTTGTTGAATTTTTCCTCATTAACATTTCTTAAAGCATTTAAAAATCTATAATCATCGCCAAGCGTAATGTTAGCATAAAAGGTTGCCATACTCTTGTTACTCAATTATTAATATAAAAAAGTTTAGATATCACAGCATGAGTTATTACTGAAGTTGTCATGTATTGATAAACATGTGGTGGTAAAAGCAAAATATAATAAATACTGACTCGCCAGGTCGTCATCAGGGATATAAAATAGGTGAATGTTTCGGTTTGAGATGTATGCCAAGTAGATACTCAGCTACGGAGCCAAATTATTAATCGCACAAATTTATGCTTACATGATTGTTTTTCCATAAGAAGGTATTTTATTTAGTGCCTAAGTGAAATTATGAATGGGAATTTTGAAGTGAAAATCTCCACATGTTTTATTATGGAAGGAAAAATCAAATGCGCATGCGTAAAGCATGCAAAAAAATCGAAGTTCCATGAAAGAAGTGGTTGTTTTTGATGAAATTGAATATGTGCATAGTTCATACACAAGTAATAAAATGATTAAAAAATCAAGGTCATAGTATCTGTTCACGGCTCACAATCACCCAATGAGTGTACAAATTAGTAGTTGGTCGAACCGCCCCTGGTGGCAATGCATGCTTGAATTCATCGAGGCAAGGAGTGATATAGGTTCATAATGTCATCCTGTGACACATTCTGCCAGGCATTCATCAGTTGTCGCTTCAGATCTGCAATATTTTGTGGTGCCTGAATCTGGCGGCCTACCATGCCCCAGACGTGATCGATTGGTGAAAGGTCTGGGGACCTTGCTCACCAGACCAGGAAAGGTAGAGTATCAACTGCACAGAGACAGTCCAAAGATATGCAAGCGGTATGTGGCCTGGCATTATCTTGTTAGAAAATGGCCCCAGGATGGCATACCATGAAGGGTAATGCAACCGACCCCAGGATGGTATCAACATATCGTTGAGCTGTTAAAGATGTACAGAGGATGACTAAAGATGACCTGCTGTCATAAGAAATAGTGTCCCACTCCATCATACCAGGGGTTATGGCTGTATGCCTTTGTAAAACAAAGGCTGATTGGGACCGCTGGCCCCGTCTTCTCCAGACACGAGCACAGTTGTCATCTGCTACAAGAGTGAAGCGGGATTCATCGCTAAACACTATACGATGCCAGTCGAATGGCAGCCATGATGATTGGCTGCAACACCACTCCAGACGACTCCGCTGATGTTGTGTTGTCAAAGGCAAACGTCTTAAAGGTCTCTGTGGCTCTAGTGCGTTGAATAGTCGACAATGATACCATTGGGGTGGTTCAGGCCTTGCAAACAATCATCCTGTCTTGCCTTGCATTTTTGTTTCTTGGCCTTCCAGAGCCTTTATTTTGTCGGCAATTTACTTGTAGCAACCACTGCTGCCAACATCTTTGTACAACAACGTCTGTACGCTGTAGGTGGTGCCAGTTGATCAGTATGACCTCCCAGCTTCATGCAATCCTGCAATGCGACCGCCTTCGAAGTTGTTTAGTTGTCTGTAAGGCCTTCGATATTGTCATAATGACATCTTTCGTTGCTTCTTTATGGAACTACAATGGCAGCAACAAAAAAAACTTAAATTTTCCGCCTCTGTTACTGGTTTTATACCTTGTGAATTGCGCACTAGAAATGCGCACTGTGATCGTAATTCCTTTTCATTTGCCTTGAAACTTTGATCATTTGCATATTCGATAAAGATGTTTTTGCATACCAAATATCATCACGATTACAAAAGTCCTTCTTGGTGCTTCAATTTTTTTTTTTTTTTTTTTTTTTTTTTTTTCCAGAAGAGTGTATATATAGGAGAGATTATCATCTTGGAAAAAGCAGATTAAAGTCTAGTGTTATGCATTGAAGATAATGGTCAGTAAAAGATACAGTATAAAAATATTCAATTAATTATTGCTGATTCCATGAAAAAGGCTGATTTTTCAGTGGGTATTAGCTTTTTTCAATATAATTAACAATTAAGGAAATCTGAATCATGTTTTGTCTTCTCAGTCTAGTTAAGTGAAAATTCAATTTAAGAGAATATCTAAATTAGGTCAAATCATTTCAAGTCTCAAGCAGACTGTGAAAGTAACCCAACACAATTCTGATTCCTGTAAAAAATTCTGTAAACAACTTGAATATTTTGAAATAATAATTGTAATATGTCAAAAATACCTAAAAAATCAAATATATTCGTAAAAAAACGCATTTACAATAAAAAATTTTACAAGGGAAAAAAAATTTAGATTTAAAATTTCATCCAATAAAACATAAAAGCTTAAAAGTTCAAATAATTATTTATTAAATAGTTATATAACTCCTAATTATAAAAATATAGCTGCCATTGCTTGGTATTAGATATTTGTCAGAAAAACTTCTAGAAGAATAGTGGCTTTTTTACTTAAGGGTTGCATCTTTTAAGCTGATATGTTAAAGATGTCTAAAGGGCAGCTGCCCAGGAAAATCTCTTAATTGGTGTATAAAATCGTAGGATTGTCCCCTAGATTTGGCCACCTTACAGTGCCACTTCTTTTGGCTCATTTCTGTTGTGGCATTAAACTCTTTTTCAGTTCTCCACTGTCGAGTGCATCTCTCGTCCACTTCAAATTCTTGAGCTGCTGTTTTATTTCCAATTTGTTCAGCATGGGAAACCAGCAGTATAGCTTCAGTGCCACTTAGGTGCCATTTTAAAAAATTTCCTGCTTCCTTCTTACTTAAAAACTGTCCAACAAGTATTTGCACCAAAACTGGCAGAATGCAAGAAGAATCGATTCATGCTGAAGGAAATACATCAGTTATATATATATATATATATATATATATATATATAAAAAAAAAAAAAAAAAACAGTACATTTGCAATGGAAAAGGCAGTGGAGGGGAGATGATGGGTCCTGGAAGATTCATCAAATGGCAAACAAGAGGGATTATTCAAACTGATGAGAATGCTAATTTGAAAGAGGGAAGTTCCAAGATCCCATTTAGGGGGAATGAGGCGCATAGGTCCATTCAAGGAAAAGAATGTAAACAAAATAAAATTCACAGAAAGCAACTGAGTGGTCTTTTATGTAGGAACAGCAACAAAGTCATTCAAACTATTGTAGCATAAGCACATCTGAGATGGATAAATAATCTAACCAGAGGTCTTTTAAATATTTATTTTTAAACTTAACAAAACTTCTGGATTAAATAAAAAATAAAATATCATTGCGGTACAGCCATAACATACAGAATTTCCGCTTGATGTGGCTCTGAACAGCCATTTGGTGCAACTTAATCTACAGCCCCTCTAAGCATAATTCTCACATAAAAAAAACCTCTGCCTTCCCTTTTACGTTAATTTAGCAAGAGAACCACACAGGAGTTTCTTCTGTTGATGATCATTTAGTGAACATTGGTATTACAGGAAGGAAACTGCACAAGGAGGTGTCCTTTATGCACTTCCTTTCTTAATTATCTGGTGAATAGTTCTCTTAAGAACATGTAGTCATCTAATTTAAAACAGATGTTCCATCAAAACTGAGGATAGTCACATTATGTTAAATGACATTTTAGGAAATACTTTTTAAGTGCATCTAAGGTGTGGTGTGGTGTATTTAATTATGGCAAAGCACACGAGGGCTATCTGCCTAAAGGGAGGGATGCCTTTCGTGGAGGACTTTCTAAGGGAAACTGGCTCGTATACACGTTACACATGGGGAAAACCACGAAAACGCCCATGCAGCCAGCCCGTTCGCGGGATTCGAACCTCCGACCGAACTACCAGTGTTCAGCGTCTTTACCGCTCGGCCGCTGGTGGGCTTAAGTGCATCTAAGAGCCACATTGGTAGAAGTGCCGCACCTGCTTAAAATTTAAATTTTAAACATGTAAATGCTATGGTGTTTCTTCCAGGAATTGCGCTAGTTTGATATGCTGACTAGTTTTGTCATTCCAGAACTTCAGCAGAGGCATTTGCTGGATCACGTAACATTTATTTAGGATGGAGCACCATCGCACATTGATCGGTATTTACAGTGGATGTTGTATCATCACTCTAAAGAAAGGATCATCAAGTCCCTTTTTCCCACTTGCATGTTTGCCTCTCTTCTCAGATCTTATGCCAAGTTACTTTTTCCTACAGGATTATTTGAAGTCTTATCTTGGTTGGGTCCAACCTTAAAGGACAAAATATCATGGGCTGTGCTGAGAATTTCTAGTGGCATGTTACTTTCAGCCATTGAGATTGTTGTCCACGAGACATAATGTGTGGTCCATAAGGTGGATCTCATTGAAAAAACTCTAAGCCCTTACCAAAAAAAAAAAAAAAAAAAAAAAAAAAAAAAAAAAAAAAAAAAAGTGCTTTTATTGAATAAAGTGCTATGTTGCACTGAAATACCATCTCTGTAACCTTTTGGAGCAGTTCATTTGCTTCACTGAAGTGGTGTAGCTCTGAAATTTCTTTTTTGTTATTTATTTTTGTAATTCTGAGCTGTGTAGACTACAGTGGTGCAACATTTTCTCCTATCAGCAACTTTTGGAATTAATTTTTTTTTTTTCACAAAATCTTTTTTTTCCACATCTTCATTAAACTCTTGATACCAAATTTGGTGGCATTTCAATTTGGTAGATCAAGCTGCAGGTGGCACTGAGTAGTGTCAGTTAAAAAAATTAATAAATAAATCTGTATATATCCTTTCTTTATAAAGGTTT
Organism: Stegodyphus dumicola; assembly: GCF_044657685.1. NCBI lineage: Eukaryota > Metazoa > Arthropoda > Arachnida > Araneae > Eresidae > Stegodyphus > Stegodyphus dumicola. The sequence continues at coordinate 112,783,957 of NC_140772.1, read as the reverse complement.
TGATAAAGGAAATTACAAAATCAGAAGGCAACATCATCATGCTATGTAGAATAATTTCCTTTTTAAGTAATAAATAAAACTACAGAGGTAATTAGTAAGCTTCTGATTTCCCAGAAAGAAAATAAGCATTCATCTACATTTTTATTTCTTAAAATTTATCCTAAAATGTGAGAAGAATCTGATTTTAAAATAAATGTGGTATATCATATTCAAATCTATAATATGCATATTACATGGTCAGTTGCTTCCTCAACTATCTACCTTATTAAAAAAACTACGTAATTTCAAAGTGTGTATTCTTATTTAGGTACCATTTCTTAAAAAGAAATAACTTTTTTATTTCATAACTTTTTCAATGTTTATTCTCTGTTAAAAGTGAGTTTAATTTTTATCATTTTCCAACATTAAGGGGGGGGGGGAATATTTCTAGAATTTTATTATTTGTTTCATATAGAAAGGAGGTTTTATAGAATCTTAAAATTAAAGTTGAAATAAACCTCTTTTGGGAGCTAGCGTTTAATTGAGTTGATTCGTCTGATCCCACCACTCATTTTGTTCTTTTTGCTCTGTCCAACCTGGTTAACCTTTCCCGATCACACTGCTCGATCAATTCTTTCTGCTTTTCTGGCCTCATTGCTGGTGTTTTTCATCAAGTTTATTGTTAATGAATAGTGAGTCATAAAAGAGAACTGATTCACTTCAATGAATGAATGGTTCTCATCTGATCACATTAAAGAGGCAGTTTTTGCCTTTTCTGGTATATGTGGCGGGCGAATAACACTGCAGTTATCCAATGTAGGTATATTCCTAGCTATGAACTCTTTGCATGCTCCCACTAGAGGTTAGCTGAAGCAGATTCCTACCAGGAAGTTGAAACAATTTGGGAATGATTGGTGTGAACTCCAGACATTGAGGAAGCTGTGCTACATTATGTACAAGATACTCTAAGTCACACTATAATGCATAATGTTAGGGCTTACCACTAAAGCGTCCAGAGGATTCTAAGAGAAAGCAAAATGTATCCGTTATCATACAACATACCTAGGCAGTTCTGGATATGCTGTACTAAGCTGGATGATATGATATGTTGCACAACAAATTGGATAAACTGCATTATAAACATGCACAGACTGGGTAATTATGCACCTTTGATTCCTTTTGCACAATGGTTTCTGCGGTAGTAGGTTACAGATCTTCTTTTTCCTGCTTCTGTATTGTTTTGTGATATTCACAAGGGAAGGAACTTTCAAAGTGCAACATGAAACCTTCATGTGATAAGAAGTTAACCAGAATACAGCTGTTTTGAGGTAAATGTTCAGGCTGGCATTATGGAAGATTACATCATCAGATTTTGCATGTTGCCTTTTCATCTCATTAGTAACAGTTGCTTGATATTTCTGGAGCATATATTACCAAAATGTTTGAATGACAACTTCCTGCGTCACTGTGACCTTTATTGTGGTTCCGGCACAATGAGGTCATTGTCCATAACATCTGTTACCATTTAAGCATTAGATTTGGTCAACTGTGGCTTGGTACATTGGTTTACTCAGTCATTGGATCTATTATCCCTTGATAAGTTCTTTTGGGGGCATATAAAAACACTGGCATATGATTCTGATATAGAACTGCTTGCACGCATTGCAGTAGCTACTAGGAATGTCTGAGACATCCTTGGAATCTTCAAGAATATTTGGAATTCCATCTGCTGAAGATGTAAGTCTTGCAACAACTCACGAAGAACAGTTTAGTCACCTTCTTTGACCTCAGTTTTTGCAAATATACATTTATTAATAAAATGCGTATTCACTTATATGGTTTCCTTTCATTTCTGGTATTTTCTATGTGCACAATTGCATGCACATGTCATTTCCAACCACTGCTGTATAATTTCAAGTGCTCTATCCCTCTACAAGTCTGCAACCCTAGCATTAGAATATTCTATATATGTCTATTTGAAATTTTGGTAATAAGTTACTTTTTAGCAAAATATGATATAAGAATTATTCATTTAATTTATGTATTTATTCTTTTTTCTTAAAGCAAATTTAAAATCTATGCTGAAGAAAATAGTGGATGCTGAGAGTGATGCAAAACGATTGGAAAGAGAAGAAAGTTTAGATGAACTAATCACAAATGTGCATTTTGCCAATGATGAGTGTGATTATGGCATGGGACTGGAACTAGGCATTGACTTATTTTGCTTTGGTCATCCATATTTCCATTCACACATTTTAAATCTCTTGCCATTAGCTTATGATTTATTGAAACGACCAAAATATAGTGAGATAATCAAAGCTCATCTTGCTAACAGGAGAGAAGGTGGCCAGTTGGATGATCTGGAAGTGTAATTTTTATATTTTCATATGACACTTATGCCTAAAAACTGATGTGTAATTTTGGTTCTGGAATTTGTTTCACAGACTAAAATTAATTTTTTTATGTATTTATTATTCCTTCTGGAGTTCAGCTATGAATTTAAAGCATTTGAAATGTATTTTATGTTTTTCTAATAATTTAATTATTGCTGAGGATTTAAAATTTTTTGTGTATCAGAATTTTAATGGAAAAAAAAACAGTCATTATGAGATGAAAGTTTTAATAATTTGAAATTTTGTTAGCATTTTAAAAAATTACTTTTTATATCCATTTAGTAAAATCTTGAATTGAAACATTCGAAATACATTGAACAGTGTATTTATAGTATCATATGAAAAATATTTTATATTTTATTTTGTATCTTAGTTCTATAATGAAAGAAGAACGTTAAACTAAATAACTTTGAAATACATGAATTTTTTAGTACTATTTTAGTCATTTAATTTATGTGCCATCAGAAAGTAAACAAAGAATTAAGATGTGACATTCTTTTAATATTATTTCCATTTACTCAAATACTTAATTTAGAACATTCTATGTTATTATTGATTTTTATGTAATTATTTTTCAGATGAATTAGTTATTTAATTAACAAATTGTTCAAGTATTATTGCATTATTTTGAAACAATGAGGCAACTTTGAATTTTTAATATGAGTTTTGCTGAATAAAACAGGTGTAAAGAAAAGTTTTGTGGTAACTAAATTTAATATCCAAAATCCACGTAGTATTACAGCTAATATTATGTGAGAATAATATTACAGTGAGTATTCTGTTAGAATAGTATTACAGCTAGTATTCTGTTAAGCTCTGGTTTTAGCTGCTAAAACCAGAACAATACTTGGCTGTTTATCGCAGTGACTAACTGTGTTACTTCATCCTAGGAGTCTGTATTGTCAGTGAAGTAGCTGGTTGTTTTACTGCAAATAGTTTGGCCTGGCTGATATTCTGCTGAATTCTGATTCCAGCTTATCAGAGGAATAATGTATAATACAGGGCATTAGAATAAGCCGTTTGCAGCTTTTGCCTCTGATCTGAAATTGATATAGACACTTCGAATGCCCAATTTCTTGAATGTAATAAAAAAATTTTTAAAAAACCATCTCGCACAGATGACACTCATTCACCTTATTTTGTAAATAAATCTATCTAGAGCATGCATGCATATTTATACTAATGATCTTGATAAAACATCACAAAACAATCATTAAGTGGTTATTTTCAGTGTAAGTTATACTGATTTTCCTAGCATACTTTCAAACCAATGTGTAACTAAAAATCAGTTTTTGTAGCATACGAAAGTAATTGCACAATCCTAATACGTCTAAAATTATATAATGTTTATAACTTAACTTCAGTTTTTCACTTTTGCAGATACGAGGGTTGGAACTTTAATAGTGGCAACGCAGCTGAAAAAACGCTACGCAACAAAACCAAAGAATCTAAGCCCTTGTGACTATGACTTAATTCCTAAGATGAAGGAACCACTTCATGGCACTCGCTTCCAAACTGTTCCTAAGTTTCTTGCGGCAGTAGACCGGTCGATTCAAACTATCAGCAAAATAGGCGCTGCTACAGGTATTCTGCGACTTCCACATCGTTGGAAACAGGTTGTACACAGTGCTGGCGACTATATTGAAGGACTGTAAAACATGGTGACATGAATCACTTTTGTATTCCTTGTAAATAAATAGTTGCCACTATTAAAGTTCCAACCCTCCTATATCTAAAGTATTGTGTTTAGAACATCACTGGTATATTATGACGTTATTTATGATCTGAAAGCTTTAGAAACAAAATGGAATAAAAATAAAAAGAGTAACTGGTTTTCAGAAATTTCTAATGCCTGCAATTACTTTTGTTTTGGTTGGTTTGTTTGATTATGGTAAAGTACTCAAGGACTATCTGCCAATGGGTAACCGTGCCCTCATGGAGGACTTTCTAAGCGTGCCCTCATGGACTGGCTCGAATCGTTGTTCTACATGGTGGAAACCATGCAAACGCACATGCAGCCAGCCTGTTTGCCTGAAATCAAACCCAGATTGAACTACCAGTGTTCAGTGACTTTACTGCTGGACACTTTAGTTTTTATTTAATCTTCCAAGTAAATATGTCTTAAACTAAAGCAAATCAAGCTTCAGTAAAAAGTAAAAAATTTCATTTCGAGAAAAAGGAAATATCTTTAAGATTTCAAATTTAAAAATAAATATTTTGAAATTTTTTGGTAAAAATTGACTTTTTTGAATTCTCTGTTTCCAGAAATGTCAATCTTATGAATTAAGTTCTTAATCTGCATTAATAAAAACAAGTTTGTTTCTGTGAAAGATCCCTGAATTCCTCCCATCTCAGTGATCTTGTAATGTAAAATTAAAATAGCAGGCTAATAAGTTCAGAATACTTATTTCATAATTTGTTTTGACAGTTCAAAGGTTTATGAAGATTATGTTTTTAAGATTTATTATTATTCACATACATTTTATCAGAACTTTTAATTCACTGAATACAGACATTTTTAAGGAAATTTATTCTGTTTCCTTTAAAATCTATGCAACTTCTTCAGAATACAGAGTGTATATTGAAGTAAAAATTGCTACAATTCTCAAAAAACCTGCCTACATTTAATTAAAAGTATTCTACTAATAAGGTTAATGTGTTTTGAGTAATCCTAACCAAAAAAAAAAAAAAAAAGAGCAAGTAGTTACTTAAAAGACTAAAAAAATCAATGCAAGCATAATAGAAATTAATAATGTTAAGTTAATAATGTAGTTAAACTTTATATTAAAAAATCACCCAGTAAGTAATCCTGCTATCTTTTGCATATAGATAAACTCTGATAATTTAAAATCTAAATGTCTTTAGTAGAGTCAGTCCAAGGGTGAGGCAAGTGAGCCGCTTGCCTCAGGTGAACAACTAGAAAAGGCGTTAAATAAAATTATGAAGAATTAGAAATTCGTTTGAAAATTGAATTATGATTTATAACATTCAATTTTGGAAACATATCCAAAAACCACCATTTTAAAATATCACATTTGAGATAGGAAACTTTATTTCCGATAGATATTTTAATCTCAGCTGAAATATAAATATAAAAAATAAATGAGTTCGCTTTCGATTTCCAGTTTCCAACTTATGAAAAATTAATGTTATTCTGTTATTGAAAAATTAATGTTCATGTACAAGTAAATTAAAAGATGTTATTCGGTATAGGTAAATTAAAAGAAGCTATATATAACTTAGAACTTAAATGTCCGAATTATATTAGTGCTGCAGAAATTTCAATAGAGCTATCTAATTTAAAAACCATGCTATTCCAAAAAATTCTATATGTCAAAGCAAGTGCAAGGTTAGCTATTTCAAAGCTAACTCACGGATAAAGTTTACTTTAACTGATCCGAATTTTAAAGTTGCATTAAAATTATTTTAAAGCTGCATTAAAAATAGCATTGCAAATAGCTGTTGCTTGTTGTGAAAGAAGCTTCAACAAACCTAAAGTAATAAAAAACTATGTAATATCTTCAGTTGGATATAAAAAATTTGAAAGGTGTGTTCTGTCTATAGGACATAAATTATACAATCAAGTATATTTATAAAAAATTTTCAGTATTAGAAATGCTTGAAAATCAGTGTAACATTTTTTATTAATTATGTTTCTATTTACTGTATCTTAATGATCCTTTTAGCTTTTCAGTATCCCTGTATCCCTTTAGCTTTTCAGTACCAGATTTTGAAAAAATTTTTAATATTTGCATAATTTTCCCTTTCCTTAGTGCATTCAGAGAATGAGCTTCCTTAAATTTTAAAAGGGATTTGGTCATGTAGTGATTGTCTTCATGTTATAAACAAAGCTTCCCAAACTACTTGTCATGATGAACCTTTCTTTTCTAACTGTTGAATTTTATGCCAGCCTAATGCAAGAATGGATCCATCATAGCAAAGCAAATATGAACTGACAATTCAGTGTACGATTTTGCTGAGTCAGCTGGACATTCATCTTCTCTAATTATTTTTGGATAACTAGAGGCCCAAAGAGATGACAATAAAGACCAGTGTGGTTCAATTTATAGAGAAGTAGAACTGAAGATATCTTATTAGATGTTGTATTGTTAATATTGCTATATATTCTTATTACAATATAGGTTTTCTTTTAAAGAAATAATATTGGGATAGTTTACTGTAGAATATACATGGCTGCTGTTCATTATGTTCTATTACTGTAACTGCATCCTTCAGAATTTAAATTACTCTCATAAGTTTCCATTCTCGGTTTTTGAACAATAAAATTAGTAAAGAGAGAAGAGAAATATAGTATATGATTTCAATATTATTAATAAAAAATTCATTAAAACTTTCTTTTTTTTTTATTTTAGAAGCTTTTTTAATTTTAGATAATTTTACCTATAATTTTTTTTATTTTGTATACCTACAATTAAACATTATTATATCACCTACTTTTTAGTTGTTGTTATCTTTATTGAATATAAAAATATACATAAATATTGTGAATCCCCTCTTGGATATCTTAGAGGTTCAGCAAGTTTGATGCCAAAACCATCGCTACCATGGCAATATCTCACCAATTTAGTGAGATAGTCATTTACCTCAATGTTAAATTGACTTTCTCCCATAATCTTATTTTTCCAACACAGCTCCATCTCTTTAAATGTTTCATGTTGCATTATACAAAAGATACTACAATTCTGCATATAATTTCACTAATATTATGTTCTCTTATACAAAATTCATAACAATATAATTAAATAAGTTAATGTTTAATTGGTAACTTGCACGTACAGTAACCTCTCTTTAAGTGAACTCGCTGAAGGCAAACACTTGGTTAACATGAATAAAGTTTTGGTCCCATCAGTGAAGCACATGACCTCATAGAAAATAATGAGAATTTCAGTTAGCACGAATTACAAACTGTTTTCTAGAGTGTTGCATCATTAGGCTTTCATTTAACATGATCTTTAAAAAATTTTCAACTTAGCCAATGTAAAAGGCCCACTTTCTGCCCCCCTATGCAACAACTGGTCTTCAATCATTGGACCAAGACATTATTGCCTTTATGAAGAGGTCTTATTGCGAGTGACTTGTGAGAGCTGTGGTTTGCACTGCTGAAAAGGAGATGGAATTGTCTACTTTGACTGTGCTTGATGCGATAAAAGTTATCGTCACACTCTGGAAATGCATATAGAACCATTTTAGCAGAGCCTGAGTCATAAAGACGCCAATCCCATTGATCAGTTAGGTGACGACAACAATATTACTTCACCTAATAAATGAAATATTCAGCAAAAGATGTTGCAAGCACTGGTATTAGTTTTGAGGAATTTTGCGAGTGCAGATGATGATGTTGCCATGTGTGCTGCAGTAGAATCTGATGTACAAGTTGTTTTGTCTGAGGTGGAAGAAATGTCATCAGAAGAAAGTAAGGAGGACAATATCATTCCCCCCACCCGTCAGTGTTGCACACCTTGGACACTTGGATGTTTTGCTGCAACTATGGGAAAAGGTAAAACTTACCTTTTTTCTTCTTCATGGTGGATCGCTGAAACAAGAATTCAGATAAAAGAACTCATTAATCCAGTCTAAAATAGGGACTTCCTTGATATAACAAAATTCCTTTAGATTAAAAAAAAAAAAAAAAAGTTTTTATTAGTATTTATAAAGGATTTAAATAATAGAAGGAGATTAATTACAAATATGGTAAGCAGTGCTCATTTCTGCTTCCATTCATTATTGACTTTACTGTCTCTCTAGTTTATTTCAGTGTTAAGTTCACATCAGTTTATAAGGGATGAAAACTACTGAAAGGCTGGCTTAGCAGTGACAGCAACATTCAAATTGACCATTAGTACATTTGACCATGGAGTTGCCAGGAATTTTGGTTCCCATCTGTGACAGCGCAATATGCAGGAATTTTTTCGCCAAGAAAAAAAAAAAAAAAAAAAACTGCAAATACAGTTGTTCACATTACAGTACAGTAATTAATGTAGTACTGTAGTGTTTTCTAGGACAACATACATAATATATTATAATATTTATATAATAACACACTGTAAATGGTTAATGTATAGGGAAAACGATTCTGAAAATAAAATCTTATTACCAGGTAACACGAACTCTTGATCGGTCCCTTTAGATTTGTGCTAATGAGGGTTAACTGTAGTTAATCATTGCTAATGTTAAATATAATAATAATAAAATTTGCTGTATGCTGCATTATACATTTACAGCGACTTGTGAGAATTGTACTTCCGACCACCCTGTTGGCATAGTGGTAGGATAGCTAGCTGCCATAGCTTTAAGCCTGAATTCAAAATCGGGAAAAGACATGGATGTACATGACAGCATGGTGCACATAAAGAACTGTCGAGCCAAAAGTCCTTTTGAGTAGCTTGCTGGTTAGAGAAGAGGGCTGGAAGACCTTTGGACTCATTTTTCAGGGGATACTCCTTCAAAATTGTGATGGAATCAGGAAAAGTAGTACTGTCATCTTTAAAGGGCTCAAGGTTTAAGACGACGACAGGCATAACCTTTAATTATTGGCCATTGTAAAATTCATGGTCTTGATTCATCAGATGAGTGAAATTATGTCACGACAAATCTACTTCCTTATGTTTATCCTATTATTTTGTAAAATTCATGGTCTTGATTCATCAGATGAGTGAAATTATGTCACAACAAATCTACTTCCTTATGTTTATCCTATCACAGAAAATGTACTTCCTTATTTCCCCCCTCTTTGTGTGTATCATAAATAAGAAAACAATTGATTCTGATGTTTTAGCTCAATATTCAATACGACAATGTTGAAATGCTGTGTAATAGCATAAACGGTTTCAAGGAATGGAAATGTAATAAAAATAATGTTTTCCATCATGGCATTGAATAAACAATGAAGCATCGGGCTGAATTACACATGCATTTTGTGCTCAAAGACTAAACTGCCCTATGAAAATCATTTCATGTATTATATTTCCCCACATATTCACACTTTCTGTTTTATAACTTATAAATCATGTATTTTTTATTAAGTGATAAACTGCAGAAACTGAATTAATGGATAAAGATACACCGTGTCCAAAAAAATCCTCATGCAGCCTTAATTTTTGCCACCACTGGTCATAGACATTTCCATTTATGAAAATGTTTTTAAGTAATACAAATGTTTTAGCATTTGGTATTTTTCAATTCAGAAAATTGATTTTGTAAAAATTCATTTAAGAAATCTAACTTTTTGTATGGTCTTTTAGTCCTTATAGTCAGAAAAGGGTTGTTTTTATTTTAGAAAATTAAACCAATTATTTGACTCCTTTATTATAAAAATTGATCTAGATAATTAATTTTACAATTTAGGATATTTAGATCTGTTCTGAGATAAATAACTTCATATGTTTCATTGAACCAAAAATAAAGACTTATATAGATATCATAAAAAAAAATAATTCAACATAAATAATATTACTGACAGCAAATTATAGCAACTAAGCACTTAACCACAACGTAACTAGATACATGACTGGGCACTCTACAAATTCAAAATTACAAGACTAAATATATCCTAATTTATATATGCATAGCTCACTCAATCCACTGTCAGTATTGGTTAATATCACAGACTGGGAGATGAGCTACACATGCTTTACATATAACTTTAAAATATGAAATTATACTATAAACATAGAAAATAATGAGTGTGCAATTATGTCCATAACAACATCCTTTAAATATTCAAAAACTAAATTAAACAATACAGTCAAAAGTCATTAATCCGGACTCATCGGGACTTCGGCGATTCCGGATTACCGATTTTTCCGGATTATAGATCATCAGTTTAAATTTCGTAAGATGGCATGCAGAAATTCTAAATTTAAAAATATAAAACCGTAATTTATGAAATAAAGAACAATTATGATCTAAAGGGTATCAAAATTTACAAAAAAAAAAAAAAAAAAAAAAGCTTAATATTTATTTACTTTATTAAACATTTCTTTCAATGTAAGTTGTTTAAGTTGCTTCGTTTTATGTGATAATATTTTCTCTTTAATTCTACAAACAGACATAATTTCTTGTTCAGTTACAAAGTTCCGCTGTTCAAGTCCCGTTAATTGCTGTGCCGAGAATACCGACTAACTTGTCAATCGAAATTTTTTCGTTTTCACTAACCTCTCTGTCACATTCTTCATGTCTTTATCCATTTTTTGCAGCAATTCCACTTTTTGTTTGATGGATATCGAAACATACTTTCGTTTTGTAGATCCTTTAAAAGTTCCAGCATCGGAAATTCTATTTGACATAATCGAAAGTTCAAGTTTACTTTTATAAAATTGCTCTTACAGTCTGCAAAAAATAATAAGCGCGATCCAATTCGAAGATTAAGGAACAACGCAATCATTAACATTAACTGAAATAGATAATTAGATAATTTTAGCTTATACCGTCCGTTATACATTAAACGCGCAGGCGAAAACGTATTCTGCACTTGCGCACACGCATACGCGCAGTAGTCAAGGTCTTACGCGCACGCGTAAAACGCATGTGCCAACGCGGCGCATGCGCAGAAAGTTTTTAGCTTTGAGGTCCGGATTATTGGTGTCCGAATTAACGACTTTTGACTGTACAAAAGTATATGTTCATCCCGTTTACACTTGATAATTAACATGTCAGCAATTTGTATACGTGAACAGGTAAACTCACTTTTGCTATTATGGGCTTTTACACACAAATAAATTAAAGTTTAATATCTATGTGTTTTAACTTACCTGAATCATTTTTTTAAGTATGCATCGGTTATTCTCAAACACTGCAATACTCTTAATATTAATGATATCACTAACTACTGATTTCAACCATAATAAATCTTGAACACCTTTTGCTAAGGTTTTTTGCATATTAGCTTCCTTTGAGGATAAAGCTACATAAAGTTGTTTTCTACACCATAGTAAAAGCTAATCATTTAAAATGAAAACATAGTCAGAAATTGATTTTCTGTTATTAGGGTTGCCCCCCCCCAATAATAGATTAGGCATCTATGTACAAAGATCTGCATGCATGATGACAAATTCTATAGATTCCAGTCTGCAGCCTTTCAGATAGCGAAGAATTCGCATAATAGCACATCATGTGGATTCAATAGGATTTTCTTGCAATTGGGCTTAAACAATTCACTGTATATAAAATGTCTAATCATATAAGCTAGATATAATAAGGAACCAACTAGTTCCTCAATAAGGTTTTTCACGTGTAGAACCTTTTTTTTTTTTTTTTTTTTTTTTTTTTTTATCAGTTGGCGTAAATTTAGGTTCCATCGGAATAGATTACTCTTTGCAGTCCAACATGTTGAACTTTTTCAGTAACTGCAAAATGTAGGGATTCTTGATCTAAAAATAATTTATTTTGCGTGAGCTCTATTCCCATTCCTAGAAATTCAGAAACTTGTCCAAATTTTGAAACCTTAAATTCTTTAGTTAACGATTCAATAATTAAATCAAATTCACATAAACAGCAATAATTACCATTGAGCCGCTCTTTTGGCGAATAAAAATAGAAGGCTTACTTTCCGATTACTTGAAGCATAATTTTACTATGAAGAGAAATTTTTTACCGCTGTTGAGATGATTGTTTTCCATATAAACTCTATACTTTCTATTACTGTAGTCATCATAACCTTTTAAATTATAATTTTCCAAGAACCCAAACATTGTTGTCTTTCACACTATGCATTTCTTAATCCATGGCCTTCTTTCATCTATCAAGTGTTTATCTTCCGGTAACAGCGATGTGTTTTCCTAGGACAATTAGGAATCATGGCTCTGTATACTTCTGGCTCATGATATCTAATTAGCAGCATTCTTTTTGTTGATGGTCTGTCATGTTCCATTTTCTCGCTACATGGCATATCCACATCTCATATCTTTGGAATGCTTTTCTTTGTATCATCCATGTCACAATCTTCATTTTCAGAAAAGTTTAGATTCTGAGAAACAAACTTCTATCATCTTTCTTCATTAAACTTGACATTTCTGGATACCACAATGTGTGTGTCATTGGATCCATCAAACTATATACAATGAATAGTATTTTTTTGACTTGGTCAAATTATAGAGTATTTCGATGATCAACGTATGATGATTTTCTTCGATTATCAACGTATAGGTATCACGACCAAATATGCGAATATTTTTCAAATCAGGGTCTTTTAACGTGTTTTAAGCTGTAGGATGCATAGTTCTCAAAAGAGCTATCAGGAGTTCTATTATAAAGGTAAGCCGAGGTTAACACGACATCTCCCCAATGATAGAATGGAAGTTTTGATTCAAAAATCAGTGTCCTACCTTTTCCCAGCAGGGTTCGGTTAGCTCGTTCCGCAATACTGTTTAATGGTGATGTATGTGTAAGAGCTACATCAATTATAACTCCAAGTTTAGAAGCAAATTCTACTAGTTCTTTGCTTAAATATTCTTTGGCATTGTCGCATATAATTTTCCTTACCGAAGGATTCGACATCAGGAAAGCTTTCGCTTCGTCTGCCACATCACTTTTTCTTTTCAGCAGCCGAATTTTAGTAAAATGTGACAAACTATCAATAATGGTCACGAAGTAATTTTTTAACTAGCTTCTGCAGTAGCTGGCGTACCTGGACTGTATACATCTGCATGTATGATAATTATTGGTTTTGTCTCTCTGCGCTTTGTCCTCTTTTCCAAAGGCGTATCACTCTGACATAAGTACAAACTTAGCAAAACAGTTTCGAGTTCGAAAGTCTGAGTTTCTTGAGTACAAAACTGGAACAATAACCCAGTCTATGATGCCACAAATTACTATCACTCTCTTTTTAACGGTACTTCATAATAACCACAAAACCACTGATATATCCATAATTAAGCACAAAACTAGTGATATATTCACCATGATTGTCACGATAGCCAAAACGTATGTTATTTCTTTTGTTAACAATAAACACTTTTTGATCCTTAAAACTCACACTGAAGCGTGCGGCTTCAATATTTCGCACCAAATCTAGTATAAAAAGCACATTTTTTAGAGTTATTTGAATGACACCGGATGTTTTTCCAGAAATTTGGTTTACGCCTTGCACATTTAAAGTAGATGAACGCGAAGTTCATTTCACATTCCCTGACTTGGGAGTGAATGAAGGAAATCATTCTTTACTTAAATACATATGAGAAATTGCTCTGAAGTGAATAATAAAACTTGAACTTCAGTAAGTTAATCACCTGAAGTAAATGGCTGGCAAAACTAATGATTCTTCTTATTGATTTCAATCAATAAAAACGCTTTACATGTCCAGATTTTCCACATTGAAAATACATAATTTTCTTCTTATAGTACATTTCTGCAGTATGTTCTTTCTTTTTACGCTGAAAGCAGTTAAAATCTGTAAGCCGATCACAGACCTGGAGGTGAGCTATACATTCTTTACATATAACTTTTAAACGTGAAATTACATTATTAGTAATAAGGGGGCGGCCAAAGGATGCCGCCACGACGTAATAGAACAACAGATGACGCAACCGAGGGCTTTGATGTGCCGCTGTCGCCATTTGGGATCACGTGACAATCGGAAGTGACGTAGGTGTATTGAATGACGTAGACGTCATGCATAATTTCGTTTTCATTGTGTGGCAACGACCCTGTTTTTTAACGTTTTTATTTTTCTGTGGCAACATTTTTTTTTTTTTTTTTTTTTTTTTTTGTGCTCTTGAACCATATGTTTGGAATCCATTTCTTGTTTCGGCATGTTGTCTTACAAAATAGCGTCTGCCGTATCACACATTTAATGCCTTCGCTTAGGTGTATGGATACATTTCTGTGGACCAATCAGATTCTTTGAAATATGACCTCATCGCCTCTTAGCCAATCACCATTTAGATGACATAAAGAGTTACTGCCCGATATAAGGCTATCCCGAGAAACGTTCCGCATTTCTTTCCTTGCTTTCAGTCAATGTATGTACCTGCTTTCTCTTCGACCACCGTCTATCATTAAGATTTTTGATTCTTCGCTGCTTTGAATGGGTCAGCCACAAAACAGCGCACCAGAGGTAAGTAACGTTTTGAAAATATACTGCTTTTAGAATTTTAATCTTTAAAAATTGTTGAATTTGCAATGTGTGCTTGATTTGCCTTTACTTTTTCAGATGAAAAACCTATTTGAGAACGAACATATGCCCTCGAATGATAAAGTGTTGAGCCATGGAGACCTTGTTCGCACCCAAGATATTCCAAGAGAATCAGACTCTTGGGAATTTGTGCCAAAAGATAATCAGAAGAAACAACGCATTTCGAGAAAAAAGTACGTATTTACGAAAAGTTTATATTGGGTGTGACCCTATTTTTTATTGTATTATATACAAGCTGATTTTTTTTTTTTTTCCAAAAGGACCTTTTTACTGAAGACGCTATTTCAGAGTAGTTCACTCACATGGGAAACAATGTTTTTGTGGGACCCAGCATTTACAAGGGAAAAGTGATTGTGCACATGCGAGAGTATGCCAAGTATGATAAAGCTTACTATCTGACAAGACGAGGAGGGAATTTTGAACCATGGTGTTTGAATGTTCTCGCAACCAACATGACAGTAGACGAACAAGACCTACTGACACTCAATCTGAAGTTGCCCAAGAACTTTGTGGTCACGTATAGGGATTCCCACTTCACTCTGAAACAATTTTCTGCTCAAGGAGATGAAAAAAAGTAGCCTCAGCATTACAACTACGCAGTGGGAAAAACTGATGGCCAACTTTAGCCGTATGAGCGACATTGTCACCAACCTCGTTTATCAAAACATGAACTTTTGTGAAGCCTACGAAAGCATATCCTGTTAAGGAGGAAAATATGCCCCAATCCTTTGACATTTCTATAGGATGAGCACGCATCCAAACCATTGTAAAGACGTCGCTTGAAGAACTTCTTAACCAACATGAACTAAAATACCCCTAGCTCATAGACTGTGAATAACTTGTTCATAAAACTTAAACTGTGAATGCCATTGCTCTGAGATTCACTGCTGTTGACATTCCCAGACAATTTTGCGGAAAGATTTTGGGTGAAGAACCCCATTTAATGTTACTGAAACCTGCTCACTACATTACCAAGGACTTTTTAAAATCTGTGTGTTTAAACCATGTACTCGACGAAGTAAGAAATACATTTTGTACTACGAATGGCGTCTTAGGTATTGAATACTATGAATATTTGTAAAATAATTATGATGTTTAATAAAATGTTATTTTATTTTACAACGGTCTCATGACTGTATCCAGATCCAGACCTTATTTAAAGGAATTAATCTGTAATTAAAACATAATTTTTTAAAAATACCTATTTAGTACAAACCTATTGATTTTTATAGAGTATAAATATTGTTGTTCTTAAACATATATATCATTACTTGTTCAACCTTTGAGATGTAAAGCAGCATTCATTTTCTCTCTTGTACATGTGTTATACCTATTTCTAAAATCTTTATATTGACTGTTGGAAAATTTGGTATTATTTTCCTACTCTAGTAAAATATAATATAAATGAATATCAGTGTACGCTTAGATCATAACTGTTGCAATGAACGCAGCTCTGTCTCAGACCTATCGGGATCTACAGGTCCCCGCAAGTTTCGGGGCTGTCGCTGCTTTGCATATTGCTTTAAAAGGTCGCGTAAGAATAAAAGACGTCCAGAAATGGTTGCAAACCAAGGATTCTTATACTTTGCACAAGCCTTTGAGGCACAAGTTTCTCAGGAACAGAGTCATCGTAGGAGGCTTAAGCAATTTCAATCTGATTTACTGGATATGCAATCCCTGTACTCTTTTAATGATGGGTACAAATATTTGTTGACCTGTATAGATATCCTTTCCAAAGACGTTTGGGCTATTCCTCTCAAAGGCAAAACATCTGCGTCCATCAAATCCGCTTTCGAAAAGATATTTTCGGAACGTACACCCGAATCATTACAAACAGATTCAGGGGAAGAGTTTATCAATAGACAAGCTCAAAATGTTTTGAAAAAGAGCAACGTTCACTTTTTCATGACACATAATGCAACCAAAGCTTCTGTCATAGAACGATTTAATCGAACTCTAAAAACAAAAATGTGGAAATACTTTACCGAAATGAATACACGAAAGTACATTGATGTTATAGATAGATTGATATCCAGTTATAACCATACATGGCATGACAGAACCTGTATCCGTTACGTTACAAAATCAAGAAAAAATCTGGGAAACGTTGTACGGTCAGCAACCTGTACAAAACCCTGTTTCTTCAGATTTAAAGATTGGAGATACGATACACATTAGCCGAGAAAAATGCTCTTTGAGAAAGGATACGAACAAAACTGGACAAGAGAAATTTTTACAATCTATAAAATTATTCGACGGATTCTTGTTGTCTACAAACTGAAAGATCTAGCAGGAGAAGTTATACAAGGAACTTTTTACAAACAAGAACTTCAAAAGGTTTTGGTCTCTGGTTATTATCCCGTTGAAAAAGTTTTAAAAAAGAGGACACTTCGCGGGAAAGTGGAATATTTTGTGAAATTTCAGGGGTACCCCGAAAGATTCAATGCTTGGGTGGATGATGTTAGAAGGATATAAAAGACCCGTACATTCTGCTTACCTGTCATTTGAACGAAACATGTCTTTCGTTCACCACTCAAATATCATAATTTACCACTCAACATCCTACTCCGATTGATTTAAATAATCAGTGGCAGTTATCTCTTGTGAACTTTATTTACCCTCACACATGGTATAACGTCCGAAAAGACAATAATTTATTTGGATTTGATTTGGGTGATGGAAAACTGGAAGGTCGAAGAGTGCATCCAGGATGTTATGAAACGATACCAGATTTATTAAAAGCCATGAAAATACCTTCCCATAAAAATAAGATTGAATTCAGTTAGCATCCTGTCACGAAAAAAGAGACCGTTAAGACAGACGAAAACTGCAGTCATTCTTCACGAAGGATTAGCTGAGCTTCTAGGGTTCGAGCCGGGTGTTTACAAAGGACTAGAGCGAAGTCCTTTTGTAGCCGATCCAAAAGTATCTTTTCCTGTCATGTAAGTATATTGCGATCTCGTAGAGCCTCAACTTGTGGAGATGTACAAGCTCCGTTGTTAAAAATTGTCACTGTAGAAAGAAATGACGGAGACATCATAACCGCTCATTATCCCAGGCCTATTTACTTGCCAGTTATCCGTCAGCATTTTCAGACTACACATATTGACATAAGACTTCATTCCGGAGACTTAATACCATTTGAAAGAGGCAAAGTATTAAAGTGTGTTGCATTTTCGTCTGAGACAAATTCTATGAAAGAAGCATTCATCTGCAAATTGATTTCATTTGGATTGTGTATGCAAGATTAAAAGCATCAAACATGCGGGTACCTTATACGTGTTGCACGAAAAAATTTGAAGATTATTATATAGCTCAAACTGGAAATAGATTACCTTACTATCAAGGAACCATTTTACAGAAAGGTTATGGTATTGGTGGATTTTTTGTAAAGCTGTTTCGCAGTGCTGTGCCTTTTTTGATAATTGGAGCCAAAACAGTTGGAAAAGAAGCTTTGCGGACTGAGCACAAATTGCAAACGACGTATTATCAGGAGAAAATTTTAAAATCTCCCTCAAAGCCAGATCTAAAGAAGCTGGCAAAATATGAGCGAGGAAAGCAGTTCAGAAAGCAGACGAGATGATTGGTCATGAAAGGTTTAAAAGGAAGCCAAAACTTCCAAACACTTCATTTCGTCTACAGCCAGGAAGGTGCAACGACGTGATAGTTTTGACTCGTAATGGCTTTTTTATTAAAAGATTCTCCAGAATGCGCAAAATTCGAATTGGATTTATTTTCGCTACCTCCCACACACACAGTTATCGAAAAAGGTCAGTGGGTTGAATTTCATCCATTAGCCAATGTATCGGAAGGAAGTCCTGTCGAGTTCAATGTTTCTGGAAGCGGAGACGACTACCTAGACTTATCACAGACACAACTCTACGTCAAAGTGAAAATTTTAAAAAATGATGGCTGAAAGTAAAGTGGGACCTGCCAATCTCTTTTTACATTCTATGTTTTCTCAAGTGGATATTAGCTTAAATAAAAGACTCGTTTCCACCAGTAATAAGACGTATCCTTACAGAGCCATGATAGAAAAATTACTGAACCATGGTTTGGATACAAAAACGTCTCAACTGTCATCAGAATTGTTTTTCAAAGATACAGCAGGACGTATGAATGTTTTTGATACTCAAGACACTCAGCCGAATGAAGGATTCAATCAACGAGCAGAATTGTTTAAACTGAGTGCCTCGGTCGATATGATTGGCCGATTGCACTTGGATATGTTTCATCAGGAAAGACTTTTGCTGAATATGGTGGATATGAAAATTAAACTCATACGTAGCAAACCAGAATTTTGTTTATTGGGTGAAGGTGAATTTAAAGTTTTACTCGAACAAGCTTTTTTGTTAATAAGAAAAGTGAGAGTCAAGTGAGAGGTGTTGTGCTAGGACATGCCAAAAGCCTAGAAAAATCGACAGCCAAATATCCCAAAATATCACATTAATAGAGTGCTCTGCAAAGCCTATTCTATTTCAACGGGGAATATGAGTTTTATTCATAACAATATTTTCATAGGTCAAATGCCTAATCGTATTGTAGTGGCATGTGTCGATAATGATGCCTTTAACATAAACTATAAAAAGTCTCCTTTTGAATTCAAGAATTATAATATGAATTTTATCGGCATTTATGTGGACGGTCAACCAGTACCTCATAATCCTTTTCAGCCTAATTTTGACAAAAATCATTTCATACGAGCTTACCAGAATTTATTTATGAATGCAGACGACAAAGGACTTTACCTTTCAAGATCAGAATTTTCAAAAGGATATTCCTTATTTCGCTTTGACCTGTCACCTGACCTTTGTGATGGCTCTTATTTAAATCTGTTTCGACACAGCAACTTAAGATTAGAAATAAAATTTGGGACTCGCTTACAATAAACTGTTTCGTTATTAGTGTATGCTGAATTTGAAAATTTGATAGAAATCAATTAAGCTCGAAATATTCTGTATGACTTTGGAAACTGATGAATTCATCACAGATTCATTAAATCTTATCTCGAGATCCTATTTCTTTGAGATATTATGCGGGTGTTTTTCCTTGTGACAAAATACCTTCGATTCAAAGTTTTCCCCGGGCACTGGTGCTCAATACTTATAAACATGATGAAAAAGGAACGCATTGGCTAGCTGTCTACATTGCAAACAAACAGACTGGAATTTTTTTACTCTTATGGATTCCCGCCTGATAAAAGATATCACATCCTTTGTCAAGAAATATCGTCATGTTTGCTAGAACAAGATATCGCTTCAGAGTTTAACTTCTAATGTATGTGGACATTATTGTATTTATTGTATGATTAAACGATGTCAAGGACTCTGTACGGAACTCATTGTATCACCCTTAGCTGGAAAGAATTATGATTTCCAAATATTTCAATTTGTCAAAAAAAGATATGGTGTAAACGTGATTTTTAAAAAATGAAGTTGTTGTAATTTGGAGAAAAAAAAAATGTCTCTTGTATTTCTTTGTACTCTTTCTAAATATATTTAAACAAAATTCATAATTTCTCCTTGTTGGCAATACACTTAAAGGTTGTTTAAAGATTTTCCGTAAAGTATAAAAACCAATGTTTTCTTAACATGCTGTCATTTCAGAAGATGAAACTGCCCAAGTTAGTAGATCCTTTTACTTGTCTTCTGAGCGGACCTAACGGTTCGGATGAAACGGTTTTTGTGAAGAAATTGATGGATCATAAAATGTTCCATCCCATGCTGGCTAATATTATTTATTGTTACGGAAGTTATCAACCTCTTTTTAATTCCATGAAAAATGTAAATTTTGAAGAAGGATTACCATCTAATCTGCAGACTCACAAAAATGCTTTAATAATTAAAGCATTTTTGTGATTGATGTCTGAATAGACGATTTGATGTCTGAATATTCTATAAGAACTTTCTAGTTCTTTGTAGACGATTTGATGTCTGAATTAGCAAGTGATACTCGCTTAAGCAAACTTTCTGAGTCATCAGAAACCTTTCAGTCATTTTTATAACGCAAAATCTTTTTCACCAAGGCAAGGAGATGAGAAATATTCATTTAAA
This sequence comes from Stegodyphus dumicola, assembly GCF_044657685.1. NCBI lineage: Eukaryota > Metazoa > Arthropoda > Arachnida > Araneae > Eresidae > Stegodyphus > Stegodyphus dumicola. The sequence goes on along the minus strand of NC_140772.1, from coordinate 112,763,381 downwards.
TTACCATTATCTTGTCTTATACAAAAATCCTAGAGATAAAAGTCAAGTTATGCATTTAGCTAGACAAATGTTCCCCGGAAAATTAAAGGCCTTTCAAAAAATTTTTCAGGATGCTACTTCAACTCCTTTTAGATACTTGTTGATTGATTTACGACCTGAAACAAGTGAAACCCTTCGCCTCCGCAGAGGCATCATTCCTGGGGATAAATACACTGCTCGACATTTAAAATGCAACACCAAGACGGAGTGGTCAGAAATTTATGCAAATTTTAGAGTAGACGCACGTCACTGGGTTATGTGAATGATGTGAAATGCGCAGCTCTCCGACGCACATGAAGTAAAATATCAGGGAAGGAACGTGCAGAATGAGCAATATTCGTGTCGTTATTTCTGCCAGACGAATTATCGAAGAAAGTTGGTTTTTTCCAGGAGGATACGTGTAATAGGAGAGAATGCCAGGCCGCCGTCAACGAAGGCACTTCCAGCAGGTAGACGATTTTACGAGGGGTATGGTGACCGGACTGAGAAGGGCGGGTTGGTCCTTACGTCAAATTGCAGCTGATACCCACATGGATGCAAGCATGGTGAATCGGCTATAGCGAACATGGGTGGAACAAGGAAATGTGGGAAGAAGGAGGTGTGCAGGTGCAGTCAGAGTGACGTCAGCACACGTGGATCGACGTTTCGATAGAGCAACATTGTTATTTTGAATATTATTCCACCACGCTGCGTGAAACATGGTGCTGGTTTTTTTAGATGGAACTTCGCCGTCAAGCGGCATTCAAAGTAATAGTGGTCTGGACTGCTCACTTTCCCACAATCGCAGATGTCTGTGTTGGATAGACCAAACCTATGCAGATAGGCTTTGTATGGTCCATGTCCTGTTAGGAAATGTGACATGCTGCCAGTTTTGCTCTGCAGATCCATGCTTACACTTGGGAGCATTGCATGTGTACGTCGATCCGTTGTAGCATCATTCCAGCGGGTTTGCCACTGTCTTATAAGAAGTTTGCATGTGGAATGCTTTAGCAGCGAGGTTGGAAGTGTTGTTGGTCACTCAAGTAAGGATGCACTATTGGCAGCTTCTTTAGCCACAACGTCTGCACTTTCATTTCCTAGTATTCCTACGTGCGCTGGCACCCAACAGAGTACAGGACGAAAAGGGACGAAAGGGATACTAAGGAGAGTTCTCTGTATTTTGTTAACCAGAGGGCTTTTGCTGTGCATGCTTGAAAGTGCTTGGAGGCTTGAGGCGGAGTCCGTATAAATATGAACTTGATTAAGGCCATTCTTACGACTGTGGATGATTGCTGCGTGTAAGGCTATGAGTTCTACCTGAAACACTGAATTACTTTCGTTCAGTCTTCGCTTCCAGGAGAAGATAATGCTGCCTTTATCCAATTCGCAGAATCCACATCCTGTGTCAGCCTTTGTCTTAGATCCATCAGTATACAATGCATGATCATTTTGCGCCGGAGAATCTGAGTTTATATGGATGGTGTCCATTAGGTCAAATTGTGCTGGATGACAAAGATAACGAGATTTGTATTTTTCATAGTCTGTGTGGATTATGCTCTGTCCCCACAGTGATATGTTTTTATTAAACCTTGTAGCTTTTATCACTGCGGCTTCCCTCTCGACTACAAGATCAAGAGGGGGAAGACCCGTAATGACTTGTAGAGCAGATGTTGGAGAAGTCCGATAGGCCCGAGAGATGAGCAGAAGTTGACTTCTTTATATGGAAAGCAAAGTTTTTCTCATAGTAGAAGTGAGGTTCTGGCCTCAGATAGAGGCTCCGTACAAAATAATGTGTTCTGAAATGGTTTTGTACCAAGATTTCGGGAGATTTGCCGGTATGCCCCATTTCATACCTGCAGTACGTTTCATACTGTTAGTGAGATTGCCAGTGCGCTGCCTGAGAATTTTAAGATGAGGAGTCCATGAAAGCTTATTATCAAAGGGCAGACCTAGGTATGTCATTTCTGAGACTGTTTTTAATGAATGTCCCTGTAGTTTTAGATAGGTTCTTCTCCTAAGGGGATGACGGCGTCCTATTATCATGGCTTGCGTTTTTTCTGCACTTATTTCAAGTTTATGTTCCTTGGCCCATTGAGCAAAGATATCTAGACAATCCTGCGATCTTTGTTGAATATCGCTGCGGCCCGCTACAACAATGAGGAAATCATCAGCGTATGCCAGAATCTTGACTTGGTGAAGGTTGCTGAAACGCTGGAATGCAGTGTTTGCTACTAAGTTCCACAGGGTGGGACCTAAGCACGAACCCTGAGGACAGCCACGAGTAATTTTTTTGGTGATGATGTCATTATTCATCGTGATCTGTACTTCTCTGTTGTCCAGGTAACTTCTAATGAGATCTAGTATCACACCAGGGCAGGAAAGAGAGGACAATCTGCTGATAATGTCTGGCCACCAGATGGTGTCGAATGCTGCCTGGATACCAGTGGAAATAATGAGGGAGTGCATGTCTGCGCTCTTATTATTTGACAGCGTTGTCATTAGATCACCCAATGCATTTTCAGTTGACGTTCCGGCCCGAAAACCATACTGGTTAGGATGCAAAGCATTAGTGTTTGCAAGGTGGAGGTTAAGCCTCATAAGGATGATACGTTCTAGCACTTTTCCAAGGGCTGGTAATAAAGAGATGGGCCGGTATGATCTTGGTATAGCTGGATCCTTCCCTTTTTTTGCAGAAGAGGGCTACTTCTGCCACTTTCATTCTTTGCGGAAAAGGACGTTGCCTCCAACGTGCATTGAAGAGGGAGTGTAGTAAGGAAGGAAAATGCTGGTAGATGATTTTGATAATCATATTATCTAACCCATCTGAGCCAGGGGCTTTCTTAGGAGCTAAGTATTTTATTATGTGGTTAAGCTCATATGTTGTGGGAAGTGTCCCTTTTCTTTGCTTTGTTGATCATCTACGTTTGTTGAAGAGCTGCCTTGCATGCCTTTGTGCTGCCGAACTATCTTCGTTGTTATCTGTGTGAAATATGCAGTCCATAATTCGTCTCGCCACGTCTGAACCTGACTTAGCAGAAGGTAGGAGTGAGGCTGTCAGCTTTGTTGGTCGAAATACACTCATGTCCATAAATTAAGGATAATGCAAAATCAGGCAAAGGAAAAGTTAGAAGCAAAACAAATTTGACTTATTTGCAAAGCTTATTCATTAAACAAAAGGTAAAGAGGAAAAAAGATGCTATATGTTTGATATTATTAAAAAAATTAGCGATTTTTTCTCCCTGGAGCAAATTACAAAAAACACCTATTTACAAAAAACTAATATTACATGGTTGGTATGAATGTTAATACATTGTATGTCTGCCAGACGATGCAATACAGTCCGTACAACGCCTAGGCATGCTGAGTATCAAATTATCGATCTGATCTTGGGGGATATTACACCACTCAAAAAGCAATGCTCTCTGAAGTTCCGGTAGACATGTAGGAGGAGGTTGACGGGCTGCAACTCGTCGGCCAAGTATGTCCCACACGTGCTCTACTGGATTCAAGTCCGGTGAGAATGCTGGCCAGTCCATACGGGGATATCCTCCGATTGAAGGCATTCGCTTACGATGTTTGCACGGTGAGGACAGGCGTCGTCATTCATAAACACAAATTATGCGCCCATGGCGCCCCGAAACAAACGTACTTGTTGTTCCAGAGTGGCGTCCCGATAGATTTGGCTTGTCATGGTTCCAATTTGAACATGCAGGTCAGTTCTGGAACCCAGAATAATTCCACCCCAAACGAGCACTCCTACACCACCGTAATGAAAGTCCGGCAAGAATCAGACTGCAAGCTAAACCTGGACGCGTCGGAAAACATCACACAAGCCCACTGTTGCGGTGTCCACAATGCATGCTCTCTACTCCAGGCTAACCGCAGGCGACAGTGAGTTGCAGTAAGTGGAACGCATCTGACAGGTCTACGAGCATATAGACCAATCTTTCCTAAGCGTCTGTACACGGTCTACCTCGAAATTGTCATACCAGTGGCTGAAGAGAGCTGACGAGACAAGTCTGAGACTGTGCTCTACCTGTTTCTTTTGGCAGTAACTTCCAAATACCGATCCTCATTCGGAGTTGTAACTCTGGGACGACCTGTGCTGTAACGTCTACTCACATTACTGTCATCTTGGAATCGTTGCCAAAGCCTGGAGATGACACTCTGGGCAATTCCAAGTTCGTCTGATACTTCCAGTTGGGTACTCCCACATTCCAGATAGCCGATAATTCTACCACGTAAAAAATCATCCAAATGCTTCCTTTGTGTAATAACTATTCGGTTATTGCACTGAAATGCTTATAAAGCGCCTGCGAACAATTTTCTTCTTTGCCTGTATTCCTTATATATCACTCTCTTACACTCTCGTCATTGTGACGTACCATCGGTGTCATCTGGTTACTTCCGGAAATTTGCATATGATTCTTGAAGATGTGTGTAGTGATTTTACAGGTGATATATTTATTTTAGAGTTCGATTTCTGCGTGACTCCGAATTATCCTTAATTTATGGACATGAGTGTACTTTGTCGCAGGCTATTTTCTGCACTACACCATAAGTTTTCGTTGCTGTGGAACAGTAGTGCATCCAAGAAGAAAGTTTTGCTGCCGTAATGTTGCGCTTGTATTGCGCCCTGGCCTTGCGAAATTCCAGCATGCGTTGACTTCTAAGTGGTTGCTCTGTTGTTGCTTGTGCTCTTCTGCGCAAAGCCTGGATTTTACTACGTTCTGCATTTAGTGTAGGAGTCTACCAAGAAAGGCTTTTGATTGCAAATATGGCCTTTATGCAAAATGTATTATCGCAAGCTTTTATTAAGTGTTGCACAAGTTAATAAAATATTTCCTACTGGAAAAATTCGTTAGTCAAATGATCTGGAACAGATTAATGACATATACCGAGGTATGTCTGTACTGCATCTCATAAGCATATCATACAAAATTGCTGTTATTGAGAATTATAATTATTACTACTGTTAATTCACTCACATTATTAAATATTAAAAAGTAACCCAGAATGGAATCCTGTGGAATCTTATTTCTATATCAAGAATGGAAAAGGTCTGATCAACTGCTATGTGCAATGATTTTTTTGGCATGGTTGGTAGATCAGGTAATTTACACAGATTAGCTTTAGTCTTGATCATTATTCTGTATTCTGAATTTCCAAGCCTTTAGATGGCAGCTGTAGTAAATTAATTTTTTATTGAAGACTTAAGCGATAATTTTAATTAGTTTGTTTAGACGCATGTAGAGCTGGATTAGCCATTAAACAAAATAAGCACGTGCTTAGGAAAAGGGGCATCACAAAAAGATAATTAAGCACTCGAAAAAGGGGGCAACGCAAAAAGATACTTTGTGCTGGCACTCAAAAAAGGAGCCATCACATAAATTACTCATTGCCGATTTTACCATGGAATATATAGATTTCAGAAAATCGGTTACAGACTTTCAAGAGATATAGAGTACACTTAGATGATAGATTACACAGCAATTGCATAGTCGGAAACGCTCTCCTGCCGCGGTAGTCACGGCACAAAACACAAAAAAGGAAGGACACGAACAGCGTGAGAATGATGTTAATTTATGATTAGTGCAGCGGAAATCAAGAAATAAGAAGCAAAACAGATGACCGTCATTAAAAAAAGGTGTTCGAAATTACGACCCGGACTGTGATGCAGGAACTGTGCGTCATGCATCTTCGATGCGATCTTTTATGTGCCGGAGATGTGAGGCCTGCATCACGGTTCGGGGGTCATAATAATTAAAAAAAAAAAAAAAAAAAAGTGTCATTATTTTCTGTGTAAAAGTAGGACAAATTGACAACTTATTTTAAATTATTAATATTGCACTCAATATTAAATTAATAAAAAAACTGCACTGAAATTTGAAGCATTGATGATGGTAAAATTTTGTTGATTTATCATTACAGAAACATTTGTATGCGAAGCTTCACGAAAATTCAGGAGAAAGAGTCTAAAATTAATTTCACTCGAACGAAAAAAGAAACCGAGCTAAATAAAAGTGTATAAAATTGAAAAATTTCTTACTAATTAAGCTCAAAATGTTTCTGTTTATTTAGCAAGTATTTTTCTAGTTTTAAAAGGGTATATATATATATATATATATATATATATATATATATATATATATATAGTTTTGTAATAAAACTGAATGTAATTTGATGCTCTGAATTCTTTCATAATATATTTTTAAAAAGAATAGCTTTATTAATAATAAATATTAATAAATATTTATTAAAGGGATTAAAAAATAATCCCTTTAAAAAGGAATAAAGGGATTAAAAATTTTAAGAATCAATTAGCCACTTAAATAAGAGTGTTAATAATAAATTAATTATTTAGTAGCAATATAATGAGTAAATAGATGTTACGATTCAAATTTTAACAACAGATTCGCCATAATAAAAACATTTTAGAAAACTATTTCATCGAACTGGCTAATTCCACCATTGCTTTACGCGTTTTGAAATATAAACTATTTGGTAATTCCTGCTGTACAAAATTAAATGTAAAAACTTGCGAGTTTATTTGTAGGTTCAGACTTTTAAATCACTGATTTAATAATTTCCTGTATGCGATTATTATTGTTTTAAATTTGATCATTAACTATATTTTTTATTGTCAAAAAAAAGATTTAGTATTTTACAATGCATTAAAAATTTAAAATCAAACTGAACAAAAAGAAAGTATTTGCAAATACATTATGAATTGTATTAATCCAAAATACATTTACTTCATTACTTAGAAAAACCTGAAATGTGAGATGAAGCAAATAATCAACGCATTCTCTGATGTACATTAGTACAGAAGTTGTGTGTTTCCCTCCTTAATTTATTGCTTTCTTTAATGTTAAAAATTATTATTATTAGTAGTAGTTGTATCTTCAATTTTTGCGCCAAACCTTGTAATTTATTTTTTCACCCTTTCTTTTGGAAAAGCGAAATAATGTACGAAAAAATAACACGATGTTGGGTAAATTATACCAGTGTCTACGGGCTTCATAATTTCATGCAGAATTTTCACTTTTCTTTTATATTGGATCGGAAATCATAAAATAATTTATCTTTTCATCCATGTCGCATGTATTAATAACCGCCTTATTTGCTGAAAATAGTTGCAATACCGTTTAATCTGATGTTGATCTTAATCTGAGAACACCGGATTAAAGATTTTCAATTTGGGTTCTATTACGTACATATCCATTATACCTGACTGCGGCTTTTCGAGGATAATATCTCATCCGGTATCTGCTCTCCAAATTCTCCCACCAAGAGCGGATTAATGAGCATCGGATACAATATTAATCAATTTGCCGACTTCGCTATACAACGCTTTCACGTTATACGTGTGTGTGTATGTGTGAGCCCTCTTTCCATCACGTGCAGCACGTGGCACCAGCGCCCCGTCAGGAAAGCACACGTGAGAATCTCTCTTGTCGCGCGGACTACACTTCCGATGAGCCCCTTTTTCTATTCCCCTCGGAATTAGGTGCCCCTCTCTTGTTAACGTGGGTAATGTATGTTCTTTCGGGCAATTTATTGCCAAAAGAGTTTGTGTGAAGTGGTGTATACAAGTGTCGTGTGCTAAGTGGGTTCAGTGGGATATCCATATCGAAATCCCCAAACAGGCATTTCGATAGGATGAGTTTGTGTATTCTGGGTGTGAGATGATTTCCCACGAAGAATATTTGCCAATATTTAAGTAATGTCTGGATGAATGGCACTAAAAATAAGCACCCTGAAAGATTATATAGAGAAATACTGTACATACTAGTCACCGGCACGGCCAGCCGCCTAGAATAATTATCATAAAAAAAAAAAAAAAAAAAAAAAAAAAAAAAAAAAAGAAAGAAAAGAAAAGAAAAGAAAACATATATAATGATTTTAACGAGTCCAGCTAGAAATTATTAACACTAAATTAGAAATGCGTTTATTGCTTTTAAATCGCTTAATTTGTTAATGAATAATAATCAGATTAAATTTGGAAGAAAAACTAAATATTTTGACACTTTTCAAATGTGAATACACTAACATTACACAAATTACCTGCCGAATGAATTGTCATCCGTCTTCTTTATCTTTCAGTTTCAGAGCACTCAGTAATTAAAGCAGTATAAAAAACTAAATGATACAGAAACTGAAAATATTAAATAAAATTATTCTTTTACTTCTTGCAGCTAAGCAGACAACTATTAAACAATTATTTGCAAGTCAAAACTTAAATTTAAATCTCAGCAACTTGGATGTGTTAACCTCATGATTAGTAATATAATTTACAAACCAAAACAAATAAACAACTCGTAGCAACAGTACTAAAGATAAACATCAATAGAATAATTACCACATCATCAGCCTAAAGTTGCCAACCCACTCTTTTAAATTCTTGCTTCTTATTTAACATTCATAAAAACTTTTCAGCCCCCCCCCCCATACTTAAGAGCCTTTTAGTTGTAGTTAAATATCCCAATTCTAATCTGTCTTTATTTTTTAAAAGAAATTATTTAATCGTTGTTTTCACTACTTTTTTCCCCAATAGGCGCTGCTAATGGCATTGTTTCTTTCCTCAGTTGGAATTTGTCTGTTGGTGCTGCGTGGGAATATGCTTCCCCTTCGTCATTTTCTCTCCTGCAGCTGAAGAAGAAAGTTCTATTCTACTTTCAAAACAAGTTATTCAAGTTTATGCAATTTACGCTGATTCTTGCTGCTTTAGCATCTTGAGCGTTTAAACTCACTTTATTTAGACATTCCGGGGCTGTAGATAAAACATTAGAAGTGAAGAAAAAATGTAACATAAAAAATAAATAAATAAACCTTAAAATTATAGAGATTATAGATGGATTAGTAATCATTGAGATAAGGCAGAGTATAGCAAATTTTGAACAGCAACCATTTTCTGCAAAAAAAACCTGAGTCGAAAAAAATTTTTAAATATAAAGAAATAAAATACGAATGTCTTTGCAGTAAATGAAGGAACCTTGGGATGGTTATAGTATGAACTGACAAAGTTAAATGACAAATTTTTAAATGTATGACAAATTTTTAACTATAAAGAAATAAAATACGAATGTCTTTGCAGTAAGAAAGAAACACGCAGATGTAAACTTTAAAGTTAGGCATATATATATATATATATATATAATTAAAAACTCAAAATGAAATAGAAAATGCCCCTTAAATATTTGAAGGCTAAACCTATTATCACCGTGAAACAAGTTAAATTAGTAAAACACAAATTAAAGAAAAATACCAAATTTTAAACAAAAATTGCATTTCATATAATATATATATAATCTAAAAGCTTTCAAATTTAATTTTATGGCCAAAGAAACTTTTTTTTTTTTTTTTAAATTTTGTGTGTTATCTTTATTTATTAAATATCGCATATCTTTAGAATTTCCGATAGACAGTCTCGCGCGCTGGTGATAAAAATGTTTTTTTTCATGTGTTGCCACTGCTCGCTTTGAAATCGTTGAGTTTGTTAATAAAAAATTCGTTAATGTGTTACGAAATGTGAAACAGATAATAAAACAAATTCAAAATTTCGGCCTTCCAGGTGCCCATGTTCGGGTGGAGGGTTACGTTATTCAAAATTTGATGGCTTTGGGTACCGTTGTTTTTTTTTTACAATGTGAGAAACATGCCTACATTCATGCACATTCTCCTTTATTTAATTTCTTTTAAAATAATGTAGGGCGATAAGATTTGGTGGCAACAATATGGAAGGTGATTCAGCCTTTTATTGTGATTCAACGCAAAATCTCGTTTCGAGACTAATTGTCCTTCTGACCTAACGTTCATTTGGGCTAAAAAATAAAATTTAAATAAAACATTATCAGTTTCAACGGCGTTTAGACGAAGGACACCCCTTTTCATGAGCTAAACATTTTCGCAGATAAGAGGAGAAACCCTGTTAAGTTTTGCTTAAAATACACGCTAAGTTCACCGCCCCTGCTTAATTTTAAATGGTCTGCTTCTTTCCCATAGTGCTTGCGTATGAATTTAATACTTGATTTACGGGTTATTTCTTAATACAGAGGCTATAGTCATCTCATTCCATAACGGTCTTAACTCTTTGTCGCACAGTGTAATTACTACCTTGTTGTTTTTTATTATTTAAACTTTGTATTGAATCAGAGTTACAACGAAGAAGGAGTCCTATCAGAAAATACCGTGTTATCATCCCATCATACATCAAGGATCATAGCTCTCCTCTGCTTGCAGTAGCAAATGGGTTTGACTGCTTCTTCACTCTCTTTCTCTCTTCGCCCTTCTAGAACATATCCTTCAACAACTCTAATCTTCAGAGATTTTTAAATATTGTGATTGCCTGAAATTTTAGTTGCGAATGTGTGCTTTAATAATACATATTTACTATTTTACGGTTGGAAACAACTAGAGTTACGAATACCTTAGAATTTAGAAAATAGATAAGTAATTTGTTGTAATAAAACACCCAAGTTATATTCTTTAAGATAGATATTATTATGAAGGCTTTCTTAGGGTAACTGCATTCTTTTCGTGTTAGGACGCTTTCATAATGGTGCCTCGTCGTAAAGAGGCGGCATCTTTTTACAAGTTGGCCATTGTTCGGGTGTCAGAAATTTATTTAAAGTCGGAATGCAACTGAATTATTACTCAAAATATTAATTTATTCACCTTGCATTTTATAAATTATTTCATCTAGTTTTTTACCTTGTATTATCGTTAATTTACTCTTATCATTTATTTATTATTATTTTAATATTAACTATATATCTTCTAATGTATGATTTTATTACTTTCTGTTTTATAAATAATTTTATTTTCTTACTCTTCTTCCACAACTCAATAGCATTCCGACACTTTTTATTTTAGAAACTAAGCCTTGGCCTGAATAAGTTACGACTGTAAAATTACAATGCATGATTTTGCGCGTTGACTTGGGAATTAATTAGCCAAGATGAATAAGTTGGTCCCAGAGTTTGCTGCGCTTCAACAGTTTTAAAGTCTAAGCAAGTTTGTGCCGGATCGCTCACTTAGCCGTTCCCACGTACAGGGAGACCCCTAAAAAGCCACAACTTTCAGACCTTTTACCGCGAACCACTGAGGACGTTTAGCCTAGGTCACGTGTTAGAGAGCGGGAACAATTCTGATTCTGGGTACTACGTCTCCAGGGAGTACTCCTCGTATGGGAAACGTGGAATTTCTCATGGACTTCTCAGTGGCTGGCAGAAAAGAAGGGGAGATGTTGTTCAATGGAAAAGTGGAGTAATCAAAAAATTATGTATGTTGCATCCTCACCAAAAGTGAAATTGTTACGTTTAATAATCGTAACACTTTTGACAAATTGGCGATGTGCTAACGTATCGATATAAATCGAAATCCTTAAGAGAAAAATTAAACAGACTACGCACCAAAATAAGAAATAAAAAAATAATAATTTCATTTATTGTTTTGAACTATTATTAGTCCAAAGAGGCTTAGTCCCTGAAGGACTATTGTTTTCGTTTTGCGTTGAATCACTATAAATGTCCGTTTCACTTTTCAAACTGTTGCCATCAAATGTTAGAGTCCTGCGTTATGTTTGAAGAAATTAAATAATGAAAAATCTACATAAATGTATGTATGTGATGAAACAGCGGTGCATAGAGCCATCGAATTTTGAATGACGTAATCCTCCTACGAACATGGGCATGTGGAAGACCAAATTTGAAATTTGGAATTTGTTTTATTATCGATTTCATATTTTGTAAAACTGTAACTATGGCTTAAGTGCAAAGAACATGATATTTAATAAATAAAGGTAACACACAAAACGTCTGAACCCTTATGGTTCCTAGCGTCTTTCCTCTAACATGGGTAAAATGCTCTTTCCAGTTGAATTTTGAGTTTATGATAAGTCCAAGATAGGACGCATTATTTATGATTGGCACTTCCGTGTCGAAAAGTTTAAGTCTTGCTGTAATAGGGGTCTTAGATACTTCTTCCTAATAATTACAAGTTGCGATTTTCCCATATTTATGCTGATTCTCCATTTGCTGCTCCAGGATTCAATCTGGGGCATGATTCTTTGAAATTTTGTAACAGCCAAATTTGGGCATGCAGACTTCACCGCAAGAGCGGTGTCGTCTGCGTAACATCCAAGGAAGAAATTATAGTCCAAGTTCACTTTCGGCAGGTCTGCAACATAAAATAGATAGAAAACGGGCCCAAGGATACTACCTGGGGGAATCGGCTCTAATTCTCTTGTTTTCAGAGGTATCATTCTCAATCGAGACGTAAAATTTTCTTCTATTCGGAAATGACTGGATAAGCTTGATAAATGCAGGAGAGAAACCAAAACTAATGAGCTTGTAAATAAGCCCCTCATGCCAGACGCGGTCGAAGGCTTTCGCCGCGTCCAGCATGAGTAAGGTAACTTTTTGATAGGTATGCAGAGAACCTCCAATATATTCAGTAAGCCTCACGAGTTATTTTGTAGTAGACAGTGAGTTGCGGAATCCGAACTATTCTGTAGGTAGTTTGTCTAAGTAAGGTTCCATACCCTTAAGAATGACGCTCTCACAAATTTTGCCGAGTTCCGGTAAAAGACTGATAGGTCTATACCCTTTCGGTTTGGTAGTATCTTTGCCTGGTTTGGGCAAGACGATCATGTTTGCGCTTTTCCATACACTTGGAAATTAATTCACTGTGATGCAGGCATTAGGGATTCCTGTGTATCTGGTGATGATGCTGGGATGTAGAAATTTGATCGCTACATTCGTAATCTTATCATAACCCGGTGCCTTTCTATTTTTTAATCTGTTAATAATGTTCAGGTTCTCATGAGGATTTGTGAGCTCATTATCGGTAGCGTTACTGTTAACCTGTAGCCAGTTCTTAACGCTGTAACGAGTGTCATAAACGAGTTCCATGTCACATGGATCATCTTGTGGTTTGAATTGATCAACGAAGTGGTCCGCTAAAACGTTGGTCTTTTCTTAATTTGTTAAAGCGGTCTTATTGTTCGCATGAATGGGCTTTGAGATCGAAGATTTATTTTTAAGTCTTTTAACGAAAGACCAAAAGGAGCTATTTGGTTCATTATAACTCATAATTTTCTCATCCCATATTTCTTTCCTGAATTCTCTGATCTGCTGGGTGATGGTCATATTAATTTTATTCATGTTGGCCTAAGTGTTTGGATCTTAAGATCTATGCCAATTTTTCCTTAATTTATTTATTTCTCTCATTAACTTCCTTATATGTGGGGCAGTTTGTCCGTACCGTGATTTGCAGAGATTGACTTAGTGGCCTTATCATGTGCTGTATTAATTGCCTGGGTAAGCTGGTAAACAGCAAAATCGATGTCCTGTGTAGTCTCAAGACTGCAACTAGTGGGAGGATGGCTGGAGAGATAATTGCTGAACATTTTTCAGTCCGTGATATTACGCCGCTCAGTGTTTAAGACCTTCGTGGTGCCTAAAGTGGCAGTTACAGGAACAGGGTCTGAATTTAAGTCGTGAACTACTTCAATGTCGAAAGGAATTGGAGTGGTGGTGATGATGAAATTTAAGATGTCTCCTCTGTCCGGCTGATCAGACAGGTAAGTGTATTCTTTTGGTGCATAGACGGATAATTACAAATAAATTCGAACAATTTCTCACCATTTGGGTTGGATTTACTATAGAACCACTCTGCATTTTTGGTGTTAAAATCACCCGCCAATATCATAAGCCTGTCAAGTTTTAAAATATCCTTTAATAAGTTATCCTCTAACGGGTACCAAGGAGGATTGTATAATGAAGTAAAATAAACAACTCGATAATATAGTAAGAGAACGGAAACAGTGACGAGCTCTTGCCCGTTGCTTCGGTAGTTATTAATGAAACAAGACTGGAGGGTGTTCTTAACATAAATAGCTACTCCCCCACCCCTATGACTTAAACGGTCACATCTGTAACTCCTAAAATTTGGTATTTTAAAATTCATGTTCGGCGTAGCATGCGTTTCAGTGAGCATGACAATATCGATGTGGTGTGAGACTAAAAAGTCAGAAAGTTCGTAAAGTTTACCTAGAACGCTTCTAGCGTTCCACGTCGTAAATTTGATGGGAGCTCTGAGAGGGGATCTACTCCCCATTATTATCATTATTAGAAATTAAATTTTCCTGATTTGGTTTTGTGATCTGTCTGACCTGTTGGGTGATATGAAAGCCAGCGCTCTTGATTACGGAAACTAGTTTCACCAGATCTCCAAAGACGTTTTTGGCATTATTTATCTTGTCAGAGTAGGCCCCCGAAGACAGGATTGTGCATAAGACTTATTTTCTATGACTCTGCTGCTGAAGACCTTCTCTTTTTCCACTTTCTTCTTGGGGAATTTCTCACACCTCCCTCTAAAACTGGCGGTGTGAGATAGTCGCAGTTCGCGCAGCATAAGGGAACATCAGTTTTGCTTTTATCCTGACAGTTTTTAGACTCATCATTTTGTTCACAGCGAACACATCTGGGGGCGTATTTACACCCTGTCTGGGTGTGGCGAAAAATCCTGACATCTGAAGCATTGGAGCGGACGTTGATGCCCCTTGTATTCTTGTATCCCGACTCTCATATCACACAGGTATCTTTCATGGTAAACCCTCTTTGAGTTTTCCATTCTAGGTAGGGAAACAATGAAAAGTGGGAGTTTCGTTACCTCCCCATTTCTACTTGGGGACATTTGCTTGATATCTTCTACTTTGAAATTTAAACTTTCCAAATCAACCCTAATATCATCAATCTTGGTATGCTCTGTAAGTCCCTTGATTACTACCTTCATATGTCTTTCCTCTGGTAAAATATACGAATGATCAAAATCGCAATAACAACCTTGTATTTAGCGTACATACTCGTATATTAAAACAATCGATTTCGAGGGCAGTTAAAGGTCCCTCCTCATCAGGAGAACGAAATTACTAGAAAGGGGAAAAAAGAAGAAAAATAAAGCATCGGCAAAGGAGTCTCAGAAACACGTGGTCGTTATCACTTGGTCGTTACCGGATTTTGAATCAGAGTTACACTGGCCGCCTACTTTTACTGAGCCAGGCTATCTGATCAAGCATATAACTCATAGACTAAAACGCAAAAATGCGTTGCCGATGCTTTATTTTTCTTCTTTCTAGTAATTTCGTTCTCTTCATAAGGAGACCTTTAGCTGCCCTCGAAATCGATTGAGTATTTTAATATATGCACACTAAATACAAGGTTGTTATTGCGATTTTGATTGTCATATTAGCGTGTTTCTCTTCTGTTCTATACGAATTATGTTCAATTCCTAAATCATTTAGTATTTTGACAATCGCTTTATAATGCTTCGGAGTTTCTGCATGAATCTTAGTAGCACCTGGAATTTTTTGGCCGAAAAATTTAAGTTTATTTTGAATGAAATGCTTCCTAATAGCTTCCCATTGCACTTTACTTTCTTTAAGTGTGACTGGTGGGATCTTAGATTTTTGTGCATTCTCTATGATGGCCTCATTAATATTGATATTTGTTTCATTACTATCATTTTCCTGGTTCTTTTTGTCCATATCATGATTATCGATATGCGTGCTATCAATCTGCCCAGCTAATTGTGTAACTGAATTTTCAGTATTTTCACTAATAGGTAATTTGGTTGGCATGATTTGTGTTTGGTTCCTAAATTTCATTTTCTTAAACTGCAAAATTTACTTATTATACCAACGTTGAAAGTTCTCGCACTTTACCGTAGTCATGTGGCCTGACGTACAATGACGTAGTCGTGTGGCATACAATGACAAAGATAAAAGCTTCAAGTGTTCGTTATATCTCTTTTTGACATCCTTGTACATAGCAAAAGAAGTACTGTAATCGAGAAAAATTTCAGGTATCATATTTCAACGAAAATAGCCAATTGAATCTATTTGAACAATTTTTTTTGCGTCACACCTGTACCTGCGAACAGAATAAAGGACTTTTTGTTCCCACAAAACGGGTTGTGAAATGGATTTAAAGTGGATTCAGAAGGGTTTTTTTTTCCCCTTCGTGACGTCTGTACGTACGTGCGTACTTGTGTATAGCATGTATCTCGCATAACTCAAAAACAGTTAGCCGTGTAGAATGTTGAAACTTTGTATATAACACGCAGTTGTGCACTACCCTTCTTTGTTGCAATCGGCTGCAGCAAATGCACGAAGAACCAAGTTAGTCAAAAATAGCGCTTTTAGCTGCTGATTTTTAAAACTGAATAAAAAAAGAAAGGAAGTATGAAACCTAGTTAAAGTCGTTAAAAACATTTATAGTATCTTATCAAAATTCCTGAAACACTATGTAAAATGAGTGATAAAGCAAATTTTAAAATATTTAAAAAACCTATCCAGTCTATAGAAAAATTGAGAAACGTGCACAAAAAATATTATTATTGCTAATCTTCTCTGTTCAAAGCTTCAAACAGAACTTATCAAAGGAACTTATCAAGTGCTTGAACCAAGTTGATTAACTAAGATCATGCAAATACGTTTCGTCTGGCAAAACCTTTGAGACTCCAAACGGTATTAATCTAAATCAGATTTCCTTTCAAATTAAATTTAACAAAACTCTCACTAAATTTGCCCTTTTCCCGACGTATTTGCGCGTTAAAGCATTCAAAAAAAAGTTAAAAAATAGTAAAATCATTCAAAGTAGTCACTAATACTTGCAAATTAAACACAATTTAAAAAAAATTCAAATACAAGGCGGCCTAGTAAAGCTAATGTACAAATAAAAATATTCAGTAATTTTCAGATATGAAAATTAAACCTGAAAGTCCTATGAAAAATAAAATTAAGGATAGGCCCGGTTGCGAAAAATTAAAACTTTTTTCTAAGAAAAATCCTGCACAGAGAAGTCCTGTTTAGACTAGAAGGAGGAGCTTTTTGCTCAAAAAGTAAAAAGTTGAAGAAATAAAGTTTTCTTGTACGAATTTTGCTTAGTTTAACTTTAGCCAGAGCTCGTGTCGGAGGATAAGTATGTTTTCTCGTTTTACTTTATTTCTTCATCTTTTTACGTTTTGAGCAACAAGCTTCTCCTTTTAGTCTAAACAGGACTTCTGTGTGCAGGTTTTTTTCTTAGAAAAAAAAGTTTTAATTTTTCGAAACCGGGACTACTCTTAATTTTATTTTTCATAGAACTTTCAGTAATTTTCAGATATGAAAATTACTGAATATTTTTATTTGTACATTAGCCTTACTAGGCCGCCTTGTATTTGAATTTTCTTTTAATTGTGCTTAATTTTTAAGTATTAGTGTACTACTTTAATTGTTTTTACTATTTTTTAACTTATGCTAAGACAGGCAAACACGTCGGGAAAAGGAGCAAATCTAATGAGACTTTTGTTAAATTTAATTTGAAAAAAAATTGATTTAGATTAATATCGTTTGGAGTTTCAATAGTTTTGCCAGACAAAACGTATTTGCATGATCTTAGTTAATTTATCTTAGTTAATCAACTTGGTTGAAGATTTCAAGCACTTTTCCATTAATAAGTTCTGTTTCAGGCTTTGAACAGGGAAGATTAACAATAATATTTTTTGTGCACGTTTCACAATTTTTCTATAGATTGGATAGGTTTTTTAAATATTTTTAAATTTGCTTTATCACTCATTTTACATATTGTTTCAGGAATTTTGATAGGGTACTACAAATGTTTTTAACGACTTTAACTAGGTTTCTAGGTCTCATAATTCCTATATATATATATATATATATATATAAAGAATATATATATATATATGTGTGTGTGTGTATGTGTGAGTGTAAAAAAATAAAGAATATGTTAAAAATTAAATTAGCAACGTAAATTTCCCTTCTCTATTCTAAAAATAGTAACCCCTCGCAGCGCTGCATCATCTCGAGAAAAATCTATGTCATATGAGTCTTACGTAATTCTGGTAATGTAAATTGAACCAAAACTCTTAGCAGCCAATCATAATTTTACAGCATTGTAAACAATCCAATCAGAATGCTTTGAAAATCAAAACTAAGTCTGACTTGAGATTTCATCCTGAACATTACGCAGTTGCTTTCTACGCTTTGCCTTAGGTGGACTGCAGTCTGTCCGTTGCTTCTTTCTTGCTACAAATTTATCAAAAATGTAAGCCCTTTGGAACAGGCACATTTAATGTGCCAACTTGTGTGTAGCCGCAATATGTTGCCGAAAATAAAACTGAAGATATAATCTGCCTTCGCCTCCAAATTCTGAGTCATAGTGGATTATCAAAATTCCTGCTCTTCTGCTCTTGAATATATTACATATATATATATATATGTGTGTGTGTGTGTGTGTGTGTAAAGACATAAAGTAAGAAATTTAGAACTAATTTTTCACAAAAACCAAAAATTTAAATTCATGATTAATAAATTTAAAAAAATCCTATAAATGCAATAAAAAAATAAAAATTTGTTTAAACCAAAACTTTTAAACAAGCAATACCCCAATTAAAAAAATTTAAAGAAAAAAAAAAAAAAAAAAAAAAAAAAAAAAAAAAAAAAAACAGAAGAGCAATTAAATCAACTTCAGTGATACTTCTTCAGGGGGGGGAGGAACATTGAAATCAATTGAAATCTCTCTTCTACAAAAATCCTTGCTTTTCTGTATCCAGAATTAGCCGATGAACCATTTCAATGTGTTTTAATTATAATAATTCACCCAAAAATTCTAGCTTTTCCACAAAGCATATTAAAAACTAATTAAATAGAATCTTGTTCTTGAAATAAAGAGAATTAATTCTATTTTATTCAAAGAATTGAAAACGAAAGTGAAAAAATAAAATATTTCACTGATAAATATAAATCAAAATGTTACCTTTAAACATATAGTATATAAACTAAAGAATTTAAAACGTTAGTGAAATTATAAAACTTAAAAGAAAAGACTTCATTAAAACTCACAATAAGTAATTAAAAACTTCGAGCACTTTATTAGACTACTAGTAAGCGAAACTTGGAATATCTTTACAGAAGTGGCGTACAGGTTTGGCATTTCGGCTTCATATGCGAAACGAAACAAAACAAAACAAAAAACCTTGGCAAGAAAGTAACCGCTCAAAAGGCTAAAATTTGAAACAAAAGATGGAATTTTAAACCAAAATAAAAACTTCTAAATACTTCAATGAAATTATTTTTTAAATTGAGAAAGAAAAAGATTACTTTATTAATTGAGTGAAATTAAAGTAAAGTCTGACTCTTTTTAATACAAAAATGGGAATAAAGAACAGCATTCAGTTTAAAACTTTAATTAAATTTTAAAATCAATTATACTTTAAAAAATAGACTCAAAAAGATGCGTTTGTACGCCGGACCTGTGCGTCAGTTCACAAGCTGCGATAGTTCCGTATAATCCGAGACAGCCAAAGGGGAAAGCATTAGCCGAAGACACCATTTGCACAATGAAATGTGCTGGAGGGCTGCCGGGATGTTGTAAGCTGATGTGCGAGAGAGCTGAGTATGCATCGTAGTGTGGTCAATAGTCTCTGAAATCGTTACCAAAGGATCAAAACCCCTGTATATGACGTGGGTCTCAGCATCGGAAGATTACCACAACAGCAGACAATCACTTCTTGTTGCTATGTGCAAGATGCCGTAAATCACTAACAGCGCTACAACTGGTGTCGCATCTCTCTGTTGCTCCAGTTGGTCTACATCCCGTCAAACTGTGTCGCGTCAACTGCATAAAAATAGACTATGCGCCCGACGACCTGTGGTTGTTGTTCCTTTGTCCCCATTGGAATTGAACCCGTGAATATCGCAGTTGGATACCAGAGCAGTGGGACACATAGTCTTTGCGGATGAGTCTCGATATAACATCAAGAACGATTCCCGAAAGATCATGATATGGCGAAAGCCAGGGACACGAAATCGGGCGCCAAACATCATCGAAAGAGACTATTACAGAGGCTTATTTCTATGAGCTTGGGATAGCAACCAACGGCCGCACCGACCTCTATGTGATTCCTGGTAGTTCCGTTACAGCCGTCCGATATTGCGACGAAATTCTACCCTCTTGTGCGTCCTTTTTTATCTCTGCAATGAGTACCGACGCGATATTTATGGCCGTTAATGCCCTCCCTTCCCGCATAGAATATAGTGGTACGGAGTGTGGAGAGTGAAAGCGTTCCACATCTGCCGTGGCTTGCTAGATCATCGCACCTGGATCCCATATAGCATGTGCGGACATCTTGGGACGACAGATAGCAGGCCTGTATGAGCCCTATACGAGCTCCGAGAGCTCCGACAGGCATTAGAACAGGAGGGTAGCCACTGCCACAACAGCGATACTATTGCAGCTTGCCTCGCTATTGTTAAGCATGCATTTCAGCTAGAAGGTAGTATACCCGTTATTAGCGTGATATCTCTATTGCACATTCTTCCAACCCATTTGGTCTTTCTAGATATGATGGTCTATGGATGTGCTTTTGTATGTCTTTGCTTTATTGTTTGCTACGTGGGCTACTAATGCCGAACGAACCTCTTGGATGAATTTCATACATATCGATTAATTACTTTTTGTTTTATCCTGTGTTTTGTTTACGTTCCTTAATTGAGAAGGAGTTTACTTCCAATTGCTGAAGTGACGAAAATATTCATATTGGCAATTTCAAATTAAAAAAAAAATATTGTACTAATAACGAAATCCAGCTTCTAATGTGATCTCCTATTGGAAAAATAAAAATAAAATAAAAAATAAAAATAAAAGAAATATGACTCCTTGACGACAAAAACTGGTCGAGATATTATTATTTTCAAAATATTCAGTTTTTGATGTAATTTTCAACTTGCTTTTTTAAGTATCGGTTAATTAAGTTAGAATAATTTAAGGAAATAAGTTTAAATGAAGTGCAGCAAATAATGTATATAATTTAATAGGAAGTCATGCGCTGCCCACATCAGATTTTTTTAAGCTGTTAGCTATAAGGGCTTTGTCATAAATTAATGAATATAACATAAATAAATGCGTAAAACTGCATGGCTAGAAAGAAAAATTAATAAAATACTCTCATAGTTAATCACCATTACAAATAAATTTGAATAGAATAAATATTTATAGCAGAATCAGGCAAAAATATGTAAAATAATTACATTTTTATGCTATTATACATGCGTGAATAACATTGTATGAAACGTAGTTTTTGTTTTTAAATAATGTTTAATAATATGTGCCAAACAACTCTTTCAAAGTATTAAAATTACGCCATTGCTCTGAGAACTCAAATTTTTTAGACTTGCGTCTTTTCTCTCTGAAAGATTCTGGAGTCTGAAATAGGAGAAAAAAGTTTAAAAATCTTCAGATCTTAAGGGGAAATAAAAAGAAAGAGACCTGCCACCGTTTGCTTCACTCCCTTAAAACGATTGATTTGCGATAATTGAAAAGCTCGAACATTTTCAAGAATTCAATTTTTATTTTTGTTTTAAAGTTTCTAAAGGAAATTGAGTTGTGAAAGCGAAAAGGAAGTACGAAAAGAAATACCCGGCAGTTTGATATCTTCAAGTTGACTTTTTTGAAGTAAAAAGAAATCAACGAAGTGCTTTATCCCCCCCTTTTATCGTTTTTATCTTCTGTAGACCAGACGGACGCATTATTTGTTGAAATAAAGGTTTCTAATATTCTTATGCTGCTTCTCTAAAGAAGAATTTATAAGTTTAAAAGATATTTTTCTGACTATATTCTGAAATATTAAGAATTGATTTTTTAAAATACTTTAAAATAGTAAATACTATTTTGTTACATAATTTATTTAATAATTTTAAGTATAAATACGTAGGCAGTATTTTATCTTGAGACTTAACTTGGTTAAAATTATGTAATTAAGAAGCATTCGTAAAAAGTAGTTGTATTTTTAAATGCAAATAATTTTTTTTATATGTTAGGGACGATAATGACACTGGTGGGTAAAGTACCGTAAACTTAAAAGCTTTCGTTATCACCATAAGTTTAGTTCAACATTAAGTCTTTGTTTCTCTGATTTGGGAGTTGTTGCTTCGTAACATTGAAATTCCAACTATTCTGCAAACTTTCAGTTGCTCTTAAACATATTTACTATGAAATCAAAAAGCTGAAAAAGGCAGATAAAGATCATATTCGTAGGGTTTATTTAAACAAGGACAAACGGAGCAAGTACTTCATGCCTCCACCTTCAGGGGACTATCGGGTCCTTCTACGTAGCAACTAAAATTGTAAAATTAGGAGTAATGGCAAATTTTAAATTCCGAATTTTAAACTGGAGAAGCCAATAGCTTCTTCAGTTAGGAAAATGAATTTCCTTGAAGGTTTTATCATTCACGAAAATTTATCCTGTTTAGTCAATGACATTAATTCCAATTTAGTATTTCCTAACTCTTTTGAAACTCTATTATCTTAGTTTTTCACGTTTATTACTATTTTCCACCACAGATGAGGCTATGCTCGTGTTCGCTTTGCTCCGTCCATTGCTTTCGGTATAAATGCAGCCAGCTCCTACTTCGTGGTTACTACATTTCCATTTCCGACGGAGTTGACACTGCCTACTCATACAAGGATAAAACTTCAATTTTTTTTTTAAAATATCTCAAAAGTTAATTCATGTGACGATGACTCCAAACAGGATATTCTAATAAAGCTTCGTGATTGGCTGAATGCACCGACTGTTAAAAACCTTCCAAAATTTATGAATCCTGATGAAATTAAGCTTTGCATCAAAAAACTAAAGACTAAGAAAGCCCCAGAAATTGATGCCACTACAAATTCCGCCATCAAGCATCTGCCTAATAATATCATCGCTAAATTTACCTCCATCCTAAATGCCTGCCTTACGCATTCATATTTCCCCAATATTTGGAAGAATGCAAGAGTAATTATGCTGCCTAAACCTGGAAAAGATCTCACTAAACCAGACGGATATAGACCCATCAGCTTCCTTCCAGGACTAAAGAAAATTCATGAAAGAATTATTCTTGATGGAATAAAGTGCTACTTCACGAAATTACCGCCGGAACAATTTGGCTTCCGACAACAGCTTTCAACCACCAAGTAACTCGTGAGAATCGCGGAATTCATCGGTGCAACACGACATAACCAGCTTAATGTTGCACTCCTCATGCTAGACGTAGCGAAAGCTTTTGATCGCGTCTGACATGAGAGGCTCATCGCAAAGCTCATTCCCTTCCATCTCCCAAGAGAATTGATCTTGATCATCCACTCGTTTCTTCGAAATCGATGTTTCTGTGTATGTGTGGGTACGCACGCTTCAGAAAAAACACCTATCCTCTGAGGAGTAGCCCAAGGCAGTATCCTCGGCTCATATTTATATCTCTTTTACATTTCCGACTTCCCAACTCCTACAAATTCAAATTCGATGCTTGCTTGCTACGCGGATGATACCGCAATTGCGGTTAAATCGGCAAACATCAACTATGCTATTCGCAAACTTCAGGATTTCATCCCTCAAATTGAAGACTGCCTGAGATGGAAAGTTTGCATCAACTCAGAAAAGTCCCAACTATTAATCATCAGACAAAAGAAAAAATCCCAACCTACGAGAAAACAACTTTTCATCTTTAACGAGCCGGTCCCGACAGTTAGACAAGAAAAGCATCTCGGAATCATAATTAATGACAACCTGACCTGGGGAAATCACATTCAACATGTTAAGAAGAAAGATAATTATGTTTTCCACTGCCTTCTCCCACCACTAGATAAATACTCAAGATTGGACTTAGAAAATGCATATCTATCTCTCAGACATAAGACCAGTAATGATTTTTGCCTTCCCTGCCTGGGCCGCTGCAACGGAAACAAACATCAACAAGCTACAAATTCTGCAGTCTAAAATCCTAAGGTGCATGACAAATGCGCACTACTTTGTGAGAAACGAACAACTTCATCAGGATCTGAAAACTGAATATGTGAAAGACTATCTCGTTTTAACAAGCAGGAAACTCTTCAACTGTGCTAAACAATGCGATTTCATTACTTATTTTGGAACCTTCCATTACAAGTTACTAAATGGGGTTAGATATTTGCCACCTCTTGAAGCTCATATGTTTGCGGAAAATCAGAATTTCCCCACGTAACTGAAATTATCGTGTATTTTCTAGACTTTGAATACCATTTGTTGAACAATCAACGCCAGAGACAATCAGGTGCCTTTATACGAAGGATGGGACTTGTATATATTTCAAATGATTCCCACTCCAGGACGTATTGTTATTTCTCAGACCAGCACTGTCTTGCGGTCTTCCCTTCTTACCATCAAAGCCTCGATTTCTTGCACCACGCACCAGGAAAACTCTACTGTTAGGTGGCCCCACAGGGCAATTATTTCAAAGAGCCGGAACACTTCATACAAATAGTATGATATTCGCGGCATATAAACTTGGACTTCGTGGTTACTTCGAATCCTGAACGTTGTTGTAAATGCGGAAAAAACCACAGAAGCAAGCTTTGCTCCCTAAAGGATGAAGGAAAACCAACATTCATCTTCTGTAAAGGAGCCCACGTAAGATTTTATCGAGGTCGTTCGGCGTACAAAAAAAAAAAAAAAAAAAAAAAAAAAAAAAAAAAAATTCTGAAATGTTTCAGATTTTAAATTACGTCCAAAGGGGCGTTTTTTAACATTTTGTGTGTTACCTTTCTTTATTAAATATCATGTTCCTCGCACTTAAACCATAAGATCCAGTGCAACAGCAATATCGCAAAATAGTTTTAAAACGAGCATATCTTTAGAATTTCCGATACAGAGACTCACGCGCTGGAGATAAAAATGTTTTTTCTGCACAATGTTGCCATTGCTCGCTTTGAAATCCTTGAGTTTGTTAATCAAAAATTCGTCAAAGTTTTAAAAAATAGGAAATCGATCATAAAACAAATTTCAAATTTCAAATTTGGTCTTCCACATGCTCATATTCGTTGGAGGATTACGTTATTCAAAATTCGATGACTCTATGTACCGTTGTTTTATCACAATACGAGAAATATACATACATTTATGCAGATTTTTCATTATTTAATTTCTTCAAATATAATGCAGGACTCGTAACATTTTGTGGCAACAGTTTGAAAAGTGAACCGACATTTATGAGTCCGACGCAAAATGCCAAAACGAAACTAATAGTCCTTCGGGATTCAAATCCCTTTGGACTAAAAAAAGATTGAACGAAAGATACCTCCCCAGAAACTAAAGATTACTGTTCCCGCCTTAGATAAATATCTCAGATTGACCAAACCTGATGGAAAAGAAACCATGCAAGAACCGAAACCTTCCTACAACGAGCACGTAAAGAAGAAGAAATGACAGCCTCCACCAGACGAAATATCAGAAGCGGTTACCTGGCTGCAAGACAAAAAAATTAAAAATTTTCTAAGCACAGTTATCGGCAACATCAAAAAGATAAAAGCAACAAAAAACACAGCAGAGAAGTTTGTAGCTGAGTTTCAAGCTGTACTAGCATTAATGGAGTTCGCGGAAAGTGAAGATTAAGCTTTGGATTTTACGAAGAATCAGTGTTCCACAAAATTTTGAGCTTTCATTTTCAAGCTGTTCCTCTCCGGATCAGTACTTGGGTGGGTGACCTCCCACGTGACTGGCTGGGACGAATCATCTGTCTCCATTTCCAGAGAAGTGAATTTCATAGCTCGAACGTGTCATCACCAGATGCTTTTCTAAATATTTATTTTCTCATTTTACGTACTACAAGTACATGTCTCAACTTCGTCTTATACGGTGTGAGGGCTATCGCCTCTATCTTTAATTTTAACCAACGCCTTAGGGCACACCTCCATGATAGGCAGTTAAAGCATAAGAGCTGCTATATGCTGCCAAAACCAGTCAACTGTTCTGTTCTGTCCGTGGTTACTAGAGAGAAATACTTAGAGCTTAATTACGGCGGGGCTTCGCGGTGATATATATATATAATATGTGTGTGTTTGATATTTTAACTTCCTGTATTCGTCATGTCTGAAGGTGAAAGCATGATGACGCAGCTAACAAAACTGAGCTTGAAGTATCACAGTCTTTATTTTCGCGCATATCAGATCATTCTGGTAGGCAAGGTATTTATCCAATCATAGTTAAATACGATAATTTTTATGTACACGGGTTTTAAAAGTATGACGTAAGTATCTTAAACAGGAAAGCACAGCAGCACAGAGATGTTTGCACGGCAGAAATTAGAAAAAAGGATTGACGTAATTGCCTGCCAAGCAATATTTATACTAGATAGGTGCATAATTATAGCTAAGCTGCGATTGGTTAATTTTAGGTTTTAGTTCCTTTTTCAAGCAGCGATATGTAACATGGAAAGATCTTGAATTTGGGAGAACAGATGAACTCAGGAGGAGAATATAAAATCTAGAATAGACAATTTTGAGTTTGCCAATCATTTCTTAGCCTAGTCATCGATCGTATTTTACTACTGCTTACATATCTCCCCTTCAAAAGAAAGGTTAAGAGAGCAATTTGGGAGAAAAAGCATTAGCGCATTAGCGAAGCAAGAGAAAATTTATCATATGAGGAAAGGCATGAGGAAGCATCAAGGAGATAGCCTTGCAAGTTTTCCCAGTCATTGTTCATGAACTCTATCACATATAGATTACGAAATACTTAAACATATAATTTACAACTATTGCAACAACAATACAATCTCTAAATAAAACTAAATAATAAATTAACGCAAATATAATTTTTTAAAGTCCTCAAGTTCTTGGCATGCCCAATGAAAGGTTTTTGTAAATAGTTCCACAAACTCCTTCAATCCACAATAAAATGTCCTTCAAATTTTCTTGATGAAAATATTTCCATATGAAAATTGGAAGATATAACATAAAATTTATGATTAATTGAATAAGTTCTTCTCATTGTAGATACTTAACATGTTTAACACAATAGAAAAGTTCAATATAAAACATAATGGTATAATTGCAATACTGAATAACATAATGATACTTTGACGATTACTTGGTATGTCCTCTCCAACAAAATCAGAGTACCAGCTTGCTGATGGTTGGGGGATGCTTTAAGTACAATATATCAAAAAACCTCCCTTCCTTAGAAAAGGTAACTGGTTTTTGGCATTGTACAATTGTTGAAGTTTTCCTTTCAAAAAACTTCAAATTAATGAATAAAAATACACATTATACAAAATTAAGACTTAAATTTAAGAAAAATAACTCGTATAATCAAGTTAAAGTCTTTTAAATTTTGCAAAATGTAACTGAATATTACCCTGCCAGCAGAAGGAAAAATTTTGTTTTAAAATTATATAAAATGTGTGTGTATGTGTATGTGTGTGGTAGCACTTCTGTGCTAAGCTACGGTCAGAGGATTGGTAAAGAAATGGTAAAAAAATAGAATAATTAGAATTGCCATAATTAAGTTTTTAAAGTCTTTATCAGGTTTTAAAATGTCATAAGCGGGAAAAAAATTTAATGCAGAATTTGGTAAACTAAAATAAATTAATTTTACACAGATACAGGGAATTTCTATTTGTAACAGTTAATTTAAATTCACTAGCTGGATTAAAAGGTCTGAATCTGGTTGAGTGAACAATTTCTGTTTTTTTTTTTTTTTTTTTTTTTTTTTTTTTTTAAAGTCAGAGGATTAGGTTTATCTATTTCCAGCATTCGTTATTTCTGGTCTCCTGCCTCTTGATTTAATAATCTTAAATGATCTGGATGTTAGAAATAAACTTTCTAATGACAACCCTTTTTTTTTCATAGTTACCTCACTCTTCAGACAGAAGCCCTGTGACATTTGTTACTTATGATAATAATGTTTTCGAAGCATACAGAATTATTTATTTCATAGATGGTAGTAAGTTAAATGGAAAGATTGCTTACATTTGTTATTTATGAAGGTGGCAGGGAGAATGTAGCTGTAAAATGTAAGATACGAGATGTATGTTCTGTTTTTCAGGCCGAGCTTCTGAGCTTAAATCTTGGCGTTAAATGGATACAAAACTCATCTCATAAGACTGAGGCGTTTAAATACCCTATCTGCAGAGATTCATTTTCTTCTCTCTCTCTCTTCTACCTGATGCACCATCGGCTGAAAAACTGGCGGTGGAAATTCACTCTATATTACATACGATTGGACATGCTGCAGATAATCACTTTACCTACTTTCAAGGTCACAGTGGTATTGTCTAATGAGAGGGCTGAACATTTGGCTAAGCAAGCGACTTATCGTGATACTGATTTAATGTTGTGGGCTCCCAGGTTTTATTAGAAGCATGTGGCTTGAGAGAAAACTGTGGTTGATTGAAATGCCGAATATCTTGCTTCTTCGAAGGCCCAGCAGACAAAGAGATTTTTCCCAAGTGTTTTCCAACGATTTAAATGTGGGCATTTTCAACCGGATTATTAACTTACTCAGATATTGACCGGTCATGAGGATTGCGGAGTTTACTTACTTCGTTTCAGTATTGTCACTAGTGGGTTTTGTGCTTGCGGCTATGCTATGTATTGCAGATGTGAAATTTATTTTACTGCACTGTAGGTTGCATGCGAGGGCCAGAGGTGCATTTAAAGTGAGTTTAGGGCAGCTCTCTATTTGCTGACCTCCTGTTTTCTATGATCTTGTTAGGAGCTCCGAAGCCCTTGCAGTCTTACGTGACTTTATTTGTTGTTTGAACTTTAAGTATTATTATTTGTATGCTTGGATTTGAATTTTTTATGTGTCATTGTATTATTTTGCGTATTGTCTGTGTATGATTACGTTATGTATTGTATTGCTGATGTATCATTTTTCCTTTGTATCAGTATTATTTTTAAGTATTATTTTATTTTTATTATTATCGTATTATTATTAAGTTGGTTTATTTTCTTTTATAGGAGTATTATTAACATAGTTTAATTACTCACAGAATATTTTAGAATTTTAATTACAATATTAATTGCATTTTATGTTTTTTCTTTGCTCTCTCTAAACCTAGATATTATGTTTTTATTGTTGAATTGTAACTCCTTGTATTATGAGTTATTTACTTACATCTGTAAGCCTCGTGGAATACTTCGTAGAACACAAGAAGTGTTGCATTTGTTTTCTTAATTAAAAAATGTATAAGTTATTTTTTCATTTCATTAAGTATGCGTTTTTGTAAAATGATAATTTTAGTAAGGGGACATTAAAATAGCCTATCAACTTTTCGAATTTTCTTAATTATTGGAAATAAGTAATATGCGTCCATGGTGTTAATATTTCATCGTCGTTACTATTATCTTCTTCATATACAAATAAGGGAATTTCAACAATTGTATTATTATTTTGTTCATTTTCACTCTATTCGAAGTAAGAATCAGAAGTTTCTGAGGAGACTGAAACGGAAGTGAGACAGCAATTGATTGATATTGGTACTGCCTCACCGATAAAAAAAAAAAAAAAAAAAAAAAAAAAAAAAAAAAAAAAAAACGTATTTCAAATAACCGTAGATGACCAATAAATTAAATTAAACCCTTTCATAAAAACAATACTTATTCTTTATAGCTAATACCAAAATTATCGGGATTTTACCTCGGCAAATACCGGTTTCACGAAATTCCAACATAGCACGAAAACCGATATTCGGTGTACGAGTGTACCGGTACAGCAATCACTATATTCTAGTAAATGAGGAAAATTTTCACGATGGATGTTCTGCGTACATAAAATATCTGGGAACTTACAGTTTATCTCGAGTCCCTCGCATACTGAATATCTTTTTTTAGCCATTTTAATAGCATCCATGCATGAGAGAATAAATTTTGGAAAGCCAAATTTTTAATAAATTTTCTCTCTGAGGAGCGATTTTTTCTTCTGTTTATGCTTGATTTAGGTAAGTTAAGGCTTGTAATTTTTTAAAAGAACTGATAAATATTAACATTTACGAAAAAAATGGAAGAGCTGTTTGTTTTTAATATTATGAAAAACAACGAAAGGTTTATCATTTTCTTTATTAGCTGACGGCTTTAATGGACAAAAAACTCCCTTTTAAGCAGAGATCAATAATCCTGTACAATTGCATATTTCTCTTTCTCTTAAAAAAAATTTTTTAACAAAAACTACCTTCTCAACCACCACGCACATTTGTTCACGTATAAAAAAATTGAAAAACTGCCACTATTATGTATCCCTAAACTTTTTCCATTAAATTTTACACCCATCAGAATGATGGGTGCTTTAACAGAGGCAGACTAAATAAATTAAAGCGCTTTCCCCCTATTTCCTATTTTTAATACTTTTTTTAACTTTCATGAAAATACTTAGCGCTTATGTGAAACTGTATTCTCTTTATACAGATGCATTTAAAACGAAGGAGACGCAGAAGAAGAAGAATACAGAGAAAAAAATAAATGGTTTAAAAAAAAGTTGGAAAAAAATGGATGGTTTTTAAAAGATGAAAAAGAAAGAAGGGGAAAGGAAAGGGAAAAAAATCGAGATTGTTTTTTGAAATACGTCTAGAGTTTTTTTTTTTTTTTTTCTAATTCTCTCCTTCTGCACTCTTACTTTTTTGTACCCTGCGGCTGGCAACAAGTACGTAATGTTAAAAAAAATTCTGGGGAAGAAGCAGAGAGGAATAAAAAAAAACCTCACAGAGCTATTTTCTTTTGCTTTTTCATTAATCTCGAGACTGCATTATAACTCAACAATCGCCGGTATGTATCCGTCAACTACTTCCCCCCCCCCATTTTATTTTTTTATTTTCATTGTCTAAGGGTAGTAAAGTACACACACTGAGCATCGGGAAGCGCTCAGAGAAATAAGGGGGAGGGAATCTGCGCTCGAGAGATAGAGAGGGGCAGAAACCTCTGCGCTATATCTCGAAGAATCACCCCACCTGCCTGGAGCAATCAATGATTTCAAGCCCCCGTCCCAACTTCAATATCCAAGCCAGAGAACTAAAGGATAGTTTGAAGCGGGAAGATGCAGAGGAGGGAGTAAGAAGGGTGGGAATAATACAGACTTTGAAGGGGGGCATAAGATAATGCTCACAAATTGCATCTCTCTTATTTTAAGATTTAAATTTCACTAGTGGGGGTGCTCTTGAATGAGTTTATTTACTCCTTCGTTCCCCTTCGTCTGTTTAGTAGTTATTTATAATTTTCTTTGCGGTTCTCCCCCTTATTATAAAAAGTGTTTTCTGTTTCACAGTTGGCAAAATTAAAAAAAAAAAAAAAAAAAAAAAGTATGTATATTTGAACATATCTTAGCTCCATTTTGATTTAAAATAAGTGGAAAAATGCATGCTAAGGGGGAATATTTGCAGAAATCTTTCAAGCAAATTAATGTTTGTGTTTCTTTCGTACCACGCTATTCTCTAACCGTTTTTTATTTCACATATTTTCCCACCGATTGTACTACAAATTCGCATTTAATTTACCGTAAAACATAGTGGTTTTGTTGTTGTACAAGGAAATATATTCTATGAGCAGTTATAAGAGATTGAGATAGATAGGAAGACTTAATTGCACTATTTCACTTAGATTAGATATAATTATAATTACCACTACAGAACAATTTTTAATGAATTCAGCATCTTTATGAGAGGTATTCCACTAAAGAATGCCTAGTTTTAGAGACGCAAAAATACCATGTAGGTGAAATAAAAGATTGCAAATTATAATTTACTTTTAGCATATTAAAAATATCTAAGGATTCATGTAGCTAGAAACAAGGAGGGAAAAAAACTATGTTGACCGAAAATTTTGGCAACCTCTTAATAAATGCTCTTCACCCGAAAGAGGGTAGTCACACAAGGATTTATTCATCACTACTGCAGAGTACCTGATTTTTAGTCCAAAGGGGCAATTTGCCCTGAAGGACTATTAATTTCGTTTTGACATTTTGTGTCGAAAACTTTAAAATGCTGTATCACTTTTCAAATCGTTGCCACCATATATCATCGCCCTGTCTTATATTTAAAAAAATTAAATAATGAAGAATCTGCATAAATGTATGTATGTTTCTCGCACTGTGATAAAACAACGGTACCTAGAGCCATCAAAATTAGAATAACGTAATCTTCCATAGAATATGGGCATGTGGAAGCCCTAATTTGAATTTGAAATTTGTTTTATTATTTCATATTTTGTAATACTTCAACGAATTTTTGATTAAAGAAACTAAACGATTTTAAAGCGAGCAATGGCAACACTGTACGAAAAAAAAATTTATCTCCAGCTGACGAGACTTTTAATTGGAAATTCTAAAGATATGCTCATTTTAAAATTAATTTGGGATATTGCTATTGAACTGAATTTTATAGTTTGAGTACTTGGAACGTGATAATAAATAAGGGTAACGCACAAAACGTTCAAAAAACGCCCCTTTGGACGTAATGTAAAATGTGAAATTTTTCAGATTTATTTATTTATTTATTTTGGGTCTCCATAAGGAGAAGATGAATAATCACTGTTTATCATAATTGAATTTACATTAAAAAATATTATGACATAAATAATTCTAGATACCAAATTAACGATTCTTTTTTAAAGATAGCTAGATTTATCCATAGACGTAAAGCACACATTTTTGCGATAAACTATACAAGAATATTTATCCATATAATCTGAAGCATTATATATCTTAATTTGCACATAATATGCTTATATAAATATTGCTATCATGCAAGCAATTCATGTATCTTTCTTTCTGCGAATTTTGAAGTATTCTTTTCTCAGAGAGCGCAAGCAATTACAAATTCAAAAAACATAGCTCCAAAAGTTCTGTAACACCAGGAACTATGATAATTGCAAAGGTAGTTCTTAGGCTAGTGGATCCAGATTCAAATGCCATGACAGGATTGAGGGCAGACTCTCGGATACCATCTATTAAAATCTTGTTCCATAGTTTAAGATAAGTTGGCTCTTGACTTAGTTTGAGATATTCGACAGAAATTTGGCGCTCAGTGTATCTTAGCACTGGCACTATGCACTAATTCTTGCCATCCCTCGATTATTCATAAGCTGTTGAGATTCGACATCATCACCCAGTTTTTACTTATTTCTTTCAGTTTTTGATTATTTAACTCGTGAGAAATTTTCTACAATTTCTTTCTGTGAGCGTTCCTGGTGTAACTGTAAGCACGTTCGGCTGGCAATCGGGAGTTCCAGAGTTCGAATCACTGAGAGAACACTGTGGATTTCTTTGTTTTTCTGACTTCGAAAAACTCTAAATGTCTCTACACTGAAGATCGAACTAAAATGCGGTGAACAATAATTCGTCACCACCTGGATCTGGTGATTGCGTCCCTGTCTCCCCAGTCACCCTTTAAATGGGGGAGAATGTAAGGATTTTTGACATTTTTAGATCTGCCTTCGTGGTATCACGTCCCATTGACAACTGGGAAGTCCAGAGTTCGAATCCTGGAAAGGGGACTGGAAAAGTTTCATGTCTCCTGTTCCTAATAAATTGCCTAACGGTCTTTAGAAACTTTTATAAAGCATTTTTAATCTTCTGTTCTCTTTAATCTTCTGTTGGTTGGGAATATGACAATAATTAAATGGAAACGCTTGCGAATTCTGTATCTAAGAAGAGAGTGCGCTTTTGTGAAGGATTCTTTAAAAGAGATCTGCTCGTACTTACGCTACACATGGTGAAGATTACGAAAACAACTTCCAGCATCTTCGTTCCGAAACCA
Source organism: Stegodyphus dumicola (assembly GCF_044657685.1). Lineage (NCBI taxonomy): Eukaryota > Metazoa > Arthropoda > Arachnida > Araneae > Eresidae > Stegodyphus > Stegodyphus dumicola. The sequence goes on along the minus strand of NC_140772.1, from coordinate 112,729,759 downwards.
GATTACAAGTATACAGTATAACTACCAGTATACAGTATAATTAAATTTTCCAACACTGGCGTGTTTATTATTCGTTGTAGAGCTGTTTTCCTTAACTTGCACGTTTCTATGGAAATTCACTTAAATTACTTAAATAACGCCAAAAAGTATCAATTAATCACATATTTTTTTAGTTGGAAATTTATTCTGAGTTGCCAATATGTAAGTATTCACAAATTGTACGAAATGTTTAATATACGCAAAATTATTTTAACTTATGAAATTTCCAGAGTATATCTAAAACATGACTTTGATTCTACAGAGAAAATGTGAAATTCTTTAGGAATTTGTTTCTGATATATTTTATTTAAGGAAAGAAGTCTGAATGAAAATTAAAATGAATTAAAGAGCGGAAACAGAAAGTCTTCATGAAAATTAGTTTTTTTGCCCCTTTTCGTTTTTGTTTTTCTTTTTTTCTCTCTCTTTTTATATTTTTTTATGTTAAATACCAGATCCTAAGCAAAAGTATTCTTAGTAAATGAATACTTTTAGTAATGAATTAATCTCGAATGTAGAGAAAAAATTATTTTAAGGTATTATCCTCATAGGTATAACAATATATGATGCTATACTAAAACATTTTGCCATTTAAAGACAAGTTTTGTAACAAAGTTTGAACTATTTTACGAATAAATAGTAGTAGGAAAGTTTTTCAGCGTAACGAGGATTATAGATTGATTCATTTTGTATACATAAAGTTGAAACACAAGAAAATGTTATGAGCTAAAACAAAATTTATTATACTGTCATAAATAATTCTTATGTTTTCAAATTATTCTTAGCACATATGATTTTCTAAAAGGCCCTACATTGATTTTTAACTTTAATTTAAAAAAGTAGAACGTATACTCATACGTAAATTATATAGTATAAGTAATTATGCTATTTTATAGTACAGCTGAATACTATAATTAGACAGTTACAGAAGACAATGCAGCGGGTCCAAATTCTCATCTTTCAACGAATTTGCTTTGAAATGTTATTTAAATACACGCAAGGATAGAACTGTATAAATAAAACACATTACACATAAATAAATTGACATAACGCTGCTGACATTTACGATTTTTCCAAATTTTACATTTGCCAAGAAAGTTGCTTTATTCAGAATTTTTAAAAAAATTCGAAGTTCAATTTGGTTTTTGTTGTAAATGTATGTTTAAAAAATTTAAAAAATATATTTACAACATACTGTCTTGTAAATTTCTTGTATGCTGTCTTCTACTTAAAATATTTGCTTGAAGTATGATTTTACAATTGATTGAAGGCGTCTTTCGTGGCTGGTCTAAAGATAAACAGGAACAAAAAAAAATCTTTTTAATAAAATAAGCTTTTATTTAAAATTCATAAAATAATTAATGAACTAAAAGTAGAAAAATAATTTGTTTTATATTTTAATAGGACTAAGAGACTAAATTCTCTTTACAAAATTCATCTACGGTTTGATATCACGAATATGGAAAGCGTGGTGCATCTCTAAAGTAAATGTACAAAACTAGTCGCTTATAATTTTGACAATGCTATTTGCTTATTAGATTTCCTTACTTAGTACGAAGTACTTTCGTTACTTCGCCCACGTTTTCATCATTCATGATATAAAATTGTATATAAATTTTGTAAAGATAATTATTTAATCTCTTGTTGACATTAAGTTATACGATATAATTTTTTATTTTTTTAACTTTAAGTTCATTAATTTTTTAATAAAGTTTTAGTTTATAAAAACTTTAATATTTTTATCTTTTTAGTTTCAGTAATACGCTATTAATCAAATTATTTAATTGAAAAAAATCTTTTTTCTACAATGAATGATCACTCTTTTACTTCCAACAATTCTGTTGCATCAAATAGTCGAAAAATTCCAGCAATTTTGCCCCTTTCCCAAAAAGAAAATTCAAATTTTATATGAACTTAACCTAAAAGTTCTTTTTTTTTTTTTTTTTTGCTCAATCCAATGGTTCGAGAAAGAGAATTCTAAGGTGCTTTGTTTGTTCGTTACAAGAAGATAAATAAGCTCAATACGTAACCGATTTTCTTTCAACTTATTTGTTATAATAAGGAAAATGACCCAACATAAAAAAAAAAAAAAAAAGTCTAGATTAAATTTTGAAAACATAGCTTCACCTCACTGTATTTTCATCCACAAACAGCGTGAATACAAAATTTAAAATCCTTGGCTTATCAGGATATTGTAAGAAGAAATGGGAGACGAAATAACCTTTTAACTATGTGGACAAGGAAGAAACAAATTTTTGACACTTTCTGCTTCAGACTGCAACATATTAAAAAAAATGTAGAAAAGCGGTCAATTAATTTTTTTTTTATCATTCTTGTTTCGAAAGAAAGTGAAAAGTTTATTTTATAATCAATTAAAATTTCAAAACTTTCTGTCTGATGTATTTTCAGAGGTTGAAATTTTACAATAATGACCCTCAAATAATTAAAATTCGAGTAATTTTCAAAAATTTGTCAAAATTTCTGAAAATAACTTTCTGAAAATAATTTTAAATTTCATACAGATCTCATTTAAAAGATTTTTTTCGGCTCAATCCGATGGTGCAAACACTACATTTCTGAGATTTTTTATTTTGTTCGTTAAAGGAAGATATATGCGAGAAATCGTTTCAACATTAAATTTTTAAAAAAAATCAAATTTCGGGGAAAAAATCCTTTTATTCCATTGTATTGTCGTTCACAAACAATAAGTGTAAAAAATCTGAACTCGATGGCTTTTCAGGAAATAGTTTAAAAATCAATGTCAAATTTTATGCCAAAGCTACAAATAACAAGAGTGAACTAAATAAAAGCTTTGAATAATAATTCAAATTCATACACTCTCTTTATGGAACAGTAAATATTTATTCAATTAAAGAAATAGAAACTTCCTTTCTCCTTATACTATATTCATGTTTTATTTACTTATTTAAATCTTTGAGTGAATGGAGAATAACTTATTTTGAAATTGTAAGAAATCTGAGAATTTTTCTTTATGTGTTAGTGGCCTGTGTGTGTAGGTAATAGTTCATCCTCTGAGATTAATATGTTTATCATCATGGGAGGTTATTTTAATGCAAGAAAACACAGGAATGCAGCATTTTTTTTGTTGTTTTTATGGTAATTATGTAATGACAAACAGCACACGTGACTAAATAAAACCTGCACGGATGCCTTATAACCTAAAAGTGCTCAATGAACCTAGTAAAAGGTCTGAAAATGAAGAGGAAGAAGACATAATGTTTTTTCCTTTTTGAAGATTTTTTCAAAAAATGAGCCATTCAATTTTAAAAGTCAAAGAGCTGGAAAAACATAGATTCGTAGAGATTTTAAACCAGATTTACAAAATTATTCATCGTAGTTTGAAGCATTTATAAAATTCTCTTTCTGCACTAATACTTCCCTCTATAAAATATTCGCCCGTCTACGTTTCACTTTATCGTAATGTAAAAACTTAATCACAAGACACAACTTAAAGTGGCCCTCGAAGAAATAGGTACTGGCTCCCACTACTTTAAAGTAAGCATATTATTTTAGTAAACACTGGGATTTCTTTGACATATATTTCATATAGATATCTATAATAGTTGCGAGGCATTGCGATAACTATGTAATCAGTCGTGTAATCTTCCAAAAATTAGGCAGAAATTTATAGTATATACTTTTTTCACTGCAAGAAGTTAAATATGTTAATTTCCTTGTATCGTTATTATTAATTTGAATAACCAATTATTTTATAATTTTGATCTTTACTGTCACTTCTCTTTCCATTTTTCTATCAGAATGCAATTCCGTTTCCTTACCAGAGTATATAATATGGAATTTTTGGACTGTAACACAGAGCGTGTTTCTGCCTCTCGAAGCCACGTTACTAGGCTAGCTAAATCTGATTGTATTCTTCGGCTTTGCATTATAGTTGCCGACATTTAAATCGTTACGCCGCTGAGAAGTTTGAACCAGCTTCACGTTAAATCATCTGTGTAGCCCTTGGCTACTAGATTTAGTTTTAAATTTGGGAATTTACTGTTACTTTAGGGTACATCGCCACAAGTGGTTGCTTTATTTGTAAGCACGAAAAGTACATTTATGTTCCAGGTCTGACTTAATAATTTTTTTTTTTTTAATCTTCATAAGAATTTGTAGTTCATTTCAGACGAAGTGATAATTCGCTTCAGGTCTATTAAAGAGTTTGGAATTTTTTTATGCTAGCAAAGAAGACTAAACTCTATACCCTCATTACATTATTTTGGTATCTCATCTTCAAGCTGTTAATGCTGTGGTTCATGCTATATATCCACAATATTAACATGAACGCTCTCATGAAACGATATGTATAGATATACTTTCTTCGCTTAAAAGGGATTATATCGAAGGAATAATGTCCTGTTGTCCGTCTTGTTATTTGTTCTGCTGTTTGCGTAGGTTCAGCTTTCTGCAGCCAATGAAAATCATATACGGATTATGATATTGTATAATTTACTATGCAGTAGTTGCTAATAATCTGTAGAATAAATACCTCATTAAAAGAAATTATGCCACAAAAATACTTAATGAAGCCCATTAGATCACAAAAATTTGTAAACTGACTCGTTGTTTCGCAATATATGCCTGCTCCCCTCGACGAGCAGCGGCACAACTTTGCATGCCGAAACTTCAACGCACCGCTCTTGCTTATTTTTAACACGTGCTACAGACTCATGGATAATGCATCCAGTTATTAAATTATACAGCTGAACTTCCCCTTGGCTGCGGGCGACTCACTGCCCGGACGCGGAATACGGAAAATTCCGGGACGCGACTCTAAACTATCCAGATTCCCTTTCTGGAGAATCCTGGAAAAACGGGGCTACGGCAGCGTAAAGAATAATAACAACAAGTACGAGCCTTTTTGTTTTAGAAGATTCGGATTGAATTGGTTTGTGTCGAACTTTCTGAAACAAGAACCAGCGAGTACGACGATAATTAATTATTTTGGGGAGAGTTTTTAGGAGGTAATTTCTGTTATAAGAGGTGGACAAGGGACTAGTTTCTAAGTGTAATTGCTTTCCCGACCATGCGTGTCAACATGCAATTTCAGTGAATCTAGTTCAACGAAAGCTAGAACCATTTAATAAGCTCAATACGTAACCGATTTTCTTTCAACTTATTTGTTTCATATTCCTTTATTTGCGTAATCATAATTGGATACGCTTCATTACCTGTTACGCGGCTTAACGGAGTTTTATTAAAAAGAGCAAGAAATTGTTCACTACACAATTTATAAATGATGGTAATTAGCTTAAGAGCATACAAAACAAACATTAAAATGTAGTATTTCATAGAAATGCTATGAAATTTAGCATAAGTAAATTTCTATCTATATGGGGAAAATGTGCTTATTTTCTTAGTTATCTAAAGGTTAAAATGTTGACCTTCAAAAATGTTTCTTTTGATTATTGGGAGAAAATGGGAAAAAAAATAACCATAAGTCGATCCACTTTATGAACAAACAAGGAACTTTATTATCAGATAATATATATTGAATATTAAAGAATAATGTTGCAGTGAAATGTCTCTAAAACGAATATTCACGATTCCAGACTATCTTAGGTTTCTGTAAGAATGGTCATCTTAGAGAGGTAATATTCAGTAGGAAATTTTATTTATGCTCTCAGAAATACTGATTACTTGCAAAGGTGGTATTCTGTGGAAGTGATTGTCTCGAGAGAGTTCATGTATTCCAATTAACTTTTATAAATTAAGATTCTTGAATGCTTTAAATCAATAACCTCAAACTAGTTTTCCCGGGATCTCTCCTGACACCTAAAGAAATTTTACACGGTCCCCCTAATAAGTTCCAATTATTGTGAATACGGTAAGACATCAAGATATAGACTGGACTTATCAGAATGACTGCTGTTGAAGGAAAAAAAGAGGTAAGAATGAATAGGTAGGGGGCTTTATTTCTTGTATGATAGTGACTTGGTTAAAGTGGGAGCCCTTTCAGGTCGGTGCAATCAGTACGCTTAGTTCGCAGGTGACAGGTGGCGGCGCTTTAGTATTCTGGTACTTCCGGTTTTTTTCTATCTAGTACTCATATATACTTTCAGTGAGTCTTAGCATGGCTTCGCAGTTCATAATGCAATACAGATCGAGCCAAATGCTTATAAAACCTGTTAGATTTACAGTAAATCAATACCTATTGTGAATAACTTTGGACAATTGCTTATATGGTACGATGCAATGTATATATATACAGGGTGTTTCGCTACCAGACCGAAAACTTACAGGGTGTTTAAGGGATACAGAAACGACTTGGAATCATAGAGGAATGCGGGGTCACAAATGTTGTAGTTGCGAGCTCTGGCGCAAAAAAACAGAGAAGAACAGAAACAGCAACACGTTAATGGGACAGAAAACATTTTATTGAAAGCTTATACCATAACAGGTGTTCGAAATTACGACTGGAAGTATTCAGGCAGCCTGACAATTGCGCTACATGGAATTCCTTACGTTCTGGAAGATTTCTCCGGCAGTGTTGCTGTAGATGGGGCTGAACGGAAGGTTGCGTGAATAGCGACCCTGATGGAAGTTCTCATTTGCGATCCGTTTCCCGAGGTATGGATATGGTGAAGTGTGGTGGTTACCGTTTAACCATTGGAAATGTGGGTGTTGTCCAGGAACACTAGTTATCCATACAATTAAAACCCAGAGGGCTCACAGGAGACCTTGCCAGGCGTCACTTGCAATACTTTGTATTGGTACCACACCGAGGGCAGTGCCTTTTTTCCCATTAAATATACATTCTTGTTTTCACAGTTATTGCCTTTCGCACTTACATGCTATGGAGGACAGCTTCAGGTCTGCCTGCATACAGTGTTTTAAATAATATCTTTGTTTTCTTATTTATGCTGTGATGCATAACTCAGTGCCTTTTGTGGACAGGAAGTTCGTTATATTTATGATATTTTTTCTGAGGTGATTGTTCTTGGTAGCATATCTTATAAAATTTCACTTTCTGAATTCGGGACTTTTAAATGATGTTCAGCTGTGAGAGAGCATTTAAATAAATAATGTTCGGGACTGCCTCTTTCTCTACATACACACTGGTCTGATGTAGCTAAGTTCCTTGGATAAAAGCACGTGAGAAAAGGGCCATGCCCTGATAAGAACCACGTTATTTCTCCTTGTCGTTAAACTGGGTGCTGTGCCTACTTTTGGGAACTATTGATAAGTCCTTCTACCTTGTTCGGCTCTGTCCCACCAATTCTCCCATTCAGCTTTAGATTTGTTGCTTATGATTTTTTTAAGGTGCGAGCCAGGTCATGGACGCGTTTTCAAACGATGATCGTGTTTGAAGCTGCGGATTGTAACGGCCCCACCGCTCGGCGGTTGTACCAGGAACGTTACCCGAACAGGCGTGTATGGAGCTCCGGATTATAACGGCGTGATCCATATCACACGTCCTTCGCAAGTGTGAACAGAAGGTTACCTGAGACTGGCTGATTAACGAGAGCTACAGTGAATTAACAATGAACGACAGGACACCTGGCAATGAAGAACCGGCCTTACGTCTGGCAGAAGACCATCCAATACGAGTACACTAGCCATAGCTCAACAAGTGGGTTTATCTCAATCCATTGTCTGGTGGATACTCACAACAAACAAAATGACCTCATACCATCTTCTCGCGTCCAGTTATTACAGCCTGAGGGTTATCCATTCGGCAGGACGTTTGCTACATAATTCCTGCAACAGAGCGCCACAGACAGCTTATTTGCTGGGTCCATATTATTCACACGTGAGAGAACCTTCAATCAGCTTAACGCTTATGTATGGGCTTTGGAGAACCCTCATCGTACGCAAGTGCAGCTCAAGAGCGTTTCTTGGTCAATGTTTGGGACAGCATTCTTGGAAACTACCTCAGTGGACCTTAGCTTCTTCCCAGTCCTTTGGACTGATCTTCTTGCAACAAGTCCTGCCCGAACTGACGCAGCACATGTTCCTCTGCCATTGCGCCGCTCCATGTGGTACCAGCATGACAGGACTCCTACACATTACACGATTTACTTCTGACGACACCTCGATATAACCTTTGGACAGCGGTGGATAGGTCGTGGTAGCCCGGTTCATTGCCCTGCTAGACCACCGGACCTATCATGCAGGGACTTCTGTGATCACATGAAGAGTTTGGTGCACAAGACGCCTGTTCTTTCAGTTGAAGATCTCGTCGCTCGAATATCTGTAGCTTCCGGAGGACACGTGACATACCAGGAATCTCCCAGAACGCAAGGTATTCCATGCAGCACCGTTGTCAGGCCTGCCTGACGACCTCTGGTCGTAATTTCGAACTCCTGTTGTAGTACAAGCTTTAAATAAAATATTTTTTGTCCCATTAATGTGTTGCTGTTTCTTAGCTCACAACGGCATTTGCGACCCTGCATTCCTATGCGATTCCAAGTCGTCTCTGTATCCTGCAAGTTTGTCGGCCTAGTAGCGAATCCCCTCCTATATATATATATATATATGTGTATGTGTGTGTGTGTTCACTTATATTTTGTTTTAAAAATTCCAGCTCTTCAGCTGCTTTCAGATCGTCCATTTGGCTGTCATGCAATTTGAATTGGAGCTTTGAATAGTACGTTTCTAACACTTATCTTTATATATAACTGACTATAATTATGCCTAAAAAATAAGCTATTACTGCACCATGCACAGAGATCAGTAATGGAATATGTTATTGGAAGCTGGAAAGACAGTCTGTTACAACCGTATGTCAAATGTGTTTTTCAAAGCTAGTCTGGATGCTACTAGATTTCTATTTCTGTTAGTAGATACCGATACTCTATACTCTGATTTCCTCTGTATAAACTATTCCTAGAGCAATTGTAAAATGAAAATCAAGTCAGTGAATATTAATTAATTTTCTTTTCCAAATTAAAGAATTTAGAGCTGATGAGTGTGAAGGTGAGGAATCGTTTTTCTAATTTATTCGACCAATCTGGATTTGGGCAAGGATATATACCTATTGATTCCGGCAATTCATTTTATATTCTTCAAGCAAGATTCTCTTGATATCACTGCGTTCAAAGCAACTGATTATACTGACCACTGCACAACAGCCCAAGGAAGGAACATCTTTTATTTTTTGCATTCACTTATTTAAATGGCAGATGTGCAGAAAGGCGATTGCAAGTTACTCAATATAAGTTGGTGACAAATTATTGTATACTATGTTTAGTTCAGATTCCCTCTAGGGTTCCAGCCATATCCAAATATTATTTAAGCTATCACTAATTAAAAGTGGCTAGGACGACAATGACATTAATATGGCAAATAAAAATTCACATTTAAAACAAACTAAAATTTTGGTTGGAACTCTTTTTACTTCAAACCATGGAATAAAATTTAGATCAAAGTAATCAATTCCTTTTTCAGAGTCACAATTAAATGGAAATCAAACTACACCCCTTCTAAAAAATAAGCAACAACATAAATCATAATGAATAAAGCCAAACACACAACACACTTCATTCCAAAAGTTAAATACGCGATAGTTAATTTGGTTTTACTGAGAAAGTTCTTCGATAAAAGTTTGAGTAAAAATTCCGTATGAAAGAAGGAAATCCAGTTTTGAGTCCATGATTGAGAAATGAAAGAAGACAAAATGTATTAGGCATTAATTAGGTATATTTGTAATCATTTTTATATGTGCAGCAAATTTTGACGTTATAAAAAGCATCAACGATCCAAATAAATGAAATTTACTTTAATAAGGAGAATAACCACCTTTGTCCTTCATACAGGCTTTGCAACAAGTTGACCATTTTTTTAATTAAATGGTCAAGCAACTGAATAAACAATAATTGTCATCTCTGTACTATGAAACAGAATGGTTAGAGGGAGTAGAGCCGAAATAGCACGTCGAAGAGCATCCCAAAGATTTTGAATAAGGTCAAGGTCGGGCAAGTATGATAGTTCCTCCAATTCCGTACGAGCAAAACCTTTTCTCTTCAGGTATTCGTCCAGGTTCAGTCTATGTGAACGCATATCGTGTGCTTGACCAACGGCAGCGGTCTCATAACAGGCTAAAGTCTCATAACAAACTGAAGGATTTCATCCCGATGCCCTTGAGTCGTCACAGCACTTCCTGTAAAGACTACGGGTCGATGAAATAGCTCATAAGAACTCCAGTCCATGTTTGCCCTTCACTATCAGCACTGAAGATGTGTGTTCAATGGCATTATTGGGCTTGTCCATCGTTCCTTTTTTCTATAAAGATCTCTGCACAATTAATACTAAACTCCAGAAAAAATCTTCACTCATCCACAAACATTGAGCTGGATCATTTAGTTGCCGATTCGCACGTAGACTATGCTTCACTGCTGTCATGCTGCTCTGGCTCTGAGGCTTTGAACAGCACAAATTCGTGGTATCTGGACATACAGATCTTTTATGTGTAATTTTCATTGCATAATAGCATATATTTCTTTCAAACTGTTGTATTAACCACTTGTTTTAGAAATGCTAAGTTCACTCATCGATTGCCAGTAACTAATAAAATCGTGCTTATCGTCACGGGGTATGGTACCTTAGAATACTTTGGATTACTAATCTACTCATCTGAAATAGTTCTCAACGATAAATATTACAGAGCAATTAACTGAACAAAATTACGAAATCTTTAATAGGTATCTTTCTTCAAGCCATGTGCTAGCCCACCAGAGTTAAAAAGCTAAATAATTGGCTAGTAATGTATTGACAGCAACATTTATCTTCCTACTTTTGAACAGTACTGTTTGATGGAGAAAATGGTGCAAGTTTCTCTCCAGTTCATTTCATGTTATATAATTTTGAGAGCGCACTGTTTGATCAAAATATAGCCAGTTAGTTATATTTTCTCCTCATTCATCTATGCTATGCTACTTGTAAGTTCCCCGACACAGTAAACTTTAGTAATCTTTTCCTTTGGGTTTTTGAATATCACTCTTGAGCTTATCTTTTCGCTGCCTTTCCAATAACGTTCAAAAAGGCATTTGTCTTTGCCTTTGTGTTAGAGTCACCAATCTGAAAATGTTGCTTCGACATTATAGGTCTCATATAACTAGTCAAACATTTTGCTTCAAACTGCATGCAGAGTGAAACACGTCGCAAAATGTCCCAGCGTCGCAAAATGTCCCGAATAAGTAGCCAGGACACATCGACTGGCGCAAATATTTTGATTATGAACTCTACCGTTAATTAATTGGCAGAAACTCGCTTCCCGGAAAAGATTCTTCTAGCGTCGCGCTTCGCTAGATGTGATAATTCCACAATGGGAGATGCAGAAGACATTTATATGCATACCTACTATTTCGTGCATAACATCTTAACACAAGAATTAGCGCATGCATGCGAAAGAAATATTCGCATTTATTATGTATAATTTGATATAACTATATAGTTTTCTTTTAAGGTATACATTGTTTGAATAGTGAATAATTCCCATTTCGAGTTTCTTTACTAACCCAATCTTTTTTTAAACAAATTACAAAAATTCAACAACCTGCACTACTTTCCAGGTGAGACATAGAGTTGGTTGCGAAATATGCTACATAATAGCATTTCAGCCTTATATCTCTAAGAAGTTGATAAATTCCCGAGAAATTTTTAGTAGATGAAGTAGAAAGAAAAAATTCATGCGATTTTATTGAACGATCGAAATTAATTATTTACATTTTTAAACATTTTGAAATTTTTTCTACGGTTTTGAAAATGGACATATAAAAGAATATTTGATAAATGTTTAAGTAGTTTGTCTCAAGAATAAAAAAATTAAAATAACTTTTTAGAACATTGTTCAAAATTATGATGAAGAATTAAATAATAATGAATTTTCTAGATATAACTGTGTATATGACTGTACATGACAAAAAAATGGCTACATTGAAATAGATGTTGTCATGCGTTAAAAATATATTTTTAATGACCGGAAGTTTAATTATGCAATATATATGATTTAAAAATTTTAACCGATTCTGCATCTAATAATTGCATAGATAGTAACGCCTAGATTCAGCAATCTGCAAATGTAATTTGATATGATTTCTAAATTTATTAATACAAACAATTTAAAAATGAACTACTGAGCATTAAAGCTCGAAAATATTTAATGCAGGTGTTATTGTTAAATTGATACTACTCAGAGCCATCTTTAGCTTGATCTATAAGCTAAAACGCCACCACATTGATAGGAAGACTAATGACGACATGGGAAAAAAGATTCTGTGGAAAAAATAATAAGTTCCGAAATTTGTCACAGGGAAAAATGTGGCGCTGTTCCAGTCTACAGAACTTAAAATGTGTATGAAACGCAGGTAAAATTCGAAAATTCAAAGTTCCGTTAAGTAAACGACAACAGTACCAGTAATTCAGTCTATAAAAATAATGGGAAAATTCTGAATGTTGGCTAGGTTCAAATTGTGTCTCAATTTACCTCAGCGCGCGTTACTTGTGAAGTTGTTTTATCTTCATCAATTAAACGTAGCCGCCACTCTTGGTGAGTTTAGAAGTCGTAACAATTTATATAAAGGACCTCTACCAAATAATGCATTGAAAAATATGATTCAGAAATTTGAATGAACAGGATCCTTAGCAGTTCGATTTGGTAGATGACGGAAACCGGTGTCAGAACAGACAATTACTGGTGTCATGACTGCAATCTTTGGTGGACCATGGGGTCATTGCTGGTAGTAGCTGTGCACAGATAAGCTGCTTGCAGGAATTAAAATACATAGATTATGATAAACGGGTGGCATTCACACTGACATTTCTTGCCAAGATGCCTGGCCACGGACAATTTTGAGGGAAGGTAAGACCCATTTTCCCCTAAATGGAATTTTAGCATTCACAGTTTTCAAATTTGACGAACAACCTCATGCACTTCAGGAAATCCCATTGCATTCACCAAAAGTTACTGGTGTAGCTTCGCAGCAGATTTCATCATCAAACCATTCTTTTTTGAAATCATTACTCTAATAGGACCATGGATCTGTACATTTACGACGCAAAGCCATTATGATATGCTGAATAGTTTTGTCATTCCACAACTTCAGCAGAGGCAGTTGCTGGATCAGGTAATTTTTATGCAGGCTGGAGCACTATTGCACAAAGATCTATCGCTACAGCTTCTGTTGCGGCACTACAGTGCACACAAAAAGGATAAGTTGCTGTTTTCCACTTACATGACCCCCCTCACTTCTCCGATCTAACCCCATATAATTTGGGGAGGAGTTATAAGGTTCACGAGCTATCTTGGCGGAGTGCTTACCTTGAAGACCTTAAAAGATAACATATCACGGGCTATGCTGCGCATTCCTGAGGACGTGTCACGTTCAGACGTAGGAATGCTGTGTGTGAACTACGAGAAGGAAGCCATATTGTAAGAGGTCTCTGTCTCCGCTGAGGAAGCACTTTTGTTGACTAAATTGCTATTGTACACTGAAATTTAAGCACTGAGAGCACTGAAATTAAGCATTTAAGAGATGTTGCACTGAAATTTCCTTTTTGTCATTAAATTAATAAATACTCAGTTGCGTAGAATAAAATAGCACCACATTATCCCCTATCAGAATCTTTCAGAAATATTTTTTTCACGGAATCTTTTTTCTCATGTTGTCATTAGTCCTCCTATCAAATTTGGTGGCGTTCCAGCTAACAGATCGAACTAAAGGTGGCTCTGAGCCGTGTGAGTTTTAAAAAAAAAACACCCTGTATTTATATTAAATGAATATCTAGGAATAAGTATCTCTCTACTTTAGTATTTGTTAACTTCTGTTTCTCGAAAATAAAAGAAAAGATTAATACAGAAGGTTAAGAATAAATACAGTTGAACATCGCTTAACAACCATAATTTGTTCCCGAGTCTTACTTGTAATGCGAAACATTCGTTAAGCAAAACAATGTTTTCTATAGCGATCAACGTGAAATATGGTAATCCATTACATTCCGAAAAATATACTCAAACAAATTTATGATAATTTAATATATTATTTAAAATATAGCTTTTTATTGCAAGAAAGTTGCTTAAAGATATTTTGTTTTGCCCTCACTTAAAAATTTAGAGACAACGAAACGCAATATTGTCGTTAAATAAATGTGTAGCATACATAGTTACTGTCTTAACAGGGTGATGCTTCTCAACGTATTTTACAACAATGCTTTCAGCATCTTATTTATTTCACTGGAAGAATGTTGCGTTGTTGAGGTTATTATCTCCCCCTTGCCTGACTATATCTCCTCCGCAATTTCTTAATGTGACATAGTAGAATGCAGTTCGGTAAGGTGGTCAACTCCTGGCTATGCTTTTCCACTAGTTCAGCTGTGTCGTTGCTATTCACCTCTAGCTCCATAATCTTGGCCAGAAATACAGTCTAATCGATTATAGGCTCCACAAGCACCTTCTCAAATCTACGTTTGACAACGCTGTCAGGCAAACGCTTAATACATACAGAATTTTCTTATAAATTAAGAGTCCGTCTCCCATGCCTTATTCATCATCTTGAGGCAAACAACGATGTCAAAGTTACCTTTCCAAAACCAGATGAAAAGAGGAATTTCTTCGGTTACTTCAAAACAGCTCTCGGGTGTTTAGTATAGAGCTTTTTAAAAATTTGAAATGACCTGCAGGTCCATGAGCTGCAGTAAAGGAGTGCTGTTGGGAGGCGAGAACTGGATCTTGATGAATGAAAATTCTTCAAAGATGTGATCTGGGTCTGGAAGATGTGCTGGGGTGTTGTCTTTAACAAGCAAAGTACGCCGTGAATTCATCTCAAGCAAATATTTTTTACAGACGGACCAAACACTTCATTGATCCATTCTGTAAAAAGGTCACATGCCACCCAAGCCTTATTTTTGGACATCCACACGCCATTTAGCCTACTCTTCTGGAATTTATACTTCTTGAAAGCTCGAGGATTTTCCGAATGGTAAACAGTCAGTGGTTTAATTTTCAAACTGCTACTTGAATTTGCACTAAACAACAGCGTAAGACGTTCTTTCATTAGCTTGTGGGCGGCAGTATTTTTTTCCTTATTGTAATCTAAGTTTGCTTCCGCATCTTTTTTCCAGAAGAGACCCATCTCAAGACAATTAAATATGTCTGCGGCAGGTAACACTCAAAATTTATAAGCTTCTTGAATACGCCAATTTAAAAAAAGAGCACTAGTACAAATCTGTTACGTTTCACACTTTGTTCTCCGAGGTCCTTTCAAAACTTAATAATATCTTACTAAATAGTTTTTTATATTAAAAAATAGAAAACGCAAAAATTTCTAGGTTTTTTCTAATAACTTTTAAATTTAGAATTAAAGTTTTATATTTTATGTTACATTTTAAAAAAGGCGAAAAATTACCAAGAAAATTTGAAAACTTTTATATAATAATATTAGAAACTAATAAAATTTTTAATACTTTTATATTATTTTCGTTTTATTTACGTTACATATAAAAAAGTACGGTAAATAATTTTGAATTGTCAATTGTTAAAATTTACGAATTTAAGGCAATTTTTTCCAATTTAAGAAACAATCGCCATGTTTCAGATTAAATTTAAATAGACTTCTAACTCTAAAAAAGATTTAACTACTTTAGAATGCGGATTCTTATTTTAAATCATTTAAATTTTTACTTTTTCAAAGAACCGAAGAGTCATTTAAAAAATCACTAGAAAACGCCGTTAGAAGGAAAAAAGGAATAATAAGATTTATTTCAATTTTACTTGTGCAGTCTGACGTCTATGGATTTTTTACTTCGAAACATCGAGCTGAGCAAATAAAGTATTACATCAATGTTTTAGAAACCTGAGAAAATATTGAAACGTTACAAAGTCTTCTAGCTCCTTACTTCTTTAACCAGCTTTACCTCTCTCGGTTTCGAAATATTTATCCTTATGGCCTACTCCTACAATGCATTCTCATATCGAAAAACGATAGTTTGGGAGGTTTTGCTCGCGCTCCCCTCTCTTAATGTTCCCCACTCCAGGAAAATATTCGATCTTTCCATCCCAAAAGACATCTCCACTGTGCACAAATGTGTCCGGTTAAAAGGACCCATTCCTGGCAAAACTAACGCCTTCGAGGAGAAAAAGAATCCAATTAGGGAGGTACAAATCGGTCCATGGTTGAAACATAAATGGTGTTTATGGGGGGATTCAATTAACTGACGATGACGCCAGTGGGCCATTTCGAGGCTTTAATGAATATAAATAGCTAATTGGTAAGCCTCCCTATTGCCAATTGAACAGAAACTGCTGATTAAAACATACGGTTGTGGAGTCTTCTGTTTTTGTGGCCGGAAAGTGTCTTAGAAATGTGCATTTTTAACAGAGCTTAGTGTATTAGCAAGCTATTTGGGTATTACAAAATACTTTTAGTTGCGCTTTTGTTAGTTGCATGGCGTTATTGTACATTTTATGTAAATTATCGGTTGTTATTAAGATAAGCGAAGAAATATACTACTTAGAGGAATAAATGACTTACGCATAAAAGACTAGAATAATTGAAAATATTTCAATAAAATGTGGAAAATATTATTATTATTGATGTAGAATTTCGTAGGAGTATTTGTCTTTACCGATTTTTTTTCCCTTCATCGTTCTACAGTATAAAAATCAATATACAGTATAAAATCTACAGTATAAAAATCAATATCAATACACTCTTCATTGCCTGAGCTAAAGAGAACTGAATTGTCGATAGCCTAATCGAATTATTTGAGTAATCTGTCTTCATAATCAAAAGACGGTTATTTCAAACAAGATTCTTGAACAGTACATTTTTTATTAATTTGCTGAAAACGGTATTCAAGCATTAAATACTTATTTCGAAATCAGATCTTCAGTAAAACGATGAGAATAAAAGCATAATATCTCTAAAAATTATTGTTAATTTTCCCACATTATACTAGGAGTAATGCATCTTCCCCCCTCCTTTTTTTTAACAATGGATTATTTTTAACTTTTCGTAATTAAAAATCACAGTTTTTTTTTTTTTTTTTACCATTTAGATACAATAACTACAGTCTACTACTTTAAATAGGAGCTTGGCTATTTCTCCCACGCGATTTGATTCGCAAGTACGGGAAAAACAGATGCGGGAAAAAAGTCGAGCCACTTAATTTTTTCCCCCATCTTTCATTTCAGAAGCGTGTTCCGGTTCAAAGCACACAAATGAAGGCTTTTTTAAACTACAATCTCAAATGAGTGGAGAAAAAAATGTGCTGTGCTGTGATGATGACACAAGTTAAGATCGCAAATGGAAGGGGGTTGGTAACGGCCTTGAAGTGGCTATTTTAAAGTAACATACTATAGAAATAAATTTTCTACAAAATGGACTTTCCCTCATGCCTTAAATCTGAAGTAGGACGAATAAAAGAAATAAGCCTGGAATAAGACAGGCTAAGGCAAGAGTTGATAGATGAATATAGGATTAATGACTACAAGGGGTCTTAGTGATTCAAGAACGAAATTATAGAATACTAGAGGATGTTTAGAAGATTGTGAAGAATTTCACTCACTACACCTACATTTTATTACACTTTATCCGAAATTTTCGTTAACATAGGTCCAAGCAAGATTTAATCAGTTCAGATAACCAGTCGCTGGGATAGCTGATGATCTATTGTAATGAGATTTGGTGCATCCTACAGAAATATCTGATTTGATTTTAACAATAATAATTACGAATACAATTGGAAATATCACCATCTTTGTGGTTACTTGAATTTGATATTTGTACACGAGGGCTATCTGCCTAAGAAAAGGAATGTCTTCCCGGAAGACTTTATAAGGGAAATTGGCTGGTATTGTTGTTGCACAAGGGGATAACCATGAAAACAATTTGTCTCCTGTTCGATTTGAAGTGGAATAACCTGTGTTCAACGGAATTTAATCACTCGGCCAAACATCATCATCATTATAAACAATACCAAGGTTTATACTATTATTGATGTCTAGAAGTCTTTTTTTTAAATATTAGTACTTATTTTTTTTATAATAAATGCTAAAATACTTAGTAGCTGCTTAATTTTATGCACTTCAGGTCGTGCATTTAACACAGTTAAGGCGTTTGAGTACACTATCCTCTATTTAGCACAATTTTATTAAAGAATCATAAGTTTGAATAACTATGAAATCTTTATTTAACAAGTTAGAGTGTTTGCTGAACTCAATAAGAACACTAATAGAAAACAAATCAAAATTAAGTCTTTATAAACATTTAAATCGAAGTGTTGAAAATAAAGAACTTTTAGAAGTTTATGATATGTATAATAATATATATCATTTATAAGTTTTAAATATAGCTTCAGCCTTACCTATTAAGTATGCTTAAAAGAATAAAGCGCAAGTATAATGCAAATACAAAATCTTTTTTTTAAGACTTCGGCCAGGTCTGAAAGCAGAATCCTTTCTCGCCACTATGTAGCTTTTGGCTTTCGCTAGTTCTTGACGTTGCCCAGTTTCGTTATGCAAAAGTGACTCTGATTTATTCTAACATATAATTACGTTAAATTTTATTATCATTATTATCATCATTTATAGAAAATGTTATTTGTCCTCTAGTTTTTTTTCAAATTGTTCTAAATCTTAAAAAAAAAAAAAAAAAAAAAAAAAAAAAAAAAAAAAAAAAAAAAAAAAAAAGATTGCTTTTAGTGAAAAAGTCTACGTTTAGGAAAAATCTTCGAGTTCATACGCATATAACTACACTATCTAAATTTTCTTCTTCCGTTGTTATTCTAAAATTAAAAACTGTTTCCTATAATTAATTTAAATTTTTGTCCAATAAAGATTTAATATAAAACAGCCGTAAGAGCCATAACATATTATTGACATCGATTTGGCAGCAAGAATTATTATATTATGAATTATTATATTATAAAGCATGAAACTACTGCAATAGATCATAGGGACAAAGTCAAAGGGATTAAATACTAGAGGGCGATGAGAAATATAATCAGGTATAAAGTTTTCCTTATTTATTAGCCCAAAAGCGAGGTCAGCGAGAGCGTAAAAAACCTTGACAAACCTTTTTGAGTGACCGTTAAAAATCTGAAACCTTTTTAAAAAATTTTTATTTTTTTATTACGTGATTACACTTTAGGACACGAAACTAATATGTAATAATTTAATGCGTAAATTTCATTTAATAATCAATACTTTCGTGTCTTCTTGTGAATGCTTATTGTCTGTACCCGCAAACGTTACGTAAAAGTCACTTAAGTACTATAATTAACCAAAGCATTTTTACTCAGTGTGGTTACTCAAAAATTATCATCCTTTTATGTAACTTTATCCTGGGCAAAAATTATAATAAAATGAAGAATTACTTAGTAGTTAGAGATTCATTTCCAAAAGTTAGAGATTAGGACCAAAATTACTTAATGACTAGACGTTTTTGCTCGAAAGCTGCTATACGCTGATTCTTCTTTGAACTTGGTTAAGTTCGTTAACAATCTTTTAATTAGTTGTGCTTAGAATGCATAAAACTGCATACATATGTACAATCGTAAGTCATCATGGTATTATTGCTTGCGCAAAAGCATGCGCCATAATCATAACATCCCCAAACTCGTGGAAAAGTGGTCAAACTGTTATCTTCTGGGGGGCGAGAAAGACTCATATTAAATTATGGATGCTTACATATTATCTCGTGGACTGCGAAACTGTCGCCAAGGAGTCCGATTTAAGTCAGTTATAGATAAGTGTGACGTAACAAGGCACTCATAATATCTGCGCTTTCATTTGATATATAACTGCGACTGATTCTCGATAAGCTTCTTTTTGATTTTATGAACAGGAATATAAATTAACTATTATTGCTGTATTTTTTTTTAAAAAAAAGAAGTTATTACTGAAATTTGTAGTCTGCCTTCTACATAACATCAAGCAGTAGATTATTTTCAAAGTTATCGGATCCTACTATTAAATGCCTATTAATGAAAGCGATATGACCCATGGCCGATAATAGATTCGAACAATTAACCTAAGTTATATTTGTTTTCATAGCGCTCTAAGCAGAGCTTTCGATACGCTAAGAGGGCTAGAAAATAGTAGACATCTACAAAAGCCTTTTTAAGAAGCGCAAAAACAAAATGAGTCGACTACTGATAGTTTATCAAATAAAGAAGTGTCAGTTCCTCCAGAATTCTGAAAAAGAGACGGTAGCAACTCTGGCAGGTTTTCCGCCAACTTTCATGGTTTGATAGTAGTCAATTTTCATTGGTGACGTGATAATACGTATATACCAAAATATGTTTTCATGTGAAATGGACTTTTTCTGTGCATTGGATTTTAGCAAAATGGAAAGTTGCTTACCGCAAAATAGCGATTTAGTTGCTTTACAAATTTTCGTCCGGAAATTACGTTCTATTGAGAAACATTACTGAAAGCTTTATTAAATAACAAAAACTTCTGATGTCATCCATCAGAGATTAATGTAATTTTATTAATCCTATGCTCATTTTGGAAGCAAAATGCCAATCAGTATTCATGATAAAGAATCCAGCCTTGATCTACATTATTCTATTTTTTCTACCAATACTGGTAGCGAATGAGGAAAAAGAAAATAGCGTGTTTAGTGAGCGATAAAGAGCCGCTTTGTTACTTAACTTTACTGAGCGGTAAACTGTCGTCTTGATACTTCACTGCCGTGATTAAAGTCCTGTACAATACTTTTACCCTTTTTTTTTCAGCAATAGTTCCAAACGAGACACGATTTGCTCCGAGAAAAACCACCGCAAGCAAAGTAATAAATATTTCACTTCGTTGCGTTCTAAACGACCGGAGAATAAAGGACCCCCCCCCCAAAAAAAAAAAAAAAAAAAAAAAAAACGTTCAACAAAATCAAAGAATTTGAACTGAATCGGTCGGAAGTTACGTCCCGTCGTCAAGGTAACGGAGGCGGAGCTTAAAATGTGCTTTTCCATCAAACGCCGGGGGCCAATTCATTGGGCGACACGGAAACATACGTGACGCCGTTTGACGCTGATTGGCTGTTGCGCTTCCGGAAGCGGGAAGCGATAGAAGGACGGTTCTGGTTACCTTGGCGACAAATGGACCGGTTGAATTGGAGAGGACCCGAGGGAAAAGAAGCTTGACACTGGTGCTATTTTTTTCTCCCTACTCTTCTTTTTTTCTCTCTCTCTCTTCCCCCCCCCCATCTTGGCGAATGCTAAGAGTAAAATCATTTAGATGTTCAGTTTCAACCAGGCAATATCTATTTCTCCTCGGGGATAGTTTATCGACTCACGCCTGTTGCAAGTATAAGCTAAGAGAAACAAACTATTAGCCTTCTTCCTTTTTTTAGGCCAGAATATTAATCTCCGCATTAAAAAGTATCAGCACACTTTGGAAAGAGACAGTAACTAACGGTTTTGCGTCGGAGCCCTTTAAATGATATTACGTAGGCCATAGATAATCTATTATATCAAGTGTTATCAAAGTAATAACTGAATAAGTGAACTTTCATCAAAATATAAATACAAGCTGTTAAAATATTAGGGATTTTGCCTTTCTTACTGCGAGCCTTCGTGGCTATAACTAGTAGCACATTCGGCTAGCAGTCTGAAAATCCGGAGTTCGAATCCACGCGAAGGTATAGAAAGTCCTCAGAGAAAGCATCTCTTCCCTCAAGCAGACAGCCCTCGTGCAAACAAATCAAATCAACTAATCCAACACTTTGGCCCTTTTTCTTCCTGCTAATATATGGAGACTGATGTAACATTATTACGTAGTCTACACTAAGAAGCAATAGGAGGAATGGGGGGAAGAAGATCTTCTCTATGCAAGTTATCATAGGAAACTTGCAAAGAAGAAGGGACGACTCTGAAACCTTACTCAGTCTTCCCAGAAGAGAGATCACTCCCTCTACCACAGGATTTTAAAAAGTCAGTTTTAACTTTGCTTTACGTTTTCAACGAAGGACAGGTTCACTTTAAAATACAAAATTATTATCAAACACCAGGAAAGGTTTATATAATGGACTACTTCTAATCATAAAGTAACCTTCATTCTCAAAAGGAGACAGTTTTCTAATACTCTGGTAATTCTCCTCCAATAACTAAGTCACACGAACAATCTATCAGCAATTTAGGCATTTTGTTTAGAGAACCCATGTTTCTAAATGGACAACTATGTGTCACACTTACCAAGACAAAGTTCAAGAAAGTTCGAAAATTTTTCTTTATAAAGGTTTTATATCGGATCATAAAAACAAAATTAAAAAAAAAAAAAAAAAATGCATTTACAAAAAAAAAAAAAGTTTACAATTAAATAATTTGTTAAATGAAAAATAAACCATTAATATTAAAATGAGAGGTATATTTTGCTGTTCTCCCCATCCAAACGTAGCTTTTGATTTTGAAGATCTCTGCACAATTGGTTTACATTTTCAGTCTCTGCAGTTTAAAATACTCCTGATAAATATATACTCGATTAATTATTTTTCACAAAATTACTAGTCGTTAATTTTTTAACGATAATATGCTAGTAATAACAATACAGGTGCCTTTTTTGACAAAACAATGGTGTATATGAAAGGTTCTTATAGTAATTTGTCGAAGTTGCAATGCAAAAACGAGATTTAAGTTTAAATATGTTTTAAAGTGATCTGCTTACTTTATAGCTATAAATTTTGTGAAAAACTCCTAGTGCTTAAGTGATATTCTTTCTGCAGTAGGGATTCTCAAACGGAGGAAGGGAGATTTTATTTCGCTTTTAAATATTTAGTTTTAGCTTACCAATATGACAAAACTGCTTTCATTCAAGTTTTGATATTTATCAATATTTTGTATAATTTTGTTGCTTTATTTACATAAAAAAATTATTTAAATCTAAATGAATAATATATGTGTTTTCGAGTTTCGGAAAGGAGGTTGGAAATGATCGGTGGTGAAAATAGTGCATGGGGCAAAGCAGATTGAGAATCACTATTCTGAAGATTGAAAAGAAAATTCAAAAAATAAAAATTTAGCTATACAAATTTCTCTATTCTCTTGTCATTGCGAAACTGAAAATGTATTTTTACCATAGTAAGAATAGAAGTAAACTGTTCAACCACATCACGCAGTTATTTTTCCTGAGGATGCTCCTAAAAAATAAAGCGTACCTGAGAATAATATTTTGTATAATTTTAAAAGTCGAAACTGAAGCTATAAACAGACATTTTGATAACAGAAGGAGAAAAAATAGTGCGACAGAGTAGGAGAACCGATGAAGCTAAGAAATTCTTCAAGTAGCTGATTACTTGTTTAAGTTTCAGTTTTACTGAAAAGTTTCAATAATATTTTGATTTGCAGGATGAGAAAATAACAACTTTTTATTTTTTCGTTATTTTTTAAATTCAAGTTGGATTCAGTTATTAACCCCTCGAAAACGGCACACGTAATAATAAATAACAAGAATCGAATGAGAACTTCTTTTATTTTTACTAAAGATTTTATTTTAATGAACAGTATATATCAAAATTTTCACAATATAGCTCAAAATTATACTACTACAGACTATTTAAAAAAATTGACTCTTTCTATAGATTCACTTTGTATCTGAATTTCTTGCCTTGCTTTTTAAATAAGTTCAGATATAAAAAGTATAAGCTTTGAAAATCGAATGCGGTAGGTTATTTTACACTTCCTAGAGTTTCCAAATGAAGCAGGGATTTAATAATTATTCACTTAATTATTCATTCATTATTGTATGATTTCAATTTTGAATAAAAACCTGAACCCTATTTGAAAAAAAAATTAAATTTATTAGACGTTAAAATTGTGTGACGTTCTAATAAAGTTACCCTTTTTTATCTTTTTTATTATTTAAATTTCTTTTGGGAAATTTACATTTTGTTATTAGAAACAGACTCTTTAATAACTGAATGATTTAATTTTTATTTTTCATAGGAGCCCCGTCAATGGCACAGTTGTAGAGACATTAGGTTTTTTTGTAGGCCGGAGAGAGAAAAAAATAGCAACCGCCTTCGCCGGTAATCGAACCACTAACCTCTGGAATACCAGCCCAGCGTGCAGAACCGCTACACCACGAAGACATGCTAGGAAAATGGGAGAAATATCTTGTACAGTGATTAAGACCACTGAATGTCGGGATATTGACCTGGGTTCGACTTCTTACGAACGGGCTGTCTGCCTGTTTGTTTTGGTGATTTTTCGCCAAATAAAGCATGAGTACGAGCCGGTTCCCTTATGAAGTCATTCACGAAGACATCCCTCCTTTTAAGCAGGTAGACCTCGTGGCTTTGACATACTCAAATAAATTAACACTACAATTTAATAAATTATCACTTTTATGTAAACTTTATTGAAGAGTTAAAAAATTTTTCTAATTTACGAGTACTTAAATTATTTTCCAAATTCTCATAAAAATTAAAAATTAAATTATAAATACATGTATCAAAGAACTGCATATGTATATTAGTAACTTTAAACTTTTGAATAAGTAAATTATATTAATTATCACTTGAGTAATTAATTAAATTAACAGCATACTGAGGGACGATAATAATTAATCATTCTTAGTTTAGGACTTTCTAATCAGTACAATAAATAATGTAAAATAAATTAAAAATACATTTAAAATTCCATATTCAATTTGGAACAAACCATATAAAAAAAAAAAATGCACAGTGTTAAACTGCACGACAGGCGCAAAAATTATCAAATCAAAAATGAAATGGAAAAAAAAAAAAAAAAAAAAATTTACTTCTTTAACTGCATTATAATAGGGTGTTGGCGTAACATAAGAAGTAAACACATCTGGCTGTTTCTGAACCAACAAAGACACAAATTAAAGCTAAGTGCTTAAAATAATCTCAGAAAATTAAACAAAGAAATCTGTCTTTATTAGTCGAAGCCCTAAAGGTCGTAGTAAGTTGAGCAAAAAACTACAAAACATCAAAATCATAAGAAAGCTTAAAAAAGTATAACAAGTTTAATTTGTTAAGTTTTAATTAATTTTTTTATTTTGTTATTTTATTTATTTACTTTCTTTTTTTGTGAGTTTCGATCAGACCGAGGCCGAAAAACAAACCATGTAAATATATAAGGTACTTCTCCATCTTTTCAGCATGCCTTTGTGGTGCAACTGGAAGCATACTCATATTCGAGAGGTCCAGCGTTTGAGTTTCGGTGATGGGTAATGCACATATTTCATTTCTCCTACTTTAAAAATAAACCTACTGACTCTGCAAATATAAGCAATCCAACATATGAAAGAGTAATGACATTTAAAACCATACAGGCCAGCTTAAAAGAAATTTTGTTTGCAAAATTAGTGAATTAAAATCATAAAAAAAGCTTCAAAATCTAATAAAAAGTATTTTCTATTAAAGCGAACCGAGTCCAAAAAACAAGACATCTAAACAGAAGCAATCCAACGTATAAAAAAATGATAACAAATAAAAATTTGATCCAAACACATAAAATAAAAATTGAAAGAATAGTTCTTAAAAAAATCTATAACTTTAGAGCCACAAAAACTATGCAGTAGAAAAATATGAAGTGAAAAAGTATTATCTAGACGTGCTCAGTAACAAATGAGAAATGTTAAGCTTAATGTGTGATTTAAGATTAACTACAAATTTTAAACTGATTAAAAATAACTAGAAAACAATCTAATGTAGCTCTAAAAATGCCCAGTAACAAAAACAATTTGTAAAAGGGGGAAAAAAAAAAAAAAAAAAGAATTAACATCTATTATAAAACGAAATTATTACGCTTGTTTATGATTTTGATGCTGTAATTTTGCAATTTTCTGTAC
This sequence comes from Stegodyphus dumicola, assembly GCF_044657685.1. Taxonomy (NCBI): domain Eukaryota; kingdom Metazoa; phylum Arthropoda; class Arachnida; order Araneae; family Eresidae; genus Stegodyphus; species Stegodyphus dumicola. Next base: position 112,703,946 of record NC_140772.1, on the reverse strand, counting down.
TACTTACTACAGCTTGTAGGGGTTGGACTAATAAACATACAGATTACTTTAATTAATTTTCTGTGATTAATTTAAGCATTAAACTTTAATCTGTGTCTTTGTTCAGAAAAAAGGCTGATGTATTTACTACTTCTTTCGTTACACGAACCTCCTGATGACGATGCAGCGAAAGATGTAAATTTCTTTCTCCCTTTTCATTTTTGGTTTTGGCATTTTTAAGCCTATCATGCAGTTTACCACTGTGCGTCTTTCATTTTTTGCCTATGTTTTTTTTCGAATTAAATACGGGTTTGATTTTAAACTTATTTTTAATTTATTTTAATTTATATTGCATTACTACCCCTACTTGTTGTAGTTTTCAGAGCTCAATTGGATTAGCTTTGAATTGCTTTTTACTTCATATTTTTATAAATATACAAATGAACATCATACAGATTATTTTCAAATTTCGAATAGAATACCAATATTAATTAACAAATAAAAAATAAAAATATTAATTAACAGGGAATTTTAAATTCATATTTCATTGAAACAGCAAAATAGGACAAAACACGAAGAAACTAGTGAACACGACCACTGTATAAAACTGAGAAAAAGATGTACAAAGTTGATGCACAATCTTTTACAAAGAATCAAAGCTCCGCATAAAAAGGTAATTTTACATTTCTAACGACATCTTCATGTTGGCCTTTTGAAAGTAAAAATCATAGCCTATTTTTGAGTAACCAATGCATTCCCATCCTTTAGTTATGACTTTCAATGTAAATGAGTAGCAGGTTGTAGAAAACAAAAAATATCTTACTTCTCGAATTGGTAGTAGCCCTTGGGATATTCGTTATATTAGAATTCCGGGAAAATCAAACATTAAGACTTGACGCATCGCAAAACTTTACAGGCTGTCATCGAAAATCTAGAAACGTCATCAATAGCTCTATATTAGTTTATAATTATGATGAATGTCATGCTGACAAAAATGTAAACGCTCTGAACGATTTTAAAGAAGCGAGCTTCCTCTGATAAGTTTATTACTTCTTTAATTCTTTTGCTAGCAATCTGAAATCTTTCAGTAACATTTCGTCACCTAAGCTCTGTTACTTATTTCATTTACTTGGCTATTTTATATTTAACATTTTTAATATATAATTTGGAAACTTTTGATTACATAATTTTAAATTTAAACCCTTATTTCAGAAAGTGAGCTCTTCACAACATAATAAGTTTCTGCACTTTCTTTGATGTTCTTTACCGATGCTTTTCAAGACTATTCATTCAGCCCTTCAGAATCCGTAACAGTATCGCAGGAAATTCGCCCACCATTGCAAAACGGTAAATTCTCTGAACACTGGTAGTTCGAAGTAGTTTAAATTTCAGGCGAACGTGCAGGCTGGATGAGTGTTTTCGCTGTCTTACACATGTGTAAGGAAGATGCAAGCTAGTTTTCCTTAGAAAGCCCTCGCCTTAGGCCCAATTTCCAAAAGGTGCTGATAAAGAATGGAGCATGAGACATCTTTGTACTCTATGGACATACTATCTTTCCTTCGCCTGCAAAAGAGAGAAGCAGTTGCATAGATCGAATATTTCTCCACTGTCTCTGCAATCCGCTTCAGCTACTCGTTACAATACGTACTAGAGATACATTCTCCTATTTTCTCCTTTTTCAACTCCTTTAAATTTATTCTTTTAGATCTAAACGCACACACACGTAATAAGAATTTTCAGATTTGATTTATATCGTTTAAAAACAGGCTAAATTCCCCCCCCCTCTGTAAATGACGGGCAGCAACGTATTGTGTAGCAATAAAGAAATAAAATAAAACAAAATAAAAATAGTTAGTTTTGAAGACAATAGCTAATACCAATATCAGTACATCTTTTCATATTCTCATTTTAACTGAATTACTCCCACTCCCGAAATAATATGTACAGCCTGATTTTCCGCTGTTGACTTCTAAATTATAAAGAAAGGAATAGTACGTATAGTATATTGCACACGAAAGGAGATAATATATTTAAGTATGCATGGCATTTTACACTCGCAATAATGCAGTGTTCAACTGAGATGGAGCTTCAAACGGATGTTGGTGCGTTACAACAATCTATTACCATCCTGATTGCTGATTTAAAGATGATAATAAATTCAGCCTTTTAGGTATCGTGAATATAGAGTAAAGTGTCGATTATTTAAACAGTGATTATCCAGACGACCAGCTATTTACCACTGCAATCAAATTAGAGGCAACTGATGATTATGTTCTACACTTATGTCCCACTGTCTTGAATAGCATAGCCACACGATAAAGAATATGGTTGCGGCTCGCGCTAAGGTGTGACTTCCTATGGGTGTCTTCTCCTCCTTTGGCGAGTGTAATGCCAGTCTGTCCTCTGCGTTGTCTCTAGCCAATGTTTTGATGATTTGAAGGTTGAATAACTTTGATCCTCCTCCAAAATATTATTTCAGTTTTACAGCATCAACATTTCGACCTTTTACAGACGTATTTACGTCTTTTTACTTTTTTATGTTTTGTCAGAGATGTGCCGGAAGAATTATTAACTTTGTTCTTATTTTCGTATTGCAATAAATATTGTTGTATGCGTACGGTTTCTTAATAGACTGAATGCACACAGAACTGATTATTGATAAAATTGTCTTGTATGAAACATTTCACAGTTCTGGAACTTTCGACAAAAATAGTTGTACTGCTCTTTACAGTATCACATAATATAATAAGTAGTTACACTTCAAACTACTAGGAACGTTTAACACAACGCAATGCAAAGCGCATCTAAAGATGCATCTAAACATGTCACCAATTGGTCGCCAAATTTGGCGACGTTTGGCGGTTCTTCCCAAAATTTGAAGACAAAAATTAGTTTCCAAAATCATCGCCACCTTTGCGATATCTTGCCAGACTAGCGAGATAGCCATTTACTGAAAACTAAATAGACTTGTCCCCGTATTTTTACATTTCCGCAATCTTCGCTTCTTTAGAATTTCATGTTAAACAATACATAAAAAAATTTTATCCACCCACCGCTGCCACCAGATATTAATTCTTTTATATGTCTGTGAAAAAGTTTTAAAGAAATCTCGCCATTTTTGAATGAACAACCAACTTTTTTAGTCAAAACTTACAGAATAACTGAAAAACATTTTAAGCGCGTGTATCGTCTGCAAGGATATTCTTTGCGTGAGGTTTCTTTACATTTCTTAGTGGAATTATGTTGGTAGCGTAGCAACGCAAATACGTTACAGTATGCATAAAATCCGTAACAATATCTATAACTATCTGTATTGTTATAAATAAATAAAAGCACATTTTTGCTTAGCATATATTCGTTTTACATTTGTATTTTGTTTTAAAATTTGTATAGATACCTAGCATTCATTTTGTTTTGCATCTTTTACATTCTTTTGTCTTTTTTTTCTCTTCATATTATTTGTACTTTTGCTACATATGATTTCTTTATTACCTTTTTCGTGCTTGAGAAACATATTCCATTTGCAGACAAAAAAAAAAAAAAAAAAAAAAAAAAAAAAAAAAAAAAAAACCTTTTGTGAAATTTGGGAAGCCTTTGGAGTTGCAAATTATAGTTTGTTAATTTTGGTAAGTTTCTGGAATTCGCTTTTTTGCAAGTGAATCCCAGGAACACAATTTTAATTTTTAAATCCGTCGAAACCGAGGATTCTTAGAATTTCCCATTCTTGCTATGCATAGCTATTTATTTATTGTTTCAGGCATTATTTTAGGGTAGTTTTACGTTTACTTATTGTGAGTTTTTTGTAATCTTTAATTCGTAGTCACTTATTTGTGTGTATGTAATTGCTTTGCTTTAGTATTTTCTAGTGTTTGTAATTTTGAGTAAACGGATACTAAAACTGAGAAAATAGGAAGAATAGACTTTACAGGGCAGCTGAAATCCACTAGAGCTAAATCACATTTCGGAAGATTTCAGATAAAGCGTTTTCTAGAGATTGAACCGAAAGTAATGTTAAAGTATATTTTCAAGAATAGTACTTATTTGTAATAGAGGTACTTCTTCCTTACATTATCAACATACTACAAGCAGAAGAGAATCGCGGAGTTCTGCATCAGGTGATCAGTGTATGATTTCTCCTCCATGTAATTATAAAATACTCCTCCATTACGAAAGAAAGACCCCAAAAACATAATGTTTGTTCTTTTCTTTTTTCTTTCTTTTCCTTTTCTTAAAAAATTTTATTTTTGTAGGTGTGTGTGTTACAAAAGGAGGATGTTAATTTAGTGCTCAATATTGCCACCCATATTGCTGAGACCACTTTCATGAAATTCAGCGTTTTATTTTCATTAACTTTTTAATTAGACGTATACGCAAAGAATCGATATTTAAGGACTAGAGCTTGTAGCACCGTTCTCATCAGTTCTGTATACATATCAAGAAACAAAATTCTTAAGAGCTCCCACCTTTTGCATAGTAACATATGTGATTTTAAATTCTAAAATAATCTTCTTTATTTTTAGTCAGAAAAGTTCAAATAAAAGATTAAAAATCATTTCAACCACAAAATAAATAAATAAATAATAATGTTTGAAATATCTCGAAATTTTATCCCGAACTGTGTGAAAAGTTCATTTCTAAAACAACCTCCTTATCATCTATTTTTGAAGAAGATTATATCATGCGTCTTAATTAAAGCTATAATACCCTCGAACGCGTTATTAACAATAGATGATTTGTCATCTGAAGACAGGTTTTTTGGTAGTACATTACAGGGTGTCTCTTTTCTCCAAAGGATAGGACTTCGTTAAGAAATACATTGCAGATATTTTCCCCATGGCTAACTATAACTAGAGGTCAAATGGATTTGGATCCTAGCGAACGGGCTGGCCGAACGGGCTGACATGGGCGTTTTTGTGGTTTTACCGATATGTAATATCAGATGAGTCATTTTACTTCAAAAGACCTTACATGAAGGCACCACTTCCTTTAGGAAGATAGCCCTAGTAAAGCAATAAAATTCATAGGTCCTTAAAATGACTTTCAGCATATAATGAACCACAATTCCGTCTGTGAGAACCTTCCTCTCGTCACCCCCTATTGCAAAGGGATAGTAGTTAATATCCCTAGATTCAGCTAGTAATTGGGAGATCCGTGGTACGATTTCCCACAACAGCGCACTTGATTTTTTCGAACTCCCTGCACTGAAAACCTTTACTGTAGCTTCCAAACTGAAATGGGTTTGACTTTATAGGTTTTGTGCCTCTCTCCTATACCTCTGTCAGAGAGGAAATGAAAGGAATTAGGACATTCTTTCAATAAACTTACCTCTCATGGCATAGTAGTTAACTGGAGGTCTGGAGTTTGATGCCGAGCAAGGGTGCGGTTACTTTTTCGTATTTCTCCTTACGAAAAGACCGATGATGTTTCTCCATTATGCACCTAGATGCAGAATTGTTTAATTTTCTGTCTCCTACAGGAAGAAACGGTGTCAGTCTCCCATGAATTCTTTTTCTTTCTCTCTCTCTCTCCCTCCCCCCTATCAATGTTAACTTAAGGTGAACTTCTATGCAGTTTCCCATTTTTGACGATTTTATATAATTTAGGTATTTATGGGCATTGTATTATAAATGTCACAGGTAGCTAGGGAGGAGGAAATTTTTTTAAAAATTTATTCTGCGTTTGCTTGGAGTGAAATATCTTCGTTGTGACCGATACATTAATTGTTATTCCAGAAGAGCATATGTGTGTGTGTGATTATGGCAAAGCCTCGAGGGCTATCTGCCTAAGGGGAGGGATGCCTTCGTGGAGGACTTCCTAAGGGAAACTGGCTCGTATACACGTTACACATGGGGAAAACCACAAAAACACCCATGCAGCCAGCCCGTTCGCGGGATTCGAACCTCGGACCGAACTACCAGTGTTCAGCGACTTTACCGCTCGGCCGCTGGTGGGCCTCAGAAGAGCATATGGGAAGAACGCTTGAATTCGTTACAGCTTTACTTTCTTCGATTACTGAATGTGTCATTATTATATATATGATGATATGAAAATACAGGATGATATGATAATTTGATATTTACAATGATATATATACGGATATATATATATAATTTTTTGGTCACTTATTTGTTCTCTGCCCGAAAGCATATAATTAAGTAGATTTCGAATAAAATTCTTAAAAATTCTCGAATTTTACCCCCAAGACCTTAGTTTGTCAATTCTAGCATAACAACAGCAACAAAAAAGGCCAAGCGAGGAATATAAATAATTTTGAAACCAGATTTAGGTTTAGATAAATTTTGAAACAAGATTAGATTAGATAGTTTCCTCAATTAATGAATAATAACGGATAAAGAGTGCATTTACTGGAATACAAGTTTTTGATTATTAAGTGTTCTGCATAACTTTTATGTTTCATGTTTTGAAAATCCTTTGAAAAAATAATCCAAAAGCTTTTTTACCGTCTATGGTGCTTGGATTTTCCCTCCTTTGTATTCTTTGGCTCTCCGCTACTTCAAAATATTCAAAAATTACAAGTAGCAAAATAAAACAATTAAAAAAATCCAGACTGATAATTTTGGAAAAGTCTTATGTCACCGTGAAAGGAAAGTTTTCTTAACTACAAAGCTGTGAGATATAACACTTCATTCAAGCTGTTTAGATTTGTTACTTAGCTGACCAACTCCATTTATTTCAGGGGTGTTATTTCATTAACAGTGCAATTTAAAAACCACTAAATGGAAACACAAGCAAACATTAATTGAATTTTATTTGGAATTATTGTATGCATGAAAACTGAAAACAGTTGCAAGAAGAATTTCTGATGATTGCAGAGCAGCAATTTCTTACCTACAAAAATTATAATTTTTTACGTACATACTTATTAAAAACCAGTATACGTATATCTGCAAAGTTACGTATATTAAAACCAGTATACGTATATTTGCAAAGTTATGTATATTAAAACCAGTATACGTATATAAATACCAAGCGCGAGAATATTTTATAATATAACTCTAATAAATTGAATAAATATATGCTCATATATGAATGACAGCTTTAAGCGAGTTAGAACGGTACAAATTACAAGCTTCGATGTTACATTAAATGTTACATTTCCTCTTGGATGGCAATGATTCATAGATTGCCGATTTTTTTAATTATTTATTTTTATTTTTTTGTCGATGACAGTGTTCCGTAAGTGTCATGACTGTTTTCAGTTAATGCTGTGGAACATCTATCTGTCGTTTCGGAGTGGAGGGAGGGGGTTAATAAAGGATAAAAGCGAGAAAACGATTAAGTTTCAAAACAATTATACATTGTAAATACATAACATATAAGTAAATAATATTTATTATTTTCTAACGCGAATATGTTACATTCAAATACAAAGGTAAGGGTTTAAACTTTTTGTAAAGTGTAATACGTCTCGGAGAAGCTCCGCATCCCCTCTTATTAATTTTTATATTATTCATCTTCTTCCTCCGTACTCTTTGTAGACACAAATTAAAAATCAACCCTAAAATTACTGAAAATTAAGAACTATAAATAAAAAGGCGAAGGATAGTTTTTTGTTACACATTTTATCTAAATAAAATTATTGCGACGTGCAATGCATTGGGAAATCGTTCTACAAAGTTGTGAGATATAGCACTTCAAAAAACGAGATGAGGAGCTGAAAGTTCATGAGGGAAAAAAATATTGGACTATGTTTATAGTCCAATATAAAAAAAAAATGAAAATAATAAGCTTTTTTATTCAAATCCTTTATTCGAAATTATTCTTTCAGAATATTCTGCTGCAGGAACACGATTTGTAAACCATTAAAGCGATAAAATGATAATTCGAAGAACAATGGGTGACGGAATAAGTAATATTAGTAATTGTATAGTGCTTCTTTTTGGACCAAAAATGTTGAATAATGCCATGTGGGTAAATGATCTTTGCGGAAAGGATGGATTTTTTTCCTGCACTTTAAATGTAAATTTTCCGTACAGAACAGATTGTTAGATAAGCTATTATACTGAAATTTGAATTTAGACTCGACTCTTTACGAATAACGCGACAAAAATTATGCTCTTATTTCATAATTGGTTTCCCTTCGTACTTCTGTAACAGAAGTTGACTAAATGCCAAGAATCTAAGAAAACGTTGTTACAAAATTAACAAATGCTATTAACAAGCATAATAACTCACTCTGTTATAATTACAAAAGTGTACTTTTATTAAAATACAGTACACGTACTGAAACTAAATACATATTGTTAAAAAAAGCGGTAAAGAATGTAAATCTAAAATTGATACTAATAAATGGCCATTATATGAAAACATTCAAAGAAAATATTAAAGGGAAAAGACAAAAATTTCTGTCATGACGTTAAACTACAACTTGAAAAATTTGAAGATGGATGCGTTAGTTTTTGGTTTTTAAATTATTGAAAACACGACCTAAACTTTTGTTCTTCAGATAAGCTGTCTTCATTTAGAGGAAATGTGCCATTCTTAAAATAGCAAAAATATTCTACGTAATTTTTAGTACTTTTATAGTTCAGTTAGCAAAAATATTTTACTAAATATAATAGCTCTCTTTTTAAAGAAAAGACGCTCGTAATAACATTCCCGTGAAATGACGAGATTTTTGTGAGAAATAAACATCAAACTAAAGTTAATTTTTCCTAATTTTAAAAATCTGAAAACCTGCATGTAATCTGAAAATTTTTTATTTTATTTTTTTGGTCAATGTATTATTGTTTTTTTGTTTTTGGTTTAGGGCCACAACGAAATATACTTCAAATGACATTTGTGAAAAGAAAGAATTTTTTGCGTCTTAGTGATAAAAAAAATTCACCACATAAATTAAATTTTTTTATATTATTCGCAATAATATAAAAAAAATCCACCATATAAATTAAATTTTTCTATATTATTGGCAATAATATGTATTAAAATTATTTTCCTGAAATGTTATTAAGCATCTTGAAGGTTGATTAATCAAAAACAAATTCATTTCGGGCACAATTTTATAGGGTGTAACAACATGATAAAATACTAATTTGGAAAAGTTAAGGCTACTTTAGCCTTGGCCTGATTTTTACCGAACTTATGAATGGAGAAAAGCTTGAATTAATTTAGAATACTGCTATTTAACTTCACAAAACAAAAGTGCAGATATTAAATTTGACAAATAAAGAATGCGGCTATTCTCTGCGTATCGAAGCTTCGGTATTTAGAGCTCTTAGACGGCCACATCGAATCAATATTATTACTTTTATTATTATTATTATATTAATTATGCGTCATTAGAATACTGTGATATTGTCAATGCCACATTTACTAAAATTTACCCACAAAAATCCGAATGACTATTGAAAGCAAATAAATCATTTTACTGGATACTGAAGCCTAAATAATAAAAATAGGACTTAAAGAGCATTTGGGGACATACTTATCTAGGATCTGTCATGCAATTAATGTTCGTTACTGTAAAACCCCCGGTAAATCTATTAATTTACTACAATTAAACATTATCAAATATTTCTGTTTATACTCATTTAATTTTGAATTTCCATTGAATACGCTGATGCAATGTTCGGAACATAATATTCTTTGAAACTGTATATGATTATTTGTTTAAGATAAATCTGGGTAGTTTGTATTTTCTAATATAGCATTAAGTGAACGAAAGAGAGAGTAATCTTGGCAACGAACGTGCTGTTTGTTATACAAGTATTTCAAATATAAACATGCAGAATTTTCGTACGGCTTTCAACTTCTACAGTAATATACTGTAATATATTTGTTCACGATCGCTTCTGTGACATCATGTAAAAATATTACACTTTTCTCATCTGTTTTTCTTTTCCTTTAAAAAAAAGTTATTGAAAAAAGAAATTCCAAAATTTTTATGAGAATTACTGAAGTAGATTTTGAATTATATTTATATATGTGTGTGTGGGCATTTCATAGTAAGAAATCTTCTTTTCATTTTTTTATTTAAGATGTAGAGAAAATATGCAGTTCTACCGAATTATAGTCCAAAGATTATTTAAAAATAACTTACAGTATTTACCCGAAAATATAACACCTTCGATTATAATCGTCTTTACATTTTAAGATACGTTTTCGGAAATAAAATTGCAGCTATATATTTGATGACAGTTTGTATCTAATTAGAATTCTGCTAAAGTCAGCGTCAGAACTGATAATTAAGAAATGAATAATGGTGAATCTAACAGAACTGTTTTATGCATAAATACTATTTCTTAAGAGCTTGGTGGACAAAAATAAGCATCTTTGAAACAAAACTAATTCTAATACAGTATATTAGCCATCTGAAGTCAAAATAATTGTAGTATTGTTTTCTAACCCCCACAGGTGCGGCTGTTGTACCCGAAATAATATTATTTATTCACCGGCGCTCAGGGTGGACCATTCACGCTCAAGTAGGTCCAGTGTCACTGAGATGACCTAATGACCCCTGTTTCGTCATGCTCCATTAGGATGCGGAAGAGAGAGGGGATAGGAGAACCACAGTTACAGTCAACGCACTCCCTCCCGACACCAGAAGACGGAGCTGGGTGAATTGTTTTCTCTGCGAGGAGCACAACGCCGGTGACGGTAAATTTTAATTCGATTAACAGTCGCGAGAGCTATTGGCGGGCGGTCACGTGAGGCGGGGCGTTCCCTCCCCCCTGAAGCAGGAGCAGAGGTGGGAAGCAAGTGAGGCGGGGGGAGCGAAGAGCGGAGCACGAGGAGCAAGCATCCATTCTCTCTTCTCCTCTAGTTTTCAACCCCGCGTTCGCTGGCGGTTACGATTTGCCATTGCCTCCCTCCATACCGCCTCCCGTTGCCCACGCTAGAGAAACATCATTTAGTTAAAAGCTACTTTTACAGGTCCATGGGCTGCCCTTCCCTAGTGTCGTACAAGTAGCCTGCACCTATAAAGATTACAAGCGTAATCAGGCTTAGTCAGTCTGTTATGTTTGCTCGTGGAAGAAACCTTGTAGCTTATAGTCAAGAGCTTGATTGCAGGTATTATCTAATAATCTGCAAGTGGAATTTGATTTGAAGTTGACACTTTGCTTAAGAGTGTGGCTGGTCAGTAATATTTTTATTTATTGTGCCTCTAACTATAGACAAGGCATAACTGACTTTCATAAACCTAAATTAATTACGCTGCAGTGAAATTTAACTAATTAACACATCATTTAGAAGTGACATACGTCAGAACTGAATAATTTTTCCTAAAGTTTTATTCCTGCTCCACGAACTAATATTCGCCAGTCATCATTTCGCTGCTTCATTCCTCCACTCTGGGCATCAGTATGGACTACCCGTATCTGAACCAGCCAACATTTGACCCCAGCTGTTCTTTGGGCACTATGGAACTTCCCAGCTGCCAATTGCCTTGCTCTTACGCTGACTTGGGTTCCTGTAGTCAGATGACGTCAGCTGCAGCGTACAGGTATAGCACAGCGGCTGTACCTCGATCCTTTGGGGGTCCTACGGCCGTGGGGCCCCCTCCTTGTGGTATGGTGGCCGCAAGACCACGACACGATCAGGGTCCTGCTTCAGTTTTCAGTTCAGCGGGAATGGCCTTGCAAAGTAAGTAAAATCTAAAATATAATATTTCTTTAATACTTTACTCTGAAGAAAAAATTGTTTGTATAAGTACCTTCCTCGAATGCTCCTACTGAGGCAACTGCAGAAAGTGGAGGCAGAACCTTTGCCTTTAAACGTTCGGGTCTTGTAACTCGGTTACCGTGGAGGGTGGGAGGAAGAAGGGCAGGGAGTGCCGAGGAGGAAAGGAAAAGGCCGCCCGGAAATTAAATAATTTGATAGCGCCAGGTCGATGCTGAATAATCCAGAGGATGACTATTTAGATCCCTGGCAGCTAACCTGATTTTCTCGGGCTGCGATTCATATTTCTTCAGCAGGCCAATATACGTCATTTTTCTTGCTTAGACTCAATTTGGGCGAAGCTTTAACCCGGTTAGTAGAAGAAAGCCCAGACCGCCCAAATTTGATCATAGGCCATTGCCACACATAAATCTTCTGAAGAAAAACACTCCCTTTTCTTACCTTTTGGTCAGAAGGTGCCATAGAGATCGGATCACTTTCCGAAGAGCAGTTACGGGTTTCAGACTTTGCCAAGAGAAGCGTGATCCGCTAATGAAGATTTTAAAATATTTTGGAAAAATTTATTTGAATTCGCAATTTAGAAGATTGAGTAAATCAAATTGCCTAAATAATTCTGCTATGTGATTTTGTCAGATTTATAAATGCTGAAAAGAGTGGATAATCACCATCATACATCTTTAAGAAGTTTATATTCGTCAAGATTATGATGTAGTCCACGATAGATGAAGTTAAAGTTGTTACTTTTAATTGCCGCTACTTATTATGGATTATTTGCTGTGCTTTTCCCATTCAATGATGTTGTATTCAAGCTGGTAAACAGTGATGTGAGAAATTAACAACAGGAAGGTAATTTTATTTTTAGATACTTATTCAGGATTTACTTAACAAAGTTTGTAGTTGAGCAATCATAAAATTCAATTTCTTCTGGATCACTAAGTTTTAGGAGAGTAAATAACTGATAAAATTAACTGAAGTCATGAACTTCATTTCAAGCCATTAAAAATATCCGTAAAAAATGTTAGTCAGAAATTAATTGAAAACAGGTATAACAACATTTTTTCAAATTATCGTTATTTTGCTTTATTCATTTTGTTTGTTACATGGGCGTTTCTGTAGTTAAAATAAATAAAATCTTTCTGTAATTATTTTTATATTCTTGATTCTTTCGGAACCCTTGAGTGTAATTTGAAGAACTTTTACTATTTAAAACTCCCAGAAGGATTTTTATTAGGAAAAGATTTGATTCATTTGCTGTAATTGAAAATATGCTGTGAAGAATTCGGAATAAAATTATACATTCAAAATAAGTATTCGTATCTAAAAACATTTCATTGAAAAGATAATTGGTCCTCAAACATATATATATTCATTTAAAGCTAAAACTAGACCCTTTTGGGGATAGAACCAAAGTTTAAATTTTTTTTATTAAAGTTTTTATAAAGGAAGTTTAATATAATTCTATTGATATGAGTTCAGAATCTGATTTTTGAGATATTAATCTGATTGTTATTTACTTCAGTTATTTCTAAAATTACTCTTTACAATGTTTTGAATTTTTTTATCATGCCCATGCTACTTTATAGATATATTAGTCATGTTTCGTTTAAAAATAAACTGTTACAAAATCTTGCGTAAAAGTGTATTATGAGAAAGAACGACAGGAAGAATGTTAAAACACATCAATTCTTGAGCAGAATATATTTTACTCTGAAGGAATGTTAAAACACATCAATTCTTGAGCAGAATATATTTTACTCTGAAGGAATGTTAAAACACATCAATTCTTGAGCAGAATATATTTTACTCTGCTTCGCAAATACTCCCAGTTTCTGCCAAAAAGCTGTTTTTGTTATTATAATTGACTAATCTTTGCTATATAATAATATTTTTGCATATTTTGTATCATATCATACCCATAGGAATGATATTATCGTTTTGTAAAACAGCCCGACATCCATGCATAAATAAATGAATGCCATCGTATTTTATTAAAAGACAACCGCAATCATTATAAGACTATACCAGTGCAAATTCCTAAAGGAGTTTTAGTAATGAGTCTTAAAGAATGTATATATGCTTTTGGTTTTCAATAGTCAGCGAAAATATGAGTGTTGCATTATAAAAGCAGCATAGCAAAAACAAATTCTGACAACACGATTTGCCATTTTGCATACGCGTGACACTCAGTACGGTGAGGAAAAATGATTTGTTTGTTATAAGCAGTAAGGCAAGTATTGTTTTTAATTGGTTCTGTTTTGGTTGGACTGAATTAGATGAGAGTTGGTTCAGTTCGGCATCAGAATTATGAATTTGGGTTATCTAACGTGTCAGATATTTTGATATTTCAAAATGAATCTGAAGAAATAAACAAGTAGAAAACAAAATTCCGATTTTTTTAAAATTTACAATGTTTATAAAATTGAAGGTGTCTTCCAAAAAGAATTACAAGTTTTGTTTTAAAATCTTTCAAATACGACAATCGGAAATTTTTGCTATCTATTAATGTTAAATTATTAAAAAATTGTTGTCTCTATGTTAATCTTTATTATATTGCAAAAGGGATATAAACTTATTTTCTAATATATGTTTTTATATTTAAGAGGTGTTTCAGGTAATCAAACACAGATTTTTAATTAATTTTTTTAGCAATTTATCAGATTTGATAAAAAATATATTCAGAGAGACAATGAGAGATGTGCTAATCCAATACTTCACAAAACATACTTCGCAACATAGTTGGAATAGTTTGCCATTTAAAATTTTTACGTCTCTTGTATCATATATGTAAAGTAATTAAAATTAGATACTAGAGAAAAGCAATAAGAATGCAATAAGAATTTACATTATTGTTGATTTTTCTAGCATCCAGTTCATTTAACGTATTCTTTAGCATAAAACTGGTTAATTTCTTATAAATGACAACTCACACGGAAAAGTTTATAACTAGTAATACCACTTCTAACTATTGCATGTATTTAAAAATATTTGGAAAAGTTTTATGATTTTTTTTTCCTTTAGCTTACTAGCTTTCCCATTTCTTTCACACTTATTTCTGCTGCAATAAGAGCAATCGATGAATTTAAACGAAGGATAATGATGCGTAATTTTGCATCCCGTTTAAGCTGTAAACTCTGTAAGCTGTATTAACGCTTTATGAAATTAAGTAAAATGGAAAATTTCTACGTTGGGTTTTAGAAATAAACGCAACACTAATTTAAAAAATGTATAGCACAATATCATTAATAAACTTAATATGGAGATGTAAATATATATTTCAAAAATCAGTAGAATTTCTTTAATTTTTTAATGGTTCAAAAAATTTTAAATTTTTCATGCTCTAAAAATTTGCTTCTGTTGATGAAATATTAGGCATCTATAGATTTGGAATATGAAAGTACATCTGGTAATTATGTACAATTTCATTTATTTTCTTCTAAGTTTTTAAAAGAAAATGCCAATTTTCTTTTTCATACTTATAATTTGTGCAACAGATATAACTATAGTTTACCACGGCAATTCTAAATACAATTAAATTGCTCTTAATTGATTAACACATAACAGAAATCTTAAACAAGGCAAAATGTTATACTTTCCATAAAAAGTTTAGTTATCTGTGAAACGAATCAGTAAGAAAAGGAAAATTTGAGGGAATATCATCGCATAATACAAGGTGTTAAAATAATAAAATAGAGTGCAAAAGATTACAAGTTACAAAGTGCAAGAAATAATTAAAAAGTATCAATTTTAGTTAGCAGTTTTCAAATTTTTGAATTCTGCAGTTTTAGTGCGGAGTGTTATAATTCAATAACAACACAGTATCGTGTATCAGAAGTAATAGCTTCATCGCACGAGTAATTAAGACTTTAGTTCTTTGAATAAATTTAGGATATCTTGTAATATTTGCTTATAGTAATCTGTCTGCGATCTTTGATAGTTCCACAGTAAATAATTGCAAGAATTAAAGTTTTAATTGTATGCTTATCATTCGATACCATTTTCAGTGAATTTTTTGCATCTAAAATGAGTTATTGGAACCGAATTTTATTTCTTTCCAAGAAAAATTATCTTTGAACTCCTGGGGTGGCGCTCATTTTTGCATAATAATGATAATAATAACAGCAAATAATGGTAAAGCACGTTGTGATGACGTGTAAAGTATAAATTCTCCTTCCTATAACTGTTGATAATCGTGCCCATTGACAATACCTTTACTTTATACTGAGTCAGCAGTTCACTTAGAAAATACTGTACAGAATTCACAACATTTGTTGTTGCAGAGACGTTATAATATAATAGATTTAGATTCTTAGTTCTTCAGTATCTGTAATTATAACCATTCATTTGAAAATGTATTTTCCCTAAATGAGAGATTATTTTCGTTAATCTGTTCTACCATCCATTAAATATGCAAAACCATTTCTCTTTTAAGTGTTGTTATTCTTAAGCGGCTAATAAAAGTTTGAACAAAAATATAAAACATTCCAAAGTTCTCATTTCTTTCCGACGAAAATCTAGATATATCTAATTGCCATGAAGCTTTGGAAGGTTTGTTGTCAGATCGTCTATTCCTTGCATCAAAATGATTTTCGTTAACTCAATTTTATCATTTAACCAAAAAATGTTGGAAAAAACTCGAAAAATATGACGAAAATTGGTAATACTGTGAAATCGGCCACTTTTGAAACTAAAGCCTACTGTGAAATCGGCCACTTCAGTAGGAATAATCGTTAACACAAATTATCTACTAAATTCGCGTCAAACAATTACTTCAATAATTTTATCATTTACACTCATGTCCATAAATTAAGGATAATTCGGAGTCACGTAGAAATCGAACTCTAAAATAAATATATCACCAGTAAAATCACTACACATATCTTCAAAATCATATGCAAATTTCAGGAAGTAACCAAATGACACCGATGGTACGTCACAATGACGAGAGTGTAAGAGAGTGATGTATAAGGAACACAGGCAAAGAAGTAAAATTTTTCGCAGGCACTTTATAAGCATTTCAGTGCAATAACCGAATAGTTATGACACAAAGGACGCATTCGGATGATTTTTTACGTGGTAGAATTATCGGCCGTCTGGAATGTGGGCGTACCCAACTGGAAGTATCAGACGAACTTGGAATTGCCCAAAGTGTCATCTACAGGCTTTGGCAACGCTTCCAAGATGATGGTAATGTGAGTAGACGTTACAGCACAGGTCGTCCCAGAGTTACAACGCCGAATGAGGATCGGTATTTGGCAGTTACTGCCAAAAGAAACAGGCGGAGCACAGCCTCAGACCTGTCTCGTCAGCTCTCTTCAGCCACTAGTACGACAATTTCAAGGCAGACCGTGTACAGACGCTTAGGGCAGATTGGTCTATATGCTCGTAGACCTGTCAGATGCGTTCCACTTACTGCAACTCACTGTCGCCTGCGGTTAGCCTGGAGTAGAGAGCATGCATTGTGGACACCGCAACAGTGGGCTTGTGTGATGTTTTCCGACGAGTCCAGGTTTAGCTTGCAGTCTGATTCTCGCCGGACTTTCATATGGAGAGCTCCAGGTACCCGTTACCACCAAGAAAACATCATTGAACGACACCGTTACGGTGGTGCAGGAGTGCTCGTTTGGGGTGGAATTATTCTGTGTTCCAGAACTGATCTGCATGTTCAAATTGGAACCATGACAAGCCAAATCTATCGGAACGTCATTCTGGAACAACATGTATGTTTGTTTCGGGGCGCCATGGGCGCACAATTTGTGTTTATGGATGACAACGCCCATCCTCACCGTGCAAACATCGTAAGTGAATGCCTTCAATCGGAGGATATCACCCGTATGGACTGGCCCGCATTCTCACCGGATGTGAATCCAGTAGAGCACGTGTGGGACATGCTTGGCCGACGAGTTGCAGCTCGTCAACCTCCTCCTACATGTCTATCGGAACTTCGGAGAGCATTGCTTTTTGAGTGGTGTAATATCCCCCAAGATCAGAAGATCGATAATTTGATACTCAGCATGCCTAGGCGTTGTACGGACTGTATTGCATCGTCTGGCAGACATAAAATGTATTAACAATCATACCAACCATTTAATATTGTTTTTTTGTAAATACGTCTTTTTTTGTAATTTGCTCCAGGGAGAAAAAAACGCTAACTTTTTTAATAATGTCAAACATATAGCATCTCTTTTTGCTCTTTACCTTTTGTTTAATAAATAAACTTTACAAATAAGTCAAATATGGTTTGCTTCTAACTCTTGCTTTGCCTGATTTCGCATTATCCTTAATTTATGGACACGAGTGTAGTATACGTACATTTTTTCAAGCTAATTAAAGAGCAGTGTCGTAAAATTTTTATATATAAACTCATACGATAAGGCATTTAAGTGAATAAAAATGCAAACCGGTATAAATATATATTTTATATTATTTGGGCCACCTTGTGTGAAGTAAAAATGTTATATAGACATTCCTTTTCTTAGACATCAAAATTACAAACAAACAATATAAAATTTCGCCACGTGTATCTAATTGTTTTTAATCATCATGTTCCAGAATACACATACACTCACATTCACTTCAGAAAAAAGTTGATTTTTTTCTGATAAGCACATGCATGTATTGCATTTATTCGATCTTAAGGCATATCCCTAATAGTATCCCCAATAGTATTAACAAAAAAAGAAAGCTTTGATATTAAGAAAATAAAATAAACGAAATTAAAATATGTCAAGTAAAAATTATTTTATTAATTTTCTTCAATTATATAATAACAACAACACTTCCATTTGAATTACTCTTAGAAAAATTTACTGCTTTGAAGTATTTGGTAACTCTACGGCTTTCTTTTCAGAAAAATCTGCAGTTTTAAGAGAAGATCGATTCTGCAGCATACATAATTTTTATGGAAGTTTATATAAGAAAATGTTGAAGAAATGTGGCATATCGATAAATTCTCTTGTTGAGCGATAAAATGCTCTAAAACGACAACTTTAGGATCTTCATAATTAAAAACTAATTTTACGATTATTAGTTCAATAAAAGAAGTTATCATTTTCTATAAAATGTTTCTGAAATTTCATTGAAAGATCAAAGTTTCAAATCTGTCATATCAAAAATAATTTTTGAGATAATCGTACCCGTTACCACCAATACCAAGTCACCCGTTACCCGTACCAAGTCATTTATATAAAATAAGTATCTGATTTGTTTTGCTAATCTGCATCATGTCTAGTTTAACTTAATGCAAGAACTCCTCGAATTTTGAAGCACAGGAAAAATGTCCCTTTTCTAGACCCTTGGATTGTACACACAGGCTCGAATTCAATAAGTCTATTTTCAAAGCGGAACTAATTGCCCTAAATGCTGCAATCTGGTACACAATAAAACATGTGCCGAATGCCATGACCTTTAGTGACTCGGCGTCTAGCCTCCAGGTCATATCGGGCACATGTAGCAGAGGCCCGTTGGCACAATCCAGTCACAACATAATCTTGCGAATTCCTTCTCCCAATCGTCCTGTTCTGCGTTGAACTCACAAGAGTATCACCGGAAAAAGGAACTGGAGGATGATCTGGAGAAAAGGGCAGCAAGCAACGTCCAAGATGAAGTGATTTACACTCTCCTTCCAACATCATATTTTAAGCGGACCACTCAGGAGCACATGCTCAGAAAGTGGAAAGAAAGATTGCTCGCAGTCAATCACGGATCGCAAGGCGTTTCTTTTCTTTCCAAAGGTAACAGAATTTATGCAGGAGCTCGTCTTCACTGACACAATACTTCTCTAGACACGGTCCATTCCCAGCATATATGCACCGCTTCCGATTCAGTGACATAGATGTTTGCGTATGCGGAAGGAAAGTAAGAGCGGACCACTTCGTATTTCACTGCCCACTGACTTCAGAATATCACCTTAAAAAACTAGCTTCCACAAACTTGTAAGCATGGACAGCTAACATTGGCAGTAACAGATCTGCACAAAATAAAATTGCCTCATTCATTACATTTTGTGCCTGTGCCTCAGCCATCTCAAGCCATATGCGGCCTGCTCCAAACACGTCCGCAACGTAAGTTTCCTGTAGCAACAGGAGTATAGCGACACACTTTCCCTCTATACTCATCGCTGCTACCCATATTCAACTTTGTACATAGTTCTGTATGAATATGCATATTTATAATTTGATTACCTGTTTATTGACTGCCCATATGTTTAAATGATATGGCTCCTACATTAGCATATGTTCTAGCTGCAATTTGACTTTGTTACAGTTTTGTCTATCTCTGACTGCTCAAAGTGATGCGTGTGCTCACATCTTCTGTAAATCAAATTGTTTTGCTATCTTTAATAAGTTTTAAGCTATATTTGGTGAGTTTAACAGAACTCATCTCATGAACATAGTATCTTCCGATGTGCTGGCATCTTAACTCCGGATGGCTAACACTCCGGTAGGACGCTAACTTGAGCGGTGACCAGTGTAATCCCTGACACACCGTTACTCATCTTCGGATGTATAATTATGAAATCTGAAAAACATTTATTTTATGATTAGCGCTAATTTTAAATATAGTAGAATCTCGCTTATTGGAAGTAACTAGGACTGCATTATTTAAGATAACTCTTTTTGGGATAATTTGTAGTAACTATTTTCGAAACGGTACAAACAAATATTTGTAGCACAGTTCAGCAATGCAATGTCAAAAACAGAATACATGCATAACATTATATTCGCATGAATGTATGTTTATACAGTTATTTCATTGAAAAACAAATAACTGCGCTGAACTCTGCAACAAATATTTGTAGCACAGTTCAGTATTGCAATGTCCAGAAGCAAATGCATGTATTCAGATAAGTGTAGGTTTATACAGCTGTTCCACTGAAAAAGATAAATGATAAAAGATCTTCTTTTGAACTCATTTTTACTTATGCTTCATCCCTGAACTCAGCACAATATTTAGTATGCTTTGATACACTATGTAAAAAATCTGAGGATAAATTTTTAATTCAGGAATTATTAAGTTTTCCAGTTTTAGAAATCATCTTCTAAATACTGCGCACATAAAGGTGAAACATTTACATTAAAAATTTTTCTCACAAAATGACATAAATTCATTTAAAATACTTTCAGTTTATTATTACTATGATTGTTATTTAAATAATATATTGGAATCTTTTATGTAATATTTTTGGAAATTTAGCAGATCTCAGGTAGTCAGGTAGCTATTTCAATACATTAAAAGTTTAAATTGCCATAATCTATCTACGCATGGGGATACTTGAAAATCTTACGTTGAACATGTGTCACAGAGCAGTCATTTTGTATAGTATCAGTTTGAATAGCTGCATAATGAGGGAAAACTTTGTTGTCATTTCGATGAGCAGCGGAATAAATTTAAATATAGCTTCAGTAGTGAAACGGCATTGTTTTTTATTACATGAAACAAAATTTTTACATTTAAAGAAAACCAAAATTATACAGTTCTAAATATACTGTCTACTTCCCTTTCCTAAGGTCTGAAAAGATGATCAAAATGGATTTATTTACCTAATTTTGTTGGTTTATTTACTAATACTTGACTTTAATACTTAACTCGAGCAGTTAAAAAATAAACACATCTCATAATTCTCCTGTTACTCACAATAAACTCGTATAAACTGCATGTTGTAGCACATCATTATAACTCTTCATTTACTCTCTTGTCAACTTCGCTTCTTGTTCCTTTATCTCATGGATCATTTGCCGAAAATTAAGATTTATGCGGTCATATAACTGAAATGTATTTTAGTTGCGTTAAGACTTTACTCTGTATATCATGTGCAACAAGTGTGAGTGTTTGTGTGTGGAAGTTGGGCATTATTATTAATTCAGTCTCATCTTATGCATGCATCTTTCCCAAGAACTTAATGCACATTAATTTACTGCGTGAAATTCGTTCTATAGACTAGGCTATTGCACCGAATATCATCATTTTATTTTATTTAGCTACCTCTCAAATAGAAATACTTGCAAAAAATTAATACTTCGTTCCTAATGATAATTTCAAAATTAAAGTGAGGATGCTTTTTAATAAACCATGGCGTTTTATAAATACGTTTTAAGAACATGCCTCAAGATAAAATAGTTTTATTTTTTAAGTTTTCAAAAGAAAGCTTTAAGAAATGTGTGAAATTAGATGTTTTTGATGGGTAAAGACTCCCTTTAGAAATTCCCTTTCGTTCCTTTAGAAAAGTATTTTGTTTTTAAGAAATAGTGCGTAATTTATAGTCTTGTGAAATCACAAGTCAGTTTACAAGTATATGAAATTATACGCATAATACTTACATATTTCATGACTTTTAACAATGTTTACGCTTTTAATATATCATCGTTCAAATGCTTTTTTTGTAGTAGTAGTGATCATCTGTATTGGTTTCTATATGCTGTGTGTTATATTTCTTTTTATCGCATGCAGTATTGCAATACATCGCTTGTGGACTTAATAATTTTGTTGTATCGTATAGTTTTCTCTAGCATTTTGATTTACTCAGTGATCGATAATTTGGCTCAAAATTGGAATATTTCCTGCGATCTGAAAGTAATTTGTATAAGATTAGGTTTCTAAAATTGAGTTTTTTCCACTATCTTTAAATTTCTAATTTGGAACCGAAACTAACATTTGCTTTCAACCAGATAGTGCAATTAAAGTTTCTCCAATTAATCTTACAAGCGGTATAAAAATAAGTTCTTGAAGTGAAAAAAAAAGCATTTTTTCTTCAAGGTATGATTAATTACAACAATGCCTAAATTAAGGTGCCAGATAATTAATCCTGATTTTTATCGTTAATGTGTCCTTTTTCACCGACTGTACAGACTTTAAAAAAGTATGACTACAAAATATTAAACGAGAAGAATAACAACTGCGGGGCATCTTTTCAGATATTACTTATTCTTTGTTTAAATTATCAAAAGGAGCTTTTTGAATTTGTGTCTAAATAAAATGAAATGTTATGCCTTATAATAGAATTATAATAAAAAATCATATTATTGTTCACTTGAAGGTTGGCCATAATAATTAGCATTTTTCATTTGTATTGCAGTCATCTTTGAAGGGCATTTTTTGAATATTTTAAAAATTAAAAAAAAAACTAATTAAATAACTTTTTATTGTTTTAGAATTTAGTGACATTCTGATATAATCACGTAATATATGATATAATCTGGTGTTCATCTCATAGTAATAAAGAATAATTTAAATTCTTTACTTAAAAAAAGAGTAAACGCCTGCAAACTATACGTTGAAATATTCTCAAGTGATAACAAAAGGTCACGCATAATTGTTAAAAAATTACGATTTTTTGTAGTATATGTATCCGTGGAAATTTAGCCATTATAAACTTGTCCAATTAGATGCCCTTTCAATGAAATAACTATTTTCATTATATTCATTATATGAAGATTCAATATATATATGACTATTATCATTATATTTTGTAAACTTAATTTTGAAATGAAGCTTTTAAGTTAACATTATGGTAAGTTAGGCGAACCGTGAAATAGGCGTTCTATAAAACTGAGAGATTTCATGAAGTGTACAGATATTCTCGCCAGAGTTAAGTAATGTGTTAAGAAAAGTTTGCTTGCAGTCGAGGTACTAAACATAAATTACCTCTTCTGAAGAATAAATTCTAAATCTAGCGCAGCTGATTTCTAAAACGTGATAACCTATTTTTGACTAAATTGTCTCTCAACGCAAGCAAGTGAAGTCACTTATTTGCTATTCGTTATTTAGTCCTCTAGTTTCCTGGCCATGCTATATGATACTTTTATAACCCATAATAACAATATTTTCCATTTCAGTTCTAACTTTACATTATAAAATATTTTAAGGTATCTTGAAAAAGTTCTTTAAATGTATCTCAATAATGGTCCATTTGACTATTATATGAAAGTTGCCAAAAGAAGTAAATTTATTATTAATAATAGAAGTAATACCAACAATAATAATATGTAACAATTTTGTTTAAAATCTTTGTTTACAATTTTAAATAAAAGACTGGCTATTTCTTCCTTTTCTTCTCATCTTGTATACGTGTACTTTTAAGATTGCGAAAAATTCGGAACATTTTCTACGAATGTTTATTCGAAATATTCAATAATTTAACTATGACAATTAAATTGAGTAAGAAATAACAAATGCAAGTTTCATTAACGAATGCAATACAAAGTGTTATTCGCCTTTCGAAAACTGAATCGCTATCAAAATTAGAGAAAAATCAACCTTGGGTAACGGTTAATTTTAGAGGAAAGTTCTATGTATTTGAAGAAAACCATACATGTTTCTCTTTTTAAACAAGTAAAATTATTATACGTAATTTCGTTTTCGGTAAAGAGTCGTTGAAATAAATAAAATTAAACTAAATAACTAAGAAAAGAGCAACAGTTGTAGCATGTAGTACTGAAGAGGTTTGAAAATAGTTAGCGGAAAAATTTTCTTCAATATTCTGGAAAGAAGAAAACTAGAATTAAATTCATGGGTTAACTTAGCAAATTTTGGTAAATGTAAAAGACACCGAGTAAGTTTTTAGCCAAGAGAAAATCTTTCCTGGATATTTTAGCAGAAGAAAAATTAAAAGTTAGGTTTGGCTTATATAACTATGCCAAAGCACTCGAGGGTTTATGTGCCTAAGCGAAGAGACGCATTCTTGCGGGAATTTCTAAGGGCAACTGTCTTGTATACACGTTACATATGGGGAAAACTACGAAAGCATCCATGCAGCATAGCCCGTTCGTTGGGATTCGAACCCCCGACCAAACTATCGACTTAATCGATCGGCTGTTGGCAGGTGAAAAATTAAAGGAAGGTGTGTTTTTTATGAAAACTTTTAAAGCTGCTTTAGTTTAAGCGATGTATATTAAACTATACTAGAAAGATATATATAAATTTCCTCAAAATTAAAACCTGATAAGGACTCTATAGATTGAACAGCGAAGTTCATTAAAGAGAGACGTTATGAACAACGGGACAAGTTAAATGAGCTGCAAAAATTAATAGAAACTGAAACAAAGAAATTGCTTTACTTCTAAAAAAAGTAAATTAAAAGTATTGAAATGTATTAATAGGAAATTTTATAAATTAGAATGCTATTCACCTACGAGAAATCCAACGAAATTTAAAAAAAAAAAAAAAAAAAAAAAAAAACAGTCCGGGAAAGTGAGATGTCAGCTAGAATACTTTAAAGGAAAATGTTTGTGATGGAAAGAAGAAGATTTTTGAAAAGTGTTTTCAATAATGAAAGCAGAGGAAGGATAGCATAAGCTTTCTTTGATTGAATTTTGTTTATTTCATATTAAGGTTTATCTACAGCTGTTAGCAAGATGTGTAACGAGCTGCAAATTGCAAATAGAGATATAAACGAGGATACAACTTGGTTAGAAAATTCTTACGGGTATTCATACATTTATTTTTGTTTAAAACCTGATTAAAGAGCTTTGAAATATTAATCTTGCTTTGAATAGCAGCTTTTGTGCACTCTTTGTCTGAAAGTTTTAGGATAAAATGAATTCGAAAACGAAAGCATTATAGAGTTTGGTGTTCTGCGGTGCATAAACTGGTATGCAAACTCCTAACAGACTTAGAGCGAACTGTCGTTCGTCTGAAGATAATGATACACTCTTAAGAAGGTTACAAAATAACGTGTTTATTAAATCGAGAATTTTGAACATATAATGCACATCTCGTGCTCAACAAGGTCAGCCAATTGTGGCGAGATAACTTAAAAGTAACAGTCAAATTTA
Organism: Stegodyphus dumicola; assembly: GCF_044657685.1. NCBI lineage: Eukaryota > Metazoa > Arthropoda > Arachnida > Araneae > Eresidae > Stegodyphus > Stegodyphus dumicola. The sequence goes on along the minus strand of NC_140772.1, from coordinate 112,678,558 downwards.
AACTGAAGCTTAGTAGTCTTGAAGATTATACAATTTATTTAACGGGAAGCTGCCTCAAACTTCTCACCTGCATAACAAGTAAAATTTCGGCAACTATAATGCAAAGTCAAAAACTATAGTCTTAGCTAAGCAAAGGAAACCCAGTAAAGCGGCCTTCACAGGGAGATAGTCTGTCTTAAAAATAGTAAAGCTCACCTTAAATATTCTTAACTTAATTTGCATTCTTGTAGGGAATCGGAAAGTAGTGACAATCAAGATCTAAATGATAATATCAGGTTAGATTAACATAATGGAATATTGCACATTCGTAATTCATAAATTAAGAACTTTTTTCCTCGGGAAACTATTTGGGCCTTCCGTGAATTATCACTGATTTCTTACTAACTTACTAGATGACTATGAGCAAGTAAGATTATATCTTACATAGAATACAACTAAGATAGGCCGCGCTTTAAGCGAAGCATTCTTTAACGGCATTTTCGAAATCAGTTTTCTGAGTTTTTTAAGGTAAAAGCCAAAACGTTTCATTTTTCAGAAAATTAGTATTCTTAATATACATAAAGAGTTTTTTAATTGACCTTAAATTTCTGTTATGATTGAATATTTAGTACCAACAGTTATACCTCAATATATGTCAGTTTAAAAAAGTTCTAAATGAGTAAGTTTAGAAAAATAATTTTACAGCAGAATGTATATGGTTTTTATGCCTCTCGTAAAGCGTTTTGTGACCCTGGGCGGTAAGGGAATGCCTGGTTAACGCACGATGCTTGAAAATATAATACTGTGTCATAATACTCTCATAAAAATACTTCATTTATCTCATAGACATTCTATTTATATACTTCCTTTACTATCTATGAGCAAAACACATAGAAACAAAGAAAAATCTCCCATCGGCAGAAAGCGCAATTCAAAATTTCCATTTTGCAACAAAAGACAAAATCGCTACTCCCAAAAAGAAACTACAGCGGTTTTCCGAAACCACCTGTTGGCCTTGAGTTTTTACCACCACCGAAGCTATCACAGCTAATTAAGTAACCGAGAATAATTAGCAAAAATCAGATTAGCACTAATTGCGATTCACTGCCACTCTTTAGAGCGCATGCTAATTTGGCTCATTCTTTACGAGAGTAGAAAGATCTCTAAATGCTCAGGTTTGGGAGGGTTTTTGCAAGCGCTTCTCTCTTTTCAGTTGATAAGATATTTTTATCCTTCCCTTCTTATGGTTTGCTTTGCGAATGAAGGAATAATGGATTCTAATGGGCTAAGTTTTTTTTATTTATTGTTTGTAGATAATTAATCCTCTGTTACGAAGTATTAAGAAAGATGAGGGTTCTTTTGGGCGAGATGTTATGTTTCGTCGCGCAATGTGATTCAGTCTTGCATTTCTTTGAAACAGAGAATTCCAAGATGTTATTTTGATAATTTTGCAGACCAAAGTTGTTGATACTGCTTTTATAAAAGCTTTCCGAACAGAATGACTTGCAAAGATTTAAAAAGTAAAATGTTAAATTTTATGATAATAAAATTAAGGGATAAGAATTTGAGATTTCTGAAAACGTAAAGAGCTGGTTCAAAATTGATTAAAACAGATTAATATATAAAAGCATAATGATTTTTTACCGGTTTACTATCAGCCTAGACGAAATTTTGGATGCAGGTAGTCATGTTCATCTTATCAGAAATAAATTACAAGGGGGCAATATTAAGAAAAGGAATTTAGCTAGAATTAAGAGAGATTCAACGATATGTTGCATCGTAATTTTCTTGGCAATCAGCTATAAGTTTGAACAAACATTTAAATATAAGTATTATATGCACTTAGCAATATTTAGATGCAATTAATCTTTATTAGGTCTAAAATAAATTCTATATATCAAAATCAAGCATCTTTTACTTTGTTTCAAGATTTATAATTTCAGTTATTATTACATTTACATAACTAATCAGGGAGGTAAATACAGTAAATGTGGACAAATACCAAAGTGAAGACATAAACAAAGATGGAAATATCTTTCTTAATCCTTTTTTCTTATGTTTTATCTAACATCTAACGCATATTTAAACTGATGTCCCAGTCTGAATTTGAACTCATGATTTAACATTTTGATTGTAAACACAATTCTGTTTGTAACTGTATTTTATTTCTATGAATAATGGGTTTATTCTTAAGTAAATAAAATACGTAAATATACTTATGTGTGCTCATATTTTCAGTGAGAATAGCCAATGAATTAAAAATCTTCGTTGTTAGAAAATCCTATCTTATTGTTTCAGCTTTCTTATATTTATTTGCTTATTACTTTTAAATAAGAAAAAAAATCTAATCTGGACACCACATGACTTCCTTGCACAGCTTATTAAATTATATGCATTCTTCGCTTCATTTCACTCAAATTTATTTGCTGCTCAAATTATTAAAATTTAGTTAACCATTATCTCAAAGAAAGTTGGAAATGAGATTAAAAATTTCAAATTTTGAAATTAAATATCCCGGTCAATTTTTATGGTACCAGATTCAAACCTCTTGTTTTTTTAAATTATATATATATATAATATATATATATATATATATATATATATATGTATATGTATATATCAAGCAAAGTAGTAATTATAATTTTAAAAAAAACCAATTTTGGTCTAGAAAACATCTTGCGCAATATGCTGCTGCTGCAAAATAAGTAAAATATAAAAATTGTAGTAAGCTCGCCTAAAAGTTACCAAGAAACACAAAAACATACGGGCTGGGCCTGCAAGCTTAAAGATTAAATTGTTAATCTTTAAGCTTGCAGGCCCAGCCAGTATGTTTTTGTATTTTTAGGACTAATAGCTCATCGCTATTTATTTTCGTTTTTATTTTGATTTTAATTTTGATTTTAGTCTAGATTTAGGAAGTTTAGGTATTGTTTAACATATTTTAACACCTTAATGTGTCATTCTGTGCGGACGCGTCGGGAAATTGGAACAGAGAATTGAGACTATTAAAATTTCCAAGACACTTTGTCTAAATTTAAAAAAAATTTTAGCGAAAAAGTTTCAATTGTCTGTTTCGGCGAAACGCGTAATGGGGTTAGCTGGATTCGACGTTCAAATAAATGAAATTTCCCTTGAAAAGCCAGTTTGGAAGTCGAATTGGGCTAATTTACCATTTTCCGCTTACTTTTTATCTGTTTCTGTTTTTTTAATGTTTTACATGTCTAATGGTTTGATTTTCATATGTATTAATTTTTTAAAACGTGTTGAACCTTTTGAAGCAGCAGCTCTTGGTAACTTTTAGGCGAGCTTACTTCAATTTATATATATATATATATATATATATATATATACCGAGTATAAATTATTCCCAAATAATTTTATTTTCAATGGTGAACACTAATAGTTATAGGCTTTGGCCACTACTAAGGCCGGAAGTGGTGGTCAGTTTATTATGGAGACACCTAATAGGTGGGACACCGTTGCCTCCGTAGAAGTATCTAAAAAGAGTGAACCCATAGGCAGGATGTTTAATTCCGATAATTGTTTTAAAGTAACTTGAATGTAAATTGTTAAAAATGTTTTACCGGGACTTGAAGCAAATCATGAATAACAAAATTTCAATTGGAAAAAGAAACTAAATTAAAAGCAAGCAATTATTGCTATTGATCGGAAATTAGTTGACTTTTCAAGGGGAACAAACCAACTCCCGTTCAATGAACAATAATTAATAAATAAATACGAAGGTGTTTCGGCTTTTACTGAAGTAATAATTGTGATGCCAAACTGACAATTTATCGTTTAATTGTTTTTGCAAAGACTGCATTCTATTCATTTTGTTTACAAAGTTTACATTGAGCTGACATGACTAAAGGCGAAGATGTCGGGGGGCATTTTACTCAAGTAAGAAAATACTTTTACTCACTCTTACAATAATATTTTACAATTTTGAAATTTATTTTTAAATTTGAAGGAGCAGCCACTTTCTACTGAATTCCATACAGTGTTTTTATTTAAATTCAACTCACTTAAGCACTACTCACTTAGCTCAAACTCATTTTACTAAACACCTTTTTGGCATCACAATTCTGACGGAAGTAGAAGACAAAACGCCTTCGCATTTATTAATTATTGTTAATTGATTGGAAGTTGCTTTGTTCCCTTTGAAAAGTCAACTAATTGCCGGACAATAACGATAACTACTTGATTTATTGATTACATTTTCAATTTTGATTATACCTTTTTAGAAGTTTCCATTTATTGATTTATTTTTATGTTTCCATTTAAAAACATTTTAAAGATTCCTTCTCAATACGCTTATAAGTTACTTCATTTCAATAGAACTCTACTCTAACTACCTTTATCAAAGGAGATAATATACTAAATAATACATTATTTAATATATATATATATAAGTTTGGCTTTGCCGATTGCAATAAAAAAGGAAGGTGCACAACTAGATCTTATAGCAGTCTCATTTGCAAAATTTCAATGTTCTACGACTAATGCGATATACATACATAAATACATACGTACGTATGTACAGATGCCACAAAAAATCCCTTTTTAAACCACTTTAAATCCAATTTTCAATCCATTTTGGAAAAACAGTCTTTTATTCTGTCCACAAACAGTCTTTTATTCTGTCCTACGTACGTGATGTCCATACGTACAGACATCCCCCAAAAAATCTTCCAAGTGGATTCGAGGAAGGTCAAAATGGGTATTTCTGTTGAAATATGACACTCGAAATTTTTCGCGATTACAATACTTCCTTTACTTCGCATAGGGAAGTAATAAATAAAAGAGGAATTATTATTTCTAAATTTAAATGAAAAATAATTTTTTCCTGTAATAAAAATATATTTTTTAAAAAAGAAAATTAACAAATAAAATATACAATAATTATAATTTTTTAAAAATATTTTTATCTTATTTTGTTTACGAATCCTTGCTTAAATATCATTTATACGGTTCCTCATTCCCTTTCATTGGTTGGTTCGATTTTTTTCAATCAGTAAACCGTAAGAAGATCAATAATATAGGTAGCAGTAAGAAATAAGTTTATAAGCTTATTTTAATATTTTTTAACGTGCTTATAGCTAAGTGACGACCATTTTGTTTATATTTTGAGACGTGACGGCGTGTGTTTGTATTTCGTGACGTGTCGTCCGATTAATGATGAGTATTGTAGACTTTATATTGCTAGGTTGCCCGAAAACTAGAAATTTCTTTTAGAAAATTTTATGAAAAACTGACATTTTTGGGTTGCCGATAATCTTGGAGCATAATCTTCTTCAAACATCGAATGTCTATCCAATATCGTCAAATAGAAACGTTTAGTTCAAAATTTTTTTCCCTGTAAAATTTGTGAAATATATTGAATATTTTTTAAATCTGAAAGAAGAAAGTATTAATATTTTCATCCATTAGTTTTAAGAAGAGGTCGAAACTATGCTTAATTTTTTTACTTATAAAGATCTTCAATTCTATGTGTAGTTTCACGGCATTCTGGTCTAAACTACTCATCTAATTGAAACTTCTCAGGTTGCATGATACTTTCATTTTTTCTGTATTGCAGTTAGACACATTTATAACATAGTCATCTTACACTTACGTAATATGTCATGTTTACAATACTAATATTCACGGACCTCGCAAAATGACATTTCAGACAATTATTTCCATTTCCTGCGTACAAGATCTCTTCTTTACACTGTAAACTATATAAGTGCATTGCTTAACAGTGTAATATACTGATCAATTTAAACATGATATATGCACTTCTCGATAACTAAATCTCTATTTGCTATATATTTTAAGTTACAGAAGATTATAATATCCCATTACATTATAAAACGAGCTTTTTAAAAGCAATATGATTCTTAATAATTCATGTAAATGTAGGTAATAAAGTATTCATAAACATTATTTATAGTATTGTGCAATATGTTTAATTGATATTTTTCAAATATTTACAATACACTCATGTCCATAAATTAAGGATAATTGGGAGTCACGCGGAAATCGAACTCTAAAATAAATATATCACCTGCAAAATCACTACACACATCTTCAAGAATCATATGCAAATTTCAGGAAGTAACCAGATGACACCGATGGTACGTCACAATGACGAGAGTGTAAGAGAGTGATATATAAGGAATACAGGCAAAGAAGTAAAATTTTTCGCAGGCACTTTATAAGCATTTCAGTGCAATAACCGAATAGTTATGACACAAAGGACGCATTCGGATGATTTTTTACGTGGTAGAATTATCGGCCGTCTGGAATGTGGACGTACCCAACTGGAAGTATCAGACGAACTTGGAATTGCCCAGAGTGTCATCTCCAGGCTTTGGCAACGATTCCAAGATGATGGTAATGTGAGTACACGTTACAGCACAGGTCGCCCCAGAGTTACAACGGCGAATGAGGACCGGTATTTGGCAGTTACTGACAAAAGAAACAGTCGGAGCACAGCCTCAGACCTGTCTCGTCAGCTCTCTTCAGCCACTAGTACGACAATTTCAAGGCAGACCGTGTACAGACGCTTAGGGCAGATTGGTCTATATGCTCGTAGACCTGTCAGATGCGTTCCACTTACTGCAACTCACTGTCGCCTGCGGTTAGCCTGGAGTAGAGAGCATGCATTGTGGACACCGCAACAGTGGGCTTGTGTGATGTTTTCCGACGAGTCCAGGTTTAGCTTGCAATCTGATTCTCGCCGAACTTTCATATGGAGAGCTCCAGGTACCCGTTACCACCAAGAAAACATCATTGAACGACACCGTTACGGTGGTGCAGGAATGCTCGTTTGGGGTGAAATTATTCTGGGTTCCAGAACTGACCTGCATGTTCAAATTGGAACCATGACAAGCCAAATCTATCGGGACGTCATTCTGGAACAACATGTACGTTTGTTTCGGGGCGCCATGGGCGCACAATTTCAGTTTATAGATGACAATGCCCGTCCTCACCGTGCAAACACCGTAAGCGAATGCCTTCAATCGGAGGATATCACCCGTATGGACTGGCCAGCATTCTCACCGGACTTTAATCCAGTAGAGCACATGTGGGACATGCTTGGCCGACGAGTTGCAGCCCGTCAACCTCCTCCTACATGTCTACCGGAACTTCGGAGAGCATTTCTTTCTGAGTGGTGTAATATCCCCCAAGATCAGATCGATAATTTCATACTCAGCATGCCTAGGCTTTGTACGGACTGCATTGCATCGTCTGGGAGACATACAATGTATTAAAAATCATACCAACCATGTAATATTGGTTTTTTGTAAATAGGATTTTTTTTTTTTTTAATTTGCTCCAGGGAGAAAAAATCGCTAATTTTTTTAATAATATCAAACATATAGCATCTTTTTTTGCTCTTTACCTTTTGTTTAATAAATAAGCTTTACAAATAAGTCAAATTTGTTTTGCTTCTAACTCTTCCTTTGCCTGATTTTGCATTATCCTTAATTTATGGACATGAGTGTACTATGATTAATAGGAAATATTTCAAATTATGTACATTATAAATTTCTTGCAGAATATTCGATACAGAAACAGTGCATATTAGTTTTTTCCGTCAGGAAAGAAAATATTATTCGAAATATAGGGAAACACGTGAAATATATTTATAATTATGGAATCTCTGTTATAATTCAAATGTGATTGTTTACTTTTAGTGTTAAGCATTATTTGTTTTACCTGATACTGTTCTGCTTTATATGTAGTAAAATTTTTACTTCTAAATTATTGGTACAATAAAAATATATAAATTACATACTGCTTCTTCTATACCGATTAAAATATTGGTGAAAATAAATAATTGGAATAAAATAAAAGTAAGAATTAAGAATAAAATTAACTTTTGTGTATTTGATTCGTTTCTAGTATTAACTGAAACAAAGTTAATTTCATATAGCGTTAACTGTTTTAGAATTAAAGTAACTAGAAATTCAATTCTCCAGCGGCTTCTTTTTTATTTTTTCTTCTCTTTACGCGATAACAATCTTCAAAAATTCTTCAAAACTAAGCGAAATTAGACATTAATTTAATCCTGCTCAAAACGATAGAACTGAGCCACAACTTATTCAAGTATTCTCTCCTTTTTTTAATCTAAATATCAGACTTTGTTCGTTAGAGAATGGCAACACTTTATTAGAAGCAAAACGCGGCTTCTCCGGAAATTGAAACTGGTCATAAATTTTAATTATACGCTTCCCCCTTCTGCGTCGGCTTTTTAAAACATAATAAAAGTTTGTTTTGGAAGATTAGTTTTCACACAAACTGATAACAGCGAGAAGGAAGTAAGTTTGCACTTTGATTAATTAGGGCATTGTTGCACGTCTCGTATGGAGATTTGTTTTTTTTTTTTTTTTTTTTTAGTTTCGAGGTCCGCGTTTTAAATTATGCTTAGCCGTCTTTATAATTTCATCAGGCACTTATAATAATTTAAGAAAGTGATGAAATGCCTGCGGATTTAATTCTGTGAATAGAGTTAAATGAAACTTCGGAGCTTTTAAGTTCAATACTCTATCAAAATTACTTTTGGCTGCTTAAATGTAAGATCGCTGGAATTCCTGAAATAGAAGATTTGGAAGTTCGAAAATCAAACGAAACAAAAGACAAACAAACAAAGAAAAAACTTAGCGCTTTTACTACTACTGATTAATTAAAAATAAGATAACTAAAGAGTAGTATACTATGAAATTTAAATCAATTTAATAAACTGTCAGCTCTTTCTTTTTACAAATAGGAAATACAAGATTTCAAATTTCCTTTCATTATGGATTTCGCAAATTAAATTTTAATTTCATTATGCATTTAACAAATTGCTTTATCCTGCGATGATATACAAGCCATAAAAATTTATCTCTGCTGAGAGATTCATTTATAAAACAAATAATCCAACTATACTCTGCATTTAGATGGGACAACGCAGTACAAAAATTTTAAATTATATTCTAACACTTCGAAAAACTTGCCATTAATGTTTAAATAATTAATAAAATATTTTAAAAAGATAAAAATCATAAGTTGAAAACACTAGAGTGTGATACTGGTATGCAGATTTTAGTTTTAACATCTGAAACAATTTTAAACTGAGCTGTTATGATACACTTACTAAGTCGTGCAAGAATTCAAGATATAGAACAGTAAAATCTAGTATTTTAAAGGGACTGCTATAAACAAACAAAGCCAAATTATAGAAAAAGAAATTTGCTGTGTAGACCTATTGCTATTAGGTCATTTCAAATTCGCTATATAGAATTCGCTATATAGATTTTCAGAGCTATATAGATCAATAAACAGAGCTATACAATCATTTCAAATTCGAAAGTAGCAAGACAACATGAATTAGAGAGACCTTAGTGGTTAAGAATTTTGCGCATTAAAAAATAAATAAATAAAATTCAAATTTGCTATATAGATCTGCAGATACAGAACATAAAATCTTACGTTTTAAATGAAATTGTTACGTTATTACTTTATGGCTAATTAACAGACGCTTTTAATCTTTCAAGATGTAGCTATGCATTTGCTTCCCTGAATCGCTTGTGCGAGAGGCTTGCAAAAAGTATTTCCTTTAAGTGGCAGTACTTTCTATTTTGCCGACAACAAATCGAGCTTTAAAAACAATAAATTTGTATTTAATAAGGCATCATTTAGGAGATGTAAATTAATGTGACAACAGCTAATGTTAGAACACAGATACACAGCCTATCAGAGTAAAAGTAAGTAGTTTGAAAACCGTAATTTTTATTTTCTCGTAGGTGGTTTGCCATACAAAGTGTACACAGGACATGATGGAGTGCTGACAGAGAAGCGGAAACAACGTCGAATCCGAACCACCTTTACTAGTTCACAGCTGAAGGAACTTGAAAGGGCATTCCAAGAAACGCACTACCCTGACATCTACACAAGAGAAGAAATAGCCATGAAAACTGATCTCACAGAAGCCAGGGTTCAGGTAAGTTATTATTCATTAAGCTAACCAGTCAGGTTTGGAAGCGTATGATTCTCGTAATTAATTAGATAGCACTCGTGTTGCAAAATAAGATTGATTCGCTCTTAGCTTTGTTTTGAAGAAATGAATGATAATGTGCACGTTACGTAATAATATTAAACTTCTGTGGTTAACGAATTCCCACAGAATGGAATGAAACTTAGTGAGTTTAGCAGTAATAATAAGTAACTTAACCTCAGTTGTGCATTATTTGACTTTATTATTTTTTCAAAATTTAGCTGTGAGTAATCAAGCATTCCCACGCAGCTTTGATTTTGAAATGATGTTCTCCGAATTTTATGTAAAGCTACCCCATAAATAATGAGTTTTTTTATACTTCTTTTATTTTTCAGAATTAAGATAAAAATCATAAAACTAGGCAAAACAATAATCCTGTGCCTCAAAGCGATTAAAGGATTAAAGTGATACAGGAACACTAATCTTATATCCGAAAAGGCGAAATTAACAAGTCTTCGATGGCTAATCATAGTTGGAAATTGAATCACAATTTTGATTTTGGGTCTGCAGAAATTATCCTAAAAGCTTATTCTATTGACGAACTGGATTTTCTCGACATTTTTCATATTCACGAAGATTTATTATATTTAGTTACTAACTTTAATTCCAATTCAGTCTTTCCTAACGCTTTTAAAATTCTCTTAACTTAATTTTTTAATTTTCATTACTATTTCTGCCAAAAGATAGCGCTATATTCTAGCTCGCTTTACTCCTTATGGGCGTAAATACAACCATGGCCTTCCCTTCGTTACAGATTTCTTTGCTCCTTATGAAGAGGGACCTGTACCAGTTTGTTCTCGAAATCGACAGGGTCATGATTAAAACCAAACGTAAGGTTGTTGTTTTGGTTAATATTACGTTTTACTTTGGCTCTGTCTTGAAGTCCTTTTTTTAATGAAATAGAATATCTTTTGCATGTTTTTAATAGATGGGAATTAGATTTTATTCACCAGTGTTTGCTTGCAGGACGTCCTGGTCGAGTTCCGCAGATTTTTAAGAAAAAGGCTCTAGGCTGTAATTTATTTATTTTCTGGAGCCATTGTTAGCATTGGCTTACTCTTATTGCCCGATTCCCATATACTACTATAATAATATTCTTGCTGATAATTAATTGAACTCATAAAGCAAAACATGTTGAATGTGATCCTTTGTAACTTCCATTTAGGTTTAAAAAAAATTATTAAAATTCAACTGCGCTCTTCAAAACCTCACTAAGAATAAGAACAAGGTAAAATTACTGCCTGTTTTTGCAAATTGCTGCAAGTAGTTTAACCTGTCCTTCTCTGACATTTGGTTAAATTGAAAAAACTGTATTATTTATGGGATGATCCAGTATTTCAACCGCACTTTGAAATTCAATAAAATGAGCAATCAAATATGTAGTTGACGTTATTTGCCCATTTCAACTCGTACTTTATAAAACTGTACCCTTAATAGTGGTACGATATTTATTTCTTAAAATAGCTTATTTATAATTTTGGAATAAAATCAATTATAAATGTGCAGGATATCCCAATAAAAGTACACTCCGATCGAATTTCAGTACAACATTGCTTTTATTACTGTATATGTAATATAGACATTGTTTTAACATACCGCATTGTCACTGACATAACACTATTATAAAAAATCCTTAACACTATCAAAGCAAATCAAATTAGCATCCTTTTTTGGTTCAGTGTGTCTACTTTTATTTGGGACATTCTGTATATTATGTCTCATGTGGGAATTAGGCATTCTGGTTCAGTTTTCTGGTAAATGCAAATCTTGTTATTGGCCGAGTGAATAAGGTCGCCCGAACACTGTAATTTGTCCTAGGTTCTGTTCTCGATAAGTGTGTTTGACTGCATTGGATTTTCGCAGTTTCCTCTTTGTGCAACATGAATACGAGTTTTTTAATCTTTTTCATCCCGAAGCATTCTCAATAAAGGTATCCGTTATAAAGCAAGTAAGCCTTGTATGCTTTAGCAGTAATCAGTTAAACATTCAGCCATCAAAATCTTGCGAAATTTTGGTAGTCATACCTTAGTCAATCTTTTTCTTATCATATCATACAACAAAAAGTACAGTATAAGATGCCTTCAATATACAAATATTCTATTTGGAGCTTGCCTATTTTTCATGAATGAAAAGTCCTGTACGGAAATGTTAGAGGAAAGAAATAATTCGATTCAGATATATTTCAATTTAACGCAACGATCGACCACATATCACAAGGAAAACCATACGAATTAAGTGATAAATACGCTTTTCAAAAGCAAAGTACGATTCAAAAAAATTCTAAGCGGTTTACCTCCACAAAGTAAGTTAAACAAACACCCGCACAAAAAAGTGACTTATTCATTCGTGTCTAAAAAAAGAGCTCAACAAGTAGTAAGCCATTCACTGCGCGTGGCGCTGGCACAAGACGCAAACGCAGCTGCCCTATTGGGAAACTGTCATTACCACAGTGACTGATTTCCTGGGTCCGATACTTCCCCGTGCTGGAGCGTGTGCTCAGCCACGTTGCTTTGCATGTCGCGTGGCTCTTCTGATTGCCCTTTTGTGAAAAGTCGCGTGTCTTGCCGGCTGCGGATGTAGAGCATCATAATGAGTTCCTGTGTGGTATTTGTATCGCTTCTGGTGGTAGGTTTGGTCCTCACTTTGTTGTACCGGAGTAGGCTCGATGGGCGGTTTTGATTGCTGCATTGTCTGGGAGGTGGGAGAAACGGAACAACTTGTCAATTTGTGATGTCCTGCTTTACTTCCTATCTGTCGTCTCAACGCGCTTCACTGAGCATCGACAAGTTGGAGTTATGGACTGATTTATGACTCTCAGCTGTAGAAAGATGAGCAACAGTTCGTCACTAGAGATTACAGAATAGTTTGCTTCAAATTACAATTAACTGAACTGATTTCAAATTTACTTCTGTCTTGATTATACGTGCGATATACGCGTATTATACACGTATTATACACGCAATTTTAAAGATAAAGCTGCTAGGGCAAATGCCCACAAAACTCCGAATGACTTTTCATGTGTAAATATCGTAAACTTGATAAACATCGCATTTTAGCTAAGCTGTTCAGGTCTAATTCCAGTAGGAAAGTAAATGAATAAAAGAATTTAAATTTTCGTAAATTCAGATTAAAAAAATAATTCCGTTTGAAATTAAAATTAAATTAAATTCGTTGTAAAATATTCGTCATTAGCAACAATAAATCTTTAAAAGCATACGAAATATACAGTAAAAATAATAGAACTTTGAGTCAATGAGGTAATATAAAAATAATTTTGAAACTCATTTATCCTAAGAAATCCTTTAAAAAAAAATCTAAACATTATTTCAACGTTACGGAGCCTTGCTCGAGTACTTCTTCCTAAGAAAGAAGGTATAATTTGTGTCGCGGAACGCTCGATTCTTTGTTCAGATGTGCCCTGAAAATTCTTTCTTCTTAATTACGTCTATCTTGATTATACGTGCTTCTATTAGATGAAACTCAGTAATGCATAAAACTCGTTAAAAGTAAAAATTAGGAGGAACAGCACAAGCGATCTTTTTATTGATGTTTCGTGAACAATGTCTTCAACTTGAAGGCAAAATATTCATTAAAGCATCAGTAAGAAAATCTAAAAATTAGGTAAAATGCCTAGTAAAATAAAGTTTTCAAGCTATCTCTCCCCCCCCCCTCCCCAAAAAATAAAAATATACTTATTAAATTCAGCACTTTTGTTGCTTAATTTCCTATTCTAAATTAATAAAATCCCCACCAGTGGTTAAGATTTCTAAATACTAGTAGTTCGTCCGGGTTTCAAACCTAGGCGAACGAGCTGGCTGCGGGGTTGATTTTTCGTGAAATTCCATAGTCACTTAGAAAGTTCTCCATAAAGGCATCCCTCTCCTTAGACATATAGCCTTCATGTACTTGTTAAAAAAATTTATTATTTTGGTACTAAGCCCTACAACTTTTCCCATTTGGAACTTAATCTGTTGGTGGTTCACTGTTAGAGTTCTTTAAGATCTACAATCCAGATTATTCCAATTTGCAATTTTTCCAGTCATTTTCAATTTGTTTTGAGGGAGAGTTTAATTAAGTTAGAATAATTTGAGGGAATAAGTTTAAACAAAATGCAGTAAAAAATGTGTATAATTTAATAGGTCGTACAAAAAAGTCATTTGGTGTTCCTATCAGGCTCATTTAAATGATTAAAATTGTTTCAAAAAAGATATCCGGCAGTATGATTTTTTGCTTAAATTGAGAAGTTCAGACATAGTTTATGTCAAAGATGTTGTTATATTTAATAATTTTTTTAAATTTGTAGAATGCTTCTTTTTATAATTTAGTGGTGCATTACTGAATCAATTTCGATACGCTGTCATTTATTGAACTGACGAATCAATCAAGATTCGGTTAGTGATTACATATTTGTTATCATAGATTAGCGTCATTCCTATAATTTATACGTTGAATATTTCATAAAATATTTCATTTTTTAATGTTGTTGTTGTATAAGTGTAAAGCGATTGCTTACGCAGAAAAACAAATAACATAATGCGGCTGACCAGAGAATTGGAAAAATCATGTTTGTTATAACAAAATTCATCCGAAGCTTTAGAATGCTTCTCTCTTTTTAAACTGATTTGTCTTATTTCTTTTTTACCAGAAAAAAATGGGAAAAAATTAGAAATAGTTATTCATTCATTCATTATTTATTAAAAAATGCCTAATGTGGACGCCACAAGATTTCCTTGCACGGCGTATTAAATTATACCTTTTTTTTTGCTTCATTTCATGTAAACTTATTTCCTCTAATTTTCTAAAAGATAAATTTGTAACTCAGTCGATTCAGTTCTCACTTCGAGGCAAGGCAAAAATAGATAAAATGTCAAACTTCATTCAAAACTGTAAAATACAGAAAAACCTAAAACACTAAATACAGTTAAAAAAAAAAAACAATTTTTTTAATTAAAATTAGAGTTTCTACTCAAAAACGAACAATTCGGCCAGCGAGCCCGAAGACAGAATTTTCGGTGCACAAAATTGAAAATTTACTTTTGGTCAGATTGGGAAAAAAGACACTGAAGTTGATGCACGAACTGACTTAAATTACTATTCTACCAAGAATTTCAAAATGCAAACAAATGGAGGCCTCATTACGCTTGGCGGTACTTCTAAATTTTTAATAATTAAAGGTATGAAAACCTTTAACGATTAACTAAAGGCATAAAAATCTATAACCAGAATATATGAATAACATAATTCAATCACTTTTAAAGAAAAAAATGCACAGTTTACCACATATAAGAATAATAATAAAAAAAATCTGGACTCATCCCAGCTGGGTAGCACAATGGCAATATATGTATATACATAATTTATTTACTAAAGTAATATTGATTATATTATCTCCTAATATAAAGTTAGTAGAATGTAACTGAATGAAGTAACTCAAAATTATTGAAATTTAATTCCGAAAATAATATTTTTAAAGGATCTTGAATTTAAATCATGAAAAATAGAAATGGAAACTTTTAAAATGAAAATTAATTAGCTAAGTAATTATCGTCATTGATCGGAAATTGGTTGACTTTTCAAGGGGAACAAACCAACTCTCGTTCAGTTAACAATAAATGCGAAGGTGTTTCGTCTTTTACTCAAGTAAGAAGTGTGATGCCAAATTGGCAATTTGAGTTAAAGACAAATTTGTAAGTCTAGCTTTAATCCAATTAGTGAGATTAAAGTGAGATGAATTAAAATGAAGTACTATAAAGGATCCATTTTGAATGTAGCAGTTCCGTGAAGTTAATGAATTTTTTAGAAATTTCGAGATATGATTTCCAAATTGAGTAGCAGTAAATAAATTTCTCTCTAGATAAAGTAGTAGTAAAAGTTTTTTTTTTTTATCATTTACTTGAGTAAATGTCCCCCGACACTCTCGCTTTCATGCATGTTAATTCAAAGCTGTTTTTATAAGCATAATAATTAGAATTTTAATCTTTGCTATATTTATGAAATATAATTCAAAGTAATTGTTATAAACATTATAAACATAAAAAAAATGCAAACTCTGTAAAATTAATGAAATAGAAGTTGAAAAATTGAAAGATATTTATAAAATAAGGTACAAGAAAATGTATAAATTTAAATGTACATAATATACATAAAAACCCAGAATATGAATTAATTAACTTACATTCTTTCTAATTGGAAGTTAACTAATTCATGTAAGTTAATTCATGTTACATTCTTTCTAGTTAATTAATTCATATTCTGGCCTTTATATATATTAGGTACATTTAAATTTATACATTTTCTTGTACCTTATTTTATAAATATCTTTCAATTTTTCAACTTCTAGTTCATTAATTTTGCAAAGATTGCATTTTTATTATGTTTATAATGTTTATAACAATTACTCTGCATTCTATTTATAAATATAGTAAAGATTAAAATTCTGATCATTATATTTATAAAAATAGCCTTGAATTAACATGCATGAAGGTGAGGGTGTCGGGAGATATTTACTCAAGTAAATGATAAAAAAAATTTTACTACTACTTTATCTAACAGAGAAATTTATTTACTCATACTCAGTTTGGAAATCATATCTCGAAATTTCTAAAAAATTCATTAACTTCACGGAACTGCTACATTCAAAATGGATTCTTCATAGTACTTCACTTTAATTCATCTCACTTTAATCTCACTAATTGGATTAAAACTCGACATACAAATTTGGCTTTAACTCAAATTGCCAATTTGGTATCACACTTCTTATTTGAGTAAAAGACGAAACACCTTCGCATTTATTAATTATTGTTAATTGAACGAGAGTTGGTTTGTTCCCCTTGAAAAGTCAACCAATTTCCGATCAATGACGATAATTACGTAGCTTATTAATTTTCACTTTAAAAGTTTCCATTTCTATTTTTCATGATTTAAATTCAAGATCCTTTCAAAATATTATTTTCGGATTTAAATTTCAATGATTTTGGGTTACTTCATTCAGTTACATTCTACTATATTAGGAGATAGTATAATAAATATTATTTTAGTAAATAAATTATTATTATCTTATTTTGCAGCAGTTGAGCAAGTGTTTCACAAATTTATTTCTATTTCAAAGAATTTCAATTAATTAATTCTCTCTCTCTCTCTATATATATATACGTTTGGTCCGGCCAATTGCAACGAAAAAGGGAGGTGCACAACAGCATGTTATAGTAGTCCCATACACAAAATTTCAATATTCTAAGGCTATTCGCTTTTGGGTTATGCGAAATTTATACATATGTACATACGTACCTACAGACGTTATGAAAAATTCCCTTTGAAATCCATTTTACAATGCGTTTTGGAAAAAAAAAAAAAAAAAAAAGAGTCTTTTATTCTCTCCGTACGTATAGATAATCATGAAAAAAAAATCGTCGAAATGAGTGCCGAGTGGCCAAAATGTATATTTCCTTTGAAATATGATACCCGAAATTTTTCGCGATTACCATACTTCCTTTACTTCGTGCAAGGAAGTAGTAATAAATTATATTGGTGCCATAAGCAAATATGCATTATTAGACAATTTCTAGATCTCTATAGTTAATGATTGGAAAGCTGCCCTTTTTTTGTTGTTGCTGCTGTAGTTTTTGTGTGTGTGTGCATCCTTTAATTATCAAGAAGCATTTGAAGTTGAATTTCAGTTATTAATCAAATACATTAGCAATCGTCGATTTATTTTTTTCGCTAAAGAAAAATAAGAATCGGGTATTTTAATTTCAATGCGGGCAGCAAAAATGTATGCTTCTACGTCACATAGTTGATGGCACTCACTTAAACATCAAAAGATAAAATTCGCTTGCCTTATTAACTGAGTTTTAATGAATATTATATTTAACATCCTCATAAATAAGCCAGTAACCTCTCCCTGCTATTGGTTTATGTCTTATTATTGAACTAAAAGCCTCAGTTTTTCGAAATGTAAATCCTAATAAACAAAAGTATGTTCTTATGCATAAATAATTCCCTTAGCAGATCATCTCCATGCTGAGTAAATTCCACTGGTGCACTGAGAATCCACAGATGCTTAAATTTTATGTGCTAACATAACTTTTGCTCAATGCGAAATGTTAGATACGTATAAACGTTAAAATATATCTACGAGTTTGTCGTTAAGTTATATGTTCGGGAGGATTCAGTGAGAGCCCTGCCAGTTAAGCATCCGTTTTGTCCATGCGGCTTTATCAGAGGGACAGATCAAACGGCTGAAGTACAACAGACCCGACCTTACAATTCACCCGTAACAATACCATCGAAACGTTGGTCCCTATCTAGTCAGGATAGGATCGTTAATCATTGACTAATGACCCGAGCATCTTCAATGTAGAGTCGCGTGAGTAAACGCTGCGTTCAGGGGGACCGAGTAGGAATTGAATTGGATTTTGATTGAGTTTGCTCTGAATTCAATTAAAGCGTATAACTCAGCACTGCTGTTTTGGACTTTCTGATATGTTATAGGCTCTTTTGTACGCTTTTCAGTTAAAAATATATTGCTCTTTTGGATTTAGCGATGTTTTCTAGAATTCTTTATAACTCTTAGCTCAAACGGAACGTTAGTCTCGACTGGGATATTAGTTTTGAAACGACATTTTGCGTTGAATTACTTTAAACGGCATATCCAAATTGCTGCTGCTAAATATTATCGCCCTGTATTATATTTAAAGAAACTAATTAATGAAGAAACTGCATGAATATATGCATGTTTCTTGCAAAGTGAAGAAACAGGTACTTAGAGCCATCCAATTTTAAATAACGTAGTGCTCCATCCGAACATGGGCACATGGAAACCCATGTATTAAATTTGCGATTTGTTTTATTACTTATTTTGTAAAACTTTAACGAATTTAATTAAACGAATTCTAAAACTTTAACGAATAAGGAACTCAACGATTTCGAAGCGAGCAGTGGCAATACTACAAGGGGAATAAAACACTTTTATTTACAGCGCGCGAGACTGTCTATCGGAAATTCTAGAGACATGCTGTTTTTAAATATTTTGTGATATTGCCATTGTATTTCTAAGCAAGCAATTATTCTTAGCGCAGAAACTCGTAGCTAAGCTTACTCATTTTTTGACGAAGTACGAATAAATGTTAATAAAATATGCATCTTCTAGTCAATGAATAAAATGTATATCCCTTTCTAAATTAATTAGCTCCATTTTTAGATTTTTTGCTGTGATATTCATGTTCGTTTGTAATGAATGAAAATAGTGTAAACTCGTACTTAAAACAATTATAACCTTGAAATTTTTGTAACACCGTGTTTGCAACAAAAACATAATTGAAAGCTGGCCGCAAGAAATTGCTTCGGATGCCGCTAGTTTGACGAACTCCCTTAAACGATAGCATAGTAGATGATTATTTGTTAAGTCATAAGCTAGGAGATAAAGCAAGGGTGATTTAGGAAAATATAGTTATTATTTTGTAATATCTTAATATTTTAATTTCTCTTTTGCAGATCTTAATTATTTAGCATTTAATAGTAAGCTTCTTCATGTATGTAACTTAAATATTTTAATTTGAAAATAGTACTTTGAGTTAATTCAACTTTTCTTTAACGGCTTCCCTTTTATTCAAAAATTCAAATGAAATAGGCCGATTATACATTTCTCTTGCAGAAAGCCAATTTGTGTTGTAACGCAAGCATTCAGAGCTGCGTTACTGCTCAAATTACTGATGAATTACATTAGTGATTAAACACATTAGACACTACAGTCCTTTTTGTCCATCTGGTAAGGAAAAGATTCTCATGCAGTACAATTAATTGAGCCAAAATTCATCAGTATGAATTAAGCAGCTCTTCTGATTTATTTTTAATTTAACTTGTTTAACGTTACATTTAGCTGGTCATTTCTTTTAAGGCATCGATCTCCAGTTATTATTATTAATATTACTTTTCAGGGTAAAATAAATATTATTCTTATTACTTTTCCGAACAATACTAAATTTATTGTAATGTAGCAATACAGTCGATTAGTGCTAGCTGAACTAAGACTTGATTTCTGTACTTAAAAATACTTAAAAATACTTTATTTATTAAATATCATGTCCTTTGCACTTAAGCCATAAAATTCAGTTCAAAGTCGCAAAATAATTTTAAAATGAGCATATCTTAAAATTTCCGATACACTGTTTCTCGCGCTAGAGATAAAAAGGTTCCCCCCCCCCGTAGAGTCTTACCATTGCTCGCTTTGGAATCCTTGAATTTGTTAATCAAAAATTCGTTAAAGTTTTACAAAATATGAAATCGATAATAAAACAAAATCCAAATTTGGGCTTCCACATGTCCATATTCGTAGGAGGATTACGTCATTCAAAGTTCGATGGTTCTATGTACCATTGTTTTATCACAATGCGAGAAATATGCATACATTTATGCAGATTTTTCAATATTTAATTTCTTCAAATATAATGCAGGTCTAACATTTGGTGGCAATAGTTGGAAAAGCGAAACGGACATTTATAGTGATTCAAAGCAGAATCTCAAAACGAAAACAATAGTCCTTCAGGGACAAAGCGCCTTTTGACTAATAATTTAAAAAGAGCACACTTGTAGAATTTCCTATATACATAATCTCGCGCGCTGGAGATAAAAATGTTTCTTTTTTTTCGTACAATGTTGCCGTTATTCGCTTTGAAATCATTGAGTTTGTTAAACAAAAATTCGTTAACGTATTACAGAATATGAAATCGATCATAAACCAACTTCCAAATTCCAAGTTAGGGCTTCCAGATGCCACTATTCGGTGGAGGATTACGTTATTTAAAATTAGATGGCTCTAGGTACGTTGTTTTATCCCAATGCGAGAAACATACATACATTTATGCAGATTTCTCATTAATTAATTTCTTTAAATATAACATAGGGAGATAATATTTGGTGGCAGCAATCTGAAAAGTGAAACGGACATTTAAAGTTTTCCACGCAAAATGCCAAAACGAAGTAAGTAGCCCTTCTGGCCTAACGTCCTTAGGGCTATAAAAACTTAAGAGCAATGTTTTTGTTATGTAACTCTCGTATTTCGATAGGTTGTTCGTTTATTTAGCTATGGCAAAGCACTCGAGAACTATCTGCTTAAGGGAAGGGATGCCTTCGTGGAGAAAGTTTTAAGGGAACCACCTCGTATACACGTTATACACGGGAAAAACCATAAAAACGGCCATGCAGCCAGCCTGTTCGTCGGAATTCGAACACCAGACAGAACTACCAGTGTTCAGCGACTTCGGCTACTGTTGGGCCGTATTTCGATAGGAGTCAATGGCAAAAAAGACAGCACAACTGCACACTTTATTTTTTCCGATTTAACAGTGGATTATTAATAGTTACTTTAGCAATATTTATCTATTCCAAATGATGTATAATTAAATTACATTCTGTTGTGATTAAAACAATTCCTAAATACTGTGACAGCATCTGCTTTCTTTGCTATTTCTTGCCTTTTCTTTTGTGTTTTGCATTTCTCAAAATTGCAGCAAATTTCCCGTTGGAATTTTGCTGAATTATGTTTAGTGATCACAATTTTCCCATAGTTCTGCAATAAACAGACTTGACCTTTTTAAGACAAATCTCTGCTAACCCAGTTAATTGAGAGTCAACTGTAGTCGCATTCATGCTAATACGTAAAACACTAGAAAGTAATTTGCGCATATGAATAGCTTTGAATATCTTAATGAAACACCCTTCGTAAGCACCGAAACAAAATTTAATTTCAAGAGCATTTTCCCATTTAAATCTTAGAATTCCGAAACATTCTCGCTACTTTGTTAAAACTTTATTTGCTCAACTTGTTACCTTTTCCTCTAGATCTTACTACGTTTCAGAAACACCCTTCAAAAGCCAGATTCGAAGCCGAAAGCTACCAGCCAACCCCCTTTATTCAGAAAAACCACCAAAGATCAACCAAAACAGCGTGTAACAGATGGCAGAATCATTGGACTTTTATATGGGGAGGATTATTCAGAGGACAATACCCACTACCCTGGTTTTATATATATATACATACAGTGAATGAGGAAGGAAAGCGTATGGGGGGGTAGTAAAACTTACGGACCACATTTGTGCGACTTTCTATGAAGCTATCACTGAGATGGGCATCTCAGTGATGTATTATGACACGTGCTGCCTAACAGGGAGGGGGTACTGGATTGCTTTATAGTTATAGTGAGCAGTCGAGGTTATGAATGAATACGAGATGGACTTTTTTAGCATTTAGGGAAATTCTGAAATACCAGAGCTGCGGTGTGCTTCCATTCGCATAATAATAATAAACAGATTGTATCCGAATTGATTCTTTGTTTATTAGCGCCATTACGTGAGACTTAATTGGATAATTAAAAGTTTAAAATTCTATAACAGTGTATGACGAATTATGGCACCCGGATGAATAATGATTACCCACTCAAACTCGCTATAGCGAATTATTTATAACGAACTCTTTCGCCCCAGCCAATATCCTATACACTTAATAATATTTTATATGGCTATAGCCTTAAAATTTATTAAAATCTGATACAATGCAGTTTATGAATATTTTCGTTTGAAACTTTTTTGTTGAAATGTTTTTCGAATTTTTTTCTGGAATTTGTGCAAGTTTTAACTGAGAAATTATCAACTGAGAAATTATCAACACCTACACATTATTTTTCTATTGACTTTGGCCTCACTTTTTTCCTGTGTTCTAAGCAAATTATTATAAATCTGCATTTTAGAAGGATATGTGCATTTCAAGGCAAAGACCTGAAACATGATTTTTAGGCTAAGTGTAAAATTTGTAGCATTCGATGAAGCTGAAAAGGCCGAAAAATTTTAATAATTGCAATTAACGCTTAATATGAGGTTTTAAAAGAATTAGAGTTCGCGTTCACATTTTTAGTAGATATGATAATGCTCATAAATTCTTTTATCTCATAAATTTTTTATTATTGATCAATAAATTTTTAAATGCTTTTTGTTGAGATAATTTTTTTAATTATAGAATTAGTGGACCACCAGATATAGCAAATAAAACTTTTTCTTCCTTAGAGCTCATTATAGCGCAGTTTGACTGTAGAATGCATACAAATAAAAGTATTAGTTCCTTTCAAAACTCGCTTTGCCCTTCTTAAACACAATGCAAAAGTTTTTCAGTTCGGACTGTGGTTAACTAGCATTAATTAAAAAATAATAATAATAAATAAAGGATGTTTACATTTTCCTCCTCGAGGCCCACCAGCGGCTGAGCATTAAAGTCGCTGAACACTGGTAGTTCCAGCGTTCGAATCCTGGCGAATGGGCTACATGCATGGGCGTTTCCGTGATGTTCCCCATGTGTAACGTATGCACGAGCCAGTTTTCTTTGGAAAGCCCACCACTAAAGGATTTCTCCTTTTGGGCAGATGGTCATTGAATACTTTGCCATATTCAAATAAACCAAACCATTTTCCTCCTCAAAACGGCATTTCAAGGCACGCAGCAAGAATTCTTCTACATCCCTTTTTATAAGGGCTGCGAAAAATAATTTAAACTAAACCTTCACGAGATTATCACATAAGCATAAAATTTCATTTTTGATAAAACAATTTGAGAATTTTGCATATTAATTAAAGCATTTCAGTGAAAAAATCTATATTCATTATTTTAGATTTACAGAGAGGATAAAAGTATGACCAAAAAAAAAAAAAAAATCCTCAAAGAATGATTACTGGGAGGGAATTTTTTTCGAGCAATAATAATAATAATAATAATTGAATTTTTTCAGCATGTGCGAAAGTCGACGGCGTCTGTATTTATTATTTTTAACTGAATTTTTTTTCTCTAAAGGGAACATCCTTTGAAAATATTTAAAATTTTTTATATGTATGTAGCCATTTGCAATATTTTAGCAACTGAATATTTGGACTTAGAATCAACCATTCGGAATCTGAAGTAATGGTCATTTTGGGATGAACACTTTCTATAGATACCAGATTATTAAAAAAAAAAAAAAAAACTTTCAAGTCTCTTTGCTTTTCTTGTTTGTCAAATTCTGAGCAAATTCATTTAGTGGCAAAAGTAACTAAAAGTAACTTAATTGCATTTGGAATCAGTAGACTGCACAGAACTTTCTTTTTCATCAGCGCGCCAAGCTGTTATCATATGGCAAAATGTAATACATTTATTTTTCAGTTTTAATCAACGGCTAGGCAACATATTGTCGTTATCTGAAGTTAAATACGTTTATTTTCCAAACGCCAGAGTATTACCATTCTGTGGAGAGTAATATATTTAACCTTCAAATTGAATCTCTCTGTTATTGGCTAATAAATTAATGATTTAAAAGCAATAAACGCATTTCTCAAGAATATTTTTTTAATCTGATTGATTTAAATAAAAAAAAAAAATCTGAGAGAGTTCAGATTTTTAAGAATCGTCCAAAAGGACTATTTTTAAGTTTAATATGATTTATCAGTAGGAATTATCGGTGAAAATGGCTCAAAGGTAATAGCGAAACATTTTATAGAATGCTAGATGAATATGCATTTAGACTGATATGGGAACTTTACGTATCTTTTGTGTATTTAAAAAGGGTGGTGTGGTGGCGTATTTAATTATGGCAAAGCACCCGAGAGCCTAAGGGAAAGTATGCCATCGCGGAGGGCTTTCTAAGGGAAACTGGCTCGTATACACGTTACACATGGGGAAAACCACGAAAACGCCCATGCAGCCAGCCCGTTCGAGGGACTCGAACCTCGGACCGAACTACCAGTGTTCAGCGATTTTACCTCTCGGCCGCTGGTGGGCATTTAAAAAGGGAAAAGTATTTAATGTCTTTAATTAGATATATCATGAATTAAATTAATTTTTATTTAAATCAATTAGATTGAAAAATAAAAAAAGTAATGTTCTTAAGAACTGAATCCACAGCTTTCAAATAATTCAGTTTGCTATTTAAAAACAGACAGATTAAATATGAAATAATATGTTACGTTTCTTCGAATGACAACAGACTCGAATGAAAAATAAAACAACGCAAAATCCTGCTTCGAGACTAATAGCGATTTTGAGCTAATAATAATAACAATAGTAATAAAATTTATAAAGCTTAATAGTGGTAAGTTTAAATTAGAGCGAATGAAAATTTTTTAACACATGAAACATTTTTATAACACATGAACACGTATTTTATGATTTCACGATTTTTCAGCTGATTTTGGGTCTTTTGTTGAAGTGGCTGTCTTACAAAGGATGAATTCCGACTTCAGTTTATGTTTTCAGAAATATGTGTTCGCTTTCTGATCGTTTTAAAGAAATTATTTGGCGTGACAGGTTTCACCATTTTTACAAGTTACTGAACGTTATAAATTGCATTTAAATAAATAAAATAGGAAAAACTATTTTATATTCACTGCTGATAATCTGCTGGTTTATTATAATGAATGTTATAAATGCTTCGTATTTTTAAAACAGTTGGATTCCGTTTCTCATTAGCTATTTGGTAGATTTATATCTATTCAAAATGATTACTATTTACGATTATTATTTACTAAATATTAGTAAGTTATTAATTATCAAAGGTAAATTTGAAATCAGTTTTACAAATTGAAAGCACAGCTACAAATATGAATCACAGTGGAAGCAAGTTGCAAAATTATCATAAAAATCTTTCCAGCAGAAAAACATCAAGGAATTTTCTAAGTAACGGTTTTAATAAGGAACTTTATGTTCACGCACTAATAAATAGAAACTTGTAACGATCTACTTTTAAATATTGTAAAACTCCAAGCACAGCATCAAATGATCTTCGTCAGTTTTAAAACGGCGTTTTGGACGCTACTCGTTTTAATTTATTTGCAACTACGTCGCATCGAAACTGCAACTTCACCATTCTCACCTCTAAGAAGTGACGTTGGCTACTTCAAAACTCTATTATGCAGCATTATGGGATCTGGGCACTTGCTGCAGCTCAACTCTCATAAAATGAACAGCGGAAAAATCTTTAAATTAGTGGAGGAGAACACTTTATTCGAAGGAGAGAGTAAATGCGAAACTACCTAGAAAATTGCTCTGGAGAAAAGTGTAATGCAGGCATTAAAAACTCCATTTTATGCTATCTTCAAAGAATGAAAGATGGGAATCACGGAGTAAAGCTAACCTGAAATCAGAGGAAAGGTACAGATTGCATGCATCAGTTAGGAAATGCATTTCTTCAGTAACCAGCATTTCGAAGTTTTTTTTTTTTTTTTTTCTTTTTTTTTTTTGCCATCGTATATTTTTTGCACCGCTACTTTTGTGGCATATTTTTAGGAGGAGGAAAGGGAGATAATATTCCAGTATTTTTTGCACCGATAAAAGGTAGAAAACTAAATTTAAATGGGGCCATCTAAAGCCGAGAGGTGAAAGTTTAGTCCAAGAAGATAACAGCTGTAGCTGTGCTCTGGCAGTTTATTTTAAAGCCGCATGGCGTATCACTTACTTAATCTGTCAAAACTGGAAATCAAAGGTTGCATGTAGAGCGGATCGCTGAAGGTCATAGTTCATATCTGAATGTACTGCTGAGTTGAAAAGGGATTCGTAAAATGGTCGCGGAGATCTGCAAATAATTTTTACTCAGAAGAGTTTAAAGAAAACCGAAATATTCGAGTTTTATGATTATAAATAAACCTTTATGCCCATGATTTTCATTTACGACTTCTGTTGTATTCACCCTGCAAGAATTTCACTCAGTGGACAAAATCTGGTAGCACCTGTTCAGGCCATGTTATGAGATGTCTATTCTTGAAAACATCATGAACACTTACATCACTAAATTCTAGTTTATTTCAAATATAACCATTACGCAGAAAAGGAATTTTAATCTAGCAAGATGCTGGAAATTCGACAGGTTGCAATTCAATAGGTCAAGAAAGTTAGAGATTTATGAATATTTTCATTTAATGTTGCTTAACTATAAAGTCAATTATTTCACTAATTTTAAAGAAGTAGCTTTTCTTTAGATTCCTGAAAAACTTTAACATTTTAAGTTTGTTACGCATACTGTTATAATAACAAATGGTCATTCAAGAAAAAAGGTTTAAGCCCTTCCACAGATATTTTGAGTTTTTTATTCATTCCACGAATGTTTAGGAAAGATAATATATTTTTAATATTACTTGTTTGATTATATATGCAGATATCAACCTAATTTCCAGAGATAAAGATGTATGTATTATCCCGTCGACCGTTGGCGGAAATTCGGCAACGGTTGCCAGTCACCGATCGTCACTGCGGAATTAAAGGACGCGGTCATCCGTAACTGGCGCCTAAATCGCGATACTTCGCAGGTTGACTGGATAATACGTAAGTACCGAAAAAAAGAGGAGAAACTTATTTTTGCACTGAGTTTTAAAAGATATTGTCCAAACCATTTTTTTTGGGGGGGGAATTATATTTTTTATGTAAATTTAGAAAGAAAACAAAAAAGAGTGATCAATAGAACTTACTTCTGATTTCTAAAATTACACAGACTTGTTCCCTTGATAACTATATGTTACCAATACAGAAACACAAGAAGTAAAGATGAATATCGCCTTACTCAACAAAGCAAGATTTAGGACCAAAATTCCATTACATTCCTTTTTGATTGTTTTTCTGAAGAAATTTGGATTCCATTTTCTAATTTGGAATAACTAACTTAAGATATGCATGTGAAGCTGTATGAACAATTTGGTGCTCATCTCTTCCGTTTTGTTTATTTACATAACAAAAAATAAAAAAGGCAGTTATCACGTAAAGTAATGAATTATGCTCTAGTTGTTTGTTCTAAAGGTTGCAAAGATAAGAAGCAAAAAAAAAAAAAAAAAGGTGCAGCCCTACATTGCTGTTATTGGTAAAATTAAACAAAAGATCCAACAGCAAAAGTCTATGTTTACGATGTCTTTTTGTATAATTTAATTTCCTTCATTACATCATAATGCAAAAGAAATGCTTTAAAACAGATGCTTTAACTCGCTCCTAATTTGATGTTAGATTAAAGAATGATATACTTTTAAGATTTTAAAGTAAAGAATGATATACTTCTAGGATGTATTAAATTCACACATTTTTGTATTTTTTAACTCAATTTTCAAAGAAGGATTTAGCATTGTGTGAACTTATTGTTTAGGAAGGAAATCTTAAAATAAGATTTGGATAGAATATTTAAATTTGTATCTAAATTTGTTGATAATCTTAGAAAAATTAAAGATAAAATTTCATTTGCTATTTAAATACTCGGGAAATATCCGCATAAGTGAAGAAGAGTATACCGAAACGAACAAAAATGAATATTTTTCTAATAAAAAGAATTAAAACTATGAATTAAAAATTTGTTCGGCATTTATTTTTCATATTTAGTTCATTGACTAAGTTAATTTTTGCCAGACCGTTGACACGTGGAGTTTAGCATGACTTTTTAAATTCCTTTTTAAGGTATTTACACTAACATAAATAAAATAGTGCATTAGATTGAAAAAAATTTTAATTACACTAAGCACTCTTTCTCTTTTCTTTTTAATCCAAACAAACGTCAGTTCTGAATGGGATATTAGTCTGGAAACGGCATTTTGCGTTGAATCACTGTAAACGGTATACTACTTTTCAAATTGCTGTCACCAAATATTAGCACCTTATGTAATATTTAAAAAATATATAATGAAAAATCTGCATGAATGTATGCATCTTTCTCACAATGTGAAAAAACAACGGCACCTAGAGCCATCCAATTTTAAATAACGGACCCGAACATGGACACCTGGAAGGCCGAATTTTTAATTTCGAATTTGTTTTATTATATATTTGTTTTATTAACTATTTGTTTTTATTATTATTATTAATTTGTTTATTTTGTAAAACTGTAACGAATTTTTGACTAGACTAAATGATTTTAAATCGAGCAGTGGCAACACTATACAGAATAAAACATTTTTATCTCCAGCGCGAGATAAACTGTCTATCGGAAATGTTAAAGATATGCTGTTTTTAAATATTTTGTGATTTTGCTGTTGAATGGAATTTTATGTGCCATAAGCTCCAAGAACGTAATATTAATAAATAAAGCAAACACACAAAACGTTAATAATAAATAAGATAATACGTTAATAAGACCAAAAAAAAAACGTTTTGTAAAGCCATCTTCGTAAGAAAACTGAACAGTGATATGATAAATTGAGAAAAGACTGAGAAAAAGCAGAAAAATGTGTGCCAACACTTAACGGTGCATCGGGAATTCTAAACGTATACTGCTATGCTGCTTTTAAATTTTTTTGTAATTTTACTATTGAACTGTATATAGGGTAAGTATAAGGAAAATGGTGCTTAATAACAAAACTTGGCCCACCAGTGGCCGAGCGGTAAAAGCCGCTGAACACTGGTAGTTCGGTGCGGAGTTCGATTCTCGGTGAACGGGCTGGCTGCATGGGCATTTTCGTGGTTTTCCCTATGTGTAACGTGGATACGAGCCAGTTTCCCTTCAAAATACCTCCACGGGGCATCCCTCCCTTTCCGTGCAGTGCCTAAGGGCGGAGCACGTAATAAGCAAAATAATAATAATAATAAAGCTAAAAAGAAAAAGAAATTAGTAGAAGTGAGTGTAACAGCAGACTGGTAGACTGCAAGGGTGACCGTTAAAATCTGAAATCTTTCAGACTTTTTTTTTTTCTTTGTTTTTATGAATGATAGGTCCACCGTTGCCTCCTATGAAGGGATAGACAATTTACATCCTCTCTGAGATAATTTACCTCATCTTCTGAGATTCGAACTCGGGCCTTTCGGTACGACAGTCAGAATCGCTAACAACTTTTCGGTCTGGGCGGTTTATTTTAAACTACATTGTTAAAATAAGCAGGGTAATGAAAATAATCAAATGGGACAAAAAGCACGAATTACATTGTGGTCTGTGTATACGTATAAAATGCGGAGTAAGTCTGTCTAGAAACTTTCTCTTTTAAATGTTGCATTTAAAGTTACAATCATTTCTTTACATTTTTCCATGCATGGTGATCATGATATGCAGTGACAACTCTTTGCTCATTGCGAAAAAGCTTTCTTATTTAAGATAGCTTGGAATATTTCATTAAAAACGAAATTATTTTTAAAAATATTTCTAATTAATTCGACTTCTCTTTGCATAGACACTATCTGTTTAAAAACCTTTTTAAAGTAATATACGTTACTGTGAAAGATTTCATATGAAAGGATAGAGTTGATCTTTGTAAATCCTTTTGTTATTTTAGAATTAATGCAAAGCAAGTAAAAACGTCGTAAAATATTTACTCCTGTGACAATGATATAGACTGAGAATAAAATTATTAGAATCTATTTATCACGCTTGGTGTTTCTCCATCATAAAAAGGTATTAAATTATTATTATTATTAAAAGGTAAAAAATATAAGTTTCTCTAATAGGAATTCATTAATGATCCTCAGTTACTAAGAATTTTTTATTTCCAATGGCGGACACTAGCTGTTAGAGACGTTCGCCACTATTAGGGCGGAAGCGATGGTCACTTTATTATGGAGGCACCCGATAGGTGAGCAAATTTGCCTCTTGTAAAGAGAAACACAATTTATCTCCTGGACGCGAACCCGGACCCTTCGGTACGGCAGTCAGAGTCACTAACCACTTTCCCGGTGGCTCAGTTACTGAGCATGAATTTCACATTATTTAAAAAATAATATTGGTTTTTTAAAATTTGAGTTAAATATAGCTACAAATTAGGAAAGAGTTTTATTCTGATCTAAAGTAGGTGATAGATCTATTATAATTAGAAATGTCTAACAAAACGTTATACAATTTATTCTTCTTTGTTAGTATAAACTAAGTCCAAACTCCTAACAGACTTGAAATGAATTATTACTTCGTCCGAGAAGAACTACAAAGTCTTATGAAGGTTTAACCAATCTTTTTATGAAATTAGAACTAGAACAACTAGAACATAAATGCATGACTCGTGTTTACTAATCAGCCACTCACTTGTGGCGATGTAACTTAAAAAGTAAATTCAAATTTAAAACTTAGTATCCAAAGGCTACACAAATGATTTAAAGCAAAATTTGTTCAAACGTGTCTCAGGCTCAATTTAAATGTCGGCAACTACAATGCAAAGTCGAACAATTTGAATCTTTTTCGAGCTAGCGAAAGCTAGTAACGTGACCTCGAGAGGCAGAAGCACTCTCTGTTTTACGATCCGAAGACCCCACATTAAATACTCTCGAACTAATTTTTCTTCTGGTAGAGAAACTGAAAGAGAAGTGACAGTAAAGATCTAAATCATAAAATAACTAATTCTTCAAAATAATAATAATAACCTTAGAATTTATAAAAGAAAGTCTTTTTTAAGGAAGTTAAATATTTTTAGAATTTAAAGCATATTTAACGTTTCAAATATTTTGTGGATTAGCATTAGAATCCAACGTAAACAATTATAACATACGGAGTCATTTCTGAGATCCTCTGATATAGTTTCCACTTTTATTTAGAAAAAGTGCTAATGTCGAAAAACATACATTTTGCAAAAGTTTCATTTTGGGAGCTCTCTCCGACTTCCTGGCCTCCTTCTTGTATGAAAACATCGTCCTTTGTAAAGAGAACGTTAGCGAAGTGCTTTTCCGA
Organism: Stegodyphus dumicola; assembly: GCF_044657685.1. Lineage (NCBI taxonomy): Eukaryota > Metazoa > Arthropoda > Arachnida > Araneae > Eresidae > Stegodyphus > Stegodyphus dumicola. The sequence goes on along the minus strand of NC_140772.1, from coordinate 112,646,933 downwards.
CACTAACATCAAAATAGAGCATTAGCAGCGAATCACGTATGTAGCGAAATTGCAGGGCAGATGAGGTGTTCGAAAGGATTTTTATGGGCACCTCTGAATTTAGAACGAATTTCTCAAGTACCATCTTCCCCTCTGCGTTTTGTTTTAATGCAGGCGTTTATTATGATGATGAGTTTCGCGACGGAAGTTATGCTCCATGGATGCTTGAAGTAGATACTTACAGAAAATTTCTAGGATTGGTAGCTGGTTAATGCATTTTTAACGCCTTTATGACCACGTGCTCGACGGAAAAATTTTGATGCGCAGTTTGCTTCCATTTCTTGGACTGTATTTAAAACTCTGATGAAAATAAACTGATATTAAATATAAGCTGCTAGGCGCAAGCAAAACTGTTTTTTCTTGCCTTTTTTAGTTCTTTCATCGAAAAGGAGTTCTAGAAGTGAAATTCGAAAAACTATCCACCTGTAAATAGGAACTCGGGTATTCCCCCCTTTTTTTTATGGGGAGGGCCATCAGCGACCGAGTGCTTAATACTGGTAGTTCCTTTCGGGTTCGAATCTCGGCGAACGGGCTTGCTGCTTGGGAATTTTTGTGTTTTTTTCCATGTGTAACGAGCCAGTTTCCCTTAGAAAATCCTCAACGAAAGCCTTCCTTCCCTTAAGCAGATAGCCTTCGAGTACTTTGCCATAATCAAATAAACTAAACCTTCTTTATTAGCTTAAAAAACATCTTTAGCTTGAAATGTACCTTTAATTTAGTTTAAGCTGTCATATATTTATTACCCACCTGATTTTATAAGTGTCAAGCGAAAAATAAGAACTTTAACTTATACGCCGCTACGCAAGTAACCAATTTCTAGAGTTCTGCCTTTCGACAAACCCTAAAATCTTTAACTCACCTTCCAAATTTAAACAGCTCGCAATTATAATAAACTGAAGGACTTAAAAACGATTAATGCACTTGAGAGAAATTTAAATTTTTGTACTAACTTTTAATGCTGTACGTAAATGTAAAATAAATTTATTTTATAATATATCCAACTAATAATCTCTAACGTTCGCAAGATAATTGGAGTAAATAAAAGATGATTCTAATCCCGTCATTGTAAGTCTGTATTTTTTAGCGGGCGGGGAGGGGGGGGTTAATTTTACTTCATGAAAACTGAGCAGGGAAAAACAGACGTTTTTTTCTGAGAGAAGAGTTAAAGGAAGAAATGAACGAATTCAAAACTTTATGCAGACAAATATGCTATAATAATAATACTATAATTCAAAGGAATCAGTTGAGTTTATTTCTTTTTGTACTATTATATTTCTTTGCACATTATATGTTACTAATCACCCATGCATTGCACGTCGCTATCATAAATTAGAGATTTCTAAATCATATGTTGAAGAAGCTAGAGGAACAAATGCTCGTATTGGAGAAATCCGCAGTAGCATTTTTAGTTTAAGTTGCTGTAGCATAAATGTGAAGATTTCCTAAACATAATATTTTCACTTTTCAAGAATGTAGCTTAGATGAGGTTTTTTGAAAGCATATGAAAAAAGAAACTGAGTAAAACAATAAGTAACGAAGTAGAGTAAAGCACACAAAGTTCTATCAACCTGGATGGAAAAGATGTCTTCCTGGGCAATGTTTTAACAGAAACTAGCTTGTATTCAAGTAACACATAGGAAAAAGTACGAAAGTAAACCAAGCAAGTAGTTCGTCCATCTGGTTGCGTATCTAGATCAAACTACCAATATTTAGCAATTTTTAACTGCTCTGCCACTGGTGGGCTTTCGAAAATGTAAGTTATTTACTCTTGTGAATGTAAATAAATACCGGAACTAGTAAAGAATGAAATTACAGAGTTCGTTAGATTACTTAAACAAGTAAAATTCATTTTTTCCTTTCAATGAAACTCTGGTAAGAAGTATTTTAATTTTCGATTTTTTATACTCTACTTTTTATCTACAGTCGGATTTAAACCCATTTCATTGTATGAAATTTTTAATATTAATGTTTCGTAAATTTTGGAGCTATTTATGATTTAAAATTTATCAAATGTAGTGGAAAGCAAAAGAATTTTTATAAATAATTATTAGTTGCTTAAATTGTATTAATAATGACTTCGTTAGGAAGAACTTTGACCTAAGTTAAATAATTGATATAAATACATAAAGGAATTATTTTGATAAAATTGTTATTTTGCTTCAAAAGAGGCTTTCATAAAGTATTTCATGGGTTAAAAAAAAAAAAAAAAAAAAAGGTCTACTCAAAAAAAGTCATTTATGTCTTAGGATTGAAGCGAAACAAATAAAAACATTTTAATATAATAATCGTATATAATAATAATATCAAAAGCATGCTTTGTTCTTATCTGTTACATGAATAATTTTAATAAAGAATTATAATTTAAAAAATGTCTATCGTGGACAACACACGACTTCCTTATACGGCCTACTAAATTATACATATTTTTTGTTACAGCTCACTTAAATTTATTTCCTCGAAATATTCTAACTTAATTTACAAGGTATTTCTCCCGCCTTCTTAGCATGCCTTCGTATGTAGTGGTCAGCACGCTCGGGGCGTATTCGAGAGGTCCGTGGTTCGAGTTCCGGCTAGGGAATTGCTTTTTTTCATCTTTCATGCTTTCAAAAATCCTAATGTCTCTACAAATTAACCGAATCCTCAAGGCAAGTTGATAATGATATCAAAAACTGCAAGTTGAGAAATAAAATATCCCGATCATTTTTTCGTACGAGAGCAAACTTCTTAAAATTTTATTTTTTCATAATGAATATAAATATAAAACATTCACAAATATCAAAGAAACCGGGAGACCGCATTAGAAGTTACATGTCGCTATTTATCGAAAACATCTTTTTTTTTTTTTTTTTTTTTAGTCCAAAGGAGCATTTTGCCCTGAAGGACTATTAATTTCGTTTTGGCATTTTGCGTCGAAAACTTTAAAAGGCTGTATCACTTTTAAAACTGTTTCCACCAAATATTATCGCCCTGTATTATATTTGAAGAAATTAAATAATGAAGAATCCGCATAAATGTATGTATGTTTCTCGCATTGTAATTAAAAAAAGGGTACCTAGAGCCATAAAAATTTGAATAGCGTAATCTTCCATACAATATGGGCACCTGGAAGCCCTAATTTGAATTTGAAATTTGTATTATTATCGATTTCAGAATTTGTAACACTTCAACGAATTTTTGATTAAAAAAACTAAACGATTTCAAAGAGAGCAATGGCAACACTGAACGGGGGGGGGAATTATCTCCAACGCGCGATACTCTGTATCGGAAATTCTAAAGATATGCTCATTTTAAAATTAATTTGCGATATTTTATAGTTTGAGTACGTATGACATGATATTTAATAAAAAAAAAGTGTAACACACAAAACGTTAAAAAAACGCTTTTTTGGACGTAATTTAAAATATGAAACCTTTTATTTATTTATTTATTTATTTTTTTACATTGCCAGTTGCATATTTTCGTGATTTAAAACACATCTGTAATTGGAAGTATATCACAAAGACCAACGATTGCGGAAATAAAGGTAAGTACTTTTAAGTTGGGTAAGATGGGTCTTTGTATCTCTCTCTCTATATATACAGAGAGAGATAGAAAGATGTGTTTGGTACTGCTGATTACAATAAAAAGAGAGTTAAACAACTAGATGTTATAGCAATCGCAAGTGCAAAATTTCAACGTTCTATGGCTAATCGCTTTTGAGTTATGCGAAATACAAACGTACAGACATCACGAAAAAATTTCTTTCGAATCCATTTTACAATGCTTAAAATACAATTTTTGAAAAAAAAAAAAAAAAGAAGGAGTCCTTTATTTCGTGAGTATGTACAAATATCACGGAAAAAAATAACCCAAATAGATTCGGGAATGGTTAAAATGAATATTGAAATGAATTAAAATGGTTAAAATGAATATTGAAATGAATTATTATTAAATGTCTTTGAAAAAGGATACTCGAAAATTTTCTCGATTGCAATACTTATTTTACTTCGTACAAGAAAGTAAAAATAGCAGATAACTTCTTAATTTTTAAAATCATCAAATAATTACGATGGTATATCAGACATGTTAGATCGTTCAATGAAATGTACTCCAGTTGACTAAATCGGCAGAAAATATTTGTGCTAATAGAATCGAGAGAAATGAAGGCGGTAGCTAGAAACCAAATTTTAAGTTATAAAAAAATAAAAATCTTCTTCAACTTTTAGACATCATTCTTTCACAATCAAGATGACTGAGTTATTGAACTCATTGTCATAGAAAATGTTAAGAATGAAAATTGAGTTACGCGTTTAAGAAATATTGGAATATTCTGTGAAATTCAGTTAAGAGGATTTTCGTCCAAATAGCTTAGATTCTGACATTATTATTCGCCTCGCACTGTATTGGCGTTTTGATTTATTAAAGAATGATGCGTATTTCTAACATAATATTCACTATGTTAAAAAAGTAAACTTATAATTCTATCAAAAACAATTAAAAATAAGAAATTCGAAAAAATAAGAAATTCGAAAATTCTTTTTTAACACTTATAGCATTAAATATCCTATATACTGAAACAACTTAAGGAACAATATGTTTATTCTACTGCTTTTGGTTATATCCAGAATGTTTTACCACAATGATAAAAAAAATTTAAAATTTAAGCTAAATTTAAGTTTCAGCTCCTTGTTTGCAGAGGCAAATTAAACTTTATCGAGGAATTTTATCATTATAATTTTTCAAAGTAATATAAACTTGTATCCTTAAAGCGAAATTAATGAATAAATTTTACGTAAAATATTTATTGTGAAATTATAAAGTTGAAAAATAATAATCGAGCAAATAATTTTGATCAGAATCAATTAAGAAAGCTTAAAATTGCATAATATCAGCCGTTAATTGAATTGTAATTTGCGTCAGTTTTACACTAAATAAATATAGTGTTAAGATGGAAAGTATAATTTTTCCCTGTTTCGCTAAACAATAAAGTTATTTATCTTTTAATTTTCAAGAACTTTCTCGATTTTCTGTGATTGTGTAGAACAACGTAAATACGATTTGAAACATCATACGACATTACGGTTTCTTATCCCTGATAATCCATAGCATGGTAGTATCCCTTAAGCTTCAGATATCATTAACTACTTTACGGAAGTAAGACCCACGAGTAGTCGAGCGGAAAAAGCCGCTGAATATTGGTAATTTGGTCTGGGGTTCGATTTCCGGCGAACCGGTTGCTGCATGTGCGTTTTAATGATTTTCTCCCATGTGTAACGTGGATAGAAGCCAGTTTTGCCTAGAAAGTTCTCCCCTGGGCGTCTCTCCCTTCCCGTGTACGTAATGTTATTGATAAATACTTTACTTGAACGCACTAATGTAATAATTCATGCTCAATTTAAAAGTTTTGCACTCAAAATTTTCAACAGTTTTTTCATATTTTTTTTTTAATTTATGAAGCATATTTCTTTTTTAACACTTTCATTACTGAAATTTTCTTCTTATTCAATATTATGATGAATTCGTTCATGATTACGATAATCATGATCTGATGGTGGTGTGGTGTGGTGTATTTAATTGTGGCAAAGCACACTAGGGCTATCTGCCTAAGGGGAGGGATGCCTTCGTGGAAGACTTTCTAAGAGAAACTGGCTCGTACACACGTTACACATGGGGAAAACCACGAAAACACCCATGCAGCCAGCCCGTTCGAACCTTGGACCGAACTACCAGTGTTCAGCGACTTTACCGCTCGGCCGCTGGTGGGCCTATCATGATCTGATAAACGTTCTTAATTTTAATATAGGGATTAATGTAATTATGATTTACTGTTTTTTATATTGGTATTTAAATACAGAATACGAAACGAGATAAACAATCTCTGACAATGATGTTATAAATTAGTTAATGATTATTATTATCGTATATCAATTAGCATATTAGCCTCTAGTACTGATACTCCTATTGCATCATTTTCATTATGTATAACAATTAATTACATTCAGGAGACTAAGTCATAAATTTCCTATTATACTTTTGTTGGCGTTCTCATTTTCAAAGAGTATTATATTTTGATGTGTAAGCAGTTAATACTCCCTTAACAAATTTAAAAATAATTAAGCTTATCTCCTTATTACTGTGCTTAATAGCATAATATTTAAGCTATCACAAATTAATTGGTTATCTTGTAGACTGAATTAATATTTATTGTTACCTTACATATGCGCTTTCCAAGCGGACTAGTTCCGTTTCGACAGAAGGTAAAGTTTTGATACCTTCGTTTTCATTTGAAGTGTCATTCACAGTTAGGAAGGGAGTTTTAATCTCTCTTTCGCACCCTTTTGTAGTGCTGCAATAATCTCGGTCATATATGGGGATTAACGCCAAAGGAAGGAGTATTTCCGATAAGTTGCTTTGAAACAGGTGGACCATCTGTGGTATTTATGAAAAAGAGGTGGGAAAAAGACCCTAATAATTAAAAAAAAAAAAAAAAAAAAAAAAAGATTCTGTACCAGGCTTATAATACACGGTGTTAGAATTGTCTGTTATTAGTTACAGTGATGTTTTTTTACTGTAGTTTAATTTATATCATATAAATATAGTATTAAAAATAAAATAAGAATGTAAACTGTTAAAAAATATCTTCACTGTTTTAAAATGTCTCCATTTGCTAAACAATTGCCCGTTGATCAAATTTAAAACACAAATTAAAACTTTAGCAATACTTTGCAGAAATGAAACACTCTGAAAGAGGCGAGTATAGAAGGTAAATTCACCAAACTAAAATGCTTCGTATAGTGGCAGTACTTCCAAAGCGTGCAGATAATAAGGGTAAGATTACGTAGCTTTGTGGAAAGACGCCATTGACAAACATTTACAATGATTAATTATGAGTTAGAAGACTAAACAGAATATACTTTTGAACAACTGATCGTCTGCAACGTAACATATGGAAAGAGTTTGTTAAATTCTGGAGATTCGACCGACTTGATAAAAAAGCCTTCTGATTTCTTAAAAAGCTTTAAGTGCTGATTTAAAAAAAATGAAGAGCTTCCAGAAGCCCATATTCAAGTGGAAGCTTACGTTATTCAAAATTTGATGGCTCTAGGTACCGTTGTTTTATCACAATGTAAGAAACACATAAATTTATACAGATTCTTCCATTAATTAATTTCCTTAAATATTATACAGGGTGATACTATTTGGTGGCAATAATTTGAAAAGTGATACAGCCTTTTAAAGTTTTCATCGCAAAATGCCAAAACGAAATTAATAGCCCTTCTGGGCTAACGTTCTTTGGGATAACAATAAATGCAGTTCTTTTAATAACATTTTCTTTTGCTTTTTAATCTGATTGATTAAATAAAAATGCATTTAGTACGCTTCTGGAAGGTGCTAATTTAAAAAATGTCTCTTCCCCCCAGCTCCGTATGGTACGAAATTGTCACAGAATAATGTTTTAATACTATGTCCGTTTAGTCCATCCTACATCTAATGAAAATATCGCTTTAAACTCCCCCCCCTTTTTTTTAACCTTTTTTCTTGAGAAAAATTGGCAATGTCCTTTGTACATGTACCAAGAAAAAGCGATTTCACTAAAACATAATATATAGAATGCTACAGGAAGATTATAGTTTCTCTATCATCAAATTCTTGAACAAAAGCGAAAGCAAGATAAAATGAAACAATTGATATTTAAACTATTAATCAATAGTACTAATATATATAAACTGAAAAATTGAATAGCACAACAAAAATAATATAAATATAATTAAGATAAAATAACACGCCTATAACAAGTACTAATTTAGAATTCAAACAACAAATACAACGCTAGTTTTTGTTGTTTGAATTCTAAATTAATATAAATATAGTTGAGAAAGTCTGAGAAAGGAAATAAATTTATCCATAAATCATTATTTGCTATCATTAAGTAACAAAATGCTTTTGTGCATTGAAAAAAGTCTTTGAAACATTTTTCTTTTATAAAAAGCCTTCTTGCAGCATATTTGTGTTATTAAAGAAATCGTATAATAACTTGCAATATTCATTACAGCTTACTGTATAATTTCTAGCGTAAGTTTAGAATCATTGGATTAGAACGACACTAATTCAGTGTATTAAAAAAACGGTACTTTTTGTATACTATTAAAACCGTTGAATATATTTATGAAAATATGCTATTTGGACTGAATGAAATTACATTAAGTCATTAAAACCGTTATATATTTTCTCTTTTTATTTAAGAACTATTTACGGCGGTGGACGCGCATGCTTTAAAATGAATGCATAGATTTCTTGTGTAATTGTGTCACACTATACATAGATATTTCATCAGAGCAACATACTCTTTAATTTTCCCAATATATTTTTTCGATTTTTCTTTAATTCATTTTCTGATAAGTATGGGATAATTTGATATCGTCGGTACAATGCCAAAATGCCGAATGTACATTAACCCACTCTTTCCATTTTATTACGTATTTTGTAGGTATGTTTTTGAAGTTTTACATTGTAATAAGTAATCTGCCAAGAAGTACATGAAATTGTTTTGTAGACGTAATGAATTTCTCTCAAACCCAAGGAAGTGCTAAAGAACTTACATACTGCTTTTCTTAAATCAGCAGTTTTGCCTATTTTGAACCACTGTTGGATCCGGTTTGATTCTGGTGCGGTTCTGACAACCTTTTTGTTAATACAAGTACAAAAAGCTATTTTTTCAGGTGTACGTCAACATGATCGTGGAAATATAATTTTCATTGGGCCTTCATTTGTTGATGAACTAATAGACTTTAAATTTTCTACTGAAAATACTCCTCTAACGAAGTCAGCGCTTTAGATTAATTTATTCTTTAGATTCTTTTATACTTTGAATGACATTTATATATATAGTTCTTTCTTTTGCACTTGCAAATTGAAATGAAAATTTTCAAGCACGGGGCATGATAATTTTATGCCTACGATAATCAGCTTACCAAATATGCTGAAATACTTTTTCCATTTACCATCTAATCAGAAATTGTTTATTAAGAAGGATCTAAGAAATTACTGATTAAATTCCATTGTCATTTTTTTCTGTTGCAAGATGAGCCAGCCAAAAGAAAATTTGAATAAGAGAAATTGCTTAAACGCGGTGGATGAAGATAGATTTACAGATGAAGTATTGAATCCACAATACTGAAAGTTTTCTTTTAACCATGAAATTTCCAGGATGAAAAAATTAATTTTCTGCTGCCTGAGAATATATAAGGAAACTTGAATGCAATTAATTTCCAACGTTCTCGGTCTCAGCCCACCAGCGGCCGAGCGGTAAAGTCGCTGAACACTGGTAGTTCGGTCCAAGGTTCGAATCCCGCGAACGGGCTGGCTGCATGGGCGTTTTCGTGGTTTTCCCCATGTGTAACGTGTATACGAGCCAGTTTCCCTTAGAAAGTCCTCCACGAAGGCATTCCTCCTCTTAGGCAGATAGCCCTCGAGGCTTTGTCATAACCACCCACACCACACACACACACACACACACACACGTTCTTGGTCTTCTTTATTAATTTTTATTCTCAAAGAGACTTGTAATAGAAAATATATAAATATATCAACTAATTGAAAATCTTAAATATAATTTTTATTTAACTTACATATTAAAATTATTACCCCTTAATTGGTAGTAGGGTAAGATAGCACAAATATTACCACCGTTTAAGTCGTACCTTTTACATATTGATGTAATATCACGCCATTTGTTGACTTTTTTTTTTTTTTTTTTTTTTTTTTTTTTTGAAATGCAAGAGCAAGGTATTGATGATGATGATCATATTTGGTAATTATGATTAAACCATTTCTGAAGGTTTTTCAAAATGCTTTTACGAAACTGATGCTTTTTATTTTTCTTACCTTTGTAATATATTATGGAGACCATTAGAATTTTTTAGAAGTATCTTGAAAATACAGTATATTTAAAAGGCCAGATCGATGTGCTATTGTATAATATACCAAGTGACTCGAAAAAAAAAAATTAATGTGTATTTATAATGTTTTCTTCAATTTCGTCATTCACTTCAATTTTTAATTATATATATATATATATTACAGATTTCTAAAATATATAAAATTATAAATCTTTAAGCTTGCAGGCCCAGCCCGTCTGTTTTTGTATATTTAGGATTAATAGCAGACCGCTATTTATTTTTATTTTTATTTTTATTTTAGTCTTGATTTTAGATGTAATCGGAATTGTTTTTACATATTTTAACACCTTAATGTGTCATTTTGTGCGGACGTGTCGGGAAATTGGAACAGAGAATTGAGACTAATAAATTTTCCAAGACACTTTGTCTCAATAAAAAAAATTTGTAGCGTAAAAGTTTCAATTGTCTGTTTCGGCGAAACGCGTAATGGGGTTAGCTTGATTCGACGTTCAAACCTGAAATTTCCCTTGAAAAGCCAGTTTGGAAGTCGAGTTCGGCTAATTTACCATTTTCCGCTTACTTTTTTATCTGATTTTGTTTTTTTAATGTTTTACTTGTTACATGGTTTGATTTTCATATGTATTAATTTTTTAAAACGTGTTGAACTTTTTGGAGCAACAGCTCCTGGTAACTTTTAGGCGAGCTTACTACAATCTCTAATTTACTTATTTTGCAGCATATTGCGCAAAATGTTATCTAGACCAAATTGGTCATTCAGTATTGTAATAACTACCTTGCTTGTTATATAGATATATAATATATATATATATATATATATATGTAAATTAAACTTAGAGCATCTAAAGTTTAAAATAAATTGGAGTCAAAGCAAGGCTATTCCTCAACTATATTAATAACTGCATACTTGTATAGGGGTTAAACATAAAATCGAAACAATTCAAAATAGAAATGATCACAGTAGTACAAACTCCAAAAATTAAAAATGCAAAACAGAAAATGTATACAATATAATAAAAATCGAAAAATTAATCTTCTTTTATTGAAGCTCCAATTCAGAACTCATCAAGGGAAAATAAATTAAAGCTTCATAAAAGTTGATTAATATGCTTCGATAACGTGTTTCCTTCTCCTAGTAAATTTGAGATCAAAAACCGAAAAAAGAAACAAATTTACATTACATACAAACTCAATAAAACCGAAAAAAGTGAATATCAAATGTACCAGGATTTTCCCTACACGCCTTTGAAACACTTAGAAAAAAGAATAAAACATGATATTATTTCAAATTGACTACAAAAAAGATCAAAACTTTACATATTGTAAAATGGTCATTCGAAAAGAATCCGAATTGGTCTTAAAACATTATATGCAAATCCGAAATTCAAAATCAAATATAAAGGAAGATCTCAATACAAATATATTTTAAACCAAATAGTTATTTAAACGATACTCTAAAAATGAGCGGTCCCCAATTATGCTTAACTAAACTTTTAATTCCAAGAAAAATAATTACTTTACATAGAAATTGCATTAAATAATAAAATCAGAGCAGATGCCTGATTTGCCTACTTCGGCAAAAAACTGGAAACCTATCAGAAAAAAAAAAAAATTGAAAGAACCTATTAGAAACAAAATTGAAAAAACACAAACTTACTGAAATCATATGACGTCCTCCAAACGAAAATTTACTTCATTCTTCAGATGACCGAGTTTCTTGTAGAATACATAGGGGTTCTGAAGAAGCCGAAGATGGTAGTTCTTGGAATAATTATGCGATAAGGTTCAAAGTATCCAATAGCAGAACAAAGTATTTAAACATGTGTTCAAAAAATCCTATCCTGTTAAACTTTGTGTGTGGGGGGATGTTAAACGTGGGTGCGATCGTAAAAATTATTATTGCGGGGAAGAGTGATTGTCGAATTTCAAAATGGCGGCCTTCTGTAAAATCTTAAAACGTGAAAGAAGTACTGGCTCAAAGTTAAGGAAAAGAATAATATATGTCATAGAAGATAAAAGTTTTCACGTAATCGAGGTACAAAATGTCTGTGAAACTAAAAAGCCCCATTTTATTTTTAGTAAAAGCAAGAAAACTTGCCAGTAATAAATTAATAAAATATAAAGAAATCATATTTAATAATTGAAAGGGAAAAAACAAAATCTTTGTACATATTTAAATTTCTTATAGTAACCATCCAACTATTACCACCGATTAAGGTTTAAATAATAATTATCACTATAGATGAGAAATTTTAAAAAAGTAGTTAATACCAGTTTCTTCAGAGTCATAGACATTTTGAATAGAGGTGTTTTATTCTAGAAGAGAATTTTGATTAAATAATTGATTTCTCCTTATAAATATTCGACTTTGTTGCAAATATTTTTTTTATTCTAAGGAGCTGAGTATGTATGCTATTTAGAACTACTCTTTTGGAGATACTGTAGTGGCAATGGATGAGTTTAATATTAAGGGAAATTGAAATCCCTTCTTTTGTTGTAAATTTTGATATCTTTAAAACTGATAATTGTCAAATGAAGGTAATTATTATCTCCTTGTTGAAAGTTAGTTTTATTCAGTTTCAAACATGAAGGATAAATGTGATCGAATTCTATTTTATTGAAGTTGGTGACTGCGGTAATATCATCCTTGTATCATCTGTATATATCAGAGTAATTTGAACGTTGTACCTCAGCTAACTGTTGTTGAAAATGAAATTTTTTGGTGCTATATATATATATGTGTGTGTGTATGTATATATATCCGTAGGTGTAAAAGTTATATTTAAGAAAGAATAAGAGTAAAATATGTACAGATATAAGCTTTCTTTACAAATATAAAAATTTCCTCTTAATAAGTGTATGAAACTTGAAACATGAAACTCATATACCCATTATTTTAAATTGTTTTCTATAATGATTTCTTAATACATGCAATATTTTTGAAATGATATATTTTAATTTTATAATACATAATTTTCTAAGCCACTTGAACTATTTTGTTTCTAACAATGACGAATATTGAATAAAAAGAAACACACGAAAAAAAAAAAAAAAAGATCACCATAATTTTGGATAACTTAAGAAGTTTGACAACTCAAATACCTCAAGCATAAAAGGAAAAAAAAGAACTGCCCTTTGCACCAGATAACCGTTGCTAGAAATAGCTCGTCAAAAATTCATGATCTATACGAAAGTGCATAAATTAAACAGAGCTGATCATTAAAATTCAATCTAAGGGAGTGGAAAAGCTCTTGAAAACATCGCATCTCTCTTGCATCTTGGGAATCATCCCACTGTGACGTCATGGGCTCATGACAGATTGCGGCCGAGTTCTGCTAATGTGATTAGATGGAAGGGAAAATGCGCCAGTTCCACCCCTCACACCAACTGTACCCCCCTCCGCCTAATATGGATGACAAGACATCTCAAAAGAAAGCTACGTGGTTTGAAAGATACTTGACGCAAAGTAAATATTTCTGTACTCCTTTGCGAACCATACAGTACACAGAAATAGATAGGCTGATATGTAAAAGGATTTTCCCCCCTTTAATAACTATCAATTTTCTGCAATTTTTTAAAAAGATCAGATGAAATAAAGGCTATATTCTGCTTAAGACACTGTTACCCGCTTCTGAAAGTTAGCAGTAAATGCCTGAATTTCCAATCGAAATTTGCTACAGTTGTGAAACTATCTTATGAAAAGACTGCACTTAAAACGATGATAATATTAAGCAGATTGTAGGTGTTGTTGAGAAGTTAGTTTTTTTAGGGGGGAGTTAATAATTAATTAGAATTTCATAAAACAAAAGACGCATTTAAAAAAAGAATGAAACTTTCTTCAGAAACTTTTCTCTTTTTCTTGTTTCAAAATATTAAAATTCGAGAAAGAAATATAACTGGTGGAATTTTAGTTTTCTCCCTTGCTGTTGTATCAAGGAACTGAACTAAAGTGATCTGAAATAATAACTTTATCTAAAATATTTCAGGATGAACTAGTAAAATATGCAAACTAAAAACATGCAAACTAGTAAAATGTAAATTTGCAGCCAGTAAAATATGCAAACTAGCAAAATATTCAAACAAAAAAACTACAAATTTAATAAATTCACTATTAAAAATTAAAAAAATTCTTAAAGATAAGAAAGCCGACTGCCAGAGCTTTTCTTCGCATTCGAAACCTGGAAAGAATGCATGGATGTTTGTAACTGCATAGTGTTTTGGCATGCTGACACTAAAATTATTGTTGCACCTGAAGTCCTCTCAAGAGGTTGTTGGTAGGGTGAGAGTGTATCTGTTCTCTTGTGATATATCTTAAAATTTGGAATCGATCTGGACAAAATCGTACCGCCATTTAGGCCTAAGCCAACGACAGTCCAACTCTTGCCTCTTCTTCTTGATAAAATTCGTGGACCTGATCTTGTAGATCCAGAACATAATGATTAGAAAGAAAAAACATAAAAATAATATCTGCCGCTGCCAACTCATGAGACGAAATCTTTAATGATAAATAAGCTCTAGTCGAATTTTGATTTAAAAGCTTGTATGTTTCTGCATTCCTTCTTTAAGCGTAAACGTCTATAAACAGAAAAATATCAAAATATTAAAAATGTGCAAAGTTAAAAAGCGAAACATGTATAGAGGCTTGCGTTTAATATGTTAGAACAAAATTTCTTCACAATCAATTAGATATTATTTTGGATGCAGACGAAAGCATACACAAAAAGTAAAGTCAGAAATTTTGTAGTGGTAATTATAGACATTATAAAAAAAATGTTTTTATTTATGACACACTGCTGGTATAAAATACTTGTCGCAAAACAGTATTAAGAAGTTCAGATAAAATAACTTTCTTAATTATTACTTACGCTCTTCTTAGCAACTTATGATGAAGAAAATGAAATAGCTTATCGCCTATTTATAGTTGCACGATACTATCGCAAAGTGGAAATACCAAGCATTTTGAAAAGACTTTGGTTAGAATTGTTCAAAACAGCGAGATCGTTGAAGAAACAATTATATGACTTAATTTTGCGTTCTACGTCATTTCTGCAAATTCATGTTTTACTTACCACATTTGTAGAACATGTGTATGCCTTTGTAACAGTCGAATACTAGAATATTCTTTAATTCTCTTATTATATTCTTCTGTATTTCTGAATATCTCTCTGAATGGTAGGCATCTTTTACGGCGAGATTTTAAGCAAAAAATAATCCCTGGTTTACCTTTTCTTGAATTTTCTATCTTAATTTTGTAACCACAGAAAAAATGCAAGTATCTTACTCTAGGACTTAATTACCGTAGCCAGGACCACTAAACCCGGTTCTGGTAATTCTCAGTTTTTGAGTTAAATCCTAATTCTAACTGGAGCTCCAAATAAGAGAACTCTAGTATTTAATTTTTTTAATCTTTTTTACGTTTTAACTATTCAGTATTTTTTATTTTGTTTTTATACCTTATTTAGCAGTTCCATATATTGTTCCGATACTTTCAGTTCTAGAAATTTAATTACTTGTTTGCTCCTAAAACTTTTAAAATTAAATATTAATGCCCTTCATATGTGTTGTTAGAAAGCAGATCCAGCTTTCATTGCCAAAGAACTGAACGGTCATGGACACTTAACCAACGACTACTTAGCCAACAAAATTTAACCAACCGACATTTAACTTACACGTCCATTTAATTCACAGGACATTTAGTTGCAACCAATAACAATACATGTACTACGTATAAAACAAGAACACGGGAAACTCTTTTAATAAAACTGTCTATTACTTATTCGACCGCATATTGTTTATACAACAAGAAAGTTTATGGGCATGTACCACATTTTTATCTCTATGTAATGCTAAATGTATAGCAAATAACTCATGACAAGGTTTATTAATATTAAAAACAGGTTCAGAAGAATATAACAAATGGTGTGATACACAAATTATAAAATAGCTTAAAAATACATGTGGCCGACACGCGCATTTTCCCGACAAATACATTTATGTTTATTTCGACTACTTATAAAAATTTTCAGAGCATAAAAATAATACATTTTAATAGTATAATTGCCTCATAATAATAATAAGAGGCGGATCTAAACTAGCACCATCTGCTGTTATTGTAATAAAACAACGTGAATTGATTCATCATAATAGCAGCTTTGCAAACAATGAATTAGTTAACGCGTTCAGGAAAGCACTAACGAGTTACCCCCAGTCAACCATATTGTTTCACATCGTGTTCTATAATTATCCGATTTTGGACGGAGTACGACTTAAGCTCTAGGTAGTACGACTTAGAAAATTCGTTGTTTAAGTCGTACTAAATTCCTGTTCATGAATTTTATTCATTTTATCAAATAAGAATAGACTGTATAGAATTTTATTGTAATTAATATCAGCAACAACAACGCAAGATATAATAACCGCACAGAATTTCTTATTTTTTTCACAGATTCTACGATTTACACCTTTTTTTTTTTTTTTTTTTCCTTAGGGAGTACGACTTACGCAGCCTTACCCTACAACAGCTTACTAACTCCGTCTAGCGGAGATTACATGCCATGCAGACATTTTTTCTTAAACTATTTTATTATTTGAGTACGATATGATTCCCTACATTTCTTTGTGCCTGTTTTATCATTACTCGTATACCACGCATCATTGTACTTTTTCTAACTCTAAATAAAGGCAAAAAATGGTATGCTTGTCCATACATCTCATCGTGTTACTCTGGGAATGGCTTTTGATTGGCTAAATATGGCCATTTTTTCACTAAAACAGTTTTTCATGAATGCTCCGAGTGAAGAACATATCGGCTAAAAGTGCATCGGATAAATGAACGTATCGGTTAAATGTCCTGTCTGCTAACAGTTGTTGGCTAAATGTCCTGTCGGTTAACAGTTGTTGGTTTATCGGCTAAGTGTCACAACTCCACTGGGAAAAGCATGGAAGTTTGTTATAACTGCATAATAGAAAACTGAAATACTCGAAATCTGTCCGTATGAATTTCCTTTTGGCAGATTAAGTTGGTCATACAGGAATAGAGGTAGAAGTTCTTCAAATACCATCTCCAGGAAACGTCTCAATAAAAACGAAAAGGGATGGAATTATGCAGAAGTCTGACTGTTATCACGGATGCTCAAAATTATGACCAGCCACGTTATATATTTAGGTCTTCATCCTTCAAGATCTACTAGCATCCCATTGTTGCACATTGGTCCATACAATGCACGTTTAGAAAATGAATATGAACTTTGAAAATGAATATCTTAAACGTGCCAAGAGAATTAAAAGATTGCAAACTATTGTAAAATATTTTTTTAAGTGATAGAGTAAATTGTTTAGTTACTCCATCATTGCTTAGTTAATCCATCACGTCCTGAACTATTAAACAAGTAAAATTATAGCTGTATTTTGCTCGTTTCTTCTCTGACTTTTTGAAGACATGGCTTATGTAAAATTTCAACTTAGATATACATAGGCTTCATTTATGTACTTCGAATCTGAAATAAGATTTAATATTTTTCTCTTCTAGTTTAATCTCCGTATTTCTATTTGATTAATTTCAGTGAACACTTCTTAACACAGGGAGTTTTAAACTGCCAAATATTTTTCAAATAAATAAATAGCTCTGTGTCAAAAATCGTAATATGAAATATACACTTCTTTCTCCAAAAAACTTTTATCTCATAATTAAATTCTAAGTCAGTAGAAAAAAAAATAGGTTCAGCAATCAAAACCAAGATAAACATTTTTAAAAAACTCTCTCTCCTTTTCGTTATTTATGTCCATCTATCCATCCCAGTTTACATTTTCTAATTACCAATATTTCTCCTCCTTTTTGCTATACTTGGAAAATCAGGAAGATTGCAGGGGGAGAAGGAATTTTTCATCCCCCCGAGAAAAGAAAAGCAGAAAAACTTATTATTTATTATTACAGTTGAAAAGAATTTATTTCCCTAAACAGGGAATTTTCACTCCTTCCATTTTCTCAGCATAGTATGATACTGGAATATTGGATCGTTGCCATTTTTCCTTCCTTTCCTCCATTTTTCCTTTTTTCATAATGAATGAAAGGATGAATGAGTGGATCTGGCGAAGATTTTTGCAAATTAGGAGTGCTCGTACTTTGAAAGGCTTATCAACGAATACCTTAAAAGGCGAATAATAAACTACAGAGGAGCTTTCAAAGAAATGAGTGCTAAAGATTTTGAAATAATATTCTTAGCAAAGAAGATGTTAGGTACTTATTTAACAAGATTTATTTTTGCTCTTGAAAGGTAAATATACAGACCATTCTGTATTCCTACACAGTTCAGTTTGATTAAAAGTTAGCCTTATGAAATATTGAAAATGCAGCTTAAAATAGTAATTCTGTATAACCCACGTACAAAAATTACCTTAATCCTAATTTTTTTTATGTCAAACGCCCGAATATAAATCTTTAACAATAATTCATTTCGGTATGAGTGTTTAGACACAAGCGTGCCTTTGTGATGTAATTGGAAGCAAGTTCGGCCAATAGTCTGCAGGTCCCAAGTTCGAATACCGGCGAGAGCCTTGTATAGTCTGCCACCTGATCAGTGTAATGTTTAGTATTCCTGATTACCGTATCATTGTGTTCGAGTTTCAATCTCAAAGGCCCGGATATTTGTAAAAAGGTATCACGTCTACTACGTACCCTCAAAAAAAGAAAAAAAAAAAAAAAATAGTTCTGAGAATTTTCATTTTCTGGATATTTGATTGGCGGACTTCATCAGTATAGTGAAAATCAGTTCTTTGGGAAAAAGCTATGAGGGACACAGCTGTAAATGAAACCTTTTCATCTCGGTTGTAAAATATTCCGTACAGCAATCCGGGACATCTGTCTCAGTGAAACATGTTTCCGAAATTTAGAAACCCTCTAGTAGTAACAGAAAGTGAAGCTCGTTTGTCGGAACGGTTTCTCCTAAGGTTTCTCCACGGTTTCTTCACAAAGGCAGGCTTTGTTAGGTGTGATAACCCCATAAGTGCATGGCGTCTGTGCAAGAAGAGGGGATTAAAATACACGGAGAACGGAAACACTCTCGAGTGATTGGTGGAAGAAGAAAGGGATAAGAGACCCTCAGATCGCCCTCGGGGTGTTCTCCATCAACATCAAAGGGAAGCTGAAATAGCTAGTGAAGCGAGATTACCAGTGGTGAATAACTGGTGTCCAGTCTCATCTATATCTGTACGTGTCTAAATATAAACAGTATTTGAATATGAATTTGTTACATATAAATATTTGAATATACTAAAATAGGGTGGACTTTTATGACGGTAAATTTATAAACATAACTAGAGATTTTTGTAATCCAAGCTTTTTCATAACAGAAAACCTTTTCATATTAAAAATAAGATATCATATATGATTCTAAAATTTTGTCTACTAATAATTACTTTATAAAGTCTATGGAATTTTTTTATTTTTAAATTGGAAACAAAAATCACTAAAAAACTGCGTATAAATAATCATAATAAATAAATCACTGCGTTTTCAGTGAATAAAAATCATTGCATTGAGAATAAAAATAGCTGCATTTTTCAAATAAATAAAATAAACGTGTGTAAAATATTTTGTAACATTAAAACTCGACCTACAGTAGGTGATATTTATTTTTTTCCTAGAAGTATCAAAAAAATTTTTTTAAGTTCCTGTGAAATTTCTGTAAGAGTGATTTCAGTAACTTTTTTCTTATTGATAAAGTATTTCAGGCCAAAAATAAAATGTTTCATTTCCTTTAATTGATACAATGAAATAAATAAGAGTGCTTTTTTTGCTAATAGATATAGAAAGTTAGTTCAAAATAAAAATACTTACTACTCATATAAATACATAATTAATTTAATTCTAAGCAGTTCTTGATGTGCTTGATAAAGGCACTTCGAACTATCTGCCATTGCTTTAAAAAGGAAGGAAATGGTCTCGATTTTATTACAGCCGTGGTTACAAGGTTACGCCTTTAACCAAGGCGAAAGTGCCTAAAAACAATTACGAAACCTTTTAGCCAATGTTTCCGTTTTTTCACTATTGTTAGAAATTTTCTGACACCATATAAAATAAAAATAATATTCCCCAATAGAAAATCAAACTTCTACTAATTAAAAATATCTGATGTGGGCACCGCATGACTTACTTGTACGGCCTATTAAATTATACGCATTTTTTACTGCATTTCATTTAAACCTATTTGCTCAGATATGTGCCTCAGTCAATTAATTCAAATCTCACTTCGCGACAAGGCAAATAACTAACAAATAAATAAAAACTCAAAGCTTCTTCATTAAGAATTGTAAAATACAGAAAAACATAAAAGACCAAATACAATTAAAAAGAGTTACTTTTATTCCCACTCTGTAAAAAGACACTTAAATTGGTTTTAATGTTAACCAATTTAAGTCTGTAAAAAGACACTTAAATTGGTTAATGTTAGTAAACACCTAAACAACTTTTGTTTAGGTGTTTACAACTTTTGTTTAGGTGTTTACTAACATTAACAACACTAAATTAACAACACTAAATTGTTGATAATTCTACAACTAGTGTATGCAGATTAACTAAAGACATAAAAATCTTAACCGGAATACAATAACAACATAATTCAGACGTAAACAACTTTTAAATTGTTGATAATTCTACAACTATTGCATGCAGATTAACTAAAGGCATAAGTGTCTTAACCAGAATACAATAATAACAACATAATTCAATCACTTTTAAAGGAAAAAAATGCCCACTTTACCAAGTTATAAAAAACTGAGCTGACAGAACCAGGTAATAGATTAGATAAACAAAAAGTAAGAAATTTAGAAACAAATTCCAAAAACATGAAATTAAATACAGTAGAACTCCAATTATCCCAATCAATTGGGACCGGACTCTGTTCGGATGATAAAAAATTCGGAAAACTGGATTTTTTTCCGAAGAAACTTTTTACGTACGCTTTAATTAATTATGTCTGTACTGTATGTTGGAAATGGGAGAAAAAACTATTTTTAAAGAAAAAAGAAGTTTTAATTAATTAAAATGAAAAGGCAACACTTTTGCATGTATATTATATAGCGTACTGTACAGAACTTACAAGTGCTAAATGTCATTGTTTGCTGAACATTTCGGTCAAAGCAAGTTCTTTGACGGACACCGTGCTTACACTTAAATTTCTTAGCCAGCCGTTACT
Source organism: Stegodyphus dumicola (assembly GCF_044657685.1). Classification (NCBI taxonomy): domain Eukaryota; kingdom Metazoa; phylum Arthropoda; class Arachnida; order Araneae; family Eresidae; genus Stegodyphus; species Stegodyphus dumicola. Next base: position 112,625,806 of record NC_140772.1, on the reverse strand, counting down.
TGCGTTAAAGGATGAACAACCAAGCTTCTGAGCTAAGATCTTGGCTTTTTCACAGAGAATTGAGCCGGAAATGGGTTTCCCATAGAACGCTGCTGTAAAAACCACTTGAAAGAGACATCTAAATTTTTGTTTGTGCTGCATTGATTTTCTTGAAGAACTTCCATTTTCGTTTTCAAGCCGTGACGCGAAGTCTAAAAGTGTAGGTTTGCTTCCTTTAATGAATGAAATTGGTTATTGTCCAACACTACGTTTCCGTCTTAATGTTTTTCTTAAATTCTGAAAGCGATTTGGATAATCAGCGATTCGGATAGTCGGGGTTCGGATAATTGGAGTTGTACTGAAAAGTACAATCCAAAATTCTCATAAATTTCTCATTTCTCATAAAAAAAAAAAAAAAAAAAAAAAAAAAAAAAACTATTGTCACCCTGAAAATTCTTCTTCTTTGACGATTTTCAACGAATTTGCAGCAAAATTTCAGCGCTCTAAGGCTACTCGCTTTTGAGTTATGCCAGATACATACGTATGTACAAGTACCACGAAAAAAATTACTTCTGAAACCATTTTAAATCCTTTTTACAATCCGTTATGGAGAAAAGAGTCCTTTATTCTGCCCGTGTGTATAGATGTCACTCAAAAGAACCGTTCAAATGGATTCGAGAGCGGTCAAAATGGATATTTTCGTTGAAATCCGATAATAAATTTTTCACGATTACGATACATCGTTTACTTCGTACAAGGAAGTAAAAACGGTAAAAGGTCTCCATAGATTAAAAAAAGAGACTTTTTAAATCGTGCGATCAAGGATGATTTCCTTATGTTATCTGCAATATTTGCTTTATTGTATGCTCAGAAAATTACCTATGACCTCACGTAAAATCATGTTAAATATAGCCAAATCATGTTAAATATAGCCAGATCATGTTAAATATAGCCAAATCATGTTAAATACAGCAGTGGCTTAATCTGCCTCTAATTCTCCTTTTCAGTAAGAATTCGTTCAATGCCACGGTCATTCAAATGCAGCCTACCTGCACTTGTTACTTTAGGTTTTTAATCAGTATTATGCAAATGGGTGGCTAAAAGACGCCGTTACTCGCTCCATGTGTATATCAGTCGATTCGTCACATAATGATATTGTGGATAAACGTCCAACAGAAGGAAATCTGAAGGAAGGAGAAATTAGCAAGAGCTTTGCCTCATGGAACTGAGCTCCTTAAAAGTGATATTTCCAGAGTGACCTATGAATAACCAAGGATCATTGGACAGTTAGTGAGAATCTGACCACACATGTGAGAGGCATCAGCGCTGAAAGGGATATCGCACACAGCAAACGTATGTCTTGCCAAGTATATGCAAAGTCCAATTATATCCACTACACGAAGTCGCAAATCTTCTTTATAACAAGGATGAAAAAAGGTATAAAAGAAAATAGGAAATACAAAATATACAAAATAAAAATACTGTAATTAAATGCTACTTGCACAATTAAGTGACTTAATTTCCTGATATCTTAAGAAATGAACAGGTAAAAGTTAGAACACTGGAGTGAATTCTCATTGCAGTTTCGTAGCTATTCAGCAGCGGTGAAAATATTTAGATCCCTATGCAAAATAGAATTTCGCCTATACATATGCTCATTTGTAATGATGCTAAGCATCTTATTTTGAACCCTCTGAAGGTTTTCTGTACCTGCTGGGAAAGCCATAGCTCAGGAGGGTGTACTCCTCTGGTCTGTAGCTTCTCCAACATGCTCCTGAGCTTTTGAATTCATACGTTTATAAGTAAACATATCATCTAGCGCTGAAGCAGTTATATGGTATAGTCAAATAAAACGATATGACTAGAAAGTGATCGCGATAAGCCATGTACAAAGAATAGATTAATATATATTATCCGTGATTTTAAAAGAATGCATATGGCAACAGATATGCTTATCACAGAATTGTTCTCATCATTGATAGATGGAAAGACACGGGTTATTGATACGGGTTATCGAAGGACACTGGTGGGACTGCATAACAGCAGATTTTTTTCTGTGAGGCTACTTTAAGGATAAAGTTGATATATCTTTAAAAATTGATAATTTGAGGCGATATGATCTCTGCAGCGTTCCAATTGAGTTGTACGCCAATGTGTGCATACATGTCACTTCATTTCTTCAAGAAGGCATCTAACTGAAGGCGAAATGATTGATTTTTTACTTTGAAAACATATAAAACCATTTTTGTTACATATTTTTGAAATCTCTCTCTCTCTCTATCACTTTAAACACGATACAATCTTTCTTTGTCCTACATATTGCAGAACAACTTTAAAATCTTTTCAAAAACATGCTTTTAATTTGCTGTACTACATAATTTAAATTTTCACCTATAAACAATGTTTATTATAATTTTTAAAAAAATTACTTCTGAAACCATTTTAAACAAAATTTATAGGAAACATTAATGTACAATAAAAAAATCAATATGAATCAAAATGAATCTTAAGGGTATGAACAAACTTTTACTCAGGATCATTAAAGATATTTATGGTATTTAATGTTTAATATGCATTTGCAATTTAGTTTAAATTTCCACTGATTTTGTCATTGTTCTTTGAACTGAACATTGATATATATAAAGTCATGTATCATAGGAACATTTTTATATTTAAATGAAATAGCTCCATAAATACCTAATCACACATATAAAAAATAAGAAATAAAATAAGAGTTTTAGCTACTAAAACACATGTTTCTAAAGTGACTTATGTTAATTAATCAATTATTATGATTTTAGTTTTTACTATAACTTCTCTTTTTCGCATGCTTCACCAGAATGCAAATTAGCTTTGGGTGTATTTAATCTGAAGATACTGAATCTTATTGAGAAAGCTTCCGGCAGTCCCTTCAACCTGTTAGCGTTCTTCGCCAGGTCTACTCAAAAGTGATATTCCGTCTTTAGCATTCTCGCTAGCCGATGCTTTACATTGCGCGCCATTAAAACACTTTCATCCAGCTTATTATACTGAATGTGTGGTCTTAGACTACGTTATCAGCGTATGAATTTAATTACTTTTTCTTGTTTAGTTTAAACAGGCATATAGGTAAACAGGCATATGTCCCACGTCCTCCACTATCTCGAAGAAGCAACTCGCTGGAGCCCCGTGAGGCTGCACCGGGAGGTTACATGGCCATACAGGGGCTAGATGTCGAGTAGTGTGTTTCAGCTATGTGTTTCAGCTTATATGAATGTTTTAGTGTTTTAATGCTATCCTTTATATTCTTTTTAAGTTACTTTGTGTTATTAACAACGTCCTATGTAAAAACTACTCGACATCTAGCCATGTAGACCTAGTATGGCCTAGTATGGCCATGTAACTCCCGGTGCAGCCTCACGGGGCTCCAGCGAGTTGCTTCTTCGAGATAGTGGAGGACGTGGGACATATGCCTGTTTACCTATGTTATACGCCAGGCGTCCCCGTCCTCCGTTACCTGTCACCTGTTTAATTTAAACAGCCACCAGTGGTGGTTTAGTCTGTAGTTGTGCTGTGCCTTTATGTTCAACTTGAAACTAAAATAAAAAGGTTATTTTGATGTTCTCTAGTATCTTGTGAGTTGTTTAAGAGCTAGCGATGTATCGCTATCTTTCTAGTAGATTTGGTTGGACGATTTTTGCTATAGCCGCAATTACAACAGCTATCCTAAAAAATAGAGAAAAAAAATCGAAAAGGGTTCGGAATTTAACGGTTGCCAAAAGGATTTGTTAAGGTTCTTTTACGTTGTCGCTGAGCTCGCAGTTTAACAACTACCGTTGCACTTATGCCTGCTAACCCATTTCTTTTTGTCTTTCTAGATTTATTATAAAGCATCATTTTCTTCACACTTACGCCATATACAATTCAAAAGCAAAATCACAGATTTTTAAAAGCTAGACAGCAGCATGTGCTTAGAATTACTGATGCACTGTTAAGTGTTAGCATAGATTTTTCTATATTTTTAAAGTCTTTTCTCAGTTCATCAATGTTCAGTTTAGTAAGATGATTTGTGAAACATTTTTTTCCTCTTTCTATCATTAAGTTTTATGTGTTAAATTTATTTCCGTACAGTGTTGCCACTGCTCGCTTTCAGATCGTTGAGTTTGTGAACCATAAATTTATTAAAGTTTTGTGAAAATGAAATATAGATTTCGAAATTCAAAATTTGGGCTACTAAGTGCACATGTTCGGGTGAAGGACTACGTTATTTAAAATTTGATGGTATCATCGATTTCTTACAACGCGAGGAACATACATACATGCAGATTCTTCATTTTTTAATTTCCTTTAAAATAATACAGAGCAATAATATGGTGACAGCAATTTGAAAAGTGATACAGCCATGTATGGTGGAAGACGTAAAATCTCGTTTCGAAACTAAATAGCCATTCGGACTAACGCCCTTTTGGACTAATAAGTAAAATATGCATTTCAAAATACAAAAGCGCAGTCTTTATACTTTACTTACTATAATAACTTGTAGCGTCATTAGGAATTTTTGAAAGCAGGAGAGATGAAAAATGAGCAACGCCTTCGCCGGGACTTGAACCACGGACCTCTCGAATACGCGCCGAGTGTGCTGACCACTACACTACGAAGGCGGGAGAAATACCTTATATACTCCCCCTTTTAAAGGTTGACTGAGGTTTTAGGGGACCCAATCGCCAAATCCTGGTGATGAAGAATCCTTATTCACCACCTTTTAGTTCGGGCGCCACTGTAAAGTCATTAGGAATTTTTGAAAGCAGGAGAGATGAGGAAAAATGAGCAACGCCTTCGCCGGGACTCGAACCAAGGATCTCTCGGGTACCTTATATACTCTCCGAGCGTGCTGACCACTACACTACGAAGGCATGCTAAGAAAGCGGGAGAAATACCTTATAAACTAAATAAATAGCTAAATACAATGACGTCATTAAAATACGCGTTTCATATAAGAAAACAGGGTTTTTATGCTTTGTATAATATCAAAGCATTGATTAAGTATCTCTGTATAATGCCTCACTTTGTACGGTGCCACGTTTGTCTCACTTTGTATATATATATATCTGAAAATATAATTTTCATTGTTACTTGTCAATTCTCAAAATAATACTTTTGGGCATTCACTTATGAAAACATTTCTTTTTATATAAATTCCATTCATCAAATGATATTTTCTTTGGCTACTTTAGATACCAACATTTATTCAAAATAATGAATGCAAAGAGGAAGGGAAAGCACGATCAAATCTGTTTCCTAAAAGTCTAATGTAATTTAAACTTTGTCAAAGTATGTCAAGTATATCGATTATATTTTTTCAAAGTAAGAAATACTTTTTTTTTTTTTTTTTTTTAAAAAAAAGGGCGAATGAAGGGTTTAAAGCTACTTTAAGTTAAAGTTTAAAATGTTTCATTTCGATATTAAAGGACCTGAAATTCTGAAGGTTGCATCGTTGCTCTCATACACTTCTCATGTCCTTATCGTTGAAAATATTCTAATCAAACTGTTCTCTTTGTAAAATCTCTTAGAAGAACTTCAACACTTTCCTCAAGTTAAGTTAGATCGATAATATTTTTGTTATGTCTGATTAACTTCTCAAAACGTTTTGAATTGCTCGATGGAAAAAATTAACTCAGTCGGATTTTGCACAGACTTTGGCAAAGTTTATGAAAATAAGTTGAAATGATAAAAGTTAGACTAACGAGTTTCAAATAAACTTTTACAAGAGCTAATTTTAAAAAATGAATAAATTACTACTTCGATCTTTCTCTGCATGTATATATTATACATGAATTCTTTGTTTATAGACTTGATCTAATTTTGAATTTACAGTAGTATTTTAAATTATTTTTATTCTAACAGGTAAGAAATGATCGATTTGTGCAGCCTTCTTTATCCGGACTTATTATTTATCCGGATTTATCAGCCTCAGACTATTTCCAAATTCTTTCAAAAGTCTTCTGTATTAACTCATATTCTGAATTAATGACAACTTTACAAAGATTATATCGCATAATTATGACACCCTTTCTTCATGTCCATATAAAAGTCTCTACGTTTTAAATATATATAGGTAATTTAATATAATTTTGTGTACTTCTAAATTTCATTCTTCAAGAATACTATAATGACTACCATTTTAAATCTTTTAGTAGGTTTTAAATGCAGCTTATGTACTTCTTGATAAATTGGGTTTAAAAGTTACAATACTTTTTCTACGAAATAACGCTTTATTCATTAGGCTGCTGTGCCACTACTAGTTAACAAGTAACTGTTATATTTATTTTATCTTGGAATCACCCAGTTAGGCTGCTGTGCCACTACTAGTTAACAAGTAACAATTATATTTATTTATCTTGGAATCACCCAGTTTGTCTTCAGCTCCTGAAAGGTTCAGTTCTGATTAAGCTTTGTGTCTCTTTTCTCTCTTTATAACGCAGAAATAAGAAACTCATTTCTCTCAAGTTAAAAGGGAAAATGAGATTTATTTGATATGAACACTTAATTTTCTATTAAAATTTAATTAATTAATTGGTTAACTTTAATTAAGCTTTAGTATGTTAATAATAAAATATAAATAAAAACATAGCAATTGTATTTAAAATTATTTTTTATTTTTATTTTTTTATATTTAAGGTTAAATAAGATTTTCTGCTTTCCATTATTTTACTTTTGCTGACAAAAACATAGAAGATATTTTGAGGATACTTAAGAATGTTTTAAAAAACTGTATCTACCTTTAAAACGTGTATACATCGCTTATTCATAAGTTCAAAATAACGAAAAGAATTTTCTTAAAGTACCCAGGAAATAAATGAGATTTTCTCTGTAAATGATTGAGAAACGATAAAGAAACAGAAAAAATTCAACACACCGTTTACTAAAGGAAGGACAAATGTTTTCTTACTTCTAGCTTACTTACTTAGTTTATTACACTTAGTTTGGTAGTATTAGTTTTATTACACTTAGTTTATTACATTCAGTTCAGTTTTATTACAATTAGTTCATTAGTCTAAGGTCTACATCGTTACCTTCAGAAACAAATGTTTTGATTTCATGCGAAAATAGGCGAGGCAAATGTTCTAATTTCAAGGCGAAAATAGGTATGATGGCTATTTACATTGCAGAGTTTTATAACAACGATAAAATAAATCATCCCTTGAAATAAAGCTCCAGGCTATTAAGTAAAATATTTCTTTACTATCAGTTATTGCAATCCTCACATAAACAATATAATAATAAATGTGCAAATCAGCTTACAAATAGCAGTATAAAAATAATCTAAGCTAATTTATGAATTCATGTGGTTTTATGCACTACTAATGCATCTGAATTCCTTACGAGCCTCCATCAATAATTTTTCTCAACTTTCGTCAGTCCTTTTACCTTTGAGGGGGGGGAGGAATAAAACTAAAATATCATTTTAAGGTAACTAACAAAGGAGAAAAATTTTCCGCTCTACCTTCAACTACTTTTACCAAACAGATACAAAGCTAAGAAATAACGAAGACGGGAAGATGCACCAGGATTACGAAAAGTTGCCCAAACGAAGCGCAAGAGCAAGGATGCTCACTCTCTTCATCCTCAGCAACGTCTTGGTCTCCATGACGACGGGGGAGATCGATGACGTCGCCCTTCCCTGTCACATCTCATTTGCATACAGCATCCCAGCCTTGCTCTGCGGCGCACCGCGCACTGCCAGCGCTGCACCCCGCCGGAATTTGTCAAGACACACACGACTGAGGGTCTTCGCTCCATTGTTGCCTGCCCCGTTCCCTTTTCCATCCATCCCGTTTGAAATGTTTTTATTGGATTTTATGGGTGGTTCCATTCGCTTTCTCTCGTCACTGTCACTGTTTTTTTCTTCTCTACTTTTCGATTCTTTCTTTTTATCTTTTTTGTACGAGTATGAACATGGTACTCTTCCTTTCTCTCAACGCCGCGGTGATGTCTGCCTTCGCTTTTTTGTTTTCCACTACAACCAGTTTTTGCTTTCCACTTCTCAGGAAAATAAGATAAAGGGATAAAAAAAAAATGTTAAGTAAAAGGAAGGTAAAATTATATTTTTTGAAATTTCATTGGTTCTACGGCATATACTCAGATTTTTATGTTAATAGAATAGACCTTGTGTTTTTAAACTTAGACTATAATTAATTTCCATAAATAATTGAAGATTTCAAAACTAGAACTTTTTATTGTGTTTACCAGATCATTTATTTAGATGGCATGAGAAATCTAAACATCTAAAATTATAAATGATTTAATCACGCGAATCTTCAATGCTTGCAGTGTCAGTACATAAAAAGGCAGCAATCAATAAACAAAAACAGAGATATCCGAAAACTTCTTATCTTTACTACAACACAAAATTAAATGAAGAAAACTTATTGACTGAACGTTTTGATTACACTTAGTTTAAAAAAATCATCCAATCATTACGGTGATTATGATTTATACTTTTAAAAATAATGAGGGATAAAATAAGCAAATTTATAATTGTCCCACGATCATCAGTCATAGTATAATGTTAAAATAATGCTAAACGTAAACTAATATGCATCAGAAGTTTATAAATTTAATCTGTTTGGATTACTCTAAACATAAGTTTACTTTTTTTAAACTGCAGGACGAATTATTGCTTCATCTTCATTTTCAAACGAATGCTAGACTGACAACGATGGAATAAAAACCAAATTAAAATGTTTGCTTTCACTCCAGCTCGAAATTACAGCAAACTAAAAACATTAACAAAGTTTATTTTCCCTTTTTTTTTTTTTTTTTTTTTTTTTTTGGTCATTTAAGAATCTGCTTAAATTGAAATTCTAAGAACCTCTCTCAGCTAGTCCATGACTATTTACACAACTCCTATCAAATACAAATTTACCATCTCATAGAACAACACAAAAATTCCACCAACAACAGGGGGTTCTTTCCCTAAACTTAGGTCCTCTCTCGTTATTAAAACTCGTTTCAATCATTTATTCTGGTTTAGAGGATAAAACAGTAGATGTAAAGTAAAGATTTATAAGAAATGACGCATATCTTAAAATAAACCTTAAAAATTAATTTAAAAAAATTAATATTGTTAAATCTGGGAAATCAGTAAATATTTACAATGACACAAGGAGTTAGTTTTCAGCAAGTTTAAAATAAAATTTTTGAAGGTCGATATCATATGTTACGAATTCGTAATAGATAGGAAAACGCAAAAAGTAAAGGAGAATTGGAAAAATTTTAATGGGAAAATAAATTTTTATCAATAAATATCTCGCATTGTACTGATTGCTAAGTTAGTTTATAAATTTTTCATTACAAAAATAATATTTTATTTGGTGTATTAAAGCCTATTCTTTTAAGCACGAATTTAATTTTCAGCTTTTAAATAACTTATGGTTTCAAAATAAGTGAGGAAGTAAGGATAACGCTCACGCAATAAATAAGTTCCACATCAGATCTGTTTCACAGTATGACAATTAAAATTTTTCTTTGTGCGAATTTTAACTTTAAAGGTTAAGACTTTTCCTATAAGATTCAACACAGCTCAGAAACTTTTAAAAAACGCCCTGTTTCAAACTGATGCAGAGATCTCAAGTGAATGTATCTCAAAATGATTATAGCACTCATTGAAATGAAGCAACAATAACTTACAGAATGTGTCTTCAATAATAATGCTGAAATAGCTCAGTGCTATTTCGTAGCGTTCACGTCTCGGACCACGGTGTTCCACCAGTTCTTGACCACCAGTTCTCGGACCACCAGTTCTTGACAAATTTTTCTCCCCAACTTAAACTTCTTTCTCGCATACATATCAAGACAAAAATTGCTTTTTCTTTTCTACTTTTTCTTTCCAGCTTACAATTTTTTCTCGCATAAATATCAAGATAAAAAAATTGCTTTTTCTCCTTTTTCTCCTGTCCTCAATGAGACTTAAATCCAGAAAGAATGGAGGAGTTTTTGATAACGCAAGGACGATTTTATAATAACCATAGGCAAATATTTAGGGCTGTATGTTTAGGATTATTATGTTAAATATATTTTGCATTTTAAGTTTTCTTGAAGATGTATTCAGGTTTTCATTGAGATTATTTATATATTTATGTTCATCAATATATTCTATAAAAAACTAAATTTCTCATTCCAGAGATCAGCGAAACATACTCATCCATTATGCCTTCACCCCCGAGTTTAAGAGTAAGCAATAGATTTTTCGTATTCAGTGCTTCATTCGGTATTTGCTGCACAGTAGTTCGTTCATTGGACTCAAATGTGTTAAAAAATTTAGATTTGCCTGCAAATATGATAAATCTTTGCTTGCCATGAAAACAATTTTTTGTTTTCTCGTTGACAAAACATCGTCTTCTCCTTCATTGCCCGTTGTATCTGTATGCTCAGTGTCTCTTTTAATAATTTCAGAGTTAATACTTATTGCAAACCATTCTTCTAAGTCCACCTCAAACTTTACAGCTCTAAGTTTTGGGTCTTGTTTGATTTTTCTTAGGTTAGACGTATTACTTTACAATGTGGTTCACACTTCAAAGTATTTTCAACAGTTCCACGCAATTTCCATCGTTTTGTAGTAATATGATAATTATTGTAATTTATTTAAAACAAAAAGCGAAGAAACATTATAACAAGAAACATCGTAGCCAAAACATCTCAACAAAATTTTCATGTGTCGGAATTACGTGAGCTACTGTACCCAGATTATACCATTCTTCCTTGCGGCTTATTACGGAATAGGATATTTCTTGGCGCATTTCTAGAAAAAGCGGTAAATTCTTTTTAAAAAACGTATCAAGAAATACCTTTCGTAATGACTCACAATCTTTGGATTTTCTGTACGGCATAAGAAGCTAGCCCTGTTTAATGATATATGAAGTTAATTGCATACTTTGATACGCAGTTCATTTGAAACTTGAGCAAGTTAAATTATTTATGACAAGGACCTTGGGTACGATGTTCCATTATGTATTTATTTTACTTAACATTCAGTTAAATGTAAATCTGCAATGATAAAACTAATTTTGATGTCTAATTTCGTAAAATGAAAGCTCTTAGAAAACAAAATAAAATTTGGGAATAGGAAACGGTAATCGAATAATTTGTTGCATTTTCAAGTTTTGAGAAAAGGTAATTCCTCTGAGTCGAAAACATATGCAGAGGAACTACAAAGACCAATGCTCAGTTTGCAGACTGATGCCCAAAATGCTCAATTTGCAGTTAAACAGATTTAGGAGAAATTAAAACCAATTTTTGATATTTTTTTCATCGTGTTTCGATGTAAATGTTGAAATTACTTTCAAATGGAAATAACTGCTTTACAAATTAGCTCGGAACTGTGAAATAAAAGTAAGTCCCAAAATGTTAAACTTACTGACTTTTATCAGAATTAATTTTTGGCTGATAAACTTCACTAGGCAAGAGGCAAAAAGTCTTTAGGAATGGTTCATTAATGAATTGATTAAACAAAGTAAACAACGGCTTTCCGTTGAAGGGAAGGGTCCTTTGTGGAGGGATTTCTGAAAGAAGTTAGCTTGTATTTACACTATACGTATCACGAAAACGATATGAAGCTACAACCTCTTTACTAAGATCTGAAACCAGATCGAACTATCAGTATTCAGCAGTTTTGTATACTGTGCCAATAGTGAGCCGATGGCGTAAAAAAATCAACCGATAGCTTTTACATTCTGCATCAAAAATCGTTTAACCAATCAACAAATCTCGGCCCTTGGGAAAAGTCTGCTTATCACTTTTCTAAAATCACGCATAGAGCTAAAAATATACAAAATGGAGATATTAAATAATTAAACTTTTAATAATTCTCAGAAAAGTAAGTAAAAGTGCCTGAATTCAACAGATTTGAATGTTTTATTTACTTTTGAATGTTTTTATTATAAAAGAAATAAGACTGCTCATTAAAAGATATTTATTTCTTAATATTTCTTCAGTTTAGTCCTACAAATGAATAGTTACTGCTGAAATTTTCCGCAGGGAAACAAATTTGTGGAAAAAGACGTTAAAAGTTTGCATATTACGAAGTCATAAGAGGCAAATAAATAATGCAGAGAACACAAGGTTTTGGGTGAACCAATCAGAATAGTCTGCATTTTAAATGACTCATTGTGAAATGGGCCTCTCAAAAAATAATGGCGAGTACCCCCGTAAAATTTTGTATGTGCGGAAGAGGACTTGGGTAAGAAAGGTAAAAGAGGGACGTAGAAACGCTGGGAAGAAATACATAAAAATGAAATAAAGAAGGGCTTGCGGTCGGCTTTCTTTTAAATCAAGGCAGATTGAAGTGCTGCCTCAGAATAGGAAAAGAAACAAATGATATCTTGGAATTTGACTATTGCGTTCAGTAAAGATTTAGGCATGATGCAAAAACATGCATTTATCAAGAAAGGGAGATTGTTTAGTATAACAAAAGTGTGACTTCTAATTTGACTGAAATATTCTAAGCAATGCTATACGATTGTTCGTGGTTACGAGATTGGTGAAACCGATATCCAATTACTTTTAGCGAAATACAAACACTGATTGCTTTGTAGCTCATTGCAAAGAAAACGAAAGTATGGAAAATGTTACCAAGTTTGATATGAAAAGAAAATGCAACTCACCCAAACACACATTTTTAATCATAGTTATGATACTTAATTCAAATACATTTAATTCGGTGTACACGTTCGGCGCGTATCCGACAGGTCCGTGGTTCGAGCCCCGGCGAGGGCATTGCTAATTTTTCACATCTCCTGCTTTCAAAAAATACCTAATGCCTTTACAACTTATTCTCCCAAGACTGATATTTCATCAAATTTATTACTAGTTACCGTACCTATTTATTTCCCACTCTACTCTCAGCAACAAAAGAAGAATTTAAAGCACTGCGATTGTGGTGCTTCTTACCAGTATACATCTAAACATAGAATAGCTATCAAGAATATGCAGGCTCATCCATCTCATTAATGTGAGTACCAACATTTATTTCATTTTTAGTTAATGAGATGAAGAGTATACAAGATTAACTTTAATATTTGTAGCAACAAATGAAAAAAAAAAATTGCTTTCTAAGAGGAAAAGAGCAAGATGGTCTGCAGAACGTTCTAATTTATAAAAGTGTGAAAAAAAGTTTAAGTAACGCTGTATTAAGTCATTAATTTTGAGAAAAGTTGTGAACTTCTGAAAGACTTAGTAATACGTGACAAATGTATAAACCTTAATTTTTTAAGCAAGTGCAAATCTCAGCGAGTTTTCTTGACAATTGCTGTACTTTAATACGATGCTCCGTGTATCATATTAAAAATATAGTTTTCTTCAACAATTTATAGATTCGTTTTGAAATTTTTTCTCCTACTTTTATCCAATAAATCTCTTTTGTTTTTTTATAATCATACAACTAATAAATATTTTACAATTGAACTCACTAAAAATTAAAACTATCACTAATCCATTACATTTTAAGTCATGTCACATGATAATTTACATCCTTTGAAATAAATTGCCTCCGTAGCGCTGGTTAATAACCCCAGCAATCATGCCACAATTGCTTTTAAGATGCAGCAAAAGTCTTTCTCATCTTCACTTCATTAAACATTCCCATAGCGAAAGAGTCCGTATCCATTAAACCGTCTCCCTTAATTGACAAGCTAGGGAAGAATGTATCAAAACGCTGCTATTAGAAAGTCAAAGCCTATCTCGATTCATTAAAAGAGTACACGCAAATACACAGTTAAGCAGGAATCGCTTAGCGCATAATATGAAAGCCTCTTTCCATTCTCACAATGCCAAAGCGATACGAAACTGGCCACCGCCAGAAATATAAAATTATAACGAGTATAAACCTTGCGTCAATACCAGAGTTGAGTTTCAAATTCGACCACCTCGCTGCTCGCTGAATTCCAATATGATTAGCTGTGGCATGAGAAGCGCAGCAAAGTCCCAAATCATATTATCGCCAGCATTAGCACTTTGCCATTTGGGTGATGTTAGATTACTGTAGCGCTTTCATTATTTATCGTGCTATCGTACAGCGGCGAACGTCTAGTGAAATTAGAAAAGAGGTGGGGGGACAGAGGGTACTGCTTATGTACGAAAGCCCCAAAGGATTGGGTTGTATTATGTATTATTGGCGCCAGCGAAATTTGTAATTGTTGAAACGGGGCTTTGACAGGTAGAATGTGTTATGATGGCTTTGTTGTAATGTGTGGAGTAAGTGTCTAACTAATGCGATTGACTTTCTGGAGCTACAGGCTGGATGTGAAGTTACGGAGGTGAATTGACTAGTTGTGTGATCTAGGATTTGAGAAATACTTTTAAATTGAAAATTGGAGAAGGGATAACATTCAGTTGAAGCTTAATTAATATGCCTTTGTTTTGTGTACGGTTAATCAAAAAGATGTAGGATTATCAGAAGAAATTTGGAAGCATCTTTAAGTTGATGGAAATTCTGTTTCCAATATTAAACATTAACAAGAGACTGCTAAATCATAAAAATATTATCTGAAAGCAATCTGCTGATCTCTTATATCGAATTATAATCATTAAAGAATACAGAAGTGAAAAGTTAGAGTATGTATAGACAGACATAAAAATCTCTCTAACTAAAAGACTCTAACTTTTCACTTTTCACTTTCAAGACAGACATAAAAATATACGCAAAATGTGCGCTTGAATTTTACTTTGCATACAGGAATAGTACACCATGTTAAAAGCTTGAAAATTATGTAACACAATTTAAATTTCAAAGTGGTTGTAAAGTGTTTTTGCTAATTCTTATGTGTCTGCTTTTTTATGACGTCAATATAAGAAGATTCCTCTTGAAATTATCAAATTCTTAATAATTTTTAAAAAAATAGAAAAAAAATTAAAAGTCTGAGGTTCAGATTTTAACGATCGTCCATAAGGGCTTCAGTATGGTTCTTCAGTAGGAATCCTTGATAGAGATGGCCCGGGTGGAAGAGAAAACATTTTATACAATATTAGATGAATTTGTAGTGAGATTAACATGGGAACATTATATATCTTCTGGCTATGTAAAAAGTGAAAAAATTTTCAATGTAGTTCTATAAAAGTATTTAATGTTTTTTGTTAGACTTATCATGAATTGGGTGCATTTTTATTTAAATCAATCAGATTAAAACGTAAAAATAATAATAATAATAATATTCTTAAGATCTGTATCTATCATTTTTAAGTAGTTTAATTCTTTAATTAATGACAGATAGATTAAGTATGAAAGAATAATATCATAGGTTTTTTTTAAATGGTAACAGTCTGACAAGTCGGGGAAGACTGGGATGAATCAAATCAGATTATGAGGTGGCCACAGTTTTTTGGCGATGAATCGGTCATCGAAACAGAAAATTTTATGTATTCTAATGAGGAACAGTGACAGTCAAAAGCTACCAATACGAACAGTTAAGAACCTTGACTGTTTAATATAAATATCGTTACAACTTTCACTAATCTGAAGAACATTTTAAAACAAAACATCTTGTTTTTCTGTGAAAGGCGAAGTAATATATAATCGGTTCTTTGGAAGAATACTTAGCAAGTTGCTATGTATAATTCGTCATAATATTTCATAAATGTTCTGTATTAATTTTTAGTATAATGATTCTTGGTTTATAACTAGCTGAAGTTTAAAAAAAAATATTCCTTCAAGTAAAATATATCTACTAGCTTATGTAGAATAAATGAATGCATGCAAAGCTGATTCGAAATTGACTGACCCGAATTCTTTTTCTTAGCAGCAGTAGTAGGTTTCTATATCATGTAGATTTATGGACCATTTCACAAATATCTTTCCCCAAAAGTAAATTTGCATAATGTAAGATCAGATGATCAGGTGTGAAAACTAAGCTAGGTGTGAAAACTAAGCCCTGTGTTCTAATGCAAGTGATTCAACCCAGCAGAAGCACTTCATAAAAAAAATCATTTTAAAAGTTAATATATCATAATTTTTTTAATCCATATATATCAAATTGATACATGATTGATAGCCATAATTATCAATCTGAAATCAAGTCGATTATTATATATTACTTTTATATTACTTCAATTATGATTATGGTTAAAAACACACTAAAATAAAACCCATTTATTCATTAGATATTTTTTAAGATTGTTTACTTCCTACAGTACCTGTATCTATAAACTATGTTTTAGAAAATTGATACCTGTCATCCTAATTGTTTTCGACATGTTCTTGTAATATAGCAAAATGTGTCATCCTTATCAATCAAAATTCCGCTTTAATCTTTAATAATTAATTAATTCAATGCTAAATGTAGTTAATTTTAAAAATTCTGTATCAAATAGTAAAGAACGGGAGGAAGGAATTTTTTTCCCCTCTTACACAATATAAAACTGCAATGAATATCATATAAATGAGTACCGTAGCAAAAAACTATACAGGAAAAAAATACAGGCCGGAGGCCATGGTTGGATTATCTCGAATAAGCAGTATCCACTGGAAGTGTATTAACACCATGTCCCCCTTCCAATTCTTCCCGGACTAAACTCGACAGAGCGTTTTCTGAAAGAGTTTTGTTTCGTCTCTCCAGTCCCAAGTTTAATACGACCACAATAACAGTAGCTTAAACGGGCACCTGCGCCTGATGGTGGACCCTATAGGGCCGAGTGTCTCTGCGTTTTCGGGCCCCCTATGTCAACACGTCCACAGACAGAAATTTAGCCTTAGGTTTGCTCAGATAGGAGGAAGGGGGAGGCAGAAAATCGCGGGAGGAGGGGAGCTCGAGATTTGGGTACCACACCTGCGACACGGAACGTGTGTGTTTTTTCGCGATTCTCGCAATGGTTTATTTCATATTTCTAACAATAGGTTTGGCTCTATGGATTAACAACGGTGAAGATTGAAGGGTGGGGATAGAATTAATATAGCTTCTCCTCGGTCTGGATGGTGAGTTACTTTCGAATTTGGAAGGGAGTTAGAGTATCATAAGCCTTTTAAAGCCATTTTGAGAGCAAGTGCTATTCGTTAACTACTCTTTTCGTTATACAGTATTTAATTTTTTCCATGAAATTGAATGAAAATGATACATAAAATTGTAATAGTCTCCTATAGAGAAAAACTAATTTTTTTCTATAGGAGAATTTCTAATGAAATTTTGTTGCAATAATTTTGAAATATAAATGCAATTACAAAGATTTATTTCCTTCTTTATTCTTTATTGCTTTCTCTAAATTATAACATTCTTTTAATTTTGCATTTTTCAAACTTCTTAATAATGAAGTTAATAAATTTTATAAAACTGGAATATATAAATACGCATGATCAAAACTGCAGAATCGAGCTGATTAAGTTACAAGATCTGCGGTTTCGTGCGCTTTTTACCATATTTTATTTATAGAGTAAAATAGATGCATTAGTATGGCATTTTATAGCATTTCGAAGTTTGAGGTATTTTATAAATCAAGAACTATTAATATCATTTCAGAAATGTAGTAAAATAAAATACTATTAAAACTTGGATTCGAGTGGTTAATTACTATAACTATACTTTTAATGCTGAATTTATTGTTAAAATAAATAAAAAATGTTAATTTTGTTTTATCCAAAACAATATGGTTAGCTATTCCCAAATGATAGTGTTAGATATTAAAAGATATCTTTCGTATAGTATAATAGGTATATAAAACTATAACAGTTTCTTTTTATTTAATTATTCCTAATAACAAAAATTTATGAATTAAGGTTTTGTGGAAGTAATTTTTTTTTTTTTTTTTTTGTTTGTTTGTTTGTTAAAGCAGTATTTTAGAAAGAGCAAAATATAATGAAAAGAAAACGAATTTTGTCTTTCTCGGTCTCCTATGCAATTTGTAAATATTTTGAAACGCTGTAGCGAAAAACATTGTCTTGAGAGCATTCTTTGGGAAAAACTAATGCCTGTTACTCTTGTTTTGAAATCGAATTCTTTCATTGTTTTTGATTTTTACAGCTAATGAAACTTTTTCATCATTTGTTAAAATTAAAAGCAATTTTCAGCCATGTGATAAGAATTCATCTTTCAATATGCATCTTACCTCTAACAGGAAATTGAGTTTATTCTTTCGAATTATATTTTAAATATGCTACGAAAAATAAAATACAGAACCTGCATAAGGAGTTTTCCAAAAAACCACACTCTTCTAAGAATTTTTTTTTGGAAGGGGGGGTCAGAAATTATAGTTATTTTAAAAATTATTTACTAACAGACATAGTATAAATTTATAACTTCATTAATATTGTTTTGAAATTAAATTCATTTTTTATTTGAAAATGAATTTAAATTATACACATTAAATTTTAAGATAAAATACTGTTTCAAAAATTAATTCTCTCAATTTCATTTAATCTATTTTAGAGATTAGCTTATTATACCTATTCGAGAATTTTATTTTATGCAGATTAAAAACAATTTCTATATAAAAATAAAAATAAGATAAAAACCTTCAGCTTTAAAGCCTGCGATAAGTTTTGTTTTTATTCCAAGGAAAGTATATTATGCGTTTAGGCAGTTAAATATTAGCTTAATTTATTGGTTTTATCTGAAAAAAGTGTTTACTACATGTGTTTTTATTTTACGAGGAAAATGTGTTTTTTAATTACATAATCATTATTGAAACTAAATGCTCTAAAAAGTAAAATCTCTTTACTTGTTCTGAAGTAAATCTGCATTTGGTTCACAGAAAAAAGACAACTCATTCTTTTGGATTCTTACATTAGTTAGGGAAGAATCCGAATATACGGAGTTTTACTGCATTTTATTTGGAATAAAGTTGAGATGCATGCATAAAATTGAATTTTCATTACTGATCCATGTAATCGGCAAATTATTCCTCATGCAATAATTATAGATTTTTATACTACTTGCGCCTTCCCGCATAATCCATTCCCAAAGTGACAAAAATAAAACTTTTAATTTGTCTCTTAAACTAAATCAGTCTGCAATTCATTAACAAACTGAGCGATGTAAAAAAAAAAAAAAAAATAAATCTACTTCTTAGTAATTTAAATTTTTATTTTACTTTTCCAATAATGTATGTAACTGATATAAAATAAATGCTCTTAATTTTCAATACATCAAACTAATGATTTTTATGTACATTTTTATTTTTTTGTAATTCATAAATCATGTTTCTACACAATATGCTACGTACTACACAAAATTGTTTGGTTTTTCTTCTATATCTCTTTAAAAACCATCAGTCATGATGCTTCCTAAAATTTTTGAAAAGTCAAATTGTAATTCTATATGTAGCAGAAGATGTGATCTTCATCTGATCAGAAAGAGAGATATAGTAATTTCCATATTAACCAGAATAATACCGATGGTGACGTCCATAGTTAAAGCAAATTGTAGTTAATCAGATGGCAATTGAAAAAAACTATGTAAAGAAGAGCGATCCTTGCATTATAATCAGCAAAAATACAATTAAGTGTTTGCATTTTAGAGCAGTTTAATTTAGAGAATAAGTTTATTTAGTTACATATTACTAAATCATCATTTAAAGCCCCCCCCAAAAAAGCATAAGTCAGTAGAAATGAAGAAACTAAGTTAAGAATCACTGTAAAAAAACAATATTTGCAAGAAAATTTGAACAATATCATTAAGTTCAAACCCAATTGAAAAACGGATTAGAAGATTTTGTTTTCTATTGTACAATCTTTATTTCCGGGAAGTACTCCTACGGTCTTTGATGACATTGTAAAAGCATCGATAATATTTCAGTTTCCTTTTGAATAACTGGAATCAGCAAGATATAATGTTAAAAATTATTTATTTTCTAAATAGAAGCATTTAACTGTAAACAAGGGTCAAAATTTTTTTATCATTGAATTGCATTTTTACATATAAGAATAAAGTTCAGTTGTATTAAAAAAAAGTGTAAACTCACTTCGAAAAGTCACGAAAATTATGCTTTTTTTTTTTTTTTTTTCCCCTTTTCTTTTCTTTCTTTTCTTTTTCTTTCTTTATTTTTTATTGTAAAGTAGAAATGGTAAAGTCCTTTTGTACCTTTTAGTGATGTGTTGCATGAGAGAAATATAAAACGTAACCAGTATGAGCTAAAAAACACTTATTTTCTCTTGAAAGGACGCTAAATTAAATAACACATTTGTCAGTACTGTGCAAAACAAGCAAACAAAATTATGATTTGAGGAAAATAAAAACATTAGTCACCATTAAAAGATCGAAATATAAGAATAGCGGCACATCTTAGCAAGAGTAGAAAATATGACGAGAAAGCCAATTTTTGTCCTTTGCTGATCAAACTATCATTTGCAAAAATTGTTGATAATTTAACGCTCAACAAATATACTCAGCAATAAGTTAAAATGAAACCCAACCCATTGTTAACAGAGAAGCATAAAGCTACAGAATTAAAATGGGCAAAAGTTATATAAATATAAAGTCATTGTTTCCCCAGAAGAGAAAACATTCAACCTAGACAGATCTTTACATAGCGGATATTACTGGCATGATTTAAGTTATTTTCACTTCTATATTATATTTTCCACTTCTTTCCTTTTATTTGCTGTAAGAGGAATTTTGAAGCAAATAAAAGGAAAAAAGTGGAAAGATGATTAAGTGCCAAAAATACCCCTTTTATATAATTCAATAATTGAAAATTCCTTCGGATAATTTTTTTTTGTTAATTCCAGCTGATATCAGATCATTACAAATACATCCACTCCGTTTTAACAGCTTTATTTTTCATTTTGATGCTCAAAATAAGAACGCCAAAGTTACATTTTTTAACAACCCGACAACAATACTATGAATTTCAAATATCTCCCCCAAACTAGAAAAAAAAAAAAAAAAAAAAAAAAAAAAAAAAAAAAAAAAAAAAAAAAACCAACCTTTCACGTTAATCAAACTAAATTAATCGGATGGTATAAGCGGTTGTAAGTGAGTATATTTGAAGCAGTGTTAAATCTGAAAATGTTATAACTAACCATTATGTCGCGTCATATGATATCCTGTGTTACTATCTGATTCTATTGAGGATATTAAAATACGGCAATGAAGAGATTTTTCATTAAGATAATAAATATTTTATGGCATGCATCTGTCCTGATAAAATATTGATTTCGGAAAGAAATAAGTTATATTTTAGACTCAATATCAAGAAATCTGAATCACAATTTGATTAAAAATTTCTGACGATAATTTGTAAACCTCATATAAAGAAATCATAAATAATATTCTTACATATAGGAATAACAAGCTGCGATCTTGAAAAGTGAAACAAGTGTTCATTAATTACTAAAATTAGTTGAATAAGATTTGTTCCCTTTTAAATCAAAATTATGTACAACTAATTATTGAATTGTATTATCAGGAATAACTTTTTTCGGATTAGTGTGGACTGAAAAAAATATGCATACGTTTACCAAATAATTACCAAATAATTTGCATTAATTAAAATCCTATTTTTAAACTTTAATAGCAATTCATAAAACTATTTACATTATGGCTATTTTATCTTGCAATAATAGTCTTAAATAATGCATGCATTTTCCCATCTTATGCAGAGTGGAATGGCAACAGTATTCAGAACTGGCAATATGCCATGATGCGGAGAGTGTTAATATGGTGATATAGCAACCAAACATAACGCGAAAAAGTGGAAGGATTAGTCTGATGTGTTTTGCGTAAAAAAGCGCTTTTTCTGTACGATTCTGTTTACCCATAATTTAACAAATTATTTGCAATTTCTATCTCGTTCTTTCACCTTTTATATTACTACCTTTATATCGCTCGTTTGCAGTCTGAGTTTAAACTTTAATTAGAAGCTTCTCTTATTATGGAATACACCTTCTTTTAAGAGATGTAATTATCTATTCGAAATTCAAAATTCTGGAAAAAAGGGTTTTGAATTTAAACTGGAAGAAATTATATAGCAAACTGATGAAGTGTCGGTGAATATTTACTATATCTATTTACATAAAAAGCGCCATCATCTTACACATTAACTGAGTTAATCTTCCAAATAAAGCATCAAATAGATGTATCACGGAAGGAAACCATCAGGTGCACATCTGTTCATAGCCCTTTTCTTTCCCGTAATCCTCCCCCCCCTTCAAAATAGTGTTCCAACAAGTCTTTTATTAAATACCACCTTTTGTGCTACCGCTTAGCTTAAATGAATGAATATTTAGCGAGGCAGCGATCTCGGCTAAGGGGGTGGGGAATAAAGGGGGTGGTCCGGAACAAAGGTTCTAGCGGAAAGGGAATACGGTCGGGTGACCGCGTATCTCTCCGGGAAGTAGCGGGGGGTTGAACGGCTAAGGAGGCATGCTTTTCACCGTCTATGTTTCCCTTCGTTGTTTGGATGGGTGCGCAGTTGAGCGTGCACTAGCATCATTTATGCTGGACGCGGTGGTAGTACTTTGCCGGTGCTTCCAGCGTCTTTTGAAGCGAGTGGCGCGTGGTTTGATGGCTTTATTGACTCGAGTATTAAGTGAGCAGCTACTTTTTAATTGACGCGTTTTGAGCTTCATGGTGAGTTACCGTGAGGTTTACTGAGTTGGATTTAACTATAAAAAAAAAAAAAAAGATTTTTTAAACAGGAATTGAAAAACGAGTAAATATAAAAAAGAGTAATTTAAATGTATATGATTTTCTTCTTACAGGTGAAAAAAACATAACAAAAAATCAGCATTATCATTGTTTTTTTCCATCTAAGAAATTACCATTTCCTTCATTGCCTTTAAATGTAATAAATGCAACAAAAGTGTTTTTAGTGGCAATATTTATTCTATAACTTAGTAAACCAGGTATTTAATATATGGCGTTAGAAAGGCATTTAATTTTTTCTCTGCTTGTGTAAGGGTGTACAGAAATTTTCAGTTAAATATGCAATAAATTATTCCAACTAAAAACATTATTAAAAGCATAAAAAGATAAAAGTTATCAACAAATGCATAAATTGTTCTTAAATCTCCGTTACAATGAAAAGGTATGGGCTTTTATTATCTGATAAATAAATTAAAAACTCTAAGTCACAGGGTAGGTTACGTCTTAAAACTGGCAGCCATCAATACTGATTAACATGATGAAAGAGTAACTTACGCAAAGCAAAAACAAATGCCCAAATGACAATTCTTTGGGCCCACTAAATGCGGCTGGCGTTGTAAAAAGGCCTACCAGGGGCCGAGTGGAAAAAGTCATTGAACATTGGTAGTTCGATCAGAATTCCATTCCAGGTGAACGGGTGGATGCATGGGCGTTTGGAAGTTTTCCCTATACGTAATGGGGAGACGAACTAATTTCTCTTAGAAAGTCCTTCAGGAAGGCATCCTTCCTCTTAGATAGATAACCCTTGAATGATCTGCCATAACCAAAAACGCATTATAACAAGTAGTACTCTTATTTTGAAAGTTAAATTATAAGTTGAAAGAAATATCGCATTACAACACGTATTTTTAACATTCGGTAATTTCATTTTAAAACTTTTATTATACTTAATGATTACTTCCAAAGATTTTTAAAGGTGAATCTTGCGTTAATCCTAAAGTAATAAATAATTTCGTTTCGAAGCCGTCACTGTGCTGTTTTTAGAACTAGCAATAGTTCTCTGGTCACCAGAAAAGACAAATACATCGGTAGCACATTGGATTTTACATAAAAAATTCTTATAGAATCGTCTTTCTTTTTCATCCATTTTTCTCTCTAACTTTTTTTTTAAAATTCTTGATATGTAAATTTTAATTTCTCATTGTTGATTGCTCCTTTCAACAGAGAAACCAATATTGACTACCTACCTATGTAGGTAGTTACTATGTAGTTGTTACGTACTTTATGATATACTAGACGATTTTTAAGGGGGGGGAAGAAACAAACTGAAACAAATCGTTTTAGCAATGCATGCAAATTTTATCATAAGACATTTTAAATGATATATATAATTGTAATTTAATGTGTGATTAATTATTAGAATTATTTATTTATATTTATAAATAACTATTTTAATTAATAATGAAATTATGACTAATTATTAGAATTATTTATTTATATTTATAAATAACTATATTTATTTAAAAATGAAATCCCAGTGAATTTATCTGAAACTTTTTCTTTCGCTTCGAAAACTATTTCCTTCTTTTAAAGCGATACAAACATCTAGTTGCGATTCTTGAATATTTCTAAAGTCTGGCTATCTTTGTCAGAATATCTGGCCACTTATAGACTGTAATATGTATTTGTACGGAAGTATGTATACTTTTATGCCGGTGCTGCAGAATTTAATGGTAAAGCTAACTATATCCCAGGCATCATGCGTCGGCACGCGTCGAGAGTATATATACTGTTGGACTGGTTTGGTTTATTTCATTATGGCAGAGCATGCGATGGCTACCTGCCTAAGGGGGTATTTTCGTGAAGGACTTTCCACGGGAAATTGGCTTGTATTCACATTACACATGGGGAAAATTACGAAAACGAAAGTGCAACTACGTACGCCTGGATGAGGGACAGGTCGAATCAATGATTTCAGCTACTTTACCGCTCAGCCATTGCTGGGCCCAAGATATACTGTTGGCCAATATATACTAAATTATTACATACTTGTAGGTGAAATTTTAAAATAATACGAAATTCGGATTTTTTTCCCCCATTTCCACAGCACGCGAGAAACAATTTTCTAGAAAGATATATTCTCCAATTTGGTAGTTCCGGTGAGAAAATATACTCTCCTCATAAACTCATTTCAACTGTGATTAAATTTTTCTATACATAACTATATCCTTTAGTCATGGAAGTATAAATATTTTTTATCTTTCCTCCACGAGTTAATTACGTCAGTAAACAAAGATATAGAATTATATGCTTTAGAAATGTTTTATTGGCAATAATTACTTTAAAAATAAGAACATTATTATGAGCGATAAGCTAACACATTTAATGATGGCCAATGCACAAAACTGCGCAAATATCGTCTTAAAGAAAACTGCTTTGCGCACATTGGTCAATACCAAAAGAATCCCGAGATTCAGAAAGCATTAAATACACATTTCATTTTTGATTGAACCCATGCATTGTTGTATTTTTTGCTTATCTTTCTACCATTCAATTCAGATTTATTTGCATATGTAATAGTCAAAATCAGCCATTCTCAAAAACAGTGGAGTTGCAAACAAAACTCTGTTACAGTTCTTAAACACCTTTAGAAATTAATCTAAATTTTCTAAGCTAATTTTAAAGGGAATTTAAGACGTAAACTTATTTAGAGAAATTTAGAAAATAAACTAGTTTAAATCATATTGTAACCCTGTTCACAGAAAAGTCGTTCAGCTAAGTTGATTTCTATAACCTTTATATGGTGGTTCACATCAAAAATAGCCACTTCAAAAGTAAATATTGTTTTACCTCATTTTAATGAAAAAAAACATGAAATTCCAGTGATTTAGTTTTAATCAAATCTTCACATTAGTTATACCAATGAATCTTTTTATTTTCTTATTTTATACTTTTATTTTCATTCTAACAATATAATCGCGGCTTATTATGCATATTTGATTATTCATTTTCATTCTTTTTAGAAAATACTACTTTTTTGAAGAAAAAAATTATACTCGCAGACACTTAAAAACATGTAAAAAGTCTGTATAAGAACGAAATTAAAACATGATCTGTTAATTGAAGTTGAAGATTTACTAGGGATAGACGTCAAAGATGGAAAACTATTGTTTTCGAACAGAGTGGTTAATTTAATATATTAAAAAATTTAGTAAAAAGTATAGGATTCTAATAACATATAAAAATAATAAAGGTATTTCTACCTAACTAAGCTTATTTCTTTACATTTTAACTTTAAGCTCTAATACAACTTTCGTAATATTATTTTACGTTAGTTCCCTCCTTTTTTTTTACACCAATAAATGTAGTAGCATGATTTAAATCGTCAACTTTGAAAGAAATATTTGTCTATGCGAAAAATTTTTTTTTTCCCATATATTATGCATTTCTTACTTAACGGTTCAAGAAAGGCACAGTAATTCGAAAATTACTTAATTTTAGAAAATCTTTGACCCCTAGTTTATGAAAACATTATTTTGACTTCAATTTACAAACAAAGAACAAGTGTCATTCATGAGTATATAAACAAAGAATAAACGCTTCAATTTATGAAATATTTTTCATTGTTGCTTCACAGTTTAATGTCTAGTATAATAAATATCTCATTTCTTCCTCCCATCTCACAGACATCTTAAAAATCTCCCATTAATCTTAAAAATATTCTTGGTACCTAGACTGAACTAGCTTGTATTTATGATTATGGTTATAATCAAAGTTAGGTTAGTAGATAATTTTAGGAAACCATCCCAGGTTCAAAACCTGATTAACTATATAGTAAAGAAAAATATTTTTGCCTGCCTACGAAATGGTATGCTTCTGTGTGTGTCTTTCTAAGGGAAGCAGAAAAACTTAGCATTGATGCTACGTATGTTGTTGTAGTTGTCTTGTCCAAAGCGTCAATGTAGAGGAGTCAAATAGGGCCAAAAGTATCCAGAACAGCTGAAGCAACATCGATAATTTTCGAAGAATAGAGGAGTTGATGCGAGAGAGCTATATCAATACTGAAGAGCTTGGCCAAAATAGCAGGACAGTCGAAGAGATGGTTTGGATAAAGTTCGATATCAATATAGTGAGGACAGCTTTTATAATTTCATTGACCATCAGAGGATAGCTTCATTCCTTTTAAGTGTTTTGTCCTTAGTCTGGCTATGGTAGTGGAAATGACACGGTTACAATTTAATGCAGGAGAATGATTAGGAGGTAAGTCTTCGGCTGGCTATTGCGTCAGCATCGGTAAGGGTTAAGCTGTTGGAAAGTTGAGAACTATTTCGAGCGCCTTTGGCGAGGCCATCAGCCTGCTCATTTCCGTAAATATCAACATGCGCTGGTATCCACGGTAGTGTGCAGATCCTTTGGGCTGCAGTAGTTTGTTCATGAGCATGATAATGTCCTGGGTAAGCTGAGTGTTACCCCTTAGGATGGCTTAGAGCGCAGATTTAGAATCAGAGAATGATAAGAGGCCACTGCAGTTCTGGATTGCCTTGAAATGGTAAATATCTAAAGTATTTTTGATGTCCATGAGCTCGCAGGTATAATTTGAGACAATTTTTCTAACAGGCATTTATGGGATTTAGATTCACCATTAGTATGAATGTTATAGATGCCAGCGCCACCCTTGTCGACAGCTGTGTCGGAGGAACCGTCTGTATATGCAATAGCCAGATTTTGGGCTTAGTTTGAAAATTCATTGATAGTGTGGAAGCTCTTCTCCTTGATTACTGCAGCTGGATCGTTTTTCTTACAAGGTTGCAAGAGAGGTTTAGATTTATAATTGCTTGCGGGGAGGAACTGATAGAGAGAAGAGGTTCTTTAAGATACTACATATGTGGGAAACAAAACAAGCAAAGATAAAAAAAAAAAAAATGCATCCGGACACTTTTCAGCTAGGGAGAGAACTTGGATATATCTGGTAGAATCTCAGCTACTAGAAAGCTTGTCTTGCAAACATTTGTCGACATAGCTAGTGTAAGAAAATACAATGTTGATTAACGTCGGTTTTCCTTTATCAATAGCACTTTCAGCGATTGAAAAACATCGCTTTCTCCAACTACAACTTTCTTACACTCAAGTTTACTTGTTGTGGTTCTTTCCTATTCTACCTGAATAAATGCTACGATTTGGCATTATTTGAGTTGAAATGTATCTGTCTTTTTAAGACGGTAACGACATTTTTCTTTCAGAACTTTCTAATTTGGTTCAAATTTAATTTTGATAGTGATACATGTTTAGATGACAAGATTTAAAATATCATTCAAATCAATAAAGTGTTTTAGGCTATAGATATGATTAAAATTATAGATATGATTTTTTTAATTTTAAAGGTGATTTTACGATTTACACGATTGAATTCACATTTGATCACGAATCATACGTGTGCACTTCTAGCGTATTTAATGTAATATATAGAATATATAGAAATATATAGAAATATATATAGAAATATATATAGAAATATATAGAATATATAGAAATATATAGAATATATAGAAATATATAGAATATATAGAAATATATAGAATATATAGAATATATAGAAATATATAGAAATAAACAGAAATTTAATGCTGTTGTGCAAATCTGAAAATTCCAGTTAAACTTGTTGTATTACTTTTAACGATAGAAAAATTTCATTTCAAGTTACTATACTTATTTATATAAAAGTGGATAACTTCCATCAAAATTTTCCAAAATCCAACTTTCCTGTTTGTGTCCTTTGCAGTGTTAGTTTTGAATTTTTTTAGTACTGTTAAAGAATTGGTATTTTTCTGATAACTGGGTTCCCGTCAGCAAATGTGCGCCATAGCACCAAAGCACCAAATATGGTATCTTGTGTATATGGCATCAGATGTAGCTGTGCAATGTTTAATGTGAGCAATGCCAAGGCTGTGCGAGATGCCGAATTTGTGCAACAGCAGTTTTGCATGGAGTAAAACGACAGTTCTCTCCATGTACTCAGCGATCTGTTTTTGCTTAAAAAATGAGATAATTGCACAAATTTATCTTCTTGCACAACTTCTTGTTTGCGTGCCTTGAACATCATATGCACTGCATTATATGATACCTTATTTACTTTTATAAAATGTGTCTCCCCCATGAAGTTTTACGTATCATATGTTTGGAGCTAAGTGGCGATCCGTTAACAGAAGTACCAAAATATTTTAGGCATATTTTCATTCTACAATCATTTTAATAAAGCCATTATTATATTTAATAATTTAACCGTTTGTAAAATGTTTGAATTTAAAGAACGACAGAAATAAATTAAAAAGAATATTATTGCTAAAATTTCGTATTCCTACTTTTTATCCAGCAGTTATCCAAAATACACAGAATAAAATCGTATTTTGTGTAAATTTAATCAACAATATGTTATAATCTGAAAGAAAGCGGAATAAGGTAAATTATTCTACCTTTATTTAAGGATTCTAGAAAACGGATCTAACCCAGATAGACTGTAAGCAGAGGCAGGTGCAGGAATGCCTCCTTGAAAATTCATGAATAGTAATACTGTCAAGAATGTTTAAAACATATAATCTTATCCAGACATATAAATGCACATACAAGAATATATTATTTCTAGTTTTTAATCCAGATAAGGTTAATAAACTTTTTATAGCTGCTTGAATTCTTAACTTTTTTTCCTATACACGAAAATTTCACAGTAACAAAGATTTTAATACACTTATATTGCACATTTTATATACTTCTATTAGTTGTGCACAATTAAGAACAAAATGCTTTCAATATCCATTTTATACATTTATGCTATGCTGAAATAACGAAATACTGCACTTAAATAACAACTCAAAAGAAACAGCAGACGAAAAACAGATTCCTAATTGAAAGTCGTTCCCCCACCCCTTTTGTATGTCCTCGGGCTGATCCTCCCCCTGATGGGGTGGGGGGAAACGCCCTCTGAAACTCAGAAACCCAATGTTGACTCGTCCCTTAATTGGAACTAATGATATTAAGTTAATTCGATAAGTCTGAGGGACCGCCACTAGGGATAAGACGTAGCCAATCGGGAAACGAGCATTAAAGGGACTTGGGGTACCAAACGAACAAAGAGGGGTCGAATTTAGAAGTCGGTGTACAAACTTTTAGTCATCGTTTCGTAGAATCACGTGTTTAGTAGATGCTGCTGGCTATGTGCCGATGACCCAAAAGACGTAACAATTCGTAGGACAATCCATATGCAGAGACTTTGGGCAAATACACTCGAGTTTCTGATAACCTATGGCGAAACAAAATTTGTCTTTTGAATATAATTTTAAGTAAGTTCAATTCAATATAAGTTTGAATATACTTTATTATTAATTTGTAAAGCATGAATTTAAAAAACAAATCAGTATTTCTTATTTTTGTACTTTCAAAAATAGAGAAATTTTGGAAAAAAATTACTAATTGATATGAGTTTTAAATCATATCAATTAGTAAAACGCATAATGCAGTGGTAAAGAAGAGCTATGAAAATATTATACAAGATGATTCAAAAGTTCAAAAATACAATTCGATTTCGCAAACTGTTGGAATTAAATGTTGGGTATTCAGTATGAGTAAGAAATTATACCTGATGAGCATCTCAGATGCCGTCTTAAACTTGTTCGAAATTTTTAAATGGAAAAAGAAACGTGTGGTGCACAAACTTAAGTGAAAATTTTCTGAAGAACATCAATGTGCAGTTAGTCTTTTGCTACGTCCAGAGAGATGATGACCTAATCCATATGCAGACTTATAAAACGGACATAAATGGTCTGTCATTTCCTGATTTTAGGTGATCAGAGCGACTTTGACTGACCGAGAAGAAATCCTCGTCATCGGCATGAAGGATAGAAGAAGCTCAGCATCATAATTTTGGCCTCACCACTACACTTAGAGAGATGCATTAATGAAAGATTTAAATCATGATTCTTATGGCATGGATTTTGTTTCTTAGCTATTATTTGCAAAGAAAAGAGCCTCATCGGTTAAAAAGTCCCTCTTGTAAGTATGAAACTGACACCAGCTTTCTACGGAGCCCATATTTCCGAACTTCGGTTAGCTGTTTGGACAATCTTTAGTTCGCTTTTGTATAAGTTGAACCTTACATGAATGTCATTTATTTGTGTTTAACACCCACAGTTTACACTAAATTAATTTAGGCTGGGTTCATATGTTTCTAAGGGCAACTTCATGTGTGCTACACTGAGGACTCTTTACGAAATTAGGCGTAATTTAAGTGGACCTCCTTGTTTTTCCTCTAAAGGTATTTTATTACGATAAAAGTAACCAAACAAATTCTATAAAAATAGTACAATTAATGCAACAGGCAGTAGATGTTAATACTTTACATGTTGAAAGAAATGAAGCATGATTAATTGCGGCTTTTACATACCAGAATGAAAATTTAAAAAGTATAAAAGAGGAATTGCATGTTGGGGAGAGGGTGTTATGTTATCTTCAAAATTGTTATTAAATATTAAATTCCGGATATAGTCGACACTTTATATCACCGGCTGGATTTAGTTTCTTTATTCGCAATATTTTAAAAATAACTGAAATCGTTCACATTTATAAATTATTAGTAGATTTTTCTAAAGTACTCAAATCCCA
Source organism: Stegodyphus dumicola (assembly GCF_044657685.1). Taxonomy (NCBI): domain Eukaryota; kingdom Metazoa; phylum Arthropoda; class Arachnida; order Araneae; family Eresidae; genus Stegodyphus; species Stegodyphus dumicola. The sequence goes on along the minus strand of NC_140772.1, from coordinate 112,594,631 downwards.
TGAAACTGACTAAGTAAGTAAATAGAAAATTAAGTTTTAAAACATTCTTAATGAAATTTAATGAAAGATGTCCTTATGAAATACTTATTAATGTCAATAATTTGGAGAATTTTAAAGCTGAAATGACAACACTTCCTTATGAAATACGAAGGAGATGAAAAGAAAAATGGAGCAGACACGAAATATAGAGGTAACAAGCAATTTCTGAGAATCAACTATGACTAGTGTCTGCTCTCTTTTAAACGTTCCAGTATATCTAAAGATTCAGTTTTCGAGGAGGTTTTGATAAAGAGGGTGTGTGTGTGTGTGTGTGATTATGGCAAAGCCTCGAGGGCTATCTGCCTAACAGGAGGGATGCCTTCGTGGAGGACTTTCTAAGGGAAACTGGCTCGTATACACGTTACACATGGGGAAAACCACGAAAACGCCCATGCAGCCAGCCCGTTCGCGGGATTCGAACCTCGGACCGAACTACCAGTGTTCAGCGACTTTACCGCTCGGCCGCTTTGATAAAGAGGGAAAAAACTGGGAAAAACATTAATTTTTTTTTTTTTTTTTTTTTTTTTTTTTTTTTTTTTTTTAAGCGAGTATTTCTCGAAGCTCGCCGAGTTTACTGGAATTTAGCCTGTAAACACTTGATGTTGGGAAGTCTGGTGAGTTCATTTCCGAAATACTTAAACGAAGAAAAGAAAAGGCGTTAGACAGAGACCAAATGTATCTCTTTATCAGTGATGTAGGAAAGGGTTAAGTTATGAGGAATTATATACTAATCACGTAAGACAGATCATGCCAAAAAAATGTATATACTGTACGGAAGCGAGCAGACACCTCTTTTTCTTCCAAAATCTGCATAGTAGTTGCTAAGGTCAAATGCCCATGTTCTTCCTGCTTTCCACCTTAGGTCTCTGCCCACAAGTGATTGAATGGATAAGATAGCTGAACACTGATAATTCGATCTAGGATTATATTTTGGTGAACAAACTGGTTGCATAGGTGTTTTCGTTGTTTCCCTCGTGTGTAACATGACTACAAGACAGTTATCCTCAGAAAGTTCTCTCTGAAGGCAATCCTTACCTTAAGCAGATAGCCTTAATGTGCTTCTCCATAATCAAGTAATCCAATCAATCAATTCTATTCAGCTAGATGCTATACATACGATGGAAATCGGAAATCGAAGATGCACCCTCTAAGTAACTAAATAAATCTATGTGTACATATACGCTTTGTAATTTCTTCCTCTTAGAAATGGTATATATCCCCTAATTATCCTCTGTAAATTTTCAAGCGGTAAAATTAATGAAAAGGGAAAGGAAGGATATGAGAGTAAATATTGAACACCATGAATATGAGAATTCCTCTCGCAATAACAGGAATTTAATGACATCAAATTTATAATTGTCTGATTAGCTCAAACAAGGAAAAAAACTGAAACATTCTTTGCTTTTCAATACATATACTGCTTAACCAAAAGTGCAAGCAGATTTATTTCTTTGTCTAATCCCTACTAAAAGGAGAAGAGATTGAGTTGGAGTATGCTAAATTTTAAAACAGTTTTAAGACATGAAAAAAAGCAACATCAATGCTGTTAGTCGATATTTCAATAGGTTTTGCATATTTTTACATTTTGTATTTCCTTGCAATGTGTTAGTTTCAGATGTTTGTGAATTTACATCAATTAGTTGCTTTAACCGTTTCAAAAACTGAAGCATTTTGTATACGTAGAGTAAGGCAATCAAGATTGCGATCTGATGACAATGAGATTAATGTTTAAATATGAAATGGATACTTGTCATTTATTATATTATCAGAGAACTATTAAATTGGGTGAAATTGCTAAGAGAGTTATTGAATGCTCTGCCAAAATATATTTACTAGAAAACTGTAATTTGATACTGAATGTATCCAAAAAAGTGTTTTTAAGTTAAAAATTTGCAACCTGATGGCTAAAGTATAAAATTGTGCATGTTAAAATATTTGTCATTAGACATATAGGTCAGGTTAAGTTTTAAATAAAGTTTGCAAGGGCTATCTGTTTAAGAGGAGAGATGCCTTCGGGGAGAACTTTAGAAGAAAAACTGTCTTTTAGAGTGCTTATTCAAAATAATGCATGTCATTTTCTTTCAATTTATATTTATCCATATTTCTTATGTCAAAATTCTGATATATGCTAACTTATTGTAAATTACTTTACTCTAAAATATAGTGAATGCACAGAAAATAAAGATTTGCACATGCTGAAAATGAAAAATATTAAATATACATGAGTATCTATGCATCCTTTGTAAAACGCATGCACTTGCCTTCAACAAAATACGTAAATATTTGTTAAATTATTTATAAATGTATTTGAAAATGAAGGATTTATTCGTTCATAAACTCCTATGAATGCTGCATCGAATAAATCTAGTTATTAAACATACGAGTATCTAAAGTTATAATGCTTATGAATATTATCTAAATATATAATGACCTTAATATTTAATTGTAAACACAAATTGAAATTCTGTAAAGCGATATATTTATCTAACTATAATACGTATATATCTATAACTATATCTATCTATAAACTATCTAAGCAAGAATTGTTCGTATAGGAAAACTATCTATTAAAAGGTATTGTAAAGCACAGTCTATCAGATGCGTACTTAAGTAAATAGTAAAGTAGAATTTTTAGAATATATATTTTTTTAAATCAAGGGTCAGAAAATTTTTTATAAGTTTTAAAAGAATTATTTCCTTACATTTTATAATAATTCATAGCCAAGATTTAAATAATATTAACAATCCCCCTTTTTAACTCTTTTAGAAATGCTCATAGAAAGTTAATTATATAGAAATCTGAAATCAGCAACAATAATTAACGTATTTAACTCTTAAAATAAAAGGTGCTTTAATTTGAAATGAACTGAAAAGAGAAATAATTATACAGTGGCTGTAATTTTTGGTTAAAAAGACGCCTCAGAAGCTGAAAACCATGTCATATTTGATAAAGTACTAAGCTGATCCAGAAAGTAAGTATCCTTTGCGCATATTTCCCGCGCATCTGACGACGGTCACGCATAAGTAGTTACCTCGTTCAAGAACTCGAGAACGAGTTAGCTTAGCCATTTTGTTTGTTTACGTTAACGTTTGAAGTCATCGTTCTTCGATAAATATCTTTAAAGCAATCGATCGGCCCACCAGCTGTGAAATAAGAGCCGTTATCAAGTTTTTCAATACAAGAAATATTCATCCTTGTGAAGTTTATCTTCAGGTAAGTGAAACTAGCGAAGAGAAGACGGTGAGTGAAAGTGTGATGCAAAAGTGGGTTAGGATGTTTGACGAAGAAGGCAAAATGTCCAAGACGAGGAGCGCAGTAGAGCTCTCACTGAGCAACCGAATAAAGTGCATCGACGAAAAAGTTCGTTCCAATAAGGCGATTCACGATTTCTGATTTGTCAACGCATTTTCAAAACATTTCACTATATGTTTTACACGAAACTCTGATTGAATATTCGCATTACAAAATATTATGTTCGCGATGGGTCCCGACGAACACTAACTGCGTGAGAGAAGCCTTGGAGTTATTGCAGCATTATGCCGACAGGAGGAAATGATTTCTTGAAACGGATTGTCACAGACGATGAAACATAGATTTGTTACAAGACACATGAAATAAAACGGCACCCACTGGAATGGTGACACTGGTTCTATGAAACCCGAGAAACCAAAGCCATCTCTTTGCACCGAGTTTTGAGACTGTCAAGGAATTTTGTTAGTGAACTTGGAGGAACGAGGCAGAACAATCAATGCTACAACTTATTGTGAGACAGTGACGGAGTTACAGCGCGGGATAAAGAACAAAAAGTGTGGACTACTGACTTCTGGTATTTTGTTCGTGCAGGACAATGCGCCACCCCATATTGCACGCCCAATAACGACGCTGTTTGATAAATTTCGCTGGGAACAATTCTGCCACCCTCCTAATAGTCCAGACCTACCTCCATCCGACTTCCATTTGTTTTCTCATCTTAAGAAATTTATTGTCGACCAACACTTCGCAGGTCATGATGAGTTCAGGGCAAATGTTCAGAACTGGTTCAGGTCGCAGAGGGGTGAATTTTACGAAGCGAATATGTTGCATTTAGTGACGTAGTATGCATATGCCTTAATGTGCATGGTGAATATGACGTAAAATATTTTAAGGTGTATAGAGTTTTCTGTAATAGAATACAAATGGAAACAAACTGCTAATTTTTTTTAATACCCGAACGGTACTTACTTTCTGGATGAACTTCAAATAGGAGCTCTGTAAATGTAAAAGTAATAAACATAATTTCAATATTATTAACACAAAAGAAAAACTTTTATTTTAATTTTTGCAATCGTTAACCGAATAAAATCGAATTACCTTAAAATTTCTTTCTAATGTAATTAGCGAAAATGTGTCAAATGGGAAAAACCAGTTTGGATCTCTCCTTTCTTTGCTACCTCCATCCGCATATCCAGTGAAAGTGAAATGCAGGGAGAACTGAAAAAAATTAATTTTAGCGTTAACAGAACAAGAACTCCCATTTCTTTCACGAATTCCCCTTTAATTTCTCTCACGAAGCCACGGTATAATCTGTAATAGATACGGTGCAGATTTTGCTGTCAATATTGGCGAATCCAGGATTTTACTCAGGAGGAAGCTGAGATCATAAAACTTTTGTGTCGTCGTGACGTCTCTAAATTTTCCTGGAGAGAACGAAGGTATTTCCTTCATCTGTTATCATAAATTCCTACATCAGGTGCTTAAGCAAGCTGAAAAAAATCTAAATGATGTTTTAAAGACCTGACTATAATGATATAAATATAGATATATAAAATAGAATCATATTCTGTTTATTATGAAATGTTGCAACACAACACTGTAAAATTAAACATTAAACTGAACAAGATAGAAAATGACAGAAAATTATAAGCTGTTGATTCATACGACGACTCTTTTGGCCTAACATACTGAGCACATTACTAACATTTATGTACGTTTCATAATACGTATTCATAACACCCAGAGGATAAGTCTGTTTTCCCCTGTTGCGTTCCACAAATACGTCTTCAATCTTCTGTCAGTACTGTAGCTCATTTTTGGAGTTGCTGTTGTTACTGATATAACTGAAACTATTCTAAAAACCTCGGGCATGTTGGAAAACATCTCTTTTTCAAATAGATTTAACATTTCAATAACCGACAATTTGGTGTCTGGAAAGTCACTTATTTCTCTTTTCCATAGTATATATTCAGCGTGTTCCTGTTCAGTAGTTATGTAGGCTCCATATTCAAGAATATCATTCACATATAATTTGATCAATATGTCGAAATTGTTTATTGTCCTCAGACTGAGCCCATTATCAAACAGGACAAGAAGTTAGAATATCTTTATGAACTAAAAATCTATTCTGAATTTCTGCAATCATGGCATCCATAAATTTGAGAAAAAGAAATACGGTTTGGAATCAGTAATATATGGATGTCAAATAATACAATTCGAGATCGTTGGACCGATCGATTTGTCGTTTATTGGTCCTCGGAGTAATGATTGTCATCTCATCCCATAGTGCTTTTGCTTTAGGAAAACGTGTCTCAGAATTATCATCTGTACGTTTTTCTGATGTCCAACAATATGTCTTTGAAACATATGGGCATATTTTACGGCGACAGCCAAGCATACACCTTCTTTTTTTAGATATCTGCTTTCTAAAATGTATTCAATGTATTTTCTAAAATGCATTCAATGTATCAATTTCTAAAATGCATTTCTAATACGTATTCACTCACAGAAAGGCAAAGCATAAATTTCATAGTGAGGATGGAGTTGAGTAATCCAGTGGCACCAGTCGACACGTCACGATCAGTCCAATGACTAACTTCATCCAAGCCTTCGCATATAGAATTTAACAAATAAGTTCAGCGAACGAAAATTATTATAGAGTCATGTCGCTTCATCCATCTTGTTGGGCATAGTTTCTTCAAATGCATTTTTTTTATTCGGGGCAAAATTCATCGATCTACCTTGATAAAATTTGTCTCTTTGCGGTGAGAAGGAATTAATATGTCTTTTAAGTTATCCCAAAACAATATGTGATGTCTTGGCAAGAATCCGAGGTTGCAGGATTTAAGCAATGTGATATACAAGAGAGTCATGCCTCTCCACGCTTCCTGTGGGGTATAGATTTTTTAAATGCATTTTTTTTATCGGAGCAAAATTCATCGATCTTCTTTGATAAAATTTCTTGTCTGTCGAGCCTGTCAGGCCAGAAAGCAATGTTACCATGTTTTTTTAAAGGATATTAAAAACAAGCAGGTTGGGGATTTAAAAAAAATCAAGAATTCTAGTGCAACTTTGGAGAAGGCTGCAGTCCCATAGCACTCCCTCCCCTAGATTCGCCAGTGGTGGTGAATGTTTGAAATTATACATTCTCCTCAACTTCAGGGCCCTTAAACCGGACTTGCTACCAATAAAGTAAAATGTGTTAAATCACATCCTTGGAGTGATTAAGTATGGGTTTCCTTCTACTATTAGTATTCAATAAATCCGTACTTTTCAGTGTGCAGTTGTGCAACTCTAAATGCAGATAGCTCATTTGACTTTCTTTCTTTTTCTAAGGTATGGTTTCAGAACAGGAGGGCCAAATTTCGAAAACAGGAGCGTCTGAACCAGCAGAAACAGGCTCAGCAGAGCAATGGCAACTCACAACCTAACAACAGTAGCAGCAGCACAAGCACGTCCTCAACCACCAACAATGGAACAGACAGCACGGTGTCTAACATGAAGGAAGGAGGTAGCAGTGGCTCCTCTTGTGTTGGAAAAGACACCAAACCACCCGTCCTGTCAGCGATTAATTCAGATAATAAAACGGTGAATGGTAAGTAACTTGGAAAAATGAGCCTAGCTTTCTTAACCTCTTCCTCTTTAGTTAGGTTCGAAAGAAGCTAAAGTAGGGCAAACACAAAGCAATCTTAATTGTCATATTTTTGAAAGGAACTTAAAATAATTTTACCACTTTTGCCTATTAAGAGGAATAAAAGGAAAAAGATAAATAATATGAATAAAAAGGAACTCCGAATGCCTTTATAAATTTATCTGGCCTTATGTAACGCCCGAACTAAAATGTAGTGAATGATAAATTGCTACTACTTGGATTTTGCCGACTAGGTCGCATTACTGTCGCCCCATCACCTTTTAAAGGGGGAGGGAGAATATAGAAAATTATTACATTCTGTTGTATGTGCTCTCATACTGTAACTATTAGAAAACCTGGCTAGCCGTCAGAAAGTCCATAGTTCGAACCAGGTGAGGGCATAATTCATTTGTGACGTTTCTTGCTTTGGAAACCTAACAGTCTCTGCAATCACAGAAATCGAATAATTACAGAGAGACAACAGCTTAAAAGTTATGGTTAAGAGCCACGTATTTCTAATATCTTTAATATCTCTCTAAAAAAGTAGAAATAAATTTCAAGTAACTACTTGATACTTCCATAGTGGTATACGTTAATTTTTTCCTGATTTGAATTGTAAATAGAATAGTTTCGTCAATCAGATAGGTTTATTATTGTCACAACACTAGTTTAATTTTAATTTAATTTTAAATTATAAGAATTCATATTTATTTATGACTATCAGTACCTTAAAACTGAATTCAATATCCACTACTTGTGATAAAATTTAAATATACTGGAAAAGAAAAGAGTAATAATGCATTCTGGTTATTAGTAAAAAGAAGATAAAAATCGTATAAAATGAACATTTTTCTCCATAGCTTTAGAATTTATAACGAACTTAATGCCTACAAACTGCTTTTAAGTTTGTAGTTTGAGGAAAAGAGTGTAGAGGAAAAAGGCGAAAGATATTTGCAATATTTTACTGAAACGAAAAGACATTTTGAAATGATTACAAATTCTTCACCTTTTGGGAAAAAAATTGTGCGTTTATTTCTGATTTGAATCTCCTACGGACAGTTCTGAAATGTTGGCAGCACCAAATCCACTCAATGGAAGAGAGTTCAGTGGCACCATAAATTGCAGGAGTCAATACGATTTAGGACCTTGGATTCGGCCTTTTCATCAACACCCCAACGGCCAATGCTATACGGGCATGCAATCTGGATGCTGCTCCCCTGTCGGACTCCTCCTCCTCTCTCTCTCTCTTTGATCGCTCTCTATCCATAGGAGCATCGGGCACAGGGGATGTTTGGAGGAAGAGGAGAAAGAGAGAGAGAAAGGGAGCTGCAGAAGTCATGCTTCCATTATCCCGCATTCCACTGACGCTAACTGAAACAAATGGGACACACCGAAAACCATTTACGGAATTGCCTCGACCCATCTGGCATCACGTGGCGGTTGTCTTGATCCACCTCACTCCACCTCCTCGTTTGCTCTCACCGCCACGTGCCACCGAGGCCTTCACCTGAGGCTGAACGTTGTCACATCGCTTATTTCTTTGGATCCCCCCCTACGCCCTCTGCCAGACTCGAAGAATGGACCCGACCCGACATGGAATGTCGTGGATAAAAATAAGATCCATGAAGAACTATGCTAGATACTCATTGTAATTAGGCTGATGGGCTTTTTTGCTCAGTCATTGCTGTTGTTGTTATTGTCCTGCTGGATCTTTTTTTGGGCACCAGTTATGGCTCTGCTAGAGTTGTCCCCAACGTGCCGAGAGCTAAATTGCCTTTCAGATAAAGTAGGTCTCCACTTAGGAGACTCAACTTTCTTTTTTTGCTTCAATTCTGTGATGTTAATTTAGAAGATAAATTTCTTATTTTTATTCCCTCCTTTTGAAAACTTTTCTTGCCATCAGTTGTCTAAGTTCTTTCTTTTTCTCCAATGCCCTAATGGTAGTAATTTTCCAAGAGAAACTAGGCAAGCATCTGGCATGTATGGATTTTTAACTCTAGCTTTTAGCTAGCACACTTACTTGGTTGGTTTTAGTGTAATATGTTAAATAACACACAATATTTATGATACATTGTAAAATTCATAGTTGTTCCCGATAATCTGTTTTACACTAAAGTTATTTACATAAGTAACTATGCTATGGGGGTTATGTAACTATATTAACTATGAAACTGTTATAATTCGATTGAAAGAATCAGCTCGAAATTATATTTCCCTGATGCAAACACAGAAAAAATTTTATGAATCGCCAATACACTTTTAACGAATTAAAAATAAAGTGCAATTTTAAACTAAGGCATGGTATGATTTTAATTTAGAGTTTTTATCATGATGTATTTAAATACATCGAAAAAAGTCTCTTAGGAGTATTTATTGTTTTCAATTTTCGATAAATCTTACTTGCGATTAACTAATTCCATTTCAAAACGACAATAAAGATATTTCATCAAAAATTAATATAGGTGCACTACTCAGTACAGAACTAATCATTTCAAAATTATTTTACTTATTTCAATCTAGAGTGTGCTTTCATCTTCATTAAAAAAATAATAAGATGAAATTTTACAGTAATATAGAGACTGTTAGCCTCTTTATGTATTTATTTTATTTTTTATTTGTTTAAAGAGTAATATACATTTTTAATAATTTAATATTTTTCTACTTACATCACTCAGAAAATAGATGAACAAATAAACGTAGCTTTTAAAACTTAATTGCGTTAAGGTTAAGTTTTATTAGATATTAGACAGTGTTTTTTCGTATTTCCGTGAAACATCTAAAAAATTCATAACAAATAAATACGCAATCCATGTTAAATTTTATTACAATATAAAAGAGAAAAAATAAGTTTGTTTTAAACACATTTTACAAGTCCTCTTTGTCTTCCCTTCTGTACATCTGTAAATTTGTTCGAGAAACCATTTCATCCACCACACGTATATTACAATCTACCACAGTGTCTAGACATAGTTATGAAGATTCTGAAGATCGACGGAGAGAGAAGACACTATGACAATACCCTTGACACACATCCTAAAGAAAAGAAATCACATGAAATTCAATCTAAAAAGTCATTGGCCACTGCAATTTTTCTTTTTTCTTTGGGGCGGAGGGGACGCATAAATTTCTTAGAAGCGCATCCTATCCAGATTAGTTGCACACTTTGATTGAGATACTTTCTTAAAACTTGTCGACAATTGTCTCTGTATTATGAACCAGAAAGCATTATGCTAAAAGAAATAAACATCACTCTTTCTTATATTTTCTTATAGTCTTTTATGTTTCTTAAACTACGGAGAAGTTTCACGTTCTTTTTCTCTTTTAAGTAGTTTGAAATGAATTTAAAGGTGTTCAATATAATAACGTTTTACAATAATGCTTCAGATACCATTAAAATTGGCAAATTTGTTACATGTAAAATATTTTAAAAATTTAAATTCTGCGGTTAAATTAACAGCTACATTTTCAATGTAATCTGACGTGTTGTTTAATTAGATTTTCTTTGCAACTGCCTTTTGTAGTTTTAATGTTAGTTTTTATTTTTAAAAATTGTGTATTTATTTGTGCGAGAATGTTTCACGTCGAAGTAATCGCAAACTTTTTGATATTACGGTGTAAATATTATATAAAAAGTTTTCAATTTTCATTTTCATTTTATTGTTTATTTTAATATTCAATTGCTCAGAAGGCCATGCGGAACGAAACGTGATTCAGTTCTCTTGGATTATTAAGGTTTTAACGTTTCAGATTATTACCCCTTGATAAGTCGGTTTGGAGCATTAAAACACAAATAATCCAAAATGTATTATAAAAGTTTAAAATGTGTGGTAAGTTCACTTTAAATAAATTAAATTTTTTTCAAAAATAGTATTGGATCCTCTTAACTTCGTATTTCTCAATTTTAATTGATTTGTTTTAAAAACAATTATGGAATTTTCCTAGGTGGGTTTAATCTAATTTTCACATATATATAAATATATATATATATATCAGAAACTTAAAAAATAATTAATAAATGATATTAATGTAGTGAAAAATGCTGCGAAATTAAATAATTAAAAGCGAGATAAAATACATAGAATTAATAAAATAATAGTCTCAAACTATCCAACAGGAAGGCACAAACTGAAAATAACTGAGGTAAAAATTTGGAAAACAAAGCAGAAATAAAAGTAAATCAATACTAAAACAAAACAATAATCATTAAATATTCAGTAATAATTAATCCTAGTGCTTGGCACATTTTTTGTTCACCTATTTTGGTTTTACTGATTGGTTAATTTCTTTCTTAAATGCAAACTGAAATTTAAATTACCTTTTACTTGTTTACTTCTAAATACTTTTCATTTTCCATATTCACAAAGCTTAGGCATTTTTGCCTTTTCTGTAATTTTGGATCCTCCAGTTGTCTTGTTTTTAGCAACATGTACATTTTACCACTTTGGTACTCCAAGTCACTAATTTAATTTTTTTATTAATATAAAAAAATTTCTTGTGTAAATTTTGACTTATTGTTTTTCTCTTTCGTATGTTATATATTTTTATTCGAAGCACATCGTAATTGGTTACATCTTGATGAGTGCATTTTAAAATATCTTTTACAATAAAAAATATTTTAACATTTAGAATTTAAATTTACAATAAAAAATATTTTAAATGCTTTATATTTTGAATTATTATATTCTCATTTAATAATATTGGATCTAAATTTTTAAAAAAGGAGTCTTTTTTCTAGAAAATAAGCATATTATACTTGAAATATAGCCAAAGTTTATTACCGACTATTTTAATTTACAATTCATCCTAGTATTATTCAGAAACTTGGCGCTGTTAATAATTCTTTCGGCTGTTCCTTGACAAAGACTAAAAAATTATAAACTATTATTTATTTTTAATGATTATGTAATATAAATTTAATTATTATTGATTTATTTTAGTATTAGTTTTATTTCTGCTTTGTTTTCCAAGGTTTTCCTTCAAACGTTTTTTTAATTTGTGCTTTTCTGTTGGATAGTTTGCCACTATATAAAAACTTGACGAGTTCACTTTTACGTCAGCGTAATAACACTTACTATTAGCAGTGTAGTTTATATTTTATGACTTTAAAAAAATTTCACCGATTTCTGAATAACACTTATATTTCTATAAAACTAAAGTTTTTTTTTTTTTTTTTTTTTTACATTTTAAACATTTTTATGCATTGTTGAAATTTTTATACTTGTTGATAAACTCTGTTTTAATGTATTAGAGTATAATCAGAATCTCTAAAAGGAATTTTTTATTGTAGTTTTTGTAATCATTAAAAGATAATTTTACATCGCTCCTTTCATTAAGTGTAAAATTTTTATCTTTAAACTTAAGTCCCTTTTAAAACAACTTTCGTATGTCTAATGTCTGTGGACTTTGGTAATGTTTCTTCATTTGTCAAGATTTTTTTAACTACTTGAGTCTTATATAGACGTATATTACTTCATAAAACATTTTCAGAGTTTTCATTTTCAGGACTGATATATATGGTATAAATTGTTCTGTGCTTAACATTTATGAATAAGTGTCTGAATGATATTTTATTTTGGCATATGTAACTAATTTTCTGTTTTATTGCAATTCTAGGCAAAATATCTCCGTCTGTGAAATGGAGCACATCTCACTGCCCCCAGCAGAAGCCTGCAGTTGCAGCAATCAGTCCTTTGACATCATTGGCTACGTCGTGTCCAACTTCATCTTTTCCTGGTGTTCTGGGTTCGGTTCCTTATCCATTGTCGTCAATCGACACCAAGCCAGCTTTAGCTTCTATGTTTTGATTGTTGAATAAATTCCCTGTCAGGTGTGCGTTTTCACCATAAAGTACACGCTATCCGATTTTAAGAAAAAGTACTTCAGGAAAAGTATTTTCCTGAATAAACGAGCATGATTATACTTTTCAAGGTATTTTAATAGTAAGCTGAGTACAAACCAAGGCTCCTGGTCTGAAAATAAAATTAATAAGACCTTGAATAAGGATAACTGTTAAAGAATTTTAATTTTTTTGGCGTAAAAGTAGTTTTAAAAATATAAATTCCCGGAAATCGGAAAAGATTTTGTATTTTCAAATGGGCGATTTTTTCCTTTCCAAATGATGCCTGTTTGGGGATGTTGAAAATTGTTTTTAGCAAATGTGTACTTCTGATATAAATATTTTACAATAAAAAAGATGTTAGATGTCTGATTTCGACATTCGCGAAAAATTTGATATCCGCGAAATCTTAAGAAAATTCATAAAATTCCCGAAAATTTTCATTATTCTTCAGAACATGATAAACCAGTTTTTTGTTAATATGCTTTGAAATACGTCGTTTACAAGACACTTGATGTCAGATATTTCGTTATAATTTTATTTTTGGAAAATAATAAATTATTTGGAAGCAAATGTTCTCATAATATATATTATAAGAAAAAAATAAATAACAATATAATAAAAATATGTTAATAGCATATTAAATGCCTCAAAATTAGAAAAAGTATTAATTTCATATAAAGCGTAATTTTAATCTTAAACAATGAAATGGCTAACAATTTTTCTTAAGCAAAAAAATAAATTATATTATGCTTAAGATACGATGACCCATATTTAAGCACTGTTTTTTAATTTAATAACATTTAATGGAAAAATGCATTTATAATCAACACTTCAGAAACAATTAAAAAACAGTTAAATAGATGTTAGTTTGAATAAAAATGTGTTTTGTTTTGTGTTCCCATGTTTCTTTCAAAATCGAACCTGCCTTGAATACCAAAATAGTTTTTAATTTGATATAATTTAGATGAGTAATACTGTGATTTATAAAATCAATATATTAAAATGAAAAGTGCATTTACGCTTTTATTTTTTTATGCTATATGGTATCTTATTTCAAGGATAAAATGTTATACAATTCTTGGATTACAGTTCATAAAAATCTGAGGAGAAAATAAATATAAACTATATTTTTATTTATCTATATTTTGAGTCTGAAGAAATAGTAATAAAAACGAACAATGATAGCCGATAACAAACCGAATTTCACATCATTAAGATCGGATAGTGTGCCCTAAAGTGTGATGTAAATATAGGCAAAAACCGTGCTGAAATAATTTGGTTTTCTTGTATTATTTATAAAATTTCTGCAGCATTGTATATAATAAGAAGTCTATCAAATATGAATACCTTCTCTATATCTACGCGAAAAAGAGAGTGGGTATATATAATTCTTTGTCTTACGGCTTATCATATAAGCCTATTTACATCGGAATGCGATAATTTCAAGAAATAAACTGACTTTTTAAAATCAGCTTGTACTGAAGATCTTGAAACAAACTTTATGTTGTCGCTAAGGTTGTTTTACTTTTATTGAATCTTTAAGCTGTAATGATAGCATTAAATGTAAAAAGGATATTTTTAATATTTTTAAGGTTTTTATACCTTACATTCTTTTGGATTAATAAAACTTAAATACACTTTGTGATTCATTTTACAGCGTTAAGTTTTCAAAATGCTTTAATAAAAGATTCAAGGAACGTTATTTTATATTCGAATTAGATCTGTTTTGATTTCAATTCTGTAAGAAAAATTCTCAAGCTTTTTATAAATTTCGTTATAATCTGCAATATTATGAAAAGCAAATTTTTCGTGGATATATGTAAAAGGACTAAGAAAGGAAAAAATGTAAAGGAAGAAAATTATAAACATTTCTTCCAAAAATAATTTAACCCAAACGTTATTATTCGACAGCATTTGTTTCATGATAAACTGTTTTTACTCTTTCCGAAGAATGAAAAGTGCATTTTTCAAATGTAATCGCGGAATTTTTTATTTTAAACACATAAAAAATAAATAAAAGCCTTTAACTAAGGAAAGTCAGAGATAAAAATAGGAACATTTAAAATAGATTTACATGCAGAGCTTTTCAATCTATTTTTGGCCTGCCAAATTTAAGTTGAAAAAACAAATAATTTTGTCCATTATGGTAAAAATGTCTCTTTACATATTTAATTAGAATGAAATAATTTCTATTATATTTTCATTCCAATGAAAATAGTATGTAAATTTTATTGCAGTTAATAACCTTTGCTTACTAAAATTAACCAACAAAAAGTGCTAAGCGTTAAAAAAAAATCTAAATTTTATTTATTATGTTACTTAAAAACAGTATTTACAGAGCATTATTTGATATGTTTCAATTTTTTTTCTAAATATTTGATTTTTCTGCAAATTAGGATCAAATCATAATCAGAAATGAATATTATTAGCTTTAAAAATAAGCGTATAACCTTGTTGCAGTTGTTACTGATTCCCTTCAAAAAATGCGTCGTATATCAGTAAAGTAACGTAAATGTCAACGACTGCCAATTCATCTGAGCCTAATATGCATGCAAAAATATCGACTTTTGAATATAACTCACATAATCAATCACACTTTTATCTCTAATCCTTTTTGCAAATAATGACCAACATTAACGCGTAACTAAAATTCATCAGTTGACAGTTATTAATGTTCTGTCTTCACTTTCCTTCGAAGCTTCGACAACGGTGATTCAAGATCAATAATGGACCTATAATCAACAAAGACAGATATTAATGGAGTTCAATTAATCCTATCTCATCTCTTAATTAGCCTAATTTTACAAACTTCACAAAATCTATAATTGCCTAAAACACACATATCTACTCAGAAAAGACACTCAAAATAGCATGGTTATCTGATTGCTATATACTCAATTTCTTGATTATGTTAACGAAGCTTAGACAGCGTTTTTATATGTAGAACTTCCTCCGGTCATTAAGATCTGAGAGTATATAAAGTTGCTCCAAGACTAAAAGGATAAAAAAAAAGTTATAATGCATAAGTAGCGGATCACTTATAATTTTAAAATTATGAACTATCATACTTTAACTTAAATTCGCCTATAATGGTTCTAGAAAACGGGGGGAATTTTTCTGCGGCTTTTATTTGAAACAGACCAGATTCTTACATTATTCTGGGAAAATTGGCAACCTCTTTTTCACTTCTAGAAATTACTCAAAATTTAATGAGACTTTTATTTATTTTGTTCAGTTTTGTGTCAAGTAGATTTCTTCAACCACCCTATAGCACTTAAGATAAAATCTTTTCTGTATTGGGTAAAGTATCTTTTTGCAAGTGCGAGTATCTATTACTTTTTGAATGTTTATAATTGCAATTTATTAATGGATCAGACCTTTTAGCATGCAGCATTCACTTAATTTCGAAATAAAAGAACTAGAATACTTTCTGACTGAGCAAAAAAAAAAAAAAAAAAAAAAATAGTTTGATGAAAAGTTTTCACATAAATAAAACCAAATTGGATTCCGCCTGTTGTAAATTCTACTAAAAGCTGGGTATGCATTCCTAAAGCCACAGGACATTTAAATCAAATGTTTTCAAAAGCTATGCTGATTTTTAAGCACATTTTTTTATTAACAATGGAATGTATCCTACGTATTCATTTTTTTCAGTGCTCCAGCTTTGAGCCTGTTCGTAAGTTTGTTCAACTCATCTCTATCAAGTTCTTTCGGTCTCCTTGAATGCTATTTATGAATAAGATACATTTCTGCCATTTATAAACCTTTTAAGCCACTTTTCACAAACATTTTGGTATACAATGTTTTCTTTTCAGTCTTCCACTACACTTTAAATTCAGTTAAAACAAAAGTGTGTGCAGTACAATTTAACCGGTTACATTCTTACTTATCTAAAACAAAAATGAAGGAAACATGAAAAAAATGAAAACAAACTTAACATGCTTTATACAAATTTTATGTTGAGACGAAGGGACATATTAGGATTTAAGGGTATATGCTTCTTAAATTTATGGAATTCAGTAAAAAAATATCTAAAATATTTCTTAAATTTACGAAATTCAGTAAGAAAATGCACAAAATATTTCCATTTCTCTACATTTTCCTCTTATTCTCAATGCAATGAATATAAGTTGTAGTCATCTAAATTTTTTGATTTCTTTTGAAAGGATTCTGACTTCTCAGATTTTTCAGTTTCAGCTATAAAATTTTCTCTCTTTCGTCATATGCGTTTCATTTACAAGCTTGATAGCTTACTCGAAAACTATTTATCTAATGTTTCATTCTGATCTTTATTTAGTTCGTTATTCAATGTCGATTCCTACATGTTAATACAATATGCTTGCGTAATAACGCAAATTAATTTAAACAAATGCTAGTCGAATAATTTGATTTCCTGTTTAATTATCACTTAATAAAAAAGTAAAAATTTTTAAAAATGATTATATTGTGATAATTACTTCCTTAAAATTTATAGCTTTATTTTTCATTCGCAAAGTAATATACTGTTGAATAGAATCTACTATTTCAGTCTCAAGTCGCAGAGCTTTAAATTTAAAGAAAATATATTCACTGAAACAAAGAAGTTTCAAAATGAAAGTTTCTATTAAAATTTGTAAATATTTGACAAATATAGCGTATGAGGAAAAAGATTAAAAATGCTACGAGAGATAAGAGAATTAGAACAACGTTCTCTTCAAAACTTTTGTATATATTCTGTATGATTATGTCATATCATACAGAATTAGCAAGGTATGATTGAACTAAAAAAATTATATTGCATGAACAGTTTACAAATTGCGTTCAGGAAAAAAAGAAGGATTTAATTTTGAGAATTTGTTTTCAATGTAAATATCTTATATATTATAAAATAAACTGTTCTTAATGCAATATTATTAAGAATGTAAAGAATATCATGAAGAAAATCAAATGGTTGTGTTGAAAAAAGCATTTTAAATACTTTTTTTAAAAAATTTATTTGATGTGGAGCTATATTTAAATAATGAAATAAATATGGGTTTTAACTTAAAATTCACAGTTCAGTGAAGATTATAGAACCATATTTTAGAAAACAAACTTTGTTTTCATACAACCTTTGTTTTTATTTACACCCCAGGTTAATCAACCTTATCAGATAATAAATAAATAAAAGGTACTCAGTTTTTTACATGTCTAAAAAAATAATAATTTAGTTTAGTAGGATCTAAGCTGTATATAGGGTATTCAACAAAATTTGGATACTTTTTATAAAGTCATATAAAATCAGCAAACTGGTATTACAGAATGTGATTTGGATGAAAAAACTTATCACAGAGACATAATGTTTTTGAGGAGCATGGGGTATGAATTTCATTAATAAATTGCGCTATATTATTAATACCACTAAATTTTAAACTCTTTAAAAGAAGTACATAGACATCATTATGCTACAATATTGGTAGCACTGTTATCTGTTAGCAACAAACAAAGCATTTGTTTAATCAGGTATTGGAAACAGAATGTTTAAAATGAACATTTCTGAATTATTATGAATAGTTTGTAATTATGAACCCAGAGTTGAAATATGAACACCGGTCTGAAACTAAGAAGATTAATCTGAAGTCAAAATTGTGATCTAAAACTTGTAGCCTTTCATATATGAATAAGTTGTGAGAACTGTAAATAGAAGTCGCATGTAGAATTTATTCAAGGCAGTTTAAATAAACTGTTATGTTTTACCTATAAGTTTATACTTTATAGTCCATTTATATAAAATTAACTTTACTAGATTCAGTTAAAACTTTATGTTAAAATATAATGATATAGAATGCTTAACAATGATCTTTACTTTTATCAATCAGAATTCAATCATACTTATAAATAACATTTTATGTGAGTTTAAGAACGTAAATAATATATTAAGAAAAATTTACAACGAAATACTTCCGGAACTAAAACTAAAAATTAGAAAATAAAACTGGAAATGGTATTAAAAATTGGGACTTAAAAGGGTAAAATTATTTGCTGTTTCCTAGAACATAGAATAAAATAAAAAGAGTAACTTAACTATAGGAAAATTTTAACATTATATAAAGTTTTTCTCACTTCTTCATTCATTTAAAGTCATTCAAAAATAGTTTATAAGATAAATGAATCATAATTTTATACTACCATGAATTTTCACTTTGTGTGTATCACGTTTTACAGATGAAATTGAAATATATAATGTGATTTAAAATTGCGTAATTCTTTCTATTATTTAAGTACACTTAAAAGATCTTTGTGAGGCTTTCTTTAATTCCTTTCTATCGAAATTTTAAATTTATGATATTGTTTTTACATTAAAGAAATTAAGTAAAGTTGTTTATTATCACTTACATTGGCAAGGGTACTGTCACTTTTTATTTTAACTACTTTTTATTTTAACTATTTTAACTACTTTCAATATAGCGTTAAATAATTATCGAATGTTTTTCAATATGTTTTATTTTCAGTATGACTGAAGCCTTGAAACTATTTTTGTTCCATTTAATGTATTAGGTTTCATATGTTAACTGAGACTGCGCCGAATTTTAATTCACAAATACAGTATCCTTCTCATATGTAATACATTACAATTTCGACTTGAATTTGAAGAAGTTCGTCTGCTTGCTGTTATTCGAATACAGATGCAGATAATTATTCAGATGCTGAATTATCAAACTAAAATAATGTGTGTCTATTATGTAGTGATGTATTATTATGTAGAACTGAATTACGGAAGACAATGTAAACTTCAGTTAACAGATGGAGTCGCCAGTTGAAATGCTGCATCTACTTATTTATGACATAATTTATATATATTCCATGTTTCAGTTTACATGCCGCAAATTCTGAATCATTCTATGTTGGAGCGCAATCCGTGTTATTTGTGTGAACATAACATGTATTTGTAAATACACTGGAATATTTTATTAAAGATGTATTTGTTTCTGTGTAATGCTTCTGTTTCGCATCTTTTAGTTTTAAAATTTAATATCTCAATAACCAATATCATATCATATCATATCAGAAAAAAAACAATAACATATAATGCATATTATGTAGAATTTTGGCAGAATTAATCAGTTTTGAAGAAAATACATTTATTCTTTACCTCTTCAAACTATTTTAGGTTTTTCTTTGAAAATCAAGTTAATTATAGTTAGAATTTTAACTGTTTTATTTAGACTGGTTTTTTTTATTTTTTGCTTTTCTACGTAAAATTTTAAAACCAATTTTTGATTCACTTCTACCGAGCGATCTTACTTGAAATTTTATGTACATAGATATTTGTAATAACAATACAGCCTTTCATCAAACCTGAGTTGACCTTCACTTTCAGGATATTAGATTATACAAAACATAATTATATTTCCCTTAAAAAATGCATTTTAAACAAAAATATTGAAGTCCATCATGCTAGTAGGTTATTACTGTTATGATCCGACTGATATAAAATTCCCAAACACCTTTAAACATCCCACGGAATTCCTCGTGTATTTTCGAAGATCCTACATAAAATGTCCTCATTCGTTTAATGCCAAACATTTGAAGCATGCTGCAGGAATAAGGGGTCTACAATCCTCTATTTTAGCAGTAGAGAACTTATACTAGTGTAACCATATTTCTGTTGTAATCGCTTGAAAATGTAGATCTGTTTCTCACACTTGTATGTCATGGAGTTTTCAAACAATATTTCAAAGGCGCTAAAATCAAGACATTGTAAAAATTTGTTAAACGGATTAAGAAAAATAGTATTTCCTGTTTCAGGAACTGAATCTTTTCAGATTTTCTAGGCTTTTCATGATAATTTCGCTGACCTTGGGCGAGAAGCCAAATAAATAACCTTCATGTGATATCCTGAAAAAAAAAAAACTTAATAATCATAAAAATGTATCGATAAGCTAATTGGTGTAGATAAGAATTTCAAAAATTGTAGCTCAGTCAATGAGAAAAAAAAGCATTTTTAATACTGAAAAAGATTACTTTTCATTTGGCAAATCTTCTTAAAGTAAGTAAACGCTACATACTCCAACGTTAATTTCATACTTTGATCATTTATCTGATATACCGACTTGTACAGCTTTAAAAGAGTTTAGAGTTTCACCTATTTCTTTTAACATGCAGAAGTCTACATCTTGTTGCTAGTAATGTGTTTCATATCCCTTTTTGCAGTTTATTTTCTATGCCATAGGCCAAAATAATTGTCGCCTCCTTGTATACGAAAAAACATTAAGAACGCATTTTTTGGTGGACACAAGAGCTGATTTGTTTGTCTTACCTTTTACTCCACATGACCATTTTAAACCAACATCTTCAATCGATTTAGATGCAGCAAACGGTACAAAAATTGATGTATATAGAAAATGCCTAGTAAATTTAGACATTATGCCTACGCCGATTTTTTGTTTCCGATGGCGAGCACTGGTCATCATCAATGACGTTGGCCAGAAGCGGTGGTCACTTTATTATACAGATACACAATACATGGGCCACCTTTGCCTATGAAGGGAAAGACAGTTACATGCACGCCCTTCTCCGAGATTTGAACCTGGGCCGTTTGCTATCGCAGTCAGCTTCTGTTGCTAACGTCTCGCGGCCAATTTTAAGCGAAGACCTTTTTAATTAATTATGGCATTGTTGTAAATTTGAAATCCAAAAAATTAATTGACAGAATAACTAACGTTGCGTCAGATGCAAGATACTTCGCGATATTCTGAAATTCTTCTAATTATTTGTTCAAATAATTAAAATGGACTACTGAAGAAAGAAATAAGCAGAGAACTTAATAAAAATAATTCATGAAAGAATACTAAAAACTCATAACACTATTTCATCAGAATTAAGTGTATACTTAATAATAATTACTAACACTTAGTCTTAAGAGTTCGAATTTATCTATGACTTTTTCTACATATTTTCTTCTTTTTTACTAAATCTAGTTTTGCTGAAATCATTTCTCTTTTTAAAAGGCGTGAGAATTTATAATCAAGCATTCTAATGAAATGGGTGCGATAAAAAGACAAATCATTGCTCGCCTTAAATTCCTGCCTTTGATTCTTTGTAATAAAGTGAAATAATTTGCAATAAAGACGGAAGTGAGCCATTTTGGTTAAAAATTTGAAAAGAATAAAAACATATGTTGTATTATATACATTCCCATATCTGGAATTGAAAAGCCATTAATAAGGAAAACAATCTCCTAGTTTCATTCAATCAGTTTGGAGGGGATCATTTATGAAATCGATTTTCAAATTGATGTTTTTATGTTAATCTAAAATTTAAATGAATAACCAATCTATCGTATTAGTTTAACCACTTCACCGTTTTCCTCGAGACAGACTCGTTGATTTGAAAAGTGCTGTCAGGCGTCAACAACGAAACTTACTCTCAGAGTTGAATGCGGCCTAAATTGTTATTCTCGAAATAGATTCGTCGCTTTGTATTTTGAAACCACGAGAATGCGGTGAATATGAAAAGAGGATATTTATGGCTAAATTGGTTACGCTACCCCTTTTCAACTGGCATTGCACTGGTAACTACTGCTGGTTTGAAAGCGTGTCTTAGGGGATTGTCTTGTTAATTTTCAGTTAAAAGACTACGAAAAACAAAAGTATATATTTCCTGGGTAGGGTGACGCTATTCAACATCTTTGATTGGGGCAAATAAACGGTTCACGATGATTTGGTGAGAACATCTAGATAGGTCTTGATAGCTAGTGAAAGACGAGTAAGAAACATTTCTGTGGTAAACTAAAGCCAGCTTCAGACGCAAAAATTTTATTCTCGGAGGGGGAAGAAAGGTAGAAAATATAAGGGTTTTTTATAAGCCAGTGAAGTGGTTAATAAAAGTATTTTAATCATAATATTAAAAATATTGTCTAGAAATACTCCAAAATGTTACAAAAAGTAAATATACAAGTTTGTGAGGCGAAACACGGTGGAAAACGATTCAAGAAGATACCGTTTGTTTGTTTATTTGAATAGAGTTATAGAGTATCATTTAAGTTCCCAACCCGTTATTTTTTGTTAATTTCCTTTTCTATCAACCTCGTTTCCATTTCCCTACCAGAAAATAAATTTCCAGCTCGAGCGATATTCAAAGTAGATAGGAAGAAGAAAGTATTTAAAGGAAGGTTTTGGTGGAGGAAATCAGAGCGTGTTCTGCCTGCTTGAAGGCCAAGTTTCTAAATTTAGTTCTCTAGAGATCAGGATTCTGCGGCGTTGAGTTATTCTTGCCATTAGGCTTGTTAACGCCGCCATCGGTCAGAGCCAGCTTGCGCGTAAGTTATACTGTGAAGCTGTTAGGCTATACTTAAACGTAATTAGTTTTAGTTCACTCATTATCTTTAATTTAAGTCAAAACTGTTGGCTTCTGTAGGCATGAGTTGGTGCCGAAATGTTAAACTTTATTTAAGTAAATAAAGGGCCTTTACATTCTTCCGCTGTCTCTGCGGTAAGTACAAAAAATAAATAAATAAATAAATAAAATAAAAAAAGTCAAAATTCGCTACTTGTTTTTTAGAGTTCTGCTCTAACTTTATGCTACCTAAGAAGGTTAAACCCTATAAAGGAAACCACACGAGGGCTACTTGTTTATGGGGTGGTTGCATCAGTGCAGAAATTCCTAAGGTAAATTGGCTGATATCTACTTTACATATAGGGAAAATCATAAGAAGATATCGTCGTGAAGAGAAGATTCGTGAGAGAGAAATTCTTGTCTCATTCGAAAATTACATTTTGCATTGGATTCCGGTATTAGCGAGTGTGTATGTGATTATGGTAAAGCCTCGAGGGATATCTGCCTAAGGGAAGGAATGCCTTCGTGGAAGACTTTCTAAGGGAAACTGGCTCGTATACACGTTACACATGGGGAAAACCACGAAAGCGCCCATGCAGCCAGCCCGTTCGCTGGATTCGAACCTCGGACCGAACTACCAGTGTTCAGCGGCTTTACCACTCGGCCGCCGGTGGGCACGAGTCTGGTATTAGAAATTTAAAAAACCTGAAGAATAAGCAGGTCTCTCCGAAAACGCTATGGACCCACCAACTCGGGCTGAACACTGGTAGTTCTGCTCTATGTTCGAATTCCGTAAACGGGCTGGCTGCATGCGCGTTTTTGTGTTTTTCTCCATGTGTAATGTGTATATGAGCCAGTTTCTCTTAGAAAGTCCTCCATAAAGGCACCCCTCCCTTTGGGCAGATAGCCCTCAAGTATTTTGCCATAATCAAATAAAACCAATCAAAAAAATTTAATAGTAATAATAATGAAAAAAAAATAAAGAAAAACTAAATGCTATACATTTTTAGAACATGCTTCTCCGCGAAATTTAAATTCAAAATGTAAGGAAGTATCCAGTTGACGAACATTATAGAAATAATAGGTAATGAATTGTAACATATCTTCTCCAACTAGGACATTCTGAATTTCAGATTTTGCAAAACTGTGTTGAGTGATCTAAAAATCAGTAAACGTATATAATTTTTTCATTTTAGAGAGTTTTTAATGTAAAAAAAGGGGGATTGATACAGAAGTGCATAAAATTATTTCGATTCTAAGAAGATTTATAATGCAAACTTTTTAATTGCAATTAGGTTCCTCAGAAGAAGTTTCATCTATAAAAAGTATAAGATATAATAAAAGTGAAATGTGGCAGTCATCATCAGTGATCATTCTAAATGTTTCTTGGCTTACAGGAAGACAACTCTACATTCTTTCTTTGGAGTGAAAGCAACTGCCACCGAAATCTCATCCCCATGTCAAAGTTCTATATTTACTGTGAACTTATTCAAAGCATTTGAAACTGCGGTTTTCTGATTGAGCTCACAAGATATCACAATCATATTTCACAGCAAAAATTAGTGATTGGTTTCATGCTTTTATGTAGTGTTTGTTAAACTATGGTGCAGTAATCACACATTGCAATTTTTTTGGCGGCGCAATTTTTACAAAATAATAATAATAATAATAATAATAATAATAATAATAATAAATGTTCAAAGTAAATGTAAAATGGCGTCCTTTAAGGTACATATATTTTTTATTTGTGTGGTACAATACTTAAAAGGTTTCAAAATGCCTAGCCAAGTGGCGATTCTTAACGTGCATCTTCACTTTTGACTAAAGGCCCACCAGCGACCGAGCGGTAAAGTCGCTAAACACTGGTAGTTCGGTCCGAGGTTCGAATCCCGCGAACGGGCTGGCTGCATGGGCGTTTTCGTGGTTTTCCCCATGTGTAACGTGTATACGAGCCAGTTTCCCTTAGAAAGTCCTCCACGAAGGCATCCCTCCTGTTAGGCAGATAGCCCTCGAGGCTTTGCCATAATCACACATACACACACACACCCTCTTTATCAAAACCTTTTATCAAAATTTACGTTAATTATTTTCTGTACCTTCAATCTTTCTTCATCAGCCTGCAACAGAATACAGATTAGGTTGAGTTTAAATAAGAGAGAATTTTAGTTTAGAAAAAAAGCTTCAGTAAGCAGCCAGTAAAACTATTTAACCTGAGACGCTCTAATAGCCAACTTGCATATTCGGTGGGCGAATTTCTGTTAATACAATTTTTGTTAGGAAGTAGAGTTGGAATTCCCCTTAGCTGGGGCTGACTTATTAGTAGTCTGAAAGGAGATTGTGCACTGTATTTATTTAAATATTTGAGTCACGAAAACCATCAAGTAACAATGGTTTATTTTTAGTTTAGGTACGTACACTACGTAGTTTTAAATAAATTTTCTACTTAAAATTTACCCCTAGTCTGTTATTGGAATTACAGAAGTGTAGTTAGATTCAAATTTAGCGCAAAAAAAACAAAATTCAGCTGACAACGGTGTGATTTGATTTGGTTTTATTTAATTACGGCAAAGCACTCGAGCGTTATCTACCTAAAGGAAAGGATGCCTTCGTGAACGACTTTCTAATTGAAACTGGCTCGAACTTCCAATGTTCAGCGACTTTACCGCTCCTCCGCTGGTGGACCAGCAAAAGAAGAAAATATTAGGCAAGTGCAAATAGCTTAATTAATTAGGTAATTCATTTTGTAACTCAATAAACGATCGCAGAATTTCATAGAATAGAAACGATCACGAAAACGAAATGATTTCAGTTTTGGAGACCTGTTAGAACTTCTTATTAAAAGTTCCTCTGTTTTAATCAAAAGCAAAGATTGAAACAAAAGCAGTACGAAGTAAATACTAGGGTTTCTTCTAGATTAAGAATATGGTTGTTTTTTAACAGATCAGCATAATGTTGACTTTTGATAGTGGTATTTTCAAAGAGCCACAATTGCCAAAAATCCGATAATCCGCCAAATTTTGGAAATTCAGCGAATGCATTGAGATATTGGAGGGGGGGGGGTCATAAAATATAGTTAAAAAGGATTCTGCAAACATATTTAATAAGTTATTAATAAATAATTTATTCATAATTTAACAACATTTAATCAGTTTTTACCAGGAAATTGTCAGCACTGCCAGTGCATGATATCAAATGGGTTTGACAGAGTGTCTTGCTTCATAGATACCTTTTCCCTTCCCCCCAAGGACAGAATATGAATATTAATTCTTTCTTCAATATTATATATTTTTGTATCTTTTGATGCCAGTTACACAGAGGCAGTATTTAACTTCTTCACCAGCCTCAGTTAAATTTATTTTATTTGTTACTTGCGGATTCAACACATTATAATGTCGTCTCTAAACTCTTTTACGACTGGCTGATTTTATCACTGTCAATCTAGTACTTTTGTTTCCTCAAAATTTAATCAATGGATTTCTCGATTTTCCAATATCTTAGAGTAATTGGTCACTGGAATCATCAGTAGTTTCGCCTTCTTCGATAGAATTTTATTTCTTGACATTTAGTCACAGTTTTTTGTCAAGCATTTTGTAACATTGTCCTTTTACACGTTTTCAAGCATTAGCAGCTGTGAAAATTGCGTCTTTTACATTGAATATGGAAATTCTTAAAGCAGAAACCATAATTTAATAATCTTTGTACAAATGAATTCTTGTATGTAAAGTTTTGAATAGCTTTTTAGTCCATAGGTTAGATTTTTCAGGCACCGGCCTGAAAATTCGAAAAAGTCTCAATTTAATTAATTAATTAATTTTTTTTTGATACTGTCAGACAGTTTTATCGAAAAAGGGAATGTCGAGTAATAAAACAAATTTGAAACGAATTTATAACCCAGAAAAGTCTTTTTAACTATTTAACATTCAATTTAGCCTGTTTTTATTTGTTAATCATGAGAGATTAACCGTTTTTTTTTAATTTAAGTTGATTCTTTTTTATCGCGTGTATGTGAATATGGTAATTTAAATTAATTTTAATGTTTATTTTGATTTCGGAAATAGTCATTCATTCGTAACAATTTTTCATATATCTTTGTTGTTCTTTATTGCAATCTAGTGTCTGAAAAATTGTGGAGGAAACAAAATTTCTTACAGCACATTTCTAATTGATAAAAACATTCAGTGCATAGACTACGCTCAGTATCCAAGAATATATGAAATATATTATTTATAAGTATGTAGAGTCCATAAACATTTTTACCACATCAAGCAAGAAATGTGAAAAATAAGCCATGCCGGAATTCGAAATCCAGGCTTTCAGATTGTTTATCAGATGTGATTTCTAGTTACACCACTAAGGCACGCGGCAAGCAGAGAGAAAAATCTTATAAATTCATGTTCAGATTTGTGGAGATTAGTCATGATATTTGTATCGAAATTATATCATCATCGAATTTCATTTCAAATTTAAATTTTGAGTCTTATCCAGTATATCTATCTTTATTAACATTACTATCAACTTTCGATACTCTGGAGAAGGATTAATAGATTGCATGTTAACCAGACCCTCTCTTAAAAAGAAAAAAGTTGTCTGCTTCCTGTAGATCGATGGAAAAATTATCAATGTTTGAACATTGATTCAATTTACGTAATTACGTGAAATTATTCTTCCTATGAAACTGCTTAAAAATAATAATAGTATAGTATATTCCTCTTAATTATAATATGGGTTATTCCTCTTCCTTCTGTCTTACCCCCCCCCCATCGCATTAACCGAGATTTCGAACTAACCGTCGACATTGTCCTTGGTATTACCCCGATTAAGAGGGGACTTGACTGTATCTTTTTTCTTCGATTCAAAGCTCATTCTTGCAGTTTGATTCTGTTCCGAATTCTATTAAAATTACTATTCCAGTGACCCTTCAGCTCGCAGTTATTTGCTTATACCATTTACTTTGATAAAAACATAGTGCAAATTATCAAAGAAAATAGAAATTTAAGAACTTTTTATGCGAAGGAAACATTTCGTTCTTCTTATTTTGCTTTTTAATTAAAATTATCTGCAAGTCATGATTTTAAACAGGTACGGGTTGAAGCAATGTCAGCACCTGTGCATCCAAGTAGACATTTTAGATATTGCCGGGCCTTGCTAACGGTTCTAGGCGAAATTCCGAGCGAGAGAACTGTTTAACGGTCTCCCATCTCTCATTTCTTACGACTATCCTCTTGAAAGGATTTCGGCTAACTGTGTAGTTTAAGTAATCCTTGCAGCAGAGATACTATATGCTTTCAAACATCTATGCCTTCTCCGGGATTCGAACTCGGGACTTCGGTACGACAGTCAGTATCACTAACCACTATCTCGTCTGGGCGACGTTTCGTATAGGTCAAGTCCGGCTGAAGTACAGCGAACACCCAATGTTTAACCGTAGATAATATGAGTATACTCGAACTGCACTAACGATTTAGACGGCAACACAAGGACATAGTAGTTATGCCTTCACACTTACATAAATTTAGTGAAGCTTGTGCATTTAGCACATTCAAAAATTTGGAAAAGTGGTGTCTTTCGTACTTACAATAATTTAGGACAGTTAGTGCCTTTCATACTTATAAAAATTCACCCTTACAAATCTCCGATAAATTATGTGTAATTTGAATAAAATATAAAATTCTGTGAGATGTTTTCATAAGGTTCAAACTACTTCAATTTTGCTTTTGCATGGATTATTATTATTATTATTATTATTATTATTTTTACAAATACTGGACACTTGCATATAACAGCATTAGCCATTACTAAGGCCACCAGAAGCGGTGATCATTTTATTGTGGAGGCACCTAATAGGCGGCCACCGTTACCTCCTATGAAAAGACAGACAATTTTACATCCATGCCTTCTCCGGGATTCGACCCTGGGCCCTTTCGTATCGCAGTCAGGCTTCCCTAACCACTCTTTACCCATACTTCTTTTTTGCATTTTATAAATGTCGTCTGCTTGGCCGGGGCTGCGGCCTGGCAGCTAGTGGTTGACTCCCACTGAGTTGGTAACCAATTCTGCATGGATATATCTATACCTGGGTCGGAAGCTAACTCAGCGGTTTACTTCCCTAACCACTATACCGTCTGGGCGGCGGATTATCTTATGTAATAGGGGAACCGGAAAGTAATGTCGTTTCTGCGCATGTCGACAACAAGGTTAGACAACAACATGCTAAGGGTAGAAGTGGAAGCAAATCCATGTCAAACAATCGAGGAATTGTCAAACACTCTTAACCAACCTTGGTCGACCATCCAAGAACATTTAAAGCAGAATGGAAAAATAAGCAAAGCAGGTGTTTGAGTGCCCCATAATCTGTCCGAAAAGAACAAAGCCAACCTATCCATCAGATGCAACGTATTGCTTCAACGGCACCATACAGAACCGTTTTTTGATCGTTTGATTAGTGGAGACAGAAAAATAAATCTTATATGATAATCCAAAACTCAGAATGCAGTTTTAATAAGGGTTACAAATAAATGGTTTACATCCGAAAAGGCGCTTCTGGGTGTTTGGTGGAGTATTCGCGGAATTGTTCATTTTAAATTGCTGAAACCTGGGAAAACTATTAATGTAGACCTTTATTGTGAACAATTGGATCTAGTGAAACAATCTTTAATTGAAAAATATCCGGCGATTGTCAACGGAAAAGACGTCATTCTGCAGCGCGACAATGCAAGAAGGTAAGACGAACACTGGAAAAATATAATGAATTGGGGTGGGAGGTACTGCCTCACCCACCATATTCGCCCGATATCGCACCCTCGGATTTCCATTTATTCCGATCCCTACAATATTTTCTTAGTGACCAAAAATTTGAAAATTTGGATGATGTCCAAAATGCCCTCTCGAGATATTTTACTCAAAAACCAATTAATTTTTATCGGTCTGGAATTGAAATCTGCATACTAGATGGCAAAAGGTTGCTGATAACGAGGGTGATTATATTATTGATTAAAAAAAAAACTTTATTCTAATATATTACAAATTCTAATACATTACAAATTTATTCGTTGAATTTAATGAAAGAAAGCGACATTACTTTCCGGTCCCCCTATTATTAGGCCTATCAAAGTCGCTGAATGCTGGTAGCGTAATCGCGATTTAGAATCAGGGCAGCGGTTTGGTTGCATGGAATTTTAGTAGTTTTCTTCATGCAAAACGTAGATACGACCCAGTTTCCCTCAGAAAATGCTTTACGAAAGCATCTCTCCCTTTAGGCAGAAGCTTTAGTGTGCTTTGCAATTCTCTAATAAATCTAATCTGGTTGTATTTAAATGGGCATATCTTTCAAAAAAATTACTCAGAGCGTCAGAGCTTCGATGGAGAAAGGAATAACATTGAAAATGACATTAACCTGCATTAGAATTTGAGGAACACATGGAACGAAAATTTATTTCTAGGATTTGATGTCAGCGTATAATTTAAAATTCATTTTACCCTTTACGTATTCATTTTGTTTTCATATAACGATATGAACGTATCAGGATATACGAAATAGTATAGGATTTCATACTAGCTCATATCCTGTAAGCGCCTTGAAAAAATCCTCCACCATTTCTAATATATTACTCGTAATTATCGCTTCATATACATAAAACTACTAATTGTAAAATCATCAAATTAAAAAGTCTTTAAAAGTTTTTCATAGTTTTTCATCACTTCATTAACAGCTTGATGGAAGACAGGAATTTCTGTGCCTTTTGTACCTCTGTACACTTTTTATGAACTTAAAATATCGTAGTTATTGAACAGTAATTTTGATTTATGTTTTTCTTTGATTTAAAAATACATATAACGGCAAATTTAAATACGCTGTATATTATTTGTAAGCACTATCTATAAGATCTATATGCGGTGTTCTACAATGAAATACTTTTCCAAGTTCACGGCCAGTCGAATAGATAAGATTGCTGAATACTGATTCGCTCCAGATCCGTATTCCGGCAGATGGGTTCGCTGCATACAAGTTTCAGTGGATTTCCTAATACGTAGAGTGAAAATTAACCGTTTCTCATTAGAAAGTCTTCTACGTAGTCCTCCACCCCTGTCTTTCCTCTACGTTAGAAAATAATGTTCGTGTGTTTTACTAAGTCTGTGTTTAGTAAACCCAAATAAACTTCTCCGGGTTTTTCAAAATCAGAGACCGTCAGGGCACTCATGCAGCTTATAAAGAAACTTTTGAATCTTAAACTCTGTATAGTTTTATAAAAAAACATCTGTGAATTTGCTTGACTGAAGACAGAAAAATTAAATGCTATAGTACTGTACATAGGCAGATGTTTTAAAAAAAAAAGTGATATTTGATGTTCTAGCATTATTTTGTGATTTTTCACACTTTCAAAAGGGTGTTTCCGTGCTTTCGAATAGATCGTTCTCGGAATAAAAATATTAAATAATAAACTAATAGGTTACATGCGGAATTTTAATTTCCCTGTATTAGTTCATTTATAGGCATTCATTCATTGCGTTTATTATTTTATAGTTTAGTTTATTATTTTAAGATATTTGTTTTGAATCAGTTTTACGTGTGGTTCTACCAGCAGGAGCGCGGTAGGATTGCCGAGTACTGGTAGTTCGTTCCGGGGTCAAATCTCGACAAACGGGCTGAGGATGTGCGAGCTTTCATGTTTTTCTCCCATGTGTAATGCGAATACAAATAAGCTTCTCTTAAAAACATTCTACGAAGTCTGTCTCTGTTTCACGTAGACAATCTTTTGTGCTTTACGGTAAATCCAAATAATATATCAATCGCTTTTATAGTAATTCACGGAAGAAGATGTGATTTCCTTGTATCTGTACACATTAAATATCATACGAAAGATTTCGAAAAATTA
Organism: Stegodyphus dumicola; assembly: GCF_044657685.1. Classification (NCBI taxonomy): domain Eukaryota; kingdom Metazoa; phylum Arthropoda; class Arachnida; order Araneae; family Eresidae; genus Stegodyphus; species Stegodyphus dumicola. Next base: position 112,562,700 of record NC_140772.1, on the reverse strand, counting down.
TGATTATTTAAAAATACTTAAAGAAGTTAGCTACTGCATCCTTGAAATGAATGGATGACTTACTATAGTAAATCGCAATTTACAACAGCACCTTTTTTCCCATTTTTAGTCGTAAAGGGGTTTCACTACCTAAAAATAGAATCTAGTGTTACAATGATTCAGGTGTACGCTGATTTAGAGATTAGGCAAAAATAAAAGATAAATTTGCTTAAAAAATTCAAATAAAATTTTAATTCAAAACCATACCTTTAAATCAAAAATCAGAAGAAGTTATTAAAATTTGTGGAAACTGAAGTCCTTCGATTCCTCCTAAAGTGGCGCCATCTGTTGCAGTTAATGTCTATTATGTATTGGAAATTGTATTAAGTAGTAAACTTGAATTTCACAAACAGTTTTTACTGTTCCTTTTCATTTCGTTATCTTCTATGCAGTTTATCTTCAAGAGAGTTATGTTTCAATTTAATTTTCATCTTAAACGTTTGTAAATCTGATACATAATTATTATGGTTGTCACAACAGAAAAATAAAATTAAATAAACAACAATTCATATAAAATTAAAGTAAGCATTTAAGAACAAGTAAAGTAAGTATTTTTACATTTAACAAATGAATAAAACAATAAATTTCATAATATAATTCTTAAAAAGTTTCAAAGAACTATGAATGAAAAAGGTAAAGCGGAAAGTTTGCATTGTAGCTTGTTCCGCTCCTGACTAGTTTAATATGAATGAATTCTCAGACTATGTACATTGTCAGATCCCAGAGTTTTAAATTATATTTAATTTGAAAAAATTGACAACAAAAGTTTTTTTTTTTTTTTTTTTTTTGAATGTGTGCTATGTGTTTTATAATAAAAGTTTGCATCCAGAATCGATCCGATTAATATTCGGATCCGGTTAATATTCCTTTTGATTTTATTATGTTATGAAAAAATACACAGTAATGTGCACTTTTGTCTACGCTGGTAGCGTAATGTTTTGATTGAAGTTTCTTTTGGAAAAGGGAATAAATGAAAAAAAAAAAAAAAACATAATTTTTTTTTTTTTTTTTTTTTTTTTATTCTTTTGAAAAAAGAACGCAATATTTCTGGCGTTCCCGGGTGGGGTCGCAAATGCATAGCGAATCATAAGTATGGCTAGCTTAAAAGTTTTGAAAAAATCTAGAAAAGCTACGAGAGCTGCTTTTATGAAAGCATACGATAAAATAGAAGAACAGATAGCCTTGCAAAATGTTACCATTTTCAAACTGCCATTAGAACTGAATGTTTTGAAATCAAAAGCTGATCGTCTAAAAGCGATGCATACAAGTATTCTTGAAGATCTTCCTGAAACGTAATTTGATGGACAATTAGAAATTACTGAGGATTATCGTGACAAAACGATAAGAATTGAAACTAAAGTATGGAGAAATATCGATAGTCAACAAGCTTTAAATCTAACTCGTAAATAATCTGCTTCAATTAATTTTGTTGAAAATACTGTTATTGAAAAAAGATTTTAAAGTGCCTAAATTAGAGTTGCGAAAACTAGACGGTGATATTAAAGTGTGACTTCATGTTTGGAGCCAATTCGAAAAAAAAATGCACAATGGTTCGAGATTGAAATTTATTCTGAGGAATGTTAATTTAAAAATTTATTCGAATAAGTTATGTACTTAACATGACAATTTAGAGCAACAAATTCGCACTCTTGAAACATTTGATGTTACAGCTGATAACAGTGCAGCATTACTTTATCAAAAAATCTTATTACACCAGAGCGAAACATAAAATTAACAAAGAAACTAACTTATGTTTGGCGTTAAATTCTAAATATTCTTGGTTTGCTAATTTTATATTACTTTATTCTTCGACTGAATCTTCTATACTTGAGGATTTCCTTAAATCTTGGCAGCAAAGCTCAAATTTTGATCTTGGCAGCGATTCAAAAAGAGACTGGATAATTTACTAACACTTGTAAGAACAGAAGTGGAATCAAAAGAGAGAATTAACTTGGCCATGATTGGTTTCGGTTTGAAGGATGATTCGTGGTATAAAAATAGTAACATGTTAAATAAATAAAAATTGTGCAACACAGCTACTACTGCAGTTGGTTGATTACAACTGCCAGTGCAGATAAGCTGTGCGTTTTCTGCAATAGTAAACATGAGTTGACAAATTGCTTCAAAGCACAAAAAATATCATGTAGAAACTAGAAACTAGTGAGAAAGTAAAATTTTTAAAAGATAAACAGATTACTGTATTAAAAGTCGAACATCGGGCAGAGAGATGCCGAAAATTCGTGAAATTTATTAATTTTAACAAGATGCATTAGGCAATTATATGTTCGAAGCCAGATGAAAATGAAAATATAAATACGTCTACATTAAATAATCCGAGAAAAAATTACAAAGCGGTATCGATCGGTAAATTTGGCAATCATTTCTAACTCTTCACAAGCTTCCTTGAAGACTTTAATTAACGTTAATTTAGTGACGTAAAATTAAATAGCTGCATTTTAACTGTGAGAACATTATTTAATTGCGGATCTCAGAAGTCATATATCGGAAGAGAAACAACATCTGTTTTAAGTTTGACATCTATGTGTCAGCAACTTTTGCCTCATGCGCTTTTGGAGGTAAAAAGATCAACTGTGAGCTCCCTAATGTGTGTAAAATTGAACTAGGAGGCTTGGATGGAAATTTTTATTGCTGTTTTGATGCAGTTGATCAAACATTTTTGCACTGATGTTCCGTCTTTTTGAACGGTCCATGCATCAACGAACTAAGATCTATGAATATACAAGATTTTGATACAGAAGACAAGTTAAGGCCAACTGACGTTCTTACTGAAGCAGATGTTAATGGTAAACTTTGTACCGGAAAGGGAACTATTGACTTGCAGCCATAAAATCCTATCTAGAATCAACAGTTATGGAAAATATCTTATCCCATGTAAAAGAAGATGATGGTATGGTGTATTTAATTATGGCAAAGCACACTAGGGCTATCTGCCTAAGAGGAGGGATGCCTTCGTGGAGGACTTTGTAAGGAAAACTGGTTCGTATACATGTTACACATGGGGAAAACCACGAAAACACCCCTGCAGCTAGCCCGTTCGCAGGATTCGAACTTCGGACCGAACTACCAGTGTTCAGCGACTTTACCGCTCGGCCGCTGGTGGGTCCTGCAATGATAGTAATTTCATTGTTTGTAAGAAAACCAACTATTTCCGATGTTTTCAGTCTAGAAGTTACAGGGATAAGTAATCCTGAAAAAATGATATCCAATAAAGAAAGCAAATATTCGATATATTCTGATGAAACTGTCAGAATTAATGAACACGGAAACGATAAAATTACTCTTACGCAGAAGGAAGATCATCTCTCTCTACTCAGCAATAAAGAACTGTTTATTAAAAGATTAGAAACAATGACTTGAAAATATTACCTTAAAGATTTGTTTCCTGCTTATGATAACATATTTAAGGAAGAAATATTAACTGGAGATTACACAGTTTAATTATCGTTTTTCGCCACCATGAGCATTGCTTATTTCGTAGACCTGCTGTGAAACAAAAGGAAACTACAAAGGTGCGCCTAATTTTGATGCCTTTGCCTTTCAATTCTAACCCAGAGAAAGTACGATTACCATCACTAAACCAATGTTTGCAATCTGGACCTAGTTTATTCGGACTAAGACCTAGCCTTCTTCTTAGATAAGGTAACGTAAATAGGACATTGTTGCAGACATTGAGAAGGCATTTTTATAAATGTGTGTACCACCAGAAGATAGAAAATCTCTTCAACTTTTTTTTTTTTCGTAGAATGGAAAAGAAAATAATGATCCTAAGATACTGCGGCATTAATCGTGGAAAGTAGTCTTTTTATCTTAGAAGCGGTGTTAAAACATCACTTTTAACTTATTACGTGGTCCGCCCTTAGGCACTGCACGGAAAGGGAGGAATGCCCCGTGGAGGTCTTTTTAAGGGAAACTGGCTCGTATCCACGTTACACATGGGGAGAGCCACGAAAACGCCCATGCAGCCAGCCCGTTCGCTAGGACTCGAACCCCGAACCGAGCTACCAGTATTCAGCGGCTTTTACCGCTCAGCCGCTGGTGGGCCTAGAACATCACTTGGAGAGCTCTTATGACCTGTATGGAGACTTTTAGAAATTTTCTCATCCTGACCTCAAGATCGGGGGGGGGGGAGAATATATGAAAATGCTAACAACGAAGTTTCCAGCAAACCTCCAACGAAACACCTGCTGCTTTAAAAAAAAGAAGTGGGAAGGTTGATAAACATCCTTTAAAACTGGACTTATAAAACTTTGTTTTACCTTCTGAGTTTTAAAAAACTAACTTTCTGAATTTTAAAGCTTTCGTTTGTAAAAATCTTGAAATTTCAAACAGAGAATATGTATTGTTTCTTTCTTTAAAAACATTTTTTTTCTAGCGTTAAGGAATCCGTAAGGTGGGAAGACATCAAATGCCAGAGTCTTAAATTATATCTTATAGTAAGTGGCAAGAGAGGATTTAATTTTTTTTCTTTTTTAAACTGTTGCTTTGTTTCGTTTCGTTATTAATAAATGTTTTAATCCAGAATCGGGTTAATTCGTATTTCTGTTTTTTTTTTTTTTTTTTTTTTTTTTTTTTTTAAGGCTAGTAGCGTTTTGCACTAATTGAAATTTTCTTTAAAAAGGGAATAACTATAGTACATTTACATGAAGAAAACGAGGATTTATGTTTTTATTCCAACAATTTCCCGACTTTTCTCAAAATTAAACCAAATTCAAGAATCGTGCAAACCACGGTGACTTTGAGTTCTGGTTTTTAGATATAATATGTGTAACATAACATAATTATATAATTGATAATAATAAATATAAAAATAAATCCTCACAGTTTAAGACTAAAACCAACTTCTCTCGCAGCTATTCAGATGACTAAGGCTTCGTTCCTAAAACTAAGAAAATTTCAGACATTTAAAGGATGCAAAATTGTGAAACTATGCCTACAAAGTTGATCACTACCAAAATATCCCTTTCAGTACTTATTAAATAAAATAATTTAAATGTGGTTATGGAATTAAACGATTCAATTCCTCTTTTACAAATTTCATTTACAAAATTAATGTTTCTCATTTGCATTGCAGTGGTCAGATATTTAAAATGATCATTCTTACGATAAATTCTACATTGAAAAGTCCAGATAATAATTTTTGCATCTTTCATATAACTGTATATGCTGCGAAAACACAGTTAATTCTACGAAGTTTAAGGACTGACATCATACAAAACTGAAAGTAACATTTGTACTTCATATAAATAATCCTTGTAAATCCGAGACGACGTTATCGTTCTCATTGCTCTTTTGACCTAGCCTGCCTCGTGCTGACATCTGTTGTTAGCACTGTGAACCAATTGTTCTTTGTTATCCCATTAAATATTAACGGCAATATTTGCCAATAGGCTCCCGTAAAGGTTGCTCGCTGTTCATGGCTGGTCCGCTTGGCAATCAAGTTAAGAGAGCGAGACCCTAAGTACCGTTAAATCTCTGGTCACAGAAAATTGACTCATCTTCATATTATACATATTGTTACGGATTTTGTATGTAAGTTAGCTGCAACCGTAATTTCCAGAACCTTTTCGTGACCGATCAAAAAGCTTTAAAACACCGGAGAGAAACATCTGTTCAGTTGTTTTGATAACTCTTGTTGTTGATTGTAGAGAATTCGCGGTGAGATCGGATTAGCTTCGCCTGCGCTTTGGATTCCGTTCTATTTAACGTTTTAGTAGTTTAAAATATAACTACTGCGTGATATTGTACGAATATCGGTGAGGAAAAATCCAGCGTTTTGTTATATTTACTGTGATAAAAATTCTATTAATTTTTTATCGGACTTGTGCATTCAATCTATTACGAACCCGTACGTATGCAAAACTTTTTGGTGTCAGAAATGGGGTTTGCTGTAAAAGGCAGCCTCAGTAAATCAAGTGGAACTGGCTTTCGCCTGTATCATCAATTGAATTTTCACTAATTGCCGCCTGAAGCGGACGACACATAACGGCACCTGAGGATTACTACTGAACAGCTTCTTTATCAGGAATAGGGTATTGTTCAGGTTGAAGTAATCATTGACAACGAGGATGTATTTGTTGCCATCAGCAGTTCGTGGCAGAGGTCCCAAGATGTCAAAGGCGATACGTTCAAAAGGCGTTCCTACGTTGTAACATTGCAGCTTCCCTCGGGTGCCTTTCTTCGGTCCTTTCTGACCTGAACATGCATCGCAAGATCGGGCCCCACTTTTGCACGTCAGCCTTTGCGTTACTCCAGTAGACGAGTTCTCGAACTATCCGCAAGGTGTTCATTATTCCGAAGTGGCCTCCTGTAAGACATAGCCCTCCTTGCGTCCTTGCAATATGATTATAGACACAGGAGCTGACGCTTTCCTGTGCTAGCCTCCAGACTGCGTCTGGTGATAAAATCGACAAAGATGGGAAGTTAAACGTGAACATCATGTTCGGAAGTGCCGCCTACTATCACACGGCATATGTAGCGGATATTGCAGATCTTTGCATGCTCGGATTGGACTTTTTAAGGAAATGCAATTTTTCCTTGGACTTTTAAAACAGTAAACTGCTTTCATTATCAGAAAACCCATCATCAGAAGGGATCTTCACCTGGAAACTCCGACGCCTTGTCTAAAAGACCCTGCTCAGAAAGCTACTGAAATCATACTAGGATAGAAGACAAACACGAGACTACCGGCTATTCTCCATCCCAGATGCTAATCGGTCGTGACCTTCGTCTGCCTTGTGATCTCTTGTTTGGTCGGTCTCCGGATGCGCCTTCCTCGCCTGAAGAATGAATCCAAGATCTCCAGGCCCGGTTTGAAGTGATGCATAAATTTGCACGAGAGCGAGTCAACTTGGCAACGAAATCAAGTGGAACTGGCTTTCGCCACTTCAGTTAAGATGAAGGATGAAGTTTTGTTAAGTTGAAGAACCGATACGATACGAGAGCTACTAGACATCGATACAACGAGATACAACGATACATCGAGACAAGGTGCAGTTGTGGAATCCGACTCGACGGAAAGGACTCTGTCCTAAACTACAGTCACCTTGAGATGGTGCATACACAGTCCTAAACAGGCTAAACGACGTCATAGTTCGGATTCGTAAGCCATCGAATTCTAAGCCCAAAGTCGTTCATTACGACAGGTTAGCTCCTTATTACGGCCCATAGTACGTAATGTAAATAATATAAGACCATGGTCCTTTTTGTTTCTAAATTTGTATTTGATTTGATTTGTATATAGTATCTGATAGTATTTGATTTGTTTTAAGTTACTTATTGCAATTTTTGTTTAAGTTGTTTGTTATTGTAATGTAATGTTTATTATTGAATTGAGACGTTAGTTGTAAGTTTGGCTTCCAGGCTATCCAGGGATTGCACTGCCCGGGACGTGCAGTCCTTGGGAAGGGGGCAGTGTAACGAATTTTGTATGTAAGTTAGCTGTAACCATAATATTACTCCTTTGCTTTCCAGAAACCTCGAGAAAACAGAAATTACCAGAACCTTCTCGGGACCGATCAAAAAGCTTTAAAAAGCCGGAGAGAAACATCTCAGTTCAGTTGTTTAGATAACTGTTGTTGATTGTAGCGAATTCGCGGTGAGATCAGATCGGATTAGCTTTCTCTGCGCTTAAGATTGCGGTCTATTTAACGTTTTAGTAGTTTAAAATATAACTACTGCGTGATATTGTACGAATGTCTAGTGAAGAAAAATCCAGCGTTTTGTTATATTTGTTGTAATAAATTTTATTAACTTTTTTATTGGACTTGTGCATTCAATCTATTACGAACCCGTACGCACGCAACAATATAGAAAATTCCGATTAGCGAGTCCTTTCATTAAAGAGTTATTCTGCACAATAATCTGTCAGTTTTTCAAAAGCAAGAAGTTTAAAGATATTATTGCCTTAAACTCAGAGAGAAGTAAAGAAATTCTTAGTATCCTAATTCATTATTAAGAGTTTGAATCAAAATTACAGTATTCCTTAGGTAAAAGATTTTTTTTTCCTTCGCGTAATTAAATTGCGAAATTAAAAAAATGTTACATTACACTAATCCCCTTCAGCAAGTACCTAAAAAAAAAAAAAAAAAAAAAAAAAAATCGAATTGTTGCTCCTTACTAACTGCGTTTGACATTAAAAAGAAGGAAGAAAGAAATGAAAAATAAATAATGTCTTGTTATTTAATAAAAGTAAGTATTTTTTTGTACGTGGAAGTTTAATTTATGAAAATAATGTTATGATATTTATTTAACTATCATAAGAAGAAGAAATTTTTATTATTATTGTTTATGATTTAAAAATATATATAATACACAAATATATAAGTACCTAAATTGAGATAAAAAAATACATTAAAAAAAAGAAGCTAAGGAAGAAGATTTAATAATTATGATTCGAAATTCATATAAAAATAGCTCTAATAATTGTAGTTATCATTATAAGCTAGGGATGTGAAAATAGAGGCAGGACAGAAACAGAGAAAGGTGGACAAATTATAAAAACTTCGCCGATGGACTTACAGATTTTACTCCGTCGCATTATTGTTATAGCACAACATCCATCACGGGGCACACAGCCAGCACCACCTGGATTCAGGGGTGCTGGCTGTTCTAGGGGTGTTGACACAGCGCGCCGCCTCTGGAACCAACCCAGCTGAAGGGAAGCCACTCTACAGTATGTATTACTGGGCGGCCCCTTCATATTCCCGGTCTCTGTCATGCGTTATGCAGGAGATTAAAGAGATAAGAAATTGAAAGTGCAGACAAAGATACAGAGAAACTCCCAACCCGCCTCACCCCGAGAACGCATCAGCCCCTGAGCGGAAATTTCGCTGAATACTGGTAGTTCGACCTGGGTTTGATTTCAGGCGATGGGGTTGGCTGCATGAGCATTTTCGTTGTGTTCCTCAAATGTAATGTGGTTGCGAGCCAGCTGCATTTAGAAGGTCCTCCACGAAGGCATCCCTCCTTTTAGACAGATAGCCCTAGCGTGCTTTTCCATTATAAAATAAACCGAAAACCATCTCTTCGCGTCCATCTGGCATGCGATATTGATATTAAAAGAACAATGAGGCAAATGGTGAAAAGACACTCCTCCGCAAATGACAAGGGAAAAAGGAAAATCAGGCGAATTGTCATTTCGGACGACTTTGTTACTGTTTCTAGTATTATTAGTCTTTAATTGAGGCGCTTTAATCGTTTTTATTGGTGTGCTGGAAAATGAATGGCCTCTTTTTTTTTTTTTTTCTGTTATCCTCTGAAATACTGTATTATACTGTTTATTCAAGGACTTGAATTCAACCGAATTTATCTTTAAAAGAACTTCAAAGTCAGTTAAAAATTCACTTTAAAATGCATGATTCAGGTTATTGAACTATTTATAACACGATTCTTGTATAAAATCTTATCGAAGAGGGGGAAAAAGTGTGTGGAGTGGACACTTAGCTGATCAATATTTATTAATGCTTAACAATATTTTTACCCGAAATATTGTGCATAGTGTAGTTTTTGATTAATTTCACGAGTTGATTTATTTTGTTAGCTAATAGTCTCGTATGTTTGAGTAGCATAAACTCACGAGCTGTAGAAAGACTGTAGAGGAATTGTCCTCGTGTCGTTAACTGTAGGCAGATAAAATCAGAAGAAGGTTGTAAATAGCCCTTTTATTTGATCACAAAGTATTCATAGCCGATCCCACTTGGGTTTACATAAGCCAACACTTCAGGCTTAACCTAAAACAAGTAATGTTGAACTTCAAATAAAATATAATTTAGACTACCCTAACGCACAGGATAAAGTAAACGCGCAAGAAGGCTCGTGGAAGCCTTACGGCTAGAAGCACTCAACGCCACAGAATCAAATCGCTATTAAATCACAGTAGCAACGTGGCGTCAAACAGACAGAATACGCTCTAAAATCATCCAGGTTCTAGGTTCCGCTAGTCGCCACGATTAACATGCTAAATGCGTGTTGTTCTAAAATCAACTAGCCTTCGTTTGAATAGCACTTTTTTACCCTTAATCGGAATAATCGCTCGCTATCTTATTTGCATTCTCGCATGAAAAGCGTGGGTGAAAAGGAGAGCGACAACTATTAATCAAAATAAATAAATAAATCCTCGCAAGCTTTACGGCTGACTGTTGCGCAAAATTTGAGTTACGTAGTAAAATAATTGATCAGCTAATATCATTTATTTATTGTTTAATTTGTTTAATCTTATCGCAAAGTCTTAAAATGTGTATACAACATTAAAGTTTGATTTATTCTGCACTTTTTAATTCTCCCATTCTTATTCCCATGTAATTCACGCGTTTGCTTATTCGATTCGTTACAGAATCGGCGGCTTACTAGTATATTTAGTTAAATATTCTAAATTTTATGTTCTTTGCTAATTTTATTTTGTAATTTTCATAGAGAAAACATAAAGACACATTTTACATAGAGAAACTACAGAGCAGAGATGCTCTATCAAAGTACTTTTAAATAGGTTGAAATTAAAATTGGTAATTACTATTGTGAGTGCGCACGAAAGACGTATTTACTGTTCGATCCATCGACAGCTGTTTTTGGACTAATCGGTGCTGGAGACCAAGATATCCTATGTTCCAAATTCAAATGGGAAGCAACAGTCCAGATGAACACGCACTTCAAATGCGCCCTTTATTCGCAATCACCGTCATCAAAATAAGTAAACCAAATCGGGGAACCAATTAATTATTAAAGTCGGCCCCATGAGATCGGAGAGGTTAAAGATCAATTAGCGGCTAAAACGATCTCCGCCGCATAAGCAATAAATTAGTAACGACAATATATTGGTGTAAAAAAATAATATAAATTATTTGTATTTAATTTTTTTAATCAAACTGATCAAACATTGGTCAATCTTCAAAAAACGTTTTACAATCGTCCGTAACAACGGTTCTCAACCTCTTGACTAATGCGTACCATCTAAACAAAAATTGAAAAGCTTTAGCATTTTACAATGATTATTTTTCAATTTCTCAATATAAATATTAAAAAAAGGCTACATTTTGCCATTTGCACAACCTATTGGCAATCTGTATTAAGCCTTTGCATCCGAGAGGTGACTCTCGCTCACCACTTGGTTTGATGCAGACACACTCGATGCGCGGCAATAGTTGTTTACAGGGGTTGGACAAAAATATGGAAACACCTTTAAAAAAACATGTTTCTTTGCTTAATATGGTGTAGGAAACCCGTTGGCATCCAAAACAGCTTGCAGTCTTCTCGGAATGGATAAATACAGTTCCTGTATGTTTGCCAAGGGAATATTATACCATTCTTCCTGCAAAACGGTGGCAAGTTCAGATAACGATGTTGGCGGTGGATAACGAGAACGCACTTTCCGTTCCAATGTAGACCACAAAGGTTCGATAATATTCACGTCTGGTGACTGTGGTGGCCAGGGGACATGGGACAACTCATCCTCGTGCTCAGAAAACCAGTCCTGGACAATGTGAGCTGTGTGAACAGGGGCTTTGTCGTCTTGGAAGACACCATCACCATCGGGGAACAAAGTTTGTACCATGGGATGAACTTGATCGGCCAAAATGTTCACATAAGTCTTGGCAGTCATGTGCCCTGTTATCATGGGGCTAACAGAGAACCACGATATGGCTGCCCACACCATAACAGAACCCTCGCCATGTTTCACTCTTGGCAACAAGCAGTCTGTATTATAGGCTTGAGATAGCGTTCTCCAGACGTAAACTCGTCCAGAAGTGGGAAACAATGTGAAAGAAGACTCGTCAGACCATATTACTCGCTTCCACTGCTCTATAGTCCAGGCTTTATGACTTAAACACCACCTTTTCCTGTTACGGGCATTAGCATCACTGATGAGTGGCTTCTCAATTGCAGCACGGCCAGCAATTCTCTGTTTATGAAGCTCCCTTCTAATTGTTTTGGTACTCACAGGGTTCGGTAACACAACATTCATTTCAGCAGTAACTTTTGCAGCTGTGGTCTTCTTATTTTTCGTCACAATTGCCCTTAATGATCGTCTGTCACGATCACTCAGGACACACTTTCGTCCGCGCTGTGATTTAGCAGATGATGTTTTTCCGCTTCTCAAATATGCGGAATAAATCTTCGATATAGTACCTCTTGAAACACTAAACACCTCGGCTACCTTGCTTACGGAAGCACCTACCATACGTGCTCCAACAATTTGCCCACGTTCGAAGTCTCTGACACTCTGACATAATCTTATCTGTCTTAACTCTGACATAATGCAATGACAACCTCACATAACAGTACTCCGACAACCACTGAACTGTTTAGCATATTTACGAAGTTGTATAGGTGGCGTCAGTAGTCAAAAACGCCAGTGCCACCTACATATTTCATTAGAATCAATCTTTCTTTTCAAACATGCATTTCACGAGATGTTTCCATATTTTTGTCCATCCACTGTATGTTTAGTTTCTTCGAAGCGGGTTCCTAAGCTCTTTCTGTATAATCTTTTGAAGTGTAAAATAATACCCCTTTAAATGGAGATAAGATTTTCTTATCTAAGTCCGTTCTCAGAGAAATGAACCCGGAAAAAGACATCAAACGACATATATTGTAATACTTGCCCCGACGAGCCGGGCATGCATCTTGGGAATTGTTACATGAAATATCATAGACAGAAAAATTACAGATACTAATATTTAAGAAATTATGCTTATTAAGGTGTAAAAATATATAAAATGTTAAAATATAAAAATTTTATACATTAATTTGTGTGTGTAATGATTTTAAGTTACTGGTAAGAAATGCGTCAAAAAGGCTGCGAAACGTCTCGAGTTGTTGGTGCGCCGCGCGAAGAAGGCCCCCGAGTGCAAAGGGTTAAATGTGCACAAATAAAAAAAAAAAAAAATATTAGATTAAAATGGTTATCATTTTAATTATCAAAATTTAAGTTAGAATACTTTAATTCTAAAATTTAATGTGAAATTTGGACCTCTTTAAGGGAGATCAATTTGTTATTTCATTTACTTTTAAGCTTAAATTAGGCTCCACTTTTAATTTTGTTCTGTATTTATTTTTCACATATAACATGGAAAGAAATTCTTGTTCACACAAATAGGTTGAGCAAAAAGGCAATAAAAAACATTACGCCCAAAGAGGCGTGTTTAACGTTTTGTGTGAATGTTTTTTCCGTACAGTGTTGCCATTGCTGGCGGGCTCTGAAACCGTTGAGTTTGTTAATCAAACATTCGCTAAATTTTTATAAAATACGAAAAAGATAATAAAACAAATTCGAAATTCCAAATCTGGGCTTCCAGATACTCATGTTCGTGCGGAAACGTTCAGTATTCAAAATTTGATGGCTCTAGGTACCATTGTTTTAACACAATGCGAGAAACATACATACATTTATGCAGATTCTTCATTATTTAATTTCTCTAAATATAATATAGGGCTCTAATATTTGAAGGTAACAATTTGAAAAGTGAACCGACATTTATAGTGAACCAACGCAAAATGCCAAAACGAAATTAATAGTCCTTCTGAGAAATTGCCCCTATGGGCTAAAAAATGTAATGACTTTATTTAACACACCTTTAAATTCTCCCCCCCCCGGTTTAGACAAATGTTAATAGTGTTTTTTTTTTTTTTTTTTAAATCATCAGTTAGAGTTGGATCACAGGAAATTCCTATTAATTGTTATTTTTCTTCACGAGATAAAATTTCAGTGCAAAATGGATATCTAATCCAATTTTTTTTTTCAAAATCCTCGAGAAAATACATGTTGAAATTATTTATCAATGAAAAAATTATTTATCAAATAAAATGAATTATTGTTAATGTCCGATGCTATGCTGCTAAGTCCAAAGGGGCTTTGTCACTGAAGGATTATTGTTTTCGTTTTGCAATTTTGCGTTGGTTCATTATAAATGTCCGTTTCACTTTTCAAGTTATTGCCACTAAATGTTAGAGTCCTGCATTATATTTGATGAAATTAAATAATGAAAAATCTGCATAAATGTATGTATATTTCTCGTATTGTGATAAAACAACGGTACATAGAGCCATCGGATTTTGGTAGTATACGCGTATTTCCGGTATCCGCTGATATACTATCAAAAGGCTTTTGAGATTTTTAGCGATGTACTTAGTACTTTCGACGTGAACAGATCGATCGAACAGATTTTTTTTTTTATTATTATTATTTTCGACCACTATTGTATTACATCACATACAACAGATTTTCATTCTCTGTAGCTTCTCTATGATAAATAAGAAGACAAGTGACTTTCTACGAACCAAATTCTTAATCTAAAACTTTGTTAACCTTACATTTCCATCATGTACCTTCCATTATGTGATAACTGGGACACTCATGAATTTTTGGCAAAACACCATACATCTAGAAATAATGAAATGCTTCATTTCTTGGCAAATCTAATAAATGCGTATTTCAGAATGCTATAAAAATCGACAGGACAGGATCCGATAAAACGTTGTCCCAAGACATTTTAATGAGAAAAGGATAACATAAAACAGCAAACTCAAAGCTTACTGACCAAAAATGACGTTATGCAGATGTACACTTGATCTTACTTGACTAAGCTGGTGTTAAAATGAATATATATACATGATGAAAAAGACGAAGCAAATGTTGATGGCATAGCACATAGATAGCTTAGAACGTAGATCCATAAGAAGAGGAAGAATTCTGATTCAGTAGGATGCTAAAATGGCTCCCTTAATGACTAGGAAACGAAGTAATATTAAATATTCATTTTTATTTCAACTGGCACTTGTGATCGCATTTTACTTGACACTCTAACCATAAAAAAACATTTACAATTTTCATACTAGTGAGACATGAAGAGAGCATAGCGAAATAACGTCATTATAGAAAAAAGCCAGAAGCTAAAGTGCGCAATTATCCAGTATGAAAGCTCACCAAGAGAAGGTTTTGGTTTAGGTTAGATAGGTTTCAGTTCTCAAAATTTGAGTTCAAGTTCTGAATTAGCTACGTCATCAGCATTACACAGATTAATCTAAAAATGGCACAGTCCAAAAAGTGACTGCAATTTTTAGAATACAGAGAACATATTTTTTTATCTTACAGATATATATATATATATATATATATATATAATAAAAAATAACCATTTTCACCACCTCTTAATAAAAAAATAATATAAAATAAGCATTAATAAAAACTAAAAGGAATACAAATTTGCTTTCCTTCAGAAGAATATGGAACAGCATCTACTCTTGCTACGATGCTCGCAGAAATGAAGAATGATGATGGAACTATTCACGAAGTATGAATGGGTGCAAAGTCACAAACAAGTATACAGTTTTTCACCTGAAGCAGAAATAAGACTGGTCCATTAGTTTAAATTATTTAGTTGCTAAAACAGAAAATATTTTTGGATCACATACCCTACTTTACAAATATTAAATTCATAAAGAATTGTGATCACTCTTTCATTACATATAAAAAAAATTTATTATTTGCATAAAAAAAAAGTTAGTGAAAATTGGGTATTTCTAAAAGATTGATTAAAACAATTTTATTTCTTAGGAAACATGAATGAACATTTAGAAAGCATAAGATATCTGAAATTTCAACAGATAAAAGATTTGATAGACCCCAATTTTTTACAGAATTTTCATTTGGTCATTATTCAGTTTCTTATAAGTATTAAAACAATTTATAGATAAAAATGTCCTACCCTAATATAAATTACTTACTGATATACTGGCTAACACCATAGTTTCTATACTATTGCAGCTAGGTTATACTATTGCACCTATAGCTGCCCTATCATTGCACTGCAATTATAAGCATCCAAGGCTTAATGCTTATAGCTGTAGTGCTTGTGCAGCATGGGGTAATTAAAATAATGGTGAGCTGAAAGTCCTCTTAAGAGGCTTAGTGGTAGGATAAGAGATACTTGGATCCCTTGCCTGGGGTGTTCTCAATCAAAACTGAGATGGAGCTTCTCCATTCTCAAAGGGTAAAACTGATCACTTCCTGTGATGCAATCTTGAGCAACAGTCTCGTTGGTGAGATGTCTAAATGACTGATAGGTACTGGCCATTCCACACAATTGTATTTTGTGTGTGTGTGTCTAACTGTGTGAAACAACATTTTAAATAAGAACAATGTTAAGTTTTTCAATAAAGTGAGGTGGAGTGAAAATGATATACATCAGGCCTTGAACCAAAGATATGCCACCGACTCAGATAATTAAGTCCACTTTTGTGCTGCAGTTATGACACATTATTATATAAGAAGATCATGATGGAATCAAAATGACAAAATGAAGATTAGACAAACAGTAGTCAGTGTTACTTTTCAATATATTTTGAAATATGCTGAATAATAATTAAAAGTTTTGTAGTAAATACAAACAAAAATTTATTAATTATAACATTAACAGATTATTCAATCAGAAGAGCATATGTTAAAATTTACTAAGAGTTTTGTGGCTTTGGAATTGAAGAATGTAATTTAGTTAGTTTAGTAAATATTATTAATGCAAGTATAGGCTCCATTGTTAGGCATTATTCCAATTATTTTACACCACATTTGCTGTTTTGAATGTGTACTTAAGCAAAAAATCAGTTACATAATATATTAGGTTCAGAGCTGTACTGAGTATGAAGTGGAGAAAGTGCTTACTTCATGTAAAAAACAAAAAAAGTAACTTAAAAAAGATATAGTAATATAAAAATGACAGCAATTATTTATATTATACAAAGTTAAGATTTCTTCAAATGATAAAGTTTAGCAGCATGGCTTTGATTGGTCTAATACGGTATTTCTTTTTATAATTTTATACCAATTTAAATTTAAAGTAATGAAAGAAATGATTATATGTGTCCGTCTCTTCCTTTAACTAATGCATGCTAAAAATATACAATCAAGCTCTGCAAAAATAATCTTCATTAATAGGAGAATCCAAACAAATTTTCAATGTTTCCCAAACACCTCCTAAATATTAAAAGGGGATTAAATACAAAAAGGTTTGTTTATATATATAATATTATATATATAAATAACAATCTTACCCCTTAAGACAATCCCCTTTCGAAGTGTTTCTCAATACATAAATAAATATCATAGCTGATAACACATAACTGGTTAATGTTCAGAAATCTTTTCTAATTAAAATTTTTTTACGGTGTTAAAAGTAAATATTGCTGAAAATAATTATTCAACATATACACTATGAGCAAAAAAACTTATGAAATGATTTATTACAAGACAGTTTAAGAATTATGTACACTTTCATATTTACACAATGCAAAATGGCTTAAGTAGCACCAATATGGACAAATATTCTGTAACTGACACAGTATAGCCAGAACTGGACAGAAAGTTTGGCAATGTTTACAGAAACAGCCATGCCAGGTGGACCTTTAAAAACTAAAGGAAAAAATATTTTAAGCAATTTCTTTTGTATGTACTATAAACAACACTTGCTTTCACAAATGATTGCCATGCAATATTTCTCATCATAAAGATAACTTTTGTTACAAAACTTTCAAGAAAGATCGAAGATCATATTAATTTAATAAATTAAATGCACAAAACTAAAAATGTATACATTAACAAATGAAATGCAATAGTTAAATGGCATTGAATACACAATGTTTTCTTCATATTAACATCCAGGTATAGCAATTTACAGTAAAAATATACAGTTTAACTAGAATGTTAAAATCATTCTGCACATTAAAAAAAAGTAAGTATTCAAAAACTTTACTTAAATGATTGAAACCAAGAAAATATTTCCAGGAAAAAAAATCTGATTCATTTTACATCTCTAAACAGCATGTCAAACATTATAATATAACATCAAACTTATGGGTCCATTACAACCCATTCAAATGAGCTGTTAATGATTTAAATTTATTTAGGCACTTAAATATATGTTTCATTCGAAGTTAACTCATAGCAAACCTAAGAAAAATTCTGTATTAAAGCCCTACAGTGTTTAATAAACTTTGTTACAAATATTTTTTTTTTAAATTTAGTTTGATTAACACTCATTCAATGAAATTTCTAAATATTGATAAAAATCTCGTAACAAAAACAAAATTTAATGCAAACTTCAAAACACTGTGAAAGAGCATTTTTTAAACACTATTTAAGCTTAAATTTTGGAAGACATTAAAAAAACAAAAAATAAGATAACTGATACTGATAGAAAACTAGATGGCAAATATAAGCAAAATAATTGCTTTACTTTCTTACCTACAACAGTTCTCCGACTTTTTGCTATTTTAATATACAAGTAACCAACATTCTCACAAGCATAATATATTTAAAAACTCGCATTCAGATCTCAAAAACTCAAACAATTCCAGCAACATGTACAGCAAAATCTTTTAATGTTAGCATGAATATAGCTTCAAACTTCTTAGCAATTTCAATAAAATTTCACTTTATAAAAACTTATGCATAAATTACTGAAACATTATTTTTAGATATAGATTAATATTATTCTAGGCACTAAAAATAAGTATTCAAATTATTGTAATAATTAGAAATAATAATTTCAAAATATTTTATAATTTCTAAAATATTAGTTCATTAATGCAAACAGTTAACAACCATTAGTATATTATAAGAAAGAAAAGTAGGTATTTTAGACAAAGTTCGTCAATAATTTAAATCATTATTATCTACAAATTATGGGCAGCTCAATCATTTTTAAAGAGAAAAAAAATTGGTCCAGATTCCCTTCTTTAAAACAATTAAAATTTATAAAAATATAAATAATATATTAAAAATAAGCAAACAAATATATGTTTTTCATATACTTCACATGCTTTCTTTTAACACATAATTTATAAATTTTGGCAGATTTATTTAGACAATTAAAAACATATGATTACAGAGGTTTTCATATATGAAAACATTTGTAAAATAAGACAAAAATTGTACTTAAATTGGTGGTGATTTTAAATAAAACTCTATCCATTATGAGAGGACTGACAGAGCTCCTTCTTCTTTAGGAGAAGGAACAGCACTTGGGCCTTCTTTTAAGTGGAGGGGGAGGTCCTCATAAAAAGAGGTGTCAGTTATCATTAAAATGTATAGATTTTTATTAAAAACAATGTTAATGCAAGACTCTTCTTTTGCCTAATTTTTAAATTAGCATATTTTTCTCCACACAGACAAAAAATTGGTTTTATCATCAAGTAAAAATCTGATAATTGGTTGTCAATGAAAATCCATACAAAATCGATATCTTAATATTATAAATAATTAAATGCATGGAAGCCTTATATTTATCTAAATTATTATAGGAAAAAATTTCCAAAATACATTAAATGCATAAGATGAAGAAATAATAGACATATTTCATATCAAATTAACCTTTTTTATTTATGAAGAATTAAATTTTTTAAATTAACAGAGTCCACTTATCATTCAAAACCATATTAAAAATAAGCAGTAAAAAAATTAATTTAATTTAAATTTATTGCAATAAATATTTTAATCTCATGACTATGAATTTAATGAATTAAATAACTTATCTATGAATTAAAAGTTAGATATGACCAAAATGATTCTTATACCTTGAAATTTACTGGAAATTTATACAATCTGATTTAAGTATTTTAGAAAAAAAAAAAGGGTTGATTAAGTGTATTATTTTGAGAAATGGAAGTTGGTGAAAAAATACTGTAACTTCTTTTAAACTATAATACAATATTTTCATTTTTATTTATATAGTTAAATCTCTAACTACAGAGTAACACTCTAAAATGTTTAAGAATTAATGAAATATTAATATTTCCTCATTATAAAATTATTGCAAGTAATGTTTTAGTGCAAAGGTGTAACATGTGAAATTTATAAAACAGATTTATAGGAGAAACCTGGCACTGTGGAATGTTAATAACTTTAAATAGCTAATTATTCAGCAACTCTAACTTGAATTAAGACAATACACTTCCCAAAAAATGATGACTACAGCATCAAAGGATTTTCTTCCTTCATTGAAAAACATTTTACAGGAAAAGTTCATCACAGTAAAAAATTTCAGTATAAAATTAAAAAAGAAAAGTGTAAAAACGAAAGTGATTTTGGCACAAAAGCAGCTGCACTGCAGACCACATAGAAAGAGACAGAAATCAGCTGCCACAGATCCAAGTTATCACAAACTGCAGGACACCTTTTGCTCCTTCTCATTTATATTACACCAGCATAGAAATAAAATATCTTAATTAAATTAGGAATGATAAATACATATATAAAAAGTCCATTTACAAAAATGATGATGAATGATGGATTACTAAATTTTTCCAAGTTAGTTTGTTCTGATACACATAGAAAGTTCAAAATGTAGTTCTAATGCTAAGAAAAGTTTAAATTCTATAAAAATCACCATGATTTCTAATTACAAAAATTCTAAATATTGAAATAAAACAAACAGAATAAAAATAGTAATAACATGTGCATTTTGTAAACATTTTAAAATTATGTATGAAAAACATTTAGCCATTGTCTGAATCTCCTTGAGTTAAAAAATCAGCTGACTAAAAGAGATCTTGAAAAATAACATTATTAATATCCAGAAACAAAGATAGAAATGATTCAAAATATTTCAGTCAGTACTATCAATTACATTTGGATTAAACTACATATTAACATTATGTGTAACATTAAATACTTTTCAGTATTTAATGTTACATATAATGTTGCAAACTACATGTACCATAACTTTCGTTCTTCCAATTGCATTAATTACCCAAAATTATTAAAAATTCACATTAGCTAATAATATCTTCATTACATGGTTTTTAATATTATTAAAATTAATTAATTACGCTATGTATAACTTTTATTTTACTAACAAGTTCAAAAACCGCAACAGGAAACCATTTAAAACTGGTTCAACTTATACAAAGTGATAATAATATAAGAGTAATTGTTGACAAGAAATGAACAATAAATAATTATAAAAAGCCTTATACATGCCTGCATGTAAAAACAGGTAAATATTAGAATAACATGTAAATTGACTGAAATGTATGATTGAAAGTATACTCAGGTATTTAAAAGCGTGATGCATACATAGTGCAAAATTTCATGAATCTCATCTATAAAAATCTAATCTGCTTTGGAGAAATTTCAAAATCTAAACTGCTGTGAACTGAAGTTTAATATTACTATTCTACTAGTTTAATAATCATAACATTACTGTTCAATTTTATGTAAAACCTAATTACTAAATTCTAAACTTTAATGATGAAAATAAGTATCACAAACTTGAGATATAAAATAAATAAATGCATTCATAATATGAAAGTGAAATCAGCATTAATTAATGAAAGGGGAAAAATGGAACTTTAACCTTCTAAATGACATACAATTTGTTTTCACTTATATACACTATGTAATTATTTTGAAATATTGCTTCTCATTTTCTTTTTAGTAGTAATTTTCAATATGTAAATATAATTTATGGTTCAACTTGACCAGTAAAACAATATTATAATTGCACTGTAGAAAAAATGTAATATATTAAATTAAAGATAACGAATGGAGTGTGAATAATATTTCTTTAAATTCATGTATCTGGATTAAATTTTCGTGATTCAAACATTTAGATTTGCGACCCCATTTGGGGTCCTGATCTACAACTTAAGAAACATCGTTCTAGAAGTTTCATATTATGACTACTATTGCTTCTCTGATCCTTCAAAATTAGCTTTACAAGGATAACTATGATTTTTTTAGTAGTTTTAAAATTACATTTGAATTACAACTACTAAAACTTTCACTGTTTAGCATGAATAAACATGTACTCAACTATAATGCAATAGCAGTAGTCTCTGGTAGCCAATTGTTAACCATTTCTTGATTCTATGTTTAAGTGATATATTACTATATAACAGAGCTGTATATTAAGTTATATATATATATATATATATATATATATAACTTAATCATTTTTATCATCATTTCATTTTTAATAGTATATTTGCCTAATATTATTTATAATGTATCTAATTGATAATTTTTATAAATGCTTACATCATTACCATAGCTCATAAAAAGATATTTTCTAATGTCATTATTACCTACTCAGTTATACTATGACAGTATTCCTTTCCACAGTATGCACACTCAATTTAACTATGAAAATTCTTCTCAATTTTTTATACTAACAAGTCAGTATCAAATATGGCCATGTGCCACATGTTATATTATATGTTACAGATTATCATATTAAGATCATATAATCAAGTTCACTTTGCAAATTTGTTTAGGCACCATCAGATGAATTTAGAATTTTCAAATAACTTAAGATTAATTTCATTATAATTTTATAAGATTTTATTCATTTTTTTACTTAATATTTTGAATATAATCTATGTGAGAGAAAGATAAAAAAAGGAACAGAAAAAGAAAAGTAATACATCTATTCTAGTTATCAATAAACAGAAAGAGAAAGGTGAAAATAGGCATATGGACAAATTTTAAGGCAAAATGAAAACTTTAAACAAGCAAAGGCATGCAGATCTGGAGATTCAGACTTCTACTAACTGAAGCAGCTTCTTAAAATAAAACTAATTTCGGAGAGGTTACAATAATTAAAAGGAATAAAATTGTGAAATTAATGAATACAATTCATTAAAGAAAATTTAAAGCTTATATAAGTGATTCAGTTCTAAATCGAATTAAATTTGGATTTGTTTTAACTTTCTAGTTACAAAGTTTTTCATAAAGACAAGTAACAATAAAAGCTCTGAATATAATATTTTGGTTGGTAAATGGAAGTTGAATGTACAGTAATAGCAACACCTTATCCAATATATCTATTTTACAATTGACAACTGGCTATAAGTGAGTGGAGCAAAACCTGTCCTGAGGAAATGCAGAAGGTTTAGTATCTACACCATCATAGTCTACATCACTACAATTTGCTTCACTGTCATCAATCTCACAGACAGCACCAGATATATCAGAAAATGAGGCATTAGTTGAAGTATATCCTCCGACAGACATAGACATAGAATCTAAGCCCGAGACATCTATTGGAACATGAAAACCACGCCCTCCCTGAGGTGGAAAACCATATGTCATGACTTCATCATCAGAAAGCTCACAAATTTGGCGAGTGTCTGCATTCCAGGTGTGATCTGGGCTTGTATTAGCAGTGCTTGTTGTATGGGCAGGTAGATACGAATTAGGATGACGCTGATATTTATGAGGAGATGGACTACTGTCTGTTCCATCATCAGCAAATTCTAAATCAGCCATGCCCAAAATATTTTCAAAGTTTGGCACAGGAAGAACACTATCATCAAAATCATTGTCATTATTTTCCGAATCACCAACGTACTCAGATTCTGGTCTTTCAAAGTCTTCACTTCCTGATTGGTTGCTTGAAAGCTTGAGATTCCCAGATTGACCATTTTCCCCATCTTTAGGAAGCAATTCAATTTGGCTGGTACGACTGTTTGATTCAGTGCTAGGAACACTTGAAGAATCCCGTACTTCTTTTGTTGACACTTCAACAATATTTGACAGCGGCTTCTGAGATGCTACTGCCCAGTCAGAACAATCCCATATATAACCTAAAATATTTAAGCAGATTTATAAACATACAGCTGATAACCTAAAAATAAAGCACATTTATAAATCTATAATTCAGAATAACAACATTCCTATCTAACATGCTATTTTTGCATTAAATAATGACTGAAAATGACAACACAAAGATATAAAAATATTCAAAAATAATTAATTAAGCTGAGGATTACTATGGAATCAGAAACAAAGTTCTATAGCAAAATTTAATTCATAATAAATTTTTATGCACTTTAAAAGTTTTTTTAGACATTGTTGACCCAAAAGGTAAACATTTTGCAAATAAATGAATTAAATAAAATTTTGTTTGCCAATAAAATTGAACCTTTCATTTTATAAAAACACAGGTTTACACAAAATAACTAATTCCCATTTGAAAAAAGGAATCTTTCGAATATCACCAAACTGTTCATGGATAATATATTGTTTCTTTTATGAAGTGCTTGTTTAGTGCTAAATCAGTTCATTAGAGCCCCAAGACTAGCACTCCACAGATAGCCTTTTTGGCTGCCAGCCCTCACATCAGGCACCACTGCTTGTTAGTATACAGAATATCAAGGAGAACTACATTATTACAGCTGCACTTCTATAATTAAAATATTCTGAAGCAAGTATATCAAAAATTTGATTGTAGTCTGACCCAACTCTAACCAGAAGTAAATACAATGTTCATCATAGTGGCAGGCATATAACACATTAAAAATGTATCTTTCTTTCCTTTTCAAGTGCACTTCTTTCTTTTAAATGTATTTACGGTTTTACAGCACTTGATAAATATGTCCTTTTTTTCTCATACAGTTTCTTCTTCATACATCATCCTACTACATCCTTTACTTTGTGCTAAATATACATACAAAATTAAAAATAATTTCTCAAATGTAACTTAAATAAAATTATGTGTTCTAATGATAAATATTATGTTAAGGAGGACACAAATTTGAAAAAATATTTTCAAACAAAATAGAGGACACTATTCCTACACATGCTCCAGCATGTTTTTCATTAAATTTTTAACCTTTCTGACTTGAAAACTATCCACTCACACAGGTGAATATTTCATATTGCCCATTTATAGGCCTAATTCTTTACTACCTTCCACATATAATAACAAGTAATTGTATATCCGAAACATTTAGTACGGACTGCATAGCAGAAAAAGTGGTTAGTGACTCCTGCCGTAACGAGGTGGCCCAGATTTGAATTGAGAAGGCATGGATGTAAAATTGTCTGCTACTTCACAGGACATAATGGTGTCTGTCTGTTAGGTGCCTCCATAATAAAATGATCCCCACTTCTGGCCTTAGTGGCCAAAGCCTTAACTGATTAATGACTGCCATTAAATACACATGCATACACACACACACACATATATAAAAATTCAAAATAAAGTAATTAAAAGTAAATTAAAAAGCCTATGACTTGTGCTAAAGCTGCAAAGTAATAAACTAATAATTCATAATAACTTATAATAAGAACACTTTCTGTATACCATCTCCAAGGAACACAAAATCAATTTAAAAGCAAGCAAGAAAAAAAAATATATATATAGTCAGAATTTAAAGACTTTTTAAACAGTAATTTCAACTTCTTGTTTAAAAATCTGCTACAGTGGTTCTTAATCTTTTTTACCCTATGCACCCCTCTTACCACTGCTAGAAACACATTCCTAACCCTTTTTTAATTTCTTATATTTATATAGGCTTAATTCTTTACTCCCTTCAATAATAACAAATAATTGTATATCAGAAACATTTAGTACAGACCACACATCGGAAAAAGTTATTAGTGACTCTGACTGCCGTAATGAGGTGGCCCAGGTTCAAATTGAGAAGGCATGGATGTAAAATCGTCTGTTCCTTCACAGGACGTAATCGTGCTGCCTGTTAGGTGCCGCCATAATAAAATAATCCCCAATTCTGGCCTTAGTGGCCAAAGCCTTAACTTGCTGATGTCTGCCATTAAATATGTATGTCATAATGAAAGCACAAGGAAATGACGGAACACTGTACATGCATGATTAGACCCATACTGAAGAATATTTTTGATTGCGCAGTATTTAAAGAACTTGGCAGTCAAGGCAGTTTTAATTCCATTTTTATTTCCAATTGATATTTGTGGCCACAATCACTTGGCACTCTAGTCATGCCTTTCCACAGAAGATTTACATTTTTGATATTGTTGGGATAGAAAGCAAGCCAGCGAAATTACATCTTAGCACAGTAGAGAGCAAAAGCTGAAGTGCGTAGTTATGAAAGATGGAAGCACGAAAAGAAAAAAGCTTTGGTTTACAACGGCAGTTTCAGTTCCCTATTATTACGTCATCAGAGCTGCACGGACCACAGAGTGATCTAGAAATGATGCAATGCAGAGAAGTTATTACGATTTTAGAATAGAGAGGAAGAATTAATGTTTATAGTTATATTATAATTCTGGTTCATACATTTTTATCTTACATATTTATATGTATATATATATTACAGTGGTTCTTAAATCTTTTTTGCCCTGTGCACCCCTCTTACCACTGCTAGAAACACATTCCTAACACCCTTTTTTTTAAACTTAAAAAATACATATTTATTTAGATTTAGATTATTTTCTAACATGTTCCATAAAATAAACAACAAAAAGTATAGAATGTAATGTACGTTAGTAAATACCTAACTTAGTCCTCTTATATTCATATACTAATTACTTAACAGTTCAAAAAATGTCTGAGTGCATTCCTTTTCTGAAACCGGTTGGGAACACCTGTTCCACAGGGTTCATAGCCACATTTTAGTTAAAAAAATAAGCACCTATAAGCACTTTTCAAGCACATTTTAAGAAAAAAAATAAGCACCTGTCTAATTACATTATACACAATTGCATAACCTTAATTAGACTTGTAATTTAAAATATGAGAAATGCAGTATTTATTAAGAGAGAATAAGCATTACCTCAACCATGGAAAATAATTACTTTTTTTTTTTTTTAAATTTTAAATAACAGTTCAATTTACAGAACTAGTTTACAATGAGAGAAAAAAAAACTATGCAGAAGTAAACTATATTACAAAATTTAATGATGAAATTTCAGTTCAAAATAGAGAAAATAAATAATAATAAGGTATTTGCTTGGAACCTAATAATAAATACAATTTATTTTTCCACTCATATTGATATTTAAATAATTTAAATCTAAATTCTGAACATTTTCTAAATTTTCATTGTATATCAGTTTTCCCTTAACAGGTATTGCAAGCAAAGTAATTTAAGTAAAAAAGACGAACATTTCTGAAATCAGAAGACAAAAATTTGCTTCATGTAGTCATCCTTTAACAATAAAAGCTTAACTAACCCACATACTTAGAAATTGGTGAATATTCGGACAGTCGAGCATAACTTGAAAAAGAGGAGAGGAGGAGGGAGGGTAGACTGAAGCCGCTCTTTAGATTTTTCCGCTAAATAAATGCTTTTGACATTTCGATATGTGCATCACACAAAAATAAACCAATGGAACTGAAAAATATTCTGCTTAGCAAACACAGTAAAATACTTTTAAGTGTTCATAAACAAATCTCGGACAGAACATCAAAATGAATTATCTCTGCAAAATATCGCAAACGTTATTGCGCAATACGTGTGCCATAATTCTTCCCTACATGATGTTACACAATCGGAATCAACAGCTGCCGGTATCGGGAGAATAAAGAACTAAATAACTGGGGTGTTTTTCATTCTAATTTTCAACAGACGGCGTTAAATTTCCGGAATTTATTTTGACTATTCGATTACTTTCCCTTTATTTAAGGCATTCCGAATATTATTCCTTAGAAAGCTAATCTGTGTTAAAACACAACCATTTTTAGAAGTTTACTATACTTCAGCAGTTACTGCAACTATGTTATTATAAACATTCATACATATATGCTCATAATATAAGCATAATGATCATAATAAACACGAATATGAACTGACTAAGCGGAACGAGAACACAAATTATTAAGATCTTGATAGAAATTCAAACGTGTGTAGTATTTGAATAGGAGGAAAAGAATGCCGAATGTACCGGAATTTTCTACTGCTTTCGCAATTCTTTAACCGATAGAACGACGGGCACCTGTCTGTACTCTTTGTGCACACCATAGGTTATGTTAATGCAGAGAAAGGGGGAAAAGCTATTTCCGAGAGTATGATTCACCATCTGACATTTCATATTAGGAAGAAAAGTTGTTTCAGTTTCGGCTTTGGTACGGGGAAAAATAGCACATTCATTAAAAAAAAAAAAAAAAAAAGGACTAAAAGCAAAAAATAAGCACTAAAAAAAAAAAAAAAAAAATAAGGGCTTTAAAGAAAAAGTAAGCACCTATAAGGGCCTTTATATTTTATTTTCAAATATAAGGACTTATAAGCACTTATAAGGACCGCTACGAACCCTGTTCCAGAAGTTACATCAAAATTTACAGATTTTTCCAATGAAAAAAGAAATTACAGCAAAATGTACAATTAGTGTACAATCAGTTTTCTACAAATCCTGTAGCGTGTAAGTTCTATTCTGGCAAGTAGTCTTTTAACCTCAGTTTTAGACTTCAGAAAAGTACACCACGAATGGAATATACTGCACTGAGTTATGGCAAAATATATGAGGGCTATTTGCCTAAGGAGAGCTTTCATTCATAGAGGATCTATAAAGTGAAACAGACTCATAGACATTATTATAAATTGGGAAAAACCATGAAATCTCCCATGCAGCAAGCCCATTTGAACCCAGGTCGAATCATGTTGTCACTGAGTGAGGAAAAACTTGACTGTTCTATGAAAAAAAATACAGTAACAGTGTGGCATGTGGTATGGACTTACTTATTCAAAAGTACGTTGGCATGATATCAAAATTTATTGTAAGTCATATCTATAAATTAGAAAACATTGCTTTGCTGGGATGATTAATTAATGACCAGATCTTATATTTGTAAAAGAATCATTGTCAGAAGCAGTTAATTTGATTATAAAACACTGCTAGTCTACTTTCAACAAGAGAAAATTTTTGTTATTGTAAATGGGATGGGGGAGTCTTTTAAAGAAATTAACTTTGCACATTTATTTCATTTTACTAGTGTTACTACAAGTATCATTTTTGACCTTTTTAATTAAGTGACATTCGAGACAATTCAAAATTTTAATGAACAGTTACTTGTTCTCCCAATTAAAAATAATATAAAAGCATAACAAATGTTACAGCACGATAAAACACAATGAAATAAAAATATTGAAAAGGATACATTTATAGAACAAAAAGCAATAGTTACAGCAGATTTATCAAGTATTACACACATAAATAACAACAACCTTATAAAAGTATTTTAGAAAGTTTATCATGCATAGTACAGAGTGTAGAAAATTGCAGAAAATTTTGAAATATTGAAATAAAATTTAGATATGCAACATGAAAAGATTTAACATGAAAAGATTTATTTATTTATAAACAGGCAATCAATTAAAGTGTGTCACAATGTATGAATAATGGCAGTGCTAAATATTTAGAATGAGATGATCTGACTCAATGTGGTCACTAATTGTTCTAGATATTAAATTCAATTTATGCAAAAACCGTGAAGAAGTGCTCTTTAAAAATGACATCCTGTTTGACAATAAACTTTATGTAATAACAAAACAAACAAATAAGTAAAAATAAACAAAACAAATTAAATTTCATATAAGGAAAGTGAAGCTATTAATGTTATATCAAACTAAAATCCATGCTTCAGGCAGCAAGTAGTTCATGAAATCATGCGAGTGAAAAAAAAAAAAAAAAAAAAAAAAAAAAAAACTTTTGAACATAAAAATACCTTCGGTTGTGTTTCTCCTCCCACCTGCTTTCTCGGCTGCTGTATGAGAATGAAGATAGGTTTATTAGGTGTCAAGGGAGATGTAGGAAAATTAGGGCATAAATAAAACAGGAATAATAGAATTAAAAATGTCACAAGTGAGCTCCTTTCAAACAAAAATGAAGAGATAAGTAGCTATATTTTAAAATGCTAAATTTTATGCATTAAACCAATTTCATAATTTTTGGAAAACTCTAAGCAAAACCTGCTTTACAACTGCTTTACTTACTACATCAAACAGATGTGTTGCTATTTTTGGATTGTATATTACAATGAAACTTCATATTTTGAAAACAGAATCTCTAATCAAAAGTAAATTTAGAAGATAAAAATAAATACAACTATCAAAAACTGCTAAAGACCAATGAAGCTCTATAGTGCACTATGTTGTTAAATACAAGCTATTTACAAAAGAAGAAAATGCTTATATTATAACTGGTTATAAATTATTATACAAAAAGTAGACGGACATCAAGATCATATTGAAATTTCCAAACTATCTTAAAAAAGGAAAAAAATTAGATAACCTCATAAACATTCAATATAAGATATATATGTGCTTCATATCACATGCTAGCAAGATAACTCTACTTCACGTCATACTGCATCCAATTTTCACAATTCTGTTTTTATAAGCTCCCAGATTTACATTCTAGAAGCATTTAGGACAGTTGTACACCAGATGTTCACAAATCCCTTTGTTCCTCTGAAATAATTCTCTTGGATGCTACATACCACTGTTGATGCATCTGTCAGTCTTGACAGCACTCTTGCAAACAACCCAAGTAAATGAACTCAAATAGTGTGTCATGGGTTCACTGAATGTTATAGATGTTGGTTGCTATAAAGATGATGTATCATTTTCAATTTGAATTTGGGGGAAAGATAGAAGCCAGTCAGACTAAGAATAGATGAGTACAGATTGTAGAACTACAGAAATGATTAAGAACAGACGTGTAAGGATTGTGGAACTACAAAAAAGGCTTACAATATTAAAAAAATTAATTAACAGAGAGAACACTGTGTTATGAACCGTTACCATAGTACAGCGTTTATGAGTTGCCAGTATCTGGGTATATGAAACAAACCAGTTTCCAAAGTTTGTTTAACACCTGATCATAAAAATATTGGGTTAATTATCTGCTCCAAAGAACAAACTCTTTCAGAACAATTTTCTTTAGCTGTCATAAAAAGACTTATTTTTTATTGCTGACCTGCTCATTCTTGCCTTTTTTAGATAAAGGCAGGTGCCATTGCTGACTTTTATATAATTCCCTACTTCTTATAGTTTTGGTATTATTTAAAACATCTCCTTTGATGCATCTTAACTATTTTTCATGGCTTTCAATCCGATTAATCAGATACTGATAGACTTTTCATTTCTTTTGTTCCAGATGAGATTTCTAAGTGCCATCCTGCTATACACAACAGTTCCCTTGTTAAAAAAAATCTTATGTAAAATAAAAATGTTCAAATTTAGTTAAAAATGTTTCAATACTGTCATGCAATAATCTGCATGAATAAGCTTTGCACCTTTTTCAGTATTTTTGTTTACATTTGATCTTGATAGTCATTTGATTTGAGATGAGTTGAATTTCATACTTACAGCCACTTGCTTGAAAATTTTTTGTGTCATTTGAACATGTATTCAAAATTAAGCTTCCTTTTCATATGTCTATATTAACTTACTTTCAACCAGTTTAATACAGAACTTAACTATGAAGTTCAGGAGTATGCTGCATTGTCTACTGTGATAAACAATTTATTTACAGAACATAGTCTAAATATTACTCATGGTTTGCCACCTACACTTGTACAGGAAAACAGTCAATATCAAGTATATTACCTCCTAATATGATTCATTACACAATGGTGAATCTCATTATTTCTCTTACAGACATCGGAGATCCCATACATTAACTTAATAAGAAAAAACTGCATCAACTTAAAACCATGTGATTTAGATCACCCTTTTACAGAACGTATATTATTTTTTCCACACATTTTATACCGACTAGCATAATAGAAAAAAAAAAAATAAATAAATAAATAAAAATTAGACAGTATGGATATGATTCTTAGATCTATCCCCTTCTTGGTATGATACATTACTTAAATTATCCCCATTTCTACATACCCAGAACTGTAAACATTAGTTCATTCACTAATTAAATAAAGCCCAAATTTTAAAGAACAGAAGTCTTGCATCTGTACGAAAACTGACAGTTTTTCTATATAACATAAGCAACACTATTCCATTAAGAAGATATACATAAAATTACTGATTTAGCAATTTTATCACAAAATATGGTGAATAAGTACCATGAATATTACAGGCCACGTATATCAAAAACAAGTATACCATGAATATCACAAAATACCATGAATAAGCAAAAATTAACATAGTTTAAGATGTTTGAGTGCTGTTCCTTTGTAGTACTAATGTGACAAACATTTTCTTTATTCTTGAAAATATTATAATTGAATCTGTGTAACTGAAAGAAAAGCTAATTTCAAATGGTAAACATTTAATAAGAGCATTTATTTTCCCTACTATGCCTTTAAAGTTAAAAGATAGCCTAGTAAAAGATATGCCAGATCACTGTCAATGCTCCTTATATGCCCAGCACAGGAGTTACGATGTATAGTTTTCCAAAATAATTTAAAAGTTGAACTAACATACTATTTGAATTCTGACAACCAAAAATTTATTTTTTGACAGTATAAAAAAGTTTTTCACTTTTCTATTAGAAAACATATGCTAACAAAATATTTTTTAACAATTAAAAGATTTAAAAGATATGTTTACCTGGCATATCATCAACAGAGTTAAGGCTTAAAACAGAAGGCACGCCAAGGCTGGACGGACCACGAGATGGCACAACAGGAGCAGGAATGGTATTTAAACCAGGAACATCACCAGCTTTACGTATTTGTAGATCTGTAAGTCATTAAATATCACTTATATATATATCAATGGAACTTTTTAGACATTTAGATTTACCTTTTAATTTTTATTAAATTTCTTACTAAATACAGGGCATTTCTTCTCAATTAAATCAGCTTGATTTGTCTAACTGCTGTAAAATAATTTGTTTATAATCAAAGCTAAGTTAAATTAACAATTGTTACTCAGAAAAGGATATGAAATTAATTATACTTTAAAGTGCAAAGCTTAAAGTATAAGGTATATGTGAAACTAAAGGCTTGGTGGTTAAAGAAGTTCATTTACAATGTACATGTATTTAAATATTGGGTTTTAATGAAAGTTTCCTGCCATCACAAATATCTAATCATATTTTGTCACATAATTTTTGGCATTTGAAAAAAAGACAACTTTACAGTTTTGTGTGTCAGCACT
Organism: Stegodyphus dumicola; assembly: GCF_044657685.1. NCBI lineage: Eukaryota > Metazoa > Arthropoda > Arachnida > Araneae > Eresidae > Stegodyphus > Stegodyphus dumicola. The sequence continues at coordinate 112,529,832 of NC_140772.1, read as the reverse complement.
CTTAAGCTTATTCTCAAAATAATAAACAAAAATTAATAAAATTCTGTATTAGTTAGGTGTTTATATCACTTAACCACTAAAATCATCAAGCTACAGTAGAGCTTTAAATTTTTTATAGTCTAGATTGTATAGTACTCCTGCTTCAGTAAATACTGTTAAGAATCATTTTCTGTATTCATTGCTTCACTCCAAATAGTAATGTTTAGTTTTTAGATTCTAGTAACTAGTTTTCAGATATATTCCAAAGAAAATGTTTGAAGTTAAAATTAATTAAACTGTTCTATATAAGTATCTTAATTTTTCTGCTGTATGTAGACTTCTGTAAATAAATATACTTAAATTATTGGGTTACTTTAAATTTGTATGCTGATATTCAACATTATTGTCATCTCTGAGAAGGTAATTAGAACTTCCTGTGATATTGAAATTTCATTGTTGATAGATTTGAATTTAAGTAATTGAAGTTAAAAATGAACGAAACGAAGAAGAATCATAATGTGGATAATGTTACAGATAATTTGAAGAAAGAAAGAACAAATTCAAGTCGCCAATTTACGACTGCTTGTAAACAGTTTGATGAGTTGACAGCTGATATGAAGACTGAAAGTAAGCAAATTTCAGTTGTATTTAATAAAATTAGGGATAAGTCAGAGCATTTATTTAAGACTGGTTCTGAACTACGTGAGCATATAGAATATAGTGAAGAATACAATCAAATTGAAGCATATATAATGATTGCTTCACTTAAGTCAAAACTATGTTTGAAAAATACGTACAATTACTTGGCAATGAAAGTTTTCAGTTTCTGGCTTGAATTTAGAGCTTCCTAAGTTAAATTTAAAAAATATGATTTAGCTCCTATAACAAGAGTTGCATTTTGGGGACATTTCTCGCATACATGCTGATGATAGCATACAAGAAGAAGATAAATTTCAATATTTACTTTCTTCATTGAAACAAAAAACCAAAGCAAGAGATATCATCAAAGTTATTCACCTTCTAAGAATAATTATATTAAAGCTGTTGAGCATCTTAAATCTAGATCTGGATGAACCGATCTTCTGATCGAAATTTATGTATCAGATCTTTTAGCATTAATGAGTAACAGTCTAATGTGAAGCTGTCAGAACTTTATGATAAACTAAGATCCCTATTTAAGAGGATAAGAATCACCTGGAGTAACTATGCAAAACTAAGCTGCTATGCTATATCCAGTAGTAGAATCATGCTTATCTGCTGATGTTTTGAAAGCTTGGGACAGGGAAACTCAACAGTGAAAATGCTTGGAATGAAAATTGCAATGAAAAGTAAGAAAGATAGAAACTCACCAATTTCAAAATATGAGATAACATCTGCTTCAATAAACTCCTTACCATCTAGTAAGAAACATGTTTTTTTCTTTTTTTTTTTTTCCCTGTGAGCATAATCACTCTAACCAAGATTGTAATAAAGCTGACACTTTAAACAAAGAAGAAAGAAAATCAATGGTTTTGAAGACAAAATGTTGTTTGAAACCTCGCTATTAGGCGAAAACACATCGAAGTAAAGTAAGATGCATTGTATGTTAAAAACATCATTATCCAATACTTGGTCCAGATTTGAAAACAAAATCAACTGAATTTCCAAGCAATTAAAATAAGTTAGAGGTAAAAAATTCTACTAAATTATTTTTTTTAGAGCCATCTTTACATGTAATCTACTTAAAAACTTTAATGGTATGCTTGTATCACAATAAATGTCTGAATGTTACTTATTGATGATAGTTATCATAGATCATGTGTAGAAAAGAGTTTGGTTCAGGAACTCAAGTTAACTCCTATACAAAAAGAAACCTTATGCCAAATATTATTTGGTGATAGCACAACACTACTGAAAGAACATGGCAGGTTAAGGTTTTTACAGAAAATGCTGGTGGAAGATATTCTACAGAACTTTTATTTTTAGATCAACCTAAGATTTTCTCAAGTTTATCCAGGATTAATGACAAAAATTTAATATCACAATTATCATCAAAGGGAATTCTGCTTTCCAACATTGGGACCGACTTACTTTCAACTAGTCTACTTACTAGTGCAAATATTATAGGAAGCCTTCCGACTGGAAGAACTGAAGTGTTGTGGATTATCAGTTTTCAAAACAAAATTGGGTTGGACTATACTAGGGCTTGTTCAAAAATAAGAAGTTTTGAACATAGTATCTTTATGCTTACAAAATCCTGAATTAAAAAAAAAAAATTGTGGAACTTGGCATCATTGGATATAAAACTTCAAGAGAAAACTAGTAAGGCTTTAGACCCTGAAAAACCTCTTTACTTTAAAGTGACTGAAGATCAACAAGGAACAGTGAAATGAAATCTCCTTACGTTGGTTAGCAAGACATCCTCTTCTATGAAAACACTATGATAAAGCTGTCTCCAAAATTATGCAAACACCTAAATGTTTGCTTAAAGGGTGTCCGCCGATAACATCGTGGACGAAAACGTCGCAGAGAAAGCTACGCAAAGTGAAAACGTCTCGCTACAAAACATCGTGGGAGAAAACATCGCAGTTCTAAAACATCGTGGTACAAAACATCGTCGTTGAAAATAAAGCGGTTCAAAAACTTCGCAGTTTAAAAACATCATCGTCGAAAATATCACAAAAAAAATAAAGTATCTACAAATCATCGCGTGACGATAATATCGCAGACATGCTTTTTCAGAATTATTCCCATAATAATTTGCGCTCACAAATTATTATGGGAATATCTATTCAGACTTTAATAACTGTAAATAGATATTCCCATAATAATTTGTGAGCGCAAGATAGAAATAAGGATAATTTGTTTTCCATATTTTATATTAACTACTAAATTTTTGCTGAGAAAATAAGAAGGAAACTTAAGCATAGAAAATTAATGCAACTTATAGCACTTAATAGAATTTTAAACCGACATAGTTAACCAACAAAGACCATTAATAAATCATTTTTATAAAGTTTTTACTGGTAATTTTTCATAAAAATTATAATCTATAAGTTGCATTTAATTTTCTATGCTTATGCCTCCTTCTTACTTTTTCAGCAAAAATTTATTAGTTAATAAAAAAATGTGAAAGTAAAAATTATCCTTCTTTACAGCTTGCGCTCACAAATTATTATGGGAATATCTATTTACAGTTATTAAAGTCTGACAAAAGCATGTCTGCGATGTTATCGTCATGCGATGATTTGTAGATACTTTATTTTTTACCACGATATTTTCGACAACGATGTTTTCAAACTGCGAAGTTTTTGAACCGCTTTATTTTCGAGGACGATGTTTTGTACCACAATGTTTTAGAACTGCGATGTTTTCTCTTTGCGATGTTATCTCCCACGATGTTTTCGCCTTGTGTTGTTTTCTCTTCGATGTTTTCAGCTGTAACCGCTTAAAGAAAATCACTAAGATGATGACAGTTTTCTTTTTCTTTTTTTTTTTTTGGAGAGTGCATGTTGAAGCAGCTGAAGGCACTGAAGCACATTACTTGCCGCATAGACCAGTGATTAAGTTGTCCAGAGCAACCCCAAAAATTCATCCAGTGTTTGATGCTTCATCAAAGATATACGCTGGTGCATAATTGAATGATTGTTTGAGTCCTGGACCAACTGTAATTAAAAAAAAATTCCTCCACTTCTTAAAAATTTCATAATAAATGTTTTAGGAGTGACAGCAGATATTAACCACTTGCGCTAAAAAGACGTGCAACGCACGTCGAGATGCTTTTGACTCAAACCGCGAGCGACGTGAAGACCACGTCGATAGGCATTTGAAAATGATGTGGTAAAATGAAATAATGTGTAAAAATGAAAATAATAAGGTGCACACATTGCCTAACAATGAGATTGTTTATTTCTTGAGTTACAGTTCTGGATTGCACTCGCGGACGCGGAGCGGCGTAAATGAGACACTTTACCACTTGTTATATTATAGCGCATGGCACCGTAACCGTGAAGTTTAGTCATAGCGCAGGTGGTTAAAAAAGCCTTTTTTCAAATTAGTGTTTGTCCAAAAGACAGAAATGTATTAAGATTTCTCTGGTGGAAAGGTAAAAATCGATCATCAATCAAAGAATATCGACACACCCATGTTGTGGAATCACTCCAAGTCCATTTCTATTAAATGCTACCATCGAGTATCATTTGCAGCATCAACAGTTTCAAACCCCAGAAGAGCAGTCAGCAATGAAAATACTTATGGAAGGATTCTGTATTAACAATCTAATCACAAGTGTCAAAAATAAGGATAAATACATGGAACTAGAAATGCACCCTAAAGAAGTTTGAAAAATGGTTATTTCAATTTATGTGGCTGGACATGCGCAGGAGATGAAGATCAAGAAGATCATTCTGTTCCTTATTTAAGGCTGAATACAGAGACAGAGGAATTTAAGTGCACTTTCCCCAAGTCAATTGAATATTTAGAAGCTATTGGTGCAAAAGGAAGTTACTTTCAATATTTAATAGTATTTATGATCCAATTGGTTTTACATCTCCCTCTGTGCTGCTTCCGAAGTTACACTTAGAAAAGGAAAATAAGTTGGGATGACCCCCTTCCTAAGGATCTTCATTTAAAATATAATAACTGGATAAACATATTCACTGTGTGCAGCAAAGTTCTGCTCCAAGAGGAATGCTCCACAGACCGAAAGAAGATACCACTTGTTTTAAGATGCATCCGGTAATATGTTGCAAAGAAAATTTGTCAATTTAGATGCTGCTAAATCAAGAGTTGCACCAATAAATCATCCAACTATTTTCCTGATTAGAGTTGTTAGGAGCTTTGCTTGCTGCTCCTTTCGCCTGAACAATAAAGGCTGCACTAAATTTTCCCCTTAAAACTTTTTTTTTGGATAAATTCTATGGTGGTAGTAGCTTGGATTTTGAATAAAGAAACCACCTTTGGTTTAGGTGGAAACACAGTAAAAGAAATCAGAGAACACATAGGCATGGAAAGTTGGAGTTAGAGATATTTTTTTGGAGTTAGAGATATTTTTTTGGAGTTAGAGAATTTCTGGAACACATATAACCCTGCCAACCTGCCACCTCGATCATGTGAAGGAGGAAAGAGCTTGTGAAAGAAAAAAATGGTAGGAAGAACCCTTGTGAATGAAGAATTCCAATGAAGTATGGCCAAATGAATCTATTACTTGTCCAGAAGAACTGATTGAAAGATGAACTGTGATAGGGGCAATGAGTATTCAAGACAACGGAAACTTTAGTGAAAGATTCTTGTACTTTTCTGAATATTCTAAATTATTGTGCATGACTGCCTGAATTTTAAGATTTTGTACGATTTCTAATAATAAAGAAATGAATTTAAATGCTGAAGAAATTACTGAAGCTGAAGTTGTGCTCATTAAAATCATTCACCTGGAGTGGTGCACTAAAAATAAGAGAAAATATGAGGGAACAATGAAGTTTTATAAAGAAAATGAATTATTGAAGGTGAAGACTCATACTCATTCTTGGAGAAGACAGTGATGCTTTTAAATGCCCAATTGCTTTACCAGATCACTTAATAGTCAGCTGTTATATCAAACACATACACAAAAGTTTACATCTTGCTGGAATCCAAACTAATTTATCTCATGTAAGTGAAAGATTTTGGATTCCTTGTGGTCAAAGAGTAATTAGAGAAGTTATTTCTCATTGCATATCTTGAGAAAGACACTTGGTTAAAGCCACAATCACAGAATCAGCTCCCATTCCATCTAACAGAATAAACAGAGTGTCAGTCTTTCAAGTAATGGGTACAGATTTGGTTTTGGTTCATCCTATTTTTCTTCGAGAAGGTATTAAAGCTTACATAGTTTTATTTACATGCACAGTATTTTGTGCCGTATATTTAGAGCTAATTTGTTCCTTATCAACCGAAGCATTTATGCAAGCCTTATACTGAATTTTTGATTGGAGAGGTAGAATTTCCCCCATGTATACTGACAACGGAATTAATTTTGCAGGAGCTTTAAGGCATTTAGCGAATTTGAATTGGGAAGCAATTCAAGCTGAATGTGGAAAATCAAGTGGAACCTTCGTCCTCTAAGTGCACCATGGTATGGCAGATGGTTGGAGTGAATGGTTCACATAGTCAGAGTTCTGTTAAAAAGAAATCTTGGGAGAGTTTGTTTAAATTTTGAAGAGATGTAGACAGTTTCATGTGGCTGTGAAAACATTAACATATGTATATGAAAATCCAAACAAGCCACTGCTCACTTCATATATGATGTACAAAATTCTTCAGACCTAAAAAAAAACTGATTTTGATATAATTAATGGAAATCATTTTAGGAAAAGATTACATTCTGTTCAAAGGGTAAGCCAGCATTTCAGGAAGCGATTCCAAAATGAATGCCTTTAAGAGTTAGTAAGAAATCCTGATGTCAAAAGATGTAAAGAAAACATTCAAGTCAGAGATACAGTACATATGCAATCAGAAAATCTTAAAAGAATCACCTGGCCCTTAGGAAGACTTAAGTCTCAGAATTGTTTGTAGGAAGAGATGGAAAAAAACGTGTAATTTATTTGAAATTAGCAAAAGGTGAAATTATACATCCACTTCAGAGATTACTGTGAGAATAGTGCAGCAACAATGCACTAGATGGAGTTATCTACACCTACAGCAGGAACCCTCCAGGTGAACACACTTTACTTGGTTTTAGAAGTCCGACAGAAGCAGTCTAACAGAATGCTCATGAAGGAGCTACATCAAGATGCTTACTGATCGGATCTGGACTGATCTAAAGTGGCCACATGTAGGTGGTCAGCAGTTATCATTTACCTGTGCATACTTGAACAAACTTTGTGATTCCTCTTCTAAAACATACTCGATCCATCTGACAAACTCATCCCATTTATCTTTTCTTTTGTGAATCAAGAAGTAAAACCTGATATTTAGAACATTGGGTGTGATTTCTGTTTTATGATAAGACATAATTCCTGCACAATTCAGAAGACGCTATTACACCCACAAAAGCAAAGAATCTTTACCTAATGGAGATACCGAACAACCTAAGGCCGATATGGATTGTAACAAAGATGCAGACAAATGGAAATTTTATAGAAAGGGATTTATCAGACCTATTATTATCAGACCTAAAAAACTGGACACCATTTTCATCTCATATGTCAAAAGTTAAGTTTGTTATATTTTACATACTTACTACTGTAAAATATAAATATATTTAAATTATTGGATTATGTTAACTTCGTATGTTGATATTCAATAAATATATATGATAATTAAAAATTTAGAATATAAAACTACTTTTCTAAAACATATTAAAAAAGTTTATTTTATGTTTAATGAGATTTTTAAATTAAAGTTTATAGAAAATAGACTAATACCTTTTGGAACCTTGCTTTCATATAACTTGCTTTTTGATTTCAAGTGATCTTTTTCCCAATTTCCCTTTTTGACAGAATCATTATCTGAACTGGACGGAGGAGGTGGTACCAAAGCAGGAATTGCACTGGTAATTGAAGGTTTACTTATATTTTGCACATAATCATTACTCTGACGAGGAAAATTTTCTAAATCATCAGCTGCACTACCATAACTACGAACAGTATCAAAGTTATTTAAAGCATTCACAGAATCCTGAGTGCTTGGTGTATAAGAAGCTGGCCTTGGTGGTAGTGGAGGTGTTGTAAATGTAGTAACTTCTAAATTACTTATTTTGCCAATGCGATTTAAATTGTCCTTTTCAAACACAGAATTTTTCAGAAGATATTCATTAGTTGTTCCATCTAAAACTTCATTGTTTGGCCGAAGCTGTTGTCTTTTATGCCGATAACGCCAACAACACACTAATACCATGGCCAGGAGGAGAATAAAAACAACAACAAGGGAAATGCCTACAATTTCTTCAATGGTAGTATTCCAACTAGATGATGTAATGGAAGTAGTGAAAAGATGTTCATTACAGAAAAAGCCAGTCATATTAGGAGGGCAATGACATTTAAAGTGGCCCTGAAGATTAATACATGTTGCTCCTGATCTACAAGGTGTTTCTTGACATTCATCAGTGTCATATTGACACAGTTCACCATGATAACCACGGCATTTGCATATAGGCCCAAAAGTGCCTTCTTCACAGACTCCTCCATTATGGCATGGACTTGGTTTACAGTAGCGACCATACTCACATCTTGTCCCACTAATTCCAGGACTGCAGGTGCAAATATATTTATGATCAATGTTATGACACATTCCACCATTCAGACATGGATTTGAGGCACATGGTTCCAAATCAATTTCACAGTAATCACCCTGATATCGAGGTGGGCAATGGCATATAAAAGCTCCTTTAGTTTCTACACAAGTACCACCATTTAAGCATGGTTGGCTGCTACATATTCCTAAATCCAAAAGTGTTCCACAGTGAAGTTCAATTTTTTTGTATCTGAAATGAATATAAAATTATAAAATGGTAAGAAATATGTTGTAATCAAGTGAAAACATGGAGACAAACATTGGAAGTAATATACATTGTAATTACAATGTGCAAGAAAAAAAATTATGTATTACAAAAGCCATTTTTATTCTTGAATACACTTTGAAGGTCAGCCAAAAGCAAATATGCATTTGATTGTTAACAAATCTATATAGAAATGATACAGAAAATGAAATGAGAAATACTTCATTAAATTATGTAGGGAAAAGAAGAACACTTATTTTTACAACACATTTAGCATATTAACACAAGTATAAACATTTAAAAAAGTGCAGCCTGCATGAAATATATTTAACAGCCAATTACTTTAAATTTCAACTAAATAAAGGAACTTGTGAAAAATCTACTCTTAAAATATGTCTGTTGCAAGTAACTTACTTTCTTGAGCAACCTCATTTATTTATAAAAATTTCCTTCTAGAAACTTGACACATTCTCTTTTCTTTTCTTTTCTTTTTTTTTTAAATTTATTTTTAAACACTACTGCATTTTCATAAGAGATTAATTACATTACACTAAAAATTTGTTTATTTTTTATGATATTTCTAAAGACTTTCTATCTTACATATATTTCCTTAAATTCTGAACACTTTTTATGCATCTTGCAGAACTACAGAACAAAATGAATTCAGAATTATATTTAGCACAACAATTCATTATAAGAAATGCACAGATCTGAACAGAATTTATTACTTGCCTAGCCTGACATATCTCCCATGAGTGTTGGAATATGAAATATTTTGCTTTTCATTAAATACAAAGAGAAAGAATACATTTGTCTAAGTAGGTTGAATAACACGAAAAGTTTTTTTAAAAGAATGCAAAATCTTTATAGCAGAGGACAAATTGTATTAGATTTTACAGAAACATGGGAACTATTATTAAATCTGCACTTACTTCCTCCTTCCCCCCCCCCCAAAAAAAAGAGGGGTAAAAATTCTAAAATATATTTCAATAGGCAATTTAATGGGCAACTTTTACCACCAGTTTAAGTCATATCTTACTGTTTAAATACATCAGTTTTTAAAAAATTGAAAATATGATGACACTTACAGAGTAATATTAAAAAAACAATAATAAAGAAGGAGAAAGATGTGTAAATTTGAAGAAAAAAGAAAATTTGTATATACTCTTGGAAAGTGAGATTAATATTGAATCATTATTAAATATTGATAAAGTTTCATATATCTAATTCACTAGCAGAAATATTTTGGATAATTTTAGCAAAACACAATTGTGAGAATTAGTCAAGACAATGCACTAAGCAAGAAAACCTATTAATTTCATCTTTTCTGAATGTAAAATATGTATTCCTGCATGATAAATTTCCTGCCTTTGTTTGAGTGATGTACTTAAAGACAAATTGGCAAACCATGTTACAGATTTTTGTTATTATTATTAGAAGTAATTTTTATAGCAGACAGAAAGGACACACTAAATATTTTTAAGTTTCTTATGAGAAATAACATGTGACATAGAAATAATCATATTTTAATCATTTAACTAATTAAATAAATACTTATAAAACTTTCTTAAATTAAGTTCAAATATATTCCTGTAATTTAAAAAAACTATGAATTATATTGGTTATGTTGATAACCAATATAATTCATAGTTTGGAATATAAATAAATTATAACACATGGGTTGACAACAGCTTCTGTGCTTGAATTAATTTTCTTCACAAAGTTAAATAACAAAACATTTAACATTTGCCATATAGTTAAATAGACAATAATTTCATGTACTACATAATTACCTGTTCAAGGTAGCTACAACAGTATTTTCATTCGTGTGTAATGGTAATGCAACTCCATCAATTTGAATATCATCCATGCATCCTATAAATCCTAATCTGATATCTTCAAAATTTAAGATTTCCATGTTTGATCTAACTTCTGCTCCAAAATATATATCACTTCCATCCAAATTAAGAACTTCATGTGAGCCATGAGAATTTCCAGACATGCGAAAACGATTATCCAGAGCAAGTTCAGCACTTCTGCCATGTCGCTTGACTCTTACTTCATGCCAATGGCCATCGTTAACTTTGAATTGCTCAATACGGATTTTTCCTTCACCACTACCACAATCAAATCTGAACTGAATGAACCCATTTATAATCTAACGTGAAGGGGAAAAAAAGAAAGAATTTAATTTTTAGATCTTGTAATAAATGTTGAAAAACAAAAAGAATAGCAAAAGGTACAATTTTATGAATAAATATTTTAATTTCACTTTCCATAAAAAGAATAGCAAAAGGTACAATTTTATAAATAAATATTTTAATTTCACTTTCCATTTAAAAGAATATAACATAAATGTAATTGAATGGAAATGGGGGCAAAATAAATTAATGTAGTGTTTTTACTCTTTTCATAGCAATAATTAATTAATGAAAACTTTTATTATTCTTACTTCTAATATGAAATAGTCTCTGACACCAGCAGCATACAACAAATTTCCAGTGGCTTGCTTGGATCGAAAATGCATTACTAAATTCATGTGATGTTCAACAGGCTTACTCAGTACAAATGATATGTAACTTTGCCCTTGGAAAGATACAGGTGTTTTCTCTGAGGGGAGAAAATGCAATACTGAATTTTTCAACTTAATTAACAGTGTAATGTAACTCATAATTTACACAACTTATTTTAAATCATCTTCATAACAAATGGCAGAAAATTCTATCATTATACATAAAAAGTATACTTATTATAAGTGCAGAATAATAAAGTGACAAAAGAAGCTTTCAGAACTAATATCCAGTGTTTATTCTTTTGGTTTCTTTGCTTTGACTAACTAGACCAATTTATTTTCTTTGATTCAATACAGCAGCCATGTAGTAAAAAGATTATTTGTTATTCCTTCCCAGCCCCCTATTTTCCATACCTCCCAGTTCGATCTTAATTTTTAAGTTCCATAATATTTAACATTTTTTCAGCAGTATCAGAATAATTAGTCATCAAAGTTTTGGCCACAGAATTTTTTTCACAAATTGATAAACCTCACAGTGCATTCCACTTGCAACCCTACTTCTATTTCTGTTCCTGGAAAAATTGCAATCTTTTTACCAAGAAACAAAATGCTAAGTAAAAATTGTTGGCCTTTTTCTATTAATTTATATTTAAGTCACTGTACATTTGATGTTAATTTTTAATTATTTAGTAATCATAAATCTAGAACTAAAATTATGTTTACAGTTTTTAGGATTTTTTCCCCATTTTTCAGCCATTATTGGTTTTCAGTTTTTTAATTTTTCTATAACACATTTATGGTATTTAACTTTCAACTTTTGAAAATAGCAGTTATTTTTCAGAATTTGGTATTAATGCATAAGGATTCCTAAAAAGATTAGGGATGCTATTCTTGATTTTAGAAAGCACATGTGATTTTTAATTAAAATTAATCTGAATGATTTCCAGAAATATGGATGGGCAGAAATGCTTTTTACATAACTCTTCACATTAGCTGATGGAAGAGCTTCAGATAAAAGCCTCTGATGAATATTATCTGAATTTGTTCAATTAGCTACATCATTAAGTGCTTTAGTTTTTACTTTTCATTTGATTGTTTTGTACCATCACTTACAGTAATGTTTAGAAAAATGCTTTAAGCAATTTTCCTTTTTTTCTCACAATAATTTTAGATTTTATTCAGTTTAGCACATTCATTGTTATTCGTTCTTTTCCCCCCCTTTAACTCAACTTTCATGTATATAAATAGCCAACTTTCATATATATGTAAGATAAAAAACATGAAAGCAAACTTCTAATTTTAGTTGAATATAAACTGTTTTATTTTTTATTTTATATGAGGACTTCCTCTCTCTGTCTTAAAAATAGCGCTATAAGTCTAAACTGCGTTATTCAATTAATCATGCGAACCTACGTAATGCTTAATGCAGATACCTCATTAATTTAACAATCAAATAATTGTAAATCAAATCTTTTTTAACTCAAACTTCTGATTTCCTTCCTTTTTCCTCTGCATTGCTGTGACACTTTTCACTTACACTTTCCTCCTAGCAAGATGCTCCTGCAAACATCTATGCACTGCAATGCTTTATATAAAAATTATTGTACTTGCTTATGATCAAAAAGTATATTACCTATAAAGAAATGATTTTGATGTGCCTAAATATAAAGATGATGATACACAGATCTTAGTTTTGCAAATGTCTTCTTCGTTAAGTATCTATTATGCCACCACCAAGTTCCAAATCATTCATATCATATCATATATGTGAAATAATTTAGATATTGAAGACCACTGATGCATAAAGAGACTAGAAGTCATTAAGGATGGTTGACTGTTTCTTTTATTGTTGAATAAATACACAAATAGCTTGCACAAAAAGTGTGTCTGTTCCTTAAAGCTATATCAGTAATCTTTTATGCTGTTATCACATCTATAGATGCGCACGCTTACCCGGGAAAATTTTGAGAAACGAGATTCTAGTGGCACGGCTTTAAGCGGCAGGCTTCTGAGAAATGTTTCATCTAGCTAGGAGGAACGTGTCCCGGCTACGAGCAACATTTAAAAACTTTTCCCAAAATGTTCCGGCTGGAGACATGTTCCTCGAATGTTCAACCAATCAGACGAAAGGTCAGCTTCTGAAGGATCACGGGTAACTTTCAATATGGCGATGGCTCTCACTGTGAAGTGATAGACGGTGGAAATAGAGGCCGATTTAATTATTGCTGTTTTGTTGTAATACAACTGCCTGAGTCATTTTTTAAATGTGTATATATTCATTAAATATATAATCGTGGAAATTTCAGAGTTGACATTATTTTACGACGTTCTTGCATTTCGGATTTGTTTACAAATTGTTCGCAGCCAAAAGTTTGCCAAATCTGTCGTATTTTGTGCTGATCGTGTATTATAACACTGTTATATAATAGAATTTTATTTCTTAAATTTAAGTTGAATAATTTTTTAAAATCCGTTTGTATATGCGCGGCTTTTCTCCTAATTACTTATCTTTTAAATTGTTAACTGTATAATCAGTGACACATTTTAAACAGTATAAAAGATGCATAAAAAAGAAAAGCATAGCTTATGTAATAATGAGAATACTCATTAAATTTGTCTATTATTTTCATGTTATTAATGAAATACTTTTTGAATTATAAATACATTAGAAACTATACTTTTATTGGAAATGCTACATATTGAAACATTGAAAATTTATGGATTTATTATTATGCATGATGAAAAATATTTGTATATACATTCATTAATATAAATCTTATTCATTACATTAATACTAATAAATATATATTAACAACTTCTAAAACATCGCATCTCTCTATCTGTATGTAAATATATGACTTATTAGATGTGTATATATATATGTATGTATGAATACAAAAATGAACATTGCCAAGAAGTTTATTTGAAGTTACTTTTAATTCAGATAACGATTATGTAATTGGCAGCAACTATAGTTATCAGTTCTTTGCAAATTATTATGGGTATGTAATAATCAGTTGAAAAATAATTGATGAGTATTTGAGTACTAAAGAGTGTACACATTTTGTTATTAGGTTAATTCTTAATTATATCATACGTATGATCTACGTAATAAAAACATGGCTAATAAATAATAAGAAATGTAACAGCTGTGCATTTATAACATTTGATTACTTAAAACAGTGCTCAATTGATTATCACCTTCATGTCTGTTTACATAATGAATTGCACTTTCCAATTAAGTGCATGGGCCTACTATTGGCCGAAGCGTCGTTGAACACTGGTAGTTCTGTCTCAGGTTAGAATGCCGCGAACGGGCTGGCTACATGACGTTTCCTTGGTTTGCCCCATTTGTAACTGGTATACGAGCCAGTTTTAAAAAATCTTCTACAAAGGGATCCCTCCTGTTGTTATCCCTCGGGGCTTTGTGGTAATCACATAAAACCAACTGAGCCCACCAGCGGCCGAGCGGTAAAGTCGCTGAACACTGGTAGTTCGGTCCGAGGTTCGAATCCCGCCAACGGGCTGGCTGCATGGACGCTTTCGTGGTTTTCCCCATGTGTAATGTGTAGACGAGCCAGTTTCCCTTAGAAAGTCCTCCCCGAAGGCATCCCTTCCCTTTGGCAGATAGCCCTAGTGTGCTTTGCTGTAATCTCAATAAATCAAACCATAAAACAAACTCATGATGTGAACACCTAATTTCTAGAGTTGGTATAATTAATGTGTTTTAGGTATATTACCGAGTGTTCTATGGGACAGTAAACAACTCGCACATGTTTGATTGCTCATGTATTCATATGCTTTATTTGATCTTCATTTTGCTGAATAGTATCTGCTGGCTGTGAGGAGGTAAATATCAGCCATATAGATTTTTGTCATTTGAATGGATAGAACAGTAATTATGAGCCATAAAGTTAGTCAGAAAATGCTTTCACCAGGTCACAAATTTTCCAGTGAGCCATCAAATTTTCATTGAAATGCAGACAACAGAAAATACACATAAGCGATGTGTGATAAATAGACTTATCCAGCACATGTTTTTAAACTATTCTTAGAGTGTATACAGAATTTGGCTATTACTGATGTAATTGATTGCTATAACCAGAAGTGTGTTTATCTGTTACATGAAGTGCCAGAGTGGAGATCAAAGTGATTAACTTGATAGCAATCACCCTTCTATTATCTTCCATTACTAACAATAAAGTTTAAAACGAAAAGCGTGTGAGCGATTCAAATCAACACGACGAAGCGAATGTCACTTGAAAGGAAATGTCACTTTTGCCAATCTGAGCGATAACTGATTCTTGTTTGGCTTTCAGCCTGTTTGCCAAGTGAAGATGGTAACCCTATTTCGCCAAAGGCCGTTTCTCAGAACTGTTGCTACAAACATTTTGTCCCGGCAACAAACAGCTAATGTGATAACGGCTTTATACTTTTGAAGTATATTTCAAGGAGGAGCAAAAGGCGTTAGCAAGAAGGCAGTAGCAAAGTGAGGGAAAAAGCATAATGTGTCCAGAAAGAAAGTTGGGTTTAGAACAATTTAGTTTCATTCTTATCGTTTATTAAAAGTTTCAGTTTTCTGAAAATTAAAAATATTACAGGTTAAAGCAGTGGTTCTCAACCTTTTGACTAATGCATAACATCTAAACAAAAATTGAAAAACTTCAGTACCACCAGGATATTTTACAATGATTACTTTTCAATTTCTCAACAGAAATATTAAAAAATATATATACAGTCAAAAGTCTTTAATCTGGACGTCCATAATCCGGAATGATCTATAATCTAAAATCTATAATCTGGACCTCAAAGCTACAAACTATCTGCGCATGCGTAAACGCGTTTACGCATGCGCTTTTAATGTATAACGGAGAGTATTAGCTAAGCTAAAATTATCTATTTCAGTTAATGTTGCAGATTGCGTTGTTCCTTAATCTTCTAATTGGATCCGGCTTATTATTTTTTGCAGACTGTTAGAGCAATTTTATAAAAGTAAGCTTGAACTTTTGATTATGTCAAAAAGAATTTCCGATTCTGGAGCTGCCAAAGGATCTACAAAGCGAAAGCATGTTTCGATGTCCATCAAACAAAAAATTGAATTGCTGCAAAAAAATGGATAAAGGCATATTCTTTGTTTCTCTAACCATTCCGAAATCTTTGCGCTGCTCTGAGGGGGGGGGATTCACGGTGCGCAACAAACTGGAAGTCTATCTGTCAGCACTATCCTCACCTTTAGGGCAGATGTTTTTATTTTATTCAACTTATAATTTCTTACTAAATGTAGTATTTCATCTCGATGTACTCCATCTTGGATATGATTTAAATCAAATTCCTCATCATTACAAATATCACGAATACACATCAAATAGATTTCTGGTTGCAATTTTCTAATTTTGACTATGGGTAATGTATGCTTTACGCATGCGCGCGTTGAAAGTTATTAATAAAGTAAACGTATAAATATTAGGCTCTTTTTCTTTTTTTTTTTTTTTTTGTAAATTTTGATACATTTTAGATCAGAGGTGGGCAAAATCCATCCCTTTTGCTTACTTTATCCGGCCTGTTGAAAAATCCTGCATGCAATTTTTTTAATCTCTTATATGCCGTAACATCCTCTTAAAATATATCTTAATTAATCTCTTATATATATATGTCTCATTTCTTAATAATATATATATATATATTATTTTATTGTAATGATTAAATGATTTATTTGTAGGCCTTTGTAAAATGAGTCAATCTAAAAAAAGAAAAGTTGATTTGGAGTGCAGAAATTTCAATGAAGCATGGACGGTAAAATACCTTTTTACAAACATTGATAAGAAAGCAATTTGTTTAGTTTGCCAGCAAACAATTGCTGTTTTCAAGGAATACAATTTAAACAGGCATTTTAAATGAAAACATCCAAAATATGCATCACTTGCTTTAAAAGAACTTCAAAGTGCAGCAGAAAACATGACAAGAAACTTAAATAAGCAACAAAATATTTGTATCAAACAAAGTAATATCAAGAAATCTACCATAAAAGCAAGTTATGCTGTGGCACACAAAATTGCTACATTCTCTAAAACTCTTACTGAAGCAGAATTTGTTAAACAACGCATGATACAAGTGTCGGAGATATGTTGTCCTGAAAAGAAACATATTTTTGAAAATGTAAGCCTTTCGAGAAGAATGTAAGCCTTTCAACAGATGACGCCAATAGCTTAAATCCTGTCCAGCCATTCTTATCTTATCTTAATCTAATCACTATATTTATTTCGTTCATTTGCATTTTGGCAGCTGAGGATGATGGTTCGGTAAAACCATCGAAACTAGTCCTCTGAAAACTTGTAAATATAATGCTGATTTTTGTTGTTTGACTTCTAAATTAATATTTGTTCAGTGTTCTATTTTATATTAAACTTCCTATTTGTTAATCAGTTAAATACAAGTACACTGATCTCCTGCTTTGAAGGACCAGATATTTAGTAACTATCCATTAACAGGAAGTGACCACTAAACTGGAATATCCATTAATAAGTTTGACTGCAATTCCTCTGTATAGCTCCCATCCCCATAAATAGCCCAATATTAACCTTCCAGCATGTGCGTATGCGCAAAATTTGCAACAAATTCGGTTTTTAATGCACATTTTTCGCATATCAAAGCTGAGAAGTCTGAATGTCATTTATATTCCTCCTTTCTACCCTTCCCCACATCATGGAATGTGCCAACAGGAAGTCATTTAACTTTTTTTTTTTTTTTTTTAAACTGGGCTTTTGTGCTATGTGGCAGCTTTTTCATAAAAGTTATGACACACACGTGGTTGTGTTTTAAAATTCAGAAAATATTTTTTTCTCAAATATTTTGTAATTTTGTGTTATTAATTGCTGTGTATTATTTTAATTTGAATACATTTGGCTCAGTAAATTTTATATCGGTTTTCATGGCAAAAAAATATGTGCAAACAGCTGCTTTTGCTCGGAATCTTCACGAATTATCTGATGAAGAAAAGGAAGACAAAGAAACCTTTGGATGGGAGAACAATAGCGATTTCCATTCCTTATTTTCTTTTATTTCTAATTTAGAAATAAATAAAAACATTAAAGTTACTTTAAAGTTTTTAACCAGTAAGAAGTAAATTTCCTTGCAGAAATAAATAATGCTAAACTTACTTTTTTTCCTACCAAGGTGTTTTCCTTTTTTATTGTCTATACTTATCTTTGATGAATATTAAAATTAGCTTCAATTTTTAAAATGTAATTATTAAATAATAAATTTAAAACTTTCTATAATGAAATACATCTTTGCATTTCCATCTCACTAAACATAAGAACTTGAAAATAATTTAATTATATTTGAATGTGATATCAGTTGTATTTTGCAATAATAAGATTAATATTTTATTTCTTAACAAATTTATTACAGTACAAATTCCATAACACGGACTCGTCGGGACTTTGGCAATTCCGGATTAGGAGTTTTTCCGGATTATAGATCATCAATTTAAATCTGGTAAGATGGCATGCAGAAATTATACAATTAAAAATATGAAACCGTAATTTATGAAATAAAGAGTAATTATGATCTAAAGGGTATCAAAGTTTACAAAAAAAAAAGCTTAATATTTATTTGTTTACTTTATTAAACATTTCTTTCAATGTAAGTTGTTTAAGCTGCTTCGTTTTTTGCACTCTCTTTAATTCTATAATTAATCTCTCTTTAATTCTATAAACAGACATAATTTCTTGTTCAGTTACAAAGTTCCACCTATCGGAAACGGTATTTTCTGGATCCAGAACCATACTACAGATTTCACCATCTGTTGATTGATGATTGGGGCATTGCCGCCGCAATGAAAAACTTATGTTATATCATCTTCATTTATTACTGCTTCTCCACATTATTTATTACCGCTTCATTACAAAATTCAGTAACTGGAAAAGAATTTCACCTTTAGTTTGTGATGTCCGAAAACCTTCAAACACGCGGCTATCATCTTCAGCGTCCTCACCATTAATTATGGTAGCTGGCCATAAATTATGCCAAGTATTTTTGAACGTATCTCGAGACATCCTCTCAATGTATACAGCATACAAAAAAAAGTTTGTGGCTTCAAGGTCCGGATTATAGATCATTCCGGATAATGGACGTCCAGATTACGGACTTTGCACTGTATCAATATTCAATCATTTCTGTTGTTTTTCGTGCCTAAAACGGTAAAATAACCGATGTCGCAAAAAATATGATGCACACATGCTCATGTAAAATTGCCGTGTGCTGGAAGGTTAAGAAGAGATTCTGTAAATGAATAAAATAAAAAAATATGTTTTTCACTTACCATCATAACAACTTGATCCTTTGCATAAAGTTCCTTTATCTATATCACATATAGCACCAGTTTTTCCAACTGGGCATTTGCATATATACCCCAAGAGTGTTTTTTCAGGATGACAGATACGATAGGATGGGCAGGGTCTACGGGAACATTCATTGATAGCAAGTTCACACTGAGGGCCTGAAAAGTTGGAAATAAAAATCAGTTAACATACAGTACACACGCACACACACACATACATGGGGGGGGGGAAAAACTTATTAAAAGTTAAAAACAAATCAAATAGTATAACAACCAAATAAATAAAGGAAATAAAAAAATAACCTTTTCCAAATATATTGATATGTAAAAATGTTTACAATTTATGGCTTCCTTTACTCAAACAATGAAATAATTTACTGGATACTGGAATTTAGAATATAAGTCAATCCCCTTGTTTAATACATTTGGAAAGAAGAACGCTTTTAGAAATAAATGGAAAAACGAATGATACTTATGAATTCTCATGCATAAAAGATGAAATATCCATACTTTATTTGTGCAGCATATATAAATTTTCTTGTGAATGCCATTTTGTATAAATAACACAAACTTGCAGACTTTTGAAGCTGAGGATAAGTGAATTTATCTAATCTCTTACACAGAAGGAAACAAAAAATCCATTACAGCATTCCATTGCTAGGGCAAAAATCAAAATTTTTATTTTATAAAGGCTAAAATAATTGCTTGGATAAATTAGCCCCATAACTTGGATTACTTCAAAACTTCCAGGATCTTCTTCATTCTTGTTGAAACTTGGAAGAACTTGCTCTGAACTCCATCTCTATTCTTTCAACCATACACTTTATTTTCTAGATGGCTTCTGCTGAAAATGTTTCAAATAAATTGCAATTTAGAATAAATTTTATATTTATTTGCACTAACTTTGTAGTTTAATTTTTCATTTGTTTGTTTTCCATGTAGCATAAAGTTATAAAGATTACAATTATTATTCGGAGCCAAAGCATCAGAATTAATACTTGTATTTTTACCATCAACTTCGCATCATACATTAAGTTTGATCCAATTTTTCTTTTTAGAATGCAGCAAAACACCTCAATTACCTCTTCACAGCAAGGTTCTGCTTAAATTTGAATTTTGTATCTAAGATAGTACTGCTTAGGCCACTGGTCAGCAAACTGCAGTTAATGACCCACATACAGCTCTTTAGCAATTTAAGAGTGACTCTGCTACAAATCAACTCTGACTACATGCAAGCAAGCAGGGTATAGGTTGGATTAACCTAGTACAAGTGCACAAGAAATACAACACAGAGTAGGCATATGCGACTAATGGATTAGCTGAGCGAATGCTAGCCAATCATGGCTTATCCACCAGTGCATACAATGCTCAAACCTGGATTTCTACATAAAAAGTCTCATGTGATCGACAACATTACCTACCTACTCTGTGCATTATGCTACTTGTACCTTTCAAATAAGCTGAAGAACTCAAGAGGCATTTTCAGCATGAGTTTAATAAGTTGTAACTTTACTGTGAATTTAAAGTTCAATGGATTTAGTCAATCAAGTGTATACAAAACTCAAATGCCCTTTCAACCTGTCCCATTTGTGAAAAAAAACTGGTTCATAACAAGTTACCACATTTGGAAAGACACTTACAACTAATCATGCGTCATTTAACAGTAAATATACTGCCAATGATAAGGGGAAGAAGTTAAGGAACTTCAGAAGAATATCAAGAAGAATAAAGTTCTTCATTTAATTACTGAGTGTAATATTCCAACAATATGTACAACAACAATACAACTTGTAATGTTAATATTTCAAGTTTTATTGTTAGTCAAGTGATTCCTAAAAGTTGCAAATTATATACAGACAGTAAATACATTAAAAGCTGTTCCATAGATGCATTTGAAGAGATATTTCGGGATTTTGAAACAAGTCAGAAATTCTTAAAAGAATTAAAAAGCTACCACAATCTGTTAAAACAGTAAAAGATAGAATGTCTTTGAATGTAACCAATCAGCAAATTGAAGATCTTAAATTAGTTTCCCCTTTATCAACAGCTGTTGACGAATCCTGTGACATAAATGACACAGTGCAAGTTTCACTTTTTGTTCGATTTATTTCGTTTATGGGTCTAAAAGGAGAACTTTTAGGCTTATTCCCATTGAAAGGTCAACCATGCGAGGATTTTGCAAATGCTATCATTGAATGCATGGAGAAATAACATATTCCACTCAATAAAACTGTTTCAACAGATAGGGGAAAAATAAGACTGGAGTGAGAACAAATTTTGTTTCCATTTTGAAGTAAAATATTAATCACATCAACAAAAGGCACTCTGTGCACAAATATTTAAAGATGGAATTTGCAATGTTATGGAATTGGTGATTAAGATCAACAACTGTAGCTCTTTACCATTGCCATTTAAAGAATTTTTAGTTGAAATAGCGAATGAATATGCAGATCTTTTGCTGCATAATTAGGTACCTTGGCTTTCAAGAGGAAACTTTTAAAACATTTCACTCCAAAACATTTGCATTACAAATTAAAGCATTTCTCTTTGAGAAGGGTGTTGACTATCCTGAATTAATGGATGATAAAAGGATCCAAAAAATTTATTTCATGGTAGATGTTATGTCTCATCTAAATTATCTTAATTGTAAACTACAGGGAAAAGGAAACACATTGTTTTTCGATATTGGAAGAATGTATTTCATTCGAATACAAATTACCACCTTTTGCTCAAGGTTTTGAAAGAGAAACATGAATTCATTTTATAAACCTGCTGAAACATCCCTGAGAAAATAATCTGGATTGAATTTAAAATTGAACAGTGACATTAGTCTTTGTTAAAAATCCTCTCAGTGCAGATGTAACATAATTGATTTTTCCTCCCTTTAATATCGACACTGGAACAATGTTTAATTCATGCAATGCCGAATTTGTGAAATTCTCTGATGTGTTTTGCTGTGAGCATTATGGATGTGTAGCAAATCTGTTTTCACTTAAATATAAATCAGAGAATTCCACAAATTCAGCCTTGCACACAGCATTGGCATTGCATATCATATTATATGCAGTGGCGTAGCTAGGGTGGGACAAGAGGGGACATCTGACCGCGGGCGCAGCATTCAAGGGGCGCCAAATTCATGCTACGAAATGTTTTAATTAAATGTTTTCCATTCTTGGCACACAGAAAGGGGCGCAAATTCTTCAGTTGTCCCGGTCGCTGGAAACTGTAGCTACGCCCCTGATTATATGATACCATTATCACAAATTCATTTTTTTATTTGAAGGTTTTATGTATCACTAGTGTTGCCATCATCTAATAGTTAAATTTTGTGCCATTTAGCACTAAGTGGCATATAGATAAGTACTTAAAATTTTGAGTAGGGAAGAGAAGCTTTTAATTTATCAAAGCACTTTTAAAAACAAAGAAAATAAAATTAAGGTAGTTTCAGATTATCTGGACCACCAATTTCAATTTTTGGTAGAATTGCTTATTTTTGGTATATTTTTTAGCATGCATGCAATAATAAAGCAATCCATGCATGCACATGCAAGCACATATTTCAGCACATATGAACTTACATGTTTCATATTTAATACTTATTTTTCTAAACAACATCCACCAAGTGCAGAAATGTCAAATACTTCAAAGTTTTCTTTTTCTACATAAAATGCTTTTTTTTATTATAATTCATGTATAAAACAGTATCTCTAAGGTGTAAAGGTAGCCAAACATGTTTTTCCCAGTTTATGGAGTCTCAAATGAATTGGTGACTTTTATTGGAGTAGATAATTAGAAAGGACCAAAATTAATAACTATATAATAAAATTACCTAATTAAAAATTAATTTCAAATTTAAAACACTACACCATGTGCAGACAAATTCATTGGAAAACAAAAATTTACATTTTATATTGGTTAATCCATTTATTTCACTTTGACTAGAGCATGTACACATTAAATACAAGAAACTTGTTTTTGTGCTCATGCGATTCCATTCAGCTGAATTGGAAATATCTATGATTTCCAGATGCCTTCTTCATGATACAGCTTTGCATAATTTGAATGGCAGACCTTGAAATGAACTCTTTTCTAGACCACAACTTGTTCCTGGTCCCTAACTCACCTTGTGCAGCTGCAGTACCAACTTTCATGATTGTCTTCATGCTCATTTTTTTTCATTTTGACATCACGGACTCTCCTACATATTCTTTTTGTATGATTGGACAAGATATGACTTCTTTACATTTGGATGTATTACATTTACATTTGGTGAGATTCTGTACAGCCCACTGTCTAATGGCCAAATGACAGGCATTTTATAAATAAATAGAATGTTTTTATGCTCATCTTCATGGTCATACTCACCATTCAAGTTCATTCTGCAGCTTGATGGGTAAAAAGACACGGCTGCATCAATAGTGATAAAATAAGACACTAAAAATTAAAAAGCTGGTGATTTGGTTATCTAGCAGAAGATTTAAAGATATGAAGAAAAACCCGGACAGTTGGCAGGTATATACATATGTATACACTGGTGTGCAAAAATTAAGGACGAAGTCGAAAAATTAGCATATCAGCTGAACGAAGAGGCAGAGCGGACAGAAAGACCAATCAGGAGATTAAGTAAGGTGATGTACGGTAGCACATGCGCAGATATGCAGGTAGACGTAATGGGGGAGCGTCTGAGTAGTATAAAGCATGTTGTCGGTGTAAGATCAGTATTTCTGGCAAAGAGATTGCACGCCGTATAGCAGTTAAAATCACACCGAGTTGCTGCCTCAGCGAGAAATGGCGAATAATCAATCTGTTAGACGACATCTGGATGCTTTTACCCAAGGTCGAATCATTGGGAAGTTGGAGGAAGGCCGCAGTGTGACAAGTGTGGCTGCAGAGTTTGGAATTGCTCACAGCATCGTTTCACGATTTTGGAGAAAATTTCAAACTACAGGAACAGCTATCCTGGGGTTTAGTAGTAGTCGTCCACGAGGAACCACACCCGCAGATGACCCGTATATTGCCTTACAGGCCAGAAGAAACAGGCGGCAGACAGCGGGAGAAATCGCTAGACACACGACACAGGTGACTGGATGACCAATATCGCGTTTTACCATGGCCAGAAGACTGCACGGTGGTGGTCTGTTTGCACGACGCCCTGTACGGTGTATACCTCTAACGCCTGCCCATCGGAGAAGGCATTCTCTGTGGTGCCGGGAACACAATTGGAGAGACAATGAATGGGGACGAGTACTCTGTACAGATGAGAGCAGATTCAGTCTGAGTAGCGATTCTCATCGCATACTCATCTGGAGAGAGCGGGGAAGCCGCAATCATCCCTCGAACATCATTGAAAGGGACAGGTATGGAGGTGGCGGTGTTCTCGTTTGGGGAGGCATCATGCTTGGTAGTCGTACAGACCTTCACATCGTCGACGCAGGTTCAGTCAACGGGACCCGTTATTGTAACGAGATTCTTTTTCCATATGTGCGTCTTTTTAGAGGCGCTGTGGGTCCGCAGTTCCTTTTCATGGACGACAATGTACCATGTCATCACACAGTAGCTGCCGAACAGCTCTTAGAGAGTGAGGATATTGAACGTATGGATTGGCCGGCACGATCTCCGGATCTCAATCCCATCGAGCATGTATGGGATTTTCTAGGCTGATGCTTGGCAGCTCGTACCTTACCACCAGTAATGATTCCGGAGCTTCGATTGGTGTTGCAAGACGAATGGGCAGCAATGCCTCAACAACTCATTGACACCCTCATTCTCAGCATGGGCAGACGCTGTGAAACCTCCCTAGCAGTCAGGGGAGATCATATCCCCTATTAAAGACCAGATGTTTCTTGCTGGACCCCCATCACAGGGATGTTTCGGCCTTCAGTCGCATTGCGCTCCATGCTACTTTTTCAATAAAGCTTCTTTTTATCCCTCTGATTTCTCTTTTAGTAAGTGTTGCTTACATTACTCATGTCCTTACGTATTGGGGATCTTACGGTATTAAATGTGTTGATTTGGAAAGCTTTTGTACAAAGTTATATTGAAAAAACCGTCTCGTCCTTAATTTTTGCACACCAGTGTATATCATACGGCACTCTAAAATCATGCCTAGTCAAGAACATTTACATTTTTAATGCTGCTGTGATAGGATGGGAGCAGCCATGCAGTTTCTTAATGGGAACACAGGTAGAAGCAAAAGTATGCAGCTAATCCAAAATGGAATCTTACCAGGAGAACGATTGGTTTAGGTTCCACATTAAATAAAATTAAGGCATTTAAGGTAAGGTATGTCAACAGTGTTAATTAATTAAATTAAGGTACTAGGTGTTAAAATTAAGGTAAGGTATATAATCAGTATTATTATTACGCCATATGTATGGATGGATCTAGAAATGACACAGTTGATTGAAAGAAAGATCATGAGAGAAAGGCATTATTATTTTTTTAAATAGAAAGGGGAATTAAGTGGTTATCGCTAGTTTAAACCATAATTTTCTTTTACATATATTTTACCTTACATATACCGTATTTGATGGCATATAAGACACACCCTTATTTAGATGGCCACACACAAGGAAAAAAAGTTTCAATAGCGTGGTTTCTTTTAGTTCTCATGTTTTGTAAAAGCCAAATAAACAATTATTGAATGCATTTACCTTCACGTATAAGATGCGGGTAACTTTTTTGAGACCAAATTTAGGAAAAAAAGTGCATCTTATATGCCGTCGAATACGGTACATATGCAAACAATATTTACTTAAAATAGATAATATAATATTAAAATCATAAACTAATTATGCCTAAAGAATATAAAAGAAAATAAATTCTTGGTAATACCTCCAAAACCAGGTTCACAAATGCATTCCAGCTTACGAGAATGTTGAGGGCAAACATAACTCATAGCATCAGTTGTTATGCTAATTGCAAAAGCCTTATCCAATACAATAAGATCTACACAATCTCCATTTACACAACGATCCACAGTACAGCGATCTTCCATGATCTAATTAGAAAACAATCACGTGAAAAATTTTTACTATACATACAGAAAAAGGAAATATGAACAATAATTTGTTTTTACTACTTGTATACTTTTCAGCATACAAGCATATGAACATAATACAGAATATGAACCAAATTACATAATATAATTTTTACATGTATAGAAGTTTTTAATTGCAGTATGATGTAAGTGATCTGGGAATGTTACTTAAAAATAAAAAAACATTCTGTACATTTCCATCATTTAATTATATAGATTGATTGCTATCATACAATCTACTAATTAAATTACTATTAATTAAATAGTATAAATCTGACACATATTTTCATTTTTAACATTCACATAGCTTTGATATGCTCACCTTTACTACTTTCAACCCAACACTTGCTTCCAGAATATCAGTCTTTTCTTTTACTTTAATCCTAACTTTATCTGGTTGAAGGAAACCATTAGGGCCTGCATGCACAGCAAAGACAATATCCAGATCTTGTTGAGTACTGCGTTGACGTCTGTATTTTTCTTGAAGTGTAGGCTGCAAGCTAATTAGCTCAACATCTTTCATTCTAACATTTAAAATGTTTCGCAAACCTCTTAAGAATCCTTTTTTGTAAGTCAATAAGAAATCCTCTGGAGTTACATCATCTAATCTAATAGCAACACTGTTCATAACAGCCTCTGCAGTAATCATACTAACTTCAACAGAAACAGTTGTGTAAGTGGTATACTTCCCATCACTTATGCTTACATTTACTTCATATGACCCAACATCTAAGCCTGGAAGTGCCACAATAGTACCATCTTCACGATCAATAGTGAATAAATTATGATGAGGAGATATAATGTCAAATATCAGCTTATCATAAGGATCTTGATCGGTAGCATGGACTCTGCCCATTACACCACCAGGGAATTCATCTAAGTATGAGCTAACAGATACATCTAATGGAGTCACGACTGGAGGGTAACGACTTTCTTCAATCACAATAATATTTACCCATGTATCACTATACAAAGGAGGTGTTCCACCATCTGTTACTCGAATTTGAAGAGTGAATTCACTTTGATTTTTCACATCAAATTTGTTTGCAGTTCTTAGAGTAGCATCTTGTTGGACTACTCGAAAAGCATTATCCTCATTTCCGGACAGAATATCAAATATAAAAGGGCCAGTGTTTGGTGGAGCATCTTGATCTGTTACAGTAAATTTCAGCACTGTAAAACCAAGAGGTTTCCCTTCCTAAATAAAAAAATAAAATAATTGAAGAGTTTTAAATAAAAATTACAAATAGAAATATTTATTTTAATTTCATATGTATATAAAAATAAAAAAAGGAATTATTATATTATTTAAATAAAATATAGTACGGTCAAAAGTCGTTAATTCAGACACCCATAATTCAGACCTCAAAGCTACAAACTTTCTGCGCATGCGTCGCTTTGACGCATGCTCAAAATACATTTACGAGTGCACGTTTAATGTATAACGGATGGTAGAAGCTAAGCTAAAATTATCTAATTATCTATTCAGTTAATGTTGCAGATTGCATTGTTCCTTAATCTTCGAATTGGATCCAGCTTATTATTTTTTGCAGACTGTTAGAGCAATTTTATAGAAGTAAGCTTGAACTTTCGATTATGTCAAATAGAATTTCTGATATATATTTACTAATATGTAAAAGATCTACAAAGCGAAAGTATGTTTCGAAGTTCATTAAACAAAAAGAGGAATTGTGCAAAAAATGGATAAAGGCAGATCCTTTGTTTATCTAAACTTTAACGTTTGTTTATCTTTAACACCGTGGCACACAATGAATTGGAAGTTGATCTGTCAGCACTATCCTTATCTTCAGGGCAGATGTTTTTATTTTATTTGGCTTATAATTCCTTACTAAATTTAGTATTTCATCTCGATGTACTCTGATATGATTTAAATCAAATTCCTCGTCATTATAATTCGCTTCCGATAGCGAAGAAAGCGACAGAGGTTATTGAAAACGAAAAAATTTCGACTGACACAGCAATTATAGGACTTGAACAGTGGAACTTTGTAACTGAACAAGACAAGAAATTATGTCTGTTTATAGAATTAAAGAGAATGTATTATCACATAAAAAACGAAGCAACTTAAACAACTTACATTGAAAGAAATGTTTAATAAAGTAAACAAATAAATATTAAGCTTTTTTTTGTAAATTTTGACACCCTTTAGATCATAATTGTTTTTTATTTCATAAATTACGGTTTCATATTTTTAATTTTATAATTTCTGCATGCCATCTTACCAGATTTAAACTGATGATCTATAATCCGGAATCGCCGAAGTCCCGGCGAGTCCGGATTAACGACTTTTGACTGTACATGATGTAAAACTAGAAAATATTTCCTTTATGAAAGCAGTTTTTCTTCAAGAATCCCTGTTTCACAAATTCAAAATTTAAGTACATTGTATCATTTAGCATTAGAATGCAGCAGTAGCAAACTTATTACAGGCAAAGTTTGGGCCTTTATAATTCCCAAACTATTTTAGTTCTGAAAGCAAAACTTAAGACTAATCTTAAAATTACATAAATATTTTTTGGTATAAAAATAATAAAATTTTACCATGAAAGACAGTTTAGATTCAAGTTAGAGGCATGCATGCACAGAGCCATGGCACCACGCACAGAGTCAAACTGATTACTCTTATCAATATTTTCCCAAGAACTTATAAAATGTATTCATTTATCATAAAAAAACTTTCACATAATGAAAGTAAATACTATTTATGTATGATGAATAAGTAATATATACAAACAACACAGCTTACCAAATAAGTGCAAAAAGTTTGCTTATCAAGAAATACATAATATAATAAATCATGTTTTTCCAAATGTGATCCGAGAACGTTTTTTCAGTATATTGAAGAATATCTATGTAAGCAAAATGTTTGTATCACTACACCTCATGTAATCAATGTAAATGCATCTCATATATATATATAATTCATAATAGGAGACACAGCTAAAATTATTTCACAATTACGAAAGATAAAAGTCATCTTAAAAATAGTTAAAAATAGTTATCTGAAATGCTACAAAAGTTACAAAGTAGCTCAATATTATGTCATATTAAAAATAATAATTTTCCATATTTTGTAACACTTATATAAAATTTAAAATATAAAAGAACATGATTATTTGGAACAATAAATTTATTGAGAAAGAGAAATATATCCTCCAGTGAATATTCTAGAGCTGCTCTTTGTTACTGAACACGGATGGTATATTCCAAACATATTAGACCAAAATATTGTTACGAATTTTGTACATGGCTAGATGATTTCAGTGCAATTATATGCGAAATTGTTGTATTTTTCTGTGTAATATAACATGAAAAATCTAGAGAGACAAGATATGCCATAAAAGTAAGACTACGGGGCAAGTCCATTTTTGTGATATTGTTTAGAGTTGTACGACTATCTTTGTGGATAGCTTCAGATATCTGAAAAGTTTCATTTGACAAAATAAATCTTGTCAACCTATCAGCGGAGCTGCGGACATTCAATCTACGATCTCGTATTATGAACCTGCACACATGCAACAATATCTTAATTCTGATACCTTTGCATTCATCTGAAAAAATAAAGAGCATATAAAATAAATTCCTAAAGCCACAGTCCTGCTAAAACATTAACTAGCTACAATATATTTTATAAATATTTTAGAAAAATTTTTAAAATATGCTTCCCGAAAGCAACTTTGAATCATTGGCCAGCCCAAGTATTTTATGAGTTATTTTGTTCCAGCTGCAATAAATACATTTCCAAAAAGGTTTTGCAGAAATCAATGTCTTAGAGTATGTTTTCTAAAGAGGGATTTGCTAAGGGAAATTTTTTTTTCTTTTAAAATATATATTTTTCCTACTTTCTAAATTATATTGCACTTTTTTTTACCTTAATTTAAAACTTTTAATAAAATGTTCATATAGTTAAATTTGCTTAAAATCCTGATTAATGCATCAGTTCAGGTTTGCTCATTATATGGGCAGAAATGAAACACTTGGGCATCAATTAAACAATTTTAAATTATTCTTTAACTGTAAAAATGATTTTAAAGCAATTTTACATTCAAACATTTAATTTTTCATCTTAATAGATCATTCAAGAAAGAGAACAAAGAGTTTTCCATTCTTATCTAAACAATAGAATAATAATTTTCACGTGGCAATCAAACTGATTACTGTTACAAGTGTAAATAAATTTTGTGGGTCTGGTGTCAAAATATTATGTTTTTTACATAAAAGCACCTCTGAGTGAGGTTTAAAGAATAAAGATGCAGAATAAAGATGAAAGAAGTAAACATCATAATTTTTTGCTTTTAACATGTTAAACTTAAAGGAGGTTAATTTACTCTTTCAGTCAGTTTTTACTAAGATACCTCCATGTTATTTAAAACGATGAAAGAAATTATTACTTGGTACTTTTAATGTTTGAAATAAAACTCAGATTAACAGCATAAGTTGTTTTTATGTCAGAAGTTCTTTTTGACTAAGGAATGCCCCTCTTCAAAAAGAGAGTTATGGAAACGTTATACGATTTAAATGAAAATTGTACTAATTTATTTTAACTGTCAGAGGATTTGATTTAGCCCACTTTCTATAAAAGAAACGTACATTTGTGATACTGCAGTTAATGTTGCAAAAAGAATCAAGTCATCCCTTAACCATTTGGCCCAAAGTCACATTATGAGCTAGTAGTTGTTTAACCTTTTGATGGTCGAGCTCAGCTTGCATTCCAGTTACAAAAAGGAATAGGCACAAACAAACACAGCTGACATTATAAATTTATAATTGACAAATATCGCACATATTTGAGAAGAAAGAATTGCTGAAGAGTTAAAAAATGTAGCCAGTGTCTCATTGATTAGAAAGAGGTTCATGTCATGCCATAACTACCATACGCACCAAATTTCTGATTTCCTGATTCCAATTTTCTCTAATATCAAGATAGTTCTATAGGATTAATATTTTCAAATAAAGCAACCTATTCAAAATAATGCAATGACATTTTTGAGATAGATACCAAAAGAATCACTCAACCAATACATTCAAGAATATACAGCTTGCTGGAAGAAGTGTGCATGTTCTGATGGATAATAGACAAACTACACAATATTTTTTTTTACATTTAAAATACAGTTGCTTGATAAGCATCTTCTTGATAAGCAAATTTTTAAATATAGAAGTATTTTCATATAACCTAAATTCTGCCCTCTATTTTGCACCCCGAATCTCCAGAACCTAAGCTTGATTCAAAAAAGTGATGTTAATATATATCATAGTATTAATTAATTAGTTTTTGCTTTTTATTTTCAATTAATGAAACAATAAATTAAAATTTTGCTTTATAAAATAATGTAATGCATATCATTTTTATAATATCATTGTTACGGGCAATATGTTCTTTGAAAACAAAGCAATAATCTGCACCTGACAACATAATCTACATTAATCTCATAATTAATGTGAAAACTTTCATGAATTTCATTAAATTTTACTAAAGAATAGAAGCAACCGGATGCATAAATAAATAAAAACATCAAGGAAGTGCAGGACAAGTAAACATCTGACTAATTTAAACAAACATACTGTGCAACTGGGAAGAGGAAAAACAGCTGATCAGGAAGGATTTTGAAATACTTACCCTTTTCCTATTTTTATCCAATTTGTCCAGCTAAGAGAAGGATAGGAAAGGAGAAAACATGATAGAGAAACAGGCACAAATGCATGCTTTTGGAACATGTAAAATACATAGATGCTGATGTACTATATTATGAAACCAAAAATCACCGACTATCTTTAGCTCTTCAAGTATGCTCGCCACATGACATAAATGCCTATGATAGTGCTATAAAAATATAAGCACATTAACATAATGAAAGCACTTGTATTTAGAGGACAATTGGAACCTATATCTATCACACAAAGATTTTTGACAACAGAATGAGCCTTAGTTTACTGTGAATAGTATTATTGTAAAAGCAAATTATCACAAAAGCAACACCCATTATGTGATAACAAGAGAACAAGAGAAATTTAAAAACTAGCTGTCAAACAAAATCATTAGAGAGCTATAGTAAATAACACAAATGAGTTTTGAAGTAGTTCTAAAACAAAGACAACAATAGGACTATCTATCAAGGTGATTTTATTTGTTTTTAGTGCTCCAAGGCTACTTTATGACACCAACCATTATCCAGTGCCATTTTGATTAGTGCATCATTAAAAGTATCCAACGTCACTTGAAAAAGTGAAACAACATTAGTGTGCTGTAAATTAATGGATAGGGTCTAATGAAATGGTAAGTCATGGTGAACCTATATGTGCAGATGGCTGATACATAGCTTTGTATGCAGAGTATGGCTGAAATTTAGAGGTATTAGCATAATGACCTGAGGCTTTCTCTGCCCCTGAGCTCTGAGGCTTTCTCTATTGGGACTTAGCTTTTTAGTTTCAACCTCCTGGATCTTTGGAATCCACTATCTATCAAGATACTTTGAGCAAGAACATAATATACAGTACAAAGTCCATAATCTGGACTCGTCGGGACTTCAGCGATTCCTGATTATAGATCATCAATTTAAATCTGGTAAGATGGCATGCAGAAATTATACAATTCAAAATATGAAACTGTAATTTATGAAATAAAGAGCAATTACGATCTAAAGGGTATCAAGGTTAAAAAAAAAGCTTAATATTTACTTGTTTACTTTACTAAAAATTTCTTTCAATGTAAGTTGTTTAAGTTGCTTCACTTATTGTGCTAAACGCGCATGAGTAAAGCATACAAAAAAAAAAAAAAAAATAAAAATAAATAAATAAAAAGAGGTTTGTGGCTTTGAGGTCTGGATTATATGGATTATAGATCATTCTGGATAATGGATGTCCGGATTACAGACTTTGTACTGTATTCACAAATACGATGCTACTTAAAAGTTTATGACATGCAAGTACAGCACAAAGACCTGAAATCAATCTTTTTATACATGCTTCAGATGAGCTGCTGTTTTGGTGTATAAAGGACAATACTGTACTAAAATCACCATCTATTATCACTCATCAACTGTTTTACCTGCTACTGTAGCAGGGTAAGCCAATTTCACGATAGTTAATCAGAACTTAATTGGAAGACTACTCCAAAAAGGTAACAACTGTGATAACTGGGGAGGGGGTCCAAGTTCCTATCAGTAATGCAGCTGTAACTCTAAGAAATTTCAGCAGTGGTGTGTTTGGTGATTTTTGGCTACATAGTGTTTATGAATAAGAGATAAACCAGATTTTAAATAATCCCATTTTACTACAAAAATTGAAAACAAAAAATACTTGCGCATTGTAATTAATTAATTTTTTATGCTTCATTTAATTTTGACTAAGATAATTCTAATTAAAGCGATTTCATGGAACATATACATATAACCACGTACGCATGTACATGTAAGTAGCTAATTAACATTAATTAAGATCAATATTTTTTTATTTATAATGTAAAACATAGATTTTGCTGTTGTGTTGTAATAGATCTAAAATGTTAGTTTTTAACTCTAAACAATATTAAGTCATTAAAAAAAACTTTAATAAAGCATAAAAATATCAGAACTACGCACCATTCATTTAAAGGGAACACACAGATACATGAAAATCATTTTAATTAGATATATTAAATGCTCCAAAAAAGTCATTAAATAGAGATGCTCTTGATTTGTTTTAACAGCAGTGGCACTCATAAATCTATCTTTTTCATTAATAATTCTTAAAATATTTATTTAATGATCAAAACATAATTTTTAAACAACAAATTTAAAACATATAATTATGAATAATTATGAATGGCTGAAAATATCAAAATTAAACATCTTTTATGAAAGGAACTTTAAAGGCAAAAGCCCAAATAATTCCTACTGTTTTACATCTTGAAATTCAGAGAATTTCAGTTCTTATATTAGAAACTTCAAGTTTATAACAGTTAGCTAAAGTAAGACATTTTCTGGTCACTCTCTCTTTCCAGTCACAACACACCTCTTTAAAACATTTGAAGGATTGGTGCATACAAAAAATTCAGTGCACAATAACCATGCAGGCTAATTAACCGAATAAATGTCATGCACATAAAAAGTGCAACAATATTTTTTATACCATGCTTATATGGAAATTCCTGGATGTTCTAAACATTTTGCGACTTGCACACATAAAAGAAACTAGTTGCTTCTTAAATGACAAAACCAATTATTATAATAAAAAATATAGATACATTTTCTTATTTAAAAAATTAATGAATCCTTACCTGAACTATAGCAGTGTAATTATCTTCAGAGAAAAGGGGCGGATTATCATTAATATCAGAAACTTCAATATTTACAAAACTGGAACTAGATAAAGTTGGTTTCCCACTGTCTTCAGCACATATTTCAAGAACATAATTTGAGACCTAATGATAAGCAAGCCATAAAAGATATACAGCAGGTAATATATAATACTACATATTGAAGAGATGCTTGAAACTAACAGCACGTTACATACATAACAATATTGTACAATAAATTGCATTTTTGCATTTACTATAATTCTTGAGAATCATATTAAAAGTTATAACAATGTTCAGCTATATTTCCCCCATTTGTTTTCATATTTCATTTTTGAAATAAAAATGTCTTTTCAAATATTGCTAGTATCATAAATTGACACACTGTCAATTTAATAATTATTATCCTCAGATTATAATCTATCATAAATACAAATAACCTAACAAACAGAATTATACATTTAGCTATTGTAACACTTTTCAAGAGACCAAATAAAATAATTTTATTCTTGTCAGTCAATATATTATGTGTATGTGGGAGGGTAAACCCCACTAATTAATGGTACCATGAGCCTTAAATTATAAATGCATATTATATAAAGATTAAGTGTCTCTCTTAATTTATTTTTAACATATTTTCATTACTTCTATTATAATTAAGTATATATTAATTATTATAGCTTGGTTTGGACATTAAAATTAAAACAGATCACATTTATTAGCAGCACAATAGTTAAGAAAAGACCCATTTCCATGCACAAACATTATACTTAATATGGTAATGCTGTTGCCATCTGCAGACTAGCACTTCGATTACAAACACACTGTAAATATATTATAGCAATTACATCATTATTTCTGTGCTGATCTTTCATATTATGCAAATGAGCTTATGATTTCAAAATATGGATACATGCATTATTTATTTTATGTGCATAGATATTACACACTCATACTTAACATAGAGGAGAAAAAAGATAGAAACAGAATTTCTTGGGAATAAAATTATATACCATCCTTGATAAGGGGATCCTTAAGGGATAAATATGTTTTATTGAAACTCTAAATACATACATTTTGTAAAAATCGTATAAACATTTAAAAAAAAAGTTTTGCAAAAATTATGGGGTAGAATAACTTAAATATGTAATGTACCCCCCCTGCATGAACACTTTTCTCCCTGCTTTCAAATAAATTACAAAACACTTCAGTTGATAACTTTAATTCCCACTGCAGTTTATTCAAAGATCTTGGAGGGAAAGATAGAACAGCAATTTATCTGCTAAGTGTCCCAACGAATGTTTAATGCATTTCTTTATACTGAATTTTGGGGCTTTCAACAGATTCATTACAGCTGCTTTATACAGTTGAGCATTAACATCTGTTAAAATAAATGAATTACCTATATTGACACATATGGTTTAACTGCTACTGAAGTCTTGATAACTCAGATCATACAGACACAAACAAAAATACAGATAAAGCATAGATGATTAAAAAAAAAAACTACCGCCAAATTTGGATACTACTTTGTACTTTTTGGGAGTTCCTTTTGGGAATGTTTTACTGTGCGTGTATTCTATTCTGATATTTCCACTCTCCAGATCACAAGAAAACATGAGTTACAAATGCTCTTTTGCTCACAGCATATAACATTTCAGTGGCATATATTCAGAAGGTCGAGTTAACAATTCTTTTCTATTTGTATATCTGAAGCAGACAAACTCTACACAAAAGGAACAGAAATAATCATCAGAAGAAATTTTCACAGAGGTATGATTAAAGTATTATTAAAACTAGAGATTTTTTAATGAACTGATTTCACAGCCTGTTGCTGCCTTGTGACTAACTATTAATTATCTTGTAATTTTACTCTTTGGTATTCTATTTTCATCCAATGAATCATTTGCCACTTTAGTAGATAAGTGAAAAATTTCTCTAAGCTCTCATGTGAAATAATTCACATGAAAGGATTTAACATCATCAATAACTCTTCCAAAGTAAAAGCAGTTATTGATTTGAACAATATATATATATATATATATATATATATATATATATAACTTGATAATAGTGATATCAAGTTATATATATATCAAGTTATATAATATAACTTGATAATATAACTTTATAATATCTATATCTATCTATCTATCTATATATATGGGGATAGCTTAGCTACAGTTGCCAGCATTCAAAAACATGTGCTGAAATGAATTTCAGTTCTCCTCATCTGAATATTTACAGTATATAATTACAGTATTGATTATTCAAGGAAAAAAGTTGAATTTAAATTAGTTTAATTATGACCAAATCTTAAATTAGTTTAATCATGACTAAATCTTCAATTGATTTAATTATTTCTAAAAGTCTTGTTTCTGAAGAGAGATGCTGCATTCCCAAACAGGCTTAGAAAACATGTATAAATCACATCTTCATTCAATGAAGGATTTTAAATGATCATTTTAGCATGATGAGATCAGCTTATACAAAGTTTGAAATACACTCTTTTGCAAAAAGATTAAAGCACCATGAAGGAAGTGGTTGTTTTTGATGAAACTGAATATGTGTATAGCTCATAAAAAGATAATAAAATGATTAAAAATTCAAAGTCATAATATCTGTTCACGGCTCACAATCACCCATTGAGTGTTCAAATTAGTATTTGGCTGAACAGCCCCTGGCAGCAATGCATGCTTGA
The DNA here is from genome assembly GCF_044657685.1 of Stegodyphus dumicola. Classification (NCBI taxonomy): domain Eukaryota; kingdom Metazoa; phylum Arthropoda; class Arachnida; order Araneae; family Eresidae; genus Stegodyphus; species Stegodyphus dumicola. Next base: position 112,492,509 of record NC_140772.1, on the reverse strand, counting down.
ATTTGTCGAGGCAAGAAGTGGTACAGGTTCCTAATGTCATCCTGTGACACATTCTGCCAGGCATTCATAGGTTGTCACTCCAGATCTGCAATATTTTGTGGTGCCCGAATCTGGCGGCCTACTATGTTCCAGACATGCTCAATTGGTGAAAGGTCTGGTGACCTTGCTGGCCAAGGAAGAGTATCAACCGCACGGAGACAGTCCAGAGAGATATGCGAGCAGTATGTAGCCTGGCATTATCTTGTTTGAAAATGGGCCCAGGATGACGTGCCATGAAAGGTAATGCAACCGGCCGCAGGATGGAATCAACATATCGTTGAGTTGTTAAAGATTTAAGGAGGATGACTAAAGACGACCTGCTGTCATAAGAAATAACACCCTGCAACATCACACCAGGGGTTATGGCTGATATGCCTTTGTAAAATAAAGGCTGATTAGGACCACTGGCGCCCTCATCTCCAGACCTGAACATGGTGGTCACCTCCTTTAAGAGTGAAGCAGGAGTCATCTCTGAACACTATACGATGCCAGTCTGATGGCAGTCATGATGATCGGCTGCGACACCACTCCAGACAACTCCGTCGATGTTGTGGGATCAATGGCAAATGTCTTAAAGGCTTCTGTGAGCATAACCCTGCCTCAGACAAGCACCATGAGATGGTAGACGGTATCACAGGAGGTATAGACATGGCTGTAGTGCATCGAACAGTCAACAATGATACCGTTGGGGCATTTCTGGCCTGGCGAACAATCATCCTATCTTGTCTTGCATTTGAGCTCCTTGGCCTGCCAGAGCCTTCATTTCATTGTAAATTTCCTTGTAGCAACCATTGCTGCCAACATCTTCGCACAGCAGTGTCTGTATGTTGCAGGTGGCTCCTATTGATCAGTATGACCTCCTAACTTCACGCAACCCTACAATGCGACCATGTTCGAAGTCATTTAGTTGTAACTAAGGTCTTTGATATCATCATAATGGCATCGTTAGTTGCTTCTTTACGAAATTACAATGGCAGCAACAAAAAAAGATAAATTTAATGCCTCTGTTACTGGTTTTATACTTTGCAAATTGCACACTAGAAATGCACGCTATGATTGCAATTCCTGTTGATTTGCCTTGAATTTGCATATTCAATGAAGATGTTTTTGCATACCAAATTTCATCATGATCGCAAAAGTCTTTCTTGGTGCTTTGATTGTTTTGCAAAAGAGTGTATCTTGAGAAAAGCCACACTGACTAACAATCAGTGCTCGGCACTGAAAAGATCTGTGTAATTTAATATTGTAAAGATTGTTAGTTTTTGTAACACACATTACTTCATAGAGGAAAGAAAGATGAAAGTGTACGGCCTGATATTCATTATATCATCCAAAGATATGACAATAGAGAATTCTAACACCCTTATTAGTTTTGATTATGATATAATCTGAAAAGATGCTGAAAGTGATGGATCTATGAAGCTGTCTGGTAAGAAGAATAAGTCAAAGGAACAAGAAAATTAGGAATTCTCTAAAATTTTGATTTAATATAGTGAACAATAGAATTAATTAACACATATTTAACAAGTGCAATCATTTATCAAACTTTCTTTTAAGGGTGCTCAAACCTAGAATAAATGGATTACTCATACGTTGTTCAAAGAGAAACATTCTAGATAATTTGAAATGTACATGTTGAATTTTAAACTGCTAACTTCATCTTATAAAGTCAAACTTATATCAAACAACACAGATACACAGGTTATTTCAAATTATACACATGTATAAAAATATATACCTGTATAACTGGAAAAAATTCATGTTTTTTTCAGTTAGAGTTTCACTTTTAAGAAAATGGGAAAAAAGTTTAGAAAATAGCGTAACTAATTTTCCCAACAGTAATAGTAAAAATGAGTGGAGGCTGTTTTGTGTCCCATGTTCCAAAATCTAACCTCCTAATTTCTAATATTCTCCCTCTAAAGATTCATCAGAGAAGCTGCATTCCATAACTGATCACCTAGTGCATCTATGACATGAAAGTAATTATTGCTTTTGTTGATTTACGGAAAATGCACACCTGTAATATCTGGCACTTTCATCATCTCCTTATAATAAATATGCAAGCAGAAATCAGAAATAATAAATATGCAAGCAAAAAAAAGTCTACTTCTTCCTTTTAAAATCTTTGTAATTCAAATAAGTTTAATTTTCTATGCAAACATAGAGAACAGTTAGAAAGACCCCTCTGAAAATCACAAGTCTATGTTTCCACAGGAAATTTAATTTGCATAAATGAGAAACTGTACAAACTTCATATAATATATAATAAAGGGTAGAGATAAATAAACCATATTCAAAATAAATATTTATGCTTTGATAATAATAAATAAATTTATGCTTTAATAATAATAATAAAAATATAAATGTCTTGAAGTAAAAAAAATACCTTCTCTCTGTCTAAATTTGAAGCTAATGATATGTAACCCATATCTTTGTCAATTATAAATTGCCCAAATCGATCACCACCACAAATCGAATACTTTACTCTCGCATTTGGTGGACTATCAATATCAGATGCCAATACCTAAAAGCAAGAAAAATAAATATATATTTATATCTAACAATTTTGAATGAGATTTTATGTAAATTGCCTGTTTTTTTAATAAAACATTTGAGACATTAATGGTTTTATTTCATACCTGGATAATTTTATCTCCAACTAACGCATCTTCTCTCATCACAGCATTGTATGTTTGCTGAGTAAAAACTGGAGCGTTATCATTAGCATCAGTCACTGTAATATTCACTCCAACTTCTGTGCTAAGAGGAGGTGTACCTCCATCAATAGCTTGAACCAAAATATAGTAACCACGAACAGTTTCATAATCCAATGGAGCAGAAAGTGTTAATATGCCTACAAAACAAAAAATTAAGTAACATATAACAATTTCTTAACAAAATACTGATGAGATATAATTCTGATTTGCAATATGTCACAAAAGTAATATGCTAGCATTCAAAATAGAATTTCCCATTAATATATAATTTTATAGGAAATATATAGAAATTCTGAAAGGAAATAAAGATTTATATTGCCTCTTTGATACACACATGATGTGAAGAAACACTGTCATATGAAATTTAAAGAAACTGCTACACATCAGTTGCTTTTAATGACTATTTCTAAGATACAATAAATTATTTTATAGAAAAAAAATAGGACCCCTGTTTTTTTATGCTAATATAAACATTCCATTTATTACTATCATTATAAAAATTTTATTCAGTAACAGTATGGCTAAATTAAAAGTATTAATCCATGAATGACATGCTGAAGTTCTAGATTTATAGTTTTACTTTCACTAATGATTTCCAATATTTTATTTCATACCATGGCAGCATTTTCAAGAAACTCCTGAAAATAACTTGAGTTATTCATGTGTTAATGAAATGCTCATACTATATAATTTATACAAGCATGAATATTTAAGTTCCGTAAAAGTTACGCAATGCTTTGTTGTACTTGACTTCATTATTTGAAGGCTGCAGTACTTGCAAGTACGAAAAATCATAAACTGCACCTAAATAAATCTAATATGAATGCTACAGTATCTGCAAGTATGAGAAACAGTCAATCCTACTTAATTAGACAAGATGATAATTATAAATTTAATTCATTAATTAGTAATAACAATTTTTTTATCAAAGTATTTACAGAAAAAAAAATTATTAATTAAGAATTTCACAACATATCAGGCACAGGACTCCTTTAATTTTTAGCAATTTTGATTAAAAAGATTAATTATAGTCAATTCTCAATTAACCACGTTAAAAAAGAGTTAAGTTTGTTTATTAGGGAACAATGGGAAAAAATATCACAAACCATCAAAATAAATCATAATTTCTTTAAGAAACACAAGAAGGAATATAAAATAAGTTGAATAACTGCAAGTGATAGCAGATAATCTCTCAGTATTTGGAACTGTTTTCATACAGATTAAACAATTGATACATACTTTTTGATTATAATTTTTAACTGTACATAACCTGAACAATAAAAATATTTTCAGTCATTCCCTAAAAATAATTGCTAAATTGTAAAAATAATCAAGTATGCGGGCATTAATCTTCAGTTTCCCATGGACTTCTACCGAAATGCAAGAATGAAAAAAAAAAAAAAAAAAAAAAAAGGAAAAAAGGAAGAAGCTATATATGTTTTTGTTTTGACCACTGGTTTCATTTACATAACCAAATGAACTTATTCAAACCAAACTGTTTAAAACAGAAATAATAATAATAAAAAAAAAGTATACAGTGTTCCCTTGCCACTTCATGCTTCATGTTTTGCGGCTTCAGTGCTTCATGGGTTTTTCCAAAATATTCATCAAAAAATAAAAATGAAAAAAATACAACCAAAAAAAGAGATGAGTTGACTCTGAATACATACCACGGGTTCTCATAAATGCGTGTGATTGATTTTCGGTGCGACATCGACCAATGAGAGCACGAGTGGATTTATCCCTGTGAGTTGATTGTCTGCGCATCATCGCAATCTCACTTAGGATATTCTCTTGTTGTATCTCGCCAGTCTTGTCCATGATGTTGACCGTCTGGCATACTGTATTTTAATGTTGTGTTGGCGATAACATTTTTTATTAATTAAGCCCTTATAATGCCACCTAAGAGCTGTGCCCCTGCAAAAGCTTCCTCCGGGATGCCAAAGATAAAGAACATGATGACCATCAGCGAAAAAGTAAAACTTTTAGATATGATCAAAGAGGGCAGGAGTTATGCATCTGTGGCACGCCATTACGGGGTGAATGAATCTACAGTGCGGTACATCAACAAACAGGAAGCAAACATCCGCAAAATTGCTTCAATAACCTTTAATAAAGAAGCAAAATGTGTGGTAACTCCATGTAATAACAGAATTGTGAAAATGGAAGCTGCACTGGCATTGTGGATTGCTGACTGCAGGAAAAAGACAGTGAGCTTGGACCCTAATATGATCAGGACAGAGGCCAAAGCTCTCTTCGACCAAATCTTGCCTGATGACAACAATGAAAAGGCTGAAGAAGGTGTTGACATACCTCAAGCCAGTAATAGCGCTGCCAAAAGTGATTCGCCTCCTTATGGACGAGGCTTTTCAGCCAGCAAAGGCTGGTTCAAAAAATTTCAAAAAAGGTATGGCCTCTGAAACGTGCTTCTGTATGGTGAGGCTTCCTCTGCTGACAACGATGCTGCTTGTCATTATGTGGAGGAAGAGTTTCCTAAGCTCATCAGCAAGGGAGGCTACCTCCCTGAACAAGTTCGCGATATGGATGAAACATGCCTTTTTTGGAAGAGGATGCCTTCGCGTACATTCTTCTTCAAGGATGAAGTGAAGAGGCCAGGCTTCAAGGCTCACAAAGACCATGACTGTCATCATGGCTGGAAATGCTGCAGGTTTTAAGCTTAAGCCAGGTCTTATTTATGAAGCCAAAAATCCATGTGCATTAAAAAACAAAAATACAGCTCTGTTGCCCAAGTTCTGGATGCATAACTCCAAGGCCTGGATAACAAAAGCTCTGATCCTTGAATGGTTCCTTCATTGCTTCATTCCCTAGATGAAGCTGTATCGGCTGAAAAAGGCCATCCCTTTAAGGTCCTTCTCCTGATGGACTGTGCAGGAGGTCATGCAACGGACCTGCAATATGACAATGTTCAGATAAGAGTTTCTTCCCCTGAACACTACATCTCTAATTCAGAAGCCGATGGATCAAGGTGTTATTCATGCTTTTAAGGCACTCTAGACTCGCTCCACGATGGAGGGCCTCATCTCAGCAGTTGACGATGCCAATGACGAATTTCCCTTGAAAGCATACTGGCACAGCTACGACATTGCCTCATGTTTGTCTAATATTCAGCGAGCATTAAAGGACATGAAGAGTGAGACCATAAATTCTAGCTGGAAGAAATTTTGGCTGAACGTGGTAGATGACTATCCAGGCTTCACTTCATCACTCAGCGGTGGAGAAGGCGGAGAAACTGGCTCACATCATAAGGAATGAAAGACTTGTTGACATGAGAAAAGAAGACATCAGTGCCCTTATTGACTGCCACTCGGACCCAGTGACCGATGAAAACCTCCTTGAGTCCTTGACAAAGTCTGCAAGTGAGGAAGAAAACAAAGAGGAAGATGAAGAAATAACTGAAAAGTGTGGCCTTACCCTGGAGAAGCTGCAACAATTGTGCAACATGGCAAGAGCGATGCAATAATTTGCACAAGACATTGGCCACAATATGGTTCAAGCTGTCGAGTTCAGTAATCGCGTTGATGGGGGTTATGTCCTTGTACAAAGGAATTTTGAAAGAAAAGAAAAAACAAAGAAAAAAAAAACTACCCATCACCATGTTTCTCTTCAAGGTAAAACCCGCGGCTCTACCGTCCAGCAGAAGAATCTCCGAGTGAGCCTAAAGCTTCTACAAGTGAAGTAAGAGCCTCTCCTCCGCCACCAACATAAGACACTTTGTCTCTCTCAGAAAGCAATGTTGATTAATGTTTATTACTGTATAAGGTTTTGTAATTAACCTTATTAATTAGCACTGACACATTTAAGTAAATACATATACTGTTGTAATTTTTGTCTTAAATGTGTAAAGTATAAATACTTTTACATATTTGAAACATCCTTGTACCCGCATACATGAAAATTCCCAGAGGCAAAACCTACTTCATGGTTTTTCATCTTTTGCAGAAGGTTCTGGTCCCCATTAACTGTGAAAAACGAGGGATCACTGTATATTGATAATTGTACTTTACTGCTATTCAGAGTATGAGCTTTTTTAATTCCCCCCTTTTTTAAATATAAACTCCTTTTGAGTTAACTGTGAATGTCCCGGTATCACTCCTTACCCCAGTTAATTGACAGTCTGCTGTATATAAAAACTTAAAATATTAACAATTGATACATACTTTTTGATTATGCAGAGTATATAGCAAATATAAAAAGTAATAAAGTAGTACCATTAAAATAATTAAATACCTTTTAATAATTGATGTATATATATTAGATCATACAGAGTATATAACAAATATAAAAAGTAATAAAATAGTACCATTAAAACCATTAAATACCTTTTAACGGGTGAACAGAAAATACTTCTGACCTAGGTGATTGAATAATACTATAAGTAATTTCAGCATTAACTCCACTATCTCTACTTGTTGCAGTTAATTTTAAAACTTCGGTACCTATAGCTGCAGTTTCAGGAACCACAGCAAAGTAAAACTTAGACGTGAACTCTGGAGGATTGTCATTAACATCATGAAGCAACACAAGTAAAGTGCAAAGCGAAGAAAGTCTAGGAATTCCATGATCACTTGCTTGAACAGTTAAATTATACATAGCAACTTCTTCACGATCAACTGGTTTATTCAAGCTAACTATTCCTGTAGTTTCATCAATTCTGAAATGGCCATGTGCAGAATCAACCAAATAATAATTGATCATACGATTAACACCTAAAAAAGAAGAAAAAAATGTATAAATATAAATTTAACATAAATAAAGACATCAAATCACCAAATTCCTGTTATAAAATAAAAATTATCAAAATATTATAATTATTGTACACATAGAAAAATTTTTAGCTTAGTAATTGATAAAATATCCTTTTGCAATTAAGAAATTAATTGATAATCTGGTTCAATCTGATTTTACTGCAACAGGATAAAACTATGCATGAATTTCTGATTAGATATTGCCCTTTGATATTTTTTTAACCCATCTTCAATTATTTTTCTAAATGAAAATTTTTATTGTATATTTTAATTAAAGAACATGAAACAATTGTCTAAATACTAAAATTTGCTGCTCATTTTATGAAATAAGTACAAAATTAAAGTATTGCTAATGTTAAATAAATACACACAGTCTTATTGTTTGAAATTATCCATTCATTTTGATTTTTTTAATATAATGGATCAAGAGTTAAGTTTAATTGTGGGATATTTTTAAAAATAAAACAAGTACATTAACAACTAAAAACTGCATTAATTTTGGATAGAATACATTTAATCATAGGCTACATATCCTACTTGAAGTTTGCCACACTTTTGCCAGTCATTAGTATTAACTCTAATCTTTATCATAACCATCATTTAAGTTCCCCTCATTGTAGATAAACTTGACTACCGAGAAAAAACAATTTTTTTTCTGCGTTATATGGAATTTGTTGAGCAATGTCTTCATCAGTACTAGAATCTGAATTACCCTGGCTCCTTTCACACAGCTTTAAATTATAATTATTTATTTAAAGAGTTCACAGATGTGAAATCTGATCTCAAAGCAACTACATAAAAATACACATGTGAGTATGTTCTATTATTATACATATACAAGTTGTATTAAGTTGTGTGTGTGTATGTATGTTTGTAATGAAGCATACTTGTATATAATGATGTAGAAAAGCTGACTGCATAATGTTGAGATGGTGACTTATAATGAAGAGCAAACTTGACAGCTAAGGCAGATTAAATATTCACTTTTTTTATTTCAATACACATTTTGCAACCACAAATAAACTGGCACACTAATCGTGCCTTTTCAAGAAGATTTATATTTTTGATATTGCTGCGATAGGAAGAAAGTAGTCAGATAATGACTTAGCAAGACCACAGGTAGAAGCAAAGTAAGTAACTATCCAATATGGAGGCTTATTAAGAGAATGTTTAATGCTCCATATTAGCTACATCATCAGTATTGTGATGTGAAATTATATCAGTGTTTTGATGTAAAATCATATCAATAATGATATACGATATCAGTGATGATATGTGACATTATATTAGTGATGATATCAATTATATCAGCATGATGTGAAATTATATCAGTGAAATCTTATTCTATGACAGGATTAATCTAGAAATTACACAGTCCAGAAAAGTTATTACTACTTTTAGAATACAGAAAGGAAGCACTCAAATTAAACTGAGAAACTTAAGATACTATTGCTAATTTTAACTATAATTTATATATGTAAGATATAAAATATTAACCCCTTTCGCGCCAGGTAGCGCAAACGCACGCTTATCGCGGAGGCCGGCATTGTCTTATGCGAGCTTCTGTCCAGGGCCGGGGGCTTTTTTGCTATTAAGCCTAAATCCATGAAATTTCCGATTTATTGTTTAATAATGCTCTATAGAGTATTTAAACGGCTTATGCTTTATAGATATTTTTATATATACTTTAATTACCTTATTTCTTGTTTAAATGCATATTTTACACATTTTATTTTCATTACTCACCATTTTATGACTTTTAACATTATACATCTGAAAACTAAATATATTACTTAAAATTCTCTTTTCGTATGAAAAATTTGAAAACGGGGATCTACACACAGTCCTACGTTACATTCTTTGCACTCGTAATAACGACATTGATGATGAGGACATTAATTAAGGATTAATGATGATGAGGACATTAATTATTTAAGGATTAATGATGATGAGGACATTAATTAATTAAGGATTAATGATGCATCGGCATACAGATGTCCGAAATGTCCTCATCATCATTAGATTCGCCAGATTCTTTATGATCAGAATATATCATAGTATCACTATCACTACTATCAGAATCTGTTTCAGAATCAATATCTGAAATATTTTGCATAATTTCTGCTATTTCATGCTCTATTAAACGTTTTCGATGCTTCGACATTGCAACGGTAAAAACAGAAAGAATTCACGTCTAACAAGATCTAATTATTTTCTAAAAACTGAACTGCAAACTGAAATACCCAACGCTTTAGCGAAAATAAAACTTCTCTACTTACAATAAACAACTACCGCATGCAAATTTAAAGAGACGTCATAAATCACGGCATTCGGAAACATTTATTTCCCCTTTTGTTTATATAATCAAAAACACGTGTATGTGAGTCATGCTTCTCTCATTTCAAGTAGAAGGTCTAATGTACATGTATCTGAAACCATATGGACAACTATGCCATCTTGTGGCAGAAATTATAGTTTTTAAAACGTTCCAGGACACTGGCTCAAATATGTGACGGTCGGGGCTGAACGGGAAAATGCTCTGGCACACCTGCGTGTCGGCCGACAAGTGAGTGTGTTCGTTGCTGACACGTAGACGTGACAGTCGGCACGAAGGGGTTAAAGAAAACTTAATTTGGCAATAGTCCCTTTTATTTTTCATCATAATTTGGCTAAGTCTCCTTCCTGTCCTAAAACTATTAACTGTTTATAATATATGAATTTAAATTGCAGCTTTTGAAGATCTCAAAATTAACATGTATCATTCCATTTTATGTAATGCATAGCAATGCTGATATCTTGCCACAAATCAAAATTTCAACAAAGAATCAATATATATCTCACTGCTGCTGAATGCTTGCTTACTTTTCTGCTTCGCTCTTGCTAACACATGTTGCTTGCCTCTCTGCCTCATTCATTGTTTAAATTATAAATTTCAAAGAATGTTATGAAAGACTGCGTGCATACTGCACTCATGATAATGTGTGAACATGATTGTGCTTCTCAAAGCTTGCTTTATAAAGAAATAAAATTGTAATGTATTTATGGCAATGTCTAATGTCTACTTTCAGGTCTCTCTTTCATTACAAATCATTTAAATTATGCAGTAAAACAACTGCCAAAATCTATCACAGCTAATAATTTAGTATTTTTTTTAGAAATAATTTTGAATTTATAAGCTTCATGAGCAACTTTATTTCCTAATTTATTTTTAATGCTGTTTTTAAATGCTTAAATTATTTTGTCATCATAATGAATAAGAAATTTACTGATTCTTCAACAAAATTATAAATGTTCACAATGTCCACACTACACACATTTAAAGCCTTTTTTAACTTTATTCTTGTGAGTAACGTAAAATTTTTATTTGCTAAATTTGAAGACCTAATTTGAATATACAAGTTATTAGCCTGATTTTATATGATATTTGAATTTTGGTATATTCATATTTATATTTCAATTATGCAAAACTGAAGAATATTTATAGAACTGAAGAAATAAAGATAAATCATAATAAGATAATAACTGAAGATAAATCATAATTAATAACTTTCAACATATTTATACAATGCTAAAAGCCATTTGCATTGTATTAAGAACAGAAGTTTTTATTTGTTACTGCATTTATGCATCCCATCCCACAGCCATCAGCAAGTAGCTATGCAGATTCAATTGTAGAGAATCTGCCCATTTTTTCAAAGTTTATTTTTTTACTTTATAGTATTTCATTACTTTTCAATGTTTATTAATTTCTAAAGTATATTTGACATTATTTTACAATAAGAAAATATGCATTGTTTTATAATGAGTAAATAGCTATTTTGATAGAATTTCATGGATACGTAAAAGAAAATTTTTGGTTTCTTATTGAATACAACAGTTTTACAAAAGACTTCTAAGAGAAGAACTGTAAAAATTAAATAATGATATTTAAGCAAGGGCTTTAAGAACTGTGAACTTATACAAATATTTCTTGAAAAATTTAGGACAATTTTTATGATATTCAGAGAGAAAATTAAACACTTATATTCTGAGACAAAATAAACTTACAAATTTTTAAAATTGAATTGAAATTTTTAATAAGACTCTAAAGCTTGCAGTTATTGTAAAAAAAAGTTATATACCAATTTTTTTTTTTTTTTTTTTTTTTAATTATATAGATGAAAATTTTATGTTTCCAAAAATATTTCATTTGTTTTCTAATGCTCTAATGCTTTTTCCTGAAAGGCTTTTCTGTTACTAAGACTTTTTCTCTTTGAAGGGGTAACATATAAACTATAAAATATATGAAAGAAAACTAGCACTCTTAATTTGGTGATAATCCCTTTTATTCCTCTTTTTAATTCGGCTGACTCCCCTTCTTGTCCTGAAACTACTAATTGTTTAGATTATATGAATTTAAAGTGTATAATCTCAAAATTAATTCACATCATGGCATCTTATGCAACACACAGAAATGCAGATGCCTTTTATCCAACCTCATATCAAAATTTCAAAGAACTGATTCTATATCTCTTGGTGCCTCTGAATGCGTACTTACTTTTCCGCTTTGAACTTGCTCTTGCTAACATTCATCATTTGCTTCTCTGCTTTGTCCATTGTTTAAAATGTAAATTTCAAAGCATGTTATGAAGACTGGGTGCATATTGCACCTATGATAATGAATGAGCCTAAATATGCTTCTCAAAGGTTGCTTTATCAAAAAATAAAATTATGTGATGTATACATTAGATATATTCACAGATATTTACAGAATCTATTACACATAACAATATATATTAGCAAAAGGATCATAGCAAGCATGTAACTGAAAGCAGTTTAATTAGACAGAAAGTGAAAATATTCAAATTACTGATATAAAGTGATACATATGAATAAAATATAGATATGATAATATATACATGAATTAAGTTCAGAAATGAGTTTACCCTTTTTTCTTTTTCCACTACAAAAGAAACTTGCTAATCCTAAGCATAACAACAAAGATAAATCAAATCCTTCTGAGAAAATGTATTTTTCATTTATAGTAAACAAAATACATGACCTGCAAACTTTAAACACAGAATAATTGTGGACATTCATAAAAGCAGTGCATGAATTAACAAGAATACTGAAACCAGTAAGTCCACACATTCTTACCAATATCTCTGTCAGCAGCATGGACTTTAGTAATTAATGTTCCAACATCTGAGTCTTCTGGAATGTCCACCGAATATAATTCTCGTGCAAATTCAGGAGCATTATCATTAACATCACTCAGAAGAACTTCTACCATGCTAGTACATTCCCATTCTGATTGGCCTTCATCTTGCACATGAGCTTCTAACAAATACCTGGACTTTGATTCACGATCAATTAGCTGAGCTGTTTTCAACTGGCCTATTTCATAAAAAGTGATCACATATGAAATTATAAACTTTAAAACTGAGAAATATTTATAGCTTGAGGAATACAAAATCATAATTTAGGGATAAAACAAAATATAAATTGAAGATATAATATTAAATAGAAAAGTTGTTCTATAATATCACTAAAAATTAAATAATTTTAACTGATAACTATGAACTAATAACTGCTTAATTTGCAACAAATGTATGAGATAAATGTTGACTTATATATTTAGGCATTATTTAAACCTATATAAATGGAAGAAATGTGGTCAGAGAAATGTTTTTAAATATTACACATGTAAGAAATATTTAGTACATAAGAAAAATGTAATAAAATATTACAAAATTTTAACAATTTTGTTGATAGTCATATAACTATAAATAAAAAGCAACAAGAAAATTTATTATAAAATCATATGATTTAAAAGTAAGAAATGCATGAACTGTTGTAAATATTTTAATCATTTTTATTGCATTTTTGATTTTCTGTATTGTTGTAATATTTTGTATTGCTTTACTTATTTATTGTCTTTATGATGATCTTTTTATGGTTTATTTTGTCTTTAATTTGTGGCCACATGTCTTATATTTAAATGTCTGTATGTTACATGGAATCATAGAAATTTTGTAAATTGTAAAAATAGTTCAATTAGAACTCGAGATACACATAATTTCGTTCCTGAGGGTCCTTGGCAATATTGGCTACTTTCTGGAAGCTTCATGAAAATACATTTTCTAAGCCCTAGCACCGATTTTTCCAGAAGTTTCCAGAGCCTCTGCTACACAGTATAAATATGAGTCAGAGGGCTAGGCAGTTAAGTTGAGAAACAGTAGCAAAATAGCTATGGGACTTAGCTGAATTATGTGAGAGTGAATTGACAAACTTTGCGACTTATTTCATATGTTAAGGTGGAGCTGCTGAACATCCACATCCTCCTCAAGTTATTTCCAGCTATTAGAGTGCTGAGTAGAGTATTTATTGGCATATTTTCCTAATAAATTCGTTATTTCTTTCTGCTTATCCGGACTCATTATTCAAAGAAACATCAGTGATTTCATAGTTTGCAACAATACCAAATATCCAATGGATTTTAAAATATATATATATTTTTTTAATTCTGTCTAGAGGAACAATGATAACTGAATTTACTCTAATAAGATAATTTTGAAAATCAAAGATGAATTTACTCTAATAAAGATAATTTTGAAAATCAAAGGTACCTACCAGTATGAAAAATTATAAAGTACTATACAATTTGACATTACTAAGCAATAAATAAATATTTGTTTATTCATTCAAAATATAGTACTTGGAGCTATTTGAAAATAAATAATATAGTAAAAAGTCAAAAATCTGGAATGATATAATATCCGAACCTCCAGAATATCAGTATTCTTTCTCCCTCCCCCTTTTCCACAAAATCTAGGCATGAAGACTTTAGAAGAAAAAGCAGGTGTGTTAAAAGGTTATTTTCTCCCAAAATGAGATTCCTGCATATCACTTTCAAACATCTAGAATTAATCTAGATCTAGAATAGAATAGGTTAGAGAATTACAGAATGGCTGATGATTATACATTGATTGAAGCTGTACTGACACTGGCCATGACCACACTTCATGACCATAATCCCACTATGAATATCCAAAAATAATTTATTAAAAAGTGATGATTGAATGAGTGAGACAATGTCCCAGCGAGGGCATGCCACTGAAGGGCCTAATGGTAATGGTTCAACCAAAATATTTCATGAGATGGAGGACTTGGTGCATGTATTAGAGGAATTGCTTAACTAAATTTAAAAATTGCCATGGTATAAGACAGTTAAAATCTTCAAAAGAAACAGCTTCATCTAATACAGAAGCAGTTGAATTCATCGAATTCATTAACAGCAAGAAGTCATCGCCAAAGCAAATTCATAATGCTGATGGAACTTGTCTTTTCTAGTAATATGTACCCAAAATACCTTGGCGATCTCTGCAGAAAAGATTTTGAAGTGAGACTAATGTTTTTGGCATATGAAATACTGCAGGAATGCATAAACTTCTCTTAATTGGAAAAAATACATGACGTTGGTAGTTAAAGGCATACAGATTTTCCTTGTTGTGTATTATTAAAATAAAAAAGCATGGATAAGACAAACATTAATAAGTGATTGGTTTGAAAATCATTTCATATGCAAGGCTTGGCAGCATTTGGAATCAGTTGATTTACTGGATGACAAAAAATTGCCCAGACTATAGATAACTGTTCATAAGATAATGTCTCCAAATTCTTTTCTTAAAACTGTTCACCTATCACTCAGCCGAAGGATACTGGCATGCAACATACACTGAAATGTAGATATAAAGTAGCCTTTTAAAAAATTATGTTTAATTTTCTGAAACCTGGTAACTATTCAAAAATATTTTAATATAAAATCTGCTGTATGGCTTATTGCAAGGTCGGGAGAGACTATGCAGATATTTTTTTAAATGCTCAGCATAATTTAAGATCAACTACCTCATTTCATGGTGATGATGAAGATTGCTGCAAACCTGAAGGTTTTTGGATAGCACAAGCAAAATACAAAATTCTCCAATTAATGGAATACGTGAAGAAGTTATAATAAATGAAGATGATGTAACAGACTACAATGACAATGCCCAAACCATCAATCACCTAATAAACAGTGAAGTCTGTAGTATGTTTTTAAATCCAGAAAATAATGCTGCCAATGATAAAGAAAGTGATAAAAAGGCTGTTGAGGATTAAAAAAGGGTTGCTTGACAGTTTAATGGGAATTTTTGGAAATTACAAATCTTGAACAACGGAACTTCGTCAATGAACAAGAAATTATGCCTGTCTTAGCATAAAATACAAAACAACTTACATTGAAAGAAATGTTTGTATAACTAACAAATAATGAGCTTTTACTGTAAATTTTGGTTCTCATGCTTCATTATTTCATTAAATGATTATTTCATATTTTTAATTTTGATTTATACATGTTCAGCTTACTAGGTTTATGAAATTCTAAATGTGTAATATTAACTAAAATGTCCTTCAGACTCTAGTAGATTGGCAAGAGAGTTATTGTCTCATTTAATGTATATACATTTTGTATTATGTAGATTTTTAAAAATCTCTTTATTTAGTCATAAATATTTCATCCACAAAGTTTTCATTTATATAGTTTGTATATAACAATAATTATGTAAGTAAAACTGAAATGGCACAAAACATTAGTTATGACCTATACAACATGAGAGAGCTTTGAATAAACTTCTTTATTAGATTTGAATCTAAATAGAAGGCACCATTTGTGTGTACAATCATCTTTGCCACTTGCTGGCAACAGAAAACTATATAAAAGTTCAATTTACAAAATTAAAAGTATCATAAACTGAGACTACATAAGACTAAGCTGGCGCAACTTTAATGGCATGATTTAATAGCTGCTAGCAACTAGCTAATGCTGAAATATTAAATGGCAGAGTTGGGTGGTAGAAAATAAAGCAGCAAGCACCACTGACAAAAGCTCTATTATCCCTAAAACATTTAAAACTTTCGCATTAAATCCTCTTTAATTTCATTCACATCCTGATAAGGGTTAATGGAAAGGAGTAATCATAATAATGATAAATCAAGTATCTTTTCATATTATAACAGCTTTATTCATTCACTGATTTTATTCACCTATTAATGTGTCCATCAACTAATGTTAATGCAATAATAAAAACATATTCAAAAAGTGAAAAATTACAGTAATCTATTATTGAAATATTTATTTGCTAGGATTTTAAAATGAATATTACTAACGTACTCATGCATTACACTGAATACTCTGATAGACTACTTCAAACTGGCATGAACTTGTTTAAGTTATATGAAACATAATTTATGAAAACGATATTTTAACTGAGAACTCTTTTAAGTTCTTATAACAGAAAACAGGGCAGAAATAACTTAAGTTCTATTTTATTCCTTTAACTGCATTAGAAAACAACATATTCTATGTTGCTTGAATTTTTAATATTTGAGCAAAAAAAGACCACATGAGATATAGGATATCATATTTTAACTGCCAACAGTTTTCATATGGGACAGCAATAAATAATGTATACAGTTTAATATTTATCAGATCTCCACTGAAGTAATACTGATAAAACTAGCGTATATTAAAACTATAATATCCATTACTTATCTTGCAGCTACTCCTATTTAAAATCATAACAATAACAAATATTTGGCATTTCAATTTTACTTGCAAAATTATTTTATTATAAATAAAAATTATGCAGACAAAAAAAATTATGACTAGATAAAGAAATTTTTAAAAATGTACATAATGAAGCACTTAGTCAAAATGAGCAACCAAAACGAGCAATTTTGGTTACAGACCAATAAATTATACAAAATTAATAGTTACCTGTAACATGATCAATTGAAAAATCCTGATGACCCTCTCCTGTCAAGTAAAAATATAATCGAGAATTGTCATAACTGTCAGCATCAGTTGCTTCTACTGTTAGAATATACGTCTGTGGAGGAATATTTTCTGACACCATCTCAGTATATTTTGTCTGAAAAATCGAGAAAATAATGTGCTATACCAAGATGAAAATAAAGGGGAAAACTGTATATTAGAAATCAATATACAATAGGCTTTACTTAAATAAATAAAAAAAACATACTTGTTTGAACAATTCATATGGAAAAATCATTCATTATTTAAAATTCAACAGGATTCATTATTTAAAATTTGTGTTAATTTTAAGTATAGATATTGTTATTTTCATTCATTTGGACTTCATGATTTAATGCAGCAGAAGAATGGTTGGATAATGAGTAGTTTTATAAAAACAACGGTTCTACATAGTTGAGCATATGCATATAATTCTTTTTTACATTATGCATCTCTTAAAGAATTAAATAACCTTACTAAAACAAAAACATAAAATGATGATAGTTAAGAGCACATTCTTTTATGAACATAACTTTCAATTATTTTTCAAGTTTAGAATTTAATTATGATTGACATAGTTTACACTTTTCCCAAAATGCAATATTACATTAATGGAATTCTCTCTCACATACACACACATATATATATAGTGATTTTTGATGTGCAGTCATGGTGTCAGAAATGGGAGGCTGGGAAGATGAACAGATGACGCCGACATAAAAATGAATTAGAGGAATTGCAAATCTTTCTTTCCACGCATATAAAATCATCTCAGTAGATTATTCAATCATAATGAAATCCGATACATTTCTATTATTCAATCAAAATGAAATATGATGAATTTCGATGTACATTGATTTTTTAATCATAAGACGTAGGCATTTGAGGAGCAAACCAACACGAGGATGACAGAGTAGCAGTTAGGAAAAGGAAGAATAATGCAATTAACTCACCAGTGGTGTTTATACTAAATCTGAGATAACAGTAGAGTTAGTCTATGATTGGTTAATTTGAGGTTGTTACATAACATAGAAGATTCTCGGATTTGGGAAAGCAGATGAATTCAGGGGGAGATACCAAATCTAGAATGTTAATTTTGAGGTCACCAATTATTTTTAAAGCAGCTATCATATTTTCTTATATCTTATATATATACATTTTAATGATTTAGGAATGTGGGTGAGAAGACAATACTTGCAATCATTTGAATCATGACTGTTGTGTGATGTACAACTGATGGTTACAGATGGTGCTGGTGTAATTACATAGTCAAAGAAAAAAATTGCAGATGCTGAATACTTTGTAGATAACAAGACACATAATTTTATTCCTTGATTTATAATTCCTTATGACATATTTTCTCCTTTTCATATCACTATAGGTACGACAGGCACTTCACAATTCTATAGATACATAACACAATTTTAAACAATAGAAGATATGGCAAAACAACAAAACATGACCTAGCCAGAAAAACAAGTAGAAAATGTGAGTGAGCACTTCAATGGAACCTATGTATAAGATTGGAATTCTCTATTTAAGTTTTGAACAGAGATTGACCAAAAGTTCTACGCAATACAGATGACATAACGCAGGTTAGTTTTTCAGTGATGCAATTTAAAAAAAGCTACTACTATTTTTAGAATAGAGAGGCTACCCAAATTAAGATAAATAATTTTGAGTACATATCTATATGTATATATACATATAAGATAGTGGATCTCTCAATTTTTTGTTTGGTGCATATTCTTAACACAACTTCTGTATGCAAATTCCATTTTGCAAAAATTAAAAAGAGGTGCAGTTACAAACTTTGAAAATCTAGTACCATAAGATTTATTCACATTAGTATAAAAGAATATCATAATACTAATTGTAGCACAAAAGAATATGAAAATACTAATAGCTCAAAAGAATATGAAAATACTAACCTTTAGACATATTGGAGGATTGTCATTAACATCTGACACTATGATAGTCACCCAAGTTTTTGAAACATATTTTCCATCAGTAGCAAGAACTGTTAATTCATAACTAGCTGTTGCTTCTCTATCCAATGGTTTATTAACCAAGAGCTTTCCATTTTTAGCTACTTGGAACTGTCCTTGCAAATCTCCATCTATAATGTAAAAATCTACGAGATTCTTCTCTTCATCTTTATCTTCAATCATGAGACTAACAACTACAGTTCCAATTGCAGCATCTTCCTGAGTTTCTCCATTGTAATGTTGTGACTGAAAAACAGGAGCATTATCATTGTAGTCACGCAGCTTTATATTCACCCAGGCTTTTGCCATCCGTCGAGGTTTACCACGGTCAAATGCAATGATAGAAAAATTATAATAAGGAGTTTCTTCTTTATCTAAAGTTATCATTGTAGAGAGCCATCCAGAAATAGGATCCAGCTGAAAAATATTTGCTATATTATCAGCTTCTGGTCCAAAATGATACGATACAAACCCATTGTTACTGCCATCAGCATCATATGCTTTTACTTTGAGAACAGTGGCTCCTGGTTCAATATTTTCAGCTACTGACACACTGTATTGATCAGATTCAAACTGAGGATCATTGTCATTCTCATCAAGAACAATAATAGTAACATCAACACACGATATCCTAGTTGGTAAGTCTACAGTAGAAGCCTGAACATTTAAGTTAAAAACTGATTGAACTTCTCTGTCTACTTCAGATAAAAGCATAATGCTACCATGTTTATCAATACTAAACTCTGATAAATAAGTTTCAGCATTTGAACCTTTTGGAGCTGGTGTAAAGGAATAAGTAACAGGTCTTGAACATGAAGCATTTACATAAGAGATGATTGTACCAATAGGAGTACTTTCAGAAATAAAAAAATCATATTTAAAGCGCTCAAACTTTGGATAATCTTCTTTAGGATCAATAAATATTGCACTGACAGGAACTACTGTCTCAAGAGACGGGACACCACGATCTTTTGCTAAAATAAAAAACTGATATCCATAGTTCTCTGCAAGAAACAAAAGAAAAAATATTACATAATAATATGCAATAAAAACTAACATAAGGTTAAATGTGATTAAAATGGATTATTGCTAATATCTTTAATTACATTTAAAATGTGTCCTCAAGACAATAAATTACATAGCAATGCAAGAATGATATAATTAAATAGCACTTTGATTATTATATACAAAACATGAGTTTTTAATAAATTTCTGAAAGGAGGGCATAGGCTTAATAAGACTAAAAGTAACAAGCATCATTAAAAAATATGGAACCTTAAAAATTAGTAAGAATAATCTTTCCAGTATAAGTTAGAACAGTAAAATTTTGTAATATTTTATGCTTTTATTATACAAATTGTTAAGTACTAACTGTTTTTCTTGTATGAACAATATGTTTTCAACGGATTTGGCGATATCTTGTTCTTGGTGTCGGTCTTGCCGCATGTTGGCTAGAACACAATTCATGTAAACTAACCACTTGCAGTTTTGTTTTCGCCTATAGTGGCATACTTCACATTCTAACAATTCAATAAATAGTTAAAGTTCGTAATGTTTAATTGATCATCGCAAAATGCATTACATCCACAACATTTTTGGTCAACGTCGAGCCTTAGGATATTATTTGAAAACCTATGGATTAATGCATTAAGCCACACCTTCAAAAGGTTTAAGTAAAATTTTGACTTACTTATTTATCAATATGGCCAAATTAAAATCGGCTAAAACAAATTAAAAAAGTGTAAAATCTAGTATATCAAGGTTTAAAGAAAGAGTAAATTCAACTACTGAAGAAGCAGATTCAGCCTTGCTACAGTTATATGAATCTAAAATTTCATGTTTTCACACATAAATAAAACAAGTTTTTGATTCTATATTCTCAAATTATGATGATAAAGACATTGACGCATTCATAACATAAACTACAAAAGACAATTTAGACAAAATTAATTTGATAATTAAAAGAAAACATTTCAAATCCAGTTCTGTAAAAAGTAATACCAATGAACATTTCACCTAAAGACATTTCTGTTTCTAAAGTAAAATTACCAAAGTTATTGCTTCCCACATTTAGTGGAAAAATTGAAGAGTGGACCGAATTTGAAGATTTATTTTCCGCAGCAGTTCATAAGAACAAAACTTTAACTAATGTGCAAAAATTACAATATTTGAAAAGTTCTTGCAAATCAGACGCCTTAGACATTATTCATTCTATATCCATTTGCAATGCAAATTACGACTTTGGATGCATGGAATTTATTAGTTGAACGCTACTCAAAAAGATCTGATAAATTCAATAATTAAAAAAGTTACTTTCCTTAATGCAGACATGTGATTCAGCTTCTTTGCTTTTAAAATTTGTTGATAATATAAATCAGTTTCTTAAATTGTGGGTCATGACCCCCGTTGGGATCGCGGGACCTGCGGTAGAGGGTTGCCAAAAATTTTAGCTGTTTTGATATTTCTTTAATTTATTATAATAATTTTACAATTACCAAATATTTTTACACAATATATCTGAAAACAGATAAAGATAGGACAATACAGACAAAGAAAAATTGAAAATGTTTTGACGCATTCTTTTTGCAATACAAATGTTTTACTTGCTTTGCATGTGACGCTGTCATTTCGTCTGTTATTTATTTAAACATTTCCCACTGTTCTATTTCTTAAAATTAGAAATTAAAGTTGATATAAAACTGCAATAGTATATTATAGTACAAGTGAAAAAATTGACAGTTTCACTTACATGTGTCATATTTGTGCAATGCTTATGGAGTCCCACAAAATTTTCGTAAATATTATGGGGTCCTACGGTCCCAAACAAAATCTCAGTGATAAAAAGGGGTCACAACTGGAAAAGCTTACGAAGCCCTGATATAAATGAATACATAAGATCTTTGAAAGTGGTAGAACAAAATGTGAATGGCTTCAGCAATACGCTAATTCTTTATGTATTAGTCGAAAAGCTCAACAAAAATATGAGATGCTGGTGGGAATGATCACTGAAAAAGGATGAAATAGGAACAATAGAGCTGTTACATCTGAACTCTGGACTATCAGCACTGTTACATCTAAACTCTAGAATAATCAAAACAAAAACATAACTAGAACTCTGATTTGCATTGAACTAGAACCAGAATAAGAGCTAGAAAGATTGTATGAAGGAAAGCGTGTAATGTTCATGTAAACATAATCTAATAATTGTATATAAATGTTTATAAATATAATCTGTTTATATTTCACAGAAATCTAAGTATCAGTATTTTGAAAAATCTTTCAATTTAGATATTTCAGCAATCAGAATGGATGTATTCTCGACCATCTGGAAGATAGAAAAGATAAGATCATTTTTCTTGCCTTTATAGAGAATTTAGAAATATTTAGTTTTGAGTGAGAATCTACATATATTTTCTGGCATCCATGTTCAGGACGGCTGAGTTAAGAATAAGAATTTAGAATAAAAGATTTAGAATACAAAAGTTGATTACAGCAAGTAAAATAAATTAAATTTGAACTTTCCTTCAGCTTCTGCATTTGTTTATGTGAAAAAATGTATATTTTGTACAAAACCTATAAATCGAATAAATTAAATTGTTAAAATGAATATTGAAAATATGAAAAAGAGTAGATATCCTGTCAGATGAGCGGCAACTGACACTATGAAGTTATTAAAAAGCGAAATAAACAAAAAGGAAAAGTCAGTTGATTGAATTTAAGAACATTTAGTGAAACTTTCAAAACTTTTAGACAACAAAACAAATTTGAGACATCTTGACGATAAAATTCTAAAACTTTACAAAACTGACAAAAACAAAAGGAAATTGATAAATAACAAGAATATAAAGATAATATTATTACATGGAAAATTCTTGCAAACAGAATCCTGAAAACGAGGGAAAGCAAAATTAAAAAAATTGAAAGAACAAATTCTCTAGAAACCAAAAGTGAGCGATAAAATATAGTAGAACTTCCATGCTTGCAGATTATAGATACGATGGCAATATATTAAGGTTTAATGAATTTTATTCTCAATTTGAAGTAGCTATCCACAAAAACACCTTACTATAGTAGAGAAGTTTAGGTATTTAAAATCGTACTTAACAGATGAAGCTCAGAAGGCTATACATGGTTTAACCTTGAGCCCTGAAAACTATGAAATTGTTTTGAACATACTAAAAGAATGACTTGGCCGAAAAGATAGTATTATAGATGTGCACATGTAAAGACTTCTAAACAAAAGACTAGCACAAAAATCATATGACATTGTATTGATGTCTAGACATTACCCAGAATGCGAAATACATATTCGAGGATTAGAAAATAATGAAATAAATCCTAACAGTAATAGTTGCCTATTGTATCCAGTGTTGCTAAAATCGATACCCAAAGATTTACCATTAGAATTTTCTCGCAGAACACATTCAAAAAATGAAATCAAAATATCTGATTTATTAAAATTTTTGATGACAGAAATTCAATGTCACGAACATAACAAGCAGTTAAACAGAGTCTTTAAGCACTTCAAATGTGCGATTGGAAACTAAATTTAATTCTTTACAAAAACTTAATCAAAAGTATGGAAGGTTTAATAAAAACACTCGTAATTACAGTGATGGAAAGAGCAATAAATGTATTGTATTTGTGGTTTGCAAATTTATTTATTAATTATCTTGTAACTGTAATTTATGTTTAATTATTCATTATTGATTAAAGTGTTTGAACCTTTCAATACTGGGGCATATGTTCAGTACTAACTGTTTTTCTTGTATGAACAATATGTTTTCAACACATTTGGCAATATCTTGTTCTCAGTGCTGGTCTTGGAGCATGTTGGCTAGAACGCCACTCGTCTAAACTAGGCACCTGCAGCTTTGTTTTTGCCTATAGTACATGCTTTGCATTCTAACAATTCAATAAATAGTTAAAGTTCATAATGTTTTATGTTTAACTGATCATCTCAAAATGAATTCAAACCGCATCCACAACAGAAATTATTAGAAATGAGATATAAATAGAATATAAAAACACAAACCATGTCCAGTTGCAGCTTTTCGCAAATAAATTTCTCCAGTGTCATGTGTTATACCAAATAACTCAGAAATAACACTATTGTTTGACTTGTATAAGGCATAATCAATAGCAGAGGAAAAACTGTCATCATTGTCAGTAGCATGTATCTAAAAGTATTAAAAAAAGAACTGTAAATAAATTTTATTAAATAAATATAAAACAGCACCATCACAAGTATTCACCAAACCTAAGTGAAATGATACTTAGAAATAAGAAGGAAAATTTTCAAAATAATGATAAATAAAATGAGCATTACCCTCCCCCAACCGAAAAACAATATTAGCACTTATTCAGCTGCAAAGATGCACAGCTGAGCTAACTATTAACTCTGCTGACACAAAATTATAATATAATGCTCTTTAGTTCATGCTAATATTTAAGCCAAACATATTCTTGAAAACAAACAATATTTAATTAAAACTTCATTAATATGATTTATCAAGTAAGGGCAGACTTTACGAATTCAACTTACTGGTTTAGCTATCACCACATTGAACAATCATCTTATTTATCTATTCTAATTTTTCAACAAACAGGTGAAACAAACTGTTTCCATTATAAACTGTTTTACTTGCTTACTTGTTTTATTTGCAATTTCAAATACTGATAGTACTCAGATCATTCACAATATGCAGTTTTTCCCATATCCATAAATATTTTCACTCTGTAAAAACATCTCAGCTTTGTTGGTATACCAAAACAATACAGATCACAAAATTTAAAAAAAAAAAAAAAAAACTATAATTAAAAAAAAAATCTGAAAGGTAATCTGATTTTAAATTACATCCAAAGGGGCTTTTTTTAACATTTTGCTTGTTACCTTTATTTATTAAATATCATGTTCTTCGTACTTAAAACATAAAATTCAGTTCAACAGCAATATTGCAAAATAATTTTAAAATGAGAATATCTTTAGAATTTTCGATACATAGTCTGGTATGCTGGAGATAAAAATATTTTTTCTATATCACATTGCCACTACTTACTTTGAAATCCCCGAGTTTAAGTAAAATAAAAAATTAGTTATTAATATAAAGCTACATGAACTTATTGTAATCTTCATAATCATGAATGCTTTCATAAAATACTTTTATTTATCAATTACAACAGAAAAGGGGAAAATATACTTTTAATATAGTAGTTCCAATTGTCATATTCACTGGGATAGTCACAGTATATTCTCCAACTGAAAACTGTGGTACATTATCATTTTCATCAGTTATTGTGACTCTCACAATAGCATAACCACATCTTCCACCAGCATCAACAGCAGAAACTATCACTTCATACAATTTGTGTTCTTCTCTGTCAATAGGGGCTTTTGTAAATACTTCACCTACAGTTAAAAAAGGGAAAGAGAAACATATTTCACTGACAAAAATCATACACTATTCTTAATTAATAAAGTAATTAAATAAATTTAAATAATAATACAAAATACTGCTTTTTAATTTATACTATGAAATAATTAACGCTCTCAAAACTTGTCTGCTTCATTTTTGCCCCGAATTTAGTCTAATTTATGTTTTGCTTTTAACATTATAATTTAGTTTAACTATGTGCTTTTTCAGTGAATTTGTTTGCCTATTAAATAATTTAATACAGAGAGAGAAAGGTATTAAATAATATTTTCTGAAAGTGAAATGAAGTAAAACATACTTGAGTATTTAAAATGCTAATTGAAAGAAAGAAATACATGCTTCAATAATTTGCAAATTAAATGCCTTTTTAATTAAAATGCATTACTTTTTTTACATACAATATATCTGAATTTAAAGATATTGCAATGTATCAGAGTTACTCGACAACATATGCCAAAAGGGTAGGAAATTAAAAATTGCACAAGATATGCAAGTTTCGATTTAATATTTAGTTTTTATTTTTATGTAAAAACTATTAAGCTTGTTTCTTTACACATGCAACAAAAATAAATACAGCATATCTATATTTTTATTACAAGCGTTTCCATTAATGTTATTTATTGTTTTCATATGTAATTATATTTAAACTACTGATTTACTACAGAATACTTGGCTTTACTTTAATAAAAAATTATGTATTCTTTGATGGCTATTATATTTCTTATGATACAATTTTATTTAACTAGTTGCCTTTTGTATAAAAATGTTTAATACAGACAAAAGTCGTTAATTCGGACACCCATAATCCGGAATGATCTATAATCCGGACCTCAAAGCTAAAAACTTTCTGCGCATGTGCTGCGTTGGCACAGGCGTTTTACGTGTGCGCGTAAGACCTTGACTACTGCGCATATGCGTGTGCGCAAGTGCAGAATACGTTTTCGCCTGCGCGTTTAATGTATAACGGACGGTGTAAGCTAAAATTATCTAATTATCTATTTCAGTTAATGTTAATGATTGCGTTGTTACTTAATCTTCGAATTGGATCCCGCTTATTATTTTTTGCAGACTGTAAGAGCAATTTTATAAAAGTAAACTTGAACTTTCGATTATGTCAAATAGAATTTCCGATGCTGGAACTTCCAAAGGATCCACAAAACGAAAGTATGTTTGGATGTCCAACAAACAAAAAGTGGAATTGCTGCAAAAAATGGATAAAGACATGAAGAATGTGACAGAGAGGTTAGTGAAAACGAAAAAATTTCGATTGACAAGTTAGTCGGTATTCTCGGCACAGCAATTAACGGGACTTGAACAGCGGGACTTTGTAACTGAACAAAAAATTATGTCTGTTTATAGAATTAAAGAGAAAGTATTATCACATAAAATGAAGCAACTTAAACAACTTACATTAAAAGAAATGTTTAATAAAGTAAACAAATAAATATTAAGCTTTTTTTTTTTTTGTAAATTTTGATACCCTTTAGATCATAATTGTTCCTTATTTCATAAATTACGGTTTCATATTTTTAATTTTAGAATTTCTGCATGCCATCTTACGAGATTTAAACTGATGATCTGTAATCCGGAAAAATCGATAATCCGGAATCGCTGAAGTCCCGACGAGTCCGGATTAACGACTTTTGACTGTACTAAATTTATTGATCTAGCATTATATGCAAATATGTATTAAAGTAAAACTATTTTCTAAATAATGAGTAAATCTGTTGCTTTTTAACACAATAATGTAACTGAAATAAATCGCAATGATTAATACGTAGTGACTTACCACTTTCAGAGTCAATTCGAAATAATTTTCTATGTTCTTTGCTCTCTATTGAGTATGTAAACTGACCATAATTACCAATATCTTCATCAGTTGCAGATATAGTAGTAATCAGTTTTTCAGCTGGAACATTTTCAGGCAAAGCAACCAAATATACATTATGTGAAAAATGAGGTGAATGATTGTTAGCTCCTTGAATATTAACATACACACTAGCATAGGCAGAATGAACACCATCAGTAACCGATACATTCAGCACATAACTTTTTTCAAAGTTGAACTGATGTAAGTTAGAAAGAGTTATGATACCTAGAAAGTAAAAGTAAACAGGTTAGAAATCAGCTTTGAAATTGAAAATCATTAAAAATAGCACTTTAATTTAACCAAAGATCATTAAATTAAATAAACAATGGTTTAAACATCAATGATAAAAACTGAATTTTAATGCAAGTGAACCAAATTATTATTGCTTGGAATAAATTATTATTGCTAACACTCATTTTAATAAGGGAAAATGCAAAAATTTGTTTAAATTATACAATTATAAAAAAGTTTAAAATTTGTGTAAGGTAGGAATGTAGTTTTTCTAAATACAGGATAGAAGAACAAAAACTACTGATCTATATTTATAAATTAACAAATTCATTTAAAATAAAAAAATTCCTCACTTTAACTTCCTTGAAATATTTCTTTCCATTTAAATTTTTTAAATAATTTTAAAGAGACATAAATATGTAGTTCTCAGAAAACCTTCTCATGCTATTTGAATATTTCTGAATTTTAACATGCTAGTCTTGCCTGAATATTTTTAAATTTTAGCATGTGGCCCTAACCTGAATATTTCTGAATTTTAACATGCAGTTGATATGAAGCTAGGCTATGTAAGCTTGCCTTTTAAGTAAAGAATGGTGAAAGTTTTATTAACAATGATCTAAATTACACTTTGTCATTGCTTAAGTTCAAAAATTTAAACAATTAAGCACCAAAACTTGATAGTTTATCATTCTGAGAAGCAATATTTAACAGGAAAATAAGACAAACAAATAAAGTTCTAGGAATTTTTATCACAGACTACAGAATATTGAAATTCGTAAATAAAGAAACTTTCTCAAAAGTAGTTTTATAAAGCAAATTTAAGCTAATTAGGCTCCAATATATGCAACACATAGCTTTATGTTAATTTTAATTATAATGAAAATTATGTAATACTATTGATTGCTTCTAAAAATTTATAATATTCATTCATACAGTAAATACTTACTATTCATACAGTACAATACTTACTATATTCATTCATATAGTAAGAGAAAGGATTCAGCAAAATAGCAAAATACAAAATCAAATATTTTTAAATGTAAACATTTCATTTCATTTCACTAAACACAAATCAGCATTCATTATTCTTGTATATATATTATACAATATAAAAAACATGGAAATTTAAATTCTAAATTTAATTTGCAATAATTTAATTTTAATTTAAACCACATTTTAATTTGACTGTTTCCTCTTTCTGTCTTAAAAACAGGAGGTGCTTATAAAAAATCTCTTTAAAATGTGTTATTTTTAAATTAATCAATATCATATGACTCTTACATAGAGCAAATTAGAAGATTCTGAATTAAGATTTGGGAATCAAAACTTTTAACAGCCAATACAGAAACTTCTTATTAGCCACTGGGAAATAGTAACTCTGAATTAAAATTTCACTTTGAAAATGTCCCACTAGTTTTCTGCTTTCATTGATAGCTGGACCTGTTAATACCTATTGCTTCAAATGTATTTCAAAACTACAAATATAGTTTTCAAGAAAAGGCACTCACTGTGCAAAGTCATTTGTGACTTCAGATGTCAGTAATAAAAAGGAATTTAAATTTGACCTTGACTGCAACTAGTTACACATTAACACCTCTGTCATCAGCATTTTCCAAATTATATAACACACATACACCTCACAATATTGACCTAATATGAAAAGATTTAATTAAAGTGAGGTCACACTGAAAGTAGTTTTCAGGAATATTTTTAAAGTAGAATAAAATTTACCAAGCAGTTTTCAATAAAAAAAAGTCAAAATTATTTTTACAGGAACAATCTCTATCTCTTTATATATACAGAGTACAAAGTTTGAAATCCAGATGTAAAATATTCAGACCTCTGGACCATGAAGAATTCTTAATTTCACTTAGCACTAAATAAAAAACCTCCTATTGAAGAAACACAAACATTTATTAGCAAAAATCTGCATAATCAACAGTTTGGCTTCATTTTTATAATTTTTTTTCTTTAATCATCATGACTATCTGCTCATGGCAGCTCAAGAAATGACTCATCCAGCAATGTCTAAAATATTTTATTCTTGAATATTAGTAACTGATTGCCAAACAATATGGTAAATGTTTACCTTGACATTAAGCTTGGCCACAATTACAGACTTCAACCAATTATGCTATAAACAGTTAATAGTCTTGACAAGAAGAAATTAAAACAAATTTCCTTTCCATATGGAAAAAATAAATTTTGTAAATAATATTTATAAGCCAAATCATCATATTTAGTGCTGTCTGAATTCAGAATAACTGATTTGTTGTTCTTCAGGAAGCCTTCAGTATACATGAGAATTTATTTATTCACGACTCGGATAAGCTTTAAGCCAGTGGTTCTAAACCTGTTTAGCCTTGTGCATCCCTTTGATCACTGCTACATGATCATCCTCCACTTCCCTTCCCAAAGTAGAAAAATATATATACATTTATTTAAATTTAGATTATTTTTAATGTGTTTTATAAATTTTTTTAAAAAGTATAGAAAATGTTGATAAATAGCAAAATTTGTATAAAAGATTTTTTTTTTTATTCATAAACTAAATCTAGTAAATGCTTAAAAGGTAAATAAAAGGAAACCCCATTCCCTCCTAAACTATGAAATCCTCCCAGGGAGAATTCACCCTAGAAGAGAATCCCTGCCTTAAGCATAAGTGGAAATAGATGTAAGTATAATAAATAACAAAACTAATATTATTCAGATTTAACTTCCTCAACATATCATAGAAACGAGACAAAATTTAATGGAACAACATGTTTTTAATCGCCAATCTCATGATACATCGCCAATAGTGTACAGTGGACACAAACTATATAATGATAGACACAAATTTAAAGGTTTTTCAGATATCGCAAATAAAAAGTGAAATATTTCAATTAATGAAATTTGTGAAATAGTAGTACCAAATGAAGATGATAAAAGTGAAATCTGTAGTATGGTTCTAAATCCAGAAAATATTGTTACCAGTAGTGAAAAGTGACAGAGAGAGTTTGCTAAGAACAAAAAAATCAACTGACGATTTTTTGTTTCAACTGATGATTTAGTAAGAATTCTAGACACAGCAATTACATGATTTGAACAATGCAGCTTTGTAACTGAACAATAAATTAATCTACGAAATTAAAGAGAAAGTATTAGCATAAAATATAAAACAGCTTAAACAACTTACACTGGGGAAAAAAAAAAAAAAAAAAAAAAAAAAGCTATTGAGCCTTTTTTTAGGGGGGGGGGGTAAAATTTTGATTTTTGATTCTCTTAAGGTCATATATGCTTCCTTTTTTCAGAAACAATATTTCATAAACATTTAGTGTTTTTAATTTTACTATTTTTACATGTCATCTTATTTGATTTAATGTGATAATCTAAAATCTGGATCATTCTGAAATTGAGAATCACTGAAGGTTCAATAAGTCTGGATCTCAGACTTAGATCCAACCATATATAATTTTAAACATATACAAAATCTAAAAGAGTTACACCTCTTTTTTGGGGGAAGAGGGAAGGAAAATAAGATACATACTTGTAGGGTAAAGAAAGAAAGAAATGTAATTTTACTTTAAAAAGTTATAAAATTACAAACAAATATATTTTATTAATTGGGGGATTCAACTTGCCTGTTTGCCGATTGATTGAGAATGACTGCATTTCGTTTCCTTCTATAATGGTGTATTCAAGTTTAGACTTATCAGAATCATCAGGATCAGATGCCATCACCATAGTAATAAATTGGCCTCGTTTCACTTCCTGACTTACAGTGCATCTGTAATACTTATGATCAAATTCAGGAGGATTATCATTCATATCAGCCACTCCAATCCATACATGAGCAGTAGAACTTAAGATAGGATGGCCACCATCTGTTGCCATCACAGTAAAATAATGTTCTTGTTTAATTTCATGATCAAGTGGTTGTTTAACATAGATCGTTCCATCAGCAGAGTCAATTTGAAAATGAGATGTAGCATTTCCCACAATATGATACTGAATAGACTGACTGGCCTTTGTATCTCGATCTGTTGCTCTGACTTTAAGAACAGAAGTGCCAAAAGGCACAGCTTCAGACACAGTAGTATTATAAGATGGCTGGTTGAACATTGGAGGATTATCATTGACATCTTCAACATTTATGATAACTTGAACATCTGAATATATTCCACTCACAGCATCTGTGGCTCGCAGTGTGAGTTGGTATTTTGGAGTGGTTTCAAAATCTAGATCTTCAACAGCATAGAGAACACCTAAAGTAATTATAAGAAAATATCAAGCATGTATGGATATGAGAACTTTATATAAATATATAAAAAGATGAAAAGACTTATAGAATGACAAACTTAATAGAAATACACAGCAATTCAGAAAGAATTATCTGACTTCAATGTTTTACAAAAATTAACAAAACAAAATAAGACTACATATGCAAAAGAAAATTGTGCAACTTTTTGCATATTAAAAAAAATAAATAAATTAAAGTTTGGCAATTAAAAATTCCTTTTGAGAAAAAATGAAATTGATATTTAAACAGCAGAAAGCCTTTTGCACATTGTCATTTTGCAGCATGAGCCGTGTACAATAAGCCAGATACTTTGGTTTTAAACAACTGGATTACTACGCCTCCAAATGTAGCATTGCAATTCTTGCCACTCTTGTGACATGTTTCATTGGGGGTTTAAAAAAAACATATATTTGTGCCATCTAAGCTCCCAGACTTTAATAATTATAACAAATTCAATTAAAAAAATTCTGCTGCTTTACATATTATCAAAAATTTTGCTTAAGTTATTTATTTAGAAAAAATGTGCAAAATAAAACTATATTAAATGAAAAAGGATTTTCCTATTTTAATAAATGTTTTATTAAAGCAGATTCTATTCCTTCAGTTTGTCTCCTATGATCCTACCATACTTCCTTTTAATTAATTTTTACTAATATTGAAGTACAGAACCTATTTAAATGTTTTTCAAGATTCTGTGTATCATTCACAAAATGAAATTAATTCCCAATGAAATTAATTAGTTAATCTAATGATACTTTCTTTGCAAATAGTATAACATTTAATGTTTTAAAGATTTCTAAACACCTGTTACCATCAAGAAGAATTAACTAAAAAAAAGCCTTTCTGCTTTTAGTGCATTTAATACATATAATTTTTATATGCATTATATGCATAGTTTGAAATTAGTTTTTCCTAAAAAAACTTTTTTCTCTTCACTTGATGATATGCCTGCATTTTCTTCTTTAATTCCAAAAAGGAGAGTTTAACAAAAGTTTTCTGAACTCTAGTAAATCAATTTTTCAAATTATTCTAAGACAGTTTAATTTTTTCAACGCTATAAATGAGAGACAGTCCTACAACCTTCTAGAATCCAAAAGCTTATTTTTCAAACTAATTTTTTTTGACAAATTTTCCATTATTTTTCTATATTCACTAAAAGTTCTGTAATAGAATGCTTGTTTACATCATTAAGTTATCGCTTTGGTTCCAAATGCAAATCAAACTTACACAGCATAATAATCTTTAATTTTTTTTCTTTGAAGAGAAACATACTGAATATATACAAAAAATAATGAAGCAATAGTAAAGCTCTTAATCAAGCAGCTTTAACAATAAATATTCTCTTTTAAAACATAATTAAAATATTACAGTGTGATCTATAAAACAATTTATTCCAACATTATGACATCTTTATGCAGAAAGTGAAAATAACTTTCCTTTTAAAAATCTTCTGCCTTAAATTAAGGATTTTTTATGGCATAAGATTTTGAATTAAAATTTTTTATAAGTAACAGAAATTTAACTTTTAAGGAATAATATTATAAAAAAATAAAAATAAAAGTAATCTAACAAATGTAAACTTTTAGATAAAAATATCAGCTCTATCTAAAAATATACTGGAAGGAGAAAAACACATAATTTACAAGTAATATATAGTGATTTCACAAAAAATATATTATAAATAAATATACTCACATGGATCAGAACTAAGTCGATGCTCTAAATTTTCAAATAGGAGAAAAAGATGTTAATTATAAAATAAGAAGCAAAAATCATAATAAGCAATGAAAAAGAAATTAACATAACAGCAAAGCAAAGAAAATTATCTCAAAGAAAGTAATAAGCAAACGAAAATTACAGTGACACCATTCACCATGTTATGCACGTTTACCAGCAAAAAATGTAAAAGTGAACTTAGGTTAAAAATAAGACTCCTTTGAGGATAAAACTCTTACTTTTCTTTTCAGCATTATGATTTGATTAAGTGGACTTTGAATTTGCTTTCAAAGTGATTCTAAAATGCCATTTTAAAATATGATTACTTTTAGAATAGAACTTTTATTTTTCTGTTGAACCTCAAAATTAAAGCTTTACTACAACTTAAGCATAGATATATTTTTAAGAAAAAATCTTAATAGTTACTGAATATGGCTTCATTGCAGTGTAAAATCTCAGTAAAATACTGAACTTCATTAATATTTTAGTCACTTAAGTTCTAATGTAATTAATTGCATTTGTAAAATTTATAATACATCTTCACATTTCAGATATTTTGCAAATATTAAACTTTCTAAAAAAAACTTGCACAATTTAACTGTTACTAAACTGCTCAATAACATTTTCTATTCATAAATAATAATTTCTGACAGACACCTTCCATTAAGTTCCTCAAGATGAATTTCAAACAATGAGACTGAAAAACATTTTATCAGTTATTGTTTTAGGCAGGAAATACACTTTTTTACTTTTCTTCTTCTCTGGTAGAATAATTAATATCTATAATGAAAAACACAGCAAACTGATTTTACTTTTCTCTCCTTGCAGTAAAACAATGTTGATTCTCAATCTGATAACTGGACACATGAAAACGAAACTTAAACAGTATATTAAATAGTTTAGTTTTTATATTTCAAGCTATAAATTAATTCAAACTATCCAAAGTACAAATTAAGAGGCTACATAATTCAGTTTTGAATCAAAAATAAGAACACTGTCCTCGAAGAAAAACTTTCCATCTAATTTGAAACACTTTTTCTAATTTAAATTGAAAAAAGCTTCTGAAGTTATTTTTTTCATTTAAGAATTTTGGCAAAAGGTTTTTTAAGAAATGCCATTTGAATCTAAAAGCTCCTAAAATTGATCAAATTTAAATAAACGCTGATGAGTAAAAGTATTAGCTTTTCAGTAGTGATAAAATTAATCAATATATAATTGATTAATCTTTCTACTAGAGCTTCAAAAAGATAATTTTTCCATGAAGAAATGAAAGGATATTTTGGAACTGGTTTATCTAGAACAATTATATGCTTATTTAAGGGAAGAAATTAGCATAAAAAAGTTTTTATTAAAATCGCTTCTAAACCTGTCTACGGCTTTTGCTTTTTATAATACCAAATAATATACAAATCATATATTAATATTAAATACATATTAAGCATTTACAAACTTAATTCTGAAGCATATGAATTTCTCAGAGTATTGATATTAATTACTGGCTATTAAAATAGAGAGGAAATTCCTGATATTATGTAACACGCTTTGGGCTTTATATATTTTTTGGCTTTTCAAAGTTCATTCTTAGCCTAAGTTATTGCTTACATTTTTTGCAAATAATTTTTATTTAAGAAAGAAAAAAGATAATAGTTTATTTTAATATTAGCTGGTATGGAAAAAGTAAAATGCATTTCAATAATATTAACGGAAATTCATTTACCTCTGTTGTCCACAAGCATAAATAAAATGAAAAATTGAAAAATGAATTTAAAAATAATGAAAAAACGAAAAAAATATTTACAACAATAAACACCATTTGGATCTATTGCACTGATAGCTCTAACCTGTGTTGAAATCAAGTCGTAAATCTTCTTTCCTATTCCCTGAAACAAGACTGTAGATCAATTGCCTTGAATGTGGACTATTAGCAGTAACTGTAAGCAGTGGAGAATCAGGAGGAAGATTCTCCAAAACAGTTGTGTAATACAGCTGTTGTGAAAATACAGGCATGTCTCGGCTAATTACTTGAATTGGGAGAGTTACAAGGGAGCTCAAGGCAGGGTTACCTAAATGAAAATTAAATTAACTGAGATTTATTTACTCACAAGTATTTCTTAATTTTGAATTTATTAACCAAAAAGTAATGAATGCAGCAATAAAAATTTAATTCATTAACTATTGAAATTCACATTTATAAATGATGAAGAATTCAGAATAAAAAGAGATGATCACAATTATGGTTCATCTTTTCAAACATTTAAATTTTTTTTTTTTAATATTTTACACTCATTCTAAAGAAAGTTAAGAGAATATATACCACAATATCTATTAAAATGTCCTGATGAATGATTCACAATTTAGAAATGTTTAATTAAAAATATAATTTAAATTTTTATGTAACTTCAATAGATATGTTTAATTAATATGGTGTGACAGGAAAATTTAAATAAGATTTAATCAAAATAACAAGTGCACAAAAGAAGCATAGAAAAAAAATTACCTCTATCTCTAGCTTCAATGACAAGCTCATAAGTATTTGCAGTTAAAGGCTGTTTCAATAAAATTTCTCCTGTTTTTTGGTCAATTTGAAAAGCTCTTTTATCGCCTTCAACAATTTCAAATATAATATCACCATTAGGCCCTGAATCCAAATCCTTAGCTTTAACCTAAACAAATTAAATATAGAAATCAAAGGAAGGAAAGCACTTAAAATCCTACTAAAAATTCACATAAAAACACATTACTCCTCCTAAAAATCTTGGAAAAGCAAGAACAGGAAAAAAGATTTTAAAAAATGAATTAGACAATAAAAATAAACTACAGTTATTTTTAAAATCACATAAGAAATTTTAATAATTTAATCTATCTACAAGACAGATGTTTAACCCTGCAGGAGGATTTCAAAATATGTAGTATTTCTGTGTCAGTTATAGAACTGGTAGTATAATTATTAAACATGCCAAAAGGGAAAAGGGGGAATAAGAATTAAATCTTGCATTATAAAAAGAAAGTGGATGGATCCTCTATGGACATATCAAGCATTTACAAAGCATAGAGAAATTACATATTCATGTATTTCATAAAACCTGAAAAAATTATACAGCAAACGATGTAATTAAATAGTAACAAACAAAACAGAAATGTGCAAAATATAACACATAATTCGTTTTAAATAAATATAGATGGCAATAGCTATACATGAATATGTAAAGCAAAATCCAATTGTGTGCATATAATCATCATTTGAGAAAGAGTTATGAAAATCTGCACTGTTAATATATACTTTAAAATCCTTCTATGCGCAATGCTATTCTTCTATTTCTTCTTCCTCATTTTTAATTTCATTACATATAAAATTTCTTTGAATGTAACCTGACAAATTTTGTTAGATAAATGCTTAATTTGAAAACTGCACCTCCAGTGGTTTTATGAACAACCATAAAATGTCAAAAACTACAAAATATATTTTATGTGTTGCATTGTTTATTATTCATTACAAAAATTAATACTATAATATAAACCAGTGGTCTCAAACTCAAACTGCATGCCAAAGCAGCTGATGAACCAGAATTTTCTTTTAACAAAATGAAAGGTTCCCTCATTTCCATTTTTAACCACTTGCGCTAAAAAGACGTGCCACGCACATCAAGATGCTTTCGTCTCAAGCAGCGCCCCAAAATGAAAATAACGTGGTGCACACGTCACCTAACAACGAGATTGTTTATTTCTCAGAGATAAACGAGATTGTTTATTTTATTTTTTTATTTTATAGCTCTGGATTGCACTCGCAGACGCAGAGTGGCATAAATGAGACACTTTACCGCTTGTTATATTGTAGTTCATGGCACCGCAACCATGAAGTTTAGTAGTAGTGCAAGTGACTAAAGGGGGAAAAACAGTTCTTAACTAAATTTGACATTTTATTTACTAAATATTTATCAAAACATACATAAAGAGTAATCATAATGCCGAAAAAACTAACTTTATACTTGTTTTTTGTCTGAAATCTAAAGGCTGGTATCTAAG
Source organism: Stegodyphus dumicola (assembly GCF_044657685.1). Taxonomy (NCBI): domain Eukaryota; kingdom Metazoa; phylum Arthropoda; class Arachnida; order Araneae; family Eresidae; genus Stegodyphus; species Stegodyphus dumicola. Next base: position 112,454,611 of record NC_140772.1, on the reverse strand, counting down.
AAATTTTACGTTAGTTATATTTGGTAATTCAAACGTATTGATAGCAAAATCTTATATTTTCAAATTAACATTTATTTCAAGTAATTCAAATGTCCTAAATTAACTACTCAATAACTTACTTTTAAGTTAAGCAAATTATGAAAGCTCCCCAAATGTAGCAAAACTTGAGAATAAATAATGACAACCTATGCTTTTTTTTAAATCTATTAGATTTTTTTCAAAGCATATAGAAAAAATACATATATTTATATATAAATAATTCTACAGCTTTTTATTTTTTGCTACAACTTTCAGCTACAACATCTCATGGTGTTTTGATATTGAGAAAGTTTATAACCATGGCCGAAAATTACTAGAAATTATCATCATCAGGAATTCCTGAAGCTCAATGCTCAATTTTATTTTTGGATTTATTAATTTATAACTACAGAGAAAACTGTTCACATATAAATGCCTTCCCAAACAAAGTGATTATTTTTATTGAAAAAATTTGTAACTGAGGGTAATCGTTTGGCAAATACAAATAAAAGTTAATTCAGAAGACAAACAACAAAAATCAGCTTTATATTTACAAAATTTTCACAGGACTAGTTTCAATGGTTTTACCGTACCACCATCCTCAGCTTTGCACCATTTTGTGGCTTTGCAGCTGAGGATGGTGGTTCGGTAAAACCATCGAAACTAGTCCTGTGAAAATTTTGTAAATATAACGCTGATTTTTGTTGTTTGACATCTGAATTAGTATTTATTCGGCGTGTTATTGTGTCTTAAATAAAAGTTAATCAAATTTGTAAATCATTGAATAAGATTTATAATTTAAAGATTATAGATTAATCACAAAATAAATTAAACAGCTCTGAAGAGATTTTCTAAAACATTACTTATATTCATTTTTGGTAATGAAAGTAATGTAAACCTAGACTCCAAATCCTTAAAATAAAATTTTTCCTTCAAAATTTAATCACAATAATGTTAATTAATTTATGGAAAATATATTCATGGGCAATGTAGAGTGCTTCAGGGGGCAGTACTTGCATGTTATCACAACCACCATTGAAGAACTCGACAAATTTTCAGAATGTGCCAAATACAGGCAAACAGGCACATAATGATTCATTAAGCAATAATCCTTATAATTTTTTTTAATTGTGATATTTTTTGCCTTAATTTCAAAATATGCACTTGTGGAATCTGCCAGCAATGGAAGTAACCATGGTACTTCAGGTCACAGAATTTTAACGCGCAATCTCTAAAAAACAATGATGAAATTTGTCTAGTAGATAGTCGGTGTTACTGCAGTTTGTGTCTCTGCAATTCTCCAATGATTTTTCAAGAGTAAACCAATCACTATATACTAGAAGAGAAGGATACAACAAAACAAAATTACATAGATTTGGAGAAAAATGTAAGCTTTTATTTTTAAGGCATTATGTTAATACTCATTTAATAATTAAAATTCGTATTTTAAATTATTAAAGCATGTTTCTTTTTATAAACTTTTGCCAACTTACGATAAATATCTATAATTTGGGAACCTTTTTTTTTTTAAGAAATTCCCGAAAACCACCAACTCGCACCGTATAGGTAACTTTTACCTTTTCCATGGCAAAAATTCCAAATTGCGGCAAGATAGTTGCTTTAATACGAAAGTACCCAGGGGGCGCCAGTTTAAGACCACTGCCATATATGCACAATCATCACACACACACATACACACAAAGATGAGCATTTAAAATACTTCTTACCTTAAACACAGAATAGTGTATAGGGGAATCAATAGGTACAACAGCATAATAAGGCAATCCAATGAAATATGGAGCATTATCATTAATATCTAAAACCGTTACTTCCACTAAAACATGAGCATACTTTGAAATCTCTCTGGCTTCATTTCTCACTTCTACAACTAAAGTATAAAATTCTTCTACTTCCCGATCAAACAACCTACCCGTAGTACGAATGACACCAGTTGTCTCACCAATTTTAAACATGTGCGTAGGATTTAAGATGTGAAATGTAAGATGTTCATCAAGAGCAGTTCCAAGAGGAGTCACTATGGCAACTGTGTTGACTTCAGTAGTGTTTTCTTGTATTTTAGCAAAGTACTTATCTTCACTGAACTGTAAGCCACTCTGCTGGCTTTCCTGTACTTTAACAACAACTTTTGTGCTTGTTTCAAATTCTCCATCAGATGCAGATACGACAAGCGTATATTTTCTAGAAAGTCCATTAGGATCTTTGACTGTAATGTCTCCTGTCGTTTCATTGATGAAAAATTTCTTTTCCAAATTTCCAGAAACAATCTTATACTTAATTGAACTAAAAGAATCTGCATCAGTAGCAACAACATTTATAACATGAACCCCTTCATATGTTGGTAATAATAGAATGGCAGTGTAATATACCTCCCCAAACTGAGGAGAGCAATCATTTATATCTATCACAGATATGAAAATGTTTGAAGGCACTTCAGCACTCAAATGTGGTTTGCCCATGTCCCAAGCTTGGACACTGAAGGTGAAACTAGATTTTTTCTCGTGATCAAAAGTTGCAGCAGTTCTAATGGCACCTATAATGAGAATACAACAGATATTATCTGCATAGAAACTATTATTGAAAATATTGAAAAATAATCTTACAAATTATAGTCTTCATTCCTGTTTTCAAATAACTGATCATGAAGCTTAGGGTTTCAGCAGTTTAAAAAAAAAAAAAAAAAAAAAAAAAAAAATCTTGCTAGCATTTATCAAAATGGTTTGGTAGAATCCAAAATGGGAAGCATTTTTTAATTTTTGCCATCTTACTATCAAAGAGAGTCTCTTTTTAATGTGTCAACACTCTTGTTTATCAAAACATTCAAAGGTTTACCATTCAGATCTATACAATGGTTCTCAACCTTTTTTATCCCAAGCATTTCTTTCACCATTGCTAGATTCTTCACCTTTCAAAGCTCGAAAAATATCAATGCATTTATTTAAATTTATATTTTTAACACATAAATTAAACAAGAAAAAGTATAGAAAATATGTTCATAAATAAAAAAAAAAAAAAACCTTAAATAAAGTAGTTTTTGATATTCATAAACTAAAACAAAATATTTTAACAGTTAAATTAAAAAGTTGACCACATTCCCCTCTGGCTGATAACCCTTGATCAGGATGCATGATCAACATGGTGATAGCATAACTTAGTGCAAAGGAAAAAATGTCCAAATGACAATTCTTCGGACTCATTAAATGTGGCTCACACGTGGCCAATCTGTAAAACTGTTGAACACCAGAAGTTCAATCTTAGTTCCATTCCAGATGAACAGGCTGGCTGCATAGTTGGAATTTCATGGTTCAATGACATGAATATGAGTCAGTTTTCCTTAGAAAATTTTCCACAAAAGCATTTTTCTCATTAAACAAGATAGCTCTTGTGTGTTTAGCCATATTTAAATAACTTAACCTGATCTGCATGTTGAATAAGAAGTATTTTTAACATGCATTATTTTATATTTACGTTTATACACCAAGTTGCAAACTTTAGCTTAAAACTTCCATAATCAAGTTTTCTGATATATACATTTTGGTACAACATTTAATGCATCTTAGTGATTTTAATCATTTTAACAATTTTCTTAAAATATAATAAATAACAACTACCCATGCTTCAGATTGCTATCTTAAATGCCTTACACCACATACCTAGTTTGTTTCATATTTTTAGACTTTTAAAATAAATAATCAATTTAAATCCACAAATATCTAAAATTTCTACAAATACACAAAATGTAAATCGATGTAGTGATTTGTTTATTCATAATACTGCAGGAAGTGCATATTACAATATTATGTGGATGACAAAAATTGTATTTTATATTAAAGCACATTAAAAAAAAATAAAGTGGATAATAATAATGTATATTTAGTTAATACGTTCTGGCGACAGGGAGTTTTTGTTAGTAGGAGATCTCACTTTGCAACGCTGTTGTTGCAAAGATGTAGTTCTAATTTAGTTAGTAATTCCAATTAAAACTTACTATTTTTTGCTCTGCTATTAGTTTTCTTTTTTAACTCTAGAAACACTTTTTCGAGTTACAGGTATATCAAACTCCCATACTGTGTCAAGTTTTTTGAATTAATAAGAATAAACCTGAACTGCCCGTACTGTATGAAGTGCTTTGAATTGATAAAAATAAAACAAAGTTCTTTAAGCTAATCTAGTAATTGTTTCATTTTCATCTCAGTGATCAAAAGTGTTTAAAAAAATCAAAGGATGGAATTAACTAAGATCCAAGTTAAGCCTTTAGCAGGTGAAAGCAATATTGCTTATATGGAACTACAGGATAAAAATTTATTTTAAGCTGTCATCCTGGTGCTTTAGAAATTGTGGAAGAAACTTAAGTGAAACCAAAAATTCTTCCAGTAGATATTCCAGTTGCTCAATGAGAGAAATATAATAAATCTATTAAGAAGTTTTAAAAAAATATATACAGAAGAAACTCTTCAAAAGATTATGAGATTTCAGACTGTTAGAGAAGTGTGGTTGGAATTGCATAAGTTATCTGAAGCCCTGTCAGAAAATCAACTGTATAATATATGCATGTAGTTAATTGGAATGTGATAATATGGTAGCGCATCTTTGCAAATTGAAAAAATTATGGAATGCATTAATTCAGGACTTGAATAGAAAAATGAAAATAAGTTACTTGACATGCTACTCAGTTGCAATATTTTAGATGTTTTACCCAAACAATATCATGCATTTAAATGAAGCTGATTACTCTTGGGTGAAAACAAATAATAGTTCGATGAGTTATCATCACAGCTTTGCTCTCATGAAGAGTTCACAGTCATGAGAAAGGCAATGCAAATAAATAAGTGGCATTAGTAATATCAAAATCTGAAAAATAAAAGCAATGTAAGAAAAAGGAAAATTCATAGGAAAATCAAGAAAAGAAGATATTTGCAATTATTGCAAGCAGAAAGGACACTGGGTAAAAGAGTGCAAACAAAGGACTGCTGATTGATACCACATAAGAATAGTTCGACAAAAACCATTAAAGAAAATACAGGCAGTGTAACACTGATGCCCATTCACAAAGAAGCCTATGCAGCTGAGACTGATCTAAGATCATTTTGAGTTGATAATGGAGCTACAAAATGTGTCATGATAAACATGTCATTACAAAATAATGCACACAAGATATCTAAGAAATAGAACTGAACTGAGAAAGCCAAAGTGTTTTGAAGATTATATAATGATAGGTGAAATTTTTGTAGCTGATTCTGAAGAGCTTGGTTCTTATGAAGAAGTGATCAATTGTAAACGAAATGTGCATTGCAAAGAAGCTATGGATTCTGAGATGATTATCACTACTGGAAAATGAAACACAGACTTTAAAAAAATTACCAAAAGATGCTAAAGCTGTACGATGCAAGTGGGTTCATAAGATTAAAAAGAATCTTGATGGATGTTTTGATAAGGCTAGATAAGATGATGTGGAGATGATGAAGATGTGGAATTAGTTATGATCAAACAAACGTCTAGTAACAGAGTTAGTTACGTCCAGTAACAAAGTTATGAACCGTTTGTTCAGTTCTCAGTAATGCAGCCAACTGGAAATTACACCATTGATAGGGCAAGTTTCTGGCATAATGATTAAACCACGGATTTTGATTCCTTGTGATAAGATGGGACTCTTGCTACTTTCTCTTCTAGTTTATTATTATTATTTTCCTTTTTTTATTGACAAGGGGAAGTCTTAAAAGTTAAAAAAAGAAAGCAAATAATAATGTATAACTCGGGTAATAAGTTCTAACAACAGTGGTTTTTTTTTTTTTTTTTTTAAAAAAAACTAGGAGATTGCATTCGGCAATGCTGTAGTTCCAAAGATGTAGTTCTACTTTAGTTAGTAATTCCAATTATAACATACTATTTTTTTGTTCTGCTGTCATCTTTTTTAGTTCTAGAAACACTTTTTCATTTTATTTTTTTTAAAAAATTAATATTTGGAACATAAAATAAAAGTAGCAAATACTCTATCAAGGATATTAAAAAATGCACACAAAATTTTACACTTTAATTATGCTTTAAAATGTGTTATATATTTGAGATATTTTCACATTTTAAAGGTACTGACTCCTTAAGAGATTTATTATTCTTTACACTTAATATAAATATTTAGTTAACATACATATTTGTGTAGTTCAGTAGCATAAAATTTTGTAATATATTAATAACCAAAATCCCTGTTCAAAAATGTCAAAAGATAACTGCTGAGATGTGATTTTATGCAAAAGTGCCCCTTAACTACCCATCCGGCAATGAATGTTTTGCTGTGTAAAGTATCCCTCCTTTTCCATTTCTGTGGAAGTAGTCCTAAGCTGCTGTCAAAGTAACCTGCAGATGATGTATACAAAAGTGCAACATGTCTTTAGACTAGCAAAGCTTGAAAGTGCTGTGTCAACCGTGGTGCGAAAGAAGGCATCCCCTTCTATTTCTTCCTCCGTGTTTATAGAAAATGTAGAATTTACACATTTTGGGACTTTTATAGTAATAATTATATTATTTGTGACAGGTTATTCTCACTTTGTAATATTTTATTTCAAATAATAATTCATTTTATTATTTGTTCTAGAAAATTTATAAATTATTCTTGGTATACTGCAAAAACTAGAAATTACCACACATAAGCATGGGCTATTATTGCAGTTTTTAAGTATGTAAAATTTAATCTATGAAATCAATCAAGTTCTATCTGACAGTGAAATAACCATCTACAAAAGATAAGAATGAAAACTAACAGAATTTAATCTTTGATTTTCAGAATTTCATACTATCTATGTTAATATATTTCTTAAAACGAAATCTTCTCCGAATAGCCTCTCTTTAAAATGTATTCTAAATAAGTATAATTTAGTTATTTCAATTTTAAGGGAGTTCAAATGTAAATATAGTGCTACAATAATTTAGCCATGCATTTGCTTATAAATAAAAAATTCTATATCTTTAACAGCAGGGCAAATAATTCACTTATTATCAGATGAATATAACTAACTACAGCCCTTTTGAAGCAGAAAAGTTCTAGTAGCAGATTTATTTATTATATTCAGAAATAATAATATTAAAGCTAATTTATGCTAATATTCAGACATATATAAGGTATGCTCAGATGAATTAGAGAATGAAAGTATCAAAGATATAAAGTTATGAGAAACTTTAAAGAAATCAAACATTACAAAAGTATATTAAATGATAAAGTTTTCCATAAAATCTGCATTACTTTTTCAGAGTTCTTGGGGGGGGTGTACAATCACCAGAACATTTTGAATAATTTACATTATATATCACTGTAAACTCTGACTACACATCCTTGATATTTATACCAATAAAGAACTTAAATTGAATTGCAATTCTTGTTACAGTTATTAGGAGATATGTAGAGGGAGACAGATAATTCAAATGAAGAAAAATGATAATAATTTATACTAAGCATTTTACTATTTTAAAAACAATAATTTTCTAGTATGTATACTCACCTGTATTTGGATCAATACTAAAATAAGCTAATGCAGACTTCTCTAAAATTCTGTAGTGAAGTACAGAATTAATTTCAGAGTCATTGTCATAAGCAGATACAACTAAGGGTTTTATTCCATCAATCAAAACCATACTTCCAACTCTGTCTGATTCAATTACTTGACCATGGTATTCCAGCTGATGAAAAACAGGAGGATTATCATTTCTGTCTAATACATGAACAAGAACAGAAGTTGTACTATTGGCACCAACCATATTAGTTGCCCGGATGGTCAAATTATAAAATCTACGAGCTTCAAAATCAAGCATAGATTTTGTTCGTAGGATTCCAGAAGTAGGATTTATAACAAAACTATCTTCAAAATTTCCAGCAATAATTTCATAATAAACTGAAGAACGGCTAGTTGCAATCACAGCTGTCAAAGATTTTCCTGGTTTTTCATTTTCAAATAATTCAACAACATAATCTCTATGCTCAAATTTAGGTGGAGCATTATTTGCTACAGTTATCACTATGTGAACTGTTACAGTAGAGTTGAGAGAAGGTGTGCCTTTGTCTGCTGCTCGAACTACAAGAAAATATTCAGGCATAACTTGCCTATTCAACTGCTTAGCAATTAACAAAATACCTAATGTTGGTTCAATTGAAAATGCATTTCCTATATTGCCTAAAAAGTGAAAAAAAATTGTGTAAGGTATGAAATTTCAGAAAATTTATCAAATCAGACATCTTAAAATACATAAAATTTATATATTTGAATTACAAAACACTGAACAGTTTAAAATACATAAAATTTATATATTTGAATTACAAAACACTGAACAGTTTATGAAGTTACAAAATTTCAAATGCAAGAAAATATTTTCTTTACAGGAAACAATTACAATACAGTGGATGCTCATTAAGTTGAAGGATCCCCAAAATTTGTATTGGAAATAATATTAAAAATATCTCCTTAATTTGAACTAAATTTTTATTGCTTCCATTAATTCAAATAAAAAAATTTCTTTTCCCTCCTTTAACAGAGAAAATACACACTGTATTTATTATTTTTTGTGTCAAAATCCTCTGTATTTCTTTCCTGTGTAAAAAGGCACATGCCTGCTTTCCTAGACTATTGTATTTCCACTAAACTTTACTTCTGTCCACCTCTTATTAGGGCTTAATAAACAAAACTCCATGGCCTAAACTGTTTCCTTGGATTCATTCAGAACTCTTTATGAATGAGTTGGGGTAGGAGGAGAATCATTTCTTTACTTGTTATCAATTTTCTTAGAATTTCAGAAAAAAAAAAAAAAAAAAAAGTCTTTACCACAGATTCTAGAGAGCTGCATCACTAATGCTTGCAATGAAGACAAGTGAATGTACTCTAGTTTTTCTTCCTGTGTGTGATCTGCATGTAAAATTCAGGATGTCTACACATGGAAAGCACAATTCTATACATGGAAAGGATAAAACTCTAACTTTGGAGACAAAGGTAGAGTGAGTGAGTGATTATGGTGCAAAAACCAGAGATGATTATGACACGCCAAACACAAGGTGGGATGATTACAATTGATGTCATTAAAATTCAATATATAAAAACAAGTAGATAAATGTACCAAATCCAGAGGATGAAGTCATATAATAATTAAATAATTAAAATAATTAATCAATATTATAATTATTTAAGTTCTTTATTATTAGTTCTTTATTTCAATTAAGTTAAAAGCACATATTAAAATTCAAGACACAGTCTTCAAAATAAATTACATTAGGTAATAAAAGCCAATCTCTTTTAAATAATAAAATAAATTACAATTGACCTCTCTTCCGATTAAACGGTCGAGAGGTAAGTCACAGCTATTAAAATATTTCTGGTGAAGACTATTAAAACATGGACATTCAATTAAAATATGACGAACAGATAAATATACATTACAATTAAAACAAACAGGCTCATTTTCAGCTTTGAGAAGATAGTTATGTGTGACTCTAGTGTGACCAATTCTGAGGCGAGTCAAAAGAACGTCCTCCTTACGATTTCCAGCAAAATCCCAATGTTCAATTCTAGGCTTGATGTTTCTCAACTTGTTGTGATGCTGAACATCCCAAATTTGCTGCCATTTTTTCCACATCTTCCCCTTGATTACACAGCAGATGTTTCTAAAAGGAATAAGGCGAGTGGACGGTTCAACAGCATATTTGGCTGCGATGTCTGCAAGCTCATTTCCCTTTATTCCTGCATATCCAGGGACCCAGCAGTACAGGACTTCATATCCTCGAATTGTTAAATTTCTATGAATTTTGAGAACATCCACTACCACAGGATTCTGCATGTTGGGGAAAGCTTCCAAGGATTTAAGAGCACTATACCAGTCTGTATAAACTATGAACTTTTTGTGGCAGAGCTTTGAGATGTACAAAAGACCGTAATATATTGCAGTTAGTTCAGATGTTAGGACTGAGAAAGCATGGTGCAGGCATCGGCCCTCAATGTAATCTTGAAATACAAAAGCCATCCCGACATGATCATTTGACTTTGATCCATCTGTGTATATCGGATGATAACTGCTATATTTGTGCCTGTGCTCAGCGAAGAGTTGTCTATAAACGATCTCGTTAGTGCTCGCCTTTACGTGATGTTTGAAAATATCGAGAAGCTGGATTCGTGCATTTTCCCAAGGTGGAATTTCAAAATTCTGTACTGCTTGGGGGCACATATCAGAGAGGGAAAGTTCCTCAATGACAGGACGAACTCTTAAAGGAAAAGTAGGAACACAGGATGGACGTGTTTCATATAATGTGTTACACTCATTATCGAGTAAGTACAGCTTATTGAGATGTTCAGGTTGGGATAGAATATTAAAATATTGCAAAAGGGACAATTGCTCACGCCTCAGATAAAGTGATGGTTTGTTAGAGTCAACATATAGGCTCTGTACAGGAGAAGTCCTGAAAGCTCCTGAACAAATCCGCAGACCTTGATGGTGAACAGGATCCAGTTTTAACAAAACAGATGACCGAGCGGATCCATAAACAATTGAGCCATAGTCCAGTCTAGAGCGGATAAGCGCTCTATAAATGCGAAGCATAGAGCAACGCTCTGCACCCCAGGAGGTGTTCGCCAACACTTTTAAAATATTTAGTGTTTTTTAGACACTTCTTTCTCAGGTTTAAAACATGAGAAAGGAAAGTCAATTTTCAGTCGAACGTCACTCCTAAAAATTTTACTTCCGGTGCAACTGGAATAATTGTACCATTCAGATATAACTCAGGTTCAGGATGGAGACCATGCTTCCTACAAAAGTGCACGCACACAGTTTTCTGTTCTGAAAAACTGCTTTGATAAGGCGAAATAATATTATTCTTTTCCAAGAAGTAGACTAGGCGGCTGTTTACCATCTTTTCAAACAGTTTGCATACACAAATGGTAAGGGCAATTGACCGATAGTTGGCAGGATTCTTTGGATCTTTCCCTGGCTTCGCAATAGGAATTACTACAGCTCTCCTCCATGCACTGGGAAAAATACGCTCCTTCCACACTCTATTGTAGAGAGTGAGAAGGGCAGTCAGTGACTTATAGGACAGATGCTTTAGCATTTCGTAATTTATGCCATCAAAACCCGGAGAAGACTTATGTGTCAGCAACAAAGCTCTCTTTAATTCCAGCATAGTAAATGCTCTATTGTAAGGCTCAGATTTGGAAGAGTTGAAATCCCTATTTCTCTGACCATTCTTGGATCTTATTCAGAGCCATCTGCATTTGCCTCTCTACATATCTCATGTCTGCCCCTCGACAGCTCATCTGCAGATCATCAACATACAGAGATCTCGAGATGGTGGGAGGAAGTTCTTTTAGTACAGAGTTTATTTTTAAATTAAACAGGGTTACACTGAGTACACAGCCTTGAGGCACACCCTCTTGTTGTTCAAAAACGTCGGACAAAATAGAGCCAATTCTTACTTGAAAAGTTCTAGTGTTCAGGAAATTCTGAATGAAAATTGATAGGTTGCCGCACAAGCCACTCTCGTGAAGATCGCGAAGTATACCGTATCTCCATGCCTTATCATAAGCTTTCTCAATGTCAAAGAATATTGAGACAAGGTGACTTCTTTTGACAAAAGCTTTACGAATAGATGTCTCTAACAGGAGCATATTATCTACGATCGTTCTTCCCTTTCGAAAACTGCTTTGATAAGGCGAAATAATATTATTCTTTTCCAAGAAGTAGACTAGGCGGCTGTTTACCATCTTTTCAAACAGTTTGCATACACAAATGGTAAGGGCAATTGACCGATAGTTGGCAGGATTCTTTGGATCTTTCCCTGGCTTCGCAATAGGAATTACTACAGCTCTCCTCCATGCACTGGGAAAAATACGCTCCTTCCACACTCTATTGTAGAGAGTGAGAAGGGCAGTCAGTGACTTATAGGACAGATGCTTTAGCATTTCGTAATTTATGCCATCAAAACCCGGAGAAGACTTATGTGTCAGCAACAAAGCTCTCTTTAATTCCAGCATAGTAAATGCTCTATTGTAAGGCTCAGATTTGGAAGAGTTGAATGCGATGGGATTTATTTCAGAGTGCTGCTTGATAGACAGAAATGCAGGTGAATAGTTTCTGCTGGAAGAAACGGCAGCAAATGTTTCACCAATAGTATTCGCTTTCTTCTATGGAGCTAATCACTCGGCCATCTTTTTCCAAAAAGGAAAGTGAATGGTCTTTATAGATTCCGCATGCTTTTCGAACTCTTTCCCAAACCCGCTTACTAGGCATGGAGGAGGTTATTGACGACACATATGAGATCCAGGAATTCCTTTGGCTCTGCCTCCTTACTTTTCATGCATTTGCTTTGGCTCTTTTCAATGCTATGAGGTTTCGCAGAGTAGGATATCTACGAAAAATACCCCATGCTTTTTTCTGTTGTTTCAGTGCTTCATAACAGTCACGATTCCACCACGGTTTCGAATATTTTAGGAGTTTTCCTGATGTTCTAGGGATGGAAAGCAAAGCTGCCTCAATAATAGTATTAGTAACAGCTTCAACAGCATCATCGATATGCGCATCTTCTACCATATTCTCTGTGAGCTCTGCGGTGGAAGAGAAAAGTTTCCAGTCTGCCCTGTCCAGTATAAACCGAGGGAGTCTCGACATGGGGTTTGCTCGTCTTCGTGCAAGAGACACAAAAATGGGATAATGATCGCTGTTGTACTGATCATTTCCGACACTAAAGGTGCAAACTGGCAACAGAGATGGTGAACAGATGGCAAGATCGAGAGCGTGGAATGTCCTTGAAGGCTCATGGAAGTACGTATCCTGCCCATTATTCAGGAGACAAAGGCTATGTTCTTCAATCATCTGCTCTATTTGTCTTCCTTGGGAATTTGTATCTTTACTACCCCAGAGCGGACTATGGCCGTTAAAATCTCCTATTATGATAAAAGGCTCAGGCAGCTGTTCTATTAGATTATTTAAATCTTGCTGATAAATGTGCTCATTTGGAGGCAAATACAAAGAAACAAATGACACAACAATATCAAAATTTATTTGAGTAGCGACAACTTGGAGGGATGTCGTCAAAGAAAGAACATTTGAGGGATAATCCAGTGAGGAGAGGAGACCTACACCTCCACTGGCACGTTCACCTGCAAGGTTATCCTTCCTGACGAAAGAAAACCTCCGAAGTTTTGCCTGTTGTTCTGGTTTTAGATTTGTTTCCTGTATTGCGAAGCATACAGGATGATACACATTTATTATAGATTTGATGTCTAGCAAATTTCGGTGGAAACTGCAACAGTTCCATGACACGAGGGTGGCCATTATGAATGGTTTTTGTTTTTCCTGTGCTGTTCTTTTGTTTTTTGTGGAAGTAGATGCCTGGGAACTTCTAGGCCCTCTTCCACTTCCATAAAGTCTGAATCCGCAGATTCAGAAATCATCTCATCAAGACAGCTATTGCTGCGACTATTTTTATTTGATATTTTTTGTGTGGCAGTTTTGGGCTTACTTTGAATAACTGTTTCTTTTTTTTTTTTTGTACAATATGGGTTGCATTTTCTTTTTTCTTGTTGGATGTAGACGGTTGGGTTTTATTTGCTAGGGTCTGTGTGCCTATTGATGTTTGGGTGGCAACTGTACGAGATGATTTAACAGCCCTCGCGTATGATGTATTTGGTCGAAGCTGTGTGCTCTGGACTAGTCTTCTGGCTTCGGCGTAAGAGATGTTCCTAGTAACTTTTGTAGTCTGGATTTCTTTTTCCGATTTCCATTTTGAGCACAAGCGAGAAAATGCTGGGTAGTCACCCTTGCAATTTATACACAAAGGTGCAGCGGTACAATTATCAGAATCGTGGCCAATCTGTGAGCATCAGGCGCATGTGAGGCTGCCACGACAAAACGTCTTAGAATGGCCGAAACGTTGGCATTGGAAACATCGCATAGGGTTTGGAATATAAGGTCTTACAGGAATATTTAGATATCCGGCCTTAATATTCTTAGGCAGATCAGGCGTGTTGAAGCTAAGGATCACGTGTTTCGTGTCTATCAACTTACCTTCTTTACGCATCTTGATCCGCCTTACACCTCAGACATTTTGTTAGGATAGCTCAGAAGCGATCTCTTCTTCAGAAACATACAGAAGGTCGAATTCTGAAATGACACCACGACAATAGTTCAGTGACTTATGTGGTGTTACAGTGACATTCGCTTGCCCAAGATTAGTTATCTGAAGTAAAGAAGCAGACTGGGTGGCTGAGGTTGTATCAATAAGTAAGTCTCCGGAGCGGAGACGCTTTATATTTCTCGGCTCGCCAATACAAGACTGGATGTATTTGTTTATTATGAAAGGAGACATCTTATGCATTTCACCAGAAGAACTAGAGATGACTAGGAAACGGGGACTATTGTTAGGATTTTTTTCATTTGTATCTGTACGTAATTTTTTTGCAGTAGACTTTTCAGAACTAGGTTGAGTGACTGGTTTAGCAGTAGACGTTTCAGAAATAGATTGAGTGACTGATTTAGCAGTAGATGTTTCAGAACTAGGTTGAGTGACTGGTTTAGCTGTAGACGTTTCAGAACTAGATTGAGTGACTGGAGTGACTTCGAAGTCTTTGATCAGAAAAATTTGAGAATTAGCCATATTGAAATAAGAAAAGATTCGGGTCCGACGGCCCCGCCCACCACGGAGCCCAACAAGGGAACACAGATTCCTGTGTTAGGGCTAGCCGGACCTATACGCAAACTGAAGCCCCACAGTCGGCTTTCCTGAAAGCAGGTACTCCCGAGAGCTTGACCCCAAGCCACTGACACAAGGACTATTGACCAGCCGATTGACACCCGTGAGGACGACTAAGGTGCCTCCCGTTTAGCTGAAGCAGAGGCCAAAGCAGTGTGTTGGGGACAATACCTCACCCCTCAACTATTAGGACCCTCCTTTCCAGCGACACGGGTCTCCACGCACGGCAAACACGTGGGCAGTTTACTCGCCACTCGAAAACTAGAAACAAGGTCTGTTCCAGCCTCTCGTGACGAGCCCCAAACTCCGTAGCGAGAAACCACAAGGGAGAAGGGAAGGGAAAAAGTTCCAGACAAGAGGAGAGGAGATGGAAAAGAGGACATATCACTGGGGCTCCAGGATCGTGACACCCGTCTCATCAAGAAGATGATCCCCTGAAGGGCTAGGGTACCTCGGGATTGCCACACCCGTACTCACAAAAGTGAGCCCCCTGAGGGGGGAGACAAAGGTAAATTTTAAATAAAGCAGAAAATGGTGAATGTAAAACAAAGTTAGCAGCTGACTATGGAATAATAATAATAATAAATTTTTTATAAGAAAGCAGAGAATGGGGAATGTAAAACAAAATTAGTAATGGGGAATGTAAAACAAAATTAGTAGCTGGCTATGGAATTAAAAAAAATACCTTATCAAATTATTTGAAAAACAAGGAATCAGTTTTAGCTTAATGGGAAAAATCTAAATTTGCTAGAGGAAGGAAACACATGAGAAATGTGTTCAAAGAAGAGTTAGAAGAAATTCTACTACTAATGGTTCCAGGAGGCTAGATCTTGAAATTTTCCCAATATAAATAGACCCTCTACTGCAGACTGCAACTGATGCATTGGCAAGTCGGATGAGTACTGAAGATTTTAAATGGAGTGATGGACGGCTTTCTCTATTTATGTCAAGGTACAATATTTCTTATCAAACAATATGTGGCCAAAGGTGTTCATTGTATGTAAATGAAGACATATGCACTAATTTTGGTAGGAAACAGCCATGGCTTTTCTCAACTTACCTGCCAAAACACATTTTTAATGTGGAGAAAACTGCATTTTTATATAAAATGTTGCCAAACAAGGCATTACATTTTAAAGCGGATGCTAGCATAGGAGGTAAAAGCAGTAAACAGAGGATTACAGCTTCAGTTTGTGCTAACGAAATCCACTGTGTTTTAAAAGAATTCGAACACCACCAGCTGAATATGTACACAAAAGCATGGATGACATGAAATATCTTCAATAACTGGTTAAAAGGAATAGATAAGCGGTTTTTAAGAGAAAAGCATAAAATTCTCTTATTTGTGGACAATGCAACTTGCCACAACAAACTTCCAGAGATGAGTTTTATACAGGTTGGCAGGTTGAATATTTGCCACCAAACACAACTGCAAAGCAACAACTGATGGATCAAGAAATCATCCAAAAGAAATTAGTGTAAGAGACTCTTACAAAAAGTTATTTTTTCTTCAGATTGTGGTGAAAACTGTGACATTACTAAGCTAACAGTTACTGGATTGGATTACTTAATTATGGCAAAACACACGAGGGCTATCTGCCTAAAGAGAGGGATGCCTTCATGGAGGACTTTCAAAGAGAAACTGGCTCACATACACATGGGGAAAACCACGAAAACGCCCATGCAGTCAGCCTGTTCGTGGGATTCGAACCTCGGATCGAACTACCAGTTTTCAGCGTCATTACCGCTCAGCTGCTGGTGGGCTGTGCTGACAGTTATAAATGATCTATATGCAGCATGAGATGCTGTTAAAGAAAGCAAAATCATTAATTACTTTCATCATGTTATATTCATACACTCTGAAGAGAATAATTATATCGAAGGATGTGATGATATTGATACAGTTTTTCCTGAATTAAAAAAAATTTAAATGTGATAATGTTACTTTTTCTGATTATATAAGAGTAGATGAAGACTTGGAAGTCCGTGAAAAAGTGAGCGACGATGACATAATAAAAACTACTACCCGAAAAGATGAAAATGAAGAGACTATCGGATTTACAAGAGAATGCAGAGACTGTTCAGTGTCCCTGGACTCTGAAATATTTATTCTTTTATAAAAACTATATTTATTCTCTATCAAAACTCTGAAAACATTTATTCAGATTAAACTTTCCACAGAAAATGAAGTGTTTACATTAAATCAAGAAGATGGCTGAAAAATTAAAGCATAATAAACAAAAACAAACATCCATTTTACAGTTTTTTTCAAAAGTATTATTGAGATTTTTAATTAAAGTTTTCTTTCTGCTGCATATTTTCTGCTTCATTTTATGATTTAAATCTTTATTGCTTTTTAATATGTTTAATTTTAAATAAAATAGAATAATATATTTTCTGGGGTTATACATAAAAGAAGATTTTTCTTCTTTTCTTAAAAGTGATACACTTTTAAAGTTGTATTTTTTCTTAACACCGGATAATTCAAACACTTTTCTGAGAACCTTCGCATCTGAATTAATGAGCATCCACTGTATATTAATTATCATAATACTATCATTACTATGACAAAAGGCAAATTTTATAATTCCAATTCTAGGCACTACAGTTGAAGCATAAGACCAAAATATTTTAGTACAGATATATTACTTTTGGGATAATTTTTTTAATTCAGTAATATCAAAATTATGAAATTCAGCTTCAGATAAATTTTTTAAACATTAAATTCAAATTAAAAATATGTAAAAAAGTTGTACAAAAATTTTACTTGTACATTAAAATTTATGTCTTCAGAGAAAAATAATAAACTGATGTATTCTAGTATTTTTACTTCCTTGTATGAAGTAAAGGAAGTACTACAATCACAAAAAATTACCAAGTACCATATTTTAACGAAAATATCCATTTTGATCGCTAAAAAAATGCAATTTAGTGATTTTTTTGCATGACATCTGTATGTAAGGACAGAATAAAGGACTCTTTACCAAATGATTATAAAACTGATTTACAAGGGCTGTAAATTAAGTAATGGCAACATAAGTATAAATCAGTTTTTAATGAACTTACAAGTACAATTGCATTACATTAATTCTATATAAACAGCAAAGCTTATAACCTTTTGCCAAATGTCAGGAAACCATTGTAGACCAGTGCCAAAGTGTTGACTGTTGATGTGAGCAACTGAGTGCCCTACTGCGTGAGTACAGATGAAACGTCATGAAATCGGTGACCTCAGAAGGGTTCCTTCAACTTATGAAACAGATCACAAGGACTTATGTTGGGTGAGTAGGGAGAATGTTCCAGGATTTCCCACTGCCACCCTCGCAAAAAGAGAGTGATATTGTTTGTGACATGGCAATGAGCATTGTCATGCAATACGATAGGAAGATTGTTGTGCAATAAATCAGACGGTGCTGTAGAAATCGGCAATAGTAATCTATGTTGAGAGTTTGTCCTTCAGGTACAGCATGAGTAAGAATCACACCATCCCAGTCGTATGCCATGATCAGCATAACCTTCACCCGACTGAGTTCCTGTCGAAATTTCCGTGGACGAGGCAAACCTTGGTGACACCATTCATTTGATTGACGCTTTAATTCATGCTCATAGTCTTGTGTCCATGTCTCATCAATGGCAACAATACGCTGCAGAAATGCATCTCTTCCATTGCGGTATCTCTCCAAGTGGGTGCCAGCTAGTGCATATAGGTGTCATTTCTGTAATTTGGTTAGTCGATGTGGAACCCAGCGGGAAGCAATTTTCCTCATGTTGAGAGACACATCAAATGGTGTGGCATCAATGGATGTGCCACACCATTTGATGACTCATGCCAAGCTCTAAGCATAATTCTCGTACAGTCCATCAGTGATCTATGATAAGGAGACTGCTCAGGATGTCAATCTGCTCTTGAAGAATGGAGGGCCGACCTGTGCGTTGCAAATCCATAGTCTCATTCCGACCTGAAAGAAATACTTGAACCAATCGTGCTACTGTCCTATACGGTAAAGCATTTGTGCCACAGGCTTCCACTAATTCTCGATAGCATTCTGTTTGCATTTTTGCCACGAGCAACCTCAATTTTAAGCTCCGACCGCTGATCACCTTTTGAAAACATGCTTTAGAGCGATGGAAACGAAACTCCTCACTTTAACGCCACACAAAAACTACTCTTCAAAGCAGATCAACTTTTTGCGGTTTTGCAGCTGAAGATGATGGTTCGGTAAAACCATCAAAACTAGTCCTGTGAAAATTTTGTAGGTATAACGCTGATTTTTGTTGTTTGACTTCTGAATCAGATCAACTGTTTTTTGCACTCTACACATCGACAACAGCGCCATCTCACCACTCCCATATACTATTTGTGCATGCCCACCCTTCTGCGAGTTTCAAGGTTAAGTTGCCACATTTAATTTACAACCCCCATAAAATGGATTCAAAATATATTTTTTTTCATGGTGTCTGTATGTATGTATGCATCTCGTATAACTCAAAAACGAGTAGTCTCAGAACATTGGAATTTTGTACGTGGGGCTGCTATAACATGTAGATGTGAAACTCTCTTTTTGGTTACAATCGGCCACACCAAAAGTGTATAAATATATGTATATATATATATATATATATCCACTGTATTAGTCAGCTCAGTGAGCTCAGTTTCTTTGTTTGTTTGTAAATTATGCATTTTTTTCTTTTAAAAATGATTTTTTATGTTGTTCTTATCTTCTGGTTAAGGTTTTTATGCCCTTAGTTAACCTGCATGTTATAGTTGCAGAATTATCAACAATTTAAAAGTTGCTTAAGTTCAGCTAAGACTAATATTTTTACCATAGCAGCCATATTTATTTACATTTGAAACTTAGCAGAATAGTGGATTTGTTGCTAATCTAAAGAAACTAAGCTTTGCAATAACAAATAATAAAGGAAGTCATAACAAAGTAATGACTTCCTTTATTATTGCAAATGAAATTATGCTTAATCCATTCTGGAACAAAAAATTTGTCTTCTTGCTGACTGAATTGCTTATTTCTGTGTAAAAACTGTAATTTTTAGTTGTAAATTTAAAACAAAACTTTTTTAAACTATATTTGGTGTTTTAAGCTTTTCTACATCTTTAAATTTTTAATGAAGATATTCTGTGATTTTATTATTTTTGCCTTGCAGCAAAGTGAGAACTCAATTGATTGAATGAGAAATACATCTCTATTGAAATTCGAGGAAATGCGTGTTTCATATTAACATAAAATATTGTCGCCAGTCTGTTAAAGACAGAGGAGAATGCTTACGAGTACCACATGCGCATTAGGTGAGCAGTGCTGAATCTTCAGTCAAAAACTGTTTATTAAACTAAAGGGAAATTTGCCCAGAAGGACTAACAACGCAAAACACCATAATTTCATTATGGTGTTTTGCGTTGTTTCACTTTTCAAATTGTTGCCACCAAATATTATCGCCCTGTATTATATTTACAGAAATTAAATAATGAAGAATCTGCATAAATGTACATATGTTCTTTGCAGTAATAAAATAATAGGTACCTAGAGCAATCAAATTTTGAATATTGTAATCCTCCTGCGTATATGGGCATCTAGAAGCCCAAATTTGAAATTTTTTTTATTATCGATTTCATATTTTGTAAAACTTTAACAAATTTTTGATTAACAAAATCAAGGATTTCAAAGCAAGCAATGGCAACGTTCAACTCAAAAAACATCTCCAGTGCATTGCGGTATTTCTTTTCAACTGAATTTTATGATTTAAGAGCGAAAACATGATATTTAAGAAATAAAGTTAACACACAAAAAGGATAAAAAAATGTACCTTGGGACGTAATTTAAAATCTGAAACTTTTCAGGCTTCTTTTTATTTGTTTAATTTTTTTATACATTGTTTTAGATTTATTATAATATTTGAATAGAACATGCGACAGCGATTAGATAATTCTTCAGATGGTATAATTTTCTTGCATTGAGTTATAAAATTAATGAGATGTAACACTGTTAAGTGAACCTAGTGTCAGAGTATTGCTATGGTAAATAAATATAATTAATTTTAAAAGCACATTTATTCTATTGTGGTTTATGCGCTATTGACAAAGTAGATTAAATTCAATTCAATAAGTTTAAATGAAACACAGGGAAAAATGCATATAATTTATTATTCCGTACAAGAAAGTCATGTGGTGTACACATCAGATTTTTTTTTAATTAATAAAACCAAACATGTTTCAAAATATATAAAGAAATAAATTTATATTTTACATCTAACTTAAAAAATAAATAAATTTTAAACCCACTTTAACCATCAAATAAGTGAATAAAAAATTCAGAAAAATGATTCAAAGTTCTTTGACCGCATGAAGTCTTCTTCAATGTAATCTTTCAATTCATTAAATAATATTCAAATGCATGTGACAGTCTATTTACATTTGAATGCTATTTAGTGAATTCATGTATAACGTTCCATTATGACAGGTCTACCTTTCTAAGCATTTGTCATAACCAAATACAGGCAAAAGTCGTTAATCCGGACTCGTCGGGACTTCGGCGATTCCGGATTATCAATTTTTCCGGATTATAGATCATCAGTTTAAATCTGGTAAGATGGCATGCAGAAATTATAAAATTAAAAATATGAAACCATAATTTATGAAATAAAGAACAATTATGATCTAAAGGGTATCAAAATTTACAAATAAAAAAGCTTAATATTTATTTGTTTACTTTATTCAACATTTCTTTCAATGTAAGTTGTTCAAGTTGCTTCGTTTTTTATGTGATAATACTTTCTCTTTAATTCTATAAACAGACATAATTTCTTGTTCAGTTACAAAGTTCCGCTGTTCAAGTCCTATAATTGCTGTGTCGAGAATACCGACTAATTTGTTAATCGAAATTCTTTCGTTTTCAAAGAAAGTGACCTCTGTGTCACTTTCTTCGCTATCGGAAGCGAATTATAATGACAAGGAATTTGATGTAAATCATATCAAAGACGGAGTACATCGAGATGAAATACTACATTTAGTAAATAATTATAAGAAAAATAAAATAAAAACATCTGCCCAGAAGATAAGGATAGTGCTGACAGATCAACTTCCAATTCCCCCACACATGCAGAGCAGCGTGAAATTGATAAACAGATTTTGGAATGATAAACAAATCCATTTTCCTTTATTAATTTTTTGCAGCAATTCCACTTTTTGTTAAATGGACTTCGAAACATACTTTCACTTTGTAGATCTTTGACATAATCGAAAGTTCAAGCTTACTTTTATAAAATTGCTCTAACAGTCTGCAAAAAGTAATAAGCCGGATTAATGCGATGCATGCACAGAAAGTTTGTAGCTTTGAGGTCCGGATTATAGATCATTCTGGATTATGGGTGTCCGAATTAACGACTTTTGACTGTAATCAATAAATCAATCAACCTGATATAATTTTATATTTAAAAATCACAAAACTTCCCTGACAGCACAATAATAAGCATATGTAAGCAAAAGTCCCTTGCTTCAAAAGCAAATTTTTTTATTACATCACAACTGTTATTCAAAAAAAAAAAAAAAAAAAAAACTGTTAGTTTTTAGAGCAGTTTTAAGTAAATAATGATTAAAATGCATAATTTCGGTGACTGTATATATAGAAAAAATATCATATCCTATGAAATTAATAAACATATTCATAGTAAAGTTACCTGATGCAATACTGAAATGCATTTGAGCATTTTTTCCTTTATCTTTATCCACAGCAAGTATTCTAGTAACAGATGTACCAAGAGTGGCTGTTTCATACACTTGACTTTCAAATGAAGGAGCTAAAAATTCTGGATGGTGATCATTTTCATCATGCACGTTAATAATTATCCGAGCAAAACTGCGCTGTGATGGAGTTCCATTGTCCCGAACTGTTACAGTTAACATGTGTTTCTTAATCGATTCATGATCAAGGGGATGAGACACAGATAACTTTCCAGAGAATGAACCAATTTGGAATAACTTCAGACTCTGTGGATTAGCACTGTAAAATACTTAAAATAAGTGACAACATAAATAAAATGACATGACTACACAAAGTACTGACACAGTTCATTTTATTAGATAAAAAGTAAAAATGACAGTTAAAATATGCAGCATACAAAATTCTTAGGGCATTATTAAATCATTAAATCTATTTAAAATTCTACAACAGAATAATTTACATATATTTTATTCATATGATAATACAAAAAGCATTTTAGTAGTTAGAGGAGTTTAAGTACAAGCACTGATTTATCGCACAATGCTTTAAGATTAATAATGCCAGTGGCACTGAATTCCATCATAATAAATGCGCCACCTGCATTTCAAATTTGTTACATTTATTTTATGATTATTATTATTACAGTGCACTGCAAAACATGTGTGATTTGAAAAGAAAAAAAATCTGTAATAATGGTTTCATGGAATACAGTTGGTTCTTTCTCATAAGTCTGCAATATATTCATGGTACAAGAATTTTGTTATAAGTAGTAATTCTTTTTTTTATCCTGGTGAAACCCCAAAATAACCATGTTTCTGCTGATGTCATTCAAAAACAGGTGTCAAATATATTTTATAGCACAGGCATTTCATATTAAACAGTTTGGTATTTGTTAAAAAAATTCATTTAAGATCATACAAATTCTGATGAATAACTGACTAATGTAGGTAAGATACTATTAAGAAATATAGCATTAGAGAGAATATAATCTGAATGTTACTGAATGCAATCTTTAGGAATCAGTTAGTGATGAAATAAACATACACTATCCATTCTTCATTTAAAAAGTACTTTGTATTATTTCAATATTCAAGGATTAGTTAAACAAAATCAATGGTATAATAACCACTTCATACCCCATATTTGGCATTTTTTGATTTTATGGAATTTCATTTAATTGTTTTAGTTTTTTATACTTGAAAAACCTTTTTCATTCCAAAATTCAAATTATTATTTCAATTCCAGAAATGATATCAAATATCAAACTGACTGAGATATTCTTTACCTTAATTTAGACATTTCCCCTTTCTGTCCAACGGCAGTGGAAGTTTAGCACAATTTAAGATAATTCACATTGAACATATAGCCATAATTTGTGTCTCTTTATTATCTAACTAAAGGATTACCTGTTAGTTAAAAACTTCTATCAGAGTGATTGGCAAAATCTCCGTCAACTTTATGTTTGGTGGGATTTCATAATTAAAACAGGCAAATTTTATGATCAAAAAGTGTTTTTTTTTTTAAATCTCACATAATTTGAAATATAGGCTCTTGATATTCAAATTGTCAATAAATACGATGATTGTTTTTAAAATATTAGAGCCGAAATTTTTCCCATTGATTTATTTGGCTTTTCTAATGTGAACTCCATTTTTTATATGCTCAACTATCGGAATTTTCCAGTATCTGGAATCTGGTATCTCTTGAGCTTTCTGGATAATCAAATATTTACTATACATACTGGCTATTTGATTTTTGCTTCAATAAAATCATAGACAGAAGTAAATTGATATTTTAGTTTAAATGCAAAACAAACAGCTATGTATTTTCTGCATTTGACAACAAACAAAATAATACAGCATAAAATGATATAGCACACATCAGAAACAGCATTTACATTTTGCATCATCATTGAAATGGTTAGTTTAATCATTGTTTCTTGATTAATTACAGGTTAAATGCATAGTTAGCATCTTCAGGTGCAAGTCTCTAAAATTTGCATTACTACCTGTAAACAATGATTTTCTCTTCACATATATACGCTCCTGTATCTTTTATATAGAAATTCTGAAAAATTTTATTTCTCGCAACTGCATGCAAAGTAAACATAAACATCAATATTCAAGAGTTAGTCAATAGTTACTTAATGCCACCTGTTATAAATGGAAAAGAAGAGATTTTTGTCAATTTCATCTAAATCTGATGCTTCCAACTGCAGAATGGTACTCCCAACAGCTACATTTTCACCAATTTCAACAGTATACAGGTCTTTTGTAAATAGTGGTTGATGATCATTCACATCAATGACTTTAATGGGCAACTGAAATTGTAAAAGATATAAATGTGAACAGCTGAAAACAAAAATACACAATCAATTTCAAATTAAAGGAAGACTGCTTCTTAAATAAGTTATTTACTAATTATATGTATATATATATATATACTATACATAAGTCCTATTTTGTAAAAAAAGAAGTATTTTAAACACTTTTTCAAAAGAAATATACATTACTAATAAATGATTTAAAAAACTGACTAAAATTTTAGATGATACTGCAACACACTATTAAAAAAATAAGAGTAACATGTAAGATTAAATAAACAGATAAAAGGAAATAAGCCAATGAATAAAATGGCTGTAATAAACTATATATTTTAGAATTTCTGCACCGATGGATAACATAAATGTAATAGGAAAATCAAGTTTATATTAATTTACTCAGATATGTAAATTCTTGAATAACATTTAATCTTAATTTTTGAATTATTATCTAACAATTTATCATTAATGGCTGTTAGGGCCAAATAAAACATGCCAACAGGTTCTGACAGCTAAGGCAACTCTCCAAGTAAGTACTCTCCACTGAGTACTTTAAAATTCCCTTTCACATTTAACATTAATTTTTTTATGACTGAAATTTGCTCTCCCACTCATTTTCATCAGAGTCAAATGCCTCACTCATTCCAATCTTCTCTTCTATCACCCAAAATATGTTGTTTCAAATTCTACACTCTTCAAACCAGACATTACATTCATTTAACTTTCTTATCATTGAGAATGTTGTGCAAGGTGAATCATATGGGTGACTAAATCCTACCCATGAGAAGGGGGACTTTTTATTTATGTAGCAGACCCAATAACCTTCAAATGATCATGAACTGCACTTTCTGGAATATCTGTTCTGTATGATAGTTCCTCATATTACTAGGATTTTAGCAGCAGCTTCCTATAACAGGTCCTTGTTTACAGAGGATAGTCATCTAGAATGGGCAACAACATCCTTGAGGCAGAAATTTCCATAATTAAACTTCTCAAACCACCTTTGAAATGTGTCATCAGAAACTGCCCTTTTCCATATATATACGTATATATAAAAAATTTGCAAGCAGTTTTACCAGCAGTTTTCCCTCTTTTTAAAATAAAACAGCATTAATATGACCAAAATGAGCTTTCGGTTCTACATTCTTAGCACTGCATTGAAATAAAAATTATGCCACAACACATGCAAAAGTTATGCGATGTGAGCAGAAAAGATCGGGTTTAAACATCTGCTTCAATCAAGATCATTCTATATCAGCAATAAAAAATTAATTAGAAGAAACCATGCTTCAATAAAAATAAAAACTGAAGAAATTTTAGGATGACCCAATACATGTACAATAATATTTCATTCAAAATAAAAATTCAAACTAATGCTTAAATTTAAAAAATCAAATAAAGGGACAAATAAACCCGGAAATTTATAGCCTTCTCTTATTAATACCTTAATTATAATCAAAGTTATGTCATGCCACTGGATTTATTAACTATTCATAAATAAAAATGATAAAAGAGGAAAATTGTTTATTATTATTATCTCTTTCGCTTTTTTAATTTTGAAGTAGGCGTAAAATGAAAATTTCTTACCTGTTGATAAATTACATTAACACCGTCAGTAATACTGATGTTGAGGTTATAATCAGATTTCTTTTCCCAATCAAGAGGTTGAGCGACAGATACAGTACCCTCGTGAGGTAGGATTTTAAATGCATCATCAGTATTACCACCTGCATAAATTAAAAGTAAATAAATTAAATATTTTTACATCTAAAACAACAAATAGAGTATAACAAAATTAAATTAATAATTTATTCATATGAACTGCTAACATGTTTCATTATCTAAAAAAATGCACTGATATATTTAAAAGAAGAACTCATAATGAAGTTTTTTCAAAAAGAATTCTGTCAGAATTCAGTCTGTTCACATTCAAATACATGTATTACATATAGCTAAACATCGCATATATATGAAAATGTATTGCTTTATTGCAAAGTTACTGATGTTCAGAGTGTTGTTATTGCACAGAAGTGTTGTTACAATGTTTGAGCAGAAATATTTCTCTAATCAAATTTTTGTAGGTAAAAAAACCGCTGAATTTCATTGGTGTAAAAAAAATAAATGTTAATAATTATGCCAAATAAATGTTTTCCTCACAGCATGCTAAATAATTTTAACTGAAAACAGACACACATTTCATGATTAACTTTGAAAGCTTTTACTGAAAGGATTCAAATAATTCAACTTGTGACATTAGTAACATACTAAATTCATAAATATCTGCCTATAAAAGAGATAATAAATTTCATTTGAGAGAATTTTTTGCTATTAACAATGTTTATTTAAATTTCATTTCCCCCTAAGATCTATATCTTTAGCAAAAGGTGCCATTATTTATACGTAAAATATGTTATAAATAAAATAACAATTAAATAGGGGACAATAAGTTTTAAAAAATACTTGTAATACTGATGAGTCAACACTGCACTATATTTTGAATAAACATTTATTACCACACAAAGCAAATGCTTTTCATGCCATGTTTTATATAATCAGAAATATTTTTAAGAAAGCATTACACTGCACAAAAACATAACTTTAACATAAATACTATGGGTTTTGGGGACACAAATAAACTGTCATCACATCAATTACCATGAGTACTGAAGACAGAACTCCACCCCCTCCTTAATACTAGAAGAATCAAAAGAACTGTGACATCTTTTAGAGCCATTCTAAGAACACACCACTACAAGTTTTCCATTTTGTATTGGATCTTGCCATTATTTGCATTAATACAAGAGAACTGAATTTAAAGTAAGATGCACCAACGTAAGTTTCTTTTAAAAAAATACAATCTTATAAATTAATTGCCATGCAGTACAGAAAAAAATTATATAAAGAATGTTCAAAGCATCAAATTTACAAATGGTCAACCAAAACTTCTTTCACGAGAAAAACATCAATATATATAAAGATATATCCAATACTTTTATGCCAAAAGTCAAAATTTAAATTTTCATAAAGCTTAATTACCAACAATAGAATACCACAGTTTATCCCCATCAGGATCTTCAGCTTGTAGGAAAGTAACAACCTGATTTATAGCATCATTTTCAGCTACAGCTGCATGAGTATCTGCTTCATTACACACAGGAGGGCGTGAAGATGGACGTGGGCGAGGTAGGACATCAATTTTAACTCTAATTGTAGCAGACCGTGAAGGAGTGCCATTATCAGTAGCTTGAACCTAAAATAAAATGAATCTTATATTTTAAAAGTTCCAATTTTTATTGCATTTTTGTGATGCCAAGAAACACACACATAATATATCTGTGTGCGACGCACATACAAAATGTATATATATGTGCGTGTGTGTGCGGAACACATACACAGAGAAAAACACCACAAGCAGCTAAATTTAATTTAAGCACAAATTTTAAAACAAACTTATCCCCATTAATGAAGCATTAGAATTTTAAACAACTGACATGAACAATAGTTATTTAATAAAAATAAGATAGGAATGTCTACAAAAAGTTTTCTTCAAGTTTTTTTTCTGGTTAAAATGAATTATCAATTAAATCATTGTATTAAACTGAAATAAATAATATAAAATAAAAAAGAAGAATGAAGGATGAGTAAAGAAATTAAAAATAATGCTTTCTTATAGAAATGGACACTTTAATGTACCACTGTTAATATGTTAACTACTAATTTACCAAACATCTGAAATATTACAAAGGAAATACATTTTCATGAGTGTAATAGAGAAGACAACAAAGAGGGAGAGAGGATGAGACAAAGAGAGAGAGAGAGAGAGAGACCCCTTTTAGCAAGCTGAGTGCTAGGTAATGTCCTTCTAGAAGATATAAATAAATAGAATATATTCCCCTTCTTCTCTTTCATCCCTATTCTTTTAAAATAAATAATTAGTAAATAATGAAGTTAAGAGCATAATGGCAGAAAATAAAGAAGCAAGAATATTAAATTATCAGAAGGTAGTTGACAATATAACTTAGATAGAAATAGTGTTGCTCTAAATCAGCTGAACGAATTAGCTTTTAAAAGCAAATGTAAATGGAAAACTGACAATTAAAATACAAATTGTCAAAAGTACTAATAATTAATTTTCATATGATCAAAATACTAGGCAAATTAAAATAAATATTCTGAAAATTCATAAATTCAAAAATAACATTAGTTTAAGCAAAAGAAAAATAATCAAAGTAATTTCTAAGCAAAAGTTCCAGTCTGATCATGAATGATGATCACTGACCAAGAAATAATGAATTAAGAGTAAAAAATTTCAAATTTCAGTTTTTAATCTGATAATTAAAATTCCACTGATATGATATAAAAGAAATAACCAATTTCCATTCAAAAATTTCTGCACACCAATAAGCAGTATCACTTACAAAATATCTTAAAGTATATCCTCTGCCAAAATTCAAATATATAAATTTATAAAATGTTCATCTATTATAAATGCTACATACTAAAAAATCATAGGCTTCACCAGTTGCCAATTTCTGCTTTGCAAAAATAGCTCCAGTTTTAGAATGAATCGTAAATAAATCTGATCCTTTATCAGGCTCAAAAGAGTAACTGACATCACCATTTGGACCAATATCAGCATCGGATGCTACAACCTATGGAAAAAATTAAGCAATTACAACAAAGAATCTAAATTATAATCTATCTTATAAATACACTGGTAATAAGAAATCAGCCTTTTCTAGGCCAATTTTCAGAATCTCAATAAAGATTAATACAAAAATGTATTTCATGGTACTCAATTAATTGCATTACATTTTAATAATACCATATTTACTCATATATTTTTCCTCAGCCCCATTCCTTAATTTTACTTCTTGAAAATCAACTGAGCAAATTTACCTCTTAAGCCAAAAATTCTATATTTTTGAGGGGAAGATTTAATTGAAGGATAGGGTTCATTAAAGAGCTATAAATAGATATACTTATGTTTCATATTTCAAAAAGTCACCTAAAATTATTAATTTCTATACTATTCTTTTTTCTTTTTTTTTTTATTTACATAATGTATGTTTTCACCTGTGCATTGATTTTAAATTGTTACCTAAGACACGAGTTTGAAAAAGGGAGAAATATATGCATCCATATTGTTCACTTATATATTTTATCTGATTATTTTGGAATTTACCAATATATTTTTTATTTATTTTACATGACTACAATTGTGCCTTTAGTAGATGTATCAGTATTAAACAAAATGTACCAAAACTGAAATCTATGCAAATAAGAATTGTGACAAATATGTAATTTGGGTTATAATTCTTAGACATATATAAAACAAAAACAGGGAAAAGGACAATTAAAAACTAATAAAATTCCTTAACTGCAAACAAAATGCAGCTATAAACAATTTGGTAAATCAAGTAAATTATAAGAAAAATTTGTAATCCTTCATTGTCAAGCTTAAGGCAAAGTGCCCCCCCCCCAAAAAAAATGCTTAGTAGAAAATGCAGTTACTGCAAAAAAGTAAAAGGATCACATAATATTGTAGCTGTTCATCAGGAAGCAAACCACAATTCAACATAATTAAACACTTTTCTGAATTAATGTCAGGAAGAATTAAAAAAATTGAATCATTTAAAAACAACTTTAATGTTAAAAATGAAAAATA
The DNA here is from genome assembly GCF_044657685.1 of Stegodyphus dumicola. Lineage (NCBI taxonomy): Eukaryota > Metazoa > Arthropoda > Arachnida > Araneae > Eresidae > Stegodyphus > Stegodyphus dumicola. The sequence goes on along the minus strand of NC_140772.1, from coordinate 112,424,144 downwards.
AAAACTAAAATCCCTTCCAGAAACAAACCTGCTTCAAAGCAGCCAGAACAATGCCAAAATATGATTACAAAATCTAGAATGAATCTAGAATTATACAAAGCTATATTAAAAATAACAATAATTTATGATATGTAATTACCTGGCACAAAATGACATTTGGGTCAGCTTCTTTCATTTCCAAAACAGGACAACGATAAGGTGAAAGAAGAGGTTCAGGGTCATTATCATTTTCATCAATGACTGACACTAAAACTCTAGTTAAAGATGATAAAGTTGGATTCCCTCCATCCTCAACTTTAATCTAAAATAAAACAGATTAGTCTATATAAATAAATACTTGTTACAATGTTTAATATTAAAACAATAAGAACAAGAATTCATATATAGCTTACAAAAATCTCTTCATTTTACCTTATGCAGCAGATTTGTATTGTTTAATAATACTTTTTGTCTTTCATTTAAAATCAATAGAGTGTGAACACTTTAAAAATTCAGCTTTATTTATTCATGCATAACATAAGATAAAATTAATTAAACAAAGATAAAATAAATAAAATGCGAGCAAAGAAAAACATTCTGGGTTCTATTAGGTTATGAAAAATATTTACATGATCTTCATTGTTAAAATAAACAAAATTAAGACTCCATTCAAAATTTTTAACCAGCCACCCAGGCATAGAAGTGATTAGTAGCTTTAACTCTTAAATACCCAAACAGAACCCTACCACACATGCTTTTCACCAAAAGCTAAAACAACTTCAAATTTGAGCCTGATGTTAAAAATGGCTTGAGCAGTAATATACATATAAAGAGATCATTAAAGGAACTGGGAGCATTTTTTGGTTTTGCAGACAAGCAAATTTAAATTCTAAAATTATAGCCCAATTTTTTTAGTAAATCTTTACAGGACGTAAGATATAAGTATTCTAATATGATGCTGAATCAAAATGGTAAAACCAGAAAGCCTCCGAAATCCCCCCCAAAAAAATCTTTAACTGAAACGAAAATAAATTCATTGATGATAATGCATTAACTTTTAAGCTCAGTGGATAATGTAGCAAGTATTATAGTTATATTTTAAAATATACATACTGAAACATGCAATTTAGATGGATGTTTAAGAATTCTGTAACACATGTTAACTGTTTCAGAAATCAGCAAGCCCAAAATATAGAAAACAATACAGCAGTTACCTCTTCACTTGCCTTGGTATAATATTATGAATATTTCACAGTTTTGGAAAAAAAATGCATCTGCATTTCATTACACTTGATTATCTGCTAGGCATAGCTATCCAAATGACTACTATCCGATGATATAGCTATCATTTAAAACAAAATATATTTTCAAAAATATTTTTTTTTCCTTTCGACAGTCATTACTAAATTCCTGATAATAAAAAGTAATTAATATATTAATTAAAAACCAAAATTATATTTGGCAGTTAGAATAAACGATATATCAAATCTTGAAGGTGATGATAATAACTGTCCTTAAACTGAGGAAATATAATGCCACTATATTTACCTCCAAAGCATGTTCTGCTTGAACTTCTCTATCTAGTCTACGTGAACTGGAAGTTGTGATCAAACCTATAAAAAAGTAACATTGCAAATGATCACTACAGCATACCTTAATATAATTAATTAACATACTCTTTAACATTAATGTTTGTTCCTTAAATGGGATGAGGAAAAAATAGAAGTATAAATTAACTCAACAACTGTACATAATAAATAATAATTTTACAACATTAGAATGAAACGCAAGAGTAAATGAAATGCATTTATTCTAAATGAAAGCTATAAAGAGCAAACATTTCAGCTTTTCGAAACTTGTCATAACAGATGAAAAAAAAAAAGACCTTAGGATCCTAAGACCATTGTTGGCACAATGTAGATGGGTCATTCTACCTTTGAAGCAGTATTAACTCTAAAAGTTCATCAGAGATCTATTATAGTTACAATAAAAATAGAATACACCTCAGAAAATGAAGGCTGCTACACATTGGTCAATATCTATTAAAGACATCATTAAAGATGTGCCCATCACTTAGGAGTAGTTTAAATTTTTTAGCAAATCTATCTGCAGACATTAAATAGCAGTTATTTACAATAATCCACATTTCAGTATGGTGTTCAAATATGTCTTGTTAAATGGAGAAGCAGCAGACAACGAGATGAAGTTATTAGTTGAAATTCAGTTATACATTTCTTTTACAGGAATGAAGAAATACTATATTACTGGATTACTGTAGGATACAATACAAATTTCTTTTCCTTTTTGACTCTTATATAACTAAGAATGCATAATTATGTACGTGTAGGCTATAGTTTTTCAACGTTTTCACTTCACTACCCCCTTTTCTCTATTCCCACCCAGTGCCCTTTCCGAATTTGTTCAGTGACTCCTACGTCTTGCAATAATGATGCATTAAGTCTCTATCACATATGCTTCCGTTACGCGGAACTGAACGTTGAAAGAGACCTTTCTCAGAACCCGAACATTTCTACGAAACCTACATAGCTAGGTTACCATTTTCCTTACTAAATAGACTCGAATGCCACCAAACAATAATCAATTATCGCTCAGAGTGGGATCCTTCAGAAGCAAAACTTTCTTCTGATTCGTTGATCTCTACCTGGGACAGAAGTGCAGACAGAACACTTTCAGCGAAGTTTCAAAATATCCAGCATAGCCAGGACGCATATAAGCAAAATGTACACTGCTAGGACAACGGCTTGAGTTTGGCCAATGACAATCCAGATAAGGGTCACCATTAATTCCGCCCACATGAGTGATGTTACATTTCTGACGTTTGTTTACATTCTGCTGTTCAGTGTTTTCTTTCAATGAAAAACATTTTTAATCTGCAATGTAAATTTGCTCTAGTGATGCTATTTTTTAAATTTTTCTTTAAAGTATTATTTCTTACTGTTCCAGAAGGAATATAAATTTATGTCACAAACTTTACAAAATTTCTTTCTATATGCGTGTGTGTGTGTATATATATATGCGTGCATGTGTAATACACACACAAACATATATTTTCAATATATTCAATATATATCATATATTAATTATATGCATCATTACATGTGTGTAAATGCATATAAATATGAGCGAGTGTGTGTATGCATGTATTCATTTTTCAGGATGTCAGATTTCTAGCAAATAATCTTTTTCACATCTAGCTAGGGGAGGGGGAATCTTTTTTCTTTTAATAAAAAGCTTTTTTTTTAATTAAGAGAATGCTTTTTTGCTCTTAATTTTTCACATCTTCACATTCACTTTTTTTAAATAATTAAGATGAATGTATTCATATTTAATATTTCTTCAGAACTTGATTTATCACTTAAAAATACATTTATTTAATTTTGGATAAGGTGGGATGTGAATTCCAGCAGCATTTTTAATAGTAGAATAATTTCTCTAAAGAAGCTTTTGTTTGTTTTTATTTTTAAATTCCTTTAAAAGAAAATTACTAAATAATATTAGAAATAATTAATCTATTACTTCTTACACACGTCTTAAATATGGTTCATGGAAATTTTCATTCAATAGCTTTATGAATTTATTTTATGCAGTATTTTAATTTAATAAGAACTAGTATTGATAAATGAATTTCCATTGATTTCCTTATACATTTAGTTTAAAATTCAGTTTTCAGTGCATGTAATTATTCGCCTTCATGACCCTCTACACACAGCCTAAAAGCGGCTGACTGGAACGCTAATAGTTCGATTCCAGGTGGATAGGCTGGCTGCATGAACACTTACCTGGTTTTCCACATGTGTAAACATGGATATGAGTTTTTTTTTTTTTTTTTTCTTAGAAAATCCTCTGCAAAGACATCCCTCCCGCATAGACCCTGCATGCTTTCCATAATCAAATAAACCAAACCAAACCAAACCTTCAAGCAAAACAGCTTCTCAATAGAATTCTTCATATCTGTCAAGCAAATAACATTCACTAATGTAACAAATTGTCATTATACACACTAAATCAAACTCGAAAGTTTTATTAATTATGCTTACAGAAACAAAGTACTTAATATCAGATTTTGTTGATTAATTTGCCCTTTTAGAAATAGTTGAATAAATTTCTTACCTTTAATAAATAGAGCAAACCCTTTCTAAAATGACCACTAGCAGTTCTACATGGTTTTAATTTTGTGCAGAGCTTGTCATCTCAAAGAGAAGAAGTTCAGTAACCAGAATTTCTTGTATATTGAGGAGAAGTGTCAGTTTCAGAGGTGATCACAAAAAAGAGTTTTGCCATGTTAAAATGTTAATCTGTTCCTAACATTTTCGCAGGGTTTGGTTAATGTGATTATGGCGATGCCTCGAGAGCTATCTGCCTAAGGAGAGGGATGGCTTTGTGGAGGACTTTCTAAGGGAAACTTGTTTGTATACACATTACACATGGGAAAAACCATGAAAACGTTCATGCAGCCAGCCTGTTGGCTGGATTCGAACCTCAGACCGAACAACTAGTGTTCAGCGACTTTAATGTTCGCCGCTGTCGGACACCTTTTTTTCAGGGAAGGAAGTGTTTTCTAAGTGTAGGACATAACATATCAGTCTAAATGGTCCACAATAAGATTTGATCTAGGAAATGAATAATGTTGAAGCTGAAATTAAAATTATATAAATTTGAATGCCATGCATGCATAGTGAATCTCAAATTTAGTTTCCTGCGATGTGATTTTTTTAATGTAAAGATCAGGCTTTGGTATATTAATATATATATAAATTTTAAATATAGCATGAAGTTTTATATTTGAGTATAATACTGAAAAATGTTAGACATATGAGAAAATAAATGTATGTTTTCTTCACATATTATGAATATTCATTCCAGATTTAAGGGAACATGAAGTTATACAATTTCAAATCCACTAGAAAAATGTATGATAGTCACAAGTTTGACAAAAGACTCTTTGCTCAAATGATAAAAGGCTTTGGGGCTTTGGAGAACATAGATGCTAATTAGAAATGTGTGCTAAATACGAGGCCATTGCTATCCACATAAATGCACTGCATTAATTTTAATACTGTTTAGGTTCTTATGCATTATCCCTTTGACTGGCCAAGTAGCATGATTTAGTGCCAATTATAGATGACTGTGCTTTTAGTAATTCCATAGCAATGATTAGTGCTTGGTTACCATAGCCCAAATTTCGACAAACGATTGGTGAGATAATACGTAAGTATCCTATTTTATATTGACATGAATGAAAACTAAATTTTTTATCATCTACCTTTCTACTAAAAAAATTTTTTTTGGACCTTGGTTTGGTTTGGTTTGGTTTATTTAATTATGCAAAGCACTTGCATGCTATCTGCTTAAAAGGAGAGATGCTTTCATGGAGGACTTTCAAAGGGAAACTGCCTCTTATACACATTACACCTGAGGAAAACCATGAAAGCACCTATGCAGCCAGCATATTTTGCAGCATTTGAAATCCAGACTGAATTGCTAATGTTCAGCAACTTTACCACTCCGGCGCGGGTGGTCTAGCCATCGGTGCTATTAAACTAAAATTCATCTATATTTATAAAGGGCCCATCAGAAAAATGCACACACTTTAATTAATAAAATAAAATTCTTGTGCTTTAGTACTGAACTGAATTATAAGTCAATTAAATCATACATATCAAAGGTTAGCGTAAGTTTCATATAATATTCTTGAATATGTACCTATACAGTTAGTTACTTAGATTGCTCAAAGTATTACAGTGGTAGCCATTAACAGCTAGACACATAGCACGATACTGATCAGTTATTTGAACTATGTTTAGTCGATGTGTCTGAGGGGACTTCATAATTTTTTGATGAAGGACCTGTAGCCTTACCGATTTAAATATACTACACAACATCCCTCCAAATTCATTTTGGTTCACTGTCATGTGTCACATATATGTGAGAGTACCAACACGTTAATGAAATATCATACTACATATTATAAAGATAATTCAACTTTGAAACCAATACTATATAGATATCATCTGTTAAAGTCTGTATGTATTTTTCTAGCATATCCTGTATGTGAAGTTGTACTTTTCATTACTCCCACCTTTTAATTAACGTAGAGGTATTACTGTACAGAATATATATGAAACTGAACTGATAAATTTTCATATCTGTCTCTTTCATTTGTTTGCTTTTCATATATTTCTTAATAGTTTTATTTTTGATGTTGCTTTACATGACGTCAATTTAAACATAAGAAAGCAGAGAACAAAAGAAATTCACACTGAAACTAAATTTAAAATTAGTCTGATGATTACTAATGTAAAATAAATAGTGGCTAATTTATTATCAAAATTACATAAAAAGGCAAATGAATAATTAACATATTCAGATTTTAATTACAAGTAAAAATTTTATATTCCTAACAGTAAAAATGCACATATTACAATGTTATTCATTTATTACTCACAACCAACTCAGCAGAACTCGTCAAATTTTTAAAATGTGCCAAACTCTGGCAACCATGCTCATAACAATCCTTTAATAGGGCCGTTTTTGTATACATTATTTGTGTTGTGATGAACATGTTTCCAACGAGATGAACGTGTTTCCAAGTTTCAACAATTTTTATGAACAAGTTGTGATATTTCTTGCCTTAGTTTTAAAATATGCGCTTTGAAATTTGCCAACAATGGAAAAAAAACTACGAACTACGATGAAAATTCTACAGGAATACAAAATTTTGCCAACAAATTTTTAAAAGGAACAAAAAGGAAATACATTTGATAGATACCCAATGCTGCTGAGGTTTGTGCGATGCCGAGTCTCTGAAATTCTTTAATGTTTTTTCAAGCAAAAATAAATCGCTCATGGAAAAGAATAAGGCAAAAAAAGAGAGATTTGAGAAAGATTTGGAGATGAACGTGTTTTTAATTTTAATGTATTATGTAATCCTTATTTAATAATTAAAATTTATATTTCAAATTGCTAAAATATGTTTTCTTTTCAGAATTTGATAATGTTAGCCAACTTACGATAAATATCAATAATTTGGGTATCTGTTTAAGAAAGCACCCAATGAGTAACTTTTACCTTTTCATGTGTTAAATCCAAATTGAGCCAAGGTGGTGGGTGTGTTAATATGCACCATTAATTTTACAGGTAGTATATTGTATTCTTTTATATACTGCGATATTTAGTTTGTACTGAAATTATGTAGTGACAATAATTTTACTTAAGATAGAAATTTTTCAATATTACAAGTTTACATTTTGGTTTTTTTTTTTTTTTTTTTTTTTTTTTTTAATGTGATGAAAAGCAGCATGTTAAAAACTTTAAAACGAATATTTTGGAGTTCTTAAGTTTTGTAATAGTACTAAGTATTATATTTTAAATTACTCGATGGCTATTCGAGAAATAAATAATTTATTTCTGTATACTGGAAGAAAATCATTTCTGACTAGCATAAAAATCATAATTTTGAAACAGTAGTAGAAAAATCATTAAAAATACTTATTTTTAAAAACTCTAATGCAATAAAAGCAGGTTAGCGTGAAATGTCTGAGTAAAAGAGAACTTGTGATCATTATGTATTTACAGTCATTCTTATGTAAATAAATGTTACATGATATCTTAGACCTCTGCTTTTCAAACTCTATCTATTAATCTTGGAATCTGAGTATTTCACTATAATAAATAAATAAGTTTTAATAAATGCATTATAGATGTCAATATGTTTGTTTTCTGTAACATATACTTTGAACATTTTAATTAAATAATTTTTCATCAATAATGTGTGCATATATTTTACTTATGATGAAGAGAAATTAACATTTAAAAAATGAATCATAGGCTGAAAGTATTTTGTAAAAGAAGATATCGGAAAAAGAAATTATTGCAATTCACAGAACTTATAAATGAATAAATGTGATAATTAGTATCATATTGTTCTTATTTGCTAAGAATGGATATTAAATTATGGATAATAGAATGGACTTCTGAATGTGAAGCACATGCGAACAATAATACTAATTCACAACATTCTGATATTGATTTTAGTACTTAATGTAAATATAAAGTCTTATTAACAGCTTAGTGGAACTCATATTAAATAGTTACAGTATGATCTTAAGTCCAATGTATTTTTTACAAGATAATGAAATATAGTCTGGATTTTAATTCAAAACTCTTTTCACATATCTTTAGAAGCCCAATTTTAACTACAGTCAAAAGTCGTTAATTCGGACACCCATAATCCAGACCTCAAAGCTACAAACTTTCTGCGCTTGCGTCGCGTTGACGCATGTGCATAGGCGTTTACATGTGCACATAAGACCTTTACAGCTGCGAATGTGCGTGTGCGCGTGTGCATAAAACGTTTATGCATGCACGTTTAATGTATAACGGACGGTATAAGCTATGCTAAAATTATCTAATTCATTTAATGTTGCAGATTGCGTTGTTCCTTAATCTTTGAATTGGATCCAGCTTATTATTTTTTGCAGACTGTTAGAACAATTTTATAAAAGTAACCTTGAACTTTCGATTATATCAAATAGAATTTCTGATATATATTTGCTAATATGTAAAGGATCTAAAGCAAAAGTATGTTTCGAAATCCGAAATCTGTTTATCAATTTCACGCTGCTCGGTGGGGCAAACGCCGCGGCGCGCAATGAATTGGAAGTTGATCTGTCAGCACTATCCTTATCTTGAGAGCAGATTTTTTATTTTATTTGGCTTATAATTCCTTACTAAATGTAGTATTTCATCTCGATGTACTCCGTCTTTGATATGATTTAAAACAAGTTCCTCGTCATTATAATTTGCTTCCGATAGTACAGAAAGAGACACAGAGGTTATTGAAAACGAAAAAATTTCGATTGACAAATTAGTCGGTGTTCTCGACACAGCAATTATAGGACTTGAACAGCGGAACTTTGTAACTAAACAAGAAATTATGTCTGTTTAATAGAATTAAAGAGAAAGTATTATCACATGAAACGAAGCAACTTAAACAACTTATATTGAAAGAAATGTTTAATAAAGTAAACAAATAAATATTAAGCTTTTTCTTTTTGTAAATTTTGATACCTTTTAGATCATAATTGTTCTTTATTTCATAAATTACGGTTTCATATTTTTAATTTTGTAATTTCTGCATGCCATCTTACCAGATTTAAACTGATGATCTATAATCCGGAAAAATCGATAATCCGGAATCGCCGAAGTCCCAACGAGTCCGGATTAATGACTTTTGACTGTAGTACTCTTCTGTTATCGGGACAGGATTCAGAGATGTAATGTATGTAGCCATGAGTGGTTTTGGTTGCATTTTAGTTTAGTATGGCAAAGCACACTAGGGCTATCTGCCTGTGGGAAGGGATGCCTTTGTGGAGGACTTTCTAAAGGAAACTGGCTGGTATACACACTACGAATGGGGGAAAAAAGAAAACGTCCACGAAGCCAGACAATTCTCCTGAATTCGAACTCAGTGTTTAAAGATTTTAACACTCTCTGCCATTGATGGGCCTATGCACGTGTGTATATACACACATGTACATGAATACATACATACATTTCTTAATCTGGTCCAAAAAAAAGAATAGCACCTTTTAACCTTACAGTTTAATCTTATAGTGTTTTGAATAATTTTATGTACTGTCACCAAAAATACATCTTATGAGATACATCAGCAATGCATCTTATTATCATTAATTTCTTACTAACAATTCAATTTCAATTTCCACAAGTTGATTCCTGACTCATACATATCTTATATATATATAAATAAGTTGTTTTAATACAAAGATCAAAGTTACATAGCATATTTACAATAATTATTTATTACTTATACGTACATATAATGCATAAAATCAGGCAGTAAATTGTAAAAAATTACTTTTAATGAATTTGGAAATAAATGAAAATATAATATTTAAATGCACAAACTTCACAGTCAAAAATACATACTAATGTAAGAAAATCAATATTGAATACTTTAAAAAAAAAAAAAAAAAAAAATTGTCGGTACAAGACATATTTTATCGAGTCCAATCATCAGTGGAACTCCACGTAATTGGTCTTTAATATGTCAAAATGTAAAACTCGAAATGTCTTTAAGCTAACTTTTTTAATCCATTCAGTTTTGGCTTATTTAAGTTTTACAGTATTTAACTAGATGTAAAAAACTATAAACACACATTCAAGCAACTCATTTGAAGGTATGTTTCCTGGAAATAAAAGTATACTTATTGGATTGAATTCAGCATTACACCTTGTACCTCATTTTCGATAACCTCATTAATGATGATACGTCATTTTTACCTAATTGATAATGATACCTCATTTTTAGGCATTTTCGATAGTCTTGAAATATCATAACTGGAAACATATCTTACTAAATTCAGTTCTTGCTAAGTTATGTTCAGCATCATTTAGCATTTGCAGTTTTATAGCTGAATTAGATTTCAGTAGGTCTATTACACTAAGCACTTAGTTATTCAGTATTATTTTCTTTACATTTCAGCAAAACAACGAACTTCCTTTTTAAGAATGCATACTGAACAATGTAAATTCCAAATATGATATATGCTTTACCAGAACTATAATGTCTGTTAATAGTCATTTTATTGAATTCAATTTGATTAATTTGAATTGCTTGAATTGTGTGTTTATAGTAAAGAACTATAAGCACACATTCAAGCAATTCACTTTAAGGTATGTTTCCTGGAAATAAAAGTATACTTATTGGATTCAATTCAGGGTTACACCTTAGAACATGTAATGATATCTAATTGTTGGGCATTTTCGATAGTCTTGAAATATCATAACTGGTAACATATCTTACTAAATTCAGTTCTTGCTAAATTATGTTCAGCATCATTTAGCATTTGCAGTTTTATAGCTAAATTAGATTTTGTACATCTATTACACTAAACACTTACAGTTATTCAGTATTATTTTCTTTACATTTCAGCAAAACAATGAACTTCTTTTCTAAGAATGCATACTGAACAATGAAAATCCCAGATATGATACTATATGGTTTACATGAACTATAATATGTCAGTTAATAGTGATTTTATTGAATTTGATTTGATTAATTTGAATTGCTTGAATGTGTTTTTCCTGGAAATAAAAGTATACTTATTGGATTCAATTCAGCATTACACCTTAGAACAGGTGTGATTCAGCATTACACCTCATTGTTAAGCATTTTCGATAGTCTTGGAATATCATAACTGGTAACATATCTTACTAAATTCAATTCTTGCTATGTTCAGCATCATTTAGCATTTGCAGTTTAGATTTCAGTAGGTCTGTTACACTAAGCACTTACAGTTATTCAGTATTATTTTCTTTGCATTTCAGCAAAACAATGAACTTCCTTTCTAAGAATGCATACTGAGCAGTGAAAATTCCAAATATGATATATGCTTTACCAGAACCATAACCCCGTCAGTTAATATGATTTAATCTTCGTAGATAAGCATATACAATAGTCTTGAAATATCAGAGCTGGTAGATCTTAAATATATTCATTTCCTATTAAATAGCGTGTTCTTCATTTAACTTCAGTAGTTTCACAGCTAAATTATACGTCAATATCTTCATTAGAGTGAACCACTTTATACTCTTTATGTTCATTATTTATACTCTTTATGTTATACTCTTTATTTTCATCTTTATACTCTTTATGTTCTAATAATAAAATGAAGTTTATTTCTAAGCATATTGAATCCAGTAAAGAAATCAAATCACAGTTAATAATGCTGTAAATATTCAGATAGATATATATATAGAGAGTCAAAAGACGTTAATCCGGACTCGTCGGGACTTCGGCGATTACGGATTATCGATTTTTCCGGATTATAGATCATCAGTTTAAATCTCGTAAGATGGCATGCAGAAATTCTAAAATTAAAAATATGAAACCGTAATTTATGAAATAAAGAACAATTATGATCTAAAGGGTATCAAAATTTACAAAAAAAAAAAAAAAAAAAAAAAAAAAAAAAAAAAAAAAGAAGAAGAAGCTTAATATTTATTTGTTTACTTTATTAAACATTTCTTTCAATGTAAGTTGTTTAAGTTGCTTCGTTTTATGTGATAATACTTTCTCTTTAATTCTATAAACAGACATAATTTTTTGTTCAAAGTTCCGCTGTTCAAGTCCCGTAATTGATGTGCCGAGAATACCGACTAACTTGTCAATCGAAATTTTTTCGTTTTCACTAACCTTTCTGTCACCTTCTTCATGTCTTTATCCATGTTTTACAGCAATTCCACTTTTTGTTTGACGGACGTCGAAACATACTTTCGTTTTGTAGATCCTTTGGGAGCTCCAGCATCGGAAATTCTACTTGACATAATCGAAAGTTCAAGTTTACTTTTATAAAATTGCTCTTACAGTCTGCAAAAAATAATAAGCTGCATCCAATTCGAAGATTAAGGATCAACGCAATTATCAACATTAACTGAAATAGATAATTAGATAATTTTAGCTTATACCATCCGTTATACATTAAACGCGCACGCGAAAACGTATTCTGCACTTGCGCACACACATATGCGCAGTCGTAAAGGACTTACGCGCACGCGTAAACGCCTATGCGCATGTGTCTACGCGGCGCATCCGCAGAAAGTTTTTAGCTTTGAGGTCCGGATTATAGATCATTCTGGATTATGGGTGCCCGAATTAACGACTTTTGACTGTATATGAAATGTATTTTAAGGATGTCTTGACACACACTATGTTAATTCATTGCAATGGTAACTGGTGGCATTTTGATTCAAAATATTTACTGCATTAATTACTGACAGAAATTAGCACTTGCTTTCACTAACTTAACATTAACTTCCCTTGGTTTAATTCAAGCATTTTATATATTAGATGATTTAAGTCATAATCACTTAAAAGTTTCTGATTATCAATATGCAGAATAATTTGTAAATCACACTTTTACATGCATCTTCCAGCCATCAATAAATTCCATTCGACTAGATCTAATTTTCTATTGGAACAGTAGAGTAATCCTTAATATTCCGAAACAAACATTAAATCGTTATAGACATATATAAAGGCATATATATAAACACACGAAAAACTAAATGTACATTCAAAGAACGCACTGCATAACTCCGAAGACGTCAGAAACAAACGTCAGAAATGTGACATCACTCATGTGGGCGGAGTTAATGGTGACCCTCATCTGGACTGTCATTGGCCAAATTCAAGCCGTTGTCCTAGCAGTGTACATTTTGCTTATATGCAGCCGGGACATCGTTTCCGTAGCTAGGCGGGACTTCGCGGAGCTGTTTTTTCTAGGAATCCTCCCGTTTAAACCAATGCTACCAGAATCTCGTTTCTCAGAAAAGTCGCGTCTAGCGAGGACCGTCACTAGATGGCCCTTTAGACGCCTCTGAACGCAGTTTATGGGTGCTGAAGAAAAACGCTTGAAAAGTTTTGGGTATTTATAACTCTTGTGCTTTTTAAATTACTAATCAAAACTCCTCGCGCAATAAGGGAACTGAATGGAAACAATTAAGGACTTTTCAAACTGAAATAAATTAAAGATTAGACATGGTAAATTGTGCAGATTCCTATAAAAAGCCAGTGGTATATACTGGCAGAACATACAGCTACTGTAAATTGGATATAATTGAGCGTTGCATTTGTAGGTCTATTTTTAGAATATTAGCCTGACAATTTATAATTTCATTCCCTTAAATTTAACACACACACAAACAAAACAAAACAAAACTTACACATGAAAGAATCAACTAGTATAATTCTTGTATAGATGCATTATTCCAATATGAACAAATATTCACATTTTATAGCAGTAACAAATAATAGTTTCAAAAATGATATAGACAACTGCTAGTCCAGCAGTTAAAGACAACAAGCAGCATTTCATCCAGGATCTGAAGTGCGGTGGTTCAATCGCATAGTCAAATGTTAATTTGTCTTTCATTGTTTTCTTACGTATAATGCAAATAAAAGCCACTTTCTTTAAGAGTTGCAAGAAAATCAATATTTCTTTTCAGTTCTATTATCTATCAGTCTGATATTACCTAGATCCCTAAAATCCTCTAAAGCTTATCATAATCCTGTATTTTTGCTAATAAAAGAAGAGAAAACTACTATCAAGAACGTCTAAAAATGATTGTGTTTAGGGTCTTGGCTTGGCTTAATTTGGCATAGGGTCTGATTACCGTCTATACCGATAAGACGGCGCAAATAATCCCATAACTCTTCACAACATTGTTTATCTCTCATAAAGATAAGGAATTTAAATTCACGGCCCTTTTGAATGTATGCTGTGTTTAGGAACTCATGCTGTGTTTAGGAACTCATGCTGAGTTAATAGGGCCCTTCTTACCTTATCTGAGTGGTTCTCAAGCTTTCCCTACGTTTCACATCTCTAGGGTTCCCATCTCCTACAAAAATAACATCAATCTTAATTCTACCGATCACCACAAATCATATATTAAGACACGATATGTTACTCAAAGACTCAATCACTCTTTAATTGGACAGACTTCGGGTACTTCAACATAATAAGTAAGTAACTAATCAATCAGTAAAATGAAGCAGAAATAAAATGCGGGAAGGCAGAATACACAAGAAACGCTAAAGCGAAGAAGTCCTGGATTTTAAATTGAAATTCCAGTATATCTTTCAAACAGACTTTGATTTTTAATTAAGAAGTTTGGATCTGAAATTGAAATTCCAGTACATCTTTCAAACAGACTTTGATTTTTCATTCAACTCACATACATGAAATAAATTCAGCTTTGTTTGTCCTTAAAATACTAATAGAAAGCAGTACAGAACAATTCCATTCGTAAATACAAAACGCACAGCAGAATATATAAAAGATATGCAAATTCGGTAAATACCAAATCTCTTTTTAACCCACTTCAGAAGAGGAGCATAAGAGAAGGAAATGTCCAGTTCAAGCACAACCACGTAATTTAGAAAATCATTTTTATTTTCCAAGTAAAACAGCTCTTGCTAAAGAAACAAAAACGAAACACTAGTTTTCTTTTTTAGCCACAAGCTAAGAGAGAAAAAAAGAATTCACGATCCCCTCTAGGGTCTTTTGATCTAGCGCAATTGCAATTAAGTTATGTTTAAAACATGAGCTTTTTACAAACAGAGATGGTAGGAAACACTAACGAATTTACCAGATAAAGACGGCGAACTGAATCCATAATTGCAGAAAAGAAATTTGTTAAGTGCGCTGCAAGAAGTGAATATTTTAGAAAACTAAAAAACTTTATAATGTTATCCCAAATAGAAATATATTTAAAAACTTTTCAGAGGCCATGAAAAATGCATGGAATTAATTCTTCCAGCATTTCTATCAGGCTATAATGTACTTCTGGAAAGTCTTAAAAGTAGAACTAGAAGAATTTACATTATGTTTTATTGATGCATTATCGAGGGAAAGGTAGTAGTAGTAGCCAAAAGAAAGGGGGGATTCAGATTTTAATGGTTGCCAGAAAAGGCCGTTTTGAAGGTTAATATGGTTTATCAACAGAGATTATCAATAGGAATGGAGAACAGGTGGAATAGCGAAACACTTTAAGGAATGCTAGATGAATATATATTTAGACTACATGGAAAACGTCATATATTTTCGGTACATTTATAAAAGTGAAAAATACATAACGTAATTAATTCTATTTTCATTTAGATATATCATGAATTAAATGCATTTTTATTTAAATGAATCAGGTTAAAAAATTAAAAAATATTATTCTTAAAAACTTCATCTGTTGCTTTTAAATAGCTTAGTTCGTAAATCAATCGATAATAGACCTCAGTTTGAAAGATAAATATTTTACATTTTGAAGAGTGGCAACAGACTCGAACGAAAAGAAAAAGAACGCATTTACAGTTCACGGCAATTAAACTGATTCAACGCAAAATCGTATTTCGAGACTAATAGCCCTTTTGGGCTCAAAGAGGGAAAGGACAGTTGTTTCAAGTTGAAATACTTGATGGATAATGATAAACTCATTTTCCGTGAACAGCTTTTTTGAGAAAAAACGAATCTCTGAATACAATTTAGTTAGTCCAATGAAGGGAAAAGGAATTAACTAAAAATTTGCTCTTTTTGTGCTGCATTTTATGAAAATGAAGCATTTATTACCTTACTAAACTGGATTATCTTGCCATGACTACTATTTCTTCTTATCTATTTTGGAAACATGTAAGTGTCCGGAGTAGAACAATGAATGTGAGTTTACCTAAACTATGTTCTTTTAAACTGTAGAACGGATGACAAGAAAAAGGAAGGGTTTAACTACCCTTTATTCTTCACAATTCACAGGTGCTCCCACAGTTCAGGATACAAAAACCATTACTTGTGGTCTGAATGTAAGAAAATAAGAACTACAAGCTAACTAAATTTAAATAAGAGCTAAACTCGAATACTTTACACAGACTAGTAACACTAAGATTTGGTCTTTTAGATTTTTTCGTATGTAGTACGCAAACTGCGAGAAAACTACAATACGTTTTCAGTATCAAGAGAACTAAACCTCTGGCCTTAAAGGCGGACAGCAACTGAATGCACGCGTGAAATAAAGTGGCGAGAAGGCTCACTCTCTCTCTCTACTTGGGGAAAAGCCATAACTTAAGAGTTTGCACGCACAATTTGCATAAGTAGACTAACGCGTTTATTCTGGCCGGAAGTGGAAAATAAGAGAGGACAGTAAAGTTCTAAAATAAAATAGACGTTATTTATTTATTTATTATTATTCCGCCTGCTTCACCTCTCAATGGGCATTATAGGTCAATCAGGTTATTCTGATTCATTGCACCAGAAAACCTTTTTTTTATCTTTTCAACCTTATTATTGATAAACAGATTTAACATTAGTTATTACTTTTGTTGGGTACTCCAACTTACAATTTTTTGGGTATGTTAGTATAAAATTAGCAAAAAGGATTAGTTAGTTTAAAGACATTTACATGTATACATGAATAGAGGCTTTCTGTCTTTACATTTCGTCAGGTGCCTAGACCTGGTCATCTGCTATGATTATGTTACTGTTAGAATAGACATACTCTATGATAGTTCTGACGCCCCGCTGTCCGTAATAATCCTGAAAAAGATCTTTGAAGATATGTGATCTCTGGAGCTGAGGAGGAAAAGCTCTCATGGGAGAAGTGAGTGGACAGTCGTGGATGTAATGTGAGACGTCTGCTGAAGAAGCTGAAGCACCTCAGTCGCATTTGACGTTTTGATGGCAGAACCTGCTGAGATATGCGAAAAATCTTCCGTGATTTGTGAAAGCTTGTTGTAGATAGAAATCTGTTTTGAGTCTTTTGGTGGAAACCACGGGAAAGATAGAGTAGGCGTGCCGACCGGCACCTTAGTCGTCCCAGCGAGCCTGCCAGATGAACATGAAGGCACAGAAGATCTTGTATAAGGCAGCGACTATGGTCGAGTCGAAGTAGAATCTCGGAGTCGATGGAAGGGTGACTTGTGGCTTCTTTAGCTAAAGAGTTAACTTTAGCTAAAGAAGTTATGCCTTTCGTTAACTTGAGTACCTTGATGACTACGTACCCAGCATAGAGACACTTGCCTGGAAGAAGACAGGATAATAAGCACTTCTTTTAATGAAGAGATGTGGAAGGCTTGGTGTGCCGTTCTTGTTTAGTACCTGTAGGACGCTCATACTGTCCGTGTAGAAGCTGATGAATGGAAAATTGGTGTTGCCTGTCCACAGAGTTGCCTTCTTTAAAGCGAAGGACTCAGACTGGAAAACCGAGGCGTGGCCGCTAAGTCTAAAGAATGCTGAGTGAATTTCCGTATTGCTGTGGAAAGTGACATAGGCTGCACCTCTTGCTCTGAAACTTTAGAGCCATCAGAAAAGATTTTTAATTCCTGTCCTTTTGGTAGTTGTTTAAGCCATTTTATATCTTTCGTGAGAGATGGGTGGATAAGAGTATAGTGGCAATGCGGTTCTAACAAGCACTGGTCTATGAATGAGAAATCATTGAGTTGGAAAGAGTCCTTAAAATGAACTAACATACCACACTGAATTTCTGCTTTGAGATCTAAGGGGAGAACCCCTGCTAGGATTTGAAGAGCTGCTGTGGATGTGGTAGTGAAACAGTGATCTTGAGAAGAGTGATCCGTTGAATTTGGAGTAGCTTATGACGAACCCTTACCGTGCAGTCATCCAGATGAGGAAGCCGTAAAGGATCATCCTTTTAATGCCCCGTAGATATAGTTCTTTCAAAAGTTTCTCTTTTAGCTTCCATTTATCTGTGACAATGCGATTTAAGCTATTAATAAGATTGCAGGTTTTATCTCGTATCATCGTTAAGTGCGGTACCCAGGTGAGTTTTTTATCAAGTAAGAATCCTAGGTACTTTAAAGTAACTTCATTTTTTAGTGCTCTGCCCTTATATTTTATACGGGGTGGGTTATTTAAAAGTTTATTACCCTTGGAAAGGTGATCATTTTTGTCTTATCGATGCTGAATTTAAGCTTGAGTTTGAGGCTCCAGTCAGTGATAAGATCTAATGCCTTTTTTGCTTTGTTTAGTTCAGCGCGATTACCTCCTTGATTAGGATAAAATCGTCGGCGTAGGCCTGGATTTGTGCATTTCCTTCGAAATCTAGATCTAGTGCAGTACTCGTAATGAAATTCCACAATACTGGGCCAATATTGGACCCTTGCGGGCGCCTCTGCAGTAGTCGTGAGTGACACTGACACCATCTCACTGGTAAGTGACTTTACGATTGTGAAGATAACTGCCTATGATTCGAAAGAGATTCTTAAGACATTTGAAGATGTTTGAGTTGGTCCCTGAGGGCTGGCCACCAGAGTTGGTTGAAGGCCGAAGCCACGTCTAAGGAGATAACACACGTACGGAGACCTCGCAGCTTATTATCGTGTATTTGCTCTTGCAGATTGTGAAGATCGTCAATGGTGCTCCTTCCCTTCGTGAAACCGTATTGCCCTTTTGTTCATGAGGTGGATTTTCTCCAGATGGAAAGTGAGACGTCTGATTATTAGTTTGTCTAGGACTTTTTCCCAGGTGGAGAGAAGACAGATAGGTCTATACGCGTTCGGATGCTTACTCTCTTTGCCCTCTTTTTTGAAAAGAACAAGCTCAGCATTCTTCCAGGCATCTGGAAAGTAACCTTTTTGAAGGCGTGCATTAAACAGATATGTTAGTTTGTCTTCGTTTGCGATTCTCAATTCTTCGACGAAGTCTATATTGAGTTTGTCCATGCCTGGGGCTTTGCCCCTTTTGGTAGTTTTTATGATCTTTCGAATTTCTGTGGTAGTGAAAGGGGGATCATTTGCGGTGCTTGGAGATCTCCCCATCTCCCTGTGATGTGGGGTGTTTTCGTCTTGAGTATCGTTGGGAAAGTGATATTTGACAATTTCTCTAATAGTGTCTTCAACTAAAGTTATGGCTGTCCTATTTGGTTGTAGGGGTCCTAGGCTTTTGCCCTTGATGATATCATAGTAGGACCCAAAAGGGAAGAGATCTGAAGATTTTCCCAAAATGTGCCCCAGGAGGCTCTTTTAGCTTCTAAGACCTTTTGTCTATAAACAGCTTGTGCTTTTTTGTAGATGACTCTGTTTTTGGTGCGCATGTCTTCTGAGGTGCGATAGTACCGCCGCCGTAGGGCTCGTACCTTTTTTCTTGTTATCGTCAGCTCTTGATTCCACCATTGGTTGCTTCTATAGTGTTTGCTATTCTTATTTGAATTACTGACTTTTTTAGTGTGCTCATAATTTTCATGGATGAGTTTCGTGGTTATCTGTATGTGCTTATTTATTTCCGTGATGGTATGTGGTAGTGAACTGCAGAATATTGTTCTACGAGTTTTTGACTGAATGCCATCCAGTCTATATGACTTAGTTTCATCTTGTTGATGTTTTTCTCTGTAAATCTACATTATCGATGTCATATTGGACGTAATTATGGGCACTAAGGTTTGCTTCCTTCTGGACTTTCCAATTTGAAATCTCGATTTGATTTTCTTTCCGAAATAAAGTGAGATCAATCCACGAGGTACCCCTGGAACCAGAGAAAGTAGGAGGGCTATCAGGGTTGTTATTTACGGCTAAACTCGTGGCTGCTAGTAGTTCACAGATCTTGAGACCTCTTGGGTCTGGTTGGGTGGGACTCCAAATCAGATGTTTTCCGTTGAAGTCCAAGCTGAGTATAACTGAGATAGAATCATTTGCTATGGTTAAGTTCTCTACCGAGGCCAGTATAGGCTCAATTTCCTGCGATGGAGGACAGTAGACAGAAACAATCAGGAAAGAGTGGTTTTCTTCGATTCGCACTGCTATGATGTTATCTGTGCTAATGACCTTCAAGGCAGGGAGTGCCTGGTCCGTAAGTATGATTGCTGTTTTGGCATTTTGTATTGCGTAAAATTTTCTGAATTCAGTGGGGAATCATTGTAGATGATTGTTTTTTACGTAGGGTTCCTGTGTGCATACTATCTTTATTTTGTTCTAAATGTTCTCTTAAGTATGTAGTTGCACTCCAAGTGTGCTGTAGGTTTATCTGCAGAACTTGGATTTTACTCATAATTTATCCTTTGTTTGTATTTCTGTAACTCTCTTAAGTAGCATGTACATTTTCTGTCGCGACTGTCGTGATGGGTATTTAACCATGCAATAAATTTCACATTGATTTTGTGACAATTTACACATATTGGGGATTCCTTTTTGCAATCTTATAATCTTACTTCCACATCTTTGCAGATATTTTAAAACCGTCTATTTGAGACCAACATTAAGCACCGAAACCCGTTCGAAATTGTACAGTTCTTTATCAAGCTGAGTATTATAACGAGATACTGGAATTTTGGGAATTGTCACCGATTTTATCAAATTTGATCTTATACTTTTACAGAAATCTTTAATTTCGAGTCTTGCAGCCCAGCAAACAAAGATATATTTTGCATTTTTCCAATCTCTCTCTATTCACACTTCCTTATCACACGCAATACTACTGAAACATCCAGATAATGTCTAGAGGCTAGACAATTAAAATATAATTCAATAAGCTCCTTCCTCTCTCTTGCCTGTTCCGAATTTTATTTCCATATATCTGACATTCAATTTAATCGACGAAATGTTTAAATGTGTTCAGATGTACCTGTGTTTATTTTTATACTTACATCTTGCATACTTAGCTAATGTTTATACCTCATACTACGGGATAATTAGAAATTTAATCTTAATCTACAGCTTTCTTTCATTGCTGTATTTATTATTCAGACAACTTCTAACAGTTTACGTTTGATAACAAGCAACTGGTATTTGTGAATAAAATTATCCGAAGTTTTTATGTTGTTGAGAACAAATTCAAAATCGAAAAACGTTTCTTATTCAAAGAATCAATACAATTGTCTCCAAATTTGACGAAAAATGGAGAAGGAGGAGGAGGAACTTAATCTCAACAGACCTCAAATCAACAGCAAAGAAGTAAAGAAAATAACATTCCTTCCATGAAAACGCGAAACACAAAAATCAATTTCCAGTTCGACTCAAGCAAAATGCAGAATAGAAGGTAAGACAATAACCCGCGGAACTCTGCCTTTCACGCTAAAGAGGAACGAAAATTGAACTTTTTCATCATAAAAACATAGAAAAAGAGGATGAGTAATAACAAATACGAACTTTTAACAAAAGAAGGGAAATTTCCACTTCCAATTCCAGAGCAATTTCTTAAATTCCTCTTAAACCAGAACAAATGGAATGTCAGAGGGAAGTACGAGAGGAAGAATCTATCATTCTTGAAATGATTTACTTTGGCGCACTGCCTTTCCTCTAACGATATAAATGAAAGAATTTATTTTGCAGCATGACATGTGTTTAGAATAAACTATTTTAACAAGACGGAAAATGAATGTTGTTTGTAATATTTTCATCGATAACAAATTCGATAAAAAGGAATCCAACGTAAGATACGTATTAAACTTAGAGAAAGTATTTATTGCCATAGAAATGTGATATTAATTATATTTATTATGTTGATTGATGGCCACTGTTGTTCGAGTGAGTTTATTTTTGAAAATACAGTTAATTATTGAAGAAATATATAACAAGATAAAATAGTACGATCAATAGTAGCAATAACGATCTACTATTAAACAAAAGTAATAAAGTTTAGTGAAATAACAATGAATAAAGTTTAGTAAAAGTAATAAAGAGACAAAACAAAAGTAATAAAATTTAATGTAAATACCAGGAATAATATTAAAAGAAAAATTCTTCCAAAAAATTAATTCAGAAATAATCAGAAGAAATATGCTGCACCGGTAAATCAGAATAATCACCAGCAATAAAGTTGGCTAATCAATTAAAAAATCCAGAAGAATAATTGAAACTACAAAGCAGAAATGATGACTATTTATAGACAAACTAAATTCGTCCATAAATCCGGATAAAATGCTATACAATAATTTTAATTGAAATAACAAATGTAAGAACGTAATAAAAATGCTACGATTTCAGTAAGTCCCATCAAATATATGTTCCGATGAAGTGCAGACAGTAAACCTCTACGTGTAACCGTGCTTCTATAAACTCAAACGCCGGCTAGCTTTAAAAATATTCATTATCAGAGCACAGAAACGGTTACAAAGAAAATATGCACCCAAACAGAATATACACCAAAACGGAACGCCTAACATTTAAAATGAATATACGAGCCAACGGAGACATAATATTGGAGAATCTATCCTCATCGTAGTTAGAGGCAAGGTCAACTTAAACTCACTAACCAACTACGAGAAAAAGTTGGTGTTCCGTCTTTTCGGTAGATAGGTGGCGCTCTTGATGCGCGCCGATGAAAAATATTCCACTTGACGCTTGAACATGAAGAATGACGCATGTCATATTTATTTGATGCTTAATTATGATTCATGGCCGCTATAGGCGGAAGTAATATAAGTAATATAAGTTTATCGTTAATAAATGTTATTTCTATGTTCTAAGAAATCTTGAAATTTTGATTTGAAATTCTAATGCTCTCCCAACCTTGACTCCTGAAACGAAACGATCTTTGAATTTATAACTCATGAAGAGAGACACATTTTTTTTGGGTCTGAAACCCGCGAAAAGGGGAATTACCTTTTGAAAGGTTAGAAATTTGATTCATTTGTTCTTGGTATCGATCTTTGAAAACGAAACATAATGGATGATTTAGCAAAAGAGAAAAAGAAACGTGCTATTGTACGTAGTAAAGTTACTACACTTCTAAATAAACTTGAGAAATTATTATCGGAAGAATTAAGTAAAGAACATCTAGAAGATCTAAATTCATCATATGAATTGTTAATTGAATACCATGATAAACTTAAAACTCTTGACTCAAAGATCGATGCTCTCATAATTGATGAAAAAGAATATGATAACGAACTACTTGTATGTGAAGAGTATGATGAAAAAATTATAACGTTTAAAGCTAAGATTGTTAGTAAAGTAAAGAAAATTAAAAGTAATGAAGTTGTTGAAAGAAGTATAATTACAACTAGTAATGGTATAAGTAGTACTCTGAATGGTAATAATGTTGTTACAAGTAGTGCTTCAGTAAAGTTACCTAAATTAAATATTGAAAAATTTGCTGGTGATCCCAGTAAATGGCTCGAATTCTTTAATTCGTATGATAATGCTATTCATTCTAATCCAAGTTTATCTAAAATATATAAGTTTACATATTTAAAAAGTTTATTATCTGGTTCAGCATATAATTGTGTTTCTGGTTATGCTTTATCTGAAGAAAATTATGATCTATACATTAAAAGTTTAGAAGAGAGGTTTGGTCGTAAAGATGTTATTATATCAAAATTCATGCAGATGTTGTTACAGTTAGAACCAGTTAAAAGTTCTTCAAATGTTTTTGAGTTAAGAAAGCTCTATGATCAGTTACAAATCTGCGTTAGAAATTTAAGTAGTTTAGATGTTACTAGCGGTTCATACGGACAGTTATTGAACCCAATAATTCTTAAATTGTTACCTGAAGATTTAGCTCTTGAATTCCATAGAAGAAGAACATCTAACCAAAATATAGAAGTAAGTGAATTAATAGAGTTCATTAAAATCGAAACTGAATGCCGAGAAGCAAGTATTTTGATTAATAGCTCAAAAGGTAATAAATATACAGGGGTTAATCCTAAACAAGGGTTCAAAAATTATAAAGTCAAATCACAAGCTTCGGCTTTTAACACATTGGTAAAAATGTTTTGCATATTCTGCAAATCAAACGAACATACATCTGCCGGATGTTTGAAATTTTCCGACGAACAAAAACATAAGAAATTGAAACATGAAGGTCGCTGTTACAGATGCTTTCTAAAACATTTGTCGGCGTTTTGTCGGTCAAAAATACAACCATGCGAAAATTGTAACGAGAAAAATCATAATAAACTTTTCTGCCGTTTGAAATCGAAAGAAATGGAAGATGTTAACTCCGCAGATACGCAAAATAAAACTTTAGTATCTACTTCCCACTGTAACACTCTAACACCTGAAAATAGTGTGCTTTTACAGACATGTTCTGTTATTGCTCAAAGCAAAAATAAATCGAGAATCGTAAGATTATTAATTGATTCAGGTAGTGAACGAAACTTCATCACCCACAAGTTAGCGCGCGATTTAGAATTGCAAGTCATTAGAAAAGAATTTCTAACAATTTATTCGTTTGGAAATCAGCGCGGTAACTCGCAAGAATTTGATGTATATAGTCTAAAAATAAAAAATAAAAACGATGATCGCTGCCTTGTTGTAGAAGCTATAGGGATAGAATTAATATCATCAATAGAATTCCAGGCGCCATCAACATGTCAAAACATTAAAGAATTTATGACTAAAAAAGGTTTGGAACTTTCGGATACAAGTCCCGTTAATGAGAACATAAATATTCTGCTTGGCGCGGAGCATTTCTGGTATATACAAACAGGAAGTAATTCAATGATAAATGATGGTTTGTTTATAGTACCGACCATATTTGGATACACAGTGATGGGTAAAGTAAAAAATAATAATACTCGAATTAATACGTTGTTTTTATCTGCCGTTGAAGGAAACACATTTGATTTGCAGTCATTTTGGAAATTGGATTCGATAGGAATTGAAAATGAAAACAAAACATTTTCGGAAACTGATTTGGATACTATTAAGCATTTTAACGACAGTTTAAAATTTAATAACGGCAGATACGAAACAAAACTCTTTTGGAAGGACAATAAATCACAACTCGCTGATAATTTTTTCGTTGCTAAACAACGATTTCTAGGACTTAAGAATAAATTAAAGGGAAATGATTTCCTATATAATGAATATGATAATATAATTAGAGAACAAGTTGAAAGGGGGATTGTTGAAGAATGTAAGTTTGTTGAAAATGAACCTAACTGTTATTATATGCCTCATAGGCCCGTTATACGTGAAGGAAAAGTAACAACAAGAATAAGAATAGTTTATGATGCCTCTTCTAAGTCTGAAGGAGTTAAATCGTTAAATGAATGTTTGATATCAGGCCCTAATTTAAATCCTAACTTGTTGGATATAATTTTAAAATTTCGCGTACATAAAGTTGCATTTTGTGCAGACATAGAGAAGGCTTTTCACCAAACTCAAATTGATAGTGAAGATAGAAATTTTTTAAGGTTCTTGTGGTTTGATCATTCTTACGACGATACTGACAATAGTTTAGGCTTTAAGGTTTTCCGAATGTGCCGAGTGCCGTTTGGAATGACAACAAGTCCGTTTATTTTGTCCGCCACTATCAAACATCATATTAAGGGTTATGAAAAGAAATATAGCAAAGCTGTTGACATGTTAAATAAGTTCTTATATGTTGATGACCTTATCCATGGAGCAAACTCCGTTGAAGAAGTTTTCTCATTATCAACTGATGCAGTTAAAATTCTTCAAGACGCTGGTATGAACTTGAATCAAATTCCGTATCTTTAAAAAATCATTGGCAAGATATTGGTTTAATTAATAAGGAAGATAATTTGGATAAGAAAACGTTAAAGGTGCTGGGAATAATTTGGGATTTGGATGAGGACACATTGAAATTAGATGTACAAGAACTTTTACAACCAGTTGACTGGAAACACGTTACGAAGCGAAAGGTACTACAGATTGTGGCAAAAATTTATGACCCAGTTGGATTCATTGCACCCTTTGTTATCAGAATAAAATTCTTATTACAAGAGTTATGGGAATTGGGTATTGATTGGGACACAATTTTGCCCAGTTATTTGAGTGAAAAATTTAAAACTTGGTACTTTGAAATTGAAGTTATTCTCAACTTGTGTATTCCTAGAAAATACATATTAAATGATGAATGCGTACATTTCGATAAAATAGAGCTTTTTGTCTTTTGTTACGCCAGCCTCAAGGGATATGGAGCTGTTGCATATTTTCGTGATCCTGATTCTTGCTGTACGTCTTTTGTTCTTTCAAAGAGCCGTGTATCCCCACTTAAAAAACTAACCTTGCCTCGTTTAGAACTTATGGGAGCCATTATTGCAGCAAGAATAGTTAAATATTTAAGGAAATTATTTAATATACAAGAAGATAATGTATTTTGTTTTAGTGACTCTAAAATCGTTCTTCACTGGATCAGGGGTACCGCTGATAAATGGAAACCCTTTGTTGCTAATCGTGCACGTGAAATACAAGATGTTGTATCACCTTCGCAATGGAAATACTGTAAGGGAAATGACAATCCGGCTGACATAGTTTCACGTGGATTAAGAGCTTCTGATCTAGTGGAAAATAAACTTTGGTTCAATGGACTAGTGTGGTTAAAAGAGAAAAATGTACCTTCATCATCTTTTGATCCTTTGATCGAGCCCATGGTGGAGGAGGTACAGGTAGAACAGCGTCAAACTACTGTATGTTCTGTTATTAGCCAAGAGGCTGAATTTGAATTGATATCCAGGTTTTCATCCTGGAAAAAATTGAAACGCGTAACTGCATGGTGTTTAAGATTCTGCCACAATAGTAAACCTACATCTTTAAAACTCAAGGGTTTTTTAACAGTTCATGAATTGGATAAGGCAAGCAATTTGATTTTTAAAATCATGCAAAATTCCGAATTTAGAGAAGAAATTAGACTTTTGAAAGAAGGGAAGAAATTGAATCTCAGCAGTAAAATCCTGAAATTAAATCCTTTTCTTGATAGAGAAGAAATCCTTAGAGTCGGTGGTAGACTCTGTAACTCGAATCTTTCAGAAAACACAAAGTATCCAATCATTCTTCCCAAAAGTCACCAAGTTACTGAATTGATAGTCAAACACTTTCACGAAATGAACCTTCACGGAGGAGCCACATTAACATTATCTGCTCTGCGACAGAAATATTGGATCGTTAATGGCCGAAAAATTGTAAGAAAAATAATTTGGAAATGTATAAAATGTTTTAAAAATCGAACAAGCACATCCAGTCAGATAATGGGCGACCTACCTGCTTCTCGCGTATTGCCGGATAGAACATTCTCGAATACAGGACTAGATTTTGCAGGCCCATTTTTAATTAAAGCTAGGAAAGGAAGAGGAGGAACGAGATATAAATGTTACGTTTGCCTTTACATATGCTTCACCACAAAGGCCATTCACCTAGAAGTAGTCAGTGATCTAACAACTGAAGCATTCCTAGCATCTCTGAAAAGATTTGTGTCACGCAGAGGAAAACCCAAGAAAATCTTTTCAGATAGAGGAACCAACTTTGTTGGAGCTGATCGAGAATTAAGAAGATACAAAGCTACACTTTCCTCTGAAGAAGCATTTCAAAACTACCTGAGCGGTGAAAATATTCAATGGATCTTCAATCCTCCTGCTGCCCCTCACTTTGGAGGCCTTTGGGAGGCTGGAGTGAAACAAATGAAGATTCACTTAAAGCGAACTATTGGGACCCAGGTTCTGACATACGAAGAATTTCACACCTTAATTACACAAATCGAGGCGTGTTTGAATTCCAGGCCAATAGTTTCCATCTCATCTGACCCTGAAGATTTTAATCCTTTAACACTTGGACATTTCCTAATTGGGACTACATTAACAGCAATTCCTGAACCTGATCTTACAAATAATAAGCTAACCCCTGCTGAAAGATGGAAATTGACACAGCAAATTTTCCAGAGCTTTTTGGAAACGTTGGTCTAGAGATTATCTTTCACAATTACAAGGGCGTACCAAATGGTTGAGGGATAAACCAAATTTAGCCCTCAATGACTTAGTCTTGATAAAGGACGAAAATTTGCCTCCATTAAAGTGGCGACTTGGACGAGTAATTGAACTATATCCTGGTGCTGATGGAAAAGTTCGTGTTGTGAAACTAAAAACTTTATTGGGCGAAATGAAGCGTCCTATACATAAACTTTCCCGCTTACCATTGAGTGAATAAGACTCTAAAAAAAAAAAAAAAAAAAAAAAAAAAAAAAAAAAACCCATTAATTGTATATTCATAATTTGTGTCTTTATTATTATTATTAATTCAATTGTGTTTCAGATTCAGAGAATGGACCACAATTGTGAATTATGGTAATTTAGCAGTTTCATTATTTTGTTTTCCTTCTAGAGATTGTAAGTATGTTTTATTTGTAAAATTTTGTGCTAAATTTAATGTTGTTATGCAATTTAAATTTGTCATTATGCATTCTTATTTTATATGATATACTGTTGAACTTTTGGAAAACTTGTTTAAATCTAAAATTGAAGATCTTTATAACAATGTTGTAATGAACCAATGTTCATCGGGGCGGAGTATGTTCCGTCTTTTCGGTAGATAGGTGGCGCTCTTGATGCGCGCCGATGAATAATATTCCACTTGACGCTTGAACATGAAGAATGACGCATGTCATATTTATTTGATGCTTAATTATGATTCATGGCCGCTATAGGCAGAAGTAATATAAGTAATATAAGTTTATCGTTAATAAATGTTATCTCTATGTTCTAAGAAATCTTGAAATTTTAATTTGAAATTCTAATGCTCTCCCAACCTTGACTCCTGAAACGAAACGATCTTTGAATTTATAACTCATGAAGAGAGACACCACACAGTTGGCCTTGTTGCAGATTGACTGCGTTATGTCGTTGTCACTAGATGGCGTTCGATAAATTAATTGTTTTCTTTTACATACGTATGATTTTAATTTAAATGCGTCTCATTATGTTTTAAATGGATAAATTTATATACGGTTTTCATATTAAAATAAAATTACGGAATTATGGAAAATTCCATGCAATATAGTCACACGATTTTGACGGTACGTATTCATAATGTTCCATAGAACTTAAGAGTTTGGACTGTTTTGTAAAGAAGTATTGAAGAGCTTCTTGCCTAATGAACTATGGTCAATAGTCAACGTCGTTCATTACGGTAAATAACGTCGGCCAATCTCAGTGCCCCTGAAACTTAAATGTATACCCTTGAGCCAAAATCCTAAGGTTATATAATCTGGAGATCTTAGCGGCCTTCCGTACAGGAAAGAGCAATTTAGAACATGGTCATTATCAAATGCCTATCGCTGCTAACCGCAGGTGCTGGGTAGGACCAGGGCAGAGGCAATAAATAATCTTGCATAAATGTTACACCGTGGGGCACTTACTTTTCTTGTAATTAGAGAATACTGCTGTCTTTTAAAAACGCTGCATAGCATTTGATTGGGTGATCAGTTAGGAATAATCTAAGACCTAAAAATGAGTACCTTGTATTTAATAAGTACTATACTGTCTAGAAAAGAGAACTGGAATAATGAAACAAATTTCTAGAATTCCATAAACGATTTTGCTCACAGATAAATAAGCAAAATAGCACTTCAGAGTGTTGCGATTAAAGTTTACTTCATATAGTTTTTATAACGCACAGTTTTTATTATTTATTTCCTCATATGTTGTTTTGACATTTTATAGAATTGATTTTTTGGTGTGCATTGAGAGGGGAGGCAAATGGACCACTCAATTGGCGAAGGCAGAAGTTGTAGCTTTACTTGAGAATAATTTGAGGGAACCTGAGTGATTGCACAGTCCTATATAAAAGTCCAATTCTCCGGAAAAGGTACAGCGTCACCTCTCGGTGTAAATTTTGCTCTTCTGGCAAAGAAATCGTTCATTGATAAAACAATTCTTGTCTTTCTATGCATTTCTACGAAAGCCGTATCGTGCTATTGTCTACATTTTTTCGAATAACTGAATTTTTACTTTTTCTATAACATTTTCATTAACATTATAATCAGTTTTCCACAAAAATCATCAATAGTTTCATTTTAATATCATGTATGCTGAAAATGTTCGTTGAAAATGAAGAGATACCTGTATACACATAATCTGGAAATGATCATTACAAATTTTCAAGGCAAAAAACGTGTTGCATGAGGTATGTAGCGTATCACATGGAAATGTAATAAGCATGTACTCGGTAATTTGTAGCATATTAACAGATAGATTAAACATGAGAACAGAGGTTCGTATTTCAGTTAATTATTTGTCACTTGGAAATAAAATTTAATATTTTTAAAAATGGAGAGAGTATTGAAATACAAGGTTCTAAATTGCTCTTTCCTGTACGGAAGGCCACTAAGATCTCCACATTATATAACCTTAGGATTTTGGCTCAAGGGTATACATTTAAGTTTCAGGGGCACTGAGATTGGCCGACGTTATTTACCGTAATGAACGACGTTGACTATTGACCATCAGTTCATTAGGCAACAAGCTCTTCAATACTTCTTTACAAAACAGTCCAAACTCTTAAGTGCAGAGCACAGAAGTTGCAGCTGAACTCTCTTCGATGCAGAGCAAAGTGTTGTGATACGTCTGACGGCCATTCTTAAGAATGATGGCCATCACACTGAATATTTGTAATATCAGTTCCGTTGCAAATTGTGCTGCACCACTCTATAAACTTCGGGCACAAATGAAGCACTTCCTGTCGATGAAAAATGCAACTATTCCAGCAATAAAATCTTTCCTTGTTAAAAAAAATCCACTGTCTTTCTATTCGCATTGTACTATTGAATTTTTATTTCTGCTATGCTTCGATCGTCCGAAATTTCAAAAATTTTTGGAACAGATTTAATTTTATTTTTGAGTCCGCAAGAATTGACAATATCAGTTTATTTATGCATTTTTATATAATGCAAGAAAGTTTTTTAAACCTTGTTTAGCTAGTTTGCAGAAAAACTGCAAAGTTTCAAATAAGATTTACTTGCGACAGGATATGCACAACCATATGCCTTAGAAAATGTACTTTTCATAAAATTTTCTTATATGGATATACAGTCGAACTCCTAGAATGCGAAACTGCAAAGAACAGGAAAATAATTAAAACAATCAAATGATTTTCAATAAATCATGCAGAAAAGAAAAATCAAGAAGTATATGCATAAATAGAGTGAGTCTTTGTATTTCCCCGGTTCTAGACTATTCCGGTGTTCTGTACAGATGATTATCGGTAATCACGATTAATTATTCGCATTATGGATTTACTTATTAAAAAAAAGCCTTAGATTCGATTAAAGTATTGACTGTATAACGATTTATTAATTGTGTTTCATTAATATTACGAAATAATTAAAATATAAGTTAGCAAATAATGCAGCAACAAATAAAGAGGTAAGAAAGAAAAATAACTTATTCTTAACATTTTAAAAAACTGCAAACGAATAATAAATGCGGAAAGATTTCATATGTAAAGGTGAAGAAAAACATTTGCATTACAAATTCTGCTTAGAAGTTTTAAAAAACACTCATTATTTATTAAAATATTCACTTCTGAATACTCGATTTTTTTTTTCTTTTGGTTAGCTTTTTATTTTCTACAACAGGGTGAACTTCGTAAAATAACTTAGCCATCTTATTGCTGTCAATCATTTATTGTATTTTTTTTTATCGAATTTCCTAGAAACAGAGCAGCACTAACAGACTTTTTAAATTTAATGCTTTTCTTTTTACTATGGAATTTTTATCTTAATCTGAAGTTAAATATTTAAGACTTCCGAAATTTAAAATAAAAAAATCCTACGCATACATACTCTGAACTTCGAAATAAAAGCGACTAATTGCAAGAACATAAAAAAGGGCGCCATTTGAACACTGATTTGCTATACGCTATCAGCTGCACATACAGAATATGGAAATAATGCAAAAATAAGATAAAGCTGTTTTTTAAATTCCGAGCTTTATTTAACAGCTGAATTTAATGCTTTTCTTTTTACTAAAAGTCTAAATGGTAAATTATACCACATTAAGAAAATATAAAGTTAATGACTCAAAACTAATTAGTTGAGAAACTATTTCATAAAAAAAGGGGGAGGGTTCTCGTTATAATAACTGAATATGTAACTAACTTCTCGATAATACATAATTTTTAATTTGATAGCAAAATTAATCAATTTGGTGGTCTAATTTTACCTTAAAGCATATATAATGGTCTCGGTCGAATTAAGGTCGGTAGTCTGTACTAGAATTATCAATACTAATGTTTCTTTTCAGAAACACTGAAAACTTTTTGAGCTGGGCATTGTGAGAAAATTCACCGTATGATCAAACGGAAATTACGGCATTCGATGAAAGTTATTTTTATAAAAAAATAAAGTTGATGGATATTTAAACAAAGAAATTCGACTTTTTTTCACCGGATATTTACATTAGAAAAATACAACGTACAGACACAAAAAATAATATGGTTAAGAATTAGACATAAGTACTGAAAGTTAACATAATTTTCCTTCACATTGGTAATATTACTTTTTTGTTTCAAAAACTAAAATATTAACTATAATAATAAATGTTACAAAAGACACAACTTTAAAAACACTATTTTCCGATTTCTTATAATAGAAAAGACGTTTTCAGAAATTTACAACAAAACTGAAAAATATCCAAAACTTGTGTTTTATTTTAAATAAGAATACAGGTTGCATTAAAAAGATTACATATTTTCTACAGAGAACATTCTTGAATACTCACAAAAGTAAGAGTGATTGCTGGTTGTTGAAAAGTGATTAACTAAATGTTTTAGGAAACACTGGAGGCATAAATTACTTGGCATTTCCTACATGACTTTCATGGATTCGAAATATCGGACTACGAATTACAGAGAAAAAAATGCAAAGACAGTTTCAGTGAAATTGGACAGAAGTTGAAATATTTCGAGTTAAAGAAACTGGACTTAACGGGAAGAGTAAACATTAATTTTTAATGCATTCGAAAGTCAGAAGTACTGAGTTGATCATTCAATATATCATAACATACTGTATGTAAGTGGAAATAATAGCCAGAAGTTCAAATTAAAAAATAAAAGTTAAAGCAAGGAATATATTTCTGATTTGTACAGTCATTCTCGAATTGAAAAACATTCTTCAAAAAATTTGAAGGCTCATTAGTTCACCCCTGTAGAGTCAAAAATTCCTTTTTACTTAGTGTATAAGCATTTCATTTATTGAAGGGTAATTTTTATTTATATAGCTATTTCCAAGTAAGTGGCAACAGCAGTTTTTTTTAGTAAATGGAAGCATTGAGTAGTTCTTTCTCAGTTACGTAAAGAATATTTTGTTTTCTTATTCTGAAAACAAATGTTTTCTTGTGCAATAAAATATATATAAATTAAAGATATCGTTTCCCGCATGTTCAAATTTTTAACATCATTTGCTGCGATCAAAGTTGCACTTGAACTTCTTTTTATAGTTTCTTCCCTTTCATCCTCTAGAACTGAAAAATTACTTCCCCTTTATAATTATAAATTTTCATCTGAGGAAATAAAGGCATTTTACTAACGCAAAAGAATAAATATTAAGAAAAAAACTTAAGCAATTTCCTAAACATCTAAGGAATGACGTAATTAGCTGTAGATACTCGAATAATTTGCCAAACGACTTGTCAAATTAATACTCTGGCTAAAGAATGGAAATTTCTTGTATTTCTGCAATAAATTTTTATTAGCAGATCGATTCAGATTGGATACTATAAGATATATACGTTTATTTCAAGAAACATATTATTTTCTTCGCATATTATTTCTTTCTTTTATTCTTAGTTAAACATATATAAATAAACTAATATCAAATATTAATAACATTATTTTTTGAAAAATTAGCTAAGGAAGTGCAGTAAGCTACGTGTATGCATCTTATTAATATACATGCACGTAGTCAGCAGGACAAATTTGGAAAATGAGATGGAAGAAAGAAAACTAATTTTATCGCTATAACGTTTATTATATTGGTGAATTTAATTTCAGTTTCTGAGTAATATATACACGTATTATGAATTGGCATTATTCATTAGCGTCTGAATAGCGGTATCAAAAGAATTCATTACCAGAATAGAAAGACTTCATTAACCACTCAAACGATATCAGAAGGTTTTATTGTAATTTGTGCAAATTTACTATTGTCATTTCAAAACAGTGTTGCGGTTCATTAATTGATGATATTAATAAGTTATTAAAATCATTATAAACGGGAAAAGGAATCGTATGATTTGCTATTCGAACAATACAATTGGATAACATTTTACTGTTTATTTAATAAAATAAAATAAAAAAAAAATAAAAATAATTTAAAATTAATAAAATTTTAATTAATTAAATAAATATTTAATAATAATAAATTTAAATAATTTATTTATTAAATAAATATGGTATGTTATATTAAATAATATTTATTTATTAAATAAATATATATAAATAATATTATAAATATTATTTAATTTATTAAAATGGCTTTTAAATAATTTATTTAATTTAATTTGAGTGATAATGATCAGCATTTCAGTTGTAAATTTTTTTGATTTGAAAATAATACGTAAATTATTCTTTAAATAACTTACATTCTAATAGAAAAAAAACATTTTCACTTATATTTCTGAAGTTTTTGAAGTTTGTTAAAATGGAATTATAATAAATTTCAGAAAATGTAAAATTATTTTATGATTTCCTTTTCATGCATTTTTTTAAGACATAAAGCCACACAAATCCACCATACAGAACAAAGAAGAAACTGTGAGCACATTTATTGATTATTAAACAAGACTTAAAATATACAGTGGCTCCCATTTGTTTTCGGACACTTGTGTTTTTTAATTCTATTTGCAAATATCAGTTATTAAATACCAGTGAAATGACTTTATTTTTTTCCTATATAATATTAAATATCTTTTTTAAAACCTGCTTGTTTTGAAAAAAAATATTCAAAATGTTTTTTGGCAAAAAAAAAATATGTTCTAAAAATGAACTCCTGTAAGTACTCAGACACTTTCAATAAACAGCTTTATTAATTCAGAAGTCAAACAACAAAAATCAGCGTTATATTTACAAAATTTTGTAAATATAACGCTGATTTTTGTTGTTTGACTTCTGAATTAGTATTTATTCGGCGTGTTATTGTGTCTTAAACAGCTTTATATTTAACAAAAACACGAAGATAAAGGAACATTCAATATTTCGTTGGATATCATTTAGTTAGAATTACACTTTTTATGTATTCTGGCATGGATTCAACTAAATCTTTTCAAGAAAGAATATTCTATTTTTTCCCCCCATTCCTCTGCAAGGATACTTACTTTTAGTACTGCTTTCGAAGAAATCTCACGTTTCCTTATTTTTTTCTCTTCTTATATGTTCGAGAGGATTAAGTCCGGAAAATACGGATGAGATTTGATAATTTCACAATTGACGCGAACACTTGAAGCTGTATGTATATGATCGTTATCTTGATAGAACTTGAATACACTCGTATTTTGAATTCCAAGATTTCACTTAGATGCTTTCAGGCTTTCATTACATTTATATGTTTGAACTCATCCATAATATTTTCTATCGAAGCTAGATTTCCCACCACAAAGGCAGTGAAACATTTCCAAACCGTATTATGCTTCAAAGTTTGTGAACAGGAATAGGCAATAGGTTTTTGGATTTATTTCTTAATTCAACTTATGCCACACAGTAATTAGACAATCGAACTCAAATATATAAGCATATATTTGCAGTATATAAGGACCCAAACATATTCCGACTTATCTGCAAATATAACATTATTCCATATCATAAATCTTTGCTAACCATGGATTTTGCACAAGCTAAGCTTTTTTTTTTTTTTTTTTTTAAATATAATTATTATTGACGAAAAGTTTCCTTCTAGTTTTTCCTATATAGTAGTACCCATTCACTCTAATGATTTAATAATTTCAAAACTAATTTCTATTGCAAACCATTCTTCTAAACCTGATTCAAGTTTTATACCACGAATTTTTATATTCTGTTTGATTTTTTGTAAGATAAATCTCAGATTTCTACATATCAGCTTAGAATGTGTCCCAAGCATGCTTCAGAGCATATTCAACAGTTTCATGCTATTCCCATCTTTACAATATCAATGATAGTTGAAAGCATTACTTAAATTTCAAACATAACTTGCTGTTATTTGTAGTGTCTGGCCATGTTCACTTCTTATATACAAACGTTAAATCTATTCACAGCTAGTGGTATTTTCTTCCACTCGGCTTGGAGAAGACATAGAAGTTCCTTCACCGATTTTGCACGGGTAGTGCACCCATGAATGCGGCGATGCAACTCGTCCCAGAGGTTCTCGATAGGGTTCAAGCTAAATATGCAATAAATTCGAAACGCAGATGATAATTCTTGCTATGTATTTTCATTTAAAACAGAAAACTAAGATATGAAACAACGAATGCAAAAACATTTCAACAAAATTTATGAGTGTTCGAAATGTTATGCAAGCTACTAATTAACACTTTTTCAATAAATTATTTTATTACAAGGAATATTTTGATGACATTTGTTTTGCAACAAACAAGACTTAAGACAGATAAAAATAATTCAGCAGAAAAAAAAAAATTGAAGTCTTCATTTTAATATTTAGCGCAAGATAATTGCAAATAAATTTCAATAATACAAGTGTCCGTGAACAAATATAAACCACAAATACTTAAAATTACTGGTACATCATTTTTTTTTTAATAATTAAAAGTGTTTACATTTCGGCGTTCTGCTCTACTTTGAAATTTAAATGCACCATAAACTTTTCATAAAACACAATATACAAAGAACGGGGGGGGGGAGAAGGTGGGAATACTTTTCTTTTACCAAAAGAATAAATTCTGTTGGCGTAATAGCAGCAGTATTTTTACATAGATAAGACACTAATTCGTTCTCATTCTGATCAAATACATCTACATCACAAAATATCTAAAAACTCTTTTTAAGCAACATGGTTTTACTCATACTACACAGTAAAAAATAGTTTTTTTTTTAAATTATCGAAATATGCTTGATCACATGTGACTAAAAGCAAGCCTGTACAGGAGATAAAAATCACGGATTTTAAATCAAAATTGTCGTAGAAAAATTTAAGCTGACTGAATACTATTATTCCTTACGTACAATAATTACAGTATATTACCACTTCTATTGCTCTTTGAAATTTTATTAACGCTCTTAATACAATTCTTCATATACGAGAACACGACAATTTTATTTTTAGTCACACACGATAAAAAATATTACGATGGCTTAAAAAAAATAGTACATCTAATGTAACCGTAATTAAAAAATATATACCTGATTTTTCCCTTTTTAGCCTAAAGAATACAAAAATGTAATAAAGAAAAAAATCGCAGACTCGCACGAAAAATTATTCCTTCTCATGGAGTGTCAAATTAAATTCATTTCCTTTCAATTTTTGTTTGATTTTGATTTATTTGATTGGGATACGATCACGGACTACTAACAGCAAAAGATTAAATCGATTGATTTAAAAATCCATCACTGTTTAGAAAAGGTGTGACAGTTAAAATTGTTTGGTAATTTTTGAAAAAGCGCAACAAATTATGGAAATTATAAAAGAAATTTTCAAAAACCTTCATTGAAGTGTCTAACGGAGGATGACTGGGGTAACTAGTTTGATTGTTAAAAAACATTAAATTTAAAATAAATATAATATTAAATTTAATGGAATACTCAAAACCGAATTTTGAAAAAATTGCCATTGAATATTATAATGTCATCGTAAATACATATGTCTAAAAAATTTTAAGAAACAGTGTCGGTAGAAGGGTGTCTCCAAGATTCAAAAAATAAAGTATCCAACCAACCAACCAATGAACAAAGAAACCACGTTAAATGAAATCGTGCAAGAAAAGGAATGTCTACGTAAATTTAATAAATATTCAACTTCTTTTTCAGTGCCGATTCGTTAAATCGTCATTATATTCATAATCAGTAGTCAGTTAGAATTGATTTTAAATTTTACAACAAGTATTACTTACTTAATTTCATAGGGAAGCCCATATAATGAGACTTCGAATATTCAAATACTTTAATACAGGATCAATAATCTGAATAATAATTTAAGCCGATTAAATTAACCCTTAATTTGCTCAAATAATTTCTATGCGAAACGTTAAATGCTGAAGCGACATGGAGGAGACTGTTGAACATAACATGAACATTTCTTTACGCAGGGTGTCTGGAACAAATCCTAAAATGGTAAGAACATTTCTTGTGGGTAGCAGCTGTTCCAAACCGAGTAAACCAAGTTGTTTGGAAGAGGCGGACAGCTGAGTGATAAAACACACTTTTCTCTTCTCTTTATACAGATTTTCTTTTATTACTCAACCACACACACAGTGTGTATGCGAAAGAAACTCGCAAGACGGAGAAAAAGGAGAAGGAAAGAGAATTTTATTTAAAGAGAGAAAAGCAATAGTTTAGATTTGATCGAAAACTCAGTCACGCAATGGGGGGTACGCGTAAGTTATATCAAAAAGATAAAATTTAGGCAAGTGGAAGCCACGAAAATAACTTTGTCTGCAAGGAAACAAGACAGGGAACTTTCTGATTCCGAAGAAATTTTCTGTTGCATGAAACTGCCATGGCACTTCTCGGATTTCTTCTTGTCTCTTTTTAGCCTTTAAAGGAACAAGTGGACCTTAAAAGTGTACGTCTCTGAAACGCAAATATAAGTATATAATAAATTCAAAGCAACTTTTTTTAAGGCTTCGTGAAATTTTTGGAAAAGAATTTGTCACTTCTGTCCATACACATAAGGAATACGTTAAAATGTAGCACTATCTTTCACGTAAATGATAAGTAGTAAACTCATTTCAGAAGATGGCGTTCTTCGCTGCAATCTCCCAACTTAAAAATCAGCAGAGAAAGAAACAGTTAAAATGGAAAACGGCATAATTAGCAAACAAATTCATTACTAAGCTTTCCCTTATTTACTTTTATGATATGCTACACTTTTAATTACGGCAATGCAACAATTTTTTGTTAACCTGAATAGGCTAGTACTTTTTTTTTTATCTAATCTATGATGCGTCCGTTTATAAGCAACTATAGTTTCGTCTAATCCGAGATAAACATGAGCCGAAGATACGATGGTGCAGGAGGAGAATTGGAAGGCTGCCGGGATGCTGCAAGCTGGTGCATGCCAATCCGCTGTTGCGAGAGAGCTCAAGCTGGTGCATGCCAATCCGCTGTTGCGAGAGAGCTGAATGTGCATCTTAGTGCCATGAATGGGCTGTGGAATCGTTACAAAGGGATCAAAATCGCTTTAGAAGACGCGAACTTGGACAGCGGAGGATTACCACAACGGCAGATAATCGCTTCCTGTTGTTATATGCAAGATGCCATAGATCACTAACAGCACGACAGCCGTCGTCGCATCACCCTGCTACTTACTGCAAGACCACCCATATCCCACTAAACTGTGTCGCGTCGACTGCCTGAAGGTGGGCTGTACAAAGAACACAAATGGGAGAAGATGGCAAGCTCTCGTACACATAATGTAAATCAACCTGGTTCGCCTCAGGCGATTTCGAATCGAAGCCAGTATGCGGTGAAGCAAACGCGCAGGATCCTGGCGAAATTCCTTTTACTTGAAATGTTAGTGAAGTATGAAAGCATAAATCTGCTATTTGAGAATTAGGTTTTGCTCCTATTTATACTCGAAATTTTTATTGGGCAATGGGCTTAGGGTACTTTTTTTTACAGGAAAGGTGTTCGATTTACAAATAATCCTTTTCGCACATAAATATTTAATAAATGCTTAATATTACATTATTATTTCCAATGTAATACCATATAAAATTACATACACTTTCATAAATAAATTCATAGATGTAAAATTTATTATTATTATCAAAAAGTTAAAAAAATAAATTAAAACTGCAGAGAGAGCAAGAAGAGAAGTCACCCTCGCAAATACTGACCGCGGACTTGACTGCTTGGTTTTAGTCAAGCGACGAAGGAACCGACTCTTACCTCTCAGCTAGCGGAATGTCGAAAACATAAGTAAACTAAGGCATAAGTATAATTGCAGAACGTTTTAATTAATAAGAAATGTTATTTACGATAATTTAGTGCTCCCGAAGATATTTTCGAACTCCTTCGTTGTGCAAAAAAAATTCGATAACATTTTTATTGGGGTCAGCGTTTTTAACTGTTTCGGATCAAGATTTAATTTTTAAGGTAAGAGTAAATTTGGAATTGCTTCTGTTAGATGTTATTTTGTTCTTTTCAGGAAGAGGTTTTTAGGATCGTCCATTTTGTGGCTAGCATTATCATTATGTTAAAAATTGAGGGATTTGATGAAGTCTGGTTTTTAGAAATTTTGGGTAGCCATCGTTTCTTAAAAGTAAGGCAGATAATCTGCATTGCATAAGAAAACTTCATGCTGAGGTACTTTCAAAGGCTCTTGATTTCGTTAATAGTCTGGGTTATAATTTTAAAATAAAATGTTCCAATGAGAGTTTCCACTTCAATTGTTGATTACATGCGACTTTTTTAATATCTTATTATGTCCCGAAAATACATTTTTAACGAAATTAAAGCCTGCAACATAAAGGTATCTCTAACATTAAAGAAATAAGAATTAAAAGTTTCATGTAAAAAATACCCGTTTTTAAATCATTCAACATAGCGCTCTGACAGGTTCTCAGATGTTGCTGGCGGTTTTGCATTGCATTCATAGATGAATTTCAAGCCTGTCTTTAAGCTTGTCAACGTCTTCTATATTTTCGACTCAGTTTTTCTCCTTGGCGTTGCTGTGTCGTTGAAGCTTTATTTCTTCTCCCAATTCAAATTCTTTGGATTGTAAGGCCCACGGCCTGTGGTTTGTGCTTCTTTGTCCCCATTGTATGTCAGAGCGAGATTGAATTAGGCCAGTGAACATCGCAGTTAAACACCACAGCAATGGGGTCACGTGTTCTTTACGGATGAGTCTCGATTTAACATCCAAACTAGTTCTCGAAAGGCAATGATATGGCGAGAGTAAGGGACACCCTATCGGGCACCAAACATCATCGAAAGGGACTTTTACAGAGGAAGAGGCTTATTTGTGTGGGCTGGGATAGCAATAGATGGTCACAACGACTCCTATGTAATTCCTGATGGTTTCTTACAGGCATCTGATATCTCGACGAAATTCTATACCCTCTCGTACGTCCTTTTATCGCTGCAAGGGGTACCGACGCGATATTTACGGACCATAACGCTCGCTTGCATACAGCTCGAGTAGTGCGGCATTATCTGGAGAGTGAACCATTCCACATCTGCTTTGGCCAGCTAAATCACCGGACCTGGATCCCATACAGCATGTGTGGGGCGTGTTGGGACGATGGATAGCAGATTGCAGCGTACCGCCAGGCACCCTCCACGAGCTCCGACATGCATTACTACAGGAATGAACACTATTGCCACAACAAGCAATCAACGACACTATTGCCACCTTGTTTCACCGTTGTCAAGCATGCATTTGAGCTAGAGGGTATCATACCTATTATTAGCGTGATGTATCCAGTCCACATTCATCGGACCCATTTTGCCTTTCGCAATGTGATGATCGTAATACATGTGTTTTTGTATGTCTATGCTTTATTATTTGCAATGTGGTCTAGCAATGCCACACTAACCTTTTGGATGAGTTTCACGCATATCCATTAAATAGCTTTTGCTTTATTCCATGGTTTGTCTTTGTCGCTTATTTTTTGAGCAGGAGTGTATATTTATAAAAAGACACACACCCATTAATATTAATTATTATAATAAAACATATATAGATAATGAAATAATATGCAAAAAAAGGATATTTCATTTACTACACTGGGACATCCCAAAATGACAGTGCGGAGCAATTGCTGTCACACTTGACTTTCAGCTGATTAAAGTACATATTAATGCACACATTTTCTTTCGTCTAAACAGTTACATTAGTATTTTAAACAAAACCCGAAGTTAAAGGACTTAAATATGGAGTCTCAAAGCTTATGATCCTAACGTACTAAAACTGCATGTAAATATTATTTACGCATTATTTTAGCATTTAAAAACTTATAAACAACTTGAGAGAAATTGCTTCTGGCATGGCAAATGTTGTAAAAAATTATTTAAAAAAAATGAACTGAAGGGTTTCAGATTTTAAATTACATCCAAAGGAGCGTGTTTTTTTTTTTTTTTTTTTCTTTTTTAAAACCATTTTGTGTGTTACCTTTATTTATTACATATCATGTTCTTCGCACTTAAAGCATAAAATTCAATTCAACGGCAATATCTCAAAATAATTTTAAATTGAGCATATCTTTAGAATTTCCGATATACAGCCTCACGCGCTGAAGATTTTTTTTTTTTTTTTTCTTTTCTGTACAACGTTGCCATTGCTCGCTTTGAAATCCTTGAGTTTGTTAATCAAACCTTCGTTAAAGTTTTACAAAATATGAAATCGATAATAAAATAAATTCCAAATTTGGGTTTCCAGATACCCATATTCGCAATAGGATTACTTCATTCAAAACTCGATGGCTCTAGGTACCGTTGTTTTATCACAATGCGAGAAACATACATACATTTATGCAGATTCTTCATTATTTAAATTCTTCAAAACGAAACATTTTGGATTAAAAATTATTACACTAATAAATACCCCCCCTCCCCCAACAAATGAATCACACAAAGTAGAGAAAATCAACCTCGAATTTTACTAATTTATTATTTTAACGGATTCTTTCAAGGAAAGCAATAAGTTTGCTTTCCGGGCGCTGAAAATCTCTAAAATTCCCAAAGAAAAAAAATTAAATATCTCAGTCAGTTTTGTCGATTAACATTCAAACTCTTTTGCATTTTATTTTTTAAAATGAGATAAACTCACATAACTATACCGACATGGGAGATCATATAAAAAGTTATATTTTGGAATTCTTAAACCACAGTTGTACAAATAAAAAGCGCATGAGGACATTTATGGACACAGTATACATTTAGAAATGATATTCAATGTTACCTTATGAGAGTTTTATTAATTTAAAAACTAAAAGATCGTTAAAGAGCAACGAATTCGTTCAAGAAGTAGACAGTTTTTGAAGAAAATTATCTTTAATAACCGAATACAGTAGCGAAAACGGCCTGCGTTATCGTTCGACCTGCAACGGCATTTTGTTATTTTTTTAAATTGTTTTTTGCATCACGACACAATCTTAAGGAACAAAATACAGCTTTCACGATGTTCTGGTAAACAATAAAATGCTTCGCATACCCATAATATTCTGAAGCAATACCGTATTATAACTACAAGATCTGCAGAACTTAAATCGACTATATGATTATTAGTCCAAAGGGGCTTTGTCCTTGAAGGGCTATTGTTTTCGTTTTGCGATTTTGAGTTGAATTACTATAAACGGCGAATCAACTTTTCAAACTGTTGCCACCAAATGTTAGAGTCCTGCATTATATTTGAAGAAATTAAATAAATAAAAATCTGCATAAATGTATGCATATTTCTCGCATAGTGATAAAACAACGGTACATAGAGCCATCGAATTTTGAATGACGTAATCCACCTACGAATATGGGCATGTGGAAGACCAAATTCAAATTTGGAATTTGTTTTATTATCGATTTCATATTTTGTAAAACTTTACCGAATTTTTGAGTAACAAATTCAACGATTTAAAAGCGAGCAATAGCAACACTCTACGGGGGTGGAGAACCTTTTTATCGCCAGGCGCGCGGAATTCTGTATCGGAAATTCTAAAGATATGCTCATTTTAAAATTATTTTGCGACATTGCTATTGAACTGAATTTTATGGTTTAAGTGCAAAGAACATGGCATTTAATAAATAAAGGTAACACACAAAACGTTAAAAAAACGCCTCTGTGGACGTAATTTAAAATCTGAAAGATCTTTCAGATTTTTTTTTTTAAAATTAAATCAGGCTCGTGATTATATAATATAAATCGGTGGTTTCGTATGCATCTTTTGCTTCTGAAAAATACTTTATTTTGTAATAACGCAATCAGTTCGATTTAAGAATATACCCGAATCCATTTTAATTGATATCTAGAAATTTTATGCACTATTACTTCCATTAATTAGCAGTTCTTCAGACATGCTAATTATTTTTTTAATATTATCTAATAACATTCGTATGGCAGAATATCACATCAAAAAAGACTGTCAGAAAGCAACGTATACTAACACAAAATTAACAGAATTTCGAATTAAATTATTAAGTATGGGAAAAGATCGCGAATGCTCCTTGAATAAAAGAAAGAGGACTAATTTAAGATAATTCAAATCCTTTTACGAAAGAAATCCGAAGCTTTCTTTTATATCCAAAAAGCTCTTGTTCCAGCCTCCCCCCTTCCCAAAAAAAAAAAAAAAAAAAAGATAATTGAAAGAATTCCTTTGCGATGAAAACTTACTCGCAAGAAAAACAGTTACATCCGTTGATTAATGTGATTTAATTACAGATT
Organism: Stegodyphus dumicola; assembly: GCF_044657685.1. Classification (NCBI taxonomy): domain Eukaryota; kingdom Metazoa; phylum Arthropoda; class Arachnida; order Araneae; family Eresidae; genus Stegodyphus; species Stegodyphus dumicola. The sequence goes on along the minus strand of NC_140772.1, from coordinate 112,379,373 downwards.
AATGTAGCTGCGGCTCAGCATTATAATTTTTATGATTGAATTATATTCCGCACGGTTTCCTAATGAAGGTTTTTGTTACAGCCGTGTTTCCGAGGTATTTTTACAAGTTACATTTACATATATTTAAGAAAATAATAAAAAGAACACAATCGATGTTTGTTTATTAGGTCCATATGATTATTCACTTATTTCGCATTTCACAATGAACAAAATGGAAAAGAAAAACTATTTCCCAGTAATCTCCCCCCCCCGCAATCCTAATTTAGATGTAACCCAGAAACTTATAATTAATTACAGCTAAAATAAACAGAAAATAAATACTGTGTCTTTATGAATATTTCATTCCATCAGCTTAAATATTAATTGGAAAACTTTTTTTTATATAAACAGCATTACTTGTTTTTAAGATATCTTAACAATTCAATAACAAATGACAAATGAACTACCACGTTATGAAAGAGTCCTTATTTTTTAATTTTTCTTTTAATCTTGATGTGATAACAGTATTTCGGTAAATACTGTAAATAACAATCATACTAGTAATAAATATTTCGAGCCATAATTAACTAACAGGAAGAAAACACAACCAAATAACAAAAACAACAACAACCAAAAAAAAAAAAAAAAAAAAAAAATTTTTAATCATGTATTTGGTGAACAAACGGTTCTATACAATTTAGATCTTTTATAAATGATATCATCGCTGTAATTATGTTTCCAGAATGGTTTCCCTTTGAATGTAGAACAAAAAACTGATTTCTAAACATAAAACTCGTGATTATATAAAATTTTCATTCAATAAAGTAAAGGTAATCAACAAAGTTTGATGTACAACTAAAATATTTTAAAACTATACATGATATGAATGAATTCTGAAGGAGTGGTTTGGTTTTAGTTTATTTAATTATGGCAAAGCAATCGGGGACTATCTCTACCTAAGGGAAGGGATGTCTTCGTGGAGGACTTCCTTACGGAAACTGGCTTTTATAGTCAATTTTTATGCATCTAGTCTCAGTATAGTTATGAAGTGAAAAATATTCTAAAATTGAATCCTTATAACTTCCCTCACTGATATCTGAAACATCAGCTATAATTTGTCATTACTTTGAGGCCTCTTCTATGTAAAAACGCACATTTCCGAAAACAGTTTTTATATTATTTTAAGAGATTACATTAATTATAATATGCATGCCTCTAGCAGGGATATCGACTTACTTCTCCTTCGAAGTGCTTGCATTTTTAAAAAATTCAATTCTCTTCATCATTTACTACACATTTTTTTCTGAAACAGAATTTCACAGCTTACGTAATACCTTAAAATTAAAGTCCGAATGTCAGTAGCTGTATTTGTAAAGACACTTCATCGTTCCTGCACACATCTCTCTCTGTCAAAAAGAGATGTGTGCGCTACACAGCTATTTTTTTATTTCTCAGTTTGCTGTCCCATTTCAAAAGAGAATCAGTAAAAATACTATTTTTCATCCATGAGTCCTAATTGTTATGGTAAGTCAGATGTAAATTCTTGACTTCTTTCAAAAATCGAGTTTTCCGCTTTTGTCTCTAACCAGTGCCAACAATGGTCAATAACCATAGTTGGGTACATTCTGCACATTAATAAAACAGTTACTTATTCCTTAAGTTTCTTAAACCAGCCGCTATTTCATTTTTACATATAATGTGTGTTTTGGAAATGTTCTGCAACGCAGTTTAGTTTCGTCTTATGTTGTATTCATGAGCGGTCTAAGTAAAACATCTTTTATTCAGTTTATCAGCTGCATGATGATCCACTTCTTTCTTCTCACCCTGCAATTTCTAATGAATAAATAGTTTTGGATTTCTCTTTCTAGAACTCCGTAACTATGAGTTGACACCACCTTTTTTAATTGATTCTTCCTTAATTATAATTCGTTGTTTAAGTAAAATGAACGTACCGTTTGGTAAATTCTCAGTTTAAATGTAACCGAGAACATTACAATCTTTTAACATTTTATCCTTAAGAGTCGAATTTCAAAATTTACATTCTTAGCCAGAGGAAAGACAGAAAGACTGCCCTTTGTCTGTTTGTCGATCTACCACTTCATGACTACAAGTATGATCAATGCTTTTCTTGCTTTTTATTCAATCTATAGTAACTATTTCCTTCCATTCAAAGACTCTTCATTCCTAGTAATGCTAGAAACAATTCATGAACTTTTCATAACTCTCTGTAAACGTAATCTATCTATCCCAAAAGAAAAATTTTGAAGGCTGAAACCTTAAAATATGGGATACAGAAACTGCATTTTCACCTGTTACCAGCTGGTGTTTTAAAAGACACCCTCACTCATTTACAGTGCCTCTAGAAAATGAAAAATATTCCGCAAGAGAAGAAGTGGAAGAATGGCCTTGTTTGCTTACATTAGCTATACAGAAGTCGGTGTCCGCCGATAACATCGCGGCAAAAACATCGTGGACGAAAACGTCGCGGAGAAAACAACGCAAGGTGAAAACGTCGTGCTACAAAACATCGTGGGAGAAAACATCGCAGTTCTAAAACATCGTGGTACAAAACATCGTCGTAGAAAATAAAGCGGTTCAAAAACATCGCAGTTTAAAAACATCGTCGTCGAAAATATCGTGGTAAAAAATAAAGTATCTACAAATCATCGCATGACGATAACATCGGAGACATGCTTTTTTCAGGTTTTAATAATTGTAAATGGATATTCCCATAATGATTTATGAGCGCAAGGTGTAAAGAAGGATAAATTTTACTTTCACATATTTTATTAACTAATAAATTTTTGCTGAAAACGTAAGAAGGAAACTTAAGCATAGAAAATTAAATGTAACTTATAGATTATACTTTTCATGAAATATTACCAGTAAAAAATTTATAAAAATGATTTATTAATGGCCTTTGTTAGTTAACTATGTCGGTTTAAAACTCTATTAAGTGCTATAAGTCGCATTAATTTTTTATGCTTAAGTTTCCTTTTTATTTTCTCAGCAAAAATTTATTAATTAATAAAAAATCTGAAAGTAAAAATTATCCTTCTTTCCATCTTGCGCTCACAAATCATTATGGGAATATCCATTTACACTTATTAAAGCATGCCTGAAAAAAGCATGTCTGCGATGTTATCGTCATGCGATGATTTGTAGATACTTTATTTTTTACCACGATATTTTCGACGACGATGTTTTTAAACTGCGATGTTTTTGAACCGCTTTATTTTCGACGACGATGTTTTGTACCACGATGTTTTAGAACTGCGATGTTTTCTCTTTGCGATGTTTTCTCCCACGATGTTTTGTAGCACGACGTTTTCGCCTTGCGTTGTTTTCTCCGCGACGTTTTCGTCCACGATGTTTTTGCCGCGATGTTTTCGGCTGTAACCACAGAAGTCATGTCATCTCCGAGTTCATTTACCTTGTTTTACATACGCTACACATATAAGTCACGTGATCACTATGGTCATCGGTATTCCATCGTTTCCGTTGTTTTTGTTTGATAAGAAAATTCTTCCCCTCTCAAGTCCAGTGCTGAAAAAAAATTCTGAAAACAGTGTATCAGAAGTACAGAGGCAGAGGGGTTAGAAATTTTCGTTCAAAACCGTTTTATTAAAGCAACTTGAATAATAAAGCTACAGTCCACAATACATTAAGCGGCTGAACTACTAATAGCTTTTATAGGTACATATAGAATATTTTGATCTTGAAGAATCATGAAGCAACTTGAATAATAAAGCCACAGTCCACAAGACATTAAGGCTGAACTACCAATAGGTTTTATAGGTACAAGTAGAATATTCTGGCCCTGAAGAATCAGTCTTTTGTCAATCCGAGTTTAATAAGCGGCAGAGATGAGTTTAATAAACGGCGAATTTTCTATTGATTAGTATTGTTGCGTGCGTACGGGTTCCTAATAGATTAAATGTACACAGAACCGATGATAGCTTGACAAAATTTATTTTATCAAAAGAAACATTTCATAGTTCTGGAACTTTCCATAAAAATTAACGTACAGCTCTTTACAATATCACAAGAGTAAGACCAGTAGTTACACTTCAAACTACTAAGAACATTAAACACAACTCAGTACAAAGCGCATCTACAGAGCGAAGCTAACACGAACATATCCCAATACTCCGAACAACGCTGAACTAAACAACAACTGAGAAACTGATGCTCTCCCCGGTCTTATATAGTTCCCTCCCCAAGGCCGCCAAGAAATCTCTACTACTTCTCAAAGTTACTCCAAGGCATATAAAAGCCGAATACGGTTATATTTACATTGAGGATGAATTAGAGTTATTCAATTACAATACCAAGGGACCGCCGGGTTTGGCGACTTTAGGCGATTTCTCTACAAGTTTGGCGACAGCATTGCCATTTTGACAATATTTCGCTAATTTAGAGAAGTTGCCATTTACTAAATGTTAAATAGACTTGCCCCTGTATTCTTACTTTTCCGGCACAGCTTCGCTTCTTTAGATTTTCATGTTACATTATACAAAAAATACTATAGTTTTGGATATAGTTTTACTAAAATTACTTAAAAAATTCATAAAATTCCTAAAAGTATGTATTTGGTTTGGTTCTTGGAAATTTGAAAGTAATAAGCGGCTATATTTATTAATGAGTTTATAAGCGGCGAATACTGTAATAGAAGACGCCTTCCAAAAGTTTCTAACGAGGAAGGAAGTTTTTATAGATATAAGATAAACCTGCTTGTCACGTAGTGCAATAGTTGAATTTATTACTATGGCTTTTATTTTAAATAGAAAGTTGTAGAGACATTAGGTATATTTTTGGTAGCAGGAAAGACGAAAAATAGCAACCGCCTTCGCCGGGAATCGAACCAAGGAAATCTGGAATATCGGCCCAGCATGCAGAGCCACTACACCACGAAGGCACTCTAGGAAAGTGGGAGAAATGCCTTATATAATCCCATTTTTAAAGGGCGACTGGGGTTTTTAGGAGACCCAATCGCCAAATCCTAGGTGCGGAGAATCCTCATCCAACACCCTTTTAGTTCGGGCGCCACTGTAGGTATTTTTTGGAAGCAGGCAAGATGAAAAATTAGCAAACACCCTCGTCGGGAATCGAACCAAGGACCTCTGGAATACCGGCACAGCGTGCAGAACCACTACACCACGAAGGCACGCCAGGAAGGAGGGAGAAATACCTTATAAAGTAATGAATCAAAGTTACATCAAGTTGAAAATTAAAATCAATGGGCAAACAATGAGAAATCAGTACATCATACAATAATACAATATAATCTTCCAGAAATTAAATCATATTTAACATGACTTACACACACACGTATGAGATGAAGAATTTGTCTCGTAAAAATACATACATACCTACATTGGAAAACAACTTTTATTTACGCAATCTTTTACAAAGAAATGCGATGCATTTGTCAAGAAATTCTGGTTTGTTACTTACAACTGGAAATATTTAGACAACCCCTTGCAAAGATATGCAATTCAGTTGCCATGCTATTCTAATGTAAACACTGCTCGTAAATTTTGGAAATTCTTAGCATAATCACAGAAACGCACAAAAGAAGGGAGTTTGACTAATTACATCGCAAACGTCCTAAAAGTTAGATTCACTCCTATTCTTCAACTTCAAACTAAGATACTTAGAATTTTTGTCACTAAGAAGATCAAAGTTTTAAAAATACCTGTCCAAGCAAACATGCTTTAGTAGAAGCAAAATTTTAAGTATCAGAAAAATGCACTTTAGGGTAATACTTATTCAAAAATCTGTTTGCTTTAGAACATAGGTAAGAAGAGATAACACAACTAAACTCCCCTCTAAACAGGTGCATTGTCATAGGCAAACAAAGCAGTCTGCTAGAAAAGATTGCGCAAGATTTTAATGAGGCAGTAATATAGTTAATGAGGCACCGGTAATGCAGAGTAACGAGATAATTAGTTCGCAAAAGAGATATGACAGTCATTAAGCATACACTATAACGACATTACTACCAGATCTTCATAAGAGAGTTATAAAATAATGTTAGATAGTAAGCCTCTTCAGATGAGCGAAATTTGCATAATTATCAATTTTTATATTCATCACTTTTCTCATTCATTTAGCTATATCTAAGGACTAATCTGAGTCATGTGCAGTTCCAGAAGAAAGGCACACGACGTAAAGACGCATAAACTATTGACAGTATGTAAGCTTGTGTTTTCTTCATATGTTTAGATTTCTTGTAGAAAATGGAATTAACGTAAAATGGCGGGTGGACTTTCTATATTCAAAGCGTTTTAAGTTAACAACTAAATTCGAAGCAATTTAATAAGAAGCTTGCAGCATTGATCCACCTTAAACAGAAACAAGAATTTCACAGAGGACTTAAAAAAACCAAAAATCACTTAATCCATAACAAATGGATGAAGTCACCAGAATTCCATTTAGTGTGTAATTTACGGTTAATAGCTTTACCAGAAATTACGAGTGCTTAAGATTTTTACTATATTAGCTATGTATATAAACGGAAATAATTTAGCAATGATTGGTAAGGATGATTTACAAACTTTATAGTAAACTGGGAACTCTTCACTGTTGTTGTTAATATACAGCAGGTGGTCTTCAAACTTTGTCGACTCACGGAACCCTTAGAACTATAAGCTTTCTTAAGGTAAACCCTTAGAAAAATATATCTTAAAAGAGTATTTAAGGTGTTTTTTTCTAAGGGTGGATTCTGTATTAAGTAGATCAATATATCATAGTGCTTGTAAGAACAATTAATGAAAAGCATTGAATTTTTTATTAAAAATTTTGAAAGTAAAACTAATGTACTCATTAATAGCATTAACTCCTGCTCCAGCTGCCACTTCTCCTTGCATTATATTTAGTGACTACTGTGTGTTTGCATTTTTTTACATAAACTGTTGAAGTCTAGCTCTAGTGACGTTATCTGTAGTCTCATTTCATATTCTGCATTTAATTTGTTTGCACATTTTTTGTCGCCACATAGGCTGAGAAAGGTTTTTCATTTAAACATGTTGTTCCGAATGACATTAAACTTTTTATAGCTTAATGAGAAACTTCTAGGCATTCTGCATGAATCTGCAACCAAAAACTCAGGATCTGCTTTAGCTTAAATTTATATTTGAACTTTGAATCTGTTGATACGTCGATAAACTGTTTAGTGTGCTTTATTGGTGAATACTTATGATTTTTAATCCAGCTGTACATTCATTAGGATTTTGCGACGGCAGGAAACTAAAGAAACCGCAGTGTGCTCGCTGGGATTCGTATTCCTGATCTCTGTACTTGCAGTTACAGCCCGAAGACATGCAGAAAGGAGGAAGAAAATACTGCATACAGTCATACTTCGTTTCTCTCCTCTGAGAAATATACTTTTATAGTTTTCTTCACTTCGAAAAGGTGCTCCATTGTATATAATTTTTAACACTGTCATTAAAGTTCATTCATTCCTATAAGAAAACTGTTTAAGTTTCGCAAAGCATTGCCCTTTATTCTCTTTTAACATATGATGACCGCATGTTAAATTTTGAAACAAATCAGTACGCTAGCTTTATAATTTTTAGTTAATGAACTTTACTCAGCTAGTGAATAAAGTATGCTTTAATAAAAATAAAACAAATCAAATTAAACACATGCATATTTTTGAATGCGATGATTCTCTCCTGACGTTAGGACTAAATGAAAGAAAGGAACTTTTACTCTGTTTGTTGTTGAACGCCCCTTTCGAGACTGCGTTCAACAACAAACATATTAACATTTAAAAAGTGAATTACTTGAAATACGATATCTTTATATTCAGGTGCGTTTTAAATTTTTGTTCATCGACACCACTCGACAATCAACTTTTCTTCGAATGTAGCAACCTATTACCATACGCAGCATAAAAGGCATTCAACTTCATTTTAAAATTTTTAATAATATTTATAACTGCACCAAATTATTAAACAAGATTATTTAGGAATTTTCTAACATTAAAGTGTTTACGTTAGAAACATTCTGCATAAGCTCTATTAGTAATATAAAACAACCGTACGGTGTAGCAAATCTTTGGCACTTCGTTCAATAATAAGAGTAATGATTTTTACAACAGATTTTTGACAACTCTAAAGCAAAAGTAATCACAAGGCATGATTAGACAATATCTACGATGGCTTTTAAACTGCATCCCCGGTGTACTCCTAAATGGAGTAGTTTTGTACATTTTTTTTTTTTTTTTTTTGGGAACTTATATACCTGATTTAGATTTAGCAATGTTTTCTCATGTGCTTTTTTGTCTGTGAGTGTTCAGGAATACCTAAAAAAGAAGAATTTATCTAAACTGACAGAGACAAAATGCTTTCCTGTAAAATGGGACAACTTGAATTTAAAAGTTCATAATTGATTTTTAATAACAGACAGAAACTGTACTGATAATTTTCAAACAGTGCCGTAAGTTCACCCTTGCTTTTCATGTTCCTGAAGTGCTAGAAGGTATCTTTTGGTATTTGCCATTGATTGGTCACATCAGTTTGGATAGCTTGATTTGTCTAAAAGCGTTGACTCTGTAGAACCAATTTGATAGGCGAGAATAGCGAGATCAGAAGACGATAAAATTGGCGAACTCCAGAAGTGTCTTCCTGATAAAAGAAGCACAAACTTTTTTTGCTCAAAATGCGATACCCATTTGCATTGCAACACAAACTAAGCTATCCCAGATGATGTGATTCTATCCATATATTTTTTCTATAGACAACATACCAGTGCCATTTAATTAAAATATTAAAAGTTTAAGGCATGCGAAATGTTTTCCACATACTTTTTAAACAAAGGAGAGCACTACTGATTTATGTTCATGCTGAACCGTTCTGTCAATAAAACACACCTTATTCAAGAATGACATTTAATTCTATTCTTTCTTTCAGGATAATTAACAAATGCAGTAAGACAAAAAAAGTAATTGTGGTAGAGCAGGATGAATGTTCTTAACCTTATTTAGAATGGCTTAATGCACGTCTGGGATTTGTTCCAAATAGTGGCTAGGAAACAAGTGAAGCCAGAACGATCAAAATAAATTAAAAGTAGAACTCAAGCGTCCTTCATCAAGGGCTTTCTAATCAACCGAAATAATTGCAATTAAGTGTCAGACAAGGAACATCCCTGGGGTTCTCGTTTCGGATGGCGAGTGTTAACTGAATGACGAGAACCCATAACTTAATTACATGTTGCGTCACTCGGATATGTCAGTGTCAGTTTTGCCCACGCCCAATAAATCGCAAAGAATGTGGTTACTAAAATTAAATATACAATAACTGTACGGAGTGAGAATTAATGCGCATAACAATGCACGTGACAAGCGGAGGAGGTTGCTTAAATGACATCGTTCGCTAACACGAAGGTGCATAATAAAGTCACGGAAAATTAGAATCTAACACTCTGATGGACCATGACTAACAAATCTGTTTAGGAAAAGGTTGTTTAGGAAACTGTTGACTGGAAAGACAGTTTAAACAGGAAGCAAGAGCGTATCTTCCATAAACGTTTACTACTATAGGGATGCTTAAGAAATTTAGAAGTGATTGGCGATATAATATGCCATACTAGAAGATACTTTAATATTATAGGTGGAAACTGTAGCAATTGCACCACATCTTTTACTAGTTGAAACTCTAGATACATTTATATAAAAAATAAAATTCCTGATCATAAATGAGGGAAACGCCTCTTGTGCTGTAAGCATTAAAATTTTCTATTTAATAGTGATTATTTTTATTTTCAATATATTTTATATACCTATAAGATGGTAAGCGTTCAAAAAATTTATGAAAATCTCACAAAGTTGGAGAGTGGTTTGTTTAAAAATAATTCACAAGCAAAGTACCCCCCCCCCCAAACAGGGCGCTGAAGTTAACACGCTAAACTTGGTGCGAAGCTTAAATACCAAGCTTGGTGCGAACTCGGCTAATAAGGACTGACACATCGTTTAAATTATGAAATACTTAATTCAGCTTATAGACAAAGGTACTGTACGATCAACACAACGAATACAATCAGAATTGTACTGAAATCTATTTATTTAACACTTTCCCCCAAAAAACGCCTTCTACATAATCATCCCCCCCCCCCCAATGGTGGGCATTAGCCAACATGCGTTGGCCACGGCTAACGCTAAAAGCGGTGATCATTTTATTATGAAAGCACCTAACAGGTGGGCGACCGTTGCTTCCTGTGTAGGGGCAGTCAATTTAGAACCATGCTTTATCCGGAACTTCCTCGGCACTTCGGTACGGCAGTTAGAGTCACTAAACACTTTCCAGCAAAGGCTACATACCATAAAAAGTAACTGTTTGGGGGCCTTCGTTACAGAGATAATTCAGCACCATTATCAGCACTATTATGCCTACTAAAATATTTTGCGTATAGTCCTCATTACTACCTACCGATTTCTGTGCGTTCTCAATAGTGAAAAGGCAATTGCACGGGGACAAATTATTTTCACACGAGAAAGTGGAAAAAACTCCACGTGCGCAACACTTAAAGGGAGATTTCACAAACATGTATAATTCCTGTTTTTGAATCGTTTAATCAATCGTTGTGAAGAGTGCAATTAATGTAAAAAACTCATATATGAAAAAGAAAAAGTAGAAGGCCCGTAGGATCTTTTGATTCTGAATAAGACAATCAGGCTTAAAATTTTTCAGTCAGCCTACATATTAACTCCCCTGAGTGTAGCTAAAGTGGTTTACTGCATAACATTTCTCGTCAAGCAATTTCTGAAATTCTAGTTTTATATTTTACTTATGATCTTACCTTTCACAGGATCCATTGTGAAATACCCTTGAGGATCTCCACTGGCGATGCTAAAACTTATCTTATTATCGTCGTTCAGATCCAAGTCGAATGCTTCCAGCTGCACCACTATAGTACCTGGAGGTGCATTTTCAGGTATGCTTGGGTAATAAGCAGGTAGGGTCGTTAACGGCACGTTGTCATTGTCATCCAAGACTTCGATGTAAACATCCAGTCGTCCAGACAAGGGAACTGCACCTCTATCAACAGCATGCACTGTCAACCAATAACGATTACTAGTCTCCCGGTCCAGAATTTCGCTTGTTCGAATATTACCTAAAAGAGAAAATGAAATAATTATAGCTATAAAAATTATGTAAAGCATGCATATAATGAAGATAAGAATTTAACAGAACTCAAACAATCCGTTTAAAAATACTGCTCATATGCATACCTCATTCATGTATTTAAACTACTCATTATAAACGCATTACATACATAGTTTTACGACATAGAGTTACTTCTGGGACTCCTTTCATATCTGAGGATAGCATAGCAGAGATCTTTTCATAATGAATTTTATCAGCAGTATATATACTAAAAATTGGAACTTGATAATTATTATAGAAAAATAAAGAAAAATACACCATTCCATTTATTTTTGTGATGCATCCTTTATCAGATAGGGAAGATGAATTTTAAGAGACTAATTTAATAGACTAATTAATAATTTTAAGAGACTGTGCACTGCAGTTGTTAAATTTTGACGAAGAATGCTTTAAATAACGTTGTTAAACAGAACTGTTAAATGCTGAAAAAAAACTGCACTCGAAAAAATTCAGATTTCAGGAACAATAACCTCATAAGGAATTTATCACTTAAAATTCAAAAAAAAATTTAATGCGGAAATTCATACAAATATGTTGCTCTTCTTAAATAAAAATACTAGCTCTTGTTAGCAACACAAAATTAAATCTTTATTGTTAAATAATATTAAAAGTCGACTTAAAAACAACTTCAGATTTAAAAAAACCCAACGTTTCTTTATGCAACTCGGTTTTTCACAACATTTTCGAAAGCAAAACAGTGTAAAATGAAAAATATCCAAATAATAAAAGAATACATTACCATTTGAATAGGATTTAAAAATAAAATAAGTAATTGTTTGAATTTTTTTAGAAGTTACTTCGCGTTTTATAGTTTTTTTACAACTTGCTAACCATTACAATTAGCAGTCGTCTCAATATCAAACCGTCTTCAGAAGTAATATTTTCCAGCTAATCAATATGCAAAGGTACACGGATAGCGGTTAGATCAACTTGCATGAGAAAACTTGCGCGTTTTCTGTGCGCTTTGCTGGCATGCATAGAAATATTTCCGCAAATTATAAGAAAAATGGTTCTCTGAATAATCCGGAGCTTGATAAATCGAAAACTGAATACAGTTTTACTCTAAAGCAATAAATGATCACTCAATTGTGTAATATGAAATTGTTCAAGAAAAATCACATAAAATTTGCAGAACCAATCAGCAAAATTTGTTTTCGTAAATACCTAATAGACGTAACATGATAATAATTCCAACGGACAGACATGTCTGAGATACAAACATAGAAAGGAAATCAATAAATCGCATACGTGGTTTGAATCTGCTGCATCTTCTTTCAAAAACACGTATTACAAGAAATGATGAGAAGGATAATAAAAAAAAAAGATTTTGCAAAAATTCACTCACAATACTGCTTCCATGTCACGACCTATATAACTACATAACACAGAGGATTCAAAATAAACCCATTTCCTCGAAACTCATAAAAATCATTCATCCGACCTAAATTTTGATTTCCAACTTCAAGTGATTGAAGCATCTGAATCACGTAACAACAGGGCAGATTGGAGGGAGGGGGGCAGAGTAACATACGAACGAGAGAAGGGTATATAAAAAATAAAATCAATTCTACTACAAGAAATAAATTTATAACCGATATTTTCGGAACTCTTGGAAGTAAATAAACTTAAATTCCGCTCACGCATATCGTAAAAGCTCGTTTTATTGGAAACGGTGACGTGTGTGTGATGTTACAGACATCGATATTCCGATTCGGTTCTCAGAGAAGAGTGGGGGGAAAAATGTCAATTCTGAGTTGCGACTCATACATATATATCGACAGAGGAGTTATAGGAAGCAAAATATTAGAAGAGAAGGATACAAATCCTTTTTCTGCCCCTCTTCTAATAAATGACAAGTCAATAAATAATTCGAGAAAAATCACTCTTCAGGTCACAGGGGAGAATGGTTGATACAAGATAAGGGGGAAAAAAGATGCCCCCCCCCAAAAAAAATTAATCTAAGCTTGCATTCTTCATTATTTGTACATTTTTGCACTTGAAATTATTGCACTCACCATTCATCTTTATTATACGTAAGTTCTGATTATTACGTTAGTAAAAAAGAATTGGAATGGTGACAGAGAATTCCTCAATCATCTGTCAGCTGAAGAATATAACAAAAATTGCCTTTTTCTCTTATAGGAAATAAAAACAAATATGAGTACTAATGTGCGAAAAAACATAGCATATCGCAGTTTTAAAATCCAGTTCTTGCGATAGATATATGAGGACTTCATCGTAGGTTCCGCAATTAAATGCATTATCAATATTATCCTGCTCTGCGTTATTAAAAAAACACCTCTGGAACACTTTAAAAGCTAAAAAATATTAAGGCAAAATTCTAATTTCAATTTGCAATACTCAGTCAACTCTCTATTTTAAATAAGACATTCCTCCTTTCTGTCCTAAAAATAGTAGCTGCTTATAATAAATCTCTCTAAACGGCACCATTTCAAAATTAATCCATGCCATATAATTCTTACATAACGCTAATGACGCAGGCTCTTACATAAATGCTTGAGTCAATAACAATTTTAGATGCTTAAAATTACCCATCAAAGTACAACTAAGTCGAAAGTAACTCACTCTGAATCCAAGATTCATCTTCAACACACTACATTTGCTCTTCCACTAGGCTACTGTCAACTTGCTAGCTTGAAGCTTCGCATGTATTTCAAAATTCTATACGGTAGAGGTGTAGTTCGCGTATTCGAGAGATCTGAGGTTCGAGTCCCAGCGAGAACATTGCTCATTTTTCATGTCTCCTGCTTCGAAATAACCTAATGTTTCTACAGTGACATCCGAATTTAAAAAAAAGCATGGTGGATGATCATTCTTCACTCCCAGGATTTAGCGATTGGGTCCCCTAATCCCAGTCGCCCTTTAAAAGGAGGAGTATACAAGGTATTTCTCCCGTCTTCTTAGATTGCCTTCGTGGTGTAGTGGTCAGCACACTCGGCGAGCATTCGAGAGGTCCGTGGTTCGAGTCCCGGCGAGGGCTTTGCTCATTTTTCAATCCTCCAGCATGGGGAAAAAAAAAATGTTTCTACAATAAGAGCTTTATTTTTACAAATATTTGTAATATTCAATACTGCCAAAGCAGCCAATCATACATAGATATTCACCATCAAATTTTTCGAAGCCATATCATGCATCGCATACGTCGAATAATTTTCATATTCTATCTTTCCCCCCCCCCCCGAACAATTTTCGCCGTTTTTATTTTTCATTACCACGTGACTACAAACTCATGAAGCTTGCAGCGATGTCACAATTAATTTTCTCAAAATTGCTAAATGAATATTAAGATATTGAATTCAGGCCAGATATTGAATTAGAATTTAACATGGTAAGGAACTAATTTCTGAGATCTTAACTCCGAATGAAATGCTAAAAGTTACTAATGATGTAAAAAACAAAAATGACTGCACGATCATTTTGCACCTTTTCACGATTATCAAAATTTCATGCATTTCGTTTTGCTCGAAGATAAAAATATGAGAAAAAAATACATTACTCATTCTTTGAAAAGGAACGACTCTAAAGGCGATTGACCAGATCTGACATTTTGAACTTTTGCAAAACTATCGCTAAGCGCAGCATCATGTTTTTCATTTGTTTTTAACATTAACATTATATGCGGTTGGAATAAAATATAAACAATGATAAACTTTTACAATTACTTAACAAAAGAAATTAAATTAAAAAGAACATGTCGTAAAATTCTTTATCAGAAGTGGGTACGGAATTAATGCCTTAACTTCTTTCGAAAGCTGGTCCAGATCCAAATTCCATGTACTTAAGAACAATACTTTAGTAGCATTGATAAAATGATCCTCCCCACTCGTAAATTCTGAAATTGCCATTTTCACAAATTTATCATGTAACTAAAAATGGGACAAATTCCTGAATTTTCTCGTATCCGAAATCCTAAAAGGTCCTAATCGAATCTTTTATATACGAATAGTAATAAGGGGGTGGGATGATTTATTTAATATAAAAAACTTTTATTCAAACAAAAATTTTAAATCCAGGTTTGATGGAAAAGAAATTTAAGAATGCATTTTAAAGAACATATACGTATATTTGCTAAGAAGACAGAAGTAAAATTCACAACAAAGCTAAAATTCTTCAACCTTGAGATTCGCTTCCTCAATATGATTTAACAAAAAATATTTAAGCAACAGTTTACATTTTTGACGTTTTCCCAATCTATTTTTAACTGAAGCAAGTGTAAAGGGGAGATGATTATTTCAAGTATTGATATAAATTAACATTAAAAATGGAATGTTCAGTTGGCTCCAAAAATTTTAAAGTGTGGCGCTAGGTCACATTTGCATATTAATTAACTAAAAAATGAAGAAGCAACAAACGCTGTCTTTTTCTATTAGTGTTTTTACCGAATCTTAAATGAAACTTTATCGTCTTTCGGGAAGGCATCCCTCCCCTTAGGCAGATATCGATGGCATGCTTTGGCGTATCCAAATAACCTAACACTTTCTAAGATTATTTGCTCAAACATTACATTTTACTTTATAAATATCTCAAAACTGAAAGCAGAGATTGGAGAAATGACTCCAGAATATTAATTTGTTACACCACGCTTCTGCAAAGCCATCAAACTGCGAAAAACGTTAAATACCGAAAAATAGTTAAATTCACTAAATTATTTATAAAAGAAGAAATATTTAAATACAAACAAAAACTTATTAATGAAATCAGATAAATAGTGTGGTATCTTGTTTTACATTTAATTTTCTTTAGAAAACAAACTTCACTTTTATTGAAAAAAGTAAAAAAAAAAAAAAAAAAAAAAAAAGGCACAAATTAAATATAAACTAAAATTATACGAAATGGGAACTTAACTAAGAGAAATAAAATGAACATTTTTAACAAAAGCCTAAACCAACGGAGAGAAATGCTCGCTAGGTATTTGGTGCAGATATTAGATTATGAGCGCCAAGCATGAGAAAAGCTCGCCGGCGCTTGTATTCGAATTTAACAGCAGAACATTTCCAGCTCAGTTTTTCGATTTCTTTGGAGCATATCTTAGCTCCTTTCCTTTTGTCCATCTCTTTTTTTAAAGATAAAGAAGATTCTAATTTTTCCCCCTCCTTTCCTTTTTTCTCTAGGACAGTTTTCTTTTAAATGATAAGAGGGACCGTATGAATATCGAGAAAGAAATAAATATCAAAAGACATTTTTCATACTTTTCCTTCTACATTTTTTATTTCCTTTCTTCTCTCTCTCTCTTTTTTAAAGCCCATAGGGCGTTAGCCGAGAAGGGTTATTAATTTCGTTCTAGCATTTTGCTTCGATTCACTATAAAAGGCGAATCACTTTTCAAATTGTTGCTACCAAATATTATCGCCCTGTGAATAGAAATTAAATAATAATCTGCATAAATGCACGTATGTTTCTCGCATTGTGATAAAACAACAGTACTCAGAGCCATCAAATTTTAAATAATGTAATCCTCCACCAAATATGTGCATCTGGAAGTCCGAATTTTGAATTTGTTTTATTATTTACTTCATATTTTGTAACACTTTAACGAATTTTTGATTAACAAACTCAACGATTTCAAAGCGAGCAACGGCAACACTGTACGGGAAAAAAAGAAACATTTTTATCTCCAGTGCGCGAGACTGTGTACCGGAAATTCTAAAGATAACCTCATTTTAAAACTATTTTGCGATATTGATGTTGAATTCAACTTCATGGTTCAGGTGCAAAGAACATGATATTTAATAAGCAAAGATTACAAATAAATTACAACACAAAACGTTACAAAAAGTCCCTTTGGGTTTAATGTAAAATCTAAAAGCTTTCAATATTTTTATCTTTAATTTCAAAGCCACCTTTTTTGACATAAAACTACTGTGACTCATTCATAAATAATATTATTAGATACACGATCAGTATTTTGATAAGTTGCTTTAATTTTAAGGTAAAGCGTACGACGACTATTTGCCTAACGGAAGAGAGGTTTATCTATTACAGTCTTTATATTTTCCCGAAACATTTGACAATAAAATTTCGATGAACCTTCTGAACTGGTTCTTATAGAGTTGTTTAGTTATTAGGATTTTTTAGAAGCAGGAGACATGAAAAATGAGCAATGCTCTCGCCGGAACTCGAACCTGGACATCTCGAATACGCGCCGAGTATCGTCACATCACGAAGACATGCAGAAAAAATATCTTATGTACTCCCCCTTTTAAAGGGCGACTGGGGATTAGGAGACCCAATAACCAAATGCTGGTGATGAACAATTTTTTCCCCCCCCTAAGTTCGGTTACCACTGAAGTCATTAAGAATTTTTGGAAGCAGGAGACATGAAAAATGAGCAATGCTCTCGGCGGGAATCGAACCTGGATCTCTCGAATAGGCGCCGAGTGTGCTACCGTTACACCACGAAGGCATACAGAAAGGAGGGAAAAAATACCATATACGGTATCTAAAGCAGTACAGACCTTTTCGTAATGTATTCTTTAAGAATATACAGTAAAATGTTTTCTTTACTTAGTAATGGAACAGGTTCACAAAAATAACGGTACACTATTCCATTACTAATTATAAAGAAATATTTAATGTTCAAACATCAGTGCTGATACACTGTTTAATTTTTCGATTAGAAATGAACAAAATACACTAATTAGTTTTCTCATACTCGATTAATTGCAGAAATAAATGAAATTAACAAGATGGAACCGAAATTAAAATTTTTCTGCCTTTTATTCTGCAAACTACAAAGTTACGGTTTATCGATCTGTTTTATAATTAAAATTTTTAAGTTTTAAAAGAGCTCCACCAAAAATAATATAGCAAAATAAATGTGGAAACAGCCCCTCCAGGAATGATACATCTGTCTGAAGTAATTGAAACATTGGAGGAGGTTAAAAGAAAGATACAGGTTGGGAAGGAGAAGAATTATGCGTTAGTAAATCTCGTGTCAATTAAAAGTTATCTGATAATGATGAAGGAATCTAAGACAAGTTATTTTCTAAAGAATGTTTCACATTTAATCGTGCAAACGGATTGTCTAGGAAAATAAAACGAGAAAGATAAATAGATAGACAGTCTTTCCTAATTGAGGGAATGGGGGGATAACCTTGTTTTCGATTCTGTGATAATAGAGTTCGGCAACGAATAAGATAAACGGAAAACTCTTGCAAAATCGTGTTTTGTTTGTAAAAATCGTGTTTTCGTGTTAAGATACAGAACTCATGGGATTTTATTTTTTTAAAACCCTCTACTTAAATTTAAAAAAAAAAGGGGGTGGGAGAGAGAGGTAATATATGATTTAAAATTTTGAATGAAACTTTTTGCGGAATACCAATTTTCTCAAAATTTGTTCGCCTGTCAACTCCCGCGCGTAACGTACTTATCCGTGGATTAAAACAGAATCCCAGAATATGATGAATTTCAGTGTTGAATTTTGGTTGAACAATTAATTTTTATAATAGAAGTAACAGGTAGAGAAAAATGAAAGAGGGGGGGGAGCGGCGTAGCTAGAGGGGAGCAAGGGGGGCATCTGTCCCCGGGCGCAGAATCCAAGGGGCGCCAAACTGATGTTACGACATTTTAGAATTAAATGTTTTTCATCCTTGGCAAGCAGTAGGAGGCGCGAAATCTTCAGTTGTCCCTGGGCGCTGAAGCTCTAGCTGCGACGGGAAGGGGGGTATAGAAAAAACGACACATATGTAATATGTCTTTGTACTTCTGTAGTGAGGTTCTTGCACTTTTAATAAACTTTAAAAAATACATTTTCACACAAATAGGAACTCATTTTGTTAGCTCCATTATTTCCGAAATAATTCTGGAATAAAACCGTAAAAAAATTTAACAATCGCCCAAAAGGGTTTGATAAGGTATTTTACGCTTTCGCTGAGCCAACACCGTCTCGAAGAAGACGTAACTATCTAGAAAGTGTTGTCATCTGAAACGTGTACCGCCAACACTCGACTGATTATGGCACGACACGGACTGAAACCGCTGGATACCTCTATATTAGGCAGGAGGTGGGTCAAAAAGTCGGTTGGTCCCTGAAAAGAGGACACATTTGAAACATTCACTTGCTACTGCCAGTAAAATGAACATTCACTTGCTACTGCCCCAGCTCCCACACTACCGAGGCAGCACGACTTTTTAAAGAGCTCTCTCGTAACCTACTCCCTCAGGGGCGCGTGGGATCATCGATCCCGGGTTTCGCAGAAGGTGCGAACATGCACGCTTGGCGATTCGACTGGTCGTCAGATATGCTACCTGCCAGTACTACGCAGGTTCAGACCCTTATACCTGTGGACCAACCACACCTCTCTCTTTACCAGAGGGCCACCACCCCCTCAGGTGGACTAACCGCCTGGCAGAATACAGAGTTATTACCTCTCTCTTCACAGGGCAATAGTCTTCGCGAACGCCCCCGCAGTTCAGCCGTATAAAATGACCTTCCTTTGGGGTTCTGGAACCGCCAAGCTCATGAATTTTATACCCCCGTGGCCGAGACTTCCTAGGTACTGATCTTAGCCAGTAGCTTCACAGAGTTCTCTGCGTCGACTCCCGGAGGGGGAAATCTAGAAGATGGTGTGAACTCGGTGTCTACCGGTCTGCTCTTGCACTCACTCCTGCTAACCCATCTCCTTTTTAGCTTTAAGCGTCGTTTTCTTCGCACTTACGTCCCACACAGTTCGACAACAAAATCACAATTTTTTTAAATCTGCATAGCAGTATATGTTTAGAATACCTGAGGCAGTTTTAAGTATTGGCATACAATTTTATATTTTTTCAGTCCTTTCTCAGTTCATCATATCAATGCTTAGTTTTCTTAGTAAGATGGTAAAAGAAAAATTTTTCTGCCTCATTATTATTAACTTTCTAAACGTTAATTTTATTTATTAAATATTACATTCTCCGCACTTAAGCCCAATAAAATTCAATTCAATAGCAAAATCACAAAATATTTAAAAATAGCGTATCTTTAGAATTTCCGAAAATGTTTCGGAAGAGGTTCCCGAATATATTTTTATATTCGATATGTTATTTCTTAAAAAACCAGCAGCTTAAAATAGTTATCACAAAGAAAAATTATATAATGATTTTAATGAGTCCAGCTACTGCTTTTTCATAAAAATATTGAATATTTCTAATTAAATTAATGAATAACTTTAATAGAAGTTTATTTACATCAATCATATTAAATAACAGAAAACGTACTCTTAAGAATTGTGTTTGTTGCTCGTAAATCGTTTAGTTCAATACTCAATAAACTTCAAGATTAAATTTGAAATTACAGACGCCTTACTGAATGGAAACGCGCCGGCATGTGGAAGATAAAAAGTACTTGATTGCCGACCACGGCAACATATTGCCTTTATACAGCCGAGTTTGTTAACTAACACTGAAAGACAAATATCCAAATGGCAACAGTCACGCACGCTAGAAACGAAAATATTTTATTTCGAACAGTGTTGACACTGCTCGCTTTCAAATCGTCGAGTTTGCTCAGAAATAAATAAAATTTTACAAAATATGAAATAAACAATAAAATAAACGCGAAATCAAAATTTGGGCTTCCATGTATGTGCACATGTTTGGGTTGAAAGCTACGTAATTCAAAATTTGATGGCTGTAGCTACCGTCATTTTTCACAATGCTAGAACATACATATATATACGTACATGCTGATTCTCCATTATTTAATTTCTCTAAAAATAATACAGGGCGATAATATTTATTTGCAACAATTTGATAAATGATACGCGGTTTATACTGAACCAGTACAAAATACATATTTCGAGATTAATAGTTCCTTTTGGGCTAATAATATGTAAAACAACTGATGCAAAAATGCATATTCCTAGACCGGTAATTCTCAGTATTAAAACCTGGTCATTCTTAATTAGTATACTTCAAAGGTTAAATTTACGATTCATTTATTAGCTGTTAAAGAAACCTCAAAAGATATCATTTCTAACTAGCAGATTAATTACTTTGCAACAGGGCAACAGGGAAGTACAATTAATGCATTTCCATTCAAATTTAAGACATTAATTTATACTGAATTCAGTGATCTTTTTGCTCGTCTTAATGATATCAAGTATTACACTTTATAAATTTTATTGGAAAACAGGAATAAATATTGCATCTCCTATTCAGTTTGTAATACTAATACATCATACATATCTACAGACGATGCGACCTATATTTGATTTAAAATTTATCTGCAGTAAGCTTGCATAATAGAATCCTAATTAACTGAAGTTCCGCACTCCCCGAAGCTAACCTATAATTGCAATATACTATAATGAATAAATGTTTCCCATTACAAATGCTTCACCTAGCGGCTCAGGAGTTAGAAGATTTAATTGGAATAGAATTCACTCACTTCTCTCCTAAGTGTACCCCTCGATTATTGTCGACACACAAGCTCTGCTGTTTGGTTCAACCAATTTTCATGATGGAAATACCTATAAATCCAGCTTTCTATTTTTCGTGTCATGTTACATTACATTACTCCGGCATTAATCATCTACTGTTTGCGTAAATTACTGATATTCATAGATGTCAGACATCGATAAAAATATTTTTGAAATTTATTTCTCCTGAGAAACTCTCAATTTTAACATCATTACTAACTTACCAACATTCCAGCAAAAGATTTTTATTGTACCATGTCTACCGGAGAACGAGAGTAAAGTAGGTGAACAATGTAAGTTCGACGCGGTTTCAAATCCCAATGAAAGAATAAAAAAATCGTTTGCAAAGTCATCTGCGCCTTCGCCGGAATTCGAATCACGGATTTTTCAAATGAGAACTGGAATGAGCCATTTATACCACAAAAGAACGCACAGGAGAATGGGATAATTTATTATAACCTAATTCCCAGCGAAGGGACTAAAACTACAGGAGAATGGAAGTGAAAGACAACAAATGTTGAAACGTAAATTTCTACAGGAGGTGTAAGTATCACCGAAGCAACATTTCTGTATACTGAATCTCCCCGGAATGACATTACACTCGCCTGCCTTTTCAGGCTGAGTCAGATCGGAAAAATGCTACAAGAGTAAAAAACTGGTATAAAACAAAATAACTATATATACATATATTGTTTAATTGGCGTTTGTAAAATTCTTTATACTAACCATGTGATACATTCTTTGCTGTGTCTGCTGATATAAGTTTGTTTTGAAATACATCCAATTCTCATTAAGTCCTGTTTGGAAGCGAAAATTTTTGTTTGGTATACTATATTTGTTTGGAATACGACTCGAGTTAGATGACTGCGCGCATCAGGCTGCGTTCAGATGACGACATAAATGTCACAGAGGCATAGTCACAAGGAACAAAACTTAGGAATTCCGTTCACACCTGCGACACAGATCTAAGTCGCACCCACATAGAGAAGTAATTTTGCGCATGCTTGGATGTGTCTACAGCTTTCTCGCTCTGTTTTCCCATTCAGTTTTTGCGCGTTCGCTCTGATTGGTCGACGCTTATCCCAAGTCGGCATAAAGTTGAAATCTTCGAACTTTATGCCAACAGCCCTAAACCAGATTTTTGTGACGTAGTACAGACTGGTTTTCTGGCAACGCCAGCTCAGCTTAAACCACTTATACTGTCATCTGAACGCAGTCTTACTCTCGTTTACCTCTTTCGAGACAATGCAACCACTACTAAGAGAATCAGTACGCCTGACGCCGCTACTATTCAGCAAACAACCCGCGCTATAACTCGGCACTTTCAAGTGATTTTGTTTTTTTCCGAGTGTAAATATTTTGCAAATTCATTAATAATGAGTTTTACGAAAGTTAATGAGGAGAGTCAAGCGGCAAAGAAAATTGTTACGTTCACCATGGAGGGCATTAAAGTACCTGTATAAAAAAGTATATATTTAACGACTGTGAAAAGCAGACACTATTAAATTGGGCTAACGCTGTGAAGGAGGTAAAATTAATTACCAAATGAAGATCACAGACATAATACGAGCATGTTGGAAAAATTGCTTTTGAACTCGACGGTAAGAAAACATTTATGTAGAGTATCATGTGCAGTGCTTCATTTATGCACAGTATACATTTCACCTACTGCGTTTATATTTTAGTATTAAACAGTGTCCTAATAACAACAATATGATTTTTTATAAGAATGGGTTAATTATTTTCCCTTCATTTCTTCTTGGAAAATTCGTTTAGTATACGTCCAAGGAAACTGGGATGAATTAACGACGTATAGAGATATCACTACATACTAAATATAAACTTTAGTCTTAAAATTATGCTTTATATTAGCTGTACCACAGAAATATACGTGAAAACGTTCCCTCTGAATTGATATTCAGTTAAATAAGTTACGAAAACTGTTCAGATCTTATAACGTAACATGCAAATGAACGACATTTTTAATATCCGTATTTCCTCCCTTTCCTTTTAAACCAGAAATGGAAAGCGGCCTTGCCTTTTGCCCGAACTTTCAATTTTCCAAATAAGCAAAGATCAATATTAATTCGGATAATCGGGTTCTGATGCATACGGTAAAAGATTATTTTGCTATTGATTAAAAGAAGTAAAAACTTCGAATTTAAAAACGCATACAAAATAACTTATTGAATACTATATGCACAGTTAGTCCCTTTCCCTGAAACTAAATGGAAAAGAATCAATCGTTTCTTCTTTCTCATTCCTCTTATTTAAATAGCGAACAATCAATTAAATTTAGAAAAAAAAAAAAAAAACGCAAAATGCATAAAACCATATTCCAAACCAGATAAAGGAATTAAAAACAACTTTAAATCGATATATTAATAGAAGATATCTCTTTCTCTCTTATTAAAAATAGTTACCAAATCCAAAATCAATATTAACAAAGCCAATATTTATTTAAAAAGTTTTTTTTTATTATATTTATTATCGTCTCATTTAATTACTTTCCTTTGAAAAAACTCTAAAAGGTCTACGTAACCCGTCTATCACACAGTAAAAATTTTCATTTAAAAATAGATTTAAAATAAAAATAGTTGATAATTTAATTATTAAACGTGTAGGAGAGGCGACTCCATTTTTAGATCAGCACGCACAGACGTATGCGGATAAGGAATACAAATCGACGGTCCTTAACGATCGTTCCAATGTCCAGGTCAAAACGTTCCCATCTGATGACGGCATATTATCCACTTTCGTTAGAGCAAATTTAAAGAAACAAAAGCAAATGCATTTCAAATACTTTTTAGCAATTTTGGGGGTAATAAGTAATCTTAAGAAGATGACATTTCTTTAAATAACATTTCATAACATTTCTTTAAATGAACACGGAGAAAGTTTCATGGACATATGGTAAGGATATACTGTGAAACATATACTTTATATGACTGCTACTGAACTTTAATTACAAAAACCCTGAGCTAAACTACAAATGCACAAATAAATAAAGCAGAAGAACATTTTAAAAGTAATTCAATTTAAGCAATAAAAATAAATATAATGAATTTTTACAGTAAAAAATGAATAAACATAAACTGCAAATATTTTAACTTCCTATAGAAAGTTCCCGGGCTCCTTAAAAATGTATAATAATACATTTTAATTCAGCAGTGCATTAAAAAAACACCTTAGCAAGTTGCATAGACAAGGAGAGGAGCGTTCTTAAATCCAGAACCCACTAAGCAAACAATGAATGTATATAAGAACATTTCCCATCGTCAGAGGGTCTGGTACATTTATTCTTCAACCATAAATTTCTCGAATGAAATTTAACATCCACAGATATTAAGTGCCCCTTTTATAAAAAGAAACAACGTTCACAAAGAAACACTAGCCTTAACTAAGATTCGAAATCAAGACCAACGGCGAGACTTATGTTAACAATTATATCTTTCGAGATAGATATCCAGAAATCTTTCGTGATTATTATTCTTAAATAAACGCATTTTTAGCTACTAAATATATGCTAATAAAAGAAAACCAATAATTTTTTTTTGCACTACCTTCATCAATCAATATCACACAAAAATTCAACACTAACAATAATTGCAGATAATCCCCGGGCGTCCTTCACGAAACGTGAGATTATTTTATGGTGCAAAATTATTACAATTTGGCTCATAGGAAAAACACTTGACAGTTTTAAATGAGCAATTAGTAAAATGAAGAAATATTTTAAAACTTCAATAAAAGTAAGTTTTGGGAAATTTCTTTGGCTCTGACGTTTATTGCGAGAGCTTTCCTAAAGATCCTTGTTATTAATACATAAACCACAAAACATTAATAGTAAGAATATTACCGATTGTCGTGCTATAGAGAAGGAAATAAATACATACTCTCAAAGGCCAGAACTAGTGTTATCTAGATAGAAGGGTTTAGAGGATTACGACACGGAAATGGTGACCATTTTCTCAAGGATTGATAATAGGGATTCCTGCTTGCGTGCCGTTACAGCTGAATTGTTAGCGATAGAGATATCTACAATCTAATTCGGTAGCAACGGTTATATGCCCAACTTCATGCATTATGTGACATATGATGGGCTAGCGTTGACATTCTGTTAAGTATATAATGGGTACATATGTCGTTTAGCGCCAACGGATTGTTGCATAATACACATAAATGCTACTGTAATGCTTAATGGTCGAAGTTGGAGGTACTGTGATGGATCGACTGAGACAATTCTGAAAGTACGCGAGGGTTACTAAGCTAAAATGGAGAAGATTTATTAAGAAATAACTTTTTATTTTAGGAATTATTTGACTCGATACACATACATGCGAAATTCTTCTATTTCACATAAGCTGGGGAAGGATACAGGAGAAAAATAACTGACATTAAGTTACAGGTTACCAAATGAATTCAAAATTTAAACTTGGTCAAAGAAAGGCATGCCTTCATGGAAGAATTTTTGAGGAAAACTTGCTCGTATACACGTTATACACACGGAAAATCACGGAAACGCCCAATCAACCAGCCCGCTCACGGGATTCGAACCGAACTACGAGTGTTCAACGAATTTTCCGGTCGGCCGCTGGTGGGCCAATTTATCTTAAGATTTTGAAGTTTGCTAAAATGTTCTATAAACGGATAAAGCTAACACCAAAATAATGCTAAAGCATTTCTGTATTTATTTTTAAAATGAATATTCAACACTTTTTATAAGTATTGTTGTTTAATCACCTTGTAATAAGGCTTCCCCCGCTAGAATCGATTTTATTTTACCGCATCACTATTACATATTCTTTACCTTCTTCACGTGCTATTCTATCCCATGCTTTGCTTTAATTTAATAAATCTAATTAGGATAACACAAGACTTCTTTGTATGGCATATTTACTTATACGCGTTTTCTGCTGCACTTCATTCAAACTTTTTTTCTCGAATTATTTAATTTAATTAACCGATCCTTTAAGGGCAAGTTTAAAATGGCATCAAAAATTGGAAATTCTGAAATTAAATATTTCAGTCAAATTTTGCCTTACAGGAGTCAAACTTCTAATAATTTTATTTTTTTATAAAGAGTGAAAGGATTTCCAAAATACAAGTACAGGAACCAGATGATTGCATTAAAAGTTAGATTTCGTTATTTGTCGATTTTTTTAAAAATGTAACATTGCCAAAACATGAATATTTTCGTCATTTAAAACACTTCTGTAATAGGAAGTATATGATTTCAACCAAAGACTGCGAAAATAAAGGCCGAGTAATGACGTGAGTACAAATAATGTATAACTACACACACAATAAATAAATAAATAAAATCCGAAAGCTTTCCGATTTTACGTCACGCACTAGAGGGGCGGTTTTTTTAACGTTTTCTGTGCTACCTTTATTTATTAAATATCATGTTCTTCGCACTTAAAGCATAAAATTCAATTCAACGGCAATATCGCAAAATAATTTTAAAATGAGCATCTCATTAGAATTTCCGATACACAGTCACGCGAACTGGAGTTTAAAGAAACACAATAAGTTCTTTATGTACCACATAGTATCACATGGGGCTTACAGAAGTAAATATGAAACACAATACAAAATAAAATGATTTTGTTTCCCCTTCGTACAGTTGAGTTTGTTCATCAAAAACTCTTTAATGTTTGACAAAATATGAAATAGATAATAAAACAAATTCCACATTAGGGCTTCCAAATGCCCATATTCATTATTCAAAATTTGATGGCTCTAGTACCGTTGTTTTATCACAATGGAAGAAACATTGAGCATACCTTTACATTTTCCGATACAGAGACTTGCGCGCTGGAGATAAAAATAATTATTCTGTATACCGTTGCCATTGCTCACTTTGAAATCCTTGAGTTTGTTAATAAAAAAATCGTTAAAATTTTACAAAATATGAAATCGATAATAAAACAAATTCCAAATTTCAAATTTGGGCTTCCAGATATCTATATTGGCAGTAGGATTACGTCATTCAAAACTCGATGGTTCTATGTACCGTTGTTTTATCACAATGCGAGAAACATATATACAATAATGCAGATTCTTCATTTTTTAATTTCTTCAACTATAATACAGGGCGGTAATATTTAGTGACGACAGTTTGAAAAGTGAAACGGACATTCAGAGTGATTCGACGCAAAATCGCAAAACGAAAACAATAGTCCTCAGGGACAATGCCCCTTTGGACTAATAATTATAAGGTATTTCTCCCGCCTTCTTAGGATGCCATCGTGGTGTAATGGTCAGCACACTCGGCGCGTATTCGAGAGGCCCGAGTCTCGAAGAGGGCATTGCTCATTTTTCACGACTCCTGCTTTGATATGACCTAATATCTCTACATAATGTAAAAAAGAACATGAAAGAAGGGGAATCCAACGAACTCCAACATAACATCTTCAGAAGGAGAATACACCGAAACTGATTACAATCCCTCTTCCGTAAGAAAATCCTAGCAAATTGCGCCTTTGGCCTAAAAATTAACTTATTGGTAGACCTCAACTAAAATAAAAATTAATTGAGCTATTGCAGAAAAGCTGAAAAAATATAAATTTCAATCCTTAGTTTTTCACAGCTTTCATCCATCAACAGTTCTTTATATAGTAACAGAATTTCACCCCCCGAAACATTCTTTAGGAAATATATTATTTCAAATAAGAGATTCTCTAGAGGCTACCAAACACAATAAGAAATATTGTTAAATGGTAATGAAACTAAAGTTTCTCCAAAGAGTTCTTGATATTTTAAATTCAATGATACCTCAAATTTGTATCAAAATCCTAAATACATAAATTGCCCGATAAAATAAGATATGAAAATAAATGAAAATACACTACATTAAAATTTTGATAGAAAGCATTTTTATGTAGAAGTATTGCAAAATTTAGTTTACTCTTGAACTGCAGCAGAATTATGCAGCGTTGAGCAAGCTCCTCTTTCAGTTGCAGGACGTTTTCTTCGTAAAATAAAGCAAATAATAATTTAAAAAATATTGAACATTTATTTAGGCAGTAAAATGCGATTATCTTTCAAATAGGCTGGAAATATGGCACTGTTTATGGTCAATAGGAACAGTAGTGACAGTAGTGCTATTCAAGTAGTTCATACAAAAGCATTAGATGTTCATACAAAAAAAATTATTCGCAACATAATTTAAAATATTTTCAAAATTGCGACTGCTTTCGTTTCAGAACTAACTACTTACCCTTCTTATGAATTCCGCCCGCCAGACTAAATTTGTTATTATTATTTTCAGCACAAAAAAACCAAACGGAAAAATGAAAATGAGACAATGATCCACAGCATAATAACGAGAAACATAAAGATTGCAAGTTGATACAGAAGTTTCGAGAGCTTAACAAACAAAAATTGTACCACAGCAAATTACACCGAGATATTAATATCCCTAGACGAGTTTTCTCATTAGTAGATGCACAGGTAGTTGCCGCATGAACTTTAGTTGGACACAGAATTTTTTTATCGTCCCAAGAGGTAGACAAAGGGCTAGGGCAATTAATGAAGCTGGACGATATTCAGGAATTCTCATGGCGTTGTTTTAATTTATGATCTTTTGTGCCAATATTTCGACAAGCAAAGAACTTACACAGATTGAAAGTAATATGCGGAATATAAAAGAAAATTTATTAATTCCTAACAAAGAAACTGAATAAAAAACGGAGAATTTCTAGAGAGGAACGCCGAAAATATTTTCTCTCCATTACCCAAGGGCAAAGAATATAATTAGAATATAGCAATGCCAGTACACAAAGTAAGGCTTTGCATATTTTATTTTTAGAAGTAGCTTTTTATTTTAAAGAGAACAATAAGCTACTTAGATAAGCAAATACAAAAGTGCGGAAAATTAAAATATTTAGCTTTCTCGTCTCTTCCCCCCCCCTCCTCACCTCCCTTCCAGGCAGTCGGAATGACAAGAAAAGTAAGATAAAATAACTCATGTTAAATTATTTTATTTAGGTAATACTAAAATTACATAAAATTTAACTAATTTATTAGTGCTATGTGAGCACATATAATGTGTACAATGTGCTTCCAAATACATCCTAGGTGCAGTTCCTTTCTTTAGCGCCCACCAGCGGCCGAGCGGTAAAGTCGCTGAACATTGGTAGTTCGGTCCGAGTTTCGAATCCCGCGAACGGGATGGCTGCATGGGTGTTTTCGTGGTTTTCTCCATGTGTAACGTGTATACGAGCCAGTTTCCCTTAGAAAGTCCTCCACGAAGGCATCCCTCCCCTTAGGCAGATAGCCCTAGTGTGCTTTGCCATAATTAAATACACCACACACACTACTACACCTCCTCTCTTTAGCGCTGAAAACGAGTGGACATTATATGATTCTAGTCTTTCAGTTCTGATGTGCAATTACAGTAAAAAGTCTTGGATACTACTGTAAGGCTGTTATATTTCTACAAAAAAGTCTACAACCTCATGCTCCAATGCAGCTGGATGGCTTTAAAAACAGAAGACACTGATCTCACAGTAAATACCAGTATCTTATTGTGGAATTTTTTTCATCATCAGCGTTCTAAAATGCTCCTGAAAAGACGCAGGTCCGGCCAAATGGCGATAATGAATGCTCTATAGAACATTTTATACAGCGAACATTCGACTGCTGCCATAAGGGTTTAGCGATCCCGGGAACTAATCAAAACGCTCGCACTAACTAAGCAATTCGAATGTCAATTTACCGCACAGAAGCTCTTCTGCGATAGTGGTACGGTATTTGACTGCCAACGCAGGGGAGGGAGGCAAAGGGGATATCTGTCCTGGAGGAACTAAACTGATGTTACGATATTTCAGAACTAAATATTTTTCATTCTAAGCGCGAAATCTTCAGCTGTTCCCGGGCGCTGAAAAACAATAGCTACGACTCTGCTGCCACGTAAAAGACCCACGATTAAATTTCAAGGTCGCATATGATTTTCAAGGGCATACGAAACTCCTACCTGCTGCACTTCTTGTTGGTGCTAATTAGATGGCGAAATTGTCAGGACTGCTATTCCTTCTAATTGCCTTTGCGAACATTTAGTAGTCCTGAATGGGAGCAGGGAGCTTACTCAAATTATGCTCGTGTGTGTGGAGGAAGATACAACACGAATAAGAAGGGTTAACTTTACCCTTTATTTCTCACAGCGTACAGCCGGTCCCACACTTCGGGATACAAAGACCAGCACTTATGGTCTGAAACGTAGAAAATAAGAAGTAAAACTAACTTAACTAAATAAGAATCCAAACTTAGATGCTTTACAGAGACTGGTAACGCGAAGATTGGCCTTTTGACACTGCGTATATAGTGAGCGAAATGCAAGAACTACAATACGTCTTAGTACAACAGTAAGAACTACAATACGTCTTAGTACAACAGCAAGAACTAAGTTCTGGCCTTAAAGGCATGAACTGACTGAAAAGCACGCGCGTGGTGAGGCAGCAAGAAGTCTCTCTGTCTTAGCTAAAAGCCACATCTTAAATACCTACACAGTTTGCAACCTCATTAGCATAAACAATTCTACTCGCGCGTATTCTGGCCGGAAATGGAAAATAATAGAGGATAGCAAAGTTTTAAAATAAAATAAACGTTAGTAAAACTTATAATCCTTACAAAACGACCAACGAATTAATAACCGAGCAGCACCAAAAAGTTTATATGGTTGTCCCCTTAATCCATTCCAACCTGGGGTCCGTGGCGCAGAACGTATTCTTTTATAGAATGAGCCTATTGGGTCATACATCCCTCGAATGAAAATAATTTGATCACACCATATTTCATTAGCTGCAACAGAAGATTGTTAATCTTCGTTTGATATTTTAAGACGTATTTCTGCATTTATATATAAGGATGCATATAAGGTTCCGTACCTGTAATTAGATTCTAAGATTGTTAAATTATGAGCTGACTAAGAGAGGTGAAATCAACATGCAGGCAAAATTAAACAATTTACATATACAGCATTTACTCGCATATTCCTCCCTTTTTTTCACTAATTTTACCGCCTGAAAACCGAGAAAAGAAAATACGCGGTGTACACTATTTTTAGAGAGATGGCTTAAATGATAAACATGGCACACATAATGATTATTACATTACGTATTTTAAAAGAACTTATCATTTCAGTAATACTCTTTTTACTTACACCAACTACTTTGCTATCTGTGCGCATGTTTTACGTTGTTACCTTTAAGTTCTAAAACAAATGCTGAAAAAAACTAGGGAGAAAAATACCCGAGTAAATACGGTAATACTTCTTTTAAATTCACAACAATTATAACACATTAATTATACACAAAATATAAAGGTAATTTTTACAGCTTTGAATATTTCACTACGTAAAATAACATACGAATCTTTATTATGATTTAAAGAGGAATATTAAGGCAACGTTTCAATAGTTAGCAAGGTGATACACGTTTGAGACACGATAATACATGTTTGATACATGAATACAGAATTATTAGATTCGGCATAGCTTTAATTACGGTATTTTACATTTCTAAGCGGAACTAATAAAACCATTTGACGTATTTATTGCATTTATTCTTTATTATCACACCACTGTTCAAACCTACAGCTTTTTACAAGTACTCAATAATAATTTGAGAAATAAAAATACAGTAATTGTATTCAAAGGTCAATAAATGCAGTAAATTATTGAAGAACAGCATCACCAGATTACATTAAAGCTTACGGAAAAAAAAAAAAAAAAAAAAAAAAAAAAAATCAAACATTGCATTAAATTTAGCAGTTTTATGTCAGAAGTTATTTTAACACAAGCTTTAAGTTAAACTTTACTCAATTACCATAATTTACGACATCTAACTTAGATTATCAAAAAGATGGAAGCGGGAATTTGAGATATCAACTAATCTGGGAGGGGCAATGCAAATTCCTTCGTCCGTTTTTGAAAGAAAACACAGCAATGAAAACATTAAAATACTAGTTTTTCACTATATATATATTTTTTATTATAAGTGAAAGCAGCAGTCTGTAACACACAGTTAAATGTCTAAAATAAAGCAAAACATAAACAGTTCGTAACTGATTTATTTACTTACTTATTTAGAAAGGGCTTTCATCAAGAATTTTAAACATAAAAGAAGAGAAAGAAGAAAGAAATAATCTAAAGCTGAAAAAAGTTGCATTTCTTGTGATGCATGGTGTAGGTTAAAAAAATTTATTTTAAATTATTATTAAAATTAAGGTTTTATCTTAATTAACTCACTTCTTTTACTGTTTTGGCTTACCTTTCACTTCTACTTAACTCAAACCAAATTGCAAATTAATTAGAGTATAAAATGGGCAGTGTTTGGAGAAACAGCGCTTGTCATCACTCACTGACCATTACCAGCACTTGGTTTCAGAGGGTCTTCTGTCACTCACTTAGCTTCTCTGCCCAAAACGATTTCAGCTAGCCGCTTTTGCTTCGCGAATACTCTTAAGGCTGAGCTAATAATTAGTATGAAGCATTATATTTTGTATTTCGCATTCAATTTGATTTGCATGTGTGCCCTGAACTATCCAAAAGTAGCCGATTCTTTTTTCTGTTAAGCTTTTGTGCTCGCACAACTGTCAGATCAAGAAGTTACTAAACAGCTTTTATTTTAAACCTTTATTTTGAATTGTAATACTTTCAAGTAAAAGGCAAAGGGAACAATAAATCGTCTTATAGTCTTTCCGGTTACCGAAGTGATTTTTCACAATTTAAAACCAAATAACCGTGCCATCTCTCTTTACCACTTGAATTCGTGATGTATATGAAATGCACGTTCGGCTGGCATCGCAAGGTCCAGAATTCGAGTTCCAGCAAGGGCAGTGCGGATTTCTTCGGTTTCCTGGCTTCGAAAAATTTTGATGGACTCTATACGCGGCACGCGAACTAAAAAAAGAAGAGGAAGAAGAATGGTGGATCACAGTTCGTCAACGCTAGTATATTTGGTGATTGGGTCCCCTCCTATCATCACCCTTTAAGTGGGGAGAATGTTAGGTGTTTTTCCCTCCTTACCGCATACCTTCGTGATGTAATCCCAGCGAGGGCACACAGAACTGTCTCAACTTTCCTCCTTCGAAAGAAACTCAATTTGATTCTACAACCATATAATTCAATTAAGAAGTGTGATATATCAAAGTGGAAAATACGAAATTGATAGAACAACAGTTTGCATATAAGTAGCCTTTCTCTCTTCAGATACTGAGATATCACCCCGCGTCCCGATCAGTATGTTGATTAGCAAAAGTGAACTATCCTACCCATGGGCTCGATTATGAACCAAGGATAAGTCAAGCTCATTCGTATCGTCCTTTCAAGTTATCTGCAAGGTGTGTGACAGTAGTCGCCTCCAGAGTAACATCTGGGCATCGCTCTTCGCCAAACTTCGGACAACAGCGTAATTATCAAAAGGCCGGCCAATGCAGGGGGTGGGGGAGAAAAATTTTCTTTTCCGTTCAGCTTTAAAATTTCATAGTACTGCCACACAGGTACTGAATATTTAATATTTATCTACATAATGCAGAATAACTGAATGTTGGGTACTGTCTTAATAGTTTTAGAAGCTACAATTTTCAGTCAAATTTCCTGCTTTTCTATCGTGCTCAAGTAGGTTAGGCTATATGCTGCAGCAAAGATTCGGGAGTTGCCTTTGAAGGAAACCACTCGCATTCACATCACGTATTTGGAAAAAGCACGAAAACTCATTGAATGCGTTCAGTTGCCAGCAGCATTTAAGCAAACCATACCGAGCTGCGAAAGCAGGGAAATATCCATTTTCGTCACTGGATACGCTTTTCGCTGACTTTTTTTTTTTTTTTTTTTTTTTTTTTTTTTTTTTTTTTTTTTACTACAGAACGTTTTAACGCCGTTTGGGTTATAAACGATGAAAAGTTTTTTGGAGAGGGCAAGTTAAATGGCTGCGTACAGCCTGAATCCATATGTGTATTAATAATGAGTTCAATCAAAATAAAATACATAAAAAACCTTTTTAAGTTACACAGTTTTTTTTAAACGTATTAAGAAACAAAAAATAACTTTTCACGTATTATGTAAAACATATTGCTTGTTCTTTTGCCATTGAGCTTAAGTTCATTATTTTCTTTATTTTGTGGAGATTTCGGATTTTTACAAAGTAGCATTCCGTTAGAATTCCCTGTCATTAAATTTTCAGTCGATCTCAGAAGCTTTTTCATATTTCCCTCATGTCTTGGTGGAAGTCATTTTCCTTCCTTTCTGCTGACGCATCTAAATTTTATGTGAAAAAGCTTAAGTGTTTAATACATGATGAGTACCTTCAAGTTCGATTTTTCTAGCACTTCTTAAAATATATACGCATATTTACTTATTTATTTCCCAGAAAATTACGAAATACATTTCTGAAATATCTCCAAGTCTCAAGAGATTTTTATCCGACAAGCAGATTTCTAGTGTCAAGATAACATACATATATATATATTTTAAATTATAAATTTTAAGTCATGAAACTTTTACCAGAAGTACTTAAATGGCCTCGTCACTTTTTGCAATAAGTTAACAAACTGTTTCAAAAGATGTACGAAAAGGTGAATGAGATATTTTCTTTTGATTCCACAGAAATTTCAGGCAACATATTTGAGTCTCTAGGTTCTAGAGGTTTATCTAGGCTGAATTTCGTAACCAGTATTGGCTTTTTGTTTACTACCTCATTCAAAAAGACGGGAATTTAAAACATTTAAAATACAGAATGACTATAGCTTTCACGTAGACCCTAAATCAAGCACAGCAGGCCTCTCATATAATTCAGTAAAAATGTGGGAAAATATTTACAGTGATTTTTTAATTCGTAATTCAGTAAATTTAATAATTTTACTGTTTTATTTTAATTAGGCACTCAAAAATGCAAACTGTTAATATACTGAAACTAGTACACAAGACTGTGCTAGTCTGTATTTTAAACAGCCAACATAAGGACGTAAGTAAAAATACAAGTTAGATGGAAAAAGCAGCTTTTCAGTAATTTTTAGCAACCAATAGCAAATTAATATACATAAAAGAAGTTTGTAGAACCATGTCTAAAACTAAACATTTCACGTAACATTAAATTGGATGTTTTTTAACGAAGCACGCAAACTTTTAACGAGCATCTGTTTATCAGGAAGTTACTTTCTGACGAGTAGCTCCTCATTATCTTGAGGAACACATAAGAAATTAAATTAGGCTAACCCAATTAAAGCGCATCTAATAAATTCAATTTGGTTAGCATCTTGGTTTTTTAAACTCGACAAAGATAAGGCAAAGAACATACTTATGCATAAAATTGTAGTATTTTCTTTCAGTATCAGAGTCTGCAAGGTTCCAAATAAAAAGAAATATTTTTCATTAATTAAAAGTAAAAGAAATTCTTGCCTGTTGATGTAATACCGATTTCTCCTAAATAATAAGGCAGGAAACTAGAAAAAGAATAAATTTTTCGACTTTGAAGATAGCACTTTTCTCATAAGTATTTATATTCATATATAACTCACACAAGGCAACGGGTGTTTAAAAAAATTGTGAACAACAGAAAAATCTGCAGGTTTTCATAAATATTTTAATACATACGTAAATTTTCTGAATGTTCATTCTGTGTGTATGAACATTTGCCTATTTCACAGTAAAATATTAATAGTATTTTAACAGACTGACATGCAATATGAAAATATTCAACTCAACCTTCCCCAAGAAGGGAACAGAGGCAATGAAAAGCATATATGCAGTTATTAATGTAATAAATTTCTAATAATATTCCTTAGCTGACGGAGGCCCACCAGCGGTCGGTAGAGTCACTGAACACTGGCAGTTCGACCTGGGTTCGATTTCAGATAAACGAGCCAGCTGCATGATTGGTTTTTATAGTTTGCCCGATGTATAATATAGATACGATGTATAATATAGAATTTCTCTTAGTAAGTCCTCTACAGTGGCATCCCTCCCCTTAGGCCCTAGCACGCTTTGCCAATAAACCAAACAATCTTGTTTGACGGTAAGACAGCAAGAGAAGTTTTTCAATCATGTGAACAAAATTCCTAATTTAACTGATGACAGAAGACTGTTACCATTTACTATGCGAAGAAACTTGCTGATTAAAAATTTTATCATTTGCACTGACATAAAAATCTGCATATTAAAGAAACAAACTGCAATAAATCACCAAAATTTCATTTCAGAATGCAACACACTCCTTTCCCAGCACTGTCAGAATCATTTTGAAAGAAGAATTTAGGTACAGGTTGAGGACTGCATATTATTACAAAATTTTACAACTGCTGTTACATTATATATTTGATACGGATGAAAATGAGCAGGAAAAAAATTGGAAAGAAATTATGCTCTGTACGTCAACTAAATACACTGCAATTTAAATGTTAGTTCTTTTATGTCAGCACTTCTTCAAAAATTCTGTTATAAAGTACAAAAAATTTTAAGCGCTTCATTTTGTTCCCTTGACAAATAATGCACTCCTAAAAAGCTCTTATATCGTATAGCTTGATAACAGCTTCCTTCCTCACCTTAGGTTCGACTTACGGGGTCGGTTGGGTTATTGGAATATGGCAAAGCACATAATGGCTATCTATCTTCGTGCAGAACTTTCTAGAGGAAACTGGCTTGTATTCACGTTACACATGAAGAAAACTAAAAAAAAAAAAAAAAAAAAAAAAAAAAAAAAAACCTCTCAACCTGCCTGTTTGCCTGGGATAGAACCCATGTCGAATTCCCGATAAATGGGCTCGGATAAGATATAAGTGAGATGAAAGAAGAAAATTTCATAAATGTCTGTCACATGTTCAAAACAATAAATTTTGTGAACTTAAAAAAGCAACTTGTATAAAACTGGGTAAAAACAGTAAATAAATTTCATAATTTCAAATAAATGAATGGAAAACTTCGAATTTCAAGCTGTGAAAAAATTCTCCAGATTATTATTATCATTATTTAACTGCGAAGTAATCCTTTGAATAATTTACATCCATTGTTGATTTCACGCAGAAATAAATGCCTTTGCTTAGACAAAAACTATTACTTTACATCAAGCTAAAGAAAATTAACAGAACATACAGTTTTTATATACATGAAAGACTGTTAAAAGAAATCCAATTGCGTTTAACTAAAATAATGTTTTAAGATAAGAAAAATAACACATAAAAAATAAAGCGTAAACAACGGGAGTTTGTTGCTCTTTCCATATAAAAAAATAAAGTTCTAAAAATGCGAATAAATTTTTATAACTTCGGACAACTCTTCTTACGGCACCTCATTTTTCTCTCAAGTAAAAACCATGTTAATTATCTTCGCACGTGGTTTCTTCATTTCCTTAAACAATATTAATGAAATACAAAAAATGGAAAACAAAAACCGTATGTTTCAAAGAGAAAGTAAAATAATGTAATATATTAGGTATCTCTTGGCTTCATTAAACTTACTAAGGGACAAAAATAAATAACATTGCAATGAGTTCGATAAATTGTTTAAGGCGACATTCAATTTTAACATCGAGGTATTTGTTTCGTTTAACAAAATAACCTGGGCTAAGGGAAAATAACATATAAAAAACACAATATAATTAAGATTAAAATATATTAAAAATCGTTATAATTAAAAAAGCGCGCTAGCAATTACTCACAGATAATCAATTTTTCTTCTTACCCTCCAGAAGTTAATCATTTATCAAAATCTCCCCTTCCCCAACCACTTGGCGGGTGAAACTAAGTAGCTACTCTAAAAATAAATAAAATAAAAAGGGGCAAAAAATTACTTTTACGTTTTTTGCAATTTGTTCATAGCCTTACTTAAGAAACTATCATAAAACCAGACACAAATATTTATTTAGAAGTAATATAACATGTCCTTCTTTAAGCAGCGGGAGCGGAAGAGATATGAAATTACTTACTTCTTTCCTTATTCATTTGCTATAAAATGTTCATCGGCCACTTGTAAAACTGATAAAAATAAGCGTCGCTGAATTTTCTAAAGACAGCGTTGATGTGAATAGAATTCGAAACGATTTACATTCTCGAAGTTGGTGGACTTCATTACCTTAAGACATATTGCAGAAAAATGTTGATGAATATTAATTCGAAAGGCAAGCTTCGCGAAAAGTAATTTGGAAAATGACGAGAAACTTTTCAAATGCCTGCAAGGGATGAAATGTTGTAATGTAGGTAATAAATGTTTCACATTTAATATTCCCTTAGAATTCCCGATAAGTTCTTCATTTTAAAGACACTTGCGCCCTTAACACTTCTGTCTGTAATCGCCGTTCTGTCACAATAGGTTAACAAAATATAAAATCATAACTGTAGCCCGCGGAGCTCCATAGCATTCACTGGGGAATAAAGGCATGTATGACTTGAAATATGAAAATTGCTTACTTATGTGTAGAAGAGGCATTAAAGCATTCTGCCACTGGAGGAAATTTACCTTTCCCTGCGAAAAATAAGCAATGTAATGGATCAGTTAAGAGCTTAATCCCACAAATTTAAGATTCTACCAAACTGGATTGGATTATTTGGGTTGCGGTAAAGCACAGAGAACTGTTTCCCTAAGTGAAGCTGTGGCTTCGTAGATGACTTTATAAGGTTATTATTTAAAAATAATCAATTACTTTTAATTCAGCTTTTACTATAAACTTTTCCTTTCCGTTTCCTCACCAGAATGTAAATCAAGTCAGCTAGAATTTAAACTGAAGTTTTGGGATCATAAGACGGAGCGCGTTTCTGGCTTGCGCGATCACGCTACGTTTTGTTACAGCCAGTTTTGATTAGATACAATTATTCGGCTTCGCGTTATCAAGGCTGACACTTGAATTTCATACGCGGTTAGAATTACTGAGCCAGCTTAGATTAAAACTTAACTACTATTTCAAGTTCAAACTGAAACTAACTGTTTGTACAATATTCAGCTGCATCATCCCAAGCTGTATGCATTCAATTGCATATTTCGTTATTTTATAAGATTCTACAAGATTTTAAATTGCAAAACTACTAGAATTGTAAAGACAGTCGGATGATTTTATAAGGTATTTTTCCGGCCTTTTTAAAATGCCTTCGCAGTGTAATGGTCAGCACACTGGGCGCGTATTCTAGAGGTCCATGGTTCGATTCCCGGCGAAGCGTTGCTCATTTTTCATCCCTCCTGCTTTAAAAATTACCTAATGTACCTACAGTGGCGCCCGAACTAAAAGGATGGTGGATGATGATTCTCCACACCCAGGATTTGACGATTGGGTCCCCTAAAAGCCACAGTCGCCCTTTAAAAGGGCAGTACATAAGGTATTTCTCCCGCCTTCTTAGCATGCCTTCGTAGTGTAGTGGTCAGCACGCTGGGCGCTTATTCCTGAGGTCCATGGTTCGATTCCCGGCGAGGCGTTGCTCATTTTTCACATCTCCTGCTTTCAAAAATTACCTAATTACAACTTATCATCCCATCTACCTTCTGACTACAGTAGGCACAAATACAAAGTGAACGCTTAATATAAACTTATTCATTGACATGTGAACTTGACGGTTACACAAATGCCAGAACATAACGATTTCCGCAGCAAGTGGGTATTTCAGAACAAACATTTACATCAAATTACATATGAAATATAATTTAGGATGCGTTTAAACAAATCCTGGCTAGGGGCTCTAAATATTCACGAAGCATAACCACTTTGCTGAAGCCGATAACTTCAAGCAATAGAGAAACGCAGTAGACTCATGGTGAGCGAAAGCTTTCTTTTCTCAAACGCAAGAATTCTGAGCCACTACTAATACCAGTTTAAATTCTTGTAATAGTTGATGGAAGTAGAAATGAAAGTGAAGGCAAACTAATAAGATAATTGGGTTAATTAACATAAAAAACTTTATAACTTCATCTAAATGTTATATTTTCCACGGTAATCGACCTTTCTTAAACCCTGTATAAGAAGCTAATCGGTACACTTTTAAGCTGCTATCTATAAATGTATGATCTTATTTTTATTTAAAAGAATACAAATATTTTCTTAAGACTGACAGTCGGGTTCGAATCTCGGAAAAGTTTTCATGTTTGTAAGCACACACTGTCTGTGCTGTAACGGGCACTCAAAATATACAGAGAGCCGAAAGTCCTCTCGGGAGATTAAGGGAAAAGGGTTGTGATCCCCTCGAACTGCACCCGGGGCCTTTTTCCTCAAAAGTGGGACGAAACTGCACAGTAAGTGCGGTGAGATTATACCTATGCGAAAAGTGGTGAACTTCTGGTGTCCTGCCTGTACCTGTTGAATACTTATTCTTTTTCTCCTAATAACAGCAGCCGCCTGTTGTATAGCCAAGCATAATTTGGGGCTCTCTCTTGGACACCTTGTGGCAGCACAATAACTACAACTGTAACGGAGAGCAAGAAATCAGAGTACGTGGATTATTATAAGTTTTCAAATTTACTCTATCTTAAATAGAAATGCAAGCTTTCAGAGTATTTTTCTAGATATAATGTTTGAACGTTTCCAAAAATTTCACTTTGTTCACTGTGATTGATTTGCCTTTTTTTTCCCCCTGACAGTGCTAAAACTAATTCATATGTCTGGAAGAATTTTAAAACTGTCACAAATATAAATCTTTAAAAAGTTTATATTTTTTCATTTATGCATAAAATATTATTCCTTATAGCGTGGTAAGCATTTATGTCACAGATGACAAATGCTGGGCATTAGAATGGAAGACGTTTAGGAATTTATTTAAAAGAAAAAAAAAGCTCATATCTAAGACTACAATTGCAAGAAATTTAATTAACGTCTTTTTAACACACTTTTAACTTACTTCATTCTTTTCGATGCTGCTATCAGAATGCTCCGGTGCTGCTCTCAAGCTCAAGCAAAGCCGAGACGTTCATAAGCATGGACGAAATGATGTCATCGGAAGGCATAACAAATCACGAAGAAGGATTTTTTCCTATGCGGACGGCGCGGTATGGAATGCATCACGGCATCAATGATTACTCATAGTAAAAGAAGTAGAGCGTCATTCTGTTTCTTTAGCTACTGAATTGCGAAAAACTATTCCTTCAATAATTTAGGTGATTGTCCACTCCAAAATTCAAATTCCATAGTCTGAAATATAGTTTTAGTGTTAAGATTTAAGAACCAATCGATACGATTCAGATTGCGCTCTAAACAGATATGTTGTTTAAAAAAAAAAAAAAAAAAGAAAAAAAAGAAAAAGAAAGAACAAATGACAATTTTCTTTAAGATATTCAGTTCTAAATGATAGAAAAGTTCTCGACTTTTTTTCTTACAAATGACGTTCTGCACGGTGTCCCAAAAAATCCAACGTTACAAGGATCGCTCCAAAGTTCCCCTGACCTTCAATAAGTTACCGAGAAAGTGTGGAATGGTTCTTCGAAGGCCAGACCTGACGCTATTAGATTCGGTAACACCACAGGTAAAACGCTTCTTGCACACGTGCAACGTTTCTTAAATATGTTTTCTTGTAGATTCGATGCCCCACCAGTTGCCAAGTGTTTTAAGACAAATGAATACTGGTAGTTCAACCTGGCTAAGTTCGATCACAGGCGAACGGGCTGGCTGCATGGTTGAATTTTGTGGTTTTTCTCGGATGTAATGTCAATATGGGTCAGTTTCCCTTAGAAATAAACATGCAACGAGGGCTTCTTTATTCTTACGCAGACATGACTTTGAGATACCTCACCTAATCTAACCTCTTATAAATTCAATGAAAAAGGTAGATACCAATGCACAACATTTTACTCGGAGTCCAAAATTTTTCTACTTGGCATATGACAGAAGTTATGCGTTGAAGATAGTAACCTAAGTGCGCAAGCAGAATGATAAGAAACATCCAACTGTTTCTAAATCTGAAAAATCGCAATTAAAATTCTTGGTTTAAGCTGAGAAATAAAAGGAAGAGTAAATTCTAAGCACTTGTCAATAAGACTGAGCTTGTTGTCAGTAAATATACGCAATTTCGATTAGCATAATCGGTTAGATCTGATTATAGAAAGCAAAGCGTGTTTAATAACGAACCTATGATTCTGGAAAAGTCCTTATGGCACTAGATTAATGGACACGCTGCATGACGTTTCACAATAAAAAATAACTAAATGTTATTAAGATATATCAAATTCTTGAAATATATAATAATTGAACTATTCAAATTCAGCACTTGCATTAAAAACGCAAAGACAGAAACAGATAAAGACCTTGAATTCTACACATTTATACAATTGAATTCTATACATTCTCTACACAGACCTTGAATTCTACATTATTGTATAAACATAAAATGTAAGGTATGTGAAACAATTCACTTCTCGTGTAGGGAAATGTATAAGCAAAAAAGTTATTATTTTCCGCAGGCATCAAAAATATTATTATTTTCCGCAAAATAAAAATGTTATTATTTTCCGCAGGCATCAAAAATAACATAATGGCATAAATTCCTTTCAAGTTTCGTTTATTTTTAAACCTAGAAACAAAATACACCTGCTTCCCCAAAAATAAATAGCTTCTCAAACTTCTCTTGGCCTCCTGATCAGATCATCCACGTTCCGCATTATAATAAATACAATGCAGAATGGAAATAATGGCCAGAAATCTATGAGTTCCATAAAACTTTCAAGTATGCAACTAAAAATTGCTTGCTGAATAATTTATGAGAACAGAATTTACATGCAACACAATACTGCTGACGTTATATTTTGAATAAAAATACTTAAAACACAGCATACAACATAACGGGTAGCAGGGAAAGGAAGAAATATTTGTTTTAAACTATGTTGCAACTTAAAAGGAAACAAACACTAAAGATCGAAAGTGAAAAGCTTACAAGCAAATAATGATACATATATTTAAGCTTATTAGTGGTTTCCTAAACAAGGCGTTATATTTTTAACGAAAACACTTTCCTCAGCAACAAACTTACAGAGATAATAACTAAATTAATTCCCGAAATTGCTCATTTCACATTCAGCATAATTAACAGAACAACTTATTTTAAAAAGATAATTATTAGAAGATTTTAATGGAGAAAAGAAAGGCGGCAGAAGAAATTTAAGCATTACTATATAAATATCATGTATCTTCAGTACATTATTCTTGACTTATCAAGGGTTTGTAAATTGGATTTACTTTTGCTAAATTTTGAAGAATTAAAATTGTTATTTAAAATACTGCTACTTTCTATATTATTTGGGATTTAAAAGATTTAAAGACAGATTTGTAGAGAAGAACTTTTCAAACGTAGGTGAAAGAAGTTTTTAGCGCATGTGGGATAACATTAGACGAGGTTTTATTATGTGAAAAATGATGATTAACGAGTTTTAACTGAGATCTGAACGAAACATTTTTAATGCATTAATCACTTCTCTTCCTAATAGTCTAGTTGAGTTTACGAGTATGCTGCAACTAACTCTCCTGGCCGATAATAATCGGCCTCATGGTTAACGCAGCACACCCGACGCAGACAATAAATAAATAAACAAATAAATAAAAGATTAAAATACAGATTAAACAAATCAACACAGATCCTTTTCAGCATCGTATGCTAATAATGACAGATGGTTTGGTTGATTACATTTTGGCATAGCAGAATAGGGCTGTCTGCCTAAAGTCAGGCATGGGAAGACGTTTTAACAGAAGCTGGCACATGTTACACATGGGGAAAGAAACGAAAACACCCAGCCAGCTTGTTCGCTTGAAATCGAACCCAAATCGAAATACCAATGTTCAGCGCCTTTAGCGCTCGGCCGCTCAATGGCGAAACGGATACAGTTGAGAAGCCCTTCAAGAACGTATTATTCCTCTTAAGTAAATGGCTTTTGGGCGATTTGCTACCAAATAAGACAACTCAGCACATGTCATTTTTTTTAGATTTTAATTTCCTCAAGAACTGGACAGCATGGGTGATAGTTATTGTAGTGCAATACAATACGTACCAATTTATCTTCCTAGAAGTCCTCCATAATTTCAATAAATCTGTGCTTTATTTCTGTCTGTTTCTTTAGAATAGGTATTTCAAGATCATTTTGTCCCATTCAGCCTGCCTCGTAACCACGGTAACGACAAGCAGCGGCAAATAGTCGAGTTTCCTAACTTGTTTCCCAGCTTCACTTTCATTTAGCGTGTTTCGCCTCGTGAAAAAGGGTACGAATAAAAGCTGACTTAAACTACAGTTTTAAACGATGTAGAGAAAATAGGTGCTGCACGGTGATGATGACACATGTTACGATCGTAAATGGGTAAGGATCGGAAAGAACTACACGGATGAAAACGTGATGTCCCATTTCGGGCTTTTTCTATTTGGATTGCACGAGAACATTATCAATTCGCCTTTTTGCAGAATTTTCCTTTTCTTTACTGCAGAATTTGAAATTTTAAAATCCCAAATCCTTTTATATGCTACAAAGTTTGGCAAA
This sequence comes from Stegodyphus dumicola, assembly GCF_044657685.1. Taxonomy (NCBI): domain Eukaryota; kingdom Metazoa; phylum Arthropoda; class Arachnida; order Araneae; family Eresidae; genus Stegodyphus; species Stegodyphus dumicola. The sequence continues at coordinate 112,334,377 of NC_140772.1, read as the reverse complement.
GTTTCGTTAGATATCGCCTGGTTTTAGTTTTTAACATTTACAAACTAAATTTTTCTTAATTTGATTAAAATAATCATCTACATTAAAGTAAATCAAATAGTAAAACACGTAAATTTATAAAATACCCAGTATTATTTTTAGTATTCCAGTATTTATTTCCAACAAGAGGAAACATTTTCCTATTATTTTTGAAAAATTAGGTGCTATTTTGGATGAAAGTCTATCGAACAGAACAACAGAAGTATGGAACAGAAGAATTGGATTAGAAGGTAGTACTGTTTCCCACTGGAGCCAGACAACTAGCCAACTGATAGAATTGGATGCATGAGATTTTTTTCATATGTACTGTGAATACGATTTAAGAATCCCTTAGGAAACTCTCCCCAAAGGCATCCCAATTACAGAAGATAGCTTTCAACTATCTTCTGTAATTGGGATCAATTATCATAATAAATCAATCACATCATAATAAAAAAATTAACTCAAACCTTTGTAAAAGCGAAAAGAAAAAAACTTTAATTTTTAATAAATTTCCCATTTTATAAATACTTTACAATTAAAAATATTTAAAGTACTATTTATTAATTGAAGATATTCCGGTTTTATGGACATTAATACTTGGCATACAAATATGTTAGTTCAGGGGGAAAAACACCAAGTACGCGTCTTAAATTTAATGCGGCTTTTCCAATTACAAGTTTCATTTAACAATGAAGAGACTATAATAAAAGTAAACAATTGAGTACTTTTGTTTTCCTTGCACAAGTTTATTGTTATTTGAATTAAAATTTCTATACTCCTCACGTTATTTCTAAATTATGAGCTCGAAGGATTGTCCAAAAGGAAAATATGATTCAAATGCAAATTTAAGAAGAAAAAAATTCTAGTTCAACTAAATTTTAGTATAGTTCATTAAAACTGAAAAATATTTTAGTTTCATGCATAATTAAAATTTATTTTAGTCATACGAATTTCAATTTGAATCCTAACTACGTTGGATTAAAGATTTAAAATTCTTTTTAATTGTAGAGCACACTTCATGGAACTTTTCACAGAATTTGAAATTCCTTCTTTAACACGTTAAGCGCTATGTCAGTCACCGGTGACTGACACTATATTTTTTGCTCGACTACTTCGTTATACTTTTCTCACTATACTTTCCGCGTCAGTCACTAGCGACTGACAATATACTTTTCGTTCAGGCCACGTCAATAACTGCTGACTGAAGACATACAATTTAAATAATTATAGTCTTTTATGGCCGCTTGCATATCGGTGAAATCGGATATCGCGGGTTAAACGGAAAGGAAAACAAAACACACTTAACACAATTAACGTGTTAACTGCCATCAATGTCAGGACAGAAGAAAAATACTTCATTACTGTAAATAGAAATTAAAGTTTTACATCAGACGGAATGTTTGGCGGGAAAAAGTAATTTTGCAGCTAAAAGGAATTTTAAAATTAAATCTACAGTAATTAATAAATATAAAACAGAATTAGTTCAACAACAAGTACACGGAAATGGAGATTGCCTAGCATGATGAGTTAATTAAAGATTTTTACGATTTATAAAATCCACCCAAAAATGCAAACTGAAAAATTAAGATAGCAATCTAACAATTAAAAATGAAAAATTAATTAAATTTAAAAAATAAAATTATTAAATAAAAAATAAAACCTAAAAGCTTGCAGATTTTATATTACGCCCATCCCCTTCTTCATTTAAATACGCATACAAGTTTCGAGAACATTTGGGCTAACGTCCTTTCGACTAAAAACATTTAAAACAGCATACCTTTAAAATTTCCGATAGACAGTCTCGCGCGCCGAAGATAAAAGTGTTTTATTTCCTAAAGTACGTCGTTTTTTCACAATAGTACCACTCTAGGTACCGATGTTTTTCCACAATGCGAGAAACATACATACATTTAAGCATATTCTTCATTTATCAGGTTCAATGTTTCTTCTAACCTTCTTCGGAAACATACAATGACCTGACTAGAACAGAGAGCTTACTAAAGCTATGTTCACTAATTGTAGTAAGTAGACAGGATACAGACGAAGGGTATACAAAACCCTTTATTTTTTTTCTTTATATACAATGACTTCCGTACTTCGGAATACAATGACCCTCCACTCGGGGTCTAACTTAAAAGATATCAAAATAAAACTAAACTCTAATTTAACTTTAGAATAAGATTGGCCTTATAATAACAGGAAGCGTATGTAGCACAGAGACTGTGAACACTACAATACGTTTAATTTATCAAGAGGATTAAAACCTCTGGCCTGGAAGGCAAAGTAGCAACTGCGTAACTTCTAAGGTAAGCGGCCTGCTTCGAACTCACGGCTTCCTCTCTTCTGCTTGGCAAAAAGGCCACACTTAAATACTTGGCGTTCGCCAGACAACTTTGCATAAACTCCTTCACGCTTATAATTCTGGCCGGAAGTAGAAAATAAGAAGTGATAGTAAAGATTTAAAATAAAATAAACGTTAGTAAAACTTAAGATCCTTACATACTTCCCGCCAGAGTTAATTAGTTTGAAACTGAGGTCTAAAACGACCTTGTTGAAAACTTTTAGCTCTAGAAACTAACGCGAGGCCAAACTTTTACAAACATAACTTAGCTAGAAACTAGAAAATTTTAAAAGAAAGAAATTTGTTACAATAGCAGCTCCCGGAATATACAACAATCTTTTTTCTTTTTCATCTGTACTGCATCAAAACAGGAGCTTTATTCAATTCTGGTTCCTTCCAGAGATCTGGAAGGAAAACTAGTTTAATGAAATGTTACAGAATGACATTGCAAATAACATATAGAATATACTTTTCTTAACATTCTTATTTCATTCATGACTATTTTAATTATCTCTCCCCGTGCTCTCTGACATGTGTTGTAAAAACACCAAACACGAATGTGTTTCTGTCTATGTGTTCAACACTTCCTCCTATAATCAAAACACTAACGTGTTAAAATTCAACATACGAGACCTCTTAACACACCCTAATTTCAACTCTAGACCCTGAGGTACTATTCTGAAAGTGGCTAACTCTAAAGTGTAGCGTCAGAGAGCCTAACTACATCATTCAACCTTTAACACATATTCACCATGATTTAATCTTTACAGTCACACGAATAACAAATTTTTTAACATTACTTTCACTTTTACCATATCACGGTATTTCTAAACATTCAAAATAACAGTTCACATGTATACAAGAACATATCAAGATGCCGTTAATTTTACACATTTGAAAACATACATTAGTAGTACATTGTTAACTTCTATTCTTTTCAAAGCAAGTGCCAATTCTTTCTACATTGAAATAATACTACATTTCAAAAAGTCTTTCAAACTAAAACTTCTTTCTTGTTAGAATGTTTTAAATAAAATTTATACAATAACTTTTTACAATATTTAAGTCTTTATACAACGCTATTATACATCAACTTTAGTTTTACGCGCGAGTAATTGAAAAACATAATAAGAAAATCGGTCACAACTCATTTCTCGCCCTTTTGGCGATAAAGGTAGACCTCGCATGAGGTAAAACTTCTTGATATCTGCCACTTGCAGTAAGAATGAAAGATTAACTTAAGTTTGTAAAGTAACACAAAATTTTACTTATCTTTGTAATATTCAGACATCCTTTTCTGGGCCCAGTCTTTAAAGGTGCTGCAAACCGTAGCTTGGTTGATCCTCCTTCTTGTACGGGCTCGCCCTTCAGTGCTTTCCTCTGGAAGCTTCCGTTTTTCACCACTACGGCCACCCTTGAACATCTTCCTTCTGTCCTCTGCTTGTGGTCTTGGCCGTTTGAAGGCAGCTGGTCTTGGTGGAACCGGGAAACTTCTGTCGTGATCCTGCTTGGACCTCGTTGTTGGCCGTTCAAATTTTTCTTGTACTTTTTCCTCCGCCGCTGATGGCCCTTCCGCAGTTCGGCGACTTTTGCTGCGGAGAGTTCTGTCGGATGAGTCAATCTTCCGTTTCACAGCCGGGTTATAGTTGCCGTCCTTTCTCCCGGTCTTTTCCACATACGTCGTCCTTCTCCCTTCTTCATTCTGGGGGTGTTCGTGAACTCTGTTTTTTGGACGGTGGAACGGCTTCTTTTTCTTTGTACCTTCAATTTTTCCGCGGGGCAATTTTCTTTTCACTTGCTTCTGTCTCTCATTGGCTTGCCCTTGTACTTGTCGTTTTCCCACCTCTGGAACTTGTACCTGCGGTGTCTGCCGTACCGGATCCTGCAAAAGATCTGAAAAGATTTGCATTTTATTACGGTCATAGAATGGTTTTATCTGGTCAATGTTTGCGGAACAGGTTTCACCATTTCTTGCCTTTAATACTACAACAGCGTGAGTTATTTTTTCTATAACATATGGTCCTTCAAAGCGTGGGAAAAATTTGGCAGTTTTATCTTCTGGTGCTGAAGAAAGTGAATGCTTAATTTTTAGTACTTCATCCCCTACTTTATAAGTTACTCCCCGTCGTTTCAAGTCATAATACAATTTTTGTTTTCTTTGTGCTACTTCTGTATTCTTTTTTGCTTCTTTTATTAGTTTTTCTATATCACCCATTTTAAATTCTGGGGCTCTTTGTTGCACATAAAATAGTTTATCTAACGGTGTTATAATCTTTCTGCCTAGAAATAACTCAGCAGGAGTTTTTCCCGTTGTATCATGTTTTGCGGTCCTAAGGGCGAAAGCAAATTCATTGACATAGTTATCCCAGCTTTTATGAAAATTTTTAACATAACTACGGATAATTTTCACTATATTTCTGTTGACCCGTTCCGCTATATTTGATTGCGGCCGATACGGGACCATTTTTAAATGACGTATGCCCAGTTTTTGGCACATATCTTCAAATATATTACTTACAAATTGAGGACCATTATCCGATATAACTTTTAGGGGCGCCCCGTATTTTAAAATATTTTTATTTAAAATAGAATCGGTAACTAATTTCGCGGAGGCTCGTTTTAAGGGAACAATTTCGGTCCATTTACTAAAATGATCAACTATAACAAGGAGATAGCGACTTTTGTTTAACTGACTTTTTGGGAAAGGGCCCAATAAATCGATGCCGATTATTTCATTTGGAAATTCGGATTTAATACTATTTAGAAACCCGGCCGGGCGGAAATTAATATAATTAACGGCTTGACATGTTGGGCAGGACTGGACATACGCCCTTGTTAACTTTTGCAGTTCAGGAAAGTAGACTGCCTCGCGTACGCGTTGAGTAGTTTTTCGAATACCAGCATGAGAAGCTAAAGGGCTGTCATGGAGCTCTTGCAGGATATTTAATCTAAGACTAGCTGGGATAACAGGTCGAAATTCGTTGTTGGAATTCGTAGTTTTTGTATAAAATAATAGACCATCTATTAGTTCGTAATGGGCCGCCCTATTTCTTATCGCCACAATATCTTGGTGGCTAAAATTTTCAGGATCCTTCAAATACTCATAAATACTTCCAAACTCAGGATCCTTACCCAGTTCGGTTATTACAGTTTCTCGGGAATTTATTGTACACGCTGTCAGCATTGCAACTTTTACGGTATTACCCTGTTCGTCTAATTTAATTCGTGACAGGGCATCTGCTACGATATTTTCCTTTCCGGGGGTATGCTTGATTACCAGATTATATTCTTGCAGCTTGAGTGCCCATCTTATTAACCTTGGGGATAAATTTTTTCCAGAGTACAATCTAGTTACCGCCGCATGATCAGAATATACTGTTATCGGCGCCTTTCCAAAATAGACTCGGAACTTTTGCACTGCTAACAGAACTGCAAGTGCCTCTCTCTCGGTCGCGGAATAGTTTCTTTGTGTTTGATTTAAAGTTCGGCTAAAAAATGCTACTGGCTGCTGATTTTGCGAAAGTACCGCTCCTACCGCATAATCCGAAGCATCCGCTGAAATTTCTAAATTTTCATCCTTTTCAGGAAATTTCAACACAGGGGCTTGCGTTAATGCTTGTTTTAATTTTTCGAAAGCACTATTGGCTTCGGCCGTCCACGAGAATCTTGCCTTTTTCCTTTTTAATTTTAACAATGGCTCAGCGATAGCCGCAAAATCTTTTATAAAGGACCTATAATATGAACAAAGTCCTAGAAAAGAAGAGAGCTTCTTTGCCGTGTTTGGAGTCGGATACTTTTGTACAGCGATTATTTTTGATTCATCTGTCTCGATCCCTTTTTGCGATATTTTGTAACCTAAATATTTTAATTCAGGGGCTGCAAATTTGCATTTTTCGACATTAACTTTTAGACCGGCCTCATTTAATAAAGAAAACACCTGTCTTAAATCCTGTACATGTTGGTCTAGATTATCACTAGTAATAATGATATCGTCTAAATAGATAAATGTGGACTTTCCGAGAACAGGTCTTAACACAATGTCCATGCATCGCTGAAATGTTGCTGGGGCGCCTGAAAGGCCAAACGGCATTCGCAAAAATGCATAAGTGCCAGACTTGGTTATAAAAGCAGTCTTAGGCACGTCCTCAGGCCTGATCCCTATTTGAAAATAACCATTCGTTAAGTCTAAAGTTGTCATAAATTTGGTTGATTTTATGTTCCTTAAAATTTCTTCTATAATCGGTAACGGATATACCGGATATTTCGTTATGGAATTTAATTTACGGTAATCAATAGCGAATCTCCACCTTTTTGGATGCTCCAAAGGATAATCATTATTTTTCTTACATAAAACCACCGGACTAGCATAACTACTTGAGATAGGCGTTACGATCTTTTTACGTAGCATATCGGTAATATGCCATTCTATAATTTTTTCCTTATTCTTATCATACCGGTATGGTTTTTGACGAACCGGCAATGCATCTCCGGTGTCAATACTATGGTTAGTAACCTGGGTAAATCCTGGAATATCACTAAATAAGGAAGCAAATTCACTTACCACTTGTCGGATTCTATCTTGCTCGTCATTAGGCAGGTGGTCGAGATTTACCCTTGGCGGTTCAACCTTTTCTACACGCACTGGTTTCATCGTCAGTTTAAGAGACGCTTCATTAAAATCCAGTGTAGCTTGTGCGTCTGAAAGAAAGTCTATTCCTAGTATTAAGTGTGCTTGCAAATTCTTTACTATAAAAAACATCACCTTTACTTGTTCGTCCTTGATACGGATGTACAAAGGTACTTTACCTACGCACTTACATTGTTCTCCTTGCGCCGCTAATACTGTTGTATTATCCGCATTATATATGCGGTATTTGCGAAAATACTTTCTAAAAAAGACTTCTGCCACACAGGAACACTGCGCGCCGGTATCCAGGAGTGCGGTGGCCGGGATATTATTTACCAAGACTTCAATCTTCGGAAGAGTTAAATTTTTCACCATTACTGTATTTAACTTGTAGGAAGAGGGGTTTTCGTGGCCTTCGGATTTCCGCACCCTCTCGTCAGCAGAAATCCGTTTTAGTTTAAATTATTTTTCCTTTCGGTGCTTTCCTTCTTTCTCCACTGGCCTTGAGACTTTTTTCCTGGGTTGCTATTGAACTGTCGACGTTCGCCGGCTGTTTTTGAATGCTCGGGTTTCCTTGCCCACTGATTCGCTTTTTCTCCGTAGCCATGTGCTTGAGTTTGCTGTAGTCTTGGCGTACCAAATTGGTTTCGCTGTTGATATTGGCGTCTTCTTTCGACGTCCGCCGTTCTTCTACTTTCAAACTGGATTGCTAGCTCAAATAATTTTTCCAGTGTAGTCGGATTTCTCAATTCAATAAAGTCTTGCACTTGGGGTAGTAACCTCGGCAAAATCACTTGAATTATTTCAGGATCCGGACGGTTTCCATACAAGAGCTTGAAAACGTGAATTTTTCTTAAAATAAACCTGGAGAGGTTTTCCATTCTTTGTTGATATATACTGAAAAGTTCTGTTTCTAATTTCGCACGATCCCTTACAACAGGGAAGGCTTTTAGTAGGGCAGTCTTGAAATTTTCGTAGGTATAGGTGGGACTTCCTGCTTGACCCAAGAGACTTCTGCCGATACATTTGAACCAGTTAAGCGCTTGGCCCCTCAAAGCGCTGGTAGCTAAGGTAACTTTTTGAAACTCGTGCACGGGGTAGAGCATGAAGTGGTCATCCAATTTTTCCAAAAAACTGGTTACCTGTGAGTTTCCATTAAACGTTGCTTCTGGTTTCATCGAAGCGCGCATGGTCTGGACAATATACCCAAATCCTTCCAGGGCGGCAGCTGGCATTTCTGGATTCTGAGCTGTTTCTGCAGGCAGCACAGGTTCTTCTTGAAACTCGGCCATGGTTATTCTTCGTCGGGCGCCACTATCAGGTTCAATGTTTCTTCTAACCTTCTTCGGAAACATACAATGACCTGACTAGAACAGAGAGCTTACTAAAGCTATGTTCACTAATTGTAGTAAGTAGACAGGATACAGACGAAGGGTATACAAAACCCTTTATTTTTTTTCTTTATATACAATGACTTCCGTACTTCGGAATACAATGACCCTCCACTCGGGGTCTAACTTAAAAGATATCAAAATAAAACTAAACTCTAATTTAACTTTAGAATAAGATTGGCCTTATAATAACAGGAAGCGTATGTAGCACAGAGACTGTGAACACTACAATACGTTTAATTTATCAAGAGGATTAAAACCTCTGGCCTGGAAGGCAAAGTAGCAACTGCGTAACTTCTAAGGTAAGCGGCCTGCTTCGAACTCACGGCTTCCTCTCTTCTGCTTGGCAAAAAGGCCACACTTAAATACTTGGCGTTCGCCAGACAACTTTGCATAAACTCCTTCACGCTTATAATTCTGGCCGGAAGTAGAAAATAAGAAGTGATAGTAAAGATTTAAAATAAAATAAACGTTAGTAAAACTTAAGATCCTTACACATTATTTAATTTCTTTAAATGTAATGCAGGGATATAAAATTTGGTGGTAACAACTTGAACAGTGATTCAACGATTTTAGTAAATCAACGCAAAATGCCGTTTCGAGACTAATAGCCCTTCTGGGCTAACGCTTTTTTGAGCTAATAAAAATATTCTTAAAAGAATACAGACTGATCTTTACAGTTCAACACTTGAACTGCTTTCAGTTAAAAAAATCATATAGGCGTATAAATTAAAATTTAGCATTTGGATATTCAAGATATTGAATATAAAACCATACTTAGCAAACACATATTCTAGGCGGGGTAATTTATTTATGTTACGCCAATTATATTCTTTTAAAATAATTTTTTCTAAAACATGCTTTTCAAAGTTCCAATGCCCAGCAATAAAGGCGGAAATTATTATATCACAAATGATGCCAAATGGGGACTTTTGAATGTGTTTGATAAAGAAGAGATTTAATAACTCAAGAAATAACAGCGCGCAATTTTTCACTGAATCGTTTGCATATGAGTCTTACGACATACATTTCTGGAAAGTAAACTTTTAACAATGCGTATTTTGTCAAAATACGAAATTAGTGAAATGAAAACTTTTGAAAATAAAAACTAAGAATTTTTATATAAACGTAAAATGGAAGAGGCTAATATATTTAATATACTAACTCTTACACAAACACAAGATGGCATTTAGGCAATAAAATATAATAAATAAAAGCACTAATTAGATAAGGTATACATTAAGAAAGCTGACAAAAATAAATATGTTTTCCCAAAGATATAAATTAAAATATATATAATAAATCTCCAAAATGAACAAGTATAAGGAAGTATTAAGGAACTAAAAATGCAAAATTTAAAACGCGCAAGAGAAACGAAAGATATTTTATAATTTATAGTATTGTCATAAGAGAAACAGTACTATCAATAAAATAAAACCAAGTAAGTGGCGTGTTTGAAAATGTAAAGTGAAGAGCAAACAATGAAGTGAAATACATCAACGGAAGATAGCATATTATATAGTCAAATAAAAATTAAAAAGTTATAAATTATTCACTGCGTGATCATTTAACACCTACACAATAAATACAAATAAATCTTTAATTCTGAGGTACATTCCGAAAATTTAAAAATACAAATTTAGTATTTAAAATAAAGGAAAATTCACAATTAGAATAAAAGTTTCGAGATTTAACATTATATATGAGTTAAAGTTCACATCACAGACGGTAAATAACTGCTTAATGCGAGTTAGCAAATATGTTTTCAAAAACACATTAGTTTAAGAAAAATAGCTTTTATCACTTTGAAATACACTTCCAGCAGAATGGCATTCACTTATAAATGATTTCCGTACGATGCCGCTGCTCTTCATTTGCATATCCAAGTAGTAATGGAAAAAAGAAAGAAGAGACTATAAAAGCCTCGAAGAGCAAACTTTCACCAGCTCCACAGGGTCAGCTAATCTTTGATGAAGAACAGTAAGATAAATTAATGTAATTTATTAATTACCTTTTGTTATATACGTTTAAGCATAAAAAACATTTCTGAAAGATATGATAATGAACTGTTAAAAATTTATAACAGTATTTCAATTCGCAAGAACAGGAAACTGATATTGCGCACGTTCAATAGTTTATCAATGCTTCTGAATTCAAACTTCAAAATAAAGAAAAATTGCGCGATAAATTTTTATTCCCACAAAACTACCAACCAGTTTATTTTATTAATAACACCTGCTCAAAACTGATGTTTAACTGTTGAACTTATATTCTTAGGCTCTCAAATTAAGCCTTAACAAGAATTACCTACCTAGGTTTGTTACATTCCATTAACGTTATGAAAATATTTAATTTTCCTAAGTAAAGATTATATAAATATACTTAAATTTTTCTGAGAGTTCTTTAGTATAACAAAATTTTCTCGGAGAGTAACTCAAGATACTAATTCTTTAACTTCTTTAATTTAATTACTTATAAATAAAACGTTGGGGATATTTACAACTCATAAAGATAAGGAATTATGTTAGTAAGTGAATGTGATATTACTGAAATTTATTTTGTTTAAGTAGTTTGTTGCATTTTTCAAAGAGATAACACCGCCGTACAAGAATCATTTACGGTCCACTCAGTGGCCGAAAGGTTAAGAAAACTGAGTACTGGTGTTTGGAACAAGCTCAAATCTCGGCAAATGGATCGCTTGCTCGATAGCTTTCGTGTTTTTTTCCCATATGTAACTGTAAATACGAGTTAATTTCCTTTAAAACATCCTCTGCGAAGGCCTCCTTTTCCTTAGGGAGTGCGTTTCTTGCCACAGTCCGAGTTTAATCCAATCCGAGAACCGTTTGCATTGGACATTGTCTTTGTTTGAAAATTGTTATAATTTTTTAAAAATATATTACATAATAATTACTTTTATTATTTGCAGTAAAAAGCTGTTCTTGGGTATTACTGGCATATTCTATGCACCAATAGATTGGTGACTACTTCCAGTGAAGCGTTAAGTCACCTTAATACAGGTAAGGATACCTAAACGTCCACTTGATTTCGCAGAAATGATTTATTCAAATTTTGAAGACTTCATCAGGCTGGCCGATAAATTTACGCTTCAAAATATTTAAATTACAGCGTAACAGCATTTACAATGTTGGCAATCTGCAATTTTCTATTTGCCGCGCAGCCTAAATATCTGGTTAAGGAGCTCTGATATACAAAGTCATTCTAAGTATCTAAGGAAAGTGTAATGGCAGCTTAGAAAAGAGATCGAAGCGAGCAGATTTCGTAATGGAATATGTGTGTTGAAATGGCGCATGTAAGAACAGGCAAATATGGAAGGTTTGAAGAACAGTAAGTATAAAATAAACACAAAATAAAAAGAAATAAACAATTTAATTGTTCATCTTCTTATTATAGGTGTTCGAAAGTGTAACCATCCAGAGTAATACACGATCCATTCCTGCATAACTCCCGTTTAATACGCACGAACGTTTGGCGATTCGGTAGCTATCTACTTGGGAATTGTTCTCTGTACAATCTCTGGGCAGCTGCTTCATTTTCGTAAGTAGGCCCTTCATTAAATGCATGTTGAAAATCTCCTCTTTCGTACAGCAATGCATACTGCTGAAAATTTAAACTGGAAGCGACGATTTGTACCAGCAGACCACTTTCACGTACTAATGTAAAAAGCACCATTTTCTACCATCAAACATGCCGTTTCCATTGCACACATACTCCATCACAAAATCCGCTTATTTCGATCCGTCTACCTGCCTTTATATTTCTGCCGGATATCTTAAAAGTTACCCTGCATCAGCAGGATCGACTGCGTTACCTACTGCATGAGCAGTTCTGTGAGCTTGCCAGCTTACCTTGAGGATACTGTGATCGACGCTCTTGGATCCCTGATACGGAGCTTTAGTAACGAGAATTTGACATTTCTATATCCTCGCTTTCTTTGACATTAAGGCTGTTGGTTCAGTTACCAAGTTCGCCAAGATTCTTGGAAAATTCCAATCCCATCCTGAGTTTGAATTCCTGTATTAAACTAAGATTCCAAGAAATCCAGCATCGAAAACTAGCTCAAGTGAAGAACTAACTGAGGCACACAAAGACTGTGTTATGCATTAATTCTGCTGAATTACGATTCTCTGCGTACAGAGACTCTGTATTACCTAAAGACGTACTCATCGCCTTTTGTATTTTTCCTTTTTTTTTAAAGTAAAAAATATGAAAGCCCTGTAGGATGGGCTCATATAAAATCTAAATCAGCCAGAAGGATACAAGCAAATCTTTTTTTTAACGTTATGTATGCTATTTTTATTTATTAAATACCATTTCTTCGCTTTTAAACAATAAAATTCAGTTCAACAGCAGTATCACAAAATAACTTAAAAAGAGCAAAAAAGCACATACCTTTAGAATATCCGATACACAGCCTCGCGCGTTGAAGATGCGCGAGAAAAATATTGCCACTGCTCGCTTTGAAATCGGTGAGGCTGTTAATCAAAAATTCGCTAAATTTTTACAAAATATGAAATAGATAATACACAAATTCCAAATCTGGGACTAGAGATTCCCATAGTCGAGTGGAGGACTACGTTATTCAAAATTTGATGTCTTTCGGTATCGTTGTTTTTTCACAATGCAAGAAACATACATACTTTCATGCAGATTCTTCATTACTTAATTTCTGCAAATATAATGCAGAAATTAATAGCCTTTCTGAGCAAATTGTCCCTTGGGGATAAAAAATGAAATGAAGAAGATTTAATTTCTGTTTGTTTTGCTAAGGAAAAGCTTTATAGTTAGGCATGAAGAATAAAATGAATCCGTAAAGGCAATATTAAAAGTAATAAAACTACTGAACACCATCACAGATGGAATTAATAAACATTCATCTCCCACTAGAAAAGCAAAGTGTTGAAATTCCAAATTATACTGAACAAATGTCAGCTCATTCAAAAGAAAATTTAATTCCAGATTACCGCCGAAGTAATCTGGTAAGAAATTCGATTTTAAATAGGACTAGATCAAAATAGCTAGTAATATTAAACGGGACTCCAGAATATCAGTGTTTTGTTGAAAAACCTTGACTTCGTTATTCAAACCTCTTCCCTCGCACTTTCACTTTGAAAGAAGAAAATATTTTCAAAGAAAACGATGTTAACGTTTACAGTAGTATCCCCTTCGCCCCCAAAGGCAAAAGGAAGGAGAGGAAGGCGAAGTAAATCGCCTGAAGAAAAACTTTTGTTTACTTCAGAAGGCATGTGTAAAAAATAATTAGTTCGATCATTTAGTTTTGCGCAAGTGAAACTAAACATATGACTGCCATAAACACGATAAAGGAAAGCTGTAACTAACATAAACAAAAATCTTGAATCCCCCAAACCATTTTCTTGCAGAACAATGTACGTACCTTCAAAAAGTTGTTGGGTTTATGTGTTGTTATTAGGGGATTACTTATTTTTTACTTTCTGAGTTAATCTTTTTCGGATACGTCAAACTGATTGCAAAAAACAAAGTCAGAATATCTGCGACTGCGACTTAACAATTAAATTGGAAAGCAGTCATAAAAGTAAAGTTTCTAACAGTTTATGGTAAAGGCGAACTTCCATGTGCTGAATCGAAATGGCATTTCCGACAGTTTTGACAAATAACACTTGTAAATTTCGCAAAGAACCACGGCATTTAATTTGCACATATCAGTAGCCAAAAGCTAAAGCTCCTCTCATTCTGAAATACAAATAACAGCTTTAAAAGTTAAGTTATATTTACAATGCTAAACTTGCATAATTTCGTCTGTTGATTGAGAGCGGACAGTGGTTCCAGTTCGATTTAAAATTAATAGGATAAATACATGTTAACGAATTAAATGCATAGCAGTAATGAACCAAATTCTCTTAGCCTCACTGACCGACTTTACCCAAATTTACACGTTTAATGAGTATAGCTGGAAGACAAATTCTGTTCTCAATGTTGACACACTTTTACATGTTAATGTGTTCCTTTCTTAGCGTTGCGTAATTCACCATGTTAGAGGGCATAAAATTAAGAAAATATATCAGATTTAATACAAGATAAGTCACTGATATAACAGCGATTTATTAGCAAATTTTATTGATAGGAATTTATTAGGTTAAACATTCAGTTCATGACGCAGCCGCAGCTTAAGTAAAGAGGATTAATTTATATACTGTATTCGGTTAATGAGCGCAGAAAGCAAACACAACTTAGTTTAAATATTCATTTGGAATTTTAAAAGTTATTCTCGGTACACATCGGAATATGAACAATAAAACTCAAAAGAGTATGTAACCTCTCTGAAGCAGAGTCGCGGCTAGAATGGGATAATTAAGGCATTTAGATCAGATAAAAAAAAGTAGGGTCATAAATCAGAATGCAATAAATTTAATTTTGATATGAATATGATTAAAACTTATTTATGAAACATGATTTGCCCCCGGGTGTAAAATCTGTCAGTACGTTTCGGTTATTAAAAAAAGATACAGTTTTGAGTACATACTAAAACCATAAAATAAATAGATAGATAAAATTAAATCAAATATAATTTTGAGATACAATACCCCTCAAAAACGTTTTTAAGGCGAAAAAATGCAATTTGAGGAGGGGGAAAAATACAATTTTGATATAAAGAAATATGAAATTTTGATAAAAAAATCGAAACCTTAAATAAGCAAATCTGTACACATGCAAAATGATTTTAGATGCGAGCATTTCTAATAGACAAACATTAGGCACTGCCTTTGCGGCAGTACAAACGCAACGCTTCACGCGTAATTCAGAATTGCTAGGATAGACAAACAGAGAATAACAATCAGCGGCATTAAATTGAAACGCATTAAACGACATTCAAAGAAATTTCTAAATACTTTCAGAACCAGCCTTCTTTAGCTAATTTTTCTTCAATTAAAAAAATATTCTTAGTTTTTTCAACAACTATATTTTAAAATATTCATCTTTACACATTTAATCAAAAACATACGTCAATATGCAAATTTCTAGGCTAACAGACACACTTAAAAAGCTGCGAATAGCAGAATAATCCCACCAAAATAAATTTCTGATAGCAAATTTTCAAATTTATTTTTAGTGTAAAGAAAAACAGCACACTTAAGAGTTAAATCGATACATTAAACTTAATCTAGATATATATATATTCAATCGAACACTTCCTCAGATATTATGCTTATTCGATAAAAGCAACACAAAAATCATACTATAAAAACTTCCGCTTTGACAGCTTTTCCCTAGAAGTCGTCAATCGGATGAGTTTTAACAACCGGAAAACGACGCACTTCGAGACGTTCAACCAAATATTCCTCCCCAGTATTATTATTACGAACCACATGTAAGTATTCAAGCGCTCTCTAGAGTGCGACGAGGAAACTGCCAACTTACCCAAACAATAAATGCGAATGCAGGGAATTCTTATATTTGATCTCCAGTGCGCATTAGTTTTCACGGCACCAAGAAGTTCCGCGCAGACGTCATAAAAAAGGTAATAGTAGTTAGCTATTGAGCATATTTGGAATTACTAAGATTACTGGGAAGTGGAATACATTAGAATAAAAGGAAGACCTAAAAAGTACCAAGGGAGAAAATATGGTGGCTTTATAGCAGAAATAAATTTCTGAAGTAAGATGAATTAGATCAATAAAATACCATGGCGGTAAAAAATCGTACTTGGAATCTAGTTCCCTCCTTTCCTCAAAAAGCTTCTTCGTTAGGAAAACTGGACGCATATTATTTAGACATACTTACAAATATATGGCATAAAATTTAAATTTGGTGCTTGATGTCTACCATATTGGGAGCTTAATAAATCTTAATTAGAAACATACAAATAACTTCAAATGTAAAAGTTTAATGAATTGAAAGCAGCCCCAAGCAGTTAGTGACACTAAAATTAATGGAAAAGGAATTAATAACAAAATTAAAAAATTTTAACACCAACTGAAGATCAAATACAGATAAGTTAATGGTAATTTATATATATTCAATAAAATTAGATTTCGTTTGTAACCTAGAAAAAATTAGTATGAGTTTTTATAGAAAATATGAAAGTTACCTACATAATGCACAGCATAGCATGACTACATCATGCTTAAATTAACCAGCCAAAGTAAACTACAAAGTTTACTCTGCTGAACATCAGCATTTTTAGCAGAGAAATGATAGTTTATATAATTTCAGTTTTCCAACTTAACCTGTAACGTTAAATTTAATTGACCCTTAAAACTACTCTTTTTTACTACTGTATGGTTACGTATTGAACTAGAAGTCTAGAGCTCTTTAAGAATGCAGATAAAAAGATGTAAATCAACTTAAACGTTTATTAAAACTACAATTTATAAGTAAGGTTTATCAAATTTATCCACAGTTATGTACGGGATCTTGAGGACATAAATGCTTAAATATGTGCAACAAAATAACGGGTTAAATAGTAACCCAGTTTCAAGCATTCGTGACCTCAAATCATAGCTGCTAGCAATTACATGAATATACTTACCAACCAAAGTTCGGTCAACAGGTGGACGGCTCACAAAACTGTTTTCTACTGCACTGCCAAAACTCTCACTTTATATTACACACCCAATCACTATTTACCCGCCTTCAAATTTGCATTTTGGTGAAGTTGACATGAAGAATAGAAATTACAAGAAAGGATCGGAATAAAAAAAATTTAAAGCAAGTCCTATTAATCCATTTTAAAATAAATTTAGTGTTTCTCAGCATGAAAAATTAGACAATTACATATTGAAATTTATATTGCCGTTTTTCAGAATTTTTCCATCAATAATTTTAGTTTAATTTAATCTTAATTATAAGTAAAAGGAAATGACTTATTCAACTGTTCAGCATTTAACGTTGTGTGAGAGAGAGAAAATAAATGAATTGATAAATTTTGCTACAGTAGAAGAACTCGATTTGTCATAATATGAATCGAGATAATGAAATTCGCAGAAAAAATACATATTAATTAAATATGATATTGATACTTAACAAGAACTAAAGCAGAGTAATTTTTTTCTTTTCTTTCTATCTCCTCCCTTTTTGTTGTTGTTGTTTTTGTTGCTGCAATATTATAGTTATATGTATATACAAAAATACGTGCACTCAAAATAAAAGATGCATTTGAGATATGTGATGTGTTAGGACACTAAACATTTAGTTCATGTCAGATAGCATACGGCAGTTATCAGAAAGGATTAAGAAGTTACCCGCACCAGGTGCCTTGCATGTTTAAATAGTTAACACGAAACATTGCAGATAACGAAGTGAGGGAGTAAAATACAGAATACAAAGAGAAGAACTGGAAGATAGGAAATGATAAAAGAAACAGTAATTTTTCCCTTTTTACTTGCTATTCCATCCATAAACTATCTATCAACTATTTAATTTCCTGCTTTCATTTCGTTACCTTGTTACCTGTTACGCACATTACTTTTGCGCTAACGTAATACTTTATTTAACTTTGCATATGTTAAATAACAACCCAATCCGCTAAAATAATCAGCTTTACGCAATAAGATAGCTAAATTACAGATGGGAAGACAGATCATTAAAATTAAATTAAAGAGTGATAATTTTTGCTGTTCCTCTGGCTTAGATAAGTGGCATACATAGTTTGACACGGTTTTAAAGCATAGCTCCTTTAAAATAATCTTCCCAACTACATACTTCAGCCACTTACAGATGTGAAGCACTTTATTAAAAGCAAGCCATTTAAAAGGCACCTCAAACCGCTACAAGTCCAAATTTGAATGACTAGCGAGACCGAGTTGACTTTCAGCATTAGACTCATCGTGACATCCTTTACGCGGCTAATCAACCTGTCCCTTGGAACGTCCGATTCAAGCAATGTATCGAAAGGCATGCTTTCAATGGAAGGCTCGTTAGAGCCTGGACAGGGAGAATCTATTAAAACTTCCGACGCAGGGAAGCTAGCAATTAAACTTTCGGTTTACAGAATTCAGCAAAGTGACATTAAAACGGCCAGGAATTTTGCAAATTAAAATCCGGCTTCATGGGGAATGGATGGAGTAACGCCAAAGCGCGGATATTTTCCGAAAAACAGGAAAAGGGCATAATGTACATACTTAGCAACTGCGGAAGCAGGAGGGAAAGTTGTTGGAGAATTAAAACTTATTTTGGTCTCGTTTAGCGATCAGAATTTAGGGTGTTGTTAAATTACACTTAAGTTTAGGAAAGTTTCCAATTAAGAAACGTTAAGTATACAGGAGGTTTAAATATTCTCTTTTATTATGTTCCTTTCATGTTGGAGAGGCAGAGAAATGACGCTTATCCTTATACATCATCAGTGGCCTGAACATAGAAATAAACTGAATGAAAACCACTAATAAAAATACATGAATATTATTCACGAACTGTCTGCCATTCATTCCCGACTTATTATTAAAATCTGTAAGTATTTCAGTTCTTAATTCTGATGTCAGGAACGTCCTTATGTTAAGTTAACGTTAGGTGTTTTAAAATTTAGGGACCGTTATGCTATTTCTACCACGATTATATCATCCCCTCGCTTTGATTATGTATTGCCACAGCACAAAACATAAAATATCATCTTAATCATAAAATATCTCTTCCGTATGCCTCGTGCTTAATTAGTTGTCAGAGTATTAATATTCCGAAAAACATAAAATCTTTTGAATGTAAACTGCTTAAAAAATTGAGTGATTTACAAGCAATAGACGCATTTTTTAATAATTGGGATTTTTGTTTTATTCTTAATAATATACCTAATTGATATAAATTGAAAATATATCTAGCATAACGGCAATTAATAAAGATATTTCTATGTATCCAGCAAAGAATAATTTAGAGTTAATTGAATTTAAGGATCTTACTTAAGACCAAGCTAAAAAGAAACAATATCACTTCATAAAATCCATACATCTACTGGTAATTACTTCCTGCACGGTAAGTAAAAGATGAAGAAACTTGATCCAGATTATGCAGCTTCTACACTCTGAGATAGGGCTAAATGGCTGGGCAATATGAAGTACAAATTAACACAGAAAAAAATTACGCATAATCACAAAGTACTGTTAGTGTACGATAATATTCTACCGTGCATTAAGAAATATAGTTCATTTTAAGAAAATTAATAGACGTTTTCAAGAAGAAACTACAATAATATCCCATTAAAGTGTGTTTACAGGCAGAAAAAGTACACTAATTATTTAAAAAAAAATAATAATACTTTTGAGTCGTAAATTAATGTTAATATATCCGAAAATAGTTAACTTTTATAAATAGTACTATTAATCTGAACTTAGTGGATCGTCTGAGTAGTTAATAGCCTGAAATGGTAATGGTAATGGTTGTGTTATAATAAATCATGGAACAAAGGCAACAGAGAGTGTGAGGAAAAAATTCAGGAATTCGGCCGATGTAGGTGACTGAAAATAATTGATGTTTACGCAAATAACCACAAGGATTTAAATTTATATTCTACTAGAGGTATTTTCTAGAATCAATGACATTTATTTTCGAAATGAAACAAATGCAACAAAATCACGAATCTAATGTTATTAGAATCTTTGCGCACTCGAAGAAAATTCTGTTACTATGATATATTTTGGCATTATTTAATTCAGTTTTATGCAGGAAACGAAACATTTAAATCAATACGCAATACAAGTAATTTAAGGAGAGGCAAAATTCTTCCAGTAATTCAATTTGAATACAACGTTAGATTTAATCTCATTCGAATATCGTCTTAGAATTTTATCACATAACTGTTAAACATAAATTTACTTTTGACTATTCAAAGAATGTTTCCCAGAATACTTATTTTTAATACACGTGTACTGACGGAAAAGAAAGTACTTATATATCGTTATAATGGAATCGACAGTAATGGCGACTGTTCTAACTATTCTAAGAGAACTTCAGTTAATATAAAATGCTTTATAATTTTTTATTTCAAGCAGAATTAAACGAATATATAAAAACAGAATGTTGATCAAACTTGATCAACTACCGTTTCCCAGCACATATCATCCGCAATTTTTGGACCTTCAGTTTTATATACGTATGTTTTGTAAATTGTGAAGTAGTATTTACTGCATGGATTACTTGCGGAAGGGAGAGAATACGAAGCCAAATAATACGTTTCTTTCTCTTAACTGTAAACAGAAACACAGTAATTCAGTGACTTTTCATTAATTCCATATCCGCAGTATTAGAATTATTCTGAATGTTATTTCAACTGCAATACGTTTATTCCTGTTAATTTTCAATCTGCAGGGAGGGAATATATAGATAGGAATACTGGAGGGTCCCGAATTCCACTCAGATTTACGAAGCATTTCAAAACGCTTAAAGCATTTTTGAATGTATAAGGCAGAAGCAAATGGAGCAATGAAAATACTTGTCTTAAAAAATCATATTTTCAAATGAGGCAAAATTCAGTTAAAAGCAAAAGATAATGTACGATACTTTTTACTAAAAAGCAGATTTTTAGAAAAATGTCTTCATGCTGAAAGCAAATAGTGTTAAATATTCTGTTAATTATTATTATTAGTGTTAATTAGAATTACTTATTCACAATGAGCAATAATTTCTCACATTTATCTTTTGCCCCCTTTACCCCCTAGAAAACAATAAATCAATTTCTACTGTATCATTATGATGTCATATTTTATGAAATTATCTGTGACGACACTTTCACAAATAGAAGATAGAAGATTTAAAACTCGTAAAATTATGAAGAAATGACAGATAAGTTATACAACGGAAAGAAACTTGTTAAGTACTCAGTCTTTACATAAAATACATAAAAAACTTATACAAATAATAATACTCATAAAAATTGAAAGAAAAAAAATTCAAACTCAATAAAGCGAAATTTACAGTTGTAGGTTCTTCAGAAATAAAAACTGCTCTATATTCATAACCCTATTATTTTTTTTTTTTTCCAGATTTAACTATTTTATCAAAAACATATTAAATGTGGTGAAATTTTTCAAGAAATATAAACTTTATAACTTTTTAAAGAAGTTATACATGTATTTCAATAGAATATCAATAGCAAAACACAACATGACATTTATTAGGAACTGAGCGTAAAACGTCTGTCATGAAATTCCAGTTATGCAGTGAATCTGCTCTTTTACTACCATATGAAGCTGATGCGTTTCACAATCAGAACTTCAACAGCACGGAAATTAATCCAGATAAAATGAGGAAAACCAGACTACATAAAATTACTTTACGAGGAATTGGGGAGCCAAAAAACAGATTAAATATAATGGCATATAATACTTCTCACGTTGTTGAAAAACAAAATGTGACAAGGTTTAAAGTAAGAATAATATACAGTGGATGGACAAAAATATGGAAACACCTTGTGAAATGCATGTTTGAAAAGAAAGATTGATTTTAATGAAATATGTAGGTGGCGCTGGTATTTTTGACTACTGACGCCACCTATACAACTTCGTAAATGTGCTAAACAGTTCAGTTGTTGTCGGAGTACTGTTATGTGAGGTTGTCATTGCATTATGTCAGAGTTAACAGACTTCGAACGTGGGCAAATTGTTGGAGCACGTATGGTAGGTGCTTCCGTAAGCAAGGTAGCCGAGGTGTTTAGTGTTTCAAGAGGTACTGTATCGAAGATTTATTCCGCATATTTGAAAAGTGGAAAAACATCATCTGCTAAATCACAGCGCGGACGAAAGTGTGTCCTGAGTCATCGTGACAGACGATCATTAAGGGCAATTGTGACCAAAAATAAGAAGACCACAGCTGCAAAAGTTACTGCTGAAATGAATGTTGTGTTACCGAACCCTGTGAGTACCAAAACAATTAGAAGGGAGCTTCATGAACAGGGAATTGCTGGCCGTGCTGCAATTGAGAGGGCAGGAAAAGGTGGTGTTTAAGTCATAAAGCCTGGACTATAGAGCAGTGGAAGCGAGTAATATGGTCTGACGAGTCTTCTTTCACATTGTTTCCCACTTCTGGCCGAGTTTACGTCTGGAGAACGCCATCTCAAGCTTATAATACAGACTGCTTCTTGCCAAGAGTGAAACATGGCGGGGGCTCTGTTATGGTTTGGGCAGCCATATCGTGGTTCTCTGCTAGCCCCATGATAACTGTGTCAGGGCACATGGCTGCCAAGACTTTTGGCCGATCAAGTTCATCCCATGGTACAAACTTTGCTCCCCGATGGTGATGGTGTCTTCCAAGACGACAAAGCCCCTGTTCACACAGCTCACATTGTCCAGGACTGGTTTTCTGAGCACGAGGATGAGTTGTCCCATCTCCCCTGGCCACCACAGTCACCAGACGTGAATATTATCGAACCTTTGTGGTCTACATTGGAACGGAAAGTGCGTTCTCGTTATCCACCGCCAACATCGTTATCTGAACTTGCCACCGTTTTGCAGGAAGAATGGTATAATATTCCCTTGGCAAACATACAGGAACTGTATTTATCCATTTCGAGAAGACTGCAAGCTGTTTTGGATGCCAACGGGTTTCCTACACCATATTAAGCAAAGAAACATGTTTTTTTAAAGGTGTTTCCATATTTTTGTCCAACCTCTGTAGCTATCACCAGCACAAAAAAGTAGCTTTAGTCGCAAAGTAAACATAAGTATTATTCATCTACTCTTTCTGTTAACCAGGAAAATTACCAATAAAGCTGATTATGCTTGCTATTTTTTTTTCTGTCCACCAACGGCCGAGCGGTAACGTCGCTGAACACTGGTAATTCGGTCCGTGGTTCGAATGCCGCGAAAGGGCTGCTCGTGGTTTTCCCCATGTGTAACGTGTATACGAGCCAGTTTCCCTTAAAAAGTCCTCCACGACGGCATCCCTCCCTTCAGGCAGCTAGCCCTCGAGTGCTTTGCCGTAATCTAATAAACCAAACCAAAATATTTTTTTCCTATAGTTATTTATGCCTTCTGCGTATTTTTATGCACTTTGAAAAGCATTTAAAAACTCAAAAAACATAAGATATGCTATATGAAAAAATGCTCATTAATTTATGAATAAACTTTTTTTCACACTGATAAAACACCACAAAATATTTCTTATTTGAACAGTAATTTAAGCTATCGTTCTTACAGGGAAAGCAAGGAAAGTTATTCTCAAAGAAAAAAAAAAAAATCATTTAAGAACTGGGAAAAGAATCATTCGAATTTTGCTTATAGTGAAATTTTACTTACACCGTGTCAAAAGGGCTATAAAGATAGACAAATAGTAAAAGCGCACAGACACATGGGTCTTACAGCAAAGACACCAGCAGCAAAAGGTTCTAATTAGCATGAAGAGCAAAATTCATAGACTAAAAGTTCTGAACATAATTTATTAGTTGTAGCAGACTACATGATCAGCTGCACCATACGCGACAGACTACATATGAAATACACACTCAGCTGCGTTTTATTGTACAAGTCACATCTTCACAAATAATTTTCAGACATAGAGAATTTTTATACTGGAAAGGTTTTACATCATTTTATCATCTACACGTTTAGAAAAGTGTTTCCACTGAACTAAACGTAAGTTTTCAATTTGTATTTTAAATTGTTATTGCACATCTCAACAAAATAAGCGATTAAAATGCAAAAAAAAAAAAAAAAAAAAAAAAAAAGCCCTTTTTAGCTATTCTAATTTTATATTTTATTTTAATAATATATTCAATTGATATTAATAAAAAACAAATTTAAGATATACTCCAATGAAAACTTTCATGAATATTTACAGCACTACTGTAATTGATAAAAGATGCTTCTAATGTAGTTTAGGTACTACTTTATTGCACGATAGTTTGTTTTAAGCAAATCAGAATGAATGATTGAGCAAATCTTTTATAGGATTAAGAATAAATAATTTTTTGAAAGCAAAACTTGTGCCTAGTCATTTTTTTCGGTTCTTAATACACCTGTCTCTTCGTTTTATTTCAGTAATCAAATAATACCACGATACCAGAACGGATAAAAATAAAGATCAATATTCGACTGGATTACTTAATTATGGCAAAATGCAACAGGTCTGTCTGTCTAAAAACCTTTAGCAAAAAACAGGCTTGTATTCATGTTAGACACAAAAGTAGCGAATTCTATGAAGCCAGTTTCCACGTAGCAATTGGACCGATTCCTTGACGATATATCAATGTTTTGCAACTTGAACTGTGAATGAGATTACACTGCAGAGTCATTAACTTATTTTTGAAGCAGGAGAAATGAAAAATATGCAATGCCCTTGCCGAGACTCGAATTTCTCGAACCACCGGAAATTTACTCTTAAGGTCTTTTTAAACAATTTCTTAGCTGAGACCCTTGACAGGATATCTATCTAAAGTTTTAGTTTCAATTTCTTTTATCTAATTCATCTCACTACTCTTGATAATGAATTTCTAACGCAGCCAAAAAGACTTATAAAACCAGTCAACAGACTCAAGATATCTACGATGCAAAACTCTATAATTAACAACTCCCAGGAACTTTTAATTCTTTACTGAAACTGGCATCATTTGCCTTCTGCGAAATATATGTTAGCCTGTTCTTCATTAAGCAGATGAAGATATACCCAAAGAAAATTCTCCTCACTTCCTCTCCAAGTTTCTGCCAATCACACTTATTATCTCAATTACCCACATACTTGGTTTCAAACCAGATCAATACTAAACAAGCTTTCACCAATACCTCTTAGAATATGCAATGGCGATGTTGAAAGTATTAAACATCCCTCCACCTCTTGAGACTCCAATCTTCCTAACTATTAAACTCGAATTCCTTAAGTATTCTTCGCCAGTCACGCGAACGTATTGCTAACTAATAACCCCTTTCGATGAACGTTAGGTAAAGTAATCAGTTCGACTTCCGTAAATTTAGGCATTTCCTTTTAATACAGAGACGAGCAAACTTATTTCCCGGAATTTCCGGAAATGACTGGGAAAATCTTTACTTTGAGGAAATGAGTGGTAAGACGCTCTAAGTCCGTGTCACAACTCATTACTTTTCGTTAACTCCTGTTAAGTAAGTGGGAAAAGCGTTATGCAGCGAATGGAGGCGTTAAGTTTTGATTAATTGCGATGAGTTCTCACGCGTTCGTTAGCCCAGCGAAAAGGGTTATCTGGGCGACTAGCGCTCTTATTGCTAGGGAACGGTAATTGTTTGGAAAGGGGTGCAGGGGAAGCGTTCGTTAGTTTCCTATACGCGAATGCCAGAGACTGTAACAACTCTTTTGAAAGCTCTTGATAAGCTGTCATCGGAAACGAGTCGTGATTGGTTTTGTTCACAGTGCAAATGTTTGTGACAGACTTAAAATGTTCTCAGATGGCAGTTTCAATATGCGCATTCCAGCAGAGTTAGGAGCATGGCAGCACTCCCAGCATCAGTATTTTGAAAAGTGATAAATATCATTTAAATCACGTAATGGACCTATCCAATGTTGTCGCAATATTATCTGGTATTCCACAAATATTCTCTGCTTAAAATTGTAGGGTTTTCCTTATTTTGCACAACAAATTTATTTTAAAATTTGATTTTCTGTTCTAAAACTCTCAACTTCCTCATATTCTCTCGCCAGGATATAAATTTAAAGTTAAGTGAAGTGCTATTTAAACGTGTGAATATCTCAGTTTTTTTTTTTTCAGAGCGTGTTTCGCTAGCAAAGCGCACGTTTCGTTGTTATTTCGCGGTCATGCTAGTAAGCCTCTTGGCCTTATCAGATTAGTATCACGCCGGTTAGATTTCTGACAGGCCACCTCTCAGGCGTAAATTTAAGTGCGTTCTTGCATTATTTATTTTCAGGTTTGACTTGTATTATAGTCCCCGTTTTAATTCCCACCGCAAGTGGATGGTGTTTTTGTAACGCACGAAGTCCGCGCCTTACTGTTAAATTAGTTTGAATTAATAAAGGGTTATTTTCATCCTTTCTTCTGTGCTGGTAATTTATTCATGCTTGTGAGAGAATTCGCCAGGTTCATTGTAGAATCTAATTTAGTTTATGTGGAATAACAGAGATAGGTCTTACAAAAGGATTCTTAAAAGAAGTTACATGTCTATAAATTCGTAAACTAAGCTGTAACAAGCTTGAGATATAATTAATATTTGTACTACATAAACATCCCAATATATATAAATATCCCCATAAGACAATAAATAATAATCTCAATATTATAAAAATTTCAGAATCCACAATACTCACCTTTCGACAAATTTTATCAGTTATCTCCTTAAAAGTAAAAATTTTCTTTAATTTTCTAAAAAGAGAACATTCATTTATGTGTAACGAATTATACCATTCTTCCCACCAATGTTCTTGCAATGCAGTGATTAACGATTAAACCGGTTCGATACTCAGCGAGGCTATAGTTGCTTTTTCATGCTTTCCTCCTTCAGAATGAATGCGTTAACACGCTATTTTTATGTTAATTCTTTTCTACCATTTCTCCTCCCTTTAACAGCTTCTTCAGAATATAAATTAGGGCACATTTAGACAGCAACCGAATTTGTAATTTATAGGCAAGAGTATAGCAGTGCACCGGGAAAGTTCTGTCGCTATGGTTTCTCGCACGAACCATTTACCTGTTGCATACGGCGGTTTTAGTTACTCTTCTGAGAAAATTGCTAGCAGTGATTAGAGTTTGCGAATAGTGAGATCTGGGTTGTACAAATATTAAATCTCTTAATTGTGTTTGGATACATTTAAGTATTTTTATCATCGAAGTCTCCTCAAACAGCAGCGGATTTTTTTTTTTTTTTTCTTATTTGTAACCCAAAGAGCAGCATTAACAAACTCTTCGTGCAGTTATGATATACCTTGTAGATTGTCTACACATCTTACAAGTCTAGAATTTTATTTCATTGAGAAGATGCTTGCAGCACAGAAAGTTAAATAAAGTGCAGTTTGAAGAATCAATGAGGTTTAAACATACAAGGAATACAAGTTTAGTTGAATTTCAAAAATGTTCAGGATTATAGAGAATTAGCAGCGTCGTTGCGAGTTTAGCCCAACAAACGAGAAAAAAACATTTGGAAGTCAAGTTTATTCAGTAGTAATGAATTGATCATAGAAATACGGCCGAAACAGAAAATTTTTTTTTTCTGAGTCAAAGAGACGGAAATTTTTTTTTTTTTTTCTCTCAGTTTGAAATGATCTCAAGTAACTAGTATCATATACACCGCCTCATTAATATAATATTAATTCAAACAATATAGTGGTTGGTGATGCTGACTGCTGTACCTGGGTTCGAATTCCGGAGAAAGCATGGATGTTTGCAAGTTCATAGTGCTTGTGCAAGAAGGGAAATTCAATACACAGCGAGACAAAAAACCTCTCGAATGGTTACTGATACGGAAAAAGGCGTGGGAGACTCCTGGAGAGCCACCAAGAGGGTGTTTTCCTCAAAAACTGGGGCACAGGTGCATAGTTAGTGCGGTGGGACTATTCCTGCACAACTTATGTCGAAATTCTAGTATCCTACCCACTTATACCACCTATACGTATCGCATCTCCTTTCGATATACGTTTTAACCCTCCCCCATGAAGTTAAGCAAAGATTAGCAAATTAATTCAAACAACGAAAAAGAGAAATCTTAGATAATTAAACCAAGAGACTTTTACACATACACCTAAAAATTCAGACTCAGCATCAATCTAGCAATAAGCACCATATAAAAAATAAATAAATAAAAGAGAGAGAGAGAGAGAGAGAGAGTTAATGTCTACTTCTTTAAAAAAAAAAAAAAAAAAAAAAAGGCACTTATTTTTTTTTTATTTTGGTAATTTAGTGCAGAAGATTCGCTAATTAAAAATACTGAAAAGCTAAAAGTTTAAATTATGATTAATTTTTTTATTATTCTTAATTCTCTTTTACTAAAAGCTTCTCTAATTTAATTCAGAAAATTAATATTTAGAACCATCAACTTAGACCGCAGTCGAGATCTGAATGTCGCTTATCTCGGCTATTTATAGCGGAAGAATCTCTAATTTAATTATTTCAGAAAAATTATACCTTTTAAAAGAAAGTAATGTTTATCAAAATTTCACGCATAAAAGTAAGATTTGAAGATGAAGAGATGGAGGAAACGTAAGAAGGGAAAAGAATTTTTATGTATCCAGTTTCATATTCATGCGCTCGATTAATTACTTTTATCTTGTTCACATAGAAAGTCCATAAATGCCATATCATTTTACAGACTTTCTGAATGTCTCCGAGAAAGCGTTACAATATTTAATTAAAAACTGATCTAAAAATATATTTTCTTCACATGATCAGTGATAATTAAAACGGACCCCTAGTAACAAAATTTTAACACTTATTAGAACTGAATTAAATAGCTCATTCTCTCTCAACCCAAATTACGTTATGCGTCCACGGCATTTATCACCTAAGCTGCATAGCAAATTGCTAGCTCTCAGAACTGCCATTATACATGATATAAGAACTTATGCTTATCTTTCAAATTAAAACTGCACTAAACGGTTTCTGTTTCTAACGGTTTCAAAACGATATCTGTCCTAAATAATTTTTACCACTGTTTTATTTTTAATAAAAAATATACATTGGAATGGAGTATTTTATAATAACTTATATTAATATAACGGGCAGTAATTGGGCAGTAATTAATAGTAATATAATTTACAAAGCTATAATGCTTCTAAATGAGCAGCCATCAAATATAGCATTAATAACCATTAAAGTCGAGGTTTGCAACGCTTACTTCCGGCTGCGTGGGCAAAACAACTGAACAGTAGCAGTTTGTATCGGTTTGGACGCCGGAGAACAGGCTGGCTGCTTGTGACTTTTTTCAATTAAAGTGCTCAGCACTTCATGTTAAAAGGCATCCTAGGCCATATGTGCTCAAGAAGAGAAAGATCGACTACTGAGAAGACCAACTAACCACTTAAATGAAGTTAATGCTTCAATTTAAAAAAAGGTCAAGTATAAGTTTAATGCAGAAAGAAACTTTCTCTTTTCAGCGTTACATTTAAATGACCACAACGTTAAAATTAATTTTTGAAAATTAAAATTTTTCTTTAAATATAAGATGTTTTAGAAGAAATGCGGATTGCAGTGTAAGCTTCGAACGAATCTTCCACTTGATTGTTTTATTTAAGTAAGTGTAAAAATTCAGTTTACTTTTCAAAATTCAGCTAATTTTTGAAAAAAAATATAGAATTTTATTACTGCCTACTTATTTAAAATGTACAAGGGCTACCAAAATGTTCCCGTAACGAGAAAATAACCTCTGTTCTATTCTAGCTGCCATTTTCTTCTTAATAGTGACCTTTTTGAATGAAAGAAACTGTTTGCCTTTTTACAGCGTTCTTCCTGTCTGACTACCGTGTTCTAGTGTATTTAAGTTTTTTCTTGAATTTGGAGTGTAAAAGAAACTATATTCCATTGTTAAATTAGACGAATCTTTACGTAATATAATAATTCCTCGCATTATTTAAATCACCGGTTCTCAAACTGTGGTACATTACAATATTTTTAGTGCACAATTTTTACAGAAAAAAATTAAATGAATGCTCAAAATGAATGTAAAATTGTACCCCTTTTAACATTTTGTTTTAATCTTTATTATTCAGAAACACAAATATTTTTAAGTTTTTGCCTTTATGGCTCTAGCTTTAACGTTGAAATGACGACTTCGTGAATGTATACATCATATCTTCAGTTTTTCCGTGCTTCAAAATTACCGAGAAAGTCATTTCCATTGATGCTGTCGAGGACCATTCGAGATTCTTGTTAAATGTTGGACATAGCTCAATAACGTCATTCTTTCAGTTTTACTTTTAATCTAAGGAACAAAGCGAAATCATAGAAAATAATGTCGAGAGAGTAGGGAGAGGGTGGGGAACAATAACCGTATGATTTTTTTGCCTAAAGATGCCTGGTGTTCAAAGGATATGTAAATGGGGGGGGGATTCGCATGTGTAACGAGTCTTCAAATATTTTATAATCCGTTCGCAAATTTCATAACTGATTCTATCGTTGTCCGCGAATTCACGAATTGTTACCCGGTAATTTTCTTGGACAACGTTTTGTATTCTTTAAAAAAATTTTAGCTCATGTTCAGACACCCCGCATACCTCTCATTTTTAAAGAATACTCGATTCAAAGAAAACGCAATTTAAAATATGACAACCAAAAGCCTACGAACCAAATCAAAAGTTTTACGAAGTTTCACACAAAATTTGATAAGATGTTTTGCTCTCTCGCCAAAGCCGCAGACAAAACAGAACAAGAAGTTAGAAAATATTACCTTTCATACACACATTTTGGGCATACAGTTCAATATTTAGGCGAAGAACAATGAAGGGTAGTTGCAGAATTATGATCATAATCTAATTTTATCTCTATTTAAAAAAAGTTGTAACAATAACAATACGGGAACTTTTTGCCAGGCGTGGTATTGATTTAATCGAAAAGATTTAAGCACGGCTTCCTTAAATGCTTAATAAATAAGTAAATTAAGTACGAAAAATTAAAGTACATAAAATAAATAGCATATTTAGCAGACTATTATATAGATAAGTAGGTTAACCATTAAGAGTTGCGAAATTCGGAAACCAATAATGCTAACTAAATACTAACTAACAGAATTCAAATTTTTCATTTTCTAAGTACGAATAGAGAGGCTACAAGTGGTCATATACATAATTGATTAATGCTTTTATGTAATATATCGCAAGACAAAATTCACTTCAAAATTGTTTAAATTCTTTCAAAACTTCCAAATTTTAGTTCCTTTTCTCTCTCTCTCTTTTTTTCCAAATGAACGTTTCATAGTCTACAGCAAAATAAAATTTTCCTTCAGTACGTTAGTAATAGTTATATTACGTTGGTTCGTTAGATACAGTTTCCGTTTTTAAAGAAAAATAAAAAAGTTATTTCATATTAAATATGAAAATATTTAAGTAATAGCATTCATGCAAAGTAAAAGGTAAAAAGTACACACATACTGTACAAATGTTACAAACTTAATTATATTATGAACAAACAAGAAGCGTTTTATTTCGGAAGAACATACACAAACAGACACGATGAAATACATAATGCTGAGTGAATCTAAGAGCAGGTTTTTTTTTAAAGTTTTAACCAAAAATCGATTGGAAACACGAAGCTAAGGTAAGGGTAATGAGAAACGAAAGCCAGCTTGTGTAATAAATTTAATTAAAATTAAATTATTTTCTAATCAAGAGCCGAAAGTAAAATGGGTGTATTATGTTTTAAAATAAATGCATCGCAAGTCCAATAAACAAGTCAGTTGCCATTTGTATTTCGAAGAACATTTCCCAATAATTACATTAATAGAAAGTCACCAGAATAACCATTTTTGTCTTTAACTGAAATCATATACTTAAAGTACTCCATTAAAGATACTTTTCTTTTTCTTCTTCTTCTTATCATTGCAGATTTCTCTTCTTAATGAAATCTTTCCCCAAGCTAAAGTGGAAAAACTAAATTGGATATTTAACTTGAAAATACAAACTTAAAAGAAAAACACTCAGTTGTTAAGTTTTAAAATGTTTGCAATCCCCCTTCCAGCACGCCTCGATGGAATTTTGTTACCACTACAGCACATCGATTCTTACTGAAGAGTTTCTATATTGAATAAATAGATTTTATACTGCAAAATAATACCGTCAATTTTAACCTTGGGGAAAAAAAAAAAAGAATAAGACCTTACAAATTGATTATAACAAAAAATCTGACATTCCTAGATGTAATTCACACGTGTGCTTCTACGTTTTCTTGATCCATTTGATCACAATTCCTTGACGCTTCGATTCGTGTCTTGAGCACAATCAAGTATGATATATCACATGAAGCCATTTCGATTGAATATGAATTCAGAAACTTTTCCTTGTTTGAATAATACGATGTCCCAACAGCGCACATACATGCTCTTTAAGTACTTCATTTCGAAAACTTTCGGAATATCAACTCCGATTAAAATCGACATGGAGACGTGGCACTTATTCCGAAAGATTTAAGCCTTCCGTCTGATAAGAAGGAAATTAATTATCTTCTAGAATATCATGGTGTCTAATTTACGGGATGATTCATTCACTGTCCCGGGAGTTTTATGTGCTTAGTATGAATTAGGAATGCCAGGATCTGTTTAGTGTAACTACTCCCCTGTAATTTAATCTCGCATTTCAGTGAAATATAGAGGAGCATGAAATACTAACTATCAACTTACAAACTTTCGCCAGTACGGGAAGAAATTTAACAAACAAAATATGTTTTAGACTTAGGATAGAGTATGCAGAGGAACGAGCATAAGATTACTTCATAAAACCATATCTAAGTCTATCATAAAATTATACGTAATTATTCGGGACAAATTCAGACTACTGCTGAATATCTCAACTGGAAGAAAAGAATAACTCGTTGACAATTTATTTTACTAAGTACTCTAATTAGTTTTTCTACAGAAACTATCTAAATGTACGGTAAACGTTGTAAACGAATGTATGGAAGCGCCATCACACAATACTCTACTTTAGAAAAACCAAATGTTTTGGAAATTTTTCTACCAGATCTATCAATGAAAGTTAGATACATGATTTTTTCCTACTCACGTAAGAAGCGGAAAACTGTTCCTCTTTCAGCCAAACATGTGAAAATTTTAACTTTTAATGGTATTAAAAAAAAGGCCTGCATGTTCGCATGACGTCAAGTTAAAGAATAAATTCATCAAGATGTACTCTCTCACTCTCACGTTTCAATAACCTGACTAAATATATATATCGCTATTTGGAGAAAAAGAAAGCAAAATACAAGATATAGTAATTTTAAAACGTAATTAACGAATTTACTGTATGAAAAATAATTCAGAAGGCCTATATTCATGTAAACGCATTTGTATGTTCGCAGAAAAATGTCACCAATTTAACCCACACAGCCAGCAACCAGACAATAGTTCCAATGTCAGTTTCAGTTGTAGTCATTAATTATTTTTGAATGCAAGACGATATGAAAAATGAGCAATGCCCTCACCGAGACTCGAACCTGGACCTCTCGAATAAATGCCAAGTGTGCTAACCGTTACACCGCGAAGTCATGCATAAAGGAGGGAGAAATACTTTATATACCCCATCTTTTAAAGGGCTACTGGGCATTACGAGACCCAATCGCGAAATCATAGTGGTGAAGAATCATTGGGAGCCACTTGTAGACTTATTAGGTATTTTTGAAGCAGGAGAAGAGTAAGAAATGTCAGGACCTCTCGAATACGCGTTGAGTGTGCAAACCGTTACGCCACGAAAGCATGCAGAAAAAAGGCAAAAAGCACCTTATACCGTATACGGAAAAATATTCAACCTAGGTCCTCTTTTTCCGTCATAAAGCATCATCAACTTTTGAATTAGTTGAGTATAAAAATTTTGTAAATTTCTGACTATATTTAAAGTAAACTTGACTGTATGTTTTACAATATCGTGATTTGTTTCAATTATTTACTTGTTGCCTTCCGAGTATTAAATTTAGGGTTCATTAACGTGTTTTGTACGTAAATTTTAATTTTATAGACAGATAGGCTTTCAGATAGGCTTCACACGATCTTGTCCACTGACTTTTTTTGAAGCTTCTAGAAGCCCATGGCTTAGCAAATCCAAACCCGTGGTACACTATACAAGTTCAGCTGCGACAGGTAGGATGATTTGGTTAAGAATAGTTGTTAAACAACTATGAAATTTAGCAATTCAAAGAAAATTTACCTAAATTGCTATTTACAGTTTTTCTGTGGGTTCCGCAGCCCGCAACAAGTGGTGTTAGAATTCTGGATTTCTTTGAATGCAGATATTGAGAATGATAACAGAGCCAGTTGAAAACTATAAAGAAAATCAGACTGCCGTAAATTCCGTCCAAACGAAGATCTTCATTAAAGTGAATGCCCCTGAAATGACAGAAAGCATTGCCGCGGTCGACTTGAGAAAGAAATAAGGATTATAAGGAAAAATGTTAAAAATATAAAATCCTCTTTAAATGAAAAAACTACTAACGTCACAAAAGGGATTTCTGCAGTAAACGAGACACTCGGGATAGAAATTACAATATTAGAAAAGAAATTTTTATAACCGGTTTCATCTGTAAATCATACTCCAGGTCAGCCTTCCGTGATTAGCGCTCCGGCTTATCTTGATGTGACCAATATTAGCTGTGAGATTTACCTATTCAAAGAAACTTAACTAAACTGCGATTTAGAGGTTCAAAGAAAGATGGTTAAACTGCGAGTTAAAGTTTTTTATTTTAGTAATTTTTATAATAGACGATATTTTCCGCAAGTTAAGGAGCAACTGCTGAATACCCGCGTTTTCTTTGAACTAACTGCAGATATTTATTGAACTGTGTGTTGTAAATTTCCCCCCTCCCTCCAAAGCAGCGAATTGTTCTGATTAGTATAATAACAACGAAATACGACAAAAACTTATTATTTTTAATGTCTGCAGCCTAAAATATAATCCAGAATGTTACAATCGAAAAAAAAAAAATCAAATAGAAAGGGAGGAAAAAAAAAACAGAGAAGAAAATATTTTAAAATACTTTAAAAAAAAAGGATGAAGTATTAAAATTTTTACCTCACTAATGTTAAACTTATTAAAAACTAGATTTATGTTCTACAGAAGGGATTCTTAAATTAAAAAACAATTACATTGAGACTTTTTAATGAAAATTCAGTGCACAAAACGGATAAGCAACCATAAAAATTTCGTGGCAGAAGCTTCCCTGCCTGTAAAGTTTGTTTCCTTGCGATAAGAGTAACGTCACGAAGAAAACAACTGTACAAGCGCTTTTCCGATAAAAATCGGGCCGAGAACAAACAATTTTTATCAGTAAAAAGAATTGTAGAATTTCAATAACTTTCTGTTATCGTATGTATAAAACATATTACAGCATAAGATGAATCATACCGCTTTTGTTCTCAATCACCGTCATTTCCCAATCGATTTTAGAGGTTCAGAGTTCTATTTACTTCGCTTTATTAGACAGCTATGCTTGCCATATAACCCGCATTTCCAACACTTGTACCTCGCAAGATTAGTTTTAAATCTCAGTAAGTCTCCATCGTTACGGACTAAGATATCGAAAATTTTCCGATGTGAAAGGAAATTAAGTCTTTCGCATTTGAATTACTTTTCGCTGGTGTAAACACATTTATTTTTGTGTCTCAGCGGATGAGATGGGAAAGAAGAAAAATGACAATTTCGGCCTCACACACTTCGTGGTTCTTTACTTCTTTCGGTTTGATTCTTATCTGGAAAATTCCATTTCAACTATATTGTCTCAAATGCCGTCTTGAAGAAAGGCTCCAATTCAATCACACGATATAAATTAGATGAGAGTTAAGCATTCCACCGTTGTGCGTTAGCCTTATTTTAAAATAATTCTGAAATAATATTTTTTCCCAATTATTAATAAGAATATTATAATAAATACACAAGTGCGATTCTTCAGAGTTTTACGCAGGTACTGAAGCACTTAAAGCCACCTATTTTAGTGGCACTGAATGATTGTTTATTGTCGTTGGGAAGATTCAATTTGTTTCTACAGGTTCTGGAAATCGTAACTTTTTGCTCAAATAATGTCGTTAACTATATTATAATAGAGTTATAATTTATAATTAATATTATCCACATATTCCCGCTCAATGTATGTTATTCCAAAACACACTAATTGCCTTAAAATTGCATAAATAAAAGAAATTTTACTACGAAAAAAAGCAGGATATTATAATATGCTGGCTAAGCAAGATAACTATTTCGATACGATGTGGCTAGTTTAAAAAATGGCACATGACAAATAAATTAACAAAAATAATGCAACAGCTTACAATATCTTTCTTAAGAAATTATTCATTCACATAGCTAGCTAAATTTACTTTAACTATGTTTTATAGATGTACGCCAATCACAGTGTGAGAATATTTAACACAATAAACGTTACAGCGTTTCTTTCCCCAACTACTAAAACATTTGGCCAAATTTTCTATACCTATTGTAAAACTGACCTGGTCATTTTCTCGCGGACAAAAGTCATGTACTTTTAATAGCAGTATATAATTAAAATAAAAAATCTGATGTGTACACCACATGACTTCCTTGTACGGAATATTAAATTATACGCATTTTTTCTTGCATTTCATTTAAACTTATTAGATTGAATTAAACCTACTTCGCCGACAGCGCATAAACCACAATAGAATAAAGCATTCTTTAAAATTCACTTTGTTTACCATAGTGACACTCTGGCGCTAGATTTACTTAACAGTATTATATTTCGTTCATATTATAACTCAGAATGCACAAAATTTATATCATTTAAAGAATTATCTAATCGTTGCCACATGTTCTATTCAAATACTATATTAAAGCTAGAACAATGTATAAAAGAAATTAAAAAAGCAAAACAAAAAAGAAACAGTTTTTCGCAGACGATTGAGTATTTCTTATTCAATTAATTCAGTTCTCACTTCGCGACAAGGCAAAAATACATAAAAACTCAACATATCTGTATTAAAAATTACGAAGTAAATCTTAAACGCTTAGTTCCTCGATAAACTTCCAGAAAGGATTAAGCATGATTTAATTGGCTTATAATAAATGAATGCGTTATCTTTGTTGTTGCGAAACTAAGTTTCTCTAGATTGGCAACAAATCCACTAGTCTCCTGTTTCAAATGTAAACATCAATGGCCGCCATTAAAATAGGCTTAGCGGCACTTAAACAATTTTAAAATTGTTGATAATTCTAAAAATATTGCATACAGATTTACTAAAGGCACAAAACCCTTTACCGGAAGATAAAAACAACATAATTCATTTTTAAAGCAAAAAATGTACAATTTACAAACATATGAGTAAAGAAACTGAGATCACTTAGCCGGGTAACAGAGTGGATATATTTATAAATATATTTATATACGTTTGAAACCAAAATACGAGGTGCACATCTACATGTTATAGTAGTCTTATATACAAAATTTCAACGTTCTGAGGCTACTCGTTTTTGAGTTATGCGAGATACGTACGTACGCACGTACGTACGTACCTACATACGTTCGTACAGACGCCACGAAAAATTCTCTTCAGAATTCATTTTAAAGCAGTTTTTTAGTTTTTTTGGAGGAAAAGAGTCTTTTATTCAGTCCTTACGTACAGATATCACGCAAAAACATTGTTAAATTGCATTCGAAAGCGGTCAAAGTGGATATTTTCGTTGAAATATGCTGCCTGAAGCTTTTCGTGATTACAATACTTCCTTTTTACGTCGTACAAGGAAGTAAAAAGGAAGAGAAAAGAAATTTCTTCCATCTTTAAAAAATCATTAATAATTTTAATACGAATAGTTTAATAAATGCAGCACCGTGGTTCCTCAAATTCTTATAATAATACTAAGAAAGGTTAAGACACTTATACACTGACACTTAAAAATGCTTGCCTATCCAAAATGTTAATTCTTTAAAACTTAAAAGACCTTAATTATTGCCTAGGCGTGCTGCTTGGAAAAGAATGTACAAATATCTACAGCAACTAACATCTGAAAACATAAGGGGAAAATAAGCTATTAGGAAGTTATATTCAATATTACATGCAGCTGTAAGTAAGTACATCAAAAGCTAAAAAAGGGAAAATATTCTACGTATTTAACTGGCACTTTGACCTCCGTATACAGGCTACAGGGAAAAAAGGACTGACATTTATTTAAAAAGAAAAATTCTGTCGTCTTCATTGAAATTCTCATGATGAAGAAAAACAAACCGCTGGCAAAATTCCACTGCAAATTACACATTCATATTTTAAACATGTGGAATATTTCTGCGAGTAAACTGACTTTGTGGCCCGCATTAGAAATTTCGAAAGCTAGCATAGCGGATTGAAAAGATAGCGATAATTCAAGGATAGCTAGTAGATTTTACATATTCATTTCGCTAACAATACATCTCTTGAATAACAAAATTTTGTAGTACCGTGGAAAAGAATGAGAGGAACGCATTACGTTAAAAAAATTGATATACTATAAAAGCTTTTCTTTACAACATTAGAAAATGAATCTATAAAAGTATAGACAACTTTTTAATCAGTAAAATTATAACAATGCTAATAAAACAATTTTATGCCTAAATTTTACATCAGAAAGAAATATGAAATAAATATTGGACTAGAAAGTGCCAAACGATTATTAAAATAATAAGTAGTAAAAACAAATTTACAAGATGAACTTTGCAGTAGCTACATTTATCTCTGTATTGTTTGTTATGCACCATAATTTTAAAACATTTTTTTATACAGGTACAGCATCCTTGTAATACAAGATTCTACAAAAAATTTTCATTTACTTAAGTTTTGAAATACATATTTTTTTTTATTATTTCAAATATGCATTTTACTGGTTACTGTTAGAAATAAATTGCTCATTTCAGAAGTAACTACAATAAAATACATATTTTAGAAGAGATCGAAATGATTTTTTATAATTCCATGCTCGTGAGTCACAAAATATTTAATCGACTAAATGGAAATTTTAACTTCATTGTATGATTTTATGATTTTTATAAATTTTATATGTTTATAACCTTTAACCGATTTATAATAATTAAACATTAGCAATAATATATATAGAGAGAGGGCACATTATATTATTCCATTATTTTCTTCTACGCCTTTTCTTCTATTTCATTTTCTTTCTCTAGCTTGTCCACATCCTTCCGGTTAGGTTAGGTTTAATTTATAAGGTCACTTTATCTAAAACTCATAGAAGTAACTGCATTTTATATATACTTTTTCTGCGTTAAAAATTGAATTCCACAATTAACAAAATTGCTAACGTTCATGCAAAAGTTCTTTAAATTAATGTAAAATTATCATAAAGATTAAAAATTTCGAAAATTGGTCATGCATGTTAAGAAAAACAAACATAAACTCATTAAAATGCATAGAAGTATTCCATAAAATCAGCTAAAAACCAGCGAGCTTCTTTTCTGTATAAATAATAGTTTTCTTAATTTCTTTAAACAAATGGTTTACTCGTCACCTCTCGTTTAAAATTCAGAATTTACTAAATTTTTTAATTAGATAAAACAGCAACTTTATACTAATATCAGTATCGCTTTTGCTAGTCTCATTGTTAGCCGAAATAGAATAAGATCATAGTCGTCAGATCTTCTTATGAATTATATCAAAGGCTCGTCTCAAAAGAAGGATAATGCACACAATGCCGAGCGAAAATTAGGTTTATATGAATGATGAATAAAAATGAAATGAAAAATAAATGCAACCTTCTTGTGTTCACTCTCCCAAAAAAGTCGCAGTAGATAAAGAGAAAAAAAAAACATTTTGGCACTCTATAAAATGTGCATGATTATGTGCCGTATGGATGGAGTCGGAAAACCTAACAGATATTATATTTCAATCTGAATTCTCGCCAGCATTCTTAAATGATGTAGACAACAAATCATTATCATAATTCTACTGCAAATTGCATATTCAGATGAACGAAAGAAAAATCTCTGAGAGTAAATGGATTTCGCTGTCGTCCTTTAAAATACTGAACAATTATTTAATGACATAACACAGTTAAATTAAATATGAGCTTTATGGAATGTCAGTTGCGATTCAAGAAGGTAGTCCAGCATTTCATCAAGAAATTAACAATTCCTATGCTAAAGATACCATTTTTTTTAAAATTGACATGCTTTAAAGAAAAACAAAGCTATAAACAAGCTTTTCTATTTAGAAAATCATTTCTTTTAAACAAAGAAAAAATGTAAGAAGTAATTAAAGTGTTCAAATCTCGTATAGTGCCTAGATAATATTTCGTTTCATTTTCCAACAAAAACGATATCATCTGAAAAGCCGTTAATGAAACATTTAATTCTTTTTAGATTGTGGTCTACTTAACAAATCCTAGAAATCAATTGCACATCTCAAACAAACCACGCTTCCTAAGACCTTTCTAGACCCAACAGAAGATCTTCCCGCCTCGATAATCATCTTCCACGATGAAGGTAATGGTTGGATTTGCCTGTAATCAAACCTCACAGTCCATTGGCGATCGAGCGGGGAAACTTTACAGGTTGAGTGGAACATAAATCCAGGATAAAAGCGGGAAAACTCCGGGATTATTTTGAAAAGATAAATGCCAGCAATTAAGCTTAACGATCTTGTTTAGATTATGACCTTAATTCGAGGGTTCGTGAGGTTCGCGTCTCGACTAATGAGAATTTTCTAGGGTAACAACAACAGGGGGACGGAAAACAGGATGAAAGTGGATTTCCTACTAATAAAGCTATAGGTATATAAGTGCATGCTTATGTTGTGTTATATACATATATTAAACAGAAAATATGGGACATTAATTTGTAAGGTTGGTAGCTGCCTAAAAGCTCCATAATGCACCTTATCTGAAGATTGATTGAAAGTGGCATTTTAAGCGAAAGTAAAAACGATTAAAATTACCTTCTTACTGAATTCAATTTTAATATACAGAATGGATGAAACAATTTACTTGCTCACATATCAAGATCATTTTCCCCTTTCTAAATATCTGTCAGTTAGAAGCACAAGCAGAACTAGAAATCGAAAGTCACAAAAAATCCTTCTTATACGGCGGCAGTTCGCAGCACGAAGCCTTTAAAAATAATTTGATCCATAATTTCATATAAAACAAATCAAATAGGATAATTTAGATACTCTACATGAGAATGAGGCACGGGATCGACGGATACTTTAGTGACAGACTTCACTCACAGTAGCTCAGAAACTGGTTTTGATCATAAGCAGGTGCTTAAAAAAATAACAATTTAAACAAATTCCTTCCTTTTTTCCATTTTCTGCCGTTGTTTATGCTGCAGCGACCACGATATTAAGGTGGTTTATGGCTCTCGGCTATTGAACACTTTGGGGACAGAACATGAGTTCTTTCTGTCGTGTTTTGAGCCCATGTTATGATGTGGTTGATCGTTGCGTTGGTGGGCTGCATTCAACTCCGTTCGTTGGGTAGACTGGTTGGGCCCAGTGAAAACTTGTGGAGCGAGACGCCCTGGGCGGCGCGGGTAACGTAGTTCGTCAGATTTTCTCTACGTGGGAAGCGGAGGAGGTGCACGCGGGTCATCTCAGCCTCCCGAAGCCAGTCAACACTCGCAAACTCAAAAGAATTGAATTCCTTGAATTAGTAACCGTAGAGCTCTTGTGACGAGGTAGAATATTTCACTCCAATAAAATGGACCCAAGTTCTGTCCGCAAGGCTAAGCGGTCTCTCGCATCGCACTTCTTATTCGACCCATAGATGTTACCATGAGCAAGTCTCCGCTAAAAAATCAACATTAAGTGTTGAACAGTATGAGACACAAATCACCTCGACCGAGCGGCCGCTACAATGTTATGCCAATGTGAACTGTACGTTGGTGTTAATTGTATGCAGTGCTGTCCTACGTATGCGTCAATACAACGCCGTATGGATGATATGACAGTGTTAATATTTGAAAGTTACGCAGGTATGCGGTATGCAGGAAATACAGAATCCACTATAAGGTATAAAGCTAGTGCCGACGCTAAGCTGCGTGTAGAGGTACGTGCTGTGGTGACCTATTCGGAGGTGAGAAGTGTTGATTAATCACCTTCTTTATTATGGTATCAACATTAATTTTTTTGTCAATTATATGCAAGCAACTAATAATGCTTGCATACGGGCTCCATCTTATGACGATGCCCAGTCTACGAAGTGTCTTATGCAGTGTCCATTCTATGAATGTAATTTCTAAATAGCAAACAATTTTTAAAACAGGAAAATCGTTTAGAAAGAGAACTAAATTTATTTCATTGAAATGCTATCGTCACATTACAGCTAATATGCTGACTAAATCACTTTTCAGAAAGGATAATGGACTTCAAAGGATAGGTAGCATTTCTTGTCGAAACTTGTCACATTAAGCCCTTAAACCATCGCCATTGATACAAAAAAAATTAAATACTTTTTATAAAGGATCATTAATAACAGAACAAAAGTAGTGCATTTTCATAATGATGCGGTAAGCGGAGGATTTCCTCAGGACAGGGATGGAGAAAACGAACTGAATAATCTGGCTGAATAATTGAGATACTATGAAAACACGAAATCAAAAATGGAAAGATGCGTTTTTTAAGCGATAGCCTGAAAAAATTTGACTGCACAATATGAATGACTACGAATCATGTACTTTCGTTTTCATATTCAGCGATTTAATGATTATCATTGATTTTAAAATTCGTTTTCAGAAAACCAAAATATAAAACAAAATATGAAAGAATACAGTGAATTAAAAATTTAAAAATCTAGATCATAAATCCCAAAAGAATGAAAACAGCAAGTAACACTCTAGGAAATTAACTAATACTGATATTAGATTAAAGCAGCTGCAAATGTGATTATTTGCACTTACGTCACAACAATCAAGAAAAATGGCTAGATGTACAAGCAGATTTGCTAAAAGATTAGTAAACGCTGGACAATAGATATTATACAGATTTTTTTTTTTAAAAATATCACTGTGCAAACGCTTTTGTCTATAATTATATCCACCATATGGCGCTGTACCATAGAATTCTAAATGCTTCAGCTCATCTTTAGACAATCCTCAAGTTAATTTCAGCATTTATTTGAAGTATTCATTTTCTTTTATGGATAAAGCGCCATATGGTAGACATAAATGTGGTTAAAAAATTTTGCATCATAAAATTCTTTAAAAAAAAGCGGTTTTTATTACATTCCTGCTCTCGTATACAATGCGAATTAACTGAAAAGAGACTTTTTTTTTTCCCATTTTATAGTGTCAATTTAGCTTTTTTCACTGAACTGACAGAAGAGCGTAGAAGAAGGAAGGTTAGAATTTGAAACTGCAGAGTATGGAATGGCCCTGAACTGCATAAAGTGATTTGAGAAAAAAAGTGGCACTATAGAAAGTATTTCCCAACTATAAAATGGGTTGAATTGGAGGGAGATTTAGACTAACTGTAACTGATGCGATAAAATGTGCAGAATTCTTTACTGGACAGCTAGACTTACAATAAACTGAATAAAGAGGAAAGAAGTGATACTATCTGAAAGTATTTCCTAGCACTAAAACTGGTTGAATTCCAGCGATACTGGCGCTATTCTGATGCAAGTATCAATCAGTTTA
Source organism: Stegodyphus dumicola (assembly GCF_044657685.1). Classification (NCBI taxonomy): domain Eukaryota; kingdom Metazoa; phylum Arthropoda; class Arachnida; order Araneae; family Eresidae; genus Stegodyphus; species Stegodyphus dumicola. The sequence goes on along the minus strand of NC_140772.1, from coordinate 112,290,827 downwards.
TTCTTAATTAAATTTGATATAAAGAACGAGAATAAAACTCATACCAATTTTAACTTCCTCACTAAATGAAAGGAAGTGACACAGGGAAAATTCTCTCAATGTAGTTAATTACCTTCTGGACCTAGTACACTAAGCGAAATCATGGTATAAATGAAGGAATAATTAAGTGATATAATTTGTTAGTTTATTAAAAAGTAATAAGCTACATTACAAGTTAAAACTGTCAAAGTAATAAAAATCATTTGCCCAAATTTTTTAATGTAAAACATTAGTATTAATGTATAAACATTAACTTGAAATCATTTTTCAAAAACACTGCAGACATGTAGTTAAGTTGCGTTCGAATTTTTTTTATATGGTCACTTAATCGTTTTGTCAAGATTTTAAAGGAGTTCGAAATATAAAAAGGAGTTCTACGGGAGTTTTAAAGGAGTTCTATGGGAGAATCGACACTAAACAACTATAAGAATGTGATGTATCAGAAATTGCAATGATATTAGCAAAATTTCATTACTTACATAAGTTCAAATTTATTTATTTGAAGGAAATAAATTTTTATAAATAAAATGAAAATTATTACTTAATTTTTTAATTTCTGAATTTAATTACTTATAAGTATTTTATCAAGTATATCTGAAGGAAAGAAATTTTATTTTCTAATTAAAGAGATAGTTAAATTGTTAATTAATATACTTACTTAAATATTTTTAGAATTTCAAATAAAAATTTTCATAAAACAGTAGAGAAAAAAACTGGAATGATTTAAAATTTAGTCTCTATTAACCAAGGTTTCGGATACTTGAGGTAGTTACAATCCCAGCTACTTCAGGGTTCTATTGTACTAACGACAAATGAATTACACACTATATTATGCATCACTAAAATATTTGTTTAATACCTCAAATTGCACGCCACGAACCTGCATTAACTTCGGTAAGAATACATGCTGTTTGTTATTAGTTTACTATCGAAAAATGCATTAATATTATATTACAAACGCATTAATTTTATCCAAAATTATCAGCTATATGAAGTACTGGGCTAATCAGATTTCACTACACAAGATTTTCGAGAAAATTTTCACAAACGCAAAATATTTTGAAGAAGAATTTCACAGAAGCATAAGATTTTCACAAATGGGATGACAGTGAATCATGCAAGGAAAGATAACAGAAAATATTCTGATATAAACATGTGGATCTTATCATTAGTGCCCAGTAACAGAGGCCATATAAAAAGTACGCACAGTCAGTCTCTCTCTCTTTTTTTTTTTTTTTTTTTTTTCCACTCAGAACTCACTGGGTAAGGTATATAAGTGAACTATCTTTCGCTACAACAGCATTATAAATATTTCTCGTATGAAGACGTTTAAACAACATTTTGCGGCTTCTATACCTTATCACAAACTTTTCATATTCCATGACATAGATTTGTACATCAAAATATAGCACAGTTTTCATTATCCCACAAGATTTCTCCTTTGATTACATTCATAACAGATAATATTTTTTAACAGGTGCTTTATTTCCTGGATTTTTGGAGATAATAAACTCTAAACATTGAAAGAAGAAAAATACATAAATAAATAAAAATTAAAAATCACAGTGACTTTATGTCCTTATATAAAAAACACCCAGCTGTTAGATACCTGAATATGTAAAATATAGAAATGTTCCAAAATCATCCAACAGTCTCACAATAACTATAACTTTTGGAAGGCTGCAGATATTGCAGTATTTCCTCGTGTGTTTCCCCACTATTTTTTACCAATTTTATCGTCCGAAAATCGACAGGGAAAAATTATACAAGTAATTTAATTTTTGAAAGATACACTCTTAAAGAAAGGAACAAATGAAAAGTAGTCACGCATAAACTACAGGTAACTATCATAATATTATTTCTTTGTAAGAAACTACATTCCAGTACGAATTTATAGTAATATCAACACTACAATATTTAATAAGATATCTTCATATTTACTTCCCCGTAACTGGAATCTCGACCGTTCTTACTGTTGTCTCTGCTACTCTTTAGGAATCAAATCATCCATACATAATTAGAAACGGTTAATGTGCAGTAGACATGACAAAATCGTACACTGAATGTCAGTTAATATTTGTTTCTCTGTGACTGGCCGGTTTTTGTATTAGGCTGGTATTAAGTTCAACAGTTAGAAGAGAAAGGTTCGATGAGACCTTCACAAGTAGTTTAGTTTATAAGATGAAAATAATACAGACGAGTCTATTTTAAAATTTAGTAAAACTCGTTCTCTGAAAGCATTGAGGAAGGGAAAAATTAAGCTAACATTCTCAAAAATTTTCAGAACCAAGCAGTAAAACGCTAAGGGGTAGAATAAACGAGGAAATACGGTAATACTATTCGAATAATCCAATTCCATAGTTATCCTAGCATTTATGATACTGATATGCGATTAGAAATTATAAACAATAATTTATGATTGCCTAGTAAAAAAGAATATTTATAGTTTTTATTGAAAGCTGGACAAAATTGTTATTTTTATCAAAACGATGGGACTTCCAAGAAATGTCGAAAACACGGGAAGTATGATCAATCCAATAAAACACATAAATACACCAAGAGTAATAATATAAACGATACGATGTTCTAGCACAGATCAATGCTACAGAAACCTAAATTATGAAGAAACAATGAATAATATCGAAAATTTAAAATGAGGCCGACGAATTGCATGAAATAAACTGCAGTTTTGAATAAATATTCTTAAAATTGATTGACGTAAAGAAAAATCACTGGATACCGTATTACTTCAACACGAAAAGCTGGAAAAATTCGAAACTTTTTTAATTAAATATTTCATGAAGTGAAGATTGGTTAAATAAAACAAAATAAATGACACGGTTTAAAACGCTGAATTTTTTTGAATAATGACAAAAATAAATGATTAATTCCAGTCTGTTAGAAGCGAAATCTCTTTAATCAAAACATCCGCTTACGGACACACCAATTAAACTGCCTGTCAATGCCATTCTAAACTTGCTTATCGGATGTAAAATTAAAAGTCAAACTTCACGGAAAGAAAGACAGTTATTTGATTTTCCTTTTTCTTTGAAAGACTCAAATAGAAATGGGCAAATAATTTCGATAGAGAAAGAAGGAAAAGTTTTATTAAATTCATAAGTTAACTATTATCACATTATAGTTATATTAGCTGTGGAAAGGGAAAAACCAAACATATTTTTCTTATATACAATAAGAAAAAAAATAACAGGTACGTTATTCAGTACATTAATGCTTAAATAAGCATTAATGAATAGACTGAATAATAATAGTATATGAACATAATAGCAATAATGTATTGTAGAGACATTAGGTACTTTTTGGAAGAAGCAGCGATGAAATATTAGCAACGCCTTCGCCGGCAATCGAACCGCGGACCTCTGGAATATCGGCCCAGCGTACAGAATTACTACACCACAAAGGCACGCCAAGAAAGAGGGAGAAATACCTTATAGTATGAATAATTTACATGTTCATATTATCTAAGCAATGAATTCGGTGTAAGAAAATTGATTCCCTATCACTGTGGAAAGCATTAATCTAAATATAACAGTTAAATTAGCTACGCAGTAAATTAAAAAGCGAACTGTATATATGGAATTTAATACGTTTTTCAGCCTCTAGATCAGGAGTTCTCAACCAGGGAGGATTCTGCCCTCCCCCTCTGAAGAGGATTTCATAGCTTCAGGGTGAAAAATATACGGTCAGCCTTTTATTTACCTATTAAGCATTTGTTTTAGCTTAGGAACATAGAAACTATTTTTATTCAAGTTTTGGTATTTTATCAACATTTTCTGTACTTTTTCTTGTTTAATTTATAAAACCCATAAAAAATAATCTAAATTTAAATAAACGAAAATTTATTTCTCGAGTTTTGGAAAGGAGGGAAGGAATTGCCATCTTACAAGAGCAAAAGGGATGCATGTGGCAAAAAAGTTGAGAACCAACTGCTCTGGAATCTTTTGAAGACAGAAAACATGAAGTTTAATATATTTTTTGTTCTTAAATAAGTGTTAAAAAACCATGAAACTAAAGAATAAAATTTGCCCGAAAAATGCAATTTTCAAAACTCATACGTTTTATTTTAACACGTTACTTCTTATAAGTAAATATTTTCTTAATTTCTACTACTTCGTCTATTTCGTCAGAATATGTAAATAAAGTAAGAACGTTTAAAGTAATTAGCGAGAGAGGTAAACCTAAGCCTACCGTGCTGAATGTTATTCTCTGTATTGCCTGCCTTTTACCTGCCTGCCTTGGCTGTCTGTTGGAAATAATCTGAATCACTGTTATCTGTTCAGCCCACAAGAAAGAAACATTTTTGTTATTTATCTACTTATTTTAAATACATCTAAAAGTTCAAATAAATGCTTTAATTATTTTATAATTACATGAAGTTCTAGTGCAGATAAAAAAAAAGAAGGGGCGATAACTCGAGGCTGTGTACGTTTAGACTTGTGATAGATTAAACCAAACTGAGTTTAAAAACGCACATATGTTATTTATTCAAAGCAAACTGATTCTTATTAGCTCGTTATATGTAATTAATAAAAATTAAACTAACATTAAAAATAACCATTTAAAGTAATTTAATTTGGGTATTTCCCTCTTCTGTTCTAAAAATAGTAACTGTTTATAATAAACCTCTCTAAACTGCGTGATTTATAATTAACAGCCGTCACAATATGACCTTTATGTAACGCTTGTGGTGTAAATAGTTTTGCGAACTGAAAATCACCACATTCAATAACACATTTAAGGCTTTATTGATAAGAATCAGATGCTATAGAAATCGAAACTAAATCATTGTGAATTAAGATTTCGTTCCAAACAGATCAGACTTAGTTTTTGCTTCCTCTCTTCCAAAAATGTAATAAATTGTGGAACAGGTCCTGCAGCCAATTTATATTACATTATTAAAATATTTGATCACATAAATAAAAAGCAATTTGGTTTTTAAATAAAAAGCAATATTACGTTCAGTCACGTCTGTTAGTTCTTCATTCTGCATTTACAACGTATTGTCACGACTTCCGAGCATTTCCATAATATACTTCAACGACTTTTCTAAATTTGTTATATCTGTAATACACTGAGTAGATGTCTGCAATGGACTGAAGGGAGTTTATTGCGTAGATGTGACTTGGAAAGGCTTTATTGCGTTGTTAGAAGGATGACACTTACAGAGAGTTAAACATAATTTCATTATCGGATAAGGCAATTCTGGAGACGTAATATTCGATTCAGACGTCATTATGTGTGGAATATGCACCCCATATTTTTAAAACTTAATTCATGTTACGGCAATGAAACGATATACAGAAGAAAGCAGCGAGGTGTGTTAGCCAGACGGAAGCAAAAGCGGAAAAGGGTCTACGCATTCAGAAGAAGCGTGAGATACAGATTCAACAGTTTCGGTTCTTGATTGAAACCTTTAATCTGATTTGAAAAAAAGATACCTGCGTTGTTATGTTACTAAGATAGCACGATTCGGATTAATTCTGAAATGACGCAGACTGGACTGATAAACACTATGATTATTTTTAGGCCTGAATGGGGAAGTATCCAAACGAGGAATAAAAGGGACAATTGCCAATTAAAATTAGAAGCTTGTTTTCATATTTTTTATCTTACATATATATATATATATATATATATATATATATATATATACTCTCTCTTTTTCTCTCTCTCTCTATATATATAGGAAAAGAATAATCAGTTATCATATTTGAGCATACATGGCCTCGAAAATAAGCCAGGCTAGAAAACTCTATACTAAATATAATCTATTTAGGGCCTCATAAAAGATCACATTGTTCTGAAATGCCAGAATGCACTTAATCCGTTTATACAAAGTAGATTCCCTGATCGATGCAGCTGATGCAAATCCTTTTTAAGAGCTTGCGCTCTTTACCGCAATCCAAAACTTTTCTCGGAATCCCAAAAATACATTTTTTCACCCCCTGTAGATATACGCATTTAAGAAATGAAATTATGCTTTCCATTAAAATATCTCATATTTAAATCATTTATGAAAACATTATCTGAAATAAGAGTTATATTGGGGAAAAAAGTTGTGATTAATAACAACTAATAAACAATTGTTTTGTTAAAGGAAAAAAAATCTCAGTGACTCTTACGTATATTAATTTTAGTGCTCATTTCGACTATAAAATCAAAATATTTCGATAGGGCTTTACGTTTTTAAAACACAGTTTAAAAAAAAAAAAAAAAAAAAAAAAAAAAAAACTTCTATTCGATGTCAGATTCTTTCTGCTTCATAAGCAGTCTACCATAAATGATCCTGTTCGTGACATTTTCTTATCAAAATGTTAGTTGAGATATTGTCATCATAATGAAAAAAGGAGGATAGTCTTAGAAACATACATAAAACTGTGAAGTTTTCGTTTAGAATAGTAAGCCTTCATTTTAAAACATTTCCCTTTAAAAACATAATTTTGATTATTGCAATGAATGACTCTCGTGTAATTTTGAAAACAGTTATTGTACAGAGACTACTTAAAAGCTTTACTTTTGTCAAATTTCAGTCTTTTTGAAGAATGACCAAAAATCGGGGCCACTTCTCTTTCTGCAGGTATTCGGGAACAACACATAAAATATCATTCATTTCAGCTTTGCTTTCTATTCCCCCCTCCCTTCATTATAGTTAGTGTGGAGGCTGGCCGAGATGGTAACACATACTTTACCACTTTTTTTTTATTTCATAAAAAAGTTTTCATGTTTACAGTATTAGGTAGCGGTGCTATTGACATTAATGTTTTACCTAACAATGCACTATCTGAGCGCAAGGTCCTCTCTCGTGTTGTCATAGGTCCTTTACAGTGAATCGTCTTCTTTGCAAATGTTTTACGGCAGAAATTTTCGTCATACGTGTATCGCTTCAACATCATTTTTGGTTTTTCAATGCGCTGATCAATTTGCGCATGGTAGATTGTGGGTGTTGTCTTTCGAAATGCTTTCACTCTAACAGTAACCGTAACCCTGAGAGCTCTATTGTTTAAATCATCATAATCTCTAGTGCATATCTTCAAATAATAATATCTGAAATATCATTTCGATTGGTTGAATGAGCGTAAGCCTGAGATTCAATAGCTATGTACTCGGAACTAGAATCCAGCACCGAATGCATAAAGCAGGAGTTATGAAAATTTCAGAAATAACACACTGAAATGACTTCCGAAAAGCATTAAATTACAAAAAGGATTAGCTGCTATTTAATCTTTGAAGAATTCATGTACAACATAAAATTAAATACAAACTATAATAGTCCAGAAAGGAAAAGAACTCTCATTAAATATTAACTTTATGTATTGATTACAATACATTGCGAAACTCAATATACTACTGCCACATTCAAGGTAATCATCAACAAATAAAACGGGGGATTCGTATTTCAGGCATTTTAATCATTAAAAAAGACAAAAAGCTTCAGTTTAAAAATAAAGGAACTAAAGAAATCTATAACGTTTTGGGGAGAGAAAGCAGAAAAGTGATATTCATTGAAAAATCCGAACATGGAAAATAATCTTGCTAATTGAAAACGAAAATCCTGCAATTTAAGTACACGCAACATATAAAACGGTTCGGTTTACAACTTTTTGTTCTGACTCAGCATTTATAAGACGGCACAAAAGGTTTGAGTAAATTTCTTCCTTTTATAATCTTTTTTGAAAGTTACAAGAAAAAATCCTTTACAAAAAAGGAATTTCCTTTGTGATGCTCTAAGAGAATTAGATCGATAAATCCGGTGGAACGATTGGATATTTTTCCTGTCAGCGTGATCCTAAGTCCTTCACTTTTTAAGTCTTTCAATATTTGTGATTTATCGTGAAACGCATTCATCGATGGAAAAGGAATTTTTTTTAAAAAAATTTCAGATAAATATATAAAGAGGGAGAGAACGAGAGAGAGAAATAGGGAGAAAATTTTGAATCATCAAGAATTTTGACGTTCCCGAGATTTTGAGTAAACCATATATTTTGGAGATTGATTTGAACGCTTCTGCAATAGTATTGGCATTTGCCTTTCTATTCTTATAATCTCCCCCCAAAAAAAGAAAGTTGCAAAAAGATTAAATCAGAGCTATGAAACTTTATAAATGAGGACTATGTTACAATTCTCAATATTTACTTGAAATGAATTCCACAGAATTTTGATAATGATTTGCTGACATTAATAAATGGTATTAAAAAAAAACTTAACTTAAATGAAAAACACAGGCCTTCTAAGAAAAAGATGGGCGCAGCCCCCAGTCCCCCTAGATCAAATCGGTCATATAACTATCAGAGGGGCAAGCCCGTTTAACAAAAAAAAAAAAAAAAAAAAAAAAAAAAAAAAAAAAAAACGAGGAGCCAGCAAGCTGGCCGTGCCACAAAAAGAAAACTTTCAATTATCCAAAACAATCAAACATTAATAATTAACTATCAAAAAGCATCCGAGAAACCAGACCCGAGCCCCGAGAAAAAAAAGGTTAGATAATGAAACATAACAAACTAATAATGCACACTGGGCCGGTATTCCAGAGGTCCGCGGTTCGATTCCCGGCGAAGGAGATTGCTCATTTTTCATCTCTTCGGCCTCCCCCCCCCCGAAAAAAAAACCTAACGTCTCTACAAGGTGAACATATACTAAAAAAATTTCTAATGATCATATTTAAAAAAAATAATTTATTTGAACAAGAATCCACGATCTAAATCACTCTAAAACACCACACATATTATATGGTGGACATTCCACCAAATATGCCAATCTGCAATTTTTGCTCTTCTTTGTGGTTTCACACTATTATGCGCATTTTGTGACAGGAAGATATGAGAATTGATAACTAAAATATATAACTCGATTTTTATGAAAACAGGTGAATGCCAAACCCATAAAGAGCATATTTCTTTCCAAAAATTTTTTTGCAGTTTCGTAGTTTTACCGTGACGTGGTGACATATCAAATTAAATACCTTCCGCGAAATAAAGATAATATTAGGTGATTTTTTTAAAATTAAATAATAAAATAAAAATTTTGTTTTTCAGATAGGCGCAATTCACAACGAAGTAAGATAATCATACTAGTTTTGGCAGAAATAAAGGTACTTGGGCATTTTCTCGTCGACCGGTCAAGTAGCGCAATTTAGCGTCAGTTATAGATGACACTTCCTTTAGAATTCCGCAAAAACGATTGGCGGGAATTTCCGCCAGTTGTCGACGGGATAATACGTAAGTATCGAAATAGCTTTATTGCACTTGAAGATATTTTTTCCATTTGAGAAGCCATTAAGAAAACCATGTAGGGCTTATTTAATTAACATGTTTTTGCTTACATTGAGATTTATCCTGAAATTTCATCTAATATACTAATATGCGTAAATGAATGGAGTTTTAAGCAGCAGTAAGAACCATAAGTTTGAGGAACAGAGATTTTTTAACTCCAGCCGGCCGGCCAACGTAAGCGATATTCTACTAGTTTGAATATTTAGCACAGTATGTAAGACTAACCAAGCCAGGCGCTAGAAGATAACTTGAACGTGTAAACTGCAAGTAATTTAATTTTATGTTGTCTTTTATTACCGCGAGAAGGGGAAGTAAATTTATGTATTATCAAGTATTTTAATTGCTTTTATTAGTGTTTTATTAATTTAATGTTATCGTACGTTTAAAGCTGACGTGAAAACTCATTTGACAGGCAAGAAGTTTCGACTAGTACTTAGATTATGCGAAATTTAATTTATATAACTCACTCGTCTTACAAGGCGCAATCACTTAAAAAATGCATTAAAGATAATTTATTTTTTCAGTCCTTTAATTTTTACATTAAAAGAAAACACATTTACATAGTTTTATTATAAAGTATAATTGATATTTAGACCATTTTATTATCATTATTTTTTAATAATCTTAGACATTCAAGTTCATATACGTAAGGTTGTCTACGGATTAAATATAACAAGGTAGATAGACAGCGGGACTAAAACAATAAAATGACACGTCTATTTATGGCTTCAGTTGTACTATTTCGGTTTACAGCTAAATTTTCCTTGTAAAAAAGAAACCAATAAGAGAGTAAGTAAAAATTTGATAACATTAAAAAAACTCGGGAGAGGGGAATTAAAAATGTGAGTGATTAAAATGTGCATGTTTGGGTTTTCTTACCCAAAAAGAAGTTTATAAAGAAGATCATTTGCACAACCTACAGAATATCATTTGAAATGCTCATGCTTCAAGGGTTTTCCAGAATTCATTTACAGTTTCCTTTATATTAACTTTAAAAAAAAATCCTTTTTTCATCTGCTCAGAAGAAATTCATGGGGAAAAAAAAGTAGTACTGCTTCAATATACGCCATTTTTGGTGCCTTATAAATGTTTTATTTAGCATTTCCTTACAATAAATTAAATTCAGAGTAATCAAAAATACTTTTAGAAAACAAATATTTAAAATATATTTTAACAGATTAATTACATGTGTAATACTGTGCAAAAAAGCACAGATTTCTAGAAATGCTTTAAACACTGCTGGCCTTTAAAACTGCAACACCACGAAGGAACGCAAATACAAAAAAGATAGTTATTGTACATAAACAGTATGGCATGAAAATAAAATGATTAAATTTGTAAGCAGTTTGGAGGTTTACAGGGGTGCAAAATTAGTAGAAACAGCATCTAAAAAGGCCCCTACCTGGTTAGGCATGGAGTCGAACTGGGCTTGGATGACAGAAACGGGCAACTCATTCCATGCTGCTTCAAGTCTATGCCACATTTCATCAACCATATCAGCTGCAGAAGGGTGGCGGGTCAGTCTCTGACCCGCCACCTTTCTGCAGCTGCCATGCAGACAAGGGCAGCGGTCAAACACCCTGTTTATCGAAGAAGGTCAGAACACGGCTTGCAGCATGTGGTCTTGCATTATCTTGTTAGAAGATGCCGTTTGGCAGGTCTCTAAGATAAGGCACAACCTCTGGACTTAAGATGTCGAAAATGTACCGATCTGCGTTCGAATTACCGTCGATCCGAACTAGAGGTGTGCGTGTCGTGCACCCAATGAGTGCCCAAACCATTACACCAAGTGCAGGGCCCCTATGTCGATATCAAATACAAGCAGGCAATGTGCGCTCTCCTCAGAGCCTCCAGACACGTATACGACCATCAGAATACTGCACGAAGAACATCTGAAAAAAAGAACGTTGTGCCATTCCTATATCCAGCTTTGTCGTTCGGCGCACCAGGGTCATCGTCTGTCTCTAGGCTGCATTGTCAAGGGAAGCCGAAGTTGTGGTCGTGTTGATACTCCAGGCGGCTGCAAACGTCGACGCATCGTATTAGCGGATACTAGGCGTGCTGCAAACATTCCCATTTCCTGACTAATGGTCCGTGATGTGGTACGCTTATGCAGGGCTGGCCTGATAATATGTCTGCCCTCTCGGGCGTTATTCATATGAGGGGGATAAGATCCTGCATGCTGTTCAATATGACCCTTGGAAATCCACTGATTCCACATTCGCATGACAATGGTTGGATGTTGACCAGTGTGACGGGCGATATTACGGAACGATATTCCACACTCTCAATAGGCAGCGATCCTGCCTCTATCGCTTTCCAACACTTGCTGGTAAACACGTATTCCTATTAATGGAGACAAAACACCAACCATACTCTGAGTAAACTCAGACCTTACAAAGCATTCTCCGAATGAGAAATCCACTACACAACTTTTCTTTTATGCAGTGCTTCAGATGTCGTTTCTCTTTCCTGCGTCGTCTAACTGGGCTGAAATACTAATCATTTGCGTACACCAACCTCTTCTTCCTTTCATGTGATTTTGACGTTCGTCAGGTCATTCTTTCCTAGTGCTGCCATTTTAGTGGCCAGCAGTGTATATTTATTATCCTACAATAATACTCGGATGTCTGGTAAAATTTCAAAGTGTTTATTGCAAGCATTTAAAGTTTTAAAATTGAAAGTACACTTACGTTTGTGTGTGCATTGAAAGCTGAGCAGTACCGTTAAAAGTATACAGGAGATCATAAACACTTACCTAAAAAAAAAAAAAAAAAAAAAAAAAATAGATTATATGTTTTTCCAAAAATGAATAAAGAAATAAATAATTGAATCAAAAATAATTACTTAATAAGTATGACACTCACATAAATCTACTGTATTTACTTTAAAATAAGAGCCCCTTATTTCGGGGGGGGGGGCGTAATATTTTTGTTTTAAAATTTGGTAGGGTCTTATCATTAGGTAATTTCAGAATTGAAATTACAGAATGAAAAAAAAAATAATACTGTTTTATACAGTTAAATACTCAAAAAGTACCGCAGATAATTACAGTGCGTAGAGTAATTGCGTGCGTAGAGGTTCGTAATAGATTAGAATGCACAAAGAAACGATGAGAGCTTGAAAAATATACTTCACCAGAAGAAACGTTTTACAATTTTGGAACTTTCTACAAAAATACTCGTACGGCTGTTCTCTGTACCTCATACAGAAATATCTCTATGCTCCTTACGCAACGCTGAACTAAATAACTGAAAAACTGATGTTCTCTCCGGTCTTATATAGTTTTAGCCCGGCCGTCGAGGAACCTCTAATATCTTCCATTTCTCGAAATTACTGGAAGGCATATTGAGAGTCACAGACAAAATGTCGCCAAATGAGGGCTAGGTTTGGCTAGTCTTGTCGATTTCTCGCTAAATTTGGAGACACAAATTAGTCGCCAAAACCGTTCCCACTTTAGCGAGATAGCCATTTACTTAAGACTTAAATAGACTTGTCCCTATAATCTAATTTTTCCGCCACAGCATCGTTTCTTTCAAGCACTTCATGTTACATTGCACAAAAATACTACAATTCCACTTATAATTTCACTGAAGTTAGCTATACAAAATCCATAACAGTATATATAACCTGTATTACTACCACTAATTGCAATACAGCTAAGCGATTTCAAGTTTTACATCTACTATTGATATATTGGGCTTTGGAATGCCTGCAAAGAAACAAATAACAATGTAAAGACTAACGATGCCTTGGCTATAGCTAATGGTACTGTTATTTTCAGGAAGATTCTCTTTCCGAATTATTGCAAGGCAAAATAAATAATCACCTACATTTTTATTTCTTCAAATTTATCCTAAAATGTAAAGAAAATGTTCTATTTCAGAAGGATTAATTTTCGAATAAATACGGTATACTATATTATTTCACATGGTGGCATAGTCATACCAGTAAGCAGATAATATTGTCAATATTCTTATTCACAGTATTGCAGTTGTCGAATCTTGCGTGATTTTCAAGTATTGCAGTTTAGAAACATACAATACCAAGTATTACTACTTATAATACTTTGGATTTTTTTTTTAAATATTACTTCCTTGTATGAAGTAAAAGAAATATTGTTATCTCGAAAAATTTCGGATATCATATATGAAAGAAAATACCCATTTTGATCGCTCTCGAATCCATCTGAACGATTTTTTTTTTGGGGGGGGGATATCTGTACGTACGTAAAAGACTTTTTTTCTCCCAAAACGGATTGTGAAACACATGGAAAATGGATTCAGAAGTTATATTTTCGTGATGTATGCACGTATGTACCTCGCATAACTAAAAAACGATTAGCCATAGAACATTGGGGCGTTGTATATGGGGAATGTTCTGCATGGGACTCCTATAACATCTAGTTGTTCCCCTCCCTTTTTTGATGCAGTCCACTACATCAAGCTATATATATATATATGTGTGTATATGTATATATATATATATATATATATATATATGTATATATATATATATATGTATATATATACCCATCCTCTTGCAGGGCTCGATGAGTTCCGTTTTAATTCTTATATACGGGTAAATTATGCATTTTTTAAATTATGTTGTTCTTATATTCCGGTTAAGGATTTTATACCTTTAATTAGTCTGCACGCAACACTTGTAGAGTAATCAACAGTTTAAAAGTATAAGTCGCACTAGGCCCAACAGGGTGGCTATTTGTTTACCTTTGAGAGTCTTAACAACACAGTGAATTAAATAAATTGGTACACCAACTGTCTTTCTGCCCAGTGAGACTGTAGTGGAACATAATTTAATGTTTCCATATAGTTATAAGGATTCGCCGTGTGGCAACAAGGAGTCGAGCGAAAAATGTAGTTACTTCGAGCGTTCCTTGATAAGCGTAGCGTAAGCTTTATTTCTTAAAAGTTTGTTATATTTTTTTAATGTTTCCATATAGTTATTAAGATTCGCCGTGTGGCAACAATGAGTCGAGCTAAAAACGTAGTTACTTCGAGCGTTCCTTGATAAGCGTTGCGTAAGCTTTATTTCTTAAAAGTTTGTTTTATATTTTCATGTACAATAAGTAACATGTTGCAAACAAGAATGAAAACTGTAAAAATAAATATGCTGTTTCTTTTAAGAGCAAAATAAGCATTTATTTCACTTATGAAATGCTCTGGCTGATCAGTTTCAATTTCGCTTATTCATCAAATCCACATAACCAAAAGATGGCTTGAAATTTTTTTGCATCGAAAATTTGGATTTTTGGCCCGTTGGCCGAGTTACTTTTCTTTTTTTGGGGGGGGGCGTACAAACTTTAATTTTAATCGTAAAAACTGTTTTCCTTTAACTGAATCATGCGGCGTCACATGAGATTTTTCTTTTAATGGTAAGACAAAAAAACATAAAAGAAAAATGCGTAAGAAGTGAAAAATTAGAAGCATAAAGAGCTGCATGTTTTAAGCCACTGCATTTCTGGATTTCTAAAAAGCACTTTGAAAAAATGCGCAGGTAAACGACACTTACGAAGTTTTCATTTGCTAAGAGCACATATTTATAAATCACAGTCTTTACATTAAAAAGGTAAAAAACGGAATATTAAAATTGAAGATTAATTTTACATGCCTTCAGTTTTCGCCAAGAATCATTTCACTAACAGATAAAGTTCAATTGAAAATTATCAGTCTAGCTAACGCCGAAAGATTTTAAATTGTATTTGCCATAAAATAGCAAAAATGTTCAGCAATTCCTCATTTTTAAAAAACATTTTTAGTTATCAAAAACTAGGAACTGATCTTCCTCCATGATCCATCTAAAGAATCATCCATCATCTAACGCTTAAATTCAATTTTGTTTCGCAGCTGCGCACTGCTCCACAGAAACTAGCAGTTCTTCACATAAAAAAAAGTATCAAACAGAAATAAAAATTCACTATTTCAGATTCCTTCAACAGATTTAACGAGGTTTGAAAAACTAGCTTTATTACTTTTTTTATTTTTTTTTTTAAATCTATGACTTGAAATCAATTTATATAAGATAGATGATAGTACCAAAAGGCTATAAAACGGAAAATAAATGATACAAAAATTGAATCTACTATTATTTGCTAAAAGCATCATAACTATTCAATCTTATTATGCCACTCAAATAACTTTTAAAGAGTACCAATAAAAAATTCTGATCCACATGATTTTTTAAACCCCATTCAGGTATTATAAATATTAGATACTACAAAATGTTAAGTTCGAAAATTTAGCAACAAAGGGTATTAAAGCTATACATTGTTACAATCTTCTAGTTAATAAATTTGAAATATATATCTTCCAAATTCAGTTCAAGTATCATAAATGTTTAGAGAGCTCCAAGGCTCTAAGTTTTAAAGTAATTAAAAGATACCATAACCAACTTATTACACCTCTTGGAAACAGTATTTTACATGTCCATAGTAGTAAATAATTAACAAAATATTCTAAGATGGCGTACCAGAAAGATGTAGGATATGTATGTTTAAAAAAAAAAGTCTAAATAACTGACCGTTAAAAATCAGACTAACCAGGAAGCAAATATAACCAGGAAGCATCTCTCTCTAAACAGTAGTCAATATGTTAATATTTACATTTCTGAAATTTTTAATATCGCAGACTCTGCGTAGAAGTAATTATTGGCGCAAGTAAAAATGCATTAAATTTGAAAACTGAAGTACTTCATAGATCATTTTTAGCATTTTTAATCAGAAAGGGGCTTTGTTACAAATGCTACCCATACATACTTCTATCTTTTATTTTCTTAAATAACTGCTTACAATTCAGATCAATATATAATAACCGACAATTTCATTTTACATAGTTTTATATTTAAAGATAATCCACAGTTTTACCGTACTAGTTAAAACTCGTGTGGTTCATCTAACTGGCGGGGGGGGGGGGGAGGGGAACCCACAAGCTTTAATTTCGACTTCCATCCATACCTTTTAACATTTACTCAAAATGAACTTTAAAATCTATATCAAAGCAATGCGAATGATCGTAATTAATCAAATAATCATAAACATCCGCATAAAATTAATGTGTAATGCGCCAACTGCAAGGAAATGCCGCACACTATAGACACTAGCACAGCCAAGTTTGCTTTCAAATTCATATCTTAAAGTGCGTCGTGATCATGTATACAATTATTAATGGATGTATTCATAATTTTTATATTTATAAAATTGTGTGGAAAATATTAAAACGACGTCTCTTAACAATTATGAAGATTTATAAAAACCTAAACTATGACGTTTTTATTTCCAAATTTGATCTTTTTCCAGTCTGGCTCCTTTCCTATCTTTCCTTATTTTTCTTCCCAGAGTTTCCCCATTCAAAATTTGTTATGCACATACCCCTAAACCCGGAGATGAGAAAAGGAAAAACTCTACCCTTCAACATCTGGCAATCTGGATATCATATTAGTTTCTAAAAGATTACATGTTATCTGGCTATAATTTCATTCGGAGTCTTACAATATGTGTATTATTCCTTTATCCTCTCCTTAGAAAGTATACACAAGCAGTGATAGCACATGGCCGCTGCCTCCTTAGGAATATTCCCAGTCCCCATTTTTTTTAATTTTATTTTATTTATTTATTTTTTTTTTTTTTTAAATTTAGAGAGTTAGTATGGTTATGAACTGACTGAGTAATAGTACTTTTTTCCACCAGTCATATTCCTCTGACCACAGTTTCAGCACAAAATGCTACTACATACACACATAACACATTTAAATTTTTATTATTATTGTTGTTTTTATTATTACTGTAGTTTAATATCAGATTCTTTTTATTAAGTTTCTATGACGTAACTTGAGGATGCATGTTACTTGTCTTAACTTAAATCTTAATTTTTATATATTTATTTGTGTAAAAACATTTTTCATGGACAGAACACTTAATGAAAATTTTATCATACAGGACTAAAAACTGGCTTATCTTTTATGAGGAACAGTGGTTTTTACGTGTAATTGTATTTAAGCATCCCACAGCCATCAACAGGTAATGGTTGTCTACACGCTGATTCGCTTTTAGAGGACCTGCTGTTTTTTGCCATAGTTTATTATTATATTGTCTTTTGTTTGCTTTTATATATAAAGCATTTAATTGCTCTACAATAACAAAATCTGAATTTGTTTTGTATTGCGAAAATATAATTTTATCACTTTTTCTTAGAAACATTTTGATTCTTTGCGAACACTACTGCTTTCTTTTCAAAAGGCTTTTCTCTCGACAAATCTTTTTCTCTTTGAAAAGAGGAATATGTAAAATATAAAATATGAAACAAAATTATTAAACTTTATTGGAATCAATTTGAAGTAGACTTTCAAATTTATAAATTTATTTAAACACATCCCCGCTTCAAAGATTCGTTTCGCACCATTTTGCTTCATTCTGCCGCGTGTTATGCCAATATTCCCCTATAATTTCTCTGCACTGCGACATCATTATCCCAATCGCAGTTCAGGATTAACACAAAGACTATTCGGTTATAAATAATGACAAATGATCGTACGCATATCTTTTTCTCGCCTGCATTCTGCTTGAATAAACCACGTCTCTCACTTCGCCTGCTTTCTTTATTACCTGAAAAGTTAACTGCGTATATGGAAATTATGGGGCGCGTTCAGCACTTCTAGTGTTGTAAAAGTTTTAAGCAAAAATATATTTCTGGATAATTGTTACTGTGCAAAACAAAATTGATGTTTTAACCATTAAAAAACAGTTGTGATTTTCGCACCAGTCGTCATCTCAGCAAGAAGTAAAGAATGACTTGATTTTATCTTCCGAAAAAAACTAATAAGTCACACACACATACGTATATATCATTAAAGCGATGACGAAATATTTTCATTTTACGTACTGTAATACACATAGAAGTGGTCAAGGTTTTATACAGTAAAAGGAAACTAGCAAACCCTACTAAAACTGTGTCATACTACAACGATAGTGATTTCCTGTTGCTTAACATACCAGTAATTCTTTTTTTCAGTAAAATATCCAGGCTATTTGGTTTAATTCATGTTGAGTTTGAGGGAAAACAAAAGTGGATTTCGAGAGCGACACTGTTTTTCTTTTTCAAAACGTGAGGGAAAAAAAAAAAAAAAAAAAAAAAAAAACTTCCACTTCGCGTACTCTTTATAGATGAGTTTGTGACGACCGTTAACTGGCTAGGTAATTACAACCAAAATATACGAAGTATGACTCCATGGATATTCTATAAGAAACTAGCACTTACTTACTTTACGAGAAAGAGAAAAAAACCCACAACAGTAGACATGCAGCCAGCCTATTTCTCTCGCGGGATATGAACCCCATTCAAAACCAACCAATTTCCTGGCCTTAGACACTCAGCTATTGGTCGATGGTTTTAGGACTGAAGATAAATTGTTTCGCATTCATAATGTAGAACTATGATAACTGCTATCAAATAACATACATGTAGCGAATTGTTTTATCGCCGAGAATCCAATTACGATAAAAATCTATAATATTCAAAGATATTATTTTTTCATGATGGACGGTTATTTATTTGTAGGAAATTTCTAACGAAAATCTTTCCTGAAACATAAAAATAAGGGCAATAAAACATCTAAAAACAAGGAAGAAATTAAAAGGAATTACTTTTTCTATAGATCTTCTCTTCGGAAGAAATAAACTTTAAGCACATAATTGCACTTTAAGCAAATTTTTTCGAAGATAGCATTATAAAGTATGTGCTTTGTTTTAATTTGCTACTAATATGACAAAGGACTAGACAAAATTCAACTATTCATGTAAATACACATAAATAAAGTAAATATTATTAATAACTGGGTGAGAAAATTCCACACAGAAAACTTTGGTACTCAATTAATTGCTTGCGATACTCAGAAAAATATATTCATAACACTAAATGAAAGTAAAAGTAATCCAAATGTCTTATTAATATCAGATAAAACAGACATATGCCCAAATATTTTGCTTAGTACTAAGCTTAAGGGGAAAAAAAATAAGAATATACATAATTTTTTTTTTTTTTTAAATTCCCTGCTTTACATTACAGAAAAGTTAACCAACATCAAGGAAATATTTCAGTCTAAGAAAAAACACGGTTACAGCAAAAAAATCTTGAAAACCGTTTTGTTTCATTGATCGGTTAAATTATCCACTCTTAAAAAACAAAGTAATTTATTCTTCAAACTGAAGGAGCTCTCCTTCAGAAGAATAGCTTCTTTCAACTATCAGGCAGGTAAAAATGCCACTAAGCAATTACACTGCAATTATCAATGGCCAATAAAAAATTACGGAAAGAGAATTTTTTGTAGCACAGTGGAACCTCGGATCATGAATACCTCTCAATAAATAGCAAACAAATCGGTTCGTGAACAAATTATCTGAACAGAAAACATGTCAAATAACGAAAGTTGTCTTGAATTAGGAACACTCTAGTCGGCAATAAATGATTTTTAAATGTTTTTCGAAGAAACTTCTTATGCAGAATTAACGCTTAGGGACATTTTTCAGAAACAGTAACAAATGTGGAAGAGAAAGTGTCTTCAACGAAACAGGAACAAAATGAAAATGAACCTGATTCTCTGATTGTGAAATTTCAGCAAAATGGGTGAAGTGTAAGATTTGATGTAATGATATCACCCTGATAAATCAAGTTACAGAGTAACATTTGCAGCGAAAATACGTGTCTCAAGTTAGGAACACTTCAAAACCTCCATACATTGGACAAATTTTGAATCAAACAAGTCTTAATCCGTCTCAAGCAAACTAGAATAGCCCTATCAGGCAAAGAAAAGATAAAGTAAGATATTGCAGAAAAGACAGTAACCCGATGTTTCTATGAAAATAATTTCTATGTATTTTCACCAAAATAATGATATCTCTTTGTTTTCTTTTCCTCATCTCCTTCCATTTATGCTTTCATTCTGCTTTGTAGGGCTAAGTTAAATTTTTCCCATGTTATCTGTTTTATATTGCATTTACTATTCTTGTCTTACACGCAAAGACCTTCCATTATTTTATGCTATGAACTGTGCACAAAGTACTGTTGAAAATTTTATATAGGTGATCATCTGTGGTACTGCAACGAATTAATCCATTTTACATTAATTCCTACAAGAGTTTCGGTTTATGAACATTTCTAATGGCAAACAATTCTCAGGAACGAATTAAACTTGGGAACCAAGGTTTCACAGTACTAGAGCTCGTACACGAGTCTAGCATTGGAATATTCAAAAAACAAACTTCAAATTATGCTTTAAAAATATAATATTATATACCATAAAAGAGTAAAATAACACCAGCTTCTAGAAAAGTTAGTTGTTTCAATTTACATGACCATTAAATACGACAGCAGTTTCAACAACAATACTTCCATACTTTATCAGTAACAGTATTCTGGGCGCCTGCTATGTTTTATCGTCTTACTTTATGCTGGGAAAAACGACAAATAAAAAAAGTCATAACATCATTTTTACAATACATCAGTAATAAAAATTCAAAATCAGTATACAATAAATAACATTAAATACCCGATTTCCATTTCATTTATTTAAATTCCGTACAAAATTCAATTCATAGTTGTTTTAAAATAAGCTATACACTTATATTTCTTGACTACATCAATAGGGAGGGGGGATCAAAAGACAAGTAAGATGCAACAAACAATTTCTGATAAACTTTCGAAAAGGATCAATGTCAGGTTTTTCACATATTCTGATTTTCTCGTATGCGTAAGGGTTGCAACTATTGTGATATCATTAAGCGTACAAAAGATTGAACCTAAAAGTACACTACAATGCTTTGCATTAGAACTATTAGCTAAAATCTACTTTTTATAATATTTAATTATTTTCTTGCCAAGGGAGAGGGAAACGCTTCATCTACAATATACATGCTTAAAAAACGTCTTTTATAGACGCAAAAGCAAAATTTTCAGTGAAGATCAGTATAGAATGATCATAAAGCATGAGTGAATTCTCTTTTTAAATCCATAAATTTATTATTTTTTCTGTTTCATCCATGTTCCTTTCTTTTGACAAGTCGCTATCTTAAACAACAACTGAAAAGTCTAAATTTGGGAGACCAGACAAACAGTCCTTTAGCATTACTTGCAGAATATATATTTTTTTTTAATTAAGTAAGCCCCACTCACACCTTATCATCAGGTATTTTTAATTTCAAATATCACACGACAGAAATGAATACTGAGAAAATGCATTACGAATGTACAAATTTCCAAGTACATTTACATTGTACTAAGTACTTGGACATGTCATAAATCAAAATAGATAAATGCCACAAAGTAATCAGGATTTGAAAATCTGATGTTTTCCGAAAATTTAAAGAAATATTAAAGTATTTAATTCTTATGACAGACATGCTTTATATAATTACATTAACAGCATTGCAGCTTTTCGTAAAGACGGCGAAGCATGTAGAAGCATTAGCACATAATTTAATTCCACTGCTTAAAAATAATTACTGATCATAAAATCCTTTTCTACAGCATTTGTTTATAATTTCAAACAAAAGATTAATAACGTAATGAACAGTAAGTTCAAAGCACAGGTCAATACGAACGTCACTAAATGCCATAGAGTATTCAGAAGGCATTATTATAAACGCCTTCTAACATTAGACAATATTCAGGCTCTCATGTTGTAAACTAATAAGTACCCCACATTTTTCCACTGCACAAACATTCTTCGCGTCAAAGTCAAATACATACAAAATGACGGAATTAAATACTGTACTTAAGTCAAAGCAATTAGCGCGAAGCACTGCTCCACGCATTACATAATTACGACAAAATCCTCGTTGGAAGAAAACCTTTTGAAAAGGGATTTGAAAATTAATGCCAGTAATTGCTACATTACCAACTATTCAAGCAACGCTACAGAATCAAATGACTTCAAAATTCAAAGAAAAGAAATATCTTTAGATTTGAACGTTTCGTCACGGAATTTCTTCCAGCGAACGCTAAATATTGTTATGGAAAAGAACACTGTTTTACTTTAGGGCTAATTATTTCTGGTTCTTGAGGTTTACCATTACAGCTCCCAATTTCAATTATTAAGATATTCTTGAAAACAATCTCCAAACTCACACGAACAATTTCAGCTTTTCAATTTTTTTTAACGTGCAGCATGCAGTTATCAGATAGCTTTAAAATCAAATAAAAAAATTTTTATAAAATTGTAACATTTAAACGTTTACCTGAATTGTACTTCAATTTTATTCATTAATTGGAAGACCACGAAGGTATCTTCCCTATTGTTAAACTGGTTCAGTTCTTCAATAGATATAACAAAAATTAACTGCTAAGCATTTTATTTGTCTTCGTACGGATATTTTTTCCACATAAATATTAATTCATTTCATTACAAGTTCTCTCATCATATACTTTCTGAATCGATTTATTCTCGCACTGTTTAATTGCGCTGGTCTCACTTATATGTTTTGACGTGTTGTTTCTCTTTTTGATTTAACTTCCAGCATGATATTTGCTTCAAATCTGATGTGAAATAAACTTGGAATGGACATCAGCAATGGGATGGTGTGGCCAGATTGCTCTGCTTAAACAGTTAAAAGTTGCATGTGCTATTTTTTCTACACTTCACAATTGAAATAATATGAAAACCCACTAGGTTGCTTATATAAAAAAATACCTATATTTACTACATTAACTTGGGGGGGGGGAGATACCAATTTCATACATAAAAATGCCGTCCAACCGGAACAGCGGTCAGTGACTCTGACCGCCGTACCGAAGGGCCCGGCTTCGAATTCCGTAGTAGGCATAGCTGTTTGCAAATGAAGCGTCTGTACGGCACTGGAACACTCAAAATATACGGCCAGCCGAAATTCTTCTTGAAAAGTTGATGGTAGGGGAAGAGGGGTAGGAGACCTTCGAACCCGTTCCTCTGGGATTCTCTGCTTCAAAATTGGGGGACGAAATTCAGTAAAGTCGCACCTGTACCTGTATGGTGCTCAAAGCTCTTGCCAACAACAAGAACACTCTTGCCTCCTTTCCACAATGGATTTCGTGGGCTTGTATCAGAAAAAGGCTTCTTCACTCCTTCATCTGATATCAGACATTACTCATAACAACAACATTTAAAATGCACTACAACAATAATACATGAATATCTATGTCTATGCTACATATATAAAATGTATTTAATAGTTTCTGAAGACTTTTTAATTTGGTTTCAAGTACAGTAATTGCTCAGTAATAATAATAACAATAAAATTCCCTAAATTGTGCCAATTCAAAATTAATTTTTCTTACATGATACTCAGAGAAAGCTAATGATTGAAACATTCATATAGGAAATGTTCATATATGGAATTCATTCACATAAGGAATAACATCTATCTATCTATATATCTATATATATATATATGTGCATGCCTAAGGTATAAAACATGTAACTCAAAATTATTAGTTTTAATTTGGCAATTTATTCCTTATTTTAATGTGGCTATCTCCCCTTTCAGTTCTAAATATTTTATAATTCTCCTTGGCTGCGCCTTTCATGCGTGCTTACGTAGTCCTTTTGCATTGCGACAGCTCGTACCCAATTTAAACAAAGAAATCAAGCTTATAAATACCACTGTCATTACTGCGTAGCCCCTTTTTTCGCTTCGCTTTACTGGTGCTAAGATGTATCACTCTGTAGCTCCGCTTCGTTATCGTCAGAAAATTTCCAATCAATAGCAATAATTAATTGTTTTTTTTTTTTTAATTTTTTAATTTATTTTTCAAAGTTTGAAATTTTGTTTATTCATGATTTAAATTTAAGTCCCCTTAAAAAGTTTTTTCGTGATTTACATTCAAGTTCCTTTAAAAAATAATTTTAGGAATTTCACTTCCTACTTATGGGTTTTCTCATTATGATACATTTTACTAAATTTATATTAGAAGATAATATAATCAATATTTCTTTAGTAAATATATTATATATATTTTAAACGTTTTCGGATGCGACATGTTAAACTAAAACACATTTATTCTGATAAAGAAAACTTTTAACGTCTGCCCCATTCCTACCAGACTAGAATAAAGAAATAAATACGCATACCTCTTACAAATACCCTAACTTTTAGTAGAATACCGAATATCTTTTTTAATTTCCTTTACAAGACAAATAGAAACTTTAAGTATAATACAAGGGTAAACCTTTATTACATGGTGAGGGAAAAAATTATTTTTTCAAATTTTAAGTAATGGACCTGGATTCTTATTTAAGTTTTCGTTAAAGATTAACCAACTTTACAGAACAAACATAGAAATTTATATTAGTTTCAAAAACAGGATTCTAAAAAAAAAAAAAAAAAAAAAAAACACGCAATAAGCACTGCGTTAGTGAAATAAATGTATTCGATAGCGAGTAAGAAATAAGGAAAAGAGAAAATTCCACTTATAACATAAAATAATTCTTCCATTTCATAATAAGGGATGATTCAGAAGACCCTAAATGTAGCAAATAAAGACAAATACAGGAAAAAGACAAATATTTATCTAAAAAAAAATAACCATCCTAAACTTTCTTATACAATTTCTATACTGCATTGCCCGAAGGTTTCCTAACGCCCCGTCGACAGTAAAAAGGTGATACTACTATTTTCATTACTTTACTTATTTTAGTATTACAGTTACTGCTCGCAGTTACTTTCTAAATGTACTACTCTGTTTTGGAAAGCTACCGCATTTTGGTCTTTGTAGAGAAATAAGTATATATTGCCTTTTTTCCCCGCTGAATGTTTGTTTCCCGCTATTGAGAAATTATTTTTTCCCCGCAGTCTTTCTCCAACTTCTTTAACATCGTTGTGAATTTCACCTATACGCTTAAAAGGTAGAAAAAGGAATCTGCGCATTCGGCATTCAGTTCCATTACATACCTTATTCGATACAGACTAGGATTTCCCAACCCTTTCTGTAGACGTCGACTCCTTTCTCCTTTTAAATCTAGACTAGTTTTTGGGAAAATAAAGTGGATATTTTTTGTTAATATTAAGTATCTTCTCTTAATTTTATTCATCTGATTAAAACACACCAAATGACATTATAATAGACTCTGCGATTCAGAAGTCCCCAGATTCAAATTATAATTATTACTTACTCTAATATTGGAAAACATTTACCAATATCGCTATTTGAAGTAAGTGTCCTTCGGTGAAGTGTTTATGGGCATTATTACTGAAGGAATGAATACACAAGCAGCAGAAGACAGAAAGAAACGGAGCTCAGTGCTCCATGAATCTCGCGCAAGCACAGAGATTTGCTCTGTTAAAAAAATTTAATAAGTTGAAAGATACTTGGTACAACAATATAAACAGCAAGTATAACAGTCAAGTGAACAACCTATATCAGTCGTCGTGTTCATTTTCTTTATTGAAGATCAACGAGCACATTTTTAATATTTCCATTAAAAGGATATTTTTAGTCACTCTTGCTACAACTTAGCAATCATACGGATTAATAATGCACGTTTAAAACAAAACAGTCAGGAATTAATTGAAGGGATGAACTTTTTAAATTTGAATTCGAGAACTTAAACGTTTTTTAAATGTTTCCCATTATTAGAGTACTGTACAAAAAATATTATGCCGATTACAAAGAATATCAACAAATATAGCAACGATTAATTTAACCACAGTAACACGCAAAAAAAGGAGAGAATAATGGACTAAACATATAAAAGAGGAAAAACATTATATAATAATGTATAAAATTCGTACAGCAACTCAACTAAACAAGCTAAATGGCAAAATTTTGGGGGTGGGTGGAGAATGAGAGAAGTACGAGAATTTTATCACAATATTCCATTCAAATTACTTAAAACCATTCTTAAATCATCGCGTTCGATTATGTTTAATCTATTTATGGAGATTTCATAACAAATTACTTAACTATTATTTCTACAGCAAATTATTATAATACTAGCATAGCTATCATCTAAAAATTTATATAATGAAATAAAATGTAAATAGCTACGCATATATTTTATTCATTAAAACTGAACTATTTTGGCAATGTTTCTTTAACATTCTGCTAGTCTTTCTCAGTTCCTGCTTACAATGCATATTATTATGTCAATGCCATATTATGAATGCAGTTAAAGAATTGTAATTTGCGATGATAAGAACGCAAAATGATTTATAAATTATAAGGTTCTTTTCATGCTACCTCCATATTTATGAAGTCAAAAAATCATTTAATTAGACACCCTTGAAAACAACACACTACGAAGCTTCCGATATCTCGACTATAGAATAAGTCAACATTCCGAGATAGATCTAAGCTTCTTAATAACATGTTTCATTTAATATATTGTGTTATACAGAAAAATTCATCTAAATCGGCATTACAAAACGGAAAATTTTCTATATCAATACAAATCTACCTCCCTTTCAGCAATATATCTTCTACTCTGCGTTTTCAAGAATAGAAAGTTGCTGACATTAATTTGGAGATAAAAATTTAAAAGGTGAACAATATCTGACAATTTATAATGATCTTGTTACTTCACGTATAATAAGAAAAGAAGAAATTTTAAGAATAGGCACAACTCCTTATTTTGCGCCCCTGCTATTTATAAGGAAGAAAGTTTTAAAGACTGTCTTGACATTTCGACTCAAAGACGCTAGCCGTAGATACAAATCGCCATTTTCCAGATACAAAGTTAGTACAAAACAAATTTGAAACACAAAATATGAACACAGCTTATTCTGAATAATGTTTATATTTAAAAAAAATTAAAAACAAAATATAATTCAAGCCCTCTTTAAATCCACAAGTATCCACTCAATGTAAAGAAGTTCATACATATTTCTGCATCGTTGTAAGCACCGAGTTTAATGCATGATTTAAGGAAACAGTACCTTAATTAGAATCCTGACGTTCTGAAGTAACTGGACCAGTAATTACCTGAGATAATCGAAAATTCGATTCAAAGAAAATAAACTTTAAATAATGCAATTTTTCTTTCGATAAGTTTTCCTGGCACGATTTATTTAAAATTCTGAAAATATGCAAGTATTTCCATTAGTCTTTTATTATGAGGAAAAAACTTGTTTACTTCAATTAGCAAATTATTCATACAAATATCGAATACATATAGCAAATTATCCAAGATTTTATTTCGCGGCAAAAATATTCATGGAAAAATTTAAGCAAAATGAGAAATTTTGATAAACTTCGTAAATACGCCTTTATAAGATATTACTTTCTCAAGTAAGTTGCTTTCAAGTCTGTTACTCCATTTTTTAGCCCAAAGGCGCTATTAATTTCGTTTTGGCATTTTCACCGTCTATTATAAAACGGCGTTTCACTTTTCAAACTGCTATCAAACATTACAGCCCTGCATTATATTTAAAGAAATTAAATGATGAAGAATCTGCATGAATGTATGAATGCTTCTCGCACTGTGAAAAAAGAACGGTACCTAAGGCGATCAAATTTTGAATAACGTAGTCCTCCACTCGAATATAGGTATCTGGAAGCTCAAATTTGGAATCTTGATTTATTATTATTATTATTATCTATTTCATACTTTGTGAACCTACAACCTGCGGGAAATATTCGTGAATATTTGTCGAACACAGCCAATCAACGGATCATTACTAACAAGTGGACATCTGAATGAAACATTTACATATAAAATACAATTTGATATCGCTACTTACATGTATACTATATGTACACTGCTGGTCACCCAAATTGCAACACCAAGAAAGACAAGAGATATCACAACAAAATTTATTTAGTAGATAACATGTTGACCAAGTATCAAATGATTAAATTTATAGACTACTGTGAAAAACGGTTCCTTCCACAACCAGTAGCCAGAGTAGCCGCCATTGTTGGAGATCACCGCTGCCACACGCATCGGCAATGATTCAAAGAGACTTTGGATGTGTTCTTGGGGTACAGCACACCAAGCAGCTTCCACACGTTGCCAAAGTTGCTCTGGTGTGGCAGCTTGTAATCTGGGTCAATCGTTCAGCAACCATGGACCACATGTTTTCTATCGGCGAAAGAACGAGTCGGCCAGGGAAGCAATTCAATCTGGCGATTGACAAAGAACCCTTGGACAATGAGTGCCACGTGTGGTCGCGCATTATCCTGTTGAAATATGGTTGTGGGCAAGCCCTGAAGGTAAGGAAGGACAACTGGCTCCAACACCTCGGAGATGTAGCGCTGACTGTTTAAAGTACCGGCATGCGTATTAGTGGAGTGCGAGAGCGATATCCAACACCGCCCCTTACCATAATACCCGGTGCAGGACCAGTGTGGCGGTGCATAACGCAGCTGTTCAGCATCCTCTCTCCGCGGTGTCTCCAGACTCGAATCCGACCATCGCGGTGAACTATTCGTGAACTAATAGTTCACCGCGATGGTCGGATTCTAGTCTGGCTTCTGTCTGCAACACCGACCATCGCGGTGTTGCAGACAGAAGACTGACTCGTCCAGTAAAGACAATTTCGTTCCATTCTACCGTGCACATCCTTCTTTCATCGCACCATTGGCGGCGGAGACGTCTGTGGTTCTGCGTCATGGGTAGACGAAGCAATGGACGTCTTGCGCACAGACCACTCTGCTGTAAACAGCGTCGAATGGTACGTGCAGACACTGGATGATGCGTTACAGACTGAATGTGCTGTGCTATGGTTCGTGATGTGATTGAACAATCTGTAACTGTCGTGCGCACAATGTTCCTGTCATCACGTGAAGTGGTACACTGAGGTGGATGCGATCGAACACGTCGGTCCGTCGTACCCTCCTGCATCCAACGGTCACATACCCGCATTACAGTTGTTTGGTTTCGTCCAACACGACTACCGATTTCCTCGAAAGATAATCCACACTCTCGGTAGGCCACTGTCCTTCCTCTGTCGAACTCGGATACTTGATCAAACGATGATCGCTGTTTACTATTGCCGAACTTTAAATCGTCGAAAACGCCAAGCCTTAAATAGCGCTTTGAAGTGGCATCATAGGCGCGCGTGATGTGCGTCTGCGCTGAAATTCTAATCATTTGCGTATCTCACCTCCGCTAATGCATGCTGTAAATTTCATGTTATTTGCATGCTTCCTTCAGGATGTTGCATATACGGTGGCCAGCAGTGTATATATATATATATATATATATATATGTGTGTGTGTGTGTGTGTGTGTGTGTTTGCCCGATATAGCTGCCCCCCTTTTAAAATATCCCTACTTATATAAAAGACTGATTTAAGAAATAAAACCCACTATCCATTCACTTCAAACATAATGAATATTTTCAATATATATCTGTTAATAATATATTAGTACGAAGTGATAATTTAGTAGACTCATTCACAAATAATCATGCTGTGTTTTAGAACACTGGTATTGGTAGACATACTGGTTGCGTCTTACTATGCGTAACTTTTGAAGAATCACAGATCATTTGGTAATATCAGCGTTTCTTTATTACTTTTACTTTAATATATCTTCACAACATAATGAGGCGATCTGTTTCTCATAATTTTAAAATACGCAGTTACACTTGTGAAAAATGGTGAATTCCGATAAGCGGACAGACGTGGGTTATTCAAGGCAAAATAAGCAGAAATAGATCGACGTAGTAAGTAGATAGCACTACTTATAACCTCGGAACCCTTTGTTTTAATACACAGCAGCGAGTGGATAAAAGTCTACAGCAATGTGGAATACTGCAGGGAAAGAATGATGTCAATGCACAAATGAAAGGGAACAAAATATCCCCAAATCACTTTCGCGCAAAATGCTGCTAAAAACGGAATTTTTTACTTTTTTAGTCTATAATTAATTACGGAAAATATGGATTAGAAAATGGATATAGAAAAATAAATAAGACGTCATATCTTCATGCTACTGAATTATGTTTTAATAGCGTATCATACATACGGAGCTTTTTAATTATTATTATTATTATTATTATTATTATTATTATTATTATTTTTTTTTTTTTTTTACGAGTCGCAGATTTGGAGTAAAATTCTGCATTCAGCATCATTTTATTCGTCATACTTACACGTTTTATGTCTTTGACTAAATTTTGCTTTTTAGAGAACGCCTTCTTCATTATCTTCATTTTATTTTATTCAAATTAAAGTACATAATAATCATATAAAAGGGAATTTAAGTCATCAGAAATTTAAAAAAAAGATTATGTTATTTCATTCTTGAAAAGAACTATACTTTTTTTTGTCTATTATTGAAACTGTCTTTCTCGTAAATTCCATTAATTTCCATGCACCCATTCCCTCATAAATTTTGTTAATAATTTAAATTTTAAAAAAAAAATGTGTACATTTAATTCACAAGACAGTTAATTTTAACAACGTTAAAAATTTTTCAATGTTTTTATAAGGTATTTCTCCCGCCTTCCTAGTGCCCTTCGCGGTGTAGTGGTCAGTGCACTGAGCCGGTATTTCAGAGGCCCGTGGTTCGATTCCCGGCGAAGGCGGTTGCTCATTTTTCATCTTGCCTGCTTCCAAAAAATCGTAATGTCTCTACAGTGGCGCCCGAACTAAAAGGGTGTTGGATGATAATTCTCCTCACCCAGGATTTGGCGATTGGGCATCATAAAAACGCCAATCGCCCTTTAAAAGAGAAGATATATACGATATTTCTTCTGCCTTCCTAGCGTGTCTTCGTGGTGTAGTGGTCAGCATACTGAGCCGGTATTTCGGAGGTCCGTGGTTCGATTTCCGGAGAAGGCGATTTCTAATTTTTCATCTCTCCGGCTTCCAAAAATCCTAATGTCTCTACAATATTACATGAAATTAGGAATATCAACAGTCTAAAACAAGCAGCCAAGTATGTAAACAACTACAACTGATAGTTAATTTCGCATTTATCATCCAGGTAACCAGGGAATTCGATGTATTCTCCTTGTACATATTAGTTATTTTTACTACACCATATTCAATGTTGGAAAAGTATTTTTTCTAATTATTTGTATTATTATTAAGCAGTTTCAAATTCGTAGTTAATCTAATTTTATTACTTAGCACAGGGTCATTTTCTAGTATTGGATTGCTTATATTTACATGTTTTGTTATTTGGACTCCGTCAGCTCAAAAAAAAAAAAAAAAAAAAGGAGCGCAACTTTTTAAACTTTGTTTATGATTTTTATGCTATAATTTTGCAATTTTTTTGCACTACTTACAACGGCTTATAGGGGTTGAACTTATAAAGACACATTACTTTGATTAATTTTCTGACATTATTTTAAGTATTAAACTTTAATCTGTGTCTTTGTTGCTTCAGAAACAAGCTGATGTATTTACTTCTTTCGTGACACTGAACCCCCTGATGACGAAGCAGCGAATGATGCAAATTTCTTTTTGCTATCTTCATTTTTTTTTATCCTATCAATTTGCCATTGTACTTCTTTCCGACCCCCCCCCCATATGGTTTATTTTGAATGGGATATGAGATACATTTTATACGCTTATTTATTTCTTTCGGCATTACAACAGCCACATGTTGCTGCTTTCAGCGCACAATTGGATTAGGTTTTGAACTGCTTTTTACTTTATATTTATTTATATACATATATACACTATATCCTATAAACAGAATACAATTATATCCATAGAAAGAGGTACCGTAAGCATTCATACTTTAGAAACTAAAACTTCAGAACCTCTCATAGAGACCACTTCCATAACAAGACCGTACCTGAAACTGCCTAACATAACATATGCTTTGCGAGTGTGATGCAAACGTAGTATTTATATAAGAAGCAAGACATATATGCGACTCGCTTTATTGGGATAATTACTTTACTTATGGTAGACTGCTGCTGAACCAGTTATACCTTGAGGTATAATTTGTTCAGGTTCCTCAGTTCAGATTCTCCTTCAAAGGCTCAATAAATAAAAAGTTTCAATAAAATACTAAACTTTAGGATCAGACCAGATAAATATTTTGTTTAATAATCAAGTGATATTTATTTTTGGATACTCATTTCTCTATACCAAAGCAGTCCTCTGTCTTCTGCTTCGGAAATCAATCAGCGAAGCGAATCATGCATGTTGAAATGCCAAACAACAAAAAGGAAATTTTACAAACGAAAGCTGGAGGAAACTATGTGAACTCCTGGTTAAATATACAGCACAAAACACTAAAAGCAAAAATCTTGGATTTGCAGCTCTCCAGAGATGCAGGGAAGTTAGCTATTCTGGCGCCAGAGCATTGTCGGATAAGGCAAAAAAGAAAGAAAAAGTCATCATCCCTAAAGAGGACAAGACAGAGACATTTTCCGGGAGGAAAAAATTTCTACTCCCGCAGCATCCCGTAACCATGGCAACGGAACGGAAAGGCACCTCGAAGTCCGGCGCCAGAAGTCTTCCCGCTGGCGGTCGGGGGTGTTATTGAACCCATCCCCCCCTTTATCCATTATCCGCCCCGAATGGCATCGTTGCGGTTCGCTCACTGCCCCCAGAAAATAGCAGGGATGGGAATTCATTGAAGATAGAATTTAATTTCGAGAACTATTACAACAAAACAGTTTTCATGATGAAGAATGCGAGGATTTCGAGGAAGTATATTAACGGATCGCTCACACGGGCACAATGAACAAGGCTTATGCACTGTTTACTGTTCCTAATAGATATTACCGAGAAGCAGTTTAAAGATTGCATTAATAACACAAAATATAACAGATCCTGCAGAAAGTTCCCTGTAAATATTTTCGTAACAATACTATCACCTCTAAGAATTGGCTTATATGTCATGAAATAAAAGTTAATATATATTTTAGCACAGTTTGTGTCATTCTTTTCCATCAAAATAACACATTTGTTGATGTTTCCAAATGGAACTTTTGTAAAGCCGAACGCAGTCAAATCATTGTTTCGGTGATCTTTTATAATTCTTAAAAAGATATCATTAATAAAAAAATTAATGCATGTGTATTTAATAAGTATGTGTACTTATATTTTAATACATATATAAAATATTTTTATTGCTTCATTCTTTTAGTAAACACAGTTTTCAGAATTTTCGCTCAGGTATTAAACACTATACATCTCTCTTAGCCTACTATTATCTACTCATTGTTAAATATTCACATGAAAAGTCATGATTTATTTTTTAAATAGAAACACCCAACCCAAGCGGGCCCATGCGGAAAAATTGCTGAACACTGGCAGTTCCGACCTAGGTTCGATTCTAGGCAAACAGGCTCGCTGCATGGGCTCTTTCGTGGTTTTCCCCATGCGTAACGTATATAAGAGCCAATTTTCCTTAAATCCTTCACGAAGGCCTCCTTACCCCTTGGGCAGATAGCCCTAGCGGGCATCGATGTAATTACATAAACCAACAAAAACAATCCAACTCTATAAGGTATTTCTCCCGTCTTCTTAGCATGCCTTCCTGGTGTAGTGGTCAGCACACTCGACGCGTATTCGAGAGGTCCATGGTTCGAGTCCCGCCGAGGGCATTGCTCATTTTTCATCCCACCTCATTTAAAAAAATTCTTAATGTCTCTACAACTCAAGCGGGAAATTTTGTATTCTTGAATTTTTATTCCATACTTATAGAACCGTATACAGATTTCATAAAGCAGTTCATAAAATTCGTTACAAATTATGTAATTTGAATATCAGTTTGAAAGAGAAGCAAGATTTGATCTCAGTAAATTGCGCGAAGGCTTTATTTTTTTTAAATTATTTTTTTGTCTCTCCCCAGACAATACGCAATTATACAAATAAATTTTAAAACTTGGGACAAATATTAACATTTGGGAGTTTCTTCTTGATTACCTATGAGCAGCGAGGAGTGTTCGCGGAACTAATCATTGATCCGTCAACAGCAATGCACTGTAGTGAAATATTCTTAGATGGCGATATAGTTTAAGAATAACAATGTTTCTTCTGCTTTAAACTACGTTAAGAGTAGACTATAGAAAAATGGGATATGAATCTTTGCGGAGAATAAAATTATCTATGGAAAATATGACTAAATGAACTCAAATGTAACTCAAATGAAAATGTAACTCAGAAAAAATGTAACTCAAATTTTCCTAACATCCTATAAATTTCATTAACGCTTTTATGTCAAAGGAAACTAACAGTACACAAATCAGAGTTCACGCTACAAAAGGCTTTCGCTCTCACTTAAAAGTGAATAGTATTAATGACTGAATGTTTAGGCCACGAGGAAAAATATTAAGGCCATGAAGAAAAGTCTTATGATATGCACAGATAGTAACTATTCTGAGATATATGTTCTAAAATTTTCAAAAAATCCTAACCTTTTTTATGTCAAAACATTCCAGCACAGAATTTGAGAAGAAAAACAACCATTAAAGGGCACGGAAGAATTTAATTTCTTATCTAAGAACGCATGAAGTCCTTTAAAGTTAAATTTTACAGAATCACTCGTATAAAACAAAATAATAATACATGAATATGTAAAAATAAAGGAAGAATTTTGTATACGATTTCTGTAGCAATAAATTCAATTCGCAATACTCTGACATATTTTATTGCACTTTATACGAAGGTCGTACGAAACTGATGCAAAAGTCTACACAACAAAAAAAATTTTAACATACCGATCGCTGAAACTCTGCAAGTTGTCGGAATGACTCTACCTTTATGCGAAAGTATTATTCAACATACTCTCTATTATAAGCATTGCACCATCGTTGATTTCAACAATTGAATCCTCTTTCGGAAAGTCAGACCTGCATTATTTTGCTTTACCCATTCTTTACAGCCACTTTATTTGTTGGAGAAAATCAAGAGAACAAAACGCAAAATCAGTTTGCACAGCGGATAAAAAACCATTGGCTAATGCAGTTTTGTAATCATATGAGTTGCTGGCGAAGATGTGCGACTGTGTGTATTATTATGGCGAAGGTGGATTGCGGTCGGGTTCTTATTTGGTCTCTCATTCCCAAATTAGTTTATTGAAGCTTTTAGACTATGAATGTACGTTTCGCTAGTGATAGTACAATTATCTTCCCCCAAATTAAGAAGAATTATGCCTTGATGTCCTAAAAAAGATGTCCCTTGCTCTCTAAATCACGATGACCTTCTCATCACATTTCAAGCTCTTGAACATTTTAGCAAAAGAGGAGTAACGTCATTCCTTGAACTGAGGACAATCTGCACCAGTCAACCATTAAGTAGGGCCTCATTACCGAGGGTAAGACCGTCGTGGTTAACAGTTTTGAAATGCACAGCAGTTTTCTATGTATGTGTTATTCAAAGAACGACATACACTGAAACAATATTTAATGTCAGTCCAAATGAAATCGGGAGTGCCTGGAATTAACACTTACACTACTGTAGCGACTCAGTCTCCTAAATGGGGAGAAATCTGAATCTTTTTACTGTAAATTTTCTTTCATTCTACCTAAAGATGAAAATTCAAGGGGGCAATGCTTGAGTTTTGTGGAGACCACGGCAGAAGATTTTTGCTCAATCTACCACACAGAAACACAGGAGTTCAACATATTTTCCAAAATCGTCACAATATGTATTATAGCTCAAATCGTGATAAAAGATGATGTTATCGCATTCTTCCAAGTTCTTAGTTAGGAAAGGGGGACGTCAACGCATTTGGGACACCTTGCTGTTGATAGCAGCATGAAATAACACTTCAATATTTCCTACATTAATTACTCTGTGAATAAAAAACAAAAGCAACATTAATTTAGAAAAACTATTCCCTCCTTGATAAAACAGAACAATGTTTTTTAAAACTTTCAACGGATAACTTTATATTGTAAGGTAAACCCATAGAATGCGCCTAAAAATGAGAGATGATCCTTCATAGGTGACATGAATAACCTGAAAAATATAAGATATTTGTTTCCATGGCTAATAAAGAAAATGTCATCCATTTGTTTGTATTCATTAATGGTTTACAACATTCCTTAAAATTCTATGAAAAATTTAAATGTTTTACCTTTTGAAAGGGAAATCACTATCTCTGCAACTGCTTCTTTGCAGGATCTTTACTATTCTAGCCAGAAATAAAATTATTATTTTTACCCACTTTTCACATTTAATCTTCAAACAGTCAGTTATCTTCTTAGGAAAAAGTTAGCTATCCTTTGTTTTATCGTTTCCGTTTTTACAATACCTTTTACACTACACGTGAAACAGTGTTTCTGAAGTCAAACAGCAGTGTGATAAATTACTTTACCAAAATTTTAATTTTCAAAACCATTTAACAAAATAGTCCGTTATTTTTTTTTAAACACCTTCCAGTGCATCACAGTTTTTCACTATTATGAAATACACCAGGAAAAAATTATCATTTAAATTATAGTGAGGAACATAAATAAAGACTGCTTTTACAAGAGTTTCCTAAGACTTTTCAAAATGGTCCTTTTCACAATGTAACATTGTTCAAGAGGTCAGCCAATAAATTGCATATTAACCTCTTATACTAAACACGAACAAAAATCAGACAACCCATACAATATTACTCATACAGCAACTTTAGGGTACTCAAAACTCAAAAAATTAAACTGAACATACGAAATCTAATCAAATAAGTTATTACAGTATATATATTTAACTCGGCATTAAACTAGCTATAAATGTTTCAGGAATACTATTGTACGAAGCCATTTTTATATTTTACCTATTTTTAACTTATTCTTTCATGCTCTATGCATATTTTTGAAAAACCAGCAATCCGTTCTTTATTGCAATGACAAAATACTTCTCGAAAATTCAGAAGAAAACAAATAAAAAAAATGATTATGACAAACGCAAAATAAACAGCACCATTATAAAAAAACAAAAAGCTTTACTTGTCGATTTACAAGACGGCTAAAAAATACACGCAGCATCAAAGCAGTCATTTAAAGGCGCGAATAGCTTTCAACTGCTAAATGAAGCGTTTTTGAGCTGCGTCGGAATGTTTATCCTATGCTGCCATCTCTAAAAGCATAAGGAAAGGAAAACGACACCAAATAACTACATTGCGAACTAAATTCTCACCCTTTAACAACTTTCCCCTTCCTCCAAAGCATCCATCGCTTGCTACTTTCGCAATGAAGATGCTCCCGGCTACGTGACACACCCCACTGTCGCCACTCGGATGACGACGACAGTCTTCGAAAGAAACTAAAGTATTTTATTTAAAAAAAGAAGACAGAGAATAAAACGAAAAAGAAAAGAAAACAGAACATATCACGCCAAAATCTACCCCGACTTTAAGCTCGAACTGGTCCCATGTCATCTCAGCTTTGTAGCAATTTGTCTTTGCGGCGTTTAAGGAAGGACACTAAGAAGGAGCGCTGGGAAAATGTCCCTTCAAAAATGGCTGTCGATAGTTCTCCCTCTTCTTCTTCTTCTCTTCCCCTTTCTTAGTTACCCCCCAAACTATTTCTTCGGGCTGTAATCAAGAAGTTGTGATATATGGCCTGAAATTTGAGCGATGCGTTTTGAATAGAGGCGATACTTTTATGCGATTTTATGGGCTTTAAAAACTGTGTCGCATTTCAAGTGTTAATCACAATTGTCAGTTCAAAAATACTCAGTTGCTAATGCTCATATTTAATATTTCGATAAGATTTCATTACTTTCTTTTATTTAATTATTCCTTTTGCCAGAATACATTTTAAATAAAAACCGTAAGAGCTTTAATTATTGTATTATAAGTATTTGCAGCTATTAAGATTAGATAGAGCATTAACAAGTATTATCGATTACTGTATATTTATGCAACAGTCTGCATTACAGGATTAATATAAATAAAAATAATTTGTAGATGATATTTGAGCAAGTTAAAATGCACGTTAAAAAAACAAACATATATATAAAATAAACATATATGTAATACACGGGAGCGGGAAAGAACTATACAAGAAAATTTCGAGATTCTTAAATTTTAAAGTCAGATGCCGGATTTTTATTCAGTTCAAACGAAATTAAATCAAAATGCAAACAGTAGCATTTCAATCCTTTAAAGTTAGCTACTAGCAACACTGCTGAATTTGCATAGAGATGTAAAATAAAAGATTTGCCTTATCAAGGTCTTGCTTAATTAATACTGAATCAGAAAAGACTCATGACTATCTTATTCAATACTTAGTAAGTATTAAAGAATTTTATTGCGAGCATTTTTTTAAATGTTTATTTATTCACTTTAATTTTGAATTACAGACAGTTCAAGTAAAATTTATCTTAGCTTTCATAAGTATTATCACATGAAGATGCTAGCTATAAGAAATAAAAGAATAAAGATGATAAACTAGAAAATTCTGGCAGGTAGTGGAAAATGAGTTTCTCGAAACTTACATTATGACTTTTCTAGAAAAGCCCATCTAATTCGTTTAATCATCACAACAAATAAGGAATCTTTATGAGATTTTTGGAAAATATTTCTGTACTTATGAAAGATAAAAAGTCTAGGCGGCATAAAATTTCATAAACTACTAATCTCGAGACAAAAAATAATTCTGAAACCAGAGCAGCACGAGTTGTTAGTTTATACATAGTTACCAATAAAATCATGTTAATGCGATTTTCTACGGACTATGATTATTTAGTTCTTTTTTAGAGTTTATTATCAAAAGACAGTTGAGAATCTTGCTTACTCTGACAAAGGGAAAGTGAAAACGTTTCCTCGAAAGTTAACGATCCAAAAATTATCCCCCTCCAAAGAAATTAACTATTAGAATCTTAAGATTAAAAAAAGGGAGGGTTAAAAATGAAAAATTCATTTCTACAACATTTCAGAATTACACAGTGGGAAGAAAAAAATTCTATGTAAAATATATTCAGTCGCTGCTGCCAAAAAGATCACTAGCATATCGTAAAAACGTATTTAATTTCTATACACGATTAAATTGTACATATTAATTTTTTTAATTTTAATTTTAAATAAAATTACATACCGATGATAACGTTTTAAGGACTTGTTCATCATGTAACATGACAATATGTTTACCGCAAATGAATTTTAAAATAATATTATAGTAAAATTAAATATTAAAACAGCTTTAATAGCTTAGTAGTGGTCATAATCGAACAATGTTTCTAATATTTTCAAATATAAAATAAAAATAAAATTAAGACTACTAAAATTTTCATTATTACAATCTCTCTCAAATAAAAATTCAAATCACCAGATATACAAATGTAACGTAGTGCAATCTCTCAAACTGGACGAACCAGAGATCCAAACTATTTTTAGTTCCTCTGATGAAAGTGCTCGCCTTATAGCACATGACAATCGGTAAGTTTAATAACATTATTTAATTACGATCTGAGGCATGTTAGCCACTTTCAGACGTGGTCGCCATGA
The DNA here is from genome assembly GCF_044657685.1 of Stegodyphus dumicola. Lineage (NCBI taxonomy): Eukaryota > Metazoa > Arthropoda > Arachnida > Araneae > Eresidae > Stegodyphus > Stegodyphus dumicola. Next base: position 112,251,169 of record NC_140772.1, on the reverse strand, counting down.
GAAGCTGGACAGTACTCGCAGTACTACACAACTCCACCTTATCATCTTATGACAACTTTTAGATAATTGTAACAGAACATAAAAGGAAAAGTTGCCATAACAAATGAAACAATTCATAGCGAAGATAACTTTTCTTGAGAAGAGTGACAACCAGAAAATCTGGTGGAGTCTCAATGTCTGAAGTCGAAGAAATAAAGGGAGGAAAATCCTCATTCCATTCGAAGATATTAGTGCCGACGTCATGCCGCAAAATGGCTCACTTTCGTCTAGACTCGAGCACTAGAACATGTCGTAAAACTGGGAGTGCAATTTGATGGGTTTATTTTCGAACTGAGTCAGAAGAGAAGAGTTAGACCATAATATTGCTTAGGACGCAAAAAAAAAAAAAAAATAAATAAATAAATAAATAAAAATAAATAAATAAATAAATAATTAAAAAAATAAAAATAAATCCATAAAAAAAGCACATCAACATAAACTAATTACGAAATTATTATTTCTGAGAATAAACACACAACTATTCCAAGAACGTTGGTTCCCAGAATAATCAAATTTGAAAATTCTATTTGTTCATATTATGCATAAACACGTTTGTCATGTTTAATTCAAGTTCGATTGCTGCTACAATTTGCGCCTTCGGAATTTGTAAGAATGCAGTTTTAAAAACACATACTATTTTGGACAATTTGCATATTTTGATAGTTACACTGAAATAGCAATTTTAAGCCATGACTGACTTTTATCTGAAAAATCTCTTCTCCGAACAACTTATCATCGCTTTCTTCTACAACTTCACACACACCGTATTTACTTGCGTATTTACCCCCTTTTCCTACTAATTTTACATCTTGAAAACCGAGAGGGGAAAATAGGAAAAATGCATACTAGTTTAAAGAGACGGCTTAAAATAATCAACACAACACTGTACAGTTCCTCACTTTGTAAATTTTAAGCTACTGTTGGAAGTGAAAAATCTTAAGAACTGATAAGCGAATAATCGCTTGAGTTCGTGTGACAGGAAACAACAAGACAGATGGGTAACTAACCCTTTATTATTCAAACTAAGATTTAACAAAACTCCGTCTTGGAGTGTACAATAAAGCCGACACTTGGGCTTTGAACTTAAGAGACTAAGAATGATACTAAACTAATCTAAACTAAGGGGTATAGCCGAAGCTATCAAAAATTCTAACAGAGTTGGCCCCTTAACGTTAATAGACTGTGAAGCTATCAAGGGCCTAAAGTACGGCCGAGCGTGATGATAGCTTACGAGAGAGTAATCTAAAATGGCGGACGCGTGCAGACAGAATCTATAATAATAAAAGCAAGTGTAATGTGTCTGTCTGTCTGTCTGTCTGTCTGACCGAGCTCTCCAGCCAAATCTATCGCACGCAGGGACCTGGAATTTTTTATACGGAAGCACAAAGGGGCTGGCCACCAGACCTCGAAGCCCGATTTTCGATTTTTGAATTAGAAAAATTAAAAAAAAATTATTTATAATTAATTAATCACGGTTTTTTTGACTCACTGATATTATTATTTGTTTTCAAATAACGTTCGATTGTAACAATTGATTTCTTTATTCTAGCGTTAGTTTGCTGTTTTGACGATACATTAAATCGATTAATTACAATTCATTTCTTTTTTGTAGCTTATTATTTATAATTAATTAATCACGGTTTTTTTGACTCACTGATATTATTATTTGTTTTCAAATAACGTTCGATTGTAACAATTGATTTCTTTATTCTAGCGTTAGTTTGCTGTTTTGACGATACATTAAATCGATTAATTACAATTCATTTCTTTTTTGTAGCTTGTGGGGGGGGGAAGAGAGAGAGACAGTCTACATGTCCTACACTACTATTCCTGCGCTATTCACTTATCTGCATTTTCGAAATGCACGGGCAACGCCGGGCGGGTACAGCTAGTACTTGATAACTCTCTCATTAAGACGGAAGAACTTCGCGGTTAAATACCGCTCTTCCTCATTATGTATTCAGACGTGATTCTAAAACTACGTTCTGGCCGGAAGTACTTAGTTGAAGTTAAGAATCGACAGGAAAGGAAGTTTAACTCAAAATTTAACTCTTCATAAAATTAACATAATCCTTACAGTACATTCAAAAGCACACATAAAAGCACATTAACATTACTATATAATAAATTTCAGAGAAATTATCAATTTCACTAATATTCTTATAAAAGTAAGTATACTCAAGCAAAATAATTTCTTATCCAAGCAGATATTTTACACTGTTACTAGCTGGAAAAGTAGGGGGAGAAATATGCTAGTTAATAAGGTTCTCTCTAGATTTTACAGCATACGAATTAAAAATGTCTGACATGCACTAATAGGAAAGTATTTTCTACGATTTCCCAACAGATGTTATCCATAACAGAACTTCACAATTATTTTCCTTTCCTCATAATGTGATAAATTACTCAAACAGTGGTAATGATTTTAAAATTTACATGAAGTTTTTACGAATGAAATAAGGTCCTAATTAGTGCAAGTATAATTACATTATCATTATGTAGATAAATGATAATAAGTAATATTACATTAAAAATTAAATATGTAACACTGTTTCCTTATTATACTCTGGATTTTAAAAACTTAGCTCTATTTAACGAAAATTATTAAAATTTTATGGTACCAAAAAATTTAATTTTTTCTAATGCTGTTTAATAAAATTAAGTAACGAATTTTACGGTTTTTAAATGATTTTATTTGGAGAAGATTGTTAAATATTACTATATTAATAATTATATTTTAAAATTACTGTTTAAAAAAACTTCGGAATTATTTCAAAAATGAGCTAAACATATAAAATAAATAAATAAATAAATAAAAATAAAAAAAATACATTAGTAAAGTAAGTTTAAAAAAACTGGTACATGAAATGGATATAAAATTGTTTTGAATATAACACAGAAAATAAGTAATGTACGGAGAATGTTATATATAATGAAGAATGAAAAATGAACGAAAACTTTGAGAAATTGAATAGTAACTGAAACTGACATAGAAATTGAAACTGTGTAGGGACATTAGGTTGTTTCGAAGCTGGAGAAGATGAAAAATGAGCAATGCCTTCACCGAACCACGGACCTCTCCAATACACGCCGAGCGTGCTGACCACTACACCACGAAGGCATGCTAAGAAGGCCGGGGAAAATACCTTACAACCATAGTTAAATTTATACGATAAATGTAACTGAAAAAGTAAAATTTCTAAAAAAAATAATCTGAAATTATTGTAAATGAATGTTATAACTAATTAGTTAATTAATATATAATATATAATTGATAAATTAGTAAAGATAGACCATGTTGAGGAAATACTGGTTTAAAAAAAGGCTCGTAAAAATAATAATAAATAAATAACATCTGCATAATAATAAAACTAATACGACAGAGCAGCGTTTCTTAAATTTTGTTTAAGTGGGGACCACATTTATAAATTAAGAGTTCTACAAATCACATCGTTCGTGTCGAAAGCAATATTTTTAGAGTATGTTACTACCAGTATACTTATATTTTCAAAATACAATTAATTACAGTTCTTTTATTACAGTTTGGATAATCTTGTTGCTGTTGTTGCGACTAATCTCGCTTGCCTGATATCAGAAAAAGCCCATGAAATTCATAAGCACCATACAGATGACAGTACGACACTGCGCAAAATCCGATCCCAATTTTGAAGGCGAGCACCCCAGGAAGACGGGTCAGAGGGTCTTCCGCCCTCTCCTTCCCTACCAGCAACCTCTCGAGAAGAAGTTTGGCTCTCCACATATTTTGAGTGCCTCTATGCCGCACAGACACTATACATTTAGAAGAAGCACTTATGAGTGCCATGTGCTACTTACCTAATCTGAAATTTTCGGTTAAAGAGTAGTATGCGAAGTTAATCTGAATTTTATTTCTTATCTTTTGGGAAAATCTAAGATGACCACAATGGCAGGTTTCGAGGATCACAGAAGTCCATTAAGGTCCATCCAATTACGCACATGCGGTATTTTAAATATGCTATTACTGGAATTTCTCTTTTCTACCTTTACAGTCTGCTATTAAAGTCTGTCTGCTCGAAAATAAGCATATTAAAGCCGTTAACTCTCCTCCTCCCCCAATTTGAAATTGTAACTCGTGTCGTAGCCATCGTACAGCATTAATTATCTCCACGTCAGCTGTGACTGTAGTTCATGTGAGGCTCCTTTCGCGTGCGGAAAATAACCTCTACGTTACTATTTTAAATTAACAGTTACAGAATTTGTATCTTCTGAAAGAGTTGAAGTAAAGCAACAGAAAGTTAGCAAAGAAATCATTAAAGAAAATTAGTTATAAATTAAAATTTTACAAGCTAACCCCGTCATTTTGAAATCATGTTATTCATCGTTAAAAAACCGTTATGCTGAAAAGATTGTCGATAAGCTACTAGGTGCCTTATTTAGGAGCAACGACATCTGTATGTCGTTTTAAATATCACTCATGCTTATATCTGTGCGGCGGCTTACACAATGGTAAGAAATCCATGTGTGCGGTCCTCTACAGGTTGCACAGTTTCGAGGAATAAGACAACGAGTTCTGACACTGCAGAAGTATTAATTCGTTGACTTAAAGACTCCACCTGACATCACAAGAATCACAACATCACGGGCAGTGCCAAGGGATTTTAGAATCTGTAATCTGTCCGTCACCAAAGCCTCTCGATTTCAGTGGGGCTGCTGGATCATTGATTATGTTGCTCCTCTGTTTATAATGAATCAGAGGACGTAAAATACAACCCAAAAATTAAGAAGGCGTGACAATTCAGTCTGTAAACTGTTTTAGACAAGAAAAGAACTCGGAATATTCTTAAACTCTCGACTTGCCGCTAACAAGATCTTCATATAAAGATGACAACAACCTACAATAATTGTTTCTATGCTTCAGTGTTGTTTTGTATTCTTAACAGTATACTCTCATAGATTTATAAAGGTATTTTTGTCCTAATACAGGAAGTAATATGCAACCTTAACAAACACAACCCACACCAATTACTACATGGAGTCGCGCCATTTGTGCGGCGTACCAACACACCCCAACCGTAATGGCGGTACATGAAGCTTTTGTTACAATAATGGAAACTACACTTGGAAACTCTGAATTCATTTTAAGAACAGAAAACTACACTAGGAAAATTAGAATAATATGCATAAATTATGTATTAAATTTAAATTAAAACGCTAATTAAAAGGAAAGATTGATTATATTTTCATTAGATGATGGCAGAGCATTCGACGAATATCTGCCTAAGACAAGGGATGCCTTCACAGAGAATTTTCTAAGGGAGATTTGCTCGTAGTCACGTTAGACACGCGAAAACTGAAAACTTCCATACAGAAGCCGAGACGAGAAACAAGAAGGCAAAGTAGCACTGAGTAGATTTAGTTAAATTTTCAACAGTTATGCACGCATGAAAAATATTTGCCGCTAGCAGAATAAATATTTAACGTCTCGTAAAACCACAAAAGAAATGCTCTACATTTTACGAAAACAACGAAAAACAAATAGGATACACTTTAGGATAACAACAGAGAATAACATTTTGGGGGAGGGGGAAAGAGCGTAATCACTGGAATGGTCACAGGGAAGAAACGTCTACTTCTGCGGTTAGTAGCAGCTGGAGGGCTTTAGTAAGAAAATCAATATTTAAAACCATGAAAACTGTTCGTGGCTTAACAAAAAGAGTTGAAAAACTTTAAATCGATTCCATTTCAGACTACAAAATTAAGAAAGCGATTCTCGGTTTACTGTTAAGTTCACCATGTTGATTACATTGAATCTCATGAGATTATTATGCAAAAATATAATAACTTTATCAGGAAACACAAAGTTTACTGCCAAAATTTCGCACAGCAAGGAACCACAAACAAATTAAATGGCACATTTAATGTATCTTGAGAAAACTAAACGAGAGAAAAAATTTTTATTAATAAAAAGTCTCTAAATAGTCACAAAACAACTCTGCCATGGAAAAAATAAAATAATCTAGTCTCAGCATTCAAAGTTCAAGTACAGAATTTATTGTTGCATAAATTTAATTTAAAGCCTAAGGAAATTACATCAAAAGGCTTAACATGGCCATCAAAAATAATGCAGTAGTTTGGTCATTTGAACACAGCAAAGCATAAGACGGCTACCTCCTGAAAGCCTGCTGAAAGCAAGGACCCATTCAAGGAAGAATTTCTAAAGAAAACCGACTTACATTCACATTATGCACGAGCAAAGCCAGGTAAACCAACTATGCAAAACGCATGGCTACGAACAATTAATATTCAGCAGTCTTTCAACCGCTCCCATTCGTGAGGACCTAATGTAGAAGGAAATCTCATGGAGGTAGGAAAGGAAGGAGGGGCCAGTCGGCACTAGAAGTGAAGAATAATTCTCTAATTTAAAATGAACTGAATAGAGCTTGGGTCACCAGATGGGGTGTTCTTTGTTTACATTCAGAAGCTCGCTTGACACGGTTCTGATAGTATTTCGACACACAACAGTTCCATACAAATCGAAAAAGGGACACTTTTGCATGAAAGAAACATTCATAGTGGGATGGATAATAGCAATTTGTATAGTTTAGTGACATTTACGCAAAAATCACATCTTGGTTATTTTTCGATAACTAACAACAGCGCGATTTTGATTATGAATTTGTTTTATAAAATTCTAAGCTGTTGAACTACAAAAATATAGATTTTAAGAAAAATGTTATGCTTAAAGAATGAAAAATACCTTACGGTACATTTAAAATTGTATACGTCTTTCGATACCCTTGATAGAGTATTCGCTACTTTTATTTTATTTTCCAAACGCCAAAATGTTTTAAATAAAACAATTTTTTTCACATCCATATATTATTTTTGCATATTGTTGCAAAAAGCATGTATCTGCCTTTGACAAAATACATAAATATTCATTAAATTATTTATAAATGTATTTGAAATGAAGAATTTATTCACTTATAAACAACTGTGAAAGTACTGTGAAGAAATCTAATTATTAAATGCATCTAATTTATAATGATTATAAATGTTATCTAAATATATAATAACCTTAATATTGAATTGTAAACATAAATTGAAATCCTGTTGACAAATACGTTATAAAACTATTTAAGCAAGAATTGTTCGTATTGGAAAGCAATCTGTTAAAAGGTATTGTAAAGCAAATGCTATGAGATGCGCACTTAAGAAAGTAATAAAGAGTTTTGGAATATGTATTGTTGAAATGAAGGGTAAAAAAAAATCTGATATGTATAATTAAAAGAATTATTCCCCTTACATTTTATAAGAACTCAGTTACAAGTTTTAAATAATACTTAAAAAAAGAGAAAAAAAAAAAAACTTATTTTATTCCTTTTCAGAAATGTTCAGAGAAAGTCAAGTACTATTTAAAGTATTTCGCTAATTCCTAATAATTCTCTAATTTAAAATGAACTGAATAGAGCATTAATTATAAATTGACTTACATTTTTCGATTTAAAAGATGCCTCAGAAGCCAAAAAATCATGTCATATTTAAGAAAGTATTTTAGGAAGAAGCTCTATCAATAGAAAAGAAATAATGCATAATTTTAATATTAATAATACAATAAACTTTGATCTTAATTTTGTACCTTAACCGAATAAAATCGAATTACCTTAATTTTTTTTTTCTAATGTAATTAACGAAAACTTGTGAAAATATTTCATTCAAATTAAACCATTCTGAGAAAACTGTCCTGTGAAAAGTATAGCATTTAATTCCGTTCAGAATGAAATGTTGTTTAAAAATATGTTGTTTTCATATACTTACGACTCTGAAGTGTTGTAGAAAAAGAAAATATATACATTTATATGTATATTTACGACGTAATTACAAAATATTTACATCCGAACGCGTCAAATCCCATTGAACTCAATGGTAAATGACCCAATGTTTTGGTCACCACGTAGGGATCGGCGGTGCTTCAGAGCAGGGTACGGGACAAACTTGTTTAGGGTAACTCCATCTTACTTCCTACCTCCATGGGAAATCTCTAGAATAGGGCTTTTCAACCAGAAAGGGGAAGAATTAGGAGGGAGTAATAAGGGAAGCTTTTTATTTAGCTGATAAGTATTTTAGTTTATGAGTCATCAGGTTTTCTGATGCTATATGACGTGAAAAACGGGAAATGCCCTCGCCGGAATCTGACGCCGGATCTACCGAATATGCGTCGAGTGTGCTTCCATTTAGACCACGAAGGCATATGGAAGGGAAGAAGAAAATACATTAAAAATATAAAAAATTCTTTTACTCAAGTTTTGGTATCTATCAGCATTTTCCACACTTTTTGTTGTTTAATTTATAAAACACGTTAAAAAAATAACCATAATCTAAATAAATGTACGCACGTGTTTTTCGAATTTTGGAAAGGATGTGATAGGAGAATGATTCTCTCTTCTTTCTGGGTTTGATTTCGCCTACTGAAGGAACTGAATGTATGGCGTTTTCATAATTTTCCATCAAGCATAACGAAAATATGATTCGATTTTCCTCAGAAATACTCTCCTTAGGCACACCTGATAAGATAATCCTATCTACCTTGTATAACTGGACATATAATTTTTGCGGCATTCCTCTTGAGTAACATGAAAACGATTATAAGACAAAGATAGTTTCCCTCCCAGTCTCCTCACGAAGGTGTCTTCCCTTAGATGATCTTCAATAATGTTTCCATAACAATAAACGTAAAATATGGTCTCTTACTTTACAGCATATTCTAAATTAAAACAGTTTGATTTTTAATAAAATACAACCAAATCTTTTCAAAAAATAAGATCTAGAAATTTACATAATCTAATGGAGAATAATAGAATGATGAACAACAGCCACATGAAAAGAACTTTTCCATTACAATTAATCAAATTAGCAATATTGACACGTGTCAATAGATAGAGATTAAATAAAGAAAAGAGACGAAGGAGACTTTTATTTTTAAAACTGTTCATTTTACTAACTTTAAATTATTTTAAGGAATATTCTCATTCATTCCTAAAGAAATTTTTTGTTGTGGTTTTGAAATTGTATTCACAAAGGAGGAATTATTTCTCTATGAAGCATTTAACAATTTCGTTAACAATGAGTACGGAACACGTTTTATTAACTTAACTTTAGCTGTCCCACACATATGATCTCGTTCGATTCATTCGAATGCAGCTATATTTAGTACACAACTTCTGAATGAGACTACCATACAAGAAATAAATTTGCATGAGATATTTTTAAAACTTCTATAGATAAGAAATAAATACTGTTGAATGTCAGAGGGGGGTAGGAATAAACGCTTTAAGTAGAATCTAGATCGTAAAATTTCTATTTCTTCTTCTTACGCAGAAAATCCACAATGTATTAAAAAAAAAGTACAAAAGCGAACACGATATGGCTGACTACAGTAGCAAGAAATTTAATCACAAAATTTATCGAACTAATAGAGCATAAAACAAGAAAAATATACTACCAAGTTTTTGTGAGAGAATGAATACTTTAAAAGAGCTCCGGAATTTTCGCAAAATACAGGAGCGAGGAGGGGGAAAAAAATGCGAGTTTGTTTGGAGGAATTTAATTAAAGCGCTGTGCTATCTAAAGCGTAAAAAATACGGTTAAGTAAGGAAGAAGGGTAAGTGGAGGGATTCCGTTGGCCTCAAAACCCTCAAATTATCAGAATGAACATAAAGTATCCATAAAAATTTATACATATACATGTGCGTGTATTATATTTATTTAGTTGTAGATAACTTTATGTTAGATGAGAGTATGACTATAAAAGGCACCAATTCACTTTTTTTAATCAAGCCCGAGATGTTTTAAGAGATGCAACTCGCACGCCAATACTGATTGCGGAGTACACTGAAATTTCTAAAAAAGACATAAGCTAGCTTGACGACTGAACATACATTATTTCTGAACATAAACAATTCTTTAAAAGCGCATTTTGTACGAATCACTCACAACAATGGATGCAATTGGCATCCCGCAATTTCATATACATATATCACATCTTAAACGACAGAAGATACTGCAGCGGGACGAACAGATGTTATCTAGGCAATAGCAGGCTAGAAAGTAACGCGTATTAAGCAGCAGAGCCTCCTATAAAGTTAGAAATCCTTTACCTGAATTTTAAATTATGATGTGGCAACAGCTTCCGCACTGTGGTTACAGCGGGGAAAGAATGACGTCAAAGACTCAGTATATATGCTTTGAAGAGGCTGTATTTAAATTAAAATTAGGAATTTAAATTGCTATCGCCATTCTACCTTCAATTGATTTAAGATATATACTTCGGAAAATCAGACTTTCTTTGTTTACAAATTCCATCAAGAATATTCACAGTTATTCCGAGGATTTAAAAGTTATAAAAAGTAATTAAGTAATTAAAATTTCTTCGGTTATTATTTTTAAAGTTCACACAGCGGTAAAATAATTCCTCTATTATCAATGTTTCAAATATTAATAAAACACTTATTTAAAATATTTATTAGACAAAGTTAAATTTGTTTCAGAGTGGTAATGCACATCTTCCCCCATGTGCGGGACTTATATTATCTTTCCTACATATATTTATGCCACCAGACTATCGTATTACTCGGAGATATAATGTTTGTTATTACTAGCATTTTTACGCCAATTTTGAAGAACTCAGTTCTCCACCCCCGAATTTTGAATTTCGAATTTGTTTTATTATCTGTTTCATAACTTGTAAAACTTTTAACGAATTTCTGATTAACAAGCTGAACGTTTTCAAAGCGAGCAGTGACGACACTTTAAGGAAAAAAACATTTTTATCTCTAGCGAGTGAGACTGTCTATCGAAAATGGTAAAAGAAATGGTAAAGATTTATATTTTGTGATTTTTGCCGTTAAATCGAATCTTATGTGGCGTAAGAGCCAAGAACATGATAATTAATAAATAAAGTAAACAGACAAAAAGTTAATAATACTAATAGACACACACAAAAAAGTAAAGCCAGCTTAGTACCAAAACTGAATATTCATATGATAAATTCAGAAAGGACTTGGAAAAAAAAATATGCCAAAAAAATGCATGCATCGGGAATTCTAAACGTACAATGCTATACTGCTTTCAAAACTCTTGTAATTTTGCAAGTGACTTGCAAATGGCATAATTGTACAGAAAATGATTCATCATAATAAAACGAAAAAGATAAAAAGAAAATTGGGTTAACAGGAGTGACAGACTGGCTGACTGCGAGCTCAGCAAAGAGCGTAAAAAATTTTAACAAACCCTTTTGGGCGATGGTTCAAATCTCAAACCTTTCAGAATTTTTTTTTTTTTTAATTACATTACAACTCTATACAAGTTACAAAAAGTTTTATCAGCTACATTCTGTACACAGCTATGAACATATCGTTTCGTACTTGGCTATGGCATATTACCCAAATGCTAAATGTTTTCTTCGCATTCCTTTTTATCTTTTGTATGAATGTCCTCTCATCCCCTCAAAAAATATGTTTGCGTTTATGTGATACAATTTTGTTTCCTATAACAAAATTTGAGTTTCAGTACGATTCATGCTACAACTTTCGGATGAAAAGTATGAAAGGAATATTGCAAAAGTTCCATAAGCAAGCGTCCCGCTGTGATGTGCGATTTACTGTGAAGAACTAAAACAAACGAAACCTGTACCAAAGAAAGCATGTAGTAAAAATTCTGATGCCTTGGCCATAAAATGTTTTATTAACAGCAAGTTTATGGGCGTCGTACTCTTACAATATTTAATGATGCCATCTTTATCAGATCTTATTGACTCAGCACCTGACAATGTGGTAAATTTAATAGCTTCGTTTTTCCTCGGTCGCTACTAAGCGAGATTTTACAGCGCTTCGCGTCTACAGTTATTTCAAGGAAAACATAATTTTAATACTTAATCAAATAAGCTCATTTAGAAGTTCATCTTTAATGACTTAAAAATAAACTGTTTTTGTAAATGAGAAAACATGATTTCCTTCCAAAAGATGCTTATGCTGCTTAAAATAAGTGTAGTCTGAATATTTAAGCGCTAAGAAGCGCAAAGCTTCGAAGATTCACCATTAAAATATATAAAAATTTCAAACCAAAAGGTTTAAGAGAGGACTTTCTTTAATAATAATAATAATAATAATAATAATAATAATAATAATAATAATAATAATAATAAAAGGCTCGCCTAACTCTAAACCCGCTGGCTCGAACTCCGAGTCGAACTATTTATGTTCAACAATCTTATCTGCTCTACGTCTGAGGTTTGCCATCTACGGGACCTGGGCAGTGTGCTTATTATACTGTAATTTAGTGCGGAAAAAGTATGAACGAATGCTAATTCATCCTTCATGCAGTTAGGTTAACAGATTAAGGCAAACCAGCTCGAGGGCTAAGGGATAGGATGCCTCAGTGGATGAGAATTTAAAGGAAACTGGCTCATACCCACGTTACATAGATAGAAAACCACAAAACGTTCCATGCAGCCAGTCCATTCGGCAGAATTCGAACCCGAGACGAACTACAATCAATCAGCGACTTTATCGCTCGGCAGATGGTACGCCTAACAGTGAAGCCGCTGAACAACGCGCAGTTACATAAAGAACTAATTAAGAAAATATTGCCATTTCAATTTTCATAAAGAATGCATTACTATTATTATAATTACAACTCTGATTGCTTAACAAACTGAAGGATTTAAAAACAACGCACTTTTTAATAATTTATACGTATATTTCATTTTTTAATAATATACATACGTAATATATTTTACTCAGAAAATAATTTTAGGAACATTTGCAGAATTACTGTAATTAATAAGGAATGTTTCCATCGTGATATTGTTAAATTTCCCGGGACAGAATCGTTTCCTTGCTTGTTAATTTTTGTTTATATATACACTGCAAACACTTAACCTAGCAAACAGAAACATGGTATCACGAAAATACGCGAATGCGATTATAAAAATGATGCTTAAGTTAATAGGCATATTAATTTTCTAAGGATTGAGGCAACATTTTAATCTCTCAGATGGTAGGAACAGATGGTAGGAAAAAAAAAAAACTTCACTTTCGCAGTTAGCTCTGGGAAAGACGACTTTAGCAATTCTTTACTGGAACCAAACACCAAACGGACATTCCACTTGTCAAGCTAGGCCAATCAATCCACTTGTCAAGCTAAGCCTTGGTTGATGACATTCGGAAACATAACCCTTGAAATAAAAGAAAAGAATGCTGATAGATAGCAATGGCAGCAACGAATGCTAAGTGTTCCAAGCCTCCATTTTTTTCGAAAAGGACGTGTGGTGACTACTATTAACTTTTCTCGCCAATGCATTCTCTCAGGATAAGAGCTTTGCGATCCTTATGAGAATATTTTTACGTCTGTAAGAAGCGCGAAAAGGCCACCGCAATGTAACTTTTCTTAATACTTTGGAAGGTACTACTTTGAAAATTCAGATAAAATCATTACTGATAAAGATACACATACAGTGTACTCTTAATTAGCCGGGTGCAGGTTACGGATAACTGAAAAACATGGGTGATCCAAACTATCAGATTTATGCACGAAAATATGTACGAAACAAAAAAATCTCAGACATCAACCGAGACGATGCTTTCGACAATGTACATGCAGGACAATGTAATCGTTGAAACTGAACCTAAAGACGCAATTCAGCGGTTTTTAGAGCATGCTCACACTTGCGTGCGTTTGGTTTTTACATACTCTCGCATACAGCGTTCAATGTACGAGCGCGGGTGCCGCCAACACGATTAATCCGCACCCGAACAATCGAGAGAAAACTGTCCCATAGGATTACATTTAATATATACAGCAGAAGGGATCCCTCTTTGCCGAAAATTTCCCATTTTTATTTTTATGCGAATATATTAAGGAAATACGAGTAAATAGTTGTAAAACTCGTACATGGAAGCCGTCGTTCAAATGTCAAATATTTTATTAATATACTTGTTGCCATTGAGAAGTGTGGAAACATTATAAAGTAATAATACTGTCATTAAAATAATATTTAAAATATATAACACAGGCTACACAAAAACGTTAGATCATTTTGTAACAAAGACAAACACACACTATTACAGTTTGAAAGATACATATAATATATAAGATGCTATGTGTTTTTTGCAAAGATTTGTGTTATTTCCGGTACCATGTGTTTTATTATTTTTATTCTTCCTTTCTTATGCAAAGGAGGGAAAAAGGTGCTATGAGATATAAAAAGTAAATATATGTAGAACAATGTGTAACAATTCCAAATCAATCTTTAACAAGGTTGTGGTATTCAGCGGTAGTGGTTTTTAGCGGTAGTCATTTCTTTCCAGTGTGAAATAAACACACAGCATTTATAATGCGCCATATTGCAAAAATCGTAACATTGTACAGACCACAATTGATAACATCATCCAACATATAAAAACTATTTTAGAGGAGGGTATTTTGATAAATTTACTCTTCCATCGCATGAATCGAATCAAGGTCTTCATATTACCGGGCTGAAATGCTGACCTTTACACAAAACAGCACATGAGACGAATGTCTTGAATGCCTACCTAAAAGATGCTGGGCCGAAACCGACCCTTAACGACCAATCTAAGCTGGACATTTTAGTGTCAATTTTTAGTTCAACGGTCACTACAGATAATTAAAATTCTTGGAGCGGGACTCCTTATAAACATTTACTACGCCCTTGCCCGGACATTAGAGCTGAGTCTTCAAATCATCGAATTGATATTCTGGCCACAACATCATACAGTACACAAGAAGTAATACTTCCTTAGGAAGAATTCACACGGTAGTCTAGTCGTCATTATTATAGTCCTAAGGTGTAAAGGCCGTTAACATCTTTCACATCTCTGGAACTAATTTAATCAGAGAAAGTAAAGTTGAGCAAGAGTGAATGTAAACCATATCGGTAAAACTGTCGATCAAATGTCAGTTTATGTTTCCTTCGCTGTGACTGATCAGTTCTTATATCAGTTTGACATAAATTTATATAGCTAGAATATTTAGATAAAATCCTTACATTACTTTCCGTGATATATCAAGGTCTGACTGCCTAGGAACAAAGATGTGTTTGCCGTTTGAGACCGCAAATCTCTCGCATGAAATGCTCCATAAATCTCTATTTTCTAATAAAAGTAGTAGTAAGAATTTTGTATATATGTAAATAAGTTTAGGAAATTATACGTGAAATTGTATATATATATACATATTTTAGATTTAACAGGAAACGTTTGAAAGAGACGAAGCTCCTCTCCTGGAAAAATAAAATTATAAGTCGATAGAACGCTGAGGTAAATGGCTGTCTTCCTAGTTTGGAGTGAAATCGCCAGGCTTGGCTTTTGCTCGGTTCCTGTATGCAATTGAATAATTGTAGTTCATACGTATTTATTTATTTATTTAGGGCGCAGTCCGGCCCGCCTGACGAAGGAGACGAAGACATGAAGGAGCTGCGCCCATATTACATAACACACACAAAAAAAAGAACAAAAAATACAATACAATACAATAGTAAATCAAGCTATAAAACAAACAAACATGTAACTTTAACCATATCCGGCCCTCATATGCCTTCCAGTAATTTCGAGAAGTTGAAGGTACTAGAGATTTCTCGGCGACCGGGGCGAAACTATGCAAGACCGCAGAAAGCATCAGTTTCTCAGTTCAGAATCGATTAAAGAAAATACAATGACACCAAATCAAAGCTCAGGATGCGTTCCCAAAAGAACAAAGTGCAGAAATAACGTTAAATGGGACCACGTTAACGTACAGTAAAATAGAAGAATGAAGAACACACACACACAAAAGAAAAACTACTTTGATTCCCCCCCGTGGCAACTTATTATAATATCAGGTAATCATTTATACAAATAATTTTGGAAAGTGGGGTTAGGGCAACCGAAGTTCTCTTTTGAAGTCCTAGACTTTTTTTATGATGATGTCTTCAAGAACCCCAATAATTAATAAAGAATTTCAATAAAATTGAATAAATGAAATTTTAATGTATCAATTTATTCAGTGCTTTAAATGATTTCCAGAAATTAATACTAATCCTTTAAAGCATTTTTTGTTTTTTTCGCTTCTGCGTTCAGGTTAGCATTTGCCTCCAGTACAGTGATGTGAGCCATCGGATGAAAACAGACAGCTGGAAAATGTTCAGTCATTTGAATGACTTCAGTTTATGAAATTCGATTATTTTTCAATAACTGAAATCTTTTGGTAGTGCCCATAGTAATAAATCTTGGTCAAAACCTCAGTGTACTTAATAAAATGGAAATAAACAGAATAGCTTCCTATCCATCCCTTGAACATTTGTAGATTCATTCGAATCTAGTACGATACTAATATTACTGGAAAAAAAAACATATATCCGAAATTTTTACTGTATATACATATATATATATATATAGAGAGAGAGAGAGAGAGAAAGAATCTCCCCCCCCCCAAGAGAAAAAAGTATTGTTTCTTGACGACGTAAGTAGCTGAAAGGATCACAGCTATCAACTCTAAATCCTTTAGAGCCCGTTCACTATCACCCCCTCAAAATCTTTTACAAGCTCGTTCGCTATTGGCACCCCAAAATATCTTATCTTCCTAATTCTGGAATGTGAAACATACATGCATTATTTCTACTTTAAAAATGGCTTAGCATTTAATTAAATTTTTTCACGTTTTTTATATTGGTTGGAGCTTGCTCTTATTATATAACATGCATAAGATTGCATAACGCTATTTAAAATTTTATCTGCTATTTATTTTAATTTGGTAAGTGATTTTTGGACATAAAATGATAATAAAATTTTCCTCATTTAAATATTTAATGGTAATTACCTCCACACTTTAATTCGTTTCTGTTCACAAAATATTTCATAAGAATGTTCTGACACTTGGACAACCTGAAGAAAGAAAGTTTCCTTTGAGGGGGGGGAGGAAATTCTTTTACTTTTATAAGAAGCAGATTGAGGAAAAACACAGCTTTTAATTGGTAGCACTGTTAAATGGATATGCCCCCTCAAGCTGTATGTATAAATTTACATTCTGTTCTCAGACTGAATAGTGGTATCCCGAAGTTATATATTACTATCGTCTCATGCATAATAGATTCTTACAGATGATTCACGAATTGCTTCAACAATTGCTCGGAACAAAAGGTATATCGACCTTTTGTTCCACTGAAACGTGCAATTTAAATAATAATTTTAATTCTTCCCTAAGGCTAGGCACGATCATAACAGAAGCGTGATCATTTTACAAAATGATGAAAAAAATATGCATTTACATTGATGGATAAAAGAAGAATATACGGAATGGTAAAATGACTTTAGCAAAAAAAAAAAAAAAGTGTTGTGCCTCGAGCATGAAGCGCATTCTCTTCTAGTATCGAGTTAATTAGAAAATACCGGCAGCAATAAGAAATATGCCAGAAATAATTGCGGGCTACAGAATACAGCAGCCATGACCTTTAGTTTAAGTACGCAATATACTCTAAAAAATATACAGTCAGGTTCATTATAAAACAAATAACATACGATTCTTTAATAAACTGAATTAAAGAGTAAACAAAAGTGAAACTCTAGAAAAATTGCAAAGCAATTTGAAATTTAACCTTACGTAAAATTTAATCTTAGACTGACACGAGTTTTATAGATAATTATTTATACGACAAGGGAGACAAGTACGAGGTCCATCTTCTTCAAGAAGCCAAAATAATTCATAATAATACTTAATAAAAGAATTACCACACAATTATGAATATATATATATATATATATGAAGAAAAAGGTTCCAATTAACTTTTTAATCACGGCTGGAGTGGTGATAGTTGTTCTATACATATGAAAGTTGTGTCGTGATCAGATGAAGTTTTGAAATAAACCACAGATACTTTGATAATCACAAAGTAGCTTTATTTCTTGACAACTAATCTATAACGATATATCTTCTTGATCGATACAATAAATATTATGGATGCTATAAGCGCCCCTCAATTCTATATACACTGATTACATTTTAAACATTAGAAGAAACAGCTAAGCGAACAGACGTGGGTTACTCAGGAACGTGAAAGCATATAAAAAGGCGACTGCGTATTCCAGCAGGACCTATAAATAAACTCGAAATCCTTTGTTTGAATCCTGAACAAAGATTGGTAACAGCATTGCAAATTACTGCAGAAGAACATGGACATTACAAGGTCCATGCAGAAGAAATAATGCCGTCAGTCAGGTAAAACAGATTCTTAAACGTGGGACGTAGGAAAATAAAATCAAAAATCAAAAGGACTATTGGCAATTAAGTTAGTAATGTGATAGTAGTTTTTTTCCCTATTTTGTATCTTATATACATACACCCATATAAATCTGTAATAATGTAGATTCCTTAAAGATAATAATTTAGATACTTTGAAGATGCTATTTAATTCACCCAGCATTTTCAA
This sequence comes from Stegodyphus dumicola, assembly GCF_044657685.1. Classification (NCBI taxonomy): domain Eukaryota; kingdom Metazoa; phylum Arthropoda; class Arachnida; order Araneae; family Eresidae; genus Stegodyphus; species Stegodyphus dumicola. The sequence continues at coordinate 112,232,670 of NC_140772.1, read as the reverse complement.
TAACAACATAAACAAATTAGCCGCAAGACGCGGGTCTGTTTAAGAACATTTTACATTTCTGAACAAATAAAAAATAATTAAATAAATAAAAAATAAACCAAAAATTTTTAAGGAAAAGAAAAAGATTAAACTATCCTGGAACGTGAAAAACTGTTGCAAATGAATTTTAATTTTTGTAGCAATGAAAATATAATTCAATTCGCCTTAATTTAATTTTTTTAAAGTCTTAAAAGTCAGAATGATTTTTAATTATTCATAGTTTAATGTTTCCATTAACTCATCAACGAGTGTTAATTAAAACATTAAACAGGAATAATTAAAGATTATTGAATACACGTTTTGTCTTTCCTGACTATTTGAATGAACAAATTAAAATAATATACAAACATTTATTCCAAAAACATAAGCCATACTCAAACAGTTAAAAAATCCCCAACATGAATTCAGACTGTAAAGAAAACAAACAAATACTAAATGAGAAGAAAAATATTAGAAATTAAAAATACTAAATAGACTCTAAATGTAAAAACAATTCTAGAAAATGAAAATGGAAAGAAAATTAAATCTCTAGATTATTACGTGAAAAAAATGAAAAGAATAAATGATAATTGTAGATTAAATCACGACAAATTTACAATATAAATATATAAAAAGCCACAAAGGCGAGAAACTAATAAAGAAATTTCTTATATTTATTTAAAAGGTTTGTTTCAAACGCCAAAAAAATGTAAGAAAGAACATGGTATACACCGCAAAATAAACAGTTATTCCAACTTTTAATATTATATTGCTTCAACAGAAACATTTTTCACCTTTTAATTTAAAAAAAAAAAAATAAGACATAAAATTAATTAAATGAAGCAAATATATTTTTTTAATTATATTTTAGTTTACAGTGACTTTAATGTGCTTGAGTTTTCTAAGTACGAATTCTTTTAACGACAGACACAAATGTCAGAAACCCGGTTTCTTAGATGCAGCATCAAATTGGTTTATATATTTGGATGTAGCATAACGTTACAGACCTGAAGTAAAATTTATGTTTTCTCTCTAAATTTCCTTTAAGAGCTGTCTTTAATCGTGTTAAATACATAAAAGCAGATAATGCTTCGTTGTCCTCTAAGCTCGGTTTCATAATTTTTCGCGGAACATAGTTTAGGAAAAATTTATTATACAGTTACTTTGAGATGAGTAGTAATAAAGTAACAGCATAACCGTTCAACTTGACCAAATGGTTTAAACCCAGATTCCATTGCGATTTAATTTCATGAAACGGACACTAAAATATTTAACGCTAAACGGATTTACGCAAATGCAATATACTTTTCTTGCAGTAAAAAATATAATTCATACATCATTATTTATTACATTCACTCTGACAGATACTAATCTATCTTAAGCTTCTAATGACCTAACACATAGGATCTGTCTGGTCATTATTGCTTTTTAAAAATACTTACGTAGTTAAATCATTTATTTTTTAACCACATTAATAGAGAAGGGGGAAAAACTTTTGACGAACTTGTATTTTCCAAATTTTCACATCGTTTACTACCGAGATATTCACTAAGTTTCAACAACTTCGGAAACGATGCTCAGGAATTTCACAAAAGGGGTGTAATGAAATACGAAACTTGAAACCCGGAGTCCAAAATGGAAATTAAGACGGAAACCGTCCCAAATTGAGAAACTTCACCGCCCTAATGATCCATCTGCGAAGAGTCTAACGGGATTTTAAATTAACCAATGAGAAAGGCCGTTATTAATGGTGGTGGACTACTCTACGAGGACACCCAAAGCATCGGCCGATGAAAGGAGGCGCGGGTTAATTAGAGATGTAAGCACTAAATTTTGAGGAAGCTTTCTTTTCCCGGGAAAATTGCGTGCTGGGTTTCCGGCGATGATGGATATTTTTGGAGGGAGGAGCATCAGAAGTGGAATGAATTTCGATTGTGTAGTTTCGCATTTCTAGTCTAATGTTCCATTCTAAGAAAATTTATATCTCGCTCTAATTAGGGCACTGAGATTAGATTATTTCAACAGTCGCACACAGCTGAATGCCACCGAGAAGAGCACATAAATAATTGATTATTTCGAAGAAACACATTGCGAGTAAGATGTATCCTACAACTTGGGTGGGAGAAAAGATGACAATTCTTGCAGTCTAATAAACACGACGCTTGCTTTGCGTTCTAAAAGAAAGAAGATAAATGGGGCTTTTCCGTAGAACAGGCATTAAGAAAGTTTGCAATGTTCAAAGCTTCTTGGATATTTTGCATTACGGGAAACAGGGCACATTATAGTATTCTAAAGAACGACAATGTTGATTAAATATAAAAATTCAATAATTTTTAATACATGTGACATTTTGAGTAATGGTGATAAATGACAGTTTTCATGCAAAATAAGAGGCCAGTCTCATCTACTCTCCTTTGTTCATTTGTAACAGAATTACTTATTACCTCGGTTCATATTTTCTTAGTTTAATGACTGAATGAATTGGATTATGGCGAAAGAGAGCTACCCGGTGTTTCAGCAGTTTTACCGCTCGGCTCACTTTAATGATGAGGCAATCAACACAGAATAAATAGTTGAAAAGAAATAAAGATGTTTATGAATGGTATTTCTTAAACCCACGATACAGGCATGCATTCCATCTACTTTCATATATTGCTTCAGAAATTACATAGCAAATTCTTGTATATCGTTTCATACGAATTTTACGATAGAAACTGACGTAACAGTTGTACTATACCAAAAGTAAAGCGATAACAAAGCTAATGTCTTTATTTCTGTTCGTCTCAGAGCAAATTAAATTCTTTAACAATTAACTATATATTAAACATTACTCATCTGTACCTAGCTAATGAATATTCATAAGCAAAATGCCACCCAGACCAGAAAGTGTAGCGACGCTGCCTGCCGTACGGAAAGGCCCGGTCCGAATTCTGGAAATGGCATGGATGTTTGTTAATGTATAGTATCTGTGCAGCATGGGACCACTTAAAATATGCAGCGAGACATAAGTCCTCTCGAGAGGTTTCCGGCGAAGGAAGAGCGGTGGTAGGCCTTCAAACCTCAGGCGGAAATGAGCCTATATTCGGACTGTCATCTATCTGTATGGTATTCAAGGCTGTGGCGAAAGACAGATGCAATCTTGTACTCCTTGCCACGTTAATATTTCGTGGGCTTGTTCTGAATACATCAGACAAGTGAGATTAGTAATAACAGTAGCAACAAGAATCTATAATTGTTTGAATACCCGATACTGTTGTGTCAAATCATGAATTATTAGTCTGAATTTTTTCGAAGTCCATATAATACTTAACTCGAGAGTCGGAACTTTGCACGTTAACATAATCAATTCCTTTAGATTCTGCAGAATATTTAATCTGCTTTATCTTCGGTATAACTGTGTTGATATATGATCCATTTTCATCACAGCTTTCCGAATCAGCCTCATTTATCAGTTGCAAATTTTTCAGATTCTGTTACTCTCATCTTAAGGAGGGCAAAACCTACACTACTTATTAATAATTAAAATAGACAGTTGGAATAAAAGACCTGCTAATACATCAAATTACCAAACAGATTCACTTATTTTTCTGCGTACAATGCTATTGCTCATTAATTACTTTACTTTTAACTATATAATACCGCACAAAAAGAAGCCCACCAGCGGCTATTAACCAACCTGGGTTTTTCAGCCGTCGAGCGGTAAAGTCGCTGAACACTGGTAGTTCGGTCCGAGGTTCGAATCCCGCAAACGGGCTGGCTGCATGGGCGTTTTCGTGGTTTTCCCCATGTGTAACGTGTATACGAGCCAGTTTCCCTTAGAAAGTCCTCCACGAAGGCATCCCTCCTCTTAGGCAAATAGCCCTAGTGTGCTTTGCCATAATAAACCAAACCAAACCGCACAAAAAGACAGAAAACAAGCTTTACCCTCGTATCATCAACTGTTTCTTGCCCATTAATTAAATACGTGGTGTCCAGTTCATGTCGCTAACCAATGCGGAGGGCCTAATGAATGCTAGATATAATTAGAAATAGGTAGTGTGAAACAGTTATTGGATTCCGGATATAACGCCACCCAGTGCAAAGTGCCCCCCTGGAAAAGTCATAAAATCAAATTGATTAGGTGGATGGGGGGGCTGCGTCTCTTTCTGTACCCAGTGCAAAGCTAAGAATGACAAACATAAAAGTTAATTTCGTGATATTATTACTCGTAAAATTTGCGCTATATACGGAAAAAGTACTACTACTTACGACAATTTCAAAGGTGGTCTGAGAAGTTTAAGCGCGGACATTTTAGCCTCCAAGATGATGCCTGCTCTGGTCGATCATACAAGGACTTATTAAAAGAAGTTATCGCTGAAATTTTGAGTTAATCAATTCACAAAACTATCAGACAGAATATTCCAAAATGTTTGTACATGTACAGGTTAATTGATTAAGGTACAGCAATTCGAGGGCTTCATAGAGGGCTCGTGTCATTTGAAATGACTGAGTTTGTAAAGTGTTAAGATGTATGGGTATCCCATACTTAAATACAGCAGAATATGCTTGCTCGAGTTTTGCATGTGGTTGCTTCCTGAAGGAAAAAAATAGAGAAACTGACAAGAGAAGTTTTGAAGTGGCTCATTGCTGAAGATGAGAACTGGATATTGCACAGTTATGTACAAGAAAAAGAATATCGGGTAAGCTAAAAAAACCTCTTTTAGTAACATTGAAAGGAAGATTCCATCCCCTCCCCGAAAAAGCAATGCTTTGCGTATGGTAAGGATTACAAAGGAAATGTATACCATGAATTTTTGTCACCTAATCAGACAATAAATTTCGAAAAATACTCATTCCAAATGAGATTTTTAAAGCAGCAAACAAAGCAAAGGGACAGAATTGACAAATCTTCGAGGCGTTGTCTTCCATCATGACAATGCTCGGAATGTTAGATAAAAACTTACTGGGTATGGGTGAGATATTTTGTGTCACCCTATACGGTAGGTATTTCTCCCGTCTTCTTAGCATGCCTTCGTGGTGTAATGGTCAGCAGACGTTTGAGGTTCGATTTCCGGCGAGGGCATTGCTTATTTTTTACATCTCTCAGTATCAATAATCTTAATGTATCAACAACCCCACATATTCACTAATTCTTGACCTCTAGGGATTTTATCTCATTCATCGTAGTTCTCTGAATTGCGCTGGAATTAATTTCTGTGGACATAGATCAAATAGCACGTCGATAACTAATTTAAGAATAAATCTGATTACTTTTAAAAAAAGAAAGTTTTCAGCTGCCTAAGAGATGGGAAAAAAGTCGCAGAATAAATGGGTGCTAATGTCATTCAATGAAAATTTCTTACGTTTTTGTATTGCTTCATTTGTGTTTATAATTAAAAAACTGCAGAACTTTTCGGATGACCCAACAGTATATGAATACTTTTAATTTTGAAAAAGGTACTATTATACAACTACGTTGGCTTTTTGCCATTATCAGAGTGTTACGCTGACAAAAAGGCCTCTCATAATTAAGGAAAACAAGCCAATTATTTCTAAAGACGCTTTTTCCAAAGCATTATGTTATAAAATTACCTACAAAAAAAAGGGGGGGGGCAGGAGAAAGAAAATAAAAAGTTGCAATAAATGTCACTTTAACGAAAATTGATTTAACATATGTTCATTAGTTAGGAATACTTTAATATCTGTTTCTGTAATTGTTGCTACAACGAGCCGTCATTACAGCGAGCCAATGATAGAAACAGATTTAAATGCACATTTCAAACTGTCAAAGCGACTGTTATCGCCACTTTCTTTTTAGAAAAGGGTAGGAAGTGACATAATAAAATAACACAAATCGTTAATACATTTTTGTTTCTTTTACTCTACAAGCCACCAATCACACCTATCTTCAATAGCATTACCCACATTCTTTTGCTTTTTTAAAGTCGCATTAACGTTTTAACCAAAAGAAAAGCAAAATCCCCCTTCCGTATCTCTCCGACTGAAACGAAAACATTAACCTTAGTCTACTGAAATACACACTCAGTTCAAAACTCCTTGTGTTATTTCTTTTCATCTTCCTTGAACAGAAGGTGCTACAAGCACTTTCGGGTTCAAGAAACATTTACGCGCATGGAAAAAAACAATCGATCAAACCGATGACTTTATGACGGGTCCGTAATTTAGAAAATGATGAATGATCTGACAGGGTAGGAAAAAAAAATGATGCGAGTGTTTAAAAGGAAGCGGTGCTTTGTTATGTACAAATTGTTCATATATGTTCATTATGCTTGAACAGATGATAACGCCTAACAAGCTACCGTATATTTTTCCACAGTTCAGGGTAACATAATAAAAAGATGAATCTGAGGGAAAATATTATAATTAAAAAGGCGTATTATCAATAAAATCTTGCAATGATATCAAGAAATTTATGGATAACAAAGCATGATAAGGATACAAAAATTCCTCAAAGGAACGGCACAACATTAATATGCATCAAACTGTGGTTACCTATTAAAATGTTTTTCTTCATTAATGATATTATTACCAAATTCTTGATATTCAATTAAAAAAAACTCTCGGAATGAATTTTAATTGTATTAAATTAAAAATGTATAAATTTATATCAGCAACAGACTTACATTTACTAGGAACTAACTTACTAAGTTACACAGGAAAAGATGAAACGTTCCGGATAAACCAGAATTAGCTGTAGCCATATCTGAATATTGAAATTCTTTTTAAGAATCTCAGATTTGCTCCATCCGCAGTAACCAAACAAATATATCATAAATAAAAAAATAAAAAATAAACTGAAACCACAAAATACTTTTTCCCCTCATTTCGTCAGTTTCATTCTGACATATTCTCTTTATATATATATTTATTAAAACGTCTGGTCCGATCTCACCAGCCACTTTGAGACCGACAACTAAAATGCCACACATCGATATTTTACAATACACATTGCTCGCCAGTCTTCCAAACATATAAATTCGCTGTTCAGAAAACGATAAATATTTACCACAATTCCGGATTCAGTGCGCCTTTTCCGTTTAAGAACACAGCGCATAACACTGTTTACATAACAACGGACAGCACAGCTCCAGTAGAAAGCGGACAAAATTGTGTTTCGTACTGACGGCTACTGTAGCTCCCGAAAAAAAAAAGTTCTACTGCGCTCAGTTTAATAATGCCGTAAATCGTTCTTGTTCAAGTCTCCTCTTGAATCTCAAGTCACATCGTCGTTTGAACGTTTATCAAAATGACGAAGGAAGTGACTGGTCTATGTCCGAATACGTGAGTCGTCTATAAAATATAAATTTCATTTCAATGTTAAAAAAAAAAAAAAAAAAACACGGTATTTATCTACACAAAGCTGTTTCAGAAAGACAGCAAAAATAACTCTTTTCTGAATGGTTACTTGTAGATTCACAGTTCCAGCTAAAATGAATTCGAATAAAATATGCTTTTAGGCGCAAGAAAAGAAACTGCGAAATTAACAGATAATTGATGAAAGAACACTCAAAATGCAGGCCAATATTACTAGTGAAAGTTCAAGCAAAGACAAAACTGTTCTCTCTCTTTATGCCCGTACGTGTCTGTGTCAAATAAAAATCAAATAACATAAACTACTAACTTTAATTTGAAATAGCCCCTCAACATATTTTTTAAATTTAGTTATTCCCCGCTTTCTGTCAAAAAATATAGTAACTGCTTATACCAGAATCCTCTAAACTAAGCGTTCCAAAATTAATCCTTCTCACATGATCCTGCTAAAGACGCAGGTACTTATATAATCTGATGGCTTTAACCTTACTGTCGGTCGCTACGTTTTCATTATTCAGGTACTAAAAATGTAAAATTTGTTAAAGAACAGGCTTACTTAAGTGCCAGTTTTCAAGACTATTTCTTTGCATCAAAAGCATTGTTTTGCCATGAAATAAAAAGTGTTAAAGCTATCACGATAGCATTTAGTTGTTCATGAATAGGCTGTCATTATTAACAATTATGCCATCAACATCTAAAATATTTCACACACACACACACACATACATAATTCTGCAACATTTCAAATTATGATAATGAATTAATGATTAATAGGACGACGACATGCTTTGAATGCTGATCCCGCTTTCACATACAAATAGTCAAATGTCTTGTTCGAGCCACTTACAAGACAAAGACTCTGCCCGTAAACGGACAATAAGTCTCCGTTCAAACGATGGTATAAATGTCACACATAACAGAAAACAGTGGGCTCATATTAGAGTCCAATGAGTTCAAGAATTGCCCATTGTAGGGGAGTGTGTTGGTTAACAAAGTGTCGATTTTACTTAATCTTTTAGGTTTCTACAGTTGCATTTTTTCCATCTCTCGTTCATTCATAAACATAGTTATTTCTTCTAAATCATTTAAAAAAAAAAAAAAAAAAAAAACGCATTATGCTAGAAGGTAAAGGCGCACTCTTTAAGAGTGAACATATCTTAAACTAAATAAATGAAAATATATATATATATATATATATATACATTTATATATATGAACGTTCCGGGCACTTTATGTCTCGCTATTAGTCTCGAAATGGCATTTTACGTCTAATCACTTTAACGGTTTCAAATTGTTTCCAATCTGCATGAATGTATATATGTTTCTCGCACTGCGAAAAAACAATGATACTTAGAGCCATCAAGCTTTGAATAACTTAGTTCTCGACCCGAATATGGGCACCTGGAAGCCCGAATCTTGAATTTTGAATTTGTTTTATTATCTAATTCCTATTTTTTAAACTTCAACGAATTTTTGATTAAGAAATTCAACGATATTCAAGCGAGCAATGGCAACACACTATACGGAATAAAAAATTTTATCTCCAGCGCCAGAGACTATCAACCAAAAATTTTAAAGATATGCATTTTTTAAATATTTTGTGATATTGCTGTTGAATTGAATTTTATGGTTTAAGTGCGAAGAACATGATATTTAGTAAATGAAGGTAACAGACGAAACGTCAAAAAAAAATCCGTTCGGGTGTAATATCCAATGCTTTCAGAAAGATTTCAGAATTTTTTAAAAAATTTTCTTATAACTTTATTCATAAAAACCAATATATTTCATATAAGTTTGAATCAGCGGTCTCAAACTCAAACTGCACATGGGCCGAACGACGGGCCCGAATTTATTTATTTATTTATTTATTTTTTAACAAAATGAGAGTAATAATAAGTTTTTTTTAAGCAAAATAAAAAAATTTACACTAAATTTCCCTTTCAAAATACTTATTAAATGATTTGCAAGCGGTAATAATACAATGCAAAGATAAAACTCAAATTTACACTTATTTTCCGTTTGAAACCTACAGTTTGGTATTTGCAAGAAACTTCATTTGGTTACACTTGGTAATTTAAACGTACTGACAGCTAAACATTAAATTTTCAGACTGATACTTATTGCAAATAATTTTAATACATTCAGTTAACCACTATATAACTTACTTTCAACTTAAAACAAATTATAAAAACTTCCCAAGTGGGTCAAAGCTAGAGAACCAATACGAAATGCCTTTTTTCTCTCTTTTATTTATTAAATTTTTCTACGAAGCATGCAGAAAAATACGTACATTTGTATGCAAATGCTTGTAAACTTCTTTACTTCCCACTACAACTCTCAGCTACAGTATCTTATCTTACGGAATTTTAATTTTGATAAAATTTGTAAACTTAGATAAAAACTGCTAGAAACTACCTTTATAACGAATTGCAGATGGTCGTCGGTCAATCAGGTTCTTTTCTTAGACTGAATAATTTTCAGCTGAGGAAGAAAAGCATTTCAAATATAAATGTATTCCAAGACAAGCGGTTTTTCTTATTGCAAAAACTCCAAACAAACGGTATTTATCTTTCGACGAGTACAATCAAAGTTAATCATACCTGCATCGTAAAATCTTTGAATGAGATTTATATCACGGTATAAATTAATTACGTATTTTGCGGCCTTAGTAATATTCGGTTTTAGTAATAAAAATAACGTAAAACCGGACTCCAATAAAATCTTAAACGTTTTCTTTAAATTCTGGTTACAATAATTAATACCATAAAGTAAAGGTATATAATTTACGAGAAAATGCCTTCGCGAACCGTGTAAAAAGCCACCCGTCTGAGACCACTATTTTAGATAATAATGGCAATAAAATAAAAAAATCTGAAATTTTTCATTTATATTACGCACAAAAAAAGCATGTTTTTTTCTTACCGTTTTGCGAGTTACCTTTATTTATTAAATATCATGTTCTTCACATTTAAAACCATAAAATTCAGCGAGCAGCATCAATATCACTAAATATCACTATCAATATCACACTCACCAGCAATATCACTAAATAATTTTAAAAGAGCATATTTTTAGACTTTCTAAAATAGTCTCGAGCGCTGGAGATAAAAATGTCTTTTTGCTTGTAGGTTCTCATTGCTCACTTTGAAATCGTTGAGTTTGTTGATAAAAAAACTCGTTACAGTTTACAAGATATGAAATAGATAATAAAACAAAATCGAAATTCAAAATTCGGGCTTCCGGGTGCCCGTGTTCGAGTGGAGGATTACGTTATTCAAAATTTGATGGCTCTAGGTACCGTTGTTTTTTCACAATGCGAGAAACATACATAAATCCATGCAGATTCTTCATTATTTAATTCCCTTAAATACAATACAGGGCGCTAATATTTGGTGGCAATAGTTTAAAAAGGGATACGCCGTTTATAGTGAACCAACTCAAAATGACATTTCGAGACTAATCGCTCTTCTGGGCCAACGCTCCTTTAGGCTAAAAATAATATTAACTAATTTAATAATAGTTTATTTTTAAATAATAGTTTAAGTCCACATGGTATCATAAAATTCTTTCGAATTTTAGCTTTTGGAAGCACTACAACAGTTGCCTGAAGCCCACGGGTTACGCGGAACAGAATACAATAGCAGCTCCCTTGAATTTTGTTTCAAAGCCATTTTCATTCCACCAAACAAGGTTCAGTTCAATCCTCTGCAAGAAAAGGCTCTCATTACTGCCTACATTTTTAGCAGGAAGATTTCAAGATCCTAGATTTTAGAGGCCAATGATACGGTTCCAAAGTATCGTTCCAAAACAATGTTGTGCACGTACGTATAGACCTCAACAGTCTAACTCAGGCTGTACCATCACCGTCTGGAATAGTGATTACTTATTTTGCACTATGCACCCCATTCACCACTATTAGAAGATCACCCAGCCTCCTTTCCGAAACTCCAAAAATACATATATACACTATAACATTTATTTAAATTTAGATTAATTTTAAAGAGTTTTAAAAATTAAACAATAGAAAATATGGAAAATGTTAATAAATAACAAAACTTGAATAAAAGTAGTTTTTTATATCCATAAACTAAAAATAAATACCTAACAGCTTATATGAAAGAAAGGCATCAGATTTGAACGGTCACCCCAAATGGATCTGTTAAGGTTTTTTATGCTTTCGCTGAGTTCGCTGTCTACTAGTACAGAGCCTCCCTTTTTAACTTTATTATTCAGCACCGATTTCCTTGCATTTAAGCCGTATACAATTCAAAAGACAAAAATCACAAAAAATTTTAAAGCAGCATAGTAGCATATGTTTAGAATACTCGATGCAGCGTTTGTACATTTATACCTTTTTCTATTTTTTTTTCAGTCTTTGCTTAATTTATAATATCAATGTTCAGTTTTCTCAGTAAGATGGCTCACAAAACTTTCTTCAAGGTTCGAGAAATACCTTATAACATAAAGATGCGGATAGAGAACATCTAAAAAAAAATTGCAAGTTTTCAGATAGAGCATTTGGCAGATAGAGCAAGGAGCATTTAGGCTAAAAATATCTAAAAACAGTATATCTTTAGAATTTACGATAAAATTCTCGGAGATAAAAATGTTTTATTCCGTAGAGGTTTGCCACTGCTCGCTTTCAAATAGTTGAGTTTGTTAATCATAATTTCATTAAAGTTTTACAAAATACGAAATAAATAATCAAAAACATATAAAGTCATTTCATGAAGATAATGAATATTTTTAATTAAATATATTGTGAATTAAATGTATTTTTATTATTTAAAGCAATCCAATTCAAAAGTAAGAAACGAATACTCTTAATAACTACGTGTGTTGCTGTCAGACAGCTTAGTTTGTTAATCCACAACCAAGAATAAATGGAGTAAGCCGCCTCCGTATGTTCCGTGCAATGAAAATGAAGCCATGAAACGTCACGGTATGACGTCGCAACTTAACACGGTCGCTGCCATACGCGAGCTTCTGGTTGGTTTTGTTTACCAATTGTTGTTATCTACATGCTAGCTTGCATCATTGAATGTTTATAACGCTCTTTTTTTAAATTTTAATACTTAATATAAATGGTTTCCTACTTAGTACACAGATAAATCACAAGGATTGCAAATAACTGTTCCAAATTCAATAAAGTATAGGCCAAGTGTTTAAATGATAACTATACAACATGGAAAAATCTAGAACACCAGTGGACGTTTCAACGGTATTTCACGTTCAACGGCAAATTATGCCTAAATACACTCTTTTGAACCTCGAGAAGTTGATATTTGTTCTCAAAGTAAGTATAATTTTATTTAATAATATGTCTCGTAGTAGTATCTGCACGCTGTAATGTGGCCAGTCGTGAAGTCACGTTGTTGACATTTTGTGACGCTCCTCGTTGAAAACCCCTAGTCCAGAAGGTGTTGGTTGTACTCATATATGCAAAAGCACACCTATAAATACACATGTAACCAAACAAAAATGTTATACAACCATTTCACATTACATTTTACTTATTCCGAGAAATTTGGTAACAAATACTTTACACACGGAAACACTTAAAGAAAATTTACATCTAATTACATGCAACTAAATCACAATTTTCACCGCTTGTCAACTTCAGCTTAATGGGTAATTTTATTTTGGTGTACTTTCGAAACATAATTCTAAGCGAAATCTTCAATGATTTTAATTTTCTTTCTACACGCCAGAAAAATGGGTCTGCCTAAATGGAACTTCATTAAGTTGCAAACAACAGAAGAGACAAAGCATACAGTAAACTAAAGTCTACTCTTAAGATGAAATGCCAACGAGAAAATTATGCTGTTCGCAGGAATATGAAATATAAATGAAAACTGCATGCATATCAAGAAATAAAAACATGTAACAACCCCCACACCGGTAGAAAATTAACAAGAATGTAAGAGTCAGAACCAACAGAAATATAATTAGAAACCTTTGTGTTCCGCGAGAACGCGGAATGGAATTGTTCTTCCGGAGGAAGAAAACACCTAGAATATATACTATTCATTGTTTTACTCATAAAGTGCGCGAAAATGCACCCTGATACTCTCTGGAAAAAAGTTTCTTTCCTTGTTCATGAAGCTGAGATTTGTATTTACTTTCTCTGGGTATTAAAAATATGGGTTCTTCTAAGACAACTGTGATTTTTCAGAAAATCTGAACAAGATAAGTATTTAGCATACACAAAATTTAAGATTTTGAAAATAACTTGAGAATATTTTTAGTTGAATTATACGATTATTAATAGTAATTTTTTTCAACTATTTTATAGATTATCTATTTTAATTTTTATGTGGAACACTCCATACTTTTCATAATACGAAAGATGTAGCATTGACGGCATATCAGCATTCTATGTATATGTGTATTTTAAAAGGAACCTGAAAACTTAGAACAGGGATTCTCAACCAGGAGGAATTCCCAAGGAGAGACATTTCATAGTTTCAGAGGGGGATACGATCAACCTTTTATTTAGTTGTTAAGAATTTAGTTTAAGTTTATGAATACAACAAAAAAATAATAAATAAATAAAAATAAAAAAACCAACATATTTTTTGTTAAAGTTCATGTTGAAAGGAACAAAATTTAGAACAGGAGTTCTCAACCACCGTGGGAAGACAACCACCGTGGTTTTAGGGGACATCTCATGTTTTTAGGGAGGGGGGAGATACGGTCAACTTTTTATTTAGCTTTTAAGTATTTTAATTTTAATTTAGTAATATAAAAAAAACTATTTTTTATTAAAGTTTAGGCATTTATCAACATTTTCCATACCGTTTCCTGTTTAATTAATAAAACACATTAAAAATAATCCAAGTCTAAACAATAGTATATGTATTTTTCCAATCAGAGATAGGAGGAGCGAATCGTCTTCTAGCATTGCTGAAATAAGAGATGTATGGGCAAAAGTGGTGGAGAACCACTAATTTAGAAGAATTATTCCTACGTTTAACTAATTGATGCTAGTAAATGCAACAGAGTTGGCAGAATCAGAGTTGGAAGCTTCGCAGAGTCTTATTGCCGCCACCGGCGCTCAAGACGCATGGTCAACAACATCTCCGAAACACATTTATGAGGATATTCACATCACGCCGGGATTAGCAAAGAAAACATAATTTTTTCAGACATAACTTACTACTTTGGAAAATCCATAGTTTTACATAAAAGAGATGATCTGAATTCAAAATTATTCTTTTAAATTCTTTCAAAACTGGCAGCTGGTACCAAAAACAATCTGCTGGACAACTGCAGGATGTAAATATATGATTAAAAAGACAGGAATGAGAAGAAAAGCGAACAGTATATTTATTGTGGACAGAATCGATTTTTGAAGCAATGCAGTAAATTTTCAATTCACTTAAAAAACAAAATAAATCCACAGAAAAGAACGGTATCAGCTACTTTAATCAACGAAAATCATTTCCTCAAAAAAAAGCACAAAGTTACTTCAGAACAAAAAATTCATTTTCCTGTACCTTCTTTTCACGATTCTTCAAAAATTAATTAAATTAAGATTATATGCAATCGGAAGGATTCATATCACGTGTTGACGATGAAGAGCAAAAATTCCATCAAACTTTTTACCTGTGGATGTAAACAAGCTGTGTGCAACCCGAAAGAGGGAAAAAAAGCAATTCCTCTTCTCTATCCTGAGTGTTCCATTACACGACTTTAATGGATTGGATAAGGTCGTGAGCAAGGGAATAAATTGGTAGTTCTGGCTATGAAATTATCTCTTCGCTCTCGCGCAAATAAAGCGTAGAGAATTTTCGAGGAATAAATAAACAAGAAAACTATTTATTACTAAAATTCAAACTAATCAAACTCTGCAAACCGCTTCTAAAATCCAAAATAATCGCAACGTCTTATAGCAGCAATCAATCACAGCCATCGCAGCCTTGCGAAATGCCAATACCATCGGCGAAATGCGGATTTATGAATATTCAAGGAGAGTAATGAGTTATGGTCGACGACGAAAAATTCAAGGAAGGAAGGAAGGAAGGAAAAAATTAGGTAAACTAGGCAGATCTCCAACGTTAGAGTTCCCTAATGGTGCAGGGATGAGCAGAGAGCTGAGTTAAAATGGGTTTTTAAATGGGCGAGTGTCGACTCCGAATTTTCATTCAGCGAAATTAATTCATAATAAAGGATTTTCAGAAAAACTAATTGCTATAGTTCACTTGCATTTTATACGGATCACAGCGAAAATGAAAAGATGAATTTTGACTTCGTATACTAATGCAGAAGTATTTTCAATTAGATGTTGCCTCAAGGGGGCACAGGGAAGTCTAGTTAGTACTATTTCGATGCTCGTGTTGAATTATATATAGGACGAGGGGAAAAAAAAAAAACTTTAAATTCAAACAAGGTTACGAAAAACTAAGTAGATGTTGCCTCAAGGGGGCACGGGGAAGACTAGTTAGTCCTTCTTCGATGCTCATGTTGAATTATATATAGGAGGGGGGGACTTTAAATTCAACAAGGTTACGAAAAACTAAGCAACTTACTTCAATCGATTTCTACACTTATATTTCAAATTATAAAGCATACAATTTTGTAAAACTATAGCTAATTTTTTATACATAGTATTCAAAAGCCTCTGTAAGTTATTTGACGCAGATTTTTTAAAATACATAAATCTGAGTGATTTTTCATACCTGCTTTTTGCACTGAGAGAAACGCTGGGGCAAGTGCAATGAATTGCGGGGAGACTATTATCAAGGAGAGAAGGACTGATCTTTCTTTTTAAATTACTCACTATAATAAAGTTGTTCTATAAAAAAAAATCTCGTCATTTAATTGTCAGTTCTCGTATTATTAATTAAATTGCTATGATAATTTATTTCGTTTCTTGAATATGCATAGCTCCCTTACAAACTGATTATCAAATTCGATATAGCATTCTGACAACTTCGTAGCAACAAAAACATAATGCAAAAGCTCAAAACATCAAACACTCGACAATGTATGCCGCTCATTAAAAGGCAAGACCCGCACAAACAAAGCAGTTCTTAGTTAAATAAATAATATAAATGAAATACATATTTTCGAAGAACGACCGTACACGAAAGAACGCATATTTTATTCTTGAGATATCATTAGAAAGTTCAAGACGTCTCCTCTTAGGAAAAGACCGTCGAAACAAACAAATAAATATTAGAAACAGGTAAATATTTCACTTCATATCGGATGAAAAATACAGCCCCCTTCTGGGGGAAAAAATAAAAAAAGAACAAGTCGAATAATAAGCTTTATTTCGAAGGTCCTTTAAGTATTCGGAAGTCTTTCAGGAAATCTTCCAATTGCGAAGTTTGCAATTTATTTACCTTTTTAGAGACTACCGAAGTCTGCATTAAGAGTGGAAGCGTCGCTCATATAGAGTCAATAAGCTACACAATTCTCTCAGTAACAATGGTTAAAGTACGGCGGTTAAATTCGACGGAAAATAACCCTTTCGAATTTCGTAAAGAGATGCGGGTTCGTTCTCTTCAGCAGAGAGATAGAACGAGGCAGAAGGAAAGATAGGAAGAATGGAATGCTCCATCCATTCCTTTCCAGATGTAATCAGTGGGAAGGACAGTAGAGAGTAAAAGATTGGTGTTACATTAAGTATGCCGTAAACAATGAAATATTATAATTGAGATCTAGACATGCAAATCATAAAAGAGTCATTTTAATTCATTTGGATACTAAACATATTAATTTTTATTTAATAATTATGAAACGTATCTTAAGAAACCCAGGTTCGACTTTCACCATCGGAAATGTAAACCGCTTTTAGCGCTACAGGAAAATGATCTTGGTAAATGATAATGCTCGGAGGTTTTATAAGTGCGAAAAATTCAACCTTAATTTGAGTGCTGGATGGAAAACTGGTTTTCAATGAACAGAGGTCCTCGTCTATTGTCTCGGTATTGAAAGCTAAAGAACGGATGAATGTAATCTATTTCCTGAATTTCAAGTTTGCATGCTTCTCTTATATTTAATATTCAAGTTAACTGCATTCCCAAAAACATCGTGTTTAGAAATTAAAGTTTTCTTGAAAAAAGATAAAAATGAATTACAGTGTAGACATACAAACAACTTATTTAATGAAAAATAAAACTAACAGCGTTACAATTTGTGAGCTATTTTAGCTAGCTATATTTATTGAGCTATATTCGTGAACTATATTTTATAGTACTCGTGAGCTAGATAAAAGTCACTTCTAAAACTTCCTCATATGATAACACCATCTGTTCTCTAAAAATGTGTCTCGTTAACATGCTTCAGTTTCAGTACTTGAGCGAATAAAGTAGGAAATTTTAAAGAAACAAGATTGGTAGAAAAAAAAATTGCAGGGTTCTGCAGTACTGCTGCGTAATAAAATCAAACTCTTTTTAGTTCCACAAATGTAATAATAATAAATTTATGAGAGAAATGACTAACAAGTAGCTTCTTGGTAGGTTTTTCGCAGCATTTCCCATGTAACAATTACGGATATACTTTCATAAATATTTTCAACAGTTAAAATGTCAAAACAATAATGAAACAATTAAACGCAAAAATGAACACCAGAAATATGTCAAATTTCAAATTGATACAGTCAGACTCAAAGAAAAAAATTATATAAATATCGAACAAAAATTCTATAAGAAATTTCGAAGCCCATTTTAAAACTGCGCAACACTGTGTGGCTTTTGCGAAAGAATTGTCTATAAAAAAACTAAAATGTGTATCTAAGCACTCCAGTAAGACAGAAAGAAAACACAACTGTCTTTTCTTTGAAAGAAAAAGAACACGAACCAATTCCTTTACTCGTCTCAGCCATTTTTTCCCCTCTATCAGTTTTTTTTTCCACGTGCCAAAAATGGAAGTCCTTTCTGGGACAACGAAAATTGATGGAAAAGAAAGTTCTCCCCCCCCCCGAAAAAGTGTTCAAAAGATATATATTGGCGAGAAAATTTCTGAAAAGAAATAAAAGAAGTTGAAGAGCCTTTGCAGAAACAAAAGAACATGCCCTGACATCACGTTTTAACGGAAACGTGAGCAAAGCATGGTAGATAAAGGAGGAAAACGAAAAAACAACAATGCGTGAACACCCCCCCCCCCGAAAGCTAAAAAGTACCAAGAGGCCACTAGTGAAAGGATCCATTCAGGACACGTGACCGCAATTCGCGTTGTCATCAAGTTTTCCAGAGACGTTTCAATTTTAAAGGACAAAGGAAAGATGAGAAAACTAAGAATGATATCTTAAAGGTACAGATGTCCATGGCCCCGGAAGCTATTTGAATAGATACAGAGCTGGTGAAGAACAGCAATATTTGTCGGCAGAAAAATACCTATACGTTAACCAGAGAATGGCCTTATTGAGAATAATGGAATATGTCAAGCACTCACTACAATTAAAGGGGCACAAACAAGAAATGAGAAACTTTCGTTAGATACGAAGAATTTTCTCTTTTTCAGATTGGAAGTTATATTTGGCGGAATCATGTGTAAGCAATCAGCATTATTATACGCGAATAATTGAAGAAAATGAAGAACGTTTATATCGTGTTACTTCATTGTCTGATACATCAGTTAATTACTTTGTTGCAGCAGTCTTTACATTTTAGTTTCATATAAAAGAAAATATTTTAGAGGATACTGTTTTGGCATTTCTATTTTCTAAATAAATAAAATGAAAACAGGAGCAAAAAACTAACAGCAGTCGACATACAGCAAAGGAATCATCATGCTCATAGTTCCACAGACATACAAAGGTACGCAAGTTATTAAATACAGCAAATCAAACGAGAATTAAAGAGGTACTGTTCTCCATAAACGATCTCTGTAAGCTAAATACAGACGTGTTCGTGATATTGAGAAATACATTCAGAACTCTCCCCAGCTGGTTACCCTGTATGTCTCAGTTTCGAACACTAGTTAAAGCTACTAATATTCAGCAATTTTACTCAGCACTCATGCTGGGTTTATATTAATAATTAAGTAGAATGACAAAGAATTTTAAACCTAATAAAATAGTATTTAACATTCAACCACGATCACCTACACATTCTCTGGCACGCTGTATACTGTTCAAAAACGAAAATTTATATGTTTGTTTTAAGTATTACCTAAGAAATTTTAAGATCCAGCAAGTATCTTTAAAGTATCTGCGCCTATTCCATTATATAAATAAATTCCAAAATTTATTTACATTAATAAATAAAAATTCTACGATTTATTTAGACTAATTAATAAATACGCTGCTCCGTAAGCATTAATTCAACTTCTATATCGACATCACCCGCATATATGAACAGCAGTACATAAATAAATGACGCGAAATATTAATAATTTCAAAATTAACGACACTCATTAGACGTAAGGAGGATAGTAACACATTAAAGCTATAATTGAAAGGTAACGTTTGCATAGTTCAAGGCAAGTAGGAAAGTTAATAAATGAATATTAAATTAAAATATTTCCTTAGACATAAAACCGTAATGTATAATCAAAAGGGAAAATAACATAATATACTCTCTATAATTAAGCAAACGGAATTCCAGTTAGCATTAATCTATTTACATAAACCCTTCTAAAATATTTATTTTTGTGGCAAACGCAAAATGAGTCAACATGCCAATTAATGAATATTTTACGAAAGAATATACAAACATTAATTAAAATGCGGCATCAACAAGATTTCGGCTTCTCTTCATCTCTCATGATAAATATTCACAGAAGTTATTCAAAACAGTTTTAATAATTCTATGTTATTTCAAAGCTTAGCCTAGTTTTTATAATTACACTTATCATACCGATATGCCCCCGCTATATTTGTTTACATTATTATTATAATTAAAGATATTCAAATGAAGTTTATGAACAGCAACTCTTAATTTTATTGCACTCATGAGCGGCAAATATAATATCTTACTATAATATTCATCACTTCGGAGGAATTTTTCTGATTATTCGAGATCTATCATCTTAGCGGCGAACTATAACTCCCTCCTCAATTATATTATAATTTTCATAAATACAGAAATTCTTTCGATGGTTTACACCAATTTAGTAACATAACAATTAACACTTACAACGCGAAAAAACAATTTCCTCAATTTTATTAGTTGTGGCCAGAAATTTTTTAACGATCCCTGAAAATTCCATACACCTGGTCTTAAAAATTAAAAATTAAAATAATAAAAATCTCTTATCAAGGGTTGCCATACAATGGTAAAATATTTTGAATTAAATCTGAACTGCTGTGAAGTTTTTTTTAAATATTTTTTTCGGTTAACTGAAAATTAAACAATACTAATGTTTAATTAAGGTTTTAAAAGGGTCCATTTTATTTATAAAATTACATAAATTAAATTACCATATTTGATATAATTTTAACATAATTTGATTCTACGAAAAAGTTAGCAAATAAAAACGCACTTTTCATTATATAACAATACAGTTCTTTTAAAAAAGCATTCAAAAGTGCGATTACAGATGAAATAACTATTGAAGAAGAGTTCGTTTGGAAAATACATTTTAAAAGAGACTAATGTCAGAATAATGTCAGGAGTTTTTCACTGATCATTTGAAAGACTCAATTTTCTGAAAGCGTTAATTAACAATTTAAAGGGTCTTCTGCCTTTGTCGCGGTATAATAAAATCTGATATCGGAGCATAGTTTATCTAAGAATTTTTAAAACATTCTTCGAAATTCCCTTATCATATTTTCTTGCAAAATTTAAGCTTTCCTATCAAAATGATGTCTTTACAATTTTATAGCTTTCAATCAGGAATTGTACTGTCAAATACGAAAGGTGGCTGTATTAAAAACTTTAAAATTATTTCACAGATGGTTCAAAACAGAATTTTATGGATCGCTTGAGCTTCCTAGAACATGCATCTAGAACGTACGATTATTTGATTATTAAGTACGATTAAATATTAATTCTATTCTTATTTCTCATAAAACTAGCTCCACGGCAGTATGGAGTGGCACTAATTAAATTCCTGTCCATTAATATTTAAAATTTTATTTATATTTGCAGTATTTAGGAGATATTTTGAGGCGGGAATACTAAATCAAAATGCATAACTAAAAGCCTAATTTAACTAAGAAATATACAAAATTGTATATTTGATAATACTAACAACGCACACACACACACACACACACACAAAAAAAAAAAAAAAAAAAAAAAAAAAAAGAGTCATTCGGTTTCTTTTAAACATTTAATCTTACGTTACATTACTTCGATTACTTCATTCAACAATTGGTGGACAACACCAAAATTAGAATATCGGTGATCTACACCATAGGAAGCAGTTCAGAATTACAGAAAACAACTGGTAGACAACAGCCAAATATACAATTCAAATGATTGATGGATGAAATCAATTCTTCTACAACTGTGTTTCAAATGATCATCTAAATTCAGATAAATTAAAAACTGAGAGATTTAAAAACTGGAAAGTGGGAGAGTTATCGAGTGATATGATAAAAAGTCAGGAGTCTTCCGGTTTCACACGAAGCGTTAACGAATTCGCTAACCCTTCTACTGACGCCTTTGTTACTAATGTCTTTAAAGGTGGCCAGACGGGAAAGTGGTTAGTGACCCTTGTGTCAGGATTAGCATCTGCATGTACACATTTAACAAGTCCAGACAGTCCACGCCAGTTCCTCCTTTTCCCTACTTTTTCTAACACAAGATTCTGTTTTATTTTAACCGTGATTCATAAGAATCTTTTAATTGCTTCTTTGTTAAAATTTATGTAGTTCCTAACATGCTTCTCTTTTCCCGAACAATATCCGATCTTACTTGTAAACTCTGCGAAGCTCTTAGCAGTCCCTTCGGCTGCGTTACCGGGGCAGGGTGGAGTACAGAGTAGATGGTTTCTGCCAGGAACCACAACACAGTGCGGGGCCAAAGCCAGGTCGGTGGTCTTCCAGAGTGGCGCTCACTCACTCATCGTACCGAAGAGCACGGGTTCGAATCCCGGAAAAGGCATAGATGTTAATTGTATGTCTCTTCACAGGAAGTAACGGTGGCCGCTTATTAGGTGCCTCCATAATAAAATGATCACCGCTTCCGGTCTTAGTAGAGACCAAAGACCAAAATCGTTATATATAAAGAGAACCGGAACTTAAAAAAAAAAAGTTTTAGGCACTCAGGAAGTTAATTTAAATGTGCTATATGCAGTGGCGGTTTTACTATATTTGGCGCCCTCGGCGAAAATGTTTCCACCCCTTTCTCCTAAAGGCCAAATACAGCGAAATCACTGTAGAAAGTTTTACGAAACATGTTTTTTGTGATATAAAAAAAAACTTGATTACTCGAGGCAGCGCACCTCTGTCGTGGGCGGTCGCTTTATCTTGCCACCTCCATTATTGGCTATATGGGTATTCTAGGTCATTACTATCTAATAATAATGCTATTTTTGTTATAGAAATATGACTGAAGAAAATCTTATTCGCAGGTGAGCATTTTTAACCATCTATTATATGCTTTCCAAGCCAGAGCGAAGGAATGGAGTTCGAACTATAGTTAGCTCGCGATTAACCGAAGGCGGATTGCAGATTAATCGAACTTTGTCGTCCCCCCCCCGAAAAAAAGCTTAAATTTGTTTATTGCGAAACGCTGGAAAAATTTCTATCACGAAGCATAATATCACGAAGCGAATAAAGCAAAATTTTTACGGTAAATATGAAAAGGGAAGGAAAATACGAGGGATGATAGCAATTACAGCAGATGATGATCACAATAATTAGGAATGTTTTTACTCGCAACAGTAAATAATTTAATTGAACATAACCTGGAATACATAAGCATTTTTCAATTATCCGTTAAAAATACAATGCTAAACCGAAATAAATAAATAAATAAAAATAAAATAAAATAAAAATAAATAAATAAATAAAAATAAAATAAAATAAAAATAAATAAATAAATAAAATAAATAAATAAATAATAATAATAATAATATAATAGACAGCCATTTATCTTCTTTTCCCATCGAGTTCTATCGAAACACAAGAATAGTGCAAATAAAACATTGTCCGTTCTGATTGTTTTGATTTCGAAAATTATTTAAAAATACGAGTAAACTTTTAATAATCTTTTTCTGTCATCTATAATAATAAAAGCAAGTGTAATGTGTCTGTCTGACCGAGCTCTCCAGCCAAATCTATCGCACGCAGGGACCTGGAATTTTTTATACGGAAGCACAAAGGGGCTGGCCACCAGACCTCGAAGCCCGATTTTCGATTTTTGAATTAGAAAAATTTAAAAAAAATTATTTATAATTAATTAATCACGGTTTTTTTGACTCACTGATATTATTATTTGTTTTCAAATAACGTTCGATTGTAACAATTGATTTCTTTATTCTAGCGTTAGTTTGCTGTTTTGACGATACATTAAATCGATTAATTACAATTCATTTCTTTTTTGTAGCTTGTGGGGGGGGGAAGAGAGAGAGACAGTCTACATGTCCTACACTACTATTCCTGCGCTATTCACTTATCTGCATTTTCTAAATGCACGGGCAACGCCGGGCGGGTACAGCTAGTACTTGATAACTCTCTCATTAAGACGGAAGAACTTCGCGGTTAAATACCGCTCTTCCTCATTATGTATTCAGACGTGATTCTAAAACTACGTTCTGGCCGGAAGTACTTAGTTGAAGTTAAGAATCGACAGGAAAGGAAGTTTAACTCAAAATTTAACTCTTCATAAAATTAACATAATCCTTACAGTACATTCAAAAGCACACATAAAAGCACATTAACATTACTATATAATAAATTTCAGAGAAATTATCAATTTCACTAATATTCTTATAAAAGTAAGTATACTCAAGCAAAATAATTTCTTATCCAAGCAGATATTTTACACTGTTACTAGCTGGAAAAGTAGGGGGAGAAATATGCTAGTTAATAAGGTTCTCTCTAGATTTTACAGCATACGAATTAAAAATGTCTGACATGCACTAATAGGAAAGTATTTTCTACGATTTCCCAACAGATGTTATCCATAACAGAACTTCACAATTATTTTCCTTTCCTCATAATGTGATAAATTACTCAAACAGTGGTAATGATTTTAAAATTTACATGAAGTTTTTACGAATGAAATAAGGTCCTAATTAGTGCAAGTATAATTACATTATCATTATGTAGATAAATGATAATAAGTAATATTACATTAAAAATTAAATTAAATTAAAAATTAATTAAAGAGAGAGACAGTCTACATGTCCTACACTACTATTCCTGCATTTTCACACTTATCTGCATTTTCTAAATGCACGGGCAACGCCGGGCGGGTACAGCTAGTTTCTAATATGTTTACTCCCTTTCCTGTATTTTCTTAATTGTTCTCAGATTAAATCTGGTATCGTCACCGGTATTATCTCGGTCAATCGGATATTAACTGTATGTCGCCCCCCCCCACGCAAGCTGGATGAAAAATTTTCTTTCATTTTAAATCTGGAAATTCTTTAAGACAAAAAACTTCTATTAATGGTTTATTCTCTTTCCTGTATCTTCTTAATTGCTGTCGGATTAATTGTGTTTTGTGGATAATTCTAGTTATCGTCACCGGCATTACCTCGGTCAATCGAGTTTTGACTGTTATGTCTTCTTTTTACCCTCCAGCCAAACTCGATGAAAAACTTTCTTTCGCTTTCAATCTGGAATATTCTTTTAAGACAAAACAGCCTTTCAACAAAAAGCTTTTCAAGTTTAAAAAGAAGCTATGTTTATAGTCGTAATGCACTATACAGCCTTAAGCGGGAAACTCCATCCTCTCATAATCTCTACATTGAATGACCGAACGAAAGAGAAGAAACGTCGGATTAAACACGTCAACAAAGACCGTTCAGGAAGTACAAAAGCTACAAGAAGAAAATGATAGAACGCTTTGCCCTAGAAACGAAAACTTTGCGTCTGGGGGTCTTCCTTCAAAAATCGATTTTTATTTTTTTCCCCCTCTCTATCTCTTCCTTAACTCGTTTACCATTTTTTCCTCTTTTCCTAGCAAACTGGGACCGATGCCAAGTGTCATTCTAATAATATTCTGCTATACGTTCTTCCATTTTCGATAAATAAAAAATTGGGAAAAGCAAACGGGAAGAAAATGGGGAAGGGGCGCATAAGTAAAAATAATCGAAATAACCATCTGAGAAATGGAGGATGAAACGAACGAGTAACGAATTTTTTTCGCTTCATTCGAGATACACACTTAGGCTTACTATAAGCATTTTCCCCTGGAGAAAATAGTGTATCCATTTTTGGAATAACCTAGCCTCGGCGTTTGGTTTAAAGATAATATATCACTCAGTAGCTATTTTTTATGCTGCGTTCGAAATTCACAGCAAATATTTGCTGCTGCTCGGTGATTACGTCATTAGTTGTCCACCCCCTTCTATAAAATCCAGGAAGAAACCGTAATATCGAAAATGACGGTACTGACTTTAAATTGCATTATAACGGTTAAAGGAGCAGAAATTGGGAAATCTTTTGCAAACAGCATTTGGCTACCGTCCAACAATAATCTTGGTGTGTTCGCTGAATATTTTGTCTTCTTAATTTAACAGTTGTTTCAATAAAGGCGTAAGACATCTAAATATTTCTGTCGTTTCTTAGAACATGAAGATTCTAATGTGTTGTCCCCCCCCGACATACTTATAAAGACTTAAAATATAATTTTTAAAACAGCGTTTCATAGTGACAATCACTTGCTAAACAGCTGAGCCTTTCCCTTTATTACCACTAGAAAATAGAGACGTTGCAAAAGATAAAAGCAGGTTTTATTTCTTAAACTATTGGTCTTAGACATACATATCTAGTTACAGAATATCATACAATGAGCTAGAATATTTTCTCAAAATGGTTTCAATGCGGCACTAACGATTATATGATATATGTACAAAATCTAGGTTATTCTATTGTTACGTGCGTACGAAACCGCAATGGATTGAATGCACACAGAACCGATGGTAGATTGATACAATTTATTTTCCAAAAAGAAAAATTGTACAGTTCTGGAACTTTCCACAAAAGTACAAGTACAACTCTTCTCACTATTACAGAGCACAACCAGTGGTTACACTTCAAACAACAAAGAACGTTAAACACAGAGCAATGTAAAGCGTATCTAAAAGGCGAATCTCTCACTGAGATCTTTCAATACTCCGAAATCGGCTCTGAACTGAAAACTGAGAGCTGCTGCTCTCTCGACACTTATATTAAGTTTAACTCCGGCCGACGAGAAATCTCTAGAGCCTTCCATTTCTCGAAATTACTGGAAAGCATATACAGTTCAAGTTACATATAAGGGCCTGATATGGTTACAGTAATATATAGGGATCAATTACAGTTAATTATAGTTACGTTCAAACCAAAAGCCGGTTATAATGAAGTTCTGTATAGAAATATACGAAATTCTATCTCTAAATCAACGGCAATAACAGAGTTTCAAATTTAAACTTTTTGATAAATGAAATTAAATGCAAATTTTATATGTTATTCTTCGTGAACATACTCATGCATTTAATACTTCATAAATTTCCTTACGATTTTTAATAATCGTAAGTGAAGCGCCGTTTATAGGGAACTACCGTAAAAAACCAAAATGAAATTAATAACCTTTCTGGGCAAATTGCCCCTTTCAGCTAATAGCAATAATAATAATAATAAAGCGAAAAATTAAAAGTATTTAAAAATTAAAAAAGTATAATTAGGATGAAATAAAAATGGTTCCATAAGATAGAAGACCGCATATACAAGGAGGGGAAGAATCTGATGATATGGAGTTACTACTGTTCTGCAAGAATCCGAAGAATCTGTATCGGAAGAAGGAAGAATCACAAAGCAGATATGATATATGGTAGAAAAGTCTTCTATACATGCACAAATACCAGAAATAGCCAAAGTCAACGTCATCTGTCTTATAATTGTTTCCCAGAAGATTTCATTTCAGTCGAAAATAGAGATATACATTTATAATATAGTTTATGCATCTAAAATTAATTCTCCATCATTTACATAATAACAATGCATCTGTATAATAACATTACGCATCATTCACATACTAACATTACGCATCATTTACATAATAACATTACGCATTATCTACATAACAACAATGCGTGTAAGCATAACAATGCTATTTCTTATTTAACCTTCAAACTACAATGAGTTTTGAAAAACTTTGCACATCTAGAATCAATATTTAAGAAATAAAACCTGTGATTATTTTTTTCCTCAACACTTAAATATGATCTTTTTTACCAAAATACTTTTATAAACACATTTCTGACAATTATAAAAGCTGACAAATGGAATTTTATTAATTTTAGAGAAATAACCCTGCTTTTCGCACTAATTAATCCAGTTCATCTGAATTCGCATGAAACAGCATATTTTAAAAACCTGATTACATTATACGAGAGCTTTCTATATAACTCTTCATTTAAGTGAAACAAATGCACTCAAAAATCATCCACTGAAATTTATATTTGAGATCAACTAAGTAGCATAAACAGACTCTAAAACAAGAATTAATTAAAAGACTAAATTAATCATTTACAAGAGACTGCAATCTTATCTTTAAAATTTCCACAATATAATGATATTTCAACACATGAGAACAACAAAAACCTGAATTTGTTTCGTTATCATTAAAACTTTTGCTTGAAACGAAGTTTTAACTGGCGGTCTCTTACACTGTATAAATATGATTTCTAACAAATGAGCTTCCTAGGTGACTTTAATTTTTACACAGAAGATACAGGATTTTAAATGTTTTATATTTAAGAAGAAATGGTTGAGCTCAGCAGTTGCAACATTTTGGTATTTAGAAGCTGCATAAATATTTCGTAACTTATTTCTATTTAATAATATTTTCTTTCGACTACTACGAAATGTAAGGCAAAGAGTTGTTTTTAGAATTGAATTTAAGACGATATATCATCCTTCCAAAAACAAAACATCGATGGAACAAATGGAAAACACTGTAGACCCTGAACAAGGATCAAAACAATTCCTTGAAAGCAACATAAACATTAGAAAAGAGCATCAGACAAGAAGATTCAAGTTTCTAAAAGCAGCTTTTCGCAGGGAAATTGAATTCAGGTACCATATTTTAAGCCCTAGACGTATTCTCCTCGAAACTAAATTCCAGCGCGTTTATTAAATTTGTGTTTCTCCAGAAAACAATCCTTTGCAACTGAATAGAGAAGGTAGATGATGAAAATGCAAATGCCAACAGCGTTTCCCTTAGCCTATAGACACGCTGTGTGCTGAGATCAGAAGCGGAAAAGGCGCTTTTTATAAATATTACCTTCATTAAGAACTTTGAATGAAAGGGTTCCAACATCGGAAAGATGATGATGATATCCTTTGAAAATTATTCATCGCAAGCCTCCCCCTCTTATGCAATTTGGCAAAAATCCCAGAACCATTCGATCCGATCTTTCTATTCAATGCCCCAAATGCCAGCATTTTCATTGTTTGGCAGAAGCATTAAGAATCACATGGGGTTTCAAACTTCCGTGTTAAGGACCGCTGAACTCTTCCGGTCCTTTCCATTACAATTAACACCATCAAATTTAGTACAGTACAAGAATTATATATATGCACTTTCGAGGGTCGTCTGAACTACAAAGGAAAATTTACATGACGATGCTGATGACGAGAGAGATACGTTTCAGAATTTATGAGATGCACACGAATTGAAAAGGAAGCTCGATTCGTTAAATTCTGTGCCATTGAAGATTTCGGACGCCAGGAAAAGTTTAAAAAGGAGATTGGGGAAAACTTGCAATCAAGTAAATACATTATGAAGCTCCATGCGCAACAACAGTTTAATAAAATGCGAAGATTTTACTCTAGATGTTTCTTTGTATTACAAAATGAACGTTGAGCTTGAGCCTTATATTAAATTCAGTAAGTGCAGACGAAGTTATCTGAGAAATCCAAGTGAGTTATGCACAAATATCCCTTCAAGATAAAAATTAGTCTATTTTAGGTAATAATTAAGCTCACCTCTCCCTAAAAATAGCTAAAAGAATTAAAAAAATGAAATTGCAATCAGAAAATTTCAAATTACTGTCTAATACTTCGAACAGCTTACAACTAATATTTCAATAGATAAATAAATAAGAGTTTGAAAACTTAAAAATTACAAAATTACTGAAAAAGCGCTAAAATCTGATCTTAACATGTCAATCGCAGTTAAACACCTGAAGTAATTTTAAGTAAGCAAAAAGCCTAGTAGTTTTTAAGCCTCGGAGAAATTAAAGAAATGAAACACAACTGATTTTGTAATTTTATTGAAAATCATAATTACAAAAGCTTCATTTTTGAAAGTTTTATTTATATCTGTTCAAAATGGCAAGGGATAAAAAACGCTCTGATATTATTGCATCGCAAATTAACTCCCCATGCAGAATTAAATTATTTAGAATGAAACTTTACAAAATAGATGAGCATTTACGTCGCAGGATCCCTCATACATGAAGTCTACAAAAAAAATTTTCCTTAAGTCGTAATATTTTCTATTTGAAATCTACGAAATTAAAACAATAAATATCTCAAAGATGTTTCTTTGGAGATGTTTAATAAGTCCCATATAGCAAACTTAATGCTTGCAACTATAAAATGTACAATTTTAATCCGTATAGGAAAAGACTGTTAGGCCATTTAAAGTCATTCAGTAGGACAAAGAATGCACCTCAGTTTCCATATATATTTGGAGTTTCCATTAAATATAAAATTACAACACCCAAGCTGGATATTCATATTTTTACGAATTAAAATTATAAATCATCTGTATAAGCATTTTAGGCTTAATAATGATTTAGGAGCAACACGGAAATTCATGCATGTACAGATCATTGAAATCAATACAAATCAATAACTTTGCCCATAACTACGTTCAAGCATTCCATTTTCACAGTTTAACTTCTGTTAATCACTTTCAGGACAACATATTTCATAAACTAGATTGTAGAAAGCTTTCGTATGAGAGGTGGTATGAAAAAAAAATAATAATAACGCTCATTACACTCAGCTCAGTTACTGCTATGAGTAAGAAGAAATCGGATTTAACATTTTTCATCTTTTCAAAACCTTTCAGTCTGAAACGGCGGATTAGAAAAGTGATTCAAAAGTTGTTCTAATCCGTTATTCCAAATTGAATGGGGAAAGAGAGAAATTTGAAGAAAGGGAAGACGAAAAGCTTGGCGAAAGGAAAGCGACTAAAATGGCAAAAAACGCAAAAATATAGGCTTTCATCACTAAAGTCTTGCTTCAATGTTAATATGGTTTCTTTTTTTGCTACGAAAGAAATTATCAAAAGATTTTCAGTCTGAATGCTTAGCTTAAGCAATCACAGGAATGAAAACGAAAGAATAACATAATATTGAAAAAATAAAAGAAAGAATTGAAAATATTTTTAAAGCTAACATTTGTATTCCGATTAACAGTCTTTCGAAAAAATATTTTGTTGAAAGTTCAAAGAAAATAAAAATATTCACTCTCTTAACAGCGATAATTTTAGCGATCATAATAATTATTTTTATTCCAGATTTTCAACATTTAACATAACTAAGTAAAAATCCTATTTATATGTTGCCCCTCCCCCAACAAAACTACATGAAGTAAAAACATGAATGTTAAATAAAAATTTATTTCCATACTGAATTCCAACGCGTATGTTTGAGCTAATGACTACAGACTTCTACCAATGCTTAGACTACAAAACTGAAAGAGAAGCAGAGAGAAATGTGACAAAAAGAAAAACCTATTCTTATTTAACGCTTCTTAACAAACAAACAAACAAACAAAAAGAGGGGGCGTTGTGTAAGATAATGGCAAAGCCCATCTCCTTTAAAAGCCAAACTGTTGCTTCTTTTAAGAGTGATCTAAATGCAGTAAGTCACTTTTATTGAAATTAAAAGCAAATAAATATAACAGTATCTTTGATCATATCCTCTCTTCCCGAACAAATTAGTTTACGAAAAAAGTATCCGAATAAAAAAGTCTCCTTGGAGAGACGAACGGTGTTTGAAGTTACGAACACTCCAGCCGGAAACAAATGATATGCAGAGGTCTTTTGAGGTAATCTCTAACACAGAATTAACACTTGGCTTAATTCTCGTCAGTTCCTCTCAGTTCTAGAAATATTCTAATATTTTCGATTTTTTTAACTCTCATTAACAAAGCCTGGTACCATACGACTTACAGGGCCATGAAGTTGGTCTGGTGAAAATTATGGCAAGACTGTGTTATAGTTACACTTGAGATTTGGATGGCTTTGACGTTTTGTTATCTATGATAATGTTTCTCAGGAAAAAATTCGAAGTTAACAATGAAGACATGGAAGTACAGCAGGATCACAAAAATAAGTTCAACAAGGAAAAGCTAAAATATCCTGAGCAGTTGTAAAGAAAGTGTCAACAGAGGAAGAGGAACGAAAAGAAGATGAGTCTAGTTCATTGATCATCGAAATGTGTACAAAATATGGAGTAAAATGCAAAGTTTCATGTTATGATATCACCCTGATGACACACCAGCAAGCTACACCATTTTCGATAACAATGTCATATCTCACTTTATTAATATTTAAAAACATAGACAACAACAAATCCCATTGGTCAAATTATGACTTAAAAGGAGGCCAAATGATTTTTACATAGGGTTAATTGGTGCCAACAGATAAAGAAAAGGATGCTTCAGGAAAGCAGTTACCTGATATTTTTACAAAAGGGAATTCTCATACAAACAATAATACCTCTTTCTCAGCACTTTCCATTTACATGAGTATGGTAGAATTAAATGAAATTCTTGTCTAATTTATCTGTTTAATATAGTGCTTGATTTTTTCTTAGATTTAATGCTTTCTATTATTTTTCTGTTATGAACTTATATTGCGCGGAAAATAATATTATAAATTTTAAAGTAGCGATTGTCAGCGCTTAATGAATTCAGGTCTACATTAATTCCTATGGAGCAAATACCGGGTGGACCAAAATAAACCTTCACTAAAGCAAGTGAAGTCTTCCATGCCCGGTTTATCTTGAGCCATCCGACGTAATATCTTCTAACGGTTCAAGTGTTCTTCACTTAAATAGGTATAACTTGATACTTCATAATGACAAATAATAACTTTAGCACACACACAAAATGTCCACCACTCCTGATATTATGAGTAAAAATAAAAACAGTGATATTACTACAGATTAAAATAGTTGCGCATACGGGAAGTAGTGTTGTGTGTGAGTGGACATTCATTCCCGGAGAAGACGTACGTAGACTTGTGACCCTTGGAGACTGCTCGTCTTGACTATCGGTAAGAGACTTTTGTTTTGACCCGAAAGTTTTACCGTATTACTTAGTGGGTTTGGTGACTTGCTGTTCGGCATGGAGGAAGGAGAACCCGGATCGCTTTATGCATTATTCGCGAAGTTTTATGCACTAAAAGAAGATGTTGATAAACTTCAAGAACTAAAGGAATCGACAGGTATTACCGAGGAACAGGAAAAATGTATTTGCTCTATGCGAGCCGAATTGGAAGCGAAACATTATATGATATATCGCAAAGATGGTGTAGAAGTTCTAAATCAGGCATTTTCTAATACTAACAATAGGCAAATTTCACAAAAATCAGACAACGGTTGGCAGGATGCACCCGTTTCAAAACGCGGTAGGAAACGTAGCAGTTCGAACGAGGAAACGTATCCCCCGCTAAAATCTGCAAATCAATTCAATTCCTTACAAGAAGTAAATTTAGATGGCAACAGAATGGAAGAGGACAATGTCCTGGAAGAAGATAAGGTTACCCCTAACCCAAATCCCTTCATTCAACCCAGACAGTATGCTGGGAAAATTCCCCCGCTAGTTATCACTAAGACCATTAACTGGAAGGATTTTAGGAAAGAATTAAAAGATAACTTAAAAATTGAAAAATTTGAATGCAAAAAAGAAGGCGAAAATATGGTTCTTAAACTAAGCTCCGCCGACGATTATAAAAAGGTGCAGGATAAATTAGAAAAGGAGGAAATTCCGTATCACACCTTTTTGTTAAACTCAGATAAATGTAACAGATTGGTCATAAAAGGACTCACCACGGATTACCAGGCTGACGAAATTAAAGAAGAGTTAGAAGCTCAAAAAATACCGATAATTAAAGTCAAACCCATCACTAGAATGAGAGACAGTATTGCCACATAGCTGCCGGTTTTTTATGTTGAAACCCCCCCCCCTAATGACGAGGGTAAGAAAATATGGCAAGTTAAATACTTATGTGATAGGAAGGTTACTATAAAATCTTACAAAGGTAGGCCCGGACCAACGCAATGTTTTAATTGCCAAAGGTACGGGCATACCCAGAAGGCATGTCATAACGAACCGCGATGTGTACGCTGTATTGAACCGCATAAATCTTTCGAATGCCCATATAAAAATAAAAAAGAACATGCAGCCCAGTGTGTCCTTTGTAACGGTTCGCACGCAGCGTGTAGTCTTGATTGCCCCAAGAGGCCTGGAAATATGGAACATTCTCCCAAACACTTTGAAAATAAGAAAATCATACCCAGCGCCATGACTGAAAAAGCGAAAAATTATACTCGCTCAACTAAGAGCCAATCAGAAAAAGGCTCCGACTCCAAAACGTACGCGGCCGCCGCCGCACCGATGATAACTAGAAATAAACCCAAGCCAGGAGGAAAAACCTCTCAAAATAATGACGAAAACGATATTGAAGGTTTTAATAGAATTATTAAAAATTTATACTCTCTGAACCTACAATTTAAAGAAGCAGATGACCAGATTGAATAAGTTAAGCGTGGCTCTTGAAGCCATTAAGATGTTTGATATGAACAATCATGTATAATCACATCCAAAACAACTTAGCATGTAACAGCAGGCATATTAACTATGCAAAATTTATGTTCTTTAACTGTAATGGCATAAAAAGTCAAGTAACTGAAATTAAAGACTACATTAACAGGCATAGCTTAGATATCGTTCTTTTTAATGAGACGCATCTCAGGACGACTGACTCCCTAAAGATCGCAAACTTCGATGTGTTTAGAAGCGACCGAATGTATAACCGTGGTGGAGGCACCGCCATAGCTGCCAAAAGGTAAATGCTGCAAATTCGCATTACCCATTTTTAACAGCATAGAAGCATGTGCGTGTATTCTGAATAGCAAAGGAGTAGAATATCTCATAGTTTCGATTTATAAGCCACACGGAAACTCGCTCAATACGCAGGATTTAGATTATATTGCAAGGTTGGGCTATCCTACTATCATCGCAGGTGATATGAATTGTAAAAATACAAATTGGAACTGCAGGACAAACAACCAAGATGGAATTGTGTTATATAACTACATAATAAACAATAATGTACAAATTTTTGCTCCTACGGAGCACACGTATTGCCCCGGTATTACCCTATGACTCCCAGCAACTCTGATATCTTAGATATTATGCTTACTTTTAATGTTTCGCAACAGCCTTATCTCAGTGTGGACAATGATCTATCCTCCGACCATTTATCTGTTCGTTTTACCCTCTACGGGCTACGACATGGATTACCACCCATGAAGACTCGGACAAATTGGATTCAATACCAGAATGAAATTAATAATAACATCACTCCTAACGCAAATCTTAACTCAAAAGAAGAGTTAGACACTGCTATACAAAACTTAAATATTAAAATCCAGAGTGCCTTAAAAAATGCGCAGTTTGTTAAAAATGAAGACATAACCCTCCCCTACAACATCAGATTAAAAATTAAAGAGAAAAACAGACTTCGGAAGATTGTTCAGAGAACTCAAAATCCGCAGGATAGAAGAAATTTTAATAAATGCAATAAAGAACTTAGGCTAATGATGATTAAGTATCGCTCAGAGGCATGGGAAAATTTTGTAGACAGCCTATCCCACACAGATTCTACTGTTTGGAGAATTAGTAAAGCGCTCAGAAAGGAGGAGAACAACATTGGCCCAATTAAACATAACAACCAGGCTTTTCATAAAGCTGAGGATATAGCAAACATCTTCGCTAGCGATTACGAAGACCAATTCACGTTAAATCAGTACCCCACCCAAATGATGTTAACATCGAAAACCATGTAAAAGATTACATTGCTGTCGCAGCGTAGGAAATCTCATCACCCCCCGACAAGTAAAAGATTGTCTTGATACTTTGAACCCAAAGAAAGCGGCCGGTTATGACAGGATTGGTAACAAAGCCGTCAAGAACCTGAACAGGAAAGGGATAATCCTCATTACAAAAAATTTAAACGCCTGCTTAAATTTGAACTATTTCCCTAGTATCTGGAAACACGCTACCATTATCGTCATAAGAAAACCAGGAAAAGACGGGTCAATTACGAGCGGTTATAGACCAATCAGCTTGCTCCCTACTCTTGCTAAATTATTTGAACGTATTATTGTAAATCGAGTTAATAACTTCATTGAAAGTCACAACTTGCTAAAGAATTACCAGTTTGGCTTCAGACCAGGTCATTCTACAGTATACCAAATCACAAGAATTACAGAAATTATCGGACAACATCTAAATAAGAAAGAGACTGTTGCTGCCCTATTTTTGGACAACGAGAAGGCTTTTGACAAGGTTTGGCATGCTGGCCTCCTTGTCAAAATGATAAATTATCAATTTCCTCCGGACCTTATTACGACAATATTCAGCTACCTAGACAGTAGAAGTTTTCAGGTTAAAATTAAAGATACTTTATCCAGCAAGAAAATTATTCAGGCCGGTCTTCCGCAAGGAAGTTTACTTTCGCCAATATTATTTTGTCTATACATCAACGATATGCCAAATATCCCAGATACTACTTTTGCTTGCTATGCGGATGACACCGCAATCATGTGCAGTTCTATTAGCCCCATCAGAGCAAGAGATAAGCTTCAAAAAGCTGTTAATATCCTCACCAAGTGGTTTTACGCTTGGAAGATCAAAACCAATGCAAACAAGTCTCAAGTCATATTTTTTAGATACAACCTCAAACATAACTAGTGTTATGTTGTTTACTTCTTTGATGGTGCCACAGTACCTACAGTTAAAAATATTAAATACTTGGGTGCAATTCTTGACGATAAGCTTACATTCAGGCCGCATATTATGTATACTCGTGAAAAAGCTCACAAAGCTTTTACTTCTACTTATGCCTTAATAGGGAGACATTCAAAATTACAACTAAGTACTAAGAGAATTCTGTATCTTCAAGCAATAAGACCGATTTTATTGTACGCAGCACCAGCATGGGCCGCTACAGCCAGATCAAATCGTCAGATTTTGCAAAGATTGCAAAATAAATTTCTTAGAACTATCACAGACTCACCGTGGTTTGTAAGAAACACTGCAATACATCGTGGAATGAAAATCAAACCATTAGATAGCGAGATCTTAATTGCCTCACATAATTTCTACACCAAATGTGATAATCACGAAAATGAAGCTATACGTAGCATAGGAGATTATGACTATACAGTCATTCAACGCTGCAAAAGACCAAGAACGATACACCATAACGAGTTATGGTGATCGATGTACATAGTGAATTTAATGTTTTTTCTACTTTTCATTGTTTACTCGTATTTATATTTACTTAATTATTGCTTAATTATTGCAAAGCGATATGGACTTTGCGCTCCCGGAGGCAGGACTATGATTTGTCTTATGTGTATAAAACTTCAACATTTGGTCAGTGCAACTATGCTCCGCCCACTACTGTTATATGCCTCAACTATTATGCCCACGCTATTTTGTTGCTCCAAAACACGGAGGAAGGAGGACACTCAGCCGTAGTACCTAGGAGGAGAAAGTTATGCCAAAGTTTTTATGCTACAGATGTGTTAAAATTCTTTTACGATGTGAAAGTTATGCTTCAGATGTTAAATCGCTATTTTACCAAAGTTATGCCACTGTTACATACTGCCACATTGGATGTCATTCAACACTTCAAGTGTACAGGTTTATTCCAATACTTGGAATTTTTTTTCCCCCACTTTTAGGATTCCTATTAAGGACAGTTATAGATAGGTAAAGACTTACCGTCGTATACCTATTGAATAAGCGAGGACCTAAGACCTAAGATTAAAATAGTCACAAAATTATTATGCAACGGACAAATAACCCAAAATATGCATACGCTTCCAGCTTTACGAACTTTTGCAGATGCGAACAGTTTTAAATATGCAGATGCTATTGAAAACGTTTGGTGAGAAAAGAAAATCATTCAAAGCGACAGCGCAAAAAGCGTTAGGCCATTTAATTTGAAAAATACGCGCGATAATAAAAAGACTTGAAAACGGTGAGAAAATAGTGAATATCGCGTGTTTGACAATCAGATCAACTTTTAAACACAAGGCCCACCAGCGCCCAATCGGTAAAGTAGCTGTACACTGGTAGTTCGGTCCAACGTTCGAACCCCGTGAACGGGAAGCCTGAATGGGCGTTTTTGCAGTTTTGTAACGTGTACACCAGCCAGTTTCCCTTATAAAATCCTCCATGAAGGTACGGGCGTTTTCGTGGTTTTGTAACGTGTATACGAGCCAGTTTCCCTTATAAAGTCCTCTACGAAGGCACATAGCCATCAAGTGCTTTGCCATAACTCAATAAATTAAATCAAACCAAACAGTGCAATGAAGCAATCAATTGTTATCAGTTAAAGGTGCAGTGCCGATGCAATTAACAGACCTGATGCATCTCGAAGTGCAACAAAGAAAGAAGTGTGCATAAGTTTAAAAAGCTCGACGCAAGCTTAATGGCAGTAGTAATGACATACCAAAATCACCCAGTGTCACCCTAGCTCTCTATGCAGATGACACAGCCATCCTAGCAAGACACAAACACCTGGTCAGATTGGTTCATAACATTCAGAGTTATCTCTCAAGCCTTGAGCACTGGCTCATTACTTGGAAAATTAAAATTAATGTCGCTAAATGTGCTGCTATGATTTTTAAACGAGCTCCCCTCCCATTAACTTAAAGTTCTTTAAAGATTATGTTCCCTGGTCTAATTCTTACAGTTATCTTTGTGTTATACTTGATTCCAAATTAATCTGGCCCCTTCAAATTGATAATATGATCAAAAAAGCAAAGGGAGTCACATCCCAACTTTACCCACTTTTAGCTCGTAACAATCAACTGTCAATCAAAAACAAAGCTCTTCTCTACAAATCTATTTTAAGACCTATTATATTATATGCATGCACTATTTGCGGAACTGCGGCTAAGACTCATGTGAAAAACTTCAATCTTTTAATCGTAGTGTAAGTAATACCCTACGATTCTAAATTTCCTTTTGCTGTTCCAGATATTCTTTTATTTGATGCAGCAGAGTAAAAGCGCTATGTCGCTCTCTTTCCATTCGACACATGTCCAACTTCAGTTCCAGCATAACTTCCATGAAGGAAGGACGTCTCTTGTTACGCTGCCATAATATGCCAATAGCTTATCCATCTTCGCTATAATTTGCTCACACCAACCTGAAAAGTGGTCTTTTACATAATTATCAATCTGTTATTTTAAAAATCACATCCTCCCGCGGAATTTACTTCTGCATTGAATATTTTCTCGTGATTACCTTGCTATATTTGCACTATTACATCAAGCCACGTGCCAATGCGCCTATTAATCTAAATCGTAAAATCTTTCCTATCCGCTTTTTTGCTTTAGTGTTTATATTATGTATAAAAAACTATAGGGGGAAAAAAAACAACCTTAAAATATAAAACTACAAAAAAGTTTAAAATTTTGAAAAATGATTATAAAAACTAAAATTTCATTTTATTAATTGTTTATATTTATCTCAATCCCTAACCTTTATCGAGCATATGTGGCTCCCTCTGGCTTGCATCAAGTTAACTAACTTATGCAATTTTCTTATTTCTGCTCACTTTATTTAATTTTGATGAGGAGGTAAATGGTTTTAAACCATAGGCACTCCGTAATTTGAAATCATTGGCATTGGCAGTAGCATTTTCCAAGTTTGAAGATCTTACTTTTTTTGGAACATCAAGACTCAGATTCGCACAGTTTAGCTGATAAAAGTCTATTGTAACCCTCTCGTCTTATTTACGACGAAAGAATAAGTAAACCTGTTCAGTTTTGAAATTTATTTCCTAGAGAAAGATGCTTCAGAAATCGGTTTGCTGGTTCATATAATATGTCAAATCCCTTCACACAGTCTCTTCATCGCAAAATCGTATTCCCTTTACTTCCGAGAGCGAGTCAGGAGTTGACTCATCCTACCCATGTAAAGATCTACTAGCCTCATCCTTATCCAATCCACTCATGCCTAAAAGACGACAATCCAATCTTATTTTTTTATAATATACTGCATTTTAAAATTTGAATTGTATTATTTATTTGTATTTTTTTAATTTCATAGCAATTTTAGCTTTTATCTCACGAATAGCGCTAAACACAGATATGCGTAGGGAATGTAGTAACATTTCACAAAGAAATTCATCGTACGAATGGTCGTCTGGTACATAACTCGTTCGTAAGTTGGGGAGCGTCTGTATTAGTAGCCGTTAATAATGTGATCTGGTATCAGTGATGAATTTTATTTAGAGTATTACAGTTAGAATATTAGTACAAATATATTTAAAAGTTATTATTTCTAAAATATAAACTATCTTACCTTGTTCATCAATTGAAAAAAATCCCATTCCGTCACCATCAAGTATTGAATATGTAAACTGACTGTTTAAGCCAGGAGGATCAGCATCATAAGCAGTCACTTTAGTCACTAAAGTTCCCTTGGGTTTATTTTCCATCACTTGACCCACAATCACTACGTCATCAAATGCCGGTGGGTACATGTTTTCATTCACGTCTTCAATTTCTACCACAAGAGCTGCCTGAGATTCAAGTGGTGGATCTCCACCATCTCTAGCGGTGATTGTAACGTTATACAATTGAATTGTTTCGAAATCCAGAGGCTTGGATAGCCGCACAACTCCCATTAAAGGATCAATGGAAAATGTATTGCTTCCAGATAAAGAATACATTACTTCTCCTCCTTCATCCAAATCTGGATCGCTAGCTACCATAACTATTACTACAACTCCTACTGGAAGATCTTCACGTACTTTCACCCAATATTGCTTGAGACTGAAGAATGGAGCATTATCATTGATATCTAATACACGGATGTTAACAACTGTAGTAGATGACAATGGATTATCGGGGGAGCCATCAGTTACACGAGCCTTCAACTGATAGGAATCAGAGCGTTCTCGATCAAGATTGCCCAATACCATAAGTAGACCAGAAGCTGGGTCGATATGAAATTCTTCAAAATCTGTTTCAAGACAGAATGTGAGAGCGGAGTTAATTCCTTCATCTTTGTCATTCGCACGAAGTCTGACAATACTGGTACCGTTCTTTGCATTTTCTGTTATGACGAAATTGTATGAGCTTTTCTCAAAAACAGGTTTGTTATCATTCACGTCATCAACATGAATGATAAGAGATTTCGAAGCACTTCGTTGAGGATTTCCCAAGTCGTAAGCGGATATATTTAAATCAAATTCTGATATAAATTCTCGATCCAATGGTGCGTCGACATACAGACGACCCGTGAACATATCTATTCTGAAAAAACTAAACTCATCTCCAGATGTAATTACATGTACCAAGAGTCCACTGAAACCTTTGTCTTTATCTCTTGCTTTAAGCCATGTTACCTCTGAACCAACGGGAAGGCTTTCATTGATCCAAACCTCAGATGGAAGGCCCATAGGAAACTCAGGTGAATATTTATTTCCAGAGACGCTAGTTGGTGTAGGCTCTGTAATATCATTATTTTTATTGTTTGCTTTCGCAAGATTCAGCTGTTTCTTGTAACGCTCTGTTACACCTACATCCCTACATTCCATTAATGCTCCTCTGTCTGCAAGTCTTTGGTTACTTCCGCTGCTTATTACCTTCAAGTGTATAGACATGACATCAGCAAAGTGAGTACCATCAGTAGCAGACACATTTATCGTGCGTTCACGAATATTCATCTTGGCAATATCACACGTAATTCTTAATACACCAGTTGAAGGCTCCAGACGAAAACAAGGATCATCATTAGAGGGTACCATCCGATACTTTACGGAACTTCCACTATCGAAGTCTATTGCTGACAGAGTAATTATTTCAGTATTTATTGGAGCAGACTGAGATACATAGCCTTCGCAGCCAACCTTTTCAAATAAAGGACGATGATCATTTACATCTCGCAAGCGAACTTTAAGCGTCATTTCTGCTTGTCTTCGATAAGGTGATCCCCAATCTGAAGCTCTAACTTTTAAAATATACTCTCTACGCATCGTCTCGTAATCTAATACTTCGGTAGCACGAATTTCACCCGTAAATGGATCCATCGTAAAAGGGATAGAATTCAAATTTGCCAAACTATATGTAATATATCCATTATCCCCTTCATCTTTATCGACTGCATAAGCCGTGTACACTATGCTACCTGCCGGCCTGTTTTCGTCGAATACTACAGAATCCATCGTGCTGTTAAAAACAGGATCATTATCGTTATTATCAAGAACTCTCACATTAACTATAGCTGTTGATTTTCGCTTTTGCCCTCTTGATGACGGATCAAAGACACTTACAGTTAGCGAGTAATATGGTTTTGTTTCTTTATCTAAGGGAGTTGCCAAGGTTAACAACCCAGACTTGCTGTGAACAGAAAAAGTACCATTTGAATTTCCACTTTCAATTCTAAATACAATCGGTCTATTTTCTGATGCAGCAGTTTTCAAATGAAGAACTCTAGATCCTGGGGGCGAAATTTCTTCAATTTCGATATCGTAATCGGCTTGAGTAAAAGTAGGAGTTACATCGCTAGTTTCAGCTAAGCGGACAGTAATAACCTGGGTTGCCGATCTCTGTGGTATACCTTTATCTTTAGCCATAAGAGTTATTGTGTAATCTTGAGGTATAGTATCATCGCGCGTCAACGGCTGCACAAGCTCGATGTTGTACTCATTGAGCTTGTTACCAGGAGTGACCTGAAACAGCCCAGCTGAATCGCCCTCAATTATCTCTAATGCCTCCAATTCTCCATGAATGCCAAGGTCCTTGTCAATGACACCTACAACAGCATA
This sequence comes from Stegodyphus dumicola, assembly GCF_044657685.1. Lineage (NCBI taxonomy): Eukaryota > Metazoa > Arthropoda > Arachnida > Araneae > Eresidae > Stegodyphus > Stegodyphus dumicola. The sequence goes on along the minus strand of NC_140772.1, from coordinate 112,190,185 downwards.
TATATTTGGATCAGAAGGAGAAAGTAAAGAAGAAAAATGGCGTACAAATATTTCTGGGGGATACAAATTGACTGGCGTTACTTTGACTGTCACAGTTGCAAGGCGAGCTGCTAGTTCTTCAACACGAAATTTTATGCCTCTATCCTTGGCAATGATAGTTAACTGGTGCAATGGTTGTTTTTGGTAGTCGAGGTGTCGAGTTAACGTTAATATACCTCGCGTTGGATGAACGGCAAACTGAAGACTAGGTTCTGCCAGGCTATAATATATTTCCCCGTTTATGCCCAGATCTGGATCATGGGCACTTAATTGTAAAATGCTGCTGTGCAAAGGTTTATCTTCAGGAACACTTACATCATAAGAAGATGGATAAAATGTAGGGGTGATGTCATTTGTATCTGTTACATGAACTATGACCTCCGTCTGAGCTTTCATCTTGACAGCGCGTCGCAAATCTGATGTGATAGTAGCACGTACTAACAATCGATATGTATCTTGGTATTCTCTGTTTAGTACTGCCCTGTTACCGGTGCGAACTCGAATGATGAGAAACCAAAAATCTCCCACAAGACGGGTTTCTGCTTTGAAAAAACGCTCAGGATCACCAGCGAAGATCTTGTAGCGTATCAGAAGCGTGGGGTCCGTAACGAATATACCCATCTTCTCGGTGGAAAGAGCTTGGGTCTTTGGAATGGAATTTTCAGGAATAGTTACATTATATTGTGCTTTGGTAAATTCCAATTCGCTGAACATGGCCGATGCCACTTGCAGCAAAAGTAATTTGATAATCAGGGCCAGGTAAAGGCCCTGAATGAGGTGGAAATCAGCCATTCACTTGCTTGGGGTCAAGATAACATTTCTGAAAAGAGAAAAGACACAAAAATGAACATTTATAACAATGTTACAACAAAACATGTTAAGTATTACAGCGTATAGACAATAATACAGAAAAATAACCATGAAAGGAACACACACCGAGTTGATTCACTAATTAGTATATCATTTATCTTAACCCAGATTTAAAATACTGTCTTCAAACCTTCAATCTCACGAGAAAATTTTTTCAGTTTGATTTTCATGAAATCCTTAAAAAGGAAAAGAAAATTGTGAAAACAAATACATTACAATTTCATAAATATTATTTTTTAAGCTGTATATTATATACTTTTAAATTCAAGATATCAGATTTTTTTCGATGCCAATCTGGAAAAGACAGTTCTGCCGGGATTGGATATTGTTATTTCAAACACTTAATATTAATATACTCAGCCACTGTTTTTCCTCCAAATGCCCACATTCCAGTGAATCTTCCGAAGAGAAAACACACTTACGGTCTTAAACCTTGTGGGTGTTATGAAGATGGAGGTGTTATAGCTATGGTCATATTCAATAATTGCTACTTGAGTATCTTTCAAAGATACTGGTCATTTTTAGTGGCGACTGCTATAAGAAGTTTCGCTATATTTAATTTCGTAAGGATTCGAACTCTGGACTAGTCGCATGTGTTTTGAATTAAACCAGGAAGGCACACGGTGAGAAATGGTAAAAATTCCATATAAGTATTTTTCCCTACATACACAGGAGCAGAAATACAAAAGGCGGAAAAATGGGCAGAGATACAAATTTATGATTTAAGAGGTGATTCAGAAGTAACAGTATTTAAAATATGAGAGATCGTAATAATGCTTCATATTTAGCAAATATCAACGTTCTTTACGGCTTTGATTTCAAATGAAAAGATTGTATTTGCATACATCTCTAACATAAAGCATTCATACATATAATTTCAGCGACTTATACAATTCAGAGTCACAACGACTCTTCCCTCATTTTTTATCATAATGTGTGTTGTCCTCATCGCACTGAGAGATGTGGGGTTTCAGCAAATTAGAGGATTTGATCTTTTTCTGCAACAGTTATTACCATGGTTATTAAACACGATGTGGTGGAGAAATGGCCTTGAATGCTATTCTAAAATAACACACTTTAAAGATGCTAAAATTAGGAAGTGTAAAGCTCTGGATATCAAGCCTCGCAATAAATTAATATTTACAGTTTTATTAATTTAGCAGTAATTAATATTAACTAATAGTTACAGCTTTACTAATTCACTACATGCACTAGAAATGCAGTGAATGCCTAATGACTGGACAAAATGCAATTGCATTTATTAAATGCGTATATTTCACCGCGCAAACATTCAGCATTACTATTTTAAAACTCAATTATTTTAAAACTCAGTTATCTTTTCTTTGAAAATTTTGTAGTAGAAGTTAAACTTTATTTTGTAATTTCTCAAATGCTACGACAATGGAATTTATTTCCACACGTATATGTGCCCGGAACAAGTGGACAAATTCTGATTATCGAATATGTAGGTGTGCGCTAAGACTGCGGTTCGCATATAAGTATATAACTCTAAATCTTTATTTATTTTTTATGTCAATTCGGCCAACTTGTGCAGTAGCACTGGAATCGAATAGTATTATTAACATATAAAAGAATCTACTTCTCTTCTGTCAACATTATTTTAGATTGGTAAGTGAAGGCTGAGGTTGTGTTCTCCAATGGGTACCAAAATATTTTGTTTGATTTATCACCTAGGCTAGAAGCCACCTTGGTAGTATGCAGGAGCACAAGTCAAAATAATTTACAAATATTTTCCAAAACATGGCTACACTTTTTCCCCTCTGAACGCTTAATGTCTTCCTCTATAGGAAGCTTAAGCAAAAGCTTAAATGTCTTGAGCTGAATCTGATAACAGTGACTGTATTGTATAAGTGGAAAATAGATCGTCACATTTATGCAATATAAAACATTCAAGCTTATAGTAGTGTTTGATGGTCTAACAGAAGATTTATCAACCCACATTATTAAGGTACCAAACAAAGCGTGCAATAACTGTAATAGCACAATCAAATCAACATTACCTAGTGAAACGCCTCATTAAAACTGAATCTTTACCTCTCCGATTATAAGCGAAATGCATTATTCTTCCCTGCCTGCTCTTAAGTGCTCGGGGGATTATCTTCCCCACATTCAAAATGACAATTTACAGAAGCGAACCAGAGCCCCAAAACGAAAAGTTCCGAAGGAAGAGAAAAGAGGCATTAGAGACATGCAAGCCCTTCTCCCTCTTCCAATCCCCTTAATGAATCCAAGTAAATTAACTTTACAAAATCCTCTTCCCCATTCTAAAGGATGTCAATATTTTCCAAAACGTCACTTAACATCCCCGACAACAGCTGGTAATTAAGTTTTCGAATGATGGATGACAAAATATGTATTACACCGACGACAACGCGAGTCAATGGCGTACCAGTTTCAGAACATTGCAATCCCAGTTATGCTATTAAAAGGGGTTGCACCGGTTCAGTTCCGAGAGCTTTTGCTTAACGTCAAACATAATTTTCGTTCTATTTTCCATTTCGCACCCTCCCGAAGTGAGTATTTACGATCTCAGTAAATCACACGAACAGCGAGAAACGGGCAACGACAACTTACAAAATGGGTATTCCTATGGAGTTGACAACGCAAATGCTTGCACGATACTGCCTTGAACATCGGGTAAATGGTAAACTACATTTTGTTGCAAATGCAATTCAGTTGGTAATCATGCATCGTTAATTGGAAAACAAAGCACAGGAACGGCGGTAACTTAGAAGTGACAACTTGCTGTGTGATGAATTGAGGACTGCATGTTTTTAATTATCACCTTGAATAACGAACCGTGACAAGATATGTAACGAAAAGCCACACTCTGACATTAAAACGTATGACAAATTACAAGTTAAAAACGAAAGGACATGCATTGATTCATTTCTTAGCTTATGAAACACTGCTGAATAATTCGACCCACTGGAAAAGATTGAAAACAAATACGTTTACAAAGTAAAAGTTATCAGAAACCATTTTTGGAGTAATTACAGCCTTCAATAAAATGTTTGGATTCTTAACAGGAGTTAAGCGCCTTTAGACTGTACAAGGCAGGACAGATATAATTATTAGAAAACTGAGCGGCAGAAACTATTTTTACTACACACAGCAGATACTATTTTTAAAAAACAGCACGGCAGAAAACATACAAAAGACAAATACGCAATCGACTAGCACTACGGGAACGAAAATAATGAATTACAAAAGTGTTCATTCAAAATACAGGTTATTAGAAAGAGATATGTTCTGAAAACGAATGATATTACATCAATACACCAGAACAGATCAGCAAATTTTAAGTATTAAACACTTCTAGTTGCGACTCGAATTCGATAATGGCAACAGAATTAGTCAGTTGTACGCGTGATTTCCTGAGCGTGAAACATTATCAGAGCTAGATACTCTTGAAATTTCTCCATATTCTTTTTTGAGTAGATAATCTTCATGTCCTCTCTCTGTAGGAATAATCATCTGCCAACCGAATCTATTATTACCAAATACCGTCATTTCATATTTCATTTTCGCCATTCAAAAGGTTAAGAAAAGATGCACTAAATGAAGAAGATGATGTGCTAATTAAAGGAAAAACGCACTGGTGTCACACCAAGAATGCGCATGGATAGAGCTGATGAGAGAAAGAACTCTGCATACCAAAATACTCGTAATTGCTTATTTACATATTTTGGAATCATATTTACATTTATTTTTAAGTAAGCCATAAACCAAAGGAAGTTAAATACAGCAATCTGATGGCCAGCGAATTAAGAAGCTGTCAAGAATATATTTAAGAACTATAACAGCATTAAAAAAAACACATTATCAGGTTCAATGTTCCGTCTTACTTTCTTTGGGAACATGCACAGACCTAACTCGGAACAGGGAGCTTACTAAAGCTATGTTCAATAAATGTGGGAAGTAGACAAGATACACAGGAAGGGTATACGAAACCCTTTATTTTTCACTCTTTACAATAATTTCCGTACCTCGGAATACAGAGACCAACTACTTGTGGTCTGAACGTAAGAATATAAAAATATTTAACTAAACTCTACCTTAACTTTTTGAATAATAAACAAGGGCCTACGTAGAAGATTGGCCTTATATTAACAGGAAGCCGTATGTAGTACAGAGAACTGTTAACACTACAATACGTTTAAAAATTATCACGAGGATTAAACTTCTGGCCTGGAAGGCAACCAGCAACTGAGTAAAACTGCTAAGGTAAGCGGCCTGCTTCGACTAACTCCTTCCTCTCTCTCGCTTGGCAAAAAGCCACAACTTAAGTACTTGGCGTTCGCCAGACAAATTTGCATAAATAAGTTAAAGCTTTTAATTCTGGCCGGAAGTAGAAAATAAGAAGTGATAGTAAAGATTTAAAATAAAAATAAACGTTAGTAAAACTTAAGATCCTTACAACATATGCAAATATAAATAATAGTTTTAAAGAAATCTGAAAGGTTTCAGATTTTAATGGTCGTCCAACAGGGTTTGTTAAGGTTTTTTACGCTCTCGCTGAGCTCGCAGTCTACCAGTCCACACTCCTATTAAAATAGTTTTTTTTTTTTTTTTTTTTTTTTTTTTTTTTTTTTTTTTTAAATATATAAATCCCAAAGAGGCAATTTGCCCAGAGAGGTTATTAATTTCTTTTTGACATTTTGAGTTATTTCACTATAAACGGCGAATCACTTTTTAAATTTTTGCCACCAAATATTAGAGCCATGTATTATATTTAAAGAAATTAATTAATGAAGAATCTGCATAAATGTATATATGTTTCTCTCGTGATAAAAACAATGGTACCTAGAACCATCAAATTTTGATTAACGTACGTCTCCAACTGAATATGAGCATCTGGAAGCCCGAATTTGGAATTTGTTTTATTATCTATTTCATATTTTGTAACTCACTTGTAAAGACATTCGGTATACTTTTGGAAGCAGGAAAGATGAAAATTAACAACCGCCTTCGCCGGGAATCGAACCACGGGCCTCTGGAATACCGGCCCAGCGTGCAGAACCACTACACCACGAAGGCACGCTAGGAACGAGGGAGGAATACCTTATACAATTATAAGTTTTGATTAAGAAACTCAACGATTTCAAAGCGAGCAATGGCAACAATGTACTAGGGGGCATTTTTATCACCAGCGCGCGAGACTGTGTATCGGAAATTCTTAAGATATGCTCTTTTAAATATTTTGTGATATTGCTCTTGAATTGAATTTTATGCTTTAAGTGCGAAGAAAATGATATTTAATAAATAAAGGTAATAACACACAAAACGCTAAAAAAAAAGCGCTCCTTTGGCCATAATATCTGAAAAGTTCTCAGACTTTTTTTTTTTTTTTCGGGGGGTGGGGGCAGGTCTTTTTTAGCTTTATTTTTAAGGATCATTTTCTTCGCACTTACGCCTTATACAAGTCAACAACAAAATTCCAAAAATTATCACTGTTCAGTTTTCGCACTACGACAGTAACTAACTAATCACTTACAAGACTTACAGTTAATTGCTAATCACAAAATATTTAGAAACAGCATATCTTTAGAATTTCCGATGGACAGTCACGATCGCTGAAGATGAAGATGCTTTATTCCGCACAGTGTTGCCGTTGCTCGCTTTGATATCGTTGAGTTTGTTAATCAAAGATTCGCTGATGTTTTACAAAACATGAAATAGATAATAAAACAAATTCGAAGTTCAAAATTCAGGCTTCCAGGTACCCATGTTCGGGTGGAGGATTACGTTATACAAAACTGGATGGCTGATATAAATATCCGTTATTAACTGGATGACTAATATAATATAGCTAAATAAATATACATATATTCGTGCCTCATTATTTATTTTCTTTAAATATAATACAGAGCGATAATATTTGGAATTTAAGAGTGACACGCCGTTTTCAGTGATCAAACATTATTCACAAAATGATCGAATTTTATATCGCATTTGGGGCTAACGTCCCTTTTGGGTTAAAAGAAGTGAGGGGGGAGGGAGAGCCTATTCTTAATGAAAACTCCCATGATTTAAAATATGCTCTAAAAACTGTGAATCCACTTATTAGACTAACTCCACTTTTTCCAGAAATTCTGAGTGAAATTGGAAGTGATAAAGCACTTTCTTCTGCGCTTCTAAAAGGCTATAACTTCTCTCTAACAGCCTATTGTTGTCGTCCGGCACGAGACAATTCGGATTTTTATTCGACGTCCAACCACTCCCCCACCACTGCAACCGCAACTCGGGTTAACGTGCGAGAAAAGTTTGGATACATTTCACCGTTTTAAGTTACGACATTTTATGAATAACTTGAATTACGAGACCACGAAACGGAAAATTTTTCGGCGTATAAATAAGTGGAGCTCTTCTTCTTCCACAAAATGCGATGGAACGGATGCAAGTTTCGGTGCTTGGTATGCAGGAGATGCGTTCTGAGGCCTCTTATTGGACAACAAATGCTTCCTCCCGAAGGCCAGTCACGCGTGACGTCACGTTTTGGTCTCTTACGCATCAGATCGAATTTCAGAAGCGTCCTATCTTCGTTGATTATTCTTCACGTGAACCGCGGAAATCACAGAGATTCTCCTTTATAAAACAGACAGAATGTTCCATATCTTCCCTTTTATTCTTCCTCCGCATCTCTCTTCTCTTCTGTGTCAGGAAATATGAGGTTAATTATTACGAATGTGTAAAACATTTTCTCAGTCTCCGACACACACAAAACCCATGTCTCTTCCACTGCGTTCAAGAATGTTTAGCTATTACATGTATATCATATAACAAATAGCATGTAATATAAAAGGATTCTTTATTCCTAGTAATTCGGGTACACAAATCCAACTCTTTCTGCTAGAACTTTTTTTTTTTTTTTTTTCCCTTAAACAAATACAAACCAAATTTTTTAAACAATTAAATTTTCTTTTACAAGTAACTATTTTCTTCGCGGATAAAGTTATTTTTGCAATGGATTTTGTAAATCGTCTGATGATGTTTTATACTGATCACGACAAAAGAAATGAAGTACATTTTTAATACAAATAATAAATTTACACAATTACTTAATAAATTAATATGATCTCAAACAACGAAGCATTCAGATTTTATACTACGCCCGGTGTTTTTTTAACGTTTTTGTGTGTTACCTTTATTTCTCTTAAGTACAGTGTTGCTACTGCTGGCTTTGATATTGTTGAGTTTGTTAATCAAAAATTCGTTAAGTCCAGGTGCCCATGTTCGGGTGGAGGATTAAGTTACTCAAAATTTGATGGCTCTAGGTGCCGCCGTTTTTTCACGATGCATCATATATACATACATTAATGCAGATTGTTTGTTATTTAATTTCTTGAAATATAATACACGGCGATAATATTTAGTGGTAACAATTTAAAAAGTGATTCGCTGTTTATAGTGAAACGCCACAAAATGCCGTTTTCAGACTAATTGCCCTTAAGGGCTAAAGCTCCTCTGGGTTAAAAAAAAATACTAGTAGTATGTTTTTTAAGGGTTTACACTTTAATATTAATGAAAAAAATTAAGAAATTTACAGCGAAATACATGTTTTCTAAGGCAAAATAGTAAAATCATAAAAGTGTAATAAAATATAAACAAAGTATATTCAAATCATATTTACACTAGAAGATTGAAATTATTTTGGTAATTTGTAAATATGATAATGCAAAATACTGTTGTAAAAACATTAAATGAGACCTGTTCCAAAATCCCCATGCAAACTCTAACGTGCGGTAAAATATATTAACTTCTTACGCAAATTACTACTATAGAAAATTATTATAAAAAATTCAGAAAAAATAATGAAGGTCAACGGATTTTATATCTGTTAATGCATCTTTCTCAAGGGGTTGCTGTAGCGAGGAAAGTAAACGAAAAACTCTGCTTCTGTAAATGCGCAACTATATAAATTAACTAAGTTACATGGTTCAAATCATATTAAATAAAACCAGATTGTACATCCATCATTCTAACTCCTACAGGCTGGAGTCAAAAAGCATCTTGCCCAAATACAAACAAATCAGAGTATAAAACAGAAGTAAACCACAAATATGAAAAATCAGTATAAAGATGCATTTTAGTCTAATTGATTTTTACAGAATGTGTTACGTATAACAAAAAATGCAAAATAGTTCAAAAAAATAAACAGGGAGCAAATTAAAAATTTCGTTTCAAATAAAATAACTTATAGAACAGGAAACAAAGATATTATTTGTATCGAGATTTTAAATTTTGTCTTAAGAACGACAAAAAAATTTTTAAAAAATTAATGTTAATTATATACGAACTACAATTACGCTAAAAATTAGGAAATCTTAAATTAGGAAAAATTAATTAAACCACTGCATTCGAAATAGTGGAACGTTTGAAAAAAAAATATCATTTCAACGCTCGCCTAAAAGCGTTTTTTACGCTCTCGCTGAGACCGCAGTCCACCAGTCTGCTCTTGCATTCCCTTCTGCTAATCTATTTTCTTTTTTGTCTTTTTAGCTTTATTATTAAGTATCATTTTCTTCGCACTTACGCCATGCACAGTTCAACAACAAAATCATAGAATTTTTACAAGCCGCATAATAGCATGTTCAGAATTCCCGACGCAGTGTTAGAGGTTACACATATACTTTTACATTTCCTTTATTATTCCTTTGAAATACTTATCATAACAAAAGTGGCCCACCAGCGGCCGGGCGGTAAAGTCGCTGAACACTGGTAGTTCGGTCCGAGGTTCGAATCCCGCGAACGGGTTGGCTGCATGGGCATTTTCGTAGTTTTCCCCATATGTAACGTGTATACGAGCCAGTTTCTCTTAGAAAGTCCTCCACGAAGGCATCCCTCCCCTTACGCAGATAGCCCTAGTGTGCTTTGCCGTAATTAAGTAAACCAAACCAAACCATAACAAAAGTTCATATAATGATTTTAATGAGTCCAGCTAGCGCAATTTCAGAAAAAATATTATGAATTTTGACGTACAGAATAATTTTAGCGAAATTATATGTGATTGTTATATTTTTCTGTATAATGTAACATGAAAATCTAGAGGCAAGAATCTTTGCCGGAAAAATAAGAATGAGGCGAATCAAATTAACACTGAGTAAATGGCTATCTCGTTAAATTGGCGAGACATTGCCATGCTGACAACGGCTTTCGCGCCTAATTTGGCGAGAAATCATCAAAAGTACAGGGCTTGGATTTTTATTCCAAATCTTCGTCGAAATGCTGAATTCTTTTATTTTTTCCATTACAGATAGCTCTCTGTTCATATAAGGAAACAGTAAACGAATTGAATAACTAGCATCGCCTGTTTTAGCTGAAATGCAATTCAGATTTTTTAAAAATGCTTATAAATTTAACAATGTACTGTAGAATATAAGTATTACATTCTTAGTTACATTTTGAGAATATTTTTCATTCTTTTGAAAGTTTCGGCGATGAATCACTGATGAAAGTGAAATTAAACATATGGAATTTAATTTTTAAAAAGTTAACTAATTTTAAGGAATAAAAACGCAGATGATCAAACAAGTTCGTAAATTTTCATTATTTGTTCTAAATATCGTATAATTCTGTTGTATTATATAATAACTAAATATTACATTTTAATTAAATATATATAGAAATACAAGAGAACGCATCACTGCTATATAATATAATAATTAAATATTACATAATAAAGTAGAACGCACAGCTAAGGGTTCAAGATAAACAGGCTGAAACTAAATGTAAGCAAGAGAAACTGGGCCCTCTACCCTGATTATTGGCTTATCAGGAGCTAATGCAGTGATTTTTTGTCCTACGCAATTCTGACTATCGCAAGACGATCACGCCCCTCCCGGCCATTCTTTCCAAAATTCGAAGAATGCATATATATATTTATTTAAATTTACATTATTTTTACAAATTAAGCAAACAAGTATAGAAAATATTGATAAATACCAAAACTTGAAAAAAGTATTTTTTAAAATATATATTCATTAACTAAAACGCTTAACAGTTAAATAAAAGGCTAATCGCATTCCCCCTTCCTTCAGCTATGAAATTCTACCAGGGAGGAATCCGCCCTGGTTAAAAACCTCTCAGCTAATGGCCCAGAGAGTTCAAGCTAGGGTCAACGAGCAGGCTCAGCTAGATCTCCGTTCATTAGGTAGCTCCGCTGGGGTCGTTGCGAATCAAGTGTGAACATACCTTTACAAGTGTTCTTGACGTAGCCCAAAAAGCGGATACAAAGAGTTATCTGCGAAAAAACGTTTCTCTGAGAGGAAGTTTCAGTTCCGTCGTCTACAAGAGGGCATATCTGGTGTATAGATGTATATACGGTCCAATCAACACAGTTTTTAGAGACATTGTTCTATAGTGTGAAAACACTTTGTTGTGCAATCCGTCTAGAACAACAGCTTTCAACTGAGTGACGTAAAATTAAATGTTAAATTCTTTCTGATTAACCAGGTTATAAATGGCTTTCCAATCGTGATTTTAATACTAATTTTCAGAGATATATTTTCATTATTTTATTACGCAGATTAGATGATTTATTTACTGTAAAGCACCCAACGGCTATCTGTGTTAAGATGGAGACCTTCTTATCACTGAAAAAATCTTTTTTTTCTTTCTGTCTTCTAGAATAAAGTTTTGAACAGTTACATTATTGATGTTATTTTACACTGCATGCATTTCTTAACCATATGACTTGGAAAACGCTGTCACAGCTTTAATTTGCCTGGAATGTAAGAGTCATAAAACATAAGAATTAACTAGTAACCTGACGTTTAACACCGCGGCGAAGGATAACTAGACCAAGTTTGGCCACCAGATCCACTGTTAGTCCCTCAATTAGGCATAATAAATATTACGCAGCAAATAAAATTATGAACGAAATAAGACTCTAGTAATTATCAGCTTACTCATTAATGTTTTACTGTTTTATATAAATAATTTCAAATTACAGTTACACATTATTACAGAGAAAATTTATCTAACATGAATAAAAATAGTATATAATATTCTAAAAGGAAACATTATTAAATTTATTAGGAGGCAGATGCATATTCTTATACATCTAGTGACATGAAAAACAGGATTAAATAATTCAAAACAAAAGAGCAGAGGAGGGACGGCTGAGATTTCCCCCCCCCCATACCACCTTCACATAAATTTTATAACGCCTTTCATTCGAAAAGTAATGCCAGCCAATCCAACAACAAATCTGGTCACTATACTACATTATTACTCGGCGACTCAAATCCCCACAGGAAATGGACGCCAAACTCGCCAAGAACCAATATATCACGGCATTCCTTAGTAGTATAGGAATGGCATGTTGCAAGAAAAGAGTATGAAAAAAGCTAAATCCCAAGATACACATGGCGCCAACTGGTCTCAGTGGGTTTCAGGAGTAGATGGAAGGTGGTCAACAAACGGAGAAAGGGAACTGAATAATGGAAAGGCATCCCTTTCGGCAGATTTCAACTCGACTATGCTCTTCATATTACGCAGTAATTGGCCATTCTCGAATCGCATGAATAGCCAAATTATAAGTGAATGCTGCTTGAAGAGAAATTCATTTGAGAATGAAGCGTTTTGAAATTTGAGGTACGTAATGAGGCAATTCATTGGAATGAATACTGAAAATGAAAGGAAATTTGTCGGAATGTAAAGTTTAATAACATCTAAACTAAAAGAGATATGCTAACTTAAACGTTCAAATTAGGTACAATCCAATCTCTAGATTACTTTTTCCTTAAAGAAATAACATGAATCATATCTTCCTCCTTTCTTCAAATTCATAGTTATTTTACTGAAATCAACGGGAAACTAAAGCTGATTAGGCATAATGTTACAGTATAGTAAAATGTTGTTTAACCGAAACTATGACGAAAAACAGTTAAGTGAGACAAATACTATTTTTTTTTTTTCCCCCTAATCATCCAAAATTTCATGCGGACAACTTGAATCTTTCATATAAGAATAATATTAATAGGTAGCGATCTATTAGTTAACATTTAAAATATATTAATGAAATTCCTTAAATTATATCTATACTTATTGGAAAATTACAAATTAAATTAAATCAATCAAGCATATAATTAAAACATTTAAATCTAGAGATACATTTTAATTCTAATTTAAAGAATATTATTTGGACAACAATTCAAAATTTTCATTTTGCTAGAATTTCTTTCTGATCAAAAAACAAGTGCACATAAGGAAAAATTATTTCAAGATTTAAATTGTATAACATTAAACATAAAACGCTAAATTTTCTCCGGATGATTAAAGGCGTGTCTTTCATAGCCAGAAAGAGATGATACTAGGGATTAAAATCGTACGTCAACGGTATTCCTTTTTTTAATGAAGGCTTCTCTTGGATGTTAATAAAACCAAAGTTTTCGAATATTTTGAGTTACATATTTTCTTATTATTAAGATTAAGAATGTGTTATCTCTTAAAAAAAAAGAAGGGATGGAACAGAACATCCGAAACAGTCATTTCCAGTAAATCGAGCACATTTATTTTAAAATCAATTTTTTTAAAAGGTAATTACAGAGAAAAAAACAAGTGAACGCAGCGCAATCGGGATAGTGGTTAGCGACATTGTGTGATGTACCGAAGGGCAGGGGTTCAAATCACAGAGAAGGCGTGCATGTTTGTAAATGTATAGTGTGTCTGCGGCATAGGGGCACTCTAAATATGCGGCAAGCCGAAAGTCCTCTCGAGAGGTTGTGGTAGGGAAAGAGGGTTGGGAGACCTTCGAAACCGTCCCCCTCGGGGTGCTCTCCCTGAAAATTGAGGGCGGAACTGAACAAAGTCGTACTATCACCTGTATGGTGCTCAAGGCTATTGCCAATGACAGGCGCAATCTTCCATTTCTTGCCACGATGAATTCCGCATGCTTGTTCTGATGTTACTGTCAGATAAGTGAGATAAGCCACAACAACAATAATAAAACATTATACTATACGCAAAAATAATGAATTGTAAAATAAACATCTGTTCAGAGAGGAACTTCAAATATTTACGTTCATTGATAGATTAAATGAAATAAGAACTTAAAAACAATAATGATAACAACTTAAGGAAACACAATCTAATAATAAATGATAATTAAAAAATGTCTGCAGCATATTTCAACTGAAATTGTGTTATTCTTATAAAGAAATCTGTCATTGGCCGCCCAACTATGTCCACATAAAGTGCTAACTGAGCTATCGCACGGCACAGGTACTAGGAAGTGTTAAGATGAAAATTGCAGAGACGATTTATTAGTTTTAACAAAACATATATATGAATGTTTCGTATATAGTTGTATGAATAGCTATTCTTATTTCTCTGACCTAATCGGAACACGCTCACGAGTTTTATCCTGGAAGGAAGTGCAAGACTGCGTCTCTCGTTGGCATCAGCTTTTAGCATCATACAGATGACGAAACAACTTTGCCCAGTTCCATCCCTATTTTGAAGGACTGCACTCCGCAGAATGCCTGTGAAGGACTCACCCCTCTTCTCCTACCACCAAACCAGTCGAAAGGATTTTCGGCTCACCATATATTGAGTGCTACCATGCCGCACAGGATACTTCCATCAACAAGCATCCATGCCTTCTGTGGAATTCAAGCCCGGTCCACTGGTACCTGGTCTGTTGGCAGAGCGACAACAAACAACAATCATACGTATGCATGTTAGGTAAGATAGATGTGTAAATGAAATGTGAAACAAGTTTTTGCTTAACACATATACTTTCAGTCGATGAAGATGGATATCACGCACATCCGACGGAAAAATGCTACCAAAATGACTCCATCCACATTATTTCGGATAATGATGTTGAAGACTAATTCCAGGGTTCGTAAAGCTGTTGCTTCATTACTTAGCTTCTGAGGACGTTGCCGTAGGATATCGTGAATTTGAGAAGTATTCTGCTTAAATGCTTGCTGAAATGTCCACTGAGAAGCTGGATTTAAATCCCGTTGAATATTCTGAGGAACTCGTGAGAAAGGCCACCACCAGCATCCTTAACTAATTTATGGAAAATTCTAGAAAAGACGAGACAGCATACTTCTGAGACACTTCCGCAGACTTGTTGAATCCATGCTTCGTCATATGGCAGCGGTTGTCAAGACCAAAAAAGCAGCAACACGTAACTAATCAGGGATCCTTAATTTAGAGGCACTTCAGTGTAGTTCGACCGCTCTATTCCATCATATGGAACTTCTCTAACGGAAACGAAGCAGCAGCCTAATTTGAAATAATTAGTACCATTTGAAAGATACTATCAAAGTATACTGCCATAACAATTCTTCGGCTTACTCTTTTGAAATTATGAACATATCTTGCATAAAGATGATATTATATTTATTAACAGCATTCCTTACACCAATGACGACATTAAGACGCCCAACCCCAAACCACTATCGCTCAAAACCAAGGAACTCTGCTCACATGTGGTGGACTTCCGGAATAAAATTTCGGCCAAGTCAACAAACACCAAAAGAAAATAAACCGTCCCTGAAATGGATTCTTCACTTATTGCTCATCCCCCGAGAGATCCTAAACAACTTTTTTCTCAATAAGAATGAAAGGAAAGATAAAAAAATAACCTTCTTGCCTTAATACGTAGACTCCCCCCAATAAGAACAGACGAAACAACGCCAAGAGCAGACGCAAAAGAAATGCATCGAAAATGCACGAAGACACACATAAACGCTGCGGAACAAAAATATCCATCGGTTTTATAGAACTGGGAAGGAAAAATTCAAGCATGTACGGCGTTTATTTCGGTGAAGGAAGAACGACACTCATACAGGCAGATTATCAGTGTCGTAATGGAAATGGTTGGCCGTAAAAGAAAAAAAGGCTGGAGAAGCATTACGAAAAACAGATAAGATTCCCATTTCCAGCAAAAAAGCAAGTACAGATAATAATGAAAATTGTGCATGAGTTTAGACAACATATTATCAAAATCATAAATAATTTTCATATCCTAGGTGGTAAATATTCTTAGATTTATTAAACTAATGTTTAACTAGAAAACTTTTAATGCTGAAAAATTACTAGAATACAGTTGTAACTATGGCATGTTTCTTAGTTGAGGAATTATTAAAAATCATAAAGAGAAACAGTATCAATACATCAGATGTACTGCACGTTACGAAATTAACTTGGAAATCTGTTGCCGATATGTGCAGGCAGACTCACCTCTCGCAGTTAATACCAAAAACTCCAACAATAAAGTTACAGGATAGGAAATTTATCGAACTGTAATGTATTATGTATGTATTTTTAATAAAATATTTATTTCAAAACTTTAAAAAAATGTTCGACATAAAATTACTGTAAACATCAGGGTTTTCCATATGGTGTGCCAGTATGGAAAAGAAATTTCGATATAAACACATAACTCGCCCGCAAATTTTCGAATTCAAATCCGCATTTCATGCTATTTTGAAAGGCTCTATACAAAATCTTATGGTATTTTTATCTTAAAGCTATTATTAAAAAACTACATTTTGAAACCATTTAACAGAAGCGTCATCGTCTGCACCAATCCCTAGCTTCTTTTGTTTTGCATCGGAATGAAACTGAAGGAAAAATCTTCGGCCTCTTCCCTTTTATAATCTGTTAAAAAACTATAATCTGTTACTTTACAATAAGCACTACGAGGTCATTTCTTCCATTCTGGTCTGCCTCGTAACCATGGCAATGACTGCTAACAAAGATGATGGAATTCTCTAGTTCGCTAAAGACCTCCGTGCTCCGCTAAACCTCCGTGCGGTGTTGAAGAAGCATTTTACCATCATAAATCAGAAAAGTCACTACGAACTAAAAATTCCTATTTTAAAATAACCAGACTGCAGTATTGCTACCTGTATTATTTATAATGTGTAAAGACTCGTTAGGCGATTCTGCCATGACAACAGATGTTTCAGTCATTTCTATATCAACCTTTTGAAACAGGGTTAGATGTAATTGCTATTCTATAATCATAAATAGCACAATAAAAGTGGCTGTATTTTCCTCTCCTCCCTTTTCACCGACTTACTTGCGCAAATTTTAATTTTCTGCAATAAGAATATAGAAATCTAAACACATATCTTAAAGCATTTTAAAAATGATCTGAGCGTTGCTCCGTCAAACATTAGGAACCATTGTAACTAATGTGTATTTTCAACATTCTGTGGAACAATGCGTATTTTCCGGATGTCGAATCTATGCTGTGAAAAATACATAGCATAGATTTTTCATCAATTAACTTGACCGTGAATCACAGATCAAAGATCAATCAGTTAATAAAACCAATTGTCAACGGGAAAAAATTAGGAGTCACTATTTGATGTCACACATATTCAGGGGTATGTGTCCTAGAATGCCACATGAGCGACTCAGCAGGTAAGCCTATCGAACAAATGGCAGTGCGAGCTAGTTCAGTTTGAGGAAACTGAATGCACTGGCTGGAGGTGGTTTGTGATTTTTCTTAAATTTAATATACTATGTAGGATTCTCCACTGTGTATTTCTATGTTTCAGTTGAAAGTGAAGAACCTTAAGAACTAGTAAGCGAATAATCGCTTGAGTTCGTGAGACAGAAAACAACAAGTAAGAAGGGCCTAAAAAGGCGGACGCGTGCAGCCAGAATATATGGTATCTCTTTCACTAAGACAGTAGAACTTCGCGGTTATATACCGCTCTTCCTTATCATTATTCAGACGTGATTCTAAAACTACGTTCTGGCCGGAAGTGTTAAGTTGAAGTAAGAATCGATAGGAAAGGAAGTTTAACTCAAAATTTAAGTGTTAATAAAATTAACATAATCCTTACAACTATCTGCCAGACATATTCCCCTGGAAAAAACTCCATGAAGGCATCCCTCATGTGCTTTGCATCAGTAATATAAATCTATCGTTAAAAGAAACTCTAAGATCATTTTTCTAAAATTATCATAAATTAAAATTACATATGTAAATAAATTTTCCGTAACTTCTTGAATATGCCCCGAATCTCTAATTTCGAACTTTATAAAGCATACCATGATATTAGTCTTCGAAATAATATTAATGAAGGAGAAATAACTTCACACAATGAAGAAAGAGGCGCCATTTTAAATACTATATACATAAAGAGGATTTAATTTGATAACTGTAATTTCTAGCACTCTCTGTATTGGTAGTGCTCTTCACAAATCACTGCTTCCACAAAACATATTATATCTTATTTGGAATACACTGAAGTGACAAAAGTCATGGGGTACCTTCTAATATTTTGTCGGTCTTCCTTTTGCCCGGCGAAGTGCAGCAACTCGACGTGGCATGGACTCAACAAGTCGTTGGAAGTCCCCTGCAGGAATATTGAGCCATGCTGCCTCTATAGACGTCCATAATTGTGAAGTGTTGACAATGCAGGGTTTTGGGCACGAACTGACCTCTCGATGATGTCCCATAAATGTTCGATGGAATTCATGTCGGGCGATCTAAGTGGCAAGATCATTCGCTGGAATTGTTCAGAATGTTCTTCTAACCAATCGCGAACAATTGTGGCCCGGTGACATGGCGCATTGTCATCCATAAAAATCCCATCGTTGTTTGATTACGTGAAGTCCTGTAAGTGATCTCCAAGTAGCTGAAGGTATCCATTTCCAGTCAATGATCGGTTCAGTTACACTAGAGGATCGAGTCCATGCCGTGTAAAAACAACCTAGACCATTATCGAACCACCACCAGCTTGAGCAGTGCCTTGTTGACAACTTGGGTCCATGGCTTCGAGGGGTCTGCGTCACACTCGAACCCTACCATCAGCTCTTAACAACTGAAATCGTGACTCATCTGACCAACCAAGCCACGGTTTTTCATTCGTTTAGGGACCAACCGATATGCTCAGGAGTCCACGAGAAACGCTGTAGGCGATGTCGTGCTGTCAGTAAAGGCACTCGAGTCGGTCTTCTGCTGGCATAGCCCAAGGAAGACAAATTTCGCCGCACTGTCCCATCGGACACGTCCCTCGTACGTCCCACATTGATTTTTGCGGTTATTTGACGCAGTGTTGCTTGTCTGTGAACATTGACAACTCTATGCAGACGTCGCTGGTCTCGGTCGTTAAGTGCAGGTGGTCGGCCACTGCGCTGTCCATGGTGGGATGTTATGCCTGAAATTAGATACTCTCGGCACACTCTTGACACTGTGGATCTCGGAATGTTGAATTCCCTAACGATATCCGAAATGGAATGACCCATGCGTCTAGCTCCAACTACCATTCCGCGTTCAAAGTCTGTTAATTCTCGTCGTGCGGCCATAATCACGTCAGAGCCTCTTCACATGAATAACTTGAACACAAATGAAAGCCCTGCCAAAGCACTTCGCATTTATACATTTTCTATGCGATATTACTGCCATCTGTATATTTGCATATTGCTATCCCATGACTTTTGTCACTTCAGTGTAAATAATTATTGAAATCATAGACAATATAATTTTATTATATATTGCAATTTTTGTCACAAAAATACGCAGATTTTCCCATACAGAAATTTGCTGGCTTCAGAAAATAACCAATGATAAATAAAAGTTTCATTTTCACAAAAAAAATGTTCCGACGCTTTTAAAATATATTTCAACAAATAATATAAGAACATAGGAAACGTTAAATTATTCAGAGCAGAATAAAAATTTTTTCGTAAAAGGTTTGTTAAATTAAGGATGAAAAAGGATGTATTATCATTTCTTTTACTATAGCGGTAATTGAATTTTCATAAGTATCAATGCTATTATTGAATTTTGAGGTTTCATAAATCCAATAAAGAATTTCATATTGTTTATTGATACTGGTTTTATTTATGGCTTTCAATTTTCTTCGAATGGATTTGTTTTTACTGTGTTCAGAAACGGCGAATATTATACTTATTTTAGAAGAGTAAACGTTTGAAAGATATCTCAGATAGCTTTTAACCAACGCGTATTTTGTAGTATCAGGTTATTTTGAAGCAGGAGAAGTGAAAAATGTGTAGTGCTCTCGCCAGAACACGAACCCTGAATCTCTCGAATACATGTCGAGTATGCTACCAATAACATGCGGAAAGAAGGAAGAAAATACCTTATAACCTTTTGTCCGTAGTCGGAAGCCATTATAGCGGTGCACTCACTCACTCACCTTATAACCTTCGGGCTATAAAATAAGAGTGACATTTTATGGCAACAGACATAAAATTTCTAACAAGAATTGTGAATGTTTCTGTAGTTTTCCTCATATGTAAACTAAATAAAAGTCAGTCTCTTTCAGAAATTTCTCCAAGAAGCACCTCCTAAAACAGACAGTTTTCGTAAAATCTGCCATTTACTTAACGCTGCTCGTGAACTCTAAAATATTTAACTCAGGGAATCAGATATGCACAATTTTCATTCTCTCCTTTTTGTGTTCATTTTCTCCTTTTAAATACAGTCACCAGCGGCCGACTCTAGAGTCACTGAACACTGGTAGTTCGGTGCGAGGTTCGAATTTCAGCGAAAGGGCTGGTTGGATGGGCGTTTTCGTGTTTTTTCCCATGTGTAAGGTGTATACGAGACAGTTTCCCTTAGAAAGCCCTCGACGACGGCATCCCTACTCTCAGGCAGATAGCCCTCGAGTGCCTTGACATAATTAAACTAAACTAAACCTTCTAAATGCTGGAGTAAAGCAAATGCTAATATACCATTTAGTAACATAGTAAAATGCTGAATTTTATCATGATGTTGTCAATAAATGTCAAAAATAAATATAATGTAATTCACAAGCATTTTAAAACCATTTCTTCTACAAAAATGTAATCATACAGTGAGACACCTGGGGACAAGCAACACTTTTGTACCATGGCGTCAAAAAAATGAACGATTAGGAATAGCAAGCCATAAAATTTTCATTTATATGAAAAATAGTTTTTGTAGTTGGGTTATTATAATAACGATGATAAAAGTTTCGAAGTTGATATATGGTTATTTAAAAAACATGCAAATTGCAAGTTTTTTGCATGGATGGAGAAAAGGATAAGGCTTTCTTTCTACAGGCATCTCTTAGAAATGTCACTGAAATCAGCTGGTTGTCAGAAATTGATACATATGATAAATCCTTAAGAAAAGATTACTAAATGTAATACTTAATTTGCGGTCAAGATTTCACGTGTAAGCCAACTTTTATAACTCACAATGTTAAATTATTTCATGGCAAAATACAAAGAACTAAGGATACCTTCGAAGCAACACAGAAGGAAAACTAGCACACAAATACATCACATCAGCACAGTCCAAAGAATAAAAACAATTCGATTTGTTCGAACTAATAACAGAAAAATATCACTAAAAACAAATCTACGCACTATAGAACTCGCAGAGAAAATAAGAAGCACTACATGTAATCCCAGTTTCGGATTCTTCGCCAAGGGAACAATTCTGGCGCTGACACCCGACTCTGAAAATACGGAAATCGCAGGAAATAACTTGAAGCACTGGTTTTAGGGCTTAGACATTCACGACAGCCGTCTCCCACTTTGCCGAAAGTGTCAAGATATCTGAATTTTGCATGTCAAATAGACGGTATCGAGAGCCGTGATCCGAATTACGCCACTCGGGTCTAGATGAAAATAATTTTTTTTTTTTTTTTTTGTTAAATTTTTTGATTAACGTCTTAAAAGAATTCTACTCTCGCTTAAAATCTTTGAAAATGAAAAACTATTTTTCAAAAGCAGCACAACTTTCTTTGAAGTGCGTTTATTAGATTTCTACCAGCAAATAAAAAGCGCATAACCTGTAAATACGAGTATCTTTCAATCTGAAGAAATCTTAAAAAAAGAAAAAAAAAAATGCTTTTATTTAAAAAGATATTCTACTTCAGCACAAAAAGTGTCATTAGAACCCGGGGGAGAAAGAAACGCAATACAGAGGTGAAGAGGTTATTATAGAGATGAAGATTATTGGTATGAGCTAGCCTTGGGGGTTAAAGACTGCAGATCTTTACAAATACGCGAATACACTTTTATTCTGATCATTTTTTGATTTATGATCGTTAAGAACATAAGCACTACTTAAAACAGCCAACAACTCTGGCGCAAAATAATCTTACATCCTATAGTCGCAATTTCCCTCTGATCCGATATCTCTCGCATATAACAGAAATCTGCAATTGTTAAAATGTATTATAATCAGGTGATACAGTTAATACATTAATCAATGCCAGGAAACTAAAGAAATCCGCAATGCCATTGCCGAAATTCGAACTCTGGACCTCCCGAATACGTGTCGAATGCGCTTCCAGTTACACAACGAAGGCATGCGGAAGAGAAGAAGAAAATACTATACAAAGATATGAATTTTATTTCATTACCGAGACTGATTTTGTTATTTGCTTTCATATTGTCAGCATTTATCCAGAAAATATCATTTAATCCGAAGTTTTAATACCCTAAAAATTCTATGAGCTGTATTTCTAGCATACTAATCATCAATTACATTGTCATAAATGATAGTACTGCACTAATTTTAATAACTCTAAGTAGCACTAAATAGGAGACTTCCAGATGGTATAGTGGTTAATGACGCTGACTGCCGCACCGGAGGGCCCGGATTCGAATCCCAGAGAAGGCATGGGTTGCTTGTCGATGTTAATAGTGTCAGTGCAGCACAGAGGCGCTCAAAATATACGGCGAGTCGCAAGTCCTCTCCAAAGGTTTGGTGGTAGGAGAAAAGGGATGGGAGACCTAGGATTTGTCCCCAGGACACTCCCCTTCAAAACTGGCACGGAACAGGGCTAATTCGTACTATCGTCTATATGATGCTGAAGGCTCGTACCAAAGATAGATGCAATTTTGCATTCCCTTGACACAATACAATTCGTGAATTCTTTTTGATTAGATCAGACATGGTACAGAATTAAATATATGTCCGAAGGAAAAATTACTTTTTTGTAAAAACAGACTTATAAAGAACTCGGGAGTTTTTACATCGGTGCGATATCTGTCAAATATGTCCGATATAATAATATGTCATTTTTGCTTTACGACAGAAAAATTACCCTTAGAAATAAAAGCATCCGATGGAAGTAAAATTTAATCGACACATCTGGGTGAACAACGGCGTCATCAGGGAGAAAAGCAAGAGGTAGGTCATAACCTACAATTCCACCCCTTAAAATCTCCTCCCACCGGCATTTCGATTCGAAGACAAATGATGCGGTTACGAACTGCAGCAGACGTAGGGAGCAATAAAAAATGATGAAGGTGCTCTTTTCTTATGAGTACGCGTTCTGCTGGAAAAACAAGGGAGACACACGAAGAACAGAAAAGAATTTTAGATATAAGATATATATATATATATATATATACAGATATATCGATAAACTAAAGAAGCAAGCAAAGCAGCACTAATATAATGTCTCGATATTTCTTTGAAAAAAAGGAAATATTAGTAATTTGTCAAATGTCATTGATTAATGACGCAATTAAAAATAAATGTCTTGTAATCATAGCGAAGATATGGGAAAATGCGACGATAACTCTCCCATCAGAAAATCGATTAAGACTGGGCTGCATTATTTAGGTCAAGAACTTTAAAAATGTATCTATCGCGTGACACCCTCCACTGATGGTTTGATGAATGGAATTTAAAACTGTCTTCTAGTACTTAGTCTGTAAGGCTGCCAAATGATCTAGGCAATCGGACTTAAATTTCTTAAGAATATATGGAACACAAAAGCCTAAATTTAGAGATTTATTCTTAAGAATACAAAATTTAGTTGGAAATGAATCATAAATGATAGACAGTAAAAAAATAGTTACCTTTTTCGATGCGCACACCGAAATCATGGAACACATAATATATACATACAACTTAACTGATTTTTAAAAATAATGGTTAAATGTATTAAGTATTTCACCATTACTGGTCCCCAAAGGCATGCAGGAAATCCTACTGAGTGCACATGTAAGATTTTAGTTTATTGGTTATCTTATTATTTTGGCTGTTCTATACTCCTACGTTTCGTCAATTTTCACTAAATGCAAATTAGTTTGAAGTATACATAAAAGACAAGCTTGAGAATTTCTCGCAGAGCAACTGACAGCTTGCCTAAGCTGACTTTACATTTCCATACTTTGCGCTAATTTGCTGAATATTTGCCTGCATTGATTCTCACCGTGCAATTAATTGATCTAGTCAGTGATATCAAAAGTTTGAGTTAAACTTTGCGGATGTTAGTGAATTACTTCATTAACTTTAAAATTATGTTGAGAAGCTGTTATTCAGCAGAACTTTGCAAATTGCAGTTTAATGTAACCGTCAAACAGGCATACCAATCAAATATTCTGTATTTCGGATTTTTCTTTGGTTGAGCCACCCAACCGGGATAGTGGTTAACGAAACTGACTGACGTATCGAATCGAAGTGCAAGAGTTCGAATCCCGGAGTAGGCGCGAGCCGAAAGTCCTCTCGAGAGATTGTGGTAGTGGAAGACGTATAGGAGACCCTTAGTCCTGTGTCTCCAGAGTGCTCTCCTTCAAAATTTGGGTGTGCAAAAAAAGCAAAAATCGAACTGTCACCTGTATAGTGCCCAAGGTTCTTGCTAATGACAAACTCAATCTTGCCTCCTTACCATGATGAATGTCATGGGCTTCCTCTGATATCAGACAAGCGAAATCAGTCAGGACAACAACTTTGGTTGAGATACTAGCTAGGAAGCAAGATGAGATGAAAATTCGATCCATAGTCTTTTACGGTTGCTTGTACTTTAAGATTTAATAGCGAAGACATATAAGCAGTTAAACGTTGTCACCTGATGCTATGGGAACATTTAGGCGCTCTTGTGATAGTGTAGGTGCTCTCCGGGGTTAGCATTTATTACACTTTTATTTAAGATACCCTGTAACAATTCTCAAAATTTGTTAATATATTACTACATCGCACTGGCAACGGTTGAACATCTAAAATTAGTTCGAGCACATTCTGTACTAAACTTTTACCATACCGAAATGACTGAATGTGTGATCTTTTAAAACTAACAGAAGAGTGAAAAAATCCAGATATTTTTTACTCCACAGTCTACAGAAAAAATTGCAAAAAATAACATCCCACAATTTAAATGTATTTTTGGGTGCAAAAAAGGTTTATTGTTAATATGAAATGTTCAGCACTACACTACACATTTTTTATTAATTAAAAAAAATAACACACTTACTAAGATACAGAAATAATTATCAATTTTGACTAATTTTGCTATAATTAAATGACAAAACAGCGACCACTTTAGTTAAATGTTTCTCAAATTATACATTTTTGCCACCTTTTTCCTGAAAGTGATCTTAAAAAATCACCGTAGTTTTCTACTAAGCTACCGAATGCATGAAGCTTATAGAAATTATTACTTTTTGTTGGGTTTGTTGCAGCTCTACCATAGCCGCGCATTTTAAGGATTAGTTTGAGAGATACATATTTAGAAATACTTTAAAATTTTCACGTATAGAAAAACGATGAAATTGGCAGTTTTATTTACGGCAGACGTAGTTTATAGTTTATTATAAAACAAGCATAAGACTACTATCTCCAAGGTTACTTAAAACAGTATCGGTAGATAACTGATTAATGCAATGAAGTGGATTGTATAGTGTCATCATATTTTAAATATGCTTTAAACAAAGATGATTGGCATTTATAAGAAAATTCGCTTCTTTTTTCATAAATTATGATAAATATAAATTTTCATAAGTTTCATAAATTATTATTTCGTCATTTTGATAACACAGACTTTTATTTGGGGGGGGGGTGATATGGTTTGAAGCTATTTCAAAGCATACAAATACAGAAGGAATAAAACCTATAAGCAGACCTTTTAATTTGTTCCACATAGAATGATTTTGTAGAGACATTAGGTTAATTGGAAAAGAAAATGGGAGAAATACCTTATAACTTAAATACATGAAATAATATGGTCCAAATGTATATTGTAAAAGCAATTATTATGATGCCACCCCTAGAAAAAATAAATACCTAAATTTTTAGGCAAGCTTTACAACTTACATTCTAGTACACTAATTCAATTAAAAAATATTCTAGTACACTAATTCAATTAAAAAATACGTAAATATCATCAGACGGATAAGTCGACAGAAGTTTTGGCAGTACATAATTTCGTATTTTTGGTGTCAATAATTAAACTCGAGGAAAGGCAGTAAGAAACTATGACAAATATGAATGCAAGACAAATTTTTGCATTACCTCATTTACATAACCCACTGGTTTAAATAAATTAATTATACATTACGTTACTCATGAAAGTTAAAACTTTTTATTTTCCCACTTTTTTAAATTTCGCAGTTTAAAACACACAAATTGGTAGAAATGTACGATATAACAGAATGAAAGCAAAAGGCCGGCATCCGATTAGTGTGCTACATTTTTCAATTATTATCCAAATTTCAATTAACAGCATTCCAGGAAACGTAAATCTGGGAGTTTGTTTCCTCTTCCTTCCTGCAACCAATTATAACAGTGGCTTTCCGGACTTGGAGGGACCACCGAAAGGTTATTTTTCTGTCAGCTAACCCTCCACTACCTGTCATACTGACTACGATGAAGGAGATCTGGTGTTTTCTACGAAAAGAAATCTCCCACAAAAATAAGTAAAACTTACGGATGAAGAAAGAGAAATATTCTCTTATTCATTAGTAAACAGTAAAGAAAAGAGTATGCGACAAAGCAAGAAAAATGTTTAAAAAATAAATAAATAAATAATTGGCTCACTCGTTTTAAATTTGAATTGCGGCAAAGCACTTAACTTAATATCACTCAGAATAATATAAAAGCCATTTTTATAATTTTGCAATCTTCAGAGGCATATTTATACTAGAAAAAGTTACTCTGAAATGATACTTCGAATAATACGGTCTGTCTAAATAAATATCTAATCAAAACATTTTCAATACATTCACAATTCATATGCATGTAAAAAGTAATGAGCAACGCTTAAGAAAATTTCAATACTTTCTTTTTGGATAAAGAATGTTTCTATAGTAAAATCGCGCGAATATCTTCATATTAAAAGATTTTCTGCCACAGAAAAGGAAAATAAAAATAAGAGAGAGAAAAGTGGGAATTGCCAAGCACGCGGTCATTATTCATTGGGCGCAAACTTCGTATCCACGTATCCTTCGTATTTTTTTTTTTTTTTTTTTTTTTTTTTTTAATAAATAGAAAATTACTTTTATTTTATTTCACAACCTTTTATTGTGTCATAAATGATAGGCGCCTTAGTAAATAAATGACAAGTAACGGGGATTATGTACCAGAAAATTGATAATAACGATCACAACCACTCTTGCATTTCCACCTTTAATTCTCATTGTAATTTCACAGTTGATTACAGTTCGCTGACTATGAAACAAAAATACCTCGAAAACCAGAATTCTGTGAATTTATCACATCCAATGATGTTAAAAAAAAACTCGGGGGAAAAATTTTTTCCGATAAAAGTCAAGCCTCAAAAAAATGCCATGACCTCCCCCCGCTAAGATAAAGCTGTATCAGTTTGGTCTAGCTAGAGTGATAATATAAAACACGGAAATTTCCAGTGAATTAGCATGATGTTTATTTAATAAGCTTTGAGTGTCGAGATAAGTCTTTTCTTTGGATTTCTACTCATCCAAATGATTTTTATGAACTTTATTTAATTTACTTCTTTTTTGCTGTTTCTAAAACAAACCCGGTCAATAAGGATTAAGTGAAACAAAATTACCAAACTAACATAACGAAAAAATATAATGTTAACAAAAGTTTCTAAAGAAAAAGTGACAAAAATAAAATTCTGATTCATAAATGAATAGAAATCACTATAATCAACCGCGCACGCGACAGCTGACGTCCCTTTGTTTCAGAAGTGTTCATTACGGCAATACATTAAAACAGGGGGATCAGGATCAAAACATAAATAATACTCAGCAGGATTTAATTATTTATTTATTTATTTCGGCTGCTGAAAAGAAACCTGATAAAATTATACAGCTACTATTTTTCATAACCAATGAATAATTATATATAACACACCAAGCCACCAGCGAAGGATTGGAATGGTTATCAAGTAGCAATTCTTAATGCAGAGTTGGGTAGGTGTATTAAGTCATGCGTTGATGACGATATGCTGGAGATGGTTCGCGTCAATTTGCTAAATATGTTCAAGATAATATAACGGCTTTGATTTGTAAAATATTTTGGCAGTTTATTATAATATAGTTATTATATTTGACAGTTTATATTAAAGCATTATTAATGTGGGAAATAGTCGGCGAATAGCCAGTGAGGTGTACATCATCTGCCGCCAGCCATGGACCCCACAGCGCAGCTCGCAGAGCAGTGGAGGTGTGAAGACGACGTTGAGACTTGGAAGGGAACAGACAGGTCCCCCGTAAGCAAAGCTGATTATCTACGAGACGAGCAGACAGTTCGCACTCCAGGAGTTTTGCAGGAATGGTGGTCTTCCTGACAAATTGACAATAGTACTCAGCATCCGTTTGTAAATACGTGCCAGAGATGATGGACTGCAAGGATTGGTTTAACTATCCTGTGAATTGCTTGCAGACTGAGCTTAGTTGTGGGGATACCAGCTATATGTTCATTTCATCTTTTCATTCCACCTTAGTAAATTCATAAATAAAGTAGATTAGTTAGTTATACTTATCATGTGTGTGATACCCCGCATTATGAGTTTATATTAAATAATTCTTCAATTCGCTATGATCTTAAGTTGGGAAGATCGGATCCGTGCAAATTTTTGTTATCGGCCCTTTCAAACAAAAGTATGGTTCTACAACTCTTTGTACAACAATGTACAAACAAACGATATTATGCTAAATTATGCGTCTGCAAGTAAAAATAATTTTAGAGGTGAAAATGGATGTTCCTGTAAATTATTTTGCTGTTTAAAACATAAAATAACTTAGGAACAAAGGAAAATCAGGTTGGCACAATAAATGCGAAGTCGCAAATATTAGCAAAGTAGTGGCTCAAACATGTCTTTCATATGCTGTTTCCTTAGCTTACTAATATTTCTAGACTTCCCTATATAAGTTTATTGAACAGATAATATCATTTTATGGTTCAACCCGGTCAATAAGGATTAACAAATTATATTATATTATATAATTTTTTATATAATATAATATAATTTTTTAATTAATATATATATATATATTTTTTTTACAATTATAGCAAAGAATACGGGTATTACCTGCTTAAAATGATACAGCTTATTTTTCATAACCAATACCTTCACGGAGAATAGTCTATACTATTAAAATCTGTGTGCCTCTGTCTGTTTGTGTGTTTGTAACATCATCTCCTCGGGAACGGCTGGGTGTAGAGCTTAGCGGAAGGTACCGTTGGATTCAGAATGCCCGTGGCTCGCCGGATTGACCATCGGCATCTTCGTGCGACTTTAATTAGCCGAGATATTAATTAAAAACTGATTTTCTCCCTACATTTCCCTACGTTTTGCACTTTCTTTCACGGGTTTCCCCTATTTTAGGGATTTGGCCGAGTGCCAAATTCGTTTTTCTCGAATATCTGCGGAACGGCTCCGAGTTGCGATTCGAAACGCATATCCCCGTATTCGAAAAAAAATCAACGAATCCATCGATACCGGTCCCATCTTCGTACGACAATAATCGGCGGAGTTATTAATTAAAAACTGCGAAAACGTTATTTCATTTTTCGGAGTGGCAACCGTCTCGGAATTAGCTGAGATAAAATTGCTTTTTCGAAAGCGCCGGGGGGGGTGACAATTGCTTCCGCTCGAGATTTGTGCTGGCGAAAGGTCACGTGTCAATTTCTTTTTTCTTAAATATCTATGGAACGGCGCTGAGTTGGAATTCGAGGCAGGTGTCTGCGGATTCCAAAAAATTCTACGAATCCAACGATACCATTCTCATCTTCGTAGGACGTTAATCAGCTGAGATATTAATTAAAAACTGTGAAAACGCTAATTTTCGGGCTCATTTTTCCGATTGCAACAGTTTCTTGAATCGCCGCAGATACAAATCAAGGTTATATTCTAAAGTTGAATAAAGCACGCGATTGCATGTTACCTAACTGTATTTTAAAAATATTTCGTTAATGTAGGCATTTTAAATAAACAGCTGCTTTTCACAATTTTTTTTTAATTTCAGGTTAGGATGATTGTCACGTTAATTCTTTTATTGATATTGAATAAAAGTTATTATATTACATTAAATTTAAATGACGTTCTTGAAGTTGTACAACTTTAATCAGCTGGGATATTAATTAAAAAATCTGAAAAAGCTATTTTTTTAAAAATATGTTGTTATTTTTTTAATAATAAATTTGATTTTTTGGAATATATTTTTTTATGTTATTAGATACGTGCACTTAATTTAGATATTATCTTTTAATGCAAATGATATTTTAAATAAGTTCGCACCAATAAAAATTAAATTCACACTTTTTTTTTTAGATTAAAGATTTTTCTTTGCTCCTTTGAGATGGTATACGGTAACTTTCGAATCCCGGTGAGCAGGCAGGCTACACTCATGTTTTTTGTGATTTTACGCATATCTGTTGTGTATGCAGTGTCTTCTGGATGCATAAATGAATAAAGCTGAACTCTGGTAGTTCGGTCCTAATTTCGAATCCCGGCGAACGGGCTGGGTCCATGGGTGTTTGCGTGATTTTACGCATGTGCCTCGTGTACGCAGCATCTTCTGGATGCATAAGTGAATAAAGCGGCCGAAATTCGCTCAAAACCTCTGATTACTGGTAGTTCGGTCCAACTTTCGAATCCAAGCGACCGTGTTGGCTCAATGTGTGTTTTCGGGATTTTTCGCATGTGTAACGTGTATGCGGTATCTTCTTCATGCATACTTGAATAAAGCGGGAGCAGCCCGCGCAAAACTACAGAACACTGGTAGTTCGGTCCAACTTTCGAATTCCGGGGTACTGTACATAAAATTTGGTCGCATATGTGAATACAGCGCGCGGATACCGGGTAAAACCGCTGAACACTGGTAGTTCGGTCAAACATTCGAATCTCTGCGAGCGGGCTGGCTGCATGGGTGTTTT
This sequence comes from Stegodyphus dumicola, assembly GCF_044657685.1. Taxonomy (NCBI): domain Eukaryota; kingdom Metazoa; phylum Arthropoda; class Arachnida; order Araneae; family Eresidae; genus Stegodyphus; species Stegodyphus dumicola. The sequence goes on along the minus strand of NC_140772.1, from coordinate 112,159,179 downwards.
CCTGATTTTCCGCATGTGTATAGTGTATAAAGTGATTTCTGGATGCATATATGATAAAAGTGGGCGCAGCCTGCTCAAAACCTCTTAACGCTGGTAGTTCGATCCAACTTTCGGTGTCGGCGAACCAGCTGGCTCCCCGGTTGTTTTCTTGCTTTAACTCATGTGTATCGTTTATGCAGTATCCTCTCCATGCTTATGTGTATAAAGCGGGCGCAGCCCGCTCCACAAAATCGCTGAACACTGGTATTTCGGTCCTACTTTCGAATTCCGGGATACTGTATATAAAATTTGGATGCATACGTGAATACAGCGCGCGGATACCGGGTAAAACCGCTGAACACTGGTAGTTCGCTCAAACTTTCGAATCTCGGCGAGCGGGCTGGCTGCATGGGTGTTTTCGTGATTGTTCGCATGTGTATCGTTTATAAAGTATCTCATGGATGCATACGTGAATAAAGCGGGCACAGAATACTGGTAATGCGGTAATTTCGAATCCCGACGAACTGGCTGGCTCCATGGGTGTTTTCGTGATTTTACGCATGTGTATAGTGTATGGAGTATCTTCTGGGTGTATATGTGAATAAAGCGGGCAGAGCCCGCGCAAAGCCACATAACACTGGTAATTCGGTCCAACTTTCGAATACCGGCGAACAGGCAGGCTCCATGTTTGTTTTCGTGATTTTACGCATGTGTATCGTTTATGCACCATCTTCAGCATGCATACGTGAATAAAGCGGGCACAGCACGCGCAAAATCGCTGAAAAATTGTATTTCGGTCCAACTTTCGAATCGGCAGCGGGCTGGCTGGAGGGGTGTTTTCGTGATTTTACGCATGTGTACGGTGTACGCAGTATCTTTTGCATGCACACGTGAACACTGTTTTGGGCGGGCTCCCGCCCAAAAGCGCTGAACACTGATATTTCGGTCCAAATTTCGAATAACCGCGAAAGGGCTGGAAGCATGGGTGTTTTCGTGATTTTCCGCATATGTATAGTGTATGCGGTAACTTCTGGATGCATAGGTGAAAAAAGCGGGGGAAGCCCGCGGAATGCCGCTAAAAAATGGTAGTTCGGTTCAACTTTTCAATACCGGCCAAATTTAACATAGGATATCTTTTAAAAACGAACAATGATAAGCGGGCTTCAGCCCGCTCAGCTGGCGGGCTTGCCCGCTAGTCTATACTATTAAAATCTGTGTGCCTCTGTCTGTTTGTGTGTTTGTAACATCATCTCCTCGGGAACGGCTGGGTGTAGAGCTTAGCGGAAGGTACCGTTGGATTCAGAATGCCCGTGGCTCGCCGGATTGACCATCGGCATCTTCGTGCGACTTTAATTAGCCGAGATATTAATTAAAAACTGGTTTTCTCCCTACAATTCCCTACGTTTTGCACTTTCTTTCACGGGTTTCCCCTATTTTAGGGATTTGGCCGAGTGCCAAATTCGTTTTTCTCGAATATCTGCGGAACGGCTCCGAGTTGCGTTTCGAAACGCATATCTCCGGATTCGAAAAAAATCAACAAATCCATCGATACCGGTCCCATCTTCGTACGACAATAATCGGCGGAGTTATTAATTAAAAACTGCGAAAACGTTATTTCATTTTTCGGAGTGGCAACCGTCTCGGAATTAGCTGAGATAAAATTGCTTTTTCGAAAGCGCCGGGGGGATGACAATTGCTTCCGCTCGAGATTTGTGCTGGCGAAAGGTCACGTGTCAATTTCTTTTTTCTTAAATATCTATGGAACGGCGCTGAGTTGGAATTCGAGGCAGGTGTCTGCGGATTCCAAAAAATTCTACGAATCCAACGATACCATTCTCATCTTCGTAGGACGTTAATCAGCTGAGATATTAATTAAAAACTGTGAAAACGCTAATTTTCGGGCTCATTTTTCCGATTGCAACAGTTTCTTGAATCGCCGCAGATACAAATCAAGGTTATATTCTAAAGTTGAATAAAGCACGCGATTGCATGTTACCTAACTGTATTTTAAAAATATTTCGTTAATGTAGGCATTTTAAATAAACAGCTGCTTTTCACAATTTTTTTTTAATTTCAGGTTAAAATGATTGTCACGTTAATTCTTTTATTGATATTGAATAAAAGTTATTATATTACATTAAATTTAAATGATGACGTTCTTGAAGTTGTACAACTTTAATCAGCTGGGATATTAATTAAAAAATCTGAAAAAGCTATTTTTTAAAAATATGTTGTTATTTTTTTAATAATAAATTTGATTTTTTGGAATAATATATTTTTTTATGTTATTAGATACGTGCACTTAATTTAGATATTATCTTTTAATGCAAATGATATTTTAAATAAGTTCGCACCAATAAAAATTAAATTCACACTTTTTTTTTTAGATTAAAGATTTTTCTTTGCTCCTTTGGGATGGTATACGGTAACTTTCGAATCCCGGTGAGCAGGCAGGCTACACTCATGTTTTTTGTGATTTTACGCATATCTGTTGTGTATGCAGTGTCTTCTGGATGCATAAATGAATAAAGCTGAACTCTGGTAGTTCGGTCCTAATTTCGAATCCCGGCGAACGGGCTGGGTCCATGGGTGTTTGCGTGATTTTACGCATGTGCCTCGTGTACGCAGCATCTTCTGGATGCATAAGTGAACAAAGCGGCCGAAATTCGCTCAAAACCTCTGATTACTGGTAGTTCGGTCCAACTTTCGAATCCAAGCGACCGTGTTGGCTCAATGTGTGTTTTCGGGATTTTTCGCATGTGTAACGTGTATGCGGTATCTTCAGCATGCATACTTGAATAAAGCGGGAGCAGCCCGCGCAAAACTACAGAACACTGGTAGTTCGGTCCAACTTTCGAATTCCGGGGTACTGTACATAAAATTTGGTCGCATACGTGAATACAGCGCGCGGATACCGGGTAAAACCGCTGAACACTGGTAGTTCGGTCAAACATTCGAATCTCTGCGAGCGGGCTGGCTGCATGGGTGTTTTCCTGATTTTCCGCATGTGTATAGTGTATAAAGTGATTTCTGGATGCATATGTGATAAAAGTGGGCGCAGCCTGCTCAAAACCTCTTAACGCTGGTAGTTCGATCCAACTTTCGGTGTCGGCGAACGAGCTGGCTCCCCGGGTGTTTTCTTGCTTTAACTCATGTGTATCGTTTATGCAGTATCCTCTCCATGCTTATGTGTATAAAGCGGGCGCAGCCCGGTCCACAAAATCGCTGAACACTGGTATTTCGGTCCTACTTTCGAATTCCGGGGTACTGTATATAAAATTTGGATGCATACGTGAATACAGCGCGCGGATACCGGGTAAAACCGCTGAACGCTGGTAGTTCGCTCAAACTTTCGAATCTCGGCGAGCGGGCTGGCTGCATGGGTGTTTTCGTGATTGTTCGCATGTGTATCGTTTATAAAGTATCTCATGGATGCATACGTGAATAAAGCGGGCACAGAATACTGGTAATGCGGTAATTTCGAATCCCGACGAACTGGCTGGCTCCATGGGTGTTTTCGTGATTTTACGCATGTGTATAGTGTATGGAGTATCTTCTGGGTGTATATGTGAATAAAGCGGGCAGAGCCCGCGCAAAGCCACATAACACTGGTAATTCGGTCTAACTTTCGAATACCGGCGAACAGGCAGGCTCCATGTTTGTTTTCGTGATTTTACGCATGTGTATCGTTTATGCACCATCTTCAGCATGCATACGTGAATAAAGCGGGCACAGCACGCGCAAAATCGCTGAAAAATTGTATTTCGGTCCAACTTTCGAATCGGCAGCGGGCTGGCTGGAGGGGTGATTTTACGCATGTGTACGGTGTACGCAGTATCTTTTGCATGCACACGTGAACACTGGTATTTCGGTCCAAATTTCGAATACCCGCGAAAGGGCTGGAAGCATGGGTGTTTTCGTGATTTTCCGCATATGTATAGTGTATGCGGTAACTTCTGGATGCATAGGTGAAAAAAGCGGGGGAATGCCGCTAAAAAATGGTAGTTCGGTTCAACTTTTCAATACCGGCCAAATTTAACATAGGATATCTTTTAAAAACGAACAATGATAAGCGGGCTTCAGCCCGCTCAGCTGGCGGGCTTGCCCGCTAGTCTATACTATTAAAATCTGTGTGCCTCTGTCTGTTTGTGTGTTTGTAACATCATCTCCTCGGGAACGGGTGGGTGTAGAGCTTAGCGGAAGGTACCGTTGGATTCAGAATGCCCGTGGCTCGCCGGATTGACCATCGGCATCTTCGTGCGACTTTAATTAGCCGAGATATTAATTAAAAACTGATTTTCTCCCTACGTTTCTCTACGTTTTGCACTTTCTTTCACGGGTTTCCCCTATTTTAGGGATTTGGCCGAGTGCCAAATTCGTTTTTCTCGAATATCTGCGGAACGGCTCCGAGTTGCGATTCGAAACGCATATCCCCGTATTCAAAAAAAATCAACGAATCCATCGATACCGGTCCCATCTTCGTACGACAATAATCGGCGGAGTTATTAATTAAAAACTGCGAAAACGTTATTTCATTTTTCGGAGTGGCAACCGTCTCGGAATTAGCTGAGATAAAATTCCTTTTTCGAAAGCGCCGGGGGGATGACAATTGCTTCCGCTCGAGATTTGTGCTGGCGAAAGGTCACGTGTCAATTTCTTTTTTCTTAAATATCTATGGAACGGCGCTGAGTTGGAATTCGAGGCAGGTGTCTGCGGATTCCAAAAAATTCTACGAAACCAATGATATCATTCTCATCTTCGTAGGACGTTAATCAGCTGAGATATTAATAAAAACTGTGAAAACGCTAATTTTCGGGCTCATTTTTCCGATTGCAACAGTTTCTTGAATCGCCGCAGATACAAATCAAGGTTATATTCTAAAGTTGAATAAAGCACGCGATTGCATGTTACCTAACTGTATTTTAAAAATATTTCGTTAATGAAGGCATTTTAAATAAACAGCTGCTTTTCACAATTTTTTTTTAATTTCAGGTTAGGATGATTGTCACGTTAATTCTTTTATTGATATTGAATAAAAGTTATTATATTACATTAAATTTAAATGATGACGTTCTTGAAGTTGTACAACTTTAATCAGCTGGGATATTAATTAAAAAATCTGAAAAAGCTATTTTTTAAAAATATGTTGTTATTTTTTTAATAATAAATTTGATTTTTTTGGAATAATATATTTTTTTATGTTATTAGATACGTGCACTTAATTTAGATATTATCTTTTAATGCAAATGATATTTTAAATAAGTTCGCACCAATAAAAATTAAATTCACACTTTTTTTTTTTTTTTTTAGATTAAAGATTTTTCTTTGCTCCTTTGAGATGGTATACGGTAACTTTCGAATCCCGGTGAGCAGACAGGCTACACTCATGTTTTTTGTGATTTTACGCATATCTGTTGTGTATGGAGTGTCTTCTGGATGCATAAATGAATAAAGCTGAACTCTGGTAGTTCGGTCCTAATTTCGAATCCCGGCGAACGGGCTGGGTCCATGGGTGTTTGCGTGATTTTACGCATGTGCCTCGTGTACGCAGCATCTTCTGGATGCATAAGTGAATAAAGCGGCCGAAATTCGCTCAAAACCTCTGATTACTGGTAGTTCGGTCCAACTTTCGAATCCAAGCGACCGTGTTGGCTCAATGTGTGTTTTCGGGATTTTTCGCATGTGTAACGTGTATGCGGTATCTTCTGCATGCATACTTGAATAAAGCGGGAGCAGCCCGCGCAAAACTACAGAACACTGGTAGTTCGGTCCAACTTTCGAATTCCGGGGTACTGTACATAAAATTTGGTCGCATACGTGAATACAGCGCGCGGATACCGGGTAAAACCGCTGAACACTGGTAGTTCGGTCAAACATTCGAATCTCTGCGAGCGGGCTGGCTGCATGGGTGTTTTCCTGATTTTCCGCATGTGTATAGTGTATAAAGTGATTTCTGGATGCATATGTGATAAAAGTGGGCGCAGCCTGCTCAAAACCTCTTAACGCTGGTAGTTCGATCAACTTTCGGTGTCGGCGAACGAGCTGGCTCCCCGGGTGTTTTCTTGCTTTAACTCATGTGTATCGTTTATGCAGTATCCTCTCCATGCTTATGTGTATAAAGCGGGCGCAGCCCGCTCCACAAAATCGCTGAACACTGGTATTTCGGTCCTACTTTCGAATTCCGGGGTACTGTATATAAAATTTGGATGCATACGTGAATACAGCGCGCGGATACCGGGTAAAACCGCTGAACACTGGTAGTTCGCTCAAACTTTCGAATCTCGGCGAGCGGGCTGGCTGCATGGGTGTTTTCGTGATTGTTCGCATGTGTATCGTTTATAAAGTATCTCATGGATGCATACGTGAATAAAGCGGGCACAGAATACTGGTAATGCGGTTCTGGTAATGCGGTAATTTCGAATCCCGACGAACTGGCTGGCTCCATGGGTGTTTTCGTGATTTTACGCATGTGTATAGTGTATGGAGTATCTTCTGGGTGTATATGTGAATAAAGCGGGCAGAGCCCGCGCAAAGCCACATAACACTGGTAATTCGGTCCAACTTTCGAATACCGGCGAACAGGCAGGCTCCATGTTTGTTTTCGTGATTTTACGCATGTGTATCGTTTATGCACCATCTTCAGCATGCATACGTGAATAAAGCGGGCACAGCACGCGCAAAATCGCTGAAAAATTGTATTTCGGTCCAACTTTAGAATCGGCAGCGGGCTGGCTGGAGGGGTGTTTTCGTGATTTTACGCATGTGTACGGTGTACGCAGTATCTTTTGCATGCAGACGTGAACACTGTTTTGGGCGGGCTCCCGCCCAAAAGCGCTGAACACTGGTATTTCGGTCCAAATTTCGAATACCCGCGAAAGGGCTGGAAGCATGGGTGTTTTCGTGATTTTCCGCATATGTATAGTGTATGCGGTAACTTCTGGATGCATAGGTGAAAAAAGCGGGGGAAGCCCGCGGAATGCCGCTAAAAAATGGTAGTTCGGTTCAACTTTTCAATACCGGCCAAATTTAACATAGGATATCTTTTAAAAACGAACAATGATAAGCGGGCTTCAGCCCGCTCAGCTGGCGGGCTTGCCCGCTAGTCTATACTATTAAAATCTGTGTGCCTCTGTCTGTTTGTGTGTTTGTAACATCATCTCCTCGGGAACGGCTGGGTGTAGAGCTTAGCGGAAGGTACCGTTGGATTCAGAATGCCCGTGGCTCGCCGGATTGACCATCGGCATCTTCGTGCGACTTTAATTAGCCGAGATATTAATTAAAAACTGGTTTTCTCCCTACAATTCCCTACGTTTTGCACTTTCTTTCACGGGTTTCCCCTATTTTAGGGATTTGGCCGAGTGCCAAATTCGTTTTTCTCGAATATCTGCGGAACGGCTCCGAGTTGCGTTTCGAAACGCATATCTCCGGATTCGAAAAAAATCAACAAATCCATCGATACCGGTCCCATCTTCGTACGACAATAATCGGCGGAGTTATTAATTAAAAACTGCGAAAACGTTATTTCATTTTTCGGAGTGGCAACCGTCTCGGAATTAGCTGAGATAAAATTGCTTTTTCGAAAGCGCCGGGGGGATGACAATTGCTTCCGCTCGAGATTTGTGCTGGCGAAAGGTCACGTGTCAATTTCTTTTTTCTTAAATATCTATGGAACGGCGCTGAGTTGGAATTCGAGGCAGGTGTCTGCGGATTCCAAAAAATTCTACGAATCCAACGATACCATTCTCATCTTCGTAGGACGTTAATCAGCTGAGATATTAATTAAAAACTGTGAAAACGCTAATTTTCGGGCTCATTTTTCCGATTGCAACAGTTTCTTGAATCGCCGCAGATACAAATCAAGGTTATATTCTAAAGTTGAATAAAGCACGCGATTGCATGTTACCTAACTGTATTTTAAAAATATTTCGTTAATGTAGGCATTTTAAATAAACAGCTGCTTTTCACAATTTTTTTTTAATTTCAGGTTAAAATGATTGTCACGTTAATTCTTTTATTGATATTGAATAAAAGTTATTATATTACATTAAATTTAAATGATGACGTTCTTGAAGTTGTACAACTTTAATCAGCTGGGATATTAATTAAAAAATCTGAAAAAGCTATTTTTTAAAAATATGTTGTTATTTTTTTAATAATAAATTTGATTTTTTGGAATAATATATTTTTTTATGTTATTAGATACGTGCACTTAATTTAGATATTATCTTTTAATGCAAATGATATTTTAAATAAGTTCGCACCAATAAAAATTAAATTCACACTTTTTTTTTTAGATTAAAGATTTTTCTTTGCTCCTTTGGGATGGTATACGGTAACTTTCGAATCCCGGTGAGCAGGCAGGCTACACTCATGTTTTTTGTGATTTTACGCATATCTGTTGTGTATGCAGTGTCTTCTGGATGCATAAATGAATAAAGCTGAACTCTGGTAGTTCGGTCCTAATTTCGAATCCCGGCGAACGGGCTGGGTCCATGGGTGTTTGCGTGATTTTACGCATGTGCCTCGTGTACGCAGCATCTTCTGGATGCATAAGTGAACAAAGCGGCCGAAATTCGCTCAAAACCTCTGATTACTGGTAGTTCGGTCCAACTTTCGAATCCAAGCGACCGTGTTGGCTCAATGTGTGTTTTCGGGATTTTTCGCATGTGTAACGTGTATGCGGTATCTTCAGCATGCATACTTGAATAAAGCGGGAGCAGCCCGCGCAAAACTACAGAACACTGGTAGTTCGGTCCAACTTTCGAATTCCGGGGTACTGTACATAAAATTTGGTCGCATACGTGAATACAGCGCGCGGATACCGGGTAAAACCGCTGAACACTGGTAGTTCGGTCAAACATTCGAATCTCTGCGAGCGGGCTGGCTGCATGGGTGTTTTCCTGATTTTCCGCATGTGTATAGTGTATAAAGTGATTTCTGGATGCATATGTGATAAAAGTGGGCGCAGCCTGCTCAAAACCTCTTAACGCTGGTAGTTCGATCCAACTTTCGGTGTCGGCGAACGAGCTGGCTCCCCGGGTGTTTTCTTGCTTTAACTCATGTGTATCGTTTATGCAGTATCCTCTCCATGCTTATGTGTATAAAGCGGGCGCAGCCCGGTCCACAAAATCGCTGAACACTGGTATTTCGGTCCTACTTTCGAATTCCGGGGTACTGTATATAAAATTTGGATGCATACGTGAATACAGCGCGCGGATACCGGGTAAAACCGCTGAACGCTGGTAGTTCGCTCAAACTTTCGAATCTCGGCGAGCGGGCTGGCTGCATGGGTGTTTTCGTGATTGTTCGCATGTGTATCGTTTATAAAGTATCTCATGGATGCATACGTGAATAAAGCGGGCACAGAATACTGGTAATGCGGTAATTTCGAATCCCGACGAACTGGCTGGCTCCATGGGTGTTTTCGTGATTTTACGCATGTGTATAGTGTATGGAGTATCTTCTGGGTGTATATGTGAATAAAGCGGGCAGAGCCCGCGCAAAGCCACATAACACTGGTAATTCGGTCTAACTTTCGAATACCGGCGAACAGGCAGGCTCCATGTTTGTTTTCGTGATTTTACGCATGTGTATCGTTTATGCACCATCTTCAGCATGCATACGTGAATAAAGCGGGCACAGCACGCGCAAAATCGCTGAAAAATTGTATTTCGGTCCAACTTTCGAATCGGCAGCGGGCTGGCTGGAGGGGTGATTTTACGCATGTGTACGGTGTACGCAGTATCTTTTGCATGCACACGTGAACACTGGTATTTCGGTCCAAATTTCGAATACCCGCGAAAGGGCTGGAAGCATGGGTGTTTTCGTGATTTTCCGCATATGTATAGTGTATGCGGTAACTTCTGGATGCATAGGTGAAAAAAGCGGGGGAATGCCGCTAAAAAATGGTAGTTCGGTTCAACTTTTCAATACCGGCCAAATTTAACATAGGATATCTTTTAAAAACGAACAATGATAAGCGGGCTTCAGCCCGCTCAGCTGGCGGGCTTGCCCGCTAGTCTATACTATTAAAATCTGTGTGCCTCTGTCTGTTTGTGTGTTTGTAACATCATCTCCTCGGGAACGGGTGGGTGTAGAGCTTAGCGGAAGGTACCGTTGGATTCAGAATGCCCGTGGCTCGCCGGATTGACCATCGGCATCTTCGTGCGACTTTAATTAGCCGAGATATTAATTAAAAACTGATTTTCTCCCTACGTTTCTCTACGTTTTGCACTTTCTTTCACGGGTTTCCCCTATTTTAGGGATTTGGCCGAGTGCCAAATTCGTTTTTCTCGAATATCTGCGGAACGGCTCCGAGTTGCGATTCGAAACGCATATCCCCGTATTCAAAAAAAATCAACGAATCCATCGATACCGGTCCCATCTTCGTACGACAATAATCGGCGGAGTTATTAATTAAAAACTGCGAAAACGTTATTTCATTTTTCGGAGTGGCAACCGTCTCGGAATTAGCTGAGATAAAATTCCTTTTTCGAAAGCGCCGGGGGGATGACAATTGCTTCCGCTCGAGATTTGTGCTGGCGAAAGGTCACGTGTCAATTTCTTTTTTCTTAAATATCTATGGAACGGCGCTGAGTTGGAATTCGAGGCAGGTGTCTGCGGATTCCAAAAAATTCTACGAAACCAATGATATCATTCTCATCTTCGTAGGACGTTAATCAGCTGAGATATTAATAAAAACTGTGAAAACGCTAATTTTCGGGCTCATTTTTCCGATTGCAACAGTTTCTTGAATCGCCGCAGATACAAATCAAGGTTATATTCTAAAGTTGAATAAAGCACGCGATTGCATGTTACCTAACTGTATTTTAAAAATATTTCGTTAATGAAGGCATTTTAAATAAACAGCTGCTTTTCACAATTTTTTTTTAATTTCAGGTTAGGATGATTGTCACGTTAATTCTTTTATTGATATTGAATAAAAGTTATTATATTACATTAAATTTAAATGATGACGTTCTTGAAGTTGTACAACTTTAATCAGCTGGGATATTAATTAAAAAATCTGAAAAAGCTATTTTTTAAAAATATGTTGTTATTTTTTTAATAATAAATTTGATTTTTTTGGAATAATATATTTTTTTATGTTATTAGATACGTGCACTTAATTTAGATATTATCTTTTAATGCAAATGATATTTTAAATAAGTTCGCACCAATAAAAATTAAATTCACACTTTTTTTTTTTTTTTTTAGATTAAAGATTTTTCTTTGCTCCTTTGAGATGGTATACGGTAACTTTCGAATCCCGGTGAGCAGACAGGCTACACTCATGTTTTTTGTGATTTTACGCATATCTGTTGTGTATGGAGTGTCTTCTGGATGCATAAATGAATAAAGCTGAACTCTGGTAGTTCGGTCCTAATTTCGAATCCCGGCGAACGGGCTGGGTCCATGGGTGTTTGCGTGATTTTACGCATGTGCCTCGTGTACGCAGCATCTTCTGGATGCATAAGTGAATAAAGCGGCCGAAATTCGCTCAAAACCTCTGATTACTGGTAGTTCGGTCCAACTTTCGAATCCAAGCGACCGTGTTGGCTCAATGTGTGTTTTCGGGATTTTTCGCATGTGTAACGTGTATGCGGTATCTTCTGCATGCATACTTGAATAAAGCGGGAGCAGCCCGCGCAAAACTACAGAACACTGGTAGTTCGGTCCAACTTTCGAATTCCGGGGTACTGTACATAAAATTTGGTCGCATACGTGAATACAGCGCGCGGATACCGGGTAAAACCGCTGAACACTGGTAGTTCGGTCAAACATTCGAATCTCTGCGAGCGGGCTGGCTGCATGGGTGTTTTCCTGATTTTCCGCATGTGTATAGTGTATAAAGTGATTTCTGGATGCATATGTGATAAAAGTGGGCGCAGCCTGCTCAAAACCTCTTAACGCTGGTAGTTCGATCAACTTTCGGTGTCGGCGAACGAGCTGGCTCCCCGGGTGTTTTCTTGCTTTAACTCATGTGTATCGTTTATGCAGTATCCTCTCCATGCTTATGTGTATAAAGCGGGCGCAGCCCGCTCCACAAAATCGCTGAACACTGGTATTTCGGTCCTACTTTCGAATTCCGGGGTACTGTATATAAAATTTGGATGCATACGTGAATACAGCGCGCGGATACCGGGTAAAACCGCTGAACACTGGTAGTTCGCTCAAACTTTCGAATCTCGGCGAGCGGGCTGGCTGCATGGGTGTTTTCGTGATTGTTCGCATGTGTATCGTTTATAAAGTATCTCATGGATGCATACGTGAATAAAGCGGGCACAGAATACTGGTAATGCGGTTCTGGTAATGCGGTAATTTCGAATCCCGACGAACTGGCTGGCTCCATGGGTGTTTTCGTGATTTTACGCATGTGTATAGTGTATGGAGTATCTTCTGGGTGTATATGTGAATAAAGCGGGCAGAGCCCGCGCAAAGCCACATAACACTGGTAATTCGGTCCAACTTTCGAATACCGGCGAACAGGCAGGCTCCATGTTTGTTTTCGTGATTTTACGCATGTGTATCGTTTATGCACCATCTTCAGCATGCATACGTGAATAAAGCGGGCACAGCACGCGCAAAATCGCTGAAAAATTGTATTTCGGTCCAACTTTAGAATCGGCAGCGGGCTGGCTGGAGGGGTGTTTTCGTGATTTTACGCATGTGTACGGTGTACGCAGTATCTTTTGCATGCAGACGTGAACATTGTTTTGGGCGGGCTCCCGCCCAAAAGCGCTGAACACTGGTATTTCGGTCCAAATTTCGAATACCCGCGAAAGGGCTGGAAGCATGGGTGTTTTCGTGATTTTCCGCATATGTATAGTGTATGCGGTAACTTCTGGATGCATAGGTGAAAAAAGCGGGGGAAGCCCGCGGAATGCCGCTAAAAAATGGTAGTTCGGTTCAACTTTTCAATACCGGCCAAATTTAACATAGGATATCTTTTAAAAACGAACAATGATAAGCGGGCTTCAGCCCGCTCAGCTGGCGGGCTTGCCCGCTAGTCTATACTATTAAAATCTGTGTGCCTCTGTCTGTTTGTGTGTTTGTAACATCATCTCCTCGGGAACGGCTGGGTGTAGAGCTTAGCGGAAGGTACCGTTGGATTCAGAATGCCCGTGGCTCGCCGGATTGACCATCGGCATCTTCGTGCGACTTTAATTAGCCGGGATATTAATTAAAAACTGATTTTCCCCCTACGTTTCCCTACGTTTTGCACTTTCTTTCACGGGTTTCCCCTATTTTAGGGATTTGGCCGAGTGCCAAATTCGTTTTTCTCGAATATCTGCGGAACGGCTCCGAGTTGCGATTCGAAACGCATATCCCCGTATTCGAAAAAAATCAACGAATCCATCGATACCGGTCCCATCTTCGTAAAACAATAATCGGCGGAGTTATTAATTAAAAACTGCGAAAACGTTATTTCATTTTTCGGAGTGGCAACCGTCTCGGAATTAGCTGAGATAAAATTGCTTTTTCGAAAGCGCCGGGGGGATGACAATTGCTTCCGCTCGAGATTTGTGCTGGCGAAAGGTCACGTGTCAATTTCTTTTTTCTTAAATATCTATGGAACGGCGATGAGTTGGAATTCGAGGCAGGTGTCTGCGGATTCCAAAAAATTCTACGAATCCAATGATACCATTCTCATCTTCGTAGGACGTTAATCAGCTGAGATATTAATTAAAAACTGTGAAAACGCTAATTTTCGGGCTCATTTTTCCGATTGCAACAGTTTCTTGAATCGCCGCAGATAAAATCAAGGTTATATTCTAAAGTTGAATAAAGCACGCGATTGCATGTTACCTAACTGTATTTTAAAAATATTTCGTTAATGTAGGCATTTTAAATAAACAGCTGCTTTTCACAATTTTTTTTTTAATTTCAGGTTAGGATGATTGTCACGTTAATTCTTTTATTGATATTGAATAAAAGTTATTATATTACATTAAATTTAAATGATGACGTTCTTGAAGTTGTACAACTTTAATCAGCTGGGATATTAATTAAAAAATCTGAAAAAGCTATTTTTTAAAAATATGTTGTTATTTTTTTAATAATAAATTTGATTTTTTGGAATAATATATTTTTTTATGTTATTAGATACGTGCACTTAATTTAGATATTATCTTTTAATGCAAATGATATTTTAAATAAGTTCGCACCAATAAAAATTAAATTCACACTTTTTTTTTTTTTTAGATTAAAGATTTTTCTTTGCTCCTTTGAGATGGTATACGGTAACTTTCGAATCCCGGTGAGCAGACAGGCTACACTCATGTTTTTTGTGATTTTACGCATATCTGTTGTGTATGGAGTGTCTTCTGGATGCATAAATGAATAAAGCTGAACTCTGGTAGTTCGGTCCTAATTTCGAATCCCGGCGAACGGGCTGGGTCCATGGGTGTTTGCGTGATTTTACGCATGTGCCTCGTGTACGCAGCATCTTCTGGATGCATAAGTGAATAAAGCGGCCGAAATTCGCTCAAAACCTCTGATTACTGGTAGTTCGGTCCAACTTTCGAATCCAAGCGACCGTGTTGGCTCAATGTGTGTTTTCGGGATTTTTCGCATGTGTAACGTGTATGCGGTATCTTCTGCATGCATACTTGAATAAAGCGGGAGCAGCCCGCGCAAAACTACAGAACACTGGTAGTTCGGTCCAACTTTCGAATTCCGGGGTACTGTACATAAAATTTGGTCGCATACGTGAATACAGCGCGCGGATACCGGGTAAAACCGCTGAACACTGGTAGTTCGGTCAAACATTCGAATCTCTGCGAGCGGGCTGGCTGCATGGGTGTTTTCCTGATTTTCCGCATGTGTATAGTGTATAAAGTGATTTCTGGATGCATATGTGATAAAAGTGGGCGCAGCCTGCTCAAAACCTCTTAACGCTGGTAGTTCGATCAACTTTCGGTGTCGGCGAACGAGCTGGCTCCCCGGGTGTTTTCTTGCTTTAACTCATGTGTATCGTTTATGCAGTATCCTCTCCATGCTTATGTGTATAAAGCGGGCGCAGCCCGCTCCACAAAATCGCTGAACACTGGTATTTCGGTCCTACTTTCGAATTCCGGGGTACTGTATATAAAATTTGGATGCATACGTGAATACAGCGCGCGGATACCGGGTAAAACCGCTGAACACTGGTAGTTCGCTCAAACTTTCGAATCTCGGCGAGCGGGCTGGCTGCATGGGTGTTTTCGTGATTGTTCGCATGTGTATCGTTTATAAAGTATCTCATGGATGCATACGTGAATAAAGCGGGCACAGAATACTGGTAATGCGGTTCTGGTAATGCGGTAATTTCGAATCCCGACGAACTGGCTGGCTCCATGGGTGTTTTCGTGATTTTACGCATGTGTATAGTGTATGGAGTATCTTCTGGGTGTATATGTGAATAAAGCGGGCAGAGCCCGCGCAAAGCCACATAACACTGGTAATTCGGTCCAACTTTCGAATACCGGCGAACAGGCAGGCTCCATGTTTGTTTTCGTGATTTTACGCATGTGTATCGTTTATGCACCATCTTCAGCATGCATACGTGAATAAAGCGGGCACAGCACGCGCAAAATCGCTGAAAAATTGTATTTCGGTCCAACTTTAGAATCGGCAGCGGGCTGGCTGGAGGGGTGTTTTCGTGATTTTACGCATGTGTACGGTGTACGCAGTATCTTTTGCATGCAGACGTGAACACTGTTTTGGGCGGGCTCCCGCCCAAAAGCGCTGAACACTGGTATTTCGGTCCAAATTTCGAATACCCGCGAAAGGGCTGGAAGCATGGGTGTTTTCGTGATTTTCCGCATATGTATAGTGTATGCGGTAACTTCTGGATGCATAGGTGAAAAAAGCGGGGGAAGCCCGCGGAATGCCGCTAAAAAATGGTAGTTCGGTTCAACTTTTCAATACCGGCCAAATTTAACATAGGATATCTTTTAAAAACGAACAATGATAAGCGGGCTTCAGCCCGCTCAGCTGGCGGGCTTGCCCGCTAGTCTATACTATTAAAATCTGTGTGCCTCTGTCTGTTTGTGTGTTTGTAACATCATCTCCTCGGGAACGGCTGGGTGTAGAGCTTAGCGGAAGGTACCGTTGGATTCAGAATGCCCGTGGCTCGCCGGATTGACCATCGGCATCTTCGTGCGACTTTAATTAGCCGGGATATTAATTAAAAACTGATTTTCCCCCTACGTTTCCCTACGTTTTGCACTTTCTTTCACGGGTTTCCCCTATTTTAGGGATTTGGCCGAGTGCCAAATTCGTTTTTCTCGAATATCTGCGGAACGGCTCCGAGTTGCGATTCGAAACGCATATCCCCGTATTCGAAAAAAATCAACGAATCCATCGATACCGGTCCCATCTTCGTAAAACAATAATCGGCGGAGTTATTAATTAAAAACTGCGAAAACGTTATTTCATTTTTCGGAGTGGCAACCGTCTCGGAATTAGCTGAGATAAAATTGCTTTTTCGAAAGCGCCGGGGGGATGACAATTGCTTCCGCTCGAGATTTGTGCTGGCGAAAGGTCACGTGTCAATTTCTTTTTTCTTAAATATCTATGGAACGGCGATGAGTTGGAATTCGAGGCAGGTGTCTGCGGATTCCAAAAAATTCTACGAATCCAATGATACCATTCTCATCTTCGTAGGACGTTAATCAGCTGAGATATTAATTAAAAACTGTGAAAACGCTAATTTTCGGGCTCATTTTTCCGATTGCAACAGTTTCTTGAATCGCCGCAGATAAAATCAAGGTTATATTCTATAGTTGAATAAAGCACGCGATTGCATGTTACCTAACTGTATTTTAAAAATATTTCGTTAATGTAGGCATTTTAAATAAACAGCTGCTTTTCACAATTTTTTTTTTTAATTTCAGGTTAGGATGATTGTCACGTTAATTCTTTTATTGATATTGAATAAAAGTTATTATATTACATTAAATTTAAATGATGACGTTCTTGAAGTTGTACAACTTTAATCAGCTGGGATATTAATTAAAAAATCTGAAAAAGCTATTTTTTAAAAATATGTTGTTATTTTTTTAATAATAAATTTGATTTTTTGGAATAATATATTTTTTTATGTTATTAGATACGTGCACTTAATTTAGATATTATCTTTTAATGCAAATGATATTTTAAATAAGTTCGCACCAATAAAAAATTAAATTCACACTTTTTTTTTTTTTTTTAGATTAAAGATTTTTCTTTGCTCCTTTGAGATGGTATACGGTAACTTTCGAATCCCGGTGAGCAGGCAGGCTACACTCATGTTTTTTGTGATTTTACGCATATCTGTTGTGTATGCAGTGTCTTCTGGATGCATAAATGAATAAAGCTGAACTCTGGTAGTTCGGTCCTAATTTCGAATCCCGGCGAACGGGCTGGGTCCATGGGTGTTTGCGTGATTTTACGCATGTGCCTCGTGTACGCAGCATCTTCTGGATGCATAAGTGAATAAAGCGGCCGAAATTCGCTCAAAACCTCTGATTACTGGTAGTTCGGTCCAACTTTCGAATCCAAGCGACCGTGTTGGCTCAATATGTGTTTCCGGGATTTTTCGCATGTGTAACGTGTATGCGGTATCTTCTGCATGCATACTTGAATAAAGCGGGAGCAGCCCGCGCAAAACTACAGAACACTGGTAGTTCGGTCCAACTTTCGAATTCCGGGGTACTGTACATAAAATTTGGTCGCATACGTGAATACAGCGCGCGGATACCGGGTAAAACCGCTGAACACTGGTAGTTCGGTCAAACATTCGAATCTCTGCGAGCGGGCTGGCTGCATGGGTGTTTTCCTGATTTTCCGCATGTGTATAGTGTATAAAGTGATTTCTGGATGCATATGTGATAAAAGTGGGCGCAGCCTGCTCAAAACCTCTTAACGCTGGTAGTTCGATCCAACTTTCGGTGTCGGCGAACGAGCTGGCTCCCCGGGTGTTTTCTTGCTTTAACTCATGTGTATCGTTTATGCAGTATCCTCTCCATGCTTATGTGTATAAAGCGGGCGCAGCCCGCTCCACAAAATCGCTGAACACTTGTATTTCGGTCCTACTTTCGAATTCCGGGGTACTGTATATAAAATTTGGATGCATACGTGAATACAGCGCGCGGATACCGGGTAAAACCGCTGAACACTGGTAGTTCGCTCAAACTTTCGAATCTCGGCGAGCGGGCTGGCTGCATGGGTGTTTTCGTGATTGTTCGCATGTGTATCGTTTATAAAGTATCTCATGGATGCATACGTGAATAAAGCGGGCACAGAATACTGGTAATGCGGTTCTGGTAATGCGGTAATTTCGAATCCCGACGAACTGGCTGGCTCCATGGGTGTTTTCGTGATTTTACGCATGTGTATATTGTATGGAGTATCTTCTGGGTGTATATGTGAATAAAGCGGGCAGAGCCCGCGCAAAGCCACATAACACTGGTAATTCGGTCCAACTTTCGAATACCGGCGAACAGGCAGGCTCCATGTTTGTTTTCGTGATTTTATGCATGTGTATCGTTTATGCACCATCTTCAGCATGCATACGTGAATAAAGCGGGCACAGCACGCGCAAAATCGCTGAAAAATTGTATTTCGGTCCAACTTTCGAATCGGCAGCGGGCTGGCTGGAGGGGTGTTTTCGTGACTTTACGCATGTGTACGGTGTACGCAGTATCTTTTGTATGCACACGTGAACACTGTTTTGGGCGGGCTCCCGCCCAAAAGCGCTGAACACTGGTATTTCGGTCCAAATTTCGAATACCCGCGAAAGGGCTGGAAGCATGGGTGTTTTCGTGATTTTCCGCATATGTATAGCGTATGCGGTAACTTCTGGATGCATAGGTGAAAAAAGCGGGGGAAGCCCGCGGAATGCCGCTAAAAAATGGTAGTTCGGTTCAACTTTTCAATACCGGCCAAATTTAACATAGGATATCTTTTAAAAACGAACAATGATAAGCGGGCTTCAGCCCGCTCAGCTGGCGGGCTTGCCCGCTAGTCTATACTATTAAAATCTGTGTGCCTCTGTCTGTTTGTGTGTTTGTAACATCATCTCCTCGGGAACGGCTGGGTGTAGAGCTTAGCGGAAGGTACCGTTGGATTCAGAATGCCCGTGGCTCGCCGGATTGACCATCGGCATCTTCGTGCGACTTTAATTAGCCGGGATATTAATTAAAAACTGATTTTCCCCCTACGTTTCCCTACGTTTTGCACTTTCTTTCACGGGTTTCCCCTATTTTAGGGATTTGGCCGAGTGCCAAATTCGTTTTTCTCGAATATCTGCGGAACGGCTCCGAGTTGCGATTCGAAACGCATATCCCCGTATTCGAAAAAAATCAACGAATCCATCGATACCGGTCCCATCTTCGTAAAACAATAATCGGCGGAGTTATTAATTAAAAACTGCGAAAACGTTATTTCATTTTTCGGAGTGGCAACCGTCTCGGAATTAGCTGAGATAAAATTGCTTTTTCGAAAGCGCCGGGGGGATGACAATTGCTTCCGCTCGAGATTTGTGCTGGCGAAAGGTCACGTGTCAATTTCTTTTTTCTTAAATATCTATGGAACGGCGATGAGTTGGAATTCGAGGCAGGTGTCTGCGGATTCCAAAAAATTCTACGAATCCAATGATACCATTCTCATCTTCGTAGGACGTTAATCAGCTGAGATATTAATTAAAAACTGTGAAAACGCTAATTTTCGGGCTCATTTTTCCGATTGCAACAGTTTCTTGAATCGCCGCAGATAAAATCAAGGTTATATTCTAAAGTTGAATAAAGCACGCGATTGCATGTTACCTAACTGTATTTTAAAAATATTTCGTTAATGTAGGCATTTTAAATAAACAGCTGCTTTTCACAATTTTTTTTTTAATTTCAGGTTAGGATGATTGTCACGTTAATTCTTTTATTGATATTGAATAAAAGTTATTATATTACATTAAATTTAAATGATGACGTTCTTGAAGTTGTACAACTTTAATCAGCTGGGATATTAATTAAAAAATCTGAAAAAGCTATTTTTTAAAAATATGTTGTTATTTTTTTAATAATAAATTTGATTTTTTGGAATAATATATTTTTTTATGTTATTAGATACGTGCACTTAATTTAGATATTATCTTTTAATGCAAATGATATTTTAAATAAGTTCGCACCAATAAAAATTAAATTCACACTTTTTTTTTTTTTTAGATTAAAGATTTTTCTTTGCTCCTTTGAGATGGTATACGGTAACTTTCGAATCCCGGTGAGCAGGCAGGCTACACTCATGTTTTTTGTGATTTTACGCATATCTGTTGTGTATGCAGTGTCTTCTGGATGCATAAATGAATAAAGCTGAACTCTGGTAGTTCGGTCCTAATTTCGAATCCCGGCGAACGGGCTGGGTCCATGGGTGTTTGCGTGATTTTACGCATGTGCCTCGTGTACGCAGCATCTTCTGGATGCATAAGTGAATAAAGCGGCCGAAATTCGCTCAAAACCTCTGATTACTGGTAGTTCGGTCCAACTTTCGAATCCAAGCGACCGTGTTGGCTCAATATGTGTTTCCGGGATTTTTCGCATGTGTAACGTGTATGCGGTATCTTCTGCATGCATACTTGAATAAAGCGGGAGCAGCCCGCGCAAAACTACAGAACACTGGTAGTTCGGTCCAACTTTCGAATTCCGGGGTACTGTACATAAAATTTGGTCGCATACGTGAATACAGCGCGCGGATACCGGGTAAAACCGCTGAACACTGGTAGTTCGGTCAAACATTCGAATCTCTGCGAGCGGGCTGGCTGCATGGGTGTTTTCCTGATTTTCCGCATGTGTATAGTGTATAAAGTGATTTCTGGATGCATATGTGATAAAAGTGGGCGCAGCCTGCTCAAAACCTCTTAACGCTGGTAGTTCGATCCAACTTTCGGTGTCGGCGAACGAGCTGGCTCCCCGGGTGTTTTCTTGCTTTAACTCATGTGTATCGTTTATGCAGTATCCTCTCCATGCTTATGTGTATAAAGCGGGCGCAGCCCGCTCCACAAAATCGCTGAACACTTGTATTTCGGTCCTACTTTCGAATTCCGGGGTACTGTATATAAAATTTGGATGCATACGTGAATACAGCGCGCGGATACCGGGTAAAACCGCTGAACACTGGTAGTTCGCTCAAACTTTCGAATCTCGGCGAGCGGGCTGGCTGCATGGGTGTTTTCGTGATTGTTCGCATGTGTATCGTTTATAAAGTATCTCATGGATGCATACGTGAATAAAGCGGGCACAGAATACTGGTAATGCGGTTCTGGTAATGCGGTAATTTCGAATCCCGACGAACTGGCTGGCTCCATGGGTGTTTTCGTGATTTTACGCATGTGTATATTGTATGGAGTATCTTCTGGGTGTATATGTGAATAAAGCGGGCAGAGCCCGCGCAAAGCCACATAACACTGGTAATTCGGTCCAACTTTCGAATACCGGCGAACAGGCAGGCTCCATGTTTGTTTTCGTGATTTTATGCATGTGTATCGTTTATGCACCATCTTCAGCATGCATACGTGAATAAAGCGGGCACAGCACGCGCAAAATCGCTGAAAAATTGTATTTCGGTCCAACTTTCGAATCGGCAGCGGGCTGGCTGGAGGGGTGTTTTCGTGACTTTACGCATGTGTACGGTGTACGCAGTATCTTTTGTATGCACACGTGAACACTGTTTTGGGCGGGCTCCCGCCCAAAAGCGCTGAACACTGGTATTTCGGTCCAAATTTCGAATACCCGCGAAAGGGCTGGAAGCATGGGTGTTTTCGTGATTTTCCGCATATGTATAGCGTATGCGGTAACTTCTGGATGCATAGGTGAAAAAAGCGGGGGAAGCCCGCGGAATGCCGCTAAAAAATGGTAGTTCGGTTCAACTTTTCAATACCGGCCAAATTTAACATAGGATATCTTTTAAAAACGAACAATGATAAGCGGGCTTCAGCCCGCTCAGCTGGCGGGCTTGCCCGCTAGTCTATACTATTAAAATCTGTGTGCCTCTGTCTGTTTGTGTGTTTGTAACATCATCTCCTCGGGAACGGCTGGGTGTAGAGCTTAGCGGAAGGTACCGTTGGATTCAGAATGCCCGTGGCTCGCCGGATTGACCATCGGCATCTTCGTGCGACTTTAATTAGCCGGGATATTAATTAAAAACTGATTTTCCCCCTACGTTTCCCTACGTTTTGCACTTTCTTTCACGGGTTTCCCCTATTTTAGGGATTTGGCCGAGTGCCAAATTCGTTTTTCTCGAATATCTGCGGAACGGCTCCGAGTTGCGATTCGAAACGCATATCCCCGTATTCGAAAAAAATCAACGAATCCATCGATACCGGTCCCATCTTCGTAAAACAATAATCGGCGGAGTTATTAATTAAAAACTGCGAAAACGTTATTTCATTTTTCGGAGTGGCAACCGTCTCGGAATTAGCTGAGATAAAATTGCTTTTTCGAAAGCGCCGGGGGGATGACAATTGCTTCCGCTCGAGATTTGTGCTGGCGAAAGGTCACGTGTCAATTTCTTTTTTCTTAAATATCTATGGAACGGCGATGAGTTGGAATTCGAGGCAGGTGTCTGCGGATTCCAAAAAATTCTACGAATCCAATGATACCATTCTCATCTTCGTAGGACGTTAATCAGCTGAGATATTAATTAAAAACTGTGAAAACGCTAATTTTCGGGCTCATTTTTCCGATTGCAACAGTTTCTTGAATCGCCGCAGATAAAATCAAGGTTATATTCTAAAGTTGAATAAAGCACGCGATTGCATGTTACCTAACTGTATTTTAAAAATATTTCGTTAATGTAGGCATTTTAAATAAACAGCTGCTTTTCACAATTTTTTTTTTAATTTCAGGTTAGGATGATTGTCACGTTAATTCTTTTATTGATATTGAATAAAAGTTATTATATTACATTAAATTTAAATGATGACGTTCTTGAAGTTGTACAACTTTAATCAGCTGGGATATTAATTAAAAAATCTGAAAAAGCTATTTTTTAAAAATATGTTGTTATTTTTTTAATAATAAATTTGATTTTTTGGAATAATATATTTTTTTATGTTATTAGATACGTGCACTTAATTTAGATATTATCTTTTAATGCAAATGATATTTTAAATAAGTTCGCACCAATAAAAATTAAATTCACACTTTTTTTTTTTTTTAGATTAAAGATTTTTCTTTGCTCCTTTGAGATGGTATACGGTAACTTTCGAATCCCGGTGAGCAGGCAGGCTACACTCATGTTTTTTGTGATTTTACGCATATCTGTTGTGTATGCAGTGTCTTCTGGATGCATAAATGAATAAAGCTGAACTCTGGTAGTTCGGTCCTAATTTCGAATCCCGGCGAACGGGCTGGGTCCATGGGTGTTTGCGTGATTTTACGCATGTGCCTCGTGTACGCAGCATCTTCTGGATGCATAAGTGAATAAAGCGGCCGAAATTCGCTCAAAACCTCTGATTACTGGTAGTTCGGTCCAACTTTCGAATCCAAGCGACCGTGTTGGCTCAATATGTGTTTCCGGGATTTTTCGCATGTGTAACGTGTATGCGGTATCTTCTGCATGCATACTTGAATAAAGCGGGAGCAGCCCGCGCAAAACTACAGAACACTGGTAGTTCGGTCCAACTTTCGAATTCCGGGGTACTGTACATAAAATTTGGTCGCATACGTGAATACAGCGCGCGGATACCGGGTAAAACCGCTGAACACTGGTAGTTCGGTCAAACATTCGAATCTCTGCGAGCGGGCTGGCTGCATGGGTGTTTTCCTGATTTTCCGCATGTGTATAGTGTATAAAGTGATTTCTGGATGCATATGTGATAAAAGTGGGCGCAGCCTGCTCAAAACCTCTTAACGCTGGTAGTTCGATCCAACTTTCGGTGTCGGCGAACGAGCTGGCTCCCCGGGTGTTTTCTTGCTTTAACTCATGTGTATCGTTTATGCAGTATCCTCTCCATGCTTATGTGTATAAAGCGGGCGCAGCCCGCTCCACAAAATCGCTGAACACTTGTATTTCGGTCCTACTTTCGAATTCCGGGGTACTGTATATAAAATTTGGATGCATACGTGAATACAGCGCGCGGATACCGGGTAAAACCGCTGAACACTGGTAGTTCGCTCAAACTTTCGAATCTCGGCGAGCGGGCTGGCTGCATGGGTGTTTTCGTGATTGTTCGCATGTGTATCGTTTATAAAGTATCTCATGGATGCATACGTGAATAAAGCGGGCACAGAATACTGGTAATGCGGTTCTGGTAATGCGGTAATTTCGAATCCCGACGAACTGGCTGGCTCCATGGGTGTTTTCGTGATTTTACGCATGTGTATAGTGTATGGAGTATCTTCTGGGTGTATATGTGAATAAAGCGGGCAGAGCCCGCGCAAAGCCACATAACACTGGTAATTCGGTCCAACTTTCGAATACCGGCGAACAGGCAGGCTCCATGTTTGTTTTCGTGATTTTATGCATGTGTATCGTTTATGCACCATCTTCAGCATGCATACGTGAATAAAGCGGGCACAGCACGCGCAAAATCGCTGAAAAATTGTATTTCGGTCCAACTTTCGAATCGGCAGCGGGCTGGCTGGAGGGGTGTTTTCGTGACTTTACGCATGTGTACGGTGTACGCAGTATCTTTTGCATGCACACGTGAACACTGTTTTGGGCGGGCTCCCGCCCAAAAGCGCTGAACACTGGTATTTCGGTCCAAATTTCGAATACCCGCGAAAGGGCTGGAAGCATGGGTGTTTTCGTGATTTTCCGCATATGTATAGCGTATGCGGTAACTTCTGGATGCATAGGTGAAAAAAGCGGGGGAAGCCCGCGGAATGCCGCTAAAAAATGGTAGTTCGGTTCAACTTTTCAATACCGGCCAAATTTAACATAGGATATCTTTTAAAAACGAACAATGATAAGCGGGCTTCAGCCCGCTCAGCTGGCGGGCTTGCCCGCTAGTCTATACTATTAAAATCTGTGTGCCTCTGTCTGTTTGTGTGTTTGTAACATCATCTCCTCGGGAACGGCTGGGTGTAGAGCTTAGCGGAAGGTACCGTTGGATTCAGAATGCCCGTGGCCCGCCGGATTGACCATCGGCATCTTCGTGCGACTTTAATTAGCCGGGATATTAATTAAAAACTGATTTTCCCCCTACGTTTCCCTACGTTTTGCACTTTCTTTCACGGGTTTCCCCTATTTTAGGGATTTGGCCGAGTGCCAAATTCGTTTTTCTCGAATATCTGCGGAACGGCTCCGAGTTGCGATTCGAAACGCATATCCCCGTATTCGAAAAAAATCAACGAATCCATCGATACCGGTCCCATCTTCGTAAAACAATAATCGGCGGAGTTATTAATTAAAAACTGCGAAAACGTTATTTCATTTTTCGGAGTGGCAACCGTCTCGGAATTAGCTGAGATAAAATTGCTTTTTCGAAAGCGCCGGGGGGATGACAATTGCTTCCGCTCGAGATTTGTGCTGGCGAAAGGTCACGTGTCAATTTCTTTTTTCTTAAATATCTATGGAACGGCGATGAGTTGGAATTCGAGGCAGGTGTCTGCGGATTCCAAAAAATTCTACGAATCCAATGATACCATTCTCATCTTCGTAGGACGTTAATCAGCTGAGATATTAATTAAAAACTGTGAAAACGCTAATTTTCGGGCTCATTTTTCCGATTGCAACAGTTTCTTGAATCGCCGCAGATAAAATCAAGGTTATATTCTAAAGTTGAATAAAGCACGCGATTGCATGTTACCTAACTGTATTTTAAAAATATTTCGTTAATGTAGGCATTTTAAATAAACAGCTGCTTTTCACAATTTTTTTTTTAATTTCAGGTTAGGATGATTGTCACGTTAATTCTTTTATTGATATTGAATAAAAGTTATTATATTACATTAAATTTAAATGATGACGTTCTTGAAGTTGTACAACTTTAATCAGCTGGGATATTAATTAAAAAATCTGAAAAAGCTATTTTTTAAAAATATGTTGTTATTTTTTTAATAATAAATTTGATTTTTTGGAATAATATATTTTTTTATGTTATTAGATACGTGCACTTAATTTAGATATTATCTTTTAATGCAAATGATATTTTAAATAAGTTCGCACCAATAAAAATTAAATTCACACTTTTTTTTTTTTTTAGATTAAAGATTTTTCTTTGCTCCTTTGAGATGGTATACGGTAACTTTCGAATCCCGGTGAGCAGGCAGGCTACACTCATGTTTTTTGTGATTTTACGCATATCTGTTGTGTATGCAGTGTCTTCTGGATGCATAAATGAATAAAGCTGAACTCTGGTAGTTCGGTCCTAATTTCGAATCCCGGCGAACGGGCTGAGTCCATGGGTGTTTGCGTGATTTTACGCATGTGCCTCGTGTACGCAGCATCTTCTGGATGCATAAGTGAATAAAGCGGCCGAAATTCGCTCAAAACCTCTGATTACTGGTAGTTCGGTCCAACTTTCGAATCCAAGCGACCGTGTTGGCTCAATATGTGTTTCCGGGATTTTTCGCATGTGTAACGTGTATGCGGTATCTTCTGCATGCATACTTGAATAAAGCGGGAGCAGCCCGCGCAAAACTACAGAACACTGGTAGTTCGGTCCAACTTTCGAATTCCGGGGTACTGTACATAAAATTTGGTCGCATACGTGAATACAGCGCGCGGATACCGGGTAAAACCGCTGAACACTGGTAGTTCGGTCAAACATTCGAATCTCTGCGAGCGGACTGGCTGCATGGGTGTTTTCCTGATTTTCCGCATGTGTATAGTGTATAAAGTGATTTCTGTATGCATATGTGATAAAAGTGGGCGCAGCCTGCTCAAAACCTCTTAACGCTGGTAGTTCGGTGTCGGCGAACGAGCTGGCTCCCCGGGTGTTTTCTTGCTTTAACTCATGTGTATCGTTTATGCAGTATCCTCTCCATGCTTATGTGTATAAAGCGGGCGCAGCCCGCTCAACAAAATCGCTGAACACTCGTATTTCGGTCCTACTTTCGAATTCCGGGGTACTGTATATAAAATTTGGATGCATACGTGAATACAGCGCGCGGATACCGGGTAAAACCGCTGAACACTGGTAGTTCGCTCAAACTTTCGAATCTCGGCGAGCGGGCTGGCTGCATGCGTGTTTTCGTGATTGTTCGCATGTGTATCGTTTATAAAGTATCTCATGTATGCATACGTGAATAAAGCGGGCACAGAATACTGGTAATGCGGTAATTTCGAATCCCGACGAACTGGCTGGCTCCATGGGTGTTTTCGTGATTTTACGCATGTGTATAGTGTATGGAGTATCTTCTGGGTGTATATGTGAATAAAGCGGGCAGAGCCCGCGCAAAGCCACATAACACTGGTAATTCGGTCCAACTTTCGAATACCGGCGAACAGGCAGGCTCCATGTTTGTTTTCGTGATTTTACGCATGTGTATCGTTTATGCACAATTTTCAGCATGCATACGTGAATAAAGCGGGCACAGCACGCGCAAAATCGCTGAAAAATTGTATTTCGGTCCAACTTTCGAATCGGCAGCGGGTTGGCTGGAGGGGTGTTTTCGTGATTTTACGCATGTGTACGGTGTACGCAGTATCTTTTGCATGCACACGTGAACACTGTTTTGGGCGGGCTCCCGCCCAAAAGCGCTGAACACTGGTATTTCGGTCCAAATTTCGAATACCCGCGAAAGGGCTGGAAGCATGGGTGTTTTCGTGATTTTCCGCATATGTATAGTGTATGCGGTAACTTCTGGATGCATAGGTGAAAAAAGCGGGGGAAGCCCGCGGAATGCCGCTAAAAAATGGTAGTTCGGTTCAACTTTTCAATACCGGCCAAATTTAACATAGGATATCTTTTAAAAACGAACAATGATAAGCGGGCTTCAGCCCGCTCAGCTGGCGGGCTTGCCCGCTAGTCTATACTATTAAAATCTGTGTGCCTCTGTCTGTTTGTGTGTTTGTAACATCATCTCCTCGGGAACGGCTGGGTGTAGAGCTTAGCGGAAGGTACCGTTGGATTCAGAATGCCCGTGGCTCGCCGGATTGACCATCGGCATCTTCGTGCGACTTTAATTAGCCGGGATATTAATTAAAAACTGATTTTCCCCCTACGTTTCCCTACGTTTTGCACTTTCTTTCACGGGTTTCCCCTATTTTAGGGATTTGGCCGAGTGCCAAATTCGTTTTTCTCGAATATCTGCGGAACGGCTCCGAGTTGCGATTCGAAACGCATATCCCCGTATTCGAAAAAAATCAACGAATCCATCGATACCGGTCCCATCTTCGTAAAACAATAATCGGCGGAGTTATTAATTAAAAACTGCGAAAACGTTATTTCATTTTTCGGAGTGGCAACCGTCTCGGAATTAGCTGAGATAAAATTGCTTTTTCGAAAGCGCCGGGGGGATGACAATTGCTTCCGCTCGAGATTTGTGCTGGCGAAAGGTCACGTGTCAATTTCTTTTTTCTTAAATATCTATGGAACGGCGATGAGTTGGAATTCGAGGCAGGTGTCTGCGGATTCCAAAAAATTCTACGAATCCAATGATACCATTCTCATCTTCGTAGGACGTTAATCAGCTGAGATATTAATTAAAAACTGTGAAAACGCTAATTTTCGGGCTCATTTTTCCGATTGCAACAGTTTCTTGAATCGCCGCAGATAAAATCAAGGTTATATTCTAAAGTTGAATAAAGCACGCGATTGCATGTTACCTAACTGTATTTTAAAAATATTTCGTTAATGTAGGCATTTTAAATAAACAGCTGCTTTTCACAATTTTTTTTTTAATTTCAGGTTAGGATGATTGTCACGTTAATTCTTTTATTGATATTGAATAAAAGTTATTATATTACATTAAATTTAAATGATGACGTTCTTGAAGTTGTACAACTTTAATCAGCTGGGATATTAATTAAAAAATCTGAAAAAGCTATTTTTTAAAAATATGTTGTTATTTTTTTAATAATAAATTTGATTTTTTGGAAAAATATATTTTTTTATGTTATTAGATACGTGCACTTAATTTAGATATTATCTTTTAATGCAAATGATATTTTAAATAAGTTCGCACCAATAAAAATTAAATTCACACTTTTTTTTTTTTTTTAGATTAAAGATTTTTCTTTGCTCCTTTGAGATGGTATACGGTAACTTTCGAATCCCGGTGAGCAGGCAGGCTACACTCATGTTTTTTGTGATTTTACGCATATCTGTTGTGTATGCAGTGTCTTCTGGATGCATAAATGAATAAAGCTGAACTCTGGTAGTTCGGTCCTAATTTCGAATCCCGGCGAACGGTCTGGGTCCATGGGTGTTTGCGTGATTTTACGCATGTGCCTCGTGTACGCAGCATCTTCTGGATGCATAAGTGAATAAAGCGGCCGAAATTCGCTCAAAACCTCTGATTACTGGTAGTTCGGTCCAACTTTCGAATCCAAGCGACCGTGTTGGCTCAATATGTGTTTCCGGGATTTTTCGCATGTGTAACGTGTATGCGGTATCTTCTGCATGCATACTTGAATAAAGCGGGAGCAGCCCGCGCAAAACTACAGAACACTGGTAGTTCGGTCCAACTTTCGAATTCCGGGGTACTGTACATAAAATTTGGTCGCATACGTGAATACAGCGCGCGGATACCGGGTAAAACCGCTGAACACTGGTAGTTCGGTCAAACATTCGAATCTCTGCGAGCGGGCTGGCTGCATGGGTGTTTTCCTGATTTTCCGCATGTGTATAGTGTATAAAGTGATTTCTGGATGCATATGTGATAAAAGTGGGCGCAGCCTGCTCAAAACCTCTTAACGCTGGTAGTTCGATCCAACTTTCGGTGTCGGCGAACGAGCTGGCTCCCCGGGTGTTTTCTTGCTTTAACTCATGTGTATCGTTTATGCAGTATCCTCTCCATGCTTATGTGTAAAAAGCGGGCGCAGCCCGCTCCACAAAATCGCTGAACACTTGTATTTCGGTCCTACTTTCGAATTCCGGGGTACTGTATATAAAATTTGGATGCATACGTGAATACAGCGCGCGGATACCGGGTAAAACCGCTGAACACTGGTAGTTCGCTCAAACTTTCGAATCTCGGCGAGCGGGCTGGCTGCATGGGTGTTTTCGTGATTGTTCGCATGTGTATCGTTTATAAAGTATCTCATGGATGCATACGTGAATAAAGCGGGCACAGAATACTGGTAATGCGGTTCTGGTAATGCGGTAATTTCGAATCCCGACGAACTGGCTGGCTCCATGGGTGTTTTCGTGATTTTACGCATGTGTATAGTGTATGGAGTATCTTCTGGGTGTATATGTGAATAAAGCGGGCAGAGCCCGCGCAAAGCCACATAACACTGGTAATTCGGTCCAACTTTCGAATACCGGCGAACAGGCAGGCTCCATGTTTGTTTTCGTGATTTTATGCATGTGTATCGTTTATGCACCATCTTCAGCATGCATACGTGAATAAAGCGGGCACAGCACGCGCAAAATCGCTGAAAAATTGTATTTCGGTCCAACTTTCGAATCGGCAGCGGGCTGGCTGGAGGGGTGTTTTCGTGACTTTACGCATGTGTACGGTGTACGCAGTATCTTTTGCATGCACACGTGAACACTGTTTTGGGCGGGCTCCCGCCCAAAAGCGCTGAACACTGGTATTTCGGTCCAAATTTCGAATACCCGCGAAAGGGCTGGAAGCATGGGTGTTTTCGTGATTTTCCGCATATGTATAGCGTATGCGGTAACTTCTGGATGCATAGGTGAAAAAAGCGGGGGAAGCCCGCGGAATGCCGCTAAAAAATGGTAGTTCGGTTCAACTTTTCAATACCGGCCAAATTTAACATAGGATATCTTTTAAAAACGAACAATGATAAGCGGGCTTCAGCCCGCTCAGCTGGCGGGCTTGCCCGCTAGTCTATACTATTAAAATCTGTGTGCCTCTGTCTGTTTGTGTGTTTGTAACATCATCTCCTCGGGAACGGCTGGGTGTAGAGCTTAGCGGAAGGTACCGTTGGATTCAGAATGCCCGTGGCTCGCCGGATTGACCATCGGCATCTTCGTGCGACTTTAATTAGCCGGGATATTAATTAAAAACTGATTTTCCCCCTACGTTTCCCTACGTTTTGCACTTTCTTTCACGGGTTTCCCCTATTTTAGGGATTTGGCCGAGTGCCAAATTCGTTTTTCTCGAATATCTGCGGAACGGCTCCGAGTTGCGATTCGAAACGCATATCCCCGTATTCGAAAAAAATCAACGAATCCATCGATACCGGTCCCATCTTCGTAAAACAATAATCGGCGGAGTTATTAATTAAAAACTGCGAAAACGTTATTTCATTTTTCGGAGTGGCAACCGTCGCGGAATTAGCTGAGATAAAATTGCTTTTTCGAAAGCGCCGGGGGGATGACAATTGCTTCCGCTCGAGATTTGTGCTGGCGAAAGGTCACGTGTCAATTTCTTTTTTCTTAAATATCTATGGAACGGCGATGAGTTGGAATTCGAGGCAGGTGTCTGCGGATTCCAAAAAATTCTACGAATCCAATGATACCATTCTCATCTTCGTAGGACGTTAATCAGCTGAGATATTAATTAAAAACTGTGAAAACGCTAATTTTCGGGCTCATTTTTCCGATTGCAACAGTTTCTTGAATCGCCGCAGATAAAATCAAGGTTATATTCTAAAGTTGAATAAAGCACGCGATTGCATGTTACCTAACTGTATTTTAAAAATATTTCGTTAATGTAGGCATTTTAAATAAACAGCTGCTTTTCACAATTTTTTTTTTAATTTCAGGTTAGGATGATTGTCACGTTAATTCTTTTATTGATATTGAATAAAAGTTATTATATTACATTAAATTTAAATGATGACGTTCTTGAAGTTGTACAACTTTAATCAGCTGGGATATTAATTAAAAAATCTGAAAAAGCTATTTTTTAAAAATATGTTGTTATTTTTTTAACAATAAATTTGATTTTTTGGAATAATATATTTTTTTATGTTATTAGATACGTGCACTTAATTTAGATATTATCTTTTAATGCAAATGATATTTTAAATAAGTTCGCACCAATAAAAATTAAATTCACACTTTTTTTTTTTTTTAGATTAAAGATTTTTCTTTGCTCCTTTGAGATGGTATACGGTAACTTTCGAATCCCGGTGAGCAGGCAGGCTACACTCATGTTTTTTGTGATTTTACGCATATCTGTTGTGTATGCAGTGTCTTCTGGATGCATAAATGAATAAAGCTGAACTCTGGTAGTTCGGTCCTAATTTCGAATCCCGGCGAACGGGCTGAGTCCATGGGTGTTTGCGTGATTTTACGCATGTGCCTCGTGTACGCAGCATCTTCTGGATGCATAAGTGAATAAAGCGGCCGAAATTCGCTCAAAACCTCTGATTACTGGTAGTTCGGTCCAACTTTCGAATCCAAGCGACCGTGTTGGCTCAATATGTGTTTCCGGGATTTTTCGCATGTGTAACGTGTATGCGGTATCTTCTGCATGCATACTTGAATAAAGCGGGAGCAGCCCGCGCAAAACTACAGAACACTGGTAGTTCGGTCCAACTTTCGAATTCCGGGGTACTGTACATAAAATTTGGTCGCATACGTGAATACAGCGCGCGGATACCGGGTAAAACCGCTGAACACTGGTAGTTCGGTCAAACATTCGAATCTCTGCGAGCGGACTGGCTGCATGGGTGTTTTCCTGATTTTCCGCATGTGTATAGTGTATAAAGTGATTTCTGTATGCATATGTGATAAAAGTGGGCGCAGCCTGCTCAAAACCTCTTAACGCTGGTAGTTCGGTGTCGGCGAACGAGCTGGCTCCCCGGGTGTTTTCTTGCTTTAAGTCATGTGTATCGTTTATGCAGTATCCTCTCCATGCTTATGTGTATAAAGCGGGCGCAGCCCGCTCAACAAAATCGCTGAACACTCGTATTTCGGTCCTACTTTCGAATTCCGGGGTACTGTACATAAAATTTGGATGCATACGTGAATACAGCGCGCGGATACCGGGTAAAACCGCTGAACACTGGTAGTTCGCTCAAACTTTCGAATCTCGGCGAGCGGGCTGGCTGCATGCGTGTTTTCGTGATTGTTCGCATGTGTATCGTTTATAAAGTATCTCATGTATGCATACGTGAATAAAGCGGGCACAGAATACTGGTAATGCGGTAATTTCGAATCCCGACGAACTGGCTGGCTCCATGGGTGTTTTCGTGATTTTACGCATGTGTATAGTGTATGGAGTATCTTCTGGGTGTATATGTGAATAAAGCGGGCAGAGCCCGCGCAAAGCCACATAACACTGGTAATTCGGTCCAACTTTCGAATACCGGCGAACAGGCAGGCTCCATGTTTGTTTTCGTGATTTTACGCATGTGTATCGTTTATGCACAATTTTCAGCATGCATACGTGAATAAAGCGGGCACAGCACGCGCAAAATCGCTGAAAAATTGTATTTCGGTCCAACTTTCGAATCGGCAGCGGGTTGGCTGGAGGGGTGTTTTCGTGATTTTACGCATGTGTACGGTGTACGCAGTATCTTTTGCATGCACACGTGAACACTGTTTTGGGCGGGCTCCCGCCCAAAAGCGCTGAACACTGGTATTTCGGTCCAAATTTCGAATACCCGCGAAAGGGCTGGAAGCATGGGTGTTTTCGTGATTTTCCGCATATGTATAGTGTATGCGGTAACTTCTGGATGCATAGGTGAAAAAAGCGGGGAAAGCCCGCGGAATGCCGCTAAAAATGGTAGTTCGGTTCAACTTTTCAATACCGGCCAAATTTAACATAGGATATCTTTTAAAAACGAACAATGATAAGCGGGCTTCAGCCCGCTCAGCTGGCGGGCTTGCCCGCTAGTCTATACTATTAAAATCTGTGTGCCTCTGTTTGTGTGTTTGTAACATCATCTCCTCGGGAACGGCTGGGTGTAGAGCTTAGCGGAAGGTACCGTTGGATTCAGAATTCCCGTGGCTCGCCATATTGACCATCGGCATCTTCGTGCGACTTTAATTAGCCGAGATATTAATTAAAAACTGATTTTCTCCCTACATTTCCCTACGTTTTGCACTTTCTTTCACGGGTTTCCCCTATTTTAGGGATTTGGCCGAGTGCCAAATTCGTTTTTCTCGAATATCTGTGGAACGGCTCCGAGTTGCGATTCGAAACGCATATCCCCGTATTCGAAAAAAATCAACGAATCCATCGATACCGGTCCCATCTTCGTACGACAATAATCGGCGGAGTTATTAATTAAAAACTGGGACAACGTTATTTCATTTTTCGGAGTGGCAACTGCCTCGGAATTAGATGAGATAAAATTGCTTTTCGGAATCGACGGGGGAGGGGAGAAACAGCTGGCATCCGCTCAAGCGTTTTGTTGGCGGAAAGGTCAAAGTTCAAGGATTACCACGTGGAGAATTATTTAAAAATTAATATCTTTGCTTCTAATTAACTTACCGATTTGAAACAAGTATCAATTTTTAGATTATTGCGATATATTTAATGTTTTGCTTCCTATTTTCTTAAACAGCTATTTATTCGTGATATATCTATTTCTGTTATTGTTAAAAATTGCCTTCACATTTTATACATTTTGAATTTTGTGTGTAATAAAATAAAACAATAAATAGAAACACTCTCTTCATTTAGTTGTTTTTAATTGATTGCAGATTGGTTTATCCCGTTGATAAGTGCATTAAACTGCTATGAATGATAATAGCCACTTTTTTTTTCAATATTTAGAATTTACTTTTGATTTTGATTTTTTTTTTTTTTTTTTGGATTAAAGATTTTTCTATGCAGATATTTAAACAAGAATTTTAAATTACTGTTGAAAATACTAATTTAAATATTGATTAAAAATTTTTTTCGCTCAGGGTTTTTGTTTGAATATGTGTTCCTTGGAGATAGTATACAGAAACTTTTCTTATTACAAAGAATTATGAATTATTAATCGCATTAATATATATATATTGATACAATTTTGTGTGTGATTATGTTGAAGTTTATAAAATTTTTTTTACGAATTTTAATAACGAATCTATTGTTTGAATAACAAACCCGAAAATTTTCGCGATTTCTCTTTCTACAACGGCCCATTAGCGGCACCGTAAAGTCACTGAACACTGGTAGTTCGGTCCAACTTTCGAATCCCGGCGAACGGGCTGGCTGCATTTGTGCTTTCGTGATTTTCCGTATGTATATAGAATATTCAGTATCTTCTGGATGCATACATGAATAAAGAGGGCGCAGCCCGCTAAAAACCGCTGAACACTGGTAGTTCGGTCCAACTTTCGAATCCCGGCGAGCAGGCAGGTTACACGAGTGTTTTTCTGATTTTACACATCTGTATCGTGTATGCAGTGTCTTCTAGATACATAAATGAATAAAGCGGGAGCAGCCCGCGCAAGAAAGCTGAACACTGGTAGTTCGCTCCAACTTATGAGTCCCGGCGAGCAGGCTGGTTGCATGGGTGTTTTCATGATTTTCCATATGTGTATCGTGGAAGCAGTGTCTTCTTAATACATATGTGCATTAACCGGGCGCAGCCCTCGCAAAACCGATGAACACTGGTAGTTCGGTCCAACTTTTGAATCCCAGCGAGCAGGCAGGCTACGCATGTGTAATGTGTATGCAATGTCTTCTGTATGCATAAGTGAATAAAGCGAGCGTCAAAGTCACTGAACACTGGTAGTTCGGTCCAACTTTCGAATCCCGGCAAACGGGCTGCTGCATGGTTTGCTTTCGTGATTATCCGCATGTATATAGTATATTCAGTATCTTCTGGATGCATACATGAATAAAGAGGGCGCAGCCTGCTAAAAGCCGCTGAACACTGGTAGTTCGGTCCAACTGAATCCCAGCGAGCAGGCAGGTTACACGGGTGTTTTTGTGATTTTACACATCTGTATCGTGTATGCAGTGTCTTCTAGATACATAAATGAATAAAGCGGGCGCAGCCCGCACAAGAAAGCTGAACACTGGTAGTTCACTCCAGCTTACGAGTCCCGGCGAGCAGGCTGTTTTCATGATTTTCCGCATGTGTATCGTGTATGCAGTGTCTTCTGGATACATATGTGCATAAAGCGGGCGCTTCCCGCCCAAAATCGATGAATACTGGTAGTTCGGTCCAACTTTCGAATCCCGGCGAGCAGGCGGGTTACACGGGTGTTTTTGTGATTTTACGCATGTGTATCATGTATGCAGTGTCTTCTGTATGCATAAGTGAATAAAGCGGGCGCAGCCCGCTCAAGAAAGCTGAACACTGGTAGTTCGGTCCAACTTACGAGTTCCGGCGAGCAGGCTGGCTGCATGAGTGGTAACCGCTGGACTGGTAGTTCGGTCCAACTTTCGAATCCCGGCGAGCAGGCGGGTTACAAGGGTATTTTTGTGATTTTACGCATGTGTACCATGTATGCAGTGTCTTCTGTATGCATAAGTGAATAAAGCGGGCGCAGCCCGCGCAAGAAAGCTGAACACTGGTAGTTCGGTCCAACTTACGAGTTCCGGCGAGCAGGCTGGCTGCATCAGTGGTAACCGCTGGACACTGTTAGTTCGTTCCAACTTTCGAATCCCGAAAATTTGCGGGCTGGCTGCATGGGTGTTTTCGTGATTTTACGCAAGTGTATCGTGTATGCAGTATATTCTGGATGCAAAATTTAATAAAGCGGGGGCAGACAGCGCGAAACCGCTGGACACTGGTAGGTCGTTTCAAATTTCCAATACCCGCGAAATTACATTAGGAATTCTTTTAAAAACGAACAATGATAAGCGGGCTTCAGCCCGCTCAGCTGGCGGGCTTGCCCGCTAGTCTATACTATTAAAATCTGTGTGCCTCTGTCTGTTTGTGTGTTTGTAACATCATCTCCTCGGGAACGGCTGGGTGTAGAGCTTAGCGGAAGGTACCGTTGGATTCAGAATGCCCGTGGCTCGCCATATTGACCATCGGCATCTTCGTGCGACTTTAATTAGCCGGGATATTAATTAAAAACTGCTTTTCCCCCTACGTTTTGCACTTTCTTTCACGGGTTTCCCCTATTTTAGGGATTTGGCCGAGTGCCAAATTCGTTTTTCTCGAATATCTGCGGAACGGCTCCGAGTTGCGATTCGAAACGCATATCCCCGTATTCGAAAAAAATCAACGAATCCATCGATACCGGTCCCATCTTCGTAAAACAATAATCGGCGGAGTTATTAATTAAAAACTGCGAAAACGTTATTTCATTTTTCGGAGTGGCAACCGTCTTGGAATTAGCTGAGATAAAATTGCTTTTTCGAAAGCGCCGGGGGGATGACAATTGCTTCCGCTCGAGATTTGTGCTGGCGAAAGGTCACGTGTCAATTTCTTTTTTCTTAAATATCTATGGAACGGCGATGAGTTGGAATTCGAGGCAGGTGTCTGCGGATTCCAAAAAATTCTACGAATCCAATGATACCATTCTCATCTTCGTAGGACGTTAATCAGCTGAGATATTAATTAAAAACTGTGAAAACGCTAATTTTCGGGCTCATTTTTCCGATTGCAACAGTTTCTTGAATCGCCGCAGATAAAATCAAGGTTATATTCTAAAGTTGAATAAAGCACGCGATTGCATGTTACCTAACTGTATTTTAAAAATATTTCGTTAATGTAGGCATTTTAAATAAACAGCTGCTTTTCACAATTTTTTTTTTAATTTCAGGTTAGGATGATTGTCACGTTAATTCTTTTATTGATATTGAATAAAAGTTATTATATTACATTAAATTTAAATGATGACGTTCTTGAAGTTGTACAACTTTAATCAGCTGGGATATTAATTAAAAAATCTGAAAAAGCTATTTTTTAAAAATATGTTGTTATTTTTTTAATAATAAATTTGATTTTTTGGAATAATATATTTTTTTATGTTATTAGATACGTGCACTTAATTTAGATATTATCTTTTAATGCAAATGATATTTTAAATAAGTTCGCACCAATAAAAATTAAATTCACACTTTTTTTTTTTTTTTAGATTAAAGATTTTTCTTTGCTCCTTTGAGATGGTATACGGTAACTTTCGAATCCCGGTGAGCAGGCAGGCTACACTCATGTTTTTTGTGATTTTACGCATATCTGTTGTGTATGCAGTGTCTTCTGGATGCATAAATGAATAAAGCTGAACTCTGGTAGTTCGGTCCTAATTTCGAATCCCGGCGAACGGTCTGGGTCCATGGGTGTTTGCGTGATTTTACGAATGTGCCTCGTGTACGCAGCATCTTCTGGATGCATAAGTGAATAAAGCGGCCGAAATTCGCTCAAAACCTCTGATTACTGGTAGTTCGGTCCAACTTTCGAATCCAAGCGACCGTGTTGGCTCAATATGTGTTTCCGGGATTTTTCGCATGTGTAACGTGTATGCGGTATCTTCTGCATGCATACTTGAATAAAGCGGGAGCAGCCCGCGCAAAACTACAGAACACTGGTAGTTCGGTCCAACTTTCGAATTCCGGGGTACTGTACATAAAATTTGGTCGCATACGTGAATACAGCGCGCGGATACCGGGTAAAACCGCTGAACACTGGTAGTTCGGTCAAACATTCGAATCTCTGCGAGCGGGCTGGCTGCATGGGTGTTTTCCTGATTTTCCGCATGTGTATAGTGTATAAAGTGATTTCTGGATGCATATGTGATAAAAGTGGGCGCAGCCTGCTCAAAACCTCTTAACGCTGGTAGTTCGATCCAACTTTCGGTGTCGGCGAACGAGCTGGCTCCCCGGGTGTTTTCTTGCTTTAACTCATGTGTATCGTTTATGCAGTATCCTCTCCATGCTTATGTGTAAAAAGCGGGCGCAGCCCGCTCCACAAAATCGCTGAACACTTGTATTTCGGTCCTACTTTCGAATTCCGGGGTACTGTATATAAAATTTGGATGCATACGTGAATACAGCGCGCGGATACCGGGTAAAACCGCTGAACACTGGTAGTTCGCTCAAACTTTCGAATCTCGGCGAGCGGGCTGGCTGCATGGGTGTTTTCGTGATTGTTCGCATGTGTATCGTTTATAAAGTATCTCATGGATGCATACGTGAATAAAGCGGGCACAGAATACTGGTAATGCGGTTCTGGTAATGCGGTAATTTCGAATCCCGACGAACTGGCTGGCTCCATGGGTGTTTTCGTGATTTTACGCATGTGTATAGTGTATGGAGTATCTTCTGGGTGTATATGTGAATAAAGCGGGCAGAGCCCGCGCAAAGCCACATAACACTGGTAATTCGGTCCAACTTTCGAATACCGGCGAACAGGCAGGCTCCATGTTTGTTTTCGTGATTTTATGCATGTGTATCGTTTATGCACCATCTTCAGCATGCATACGTGAATAAAGCGGGCACAGCACGCGCAAAATCGCTGAAAAATTGTATTTCGGTCCAACTTTCGAATCGGCAGCGGGCTGGCTGGAGGGGTGTTTTCGTGACTTTACGCATGTGTACGGTGTACGCAGTATCTTTTGCATGCACACGTGAACACTGTTTTGGGCGGGCTCCCGCCCAAAAGCGCTGAACACTGGTATTTCGGTCCAAATTTCGAATACCCGCGAAAGGGCTGGAAGCATGGGTGTTTTCGTGATTTTCCGCATATGTATAGCGTATGCGGTAACTTCTGGATGCATAGGTGAAAAAAGCGGGGGAAGCCCGCGGAATGCCGCTAAAAAATGGTAGTTCGGTTCAACTTTTCAATACCGGCCAAATTTAACATAGGATATCTTTTAAAAACGAACAATGATAAGCGGGCTTCAGCCCGCTCAGCTGGCGGGCTTGCCCGCTAGTCTATACTATTAAAATCTGTGTGCCTCTGTCTGTTTGTGTGTTTGTAACATCATCTCCTCGGGAACGGCTGGGTGTAGAGCTTAGCGGAAGGTACCGTTGGATTCAGAATGCCCGTGGCTCGCCGGATTGACCATCGGCATCTTCGTGCGACTTTAATTAGCCGGGATATTAATTAAAAACTGATTTTCTCCCTACATTTCCCTACGTTTTGCACTTTCTTTCACGGGTTTCCCCTATTTTAGGGATTTGGCCGAGTGCCAAATTCGTTTTTCTCGAATATCTGTGGAACGGCTCCGAGTTGCGATTCGAAACGCATATCCCCGTATTCGAAAAAAATCAACGAATCCATCGATACCGGTCCCATCTTCGTACGACAATAATCGGCGGAGTTATTAATTAAAAACTGGGACAACGTTATTTCATTTTTCGGAGTGGCAACTGCCTCGGAATTAGATGAGATAAAATTGCTTTTCGGAATCGACGGGGGAGGGGAGAAACAGCTGGCATCCGCTCAAGCGTTTTGTTGGCGGAAAGGTCAAAGTTCAAGGATTACCACGTGGAGAATTATTTAAAAATTAATATCTTTGCTTCTAATTAACTTACCGATTTGAAACAAGTATCAATTTTTAGATTATTGCGATATATTTAATGTTTTGCTTCCTATTTTCTTAAACAGCTATTTATTCGTGATATATCTATTTCTGTTATTGTTAAAAATTGCCTTCACATTTTATACATTTTGAATTTTGTGTGTAATAAAATAAAACAATAAATAGAAACACTCTCTTCATTTAGTTGTTTTTAATTGATTGCAGATTGGTTTATCCCGTTGATAAGTGCATTAAACTGCTATGAATGATAATAGCCACTTTTTTTTTCAATATTTAGAATTTACTTTTGATTTTGATTTTTTTTTTTTTTTTTTTGGATTAAAGATTTTTCTATGCAGATATTTAAACAAGAATTTTAAATTACTGTTGAAAATACTAATTTAAATATTGATTAAAAATTTTTTTCGCTCAGGGTTTTTGTTTGAATATGTGTTCCTTGGAGATAGTATACAGAAACTTTTCTTATTACAAAGAATTATGAATTATTAATCGCATTAATATATATATATTGATACAATTTTGTGTGTGATTATGTTGAAGTTTATAAAATTTTTTTTACGAATTTTAATAACGAATCTATTGTTTGAATAACAAACCCGAAAATTTTCGCGATTTCTCTTTCTACAACGGCCCATTAGCGGCACCGTAAAGTCACTGAACACTGGTAGTTCGGTCCAACTTTCGAATCCCGGCGAACGGGCTGGCTGCATTTGTGCTTTCGTGATTTTCCGTATGTATATAGAATATTCAGTATCTTCTGGATGCATACATGAATAAAGAGGGCGCAGCCCGCTAAAAACCGCTGAACACTGGTAGTTCGGTCCAACTTTCGAATCCCGGCGAGCAGGCAGGTTACACGAGTGTTTTTCTGATTTTACACATCTGTATCGTGTATGCAGTGTCTTCTAGATACATAAATGAATAAAGCGGGAGCAGCCCGCGCAAGAAAGCTGAACACTGGTAGTTCGCTCCAACTTATGAGTCCCGGCGAGCAGGCTGGTTGCATGGGTGTTTTCATGATTTTCCATATGTGTATCGTGGAAGCAGTGTCTTCTTAATACATATGTGCATTAACCGGGCGCAGCCCTCGCAAAACCGATGAACACTGGTAGTTCGGTCCAACTTTTGAATCCCAGCGAGCAGGCAGGCTACGCATGTGTAATGTGTATGCAATGTCTTCTGTATGCATAAGTGAATAAAGCGAGCGTCAAAGTCACTGAACACTGGTAGTTCGGTCCAACTTTCGAATCCCGGCAAACGGGCTGCTGCATGGTTTGCTTTCGTGATTATCCGCATGTATATAGTATATTCAGTATCTTCTGGATGCATACATGAATAAAGAGGGCGCAGCCTGCTAAAAGCCGCTGAACACTGGTAGTTCGGTCCAACTGAATCCCAGCGAGCAGGCAGGTTACACGGGTGTTTTTGTGATTTTACACATCTGTATCGTGTATGCAGTGTCTTCTAGATACATAAATGAATAAAGCGGGCGCAGCCCGCACAAGAAAGCTGAACACTGGTAGTTCACTCCAGCTTACGAGTCCCGGCGAGCAGGCTGTTTTCATGATTTTCCGCATGTGTATCGTGTATGCAGTGTCTTCTGGATACATATGTGCATAAAGCGGGCGCTTCCCGCCCAAAATCGATGAATACTGGTAGTTCGGTCCAACTTTCGAATCCCGGCGAGCAGGCGGGTTACACGGGTGTTTTTGTGATTTTACGCATGTGTATCATGTATGCAGTGTCTTCTGTATGCATAAGTGAATAAAGCGGGCGCAGCCCGCTCAAGAAAGCTGAACACTGGTAGTTCGGTCCAACTTACGAGTTCCGGCGAGCAGGCTGGCTGCATGAGTGGTAACCGCTGGACTGGTAGTTCGGTCCAACTTTCGAATCCCGGCGAGCAGGCGGGTTACAAGGGTATTTTTGTGATTTTACGCATGTGTACCATGTATGCAGTGTCTTCTGTATGCATAAGTGAATAAAGCGGGCGCAGCCCGCGCAAGAAAGCTGAACACTGGTAGTTCGGTCCAACTTACGAGTTCCGGCGAGCAGGCTGGCTGCATCAGTGGTAACCGCTGGACACTGTTAGTTCGTTCCAACTTTCGAATCCCGAAAATTTGCGGGCTGGCTGCATGGGTGTTTTCGTGATTTTACGCAAGTGTATCGTGTATGCAGTATATTCTGGATGCAAAATTTAATAAAGCGGGGGCAGACAGCGCGAAACCGCTGGACACTGGTAGGTCGTTTCAAATTTCCAATACCC
Organism: Stegodyphus dumicola; assembly: GCF_044657685.1. Classification (NCBI taxonomy): domain Eukaryota; kingdom Metazoa; phylum Arthropoda; class Arachnida; order Araneae; family Eresidae; genus Stegodyphus; species Stegodyphus dumicola. The sequence goes on along the minus strand of NC_140772.1, from coordinate 112,116,508 downwards.
GCGAAATTACATTAGGAATTCTTTTAAAAACGAACAATGATAAGCGGGCTTCAGCCCGCTCAGCTGGCGGGCTTGCCCGCTAGTCTATACTATTAAAATCTGTGTGCCTCTGTCTGTTTGTGTGTTTGTAACATCATCTCCTCGGGAACGGCTGGGTGTAGAGCTTAGCGGAAGGTACCGTTGGATTCAGAATGCCCGTGGCTCGCCATATTGACCATCGGCATCTTCGTGCGACTTTAATTAGCCGGGATATTAATTAAAAACTGCTTTTCCCCCTACGTTTTGCACTTTCTTTCACGGGTTTCCCCTATTTTAGGGATTTGGCCGAGTGCCAAATTCGTTTTTCTCGAATATCTGCGGAACGGCTCCGAGTTGCGATTCGAAACGCATATCCCCGTATTCGAAAAAAATCAACGAATCCATCGATACCGGTCCCATCTTCGTAAAACAATAATCGGCGGAGTTATTAATTAAAAACTGCGAAAACGTTATTTCATTTTTCGGAGTGGCAACCGTCTCGGAATTAGCTGAGATAAAATTGCTTTTTCGAAAGCGCCGGGGGGATGACAATTGCTTCCGCTCGAGATTTGTGCTGGCGAAAGGTCACGTGTCAATTTCTTTTTTCTTAAATATCTATGGAACGGCGATGAGTTGGAATTCGAGGCAGGTGTCTGCGGATTCCAAAAAATTCTACGAATCCAATGATACCATTCTCATCTTCGTAGGACGTTAATCAGCTGAGATATTAATTAAAAACTGTGAAAACGCTAATTTTCGGGCTCATTTTTCCGATTGCAACAGTTTCTTGAATCGCCGCAGATAAAATCAAGGTTATATTCTAAAGTTGAATAAAGCACGCGATTGCATGTTACCTAACTGTATTTTAAAAATATTTCGTTAATGTAGGCATTTTAAATAAACAGCTGCTTTTCACAATTTTTTTTTTAATTTCAGGTTAGGATGATTGTCACGTTAATTCTTTTATTGATATTGAATAAAAGTTATTATATTACATTAAATTTAAATGATGACGTTCTTGAAGTTGTACAACTTTAATCAGCTGGGATATTAATTAAAAAATCTGAAAAAGCTATTTTTTAAAAATATGTTGTTATTTTTTTAACAATAAATTTGATTTTTTGGAATAATATATTTTTTTATGTTATTAGATACGTGCACTTAATTTAGATATTATCTTTTAATGCAAATGATATTTTAAATAAGTTCGCACCAATAAAAATTAAATTCACACTTTTTTTTTTTTTTAGATTAAAGATTTTTCTTTGCTCCTTTGAGATGGTATACGGTAACTTTCGAATCCCGGTGAGCAGGCAGGCTACACTCATGTTTTTTGTGATTTTACGCATATCTGTTGTGTATGCAGTGTCTTCTGGATGCATAAATGAATAAAGCTGAACTCTGGTAGTTCGGTCCTAATTTCGAATCCGGCGAACGGGCTGAGTCCATGGGTGTTTGCGTGATTTTACGCATGTGCCTCGTGTACGCAGCATCTTCTGGATGCATAAGTGAATAAAGCGGCCGAAATTCGCTCAAAACCTCTGATTACTGGTAGTTCGGTCCAACTTTCGAATCCAAGCGACCGTGTTGGCTCAATATGTGTTTCCGGATTTTTCGCATGTGTAACGTGTATGCGGTATCTTCTGCATGCATACTTGAATAAAGCGGGAGCAGCCCGCGCAAAACTACAGAACACTGGTAGTTCGGTCCAACTTTCGAATTCCGGGGTACTGTACATAAAATTTGGTCGCATACGTGAATACAGCGCGCGGATACCGGGTAAAACCGCTGAACACTGGTAGTTCGGTCAAACATTCGAATCTCTGCGAGCGGACTGGCTGCATGGGTGTTTTCCTGATTTTCCGCATGTGTATAGTGTATAAAGTGATTTCTGTATGCATATGTGATAAAAGTGGGCGCAGCCTGCTCAAAACCTCTTAACGCTGGTAGTTCGGTGTCGGCGAACGAGCTGGCTCCCCGGGTGTTTTCTTGCTTTAACTCATGTGTATCGTTTATGCAGTATCCTCTCCATGCTTATGTGTATAAAGCGGGCGCAGCCCGCTCAACAAAATCGCTGAACACTCGTATTTCGGTCCTACTTTCGAATTCCGGGGGGTACTGTACATAAAATTTGGATGCATACGTGAATACAGCGCGCGGATACCGGGTAAAACCGCTGAACACTGGTAGTTCGCTCAAACTTTCGAATCTCGGCGAGCGGGCTGGCTGCATGCGTGTTTTCGTGATTGTTCGCATGTGTATCGTTTATAAAGTATCTCATGTATGCATACGTGAATAAAGCGGGCACAGAATACTGGTAATGCGGTAATTTCGAATCCCGACGAACTGGCTGGCTCCATGGGTGTTTTCGTGATTTTACGCATGTGTATAGTGTATGGAGTATCTTCTGGGTGTATATGTGAATAAAGCGGGCAGAGCCCGCGCAAAGCCACATAACACTGGTAATTCGGTCCAACTTTCGAATACCGGCGAACAGGCAGGCTCCATGTTTGTTTTCGTGATTTTACGCATGTGTATCGTTTATGCACAATTTTCAGCATGCATACGTGAATAAAGCGGGCACAGCACGCGCAAAATCGCTGAAAAATTGTATTTCGGTCCAACTTTCGAATCGGCAGCGGGTTGGCTGGAGGGGTGTTTTCGTGATTTTACGCATGTGTACGGTGTACGCAGTATCTTTTGCATGCACACGTGAACACTGTTTTGGGCGGGCTCCCGCCCAAAAGCGCTGAACACTGGTATTTCGGTCCAAATTTCGAATACCCGCGAAAGGGCTGGAAGCATGGGTGTTTTCGTGATTTTCCGCATATGTATAGTGTATGCGGTAACTTCTGGATGCATAGGTGAAAAAAGCGGGGAAAGCCCGCGGAATGCCGCTAAAAATGGTAGTTCGGTTCAACTTTTCAATACCGGCCAAATTTAACATAGGATATCTTTTAAAAACGAACAATGATAAGCGGGCTTCAGCCCGCTCAGCTGGCGGGCTTGCCCGCTAGTCTATACTATTAAAATCTGTGTGCCTCTGTTTGTGTGTTTGTAACATCATCTCCTCGGGAACGGCTGGGTGTAGAGCTTAGCGGAAGGTACCGTTGGATTCAGAATGCCCGTGGCTCGCCATATTGACCATCGGCATCTTCGTGCGACTTTAATTAGCCGAGATATTAATTAAAAACTGATTTTCTCCCTACATTTCCCTACGTTTTGCACTTTCTTTCACGGGTTTCCCCTATTTTAGGGATTTGGCCGAGTGCCAAATTCGTTTTTCTCGAATATCTGTGGAACGGCTCCGAGTTGCGATTCGAAACGCATATCCCCGTATTCGAAAAAAATCAACGAATCCATCGATACCGGTCCCATCTTCGTACGACAATAATCGGCGGAGTTATTAATTAAAAACTGGGACAACGTTATTTCATTTTTCGGAGTGGCAACTGCCTCGGAATTAGATGAGATAAAATTGCTTTTCGGAATCGACGGGGGAGGGGAGAAACAGCTGGCATCCGCTCAAGCGTTTTGTTGGCGGAAAGGTCAAAGTTCAAGGATTACCACGTGGAGAATTATTTAAAAATTAATATCTTTGCTTCTAATTAACTTACCGATTTGAAACAAGTATCAATTTTTAGATTATTGCGATATATTTAATGTTTTGCTTCCTATTTTCTTAAACAGCTATTTATTCGTGATATATCTATTTCTGTTATTGTTAAAAATTGCCTTCACATTTTATACATTTTGAATTTTGTGTGTAATAAAATAAAACAATAAATAGAAACACTCTCTTCATTTAGTTGTTTTTAATTGATTGCAGATTGGTTTATCCCGTTGATAAGTGCATTAAACTGCTATGAATGATAATAGCCACTTTTTTTTTCAATATTTAGAATTTACTTTTGATTTTGATTTTTTTTTTTTTTTTTTTTTGGATTAAAGATTTTTCTATGCAGATATTTAAACAAGAATTTTAAATTACTGTTGAAAATACTAATTTAAATAATGATTAAAAATTTTTTTCGCTCAGGGTTTTTGTTTGAATATGTGTTCCTTGGAGATAGTATACAGAAACTTTTCTTATTACAAAGAATTATGAATTATTAATCGCATTAATATATATATATTGATACAATTTTGTGTGTGATTATGTTGAAGTTTATAAAATTTTTTTTACGAATTTTAATAACGAATCTATTGTTTGAATAACAAACCCGAAAATTTTCGCGATTTCTCTTTCTACAACGGCCCATTAGCGGCACCGTAAAGTCACTGAACACTGGTAGTTCGGTCCAACTTTCGAATCCCGGCGAACGGGCTGGCTGCATTTGTGCTTTCGTGATTTTCCGTATGTATATAGAATATTCAGTATCTTCTGGATGCATACATGAATAAAGAGGGCGCAGCCCGCTAAAAACCGCTGAACACTGGTAGTTCGGTCCAACTTTCGAATCCCGGCGAGCAGGCAGGTTACACGAGTGTTTTTCTGATTTTACACATCTGTATCGTGTATGCAGTGTCTTCTAGATACATAAATGAATAAAGCGGGAGCAGCCCGCGCAAGAAAGCTGAACACTGGTAGTTCGCTCCAACTTATGAGTCCCGGCGAGCAGGCTGGTTGCATGGGTGTTTTCATGATTTTCCATATGTGTATCGTGGAAGCAGTGTCTTCTTAATACATATGTGCATTAACCGGGCGCAGCCCTCGCAAAACCGATGAACACTGGTAGTTCGGTCCAACTTTTGAATCCCAGCGAGCAGGCAGGCTACGCATGTGTAATGTGTATGCAATGTCTTCTGTATGCATAAGTGAATAAAGCGAGCGTCAAAGTCACTGAACACTGGTAGTTCGGTCCAACTTTCGAATCCCGGCAAACGGGCTGCTGCATGGTTTGCTTTCGTGATTATCCGCATGTATATAGTATATTCAGTATCTTCTGGATGCATACATGAATAAAGAGGGCGCAGCCTGCTAAAAGCCGCTGAACACTGGTAGTTCGGTCCAACTGAATCCCAGCGAGCAGGCAGGTTACACGGGTGTTTTTGTGATTTTACACATCTGTATCGTGTATGCAGTGTCTTCTAGATACATAAATGAATAAAGCGGGCGCAGCCCGCACAAGAAAGCTGAACACTGGTAGTTCACTCCAGCTTACGAGTCCCGGCGAGCAGGCTGTTTTCATGATTTTCCGCATGTGTATCGTGTATGCAGTGTCTTCTGGATACATATGTGCATAAAGCGGGCGCTTCCCGCCCAAAATCGATGAATACTGGTAGTTCGGTCCAACTTTCGAATCCCGGCGAGCAGGCGGGTTACACGGGTGTTTTTGTGATTTTACGCATGTGTATCATGTATGCAGTGTCTTCTGTATGCATAAGTGAATAAAGCGGGCGCAGCCCGCTCAAGAAAGCTGAACACTGGTAGTTCGGTCCAACTTACGAGTTCCGGCGAGCAGGCTGGCTGCATGAGTGGTAACCGCTGGACTGGTAGTTCGGTCCAACTTTCGAATCCCGGCGAGCAGGCGGGTTACAAGGGTATTTTTGTGATTTTACGCATGTGTACCATGTATGCAGTGTCTTCTGTATGCATAAGTGAATAAAGCGGGCGCAGCCCGCGCAAGAAAGCTGAACACTGGTAGTTCGGTCCAACTTACGAGTTCCGGCGAGCAGGCTGGCTGCATCAGTGGTAACCGCTGGACACTGTTAGTTCGTTCCAACTTTCGAATCCCGAAAATTTGCGGGCTGGCTGCATGGGTGTTTTCGTGATTTTACGCAAGTGTATCGTGTATGCAGTATATTCTGGATGCAAAATTTAATAAAGCGGGGGCAGACAGCGCGAAACCGCTGGACACTGGTAGGTCGTTTCAAATTTCCAATACCCGCGAAATTACATTAGGAATTCTTTTAAAAACGAACAATGATAAGCGGGCTTCAGCCCGCTCAGCTGGCGGGCTTGCCCGCTAGTCTATACTATTAAAATCTGTGTGCCTCTGTCTGTTTGTGTGTTTGTAACATCATCTCCTCGGGAACGGCTGGGTGTAGAGCTTAGCGGAAGGTACCGTTGGATTCAGAATGCCCGTGGCTCGCCATATTGACCATCGGCATCTTCGTGCGACTTTAATTAGCCGGGATATTAATTAAAAACTGCTTTTCCCCCTACGTTTTGCACTTTCTTTCACGGGTTTCCCCTATTTTAGGGATTTGGCCGAGTGCCAAATTCGTTTTTCTCGAATATCTGCGGAACGGCTCCGAGTTGCGATTCGAAACGCATATCCCCGTATTCGAAAAAAATCAACGAATCCATCGATACCGGTCCCATCTTCGTAAAACAATAATCGGCGGAGTTATTAATTAAAAACTGCGAAAACGTTATTTCATTTTTCGGAGTGGCAACCGTCTTGGAATTAGCTGAGATAAAATTGCTTTTTCGAAAGCGCCGGGGGGATGACAATTGCTTCCGCTCGAGATTTGTGCTGGCGAAAGGTCACGTGTCAATTTCTTTTTTCTTAAATATCTATGGAACGGCGATGAGTTGGAATTCGAGGCAGGTGTCTGCGGATTCCAAAAAATTCTACGAATCCAATGATACCATTCTCATCTTCGTAGGACGTTAATCAGCTGAGATATTAATTAAAAACTGTGAAAACGCTAATTTTCGGGCTCATTTTTCCGATTGCAACAGTTTCTTGAATCGCCGCAGATAAAATCAAGGTTATATTCTAAAGTTGAATAAAGCACGCGATTGCATGTTACCTAACTGTATTTTAAAAATATTTCGTTAATGTAGGCATTTTAAATAAACAGCTGCTTTTCACAATTTTTTTTTTAATTTCAGGTTAGGATGATTGTCACGTTAATTCTTTTATTGATATTGAATAAAAGTTATTATATTACATTAAATTTAAATGATGACGTTCTTGAAGTTGTACAACTTTAATCAGCTGGGATATTAATTAAAAAATCTGAAAAAGCTATTTTTTAAAAATATGTTGTTATTTTTTTAATAATAAATTTGATTTTTTGGAATAATATATTTTTTTATGTTATTAGATACGTGCACTTAATTTAGATATTATCTTTTAATGCAAATGATATTTTAAATAAGTTCGCACCAATAAAAATTAAATTCACACTTTTTTTTTTTTTTTAGATTAAAGATTTTTCTTTGCTCCTTTGAGATGGTATACGGTAACTTTCGAATCCCGGTGAGCAGGCAGGCTACACTCATGTTTTTTGTGATTTTACGCATATCTGTTGTGTATGCAGTGTCTTCTGGATGCATAAATGAATAAAGCTGAACTCTGGTAGTTCGGTCCTAATTTCGAATCCCGGCGAACGGGCTGAGTCCATGGGTGTTTGCGTGATTTTACGCATGTGCCTCGTGTACGCAGCATCTTCTGGATGCATAAGTGAATAAAGCGGCCGAAATTCGCTCAAAACCTCTGATTACTGGTAGTTCGGTCCAACTTTCGAATCCAAGCGACCGTGTTGGCTCAATATGTGTTTCCGGGATTTTTCGCATGTGTAACGTGTATGCGGTATCTTCTGCATGCATACTTGAATAAAGCGGGAGCAGCCCGCGCAAAACTACAGAACACTGGTAGTTCGGTCCAACTTTCGAATTCCGGGGTACTGTACATAAAATTTGGTCGCATACGTGAATACAGCGCGCGGATACCGGGTAAAACCGCTGAACACTGGTAGTTCGGTCAAACATTCGAATCTCTGCGAGCGGACTGGCTGCATGGGTGTTTTCCTGATTTTCCGCATGTGTATAGTGTATAAAGTGATTTCTGTATGCATATGTGATAAAAGTGGGCGCAGCCTGCTCAAAACCTCTTAACGCTGGTAGTTCGGTGTCGGCGAACGAGCTGGCTCCCCGGGTGTTTTCTTGCTTTAACTCATGTGTATCGTTTATGCAGTATCCTCTCCATGCTTATGTGTATAAAGCGGGCGCAGCCCGCTCAACAAAATCGCTGAACACTCGTATTTCGGTCCTACTTTCGAATTCCGGGGTACTGTATATAAAATTTGGATGCATACGTGAATACAGCGCGCGGATACCGGGTAAAACCGCTGAACACTGGTAGTTCGCTCAAACTTTCGAATCTCGGCGAGCGGGCTGGCTGCATGGGTGTTTTCGTGATTGTTCGCATGTGTATCGTTTATAAAGTATCTCATGTATGCATACGTGAATAAAGCGGGCACAGAATACTGGTAATGCGGTAATTTCGAATCCCGACGAACTGGCTGGCTCCATGGGTGTTTTCGTGATTTTACGCATGTGTATAGTGTATGGAGTATCTTCTGGGTGTATATGTGAATAAAGCGGGCAGAGCCCGCGCAAAGCCACATAACACTGGTAATTCGGTCCAACTTTCGAATACCGGCGAACAGGCAGGCTCCATGTTTGTTTTCGTGATTTTACGCATGTGTATCGTTTATGCACAATTTTCAGCATGCATACGTGAATAAAGCGGGCACAGCACGCGCAAAATCGCTGAAAAATTGTATTTCGGTCCAACTTTCGAATCGGCAGCGGGTTGGCTGGAGGGGTGTTTTCGTGATTTTACGCATGTGTACGGTGTACGCAGTATCTTTTGCATGCACACGTGAACACTGTTTTGGGCGGGCTCCCGCCCAAAAGCGCTGAACACTGGTATTTCGGTCCAAATTTCGAATACCCGCGAAAGGGCTGGAAGCATGGGTGTTTTCGTGATTTTCCGCATATGTATAGTGTATGCGGTAACTTCTGGATGCATAGGTGAAAAAAGCGGGGAAAGCCCGCGGAATGCCGCTAAAAATGGTAGTTCGGTTCAACTTTTCAATACCGGCCAAATTTAACATAGGATATCTTTTAAAAACGAACAATGATAAGCGGGCTTCAGCCCGCTCAGCTGGCGGGCTTGCCCGCTAGTCTATACTATTAAAATCTGTGTGCCTCTGTCTGTTTGTGTGTTTGTAACATCATCTCCTCGGGAACGGCTGGGTGTAGAGCTTAGCGGAAGGTACCGTTGGATTCAGAATGCCCGTGGCTCGCCATATTGACCATCGGCATCTTCGTGCGACTTTAATTAGCCGGGATATTAATTAAAAACTGCTTTTCCCCCTACGTTTCCCTACGTTTTGCACTTTCTTTCACGGGTTTCCCCTATTTTAGGGATTTGGCCGAGTGCCAAATTCGTTTTTCTCGAATATCTGCGGAACGGCTCCGAGTTGCGATTCGAAACGCATATCCCCGTATTCGAAAAAAATCAACGAATCCATCGATACCGGTCCCATCTTCGTACGACAATAATCCGCGGAGTTATTAATTAAAAACTGCGAAAACAATAATTTCGGCACTCAGTCTTCCGAGTGGCAACAGTCTCGGCAGTCGTCGGAGATAAAAATGCTATGGGAACGCCAAGGCCGTTCGCCACTAACAAACTAAGAATAAAAAATTGAAATAACTTAAAGGAATAAACTGAAAAGCTAAAATAAAACTAAAAATAGAAACATTCTCTTCATTTAGTTGTCGTTAGTTGAATGTAGATTGGTTTATGCCCTTGATAAGTCGAGTAAATGACGTCATAGATAAAATAAAAAGTTTTGTTTCCCGGTCTGGCAACAGATCAAATAGAATCAAAAGTTTAGTTTCCTGGTTTGGCAACAAAAAATTTATTTACGAATTCTGGATTTGGAAGGAGACCGTCGCAATTTTTTCCAGCATTTCAAATTTCGTAAATATTCTTATTATTACTCATTGCACTTAATCTTTATTTCTTTTTACAGGATATTTGATTGTTTTTTGCATTTATATTTGTAGTTTTAGTAATTTAAAGTAGTATTTTAGACTTTTATATGCTCCTGTTAGTTTAGAACTTGAGAATTCTTCGGAACATTAACTTGGTGACTCTTTTTATAGATTTAATGTATTATTTTGTATTTTTTTAAAGATCTATTCATTCGTGTTTTATATTTCTGTTATTGTTGCTCGATAAATTGCATTTACATTTTATATTTTTGACATTTTCCTGTGTGCGATAACAATTATCGTTTTAAGGCGATCGAATGTTCTATATTTTATTAGATTTGTTATTTTGTTAGGTTTGTTATTTGAATTTCAGAATTGATTTCAGAAGTTCCTAATTTATATTTGTATTTATACCTTTTATTTATTTTGTGTTTATGTTTTCATTTTCTGTTTATGTGCATTGTTCTCAGATTGACCTAATTATTAGAAATATTTTCATAATTTTTATCTGTGCTTGGAATTTTTCATAATATTACCCATATTATTTCTTATTTGCCAGCAATTTTTTAACAGGGAAGTTTTTGTTTTACATTTTTGATTTTTTAAAATTAATTTGCTCTTAAGTGGAAAATTTTTCATTTAGTCTAGGATTATTTTAAAATTTGTGTTGTATACATATAGAATGCATTAATTTTTTTTCCAGCAGTATTGGTTTAATGAGCAATTTTTTTCTTTCATCTGCGTAGTCAATTTTTTGATTCGAGTTAATATTTTAGTAGTGCTTTTTTTAACGTACTGAAATGCCGAAACGGAAAAGAGGCATTACAGGAGATGCATCAAGAAGACGAAGAGCTGAAGCACAGAGTTTACGGCGAGCTGCAGAAAATGAAGAAGAAACTGCTGCGAGACTGAGCACACAAGCGCGTCGGCAAGCAAACCTACGCGCTCAAGAAACGGAAGAAGAAACCGCTACGAGACTCGGCATTCCTGCCGAGTCTCGTAGCGGTTTCTTCTTTCCAGCTCAACATCAAGAAAATTTACGTGCTGCAGAAACGGAACAAGAAACCATTAGGAGACTCAGCAGGCAATCCCAATGTCAAGAAAATTTGCGTGCTCAAGAAAGTGAAGAAGAAACCAGTAGGAGGCACAGACTGGACTCTCATCGTCATCGTCAAGTTCGAGCGGAAGAGTCGGAAGAGGACGCTGCTACACGAAGAACGCGAGACGCTGCACGCCACAGACAAGTCCTATCCGAAGAAACAATGTCCGTACGAGAAGACAGGCTACGCATGAATGCAGCACAACGTTCACGCAGCACTCTTCACGATGCAGGAAGATGTGGACTCGAAGTTTATGTTGAGCAACACAGCGCCGGTTCAATGGAAGCTTCCTGCGATCTCTGCAACGGATTGTTCTTTACGGGAGAAAGGAATGCAAGAGGAAGATACATGCACTGCTGTAACAATGGGAAAATTGTCGAAGCTGAAAGAAGATATCCAGAAGAATGGCACAATTTAATGAATGGGAACCACCCGTTTTCTGAAGAGTTTTTTTGCCAACATACGTACTTACAACTGCCTGCTCAGTTTTGCTTCATTGGGTGCCAATATAGAAATGCCTTCGGGTTCGGGTCCCTACTGCTTCAGGATTCACGGTGCCATATATCATCGAACGAGCCACCTTCATCCGCCTCATCCCGGTCAAGAACAGTATGCTCAGCTGTACATTTTAGATTCGGATCAAGCCCTCAGGCAGAGAATGAACATATTTGGAAATGTTGCCCTGAACGCCGAACTCCTGAGACAGTTGGACACAGTTTTAAGGAACGTTAATCCATATGCGGAAGCCTACAAGATGCTGAAGGAATTCGAAGAAGAAACTGTACGAGAGCAAGGTGCCGAAACTGCTGCGGATATCCGCATGTACATCAAGGGTGAAAGTGTTGCTGCAGGCGAGCACAGGGGACGTTACAATGCTCCGAAAGAAAATGAAGTTGCAGTCGTCTTCAAGAGTACGGACGGCGCTCCTCCATCGAACCGAGACATCGTGATCCATCCGAGAGGTGGCGGTCTCATCAACATCAGTACCTTAAATCCCAACTTGGAACCCATGACGTACGCACTTTTCTTTCCTCACGGCGAGCAAGGATTCAGAGTCGGACAGCAATACACAGAGTTACAGTTTTACAGTCACAGGGTGTCCGTACGACGAGATTGCTACAACCCGATTTTGTATGGCCGGAAATTGTTTCAGCAGTATCTCGTGGATGCATACGTAAAAGTTGAAGGCAACAGGATTGCGTACCTCCGGAGCCATCAGACGAATCTGAGAGTGGAAACTTACATGGGTCTTGCCGATCACATTTACAGAGTTGGTCAAGAGACGGGCGTCCGCCCTGGAATACCGGTTATACTTCCGTCAACGTTTATAGGAAGCCCTCGCTGCATGCAGCAAAACTATCAGGACTCGATGGCCATTGTGCGCGACTTTGGTAAACCGGATCTGTTTTTGACTTTCACGTGCAACCCTAAATGGCCGGAAATAACAGAAAACTTATTCCCAGGACAGAAGGCTCACGATCGCCCGGACATCGTTTCGAGGGTATTTGACCTGAAGAAAACGGCTTTGATGCAAGATTTGACAAAGAATCACATCTTAGGTGCGACCATTGCAGATATACACGTCATCGAATTTCAGAAGAGAGGATTGCCTCATATGCACCTTTTGTTGTTTTTAGCGGAAGAAGACAAAATAAGAGATGCAGAGTGCATCGACTCGCTGGTGTGTGCTGAACTTCCAGATGCTACTCGACATCCGGAGCTACACAACATTGTGAAGTCATCGATGATTCACGGACCCTGCGGTGAACTGAATAGAAACTCTCCCTGCATGAGTGATGGTGTATGTTCGAAAGGATTTCCGAAACCGTTTCAGGCAGAAACTAAAGAGAACGTGAATGGCTACCCACTCTACAGAAGAAGGGACAATGGAAACTTTATCGTGATCAAGGGTCATGCCATCGATAACAGATGGGTCGTTCCTTACAATCCGTATTTATCGAAAAAGTACAACGCCCACATAAACGTTGAAGTATGCAGCTCCATAAAATCGGTGAAGTATTTGTTCAAATACGTGTACAAGGGTCATGATGCAGCTAAAGTTGTTCTGGAAGAATCTGGAGATAGAACTTTAATGTGGGACGAGATCAAATGCTTCTTAAATGCAAGATACGTGTCTGCCCCTGAAGCAGCGTGGAGGCTGTTTGAAAAAAGAATGCATTCTAAGTCGCACTCCATCATACGACTACCGGTTCATTTGGAAAACCTGCAGCCCGTCTATTTTGCCGAATCCGAAGAAAGGAATGCTTTCCAGAGAGCTGCCGAGAAAAATACCATGCTCACCGGATGGTTTGAACTGAACAGGACAGTTCTCGAAGCGAATGGTTACCTGTATGCCGAAATTCCTAAACATTTCACCTGGAGGAATCATGCCTGGCAGACACGAGTTAGACTTGGAGATTACATCATTTCAAGAATGTATTCTGTTAGCCCGAAAGATGTTGAGCGTTTCCATCTGAGGTTGCTGCTGTGTCACGTTAAAGGAGCGAAGAGTTTTGCCGACTTAAGAACTTACGAAGGTGTGGAGTATTCAACGTTCAAGGAAGCCTGCCGTGCAAGGCATCTGCTGCAAGACGACGAAGAATGGAAAAATACTCTGGCAGAAGCATCAGCTTTTCAAATGCCACCGCAGCTAAGACAGCTTTTTTGCTTCATCTGTGTTTTCTGCAACCCTGCGGAACCCGTCGCTTTGTGGAATGAATTCAAAGAGTCCCTTTCTGAAGATTTTGCAAGATCTTACTCCTTAGAAGACAGTTTCAGCCTTGCACTGAGAAGTATAGAAGACCAGTTAGAAGTGCACAATGTTTCGCTATGTTCTCTTGGTCTCCCGCAACCAACATTGACTGATGCTGTTTCTCTCGAAGTCCCGCAGTTCGATGTCCAGTATGAAAACGAACAAGCCGAAGTGTTGAACGGGATGTTGAATCCTGAACAGAAATTAGTTTACGACTTGGTTTTGGAAGCTGTACGAGATGAGAATCCTAACACACCGAAGACATTTTGTGTTAATGCGTTTGCCGGAGCTGGAAAAACTTTCCTTTTTAGGACGATCCTTCATGCTGTTCGAGGAATGGGCCACGTTGCCATTCCCGTTGCGTGGACAGGCATTGCTGCTGTGCTGTTGACCGGTGGAAGAACTGTACACTCTACTTTCAAGTTGCCCGTTACACTTCTGGAAAATTCTTCGTGCCGTGTGAGACAAGATAGCGCTGAAGGAAGGTACTTGAAGACTGCGAAACTTTTCATATGGGATGAATGCACCATGACGCCTCATTACGCTTTGGAAGCTGTCGACAGATTGCTGAGAGACTTGACCGGACTGGATGTTCCTTTTGGCGGTAAAACCTTAGTTTTAGGAGGTGACTGGAGACAAACATTACCTGTTGTCGCACATGGAAACCGAACTTCTGCGATCGAGAGCTGCCTCAGGAACTCCTTTTTGTGGCCACATTTCAAACAATGCACGCTTTCCACCAATATGCGATTGAATCCGGAAGAACAAGAATTTTCAGAATGGCTTCTGCAGTTGGGAGACGGTCGTCTTAAAAATGACAGTGGCTTGGACGAAGACATTATCGAAATTCCATCTTTGTGTGTGGTCAACAGATCGATAGTAGAAGAAATGTTTGGCTGCGGTAATGAATTCGACTTACAAGACTTAGCCAGTAAAGCGATTTTATGTCCAAAGAACGAGGAAGCTCTGAAGCTTAATGAAGAAATTCTTTCCACGTTTCCAGGTCAAGTTTTCACGCACTACAGTGCAGACTCGGTTATTTGCGATGACGAAGAACAAGAAACGTATCAGCTGGATTTCATCCACAGCCTGACGCCTTCTGGAATGCCACCGCATCGTCTGAATTTGAAAGTTGGAGTTATAGTTATGCTTCTACGAAATCTACATCCATCGGTTGGACTCTGCAACGGAACAAGGCTCATTGTGAAGAGAATTATGCCAAACGTTTTAGATTGTGAAGTCATCTCTGGACAGAATGCTGGATCGAGAGTTTTCATTCCACGTGTTGAACTTTCACCATCAGATTCAAACCTCCCCTTTCAGCTCAAGCGAAGACAGTTTCCCATCAGGCTTGCATTTTGTATGACTATTAATAAGTCACAGGGACAGACACTTAAGAAAGTTGGGATTTATTTACCGCAACCAGTTTTCAGTCATGGAATGCTTTACGTAGCTTTTTCAAGATGTTCGTCTATGAGGAATGTTCGTGTTTTAGTGAAAGACACCAAGAAGCAAGGCCGTTTGATGCCCGCATGTTCTAAAGTATTCACAAGAAATATTGTTTACAGGGAGGTTCTGCAGTAAAAAAGTTACTCGAGACATTGAAACAGTGAGATTTTTGCAACACAAAATGAAGTTAATCAAGCCAAAGCAAAAATGAAAAAGATTTGAGGTTTTTGGATGACTGGGATAAATTGAAGCAAGTCAAGATGAAGCTGAAACAGTTTGAGAATTATGCATTAGTCGGCTTTTATGTCTGTTGTTACAAAGTGGAATTTGTAGTAGTTAGGCAATCGGAAGCTGTATTATTTTTTCAATGTTGTAAATATTTTTTATAAATTTTCCTTTTCAGGTCTACATACAATTGCGCTCATTAATTTTAAAACATTTTATGTATTTTTCTTTTTTAGGTATTTATGGAACTGATTTCAATCACATAAAAATATTTCTTTTTCAGGTGTATATAGAAATGATTTGATTCAAATTAAAATGTTTTTATACATTTCTTTTCAGATGTACATAGAACTTGTAAATACTTTTTTTCAGGTGTATATAGAAATGATTTCATTCAAATTAAAATGTTTTTCTTTTCAGGTGTACATAGAACATGTAAATTTTTGTAAATAATTTTTCTTATTCATTGCTTGCATTTTTGTAAACACATACAAATATATATATATCTTAATTGTGCGTGTGTGTATATATGTATATACAATTGCATCAATATATATATATATATATATATACATATTTATATATAGTGATGCAATTTTGTCTATGATTCTGTAACAGCAGACCAGGGAAGGGGCTGATACCTGGGAGAAAAAATAACCCCCTGGTCGATGAGGTTGCAGAGGAGACCCCAGGTGTCAGGCAGTTTATGCCGTCAAAAGCCCACCAATTTTTTCTGTTTACATTTTTTTTTTCTGTTCAAGTTTTTGTGTTTAATATAAACTTATAACTAAGAAATTATTATTATTATTATTATTTCTTTTCAGATAAATACGGATTGTAGCTCGCCCATCTGGCGTACTTACTCGGTAGATTTTAAAAATTATTTTCTGTTTTTCTTTGAACTATTGACGCAATAACTGATTTCATTCATATAAAATATTTTGTTTTGCATGATATTTAATATACTCAAGGGATAGGCCTGTAATGTCTTTCCCAAAGTTGTGTCTTTTATAGACATAGGTACAGTAAAATATTTTACGGGTTCACACGACTGACATTTTATGAAACGTTTGGAAAAGTTTCTGTGTGCTGCCCTACTGTGTTATCCAAAGAACAACAGTTGCAGTAGTTGATGATAATGTGTGTACAGCCCCAAATAATTGGAGACAAGGATATTTTGGAGTTTGTTCAAAGCTAAAAAAATATCATTGATGCAGATTCCGACAAAGAAAACGAAATGAATAATGCAGTTCTTGTGGATGATTTTGTTTCATTGATTTTTTATTAAATACATGCCTATATGCATATCTGTGCAAATAAAATGTACTCTAATAAACTTAATTTTGTTGAAAATATGTTTTTTTTTTTTTTTTCCCGATATCCTTTAACACGAAAAAATTCTTCAGTCCCTTCGGTTTCGTGTTAATAATAATGAAAGTGAGAAAAACAATTTTAATCATAGATTTAAAATTATTTTTCTGTTTTTGATTTAAATACAAAATATTTCCACAAATTTCACACAGAAACTATTTTAGACACCAGCAAAGAATTGAGTGGGTGCAGCCCACCCATCTGCAATACTTACTCGGTAGATTTTAAAAATTATTTTCTGTTATTTATTTATTTTGAATGCGATAAAAACAGGCGACTAACTAATTTGGTTTATATGTATGTACATATATATTTTCAAATGTATATACAGGGGATATTGGACACATACAACACTATTGACACAATATGAGCTATATCCACACAATGATGGAACAAGGTGTGCAGCACATGCAAGACATGGGCATGATTCACATGATATTTGATATACTCGAGGGATAGGACTGTAATGAGCAAATGAGTTTGTTCCACAAAGTTGCGTCTTTTACAAACACCCAACATTCGAATCCCAGTGAATGGGGTGGCTGCATGGGTGTTTTTGTTATTTTCCCCATGCCACTTTCCTTTAAAAAGCCGACAAGAAGGCATCCCTCCCCTTAGGCAGATTGCACTCGAGTGCTTTGCCGTAGCTGAATACGCTACACCACTACATTACACACGGAAGTAAAAATGACACTTCCTGTGGTCGTTGCCTAATTATTCAAAATATTTTGATAATTGTTATCTGTTCTTAGAATTTCCATAGCATTGCACATATTATTATTTAACATTCTGTTATTTACCAGCAATTTTATAATCTGCAAGTTTTGGTTTTACAATTTTTGATTTTTTAAAATTAACACCTTCTTACACAATTTGCAAACGAGTTCAATAGCCAAACATTCCCTTTCATATTACATCTGAAGAACTGTTGTAGCATTATGCAACAAACATTTCGCTGTTCATTAAAATATAGGAACACTTTTCAATCAAATTTTGATTAGAATTTGATGTAGATTGAAAAGTTGTTTTCAACTCACCTGCCTTTACACTCGCAGTTGTATTCACAATTGATTTTCACGCTGGACTTTTATCATTTGTCATATCCGCTAAATTTTAAGTGTCAGCAATTTTTTCTGCGGTAACAGCATCTACAAATGACTATCTGCCATGAATATTCTTCACACATGCACGAGTTTTATTTTAGAACCGCTGATGCTTTGGGTTTATGATACTACTTGCTAATAGTATGCATTATGATAGCATAAGTAAAAAAAAAAAATTACCAGTATAATCAAAATAGAACAAATTCACGACTAAAATATTATCAAGAGTCTTAGAAGACCCTTCGAAGAACATTTTTAGAAGGTAAACAAAGATAACTGACGAAAACTGATCAGCTCGAAAACCCACGCTTGAAAAATGTAAACAAACGCCGCCGAAAGCAGTTACAGTTACGACTAAGATCAAAGGTTTGCTCGCAGTTAAAAGTATTACTTCCGAGCATGAAAAAATTGTAACATAATGCTTTTAAATGTTTTCTACTATTTTAAAGGCATTTAAATGCCAGTATATATTTACTGTTATGAAACATAATTACAAAAGAGATGTTAAGTATAAAATATATAGACAGCAGTTGGAGTTTACCAAAAAGAATTTAAATAAAGGAATTTTAACAACGAGTATACTGTTGGAATATCACACCCGAAAATTTTCGCGATTACACTTCGTACAAGCAGCTGAGCGGTAAAATCGCTGAACACTGGTAGTTCGGTCCAACTTTCTAATCCCGGCGAGCGGGCTGGCTGCATGTGTGTTTTCGTGGTTTTCCGCATGCAGTATCTTCTGCATGCATACGTTAACAAAGCGGGCGCAGCAAATGTAAAATCGCTGTACACTGGTAGTTAGGTCCAACTTTCGAATACCACGAAGGCATCCATCCCCTGAAGTAATGGGCTTCAGCCCGCTCAGCTGGCGGGCTTGCCCGCTAGTTTTCATATAAAATCTCTCGGTTAGATATATGAAACTGCATTTTTGGGATCCCAAGGTCTAACCAACTATACGTCTCGTAATGAATAATCTCACAAACTGGCAGTTTATTATATATATATATATATATATATAATGGAATTCAATTATTTATGGAAAAAATGGTTTCAAGCAATTAGGGAATCAATCTGAGAAGTCTCTCTTTAGCAAAATGAAATTTCTGAATATATTAAATGAATGGAGGTATACCGTCTAAAATGATATACATTGAATAACATACCCTGTTTCCGAGCCTCTACAGATTTGCTACGTCAAATGCCACTCAATATGTAATGATGGGGTAACTGGAATGACATTTAAGCCCCGAGATCGCGCATAATGCTAGTAGAATTTGTAATCAAACACAGTATATTTTGGGAAATATACTACTGTAAAGTAACTCAGTAGCATATATGTTTTCTTTTACTTTATTACGCCATGTTGACGACTAACATGACTTGGAAAAAATATTAAACACTTATACAGAAGCACTTTAAGCTCCATTCAAGATATCTACCCGTAAAGATTTAGTAGAAAACTCCTGAAAAGAAGAGAACAAAATGTAAGTAGAGATTATCTACGCACACTTTTTATGATTAGACTTCAAGATGGCCATTAACTGGAAAATTGAGCGGAAAAACACTGTAATATCCTAGCTAAATTAGTGGTCTTTGA
This sequence comes from Stegodyphus dumicola, assembly GCF_044657685.1. Taxonomy (NCBI): domain Eukaryota; kingdom Metazoa; phylum Arthropoda; class Arachnida; order Araneae; family Eresidae; genus Stegodyphus; species Stegodyphus dumicola. The sequence continues at coordinate 112,097,148 of NC_140772.1, read as the reverse complement.
AATACAGAATACTTAAGAACTGTGTAGTGACTATTCGCAGAGTTCTGACAAGTCCGAAGAAGGGTTGATTTACCCTTTATTTCAACTCAAAGTAGAGAAACACACGGCCCCGTCTCGGTTTTACAATAAACCACCACTTGGGTTTTAACCCAAGATAGGAAATATAAAACTAATCTAATATTAACTAAATTAAACCAGCTAAAGCTTCACAGAATTAACTAACAGAGCTGGCCCTAATTTAAGATCACCTGCAAGCACGTAACAATAAGGTCAAATAACACTAAGATTTAGACTAGCAGCAACAATGTAGTCGGAAGGCCGAATGCGCTCTTCTGGTGAATTGACTCAGACTTCAATTTAAATACTGGTTTCTACCTCATCTACATAAATGTAATCCTGAAAACTCATTCTGGCAGGGACATGTAAGTGGAAAACTAGAGAAATAACCATTCAATGCTTAACGGCTCGTTACCAAAAAGACGTAAATGGGCCAAGAAAAAGTTTTCCGGACCAGAAAACCGTTCCCTCCAATCGTCTGAACCATATAACCAGGGATTACATTTTGATGCTTTTTCTTCAATAAGTGAATGCTCATCAATAAGGTGGAAGACAAGCACAGACTGCTATTCTAGACGACTTGTGAAGAGCCTATTGCGAATGATTATTAACTTATACGACGGACAGTTTGTAATGCCCATCAGTATTCGCAGAGGAGGCAAATGGAGCGACTGCCCTCACTGGAATAGAATAGAAAGTGTGTTTTTGTGTTAACGCCTGAACAGTTTATGTTTTTTATATTAATGTAAACTTGTCTGTAATCTACTTTAAAACACCCCAAAATTAACTAATTAAATAAAAAAAATATTGATTAATTACTTCTCTCTCTTTTTTTTTTTTTTTTTTTTTTTTTTTTTTACACACTACCAACTAACCTTCTGATTTTTTTTGGGGGGGGACAACTATGATGATGCTTAAGATATCTATCGCATGAGTACTTGCATCAGTTAGGTGAATTATAAGTACTACTTGATGATCACGGTCCCTGCGATAAATCACCAAATATGCAAACCGCCTGAAATCATAATAGTCGTTTTTCAGTTTAACTTCTATTTGCCGAATCTGCCGAACCGCGTGACATCGTAATTGTTCTTTTTCATTTTAAACATTTATGTTAAAAACGGTACTCACCCTTAGCGTTCCAATTCAAAACTTACTTCGCCCGCATATAATACAAATATGATAATACGATACTTAACTGTATCTAAACTGCATTAATATTATTGCATGCGTACATATTCGTAATAGACTGAATGCACACCGGTCCGATACTATGTTAATTAAATTTATTTAATCAAAAGAAATACTTCAAAGTTCTAGAATGTTCCATATAAATTCTCGTACAGGTGTTCGCAGTATCACAAAGTACAATCAGTAGTCACACTTCAAACTACTCAGAACGTTAAACACAACGCAATACAAAGAGATCTAAAGAGAAAGCTAACTCGGATATATCTCAATTTATGCGGAACCAACACACCGCAACAATAACTAAGCAACTAACTAACTAAGAGCACATGCTTTCTCCTCGTCCTTATGTAGTTTTCCTCCAGCGGCCGAGATATGTATAGCACTGGAACGTAATATGAGGCTCGAATTACAGTTACAGCAAATATAATGATCAATTACATTTATTCAATTACAATGACGGTAATCTAGGGACCGGACCAAAACGTCGCCAAGTTTGGCGCCTTTTTGGAGATTTTTCGCCACATTTGGCTACAAAATAAGTCGGCAAAATTGTTGCTAGCTTGGCGACATGTCGCCATATTACTGAGATACTCATTTACTCAGTGTGAAATGCACTTGTCCCTGTATTCTTTTCCGGCATAGCTTCTCTTTAGATTTTAATGTTTGAAAAGAAATACAACAAATTTACTTATAATTCTACCAAATTGCATATTTAAGCGTAAAATTCACAACAATACGACGCCTTAATGTTGGTTCTCTATTGCGATAACATAAAGAAAGGGGATTCACAACGAATTCAATCTTGATATGAAATATGCTTTCAACATTAGTATCCCTCTAGCATTTTAAAATTGATAGAATACTACCATACTGCACCAGTATAAGATAACAAACTTAAATACAAAATGGCCTTGAATTTCTAAAAGAAAAGAAGGGCTAACATATATTATGTATTGACTTGATATATTCGATACCTAAATATATTGAATATATTTATTAATTAATTCATTCGGACTCATGTAATGAATATGTTACACTACAAAAAAATATTGTTTGATCTTAAAAATGAAGTCTGAAGTATTTTAACGTAAAAATTAAGGAGTAAGGAATACATAAACTTTGTTTTTTACTTAATTTTATTAAGCCATACAAATGAGAAGGGTTTGGTTCCTAGAATGGCAAAAACTGGCATTACATTCGAGCCAGTAAATAAATATAGTTACAGTTTCTAGCTGCTATAAATTCTAAACATCATATTGCAGCAAAAGTAATTTTTCCCTTTACTTTTTATAGCTATACTTGAATGTTTAATATCATCACAGTGCTTTCAGCATCTTTTCCTCTACTGTAAGAAATGGTAAGGGGAAAGAGGAGGGGAAAAAATGATTTTTCTTGTAAGGGGAAAGAGGAGGGGAAAAAATTGATTTTTCTTAATTTTATGGCTTACAGAGCGTTTAAAATTAGAATGGTTGTGTAACAAACATTTCATTGTTTCTTTATATTCATACTGATGGGTCGAGCGGTTTAACGCTGGCCTATTTTTCTTCTCTTATTTAACCACTTATTTCCCGTTTTGAACAAGGCGCTTTAATTAAATTCTTTTGCGGATTAAATTCACGGATTTCCACCTTATTCCTGTATTTTAAAAAAATTTTAAAGCATACATTCTTTCACTAAAGTTTCGCAGCATATTTGTTTCTTGTTTTATGGGTTATCATTTCGACAAATTTCGAGACTATACTTAAAGCAATTGTAGTCACTCTCACATTTGTTTTGCCATTAGTTTAACAAATTTTCTAAACACGACTGAATTAACACAACTCACATTTTTCTAAAGAGAAATTTTACGATCTACATTTTGTTTTCATTTATTTACGTCGTATATAACAAAGTTTTAAAATCGTATTATGCAATTTTAGTATAAATATATATTGTATATATATATACTTTATATATATCTAAAACAAACAATGCTATTAAATACAAAGCTTGTTCAAAGCATAATTAAGTTCGAAATATTATCTACACACAGCAGGGTTCTCACTCTCCTCGAACATAAGTTTAAAACACGAATTATGCATACAATGTACTTTTATTTCATTTTAGAATCACAAAGTGTAAAAGTTTTATTGAAAATTGTGAAGGATTTTACTAAACATTTGATAAGGAAGGTTTAATTTTTGCTATATGCCGGGCAGTATCTTGAATTCAAACCTCTTTCCACAGTGCAATTTGTAATAAATAAAGTCATTCATAGCGTATCTTACCTGGAGGAACTATAACATGAATCCTTCGTAGTGCCAACACTAGACTGATCCCAAGCACCAGAAAGTTCACAGCACGTTTAGAGCGCGTGTCGTCCAATCAATGATGGTGTTACGTGCATTTAGAACTACAAGACATCCTATTGTGGTGCATGGTACAACCATGTTCTTAGAACGTATAATAAAACGTACAACACTGGTGCTTTTCAAACCTTCCCCGCATATGCTGTATGTACAGTACGTTTAACATGATGTGTAAAGTGGTGCGTGTACACTAAAACGTACGACATTTATACTTTCTCAAACGTGCCAGCATCTACTATTATAAAGTCCGTTCTAAACTTCTTAGTACATTAAAACATACAACACTGGTACTTTTCCAAATATTCCAAGCATATGCTATAAAAGGAAGTTCTACATGTCTTGCTAAAGTGGTGCATCTTCAACCGTGTTCTTAGGACGTACAATTTCAGCGTAGAACATTAATTTATTTAGATAAGTGCAACGCTTTTCGAAACGTTCTCATCATGTGCTACAGAGCATGTATTACCCACATTATGCTTAAAACAATTACTTCAATTTCAGGTAGTCATCAAATTATTCATTTTGGACAAATACTTTAGACAATATTTTTTCTTTTATTCTGCCACGGAACTGATTACGAAAACATACTTATTAAATATTTATATTATACTCGTATAAAGAATTTTCTTCGTACAAAAATATCATAAACGAAAAAATATTTATAATAAATATAGCATAAAATAACATTTAAAAACGTATAATCTTTTTTAATTCATTAAGAGAGTAAACAATATTTAAATTAAATGTTAATCAACGAATGCCATAAAAATCTGTTTCTTTTTCTTTATACTTTCACACGTAACATGTAGTGGCAACAAAACATACTGTTGCATGCGTACGGGTTCGCAATGGATTGACAGCCCAAGTCGATAAGAAGTTAATGAAATTTATTATTTTCCCAAGAAATAAAATAAAATGCTGAAATTTCCTCAGAGATATTCGTACAATATCACAATATCTCACAGTAAATATATTTTAAACTACTAAAACGTTTTACAGAACACAATTCAAAACAGAGAAAGCTGATCCGACCTCACCGCGAATTCGCTACAATTAATAACGGCACTAAGAAAACAAACTGAATTGAGATGTTATTCTTCGGCTTTTATAAGCTTTTTAATCGTGCACGCGAACATTCTGGTATTTTCTCGATTTTTCTGGATCGCAAAAGAGTACAATTACGAGATATCTATTTATCAAAAAGTTAAATGCGCGTGCTCCTGTATTTAAATTTTTCCGGCGTCGCTTTCTCTTCAAATAAGTCTCGTGTAGCATTGCACGGGACTATAAAACAATTTTAATTACGAATTCTATTAAAAATAGCAAACTAAATACAAAAACCGTAACAATACATGTTTTTAATTAGAAGGAAATTGTAACTAGTTACAAGGAGAGTTTTGTCGTTATTTTGCTAAAACTGATCCACCGAATTCAAATTTCATCACAATTCCTAACGATAACAACTTCTATAAGACAGAAGACGGACGAAACAGTAACTCCAATTATATTATAACACATAATCCTTTACAACTTCTACACAACGACTATATTTCCTTTAATAATTAACGGCCTTCTAATACTTATTATACTTTCATGACCTTAAGTAAAAAATGAAATGAGCTACCGCTTTTAATTTTCAAGCTAGCATGAAAAAGTGCTTACATTAGATTCGCAACTGAGTCGCTTAATACATTCAGCGAGAGAATTTAGAATATCAGTATGAATTACCCAACTTAATTTCATTCCAATAAGAACCTAATCTTCTAGCGCCTTTCCTCCCTTGCCAAAAACAAATAAACAGCAGGAAATTCAGAAAGTAATTTTAAAATTCATATAAACATAAAAATGGCTCGTAATTAGCTTGCCTACATATCCCCTCCAGAATTATTTAAAAAAAAAGGGGGGGGGGAAAGCTCCAAAAAACCCTTCTATTACTCTGAAAAATCCAATTCCAAATAACACTTAACAGCGATGAAAAGCCTAGATTACCGAAATGGGAAGAAAAAAAAGACTGAACTTAATTTAACAAAGACTAGATACGAAGAATCAATACACACTCTCAGAAACCAAAGTCTCGAAAGCTTTATTATGATAACCTCGGTACAAATACGATATCGATATCGAAAATGAGAATTACGAATACACATAAATTTAAAGAAAGTGCTGGCATTAATTTATAAAAGGAGAGAGTAAAGCATTATCGAAAGGACTCTTGGGGAATATTTCGATACAAATGAGGTAACCTGATATTTCTAATAAAATTTAAAATGAGTACAGCGCACAAGCTTTCGAAGATAAAGTTAACCAAAGCTGCTTTTATCCAAAGGATAATTATTTTTAATAAAATGCGAGAAATATGGAAAGTTTCGACTGGTTTAAATCTAATGAAACATATCGGTCCAGATTCAAGTAATTAAAATTAATACATTGAGATATCACGCGACTTAATACACACGTAACAGTGCATGGTAATTAAATTCGTAATTGACATTATAATTTAGAAAGTTTATAAAGTTTTAATTTAAATTCCAAAACTATTTTTTCTAGTTCATTCTTTGTGCTTATACAGAGAAAATTCAGTACTTAATGTACACAATATTATACGAAACGCATTTTCAAATGTAATAAATAACTTTCGATTTAAAACAACATGTATAATGACATATATATACACATATACAATAGATAAAAATATAAAAATATAAAAATTATAATTTAAACTAGCAATAGCCCCTTAACTCCTCCTCTCCATCACATGGGATCTAGCAGATACAAAAGCAATATGCACTGGAATAGACTTTTCTTTCATCCCAACAAGAAATTCGAAATCACAAAATTGCTGACCTTCCAGAAGTCTGCCAAAATCTTCATGCAGAGTACACTTAGGATAGCATGAAAACTGAAATCTATAAATTTCACCACTGTGCACATTGTTATCAGTAGTTCCCTAAATATATACACTCTTAAAAAAAAAAAAAAAGGGGGGGGGGGCATAAAGAAGTAGTTAACAGAATGGGACGAAAATTGGTAGAAATGATGTACATGTACAGAAAAACAAATGATTACAGTTTGAGAAAAATTGGATGAGTTATTGAAGTGATAGAGCTTCACAAATTGAAAAGTCAGTAACGCGTTTCTCCACCTCTGGCCCTTATGCAAGCAGTTATTCGGCTTGGCATCGATTGACAGACGTTGCGGATGTCCTCCTGAGGGATATCGTCCCAAATTCTGCCTAAGTGGCACGTTAGATCTGCCTAAATGGCAACATCTCGAGCTGGTTGGAGGGCCCTATAGATCCGGTGACCTTGCTGGCCAAGGTAATGTTCGGCAAGCACTAAGGCAAGCAGCAGAAATATAAGCAGTGTGCGGGCGCGAGCATTATCTTGCTGAAATGTAAGCCCAGGGTGGCGTGACATGAAGGGCAACACAACTAAATGGCCTTAGAACTTTGGCCTTAGAACTTCGTGGACGTACCGCTGTGCTGTAAGGTTGCGACGGATGACAACCAAAGGGGTCCTACTATAAAATGAAATGGCGCTCCAGACCATCACTCCTGGTTATCAGCTGTCTGCCGGAAGACATTTGGTATCACACCACTGTCCGGGGTGTCTCCAGACTCGCCTTCGCTGGTCATCGAGGCTCAGTTCAAAGCGGGACTCATCACTGAAGGCTATTCTACTCCAGTCAGTGACATTCCAGTGCGAATGAGCAAGACACCACTGCAAACGGGCTTCACTTTATAGAGAGGTCAATGGTAGTCGTGCAAGGGGCGCCGTGACCTCAGCCCCCTTTCTGTGAGACGTTTATGAATGGTCCTTGCGGTCACTGAAGCACTAGTTGCACGTACAATCGATGATAATGATGCATCTGGGGCTGTGAATGCGCTCTGACGATTGCTCGGTCTTCAAGTTCTGTCGTTTCTCCAGGCCTACCGCTTCCTTCTTGATGTTATGTGCGGCCATGGTTCATCCACTCCTGCCAACATAATCTAATAGTGGCATCGCTCCTGCTCAAATGTCGAGCTATTCGACGATAAGAACAACCGGCTTCTTTGAGCCCAACTGTATGACCTCTCTCAAATTCTGACATCTGCACATATCGTTCGCGCACCTGTATGCGAGGTATACTTACTGTCTACCAGAGTACACGGAATGAAATTCGTGAAGAAATTATGACCTGGAATCGTAATTTCTTCTCTTAAATATCCTGCCTGTTGCGCAGATCAGATGCTCTGTAGCGACAACCGTTCATTGGCAGCCAAAATATAAAATTTTGCATTTTCCGTCGAAACCTGTATGCATATCAATTTGCTTTATATCTTCTCGGTGCGGTTTCCCCCCCCCCGGTCTTGTCTTTTTCAAGAGTGTATATGGCATTTCCTGTAACAGCAGCGGAAATAAAGAATCGACCAGATGGTGTTCCACTATCAACATGAAAAAAAACTTTACAATATTAATGGCGTAGAACGCAGAATGTTGCATCCATAATGAACAGAAATTTGGTAATCGAGACATGTTAAATATTTATCTTTATTTCAATCGACATCTGCAGCCACAATTCACCCGAACATATCCACAATTCGTTCTTGAATAGGCACTCGCTCTAATCTTGCCTATTTAAGAACGTTTACATTTTTGATATTGTTTCGATAGGAAGAGAGCAGCAACGCAGTGTCTTAGCGAGAACAAGAGGTAAAAGCAAAAGTGAGCAGTTATTCCAATATGGTAGCTTATTAAGAGAAAGATTTGGTTTAAGTTCCGTATTCGCTACATCATCAGCCATCAGTTTAGTCATATGACATATATGCAAGTTATATGATATGTCATATGACTAGAAAATCATTTATCTAGAAATGACACTGGGCAGTAAAGTCATTTCCATTTTTAGAATAGAGAGGAAAAATTAAAGGGCTATTGCTAGTTTCAATTATACTTCTGGAATTTACATACTTTTTTTTTTTACATATATATGTGTGAGTGTGTGTGTGTGCATGACACGCTTTCTCAAGATATCAGAAAATGTTACGCAGTCTTATTCGCAACTGAAGTACACATCAGCAACTCACATTCTAATTTATAAGAAATTGGAGGGAGGAAGACCAGTGATATCTTATTTTTAAGATCAGAATAAATTTAGATGAACATAGAATATTTATACTCCCTCACTCTGAAAAATAAAATTAAATAATATTTAATATATTTAATATCACATCTTCCTCGTAATTAAATGGTATTAACAAAGTTTTATTTATTTGATGATTTAAAATGGATAATTCTTTAACGAAGAATAAATGCGCAATTCGTATAAACAATGAAAAAAATACCGAAACTTCTTGAATACTTTTTAATCAATAAAGTGAAGTTTGGAATCATTTATCCGGAAATAATTGAAGCATTTGACCAAGTTTGGCATCTACTCCGTATTTACAGGTTCACAAGACTCAGAATTCAGCACATTTCATCAAAATCATTACCTTCTACTTTAGCAATCACTCATTTAGAGCCTGAATTAATTCTCGTCTTATCTAGTTCTCGTTCTATGCAAGTTGCAAGTTCCGAAAGGATCATTACTAGGGCCAAACTCGTTGAACTTATTTATTAACGACGTACCTTTAAATCTCTTAAGTATCGATTTTGACATTTAAGCGAATGACACAGATCCATATTTAAAAGACACTTCAGAAAATATTAGGAAATTTCTGAACATTTCGCTTTGCTTATTGCTTGGGAAATTCAAATTAATGTCACTAAGTACGCTGTCATTTTATTCCCTCAATTTTAATAATGTGAGGCAATTAATTAGTAAAATAGGACTGGCGTAACTTCAACACGATTTCTCGGAGTCATAAGCCTTTAACTAACTGGTATTCTATTCAAATTTCTACCAATCATTAAATTATAATAATTAAAAAATACTATTAAAGCTAACTTGTAATGAAAATTAAAAGTTAAAGGCAAAGTAAAAATTTAGTGAATGAAAAATTATCAGTTATATACGGAAACAAATATAAAAAATAATACACGATTTATTGAATAACGATATACTTTATATTCTTGAGTATGGATGTTACATGCTGATGTTGAAAATAAACCTCTGTATCGAATAAATTGGCGAATAAATATAAACAATGCTTCATAACACCTGTTGTTCTCATCTATTTTACGTTTTACCATATGTATCTTGATTCATCATTGAGGGGATACTGAATGTAACTGATTAAGGTCATTTATCTATGTTTAGCTAATTTTAGATTAAGTTGTTAGGCAAAGTACATGAGGACTAAGAGGAGGGAGGACTTCGTCAGTGACTTTTTAAGGAAAATTGACTTGTATTCTCGTTACACAAAGGGAAATTACGAAAACCAACCATGCAGTCAGCCCGTTTCGAAATCGGGCCCAAATATTCAGCGGTCTTAATTATTTGGACGTTGGTAGGAACCGAATAATGAACTTAAATAATAAAATTAATATTATTATTATTATTATTACTGCCAATCTAACGACCGGATAATGGGCTCGAAAGCAATTTGACAAGAATGGCCTAATCTATCGGTCTTTTAGCCATTTCATCTCCAACATGTTGCTCAGATTGCATCGCGGGGACTATACCGTATCTGCGAAAATAAGTATAAACTTTAACAGGTAACGTTGCCTTATGGTCAACTCTCAGCATGGAGTTCGGAAACCATTATATTTTCCACAAACATATACATTTAGCACACACAATTTCATACATACAGCTTTCAAAAAGGACAGTAAAACTCTCCATCTAAAACACTGTATTGTTGTAATATATAGCATATACAGTAGTACCATTAGGTATTTATTGGAGAAGAAACCATGAAAAATTTAATATTACAGACCTCTCGATCGCCAGCCGAACGTGCTTCCAACTACACCTCGAAATGCATATGGTAAGAAAGATGAAAATTCCTTGCACTATCTCTGGCGGAAAGGAGGGGACCGGATCGCCAAATCATAGTGGTGACGAATTATTGTTTACCACATTTCTGTTCAGGCGCCCCTTGAAGAGCGATACGTTACTCATCGGAGCGCAGAAAGCATAAAAAAATCGACGACGTCTTTGCCGGGATCCGAATTCCGGACCTCCAAATTCCCAGCCAGATATGCTTCCAATTACACGACGAAGGAACGCTCCCTTACAATATAACAAAAGGTATTCTTCCCCCCCCCCCAACACAAACAAAAAAGGAATTTTTTTAAGCTGCTACCATCCGAATAAAATGCTCCAATATGAAAAAGATTTTCAGGAGATTTTGTATTACACACATCAGAACTTTTCTCTCTTACAGCACTTTCCACATTTGGGTTCCCCTCTAATTTTTAAAACTTCAGAATTGTTTATATGAATAAATGAATCTCTAAACACACACACAGGCACTTACACATATAACCCACTTTCAATTAATATTGAAAACTCATTTCTTGCGCGTCTGTGCCATTGAAACTTCTCATTAACTTAACCACAATTAATGACCATGCGATCAGAGCATTTCCGACACAGTAAATTAAAATACTATATTAAAAATAGGAAGAAAATAAATTTCCAGCTCCCTCCATCCAGCATATACTACTTTCAGCATTGCATGTAATGTTAGTCATTACGAACAGTTCAGAAAGCTGTTCAGTTTTTCTTCGCTGGTGAACACAAGTGATTTATTGAAATATCTGAAACTGTTACCAGTTCGAAATATTAAAATTTATTTGTCCATTTAGCGCTGGAACATTAAGTATTGCAAATGGTGCATAAATCAGAAGTCTGATGTTGTTTTTAAAAATTTAGTTTTCCCTTTAGAGTAGCAATGGGTTATTACCTAAAAAATTACGGTGAAATATTACTCTTCCCATTTTCAAACGAAGTTGAATTTTTACGGATCCTTTCACCGCGATATTATTTAAAATTGCAACACATTAGAAGCAAATCAACTACACGTGGAATAAATTAAAGGAAATAAGTTTTTTTGTACCAGTCAATCTTTTACGAAAAATTAATTCTTTAGTTCAGGATAACAACGCAGTGATAGTAAAAAGAAAAATATAATTACGAATCACCAAACATTAAGACATTAGTAAGCTATTAAAAATATTCAAACGCGACTAAGTTTTATTATGACTTAACTAATAAACTTTGCAACGACTAAACATTCATCGCACTTGCATTTGAAAAGTGTTCCTTACCATTAAGAATTACTAATTGCACTTTTCAAAATGTAATATACAGTGCAAAAAGTAAAGACCGCTACAAAAACATGCAGAATGATGGGAAAATTACTATCACAAATCAACAGTGTTTATAAAAAAAAAAGTTTACAAAAAATTATAATAAAGGGTAATAGATGTTGTTACTGTAGATTGGATACTTTTTTAATTGTACATAATGCAAAATACATAAAAATCATTAAATCATCTGTTAAAAGCCTGTGGCAGTCCTAGGCATCACAAGTGCTTTTGGATGTTTCACTTGTGATTAGCACAGACGAGAAGAGCGGCACTATAAGGCCTCCTTAAAGGTAGTAATGATCATGTGGGTCAAAAGTGGGTCTGTTTCGTAGCAGTCAAGTATCGTACCGCCATGACAAAAGTGCACCTATGCGATGGCTTTTAATGTTTCGGCTGTTCGCTGTGAGAGAGTCTAACCCGCTTTCGGAATTCCTACTAGCAAACTGCTGAATTCTAAATACAAATCGTCATGATCTTCTATTTCACGATGATTCCTATAGAAAACCAAGCATAATGTAATACAAAAACAACCAGCAAACATAATGTGAAGACAGAAAGACACAAAGAAAGGGGAAGAAGGGGGAAAAAGAACTTTTGAACCCTGATTTTAGTTACATAATCAAATCAAATTTATATACCAGATTAAACTGCTTGATACTGGTAAACTGTTAATAGCATCTTTAATTAACCGTGGACGTTTTCTTCAGTCCCAGTAAATCTGGAGCTTATTAGCTCATTTATTATTAGTCTAATAATATTCTATTCATTTGATGGAGTTTATATAATCTAAAAATTATTTTTAATTACAGATTGGTACATTTTAATTTTAATTTACTAAGACTGTCAACGTCAGCATATTCTTCTGCTTTATTAAGCTAATCTCACAATGTCGAATATAATTACGATGGAAAATTAAGCCATATATGTAAATAAATAAAGCTCTTCCTCATATGTGTAAATTACTCATGCATTTTCATACAAGTCATTTAAAGCAACATTCTTATTGTTACTTCATTAAGAAAGAAGGCATTCTACTAACGAAGGTAACAGGATAACATGCCGATTGGCAAATCTTAAATAACCCGTGGAGTAATTACTTTTTGCAATAACAACCTCTAATTGACCTTTCAGAATTTTTCAACGACGCTGACAATGTTGGTAACACAATATTGGTGGCTTCCAATGCATAGGTGGCGATGCAACGATAAGATAGGATACAGTTCCCCCCCCATATCACGTAAACTTCTGAGCTTAAAACAAATACTGTTTAAACACCTCGAAAGAAAGCCTTTTGGGTCATCTTGTGTCCATTTTACTTAAGGAATGAATACATTTTTTCAAGAGACCTGGATTGACTGATTTGCATATCTTGTCTTGTGAGGCTGTCTCTTTTTCCGTTAAGCAATTCCTAGTAATCAAAGGCACACATTTTTGGACAGTTTACAACAGAATAAACGGAATTTAAAATTTAAACGCAATATATCCAGAAACAATATAAGGAAAATTCTTTAAAATTTTCAGTGGCAGTTCAGATATGTATCTAAGAAAAACAGATACACACCCGCAATGAGGAACAAACACGAGAAAATGAACAGATGATGGAACAAAAACTGTTAACAGTAGCACTACCTTAAGAATATCACGCTATTGCAATAAATTTTAATTCACAAGGCAATTTATTCCTCCTTCGTTAGGGAAAATTACACCATACGAATCCGCAAAAAAAAACTGAACAATTAATTTAAGACTAATAATAACTTCAACACAGAAATTGCCTCTGTTTGAATGTTGTTTGTTGAGAAACAGAGTTTTGAACAACATATATATTATTATAAGTTATAAAGGAACACAAATTTGAATGCATTTCCAGCAACACCAAAATGTTCTAGAAACATTTATCACATTACAATTTTTAGATACTTAACTCTAATTTACCTCCATTTCAAATCGTTAAAAGGTATTACTGTTCCGATTAGGAAGTCCTGCTTTAATATTTTAAAATGACTATTTCTAAAAATTAATTCCTAAGCTAAACGGTCATAGTACTTTGTGGCAGTTAATTCTCTTTACTTTTGACCAAACAGTGTTAATTTAGATTCACGAAAAATAATAATAATAATAAGGTACTGCATTCTCAGGAATTTTACTAACATTAGTATAATAATATTAACAACATAGCATAATAATAACTAATGTAAACCATAAACGCTGTTATCTTACAGATTTAACTGTATAAAATGCAAACAACTTAAAAATTTTAAATAATAAAATTTTTTGTTAAAATGAATCATATGCTACACCATTTCATTAAAACGTTTTGGAAACACGTCTACAATTAAACAAAGACAAGCCGCAAATATCAGGAAAGTTTTAAACAGTGTAAAAAGTATTAGGTAGGTTGGGGAGGGGTACTATTTCTTTTCCTTGCTGCCTAGATGAAAAATTGAATCAGAAAATGATGGGTCTCTTTTATGTCATGAAATGCACCATTCAGCAACAATGCAAATAAGTGCAAAATGCGCTTTAGTTAGCTAACATTTAATATAACATGTTTATTAAATATGTATTAGCATACGGCTAAATTTCAAAACGACGCGATGCTAGAAAAATAATATAAATCAACTACTCGTTAAATTCTTTCTTAAGCTCCCTTAATTCAAGAAATATGATGGAAGTTAGGAAATTCCTTTACGATGAAGATTATGGAAACGATACAGCATCTTTCTGCAGACTGCGAAACAATATTGACTAAACAGGAAACAGGTGGCGCCGCTGGCAGGAGACAAATAACTTGGAAGAGAGAACAGCTTCTTAATCAAGCTCCAGAACATAACTTTAGGGATAAATAACACAGCTCTACCGCTCTACCCTTTCTCTTCTAAAGCTTCAGAATATCCCACAGGTTTTAACCATCACTCGTATCTTCTTTATAAACTTTGAAAAACATTTCGATACATACTATGGCAAAATCAACATAAATATCAGCTCTCTACTGACTAAAATGAAAATTTATTTGTTTATATATGTGTAACATTACAGTTGTCCTTAAAGACATTGGTTTGGGTTTGAAGCGGTTGCTTAATATTGGTATTTCATTGATTTCAATATGAAGTTAAATTTCAAAATTTAAATTAAATCTAAATCTAAACGGAACCGGATATTAAACTATGAAAGCAATATGTTAAAACGAAGTGCAACCAAAGTAGGGCGTATCTGAACACTTTGCTTCGTACTTCTTTGCAACAGATAATTTAAGGAGAAGTAGAAAACTTAAAAGCAGTTACTTAATATTTTTAACACATCAGGCTGTTTATCAATAGGCTATAGGCTATGTGATACATTATTCTTACCTTTAGTTCTTCTAATAGACTTTTACAGATTTCTGTTAATAAATAAGCTCTTGCATTCTCAAAATTTACATTTAAGTAGTGCGTCTTACTAGTGGCTGAGTGATTAAGGCCGTTGGGGGAGAAACAGTCGTTTCGAGAAAATTTCATCAAAACAAAGCAAAAATACCTTATGCAAGATCGCAGTCATTAGGTTTTTCGAAGCAGGAAACATGAAAATGTGCAATACACTCTGGAATTCCCGATGCCAGCCGGATATGCTTCCAATTACACCAAGGAGAAAAAAATGCCTTACATCCCCCCCAACATAAAAGCATGGAGGTAGGAAAGGGAGGAGGGGCCATTCCGCGCTAGAAGTGAAGCACTGCTTTGAAGCTTGAGTCACCAGACGGGGTGTTCTTTGTTTACGTTCAGAAGCTCGCTTGACAAGATTCTGATAGTATTTCGACACACGACAGTTCCATAGAAATCGAAAAAGGGACACTCTCGCCTGAAAGAAACATTCATAGTGTAATGGATAATAGCAATTTGTATAGTTTACTGACATTTACGCAAAAATCACATCTTGGTTATTTTTCGATAACTAACAACAGCGATTTTGATTATGAATTTGTTTTATAAAATTCTAAGCTGTTGCACTACAAAAATATAGATTTTAAGATAATTGCTAAAAGAGATCAGCCAAAATTTATTTTCTAGAAGATTTGAAAAGTTTGAAACTTGATGGCTAAATGTAAATATAAAATTATGTATGTTAAAATATTTGTAATTAGGCACATAGGTCAGATTAAGTTTTTATTAAATAGAGTAACGCATGCAAGGGCTATCTGCCTAAAGAGAGAGATGTCATCGTGGAGGAATTTTGAAGAAAAACTGACCTTTGAGTGGGTATTAAAAGTAATACTTATAATTTTCATTCAAATAATATTCATATATATTTGTTATGTAAAACTTTCGGGTGTATGCTAAATTAGTGTAAATTACTTTACACGAAAAATATAGTGAATGCACAGAAATTAAAGATTTGCACATGCCGGAAATGATAAATAGGAAATATGTATGGGTATTTATGCATGTGCTTGCAAAAAGCATGTATCTGCCTTTGACAAAATACTTAAATATTCATTAAATTATTTATAAATGTATTTGAAATGAAGAATTTATTCACTTATAAAGAACTGTGAAAGTACTGTGAAGAAATCTAATGATTAAATGTATCTAATTTATAATCATTATAAATGTTATCTAAATATATAATAACCTTAATAATGAATTGTAAACATAAATTGAAATCCCGTCGACAAATACGTTATAAAACTATTTAAGCAAGAATTGTTCGTATTGGAAAGCAATCTGTTAAAAGGTATTGTAAAGCAAATGCTATGAGATGCGCACTTAAGAACGTAATAAAGAGTTTTGGAATATGTATTGTTGAAATGAAGGGTAAAAAAAAATCTGATAAGTATAATTAAAAGAATTATTCCCTTTAAATTTTATAATAACTCAGTTGCAAGTTTTAAATAATACTTTAAAAAAAAACTTATTTTATTCCCTTTCAGAAATGTTCAGAGAAAGTCAAATACTATTTAATACCTATTTAATTATTAGGAATTAGCGAAATACTTTAAATAAGTATTTCGCTAATTCCTAATAATTCTCTAATTTAAAATGAACCGAATAGAGCATTAATTATAAATTGACTTACATTTTTCGATTTAAAAGAAGCCAAAAAATCATGTCATATTTAAGAAAGTATTTTAGGAAGAAGCTCTATAAATAGAAAAGAAATAATGCATAATTTTAATATTAATAATACAATAAACTTTGATCTTAATTTTTGTACCTTAACCGAATACAATCGAATTACCTTAATTTTTTTTTCTAATGTAATTAACGAAAACTTGTGAAAATATTTCATTCAAATTAAACCATTCTAAGAAAACTGTCCTATGAAAAGTATAGCATTTAATTCCGTTCAGAATGAAATGTTGTTTAAAAATATGTTGTTTTCACATACTTAGGACTCTGAAGTGTTGTAGAAAAAGAAAATATATACATTTATATGTATATTTGCGACGTAATTACAAAATATTTACACCCGAACGCGTCAAATCCCATAGAACTCAATGGTAAATGACCCAATGTTTTGGTCACCACGTAGGGATCGCCGGTGCTTCAGAGCAGGGTACGGAGAAACTTGTTTAGGGCGACTCCATCTTACTTCCTACCTCCATGCATAAAAGCGACTGGAAAAGCGCAAAAATCAAAGCGCCAAATCTTGGTAGGAACGGATTTTCGACTATCACACGAAGGAGCGTGGTAAGGAAGGAGGAAATTCCTTACTAAGTCAAGAAGCTAAGGAGACAGGATTTATTGTAAAACAATAAGTATAATCAATATGATGGCCTAAATAGCCCTACATATTTTCCATTTTCATTCTTTAGAAACAGAAGTCTGACAACGCTGTATTAAAACATATGTTTATAATACTTAATCCTTCCCACATACATACAATTTAATCGTGAGTGGTATCAATATAAAAAATATCCTTACCAGTAATTATTATAATGGGAAAAAATTCTCAATTAGCAAATAAGGGAATGGAAGATTTGTCTCTTCATGTGTGTTTATGGAAGTTTGACAAACAGAACATATAAGTCATCCCTCTTGTTCTTTTATCCTATTGTTTCTCAAACGAAGTTACCTTTTTTTCCCTCCCCATTTCCCTTTAACTTCCTAAGCATTCCTTATAAGAGTCTTCGAGCCAATTTTTATCGTACACTAATATATAATTTGTAAGCAATAAAACAAGATTTCTGTGAACTTTGATCTTATGAATATACACTCATATTCTGTTTTCTTTTTCCACTCTCTTACGCACATAAATTAAGCAAATAAATGAAGATTTAGTTAATAATGTGGGATTATATATGTGTGTGTGTGAACAAATGCATACTTTAAATGGTAATTCTAGCCATACATGTTTCTCACAAATTCTTAAAGGTCTCAAAAATCAGAACACGGTTGCTTCCCTTCTACAGTGTAATGCACAATGTTTGGAAAAATTATTGATCAGAAACCAACAAAAGTAACTCTCAAGAGGCGAAACTTGCGAGACCGAGCAATTGAAAATAATAACAAACTACATTTGCTGTTTCAAACTCGGTTAACGCAGAGCGATAAAAATGCGTCCTTTGTGTCGGTGAACAGTCATCAAAGACCTCTCTTAAGAGCAGGAAAAGCAGTTCTGTGTACTGTTTCTTTTTTGCTCCTTGATGAAGTATTTTAAGAGGATCAAAAATTTTTCTCTACAAAGTTCCGGGAATCGTTTACGGGGTATTTAAAGATTTGTCCGGCAACAGCAATTAGAGCGAAGGTGCTGGCGGCAGGAGTTCAAGAACATAGTTAAGGTAAGGAAATATTCTGACTGCGTTCAGTTGCATGCAATTAATTAATTATAAGACTCACATTATTAAAGCGCTGCGAGAAAGAACAGATGAAAGCAAGAATATATTCACACATTGACACATTGCTACTTATTTACCTAAAAATGTCTTTAAAGTAAGTAGTAACAGTAATCGAAGTTTAACTGCTGACAATCTCAGATTAATAAGCACATATAAATGTGCTTATTATTCTGAGATCTTCGGGAAGAATAAACGGAACAATTAAAAAACCAGAAAATTTGACCGTTAAATCTTCCTATAAAATTTTTATAAAGCGTACTGCTATTGAAAAATTAGAACTAAATACTTACACTATCAGTAAACTAAATAATTTAATGGCAGATGATGATGACAGAGTATAATAATAAGAAGAGGTTACGCAGTTGAAGCAACTTTATATTTAAAGTAGCCTCTGATGGCCTAAACTACCAGTAAAATCAATAATACTTTTTCTTGTAAAACTAAATCACTTCTGCAGAATTTTTACTGGGAAAATGAAAATAATCAGAATTTAAAGTATGTCATCTACTTCTCAAAAAAGGAACAGTTACAAACCAAATCGCGTTAGATTATAAAATTAGTAAAACAAAAAGTGCGATCAATGTTCATACATAATATTTAATCAAAGAATGTAATTTCCATTTTTTAATGTATAAATTTAACATAAGTAAAGGTGTGATTTTGCCTTTCTTACAACACTTTCTAATGTGAAATCACCAAAAATGATTAATAGTTCTCATATATTATACTTTCTTCAGTCTACTGCAGGCTTAACAGCGGCCAAGCGGTAAAGTCGTTGAATAGCTCAAAACAATTCGAGCTCCAAAACTCGACCGAAATTCCGGTTGCACAGACGTTTTCGTGGTTTCCTCCATGTATAATATAGATACGAGCCAGTTTCCCTTAGGAAATCCTCCATGAAGGCATCTCATCTTTTAGCAAATATCCTTCATATACTTTGCCGTAATCAACCTAACCGAACTATCCTATTACAATTAAAGAAAAAAATTACTTTCTGCAAATACTTTTCTCATTAATTAATAAAAGGTTGTATTCTGTAAATTTTGTCATCTTTATTATAGATATAAAAACTTGCATTTTTTCCAAATAAATTCATTTTCCTTAAATTGAAGGTTGTGTTCAATAAATTCTGTTTCTTCATTACAGAAGATTGTTTTGTACACATTTTATCGCCCCCTTTTTTTTCGACTTAAAAAACAACATTCCCCTCCCTCCCCAGAAATACGATATTTTAATAAAGTACGCTATTTTAATAAAAAAGTAATAAAGGTAGTAATGAATATTATCGGTAACGAAAGTTATCTCCATTTTGGATAGCCGTACCCCATAATATATATCTTATGTGCAGCAAAGAGAAAGAATCGCTTTCATTTTCCTTCATGTAAGTTGGATGCTTTAAAAATATTTTTATTATTTTATCACACTATAAAGAACGGGGGTATGGGGATGTAAATCAAAAAGGAAATAAAGATATTCCTCACTAAAACTTCTGTAGCGTAAACTTTCTTACAGATGCCTCTAATACCAAGAGAAAATGTTAATCTATAGAGAAAATATGTTTCCATAAAAATTCAGTTCATACCGATACTATTGTAACCACAAAGTCTACAGGATCTGAAGTCAAACATTCTAAATACGTATAGCTTCTAAAATATCATGTGCTATTTAGCAACTAATGCTTCCCAATTTTTGAACTTTCAAACATCCTAACTAAAAATTCCTTTTTATGCGCTTCATTTAGTTGATACTTTATGCAAGATGTTACATAATACATTTAGCAATTAATATATCTTAATTAATAAGAAACGGCTAATTCTTGGTAAAATTTCACAATAGACATACTTTACTCATAAAACTTATTTTATTAAAAATGTCTAGTATATGACAGTCATATACTAATCATTCTTAAGAAAAGGTATCTTACGGTAGGTAGCCAATACGATGAAACTTAGACCAGGTAAGAAGGCTTTATCTGCTTTATTTAGGGGCCATACAAGTCTTTATCTTATACTGCGCTCTCAGATAAAAATCGTTGAATGCTACTCTGGGAATGGAACTCATAAGTGGTGGTGGTGTTTTCATTATCGACAGCAGAACTGGTGACACGGCTGTTTTCCCTATGTATACCATATAATCAAGCCAGCTTATCATAGTAATGTCACTAATCAAAGTATCTTTATTCAGGCTGACAGCCCTCACGTGCTTTGCCATAACAGATTATACATTTATAGAACTAACCCGATTTATAACTGAAAAAGTTATGACGTGATACTTTTTAAAATTTAAATTCTTAATGAAGATCTATCTGTTCATAAAAAAGTAGACATTCAATTGCAGTAAACAGGGGAGTAATGCCACAAAAAAATCCTTAAGAGTAAAATTAAATAAGAAGTTAGGGAACCTTGAAATCTGGAACCTTTGAAATCTGAAAACAAGCTTCAGAAAACTAACAAAACCACTCACTGTATTTTAAGAAATCTATTACATATACAAAAAACCTAAATTGTATTTTCGTGGATATTCTCTGGCGACTAGTTTTGCAAGACGGCGCATTCTCTTTCACAAAACCACTCACCAAAACGGCCATTTCGCAGCGTAGAGAACTTCCGCAAATAAAGCCGTAGAAAAATACAACATGAATAAGGGAAACATTTCCAAGCTCGTCAAACTTTGTTTACAGGCTTTTAACAAGAACGAAAATTAAAAAACAAACTGATTGCTTTTATATGCAGGCACTGTTTTTTAAGTCCTTTACATGAAAAGAAATAGGGAAGAAAATTTCTAGCAAAAAAACAGACATCCTTATTCTGCTCATGGAATTGTGTTCCTGTAGCCGATGCATTAGTTCTTGTTTTTGAAAACGTGATTCGTAGCCACAAACAGTAATTCAAATCCCCTGTGGTTACCGCTTCCACAAATTCGACAATTTCTTAACCAGCGAGAATACCCCAAACCATATTATTCTATTTTATTTTCAAAAGAATTTTGTTAAAATAGTAAACCGAATATCACAAATCCCGCCAACTCATTGCTTTTGAATTTTCAGTTCCTCATTCTTGACAGTCTTTCCACAGTGCGGCATTGGACCGGAACAACAATGATAAATCTCGCAATAAAAACCTTTTCTCAGTTTCCCCCCCCCCACAAAGAAAGAGACCTATAGCCATTTTATAAGACCTAATAGCCATTTTATGCTTAATTAGTCATCATGTCCTTCATCGATTTCTCGACTGAGGGTTTAATTGTGACACAAAACAAAATAAAAATGTACGGAACATACTGGGAGACATTTATAGGAAGTAATATACGGGGAAATTAAATGTTATTCCGCCCACTTTCTTAGTGCGTACAGTAGGCAGCTAGATCCTAAGGAACAAACTCAGGGAATTCATCGCTAGTTAATTAAAAATGGTTATTTTGCTTTCACGAAAAACTGAAATAATACTTCCACATTCCTCAGTCAAAAGCATGTAAAAGATTATAATCTGAATTTCCATACTCATCAATACTTGTTTTTCGAAATTTCTTTCTCGCATTAAGAATAAAACGTATAGTATCTCAAATTATCACATTAATAAAGCTAAGCTGCTTAACATTAAAAAACACTTTAACATTAGTGTTTTAAGCATCTACCAAAAAAGCATTTATTTTTCTTAACATAAATGCTGAACTTTACATAATGGATTGCTTTCAAGGCAAATTTCATGGTCTAAATGTACATTTTTGGCACTTCGGACTGGGAAAAAAAAAAGCAAGCAAAATTCTAGTTTGGATTCTTTCTCAATATACTGAGGAAAAAACCTTCATTATATCGCCATTTCACTAATACCGACAAACAATACAGCATAATGCAAACTACAAAAAATTCTTTACAAATTCAATTTTATAACTTGAATTGGTAATGAATATTGCAGCTCCGAAAAAGATCAGATATTCACTCCATAACTGATAAAAAGGTGAATTACTTATACACTCATGTCCAAAATTATGTTTACATGCATAAATTCACGGATTTCTCAGAGACTATGACTTATAATTTAATGAATTTTCGTGGAATCATACATAACATGATGACACATAAATGCAAAAGAAAAAATTGAAGATCACCTCATATGATATAAAATTGTAGCATGAAACAATAAAAATGGTAATAAAGTGTGACAAAGAGAGTTAAGAAAAAAAGGAATGATTCAGAAAAAGAATTAAGTCTTACGAATTTAATATGGAATATGATCTCCCCTGACTTGTACACACATATCACAACGTGTTTTAAGGCTGGAAATAACGTTGTTAACCACAGTTTGGGGAATTAATCTCCACTCTTCCAGCAATGCCGTCTTCAGAGCATTTACATCTCTAGGAGGAGGATGTATACGTGCAATTGCTCTTCCAAGGTAGTCCCATAAGTTCTCTATCGGGTTAAGGTCAGGAGAGTTTGGTGGCTAAGGTATTCGCTTAATGTCTTCACTTTCAAGGAATTCATCAACGAGGTTTGCTCGATGTGGACGGGCCTTATCATCCATAAATAAAACGTCAGGTCCATATGCACCCCTGAAACGTCTTACATAAGGATCTAAGACCTCATCCCGATATACCTGGCCTGTCACAGATCCGCTGCTGAACACGTGTAGGGGCGTACGTCCATCGATCATTATTACACCCCATACCATCACACCTCCACTACCGAAACGGTCACGTTCCACAATGTTCGAGGGATCATTTCGTGTTCCTGACTCCCTCCAGATGTAAACACGTTTAGAATCACCAGTTAAACTAAACCGCGACTCATCAGTAAAGAGAACATGGGACCACTGATGTTCAGTCCAGTTTTGATGTTCTTTACACCAATTAAAGCGATCCCTCTTTTTCTGTGAAGACAGTAAAACACATACCCTTGGCTTTCTGGCATAAAGGCCTTTTTCATTAAGCCTTCTGTATATTGTTTGCCGTGATGCAACAGTTCCAGTGGCGGCTGCAAGCTCTGAACTTAACTGGCGAGCAGTAGCCTTTCTGTTACGACGGGCAGTTAATGCCAGATACCGATCTTTCAGAAGCAGTTGTCATTCGTTTCCGACCTTGTCCAGGCCTCCTTACAACACTTCCATAATTTTGAAACTGTTTCCATAGCTTAGAGACTGTCTGTCTTGAAATATTCAGACATGTGGCTGTTTCCATGATTGACTGCCCTGCCTCTAAACGGCCGATAATTCGCCACTTTACAGATTCTTCCAAATGATACTTCGAAGCCATAACAAACCGCTTTGAGTCCCTACACACTGAAATCAAACGCTATGTTGCAGAAATTCACTCAAATATTCAGTTTGCGCAAAGCGCTTGATTCACCCTTGGATGACGTAACGGCTAGATTTGCATATCACAAAACGTTCGATTACTTTTGATTGGATAATGCTATAATTAGGCTTGGTTTTCACACATTCCCTGCAAATACGCATCACATTGATTCGATATTTCATTGAATATCATCATTTTTGGGTATGTAAAGATAATTTTGGACATGAGTGTATATTGAAAAAGTACTTCTGTTACACTTTATTGCATTTTGCAAGCAGAAAGAATCCAATACTTGCATACCACTTTTCAAATCGACTCTTAACAACTCCATAAACCTTGAAAAAGAAATCTTTATTTTCCTATTTAAGTAGTTTTATCAGAAAATGTCCGCAAAGATAAATTACTTTAAAAAAAATCGAATAATGCATTTTATTATTCCAGGAAGAATATTTTTAAGTATTGGTGTCATAAAGCCCATTATGCGGCCCATGGCTCAAAAATGCATTTTAAATTGACTCACATATGTCCGGAAACTGGCCTTTAATGATATAAATAAGCAAATGTTAACAATATTCCATTTCAGCAACCATTTAATAATAATTAAATAACCTAAACAAGCAAAAGTTAACAATATTTCAATTTTCAGAAACCATTTAATAACAATTAAATAACCCAAGTCGAAAAGAATATCTGTATTATAATAAAGTAAAATATTAAATGCAATAATTTTTCACCTCTTTAAAAATATTTTGAAGCTAATGAGAAAATCTTAAATTACAAATTAACCCTCCTTTATATCATTTTGTTTAATACGATATTTTTTAGATCAAAGCCCAAAATTATAATATTATTCAGATTTGAGACAGTCTACTATTTCATTAGCTAAAAAAGCGAAATGGTGCAAGCACTGTGCATATTCGTATGATCTTTCATATAGTCTTTGAATACCTGTCGAAATACTCGATATCTTTCTTTCAAAAGATGAAGCGATCTCAAAAACCGATCGGATAGAGAGTAGATTTTCAAATAATCTCTGGAAAACCATTGGTGGCTTAACTTCCCAGAATTAATTTTTAAATTAAGGTAAAAACAATTATCACTAAAAGCATAGTGACAACACAAAAATTTATCTGATGAAGTAATTACAAGAAAGGATAATAATAAATGTATGCATTACTTTTAGATTAAAAATAAAGAAACTAAAAAATCCACTTGTGGCTTAAACTATGCTTGAAAACTATTGTTGAGTGCGTAAGGGTTCGTAATGGATTGAATGATAGTGAACACAGAACCGATGATAGCTTGATAAAATTGAATTTACTTAAATAAACACTTTACAGTTTTGGTACTTTCTAAAATATTACTCGTACAGCTCTTCTCAGTATTACAGAACACAACCAGCAATTACTCTTCAAACTACTAGAAACGCTAAACAAACGCAATGCAAAGCACATGCAAACGGCAAAGCTCTCACGGATATCTCAGTAATCTTAAATTCAACTCCGAGCTAACAGATGCTCTGTTCGGTCTTATAATAATTATAATAGTTATAATTTTCCTCTGGCCGCTGAGATATCTCCAGTTCCTTCCTCTTCTCGAAATTAATAGAAAGCATTGAGGGCAGGATACAATTACAGTTTATAGTTACATATAGGATCAATTACAGTAAGAACTGCAATTATATAGGGTATACCAAATTTTCGCCAAATGTTTGGCGACTTTTCGGTGACTTCTCATTAAAATATGGCGACAAAAATTAGTCGCCAAAACCATCGCCAGTTTGGTGATATCTTGCCAATTTAGCAAGATAGTTATTTAACTCAATGTTAAAAAAGATTTGCTTCAGTAGTTTTATTTTTCCGACACAGTTTCGCCTCATTCAAGCATTTCGCGTTACATTATACACAAAATACTACAATTTCACATATAATTTGGGTAAAATTATTTACATATATACCAAATCGGTAACACTATAAAAGTTTCAGAACGGAAAAAATAATAATATATTTTTAATACTCCAGGTATTTATTTATATTTTGCATAACGCTCATTCTAAAATCCAAATCCAAGCAAATTGATAAAAAATAATATGAGGTTTGCTTTATTAAAAACAACATGCTTATGATATTTAAAAAACAAGAAAATAGTTCATAAGTTTTCATTTATTTAAAATAATATAATATAAGCAAAATGTATTCAGTTTGAAGTTTCCCTACGGGTATAGCTTGAGTGATCAATTATAACTTCGCAAACACTTTTTTCTGCTACTGCCATAGTGGTAAAACGAGAGCACGCATATAGTACAGATAATAGGAAACATAAACGAGAGGTTTTTGAAGATGTTTCTCAACATCTCTTACGTGTGTGCCTTTTTTGCCTTATTTATATCGCAGTCATTTTCTTTTTCTACTCGTCATATCTTCTAAAGCCCAGCAGAGTAATTTACTATTTTTTCTTTTATTCACGGAAACTTATTTTTTCTTCGCTTTCCCTGAAATGAAGAAGCTGATCCAGAAAATCTTTGGGGTGGAAGAAAAATATATATATTTATTTTTGCTTTGCTTATTTATTATTTTTCCTTCCTTCATCGTCTAGCCCTCCTCTCCCATAATTTGAACCTCACAAAGTGCCAGTATAGACTATCGGAAAGTTCCAATGACAAGTGACGCCGAACATCAAGAATCATAGATTACATGTTTAGACGCAAAAGAAAATAAGAATCATAAAGATTTCCGGAGCGTGTTAGCTGGAGAAAAATATCATCTATTTAGTTTTTATTACATCGAAACTGTAGTATAAAGTAATGACTTCAGGAAAGTATTTCACAAAGCGGTAAATAAACAGCTAGCAGAGTTTAAAAAATTCATACGACTGGCTTTTAAAATTGAAATAAAAGATATCATCATATCTATAAAGAATATGTGAGGCTCGTCATAGCAATCAAATAAAAGGTAAGAAAGAATAATAAGCAAAAATGTTTTTTCTTTTCAATGATCAAATATGGCCGCTCAGACGGGAAAGTGGTTAGTGACTCTGACTGCCATACCGAAGGACCCGGCTTCGAATCCCGAAGGCGTAGATGTAAATTGTCTGTCCCTTCATAGGAGGTAATGGTGACCGCCTATTAGACGCCTCCATAATAAAACAAACACTGCTTCCAGTATTAGGAGTCGCCAAAGCCTAAAATGGCCTACCATTAAAAACAATCATCATTATCATGATATAAAAATAAAATGTAAAAAAAGATAAGTACGTAAACAATTTTGGGGGGACGGGATATGCAGACCAAATACATTAATTGGTTCTTATTCATGAAACTTATTACATCCAGCGCACTGAACACTTTTGCATATGAATATGTTTGTTAGGACCACTTTTCTTGGTTGCAGTTAATATTCGACTGAGAATTTAACTATTTGTATTGACTGATTTCTTCAATTATTTAGCGTCTGTTATACGGTGACTCCAAATACACGAGGTACTGAATTTTCACATTTTGTTTCTGGATCATCCTTGATGCATTCGCAGAGAATTTCTAACATGTCCAACAGTACTTTTAGCATCTTCACATCATTACTAAAGCTTACTCTTT
This sequence comes from Stegodyphus dumicola, assembly GCF_044657685.1. Taxonomy (NCBI): domain Eukaryota; kingdom Metazoa; phylum Arthropoda; class Arachnida; order Araneae; family Eresidae; genus Stegodyphus; species Stegodyphus dumicola. Next base: position 112,069,614 of record NC_140772.1, on the reverse strand, counting down.
TAAAATTTGGTAAATAGAATAATATAGCATAAAACTACGAAAATTTTCAAAATGAGAATTTAAAACTAGAATTTTACAAACTATTAATTGGCTAAAGTTAATTTCAATAAAAACTATCAGAAAAAAATTGCAATAAAAACAAAAGTCAAACATCAAGAAATCTAAAATTATAATGATTAAAATTATTCTGGGGGCAAAAATCGCTATCGGTTATTTTAGCTTATTTGATATATTTGTAAATTCCGTTGGGAAACATTAAGACACATATTTTGATCAAACAAGCAAGATTTACTGTTTAAGAAATCTCCAGAAACGAATGCCATTACTCTAGTGATGTAATTTCGCCTTACAGCAACAGCTCAGGAAAAGAGTATTGAATAGAAGAATTTAATAATAAAGACACCTCACAGAAATCCTGAAATGGCGAGCAAAATTCAGTTTCCCATTCAGATTCACTACCTCTTCTAACGAAAAATAGCAATAAATCTGTATGAAAGAAATGGAAATCTGCATAAAAGAAAATATTCAATATTCGTTTTGCATTGTATCACGGTTTTTTACTCGGCTTTTCCGTCTTCTTACCGCAAAAGCAACCGCAAAAATTAATTCTTTATTATATATATATATATATATATATAAAATGTTGTATGATCTTAAATCCATTTAGTGCGAATACAAGTTATTATTACTTGCGCAATTGCTGCAAAGTTTGTTGATAATAATTTATTTCCTAAACAGTATTGATTAATTGATTATATTATCTCCTAAGTTTAATTAAAGTAGAATTATTTTAAAAATGTGCATCCATACTGGTAAGTTATATTTTGAAAGATGTTTTGAAGTAATTTGAAAGCAAAATGTTAATAATGTTTTAACCGGGACTGGAGTTAAATCATCACAAAGAATAATATTTCAATTGTAAAAGGAAAAATTAAAACATGTAATCATTGTCATTGATCATATATATATATATATATATTATTTAATTCTGAAACTTCCTCGTACCAATAATTCTGATAATTGTGAATAAAATCACATAAAAGTTCTCTTTTCAACAGAACAGCTGAATCAGGACTATATCCATAATACTAAAAACTCTATTCAGTGTTAACAACGATTAAGTTTACATAAAACCTAGTTCCATTTTGCTGATCAAATGATCATAGTTTTGAAACTTATCTTTATTTTTAATGTAATTTAATTGCTGTGCTGTAAGTTAACTGCTATTACGCAAACACTTTTTTTAGTAGCACTACTCTAAAATAATCATTTTCTCCCCTTATTGCAAATATTTTTTTGTTGGTGTATATTATAAAGTATAGTTTGAAGAGGAGGACAAAATAATGTAAATCGTTACTAAAGTTTAAATTTGAATTTTTAACTTTTCGTAATTTGTTAGTTAATACGCCCAACCTGCTTTTAAGCACTTTATGTAAAGATCTTTAATTTACATAACACCTACTTCTGTTTGTCTGATTGAATACGATAAAATATAATAAAATTATGCCTAAAGAGAGAGAAATCTTCGTGAAGAAAGTGCTTAAACTCGGGCTAAACAACGAAAATACCCAAGCAGACAGCCCATCTGCCGTAATTAAATAGAAAATTCGCAACATTCAGCGATCTAAACTAGGTGATCCATAAGGTTCTGCTCTTCTCTTATGTAAACAACAGTAAACACACAGCCAGGTTTACAAATGATAAGTAAATTTACGTTCATATAGACTTTTAATAAGATCGCAAATTCCCTAAAAACAAGAAATTCTAAAACAGTTTAACAACGCGCATATATACAATAAGCGGTATGATATCTTTGATCCATAAGATGTAGGTAACTGCATGAATTCCACGACAGATCTCAATCACGTATATTCTATGAGCCGAGAGATATACCCGATTCACGAAGGATTAGATAAAGAAGTTGATTACTTAACAGATTGTTGTCAATCTCCCATATTAAATCGCTGATTTTATTTGGTTGGGTAAAGTTGTCGGCTTAAGGCGAGAGGTAACTTCTTTAAGAAATACCTCTAAGCTAGTTTAATCGTAACACAAGAGTAAAACATGAAATCTCTATGCAGTCATCAGAAAACAAACTAGAGAGTTATCGATATTCCACGACTTTACCAATTCGGCGGTAAGTGGCGTTAAACTGCTGCATAATATCAATTATATGAAAAAGAACTATTAACTATTCCGCACAGTAAAGCGCTCACTACCATATCGAAAATAACTGTTGTGTCCTCGGTGCTATCATACAACATAAACAGGGTTGTAGAGTCATTAGAATTTTTTTATGTTTTAGACGGGGAAAATGTGCGGTGCCTTCGGCGGGATTCGATCTCCGGATCTCTCAAATACGCGTCAAACGTGCTTCCACTTAACCAAAAAGGCATGCGGAAAGGAGAAGAGAATAAATATTCCCCTTTTAAAGAGAAACCGGGGATGAGGGGACCCAGTCTCCAAATTCCTAGTGGTGACGAATTATCGTCCACTACCTTTTAGTTCGGGCACCACTGTAGAGGCATTAGTATTTTTGATATTGGAGACATGAAAAATGTATAATGCGCTAGCCGGGATTCGAACTCGGGACCTCACGAATACGGGTCAAGTGTACTTCCATTTTATACCATGAAGGCATGCGGAAAGGAGGAGAAAATACCTTACAGCAGGAGTTCCCAACACTATGCCCGCGGGCATCATGGCGCCCGCCGATAGTTTAACGTGAGCCCGCCGCTCTGCCATCACAATAAAAATGTTTTAGTTTTCAATAAAATTCTATGAGAAAGTTTTCTCATTTTTAATGAAATAGAAATGGCTCCCAATACAGATACCAGCACAAAACGAAATGTGACCGATTTACTTTTTACGTGCATTCATTATTAACTCTATCCAACTGAAAAGTCACCTTGAAAAAGTAAAAGGTGCACGCCAACCAACAGATATTATAAAATGTGATCTTAGGGGCAAAAAGATTGGGAACCTTTGCCTTATAGGATAACAGTAAATATGGATACAAGAAAACAAACCACGGCAACAAAATTAATTTAGATGGAAGAAACATGTATCGGAAATTATTTCTGCCAAATACTGCTTCATTATTGGACAAGAATTTGTTTCTGTTGCCCCTGCTTTCACAATACGTATTTTTAAACCTCGCTGTATCAGAAACACCAAAACTTTAAACGTAAGTTTCCCACTCTTACGTGCAACTCTTCTAACGACAACAGATAGAAAGGAAGAAAGAAAATCCCCGACGAAAGAGAAGACGAAATCATTCGACCATATTTATAACAAAAGAAAAAAGTAATCGTGATAGAACTAAAAGGACTACATAATCATACACAGGAGAAGTTATCAAAGGGAACTCTCAAGATGTATGGATTCCGAAATCGGCTATGGCATTGCGCTTATAGTTGAAAGCAAAACTATAGGATATCCCTAGCAAAGATTTAATAACTTTACTGAAAGGCTTCTTTTTTTATCAGGCGTACACCTCAAAGAAGGATTTCATTCCTTATTTTGTGTATTTCGAAAAAACCATACTTAATGATATGAATAAACATGGAATACTTGTAATAAAATAGGAAAAAGAAATTATTTTAGAAGGCTGTTACTTACAATTTTTGGCGCAGGTATAAAAATAAATTTGCAAGTAAAGAATGGAAAATGCGGGAATATGAACAGCTTAGTAAGTTAAAATTCTTAGAAAAAAACTTACTTGATAACGCTTTCTAGAAGATCAAATAAATGAATAAATATAAAAGAAAAACTATCATGCAACAAACGCGACCGCCTTGTCAATACATAGTGATAATCATTTGCTGTGTATATCGAAATAGACTACAGCTCACAGATACACTACAAAAGGTCAACAAAAATTTAAAACCATTCAAATATTAGCATTATTTTATAACAACAAGGCACTGTAAAATCTAGGTTGTTGGTTAGGCAAATTCTTATCAAAGATTATAATTCATAATTTGGAATTGACACTACCAGAGGTGCATCCAATTATGCTTCTATTTCTTAAAAAAAAAAAAAAAAAAAAAAAAAAAAAACACTAGTTGTATGAAGGCGTAAATTGTAAAATATTGTGGCAAATTCATGGTAAAGCGTGAAGGGGATTATAAGATCACTGTAAAGTATGAAAGTGAAATAAGGAAAAAATATATAACATAAATTTTAACTAAAAAGATCGATTGATTTATTTATTTTGATTCAAGCTACATGAGAGAAAAATCACGAAAACGTCTATACAGTCAGCCCATACACCTAGAATCGGATTCAGATTGAACTAGCAGTGTTCAGCGACTTTACTACTCGGCCGCGTGAGCCTAGCTGAAAAGAGAAAAATGCTAAAAACATCTCGGAAATACTTTACTTCAGTCAACCCCCTAGCCGTTGGCTTACTTGAGATAACATACATCTTAGAATTTTAGAAAACTATTTTAAGTAATTATCCTAGAATTTTAGGGATGTTTTTAAATAATTACAATAATCAATTTCTTACAGTATTTTTCGTCCCCCCCCCCCAGCTTCTTAGAAATAACCTTAGAAAAGTTTAATTTCTGTCTTTGTTGGTTCAGGAATAGGCTAATTTCTGTCTTTGTTAGTTCAGGAATAGACTTCTAATCTTCTTTTGTTGAACCAACCTCCTAAAGACGATGCAGAGAAAGCTGTAAATTTATTTTATTTTTGGTTTTGATATGTTTTGTCCCCTTTCTTGCAGTTTGCCAGTGTGCTTCTAGTTTGTGGGGTTTCAAATATGCTTATTGCGAACTGAATATATATATAAATGTTCACATGATGTAAGTAAGTATACATAATAATGTAAGTAATAAAGTAAGTATACATAATAAGTAAGTATAGATAATAATGTAAGTATAATGTAAGTAACATCACGATAAAAATCTAATCTAATCTAATCTAATGATCCTGGCTATAGCATCCTTTAGTGGAACTCAACTTTTACTGCTTATAATGATTATGTGCCATAGGCTTGGTAAATAGATGTTATAAAGGAGATACCTCTACGCCGACAGGCGAAACTGGTGCTTGAACTCTTGGTACTAAAGTTGGAAGATGAAAAAAATTTTGACGAGCATCTGGGCTGCGCGGAAAGGCAAGGTGAGCGGAGACCTCCCAAGTACTGACCACTAAAGAAGCTGCTTGAAACTGGAAACAATAAAATTCGCGTGGGAAGGAGGATAAATAAGGAAATGAAAACTTAATCTTCTTCTGTTTCAGTTAACATCAATATATACTGCAATGCTTGGAATCCGATTGTTAGTTTACCTATCATAGTTTTCGCATTTTTTAATCTTTGGATTATGCTCATAAAGTTTACGGAGATGAGATAAAATTCCTTCATTCTCAAGCGTATTTTGGATATTTTCAAAAGTATTTCTTCTGGAGTCTTCTATTGTTGCTTGCGTTTTAACCGAATTATTCTGGCTTCGTTTTTCTTGGGTAAGAGGAGGGAAGTTTTCCATAGATTTAGTCGGCATCTGCGGTTGTTCTTTCTTCATAGCGTTTTGAATATTAAGCTTCTGGGTCTTGTTATGATTAATCTCTGCTGGTCTCTATTAATATTCAATGCATCCAGTGAAGGAACTAACATGAGATTGTCCACAGAAAACACATTTGGGAGTTTGTTTATCCTTTAATTTGCATTCACTGGTACGGTGATTCTCTCCGCATTTGCAGCATCGCGCTGCATGAAAACATTTATGCTGGGTATGCCCATACCTCTGACATTTGAAGCACTGGGTAGGGCGTTTTCCTGCGTTTCTATATTTCTCAATTCTAACACTGAAAATGAAGATATTGTAAACATTAAAAATTGCATTGCCTTCACAGGTGTTGTCTAATTCACGATAAAAAAAAAGCCTGCATCGCATTTTATGACAATCAGAAAGCTGACGTCAGTCATTTGGTGCGTGACTTTTAAATTTATACTATTGACTGTATATTTATAGCATGAAAAAAGATACAGATGCGTACAAAAAAGGTAACTGACTTTTCTCGAAATTTTAAAAGCTTTAAATTAACATTTTTCGAAATAATGATTTAGTGGTTTTGGCGTAGGTTAAAAAGAAGTTATAGTATATATATTAATGTAAGATACAAAATATGTAACTCAAAATTACTAACTTTAATTTATAAATAGCCTTTTAATTCCTGATTTTACTTTGGGCTTGCTTACCTCTTAAAGGAAACCGAAGTGATTATATCTGAAAACTAATCTGCATTTTTTCATCTTAAACTCCTGCACTGCAAATGGCCATCATCCAATCATAGAGCTCAGAATTTAAACACATAAATTTAAGCCTATAAATACCATTGCTACTATTGCGCAGCTCTTCTTTCCGCTGCACAAACGCGTCCACTGTCTTATGATGTGATCCGTTTTATACTAGTGTAGAAGGGGCTTATCGCGACCAAACTAATGTGTGAACATGTTTAAGCTTGCCTATTAAGACGTCGTCTTTTGGTCACGTCTGTCTCCGTTGTGTCATTTTCAAAATGACACAACAGAGACAGACGCTCCTCACGATTATATTTATACATTCCTTCTAAATTTAATGAAAAACGAATATAAAAGTCTTGGATTTTGGTGACTAGGCATTTTTTAAAACCTTAAAGCCTTTTTTAAAGTTTTTATACCATTTTTGGGGCTTTTTAGGGCAATTTTTGGTCTTTCAGAGCATATGGAGGTATATTCCAGTAACCAAACTAAAAAATAAAATTACCTTTGAAATAACACTGCCAACGCTTATGAATTCATTTTAACTGGCTGATAACATCCTTCGCAGAAAACTGATTATGACATCTGTTCTAATTATCATGACAGATTTTTCCCACAAGCTATAAGCATCATTTCTAGGAATTTTTTCATACTAGCGTTTTTTAGCTCTTTAAGACTTTTTGTGCCTGTTCAGTTCCACGAAATTACATGCACAGGGAATAAAACTATTAAACAGACACATTTTAGGAATTAAATGCATAGGAAAAGTATGCAGGACACCAGAATTTATACAGCTACGTCCCAATTTTGAGAAAGAAGACACCGGGCGCGATCTGAGAGTATCCTCTTCTTCCCCTACATCAATCTCTCAAGAGAATTTCGGCTTGTATTCTGAGGGCGCTCTTACTCCGGGATTTGAAACTGGGCCGATCGGTAAGGCAGTAAGAGTCACTAACCACTATTGGGGCTGGGCGAGCTGTGTGCAATACATTTTTCTACCTCGATAAAAATTTCTTTTATTTTCTTCATTTTTTTCGTTGAGCCGTTGGCGGCCCACAGATAAAACTGAAGTTAATTTAGTGTACATCAGATCCAGTTTCAGGATCCTAATTTTAAATACTAAATCCTTACAAAAGCAAAATATGAAACTTGTAGATGCACTAAATCACACTGATAAACTACGCGATGTTTTAGAAAAGATCAAAGGCGAAGTTTGCTAAATTCAGGTCTGTTTTTACTAAAAACTATGGATTACAATGCAGAATAAATACCTCGTCTTCACAATACCAGCTGACGGTTTTGAAATTATAGAAGAACAACAACAATAAACGAAGCAGTTTTCTCAGAGTATGCTCCAATAAACTGCATTAGATGTCGACCGAAGCTTCTCACCATATAAAAACTACTGATAACTAACAGAAGATCTTTCATTTTCGAAAACATCAAGACGCACTTAATAATTCAGTGCAATTGTAATACATCTTAAAATTCGGAATAAAAAATAAAATGCAAGTCACAAGTATGTGTAATTGTTTGGACTTTAATTCATTTTTCAATGTTTGTCAACTATGTCATTTTTTATGTTATTATTTTTTTATTTTGCGGGACTTTTTTTTTTTTCCTATTTTTAAGGGCGTTTTCTGTGAATGTTTAGGTTATCAAAATACGAGACTTTGTCGTAACCATATCATCACATAATTAAATATGAAATCATAACAATGAAAACAACTGTTTTCTAAAAGCACATCTAATTACTGAATTAGAACGAGAAATAAGAAGCATATAATAATAGCTAGGCTGACGATGATAACACTAAAAATATTAAAAAAAAAAAAAAAAAAAAAAAAGGCAAGACTAAAAGACTAATAAATAACACTAAAAAGTTCCGTACTACATTAACCACATTTACATCATTGAACATATCACCGAAATGAAAATTTGCTTTACGCATCCTTACTGATTTCCATTAAGCACGATAATATATGGAACAAATGAGAAAAGGCTACATTAGTTTTTGGAAATTTAAATGCACGCGAATGAAACGCTTCCATCTCTTAATGCTTTTTCTTCTTCTCCTGCAATGGTTACTTATAAAATTTAAATACGAGTCAAGATGACTAAAAGGAAAAGTGTCACCCTTCCGCAATAAATATGGAAATGAAAGAATTACTTAGGAATAAAATAGAAATGAAATTAAGCCAAGAATTTATGAGAGTAGGGAGTGTTTTTTATTTATTTATTTTATTAATACTTTTTAAATACTTCTTTAGCCTAAAGCACTTCAGTCAGAGAGATATTAAAATTTTTGATTTGCCACGAAGTACAAAATCTAGCGGCTTATTGTTCGGTAACAGCAAAAAAAGAGTAACATTGTTGATGAATTCATCGTCGTCCGCAAGTTAAATATTGAGTTCATTTTAGGGAAAAAGAAAGCTTTAAATAATCGAAGAAACCGTAAAAAATGTTTTTCAGAACGCTATCTGTTGCTGCTTAAAAAATTAACTATATTTCGATTTTAGATGCACTGCATCCTCACAATCACCTGTCAAAAAAAATGAGAACATAAAATAGTAAAACTGATGCTTTAAATGCTTAAATGAGTTAAAACGAGAGCATTGTTTTAAGCATCATTCTCCTAACATTAACCGCCTAGAAATCAGAAATATTTTTGCGGTTGCAGTTTGCACAACTGAAATCTATTTTTTGTGCTCAGTTAAAGGTTGGATCCTAACTTTATAAAAGACTGTATTTCTGGATTATACCATACCCCCCATGAATGGGTATTTACATACCTAACTCCTCCCTCTCTTTTCCCCTTTCCTGCTTGAAAACGAGCCCATAAAATAAAGTGGTCATACCAATACTAAAGGAACGAGAAATTTAACTTTTCTCATAGAATTTTTTTTTTTTTTTTTTTTTTTTTTTTTTTTGTTTGTGTGTGTGTGTGTGTGTGTGTGAATTTTATGTACTAATAGTCATTGCTTCAATTTTTTTTTAAATTTCAGCTTGAACGCGTAACTATCTGACTAATGTAAAGTTTCTTCTTAAGCTATGTGGGACCAGCAGCGGCAGAGCGGTTAAGTCGCTGAGCACTAATAATTTGACCTGAGTTCGAGTCTAGGCAAACAGCCTGGCTGTACGGGAGTTTTCGTGGTTTTTCCTCTTGTGTAATGCATATACGAGCCAGTTTCCTTTAGAAAACTGATGTCGAACCTATGACACGGGAACCCATTTTGGGTGACACGCATCACACTTTTCTAGAACCCTCGGCGGGGACAAAAAATTGCCTAATGCGAAAATATTTGTCTCTTGCAACGGCCTCGTTATTCTCAATATAAAATGCGCTTACCTCGCGTGCGTTCGAGTGCATTCTTGGCAGCTCGTTGACGCGGATAATAATATGTAACACGACACCAGAGTTAAAATAGGGTTTTTCTGAATATTGACACGGCGAGCTGTAAAAAGTCGCCATCACTTCCCTACAGAGTCCTCCAAGAGAGCCCTCGCATGTTTGACGTAATCCGATTAGTCAAACCATCTCAAGCTATTTAATTTAAATTCATCAGTTCATCTGTTACGTTATTTTCTTCCTTCGCGTTCGTACGGGGTTTGTAGATATGGAGTGAGTAACAACGACACTTGATGAAGTATCCAAACACACATTATTTAGCCAATATTAATCAGGACAGCTCGAAAATCACGTTTAACAGTCGTCGACGAACTACTATGCACATGCTGACACAATCAGCGACACAGCCTTCACACGATCAGGTTATAACGGTGGAGACAACTTCACTGCAAAGCACCAGAGTACAGCTCCCGACTCTGCTCGGTCGTTCTCGGAATTCCACGACTACTCTTCCCGCTACAACTCGCGATGCACTCGACGACACACACAGCACAGCTCCCGACTCTTCGGTTCAGTCATTCCCGGAACACACTCTCTCGACGATGCACTAAGAGACTCTTTCGATGCACTCGACGACCCACTCAGCACTCGCTGGCCGGCTGTCAACTGGATCGTCTCCGCACGGACTAACTAGATGAGACATACTAACTCGACGTACCAGCAGTGTTTATATAGCTTTCGGCTTGTGTTCGAGAACATTCTGGGCTAAACCGGTAAGAATTCGTTCCAGAAGGTTCTCCATCCTTCCATGGTATGTCGCCAATTTTGTTGCCAAATGGGCGATATCTCGCCAAATGTGATAAACCTGCCGTCCCTTGCCATTTTATGGCAACCCTAAAACTGCTTAGCGGAGAAGCTATCTTACTGCTCCTGGACATTTCGTAACAATACTACCGAAGATAACACATAAAATAAATTTTTACAGCTTTTCAAGTGAAATAAAAATTACAGAAATTATCTTCAATGCCTATAATATCTTATTGGAATCTGCTATGCAGAAAGAAAGGGCATGAGGTGACATTCGACTACTGCAACTAATCTGCTCTTTCCGTAGGAACAGGGATACATATTACCACCGTATATAGTACACAGATATCCTCCATTTTCAGGGATTTAATTTACACGGATGATGTCTGCTTAATATATGTCTACTTTCTTCATTTCCTTAGTTCTATGGAAGGGAAGGATTAAACGCCTTTGCTATGATTTTGAAAGATGAGTGAAAAAATTGGACATTCTACACAGAAATCCATTTTGTAAATTCATGGCATACATTGAAAATTACGCAAATAAGAGCAAAATTTCAATACCATTGTATTTATAAAATAAATAGCGAGAGAGGGGGAAACTACACGAATAAATATAACATAAAACTCTTCTAGCAATTTTTTTTTTCATTATTGATTGAATTAATAGCAACGCTAGCTTCAATAAATATATTACCAGATCGCCATTTCCCTTCCTTACTTTATACAACAGAATTAATTCCACGTTTCAGCCTTATATAAATTCTTCTTTCGAAATCCTGTGGAAATACGATTACATTCACTAACTAACGGACGAGCGAATTAGAAGCTAGGTACCGACTAGAGAACTGAACAAATGGCTGCATGGGATTTAGGTGCTTTTCCGGTTAAGCGCATGACTATAAAGTCCTCCAAGAAAGCTTCGCTTTCAAAGCACGCAGTTCTGGCACAATTTACCAAAGCTAATAATAAACGACCAGTATCAATGAATATCACCAATTTACCTTAACTTTATAAACAGAACAGATATTTTTATCTCAGCTCAGCTTTAAGTAATTCATTTTGGCACTCTTTTTAAAATATATTAAAAAATTTACGTTAATATTAGCTAATTTTATCAACAGTTTTTTTTAGTTAAAAACCTGGAAATTATTAAGAAAAATATGTGCAAGGAATTGAAAGCTTACTAACATTCTTTTTGTACCTTTTTTCCGAAGTGCTCATTAAGGAATTCACCAGACATAAAAATGGGGGAAAAATGTATTTTACTAAAATTCCGCTTCCAGATGTATACCTAAAGGCGACGAGAGTATAATCGCATTACATTCAACAAGACGAAGATAAGCTCATTTGTTAGAAAACATACGCTAATCTTATTAGTATAACAAGACACACATTGTCCCTTGACTACGATGAAACAAAGGTAAAAAGAATACGAAAAGAAATTTGATTTTTCAATAATTCCTTTTTTTTTTTTCACTTTTCAACACACTTTTTTGTTTTTTCAGAAAAGCAGAAAAGGCGGAAAACACGATGCCATTCATTATTTAGAAAAGATTAACACCCTGAATAACAACAATTTTTGTAAAAATAGAAAGCTACAGGAATGCACTTAAAGAAAATTTTCCTTATTTCCATACGATGATAAATATGATACGTGTTTCAACAACAATAATTCGAATAAAGTGAAGGAACTCCTGTTGTCACTGTACAAAGTACCATGATGCATCATAATTATTCCGGGACACTTGAAAATGTTGCAAAATACACAGCGTAAGATTTAAAGTACGCACCTTAATATCCAAAGAATACATTAAATGATCTTGACATTTAAATACACTGACAGCAGCTACAGCTCAAAGACTGATTAATGATAAAATAAAGATCACAATCTGATGAAACTACCAATATCTACAGTGAACACATTAAAGAAATTTAAAGCACTAGAATAAACAATCGTAATTTAAGATAGAGATAGAATTGCGTCTACGTCTTAGAGATAATAATGCTTGATTTGGTTTGACAGAACCGGTGTTCTAAGGAAACTAGCTGGTATGCAAGCTACACATGAGGAAAAGCACGAAAACGACTCTGCCAGCCTATTTTCCAACCCTGACCCGAACTACTAGCGTTCAGCTACTTTACCGACTGTTCAGCGACTTTACTGACTTACCGACATGAGACTTCATTCGAGATGCCTTCATAACACAGCCCCCATTATAAAAGTTTCAACACCTTTACGCAAGTCGGTCGCTGTTTAAGAAGACAGAAATCTTCATAAAGATGTTCTGGGCATAAAGATAAATATCCTTAAGTAAGTCACCAGAGGGGCGCCTACAGCTGCCGAGAACTAATGAAGATTTTATTTAAAAAATAATACACATAAAAAATACTCAACAAAAAGCTGACGAGAGCAAACGAAGTTTCATTTATAAAACTTTTAAAAATACCCATAAAAAGTTGCCGAGAGCTAACGAAGATTTATTAACTAAAAAATACTCAAACAAAAAGCTGCCGAAGAGGAAACGAAGTTTCATTGAAAAAGCTGCCGAGAACAAACTAAGTATTTAATTAAAAATACACCTAAAAATTCTCAAAACAAAAAGCTGCCGAGAATAAACGAAGATAGATAGCTAGATTCATATAAAAAAAAACTGTATGTGCGCAATTTTATACTCATTAGAAGTAAATATTTCAAATTATAATACAATAATTCTTGCAACTTAATTATAGTTTATATATTCTGAAAAATGAAGCATGCATAATGATTTATAATCTTCAAATGAAAATCGCTAAAAGTACCCTTTCTGTTAAACAGCAAACAGCATAATTATCTATGACAATTCTTAATTTAAGTTTAGAATCCTAGATAAATGGTAACATTAACGCAAACTGAACAGTTTTTGTGTTTTGGATTTTCTAAAACCATCCAAACATACTTCCATCGCTGGCTGGAGTTCTTTTAAAAACAATCATATCTAATAAAAAAAATAAATAAATAAATAAAAAAGTCAAATTTCGCAAATATGTTAAGATTTTGCCATTAATTTTTATAAACAATTCAATAAACAAGTTTCCCATTTCTGGTCTAACTGAATTCGGTATTTTATTTTTAAACTCTTAAATCAACAGTTCATTGCGTTCGTTGTCACGTTTCACTCTTTCCAAAAGTCTATTTTTTTAAATTTCTTGAGTAAAATTTACTATAAGTTTTTTTAAATATATTTGTATACCGATAACCTTAGAATCAAGGAACAAAACTATATTTTTTTTAAATATGTTACTTTTGTCAAAATCAATTATATTAGAATTAGCACGAAAAGTTTACATTAAATCTTCACAAAATATTCAACATTTTAAATTTTCTTTTTTATTTCCTGGAACTAAAAAATCCATTTTGTTGAGAAGAAGAAAGAAAGAAACTGAAGTTATATGTTACCTTACTTATTTAAATTCCAGTCAACAAACGGTGAGACGAACCAATGTGCCGATTCGTTTAATCCATCTAGCAATATACATCTGCTTAAAAAATAAGCGTAAATGAAACCATATGTGTCAATTCTGAAGACAAACCTCAAATCATGCGCCTTGTTCATAGGCAAATTTTACGTAACAAATATGTAGGTGAATCCCCCCCCCCAAAAAAAAAAGTTACAAGCATCAACATGGGAAAAGTAATTATTGTGGATGAATACTTTATCTCGAGAGTGCAGACAGATAATACTAGTTGTTTAGCAGTAGTTGTGCTGGTACTTAGAGTAAGTTCGCAGACGCGTCACACAGATCGAAATGGCAAGACGTTTAGAAAAGTGGTCTCTCTTACAGGTGAGAACCGTGATTCTTATCTTGATCGATTATCTGGAACGTAGCCATACCGTTTGTCGATCGTTATTATGCCACTTTGACAAGGTTATTTGAAACCATCCGACGCATGTGCCCTGGTATGATGAGTGATGGTGTTGACATGACAATGCCCGGCCCCCTACTGCTCACAAAACTCATGAACTGCTGTAAAAGTTTAAGTGGGAAGTCTGGAGTCGAGCCCCATATAAGGCCAGGTTTAGCACCCAGTGATTATTTTCTTTTTCCGAAATTGAAGGAACCTTTATCTAGGTTCTCTTCAGAGAATAAGGTTCTCTTCAGAGAATAAGGTTCTCTTCAGAGAGTGATGTGAAAACAGCCACCAAGAACTGGGTTAGTAGACAGAAACGTGACTTCTACAAAGCCGGGTTAAACAAGTTAGTCCTGCGTTCAAATAAATAAATGCTTAAAGAGATTTGGTGATTATGTAGAAAAATGATAGTCAAGTATGCCTCTTAATTCCCTTTTGTATTTTCTCTCTATTGTTTAATAAATATTTTTTAATTATCTTTGTAAACTTTTTTTTTAATCCTCCCTCGTAGATCAAAGACTAATAATAAAGTAAGTACACGTCATTTTCAAACACCCTTGATTCAGTCTCTCAATTCTATTCCAATGGACCTTTGGGCCATCATGAAGTAAAATACTATCGGCAATTGCATCACCGTCTATGCTTAGTTGGTGGACTTTTTATAGCAAGTATATTAAAGGGAGATAAAGTAAACAATTGCTAATGTCGGGAGTATGATAGTTTCTATGTAAGTTAAGTCTATGCAGTTCGTTACAACAAATATAAGTTAATTTCAGTATACTACTTCCAATAATAAACTTTAATATTAGAAAATAATACATGCACTACTCTGAAACATCATCTCTTCTGAGAATAAATTAATGTTATTAATTCTTCTTTCAATTTAGTTGTTTATAACACAAAAATCTTGTATTCCAGGGTTGAAAGTTAAAATCATAATTTATTTTTTTAAATGAATTTCTAAATTTTCGTAGTTAACTTGGAGCTTCTTATTTATCTGTTAACCTGAGGCAAGTTCCACACTTGCCTCACCCTTTATCCCGGTTCCATCGGTCAGTCTTCAAAAAGTCGGTCAGTCTTCATAAGGATGCCTTTACGAAAAGCCACTAGTATTCTTAAGAAGATCAGCTGCTATTTCGTAGAAAGCAATTTTCATAAAGCTGAAAGCACCTTTATGCCGGGATACTCCTCTGCAAGCAGAATTTTTATTCGCTCAGAGTAATCTTGATTATCAGAGTAGAAAACTAAAACTTTACTTCCTTAGCAGCTCTCGCATTTTTATGAAAGTTGCTTTTTAAACATTAAATAAATCAGAAACTCATCTTCACAAGATTGCCGATAACTTTATGTCGGAACATCCTTGTGAAGGTTTCTGACCTTGCGTATGCAGGCCGACTTGCATAAAAGATACAGACACCTTTATGACTGCGCACTGCTGCGATGAAGCATCGTCCTTCATTCTGGCAACAGGCCTACGTTTCTCAAACCGCACAATACCGCCCACTAGGGAGTATCTAAATTAAGATGCGTCGGACATAAAGGACACAGTAGATGGCTTAATTTTCAAGCGAACAACAGTACTGCAATAACGTTATGACAAGGTTAGACGCAATTTATTCCAGAAAAGTACGTGAAAAAGAGCATCTCGTTTCCTCCTACATCCATTAGATATCATTTCCGAGATCACGTTTAGTTAATTGATGTAAGTGCTGCAAGTCAGTTTAAAATAAAACAAAGAAATTACCAACAAACATTTAATGTCGTGTAACAGTAAACAACTACCACGTGCGAATAAAGTGCGATTTAAAGAGACGTCATAAATCACGCCATTCGGAAACATTTATTTCCCCGTTTGTTTATATAATCAAAAACAAGTGTATGTGAGTCATGCTTCTCTCATTTCGAGTAGAAGGTCTAATTTACATGTATCTGAAACCATATGGACATACAATGCCATCTTGTGGCAGAAATTATAGTTTGAAAAACGTTCCAAGGTACTGGCACAAATACGTGACAGTCGGTAGAGAATGGAACAATCCTCTGGCACGCCTGCGCGTCGGCCGGTAGGTAAGTGCGTTCGTTGCTGGCACGTATACGTGACAGTCGGCGCGAAGGGGCTAAAGGTTTTTAGTTTTTGCTTAGATGGTACGAGTTAGTCAAAAGGTTGAGAACCGCTACTTAAGATTATTGAAATTACCCGTTCTTTATCCAGACTGGGATATGAGGCAACACATACACTGTCGACTCAATTAAATGTGATAATTTACAGGTTCGCAGTCGTAGTACGTTTCACATTTTAGTCGTGAATGGTCGAAGTGGTAATATGTATGGCACTCAAGTAGATAGCGTAGTAGACGCCTTCAGTTCTTAAAACAATCATAAAGTCCTTGGATAAGTATACATATCTTTAGTACTAGGCAATTACACTGTCCAAACATTGTATTGAGAAACACAGTATAATGGGGCAATCTCCTTCCCAAAATTTTTATATACACATTCACATTTTTGTAAACACCCGAGAAAGAAGGCGAAGCGAGAGACGTGGTTTACTTAAGCAGTAGCAGGGAAGAAAAAGTGCAGCCTACTAATTGCGGTCATGTTTATAAGCCTTCTTGGTATTAATCCTGAGAAGCGACTGTGCTAAAGATTTCGTAAGCAGAGAAACTGCAGGGAAAAAGTGATATAACATGCTTCAGAATAACGCAAAATGGTGCAAAGCGCATCGTTTGAAGCAGGTACCTGTTTAATTAAAATTTATGAATTTGAAGGTCTATTGCCAATTGGTTTCAGTTAAGTTTAATAACTTTGTTTCATATTTTATACTACATGTATATATGATTTAATACTTAACGTTTTGTTCTAAAAGTATATTTGCATTTAAATAAGGTTTTTCATTCAAATAATTTAAATTAATTTACATCGTGCAGGGAAATTCTTAATACGCATATGAGTATGCTAAATTTGGGAAATTAAATATTTACATTTAATTTCATTTCTGCTTATTATTTCACTATCCTCTCAGTTTTTCATTTTTAATTATCATTAATAAATATTTATCACAATTTTATGCATATCCGCTACTATTTGCCATTGCTAGTAAAGCAATTTTTCCATACTAATTTGACTTTTTAATACTTTAGAAAAAATTAATAAAGTAAGAAATTTGTAAATTGGAATTTAAACTTCAAAGTGTAATTCTTTTAATTTAATTTTTAATAATATAATTTTAATAGGATTATTCGCCTTTAAATATAATTAATTAAATCATTGCAGCCTCGGCACAAGATTCTTAACAGTCCTTCCTTACATTTAATCATTAGTTAATATACATACATGCACGAAGATAAAACTTGGGTTAAATAATTCTAAAAAGGGGGTTGGAGGGGATGAACAAAAGTATTTGAGAAAGTCTAGATTACAGCATATCATCAAAACTGCGAATCAGGAACACTGTTAAATAGCCCACAATAACATATTAACTTAAAAAGTAATCCATTCTTAATTTTGCATGCTGACTGATATTTAACAATTTAGAAATATGAGATGGATTTAACTTACGAGCTGACAAATCCTCCCAAATGTAGCAATCGTGTATACATGAACCAATGAAAGAAACGCACCAATTAAAATCAAAAGCTACGAATGGCAAACAAATCTGAAAGTGCTTGCAGCTTTCTAAGCCCCTTTAGAATATGAATACTTTACTTACTATGTAATCTGTTCTAAGTTACAAGGGCGAACAAAACGACGAATTTCATTGCCGAGAGGCAAAAACTAACCCAATTTTAACCTTCAATGCACGATTCAGCAAAACGCAAAGGAACCCAATTCATTCCAGAAAAATTAGTCACTAAGGCAAGTTCATAAACGTTTGTTTGGTTGCAATTAGTTGATGGGGGTCTTTTCATCTGATCCAACTCTCAGAGCTAATGCTGCCCTCGAGATACCGCTTCCGCGTCTTCTAGCAGTTTGAATTATCCGTATTGTTTCAGTTATCTAACTTATCTGGCAGATACGACAGAATCACGGTCGTCGGAGGAAGGCTACTTGAGTAATTCTATCGAATTAAACCGTAATTGAATCCTAGGGATGCATGTATCAAACGACGATGACTTCTACTTTTATGGAAAACGTCTCTTTATAGCTGTACGTTTTCTCACCAATAAACCTACTAATACAATTAGCTTTACGTGTCATAATTAATTCCTTTCATTTCGACGCAAAAACAAGGACTAAGTATTAGAATATTACGGATTTACATACATGAATTCCGGCGATGTTTTAACGAGAGAAATCCATCTTTTTTAAACATACTGAAAATGGTTTGGCTTAGTTCAGTTGATTATGGTAACGCACAATAAGGCTATCTGTCTAGGGGAAGAGATGCATGGGACGTTTTAGAGGAAACTGGCTCGTATACACGTTACACACGAGGAAAACTACAAAAAGACCATCCAGTCAGCCTTGTTCACCTAGAATCGAAACTACCAGTGTTGAACTATTTTACCGTTCGACTGCTGGTAAGCCATACTGAAAATGGAATAAATAAAATCATTACAGGCAAATAATGGTCATTCATGGTCACATTGAAACATATATTTCGAAAGCAATTTGCAAAAGTTTTAGAAAATAATAAGACATTATTCTAACTCACAGCATTTCTTATACACAAACGGAAAATCAAATGGGAGATTAAAAATACGCAACATGTACACATTTACAGTAATAAATGTAAATTATTACGCTTAATTTTTCAATTATTAAGTAATACTCAGGATTAAAACATATTTAAGAACGAAAATGAAAATATATGCAAAAAAAGTGGAAAAGAAAAGAAAGAGGGCTTTCTGAAATAAACCTTGAAACCATATAGACATACAATCTTCGCCTCTAGGAAACTAAAATATAAATAAGAACTAAAATCAAAGCGCACATCACCAACAAATATTGGAAAATTAGAACTACCGTACAATTTTTTCGTCACCATTTCAACTTCGCTCTCATGAGCGATCTTCTCCTAAAATTCTATTTCAATTCATTATGTCAAATGTATCACTAAGTAAAAATGAAACAGCCGGTTTCTAATTCATGGCGACAAATAATGCCAAGAAATTAATTTATATCATAGATTTATTGATTCCTTTTTAAGGCTCCATTTATATTACAAATGCAGAAACAAACAGACAAGTCGCCTGCATTTTTAAAGAACAGAAATATAAGCATGTGTATTCAAAATCTGAACTTTGGTTTTACATCAGAAAAAGCATACCGCCTTAAGATTTTTCAAGCTCAATAAAGCCACACACAAATGTTCTAACTGTGCTTTTAAACTACACAAAACAAACCGCACCCATTAAGTGATCATAAAGAGGAAATACTAAGAACGTTGAAGAACAGCTCTCAGCATTACTAAGAACAACTGATGAATAGCAGACGGAATTACCAAGAATATTAACCATTAGTAGTCCGAATTTTTAATAAAAAATCATTCACAAGCGATAATGTACAACTAACACATGTGGGGTAATTTTTCTGTCGAAATGTTTGAACATTTATTTAAAGTCGCATTTTGCGATTATCCGAAAAACGAAATATGCTTTACTGAGCAATGACTATAAAAACTGCCCAAGAACTTGATAAACCTGCTGGAAGAGGGAATATATGACGGCTTTAAAGTTATACAAAAGGTTAATCTAGTCGAAATTAGACTGAACATCTACGTGCATAAAGTATTTTCTCCCTCCTTCCAGCATGCCTTCGTGGTGTCACGAGAGCGCACTCTGCGCGTATTCGAAAGGTCCAGGTTCGGGTACCGGCGAGGCACATTTTTCAGTTCTCCTGCTTCAAAATAACCTCATGATTTTACACGTGGATTGAATAAGAGCAACTAGTTAAAACTCCATTTGTCTTACGACTTATTTCAATACTAAAGGTATAGGTAGAAGCTAGGCCAGCACCTCCGTAGTATTTAAAGAAGAACGACCCCAGTGTGGGGGGGGGTCCGAGAATCTCTCATGCCTTTTCCTCTACCAACAACCTCTCGAGGGGACTTTCAGATCGCTGTGTATTCGCTACAGATTACAGATCGCTGCATAGCCATTAAACGTTTACAAACATCCACGCCTTCGCCGAGATTCGAACCAGTACACTTGATGTATGGGATAAACAGATGCAAGTCAACATGAAATTAAAAATTCGGCAAAATTTAGTTTTGGTTGAAATTGTTTTTATAATCAAGAAAAATTATTTAAAAAAAATCTGAAAGGTTTCAGATTTTAAATTACGTCCAAAGGGGCGTAACGTTTTGTGTGTTACCTTTATTTATTAAATATCATGTTCTTCGCACTTAAACCATAAATTTCAGTTCAATAGCAATGTCGCAAAATATTTTTTAAATGAGCCTATCTTTAGAATTTCCGATACACAGCTCCGCGCGCTGGAGATAAAAAGGTCTCCCCCCCCCTGTAGATTGTTGCCATTGCTCGCTTTCAAATCGTTGAGTTTGTTACTCAAAAATTCGTTAAAGTTTTACAAAATATGAAATGGATAATAAAACAAATTCCAAATTTGGGCTTCCACATGCCCATATTCGCAGTAGTAGGATTACGTCATTCAAAATTCGATGGCTCTATGTACCGTTGTCTTATCACAATGCGAGAAATATACATACATTTATGCAGATTTTTCATTATTTAATTTCTTTAAATATAATGCAGGACTCTAACATTTGGTGGCAACAGTTTGAAAAGTGAAACGGATATTTATAATGATTCAACGCAAAATCGCAGAACGAAAACAATAGCCCTTCAGGGACAAAGACCCTTTGGACTAAAAAAGGAAAAAAAAAAATGCCTTCTTGTTTTCACTTGTGTGACTGATTCATAAGCAGAGGCTAAATTTTACACTAGGAAGTAAAAATATCTTTATAAACAATCGATTAAAGATAACAAACATAAAACCTTTTCTTTTCTTAGACAGTTAACCAGATCTTTTCTTACAATGCTTCCCACATTCTCGAAGTGGATACATTCCAGCAATTAACTGAATTAAAGATTCAATCTAGTAGTAGAATAGAAATGAGGAATTAAAAGATCTATTCCCTGGTACACTGCACTTCCAACAGTAAGGAAACAATCAAATAACGAGTGAGGCTATTCAAAACAAACAGTATTCTTTTTTCTTTTTTTTTTTTAAAGGCATGAAAAGCACAATCGTTAAAGCGCATACTAAGGTCGCCTCTATTTGCTTTGCATTCTTAAGTATACATTCTCAAAGGAGTGCCAGTATTGGGAAAATACAAGCAAAACTAACAGAATGAGCAAAAGATTACGTCTGCTGACGAGCAGATAACAACAATGAAAACGTTACTCGTTACTGAATTGCTTGAGGACACTTTTGTTGCCTGTTTCAGAGTAATTCTGGTAGATGAAGGGCATTTTGTTCTTAAAAGAGTTCGACAACAAATCTCTCGGGAATTCCGCAAATAGAAGACTAAAAAAATCTTTAGAAAATTTAGCTGTGAATTAAGCAGGTTTATTCTTGCAGCTTGTTTATTTAAGTGAAACCTAAATTGTTCCGAATGGGTGGAGTTTATCAAATTAGGTCTGTTTAGCTACTTGCCTTGAGATTAATTTTAAAAGAGTACAATATTATGCTTAATTAATGCGAAAGTCAACTGAAAATTCGAAATTAGGCAAGACGTTTTGAAAAATTGAGGTTGGGTTTTATTGAAAAACGCTGGGTGAATGTTAAAAATGAGTGACTTCATGACAATCACTCACGAAAACTATATATCTTTTATAAAATTAACAATAATTTAACAACAATCTTAAACACACTGTGCACTGTTATTTATGATAAGAGCTGAAAGATTACTTGGAATCAGTTTTCAGAATGTACAAATGGTTACCCACAAAGTAGTGCTTCTAGCGCATGAAAAATGTCGCCAAAATCTCTCCATCAGAGATAAGCTGTTTTTGACTCAATTGGTTTGGCGACTGAGCTACAGAACCAATGTTCTTGAGTTCTGTACTCGACAAAGCAGCATCAGCGATGAACTGCGACCTTCACAGGCGCTCTCTGTTGGCAAACACCAATCTAACTGAATAAAGCAGAAATAATTGGCTCACATAAGATGGCGTTACGAGATTGCAAGGTCTAAAAACAGCTTGCGACACCGCCAGAAATCACCGTCGTATTTACATTTAAGTAATTTAACTTTGCAGCAAACGGAGTCATTAAAATTGAATTTGGCATACATGTCGACGTAACTCGCATGCTTAAAAGTGGCGTCTTAATCTGCTTTTTTATAGTGATTTCAGTACAATAACATTTCATATGAATAAGAAGAAATGTTTAAAAGTACCACCACTCTGCTCTGATCACTGATTACGTTTCTCCTTTAAAATACTCTTTGAAAACCGTACTCATTTAAAAAAAAGGTAGCCTGGCATTTTAAAAAAAGTATTATTTAATTAACTTTCATGCTAAAAAAAGGGGGAACATTTACTCAGTGCGTCAGGTTTAGATCATTTAATTATCTTTCTTGATGATTAATTTCAAAAAATCAAGCTCGGGACGGATACATTTCTTGGAGTATTTTTTTAAGAGTAATTGGCTCGTATTCACACTACACAAGAGGAAAACCAACCATGCAGCCAGCCCATTCGGCTGGGAAAGGAACCCAGCTCCAACTACCGGTATACAGAGGTCTTAACCTCTTTGTCAACGGTGGGACGAAAGACTGCGAAGACACAAGGTCGTTTAATTTTTGAGTAATATGATTGTGATACATATGTGATGTCGACCAATAAAACACGAAGGGGACGCTAGCTCTCAGTCAGAGAGGTGCCGAAAGTTTAGTTTTCAAGTGAGAGACTTGGAAAGAAGTCCGAAGTAATGCCTCTTGGGAGCCGACAACAAAAAAGAAATTACCCGGTAAATAAGATAATTAATATAGGTACTTCATTTATTAATAATGTAGTAGTTTTAGTGATTTTACATGTAGTTGCTATGTGAATAAATATCAAAGATATGAAAAGGTCTTGATTTTTGTGTATAGAAGGAAGAGGATTGTGGACATTACACTCATAGTTGTTTACTATTTAAAAGTATTCCCTCTTTGCATTTGATAACTCTGAAAAATGAAATATTAAAAATATATAGGTAATGATATTTAATGTATAATCTTCATATTTAAGTCTTATTCTGAAATTTGATATTTAAATATCGTTCTAAATAAAAATTAACAGAAAGAATATATAGCTACAAACTAATACAAGTGGCGACTACCAGACTTTCAAACTTTACACCGTTGCCAAGAAATAAAATACATTTGAGATAAAGTATAACTCCTTTCCGCATTCCACTTTTACTCGAATACACACTCTTGATGCATCATTCCTTTTACTCCATTACTTAGATTCGCAATCATAATGGCTCTTAAATATTCAGATTTGCCATTGCCCTTAAATTTAGTGCAGCAGAAATGCAATGCCAAATCCATTAATCTCTTAATAAGAATGTGAGAAGGTTAGGAATTGAATATTTACGAAGCATTATTAATCATTACAGACGTTAATGTAGATTACGCTACTTTCAGTCTACGTGGAATATTGAAAAATGCAAACACACGAAGGTTGGATGCAGTAAAATTTTAAATAAGGTCTTTTATCATCGATAAATTTAGAACAGAAAATGTAGTATGCGATGCATTATTAAAATTCTTAAGAGTATACCTACGCAAGTTTAAACAGAACATAGTTTTAGATTGATTTTACTTACTCTGGCATTTTCCCTGTTGGCTTTATTTTACATTTGTACCATTTTTATTGGTTTCTCTTCACATTTGTACTGTTTCTGTTAGTTAATCTTCACAGCCAACAGATCTTCAACAATAAACAGCAGTGTTCCAATAGAAATATTACGGTAGTATAAAGAAATTTCCACTACTATTTCTAGAATCAATTAATTATTGAGTACACGAAACGCTTCAACTAAATATTTTATTACTACGTGCTCTTACAAACTTTGATTTTGTGATTAATCATAAGATCATAAGAATCATGGTCTAATAAAGAATCGGACAAAATCAATATGATTTTCAGGCGGTTTTTTTCCTCATTTCAAATTACAAAAACTTTTTCGTATAACTTGATTTTGGCATTTATAAGATAAAAAAATTAATTAAATTGTGACAGTATCACTGACTAATAATGAGTTTTAAGCAAAATTACGTTCAGATTAAAAATCTGTTCAATTGATATACTTGCTTATATGTGTATACTCATGAATAATTCGAAAAAGGCGTGCATATCGGATAGAAACAATGGATTGACATATGCAGCCTAAGCTTCTCTTACAGTACAGTTTACGTCACACAGCACTTCGCACCGAAGAAAGAAAGCATTCAACAGGAGAGGAACAAAATTTTGAAATTTCAAATTTTCAGATGTATGTAGCCGCCTTGTTGGCATGGCAGTAGGGCAGCTAGCTGCCTTAGCCTTAAGTTTGGATTCAAAATTCGGAGAAACATGGATGTTTGCAATATTTAATTTCTTTGCGGCACGCAGACACTTTAAATACTGACGCGTTGCATAGCCTCTTGTGAGGCTGAAAAGAGTTGGGGGGGGGGGAAGATGGCTGCAGGACCCTCGGACTCTCCGGATTATCCTCAGCAAAAATTGGACGAAACTTCCCTGTATTGCCAGTTAATTCGGTCGTCGCTTGTGGTACACAAAAAGAAATATTCTCGATAATGAGCGGGTTTAATGATGCTTGACCTGAGCTATTCCCAATCAATGTTTAACCAGTAAAGTGTCCGGTCGTTGGGGTGGACGGAAAAAATCAGACTAATGGGAGAAAAAGAAATTTAAAGTTTGAATTTAAATATAAGTTTTAGTTTAAGTTTTAAAATTAAATTTTTCTCATTTGAAACACCTTAATATCTGAAAACGATCAATTTTCATTTGCGACTACTGTATAGGAAGAAAACGACCTATACCCATATTTAAAATATCTTCTGCATTCAAATACGATATTCGATAAATTTACAACATAAGAAGAAATTTGATATTGCAAAACTTGAGACACTATCTTTTGCAAATTTACAATACATGATTAATTTAACAGAAGACCCACTTGATTATTGCTTCTTTTACGCCTACATCTCATGCAAGCACACATTACAGCGAAAGAGCCATTTGAAAAGTTAAGTGAAAGAGTTAATTAACAATAGAGGGTTTAAAACTTCAGCATATTAGCGAAAACGGTTTGAAAGCCGTGTATGTCATTGAAAAGCAATGAGTGCTTATTTGCATACCAGGTGTTTTCTAGACAGAAAAGCTCATTATAAAGTAATCGAAATCAAAAATAAATTAACAACAGCGACAGACAAATTCAAATTCCATAATCATCGCTGGCAGCAAGACGTAAGTTCCAAGTAACCATTAAGGGTTTAAGTCTCGTGTTTCTTTGATTAAATTCTCGATATGAATATTCATAAAAGGGACTGAAAAGGGGAAGTGCAGATGAACTTTTGAAGTTATTCGCTCCACCTAGCATACACGAAGAAGTAACTGCATTCAGAATATTTAATGCTCTTTAGTGTAGACACAAGACTTCGGAGTCAGTTTTCAAAATAAGAGAGAATTTTTAATTTGCCGCTATTTAAGACCATTAAAGGACATTCTATTTTCCCTGTTTCGATAGAAAATAAGAGTAATGAATTGTTAATCAATAACCTCATTTCACAGATTCCTATTTAAAGGATGTGTTAAACAATTTCAAACAATTTTAAACAATTTCAAAGCATGTCTAGTCGAACTTCGTCTAGAGTAAAAATTTTATTCAAAATCTACGCCAAATTAAGGTTGCCGTTTTGATTAATTCTACACAACAGTGTTGGTCTGAAAAGACTGTAGAGCTGATCCAACAAAAAGAATCGGAAAATGGAATTCCTTTTATTTTGATTTAGTCCTTTTTAAGTGGCATGTGCAATGCAAAACCACATGCAAAAGACGCAAAAGGAAATACATAGCGATAAATTCAATTTTTTACATATCTCAAGGATGAATAAGCTCCACATATTATCTAAAGTTTCGATTTTAACATTATTAATTTTTAGGGTCATGTAAATGCTGTTCGACAATAATGCTACCAATAAAAGATCATTTAAAATTTATTATTATATAAATTTAACAAAGAAAACTTATGCACTCAAAATATCACATATTTAGATTGTTACTCTACATATTTACATGATACAGTCATTAGTTAATCATAGCCATGATAAAGTCAAATACTATATCACGGTTATGCGTTATTCACTTCACGCCATAACTAACCGTGTAAAACAATGCGTAACACCTCAGTTTTCAACCAACAAAACATCCTTGTTAACAAAATATGCTAAATAACAGCACCTACCTATAATTAGCGGAAATGTTATTTTAAATGTTCGCTAGTAATGAATGTTTAATTTTTCTCCCTTTTGGGCTCTACGAAACATGACTGAAAAAGAAACTGTTAATCACAAGTTTAATAGCAATTTGACAGGCTAAAAGAAAACCCCTGTTTGTTGCACTTCGTGAGAGATATACTGCAAAATGAGCTTGATTACATAAAACAAACTCTAAAATTCTATCACGAAGGATATATTGAAATTTTGTTCAAGTGTTTTTTTGTATGCGCTAAAATTAATTTCAAATTTCATGGAAACCTCGAAAATACTACATGCTGTTGGTTCAAATGACCGGATACTTACAACTTAATGCATTCATCATTGACCAATTCCAATCGGTAGTTTAGCCGTCTCATCACCAAAGAAAGTTACTCAAGATGCCGCACAGGGCGCGATTGATTTTAACCCGCGAGAACGGGGAAGTTCCGACCCAGTATCAGACAAAAAAACCCCTCTGGAACGGATCCGAGGATCGTCCACCCCTCTTTCTCTGCCATCAAACTCTCCAAAGCGGCTCCATCTCCAAGCTGCCATTAAGCTGTCCATTCGGATGGACAGTATTTTAGGTAGCCCCATGCCACCCAGACAACATACACTTTCAAACATACAAGCCTTCTACGGGATTCCAACTCACAGTAGGACAGTCAGCAGTGCTGAAGGCATACTGTGTGCATAGCTAATAGTAAATTAGAGGAATTTGTGGTAAATACGACTTTTCTTGGAAATCCACTCATTATAATCCAATTTGCTCGTTCACAAATGATGTAATCGTAACTTACAAAGACTAAACCATCACAATTTTTAACATGGAACATCGTAGAGAGGCGAAAAATATAGGAAACGCGTTTATTTTCTATCTAAAATATCAATTTTATTAATAAAAAAGGGGAAAAATTGTTTTGTTTTCTTTAAATTAGTGTTTTTCTAAATCAGACGTTTAAAAAACGCTAAAGCGCACATAGAGGTAATTAGTTTAAATAAAAATGGGTAAGGTTTGGCAGAATTATTCGCATACCAGAAATGACGAATATCTCATGGAACTTTTACAGACATCTAATGGAGCTCCAGTTCATAAACAATGGAAAAGTGAACAGAATCAAAATATGAAAATCCTAAGAAGTAAATTGCGGGATGCAGGAAATATTTTCAAGGAAAACGATTATACTTTAACAAAAAAGTAAAACACAAAAGCAAATTTGTCGTCCCAAAAGCCCTTATTTCTCATATGTTATCTCAAAGAATAAACAGCAAGAAAAAGATTGCGAGAAAGGAACGGCAAGTTACACCCTCAGTTAAATATATCGAATTTCAAAAAACTGCAAAATAACGGAAACCGATTAAGACTCAAGGGGAAAGCAGTCATAATATGGATAAACGATCAATTCAAGCAAGACAAAGAAGATACCGATAACTAAATGAAAGAAGAAGGGCGATATTACTCAAAACAATTCGAAATTCAGTACAACAAACCAAAAAATATGCATCATTATCGTTAAGTTTTAGTATGTACAGAAAACAGAAGTGAAGCGAATATACACCTTCTTTCGTGCTGTGAATGAATAAAGTTTATCTTAATGATGTTCTGATATGCTTCTTAGTTAACTCGAGTCATAAGAGACACTCAACTTAAAACAGCCCGAGTGCACTAGAGCTAATTAATATATTATCTTTAAAATTTCCGACACAGTCTCGCGCGCTGGAGAATTAATTCTTTTTTTTTTTTTTTTTTTTTTTTTTTTTTTTTTTTTTTCCCATACAGTGTTGCCATTGCTCGCTTTGAAATCGTTGAGTTTCTTAATCAATAATTAATAAATTAATTAATTAATTTTTGATGATTCATAATGCTATCTTAGGTATTCCTAAACAAAAAAGAAAAAGAAGGAAAAAAAAACTCTAAATAAATGCCAGTAAGAAAGGAGAAGAAAATACGATTAAAAACAAACTGGAAAATGATTTATTCGTTGCTCATTTAAATAAATGGAAAAAAAAATTGGGAAGAATTTAATTTTATATTTATTTATTATATTATTTATAAATTAGGATTTTATCAAGTTATAATAATAATACGAGTAAAAAAAGCCTGTATAGCTTTCAAATTTTTAAGAAAGAAATTTTCTATATCGAGGAATAAATGTGAAAGTTCGTGAGATACGTCTGTTAGATCACATGATTTACGCATATTTGTCTTCCACTTGATCAATAAATTTTATTTTTAATGATTATCAGTACATAAATTAAATTTAAAACTAAGCTCATAGAATCAACTGCGTAATTAAAAGATGCGCATTTCAATAAGCAACCACATCAAAATATTATGTAATCGGTAATTATAATGTCATTTGTTTTAAGCAAAACACAAACTTTTCAGGTTTAAGCTTCACGGAAATTAACTTGAAATGAACAATTTGAACGCCACTTTTAAAATGGCCTAACAAAGTCTGTCACTGTGAGTTCTAAAAACCTTTCTTTGGCAGCTAATTTCACGATATTCAAAAGTTTTATCAACTCAAAGCTTCAAAAATAGATTAAACGAGTTGAGACAAAGAATTAAAAATGGAGTGACTTCATTTCTGGAAATATAAAATTATAAGGGCTTTATGAGACATAAACTCAGCTGTTGAACAGTCGCACAATAAATACACTGATAATTATTAACCTTTAAAAGCCCTTAAAGCAAAGCTTCAGTGTGCATACTTATGCCAGCTTAATTTAACACAATTTCATTATGAGGAACACAAAGCCGTTCTGCCCTCATTTAAGATGCACCTAATTTATACTTTACAGTGTTCATAGCTTGCATGTTTGTCATCATTGCTGAAAACTACGTGGGAAACTAATACAAAGGGGACCTTATGTCCATTGAATCACTCACCAAATCGGACATCTACTGAGGACAATCACACTTGGGAGGATATATTCCAGTTTAAAAATAAAACTGAACAGTGATATTTCGGTCCGGGATTCGAATCCCATTGAACGGGCTGCATGGGTGTTTTCGTGGTTTACTCCATGTGTAACGTATACAGGAGTCAGTTTCCCTTACAAAGTCGTCCACGAAAGCATCCCTTCCCTTAGGAAACTCCCCCTCGAGCGCGTTGCCATAATCAAATAATAATAAAAAAAACAGTAAACAATAACCAAACAGTAAACATAAAACATCAATGAACATAAAAATAAATTTAAGCGCAAATTTCTTGAAATTTATAAACTTGTTGAAATTTTTGCATAATTCGCATATTTCTGCGAGTAGTGTTTCGTTTCTTCCTAGAAATCGTTACCCCACAAATTAGCTCATTACCGAACACACAGGACACAACATAGCATCAATGAGGATGAGTGAAGCAACTTGCAAAATCAGCTAAATGCGCCTCTAGGATCAAACTTGTTATGAAACTTCACAGTGTTCGGCAGTTTGAATTCATTTATTGCTGATAAACCCGATAATGAATAACGCTACATCATATAAAATGAAAATATTTTAGAAAACACGTTTCGCAATAGCGCTGAAAACCGTGCCGCGAATATAAAATCCTAAAAGCCTCTCGGAGTTTAGATTTAAATTTATCGTTAGTTACTAATTATTTCAGAATAGTTCATGCAAGCAAGTACCGATAATAACTTCACAATTACAGAACTCGGTAAAATTTAGTTTATCTGCAAACTGCACAAAAAGTATAAATATGCATGTTTAAATAACTGTTCTCATTATGCAAATACGTACTTTTTTGTATAAACACACTGAGAAATCTTCAGATTTGTGGAAAGAGAGAGAAGCAGCAAATAAACCATATAGCTTACAAAAATCAGATGACATAAAAGTTAAGGTAAGTTTAAAAACAAATCAATTACAAAAGATTAATTCGTCACATTTGAAATTTCATGTCGTCCCACCAGCAGTGATAAGAAAAGAAAATAAACATCTTCAAGAATAAATCATTTATACATAAAATGAATACTAGTACATAATGGGCAGTTATAATAATTTTGTAGCCACCATTGTATCTATGCTAACTTATATTAAGCTCAGATGTGAATATTGTTACGAAATCTACAAGCGCGGTAAGATAACTTCCCCGCAAAGCGGGTATAGGGTTGCCATAAAATGGCAAGGGAAGGCAGAGTCGCCACATTTGGCAAGAAATCGACCATTTGGCAACAAAATTGACGATATGCCATGGACGGATGGAGAACCTTCTGGAACGAATTCTTACCGCTTTAGCCAAGAATGTTCTCGAACACAAGCCGAAAGCTATATAAACCCTGCTTGTCCGCAGTCAGTGGGTGTGTCTCGTCTAGAGTGCGAGTAAATGTGTCTCATCTAGTTAGCATTGAGCTGGTGTCACGTCTAGCGAGTCAATCCCTGCAGAGTCGATCGAGTTGACCGTCGGGCAGCGAAAGCCGAGTGGCTCGTCGAGTGCACCGAAAGAGTCTCGTAGTGTATCGCGGTTAGTGCATCGTCGAGAGAGCGTGCTGAGCTCCGGGAACGACTGAACCGAAGAGTCGGCACCTGCGCTCTGTGTGTCGAGTGCATCACGAGTTGTAGCGTGGAGATTCTCGAAAGTACGTGGAGTTCCGAGAACGACCAAGCAGAGTCGGGAGCTGTACTCTGGTGCTTTGCAGTGATAGCGTGTTTATAGTAGTTCATCGACGACTGTAAAAAACGTATTTTGGAGCTGTCCTGACAATACTGGCCAATAAAGTGTGTTTCGATACTTCATCAAGTAGTATTGTCATTATTCACTCCAAATCCACACGAACCCCGTACGAACGTGAAGGAAGAAAATAACGTAACAACTGGTGTCAGAAGAGGGATTTGTGAGTGAATGCCAGTGACCCGCCTGCAGAGGAAAACCATGGCGGAGGAGATGAAGACTTTGATGGACTTCTTAGCCGAGATTAGAGCCGGACAGAAGGAGTTGCTGAGATAAAAGCTGGATATAAAGAGATGACAGCAGAGATCGAAGCCGAACTGAAAGAGATGAAAGCCGGACTGGAAGAGAAGAAAGCCCGACGAGAAGAAATAAATGTCGGCCAAGAAAAGCAACTCCAACAGGTGAAAGTGGAGCTTGCAAAATTAACTGGAGCTATAAAAGAAGATGCGGAAATGGCAGAAGTGGCACCTAAAGAATTAGAAAATGAAGAAATGAAGGAAGTAGCTGGTGAAGCTATCTTACCGGGCCTGTACATTTCGTAACAATATGTTTGCATATATCCCCCTTTAGTTTATTTAAAAACCGCGAGCATATACTAATAAAAATTCCACATTCATTGAATGCTTATGAGAATTTTCAGTGCGTAAGGGTTCGTAATGGATTGAATGCACACAGAATGGATGATATCTTGATAAAATTTATTTTTACCAAAAGAAACACTTGACAATTTTGAAAGTTTCCACAAAAATATTCGTACAGCTCTTCTCAATACCATAGAGCACAATCAGCAGTTACAATTCAAAGTACTAAGAAAGCCAGACACAAGGCAATGCAAAGTGTATCTGAAAACCGAAGTTCACACGGAGATATCCCAATACGTTGATTCTGAACTGAAAATTTCAGAGCTGATGCTCTCTCTGATAAAAAATTTTCCCCCCGGCCGCCGAGAAATCTCTATTACTTTTCACTTCTCGAAAGTACTAGAAGACATACGAGGGCTGCATACGGTTACAGTTGTATACAGGGATCAATTACAGTTATTCATTTACAATACAAATTACAATTATGCAGTTAGGGGCAGGACCAAAATGTCGACAAATGGTCTCCAAGTTAAGCGGCAAAAGTAACCGCTACCAAAACAAAACCATCTCTACCTTCGCGATATCTCGCCATTCACGGATAGCCTTTACCTCAATGTTAAATATACATGCCCCTGTAATCTTATATTTCCGGCAGAGCTTCATCTTCTTCAAGAACTTCGCGTTACATTTACACAAAAAAATACTAGAATTTCGCATATAATTTCATTTCTAAAATTATTTACATACATACAAAATTCGTAACAATATCACTAATGCTTGCCGTTTAACAACATAGTTAAAGTGATTAAATACTCAAGAAAACAAAAATTATAAATATTGTTACAAATTTTGTACATAGATAGACAATTTTAGTGCAATTATACGTAAATTTGTATTTTTCTGTGTAATGAAAAATCTTAAGAGACAGGCTATGCAGGAAAAGTAAGAATACAGGGGCAAGTCTATTTAACATTGAGTAAATGCGTATCTCAGTAATTTGGCGAGAAATCGACAAATGTTGCCAAACTTGGCAAACATTTGGCGACATTTTGGTCCGTTTCCTGTAGTACCATAACAAGTATAGTAATTGAATAACTGTAATTGATCACCATCATTAGCTGTAACCGTAATTCGACCCTCGTTTTCCTTCCAGTAATATCGTGAAGCAGAAACTACTAGTAATATCTCGGCAGCCGGATGAAAACTATATAAGGCCGGAGACAGTATGTGCTCTCGGTTGTTGTTAGCTTAGCTGACGGTGAGTTCCGAGCGTTTAACGTTCTTATTAGTTTGAAGTCTCACTACTGACTGTACTCTATGATACTGTGAAGATTTATATGAGAATTTTTGTGGAAAGTTCCAGAACTCTGAAGTGTTTCTTTTGATAAAAAATTTTATCAACCTATCACTAGACCTCTGTGCATTCAATCTATTACTAACCCATACGCACGCAACAATATATTTATAATTGTGCATAACTATGGCATTTCTGTCACCCCTGTATTCCATGATCAACTACACGTCTCAAAGTCCAGATTTGGAGATACTGATGTAATGAAATGTGCAAATGCGAATGTCTCCTCCACTTAAAGATGCAACTAAAAACTACTTTTTAAAAAACTGTCCAGATTTTTTTTTTTTTTTTTTTTTTTTTTTTTTTTTGTTGTTGTTGTTGTTGTTGTTGTTGTTTAAATATGCATTTTTTGTAATATTAACTGAATACACAAAAAGGTACGGACAAAATTTACCTCTACATGAGCGTTTCAACTCAAATCCTAAGAAGAAGAGAGGGAAAAAAAAAAAAAAGTAACTATTTTATTTTAAATCAAGTGCTTTCACCTGAAGACAATGTTGTGATATACAATCAAAACGATTATCTTTCAAGAGACAAAACTTGTATAAATTAATCCTAAAAGTGAAAGATATAATGTCAAAGTTATTATTTTTTTAGAATATAAGTTTCATTTCACTTTGCTCGCTTTTAATCAAATGGATATGCTGCTATGTAAAAACGAATATCTTTTCACAGAACGAATAGACCGCCCCCCCCCTCGTGAGCAGAGACAGAGAGAAACAAAAGGCAACACAAAGTATAAAGCAAAATGCTGAAAATAAAGAATTATTGTACGCTGAACAGAAAAACTGCAGGTTTAAAGAAAAACGAATTAGCCTTAAATATGGTAATCTAATTAAATATACAGTTTTATCTTTTCGAAGAAGCCTTATTGTTTCCACTTTTATATCACGAAATACAAAAGCGAAGATTTAAAAAAGAAAAAGAAAAAAATGAAAAGAATAAAATAGGAAAGTTATTCTTTCAGCTAAATACTTGCGTTTAAGAAACCTGTAAAATAACGGAAATCGATTAAGTTATGAGGAGAAATTGGGAAGAAATATGGATAAACGATCAATTTTCAGAAGACAAAGCAATGGGAAGCAATTTTTAAAATAAAAGAACGAGATTTCTTGAAATAATTCTACAGACATAAACGGCGACATGTAAAAAAGGTTTTTCGATTTGGAGGAATGCGTTATTTATTAACAATGCAAATGCGATACCAAGAGTTAAAAAAAAAAAAAAAAAAAAAAAAAAGTGACTACCTTTACCTCTCTGCAAGTTCACTTTTACACTTTTCTCAAAGAGATAGGGCAAGACTTACTCAGCCAGACTATCACCTATAACAATAAACTTGTTAAAATACAGGATATTTACAACAATCTCTTCTGTTCAAGTTACACAGCGGTTTCGCGATACTTGATTTCTTAAATGTACTTTAAGCATATTTGAGGGTCTTTTGCTCTTCTTATGTATGTATTTGTATTACTATCAATTTTTTTTTAAACTATACTTTTATTAAGAGAGGGTCTACTCTATTCTAAGTCGTCATGATAAGCCTATAACCTTTGTTTCTTTTTCCTTCTTTTACTGTTTGCTTAAAAAAATAATAATAATAATAATAATAATAATAATAATAATTAAATTTCTTGCCACAGGATTTGCATCAGTCATCAAACATGATATAATTGTTTAGTAAAATTATAGCAAAAACATTCTGAAAGCTTAATATAAAATTCGTATTCGTCTGCTAAGAATCCCAGTTACTATCTTCTCCTACGAAAAACTTTCACAATATGCAGAAAGTCAAAAATGTGATAAATGAATATTTTGCAGCAAAACCAAAAGAATTCTTCAAAAAGGGGGATTGAAGATTTGTGTGAAAGATGAGCAATAAACTTAGATTTCTGATCAATGCAGTATACATCACACACGCATACTATAAGGTGTTACATAAAAAATTACAATTTATTAAATAAACCAGTTTTATTTTAAAGAAATATTTGTTAACGTAAAATTAAAAGTGGAATCTTACATACCCCTCCGAGCGGGAGAGGAAGTTAAAGAAACCATATACATTTCACTATATAACGTCAAAGACATTTTTACCTACACAAATTTTTATCACAGAAATGCTAATAATGACCATCACAGAAGATACGTAGCGTACCACAATAGAGGCAAAGATGTTAATCTTGAAATTAAACGAACATTTATCGTTCACGCGCGTTCCAAAAATACTTTTTTTAGCCCTAGGTCATTAATTTTCTGTACAAGTCATTCTCCTCATAACATTATTCACACAATGGGGACTGAAAACTTAACGGAAATGAGGGCTACAGTCATTAATCTCTACAGTCGTTACCACGTAGCTGTTGTTCCTGAAAGCTCTAATGTCAAAAATGACGACAATGGAGGATTTCTTCAGCTCTCAACACAGACTGTATTTAGATACATCACTGCATAACCGGAATTTCACAATACTTTTTAAAATGGTGTTTTTTACTTCATGCAAAGAATCCCACTCGAGGTCAGCTTTTGAAAATTCGATGAGAGAAATGGCAAAGAAAATATTTGTGCTGCTAGTTCAATGCTTTTGCCAATTATTACTACAGTTATTATTATAAATTAAATAAATAAATATAAGGAGGAATACAACTGAAGTAAGGATGAAGCACATCCATTTAGCGCATCATTGCTATATTTTTGTTAGGATTTTCAAATCATATCTAATTTAATATATTTTTTTTTAATATATATCCATTACTCTCCTCGTAAGTGCAGATGATATTTTAAAAAACATTATACAATAAAACTGTCTTTCTAAAATTAAAAAAATTATTTCACAAAGCTCTGATATATACTTTTAATTACACTTCTTCCCAACTTTAGTTTATAACTAGACAAAACAATGCAAGAGTTTAAATTTAGTAAAAGAAATTTCCTGGAGAACACTAGAAATTTTAAAAAATAGCACAAGCATTTCTTTCTTTTTCTTCTGTCTAAATCCGCACTAGCAGTGAGACGGAATTAGTAATCTTGAGCTCTTACCATGCATACATGCTTCTGAGGGTAATCAGAACCAACTATCTAGTTTGTGTATTTTCTATTACCACTTTTAACCAATATTCCCACTTCATACAATTTTCAAGCTACTTCATAACGGTAGTGTGGCGCCACCAATGACGGAGTGTGCGACTGCTGAATGCTGGGAGTTCGACCCGGCTTCGATCCCGGGTGCATGTTTGGTTTCTGTGGTCATCCCCATGTTAATATGAATAAGAACCAGTTTCCCTTAAAAATCTTCCACAAACGCATCCATCCTCCTAGGCAGATATCCCTCAAACGCTTTGCCATAGTTTGCATATATTTCCAAACGCTATTTTAAATATTGAGAATGCTTCTGAAGCTTCTATCAAAAGTGCACAACTTTAACAGAAATTCAAAAAATGAACTTTCGAACAAAAACACGTGCTCATAGTCAACAATGATTAAAATTACACATCGATTATTAAAGTACAATCACTAGAAAGTACGTTTATTCAGTCAAGTTCTATTTCTTTGCATTTATTTATTTATTTATTTTATTTTATTTATTTATTTTTTTTTTTATTTATTTATTTTTTTTTTTTTTAAATCTTTGCTGAATATATGGTATAAAACCAAGAAAATTATAATATTCACGTTATATAAACGTCACGCCACGTTGGCAATCAATGCACGATAATTTTAATATCAAAATTCTAAAATTCGACTATGCAGTTTAAATATACATTTTATCTCAAGAAAAGTCAAATGTTTCAAACAATATTTGAGTTTTTTCGCAAATGAAATCTTTACCTTCGGAAATCCAAAATTAAACCCTTATTTCACTGATTTCGATTATCGATTCGGCATTTTCCGATTCAAACAACACGAAACCCGTAAGAAAACTATCGATATTCAGTAAATCTTCATCGATCCGAACGAGTAACATAGCCAGGCTCGGAAACCGACACTCCATCACTTTCACTCGCCTTTTGTTCCCCCTTCCCAGCCCTTCTCCGCCACCTCTCTTACGAACATAATAACTTATTTTTCTTGACTCGCAGCCACGCGAGAGAAGCCCATCAAGCAAGTCCTGTTCTCTCAGTCAAAGAACTCAACGTTCTCCACTTTGACCCCGAAGTGCGGACTGGATTTCTTAACATTTCAATGCCCAAATATGGAACGACTTCGCACGCGGGAAATCGTGATAGAAACTGCTACTTCGATCCGATGTCCGATATTCAGCAACAAAAAGGAGGGTCTGTGACATTTGAAAAGTATGTTTAACTAGTATTTCGTTCGCCACTAATTTGCACAGGGAATGGAATTTTGGCAGTTTTCCAAAGTTTCAAAGCACAAATTCTGAAGACCGATGCATCGCTAAGAAAGGAGACGCTTTAAGTTGGTTGAGTTGAAATAAATAATCTGTGCCATGCAATTCAGAAATGCTTTTTGAGAAAACACAGTGCTAATACTAAAAACTGATGTCATCTGCTTGCTGTATGAAAGTTATTTCTTGTGAAAGTTTATCTATATCCATTTTTTAAACTGTAAATCAACGATTGACCAATCAAGATATATTTAGTAGCGCAATACTTTTTTTAAATACCCTGTGAATAAGATATTCCAAGACCAGTTAATTAAGATAATCATGCCGAACATGAAAAATGCAGTTTAAAAAACCCGTAGAAGATTATCAGTAATTTATTGAATATTTTTAAAACATATTGCATTAGTGAAAAACTATTGTTTCTTTCCGTAAGTAACAAACACCTCATAAAAGTCAAAACGTTAGAGAGGTATTTTTATTATTTCCCAATGAACCTTAATTACACTTGCGCAAAGGCACAAAATACCAAGAATTTATATTGACTTAATTGAATTAACAAACGACGCACCAGTTTGCAAGTTTACCAATCCTGTTTTACAATCTTTTATTGCTCATACACATAATTCCGCAAAAAACGCTTCTATGATTCGATATGACGTAAAAATTAAATCAACCCCACACATTTTCAATTACTAGATTCAGAACTTCCATATCTATATTTTCTCCTATATTTCCAGCAAGGTTAGGTAAGGTAAGACAAATTAGATCTCTCAATCGTGGTTATCTGCTTAGATGCCTTTTTGGAGAACTTGCTGAGAAAAACTAGCTTATTAACGTTACACCGTGAAAATGCACCCAGCCCATTCGCCGGAATTTGAACAGGTCGAACGACCAAGGTTTAATCAGTCGCCCACGGTTTGTACGTTTCAAATAAGAATAGAATAAAAATGTTCATCTTATGATTTTAAAATTAAGAACCTCTGAAAGAATTTCAAGTCTCGATGGAAAAAAATACACTGCTAATTGAATTTTCGCCTCACGCTTCGAAATAGAATTAAGCTTTGCATATAGTTATGGGTTTGAAATGCATTTACAACTCCTTTACAAAGAGAAGATTATTTTATCAATTAACAGTTTAAAAAAAAGCGAAAAGAGAAATAAATTCATAAAAAATCAAGAAGCTTCGTAAAGAATGCATGCGAAAGTTTCAGAAGGAATGAATAAATTAAATGGAAAAAAAAAAAAAAAAAACAGATAAACAGAACATAAAACCAGACATTCGCAATTCTATTTTAAAAAGTGTCGCCATATAAAATACGTAATCCATATATACGCCATATAAAATCGTAAATTAAAATTATCATCGCGGTTGACTATGGTAATTGAGTTGTGCCGAACTGCTAAGTGACTGCAGTTATTTTATATAAATTCACAGTTTCTCATGTTTCCTTAAAACGAAATAATATTCTTAAGAGTATTAAGATCTTTAATACATAAATACACTTTTTCACATGTTGAACAACTTAAAATCAATCCAGATGCTTATTATTACATCGTTAAGTTTTTTTTTTTTTTTTTTTTAAATATCTCTGATTTAATTCTTAGAAATATATCTAACTGATGATTTTTATAAGCATTTGCACGAACTTATTGTTAGAATTAGGTCAGTAAGTTTATGGTAGAGCGATTTCCGCAATTATTTTTAAAAAGTTTAAAGGATCTTCTAGCTTTCTAAGAATATATAACGTTTTCACGAATATGAATACAATGTGAATTTTGAATGCGTAGCTATCCTTTTTTTTCCCTTTAATTATTATAGATTCCTAAATAATTATGTTACTTTCCGTTAAATAATATGTAAAAGTCTACAGCAAATACAATCCTACTCCAAAACTTTAAATTTTGCTGGAATACGAGAATGTATTTCCCAAATATATATGAAGTCGCTTTCCGCTGCCAGCCAATGACGAAAGATCTGTTTTAAAAAGCGGTACCTTAATAAAGAATATCTGTATGCATGCATATAATGCATAAAAAGCAATCCAATCAAATAGTAATCCTGATGCAAAATAATGCTGCTGAACACATTTTCATAATCTGACTGGTTTATAAATGTAAAATTCAATTTAAAAGGTATAGTATATTGATTTATTTAGCTAGGTATCAATTATTTGCGTTAGACAACACTAAGGTGTATTGACTGTTATTGTTAATTCTGGTAAACATCTCTTCTTCGAGGTATTAATATAAAAAAAGTAAATTATTATTGTATTATAGTAATAATAAAATTATTAGAGCAATAATAATTATTAAGAAGCTACGCAGATCTAATTTATTTATCTTAAAATCTTTGATTGATGTTTACTGTACACCAAAGCGCTGCATTTTAAACGCCATGTGACATATATACATAGATATATCCTCCTCATAGAAGAAAGACATTAGGTAAGCGACTTGACAAATTACAGACCTGCACAGTATAGTTTTATCAGAAGTCACTGCTCAGTTGTGTCTATTAAAAGAACTGTTAGGTTTCAAAATTAATAAACAAATGCATTTCGTTATTTTATACAAAGAAATTTGTAATAAGAAGAATATTTTAGTGATATGACATTTTTGATATTTAACTTCTTTTTGAATAGAAAGTTATAAGTTATAAAGAACGACAAATTCAGGGTATAATATGTAGTTTAGTGGCTTTCTAGAAAAAGGTAATTCTGTAGCACATAATGTGTACTCCAACACATACAAAAGAATAGATCACCTACAAAAGAATAGATCATAGATCTCGCGAATTATAGTATTAACCAACATGGCATGTAAATTATTATAACGTTGGAAGGTAGATTCTATCATTCAAGTTTCCAATGTTGCATTTAGATTTGAAGTAACTTTAAGACATGATAAGGTTTTAACAACCTTTTTTATTAAAGAAAAATCTAAACATAATTGTACTTTCTTGTACTAACAAAATGATCCAAAACTCGTGGTAAGGCAACTAAACAGAAACAGTTCAATTTAAGACGCAAAAAGTATTCAAAGACTATACAATTTAAATATACACTAAGCTGGTTCTATAACTCTAACTAGGGCGTGAAAACAAATATGTCGACAGCGAATAAAATTACAACGA
The DNA here is from genome assembly GCF_044657685.1 of Stegodyphus dumicola. NCBI lineage: Eukaryota > Metazoa > Arthropoda > Arachnida > Araneae > Eresidae > Stegodyphus > Stegodyphus dumicola. The sequence goes on along the minus strand of NC_140772.1, from coordinate 112,028,798 downwards.
TTAAAGCTAGCAGGGACTAAACGTAGCGTGCTCCAGAAGCTTGCTGTCTTACAATCTAAAATACCAGAAGCATGATCTGTCTAACAATCCTAAAACCTCAGTTTATATAACAGCTAACTCTCATTTACATTCTGTTGAGTAAACGAAAGAATGTATAATAAAAGCTGAAATTATAAATAACTAGTTAATTTAAATAATAACCTTAAAACACGATAAACTAAATGGACTGCACATGAAGACTGGATGATTTTTCTTACAAATTATACTCACTGATCTGGGTGGTTTTACTAAAATTATCACTCTTTAATCAAGACTATATAGAAAATGCAGACCTACGTAACAGATAAATTTATTCACTTTGCTACAACAACACAATTAGAATTATACAAGGTTAAAACCTTACTTAATTAATGGGTGAAATAATTCCATCCGTCGGCAATGTTTTCTTTCACATATAATATTACATAACAGTTATGGTCTGCAAACCGAAAGCAAACGAAGTTAATTCACTCTGTTCTTATTAAAGATAACAGCTCATTTAATTTCAAAACTTGCTGACCCAATTAGTAATGCATACATCTGGACTTCATTATGAGAAATAACTACATTATATTACATGCTGGTAAATTTAACTGGATAATGAGACACCAACATAAAACAAAGGCAAAAACACAAATTAAGGTAAATAAAAATGCTAGAAAATTACACAAACGGAACAAACTAAAGCAAAATAATGTCTAAAAAAGTGAGGAACATATAAGCGAAAAACAAATGTTTGAATTATATCTGCAACCTTAAGACGTTCCCCCCCCCCCCCCCCACGGAAAAAAAAAAAAAATCTGCAAGGATGAAAAACGACCACTTTCGCTTTCATCCGCAAAAATTCTCAGGGTCTTGTGTAAAGGAAGACGAATGTTTCTGTGAAAATTTTACCTTTATAAAACTAAATCATGAAAAATTCCAAGAAATGTCACGAATAAACAATCCGAGGCTTTTCTAGAAACGCGCTGTATTTCTGTTTGAAAACTTACGGGGGGAATTTATTTGATTATTATGATTTAAGGAATACTTCATCCTCAAAATAACACTCAAAAATATTATTCTATAACAACATCTGGACATTACGAAAGAGATTATATTTCTTTTTGATAAATTACATCAAAATATAGCATTTCCACCAAGCAGGGTGCACACAGGCTTTATTTCCTTACATATTTATCCAACGCATAACCTTCTAGCTACAAAACTTTTTTAAATAACAGAGAATTTCAAGAATACGTTTTCAAAATGGTAAAAATTTTTCGTAAAAATAGAAATTTTAAAGAAGAAAGGAGTTACTACACCGTTAGTAATACGAAAATACATCTAGAAATTAAAGAAATGACAGTACAGCTAGCTAGCAGCTGGAAAATTTGTTGTTCGAGTCCAGCCGAAGGCATTCTCGCGTTTTGCTAGGATTGATCTAATAAGGTTTTACAGATAGATATACGTCAACTTAATTTTTATTCATTCGCCGTACAGTAAATATTCCAAACATTATTTTAAAATATTAAATAGGCTTTATTAAGTTAAAAACAAAAACTGCCCATACTGCAATTTAAACTCTGAAGGGATACTCCAAATTTAATGACTTGGGCCTTTTCCATATGCCTATGATAGACGTAATTCAAGATATCTGAGAATAAATTTTGGAGAAAGTTGTAAGGAATTATGGCATCCCCCCAAGCGTGCTTTTGGAGTGTTATTGATAATATGTCCAACTAGCAAACACATACAAGCGTGGTTCGAATTCTGCCGAGGGCATAACTGATTTTTCTTGTTCTTTGTGAAAAATTTAATGTTTTTACATCTGCACCCAAACTAAAATGTGATGGGCGATAATTTGTCTTCACTGGAATTTACTTGAATAAAAAATTCACCTGCATCCTTCCGCACATACTCTCATGGCGTAAGTGGTACCACGTTCACCTAGCAGTTGGAAGATTCGTGGTTAGAATCCCGGCGAGAGCATATGTGATTATTTTTATGTTCCCTGCCTTCCCCTCCCCTTTCCCCAACAAAACTAATGTCTCGTTAATGCTCGAAATTCGTTAATGTGCACATTACCTAGCTAATCTGCAGGTTAACCGATTTGCTCCGTTAAAGTGCGGAATCAAGAGTTTTTCGGGTTCTACCAAGCTAATGTGCACATTAATGGCTTCCGTGCCGTTAAAGCTCAAAAGTTTGTTTCTCTCATTTCCTTTCCTTCTTCCTTCTTGATTGTATTAACTTGATTCTTTAGATAACGGATCACCCTAGTTAATCTGCAGATTAAGTAGATAATCTGCACAATACCTAATTTCCGCACTTTTTTGGTAATGCAAGCACAAAGCAGAAATCTCGTTCACGTAAAACAGTTTTCAAATATATAATGTTAAATTTTACTTTTACAGAATGTTTACCATTTACAGTGAAAAAATTCGTTCTCATAAAATTCTCTGTATTATATATATATATATATAAAACACCCAGCCTCCTGCAATTTAAAGTACACCTTTACAACCAATCTTTAAGGAAATAATGTTTACAGCTATTTTTCCTAAAGCATCTCGTACACTTATCCACCTTCAAAATCACTTTTGAGATTACAAGCTTAGCTATTCTCATAAATTAAATCTTCAATCCACCTTCAATAAAAAGTTCAAGAATTTTATTTATTTCTCTAGCTTAAATGGGCTATAAAAGAAAACTCAGTTTGTAGCTTTAATATTTTCTGTTTGCAGCTGCTTCAGCAATAAAATAAACATTTTGGCACATATGTTAGCTACATTATATATGAAGCCCTCTCCAGACTAGTGGCTGATGGAAAAATTGATTTTGTCTACAATTCGAAATTCAAGATGGGGACCAGCTGGTTACAAACGGCCTTTGTGGAAAAGGCTATTCTCGGAAATATCTCAATTCAAGAGCAAGAAATTCCTCTTCGCGAACTCCCAACAATAGTCTCATCATAGCTTCAAATACTCATGAATAACACAACTTTAACGCTTCTGAGCCAACCGTATTAGTACTACAATGGTTAGGCTATCAGGCATCTTGTTGAAATACCTTACAAGGTTACAGTGATTTTTAGAAAACTGACGTGCTAAAAAAACGGAAAACATACAATATAATGACAAAAACACCAATTTAACAGAAATAATTATCTAAATGAATAAATTCCATTTAACCATAAGAAAGGAAAAAATTATCAGATAAATGTCCAGCAAGTGGACATTTATCTGATAATTTATTAGTAAAAAGAGAAACATTATTACCAAGTCAGTCTAATGCATTACATAAACATATAATTATTTAAAAAAGAAACATTAAGTTACACTAATTTATCATAAATATAAGTATACATATTTTCCTTTTCTATTTCCAAAAGAGCCTTTATAACACAATTTCTGATTGTATATTGATAAATAATAAAATAGAACACAAATCGAACGTCTCTATAGCAGGTACTATACTACCAGGGAATGTCCGCTAATTGGAAGTGAACTAGTGACCTATTTCAAGAACTGTCCGTTAATGGAGCGTCTCGATTCTAACGGGTTTTAAGATAAATTAATTTTAGTTCCATGAAATGCAACAGTTATGAAGCATATTAATAGTTATACAACTAAATTATTAAAAAAAACCGAGAGGAGGGGGGGAAAAAGAAAGAAATTGTAGTGACATTACAGCCTTTGAAGGTGCAAACGTAAGAAGTCGATTATATCTCTGCCGGGATTCGAACCACTCTTCTTGCAGTTGCCAGCAAGACGAGCTACTAACTACACCACAACATCACACATGGGGAAAAGCGGTAATTTCTTACAACATTTCTTATTTAATGTATTCATCCAGTGATTTATTTTTACTATTTTCAAAGAAAGCGCAACCATGCGCGTGAACGATAATATTATGCATTTGCGTATTCTTAAAAGAGTTAAAGAGAAAGGAAAATGTTATGTTAACTGCAACGGAGAAAACTTACCTTATTATCCTTTCTTCGAATGTATGTGTAGCATCTTTGTTTGTAAGATATATTTCTATCCTAGTGGGAAGAAAGACAAAGAAATGCAATTAGAATATGTAATAATACTGCAAAATAATACATAGTAGTCTCTACATATAATAAAACAAAGAGTCTGTCTGTGTGTGTGTGCGTCTGTCTTTCGTTCGCGCTGCGCGTAAGCTAATAGACCCACGGCTACAAAATTTGGTACATAGGTGCATGTAGACAAGAGCCAGTGCACCTCGAAGCGTTTTTTTCGAAATTCGAATTGGAATGTTTTTTATTTTATGTTTTGTGACGAAATCGCGTCATTCTGAGACATAATGGGCTATAGGAAAGCGAGATTTTACTCTACACACTCCATTTTCACATCGACATGAAACGTAGGCACTTAGCTATTTTACAAACTTAAAATAAATTTCGTGTTTCAATAAATCGATTAAATACGAATTTATTTAACAAAGGGAACTTACACCTTTTCAACGGGATATTTTCTAAAAAGGTTTATTTTTAAAAATGTGCAGTTTATTTTTCTTTGATTTTTGGACACGTTAAACTATCATCCTTGCGACTACTTTTATAAAAAGAATTTTGGAAAAATAATAATACTTTGTATTTTTAAAAATTTTTTAAATGAAGCTTCCGAGTACACTTCTCACATCTCACATCTTTAAAAATGTGATCTTGGCATCAATTTTCCTGTCTTATTGTTGTTGATAGATTTTTGATGAAATCGCATCATTTTGAAGTTTCATTCTTTCAGAAATATGGGTTTGGCAACAATTTTTCATCGTATTTCTTATGTCAATGTTTTTAAGAGGTTGGCATATTTCATTGTCATTTTTATATACATATATAATACATTTTTATTGATTTTTTTTAACAAAGTTGTTCTGTAGAGTAAAATTCTACGCGGAATTTTATGTTTTTTGAGTTGCTTTCATGTTATTTTTTGCTTATTTCACTGTTTGTAAGATATTGAAAAGTTTTTCATCATTTTTTTTTCCTTCAACGGAAAGTTGGTTATTAAGGGATATAGCTTATTTCATTGTAATTTTTTCTCTTGAAAATATAAGATAAAATATCAATAATTATACTTTGCTTTTCAGAATTTTTTGTTTTTTGTATCCTTTTATGTTATTTCTTGCTCATGTCACTGATTTTAAGATATTGAAAAGTTTTGAGTGATTTTTTTAGGAAACAAAGATCTTAACCTCCTTTATACCATTTGAGTTCATAACATTTTGCAAAGGGAAGTTGCTTAATTTATTTATTAGGATAATTAATATTTGTATTAAGGGATATTGCTTATTTCATTGTAATTTTGTTATACGTAATAACTTTTTTTTATGAAGTTGTTCTGCAGAGTAAAATTCTACGCAGTTTTTAAATTTAACGTTTGGTGTTCCCTTCAGCCATTTTTCCGGTACATTTAAAAGCCAGACGAAGGCTGACAGCGAAGCTGCTCGTATATTACATACGGTACGCATCAACAGAATGAAAGCGAAATCCAAAAAGGGTATGCATATCCATTCTCATTTTCTCCCATTTTTCGTTACTACAGCAGAAATAAAAATTCAAAAGGAAATAAAAGAAAGGAAAATTTTACAGAGGAATGAAAAATCAAGTCGGGGATTTGTTGTAAAGTTTAAAAACTTTTAAAAAGGAAGAATAAAGAAACTATTGCTAACAAGTCAGTTTCCTTCCATGTTCCATAAATATTTTAAATTACTAATATTACTACATGATGAATCTACGATGTGACAGATTAATTTTCGCCAGAATTTCTGAAATACAAATGCTTCGCAACTTCCCTGCGTCATTCATACAGATGAAAAAATGTGAAAGATATTACATGCAGATAACTGAGGCATAAATCTTCAATAAATCAAAAGTTAAACTTCCTATCAAAAATAAAATCTGCAATGCAGACTTTATCAACTACAGTTTGTTACTTTATAATACGCTGATCCCACTCATTCAGTTAAAATGCATTTCAGGGTTATTTTCTCGCCCTGTTTATGTCGTAACCATGGTAACACCAGGTGCGACAACTCGCAAGTTCTTTGAACTGTTTTTTTCCCCACTTTATTGAGTTTCAAGGTGTTTTCCTTCGTGTAAAGCCTGCGAATGAAGGCCGACTTCAACTGCAGTATCAAACGAAGTGGAGGAAAAAAAGTACTGTGCTATAATGACGCTACATTAACACAGAGGGACGTGCAACGGAAACGCTTCAAAATGCATATTTGAAAGTAACGAACTATAATAGCTAATGAAAGATTTGATGTTTCTGGCGTTTTTAAATCCATTCTCTACCGACTTTTATCCACTCAGTCTATCAGGTTCAATTGTTCCGTCTTACTTTCTTCGGGAACATGCAAGGACCTGACTCGGAACAGAGAGCTTACTAAAGCTATGTTCAATAACTGTGGGAAGTAGACAGGATACACAAGAAGGGTATACAAAACCCTTTGTTTTTCTCTCTTTACAATAATTTCCGTACTTCGGAATACAAAGACAAACTACTTGTGGTCTAAACGTAAGAATATAAAAATATTTAACTAAACTCTAACTTAACTTTGGAATAATAAACGTGGAAGATTGGCCTTATATTAACAGGAAGCCGTATGTAGTACAGAGAACTGTGAACACTACAATACGTTTAAAAATTATCACGAGGATTAAACCTCTGGCCTGGAAGGCAACCAGCAACTGAGTAAAACTTCTAAGGTAAGCGCCCTGCTTCGACTAACTCCATCCTCTCTCTCGCTTGGCAAAAAGCCACAACTTAAGTACTTGGCGTTCGCCAGACAAATTTTGCATAAATAAGTTAACGCTTTTAATTCTGGCCGGAAGTAGAAAATAAGAAGTGATAGTAAAGATTTAAAATAAAATAAACGTTAGTAAAACTTAAGATCCTTACATACTTCCCGCCAGAGTTAATTAGTTTTAAACTGAGGTCTAAAACGACCTTGTTGAAAACTTTTAGCTCTAGAATCTAACGCGAGGCCAATCTTTTACAAACATTTTTCGCTAGAAACTAGAAATTTAAAAGAAAGAAACTTGTTTTTACAATAGCAGCTCCCAGGACACACAAATTTTTCATCTGTACTGCATCTAAACAGGAGCTTTTATTCAAATCTGGTTCCTTCCAGAGATCTGGAAGGAAAACTAGTTCAATGAAATGTTACACAATGAAATGGCAAGTAATATGTATAATTATATTTCTCTTAACATTCTTATTTCATTCATGACTATTTTAATTATCTCTCCCCGTGCTCTCTGACATGTGTTGTAAAAGAACACCAAACACGAATGTGTTTATGTCTATGTGTTCAACACTTCCTCCTAAAATCAAAGCACTAATGTGTTAAAAATTCAACATACCAAGACCTCGTAACACACCCTAACTTCAACTCTAAGCCCTGAGGTACTATTCTGAAAGTGGCTAACTCTGAAGTGTAGCGTCAGAGAGCCTAACTACATTCATTCAACCTTTAACACATATTCACCATGATTTAGTCTTTTTTACAGTCACACGAATAAAAAAAAAAAATTAACATTACTTTCACTTTTACCATATCACGGTATTTCTTAACATTTGAAATAACAGTTCACATTGTATATAAGAACATATTAACATGCCGTTAATTTTACGCATTTGACAACATACATTAGTAGTACATTGTTAACTTCTATTCTTTTCAAAGCAAGCGCCAATTTTTCTACATTGAAATACTACATTTCAAAAAGTCTTTCAGACTAAAACTTCTTTCTTGCCAGAAAGTTTTAAATAAAATTTATACAATAACTTTTACAATATTTAAGTCTTTACACATCGCTATTATACGTCAACTTTAGTTTTACACGCGAGTAATTGAAAAACATAATACCAAAATCGGTAACAACTCATTTCTCGCCCTTTTGGCGATAAAGGTAGACCTCGCATGAGGTAAAACTTCTTGAAATCTGCCACTTGCAGTAAGAATGAAAGATTAACTTAAGTTTGCAAAGTAAGATAAAATTTTACTTATCTTTGTGATATTCGGACATTCTTTTCTGAGCCCAGTCCTGGAAAGTAGCGTAGATTGTTGTTTGATTTATCCTCCTTCGTGTGCATGCTCGCCCTTCAGTGCCTTCCTCTAGAAGCTTTCTTTTTTTTCCAGTTCGGTCACCCTTGAATACCTTCTTTTTCGCCTCTGCCTGTGGTCTTGGCCGTTTGATGGCAGCTGGTCTTGGCGGAACCGGGAAACTTCTTTCGTGTTCCTGCTTGGACCTCGTTGCTGGCCGTTCAAATTTTCCTTGTAACTTTTCCTCCGCCGCTGGTGGCCCTTCCGCAGTTCGGCGACATTTGCTGCGGAGAGTCCTGTCGGATGAGTAGATCTTCCGTTTTAGAGCCGGGTTATATTTGCCGTCATTTCTCCTGGCTCTCTTTGCATACGGCGTCCTTCTCCCTTCTTCATTGTGGGGGTATTCGTGAGCTTCGGTGGAACGGCTTCTTTTTCTTGTTACCTTCAATGTTCGCGCGGGGAAACTTTCTTTTCACTTGCTCCTGCCTCTTAATGGCTTGCCCTTGTACTTGTCGTTGTTCCACCTCTGGAGCTTGTGCCTGCAGTGTCTGCCGTGCCGGATCCTGCAAAAGATCTGTAAATATTTGCATTTTATTACGATCATAGTAGGGTTTGATTTGATCAATGTTTGCGGAGCAGGTTTCACCATTTCTATCTTTTAACACCACTACAGCGTGAGTTATTTTTTCTATGATATATGGTCCTTCAAATCGTGGAAAAAATTTGGCAGTTTTATCTTCTGGTGCTGAAGAAAGGGAATGCTTAATTTTTAATACTTCATCCCCTACTTTATAAGTTACTCCCCGTCGTTTCAAGTCATAATATAGCTTTTGTTTTCTTTGTGCTACTTCAGTATTCTTTTTTGCTTCTTTAATTAGTTTTTCTATATCACTCATTTTAAATTCTGGGGCTCTTTGTTGCACATAAAATAATTTATCTAACGGCGTTATAATCTTTCTGCCTAAAAATAACTCAGCAGGAGTTTTGCCCGTTGTATCATGTTTTGCGGTCCTAAGGGCGAAAGCAAATTCATTGACATAGTTATCCCAGCTTTTATGAAAATTTTTAACATAACTACGGATAATTTTCACTATATTTCTATTGACCCGTTCCGCTATATTTGATTGCGGCCGATACGGGACCATTTTTAAATGACGTATGCCCAGTTTTTGGCACATGTCTTCAAAGACATTACTTACAAATTGAGGACCATTATCCGATATAACTTTTAGGGGCGCCCCGTATTTTAAAATATATTTATTTAAAATAGAATCAGTAACTAATTTCGCGGAGGCTCGTTTTAAGGGAACAATTTCGGTCCACTTACTAAAATGATCAACCATAACAAGGAGATAGCGACTTTTATTTAACTGACATTTTGGGAAAGGGCCCAATAAATCGATGGCAATTATTTCATTTGGAAATTCGGATTTAATACTATTTAGAAACCCGGCCGGGCGGAAATTAATATAATTAACTGCTTGACATGTTGGGCAGGACTGGACATACGCCCTTGTTAACTTTTGCAGTTCAGGAAAGTAGACTGCCTCGCGTACGCGTTGGATAGTTTTTCGAATACCAGCATGAGAAGCTAAAGGGCTGTCATGGAGCTCCTGCAGGATATTTAATCTAAGACTAGCTGGGATAACAGGTCGAAATTCGTTGTTGGAATTCGTAGTTTTTGTATAGAATAATAGACCATCTATTAGTTCGTAATGGGCCGCCCTATTTCTTATCGCCACAATATCTTGGTGGCTAAAATTTTCAGGATCCTTTAAATACTCATAAATGCTTCCAAACTCAGGATCCTTACCCAGTTCGGTTATTACAGTTTCTCGGGAAGTTATTGTACAGGCTGTGAGCATTGCCACCTTTACGGTATTACCTTCTTCATCTATTTTATTTCTGGATAGGGCATCTGCTACGATATTTTCCTTTCCGGGGGTATGCTTGATTACCAGATTATATTCTTGTAGCTTGAGTGCCCATCTTATTAACCTTGGGGATAAGTTTTCCCCTGAGTACAATCTAGTTACCGCCGCATGATCAGAGTACACTGTTATTGGCGCCTTTCCAAAATAGACTCGGAACTTTTGCACTGCTAACAGAACTGCAAGTGCCTCTCTCTCGGTCGCGGAATAGTTTCTTTGTGTTTGATTTAAAGTTCGGCTAAAAAATGCCATGGGCTGCTGATTTTGCGAAAGTACCGCTCCTACCGCATAATCCGAAGCATCCGCTGAAATTTCTAAATTCTCATCCTTTTCAGGAAATTTCAACACAGGGGCTTGCGTTAATGCTTGTTTTAATTTTTCGAAAGCACTATTGGCTTCGGCCGTCCACGAGAATCTTGCCTTTTTCCTTTTTAATTTTAACAATGGCTCGGCAATAGCTGCAAAATCTTTTATAAAGGACCTATAATATGAACAAAGTCTAGAAAAGAAGAGAGCTTCTTCGCCGTGTTTGGAGTCGGATACTTTTGTACAGCGATTATTTTTGATTCGTCTGTCTCGATTCCCTTCTGAGATATTTTGTAATCTAAATATTTTAATTCAAAGGCGGCAAATTTGCACTTTTCGACATTAACTTTTAGACCGGCCTCATTTAGTAAAGAAAACACCTGTCTTAAATCCTGTTCATGTTGGTCGAGATTATCACTAGTAATAATGATATCGTCTAAATAGATAAATGTGGACTTTCCAGGAACAGGTCTTAACACAATGTCCATACATCGCTGAAATGTTGCCGGCGTCCCTGAAAGGCCAAACGGCATACGCAAAAATGCATAAGTGCCAGATTTGGTTATAAAAGCAGTCTTAGGCACGTCCTCAGGCCTAACCCCTATTTGAAAATAACCAGTCGTTAAGTCTAAAGTCGTCATATATTTGGTGGATGTTATGTTCTTTAGAATTTCTTCAATAATAGGTAACGGATATACCGGATATTTAGTTACGGAGTTTAATTTACGGTAGTCAATTGCGAATCTCCACATTTTTGGATGTGTCAAAGGATAGTCATTATTTTTCTTACATAAAACCACCGGGCTAGCATAACTACTTGAGATGGGCGTTATGATCGTTTTACGTAGCATATCGGTGATATGCCATTCTATAGTGTTTTCCTTATTCTTATCATACCGGTATGCTTTGTGGCGAACTGGCATTGAATCTCCGGTGTCAATACTATGGTTAGTAACCTGAGTAAATCCTGGAATATCACTAAATAACGAAGAAAATTCACTTACCACTTGTCGGATTCTTCCTTGCTCGTCATTAGGCAGGTGGTCAAGATTTAACATCGGCGGTTCAGCCTTTTCTCCACGAACTGGTTACATTGTCAGCTTAAGGGACGCTTCATTAAAATCCAGCGTTGCTTGTGCCTCTGAAAGAAAATCTATTCCCAAAATAATATGTGCTTGCAGATTCTTTACTATGAAAAACATCACCTTTACTTGTTCGTCCTTGATACGGACATACAGCGGTAATTTACCTATACACTTACATTTTTCTCCTTGCGCCGCTAACACTGTCGTATTATCCGAATTATATATGCGGTATTTCCGAAAATACTTCCTAAAAAAATCTTCTGCCACACAGGAACACTGCGCGCCTGTATCCAGGAGTGCGGTGGCTGGGATATTATTCACCAACGCTTCAATCTTCGGAAGAGTCAAATTTTTCACCATTACTGTATTTAACTTGAAGGAAGAAGGGTTTTCATGGCCTTCGGATTTCCGCACCCTCCCGTCAGCAGAAATCCGTTTTAGTTTAAATTATTTTTCCTTTCGGTGCTTTCCTTCTTTCTCCACTAGCCTTGAGACTTTTTTCCTGGGTTGCTATTGAACTGTCGACGTTCGCCGGCTGTTTTTGAATGCTCGGGTTTCCTTGCCCACTGATTCGCTTTGCTTCCGTAGCCGTGTACTTGAGTTTGCTGTAGTCTTGGCGCACCAAATTGGTTTCGCTCTTGATATTGGCGTCTTCTTTCAATGTCCGCCGTTCTTCTACTTTCAAACTGGATTGCTAGCTCAAATAACTTTTCCAGTGTAGTCGGATTTCTTAATTCAATAAAGTCTTGTACTTGGGGCAGTAACCTCGGCAAAATCACTTGAATTATCTCAGGATCCGGACGGTTTCCATACAAGAGTTTGAAGACGTGAATTTTTCTTAAAATAAAGCTTGAGAGATTTTCGATTCTTTGCTGATATATACTAAAAAGTTCCGTTTCTAATTTCGCACGATCCCTTACAACAGGGAAGGCTTTTACTAGGGCAGTCTTGAAATTCTCGTAAGTATAGGTGGGACTTCCTGCTTGACCCAAGAGACTTCTGCCTATACACTTGAACCAGTTAAGCGCTTGGCCCCTCAAAGCGCTGGTAGCTAAGGTAACTTTTTGAAATTCGTGCACGGGGTAGAGCATGAAGTGGTCATCCAATTTTTCCAAAAAACTGGTTACCGGTGAGTTTCCATTAAATGTTGCCTCTGGTTTCATCGAAGCGCGCATGGTCTGGACGATGTAACCAAATCCTTCCAGGGCGGCAGCTGGCATTTCTGGATTCGGAGCCGCTTCTGCAGGCAGCCCAGGTTCTTCTTGAAACTCGGCCATGGTTATTCTTCTTCGTTGGGCGCCACTATCAGGTTCAATTGTTCCGTCTTACTTTCTTCGGGAACATGCAAGGACCTGACTCGGAACAGAGAGCTTACTAAAGCTATGTTCAATAACTGTGGGAAGTAGACAGGATACACAAGAAGGGTATACAAAACCCTTTATTTTTCTCTATTTACAATAACTTCCGTACTTCGGAATACAAAGACCCACTACTTGTGGTCTAAACGTAAAAATATAAAAATAAAACTAAACTCTAATTTATTTTTAAAATAATAAACGTGGAAGATTGGCCTTATATTAACAGGAAGCCGTATGTAGTACAGAGAACTGTGAACACTACAATACGTTTAAAGTTATCAAGAGGATTAAACCTCTGGCCTGGAAGGCAACCAGCAACTGAGTAAAACTTCTAAGGTAAGCGGCCTGCTTCGACTAACTGCTTCCTCTCTCTCGCTTGGCAAAAAGCCACAACTTAAGTACTTGGCGTTCGCCAGACAAACTTTGCATAAATCAGTTAACGCTTATAATTCTGGCCGGAAGTAGAAAATAAGAAGTGATAGTAAAGATTTAAAATAAAATAAACGTTAGTAAAACTTAAGATCCTTACAAGTCTTTCGATTATCCCCCTCACCTCTTTTGAAGTTCGTTTATACGAACGGGAGAAAAATTACCACCAGATCACAAACCATCATCATAAAACAAAACTGGGTATGCAAAACAAATATAACAATATAATATAAAATAATATAATATACATATAATATAAAAATAGTAATAATATAATAACACGAACCTCATCTCCGGGATAACCCCGATAAATCGAGAGTTTACTATATATTCTTCCTTCTAAATCCCAGATGTCCAATTAAAATTGATCGAGATACCAAATCATAAAGGTAACATGTAATTCACTAGACATCCTTTCGAATTCAGTATTAAAATATAAATGTTTTTGATTTCCCATAAATCTAATAAATCCAAAGTTTAACCAAGTGAAATAAAAGAAATATGTGGATCGTGATCAACACAGCCACTGTTTGACCATAACTATCGTAAATAATCATTACATGCTAGGTAGTAGAATGCTTTTCAGAATAAGATCATAATATTCAGTAGAGATAGTAGTGTAGATTCAGTAGAGTTTGATCCCGGCTGCATTGTCTCTTACTTCAAAAGCAAACGTGTTCAACCTTCTAAAAACGTAGATTCTTGGTTATATAATCATAGCTACCAATACTGAAAACTTAAAAACCAGAGAAACCGGAAGGTTTTTAAGCTAAGCAACAACATCAGTTCAAATTAACTTCAAATTGATAGCTAGTGGTACTTTTTCGTCATGTAAATTAAATTCACATTATAAAGCACGATTCGGATTACTGGACTACTTACAATACCATTCTGATGTAAATTACTGGGTCACACGAAATATTCTGCGATTTTTTTCTGATAAATGCAAATGAAGCAGTACAAAAACATAAGAAAATTTGAGTTCACATACGCTTTATTTTGTATTATGACCTATTGTCATTTCAATAGCAACCGGAAAATTTCTTTTTCAAAAAAGTCACTTGTTTTATTCGTCAAGCAGTTACAGCAATGTTGTTTAACAGCCTTCAAAGAAACGAACTCCAGGCCGTCCAGATAATTTCGAAAAGACATGAAGAGATGAAATTCCGAGACAGGAAGGTCTAGTGAATATGGAGGGAGGGGAAGCGCAAAACATTCCAGCCGTATTCAGCAAGTTTTACCTGACATTCATGGAAGTGTGGAGCTCAGCATTGTACAGACAACACTGAAGGAGGGGGGGGGGAACTGTCAAAACAACACCTCAACGATTAATCCGTTCTAGGTACTTTGCTTAGACTTCTGCTTTTAAAGCTGATATTTGGGAACAGTATTTATTGCCTTATTTCGTGGCAATTTATTGCCTTATTCTGGTGGCAATAATTCATAAGAAACTTTCTTTTTAGTCCTAGCATACACAAAGCATTACTTTTTTGGGGATGCAACCTCCCTCTCTATATTATTAAAAGATGTTCACTTAGTTTATCATATAATCCATTCTTGTATAGCATCCATTTCTGACCTCCAGTTATGAGCTATTTCGATAAAGAAGCTTTTCTGTTTTGATTCATCAAAGAATCTCATGCTGAAAGTCGAGCAAACATATTCTTCTCTGTTAAAGTACGAGGTACCCATAGCGTCGTAATGGCTAACATAATCTGTCTTATTCAAATGATCATGTGCTGCATTTTTATAATACACTGGTGAAAGAAATTAAGAGAATTTTCATATTTGATCTACGATCTCCAGAACTACTGGACAGATTTTAATAAAATTTGGTGTGGACATAGGATGATATAATACAAACAAAATAAACATTCAACAGTTACAATAGACACACATGTCGGAGTGTAACACTCATGGGAGTCTGAAGGTCTCAAAGAGCGGTTGCAGAAGACATAAAAGAAATAGGTTAATAGTTAATAGGGGGTATAGGCTCTTACAGCCATCCAGGCTTCGCAGCGTGATGCCATACTGGAAATAAGGCAGTTGATCTGTGCCTGTGGTAACTGATCCCACTCATTCAGCAACGCAGTTTTCAGTTCCTGGATGGTTCTCGGAGAGGGTTGCGAGTTGAAATTGCCCTCCCCAGAGAGTCCCAGACATGTTCTATAGGGTTGAGGTCTGGAGACCTGGCCGGCCAATCCATCCAGCGAATATCCTCACTCTCGAGAAATTCGTCGACCAGGAAAGCTCTATGTGGCCTCGCGTTATCGTCCTGTAAGATGAACTCGGAGCCCGCTGCACCCCCGGAAAAGGCGAAAATAGGGCTCCAAGACCTCATCCCTATACCTCACACTAGTCACAGAGCCTCTATCAAAGACGTGAAAAGATGAGCGGATATCCAACATGATGCCAGCCCAGAGCATTACACGCCATAATTGTTGATTTCGCGGACTTTGGAGGGTAAGTAGTGGGTCCCTGGCTCTCTCCATATGAAAGTACGGAGAGAATCGGTGTTTAGGCTAAAACGGAACTCGTCGGTGAACAGAACGGTCGGCCATTGCTCCCTACTCCAATCACTATTCTAATCGGACTCTCCTTTCCGTAGACGTGAGCAGGATGCAAACAGCCGGTCTTCTGGCAAACAACCCTCTCTCATTCAGTCTTTTGCAAACAGTCACCTTGTTACACGGGTTCCTGTGGCTGCATACAGGTCCCAAAAGAGCTGACAAGCTGTAGTCCCCTCTGTTACGCCTCGCTAAAATGGACAAATAGCGATCTTCTCTGGCCGTCGCGGCTCTTGGACGACCTTGCCCAGGCTTTCTCTCGATGGATCCAGTATCCGGGAACTGTTTGCATGGATTACACACGACGCTGGGCGTTAAATTAAATTCTATGCATATTTGGACTTGCGATTGGCCTGCGTCTAGCCTCGCCACAATTCACCACCTCATTCCATCATCTAAACGTTGGTGGTTACTTATTTTTACTGTTCCGATGGGAATTTAACCGTTTGCTGCAAGATAACACCAAGAAATTTGCCGAGGTGTGCTAGCAAACGCAATTCGTATTACGCTCCACGCGCTTACAAAGCCTGTTTTTCTGCTTGCTCCGCATACACACACTTGTACGCTTACATATTTGCCGTACAAGATTTGCATTTTTATCTAGAAGCACTAGCTTTTCCTTCAGTTCAGTTCTTTTCATGCAATTCGATAAAATATGCAAATTCTCTTAATTTATTTCACCAGTGTACTTAGGCTAATAAATCTTGAACTATATAACGTGGATTTTCAACGACAGCTTCATTAAACAGGTTCTTGCTTATACAGGATTCTCATCCAATCCGCCTTTTTATTTTTTATTTATTTATTTATTTATTTTAAATAAAACGTCATATATTAGAAAAATAAAATTTTGAGATTTCAATGTTACCACTGCACTGAAACAAAAATTGTGCTACAACATTTGCCAGAAATATGCATCATGAGCTGAAATGCAGTACTTAAAGAACCGCTTTCATCAAAGTCACTCTTTATCAACAGTAACACAATAATTAGAAGAAAAAGGCTATTCGATTTGAAAAACCGCCAAACTTCCTGATAACCAAATATATTAGAATTTAATTAGGTTGTAGAGATATTAGGTTATTTCGAAGCAGGAGACGTGAGAATGAGCAATGTCCTCGCAGGGACTCGAACCTCGGACCTCTCGAATACGCGCTGAGTGTTTTGGCCATTACACCATGAAGGCATGCTAAGAAGGCGGGAGAATACTTAATATACTTCCCTTTTAAAGGGCGACTGGGGATTAGGGGACCCAATCGCCAAATCCTGGGGGGTGGAGAATTATCATCCACCACCTTTTTTAGTTCGGGCACCACTGTACGGACATGAGGTTTTTTTTCTTTTTTTTTTTTTTAAAGCAAGGGAGATGAAAAATTAGCAATGCTCTCGCCGGGACTCGAACCACAGACCTCTCGAATACGCGTCGAGTGTGCTGGCCATTACACCACGAAGGCATACTGAGAAAGTAGGAGAACTACCTTATAAGGTATTCTAAATTTTATATTCTTCGATTAATTTCAATTTTTAATTCTCTTGCAAATTTACACTGAAAAAATGTAGAACAGTGAAATTTTATTTATCAAAATACTACTTTTAAACACCATGAACATAAAATTAATATACATAGTATTTTCATACATAAACTTAGAAATGTACATATACTGAAGTAAAATAAAATTAAGTACAAATATTAACTGATTAAACATTGCCTGAATCTTCGTATAACAGTCTACAAATGTCTACAGTAGATTAAGACAACTCCGATTAAATGAAATTTAATGAGAGCTAATAAAACTTTAATAAGCAAAATTATTTTGAAAATCGCCTGATGTGGGGGGATGCAATCTGCCTAATTTAAGTTTAATTCAATAAATTTTATTTATTGCTGGGAAACATTTTCTTTAGAAAAGGTTAAAAATTTAAAACTGGGAGATTTGATGATTTACCGAAGACCGGGAGATGCGATGAAAAACTGGGAGTCCAGCTGGGTAAAATAATACACTGTGTATTTGAATTAAATTTAATCAAATTATTTAGAATTTTAAAATTTTTATTTATTATAAGAGTGCATACAAAGCCTTTAATTTTTCTTTGGAATTTCTTTTCGAAGTGTGAACTTTTCCCGTTTATTTAATTAGAGACGGGAAATAATTGGTAAATAATAAATAAAGGTAGTTTTAAAAAATACTTCTTAAACTAAGAGTTCGTTGAAAAATTAATTGAACTGAATTTAACATGCAACTACAGAATAAAAACTTCTTGAAAAAGATTTAACTTTCCCGTAATTGAATCAGACGATAATAAAAACCATCGCAGATATCGCACAATTTTGAGTTATTTTACAGAATATTAAGCATATTCATATGCAAAAGTTTTATCTAAAATATTTATCACACTACACACAAATTAAAATTTTTGTTCATTTTCAAAATCTGCTCAAGTACTGAAGTATTTAAATTGCTAAAAGAACGAACTCATAATTATTTCGAAAATAAGAATAAGGAGAGAGGGAGAAAAATGAAAGGGGAGACGAAGAACATAACTACCTAAATAAAAAAAAACAATAATAATCACGAAAACAAAATTTAAGGCCCATTTTAAAGATTTAGCAATAAAAATAAACGTGCCACAAATATAAAAATTTGCTGACGTTATAAAATGGTATAAAGAAATAAAAATAACTTAAGAAGACGCAGACACACACACATTCGTGATCTAAGAAATAAACAACCAAGAAAAATTATCCTGGTACGTGTTGTGTGCAAGCAAAATCATATAAACTAAATATTCTCCATTTATTTTCCTCGAAATACGGTAATATCGGCTTTCATCTGGGAAATGCAAAGGCGAAGGGAGAAAGAAGAAACTTTTGCAAATTAAGCTTCGACAACAAGAGAATTGAGATTCTAAAGTAAAATGTAAAAGCTTTGATGCAGACACAAATTTAGGTAAAAGGAGAGGGAAGTCAATTTAGATAAAGAAGTTTTATGATCGTAATGATGGCGTATTGCTTTTACGCGACATTCTTTATGAAGAATAGCGGTTTAACGCCAGAAAGAAATGGAGAGTACTTGCTAGAAAACATGTCGCTGGTTTTTGAAATCCGCAAGAAATTTGTATTCATTAAACAAATAAATATAAAAAAAATTCAATTTGAAAACTTCAGATTACAATTTACAACTCAAAGAAGAGTTTACGTTTAAAAGTAAGTAAATAAATAAAAATGCATATTAAAAAAGTGTAAAACAAAACGTGTCCGGGATAGGAATGAGATAACTATATCCGTTAGCTTGTAGAGAGATTAAGTATTTATATAAGCAGGAAACATGAAAAATGTGCAGTGTCTCGCCAGGATTAGAACTCCATTGTTAGCCGTACGTGATTGCCAATTACACTACGAAGGCACGCAGTAAACTGGGAGAAAATACATCATAAACTTTGAGTCAATAAAAATAAATATGTAAGTTTTTAAGTTGTCGTGGTATCAGAGATTAATTTCCTTCAAAACAGAAGTTCCAGTTAAAAACATTTAGTGCAGTGAGAATGCGTTTAGAAACATTGGTAAAATGACACTTTATTTAACTTCAGTTATAAAGAAAAAAATAACACGGTTTCCTAATTGTCACGGCGTAAAAAGCTAAACAGCTGTGTTTAAGATTTTTGAGTTATAAAATAACATGAAAAGCACGACATGCTAAAGTCACTCATAATGTTGATAAAGAGATCCGAAAAGAAACAAGCAAGTCATTAAAATATTAAACCGAAATTCCTCAGAAGAAGCCAGATATTTCTATCCGCCAAGCTGCTCAAAAATTGGAGCTATCAAAGTCAATTAACTGTTCTCAATTCAAAATTTAAAATTAAGGGTTAAAATTTTATACACAAAAGAAAGCTTCACAATTCAAAAAAGGTCAAGAAATATGAGAATTGACGACAGACTTAAAATTTTGAGAACTAACACTATCGGGAACATATGGATTTTTTTATCTTAATCCCCAAAATGGGACTAATTCAACATTCCGTAATTCCCTGTGCACTTTAGAAGAAAGAATCCCATAAAATTCTCAAGAAAATGAGTAGTATGTCAGGCCATAGAGGATGACGATAATTTTTCGAAATCAGCCTTTTTCGTAGAAATGTATATATGGATCCGGTTATTTAAATCAAATGCATTAGAAATGGTTTGATCTTTGTTAACAAATCGCACCGAGATTAATATACAGTGGAACCTCTAGATACGAGTTTAATTCGTTCCAGCATTGAGCTCGTATAGCGAATTACTCGTATCTAGAAACAAACTTCCCCACTGAAAATAATGGAAATCCAGTTAATCCGTTCCGCGCCCCCAAAAGTATTAACATAAAAATCAATTTTTCTAATAAATAACATTGGTAAATAATATAACCGTAGTTTATGATAGCTTCCGACACCGACCTTTTAACTGCTTGACGTTAATCCACACCAACAACAGCTTCCAGGAGTTTTGGACCGTGCTTGGAAGTAACGGTAACTCCTTTGGCTACATCAAGTTCCTTAATTTCTTTCTTCTTCAGAATAGTGTAGATCGTCGATGTCGAAACGCCGTAAGAATGACTTTCTCATTTTTCTTTGCAGTACCATCTAAGGTAACAATCTTCTTGGGAGGCATCATGAAATAATTAATTTCATCTTAAATGTAATAAACAATTAACTCACAAGCGCACAAACACCTACTAGATCAGAGAACATCCGAGTGATCTGACGAGAACATTCCCCGAGTCGAGGTATCGCTCCGAAAATCCCCCGAAAGGTCATGGGGCAAAAAACATTTTTTTCCTTGATCACAATTCCTTTTTAAATATTGTTTTTTACAAATAAATTATTTTATTATTATTGTTACTGTGGAGGAGGTCTTATGTAAGTATATATATATAAATATATAAATCGTTTCTGTTTTATTTTTTAATAGCGGTATATAATAATTTTATAAATAAAAAATGAATCGAAACGCAGTATTCATCTTTAAGCAAAACAATAAACTTGTAACCCTTCTAAATTATTTTGACGAACTAGCCTTATATTTCTCTGAATTACGAATATTTCTTACAATATTTTTATATCTCTCTACCTTTTTTGATCTTCTTGTAAAAGTCTGTGCAATTTTCATCAAAATTTATTTTGGTGATTAACATACTCTTCAAGCTGAATCTTATCACTTAGTGATATATTGTTTAATGTAAACATATTCCTCATATATATATATATATCAATTTCCAATAATTTATGATCATTTTATTAATTAATAAAAAGGCTGTTTCAACTTAACTTCAAGAAAAGATTTCATTTAATATGATCCAGCTGTACCTTTCCATCTTCCCCCCCCCCATTTCTCCATATAAGTACGAGCAGTTTGATAAAATGGAACAATAACTTCTCGAAATTCAATTAATTTCGTATAATGATACTTCTCCATTCTCTCCTACTTTTCTAGAGTTTTTTTAACATTCATTGGAATAAAGTTATCCTCTGCCTTGCTCAATACTGAAGCTTTCGAGCATCAGTTGAAGCAATTACATCAAATACAAACGCAATTTGAGTTTCAACTGTTGTAATAACTTGTTGTAAATACTGAACCCTGAAGTGTTAATAAAATGTAACCAAGCATCGGCCACAGGATTTTTAAAGAAAAGTAACCATGGACACTTTTCTTGAGATTGAAAATAAGCCTTTAGTGGTAGAAACATTTGGAGTACCCTTTCAATGGCGGGAAGTAATGCTAGCCATCTTATTTGTGAATATCCTAGTATCATTGAAAATTCGATTTCTATGAAGTTACAGAAATTTTTCAATATGTCTAATCTAACAGTATATAGTATATCTCAGAAATGATCATTTCTCTATCAAATGGTAAAACATCAGGTGACTTTCTTGTAGTGTTATGGATAATATACACATCCGACTCTAACTCAACCATCCGACTCCAACCTAAGGTTTCATTTCAATTTCACGGAACATTTATTTTCTCCACGTCAATCAGCTTCACAAAGTTAGAATTCGGATTATTGGTACAAAGACCAATAACTTTTTCTCTTAAATAATTTTCCTCAAGACAGGTAGTTAAATAGTTGCTGATAATATCTAATGTTTCACCAGGTAAGGATTTAAAATCTAAAATTTTTACTTTAATTCCATAACTCTGGTCTATAAATCTAAGAAGTATTGGAAAAGGTTTTATATCCTTGTGATTGGACGCATCAGATTTGAAAAAAATAAATAAATAAATAAATAAATACATAAATAAAAATAAAATAATAATAATAATAAAATTTTTTTCAAATCACTGTGCGAAGCTCTTAAAGCATAAGGCATGAAAACATTTAGTATCACTGCTTAGGCCTTCGTTCGTGAACATGTAAATTTAGGCTGAAATGCCACTTGAAGCAGCCTGGGCGTACAATCCATAGACTATCTGGCACAAAATATGCCAAATAGTATGGTACGCAAAAGTACCTTCTACTGCAGTTAATTCTGCTTCCTTATCACCCATTTTCTCCTGCTTAAAGAAATTCTTTAATGAGAAGCTAGATGCAGCAGCAGAATTTGACATTTTATGCTTATTATAGTTTATGTGAAGTTTAATATCTGCTCGATCACCATAGCTTATTGAAAATTTTGAAGAACATGAATTTCATAGTACATCAGAATGGCTTATATATATATATATATTTTCAAACGGGTACTCCTTTTGTAGATCTTCATTAAATGTACAATTTATTTTTTTAAAACCCATTACTAAAAAATATCAACGATAAAATTAATTAATTAATTAAATTAAACTACAGTAAAACATACCCTTAACAGGTATGCAATGCACCGTTGATAAATAAAAAACATGTGTCGTTGCCAAACGGTATAAATATCGTTACATTTCATCGTTTCGGCAGATTTTTTTTAAAATTGTTTAACCTTTATGCAAAATCAAAATGACGATGGAGTAAAAATACGATCTAAACGTGAGAAAAGATAGATAATTTTAGACGGATATATCTACAATGAAATTTCAGCACATTATAAAAGAGTTATTTTGGGAAGCCGTGTTATAACGTGTAAGGGCATGATGCATACTAGCGCATGTAATGCACTGCTGAGCACATACATAATGCACCGTTGATAATTTAAAAAAATGTACATATATTAAAAATTCAAATCATAATCGAATTAATATATCAATTAAAAATTGCATTGTCTACAAGTGAAAATCTGAACTGTATTCGTGAGCTGTGAGTAAAAATTCCGAGTATATTGAGGGGTTGGGGAGAGAAAAATAGGAATGAGGAATAGAACTCTCCAAGTACAATTTTTCGAAAATAAACGCCAGATGGGGAATCGTTTATGCGGCCGGTATGGCGCGAGTCACTTAATTTACGCTCGTATTCTCAATTTGCAATCTACACTACTTAAATAAATATATGCATTTAAACTTTTACGTTTTCAAGCTACTGTTTTTTGGTTTATAAAACCATTCTATCCTCCGTCGCTTATTTAACTGAACTTGTTCGTGATGCCATTCTGAAAGTTTATTTATTCCAAATAAATCGGAAAATTGCTGTTGTAATCATTCAAAACGAAATGTGATATAAATAAGTAAGAATATAATTACTCGTGGAATAATGTTATATGATTCTTTGCTTTCAGGGGACTGACTTCATACAAAAGTTCATAATAACATTAAATAAAATTTCTACTTGAAGATGTTGCACATCTAATAACCACACTGGAAAACTTATGCAGCTGTTACGCTCCATGTAAAACCTGGAGTGAAAATGCCAAAAATAAACTATTTTAATTCATTTGTTTTCGCTTGATGCGAATTTTTCAATTATAAATCCTTCATTTCTGTCTCTCTTTTTTAAAAGGATAAACCGCTTATTTTAAATAAACTACTAAGCGGATACATAGTATTTTGAATAAACGGATACGACAGTACATATTCAGGAACGAATGCCAATATAAACATTAAAAAAATTCACCAGCAAATTCATAATTGTGTATGAACATTATGAAAACATTTCCTTTGCAGATAGATGCATGCGTAAGCTCGTTTCTAAATGATCAAATCAGCTTTTCTTCATTAAGTTTGGTAAGTAATAATAATAAAAACATAAAACCGTGCTTTTTACTTTCACATCTTGCAGCTTTTCAGTGCAAAGAGGGGGGAGAACAAAACTTAAAAACAAGAGGCGGGGGTAGAGAGAGAAAAAGAACATAAAGTCTCATAAAAGCACGTGTAAATAAAGAAGAAGAAAAAGCAATTTTATTTTTTCATTTCGGAGACTTTAAAAAAACAAACAAACAAAACAAAAAAAAAAAAAAAGGTTTAAACAAATTATTATTCCCACATTAAAAATTAATTCTAAGAATATTTTTTACGAAATCCATCAAAGGCTCATTAATTCATATTTTAAATTAACAGAATTATGGTCTTCTGTTGGCGGTAAACGAAGGGCAAACAAAAACGCAGACACCTTTTTTCGTATTAAAAATTTAAGAACTTTTTGGAAACGGTAATCTGCTTTCAGTATAAGATTAAATTAATTACGGATTTTAATTTTCCAATAGTTATTAATTAAAACAAGATAATTCATCAAAGCTGAAATCAAAATTCTGCCCACTCCATAAAATATTTTAATAAAAAATTCAAAATGTTCTAAATATCCAAAATTACACACTCCCGAAAAATAGCATTGACTGCAAAAATTTGTGACAAAATATATTAAAAGTAAATGCCTCATTGTAAAGACTCAGCGTTAAATTAAAAAAATCTGATGTGTATACCACATAACTTACTTGTACGGAATATTAAAGTATATGCATTTTTTCATGCATTTCATTTAAACTTATTCGATTAAATTAAATCTACTTCGTCGATAGCGCATAAACCACAATAAAATAAATGCACTCGTTAAAATTCACTATATTTGTTTACCATAGCGACACTCTGGCGCTAGGTTCACTTAACAGCTTCACATTTCGTTCACATTATAACTCAGAATGCATATAAATTTATATCATTTGAAGAATTAGCTAATCGTTGCCACATGTTCTATTCAAATACTATAATAAATCTAAAACGATCTTTAAAAGAAATTAAGCAGACAAAACAAAAAAGAAACAGTTTTTCAAAGACGATTCAGTATTTTTCATTCAATTAATTAAGTTCTCACTTCTCGAAAAGGCAAAAATACATAAAAACTCAAAATATCTATATTAAAAATTACGAAGTAAATCTTAAACACATAGTTCCTCGAATAAATTCCAGAATAGATTAAACATGATTTAATTCGCAATAATAAAAGAAGGCGTTATCTTTGTAGTTGCGAAGCTTAGTTTCTCTAGATTGGCCACAAATCCGCTATTTTGCCAAGTTTGAAATGTACTTTGAAATGTAAACAAACATGTCCACCATCACAAAAATAATTAGGCTTAGTTGCACGTAAACAACTTTTAAATGTTTAATAATTCCACAAATATTGCATGCAGATTTACTAAAGGCATAAAAACCTTAACCGGAAGATAACATAATTCAATCATTTTTAAAGCAAAAAATGCACAACTTACAAACACATATTTACTTACAAACATTTTAATTTAAAAATTTAAAAACTAGAGGCGGGGGTGGAAAGAGAAAAAGAACATAGAGTCTCATAAAAGCGCGTGTAAATAAATAAGAATAAAGAAACTGAGTTCACTGAGCCGGGTAACAGAGGGGATATATACATATATTTATATACGGTTGGTGCGGCTGATTGCAACCAAAAGACGAGGTGCACATCTACATGTTATAGCAGTCCTATATACAAAATTTCAACTTTCTGAGGCTACTCGTTTCTGAGTTATGCTAGATATGTACGTACGCCACGAAAAACTCTCTTCAGAATTCACTTTAAATCGGTTTTATAATTTTTGGGGGGTAAAAGAGTCTTTTATTCTGTCCTTACGTACAGATATCACGCAAAAATATCGTTAAATTGCATTCGATAGCGGTCAAAATGGATATTTTCGTTGAAATATGATGGCTGAAACTTTTCGTGATTACAATACTTTCTCTTTACTTCGTACAAGGAAGTAAAAAATAATAATAACAAATGAATAATGAAAACGTTCTGCAATCACAGATTATAACTGCATTTATGGCCAAGAGATTTAATTTTCATTTTTTCACATTTAAAATTTTTAATATAATTTTCTCATTTATGACTTAATTTCTAACGTGGATTCAACTGCGAATGTGAAAAAAAATTCATATCGTGTATGCATGCTTGAAAAGTTTACTCTTGAAAAACATTCCGTAAATATTTTGCTACCAGCTTTAATCGTAAAATTGCGATCGCCAACTATATGATTCTAATAGAATCCTTATTTTTAACTTCAAACAGCTGCTTCAGTGACTTGAATTTCAGTTCACAATTTCTAATGCCTGTTGCATTAAAAATGCTGTTCATTCATTATACGAATTTTCGTACTTGGTATCTTGACGTACATGATGGCGTTACATTAAAAATTTCTTTGATGATAATTTGAGTTGATTTACTCGGCTGCGTTGGTATCGCTATTCAAAAATGGTTACCCGCGCAATACACAAAACCTTTCCGTAATAGATGGCTTAACAAAATCTGTAAGAAAATTCGTTCTTTCTTTATCCTGATGCGAGTTCAGTAATAAAAATACTGTAAAATTTTCTAACGATGTTAAAAAAAAACTAAACTTGTTTTATAAATATCCTGATATTGTTGTTATCAAGATTTTTAATATATCTGCAATACATGGAACTGGCTTAAAACTCCGTTAAAATTCGAAAATTTATACGAAAACTATGCATTTCGCTCATTTAAATTCAACTCAGTGTAATGAACTGAACTAAATTTGATTAACTAGACATACCAGTACAAACCATGTAACGCATTTTATACCACTGTGTCTTCCTACTGCCATAGAATTCCACTCATCGATGAAATTAGGTTGGGGACAGTATCCAGAAGATATTTTCTTAGTATGGCTTGCGTAGTCCGGGTGATTTCTGCATTAAGAGTGATATTCACAAATAATAATCATGTTCGTTGATATAAAGCTAACCCAACAACAAGTAGTTGCGAATATTGTTGGATATCCGAAGCTTTCTCTCAACCCTTCCTATATCGTTGCCATAGGAACTACATTACTACAGCTACACATTGACACTATTTGTAATATAATGATATTCCGTCTAATAGTCTTCTTAACAATTTCAAGGAGAAATAAATTACATGATTAACTGCACAGAATTAAATATGATATGTATTTTTAAGTACTGCATAAACACTTAGTTAGATGTTGAAGCTTTTACAAATGAACAATTAAATAACTCATCTGACTTCAAAAACTTATTTTTATCTACAACTATATTTAAGCTGCTATTGTTTATCCAGAAGAAGCGGTAACATATTCAACAGGTTAATACTTGCGAAGAAAGCGCGCTAGCTTCTATTTCAAACTGTCCACCAGCAATGTGACCGTACCCAACACTGGTAGTTCGACCCGGGTTCAAAACCCACAAGTGGAAACATAAGTGTTTCCACTTGTGGGTTTTTTTTTTTCGTGTTCCCCCCCCCTCCCACACACGCACACAAACACAGTAACGTGAATACAAGCCAGTTTCCCTTCAAGTATCTTTCATACTGACACTTCTCTCAATAAAGATAGAGCTCCTCGTCTCAAGCTTAAATCCTTTGCCGTAATCTAAATAATTCAAATCTACTTTAAATTAGACTAAAGTAATATTAATTAAATTAACCTTTAAACTTATCCTAATATGGAAAAGGATAGAAAAATGAAACTACATATTTGATTAGAAGATCTAATGAAGTTTTCTCGAAAGCGCTGTTCCTTGAAAAAGTTACCAACAGCCGAGTAGATAAGACCACTGAATACTGGTGATTTGACCAGGGTTCATATCTTACACGAAAAGGCTGGCTATATGGGAGTTTTTGTTGTTTTCCCCATGAGTAATTACGAGCCAGTTTCTTTATAAAGTCCTACAGGGCGGCGTCCCTCCTCTTTGGCAGATAGCTCCAGTGTGCTTGGTAACCGCTCATCAACCAACCTAACGTTGAAGTAGAAAGAGATTAGGGTCAGTTCGTCAATCGAAGTGCTTAAGTTTTATTTCATAAAACTTTTAATCAAACCAATCTAATTTTCTTAATTTAGTTAACTCATACTTCATACAGATTATTTCCTCCCCCCCTCTTCTGCGGATTACATTAACGTACATTTGCATCGTTATGGCTTGAAGTGAAACATAAAGATACAAGATTTAATAACAAAGATGATTATAAAAAATTAGAGTACGTATGCGGAGTTTCAAGAGGAAATCTTATAAAATTCATCTGTGATTACTAATCCTTTCATCTTTAAAATGTATTAAATTTTAAGTAATCCTAATGTTCCTATTTTCTTTTCGCTTCTTAAATATCTTTAAAAATACATTTTTTTTGGTTAGACACTTTCTTGCTGATGGGAAGATATGCAAGAAGTTTCAGACAGCCCTCTCCGTCTTAAAAATTGTAAGAAGCTTATAATTAACTTTTTTGATGTGTGTCATTCCTTAATTAATAGTTTTTAATACTGTGTATAACTACTAAGTAGAGCCATACTTATTATAAGCAGTTGTGAAAGTAAAAAGATAAGCCCTATAATCTGAAAATATGTTTTTTTTTTCTTAGTTTGAAAAGCTAATATACTGTTTTTACCTCTCTTTCTGTCTCTCTATTAATGAAAACTTCTACGTCACTAAAATTTTAACGCTTTCTTCCAGTCTGTTTATGACTTTGCTTTCTGCTTAGCAAATGTACGTATCTAAAATTTCCTAAAAATGTCCCAAAGTTATGTACAGAGAAAACTATTGAATGAATTTCCTTGCTTGAACCTCACAAATATGGTCCGTTACTCATTACGAAAAGAACTGATGACAGCGAAGTTTTGTTGACTCTCTCCAGAATGGTGAAATTCGAGATAAGGACGTTTTGCTACGAATTTTCAAAGAATGAATCGATAAAGATTAGGAGACAGACAAGGTTATGTTCTTTCAAGATCAAACCGACGCTCAAGACAGTGACGTATCGTATATGCTCAGTGACGTCACTTGACTAACAAAAGTAGGGGAAACCTTTCTTTGGAGCAGGACGTCGACGTCACTACGCTGGTTAACTTCGTTCGAGAAAAGCAAACCTTGTAGTATAGAAACCTTGGAATCAATCGCATTACCTTGAAATGCCTACAGTCATTGTACACTGAGTCCATATGAGTCTACGGTCTGTGTTTATAACCGCTGTTCGTAGACATATACTTCCAGTTCAAGAAATGTACTAAAATATTAAAATATTTATATCACAGCATTTTTAAATTTTAAAAATCAATTTTGTAAACATTACGGAATCAAATGTTTTTATACAATTCCTCAATGCCTGCATAATTCCATTAAATAAAAAAAAATTTTTAAAAATAAAAGACAAAGAAAAAATGTTTATTTCCGTAAGGCAAAAATTAATCGGGACATTTAATTCTAAATCAAGAGATCATGTTCACTGATAATAAGTAAACTTATAAGGCATTCTCACCCACTCTTGCACGTGCTTTCGTAGTGTAACTGGAAGCACGCTCGACGCGTACGAGAGGATCGGAATTCGCAACTCGGCGGCAGCAAAATAGATTTCTTCAGTTTCCTGGCATCGAAAACTTCTAAAAACTCTCTACAAGTGGCAATCCGAACTAAAAGGTGGTTGACGATAATTCGTTACCACGAGATTCCCAGTCCCCTAATCCCCAGTTGCTCTTTAAAAGGGAAAGTATTTACAGTATTTTCTTCCGGCAACTAGGAGTACGCTCGGCACGTATTACGGAGGTCCGGAGTTCGAATCCCGGCGAGGGTTTTGAAGATTTCTTAGTTTCCTGACATAAAAAAATCTAATAACTCTAAAACTTGGTTATGTTACATTTTAACACAACTGCAAATTTCTGCTATACGCAAGATATGTCGGACCATGAGGAAACTGCGACTCCATGGTGCAAGATTATTTTGGGCCAGAGTTATTGCCTCTTTTAAGTTTTTAAGTTTGCCTATGTTCTTAAAATCAAAGAATGATCAGAATAAATGTGGCTGCGGTACAGTGATGATTTCTTCAGTTTTCTAAAAAAAAAAAAAAAAAAAACCTTAAAAGACTGCAAACTGAAGAGCGAAACACATTTAAATTGGTATAGAGTTAAAAATGAAATACCAGTTTTATAAAAAGATACTCATGTTCACAGATTACGTGACAAGCACTGATAAGCAGACTGTCCTGAAACATTTTGATCAACACAAATTTTATCAAACGGATATCTTATTCGCAGATCCTGTCGTGACGGATGATCGTGGGTTCTTTTCATCCCTTATTTGGCGTCAATCATCAAATAAATTTGTATTTTTTAAACGCTTTTATTCACAGTAATACAACCCAATAACTATATTTCAAATATTATTTCTCATAGAAACTCTTCTAAGATATTTTTAAAACCATTCAGTACGTTCCGCGTGACCCGTTTTACTGCTTTTCTCTGTCGCGGGCGTTGGCGTCCTCGCTCTCCATAGAAGGCGCGACTACCTCACAGGTCTTTTACAATTCGTTTTCTAGGAAACACCGGCAGTTTTCAGTAATAAACTCATAACATCATTTGCATAAAAAAAAAAGAGAGACAGATTTCTGTCTAATGATTTTCTATGGCTATCAGATTATCATCCTGAAGTAATAAACTCCACGAGAGTATTAATTATATATTTTTAGATTTTGAAACTTTATACGCTATTGAGCCATCCCCTAAATAATGCAGTTTCTTTATACCTCTTTTATTTTTCAAAATTGAGATAAACAAGGCATTTTTTAATATAAATTATCTCTCTTCCACTCTCTGATAGCTCTTATAGTTACGATAGAAATTTGCTCCACAGGATTTGCAGAACATCCTCGTCCAGCTCTACAGATCTTTCATGAAGAGGCTCGTAGTTTCCGGCTCAGAATTTCCAGAAACCTTTGACAAAGCATACACTTAATATCCGATACTTATATACTATACTGCATTAACATTTCGATTACTAATTACTTAATTGAACTCATTAAGCAAAGTATGCCAAATACGCTTTGGCATTTCCATTTTGATTTGGAAAAAATAGCTTATAATCGAACTGCACTCTTCAAAACTTGCACCAAGAATAAGAAAAATGAAAAAATTACAACCCTCTTTTACAGTAAGTTGATGCAGGTAGTTTATCCTGTCCTCTACGACTTTTACTTCAATAGTAAAAACCAGGTTATCTATATGAATGAGACAATATTTGTATATGCATGTTTTAAGGATACCAAATAATATAAAATCAAAAATTAAAAAATGTTACACACTAGTAAATCCCTAGAAGACGTTAAAGGAGTAAAAACCAGTCTAGAATAATTTTAATCTATTTTAATTGACCACTCAAGGAATGCCGGATTTCAAAAATCCCGAATTTTTAAATTAAATATTTCAAACAATTTTTTTTTAACGAACCCGAGTAAAATATTTTGTGTCGAATGAATACAACTCTCATTAAATATAGAAACAGGAAGAAAAAAAAAAAAGTTAGATGTAAAGACATCATTTTTAGAATAATTTTTTTTTAAATTTTAAAAATGCCGAAACATATTTGCGCTATTTAAATCATTTTTGTCACTCAGTAGCTAAGGAAATAAAGATCACATAAAAATTCTTAAGCATTAAGTACGCAATGTTTCCTGACATCGAAGTTGTTAAATGACGCGCCTCAATTTAGATACTTTTAACAAAAAAATTAAAATTTTGTGTTAATGCCAATAAAATGAAAATGTATTTTTCATAATAAAGCGATTACACAGCTAGAGAAAGAGAGAAGGTGGAAAAAATTCACAGACTACTAAAATGAAAGAAGTCAAAACGTTTCAATTCATAGCAGACATCAATGGGAACGAAACGAATCATTTTTCTTTAAACGCTATTGGCTACATATATTAAACCGAAAAGTTATTTCATTTTTTTGCATAAATATGAAATAAATTTTCATGGTGGAAGCACAGAGTCACTTTACAGAATGAATCATTAAATTCGACACACACTTTAATGATGCGACTTTAGTATATCCGAATCTTGGATATAAAATATCGAAAGGGTATATTCTTTTTATATTTATGCTTTCCTTCTGCGCTAATAGCAGAAAAATTTTGAAAACATTCCCTTTTGCGAAATTACTTCTTCCGTGATGCCAGCAATTTAAGCGTTTAGTCACAGGGCTTTTAACTCGGACAAAGAGGTCTGAAATACAGCCTGAAATATTTCCTTTAAAAACTTAACCGGCTTGTAAAGCAATCTGGAGCTAGATAACGTAAATAATGAATGAAAAGATTAAAACCAAATTTAGAAATTTCTTTTTTTTTTAAACTATTTACACGGGACTGACATGTTGTGCATATCGATTATGTTCCGAATGTGGACATGAATAGTCCGTCTCATGTGTTGTTAGGAACATTTCGGTAGAACTCTTAGATAGAAATTATATGTTTGCGATTCAATTCGAATTTTAACCCATTTATGATTATCGTCGTAAACGTAGAACGGCTCTGTTCTGTTCAAAATTTAAAAGTTTTAGCACCTTCGGCGTAAATAGCTTAATGTTTACAGGCGGTAAAATAAACGTCTAACAAAATTTTATCATTTTCATATAGGATACTCATTGAATAACCACTGAGTTTTGTGGTTATAATTCGAATTTTAACCACCTTACTCGAAATAAAAATTGTTCAACACTCGGAACTCGTGTTCCCAAAATGAAACTAAGCAAAGTGCGCAGGAGTATAAATGTGACAAATCAACTTCAAGTTAATTTTTCCAAAGCTATATGAATTTGGCGGTTTAAAAATGAAGGTTAACATATTTTGCGTTATTTTTGTAACTGAAAGACAAGATGGAAAAGATCCACTCATAAACAACTAAAGTAAAAGAAATTATTTTGGTGCAATTTTATTAACATTTTTATCTTCTGCATACTTTCAAATTCATTTGTGATCGAACATTCCTGCATTTGTAGTGATTGATCAATTTTTCGGATGACGTCAACTATTCGCATATTTTTTTCGGGGGGGGGAATGAAACTGAAACAACGGAGAAAGGGGTAAGAAAGACGAAAGGATAGAAAATGTACATAATGTTCCAAGTCTTTATCTGACGCATAGATATAGACATAGATATGTACATAGATATGTACAAAGTTGTGCATAATAGATATGTACAAAGTTGTGCTATTATGCACAACTTTGTACATATCTATGTAGATTTTAATAAGTGGAAAATAATCGCGAGGCAAATATATATATATGTTGTAGTCCACCCGCCTGTTTTAACCGTACTCATGGGAAGGGAAATTTGTACAGTCTGAAAGTAAAAAATTCAATATAACTGAAATAAAGAAATAACTTAAAATAGCTGCTTGCCATCGTGAATTTAACGAACTGTTGTCTTCTCATTACTACAAAACATGTCTATACATTTTTAGAATGACTTCGACAAAGAATTAAAAAAAAGTTTTGGAATAAATGTGACACCGTATTTTTTGAAATGAAAAATATCGTCTGCTAATTTTAAATTTGTCCGACTTCCAATGTCACATGTAAACAAGCTGTGAATTGTACGAGCACTTTTCGAAGATAAATATTCCTATCCCATAGTTAAAAAAATGTTGTGATATGCATGGTATTAAATTTTCTAAATGGAAAATAAGCAACATTATTAATCGAAAAGCGAAAAACCGTCGATCATAAATTCCACGTGGCAACGAGACTCTAAACCAATACTCGGAAGAGGTACCTACTGTTTCTAATATTTCTAAAATTAAATCGTTAGTTACAAGAAAAAAAAAATCCTGCGGACCCAGAAATCAATTGCAAAGTCTTTAAATAAATCTGTAGCAACAATAAATGAAATAATAAACCAAGATTTGCAGCTTTAAGAAAGCTAAAAAAACAATGTTCATCAGCTGTTGCCGAAGAATGTGGATCAACGCTATTTCGAAAAATAATGAATGGAAATACATTATAACCTTTGAGAAACATGCATTTACCTAAATGACTGCAACAAGAAAAAAGTCTATTTACTCGTACTATCTATCAAAAACGAAGATAAATGTACAATGGATGCACATTACATTTCAGCTACGTACTATTGTTAAAAGTCAGTATAGTTTTTGAGAGCGATCAATATTCGTGAGTTAGTATTCCTGTAAATGATGCCTTGACCAAAAATGGTGGTAAATTTCCAGAATCAAGGGAATGAGGCAGAACACAAATGGAGGTCTCCAAGGTCTGAATATTCTTCAAAATGTCATATCACGAACTTGGAATCGCTTTTAAGCAGTGAATCACTTAGTAAACAACCTGGTCATTGTTGTCCAAAAGCAACAATTGCATAAGATAATAGTTTATGTCATTTTTGACTCGAAGAAACTATTAAGTGATTACAAAGTTTGTTTAGACTTTCAGGCTATTAAAGAAACTCGAATCAGCCGCTCTACTGCTGCATGAAGGCTTCACGAGATTGGACTTTTTGCGAGAAAACCAGTGATCTGTATCCCATTCACTCTGTTTAAGAAAGGGGTCCGATTAAAGGTAGCGTCATCTTCACGGTCAATGAAGCCAAAAGGAAGGGGACCGTACAGTGTTTACTGACGAGACCAGATACAGCCTGAGCTGTGATTCTTGATGTGTTTTGAACTGAAAAGAGTCAAGAACAAGCAACTTGCTTTCCTTTGTTCAAGAAAGATTCCGTATCTATGGAAACGGTTTTATGTTTTGTGAAGTGATCATCAATTGTTCCCAACACACAACATACTGATTCGCCCCCCTTTTGGCTATTACATGACAATGCACGCCCGCAGACCGCATATGTTGTGTCAAAATGATTGGAAAGACAAGATATCCCTCGAATGGATTTGCCGCTAAATCATGAGATTTAAAACTCGATTGAGCATCGGGGCTTATGTTGACGAATTTCAGAGCGTCAAATGCCTTTCCGCGCCCTCCAGCCATAGCAGAAGAGTGGCTCGCAAGATACTTAAGGTTGGTAGATTCTGTTAAATGAAATATGAGGTTTGCATCTCTATCCGAAGTGAACGTACATCATATTACAGAAAGAGTCGTTAGAAAACAGGAAAAATCATTATTCAATATTCTGGCATTAAGTAACTCCTGACCATGTTAATTTATGCTTAATAATGTTTACGTACAAATTGTTTTTAGTCATTTTTCAATATGTCACAATCAAGGTCTCCCCCCCCCAAAAAAAACATTTTATAGTTTCTGTCGTAAATATAAATCCCCCCCCCAAAAAAAATAAAACTAAAGGTAGTTCCTAATTTCTTAACATGGCTTAGTATGCTACGGATCAATGTTCTCAATGAATTTTAAAATATAAATTTTGTGAGTTTTCATGTTGATATGTTGTTACGTTGTTATGTTGATATATCGATATGATGTTACATGTTGATATAGTATTCATCAGTGCAATTTATTTAGATTCGATATGCGGTTTATATTCTACTTAATTTGAAGATGACCCAAAATGCTTTCCGGTTTAGCTGTGTTTTGAAAGTGAATAAGTAAGAATTTTCAGAGTAAAATAACAAATTAATGTTTAACAGATTACACACAGCATTCGCCTTCTTCACATACTGTCTGAAATGATTACCCCCAGTAATCCATCAGTATGAACACAACTTCCTGCAGGAAGGATTTTTAAAATTACTCAATGTCTGCAGAGGCGTTAATACGTTTTTGTGAACAAAGGTTGAAATCTTGATTCTGATTTGATTTTAGCTGCCGAATCATACAGGATGTTTCAAAAAGACTAAACATCGTTTTAACGCATTGGTAACCATTTTTTCTTTCACTGATACACCAACAACACTATCTAATTCTTAAAGATAGCATTGTGGATATGCATTCACTGCCAAAAATAGTTTAGTTCAGTCTTATACAGAGTTTTAAATATACTGTGCAGTTCCGAGTTCTACATGAACTTCTGTGAATCCATCACTACATCCCACTCTGTACACAAGAAATACTAGCATTTCAGAATGGGACTTAATAAAACTCATCTTATTTTCAAACAGATTTTATACATCACTTACAAAATCCGTTTAAAAAGTCAAATTGCATACACCACTTAGCTAAAGGTATACTGAATAGTTTTGACTATTTCTGTAAATTTTAAAAGGAGTGAATGGCGCATCAAATGAGAGAAAAATACAATTCAAGACAAGGTGACTTCTTGAGATTAAAAAGATTCCAAGTTTCTAAAGCTAAGAGATGAAAAGGATTTTGCTTTTCCTTTTTGAAAAATCTTAATTTCAAGTTTTGAGAGAGGCAGCAGTTGTAAGAAAGAAAAGACAAAGCAGCTAGAAAGAACTAGTCATCATTTCTCCCTACAAGTTTTTATACGTACGAATTAAGTCAAAGAAGCTTTAAAAATATTATTAAAAAAAAACAAAAAAATGGGAGAAAGGATGCTGGATGATGAAGTTTATAGAGTGGGGGAGTCCTTTTAACTCCGGTTTTTTTTTTTTTTTTTTTTCACTGGGAACCAAAAGAGGATGACTAATGGAGGATATGATACTTAAGGGATTTCTTCAAAAGGGGGTACTTTTTTTTCAGCTATACAAAAGTATTTCTAAAAGGAATGAGAAATTATGAATGCTCCGTTGAAAGTATGTGCAAACCCAGAAGAAAAAAAAAAAAAAAGCGTTTAGTGAAAGTTGAATTTTTGCTTTGACAACATTTTTTTTACCGCGGTTCTTAACATTATGATTAAAGAAAAGGTGGAACGCCCTGAAAATGACGGAGGAAAAAAAATAATGCAATCGAGTGAAGCCAAATTACCAGAATATAAGAATTTATTTTGGAGATGGAATATTCTATTTTTCACAAACGATTTTTTTTTTTTTTGGCTACTTAAATTCTTTTAAAAAAAATTATGTAATGAACTAGCTAGCTTACGCGTAAAAACTTTAATTTAGAATTCGAAATGGAGTCATGAAAAACTCTCAAGTACTAATTCTAAAACATATAACGCAATAAGTTAAATGAATTTCAACAACTTTATTTGCCTTTTGGCACTTCAGTAATGATATCAAAATAAAAATCAACCAAAGCAGGAAAGGGAGGGAATCCACGAACATCTACTTTATTAACGACTAAAACGGCATTTGGCGTCGGGCATTAAAGCATGCATATATGCGTATAAAAAATTATAATGAAATGTTGAATGGAAAATCTAAATGTTATGAATTTTCAATTAAATTAATACGACTATGCAACATGCGAGATATCCGCTACATAAAGGGAAAACTCTGATTAAAAAGAAAAAATTCTTGACGCAATCCGAATGAGGCCAAATACAGTCGATTCCGCTTAATTGGGACACATCGGGACCGGGCATTTTGTCCCAATTAAGCGAATTTCACAGTTTTTTAAATAAATTTATTTGGTTTTGGAAACTAAGGCCAATAACAGGTAATAAATTAAACAATACATATTTTTTCAATAATTTTAATAAAAGTAAATTACAAATGGGAAAATTATGTATTAATATTTATTTAAAATTAATATGAATCTAAAATTCTAAATTAAAATTACAAAAATGAGTCAGGTGTAGTCTGTTTTTGTTTTTGTAGCATTTCTTTTCTACAAAATCCGCGCAGATATTCAGTGCGGATGCAGAGCTCCCTTCATTTCCTTCCTGCATAAAATAACGCTGTAACGTGGCAATACATTTTTTTGCTTCCTGGTTAGTCAAAGGCACAGGTGGCTCATCATCATCATCGTCATCTTCGTCTAATTTTCCATGTTTTGAATTAATACCTTCTACGATTGAATCCTCACAGTTTTCATTATCATCGTAACATGGTAAATTGTTATCTATTGTTGAAAATTCTTCATAGTTAATACAAATAGGAACTTGCAACATATCCTCATTTTCTTCGCTGCTTAAATTTTCGGAAATTTCTAAGGGTTTAAAGCCACAAAACAGTTCTGTATTGTAGTGGCTTTTATAGCTCGCCAACTATCGGCGACAAGCTGTATTGCTTGCAAAAGGGAAATTTTTGAACTTATCTCTATGGCTGTAGTGGAAGTTGTTAATAAATTTTCATCAATGGATTCTAATACGTAATTAACCAAATTCCCACGATACAAAGTCTTAAAATTTTTTATTACCCCCATGTCCATTGGTTGCATTAAAGATGTGGTATTAGGAGGGAGAAATTCCAGCTGTATATTTTGTAGATTGTCTAAATGAGGGTGTGCCGCACAATTGTCAACAATCAGCAAAATTTTTCTTTTTTTATGTTGTAAATTTCGGTCCCAACTGGTAAGCCAATTTCGAAAAATTTCAGAAGTCATCCACGCATTTTTGTTTGCATGGTACTCCACTGGTAAACTCAATCCCTTAAAGCATCGAGGTCTAGCACTTTTTCCTATGATCAGTAGCTTTCGTTTGTCAGTACCTGACATTTGTACAACATAACACAGTAATGCGGTCCATCGCCTTTTTATAACCAGTCAGTGTTTATAGCATAAGGAACCGTCTGGCGTAGCACGATAATAGAGGCCGGTTTCATCAGCATTGTAAATGTCATCAGCACAAAAGTTCTCTAAAAAAGTAGGAATTTTCGTAGTTTACCACTGTTCGGAACTTTCCTTGTCGGCACTGCCCTTTTCACCGTGCGCTTTTTAAAATTTAATGTTGTGTCTTGTTTTCCATCGCGATAACCACCCGTCAGTTGCTTTGAAATCATTGCGGCTCAGTTTTTTAGCTAACTCTTCTGACTTCGCCTTCAATATCGGGCCGTTGATATTTACGCCTCTGCCACTAGCAATAGAAAACCATTGATCTAGTGCTTCTTCGACGTCTGGATCCTTCCCCTCGCGTTTCCTTTTGGATGTTCCTGCTTGTCCTTCTTATAAAACCAATTCCTCACGCAGTTGACTTTCTTGTCGTAAGACACGCGATATGGTAGATTTTGGTACTCCAGTTCTCAGCGAGCCGGCGATAACTTGTATTAGGTGGCTGGCTTTTTATTTTATCTAGCAAAGCAATTTTGCTAGAAAGTGTCAAATCATTTCTTGGCATTTTGGCAAGGGTTACATTTTTGAACAATAAGTTTATGCACTGTTCACGCGCGAAGTGTATTGTGAGTGAATAAATATGCAACAATCGAAACAGTCGTCACGTACGAGGTGTAATGGAAACTGAATAAGAACGCCCTTGCGCTCACCTGTGATGCAACGCATACACAATCAACTGTAAGGCAACACATGCGCAATAAGTTGTAAGACAACGCTCCGTAACAAACTCGTAATATGTACTGTGATCTTAAATTTACTGTCCCAATTAAACGGAATGTTGTCCCAATTAAACATATAAATTTTCTATTGGCTTCTTAGTTTGGTATCTGTCCTTTGAGATTAGTCCCAAATAAGCGGCTGTCCGGTGTCCCAATTCAGCGGAATCGACTGTATTTTTGAAGCGCAATAAGCTTTTTCCAAGTCAAACAAAATTTCGTTGTTTGACTAAAAATATAGTTATATTATAATCGATAACTTAAATTAGTGAATAATTAAAAAATAAAAGTAATAAATATACGGTGTTATTTGTAAATGAAAAGAAAAGTTGCATTCCTAATTACTGCTCTGCAGTAATAAAGTAATTCACATTTTCGAAATTCTGTTATCTTACAGAAGAATTTCCGCCTTCTGCAAGATATTGATGATTGTATTCTGAAATATGTTTATGACAGTAATTTTGCAACGCACACTCGAATAATGGTGAAAGAAGTCCAATAATTCAGTGAATTTTCTACGATTTAATAAATCGCCTTTTATTTAGGAAAAGCAATTTATTCAACGTCCCGCTTTCTAGCATTTTGTCAGTTTACAGCATAGTTTTCCAACCCCTTCTCTTAGCTTATCGCCCCCTTTTCCGAAGTTGTCTTTGTTCGCCCCCCCCTATACCTACAAATAAGATATCAAATACTATTTGAATATGATAAGTAAGTAGTTAGTGATGCTGGCTGCCGTATCTGTAAGCCCGGATCGAATCCCAGAGAAGGTCTGGATGCTTGTCCGTATGCGCCATGAGGATAGTTCTCTCAAGACGTAAACAGATGGCTTACGTGACGCTGCACCGCGTATTTTGTCGAAAGGAATGAGAGGGCGAAAAGCTCTTGGAATCGGCCTCCGGGGGGGACCTTCATTAAAACTGGACGGAACCACCATGGAGATAAGGAAGGAGGTTTGGGAACCACAGCCAACTGGAGAACAGTCTAAATTCTCGAAGGGTCAAGACGGAACGTTCCTCTTCTCACGGGTGTAATTCGGTCACCACCTTTGCTGCATGTTCGGCTTTGCTGCATGACTGATGGGTATGGAAAATTCGGGATGAATGAAGTTGCAAGGGTCCAGTCATATAAAACAACAACAAAATACGTAGCCATGAATTGAAAAGACACCACACTGTGCGATATTTATGTAATCTAACGAAGACTGAAGTATTTGTTTAAAGCCGTTTAAGGAATTAAATTTTTTAACTGACTGTCCACTTACTTCTTAAAGTCACTATATTAACTCTCGTACCGGAAACATCCCCTAAACCTCTTCAACGCACACACTGGCAAACCATGTATAGTCTGCACGCTTTTATAAAAATACACATTCGTTGAAGTATTTATTTTTTTTGGGGGGGAGTTATTTGTTTTTTTTTTTTTTCCAAGTAATTTAGTTTCAAAGTGCATATCTTCTCTATCCGTGCATTTTGCAATATTTTTTTTGGTTCATTTCCAACTGATTTACACAACTAAGTTAAAAAATACCGATAATTAATTAAATGTCTTGCTAACTTGCGGCGGCGTTTTAGACGTTCCGCTGTGATATTGCGCAATAACCCATTTGATCACTTATACCTGTGAGGTATTTTTCCACACTGCCTTCAAAACGGCCGAGATATTTTACTTTTAAGCGATGATTTGGATTTGCGCTCTAATAGAGATACACTGACTCTAACGTGTTAAATAAGCTACCTCTTTTATCAGTTTTTCCTAGAAAACTCAACTTTCAAACTATTGCAAATACCCACGTCTTAACCCAAATTTGAACTTTAAATCCAAAACAGGAAAGAATGAAACGTTAATTGCTCAGCTGTCAGTTTAGCCCCTAAACAAAGCAATAATCAATACTGCAACACTGCAACAACGGAATCAGGATATGGTAACTGGTCACATGGAACGGCAAGAAGCAAATCAATAAAACGAACAGTGCAGCCATGCCATTGTCTCTCTTGAAAGATCACGACAAATAATAGCAGTTCTAATCAGTTCTTAAAAAGTAGTAATTCAAAGTGGCCGATAATTTAGCACTTAAAAATAGTATCATTATAACTCATTCTTTGCACAGGTTACCTTAGTTTAAATAAATTGAAATCCAAAAATGTAAATTAATAACTCAAGATATGTGGCACAGAATGACAAAATCTGCATTTGCATTATGAAATAAGAAACAAAAGTCTTACGAAAAAATTTGCACCGCATTTGAATCAAATAGATATATTCTGTTTTTACCCGCTGGCCGAACTGCTTGCTTTGCCATACAAACTCTAATTTTAATTGCAAAAACAGTTTTCTTTTTTTTTGGGGGGGGGGGACGTATTTGGTGCTTCAGGTTTTTCTGTATTTTAAAATTTTTAATGAAGTGTTTTAACATATTTTTTCCTTAACCACAAAATGAGAACTGGATTAATTAAATAAGAAATATATCTCAAATGAAATTTGAGGAAATAAGTTTAAACGAATTGCAACCAAAAAATGTGCAAAATTTGATAG
The DNA here is from genome assembly GCF_044657685.1 of Stegodyphus dumicola. Taxonomy (NCBI): domain Eukaryota; kingdom Metazoa; phylum Arthropoda; class Arachnida; order Araneae; family Eresidae; genus Stegodyphus; species Stegodyphus dumicola. The sequence continues at coordinate 111,987,053 of NC_140772.1, read as the reverse complement.
GCAGCACAAGGAAGTCATGTGGTGTTTCACATCAGATTTTTTAGGCGTTTTGCAAGACATGTCGCGTATGATCGGCGCATGCGGTGAGTTCCATACGTTACAAATTCTACAAAACACAGGATTATATCGTGTAAATATATTATTTTGAAGCAAAACGTGAGTAAAAACGCTATCTTTAAACCAAATAATAATAATAATAATAATAATAAATAAGTAAGTAAATAAATAAATAAATAAATAAAGGCTAATATATTTTGTGCTTTCATTTTATGCGGTTTTATTAATTTTTATTTTCCTGTCTGCGTCAAATCTTGAAATTAATTTTTGTACCCATTCTGCCAACCCTATTTTCCTGAAATTTTTAACACATGCGTTTTGGCCACAAAATTCTATATAAATATTATATTCTATATAAGTCAAATTATATCAAAAATCCTTGAGGGTCTAATTAATTACGCCTAATTAATTATCACAGAATGCTGGCTTTAAAATCTTCGGATAGATCGAAAATTGGTCATTATGTCATTAGTCGAATTATGTCACAAGTTCTTAAGGGTCTAATTAGTTATCACAGAATGCTGGCTTTTATATCTTAGGACAGATTGAAAAGTCTTAAAATGAACGTTTTAGGAATTTCAAATGCAGATTGCCCAATTCTGCAGAATTTTTAAAAAAATTCTTTTTTTACAATTGTCAACAGTGACAGATTTATAAAACAAAATAATTTAATCCTCCGGCATTAGCAGGCCTAAGATTTTTAAGTAATGATAACAAAAGATTTCTAAATCAAAAAAAAAATTTAAAAATATATATATATAATCTTTTACAAGATTTCGAATGATTTCCCTCTACTCCCTTTATTGCTTTTCAGCATTCTATAATTAAAAAATATACACAACGTAAACCTTTAGAAAGTACGTAGCTTGGAAAAAATATGAAAGGTTTCAGATTTTAAATTACGTCCAAAGTGGTTTTTTTTTTTTTTTTTTTTTTTTTTTTTTGTGTGTGTGTGTGTGTGTGTGTTATCTTTATTTATTAAATATCATGCTCTTCGCACTTAAACCACAAAATTCAGTTCAACAGCAATTTCTTTCGAAAAATAATTTTAACATGAGCATATCTTTAGAATTTCGGATATACAGTCTCATGAGCTATGGATAATTCCCCGCCCCATGTACAACGCAGACATTGCTCGCTTTGAAATCCTTGAGTTTGTGAATCAAAAATTCGTTAAAGTTTTACCAAATATGATATCGATGCCCATATTTGGTGAAAGATTACATTATTCAAAATTTGATGGCTCTAGGTACCGTTGTTTTATAACAATGCGAGAAACATACATACATTTATGCAGATTCTTCATTATTTAATTTCTTTAAATGTAATAGAAGGCGATAATATTTGGCGGCAACAATTTGAAAAGTGAAACAACGCAGAAAGTGAATCAACGCAAAATGCCAAAACGAAATTAATAGTCCTTCTGAGCAAATTGCCCCTTTGGACTAAAAATAATCTTTTAACTATAATACGTAACCTAAAGAAAATTGTTCGGCTGCGATGGACGAATTGCATTAGAACAAACACCAAAAGACTTTCATGGAATAATAGAAATGACTGCATAGGAAACATACGTGTAGTTAACCCTTGCCGAACGTGAGGATTACTTCATTAACACATTGCGTGTACAGCAAAACTGTGTTCCGCAAAGTTAAATTAAATTTGGTTGGAAGTTAAATGAAAGATTCACAAAAATCAAAAACTCCTAATGTAAAATTTCAATCCCTTAAATTTTAGCAATTTTCCCTCATTTAAATATCTGTTAATATAGTATTAAAAACAAAGAACACGCACGTTACAAAAAAATTTACTGCTTCCCGTGATTTAAACTGTCTCACAGAATTGATTAGGGTGTTTCAGATCACAATGGATAAAATATAATTATACTTGCCTGGCATAAAAGCGAAATAAACTTTTTTTCCTCAGCCATTTAAAAAAAAAAAAAAAAAAAAAAAAAAAGAGTTTTCATGATCGTGGCTTACGAAACACAGCTTCCAAAAGTATTTCATTTATTTTAAAATACAAAAACAAATACTGCATATTTTACGGTGGAATTAACAATTTCATTCAAGGCTACGCTGTCTCCCCCCTACTCTTCAAGTGGCAATAATAACGTTTCATTTTCTGGGTACGATGAATGGTAAAACCTCAATAGAATAATGAGAACGCAATGGGGGGAGAACTCTCACAGAAGAAATACTGAATTCAATTATTTTCCAGATGGAATGCTTGGTTTTACTTTATTTCACTCAGCATTTAACCATTTTGCACTTTTCTTGCTATCAAATACCAATATGAAATTCTGCTCCAATCTTTACCTTTATGCAAATCTAAATTATAATCCAACTAAAGAGCTACACAAGATTTTAAAATATTATAATTTCGCAAACCATATAAATAAATATTAACGTTTTAGAGAGTAATTAATGATAATTTTCCATCGCAAGAAAAATTGCTTCGTCGATAGACACGATTAGATTTTAAAAACCTTTATCACTATTAGGCGCTAAAACTAGAAAAACTGAATATGTAAACATAAATGAATATAAAGCTCTACTTTTATCAGTAGTGTGAACGAGTGCAATTATACACACATGTGAGAAAATTAATTAATGTTGAACTCTATTTTATTCTTCACGCACTCGTTCAAAATTACAAAATTGGTGACCTTCCTTCAATACAAAAAAAGACCAGCCCGCAGAAAAAGAAAACACTATTCGCGAAGTAAAAAATAGCCTGCTTTACAGCTATTACAAATTTTGGTTGGCAAACGAATATAAAATTCATTGAGAAATCGTAGGCAATCAATTTACTCAATCAAGAAATTTCGCAATTAAAATTTTTATATTTTATCATATTAAAAGACGATAAAGAAGATTATTTAATCAAAATTTTTATATTTTACCAGTTTAAAAACACGATGAAGAAGATGATTTAACTATTATTCCCATTCATTTTTTAAATTATTCAAAAACAAAATCAAGATTTCATGGTTAATTAATTTTTCAACTGTTCGATCCGGGGTTCGAACGGACTAGCTGCATAAGCGTTTACGTAATTTTCCCCATGCGTAACGTGTATACGAGCTATTTCCTCTAGAAAGTCCTCCACGTAGTTATCACTTCAATTAGGTAGATAGCCCATGAGTGCTTTGCCATGATAAAATAAACCAAGCCAAACGTGTTTAAGCTGCACAAAAGGAAACTACAAAGTCTTCAAATAACCAATGGCTTCAGTCACCGGAATTGCAGCCGGAATGAATTATCGCAGTTCTTCAGTTTTAATTCACGGACATGATGAAGCCTACGAAAACAAAACTAATTATAGCGCTGATATTATTAGCTTATTAAATATTCAGTATCTTAACCTTTTTAACATAGCGCTGAAAATCTGCTGTTTTCTACCAGCAGCTCTACTCCATTAAGTGCAACAAGAATTCATCAAACATCTAGAAGTTTCGACCTGTCCTTCGAATTTAAAGGAATTGATTGCTTTAAAAAAAGTTTCGGTATCTAAATTGAAGGTCATATATATTTACATATATAATAACTGTTACATACTATTATTCCCTTATTAAAAAAAGGGAAGGGAAGAAAAGAAAGAAAAGGCTTCTTTTTTCTGACTTGGTTACCAGACAGTTTCTTTAAAAAAGGTCCTCCACGAAGACACCGCTCTTCATAGGCAAATAGCCCTCTAGTTGCTTTGACTTAATCATTTATCTAAATTTAATATTCTGGCTTACAAGACATGCGTAACTCTTGTTCTTAAATCAATCCATGCTCTTCTTGTTCTATGCCAATCCATGCTCAGCTAAAAGGATCAATTCCTATAATGCTTGTCGATAAAACTAAATATTAACATTTGTGTCATGACTTTTTCGATTGCAAACTGAGAAAGTTAACCGTATTTTCGCCTATTTTTATTTCTTATCTTATTAACATATACACAAAAGACAGACATGTAGGAAACAGGTTACAAAGTTTACTAAATATTTGTCATCTACTATATCAATAACACTTTCTCATTATTTCTAATACAAAGATTTATGAATCCGTAAAGGCAAAAAAGTTCAAGCTAAACCTAATGAAGGATAAAAAAAACAGATAAAATATGAAAAATACAAACAAACTACAAAATGCAATCATAGAGTTAAAACATTTGTTGACTAAATAAAAAATATTAAAAATCATTCTGTTTCACATAATGAAATCTATTATTTTTCCATTCAATTTTCAAATGTGAAAATATTATTAGTGATATGATGGAATACTAGTAAAAAAGGCACTTAACGTCGCCCTTTCCAATTAATGAAGACAATTTTACGCATTCGAGGCCGCTGGAAGAGCTATATTCCCTTTCTTAGTCAGAATATTAATAAATGAACATTATACCTAACAAATATGTGTCCAGTAGAACAAGCAGTTTTTGAAGGTTGTTGAGACATTAGGTATTTTTTGAAAGCCATAAAGATGAAAAATGAGCAACGCCTTCGCCGGGACTCAAACCACGGACCTCTGGAATACGCATCCAGCGTGCAGACCACTACACTACGAAGGCATGCTAAGAAAGCGGGAGAGATACGTTATATACTCCCCCTTTTAAAGAGCGACAGGGTTTTTTAGGGGACCCACTCGTCAAATCATGGCTGTGAAGAATCATCATCCACCACAATTTTAGTTCAGGCGTCACTGTAGAGACATTAGGTATTTTCTGGAAGCAGAAGAAGTTAAAAATGAGCAACGCCTTCGCCGGGAATAGAACCGCGATTCTGAATGCACATTCTGGTCGGAAATTGTAAGCTGAAATTAAGAATGATAGAAAAGTGGCTTTAACTAAAAATAACTGTTAAGAACTTAGGATAAGCCTTACAAGGTACTTACCTCAGTATGTCGATGATAGAGAATAAATCTTCTTCAGCTTCGACACTGTGCATACCTTCTTCATCTCAATGCATGTTCAACAACTGAGAGCATAAAAGGACTGCTAATCGAGCCAAACATCTCGCCCAAACAGTGAAATTTAGCTTCAACAGAAGACCATCAGTCTTCTAGAAAAACGAAAGTACCTAGGTGTTCGCCACAGATTAACAGATCATCAATAATCTCTGCATGTGATGTTCGAGAGAAGACAATGAACATAGACACAAAAGGCAGGAGGTTATTTCAACAATAACTTTTATCTGACAAGCACAGCTGGTGATCTAAATTCCTCACACCATCCCCAAAGATAACTCCACCCAGAACACTTTTAAGAACATAGAAATCTCCAGACGACGCCCAGATTTCAACCTACGAGATCTTAAAACAGAATATGTATTAAGTTCAATAGCACAAATGAAAATGTTTTATTCATCTTCCTGGACCGCTGCCACCGGAACAATCCAAATTATACAGCTTCTCATATTAATGTAACCAAATTGTAAGAATAATTAACCGTGCATAATGCTTGTTAGATGAGTTGCCTACTATGTTATCCTACATGCATACACAGCATTCCTGAATGAAATAATAAATTATACAAAAGGGGCAGTCATAAAAAGTACTACGTAGGAATTGCACATATTTTAAGCTCCAACTTCATTAAACGAGGAAGGAATTAATGAACTTCAGCAGTACTAGAATTAAGGTGACACGACAATTGTCACAGAAAGAATGAAATTTCATCACACATAAATAATAATTTTGAAACCTTATTGCATATCATAAGTTTTCTCCCTCCAGCCTTTTTTCCCTTTAATTCCTAGTAATAGCCGCCATGTATAGCAATACGTATTTAAGATATCAGCATTACGAATACTGACCGCAAAAAATAAAACTTATGTAATGAATCTCTAAGAGGAAGATTGTACAGGAAGACGAAATATCTGATGACATGGAATCGAAACGCTGATGATTAGTTTCTAGCAGTCCAAGAACATGAACTAATACTAAAATAAATTCAATGACCTCTTGCAATGAATCACTTATTCGAACGATTGCTGTCCGTAAGACAAGTTCTGTTCCGAGGGGGGAAGAAACAATGGATAATGTTTCAAGTTAAAAATAATACCGATAAGATTTTTAAAAAATTAAATAATGGAGAAGGATGTGCCCCCTAGCGGCGCAATCTACCCGAAATGGGAGTTTACATACCCCAAATACACTCCATAGCAGTCAACAAGCGATTAGCTTTCAGTAGACGGAATGATAGATACTCGACGAAGGGCTACAGAACAATTTGACGCATCAGCTCATTGTGATGCACCATGGGCAATACTGTTGGCAGCACAATACTCGGTAATGACTGACACAGCACATCTATTAGCGCAGACTGATTGCAAGGCAATGTGTAATGTAGTTTGGAGAGTATTTCGCAAATGGATTGTGAGACTAATCAGATATGACATACGTAAGAATGGGCCGAACACTGTTCATTGACAAAGGAAGGAAAAAATATCTGTCAAAAGAATTATACAGTTTTTATCACTGTTATATTATTATAAGACTAAATACTTATTATTACACTGTATTATTAATTACAATTCAAACTAACGATTTACGGCAATAAAAGAATTCTTAAATAATATTCACCGCTAGATTATATTGATTGCTAAAGGCTTTATTTCTTTAAACACTGACCCTAAGCCAACTACAAATTTTCACAAAATAAGACAAATTATTTTATTTAAAATATGTAAATAATGCGATTCGGCAATTTTCATAAATACTGCAGCTAACAATATGGGACCCCGTGAAGCAAAATTATAATTTTACTTTAATCACTTAAACACAGGATTTCCGTGCTTTTACACGCAAAACTTATATACATCATACACATTTCCATGAGATACATTAAAATTCAATTGTAGCAATTGTGTTCTACTCAAGAAATAACCATTAACTGGCAAAGGTGCTACTTTCTTTACTTTTTAAATTTGGTTGAAATATTTTGTTTTTCGATTGGCAACACACACTGAAAAGACATAAAGTATATATAAATTCCTTCTTTAACATTTCTACGAAATTTGCATGCACAAATAGATATAGAACTTTTACGTCACAGTCAAAAGCATAATGACTATAAATAAGAAGCCCTGAATTCTATTCATACTAATTAATCGGGTCGCCAGCAATTTTGGATAACTCATGGATTAGGATTGTTTTCAAAGAGAAGACAGAACAAAATTTCTGTAATTTTGAAACAAAAATTACAATTCATGTGCATTTCCATTCATACAAAATCATATTTAATTTAAACGCTGAGAACACATTAAATAAAACATACAATTCAAGTACAAAGAAATTAACACAGCTTGCATCGCTCGTTAAAGATGCCTCTTTTCTGTTTGATTGATATGCAGAGTCTGTCATGAATGAATAAAATATTGCAAAATTTCGATCACCAATTTCCGTGGGCAAACAATGATAATCGTTTCCGCTTCTGAACTTAGCAAATCGTAAGCGGCTTCGCTTCTGGATTCTGGCCATTGAAAAGATATACATTATCAAAGGTCTCAGTAAATTACTTAAGATTTACGAATACGTCAACAATAATGATTAAAAAAGATAACCTAAATAATCTGAATTGTTCGCTCTGGACTTACAGTTTTAGCTTAAGAAAGAATCAAATACGGTAGTCTTCAAGGTTTGCGATACACTTGATCACGTAAAACCCTTCAGAAAAAACATATAAAACATGAATTTTTATACGAGCCCAGCAGAAAATAAAGTGTCACACATGGAAATTAAATGACAAGAAAAATATTTTTCACAGACGAATTGGGTAAAGGAAAGAGGAGTGTCAATCTTCAAATAATCAAAATCTGCGTTGAGTTTTAAAGAGCGCAAAATTCTAAAAGGTACAATTTATGTACAGCAACCAAAAGCGTACAGCGGTTTTCAATATCCTTTTGCAGAAAGCTATAACAGAATTTTCAGAAAATAATACAATATAATTCCACTTACACGAGTCCTAAAACTAACTTTTGCACTACAAGCACAAAGGGTTCAACCTTCATAGTTCTGACTTTTTTTTGGGGCGGGGGGCTCCAATTTTCAATATTAAGAACGAATTATCTTCCTCGCACGGAACATCAGTTCGGTACCCAAAATCATTCTCAACTTTTAAGGAATCTGAGGCAGCAGTAGCGCAGCATTTTTTAAGTTTACTAATAGATGGCCTAAAGAGAAACTGCACGCAAAAGGGGGAGCTAAATGTCGGGTTCTCCACAGACTTTTAGTACAACAAAGAATTAAATTATACTCATCAGAACATTTTTCGTAGAAGGTCCATATAAAAATTTAACATTCGAGTAGCGTTAATAAACGACGGCACGTGATCTAAATTAGTCTAAAAATTCGCTCTGTCAATCATTTCCTAAATTAAAACCATTGGTTCTATAATCATCATTCCGAAAACTTTTAATCTCACAAACTTTTCGAAGCATCCTTTATGAATATGCAATTAAAATTAGATCTAGTATAAAGAGGAGAATACCACTCTTATTTAAAATTGTATTAAAAATATCGAAAATGTGGGCTGAATTTGGTTACAACAAAGCATACGATAAGACAGCTTCTCTGCGCAAGGGAAGAAATGCCTTAGCGTAAGTTCTTTCTTGCACATCAGGAAAACCAAAAAACCAGCCATGAAACCTGTCCATACGCCGGAATTTGAGTGCGGGTCGAACTAGCAATATTCAACAAGCAATATTCAACAATCTTTTTGCACCAAAAGCTCAAATCATTTAAATGTGACCCACTCTTTTTTAGCTTGCATATGTATTTCGTATCATTTTGCAAGCTTTTTCATAAGTACCATAATTTGGACAGAAATCTAATTACGCAAAAGAGAATGAAATAGTTTCGAAAAGCCAATTATATATATATATATATATATATATATATATATATATATATATATATATATATATATTAATGCTGTTTTAAAACAAAAGGGACTTCGAGCAGATCATTTTAAAAAAGGAAGACCATAAACTCAAATTTCACAGAACTCAGCATTTTATTTTGTCTTTAACTAATCGCATTTTTACATTCTATTTCAATTCATTTATTTAACATCTGCATAGCGATCATAAAGCAAAATGGCTAGCGACAAACAAACAAAAATTATTACATTACTTGATTGCACTTTCATACTTTAAAGGTTTATCGTTTCGCTTCGGTCTTCAATAAACTCTTATTAAGTTCTGTAGAGCAAAGAAAAACTCGAAAGAGGAATTACTTTTAAGAAAATATTTAATTAACATACTCCTAAGATTACAACTGACAATATTGCTTCTCGGTCCAAAATCGACCTTCGAAAAGTGAAGTAAAGATAAACTATAATGAAGAGTTGGAAAATTCTTCCTAAAAAATAGCGGGCGTAACTGACTAACTCAATTAACAAGTGAATTAAAAACGCCTTTCTCATAAATGGACACTTCCCCTGAAGGCCAATGGGCGTCCGCCCTCCATTGAATCAACATTTGCAGCCGCAGCAATTCACAGTTACATTCAGTGACAAGTCAGAGTGGTTCCAGCGTAGGGTTGAAAGGAGGGTAAAAAACCATTTATCATTATTAAGAGGCTTTGATCGCATTAATAACAATACGCATTAGAACATGGATCCTCTGCACAATGGCAGATGATTAGATTACTGTAACAGCTCGCCCGGGAGTCGTTCATTTTTCATATTGTCGTGATGGTTATTTATATTCATTCCAAAAACTCGCAAACTGTTTGTGAGAAAACACTGTATTTTACTCTGCCTGAGATCAACAATAGCACAGTAAAATTAATCGAGATCAACAAAGCCCAAGAGAATTAATTATTTCTGTGGTATGAACTGAGAATATTAATTAAAAAGCTGGATGACGGTAAAATAAGTAACTGAACCGCAGAAAGCAATGTAAAGAAAGATGATGATAAATAACATTGTTTTGCTTGAAAGTTAAAATTGCCTTATAAAATACTATAAACAACACACAGTGCCCCTCAACTTATTCTAAAAGAAAAGTTGTTACTCTTTAGGCTGTAAGTGCAATAACCTTTTAGGCATAAAGCTTACAGAAAGATAGATAAAACAATGGAAAACATAACAGCAAAAATTTATTTAAATCGAACTGACGAAGGATAGAAAGGTATATTTACCCGAAAAATATCATTATCAGTTGAAAAGCACATTAAAAATTTAATAATTTCTACTTTCATCGAGGATTTTCAGGTTTTCTAACACAAAAATATTTCAAAAAGTACTAGTATTATGTTAAAAATGTTCGTGCAAAATACCAATACCAATAAGGAAGCTTTACTTGAAATGCAATGATAATAGTAATAATGCGCTAGACTGTGAGTTTTGTATCTGTCATAAAGTGGTTGTGAAATCGTTTTGGTTAGCTTCAACAGTTTTTAAACGTTAACGCCCTAGATCTTGATCAGAAATAAATACTGGGTCACAAAGTCAGATATCTGGCAAATAAGGGGATTGCAGAATGAGAAGTATGTGTTTCTTATCAAAGAAAATCTAAATTTATTCGTTCAAAATATGATATCGTGCTCAATGATCGAAAGATCCTAACTTCGTTTGCCCTACAACACAAACTATGTAAAGCCGAATGATGCCGTTTCATATATAGCCTTAATTTTTAAAATTTCTATACTCTCCTTTTACATATATATGTCAGAAAAATAAAGAATATATAAAAGATTAAATTAGCAACGTAAATTTCCCTTTTCTATTCTAAAAATAGCAACCACTCTCTGCACTGCGTCATTTCGAGACTATTCTATGTCATATGACTCTTACGTAATTCTGGTGATGTCATGGACGTTATAAGAAATAGACTAACCCAAATGGGTTTTCTCCCTCCTCTGAGGCGTTCCCGACTGTCACCTTGATCACATCCGAAGGAGTAGGGACGACTTGCAGAAATTTAACACTGGTTGCCTATTGCGCTGTGTATAATTGTCAAGAAAAAGCTGGTTGTAGGGCCTCATTTCACAAATTAGAATTTCTCCATATTTTTACTTTTGAAATTAAGATCGATTTTTAAAAATTTAGCACATTTAACGAGCATAATTAACATTTCAAATAATTATAAAACTATTGCATGCTTTCAGAGCTGGGTATTTTTTTAGCTTTTCCTGTGCTGTAAGGAAATTTGTAACTACTTCTTTTTAGAAAATAATATTTAAAATCTGAACTAATAGAAAATTTCAAACAAGCAATTTTCTCTCGGAATTTTTATGCTTTTTATTGGTGCAACTAAGTAAAAATTACTAAAATATTTAAAAACGAATTTCTGAAAGTTTTGTTTAAAATTGTGCTGCTTTTTTTAAATTATAGATGAATATTATAGCATAATTTCTATAAAGTAATTGTATTTCAATTATATTTCATAATACATAGTGATAAACACTTGTTACTCTTTAATAATTTTTATACATTTAATTCTAATATTAAATTTGTATTTAACCGTAATAGTTAATTTTTCTTTTATTTTATAGTGATTGTTTTTTAAATTTATTTTTAGTTCTGCATAAGATTTTTTTTTTTTTTTTATTGACTGTTAATTTAATTTATTAGCCCAAAGGGGCGGTAGCCTAGAAAGGCTGTTAGTTTCGAGGTGGCATTTTGCGCTATAAATGTCCGTGCCTCATTGCAAATTGTTGTTACCAAATATTATCGCCCTGTATTATATTTAAAGAAATTAACTAATGAAGAATCTGCATGAATACATGGATGTTTTTCCACAGTGACAAAAACAACGACAGTGTCTAGAGCCATCAAATTTTGAATAATGTAATCCTCTACACGAACATGGGCATTTGGACGCCTGAATTTCGAATTTGTTTTAATCTATTTCATATTTCGTAAAACTTTAACGAATTTTTGATTAACAAACTCAACGAGTTCACTGAACCGAAAATAACAGTTTTATCTCCAGTGCGGAAATTCTAAAGATATGCTGTTTTCAAATGTATGTGGTTTACGGGCGATGAACATGATATTCAATAAATATAGGTAACACACAAAACGTTAAAAAAAAGGTTCCTTTTGGGCGTAATATATAATCTGAGGGCGTCTAGATTTTATCTCTCTTTTTTTTTTTTTTTTTTTTTTTTCTTCTCTTCATTACACTCAGAAAATTTTATGCTCCGAATTTTATAAATTACTAAAATAAATAGTCCACTTTTAATGTTATTAAGTTAATGATGATATAACCAAATAAATGATTGTTTTGTAATGTTATTATAGTTTTGAAAATCACTGCCTGAAAATGGTCATTAAATTTAAAAAAAAAGTTATCAGATCTTGTTTAATTTTACCTTATTTATTTGAAAGCATCACGTTCTATCAATCTTATTTGATTTCACGTTATTTGTACGCAAAATTAAGTTCATAAATTTTGTGCCTAGAGTTTTTTCCAAAGTAAATATACAAGTATTACGGTTGAGAAAATGCGCGAAATGCAGTAAAAAGTGCTTTAATGAGATATATTAAATCCTAATTGGAAAAAACTGTGGCTTTCATAATCTCATCACTATGTAACGTGTAACATTTAATAATTCAAAACAGTTATGTGATACAAACGCCATAGGTTTCAGTGTTAAAGTACACCAGACCGTCCCTACTCTCTCTTGCCGACATGTCGGTGACGCGCGCCCCGCCCACTGGGTTAGTCTATCTCTTATAAGGTCCATGGGTGATGTAATTTGAACTTAAAATTCAAGCAGCCAATAGCAATTTTACAGCAATATTAACTGTCCAATCAGAATATATTGAGAACCAACACTAAATCAGTCTGAATAAGATTTCACCCTGAAAATTACGCACTTGCTTTCCACGCTTTGGCCTAGTTACACTGCTGTCTGTCTGCTATTGCTTTCTTGCTACAAAACTGTCAAAAATGTAAGGCATCTGGAGCAGTCACACTTAATTTGGCGACTTGTGTGTAGCTGAAAATAAAACTGAAGATTTAATCTGCCTTCGCCTCCAATTTACTAGGCATTATGAATCAACACTTCCACGCAATCAAAATTCCTGCTCCTGAATATATTACAACTGAGTCCTTATTTCTAAGTTTCAATATATTACACACACACACACACACACACACATATATATATATATATGTATATATATATTGGAACCTTGAGATACGAGTTTAATTGGTTCCAGCACTGAGCTCGTATAGCGAATTTCTCGTATCTAGAAAGAAACTTCCCCATTGAAAAATAATGGGAATCCAGTTAATCCGTTCCGCATCCCCAAAACTCTCATTGCCATCTCATCTTCAGTCGACGTACATGGTGCTTTCTGGAGAAAGTCCAAGTATAGATTCTCAGCCCTAGCGCAAATGATAGCTTCCGACACCGAATCGCCTTTTAACAGCTTCTCGTTAATCCACAGCAAAAACAGCTTCTCAACATCTTCTAGCACTTTTGGACGCTGCTTGGATATAACGGGCCACATCAAGTTTCTTAATTTCTGCCTTCTTCCTCAAAATAGTGCAGATCGTCGATGTCGAACGACCATCAGTCTTTGCCAGTTCCGTCACCCTTACAACCATGTTTATCTATGATTTATTTCTTAATTTCAACTGCCATGGCTCCTTCTTTTTCTTTCAGCACTATCTGAGGCAGCAATCTTCTTGGAAGGCATCGTGAAATAATTATTTTGACGCTAAATGTAAAAAACGATTAACTCACAAGCGCACAAACACGCAGATCAAAGAACACTGAGTGATCTGCCGAGGAGATTCCCCGTGTCGAGCCGGATCAGGAAACGCGACACTCACACTCACAGCCTGGCTCCTTGCTCGTAACTCTAGTCAATGCTCGTATTCGGAGACGAAATTTTCGCTCATATTTTCCTCGTATCTCGAATTTCTCGTATATAGAGGTGGTTGTATCTCGAAGTTCTACTGTATATACATAATTATGCCAAGTGTCACCCACGTGATATGATATTTATGCATATTTTTAACAAAGAAATACATTCTGTGGAAAAAAAAAAAAAAACACTCAGAAAGAACTGAGCCACAACTATGAAATTCGGCAGGAGTATAGTATTCGACTAAATAAATAAATGATCAAAAACTGGGGTTAAAAAAAAAGCGTTTTATTTACAAGTAGCAATACAAAGACTGTGAAAATCAGTAGATAGCAAAGCCACGCCTGGCAGTAATATAAGCTGATACTCGGTTAGGAATATGGAGTCTATTACTCCGCGGTACATTGTCCCACAAATGGAGCACCTGGTCAACGAAGTTTTCAAAACTGCAAGCAAAGCAAGTTTTCAAAACTGCCCATAACTAACTGAGAACAATTCCAGTATTTGAATATGATGCACTATGGAGTATTTTCCGGCACATAACAAATTAGTTTCGATTTGGATGCACTATGAAATACTTTCCAGTAATCATACGATTAGTTTCGATTTGTATAAATTAAATCCTTAAAAAATAGCGAATAGTTTCCTAAATACGTTCAATAATTTTTTATGTTATTATAGGTACGCTCAATTAAATTTCTAGAATCCTTGCAAATCACATCAAAATTAATTTTTCCACGAAGAATCACAAACATCCACTTTTCAAAACGTAAGATTTTAAATTCAAATTCCACATTTATATTTATATTGTAACTATTTAAAAAACTGCTCAATTTCTAAATTATAAATGCAATTCTTAGTAACTGAAATTTTTATTTCATTTTTAATAAGTTAATTGATATAATTTAAAATAATTTTCATTTACAATATAATGAACTGATAATTACGGGTGTTTACAGCATTAACATAATTAATAAAACATGTTTCATACAATCACATGCCTCAGCAGTGAATCGCTTGGTTTTAATGCATTACAATTCAAAGGTAACAACATAAAATTTCTTTTCAAATCCAAGAGATCTCATGCGCGTTAAAATTTTATTTTTTACGACTTATATATCATATAAGAAGGATACAATTTTCCAAGAATGTCTCGGACATATGATATATGTATGAATGGAAAACATCACCACATAAAAATTTCTTTAGTGTCAAAGGTTAGTCAACTAAAGGTTAAAAAAAACGCGAAAACCGACAAAGACTTCCTAAAATCCAATATGTATGAGCCACCTCCTAAAAAAAAAAAAAAAAACATTGAAGTGTTATCCTAGTAATGCAATGCTGCCAAAATATCAATTGGTATTCCTTGAGATTTATACGGCGAGAGGTTTATGCGACATGACAGTTTATATATGGCAGATCAAACATTCCGCTACCCGTACTACACAACAAAAATAAGAAACGAAGTAGTCAGCAATAGTCAATATCCGACGCGCAATTTTGCTAAGCAAATAAGCACGATTCACTCGATCTTTTGTTATTGAAATGTTTTCGTATCAGAAAGAGAATCTCAAAACGTTGTGAGATTTCAATTTAAATTATGACGTTAAAATAACAGATGCCGAAAGAAGCATAAATACACACAAAAAAATATTATTTGTAACGTTCGATCCGAAATAGATTATCAAAAGATGTTTATTAAAAAAAAAGGGTAAAAAAAATTAGACGAAAAAGTATTTAAATTGCTACTCTAATGAAGTTTAAAAAAGACAAATTTAATTTTAAAAAAAAGAACTGATGTAATAGATTAGGCTATTTTAATATTACAAAGCACATGAAGGTTATCTCCTACTCGGAGAGATGCCTTCATAGATGGCTTGCTTAGGGAAACTGGTTAATCCGTCAGACACGGAGAAAACCACGAGAACAAGTCATGCAGCCAACCTGACGCCTAGGATCGATGCCACAGGTATGTGTTGAAGCAAGACATCAATATTTCTAAAACATAATTATTACTTCTCAGAATATATAAACACGAGTTTAAAAATTTAGGAATTAAGATTATAATTTATTAAAATCGCGCAGTATGCTGCGAAATAAATGAAATAATCAAGATTTAATAATTAAATCAAAATTATGGTAGTTAACAGTCTCACAGGAAAAAAACACAAAAGACAGGAACATAAACAAAATAATACAATAATATAACGTAATAAAGATTATATAATAAAGTAATACAATAAAAGAAATTGTTGAAAATTCTTTGGTCTCTTCAAGAAGCAACATAGCCATGTTTCTGAATTATATCTGGATTATTATAAATCAAAGATGATGCCTAATAAAAATAGTTTAAGGCCATTAACTGTTTTAAATAATACAAATAAAGAATGCAACAAATTGGAATACTTTTTTTTTATCTTTTTAATAAAGCATCAAGATATAATCTGCTCCGACCGCGACCAAAACAAACAAACGTGGCGCTGTTGAAAATTTGGCTGCTACTTGAAAAAGAACGAAAAACCAATAGCGCATTTTATTCTTCCTGTTTCACTCTTACGCAGCGAATTTTTTTTATTTAATTATTTAATTATTATATAATAATATAAATATATATACTATATATACATAAATATTTCTCATTTAACATAATAATTTAGATATTGATGAAGGAATGACGATGAGCGAAAGATGTTACAGCAATCGTGGCATACATTTACATTTTATTTCTTGATAAACAAACATAATTTATTTAATCATAAAACAATTTCTTGCAAGATTTCTTGCTTTACAAAGTTTTACATTTTTATGACATATTTGCAATTACACAAGAAAAGCGACGACAGTAAGTTAGCAGGAAAGAAAAGCGGAGAACGAATGCACAGATTATACTTCAAATATCTGGATAAAGAGTGATTCGGTTATCGTTTCACTTGATTTTGATTCGTTAATTTAAGTTTCAATTCGCAGATTCTAATGCTATTATTCGTTGAAGCGTTACGTAAGTACGTTATTAGAGTTACATAATCAAATGAGAAAAATTAATTTTAAATGACGCAGTTTCTAGATGTGTTTTTATTTTTGAGGGGCAAAATGAGTAAGCAGTTACTTTTTTTATGATGGAAACGGAAAACATAACGGATTATAGAAATTTTTAATTTTATCTTTCATATTTACACACATTTTCTAACGTTGTGCTTTGAATATATTAGTTCCTTATAACACTGCATAACAGCCAGCGGATATTACAACTTTAATTTTCATTTTCCTAACAGTCATGCTAATTTAATAGTTTTGTTGAAAGTGACACTTCTCTTCCTTTTTAAATAGCATACTCTTTTGGCCAGAATTTAATATTTCACATATACGATAAATTTGCAGTTTCCAAGCTACTCTGCAGCGTAAAGAAGACTTAACACAAAAGACAGCCTCATATATGAGAGTTAAACATGTCGAAATTATTCTACAAGAAAATTAAATTATCTTAATACTGTTCCTTGAAGTAAAAATGTAAACATATTTTTCTTTAATGTCAAAATTATTTATGGGGTAGTTGATAAATTAACTAAATCCATTTTTTGAAAATAAGACTGCACGTATAAAACAAGTATATGATTTTCGGAAGGGAATTTAAAAAAAAAAAAAGATATTACATTCAAATAATATTTTACGCTCTTCTAAACAAGACCAATATTCATGGGTTGCACACAAATATTTTCGCAGATTATTTAAAATTCAAATCAAATTTGAACTGCGAAGTGCCATTAATAAAACAGTGTAGATGGAAAGACTTTTGTGTTATCAGTAAATGAACAACTAGACAATCATTCTTTGTTTGCATCAAATACGAAGAATAATCATTAACCATTGGAGGAATGTGGACGAAGAAAAGCCATCAGCCAGAGGCATATAAAGAACATCTAAATTAATTATCCAGCGTTCACGACAGAATTAATTACCTAATCAATCCTGGGACAGAATTAATTACCAATCTGCGAATGCAACCATGAAAGCGTTTGTACAAAATTCTTATGTATTTTTCTGAATCATAATATAGTTGTCAAATACATTTCCACAAAATGACGTAAGAGTTTTATTGTCACCATCTACCTAAATAATAATGAAATAACCATTTGACGATAAAGTTACTCTATAACAGTTATGAACACACCTTACAATTCATTTTACTTTCAATTATTTTGCAGTTTATATTCAATACCGATTTTCTTGAAATGACCTGACGGCTTTACATTGTCTTGTTGTACAATTGTAGGAAGTCAAAATGAAATTCTGGAAGTTGGCAGTTTCCGAAAAATGATTTCTTCTTTCCATATAAAAACATTTACTGTTGAGGAAATTATAAAAACATAAACAGCGTCTTTTCCATGACTATACAATAAGAACACTACACTATACGACTGAAAGAATTTACAGATGCAATTAACATTCGCTTATTTTTCTCATTCTTTGAAAGCTTGTAACGTTCCATTATGTTAATTAACCAGTTATTACGATTTAGACATTTCCTGTCATTTCTTTTCGTTTGGATGTCAGAATGCAAAGTAGTCCGCATGTATTTAAACTAAGGTTTTTAGACTGTAAGACAGAGGATGTTCTGCCACTCAAGACCAAGTTACTAAGTTGCTGCTAGCTCAGATATATAGTCTTCGGGCTTGCATTATAACTGCCGCTATTTGAATACCTACGCCAGTTAGGTTTGTCACCAACGTCACATTAAATTGAGAGCTGCAGCCTTCGGCTACTAGCTAATTGAATTTAAATTTATATTTGATTGTTCATTTAAGTTATCGTCGTAAGTGTTGGCTGAGCTGTAAGAATCACGTGTGCCTTCGGCTCCTCTTTCGCTGGTCTATCTTAAGTTTGGCTACAATTTATGATAGCCAGGAGGATTACCAAACATTACAAGCTTAATTATTCAAAGTATTTCAATGTAACTGTTGTAAGCATCGATACATTTTCTTTAGACTTTAGAAGATAGAACACATTTGTTCATACGTGACAGGCAAGCCTGTCAGTTCCGAATTTGATAATAAATCTATTTCAAACTCCTGCAACTGTTGTGAATGTACATAAATATTATGTGTTTATTTGATTACATTTCGGTTTTTATTTATTTTTATAGTGTCATGAATCCTTTTTAATTATTTATTTGGTATATTTTATTTAATTATTTTAACATAAAATGTGTGTAGTTTACGTATTTGACATAAAATGCGTACACTTTTATTTAACCAAATTTAGAGCGATGTATTTTATTTGTAATTTTTCACTTCGTGCGTTATGTTACAGATCTAAATCGATTAACATTTAAATTGTGAAGCAGGTCACAAAGAAGCTTAGGTATAGGCAAAAACTCTCTCAACAAGCACAGGCAACAATTTTTGTCTCCAAGTTTGCGGCATTTGGCGACTTCTTGCTATAACTTGATGACATTTAGAAAGCCTTCGGAAAACGCAGTTTTGAAATCATAGTTTTATTTTTTCTTAAAGTTTCCAGAAATTTTGAACAACCCTATGTATCTGGCTGCAGCATCCAAACCGTGTAAGCCGTGAACCAGCATTGTGCTATTTCTCACAGATTACTGCTTTAAAGTTTACTCTGTGAGTGATATTGACGATATCATTCACAGAGTTTCCTCGCATTTTAACGAAAATTTTTCTTAGCTCTGTTTTTCTTTTTCAGGCTGTTTACCTTGTATGAGCGGTTACTTCTTTCAGTAACGCGTAAAATTTCTTCCTGATCATTTTCTGCTGTTACTGAACTTTCGGACGTCCAAGAACTTCTTGTTGAAATTATTTTTTTTCCCTCCGATGGATTCAGTTTTTCTTTTATTTTTTATCGTCTGTCGCCGACTAGGTCACGTGACTGGCGGCAGAGAAGGAATGTAATACTTTTTTAGTTAAGCTTGAGGGCGACGCCTTGAAATGATCTGATCTTGGCCGCATAGCGGTAATTGTTCTTGATAAACGAATATTGGCCCTATGATGGGAAAATTTATAATATATGTATGATTGTGCTTTCAATAATGTAAATAATGTACATAAGCTCTTCATTAAATGTTTTGTTTTTATATAAAAAATAAATAGAATCGTGAATTCGTGAGCATAAACGTGACAATTTTTATACACATATTTTGGTGCCGAAATTCCCGGACCTTTAGATACTTTAAAATCGAAACTGAATATAGTTGAATATAGTTCTATGCTGGAATAATGGAAGGATACCTGAAAATATCAGGTAAGCCATTTTCTTTCATTCTTGAAGTATTCAACCTTGAAAAATAATGATTGAGTTGAATAAAAGTATTGAATATTTATGTTGTTTTATTGAAATATTACTTGAAAGAATAATACTTCATTGATGCTTGAAAAAATTAATTGGTCTTAATCGAAGGAAATTTGTGGACTATAAGTATATTGTTTTTAAAGGAAGTGCTTAAAATATTGAAATACTGTACTTTAAATTTTGTTACAATTATTTGTTGAAATTTTATAAGGTTATATTCCATTACTTGAAATATGGAAAATATAGACAAATTAAAGTCGAAAAGAGCTGCTATCAGATCTGCAATCACTAAACAAATAAATAAAGCAGAAGATTTGCTGGTAGCAGCGATTGAAAGAACTGACACAGATTCCTTGTTAGAGTGCCAGGATATTTTGTCAGAAAAAGAAAATTCTTTAAATGAAATTGATAAAGAGATAGATAAATTGATTGAAGATAAAGCTGAATATGAAAAAGAATTAAAATCGGTTGAAGAATACTCTCATAAAATTTTGAGTATGAAATCCAAAATTAAGAATAGGTTAAGAAAATGTAAAGCAGATACCGAAGTTAACGTAGTTCAAAATGTACCTGTAACTCCTGTAATCGAAAGTAAATTTGTTGCGGCAGTTAAGTTGCCGAAATTAAATATTGAAAAATTCTCTGGTGATCCCAGCACTTATTTAGAATTTATTAACTGTTTCAAGAATGCTGTGGATAACAATGACTCTTTGTCAAAAATAAGTAAATTTCAATACCTGAAATCTCTTTTGACAGGTACTGCATATAATGTTGTATCAGGGTTTGATCTCACTGATGAAAATTATGATGAATGCCTAAAATTGTTAAACGAAAGATATGGTAGGCGTGATACAATCATAAACTGTCATATAAATAAAATTTTGAACTTAGAGCCAGTAAAATCATCAAATAATATAAGGGGACTTAGAAATCTGTATGATAAATGTGAAATACATATCAGAAATCTCAAGTCAATGGGGGTAACAACAGGTTCATACGGGCATCTACTTTTGCCTATACTGTTAAAATTGTTACCAGAAAACATGGTTCTAGAATTTCATAAGAAAAATAATACAGAAAATGAGTATAAGGTCAATGACCTATTGGAATTTATAAGAGATTTACGTGCCCGTGAAGCCACAATATTAGTAAATAATTCTTCTAGTAATAAAATACATGACACTTACACTAATTTTAATTCCAAACAAAAATATAATCAGAACTTTTCTTCTAAGAAAAGTGTTCCTTCGGCTGCTGCCTTGAACACTTCTATAAAAATATTTTGTGTATTTTGTGACTCTTCGGATCATACAAGCTTGGGTTGTAAAAGGTATACAGACCAAGAGAAACGTTTTAAATTGAAGAAGGGAGGACGCTGTTACAAGTGTTTTTTAAAATCACACCTGTCTTCTAACTGTAAAAGTAAATCAACCCCATGTTCGAAATGTGGTAATAAATTTCACAATGAGCTGTTCTGTAATAAATCAGAAAAACATGAAAGTCCTGAAAATATTAACGCAGATAAATCCACAACCTTAGTATCTTGCGTTTCTGAACAGAAAAATAAAACTATTTCTACATTACTCCAAACTTGTATTGTATGTGTCTCTGGTGGTGAAAACAGAATCCATGCAAGGGTTTTGTGTGATAGTGGTTCAGAAAAATGCTTTATAAAAGAAAATTTAGTAAGAAAACTGAATTTAAAGCCTATTAGAAAAGAAAATTTATTAGTATATTCATTTGGCGGACGAAAACCACAAGAATCATCATTTGACGTAGTTTCTCTTGAATTACAAAATGTTTCGCAAACAAACAATTCCATAAATATTGAAGCCTTGGTAGTTGAAAAAATAACTGGTGCTACAGTCAAAATTCCAGACAAAGGTTTGATTCAACGCTTGAAAATGAGAGGATTTAATCCTGCTGATTCAGGGCATGAACGGGAAATAACTATTTTACTAGGGTCAGACTTTTTATGGCAAATTCAATTAGGTATTGTGGGAAAAATTGGGAAGCATTTATACATTGCAGAAACTATTTTCGGACATACAATTCAGGGGCAGATAGAATCAAAAGATAGAAGAATAAATTGTTGTAGTGTATCAGTTGAGAGTGAAAATGATGAACTGAAGAAATTTTGGGATTTAGAAGTCATGGGTATTGTTGAGAATAACGAAAAGAATTCTAGCGATTTAGAAATCATAAATGACTTTCAAAATAATTTGAAATTTAAAAATGGTCGTTATGAGGCAAGGTTACTATGGAGCAAATCTCGCGATTTATTGAGAAATAATCTTGAAGTGGCTAAAAGAAGATTTGCTAGTCTAGAAAATAAATTTAAGTGTAATGAAATGTTATTTGAAGAATACAACAATATTCTCAGGGAACAAGAACATTTAGGAATTGTAGAAGTATGCCCTGAAAACAGCTCAACACTTAATTCTTATTATATGCCTCACCATCCTGTAATTAGAGACGACAAAACAACAACAAAGGTACGCATCGTTTACGATGCTTCTTCAAAATCAAATGATGCACTTTCTCTCAATGATTGTCTTCACCCAGGGCCAAATCTAAATCCAAATGTTTTGGACGTTATTCTGAAATTCCGCGAAAATAGGATCGCCTTTTCGGCAGATATCGAAAAGGCATTCCTTCAAATATCAATCGCAGAAGAAGACAGAGATTATCTGAGATTTCTTTATTTTAAAAACCTTGATAGAAAAGAGAGTGTAATTTCTTACAAAATGACAAAAGCAACCTTTGGTGTAACTTGTAGTCCTTTCATCCTTGCCTGCACAATAAAACATCACATTGATAAGTACAAGAATTCTAACTTTAAGACTTTTGAAATGCTTAACTCAAATCTTTACGTGGATGACCTATTTTCTGGAGCGACAACTGTTGAAGAAGCGCTTAATCTATCAAATGAATTTGGTAAAATTCTTGCTGAAGGAGGTCTAAATCTAAGAAAATTCGAAACCAATTCCCTAGAGCTTAAGCAGAAATGGCTTGAGGAAAAGTTAATCTCTCTCAATAGTGACACTCCATGTACATCCTTAAAAGTACTAGGTTTAATATGGAACAATGATGAAGATGTCTTAGGACTAGAATTAACACCCTTACTGTCCTCTATAAACACTGAATGTACCAAACGTAATGTATTAAAAATAGCAGCCAAAATTTTTGACCCATCTGGATTTATCGCACCCTTTGTAATTCGAATTAAATGTTTATTGCAACAGCTATGGCTTCAAGGGGTACCTTGGGATGAGATCTTTTCTGGAGAACTCGAAAATGACTGGAAAATATGGCTCTCTGAAATAAAAGAACTTAAAATGTTGAAAATTCCCAGATATTATTTTCATGTACCAAATTTAGACAGGGACACTGTTCAGTTACACATTTTTAGTGACGCTAATCCGAATGCGTATGGCTCAATCGCATACTTGAGATACAGAACTGATGAAGATAAATTTGAAACTACATTTGTTTTGGCAAAATCACGTGTTGCACCATTAAAGAAATTAACGCTTCCCCGCCTTGAATTGATGGGAGCACTGGTGGGTGCTAGGGTTGCCAACTACCTGAAAAATATTCTACATATTTCAAATGTCATTTTATGGTCAGATTCGGAAATAGTTCTACATTGGATTAAAGGTACAGCTAAAAGATGGAAACCTTTCATTGCTAATAGAATTTCAGAAATACATGAAATTTCAGATCCTTGTTCATGGAGACATTGCGAAGGAAAACTCAACCCTGCAGATCTAATAACAAAGGGTTGTTCTGCAAAAGAACTGATAGATTCTTCGAAATGGTGGCATGGCCCTGCATTTCTTTCGTTACCTGAAAGTCAATGGCCAAAATCCAAACTATCGACGTCAAAATTACATGATGTATCAGAAGAATCTCGAAACTCGGAAGCTATCCTAGCGTGTTTGATCAAAACAGACAAAGCTGAAAATGTTCCACTCATGAATTTGACAAAATTTAGTTCCTTGAAAAAACTTTATCGTGTGACTGTTTGGATTTTCAGATTTATATCAAATTTAAAAGTAAAAAGGGAAAATAGAAATTTTGCGGAAATTTCAGCAGAAGAAATCAGTAAATCTGAAACCTTTTGGTTAAAACAAGCTCAAGAAGATAGTTTTCCTGAAGTTATAAAGTCTCTAAGAGAAAACAAGCATATTCCAAAAGATTCAAAATTGTTCGAATTAAATCCCATATTATCAGATGAAGGTCTACTTTTGGTACGAGGTCGGTTACAAAAGTCAAACCTACTATTTAACAACAAACATCCAATAGTAATCCCTTCAAAACATAAATTAAGTGAATTAGTAGTACGAGACGCTCATGAAAAGGTTTATCATGCGGGTGTATCGGATACTCTAGTGCATATACGTGAAAAATTCTGGCTCTTAAGAGGAAAACAATACGTCAAATCAATCCTGAGTAAATGCTTAATATGCAAAAAATATAATGTACGTCCTGGACAACAAATCACTGCACCTCTTCCAGCGGATAGAGTTAATGAATCTCAACCTTTCGCAATTTGTGGACTCGATTTTGCAGGTCCTTTGTATGTAAAAGAAAATGACAACAAATACTACATTTTATTGTTTACTTGCGCTACTACAAGAGCTATTCACCTTGAGCTCGTAAAAGGCATGAGCACTGAAGAATTTTTACTTGCGTTCCACAGGTTCGTATCCCGAAGAGGTTTGTGTTCCACTGTGTACTCGGACAATGCTAGAACATTTAAAAGAGCCGAACTTGAATTAAAGCAAATGTGGAAAGTGATTAACCACCCTGAAGTTAAAAAATTTTATGCTTCGCATGGAATCACATGGAAATACATTGTGGAACGTGCTGCCTGGTGGGGCGGTTTTTATGAACGTTTAGTTCGCAGTGTAAAAACTAGTTTAAGAAAGAACATTGGGAAATCATCTTTGACTCAAAGTGAATTAGAAACGCTTTTGCTTGAAATAGAAGCGATGATAAACTCGCGTCCATTAACATACGTCTTTTCTGATCTTGAAGAGCCCTCCGCACTTACTCCAGCCCACCTGTTGATTGGTAAACGACTCTTGAGTTTGCCAGCTGTAAGGAGGAATGACTTGAATTTACCAGGTTCCAGAGAAGTAATGTTAAAACGTTTCCGTACACGAGAAAATCTAATAAATCACTTTTGGAACAGATGGAAAAAAGAATATCTCCTGTGCTTGAGATCTGCTCATTATACCGGTCAGAAGAAACCATCTACATTCAACGTGAATGATATAGTACTTTTTCATGATGAAAATTTACCTAGAAGTTGGTGGAAATTAGGAAGAATAACCAAAACCTTTATTGGTAGAGATGGAATGATCAGATCGTGTGAAGTGAAAACTGGTAATTCGGTAATCAAACGTCCAGTGCAGCTATTGTACAATTTAGAAATTGATGATATCAGTAATTGCAATAATCAGTGACTGGTTAAAAAAAATTGGACTGAATGACTGATAAACTGATGAAAAAAAAATGTTCTTTTTCATAATGTTTTCATTTATTCATTATTATTTTCCTTGGTTTAATGATTTGTGGTGATCTTGAGAAATGTTAATTTAAATGTTTTGTTTTTTCTATAGTTTCAGAAAAAATTTTCTTGATGTTAAGAAATTATTCATATAATGTGACCTGTATATGTAAGTAATTTTTATTTGTTTCTTATTGTTATAGTAATATTGTAATAGTTAAATTTATGATGAACCTATTGTTCATCGGGGGGGAGTTTGTTGAAATTATTTTTTTTCCCTCCGATGGATTCAGTTTTTCTTTTATTTTTTATCGTCTGTCGCCGACTAGGTCACGTGACTGGCGGCAGAGAAGGAATGTAATACTTTTTTAGTTAAGCTTGAGGGCGACGCCTTGAAATGATCTGATCTTGGCCGCATAGCGGTAATTGTTCTTGATAAACGAATATTGGCCCTATGATGGGAAAATTTATAATATATGTATGATTGTGCTTTCAATAATGTAAATAATGTACATAAGCTCTTCATTAAATGTTTTGTTTTTATATAAAAAATAAATAGAATCGTGAATTCGTGAGCATAAACGTGACAATTTTTATACACATATTTTGGTGCCGAAATTCCCGGACCTTTAGATACTTTAAAATCGAAACTGAATATAGTTGAATATAGTTCTATGCTGGAATAATGGAAGGATACCTGAAAATATCAGGTAAGCCATTTTCTTTCATTCTTGAAGTATTCAACCTTGAAAAATAATGATTGAGTTGAATAAAAGTATTGAATATTTATGTTGTTTTATTGAAATATTACTTGAAAG
Organism: Stegodyphus dumicola; assembly: GCF_044657685.1. Classification (NCBI taxonomy): domain Eukaryota; kingdom Metazoa; phylum Arthropoda; class Arachnida; order Araneae; family Eresidae; genus Stegodyphus; species Stegodyphus dumicola. The sequence continues at coordinate 111,960,542 of NC_140772.1, read as the reverse complement.
AATAATACTTCATTGATGCTTGAAAAAATTAATTGGTCTTAATCGAAGGAAATTTGTGGACTATAAGTATATTGTTTTTAAAGGAAGTGCTTAAAATATTGAAATACTGTACTTTAAATTTTGTTACAATTATTTGTTGAAATTTTATAAGGTTATATTCCATTACTTGAAATATGGAAAATATAGACAAATTAAAGTCGAAAAGAGCTGCTATCAGATCTGCAATCACTAAACAAATAAATAAAGCAGAAGATTTGCTGGTAGCAGCGATTGAAAGAACTGACACAGATTCCTTGTTAGAGTGCCAGGATATTTTGTCAGAAAAAGAAAATTCTTTAAATGAAATTGATAAAGAGATAGATAAATTGATTGAAGATAAAGCTGAATACGAAAAAGAATTAAAATCGGTTGAATACTCTCATAAAATTTTGAGTATGAAATCCAAAATTAAGAATAGGTTAAGAAAATGTAAAGCAGATACCGAAGTTAACGTAGTTCAAAATGTACCTGTAACTCCTGTAATCGAAAGTAAATTTGTTGCGGCAGTTAAGTTGCCGAAATTAAATATTGAAAAATTCTCTGGTGATCCCAGCACTTATTTAGAATTTATTAACTGTTTCAAGAATGCTGTGGATAACAATGACTCTTTGTCAAAAATAAGTAAATTTCAATACCTGAAATCTCTTTTGACAGGTACTGCATATAATGTTGTATCAGGGTTTGATCTCACTGATGAAAATTATGATGAATGCCTAAAATTGTTAAACGAAAGATATGGTAGGCGTGATACAATCATAAACTGTCATATAAATAAAATTTTGAACTTAGAGCCAGTAAAATCATCAAATAATATAAGGGGACTTAGAAATCTGTATGATAAATGTGAAATACATATCAGAAATCTCAAGTCAATGGGGGTAACAACAGGTTCATACGGGCATCTACTTTTGCCTATACTGTTAAAATTGTTACCAGAAAACATGGTTCTAGAATTTCATAAGAAAAATAATACAGAAAATGAGTATAAGGTCAATGACCTATTGGAATTTATAAGAGATTTACGTGCCCGTGAAGCCACAATATTAGTAAATAATTCTTCTAGTAATAAAATACATGACACTTACACTAATTTTAATTCCAAACAAAAATATAATCAGAACTTTTCTTCTAAGAAAAGTGTTCCTTCGGCTGCTGCCTTGAACACTTCTATAAAAATATTTTGTGTATTTTGTGACTCTTCGGATCATACAAGCTTGGGTTGTAAAAGGTATACAGACCAAGAGAAACGTTTTAAATTGAAGAAGGGAGGACGCTGTTACAAGTGTTTTTTAAAATCACACCTGTCTTCTAACTGTAAAAGTAAATCAACCCCATGTTCGAAATGTGGTAATAAATTTCACAATGAGCTGTTCTGTAATAAATCAGAAAAACATGAAAGTCCTGAAAATATTAACGCAGATAAATCCACAACCTTAGTATCTTGCGTTTCTGAACAGAAAAATAAAACTATTTCTACATTACTCCAAACTTGTATTGTATGTGTCTCTGGTGGTGAAAACAGAATCCATGCAAGGGTTTTGTGTGATAGTGGTTCAGAAAAATGCTTTATAAAAGAAAATTTAGTAAGAAAACTGAATTTAAAGCCTATTAGAAAAGAAAATTTATTAGTATATTCATTTGGCGGACGAAAACCACAAGAATCATCATTTGACGTAGTTTCTCTTGAATTACAAAATGTTTCGCAAACAAACAATTCCATAAATATTGAAGCCTTGGTAGTTGAAAAAATAACTGGTGCTACAGTCAAAATTCCAGACAAAGGTTTGATTCAACGCTTGAAAATGAGAGGATTTAATCCTGCTGATTCAGGGCATGAACGGGAAATAACTATTTTACTAGGGTCAGACTTTTTATGGCAAATTCAATTAGGTATTGTGGGAAAAATTGGGAAGCATTTATACATTGCAGAAACTATTTTCGGACATACAATTCAGGGGCAGATAGAATCAAAAGATAGAAGAATAAATTGTTGTAGTGTATCAGTTGAGAGTGAAAATGATGAACTGAAGAAATTTTGGGATTTAGAAGTCATGGGTATTGTTGAGAATAACGAAAAGAATTCTAGCGATTTAGAAATCATAAATGACTTTCAAAATAATTTGAAATTTAAAAATGGTCGTTATGAGGCAAGGTTACTATGGAGCAAATCTCGCGATTTATTGAGAAATAATCTTGAAGTGGCTAAAAGAAGATTTGCTAGTCTAGAAAATAAATTTAAGTGTAATGAAATGTTATTTGAAGAATACAACAATATTCTCAGGGAACAAGAACATTTAGGAATTGTAGAAGTATGCCCTGAAAACAGCTCAACACTTAATTCTTATTATATGCCTCACCATCCTGTAATTAGAGACGACAAAACAACAACAAAGGTACGCATCGTTTACGATGCTTCTTCAAAATCAAATGATGCACTTTCTCTCAATGATTGTCTTCACCCAGGGCCAAATCTAAATCCAAATGTTTTGGACGTTATTCTGAAATTCCGCGAAAATAGGATCGCCTTTTCGGCAGATATCGAAAAGGCATTCCTTCAAATATCAATCGCAGAAGAAGACAGAGATTATCTGAGATTTCTTTATTTTAAAAACCTTGATAGAAAAGAGAGTGTAATTTCTTACAAAATGACAAAAGCAACCTTTGGTGTAACTTGTAGTCCTTTCATCCTTGCCTGCACAATAAAACATCACATTGATAAGTACAAGAATTCTAACTTTAAGACTTTTGAAATGCTTAACTCAAATCTTTACGTGGATGCCCTATTTTCTGGAGCGACAACTGTTGAAGAAGCGCTTAATCTATCAAATGAATTTGGTAAAATTCTTGCTGAAGGAGGTCTAAATCTAAGAAAATTCGAAACCAATTCCCTAGAGCTTAAGCAGAAATGGCTTGAGGAAAAGTTAATCTCTCTCAATAGTGACACTCCATGTACATCCTTAAAAGTACTAGGTTTAATATGGAACAATGATGAAGATGTCTTAGGACTAGAATTAACACCCTTACTGTCCTCTATAAACACTGAATGTACCAAACGTAATGTATTAAAAATAGCAGCCAAAATTTTTGACCCATCTGGATTTATCGCACCCTTTGTAATTCGAATTAAATGTTTATTGCAACAGCTATGGCTTCAAGGGGTACCTTGGGATGAGATCTTTTCTGGAGAACTCGAAAATGACTGGAAAATATGGCTCTCTGAAATAAAAGAACTTAAAATGTTGAAAATTCCCAGATATTATTTTCATGTACCAAATTTAGACAGGGACACTGTTCAGTTACACATTTTTAGTGACGCTAATCCGAATGCGTATGGCTCAATCGCATACTTGAGATACAGAACTGATGAAGATAAATTTGAAACTACATTTGTTTTGGCAAAATCACGTGTTGCACCATTAAAGAAATTAACGCTTCCCCGCCTTGAATTGATGGGAGCACTGGTGGGTGCTAGGGTTGCCAACTACCTGAAAAATATTCTACATATTTCAAATGTCATTTTATGGTCAGATTCGGAAATAGTTCTACATTGGATTAAAGGTACAGCTAAAAGATGGAAACCTTTCATTGCTAATAGAATTTCAGAAATACATGAAATTTCAGATCCTTGTTCATGGAGACATTGCGAAGGAAAACTCAACCCTGCAGATCTAATAACAAAGGGTTGTTCTGCAAAAGAACTGATAGATTCTTCGAAATGGTGGCATGGCCCTGCATTTCTTTCGTTACCTGAAAGTCAATGGCCAAAATCCAAACTATCGACGTCAAAATTACATGATGTATCAGAAGAATCTCGAAACTCGGAAGCTATCCTAGCGTGTTTGATCAAAACAGACAAAGCTGAAAATGTTCCACTCATGAATTTGACAAAATTTAGTTCCTTGAAAAAACTTTATCGTGTGACTGTTTGGATTTTCAGATTTATATCAAATTTAAAAGTAAAAAGGGAAAATAGAAATTTTGCGGAAATTTCAGCAGAAGAAATCAGTAAATCTGAAACCTTTTGGTTAAAACAAGCTCAAGAAGATAGTTTTCCTGAAGTTATAAAGTCTCTAAGAGAAAACAAGCATATTCCAAAAGATTCAAAATTGTTCGAATTAAATCCCATATTATCAGATGAAGGTCTACTTTTGGTACGAGGTCGGTTACAAAAGTCAAACCTACTATTTAACAACAAACATCCAATAGTAATCCCTTCAAAACATAAATTAAGTGAATTAGTAGTACGAGACGCTCATGAAAAGGTTTATCATGCGGGTGTATCGGATACTCTAGTGCATATACGTGAAAAATTCTGGCTCTTAAGAGGAAAACAATACGTCAAATCAATCCTGAGTAAATGCTTAATATGCAAAAAATATAATGTACGTCCTGGACAACAAATCACTGCACCTCTTCCAGCGGATAGAGTTAATGAATCTCAACCTTTCGCAATTTGTGGACTCGATTTTGCAGGTCCTTTGTATGTAAAAGAAAATGACAACAAATACTACATTTTATTGTTTACTTGCGCTACTACAAGAGCTATTCACCTTGAGCTCGTAAAAGGCATGAGCACTGAAGAATTTTTACTTGCGTTCCACAGGTTCGTATCCCGAAGAGGTTTGTGTTCCACTGTGTACTCGGACAATGCTAGAACATTTAAAAGAGCCGAACTTGAATTAAAGCAAATGTGGAAAGTGATTAACCACCCTGAAGTTAAAAAATTTTATGCTTCGCATGGAATCACATGGAAATACATTGTGGAACGTGCTGCCTGGTGGGGCGGTTTTTATGAACGTTTAGTTCGCAGTGTAAAAACTAGTTTAAGAAAGAACATTGGGAAATCATCTTTGACTCAAAGTGAATTAGAAACGCTTTTGCTTGAAATAGAAGCGATGATAAACTCGCGTCCATTAACATACGTCTTTTCTGATCTTGAAGAGCCCTCCGCACTTACTCCAGCCCACCTGTTGATTGGTAAACGACTCTTGAGTTTGCCAGCTGTAAGGAGGAATGACTTGAATTTACCAGGTTCCAGAGAAGTAATGTTAAAACGTTTCCGTACACGAGAAAATCTAATAAATCACTTTTGGAACAGATGGAAAAAAGAATATCTCCTGTGCTTGAGATCTGCTCATTATACCGGTCAGAAGAAACCATCTACATTCAACGTGAATGATATAGTACTTTTTCATGATGAAAATTTACCTAGAAGTTGGTGGAAATTAGGAAGAATAACCAAAACCTTTATTGGTAGAGATGGAATGATCAGATCGTGTGAAGTGAAAACTGGTAATTCGGTAATCAAACGTCCAGTGCAGCTATTGTACAATTTAGAAATTGATGATATCAGTAATTGCAATAATCAGTGACTGGTTAAAAAAAATTGGACTGAATGACTGATAAACTGATGAAAAAAAAATGTTCTTTTTCATAATGTTTTCATTTATTCATTATTATTTTCCTTGGTTTAATGATTTGTGGTGATCTTGAGAAATGTTAATTTAAATGTTTTGTTTTTTCTATAGTTTCAGAAAAAATTTTCTTGATGTTAAGAAATTATTCATATAATGTGACCTGTATATGTAAGTAATTTTTATTTGTTTCTTATTGTTATAGTAATATTGTAATAGTTAAATTTATGATGAACCTATTGTTCATCGGGGGGGAGTTTGTTGAAATTATTTTTTTTCCCTCCGATGGATTCAGTTTTTCTTTTATTTTTTATCGTCTGTCGCCGACTAGGTCACGTGACTGGCGGCAGAGAAGGAATGTAATACTTTTTTAGTTAAGCTTGAGGGCGACGCCTTGAAATGATCTGATCTTGGCCGCATAGCGGTAATTGTTCTTGATAAACGAATATTGGCCCTATGATGGGAAAATTTATAATATATGTATGATTGTGCTTTCAATAATGTAAATAATGTACATAAGCTCTTCATTAAATGTTTTGTTTTTATATAAAAAATAAATAGAATCGTGAATTCGTGAGCATAAACGTGACAATTTTTATACACATATTTTGGTGCCGAAATTCCCGGACCTTTAGATACTTTAAAATCGAAACTGAATATAGTTGAATATAGTTCTATGCTGGAATAATGGAAGGATACCTGAAAATATCAGGTAAGCCATTTTCTTTCATTCTTGAAGTATTCAACCTTGAAAAATAATGATTGAGTTGAATAAAAGTATTGAATATTTATGTTGTTTTATTGAAATATTACTTGAAAGAATAATACTTCATTGATGCTTGAAAAAATTAATTGGTCTTAATCGAAGGAAATTTGTGGACTATAAGTATATTGTTTTTAAAGGAAGTGCTTAAAATATTGAAATACTGTACTTTAAATTTTGTTACAATTATTTGTTGAAATTTTATAAGGTTATATTCCATTACTTGAAATATGGAAAATATAGACAAATTAAAGTCGAAAAGAGCTGCTATCAGATCTGCAATCACTAAACAAATAAATAAAGCAGAAGATTTGCTGGTAGCAGCGATTGAAAGAACTGACACAGATTCCTTGTTAGAGTGCCAGGATATTTTGTCAGAAAAAGAAAATTCTTTAAATGAAATTGATAAAGAGATAGATAAATTGATTGAAGATAAAGCTGAATACGAAAAAGAATTAAAATCGGTTGAATACTCTCATAAAATTTTGAGTATGAAATCCAAAATTAAGAATAGGTTAAGAAAATGTAAAGCAGATACCGAAGTTAACGTAGTTCAAAATGTACCTGTAACTCCTGTAATCGAAAGTAAATTTGTTGCGGCAGTTAAGTTGCCGAAATTAAATATTGAAAAATTCTCTGGTGATCCCAGCACTTATTTAGAATTTATTAACTGTTTCAAGAATGCTGTGGATAACAATGACTCTTTGTCAAAAATAAGTAAATTTCAATACCTGAAATCTCTTTTGACAGGTACTGCATATAATGTTGTATCAGGGTTTGATCTCACTGATGAAAATTATGATGAATGCCTAAAATTGTTAAACGAAAGATATGGTAGGCGTGATACAATCATAAACTGTCATATAAATAAAATTTTGAACTTAGAGCCAGTAAAATCATCAAATAATATAAGGGGACTTAGAAATCTGTATGATAAATGTGAAATACATATCAGAAATCTCAAGTCAATGGGGGTAACAACAGGTTCATACGGGCATCTACTTTTGCCTATACTGTTAAAATTGTTACCAGAAAACATGGTTCTAGAATTTCATAAGAAAAATAATACAGAAAATGAGTATAAGGTCAATGACCTATTGGAATTTATAAGAGATTTACGTGCCCGTGAAGCCACAATATTAGTAAATAATTCTTCTAGTAATAAAATACATGACACTTACACTAATTTTAATTCCAAACAAAAATATAATCAGAACTTTTCTTCTAAGAAAAGTGTTCCTTCGGCTGCTGCCTTGAACACTTCTATAAAAATATTTTGTGTATTTTGTGACTCTTCGGATCATACAAGCTTGGGTTGTAAAAGGTATACAGACCAAGAGAAACGTTTTAAATTGAAGAAGGGAGGACGCTGTTACAAGTGTTTTTTAAAATCACACCTGTCTTCTAACTGTAAAAGTAAATCAACCCCATGTTCGAAATGTGGTAATAAATTTCACAATGAGCTGTTCTGTAATAAATCAGAAAAACATGAAAGTCCTGAAAATATTAACGCAGATAAATCCACAACCTTAGTATCTTGCGTTTCTGAACAGAAAAATAAAACTATTTCTACATTACTCCAAACTTGTATTGTATGTGTCTCTGGTGGTGAAAACAGAATCCATGCAAGGGTTTTGTGTGATAGTGGTTCAGAAAAATGCTTTATAAAAGAAAATTTAGTAAGAAAACTGAATTTAAAGCCTATTAGAAAAGAAAATTTATTAGTATATTCATTTGGCGGACGAAAACCACAAGAATCATCATTTGACGTAGTTTCTCTTGAATTACAAAATGTTTCGCAAACAAACAATTCCATAAATATTGAAGCCTTGGTAGTTGAAAAAATAACTGGTGCTACAGTCAAAATTCCAGACAAAGGTTTGATTCAACGCTTGAAAATGAGAGGATTTAATCCTGCTGATTCAGGGCATGAACGGGAAATAACTATTTTACTAGGGTCAGACTTTTTATGGCAAATTCAATTAGGTATTGTGGGAAAAATTGGGAAGCATTTATACATTGCAGAAACTATTTTCGGACATACAATTCAGGGGCAGATAGAATCAAAAGATAGAAGAATAAATTGTTGTAGTGTATCAGTTGAGAGTGAAAATGATGAACTGAAGAAATTTTGGGATTTAGAAGTCATGGGTATTGTTGAGAATAACGAAAAGAATTCTAGCGATTTAGAAATCATAAATGACTTTCAAAATAATTTGAAATTTAAAAATGGTCGTTATGAGGCAAGGTTACTATGGAGCAAATCTCGCGATTTATTGAGAAATAATCTTGAAGTGGCTAAAAGAAGATTTGCTAGTCTAGAAAATAAATTTAAGTGTAATGAAATGTTATTTGAAGAATACAACAATATTCTCAGGGAACAAGAACATTTAGGAATTGTAGAAGTATGCCCTGAAAACAGCTCAACACTTAATTCTTATTATATGCCTCACCATCCTGTAATTAGAGACGACAAAACAACAACAAAGGTACGCATCGTTTACGATGCTTCTTCAAAATCAAATGATGCACTTTCTCTCAATGATTGTCTTCACCCAGGGCCAAATCTAAATCCAAATGTTTTGGACGTTATTCTGAAATTCCGCGAAAATAGGATCGCCTTTTCGGCAGATATCGAAAAGGCATTCCTTCAAATATCAATCGCAGAAGAAGACAGAGATTATCTGAGATTTCTTTATTTTAAAAACCTTGATAGAAAAGAGAGTGTAATTTCTTACAAAATGACAAAAGCAACCTTTGGTGTAACTTGTAGTCCTTTCATCCTTGCCTGCACAATAAAACATCACATTGATAAGTACAAGAATTCTAACTTTAAGACTTTTGAAATGCTTAACTCAAATCTTTACGTGGATGACCTATTTTCTGGAGCGACAACTGTTGAAGAAGCGCTTAATCTATCAAATGAATTTGGTAAAATTCTTGCTGAAGGAGGTCTAAATCTAAGAAAATTCGAAACCAATTCCCTAGAGCTTAAGCAGAAATGGCTTGAGGAAAAGTTAATCTCTCTCAATAGTGACACTCCATGTACATCCTTAAAAGTACTAGGTTTAATATGGAACAATGATGAAGATGTCTTAGGACTAGAATTAACACCCTTACTGTCCTCTATAAACACTGAATGTACCAAACGTAATGTATTAAAAATAGCAGCCAAAATTTTTGACCCATCTGGATTTATCGCACCCTTTGTAATTCGAATTAAATGTTTATTGCAACAGCTATGGCTTCAAGGGGTACCTTGGGATGAGATCTTTTCTGGAGAACTCGAAAATGACTGGAAAATATGGCTCTCTGAAATAAAAGAACTTAAAATGTTGAAAATTCCCAGATATTATTTTCATGTACCAAATTTAGACAGGGACACTGTTCAGTTACACATTTTTAGTGACGCTAATCCGAATGCGTATGGCTCAATCGCATACTTGAGATACAGAACTGATGAAGATAAATTTGAAACTACATTTGTTTTGGCAAAATCACGTGTTGCACCATTAAAGAAATTAACGCTTCCCCGCCTTGAATTGATGGGAGCACTGGTGGGTGCTAGGGTTGCCAACTACCTGAAAAATATTCTACATATTTCAAATGTCATTTTATGGTCAGATTCGGAAATAGTTCTACATTGGATTAAAGGTACAGCTAAAAGATGGAAACCTTTCATTGCTAATAGAATTTCAGAAATACATGAAATTTCAGATCCTTGTTCATGGAGACATTGCGAAGGAAAACTCAACCCTGCAGATCTAATAACAAAGGGTTGTTCTGCAAAAGAACTGATAGATTCTTCGAAATGGTGGCATGGCCCTGCATTTCTTTCGTTACCTGAAAGTCAATGGCCAAAATCCAAACTATCGACGTCAAAATTACATGATGTATCAGAAGAATCTCGAAACTCGGAAGCTATCCTAGCGTGTTTGATCAAAACAGACAAAGCTGAAAATGTTCCACTCATGAATTTGACAAAATTTAGTTCCTTGAAAAAACTTTATCGTGTGACTGTTTGGATTTTCAGATTTATATCAAATTTAAAAGTAAAAAGGGAAAATAGAAATTTTGCGGAAATTTCAGCAGAAGAAATCAGTAAATCTGAAACCTTTTGGTTAAAACAAGCTCAAGAAGATAGTTTTCCTGAAGTTATAAAGTCTCTAAGAGAAAACAAGCATATTCCAAAAGATTCAAAATTGTTCGAATTAAATCCCATATTATCAGATGAAGGTCTACTTTTGGTACGAGGTCGGTTACAAAAGTCAAACCTACTATTTAACAACAAACATCCAATAGTAATCCCTTCAAAACATAAATTAAGTGAATTAGTAGTACGAGACGCTCATGAAAAGGTTTATCATGCGGGTGTATCGGATACTCTAGTGCATATACGTGAAAAATTCTGGCTCTTAAGAGGAAAACAATACGTCAAATCAATCCTGAGTAAATGCTTAATATGCAAAAAATATAATGTACGTCCTGGACAACAAATCACTGCACCTCTTCCAGCGGATAGAGTTAATGAATCTCAACCTTTCGCAATTTGTGGACTCGATTTTGCAGGTCCTTTGTATGTAAAAGAAAATGACAACAAATACTACATTTTATTGTTTACTTGCGCTACTACAAGAGCTATTCACCTTGAGCTCGTAAAAGGCATGAGCACTGAAGAATTTTTACTTGCGTTCCACAGGTTCGTATCCCGAAGAGGTTTGTGTTCCACTGTGTACTCGGACAATGCTAGAACATTTAAAAGAGCCGAACTTGAATTAAAGCAAATGTGGAAAGTGATTAACCACCCTGAAGTTAAAAAATTTTATGCTTCGCATGGAATCACATGGAAATACATTGTGGAACGTGCTGCCTGGTGGGGCGGTTTTTATGAACGTTTAGTTCGCAGTGTAAAAACTAGTTTAAGAAAGAACATTGGGAAATCATCTTTGACTCAAAGTGAATTAGAAACGCTTTTGCTTGAAATAGAAGCGATGATAAACTCGCGTCCATTAACATACGTCTTTTCTGATCTTGAAGAGCCCTCCGCACTTACTCCAGCCCACCTGTTGATTGGTAAACGACTCTTGAGTTTGCCAGCTGTAAGGAGGAATGACTTGAATTTACCAGGTTCCAGAGAAGTAATGTTAAAACGTTTCCGTACACGAGAAAATCTAATAAATCACTTTTGGAACAGATGGAAAAAAGAATATCTCCTGTGCTTGAGATCTGCTCATTATACCGGTCAGAAGAAACCATCTACATTCAACGTGAATGATATAGTACTTTTTCATGATGAAAATTTACCTAGAAGTTGGTGGAAATTAGGAAGAATAACCAAAACCTTTATTGGTAGAGATGGAATGATCAGATCGTGTGAAGTGAAAACTGGTAATTCGGTAATCAAACGTCCAGTGCAGCTATTGTACAATTTAGAAATTGATGATATCAGTAATTGCAATAATCAGTGACTGGTTAAAAAAAATTGGACTGAATGACTGATAAACTGATGAAAAAAAAATGTTCTTTTTCATAATGTTTTCATTTATTCATTATTATTTTCCTTGGTTTAATGATTTGTGGTGATCTTGAGAAATGTTAATTTAAATGTTTTGTTTTTTCTATAGTTTCAGAAAAAATTTTCTTGATGTTAAGAAATTATTCATATAATGTGACCTGTATATGTAAGTAATTTTTATTTGTTTCTTATTGTTATAGTAATATTGTAATAGTTAAATTTATGATGAACCTATTGTTCATCGGGGGGGAGTTTGTTGAAATTATTTTTTTTCCCTCCGATGGATTCAGTTTTTCTTTTATTTTTTATCGTCTGTCGCCGACTAGGTCACGTGACTGGCGGCAGAGAAGGAATGTAATACTTTTTTAGTTAAGCTTGAGGGCGACGCCTTGAAATGATCTGATCTTGGCCGCATAGCGGTAATTGTTCTTGATAAACGAATATTGGCCCTATGATGGGAAAATTTATAATATATGTATGATTGTGCTTTCAATAATGTAAATAATGTACATAAGCTCTTCATTAAATGTTTTGTTTTTATATAAAAAATAAATAGAATCGTGAATTCGTGAGCATAAACGTGACAATTTTTATACACACTTCTCTTTTGTTATTAATTAATATTTTTACAGCTGTTAGAATATTATTTTGAAAAGAAAAATGAATATATTAATTAAAAACTCTCCGAGAAAAAATTCAAATCTGTTGTATTCAATTCTAACACTAGTTTTATGAGCATTAAAAACTAAAACATAGATCTTATACCATAATAATTTCACATTATTTAAAACTACGTTAGAGTTGATGTATATGTATTTATAAATACGTAAGAAAAGACACATAGTCAAATATGTGAAATGAGAGTTTTCATGATTAGCATTCGTTTAGCTGCTGCACACATATACCCCCCAAAAAAAGTTATTTCTTTTATTAAATACAATTAAATTTGTGAAAAGTCAATATTCGCACAAAAGCTTTCATTAGGAAAAACTAAACTAAACCAAACGCTAAAACATGTCTTCAAAACGGCACTTAATTAAAGCAAATCGATAGAAGATAAATTGATACACTTGTTCGCAGCTGTTCATCTGCGGCCTTTCAGCGCGAACACTTCACAATTCAAGCCGAAATCTCGTAACATTTGAAACTAATGATGACATCTGAAGGCAGAATAGATTCGCTAATGGCAATCTGATTCTCTTTAAAAGACGAACTGAATTTCACGACAGAATTAAATTCAATTCATCCTCTGAACAAATTAATTGGAAACAGGTTGATTTATTTTAAATAATGCACAAATCGCTGATAATGGAATGATCAAACATTGAACGATGAGGAATTTCCAATGTTTTCAAAGAACCAGAGTCAACTATTGCAAGAATTACCGAAGTAACTACATTTAACAATTGTGAAATGTCATTGCCGTTCCCATAATGTCAACCTAATTCAGCAATGAAACTGTTATAGCAGTGGATTAAGGAGATGATTCAGGTTTCTGCAAACAACAGAGAGACGATATGTTTAAACAAATAAGCGCTATTTCAATATAATATTCGTCAGCAATATAAGAGCTGCGCTCGAAACATTTCTGTATCATGAAGATACAAAACAATCCAAAGATTGCAAGACAAAAGCCATTGACTGGATATGCAGTATGAGGTTTTTCGAAGTTTTGCTCATGTTCAACGTAAATGCAAGTCTCTTAGAAAGTCCTCCATAAGGCATTCTTCTTCTCAGGGATATAACTAATAAATGGTTTACCAATAATTCAGAAATCTATTCTGCTTCTCAAAATTGCTAATCCTTTTCTTGCAGTTTCACTAATTATATGACTAGTTTTATATTTTTTAGTATCATTATGTATGATACTAAATGACGTGTCTGCTTCTTTGGGAGTCTTTACTAAGATAATGGAGTACATACAATATATCGAAAGACACCCACAAAGACAATTAGCTCTTGTTTTGATATTTTCAAAAGCAATAACTGAAATTTTTGTTTTATCTTTGATAGCATCACGGTCAGCACAGGGAAACTATCATATTTGGAAAATTTTAATTACTTATACATTTAAGCACCAGTACAGAAATCGGCTTTAAAATCGCTACAATATAAAAAGAATAAAATATAAAACCATGCAAAATGCGAGAAAGCTCCTTTCATTAAACTTCGTGAATAAGTGGTTAGTACAGCGATCAGACATCACAGTTTTTTCAAATTTGTCATCTGGGAACACATTAAAACGGAAATCTTCAAAACATTTGGCCCAGATTTCTGATGAACTCGGGCATGCGATACGTTTCAAAAAACGATAATGAAAGCTTGGTAGAACTTTACGATGGACTTTAATATACACAAAATGTAAAATTAAGCATGTACATGAACGCAGTGCTCGCATTATTATTCACTTTTGTGGTTAGCGTTGTCCAGTTACTTGCTAGTTGATCCCAACAGCAATCTGAAATCACACACTGAATAGCTAGAGAAGCTTTATTATTCTCTCATACAATGCATTTAAAAGTACATTTCTCGTTGTTCTAGGTTATTGGCACAAGCTAGCCCAGGCGCAAAGGAATTAAGCAATCAGTCGCTTTATACGTGCTACAGATAAATTTCAATATATTCCTTTGAGAACTTAATGTTGTTATAGTGAAAAGGGCCCAACACTCCTAGATTGGTTACTTCTTGAAGGGTCGTCGAAATTACTTAGTTCTCATTATAAACTCGTAGTAAATTCATTTATTTACTTCTCAGAAGAAACTCTTAAATGTCTTCGGTAGCATCCACAGTTTTCGATCACAGTTCTTCCTGCCTTCTTTTTCAGGAGCTCAACTTTTTTCGCCTGCTAGACTAATTTTAATCATGCCGCTTTTACATTAACAGCGTTAACTGGTCAGACATAGAACAAGAAATATCCAAGAAGTTGCCAAGATTTTCAATCTAACACTCATATAAGATGATAACATTTTGTATTTATACATTACTATTCTAATATAGTATAATCAATAATTTTGCATTAACGACGATAAATGGTATACTGTGTTCCTTCCGTCTATAAAATGAAAGCGTACAATGTATCTTTGGTTGAGATTGGTTTCCTACAGGGAAAGTTATTTTATGCTGAATGTTGTATTTCAACATGGGTAAACTTACAGGTGCCCGCAAGTTATGGTTTTAAGAAATCGTAACCATCTGCTATATTATTTTAATTTTAACAATATTCTTAAAATACAGAAACAAATTTTACTTCCCAAATTATATGTGCCTCGCCATGTCACAACACAGTAAATAAAATAAAGTGAAGTAATAGTATGGAGAGAAGCAATTTCACGCAGATTATGTCAAAATACTCAATTAAATATCAAATTTCTAACAAACATGAAGTAAAAATACTGCAACTTCTAGCAAAAATGACGTAGCAAGGCATGAACTATAATTAAAAAATTCATAATGAACTTTATTTCACTAACATTATTTATGGGACTCATGCTTAATTTGATATTAGGTACGTATTCAAATTCCGACAACCTGTTTTTTCTTTCAGTTTTAAGTTTTTAATTTATTAATTAAAAAAACTGAGCTATACAACTACACGTGATTAATTATTACCAAAATGTCGAACTTTTTTTTTATCCCTTTAGTAAATTCATTTAAAATTTTTCGAAAAGCTAGACAGTATGCCTCCCCTCCCGGTCACAAGTCTGGAAGGGATTGATCGCTCTACTAATGACAAATGCTCTTCTTCTCCACTAATATTCATCGCCACACACTTCCTTTCCAGCCAAGAACTCGAAATAAATGATTCTGTTAAAAAAGTGAGAGAGAGAGAGAGAAATGTTGCAGAGAATGAAAAGGAAGAGAAAGAAGGGAAAAAAATGAATTTTTCGAAACTCCTGATGGCAATTTTTTACCATCTCTATATATAAGCCCTCTTCAGGCATCCCAGAAAAAAGAAAGAAAGAAAAATGACGAAGAGAGAAATCATCGAGCTAAACTATGTGGTACCAGGAAGGAATGTATTGATCAGAGCTTCATTAATAACGTCT
Organism: Stegodyphus dumicola; assembly: GCF_044657685.1. Taxonomy (NCBI): domain Eukaryota; kingdom Metazoa; phylum Arthropoda; class Arachnida; order Araneae; family Eresidae; genus Stegodyphus; species Stegodyphus dumicola. The sequence goes on along the minus strand of NC_140772.1, from coordinate 111,944,765 downwards.
CCTGTTGCATCAGGTTCTTCTATTTACAATAAAATTAATGTAAAATTCCTTACCTGCTGCATCTTCAGTGTTCTCGACGCCAGGCTTCTAATAATCACGTTTTCCAGTAAGAGTTTCTATTACAATTAGCAGGCCATCTTGTCTTTTAATTATTTATTGGAATAAAAAGCTAATATACACTATTTACAAGGTAGGTGATAATTATTTTAAAACAGTACATTTTTAACTCTGAGTCTTTACGCTCCTCAAAGCGGTTCCAATCTCGACTGCTTCTCGGAACTTAATTACAGCAAAAGTAAAGGAAGAGATGCCCGCCACCTAGTGGCAAGAATGTGACATCCTCCCACCTTTTGATTTTACCTCGATAAGATGGGAAAATCAAAACAAAATTTATCAATAATCAAACAAAAATTCAAGTACAACTTTCACAAATATGAAAAGTAACTAATGCTCTAAAATTAATACTTACAAAGAAGGATTACACATCTAAACATTTTCTGCATTACATTCATACCATATCCAGATAACATGTTCCAATTGACAACTGTTAGGACAATTAAATTTCTAAAATACTGAAAAGAAACAAAAATTAGTATAGCAATTTAAAAATATGTAAGAGGTTTTACAGTTTTACGTCCATATCTAGTTTGATAGTTCATATCACTGTAACACTTATCCGCAGAGTTTTTTATGTTCATGGTGAAGTCACTAAACAAGTTAGGTCTACCAAGTTCGAGAGGATAAATACGTTTCACAGGTCTTAGGAGTTCACCCGTTGCAGTTTTCACTTTGACAACACGTACTTCGTTGTCTTTCCCAGGATATAGTTCTACAACACGACCTATTGGCCAATCTATTCTCTTCTTGTTGTCGCTGCCGACAAACACCAAGTCATTTTTGTTGATAGTCCGAGTAGATCGTTTAGATGGTTTTTGCACTAGGATAGCTAAATATTCATCACGAAATCTTTTGCGGAAATGTTCTCTTAAGTTCTGCAAGAACTTGTATCTTTTTGTCAGATTGATGGTATCCAGGTAGTCTAAGTCTGGTACTTCGACGTCGTGCACATCTTGTAGAAACATTGAAGGAGTTAGTGCCGTAAGATCATTTGGATCTTCTGAAAGGTACGTAAGGGGTCTTGAGTTAATCACTGATTCGATATCACAAAGTATAGTCAACATTTCCTCGTAAGAGACACAGGACTTTCCGAGAACATTTCTCAACATCTTCTTGACTGTTTGTACCAACCTCTCCCACCAACCGCCCCACCATGAAGCAGTTGGGGGATTAAACTTCCACTGTATTCTCATACTAGTTGAATTACATTCTATTTCTTTCCAATCTATCGATCTTAAAAGATTTTCAGTTCCAACGAAATTAGTGCCATTGTCGCTGTAAATAATACCTGGACGACCTCTTCTGGCAATAAATCTCCTTAATCCTAAGATGAACGCATTTGTTGATAAACTTTCTATCAGCTCAAGATGTATCGCGCGATAGACCGCGCAAGTAAAGAGCAAGATCCATGCCTTTTTTCCTTTTCGTAAATAAAGAGAACCGGCTACATCGACTCCGGTCACTTCAAACACCAGAGCATCTCGAACTCGATCTTCAGGAAGAGGTGCTGGAACAGTCTCTATATTCTTTGCGCTATATCTTCTACAGCGAACACACTTCATAAGAACTTTACGTACTGTTTTTCTTCCTCTCAGGACCCAGAATTTCTGTCGAATATTGGCTAGTACGAATTGCACACCAGCGTGGGATAGTCGCAAATGGTAATCTAAAATTAACCTATGAACTAAGTCATGATTTGAGGGCAATACAATTGGACAGAGAAAATTTTCTTCTTCTACAGTTTCTATTTCAGGGACCGTGAGTTCTCCTGATTGTTTAGAATCTGGTCTTCTGCAGTTGTTGATAAATCTGCATATCCAAGCAGTTATTCTTAACATTTTATGGTAAGATGAATATTTCTCAAAAAAATGTTCTACCCTTTGCGTATTTAGTGCAGAAATGACTGATTTCCTTTTTTCTGAATTTACTATTTCCATATCCGGTATTTCCCTTTGTCTAGGCCATTCTTCCTGATTTTTCTTCAGCCAGTCGGGGCCCTCCCACCATCTAACTACTAAAAGTTGTTTAGCGGTGCAACCTCTTGATGGGAGGTCAGCTGGATTTTTTGTTCCAGCAATATGTTTCCACGTTTTTGGATCCGTCAGTTTCCTAATCTCCCTGACTCTGTTTTCCACAAAGACAGCCCAGACAATCTCTTCCCTTTGAATCCATGTCAAAACTGTTGTAGAATCCGTCCAAAAATGCGTTTCCATATTTTGCCATTGTAAACCATTTAAAACAGAAGAGCATAGTCTGGCACCTATCGTGGCAGCTATCAATTCCAGACGAGGGATCGTAATAGATTTTACGGGAGCTACTCTAGACTTCGATGCCAACAGATGAACTTCAACTCCAGAATTCGTCACAGTTCTCAAGAAAACTGCAGCAGCATACGCATTACTACTGGCATCACAGAATGTGTGAATGCTGCAGAACTTCCTATTGTCCTTGCTGGAATGTATCCAACGTAGGAGGGATATTTCTTTTAAGAGAAAAAGGCTTTTATACCAATTCACAAAATTTTGTTTTGTACTCTCGTCGACTTCAGTATCCCAAGAAATTCCTGTTTTCCACGGGTTCTGCAACAATACTTTAGGATACAAGAGAACAGGACTCACAATACCAATAGGATCAAATATTTTGTGTGTTACAGCGAGAATTGTTCTCTTCGTTATTATACCCATTTCAAAATCTTCTAGCCAATTCAGATTCAAAGTTAAATTATCTTTCTGACAGTTCCATAACAGACCCAATACGGGTGAAATAGTTTCCTGTTTCAGGTTATCTTCATTATGTAACCAACCTCGAAGATTAAACTTTCCTTCATTCATTATTTCTCGAGATTTTTCGATGAACTGAATCATCTCGGATTCTTTGTCAAAACTGGCAACAACGTTATCTACGTAGAAGCTACGCAAGAGTTTAGCTATTATCTCCGTATCATATGAAGAATTTTTCATGTACTTTTGTAGATGGAATTCTATAACAGCTGCCAAAAGGAAAGAACTACTCTTAACCCCAAATACTACCCTAGTATGACGAAATATTTTCGTTTTCCTTTCTTCCACATCATTCCACCAGAAAAACCGAAGCCAGTCTCTATCTTGAGGCCTTACACTGATCTGTAAGAAAGCCTTTTCAATGTCTGCTATAGCAGCAAACTTGCCTTCCCGAAATCTCAACAAAAGAGATGGAATTAGTTCTATCAAATTTGGTCCACACTTCAAACACTGATTTAGAGAAGGAGACGATTGTTTCCTCGCAGACGCATCAAACACCGGTCGAATTGGTGTTGAGCTATTTTCTTTGATCACCGGTCTATGCGGTAAATAATGTCCATAGTCAACCGCAATATTTTCTTTAACTTCTTCGATCACTCCTAAGTTACACCAGTCATTAAAAACTGCATTGTATGAAGAAAATAAATTTTGAGATAAAAGTTTCTGGGTGGTAGATTGTAGACGTTTCAACGCTAAATCCTTGTGGGTGGAGAGTTGTACATGATTCTCCGCCCACTGAAGTGCGACTTCATAACGCCCTTCTTCGTTTAGAGATACAGAATTTTCGAATTGCAATTTTGCTTGCAAATCCCTTTTCTCTCTAGCCTTTTTTGTAACTGGATCTGTTATTCCGATAACATCAAGCCTCCACAGTTCTGACAACGTGGCATCAGAAATATGTAAAGATAACGAAAGCGTGGAAAAGGAATTTTCTATTTCATAATTGTCACTGTTCGCTTTCCCCATGACTGTCCACCCAAGTCTTGTACTTACAGCAACTAATCTTCCCCAAGGAAGAACTTCGATTTTACCTGTAAATAAATTTGCAGCAACATCTGCCCCTAACAACAAATGAATCTCTTGGGGGTTCTCCTGAAATAATCTGCAATTTTCAAAAACATCACTGACGTAAATTCCTCTTCTTCTAAGTTCCCTAATCCAGTGTATATTTTTGATTTTAGGGACCGAAGAACATATTTTTCTTTCATCCAATACATTGATTTCGCAATTATACCGTTTATCTACGCTACCCAATTTTATTCTATAACGTTTATGTTTTTCCGAAACTTCTATGCCACCGAAAAGTCCGTGGGTTACACTTTGTTCACGTAAGCTTCTTAATTGTAACCTTTCTGCTGCATACCTGCTTATGTATGAGTTTTGACTTCCGGTGTCAATTATCGCTCGAACAAATTGGTTATTCCCTCTTCCATATATGCGAACAACTAAAGTTTGCAAATATACTTCTGAACATCCTGCTTGATTTGAAAGTACTTTATTTTCTATCTGTTTGTCTTTTTTAATTTCCGAAACTTCGACAGAAGGATTTTGTTTATTACACATAATAGTTGCATGTTGTTTTTTACAAATAGAACAAGTTATTTTTGTTCTGCAGTTTTGAGCCAAATGGTGTAATTTTAGGCATTTATAGCAAGCACATTTTCTTTTTAAAATGTCCCTTTTTTCTTGTAATGATAAGCCGGAAACGAAACTACAGTCATGAATCTTGTGGAATTGATTACAGAATACGCAGTTCATATCTTCCTCCCTGCATTCAGATTTTGTAAACAAATCTGTAGCGGTCGGAATCTTTGGTTTATTATGTCTATTTGAGAAACCATATGCGCTTTTCGTTACAGGGGGGAAAGAAGACTGTCGCCGATCGGATACTTTTTGCTGTTGCGAAACCGTTGACCTTGTGCGTTCGCGGGATGAAAGTTCTGCGTGTAAAAATGACATTAAATCTTTTATGTTATAATCTGTGCCAACATTTTGTGTTCTATGAAATTCAAGCGTTAATTCTGAAGGCAATAACTTCAAAATCATCGGACACAGCAAAGCGCTGTAAGATTCCGATACAACATCTAACCCTTCGAGACATCTAATCTGCGTTTGTACTTTATCATACAAGTTACGAAATGTTTTTATGTCATTCGCATTTTTTAATGATTCAATATTCAGCAAATTATTCATGTGCGCATTAATAAGAGTGTCTCTCCTTCCAAAACGGTCGTGTAGGATTTGAATTGCTGAATCATAATGTTTTGGCGATAACGGAAATCCTTGAACGCAGCTAGCAGCTGTTCCTCCTAAATATGCTTTCAGGTAATTAAATTTGTCTACTTTGTTCAATGATTCGTTATTATGTATTGAGGACTCAAAACTATTCCAAAAAGTAAGCCATTGACTACTGTTCCCATAAAATACGGGAATCGAAAGTTTTGGTAATTTAACATTAGGTGTATCTTTTATATTTTGCTGTGTGTTCGGTGCATTTAAGTCATGATTAAGTTCCTTAATCCGTTTCTTAAGCCTGAATTTCCATAACGTTATCTTCTCGCGATATTGTTCTGTAATTTCGAATTCATTTTCGAATTCATCTACACTCAGAATTGGTTCAACTTCCACATCGGCATTAGCTAGTGTTTCGGCTTTAGCATTAAGCTGTTCTAACAATTCTTCGAGCTCATTAATACTACATTCAGATTTATTTAATTCACTTTCGATTTTTTTTAAATAGTTTTGTAACGGCAGTTCTTAAGATACTTCTTTTCTTTTTTAATTTATCTACTTCAGCCATTATCTTTCTTAGATTCAAACACTTACACAAAAAATATACGTCTCATGAAAAACAAATATTTAACTCTTACTTAGAAAACAAAATTATTCTTCTGCTGAATACTTCAAGAACAAGTATTAAAATCTTCAATTTTAATATTCAGCTTTTGAATTCACTTTATTAGAACTTTTCAAAAAAACCTGGCGTCCCTGTTCGGGCGCCATAAAAATGTTGCATCAGGTTCTTCTATTTACAATAAAATTAATGTAAAATTCCTTACCTGCTGCATCTTCAGTGTTCTCGACGCCAGGCTTCTAATAATCACGTTTTCCAGTAAGAGTTTCTATTACAATTAGCAGGCCATCTTGTCTTTTAATTATTTATTGGAATAAAAAGCTAATATACACTATTTACAAGGTAGGTGATAATTATTTTAAAACAGTACATTTTTAACTCTGAGTCTTTACGCTCCTCAAAGCGGTTCCAATCTCGACTGCTTCTCGGAACTTAATTACAGCAAAAGTAAAGGAAGAGATGCCCGCCACCTAGTGGCAAGAATGTGACATCTCCGACAAATCACACAAGATACTGTCTTTGTTTACAAATGATTAACGTAATATCAGATCATTAGAAATCTCGTTTTGTTTTCTTGTATTTTTTATTTATTTATAAGAAATCAGATCTCTTTGCTTTTTTAATTTCCAAGAAATCAGAAGAGGTTATTCAACATGTTTTTAACATGAATGCAACCACGAAACATGGAGGAAAAAAACTACAAGAAGGTCTTTGCGTATAAATTTAATATCTATTTTATTTATTTATTTTATTTTTTATTCCCCCTTCCCAGAGTACAAATTGAGAGCGAAGAAACAAGGCAGGAAATGTTATCAGAGAATTCTGTTATCTGAAAGTAAGCAGCATCTGTTTTCTTAAAACGTTGCTTAATAATTATGAAATCCTGAAAGCCGTCAACTAACTATGCGTTGATGTCCTACTAATGTTGCTGAGAGGACGCATTTATATCTCAGATTATGCTTTTACCAATTTATTTTAAGATCATAAATAATATAAATTTTAAAAACTGTGTTACTCAAACTTTTAAACTTTGCGACCCACATAAATAAAGTTTCTCTAAAAGAAGTCAGGGGAAGAAATAATAAATAAATAAAGTTAAAAAAAAAATCTGAAATCTTTACCGACATTTATAGTGAACCAACGCATAACGCCAAAACGAAATTCATAGTCCTTCTGGGCAAACTGCCACTGAAATGATCCAAATTTTAATAATTATCAAACGATAAACATCATTTGATTTCGGTTTTCAACAAAATTTAATGCACTATAACTTAAAGTTAGTTAAATTTAATGTACTTAACAATCTTGTTTTCGCTTGGGTCTGCGGAAAGTATTGGTGAACTGGATTTTATTGCAACTTTTCACATTCACAAAAACGTTTTCTTCTTTAATTAATTACATTAATTCGAATCCAGTCCTTTCTAATGCTTTTAAAATTATAATACCTTAATTTTACACGTTTAATTACCGTTTAACTGCATTACTACATTCCATTACGCTCGTATTCGCTTTTCTCCGCTTTTTTTTTTTTTTTTTTTTTTTTGACATAAATAGGTCGTCGCTCCTAGCTTTGCAAAAGTTTTTCATTTTATGTAGAAAAGAGTCCTGTGTCTGATCACTGTCGAAATTAACATAGTTTTATTTATAATCTACGACAAAATACGACTGTTAGTTTTGCTTAACTTAAAATTCTACACTGGCGTCTTTCTCTTTCATTTGAACTCATTTATTAACGCACATATAGAATATTTATCGTAAGCTATGAAAAATGTTTGAAATTTTTATAGCATTCGACTTAGTACATCTTCAATACTTAAAAAAAAAATGAGCCCTCAGTAAAGTTTCCCAACTACGACACACTTAACGCCTATAACCTATTCCCATAATTTTCATAAATTCTCGTGGAATACCTGCAAAAGGAAACAACAGCACAATAAATTCAAAAAGGATAAATATGAGAAATTGATGAGATTTTTAATCAAAGCGTATCCATTCTATTACGCTGCAGAAACGAAAATTGCTTAAGAAAAAGAATCGAGGCAATCTGTCACGAAAATGACAAGAAGCACTTAAAAAATAACACTTTTAACTTCATCCTAAATGAAATTTCGCAACGCTCGCAAATGCACGTCAGAAAGCTGACATTTTAAATGCCATTCACTTCGCGCCGCCTGCGCGTCATTCGAAATCCATTAGGCTTTTACCTCTACTGAATTTTCCTCGCCGAATGTAACTAAGTGTGCCAGATGAAGTTTTTTACGAGACAATGAATAATTTAAACATTCTCATGAATTCCTTTTCTCTTTCTTCACTAAACTCAACAGCGGCACAAAAACCTACTACATGCATTCTGGTAAAGTCAGAATTATTTCCTTGGAAATATACGCATCTGTTAAACCTAATTTTACTACTCAAAGAGTTTATTCCTTCTTTTTAAAAGAATGAATTCACCTTTATGCTTACACTGCTAGCACTTTTGAAATTTCATGGTAGGCCCAAAAGTTACATAGAGAAAACACTCACTAATTAACTTTTTAACAGCGTGACAATTAATATAAAAGGTGGTAAAACGTAAATTATTAAAAAATATAAAATAAAATAAATAATAATAATTAATTTTAATCAATCTTTTCATTCTTTCGAGAGTACCATATTTCATTATGAAAACAAATAATCTCGTTACATAGTTTTAAAAAAAATATAAATAATTATCTCCTCCCAGGAGGCAGCCTTCCACCCCCCCCCCAATAAACAAACACGCAATACAGTCTGCTCGCAAAGCTTTGCAAAATAATTTTAAGTAATATATAATTTTGCTGAACACTATTATACTCATTTAGTTCTTCCTTTCAACAGTATAAAATAATTCCCAAACAATTATCCGAAAAATAATATCGGCCGAAATGCCACTGGCCACATGCATTCGCATATAAACGCGGCTCAACTGTTCTTAAATATTTTCTTTTAGAGTTGAAAGTTATGTAGAGTATCGATACTTAAAATACATTCTTTAACGACCCGGCCCTAGATAACGAGAGAGAAAAAGCAGTATCTATTGGTAGTTAGTCCCCGGCCTAAGGGCTTCCGGCACCTGAACAGGCCGGCTATAACAGCATTTAATAGTTTCGCTATTGCTTAAAAACAACTACGGACTATTATCTTTAGAAACCATTCCAAAAAATATTTCACCCATCAGCGACCGAGCGGTAAAATCTCTGACACAGATATTGACGCACGGACAGGCTGCATGGGCTTTCCATTGTTTTCCGCATGTATATTAGGGATACCAGCCAATTTATCTCAGAAAGTCCTTCACCAAGACATCTCTTTCTTATATTACGCAGATAACCCCGCGTACTTTATCGCATTCAAATAACAGCATTTAATAGTTTTGCATTTAATTTGTTTATAGTAAATAGCAAACATTAATTTAACATTTAACCTATTATAAGTGCAAAACTATCACTTTAATAGTTTTGCATTTAATTTTTGGTTTTGCATTGTTTTCTCCATGTATAGCGTGGATACCAGCCAATTTCCCTCAGAAAGTCCTTCACAAAGACATCTCTTATATTACGCAGATAACCACCGCGTACTTTATCGCTATCAAAATCGCTATCGTACTTCCATGGCTTTATCGCTATCGTACTTCCATGGCGTGCAAACTATTACTTTGTAGTCAAATAAATAATATTTGTCGTTAGAAATGCTGTTTATTAATTAACTACAGTGCATTAATAAAAATTATCAATCGGTTATATTGCAAATAATATCAAATAGATATATTATTCAAAATAAAAAGATAATACAAATTTCGGAATGTTACACTGATATGCTTCTATGTACTTGCACAATTCAAAAGATAAATTCAAAGGATAAAATGTTAATATCGTCAAAAATAAATATTATTATTTTTTGTTACAGTTGCATTTCTCCATTAAATAGAGAGTAATAAAACAAAATAAAATAAATAACTACTTCTAACTGCAATTAAATTTGACTGATTAACACCCATAGCATATTTCCTCCAAAATTTATATTTTCGTTGCAGAGAATGACGGAAGTTTCATGCATATAATATATATCTACTAGTATTGCACGATAACGTACTTCTGATAAATAAAGTACTCATAAAATTTGCACAGCAATTTTCATTTCTAAGGAAATTTGAAAATCGTGGAGACGTTTGCCAGACTTACAAAACTTTTATAAATCTATCTGAACAGATTACAGTAAGTCTAAGAACTCTTAGACTAACTTACGGCATGAAATACAAGGTTCGAAGTGCAATTCCCTTTATTATTCTTCCCATGGCAAACATATCCACGTAATTGGAGAAAACTTCATCAAATCCGATTACTAATGAGCTTCAGCGAAAGACTCATCCCCAAAATCAATTACCCAAGATTCCTTTTAAGGACTTTCGCACAGACGGCCCACGAAGAGCGGGAAAATCGAGCCTCTAACAATTTATCGTCTCACTCGATGGCCAGCAAGGAATAAATATATATGTCGAGCCAGCTGGTGGATATAGATTCCGGAGGTTACAAAATTTTACGAAACTGCAGGACTTTATGTTTAAACATAAGCGTATCTTGCAAAATATCCAAGCTTAATTTACATACTTTCAAAATAAAAGGAACCTGCCTTCTGTGCCTAAACGGATATAAATTTTAGCAGTATTTTAGGCAATGATGAAACGCATAACTTCGGAAAATGCAACGATTAAATGTTTTTATAACTAATAAATATTTTATATTCTTTTCTCACGTAACTCGTATTTTTCAAACCAATGTAAAAAATCATTTAAATTTTATCACAGATTAGCTAAACCGTACGCTGGACATACGTACGCTGGAAGTACAAGTTTTTTCTGATGTTTGAAATCTGTCTCTTTTCTATTTTTCGCGTCATATTACACAAACAAAATATTTATCTCTACTTTGACCTAGCAAACTGCCAGTTCTGCAAAATGCTGCCATTGTAACACATATTATTTATCATCCACGCGGCATAAAATAATCTACTTTAAAATAAAGATAGAACATTACTTAATAAACTGGGCAATTTTAATGCAATATACATAAAGGGTATGCTAATTTTTATCAATTATTGAGTTCTATCTATTAAAGTTTCTATCTGGACAGCTTTCGGAAGTTTAATTGCATAATATTAAAAATACATACTTCAATAATTTTTTTCTGAACAGCGGCTGAATTTACACGAGGAGACATACCTCCGAAAAAATATCTCTAGACACCTGCAGCGACATACTTAGGGACATCCAACGAAACTGCATTTGGAAATCACGTGTCCGAAAAGAAATTATGGTTGTTGAATCAGCTTTTCCATATGTACTTCGCATAATAATTTCCGAATAATTTTTCTATAAATAGAAAGTTTTTTTTTTTTTCACTTTGATACATGCGATTTGCTGTTGTAATCTATAGAGAGATGCACTTTTTAAATTTATTTGCTTGCATTAATTAAATCTGCTAGAATATTTTAAGGGGATTAAGGGAGTTACGTTCTTATGTTCTGAGAAGACTGACAAACAAGGAAAGCTTAATTTATCGTCTGTCTGCATTTGAATACATTTCCTATTTTTTATTGCTAATGACTTTTCAACTCTTCGACTAGGTGTAGATAACTCGATTGTTTGGCGCATTTAGCGAGGTGTTACCTTTTGTGTAAATCAATCCGATCAAAATTTCGAAACCAGCTGAGTTATTTTATGATTTTTTCATTGATTGTAAATGCTTTATTTATTTATTTTTAATTAACGGAATTCTGTTATTATAAAATTAATTATAATTTTTACAGGTAACGTATAATAATTTTAAGTTATTGTACTCTTATATGTAAAATGCAATTTTATATTAATTATGTAAATATAATTATTAGATTTTTGCATTATTTATAAAGCGATAAAATTCCTTTTCCTCTGTCAAGCAATTAAAATGTTTATTTTGTTATAAATTTAATTATCAGCAACGTACGATATATTCCGTTACATATGAAGTTATTGATTTATTTTATCTCTTTCACGCAAATAAATAATTAAATACATACATATATATGTGTGCATTACGTTTCACAATTAATTGCTTTTCTTTCCCGCTTCATCAAATTTTCATAATTTGCATTTTTAATCACTGTTGCCTGTTGTTAAGCTATCAGTTTATTATCACTATTATTATTATTACAACTTATTGGGAAAAAATTAAGCTCTGAAAAATGAAGGTATTGAACACTTTATAAAATTATTATGTTTGCTGTGAGACCGATGAAGGTCTCCTATTCTATACAGAACATGTGCTCCTATTCTATACAGAACATGTCATCTGCTCTGACTTCTATTATTGGCTTAGTAGCTCAGCAACTTAAATACAAAATCGCTCCCTAAACGAAATTTTGTCAGGCGACAAGTCTGGGAAGTAGATTTTAGTGCGTTATTGAGCAAGTTTGTCTTCTATAGACGGGCCTTAAGACCGCTGAATTCTGAATGCTGTACCAGGATTCAAAACCCAGTGAACTGCATGGGTTCTCCCGCGGTTTCTCGTGTATAACGAAACGCTGGTCAAACAGAGAAAATCTTACACGAAAGCATCCTTTCTCTTAAGACTCCAAGCTTTATAAATTAACCTACTAAACAATTCAATGGAGGTTTATTACTTAATAACTTCTTACGATACGCATATGAAGTTTTCAAAGCTTTTCTAATTATTCAACTATCAACAGATGCTTCGATGCGATCAATCTGTACCTAACGTGATCAGAAAAACAAATGCTCTGGAATATTTCACGTGATTTACAGTTGATATCAGCAAAATATTTTGAATAGTAATGTCTGGTTACTATAATTAATTAGACAATCAATGAGTACGTACATATTATGCACTACAGTTTGTATACATTGTGCTAATTGTTGAATACTGCTGCCCGGAAAAATGCTGGGATTCAGATTAGTTACATGTTCTATGCTAAGAGAATTCGGTCTGTACTTGTTAGGTCTATGAAAACCGAGAACCAACTCATTTAACAATACTTGTAGGTCTCATTAAACAATCTGTGTGTAAATGAGACGAATTTGCTTTTAATTTCCTTATATTAAATGCACCATTTGTTATCATATTGTTAATAGCAAAATTTTTCTCTTAATACGTTTTCCCACTTATCAGATTCGCAACTTCGTATATGAATGTGTCTAACTGATAGAATTTCGAATGCTTTCAATGGTTATTTCCAGACATAGCTGCAGTATTGCTGTAATCAATTATAAACAAGTGGACAATGCTCTGACAGGCACACGCACTGCAAGCACATTCTTTTGAATATGTTGTAAAAATTTCAAAAAGACCTTTCAGCATTTTGCAAGTATTAAAATTATTTAAATAAAAAATCTCGAATTAAAATAGAAATTAGCAGCTAATGGAGGAAACTGAACTTCCTGAATTAAACTTATGTTCAAGGAAAATTTCAAAAAATTCAGGAGAATTATACTCGCAAAGCGATAGTAAAATCACTACCCTATTCATGCACAGTGACCGAAAGGCATTAAAACATAGATTAATTTCGCGTACTGCACTGGCTTCATTATATTACATGTAACACTTTAACACCTTCTAAACCGCAACTCCTTGAGTTCCTCCATAGCAACATACCCAAACCAGCTCAAGCTATCAACGACATCAGTCCCGGCAATAAACGACTCTTGTTCACTGGTTTAAATTGATCGGGCACTGATCAGCCTCGATGAAAATTTATCCGGTAAGATTACCAAAAAGCTTCCCTTTGGCAACTTTGCAACTGCATGTAGCAGGGGCGTGCCGCATTTGTAAGACTATTGGTACTGGCATATGAACCTTGCGTGCATGTCAGAGCAAGGTTTCTGACCGGAGCTTGCAAGTAATAAGGTAACTGTTAAATGCAGAATTGTGAGTGAAACCTTTGGCATGCATTGTGATGGTATTGCTACTATCCAGTGCATCCTATTTGTGCACTTCTTTTTCTTGGCCGAAGAGAAAAAACTCGTAGACAGTTATCCAGTTCCAATCTGTCACTGCGATATGTAGTTAAAACAGGTCTTGGTAATCACTGTTGAAATGATGAACTTATAATGCACCATACTACTTGCCTTCATGTTGCAGAAATTAATGGTATTCAAACTTTAAACGAGAAGCCCCGTCTCCACAAAACCAGATTTTCTCGAAAGAGGAGACTCTCCATATCTCTCTTCGGTTCTTCGAAAATGTACTTAGATTATCATTTCCACTAAGCTGGTATACAAAGAGAGTGAAGCAATTTTTTTTTTTTTTTTTTTTTTTTTTTTTTTTTAATTTATTGATTCCTATCGGAAACACAAGTTTGACCTAGTTCTCCAGTGAGAAAACTGTTTAAACTCTTTATCACCAAAATTTTCAACGAGCGACGGAAATTTACTGTTTCAAAACTGATTTCATATTCACGTTTTAAAAGCAAGCATGAAAAGAAATATCTACATTTCTCTGAGTTCATTTTGAATGCAAAACTAAAACCGGACAGGGTCACTTCCAAGTTGGCACGGTCTTGCATGCCAAACTCCAACAATACCTCTCATCCACAACTAGTATTCCATTAAATCCTAGAGCAAATGAACTCAAACACTACACAAATCGCTGAAATCGTACGCAATTCATCAACAGACATGACGCCTTGGAGCTAGAATTTCCTTTTGAATGCCGTTCGGCAATACCTCTAGCCATTAGAATTACGAGCATGTCAAACGAATGTAATTGCGTTCCTTCATTAAATATGCGCTCCTGGCAAAGTTATATCAGGAACTCCATCGGCAGCGAAGCAATATGATTACATTACAGATATAACACCGTTAATCAATTTGACAACCCAGACGTTGGGTTTCATCATAGACGTTACTCTTAGAATTCTAAAACGTAATGATGATAAACATTTGCGGTAATCAGAACTTCGTATGATGAGTTATAAGATACAAGGGTTTATATTTACAATGAAATTTCAATTGTCGGTACATTTAATAACCATGAGCAGGGCAGGCGTTCGCACTATAATTATTATCGCTGTAAATTAAGGTAAATAAATAAATGCTTATACACTATATACATTTGTTTTATTTATTTAAGATAACTTTAAATTCTTATGTTTCATAAAATTTCAACGAGTGAAAGTTAGTGTACAGAGAAATACTTTAAACACCTCACGCACAAAATGTTTGTAAATAGCTAAGTGTACGCGCTTAGCGAATCTTCTTACCGATCAATCATTTGCGCTTCAAAACTATAAATTGGACTTTAAGAGAAGATTTACCATTTGGTTCAGAATAGAGTTTTCAGTATTAAGAGCAAAATTTCGAAGTAACTAAATGAAAGCGCTTTGGGTCATAATCTGGTGAAAGAATCAACAGATTTACTTCGCCCAGCACCATATACTATTTCACTATTACCTAAGTTTACTGACAGCTTTTGTCCTTGATGACCCGGCAGATATTTTTTAAACTGAACAGCGATAATTTTTCCATATTTTAGAGTAGTTACTAACGGTAACTTCGTGCTGCTACAATCGTATTTAGCTATTTTTCAACTTTTCACGATGACAATATAGCCCACCAGCGACCGAGCGATAAAATCACTGAACACTGGTAGTTTAGACCGCGTTTGATTCCAGGCGAACGGGCTGGACGCAAAGGCGTTTCCGTGTTTTTCCCGGTGTGTAACGTGTATACGAATCAGTTTCTCTTAGAAAGTTTTCCATAAAAGTATTCCTCCCTTTGGGCAAACAGTCCTAGTTTGCTTTGCGATATTAAACTACACTAAAAAACAAACCAACCACTTTAATAATCAGAACGGGAAACTTCTCCCGCTTTCTTGGCATGTCTTCGTGGTGTGGTGGTCTGCAAGCTAGGCGCGTATTCCAGAGGTCCGCGGTTCGATTAACGGCGAAGGCGCTTGCTCATTTCTCATCTTGCCTACTTCCAAAAATACCTAATGCCTCTACATAGTGGCGCCCAAACTAATAGAGTTTTGAATGATAATTCTCCTCCCCCAGGATTTGGCGATTGGGACCCCTAAAAACCCCAGTCGCCCTTTAAAAGGGGGAGTATATATGATATTTCTCCTGCCTTCGTGATGTGATGTTCTGCACACTGGGGGCGTATTCCAGAGTTCCGCGGTTCGATTCCCAGCGAAGGCTTTTGCTCATTTTTTATCTTGTCTGCTTACAAAAATACCTAATGTCTCTACAGACTAACAGGGATTTTGAAGCAAATATTTTACATAATTATATGTTTTTAATTGGATTCATAGAATCAAAAAGAAAAGAATATTTATCATTACTTGTTACAAAGGACAAGTAAATATTCGATACGTTGGAAAAACGAAACTCAAGGGGCAAAAAAAAAAAATTGCATAAGAATGACGAAAAATAAAATACAATAAAATGACAAACACGTGGAACACAATAAAACTTACTTAACATGCCAGATCAGAATGAGTCTCAGTAAGGTAAATGTTGAATATTTTTCTGAGTACTTTTAAATTCCGCGTTTCTTCACAAAAAGAAAGGACTTCTGAAATAAAAAAAAGAGAAATTATTATTCTAAAATATTTAAGACTGCAAACTCATGATCATTACTCAATTTTCTATTTTAAATCTATAAAATTTAATTAGCTAAATAACAAATAATTCTGTAAATTCACTGTTGAAGAACACAATATAAAAATTAAATTCTAGAACAAATTAAGCTACAGTAGGAATTTTTAATAATGGCAAGAAAAAAGCAGACATATTTTCACTTGATTTAATTGTTCCTTCTATCGTTTTTTCTGTAGAGTCATTATTTAAAAATTAAAGAAAATCATCATTTTAAAATTAATCTCAAAACATAAAAATTGAAGAATTTCATGGAAGGGATAGATTGTGCTATCACTTACAAAGGACCTTTTTTTTTTTTTTTTTTTTTTTTTTTTTTTTTTTTTTTTTTTTTTTTTAAATGTACAGCATTGCAAAAAACAAATAAACATGTTTGGTATTTCATTCTACCTTTTTTTGATTTATTTTAAATAAAATATTAAGAAAGACAGATCAGATTCTGAGCGGGGAGATTTCCATAATTATTATTAATTGACCAAAAATATAGTCCATATTTTAAAAAGAACTTATTGTTTGAAATCAAACATAAAACTATTTTGCTTTAAATGACGCTAATTAATTGTTTGTCTTTTACGCAAATCTTTCTTAATGATTTGCAAAATTTTACCTTTTCCTATAGCCATTACACTCTTTTTTTTTTATCGATATATTAAATATACAACTATAGTTATAACGACTTCCTATCATCATAGTCAAATCATGCTATTATTTCAAACGAAAGTTCGATAAAAAATGGAAGCGTGCTTCAGAAAGATAAAGGCCATATTCTACTTTTATCCTTCTCTATATCACATCAGAAGAGAGAAATTATTATATATTCCATACCCAAGTCATAGTATGCGAAACAGGAAGTGCAGATTAGATTCCTTGATCTAGTGTCTCAGAAGAGTAGTAAATTTAGAGCCTAACCTCACTCTCGGGTTCCTCGATCCAACCTTTCTCAAAGAAGCATATAATAGTATTTTCTTTTACTTCTTTTAATCTCATCCGCAGAAATATCCCAAAGGTTGCTCCTCGGCTTTCCGCAGATGGCTCTTCGAACACTATAACTAGATTATTTATGGGCAAAATATCAGATCATACCATCGAGAGCACGTTACGACGTGCTTTACGAAACTGCACTTTCTAGCGTCACCCCGATAGGAAAGAATCATTGAGCGCAAAAAAATCCTCGGCTTTCCGCAGACGGCTCTTCGAACACTATAACTAGATTATTTATGGGCAAAATATCAGATCATACCATCGAGAGCACGTTACGACGTGCTTTACGAAACTGCACTTTCTAGCGTCACCCCGATAGGAAAGAACCATTGAGCGCAAAAAAATGAAAGAAAAATTTCGATCATTGTAATAGCTACGGCAGCATTTTTATCTAGCGGAAAACATTCCATCCACCCTAAAGCATAAATCACAGGGATAATTTATAAGTGGTAATGAATCTGCCACTAGTGGCCTAGATGATTTAGAATAATGATTGGGGTGCATGGTGATGTATTAATACTAAAATGAGAGCGAAATGCCACATTCTTTTCGCGAAGTATTAAATAAGATCGCTTGTGTTACCCTTTAGGCCATCAAGATCAATGGCTTATCGGAAAGGTAATATTTAGACGTTAGTCCCAACAGTTTGGAAGTGAAATGCAAGCAAAAAGGAAACATTTCAAAATTAGGCTGGAAAACAGTTTTATGGGCAAGAGTTTAAATTGGATTAAGTCATAAAAACGGAATATTTACTTATACTTTGTGTGGATTCAAGATTATATTTTGCCATCGGCACAGGCGAAATTGGATTTCACTTTATGGGCCTAAACGAATCAAGATAAAGAAGTTTCCCGCCCATTTAACAAGATAAAATAAACACTTGATAAGAAGACTCTCGTATATATCATAACTTAAATACAACATGCTGTAGATAAGGGATTTTGCTGATTCTTAAAGGTCGATGTTCCTCTTATAACGGATGAAAAAATAAACTTATTCCAAATAAGATGTTTTTTGAAAAGTTATCCACCAACTTGATCTCAAATAGAGGCTATGTTTCAACCAAATACAGTGCATTATGTATAAACGCGGTACAGAGGAAAATGATGTTTGGAACCATGTAATGAACAGCCAGAATATCTCCAATTTTCATTATTTGAATAAAAGTTCTGAGGATGGTGGTTCGGTTAAACCATCGAAACTGTGAAATTTTGTAAATATAACGCTGATTTTTGTTGTTTGACTTCTGAATTAAAAGTTCTGTATTATGCTTTCAATGAGCTACTCAAATCAATCAATATTTTCTACACTGAAAAATGTGAAAGATACACTGCGGTACACACCAAGCGCACACACCCTTATAATTCGTACCTGCATACAATATCATTAATACCATTAATAATCAATAATAGGACTTGAAATGGAAATTACTGGGTGATATGATCATTGGGGTTCAGTCAACTGTTGGAATTTGAAATGAAAAACAGACAGATTTGAATCGGATTCGGATTTAATGAATTATCCGGACCCTGCGATAAATTCGTTAAATCGGATTGGTTTAACTCAAGTGTGGATAGTGGCGATTACATGACTGCAGAAATGGAACACATCGCTTAAGATGATATGATATTCTATATGCTTGTCCACGCTTCTTAGATATGACACCATTCCATTACATGGCCGAAAACAGCCAAGATGTTCATAAGTCAAAGACTGACATCTTCATTTGCCATTCTGCCTTTTTCTAAAAGTAAATCGATGGTTCGTCAAAGATCAAATCGTCGTACAGCTGAGATAAACATTGCTTGACAGTCCATAACGAATGCAAGAGCTGCTAAATTTCCTATTAACAGCTTAAAAGTGATGAATTCTTTTACGTTCATCGCTTCGAGCCGATCACAGACTTTACTGTGTTATAAAGAATTTTTCCATTCCTCATCGTATGCCTTCGTGATGTAACTGAAATCACGTCTGGTTAGAAATCGAAAGGTCTAGAGTTCAAATCCCAGCGAGGTCATAGCTGATTTTTCACATTTCCTGCTCTGATAAACATAAAATTGCTGTACAGCATGCCAAATAAATGGTTTTTTGAATTTACTACCACCAACATCGGATAACATGGATTATATCGGATTTAACCACCGGCAGTTCCGCTACAGAATAATTTGGCGTACCATAGTTCATTCCGATCGGACGATTCTGGAGCGTGTCGGCTTTTTGTCACAAAAGGTATTTGTTAAAACGCGATTTTTTGTTTAACTTTGTTCAAAAAATGGAAAAAATTCGTTACCCCCACAAGATTTTTAAATGGGGATTCATCTGTGAATGGATGAACTAAGAATTTTTTTCAGTATTTTCTGCTACTGTAATGCTAATCAAAAATCCTTTTACTGGATACAAATTACTTAAAGACACTTTTCACAATTTGGAAGATTTCTGATATTTTGACAGCAATTAAATCCACATTAATGACGAAATCTTTTACTCATACATCAAATGTGGATCGAAAACTGCAGTAAACAAAGATAAATTGCTTTTAAATTTAATAATTGCATCAAGAACTTTTTAAACAAAATAGATTATTTAACATATGACAGAAAGCGTAGAAGTTCCTTTATTTTCTTCCTTTTCCATTAATTAATAATTTAATGCAATTAATTTTAAAGTTGCTAATTAGCTAAACACTGTCACTAATCATTCTTAACCACGTGAAAGGGACACTAATAGCCTAACTATGCTCCACTTTTAACCATTATAAAGATTGAAAAATAAATATTAATAGCATAAAGAATTTAAGTGTTTCAATGCTGAAAGCTGTTAATAAAATTGAAATACAACCAATGAGATAACAGCAAAATATCAACTGGGATACATGCACGGGAAAACTGAATGAAATTTAAATATTTTTAAAATGTGATTAAGAGGGGGGACACAATTTATTGAGAAACATCAAAGGACATTTCGTTCCATTAATATGCTTATCCATCACTATTTAATAAAATTCTCAAAGGTGTTTAGCTTATCTTGAATTACTGTCACGATTCTAACTTACTTCATTATTTACCTAAACTTTATTCAAGTTTACTCATAATATTTTTGATAAAACTTACGGACATTATTTAATTTTTAGTTTCCCTCAGTACATCAGCTTCTTAATTTCATTCTTCATAATTCCGTTGATAGTTTGTAATTAAAATTTATTATTATGCTTTAAGCATTACAACATAAAGGAATAGTTACTTCTTTTTAAAAAAAAGTCCAAAAGGGCAATCTGCTCAGAAGGGCTATTAGTTTCGTTTTGGCATTTTGCGTCGTCCATACGATAAGCGTTCTTTCAATTTTTCAAATTGTGGCCACCAAATATTACAGCCTTGCATTATATTTAAAGAAATTAAATAATGAAGCATCTGAATGAATGTATGTACGTTTCTCGCATTGTTAAAAAACAACGGTATACCTAGAGACATCAAGTTTTGAATTACGTAGTCCTCTACTCTAATATGGACATCTGGAAGCCCAAATTTGGAATCTGGAATTTGTTTTTATTATCCATTTAATATTTTACAAAACTTTTAACGAATCCTTGACTAACAAATCATAAAAATCAATGATTTCAAAGCAAGCAATGTCAACACTGGACGGGGGGGGGCATTTTTATCTCCAGCATGCGAGACCATGTATCAGAAATTCTAAAGATATGCCTCATTTTAAATATTTCGTGATATCGCTGTTGAATTTAATTTTACGGTTTAAGTGCGAAAAACATGATATTTAATAAATTAAGGTTACGCACAAAACGTTAAAAACACGCCCCTTTGGGCGTAATATAAAATCTTAAATCTTTCAGATTTTTTTTAAAAACATTTTCCTAATTCCCCCCCCCATGTGCATGTAATTTTATTAAATTTATGCTTAATTTTCTAAAACTTGAAATTTTGTTTACATTTAAAACCGAATGCAGAATTCAGAGCTACAGAATATCAGACTTCTACTTTATGGCTTTAAGACATACAGATATTTGATACAGATATACAGATATGCTCATCTTCCTCTTTAATTTTTCTGGTACGATTCAACCGCTTTGTACTAATGTGGTAGAACTTACCTCCTAAAATAATTTTATGTCGGTGGACCAGTTAAGACTTAATTGCAATGTTTAAAAAATGTATTGCTATATACCAGCTAGTTAATATATATATTACAATACTAGAGTTGTGCGATTGAAAACTTACCACCGGTTTGCATTATAACATAGAAATGTTTTGAATATTTAATATAATATTACGCAAATTTTAAAAACTCGAAAATTTCTTAAAATCTAGGCCAGAGAAGCTTAAAATGAAAAAGATGTGATGCTTAATTCTTTTTTTATTTTAATCGAATTTAGTATCTCCTTCACTAATGAGATATTTAGGGTCATCAGATAAGAACTTTGCATGTTTTCATAATGTATAAAAACTATTTACGGTTTCAGGGTTCCTACGAACGGGAAAATGATTTTAACAATGCTGATGATAATTGATCGGTGGAAAAATGGTAATTTGCAACCTTCTCCGAACGTGTGGAAAAGACACGCCTCTTTCTTCAAATGGTAAATATGAAACGCCTAAAAAACGTTTTCTAAACAGCTGATTGAGACCAAAAGTTACATGAGTGACAGGCATATTAAACTGTTTTAAAATCACGTTAATTAATATTTCATGAAAAATAAACAACTGAAAATAACTGAAAAGAATAATACATGACTGGAAAACTTTTTATGTCACTATTATTCTCATATAGCAAAGAAAAAATATTTGATAATCGATGGGCTGAATTTGGAACATTAAATCTGCAGACCGTGCCCATAGATAGCTCTCTTCTTAACATCAAAATGTCATACGAAAAATGAGGTAAGGAGGCCGAAAGAAAAAAAAAAAAAAAAAAAAAAAAAAACCTAGTTAAGTAAGAAAGAGAATAAAAGATCTCCAGACTCAGCGAAGCATAAACCAACGGGAGAAAGAAAGGAAACGGTATGCCTACAATTAGCAAGCGCTTCCAGGGCAAAGATCAGCGGAGTACTACTGCTGAGTGAGAGAGGAAGATGGTTTAGGAGGGAAAAAAATGCAGCGGTTATCCACGGTTTGTCATTCACCTCTTTGGTGAAGTGCCTAAAGCTCTGGGTAAAGATGCGGCCCCCTCTTGACGTACTTAATGTGGCTCTCTACGAGAGAGCACTTAAGTTACCATACCCCTCAAATTGATGAGATATTTTTACATAGATGAAAGAAAGAAGGTCATTTTATTGTATGGTACGCACATAAACTTTTTCATGAAGGCTCAGTAACTCCCGGTGCGCCCTTGTGGGACCCCAGGGAGTTCTTGTATCTATATAGGGGAGGACGTGGGACATATGCCTGTTTACCTCCGTTAAACACCAGGCGTCCCCGTCCTCCGTCACCTGTATGGTACGCACATTCATGAGAGTTGAATGTTTAAAAATGTAGCAAAATACATTTATGAAACTTTTATTAATAGCAAAAAAATTTTCACAAAGAAACTGCGCGCTAGCGAAATTAAATACGTAAGTTTTACCATACAGTTAAGAGTCGAATGACTGCAATCTTGTACTCTGAGATCCATACCCGATCTGTTTTCACTATCGCAGTAAAGCATGAAGGTTATATCATGCGACTGGTGACCAAGACTGCAATCGTGTGAACACGCTTAAGATCTTACAATACCTGAATAGTTTTAAGCACGGACTAAACCGGTTTTCAATACTTATAGAAAATTTCAATATCAAAAAAGGATCCCTTGTTTGCATAAACGATAAAACTGTTCCAATACCTGAGAGAAAAAAACTTATCAAGCGATCTAGGCTTGTGGAACAACTACGACCCCACATACTCATCCATTAGCTTACTCCTTCCCAGCGTCAACATCTATTTACGAGCAATGAGACAAGGTAAGAAGATTTAAGATTATTCCATTTGTTTCAACTGTTTAATTAGTATTTTAGTTTGCTAGTGAAATCAACGGAGTTTAAAGAATGTGTTTCTTTACGGAAACCTACAAAGCAGATAGCATTAGACATTGCATTGAACGAAAACACATTTTTCTAATGCTCACATTAAAACTTAGAGGATCAAACTCGAAATAATGTGTTTTCCGCTGTTTTCATTCTGGGAAACCTGTTATAGTTTTGGAGGGGGAAAAACTGATATTTAACAAATTAAAGTTTCTTTATTCTTTCATTCACTACCAATCATTCAATAGAAACTTTGATACCTCACCCCCCCCCAATTTTTTAAACACAAGAAATGCGTTTTTTCATGATTATAGCTCTATACTGGGAAAATATCATCAGCTTTTAAATAACAACAAACATTTTTTTGTTCCAAGAAACACGTGTAACACGTACTTTATTACCTAACTAATACGCAATGATTCTCTAACGAATCTAATAATGCTTTATATTAAAATGAGCAACCAGTGTTCCTGTGTCCTAGCCAACGTTCAACCCTTGTTTTCAAACCTCGGCGATCTGCTGTCTCGAATAAATTTTTTGATGTGTTGATGTTGTTGACTCGTCTAGCGGCGATGATTGATGTTGACTCGTACAGCGCACGTAAGGAACTAAAAATTTTTAGTTGCTCACTGATCTCTCTCAGATTGCCCAACAAAATAACATTCCAGGTAGACTTGATGATTTTTTAGAAGCCGGGGGAGGGGCAAAGGAATGGTACACACGTTACTATTTCTTTTCGACAACTCAAAGTGTACAAAACACTACACCACGAAGGCATGCCAAGAAGGTGGGAGAAATACCTTTTATAGTGTTTGCAAACACACCGATTTCATTAAGTACATATAATATATATATTTAGAACTGGTGATAAATATTGTTAGGAATTTTATACATAAGTAAATAATTTTAGCAAAATTATATGTGAAATTGTAGTGTTTGTTGTTATAATATAATATGAAAATCTAAAAAAAACGAAGCTTTACAGGAGAAGAGAGAATACAGGGGCAAGTCATAACATTGAGTCTCACTAAATTGGCGAGATATCGCCAAGCTGACGATGGTTTTAACGACTAATTTTTGTAACGAGAAATCGCCAAAGTTGGCGACCATTTGGCGCCATTAAGGTCCGATTTTTTAATAACTGAAATCCGTATGTAACTGCAACCGTATCCGGCCCTCATAAGCCTTCCAATAATTTCGAGAAATGGAATTTACTAGGCATTTCTCGGTGGCCGGGTGAAAAATATATAAAATTGGGGACAGCATGTTGTTAGTTTGAGCTGAATTTGGAATACTGAAATGACCGTGAGATCTTCGCCTTTGATATGTGCTTTAAACTGTGGGGTGTTTAACGTTCTTATTAATTTCAAGTGCAATTACTTTAATTTAACTTTTGGTCAACAAATTGTACTCTGTGTACTGTAAACAGCTGTACGACTATTTTTGCGGAAATTTTCAGAAGTATTTGGTAAAATAAATTCAAGCTATCATCGGTTCTGTGTGCATTCGATCTATTACGAATCCGTACGCACGCAATAATATTACTTTGCTTAGAATTACGAAACCGTGCAAATTTTAAAGAAATTTGACCCTAGATTAAGGTGTGCATGACAAATATGCACCCCCAGTGACATCTGTCGCATGTTTGCAATACTGCATATTGATTTTCGGAGTCACGCTTTTTAGTAGCTGAATGTTAATGGCTGGTGTTTATTGTGGTGGCAGTCGCACAAAAATGATTTAACTTATTTTAGATACAATTTAATCGGTGGGTGACAACTGCCACACACGAGTCTGATTGTGCGACACAAATGTACGCGCCTAACGTAGGGTTAAAGAAAGCAAAACTTGACTTTCAACAGACAGATGATAGATATGGCATTTACAATGCAAAAAGTTGATTTGCTGCAAATAAGTTACATTTTCCCCCCTAATTATAAAATAGAAAATTCTTTTAATTTTAAAAAGAATCCTTCTTTTCGCTCCCGGAAAATTTCAAATTAGCTTTCGATATGAACATAGATGATACAAACAATATTTTGCGTCACAAAATCTCAAAAGAAATCCAGTCTGCCTCCAAACAGATGAAAACTTCTGTACCATTCATTTTTCTCGCTGAAAATTCAAAATATAGCAAACACAGTATGATTACTGCATGAATAAAACTTATTTAACGTGCTTTATAATTTTGTAAATTCAATTTCACTGAATAAAATTATTCTATACGAAACAGGCACTTATTAATGAGCAAACAAAAATCTTAAACAGATACTTATTTTTATTTCCATGTATAGGAAGTATTTATCAATTTTTTACTAAACAGTTACCGAGTGGCTCTTTCTAAGTTAATCCTTCATTACTAGCTCGAATATGATGTCAGATGCAATGATGACTCAAACATTGCATTCAGAGATAAAAGTTGTTCTTTCAACATAAAAGACTTTAAGACTCAATAAAGACTAAGAGAACTACTGAGTTAAGTCATGTTAGTAGTTTCATTTGTAGAGACATTAGGTATTTTTCTGAAGTAGGAAACATGAAAAATGAGCAATGCCCTCGCCGGAACTCGAACATCTCGAATACGCGCCGAATGTGCTATTGTCACACGAAGGCATGTAGAAAGGACTGAAAAAATACTTTATAGATTCACTGATGGATTTCCATCCGTTTTTCATGTTTATTTCATGTATAAAGAACATATAACCAGCTGACGCTTATAAGGTCCTCTAAGCAGGCAAACATACCACAGCTAGAACTCCAAATTACCTACAAGACTAACACAGACGTGACTTTCTCAACTTTTTTTTTTTTTTTTTACCTTTGCGGAACCTTTGAAATATTCATAGCACTAACAAACTATATCACTAACAAAATACTTATAAACGTAACTAATTAACCTAATTAACCATATGATTACGTTTGGTTAGCTTACTCCATATTTACCACAATTTCCTGCGAAAGTGCAAGAGAATTCTCGCGAAACACTAAGCAGAGCCCCGATTGAGAAATGCTGATGTACACATGTTCAAGCATTAGATTTCGCGTTATCGTCGTTCCAGCATTAAATAATTAATTAATTCGCTGAATCGGTATTAAACATCAAGTATCTTACTTTAAAAGAAATGAATTAAGAAAATTATACTTCTTTTACCATGGAACGGTACAGAAATATACAAGCAGTAATGATTATTTAGAGAAACTAGCAGCACAGATTATTTTGAGAAATGCTACATGAATACATCGGCTTAAGAAATCTAGCCAACTATTAAAAAAAAGTTTGCAATATTTAAGACAACTTCAAAATTGAACATAGCAATTTCCCAGTTTGGCAATGGGAGGGTCGATTTTTAGGTTTTCGAAGATGCTGAATTCGATTGGGTACACATACACTCTCTCGCCAGTACAAAGGGAAGAAAGAACCGGTAGTCAAACTAATTATTTCACGCACCTAAAGGCGGTTTACAGTTAATAAATAAATACTATTACTTATGTTTACATGCGGCTTCACGTAATTTCACAGGAAGTAATAAACCTTCTCGTTATTATCTTTTAATTGAAGGGTACTTTAATAACGTAATTCAAAAGGTTTGACATAAATTAGTTACGAATATCACGAAGTGCTTTTGCATTACCATTTTCCTTTTCTTTAAATGAATGAATAGGTCTTAACAAGATAATAAGCTAAATTCAATGTTACCAATAAAATAGTACTTTGGGCGCGAAAACTAACACTTTTTTTAAATCAAATTTTGATTTTATTTCAGTAAATCGTGGTAAAAGCATTAAACATCCATTCATTCATCCGTAAAGCGAAAACAGCTGCCAGCCTTGAGCCTAAAGAACTTCCTCATTACAATTATGATCACAAGTCCACTTGCAAATGGTTCTGGTTTTCTGCGTTTCACACACAGTATTCCATTATTATCGAAGAATATAGTTGAAACAGGTTCTTTATTATCTTCGCCTGCAATTATTCACGTGATTCATCTAGCGGCAGGTGTAAGAGCTGGCCATGAAAAGGAAAGCTGGTGTGTACAGAAAGAGTGAAATAAGTTAAAGCTACCCATGTTAAATACAAGATCCTGCAGTTACCTACATATAGAATTTTAGAAAAATCTGTTTAGGCAGAAAATAAGAATTTGAGACTACATGATAATTGGGAACCAATTTATTACTGTTCATGCAGGAACCTACGACTTCAAGCCGCAAAATAAAACAGATCAACATACAGGATTTAAATTTAAAAAAAAAAAAAAAAAAAGAGTCATCAAACCTAACACTAAAAAAATCTAGAACTTTGCAGGGTGTAATGTCTTTCTGATACTGAATGCACAAAAATGCATCTTCAACGACATTCAGATCACCTATATGAAAAACATTTGCGTGGATACTCTCAATTTAACGTTTACAGCAAAGCGTTTAAAAGTTATACGAAAGCAACGCATTATGCATAGACATGTTCTGTTACGTACATGCGGCCCTGCTATGCACGTATACATTCTTAAGAGAAAAGTATTTTATACCCCCCTCAGATCTTTGCCCAGTATGAGAAAGAAAATTCCTATTTAATCAAATTTCTTATTGGGAATGGGAGATAAAGTTTTAATGTTTCGAACAGAACCCCCTTTAATTAAAAAATAAAATAAAATAAAATAAAAATTTACACGGCTACAATATACTACTATACATAGGTAATTAAAATATTATGAACAGAACCCCCCTTTAAGCGCAGTTCTTAAGTAATGGATTAAGTGATTGATGTAATAGTAGGGGAGGACTGATATTTTATTACAAAATGTACTCACTGTATCAATGGCGTAAATTTATTTCATTAACTAGCATTTGAAACTTAATCCTATAGACTTCAAAATATTACACATCAATTCCTTTCTTTTAATCAAAATATAATTATCTATACTATTAATAAAATTTTATTACCTCAGTAAGAAATCACTATATGTTGTCAACGTGCACTAAAAAACATTCTAATTATCATGCTACTTCATTTTTCAAAGTAAAAACGTTTCACAATACCTTTTGAATAAAGTCGTAACCCTTTGCGACACGCATATTTAAAATATATTTTAATCTTTAAAAAAATGCCTTAGAATAAGTCAGATGGACCTACTTAAGTGCCTTTAAGGCTTGAAAAAAATTCTGCGCTTTTATTTTTTACGGTGGATGGTGGGATACCGTTTGTCCCACCATGCAACTAGCACATGTCTTACAGCATATTGGTGTATAGCAGGAAAAAAAAAATCATATGTGGAATGAATAAACAAAGTAAAGCGTGCATTCTAAAATATTCATAATAAACACACTAAAATGCATTTTCTACTTATTGCATATATGCATCACTTGAAAGAAGTTTGATACATAAAAGATTAACTCGTACATATGATACTAAATAAAATATTAAAATTGGCACTTGATTCAAAAACATTTATATAATTGATTAAAATTGAAAAAAAGTCATTTTTCATGAAACTTTGAAAAACATGTTGTTTCATTCTTTTGTAAGCATAGAGGCACTTCACATGTTTCACACATCCAAAATATTCGTCGTTCTTCTTTCGATATGCTGCAATATGCACATCTTCTCCTGCTCGTTCTCTTTGGCGTTTTACTTACATTTTTTAGTCTCTTTTCTGGTTGTACGAATGGGTTTTTAGTTTTTATTTGAACTGGGGATTTCAGTTTTCTTTTTAGCTCTTTCTTGCCTGCAAGTGCCATTTATAACTGAGAGAAAAAAATCTTTCATTGTTTTTACATCATGATCAGGCTCGCGAACAAACTTGAATAAATGTGTTTACTATACTCGCATCTAAAAAGTAAAAAAAAAAAAAAAAAAAAAAAAAAAAAAAAAAAAAAAAAATCATGTGCCACCATTTCTTGCTTTTGCGGTCTATTTCATATAGTCCTTTCAGTTGATCAATCAGTCGACATATCCCATATTCTTATTGTATGAAATAATGCTGTTTGTGCACAGTACCTTTTTTTTTTTTTTTTTTTTTTTTTTTTTTTTTGTCTTTCTATCTCGTTCTTTTCTATTAATTTCTTTCATTTCTGTTGCCTTTTCCAAGCAAGACAGGATAGAAACGGATCTTTTATCCTTCCATTTTATGCAATAAATTGAATCATCGCTAACTGAAAAGTCTATATATTCTCTTGACATAAATTTGTCTTTTAAATTTTTGGGTAGATACTTCCGATCCATATTTACAGTGCCACATGCATAGATGGGTCTGTGTCTTTAAAAAGCGAAACAAATTATAACTACTTCCCTTTCTTCTTCAGCAATAACTTCAACCTCAGTTATTCTCTCCTGGATTTCAATTTGATTCAGATAATCAGAACTGACATCTGAAGCATTTGAGTAGCAATAGGATGGCAATTCAGCAAAAAGATCCAAAGCTTCCTGAGTTGTTAATTTTTTTCTAGATATTTCAGCACATCACAGCATACAACGGATGTAAGAGCGCGCGCAATCACGAAAAAAGTAGATGCAAAAAAGAAAAGAAAAAATAATCGTGAGTGCTGCCATCTATTGAGCCGAAATTCAAGTGTGTGGTGAGACAAATTTTAACCCACTTATTTCAACTGCAAAATTAATGTTATAAAATATTGAATCCAATTAAGATTTTTGAAAATAAAATACCTTTGAATATGAAAAACAATCATACATATCATAAATTGTATACCAAAAATTTTTAAAATATTGGAAAATGCGAGATACATGGATATCACTCTTGTGATTCTATTTTGAATATTTTTTGCTTATAAACTTAAGCCCTGGTATAGTAGTAACATCTACTGAGAAAAATAATAACTAAAATAGATTATTTTTAAAAGATTAGAAAATTTCTAACGGAAATTGCTAACTGAGAAAATAAATATTAATTAGGTGGGACACATATTGACCCACCATGCCGCAAAGGGTCGTAAACCAAGTAATCTGCTTTTTAAACAAAATCGCTTATGCTATGGGCTCATTGTTGCGTTTACCAGAAGCAGACTGTTAAAAAGTTACTACCACATAAAATTTTAATTACTCTAGAACGGGAATATTAACACTCTAAAATGAAAGACTTATATTTAAAAATTATAAGCCCTAGTAATTTTAAACCCAAAATTAACTAGCTTCTGTACCTAGTTAATTTTCAACAATTACTTGTACTCGATTCTTTTCGCAGGTTACGCTATTCTATTTTAATTCTAAAATCGTTAACTTACCATATATTTAAAAATATCTGATGTGGACACCACATGACTTCATCGTACGGCCTGTTAAATTATACATATTTTTTGCAGCACTTCATTTAAACTTATTTCATTAGAGATATATTTCTCATTCAATAAATTCAGTTCTCACTTCGCGGTAGAGCAAAAATACATAACACACCCCAAATACCTTCATTAAAAATTGCAAAGTACAGAAAAATCTAAAACACCAAGTACAGTTAAAAACAGTTTAAAAAAACTTTTTTTACAATTACAATTAGAATTTCCACGCAAAAAGAAGCAATTCAGCGCAAGCAGGAAGACAAAATTTTTAGTACACAAAATTGAAAGTTTTCTTTTGGCCCTACTGGACAAAAAGACGCTGAATTTGGTGCAGACATGGACTTAATTTACTAGTCTTTTAGGAACTTCAAATATAAATAAATGGTGGCTTCGTTAGGCGTAGCAGCACTTAAGCAACTTTTAAAATATTGATAATTCTACAACTATGCATATATACTCCATGCAGATTAATATGCAGATTATATATTCCATGCAGATTAACTAAGGGCGTAAAGATCTTTGCCGGAACATAAAGACAACATAATTGAATCCCTTTTAAAACAAAAAAATGCACAATTTACCAACATAGAAGAATAAAA
This sequence comes from Stegodyphus dumicola, assembly GCF_044657685.1. Classification (NCBI taxonomy): domain Eukaryota; kingdom Metazoa; phylum Arthropoda; class Arachnida; order Araneae; family Eresidae; genus Stegodyphus; species Stegodyphus dumicola. Next base: position 111,913,475 of record NC_140772.1, on the reverse strand, counting down.
CAAACTCAGCTCACTCAGCCGGTCAGCAGAGTGGGTGTGTATATATATATATGTGTGTTTACTAAAGAAATATTGATTATATTATCTCCTAATATAAGTTTAGTAGAAGTATCTAAAAAGAGTGAACCCATATGTAGGAAGTTTAATTCCGAAAATTGTGTTTTAAAGTAACTTGAATGCAAATTTGTTAAAAATGTTTTACGGGGACTTGAATTAAATCATGAATAACAAACAAAATTTCAAACTTTGAAAAAGAAATTAAATTAAAAGCAAGTAATTATCGCTATTGATCGGAAATTAGTTGACTTTTCAAGGGGAACAAACCAACTCCCGTTCAATGAACAATAATTAATAAATACGAAGGTGTTTCGTCTTTTACTCAAGTAATAATAGTTATGCCAAACTGGCAAATTAAGTTAGGCCAAATAGTTCCGTGAAATGATGGAATTTAGAACCAAAGTAGAGTACCAAAGAATTCATTCTGAATTAAGCATTTTCGCTAATACAAATTTTGAGTGAAAATCAATTTATGTAGTAAAATTGATAAAATACTTGAGTAAGTGTAGTAAAATTGATAAAATCCTTAAGTAAATGCTTGAATATATGCATATTTATATTCTTCTGGTCAACAAAAAGAAAAGATGCCCTCCTACATGTTATAGCGGTTCATATACAAAATTTAAACGATCTACGACTACTCGTTTTTGAGTTATGCGCGATACATACATACCTACGTACAGATGTCACAAAAAAAATCTCGTCTGAATCCATTTTGGAAAAAAAAGTCCTTTATTCTGTCCGTATGTACAGATGTCACGCAAAACGTCGTTCAAATAGATTCTAAAGCGGTCAAAATGGGCATTTCCGTTGAAATATGAAACCCGAAATGTTTCGCGATTAAAATATTTCTTTTACTTCGTGCAAGTAAGTAAAAAAAAAAAAAAAAAAAACCCGAAGCTTTCAGATTTAAAATTACGTCTAAAGGGGCTTTTTTTTTAACATTGTGTATGTTACCTTTATTTATTAAATATCATGTTCTTTGCACTTAAACCATAAAATTCAGTTGAACAGCAATGTCACAAAATAATTTTAAAATGAGCATATCTTTAGAATTTCCAATACACACTTCCGCGCGCTGAGATATAAAAAGGTGTTCCCCTCCCGTAGAGTGTTGCCATTGCTTGCTTTTAAATTGTTGAGTTCGTCAATCAAAAATTCGTTAAAGTTTTACAAAATATGAAATCGATAATAAAACAAATTCCAAATTTGGGCTTCCGCATGCCCATATTCGCAGTAGGATTACGTCATTTAAAATTCGATGGCCCTATGTACCATTGTTTTATCACAATGCGAGAAATATACATACATTTATTTATGCAGATTTTCCATTTTTAATTTTTTCAAATTTAATTCAAGACTCTAACATTTGGTGGCAACAGCTTGAAAAGTGAAACGGACGTTTATAATGAATCAACGCAAAATCGCAAAACGAAAACAATAGTCCTTCAGGGACAAAGCACCTTTGGACTAATTTTTAAAAAAATATTAAACAATCTATTTTATTCCCTACTGAATTAAAACAGAAACCGGCAGTCTATTAAGATTTTATTTGCCATTAATTAGTACTCCTTCTATTGGGACACAACAGATTACTTTTAAAAGGCAGTTACGTTTCTTAAAGAAGCGTATAAACGCACGATAGAAAATCATTTTTTCATGGTCTCTGAGGTAAAGCAGTGAGCTAGAAAAATTTCATTTTCCCAATACAAGCACGCATAAAAAAAATAAAAATTCTGCACACAGAGAAAGGAGAAATTGTATCTTAACACATATTTTTAATATTTCTTTTATTGGTACTCTTTCGTAAATACGCATAACGAAAAAAATTCAACGCGTAAAAATTTGCAAAACACTTATTTTTTTCTTACAATCTCTCTAAATGAAAACATACTGAATATTAATAAATGTATTTAAAAGAGTGTCAGAAACATAATAAATAATCTAATAATAATACTCATCCTTAGTTTTTTAAAATCAATTCTCGGCAGCGTATACACTAAAACTGTTTAAAATCATATTGATTTCTCAAAACCTTTCATATATCTGCATTAGAAATAATAATGATTCAATTTGCTTTATAAAATAAACGCGCTTTCCAATTAGAGTTTCAAAATTACTGCGAAATTAACTATACTGCTCCGTTTTAATTGCTCTCTTGAGTATATGGTTTATAAAATTTCAGTTCTCTTCAGTCCGCGCATCAAATTTTTGCTATTAACTGTATTAAGAATGTAAAGAACATATTAGAACAGACACAAAAGAACATCCATTTAGTTTGGAATCGGACAAAGAAATTATTCTAAATTCTTCTTAATTTAATTTTAATGTAATTCATGTAGTTCTAGAATAACATTATTCCGTTTGGTGGACAAGCGTCGTTCATTTGGTTGACAAAACAGTTCGCTGTATTATTCCCGTCTATGAATTGCGCTTACACAAGCGTTACATAACCAGAAAAGAATTCTGAGGAGCATCTGGCAAGACATCTGGGCAATATCAAACGGCACCTCAAATTGAGAAGGGGAATAATTAACGGCAATGAAGCATAAATTTAAAAAAAGAAAAAAAAAGTACGTACGCTTGGATTATTGAAAGGAAAAAAGAAATAACTTTTTATTCTGTACAGGATTTTAACAACGTAAGATATGCATATATACTGGTAACAAAGAATGTATCTGAATGATATGCAGTGGAATGTTTACAAAAATTCGAATACAAAAAAGTAATAATCTAAAAACGTAAGAATGAAAGGTAAAGTAAAAAATCTAGCTCTAATGTAGAGTTTATGTTTAACTTAGTGATTATGGGTCGCTGATCATTATAAAGTAATTTTAAAAATTTTCATCCAGATATACATGCATTTAATACAATAACGTCATTAAAATAAACTAACATTTTGCTTTAAAAAAAGGGAAGCATATTTACACCTGAAGGAAAAGAATTCTGAGACGAAATTAGATCAAAATAGCGATTTCACTGCAGAAAAATGTTACACAGAAATAACTGCACGCGAAGTTATATTTTTACCTAAATCGTGGTCAGCGTACAAGATAAAGAATACCCACACGCAAATCACTTCTGACTGAAGAGGCTGAACACGCGAACGCTAAAGTAATAATAATAAACTTTGAAGCCAACGCCTCTACAGATAGCGTGGGAATTTCAACAGAATGCTCAGATACCTGTTGCAGAATTCGCTAGTGCTTAAATATGCAAGTAAGTTGATCCAGTGTGTCAGAACTACGCTAAAAAGTAGCAAATTCGTCTTCCAGCCTTTATAGTTAGACTACTGATTTTCAGAATGTTAACTAGGCGAAGAAAGTCGTCACCAATAATAATTTTACGATAGATAAGAGAAGTCCAGGCATAGTAATGATAGCCAGTGCATGATGAAAGCCGTGATGATATGCTAATAAATAACAATTTAAATTTTCTTAAAGAATGGCACGGTAATTTGAACTCTGTCAGAGGACGCTACATTTTTTTTACTAACTAAAAATTACCTAATAGTCATCAAAATGCTGTTTCTCTGCTATAACTATAAAAAAAAATTAAATAAATAAAAAATTCAAAGACATTTTTAACCACAATCAATAGAAATAGGAGATTAAATAATCCAAAATCTGACTCCACTTCAATGGACTCTTCTAATATTTAAAATAAAATTCTTACGCAATAAACAGCATACAGAATTCCAATGACACAAAGACATGTTTTTTGCCATTCCTTCGGCAGTTATATACATATTACGCAGTGATTAATATATTACTCATACATTATTGATGTGAACATATTCTAGATCAGGTCGACATATTCATCACAGCCAGAATAAAAAGAATTGCAACAGTCGTTGGCTGGCCTTGAGCACTTACTTTACAGTACCAGTCTGTTCACGGCACACCCCTTATCTACCGCTACCACCACCACCTGTACAGGACTTGGGCTCGACAGTATTTTGGTTTTCTTCTTGCCGCAAAGACACAGTATGCTTGCACACATGCATTCGTCTTCAAGATACAGTAGTCGGCATCGGTAATTACTATACTGAAGATGATGCCATAACTTATGAGCACATAGTTATTAAATGATCTAACCATGGGAAAATTATGTTTACCAACCGGAAGACCTGTAGACACAGTGAATTTTCGAGTAATTTCTACAAACCTTTCTCAACCACATAGCTCGCGTAATTTGAGCTATACGTTCATGGCATGACTAAATGTGCCTCTTCATTTTTAACTTAAAAGTATTATGCAAAAATCATTGAAAACTTCCTCTCATGTTATACAAAGCTATGTATACATATAATTATATAAGAAATATAACTATATAAGAAAAGTTGTAAGAACAATACAAAAAAGACAATTTTGGTCAAAATTTTTTTGCGCATCGTGCTGCAAAATTAAGGAAATGAGAAGATAAATTGTAGTAAGCTCGCCAAAAAGTTACCAAAAGCTGTGGCTCCAAGAAAACTCCAACACAAACATATTCAGTAGTTACATAACACACACACAACCATCATTTAGATCGATTGCCATTTGAAAACCACATTTCCACTATTTTACCATTCTAGCTTTCACATGCTTAACACTATTTGATTATTCTCTTTGCCAGACTTATCACTGGCCAACGAAAAAAGTATCTCAATTTCATTTCAGACAACATATCAGTATCAGCTACAATACATTTCCTGTGCTAGAGATCCCATACCTAGTGGACCTTTCACAAAAATAAACATGGTAATAACAACAAAATGCACAGAAGCTATTCGCTGCTGAATTACATGCCACAGCCAAGAAGAAGAATTATGCAAATGTAAGCCTATCCCAGATGGAACCGAACATCTCCTGAATACATTAAAGAAAAGCGCAAAGTTATCTGAACATTCAAGGTCATATCGGATACCTGATTATGACGAGACGACGAAAGAATATGTCATAGTATTGCAGTAGCGAATGGAATTAAGGTGAAGAGGTCGCCATTTCAAATGCAGACGAAGGCTATTACTCCGAAAAAGCCGGTCTAGGGAAAACTATCAAGTGACTTTGAGGGATTAAGTACATATTGAGGGATGTTGTAAAAACCGAAAACGCTGATCAACTGAAGTTGATTTTGTGAATTAACAAGATATCATCCACATCCTATCATCATGTATATTTTACGAGGGCATATTATTACTTCATATTTATGTATCAGCTTCGAGTTTAATAATAAAATAAATGCACTCCTAGTTGAAAAAAGAATATGGTAGATGATAATACATAGTCGAACTTTTTAACTAGCATAAGAATATTTATTACGCAATGTGAAGAGGTGAATGAATTCAAAATGAGCAGCTTATAGTTGCCGAAAACTTAATTCAGTAACTGATTTAATGAAAGTCTTAAAAATAACAGAATTTTCCTTAATAACTCACTCACGTGTTTCATTTTTTCACTCTTTGGGAGTTATTAAAAATAATATTTCTGTTTCAAAAAATTCTTGCGTAAACATTATATAATTCTTCACACATTAGGATTAACCTATTCATCATTTTGATTTATGAATGAGCGATCGCGTTTTTCGCCGAACTTCGAATACTGTTTTTTTAACGGAATACTTGGGCTATTCCAGGAAACCGAGGTCGAGATGCGTTGCAGCAAATATATGATTTATGAATGCACAAGGCAATAAAAAATATCATGTGAGTGGGATGCGGGGTTTAAAAAATGGAAACATATAAGAAAACTGGGAGGACAGTAATTTATTCCATGATAATTATTTTTCATTTAACAGGTTGGCAATTCATACAAGTATATTGACTAATTTTTTAATGTTCAGCATAAATTTTCGCAAAAGTTATGTTTAACATTAAAAAATTACACGAAAATAAGATTTTATGATACCACGTACTGACAGAAATGGTTTTTAAAATAAGGCACTTCCTATAATTCAAATCTTAGATTTGATTCACTTTTTCAAAAATAAAGGTAGAAATTAAACAGGTTAAAAAGAAGCCATGTCCACTTTGCAGGTTTTGAAGCATAATTTACAGGAACAGGAATTCTTAATCACCAGGAATAATTCTTAACTGGGTAATACTATCTAAAATGTCCTTCACACCATATTAGACTGACAAGCGGATTGTCACCTTATCTATGTAAATATGACAAAGCGTGAAGGTTTTAAACAAACCTTTTTATGACACTTCAATTTAAGCAGAAAGCATCACCTATGCATACAATCAATCTTTCACCATTTGCGGCTAGAAAAATAACCTAAAACTGAATATACAAATTAAGAGTATCGTAGCCGGAGACAACACAAATTTGGCGTAACTAAGCTGGCTAAACTTTAATGGCGCGATTTAACATCGGCTGCTAAACAGTATTAACACCGGAAAATTAACTGGCACAGCTGAGTGATTGAACGTAAACCTGAAAGCATCGCTGCCAAAAGTTCTATATCTAAAACAACAAAATCCTCGCTTTAATCTTTAACTCATTTGCAATGAGACTTTTAATTGTATGTGTTGTATGTACAAAGAATTATATCTCCAAGGATTAACTCTTTTCTTTATATTTGGAAAGGCTTACACCTCCTTTTTAATGCTCATACAATAAAAAATATTATAATATCTATTTTTCTTTTAAAAGTATATGTTATATGAAAAAGGATTTAATCTAGAATGGAGGATCTGCAGGATTTTACATTGTCATGAAATTCATAAGTTTGTAACTGATGTAAAAATCTCAAATTTGAACATTCTGGATACACGGTCTTTGTTTCTTTTTCCAAAGTACAAAGATAATCTTGTATTCAGCGTTGATCAGCGTGGAATCAAAACCGGCACAGGATTCGGAAGATTAAAAAAAAAAAAAAAAAAAGAAATTTTCTTAATGATACAATGATGATAAACAGTGTTAACTCACATCGTTAATCTTCACAGAATCATCGAATGCAGATTGTTACGAATTTTGTATCTATAAAAATAAATATTGTGTAATTATACGTAAAATTGTAGTACTCGTTGTATAATGTAACATGAAAGGCCTCAACAGTGTGAAGCTTCGTCGGAAAAGTAAGGTTATAGGGGATTTAACATTGAAGTGGCTAGCCGCCAAGTTGGTGACGGTTTTGGCGACTAATTTTGATCGCAAAATTTGGCAAGAGATCGCCAAACCTTGGCAACGATCTGGCAACATTTTGGTGTGACCCCATGTGTAACTATTACTAGTCCTGTTACTATGTAACTGTAACCATATCCCGGCTTTATCTAACTGTGTGTGCCTTCTAGCAGTTTCGAAAAATTGTAGGTAGAGGAAATTTTTGGGTGGACGGAGGGAAACTAAGTAAGACCAGAGAGAGTATACTATATCCTACTGAGAAGAGCTGTAACTAATGAGAACTTTTGTGAAAAGTTCCATAACTGTAAAGTGTTTTTCTTTTTGGAAAAATAAATTTCATCAAGCTACCATCGGTTCTGTGTGAATTCAATCCTTTACGAACCCGTACGCACATAAGAATATTATGAGTCCTGTGTATGGCCGATTAGACACGGTATAGGATGGAACATTTATAGGTTCCATCTTATATCGTGTTGATTTTCTTTGAGACCGAAATCAGCATATAACCCACATTGACATAGAGTAGATCAGATTTATAAGAATTCAACTACATTATTACTTTTTGAATACCTACGTAGTATTAACAAACGTACAGTATTGAAACTGGCCTCTGAGTGTTGTTATGTCGATGAAATAAGCTATCGGTCCTACGAAATGTCGACTGTGTGCTGCACTCAAGACGGAAGGGGGGAAATCATCATCATCCTGTAAATAATTTTACATGAACAGCTAAATTTGAAGGCTTTATGAAACTTATGGTGAACAATCAGAGAAAACTCACAATTATTGGAAACTTTCCCAATGACACGCAAAAAAATAAATCCTCCCCCCCCAAAAAAAGGGACACAAAGAAGAAAGCTACCTCTTTTAGAAAATACATGTTAATGAGAGAAAATTTCAATTTACAGGCTGAGATAATGAACACATAAACTAAAAATATCACAGTAAAATAAATAAAATTCCACTTTAACAATTAAATTCTGCTTTCAATGATAGCCCCCAACACTCCAAAAACCCACAATGACACATGGCACTTGTTCTTAATGAGGTTAAACTAAAGGAATTAATAACCACCCACACAACCTTATGATCTATTTGGAGCCAGACGCGATAAATGAGGAGTGAGGGGACAGGATCCGTTGTCCTTGTTCCGTTCCGGTTGGTGGAATTACAATGGGTAGATGTCCCGGATGAAATTGATCTTTCAGTCGATGAGCCAAGAAAGTAGGATAAAAACACGAGAGGCCGAAGAAGAAATGCTCTGAAAATGTTGTTAAGCAGAGGCAAAAGCCCTCGAGGCAATATTTATTGGACAACGAATGGATATTTTCACGGCTTCTTTGAAAAGTGGAACTTAACGTAGAAACTTCAGAATTCAACTGAATTTTCACGCAATGAATATACTTTAAGGAATAGTCTAACCTGATGTGACAAATAATAAGTTCCATGCACAAAAGCTTACTCCAGAAACTATAATTTTGTAAGAAATTAAAGACGTCTCCCCCCCCCATCTGCCCTTGCTTATAGTGGCCACCATGCCTTACGCCCTAGTTGAACCGAAGACCTCCTAGTTCACTTTACTTTCTAAGAAAATTTCAAAAATTCTACTGCTATAATATAATTTTACTGTACACAAAATATCTTTATTCACTCAGCCGATGCATTAAGATTTTATTGTGTATTTTACATGCCTATTTCAGTGTTACCCTGCTTAATAATAATAATAATAATAATAAATTATCGATTTTATCACTGTAATTTATATAAACATTTCAACGTCTTTTCTTTCATGTCACTTTTGCTTTGAGGCATATGCAGAAAATAATAGAAGAAGTGTACTCAAGCATATATCTATCATAGAATTTTAGTCTTACTCAAGCAAAATCAGATTTTGGCAAAACAAGTGGAAAAGGTCTTAAATTCTAATACCTGAAAGACATACACGAAAAAATTAATGATAAGATTTGATAATACATATTAAATTCGCCCACGACTAGAGATAAAAGGGGGAATGTGTGTTTTGTAAGATATTATTAATTAGAATGTTTCATTAAAAAATTTAAATCCAGGTAATTACAATGATGTAAAATCGTTTAAATTGCAAGCAAACTTACTTTATGCTTCCATTACAATTATTAATCAGATTTTCTTGATAATTACATTCATCTCTTCTACTACATATACAAATAACTTTAAATTTTATTAATTTAAAAATTTTATGCAATTTTTATACTTCCAATTTGTACTTCCGAAGACACAAAGTGGAAGACAGAATTACAAAAACCGTACTTTCTTCCTATGATAATCCTATCTTTAAATAATAAACAAGTAGCCATTTCCTTTCCAGAGAGACATTTCAGTTTCTGCAATGTTGATCCCCGTTAATTATACAGCAATCCATCAGCAAAGCCATGTAATTAAAATGCTTTGTGAAAGAAATCTTGCAAACAGAATGGTTTAATTTAAAAAAAACTAAACTGCCAGAATAAAAGTAAAATTACGAAACGCTGACACTCATTTTAGGAAAACGGTTTAAAATATCTTCACTTTCGAAGAAAATGACATATCTCGAAAGCAAAATCATTAAAAACAGCAATCTCTTTAATTTACTACGAATTTTTACTTTACAAGCCTTTAACTGTAAATTTTTAGCTTTTGCGTTGCTAAAATTAAATTTATTATAGCATTTTTTTCTGATATGATTTCTTTCACTCAGCTTCTATTACGACTTCTAAGTCCACAAATAATGCATAAAAATAATTCTAATCCAAGTTTTTTTTTTTTTTTTATGCAAAAGAAGACTGCATTTGAACACACACAAAAAAATACTCATTTTAAGATTTCTTGATAATACAATAACTCACAGCACAGCAGGCATTACCATGTGAAAGAAAATTCTAAAATAATCTGCTCAAAAATTCTTTGCAGTGTGAATAGGCGAGGAACTACTTTTTGAAAACGCTGAAAATAAATTAAAATTTTAAATGGAAAGAAGCAGAGAATAGACGAAATGAAATCTGAATTTCATCTACATGTACTAAGAATTACTTTCATCATCTATGGAATTTAATTCTTATTAAATATGCATTTTTTCTAGCTCAGTTTACAACTGTAATTGATTTACATCGCATTTTAGGTTACATTTATGCGTTTAAATTTACGATGCATTTGATTTCATTTGTATTCTTAGCATGCAATAATGAAAGCTTACGTTATATTAAAGTGGGGTTTTATATCCACGCTCATGGAAATTAAAGGACTCATATATTATTTCCATTAGAAGGAAATATAATGGATATTATAAGAAATTTCGAGAAGCAAAGTTAAAAATAAGAGCATTACACTCTAAAAAAATGTCTTGTGTTTTTAACATAATTTGAGGTAATTTCTAAAAGTGTTTTTGCCAAGAGTTATTAATTAATATTTTATTTATTTTGCCAATTAGTTGCTCATTTTAAGAGAAACTGTGCATGCAAGAAAGAAAGCCAGAAAATGAACAGTTATGGAAAATCTTAAATGAGATAACTACCTTCAAATCCTATAAATGCACATTATTTTCTTAATAAAGAAATATAAAAATGAACTTATCAACTAAAGTTGGTAAGTACGCTTAATTATGTACTCAAACAATATTGCAAACATACCGGTAGTTGTTCCAGATTGCGAGGGTTTGCGTGTAGATATTTCAATAACGGTGAAATTCATTTTACGTACTTAATATTCCAAAAAGAACTCTGAGGGGGAAGACCTATTATAACACATATGAAACATCCAAAATAAACGTCAGAGCAGGAATGGACACTACTTAAGAAAAATCATGCGAATAAATCATAAAATTGATTTATTGTTTCCGACAAACAGTGCGGAGATGTCACTTATTTTCCATAACTGCTTACACTTGTTAGAATATGTATGTTCCCAAAGGGAAAATGTGCGTAAATGATGTTTGTGCTTAACTGCCAGGTGCGCATGTGTCACATTACCACTTAAAAGTACAGAACTTCTAAAAAGAATGAATACATAAAAACACTCTTATCTACATATGAAACAGTGCAATCATATAAGAATATATTGTTGCAAAATGCCCAGCTGAGGTCAGATAGCTTCCTCGCAAATCGGGATTACGGTTGCGAGATTGGTACGAAATCGCCCGTTTGGCGACAAAATTGGCGATATGCCGTACACGGAGCGAGAACAATCTAGAACGCACTCTTAGCGGTTTCCTCGAGAATGTTTTCCAAAGTAGGTTAAAGCTATATATAGCCTGCCTGTACGCGTAATAGTTAAGTAGACTATCTTGAATTCAGTAGAAGTAGAATGTTGAGTTCAGTAGTGGTGTTTTGAGTTCGAGGGCGGCCGAACTGAATCAGGAGCTGTACTTTAGCGATTTGCCGTGAAGCTGTCTTCCCCATTGTAACCTGAAGGCTGTGTTGCTGATTGTTTCAGAGTTTTTATCGTAGTTTTTCGACAACTGTAAACGTGTCTTTGGAACTCTCCTGTGTAATACTGGCGAATATATTGTGATTTGATTCTTCATCAAGTGTTAAAGTCAATTACTCCAAATCCACGAACTCGTAGAGCGCAACAATATTTTTGAACCACTGCAGTTCATTAGCAAACGAAAGAATTTTTTTTTTTTTTAATTTTATTCACTTGTACTAAAAAAAAAAACTACTACACAAATATCTTTCCTCTTTCGGGGATTCTCGAAGCAAAAATGAAAGAAAATAAAGAAATATTTATTTAAGATACTATATAAAACAAAACTGCAAATGCTCGTAAGCACTTTCATAAAAATCTTAACTACGTGGTTAATGATCAGGATATTCTAAATATCGATAAAGCTGATACATATTTAAATACCGATGCTCCATGATGAAAGGAAATTCCTTCGCAAGCTTAGTGTACAAAAGCTCTAAAATTATCAATCTGTGTCCAATTAAGTACCAAACGTTTGCTGTCAAATAATAAAAACAATAATTTTATAGTTTACCATTAAACCAAATTACCAGTTAAATTTTAACTTATTAAGTCAAAGGACTGATCCGCATAGGCAATTCGTAATTAAATTTCATCAGATCATTGCCAATTAAATATAAATGCAATTAACTAATTTGTCCTATCAAGTACAGTTCAAATGAAGAACAAAAGTCAGGGAAGGCAAAAAATTAATCTACCTGAAATACATTATTAAACAAAAATAAATCAATTAATTACAAATATATGGGAAATTTCCCTCAGGAAAGGAACTCAGTTTTTTTTTATTTATTTTTTTTTATGAGATACGTCATTAATAAAATTTTCAGTCTTAAAATAGCTCATTATTAGCCCTACAGAAAAAATAGCTCTTTAAGAATGGAAGAATTAATTACTTGAATAATAGAATTAGGTGAGAATAAATCCAACTTGAAAGTTAAGTGTACATTTTGAAACTTGGTGGTAAGATGAAAAAAAATTAAATAATATCAAATAAAGAGTAAACGAAGGTGAATCAATTAAAATCTAATTCAAACTTTGCTTAACAATGAGCATTACAGTTAATAAAAGCGGGAGAATCATGAAATTAATCATAAACTTCACAGTACACAACGTTCCGAGTATAAACATTATTAAACATGGATGTACATCTAATACACATGTGCAGTACGTTAAACTTAATTTAAATTTCGCAGCTGAAAACTCGCCTTGCTTCAATTAAAAATTGCAACATAATCAGTACTAAATAAAGAAAACTCACTCTTCCTGCAGACAAGAAAAAGTTAAATATGCATTTTCCAAAGGAAAGAAGAGAAAAAGAACCTTTGACCTTGATCAGAGACTGCGTTCACGGTCATACACATTCTCCTTTTCTAATATATCACTGACAATCAAGCTGTGATGCAGTAATTAGGCTTATTGGCATAGACCGTAAGCAGAGGTCTCACAATCAAGAGATGCACTTGTGACTTATTCTTTATGCATCAACAGTGACATTTCGCCAATTTCTGTCTGTTTTTAACTCAGACCACACGGGGCGCTGAAATCGGAAGGCCTCGAGCTTCGCTTCTCCTAAAAGCAACATTTCCAGAAGACTTAAAGATAAATAGGTTTCATGCGGCCCCGTGTAAACAACTTCTAGCCTCTTGCGACCTTCTTGCCAAGGCTCAATTAAGCCACTCTGGGGTCTAAGGAACGCTGATCTTTCCGAGATTCCCTATGACTACTTTCCTTCCCCCTTTTATTATATGCTAGAAAAACAGATTACAGACTGATTTTGAAATCCTCTAAAGTCTGTGGCATAAACGGTAATCAGACCTTTCGTGAGACCAACTCCGAAAAAAGTACTATCATCACAACCGCCTATGCCTTTATACTCGAAATTCGATCCCAGATTTTTCTGGACGAAAGCAGTCTCCACTGCTAACCAAACCAAACCGGTGGCAGAAGAACGCAGACAGTATAAAAATTTGTTTACACTTCGACGGATTTTATTCCTAATAAAATGAAATGCTATAAATGATTGTGTTATTTATATATTTATTTCATTTTCTAAAGTTCATTTCAGCTAAAATAATAACAATAATCCTACCCTGGAAAGATGTACTGCAAAATCACAAGTTTAACATTCTGCCTTAACCATTCAATCAGCTCTTGCAATATTTAGCAATTGTCGGAAATCAGCATCAAAAATTTAAATCAATATATCAGTACCCATGCAACGAAATCAATACAGCAAGATTAACTAACTCACAGAGCTTCTGACATTGAGGAATTAAGAACCAACTTGACTCTCTCCTTCAAATCCAATGGTCGCCTTGCCCAAGAAGAGGGTGAAATAATAAAAAAAGGAACAAATGCCCGAAAAAAAAGGAAAAGTTCCGCGGTAAGGTGCCAATAAATAACGGCAAGGAGACAGATTTCTCTCGGTCTTGTCGTTCCAGTTCAGAGCTTCACAATGGAACACGTTCCCCCATTCATCTCTCCGTTTGTTCTTGTCCCGCACCCTCTCGTCTTTCCGCGGGAAAACACGCGAAAAAATGTTTTATTCGTTAGGCTCTTCTTCCAGAGCGGACACAGAACTGAAGATGGTTCGTGCACTGGCGCGGTAATGCGTGGAGATTTAGGGGAATAAGATTTTCATGGCAAAAGAGGTTCGTAGAACTCTTGTGGTTTGGAGAAACATGTCTTCCTGGAAATTAATGAGATAATTCTGTGGAAAATGCAGGTTAATTTTGATGACCCGAATTTGCATTTTAAAGAAATCTAAATGATAATGTAGGCAACTGCGGTTTATACAGCGTAAATTAAAAGCCATAGCAATTATTAAACTGCAGTTTCTACTGTTTAAAGCTTTAGTTCTGTTTAATTACAATAAAGGTTGTAGCTGCATTTAAATATAAATTTTATTCTTTAAAAGTAATCTGAGATCTATATTTTAGATTCTGAATTGATTTTATGACAGCGTCATCGACATGATGCCAAAAACAAATGCATTAGATAGAACGAGGAAATACAGAAATATTCATATTACTGATAAATATTGTTAAGAATTTTGTATAATATAACATGAACTACCGCAAGAAATGCAAAGTGGTCAGAAAAATTAGGATTACAGGGGTAAGTTCATTTAACATTAAGGTAAATGCCTTTGTAATTGTAACTCTGTCTGGCCGTATGTAACTGTAACTGTGTGTGCCTTCCAGAAATTTCGAAGGTACTAAAAATTTCTCGGCGGTCGGGGGGTATATAAGATCGGAGAGAGCATCAATTTTCAGTTTTTCAGTTCAAAGTGAACTTCGGAGCATTGAGAGATCTCTGTGCAAGCTTCGCTCTTTAAAAGGCTTGGCAGTGAGTAGCGTTTGTTATTCTGAGTAGTTTGAACTGGTAACTACTTATTGTGCTCTGTCATACGGAAAAGAGCTGTAGAAAATTCCAAAACTGAAAAGTGTTTCTCCTAACAAAATAATTTTTATCAAGCTATCATCGGTTCTGGGTGTATTCAATCCATTATGAACCCGTACTCACGTAATAATATAATAAAGTTAAATTAGAATTATATGGCTCTGCGGCTCGTTTGTAAGAGATAAACAATCAACCGGGTTCCCTAGAGTGCATTAATACAGCGCTTTCTATGGAAACTTGTTCTTACAGGAATGGCTATATGATTCCTAGCTCTATGAGGACACTTTGAGGGTCATCTGGCTAGCTGAAAGGAATCTCTTCATGGAGGATGTTTTACGGGAAACAAGCTTGTGTTTATGATACATACCAGATGAATTAATAAAATAATATGCAACAAAGATAAAGTGTAGTAACATCTGGGCGGCTCTGATTATTCAACTGTAGCTGAATCTCTGAACCAGGAATGAAACTGTATTACAGGTTTAGTCTGGATCAGGGCTGCCCCTAAATTTGAGGCAAAAAGTACCTGCTATCTTGAGTACTTTACCATTGTCTAACACATAACTGTTTGACAATTGCATAATAAAGCCTAAATCGTATGCAATCAATGAATCATTCAATGAATGCAAAAGTTCAAAAAACATTAATCAGCTGAAAATTAAAAATTATCCAAATGAAAAAGCCTCATTATTTTAATTGATCAAATAAACTGACTGTTTTAAGTTCGAAATTGAAATACGATTCATTTGTCTGAAGAAAATATTTTGCGGCACAGAAAATGCTACAAATTAAAATTCATTTAGGATGATTATCAAGATATTTACAATACAATTTTGCTTTCTCAGAAACTAAATAACGTGAATATTTAATTTTAAAGTATAATTTTAAAATTTGAGTGATGTTCCGCAATTGTACCAGTTTTCAAACACTGATAGAAAGCCCATCGGATATTTTCAAAGCACTTTATCTATATTTTACGCATTTTATGAACAAGATAATTGCACAGAAATGGCTCTTTCGTTTAACTTGGTGAATACTTTTAATCAAACAAATGCAATCTCTACTTATTTGCCAACTTAATTATTGGTTAATACTATAAAATGGAATGGTGCTTTATGCTTATCTGTTTACGATGACACCTAATAAGTTTTTTATTTATTAACTTTTGTACTTCCGTATCGAATAAACCAGCGATTCTCAACCGGTGGTACTTAAGAGAAAAATAGGTGGTACGCAAAGAAACAAAGTATTTTTAACTATTAAATTAAAAAATTAAATACCTCAACATCATGTTTAAGTTTTTTCTATAACACTTGTAAATTTCTGGGATCCGAGCTTTGTTCAACGTCAACTGCCTTTAGTAACAGCAATCATACTCTTTAGCAAAAAAATCTGTTTTTATTTTCACAAATATTCATTCAGAGACACAACGAAATTTGTCATAAACGATGTTTTTTAAAGGAGTAACAGAAATGGATGTTGTATTTCATAAAAAAATAATAAATTTTATTCTTTAAAAGTAATCTGAATAGTTGCTATAAAAAGATACCAGTATCTCATTAATTATTATATCGCCACCAGTTCCCGGCTCATATTCCTCTATTTTTAATTAGAATAATTTTTTACGCCGATCTGCAGTAGGTCTGCTGTCTCTAACAGTAGGTATTTTGTCTTATTGTTGCTTTGTATTCTTTACTTTTCAACGTGATTTGAGAAGACCGCCGTTGTTTTTGAAGAACTCGTAATATATTGTTCATTTGAATAGTTGTGAAAAAAATAATAGAACAAACCTAGACTTTCAGAAGGGAAAAACGGCTAGAATTGACTAATCGGAAAAGTGATGATTCACATGTGATGGATTTAGAAGAATTTACTAGCACTAAGAATACCGAAAAGAGAAAAATTGTTTATAGTAAATATAAAGAAAATTATTTATCATTTGGGTTTACTTCGAATGAAGATAAAATGGACCCTCAAACTCGATGTGCTGTGAACCAACCATAAAATGAAACCATCGTTTCTTCAAAGACATCTTGAATCTAAGCATCCCAATTTAAAGGATAAATCTGAAGAATATTTTAAGAGGAAATTATCGAAGTTCAAAAACAGTAAACAAGTAATGAAAGGTTTTGTTACTTCAAGTGAAAAAGCTTTGGAAGCTAGTTACCTAATAAGCCTAAGAATTGTCAAGTGTGGGCAGGCTCAAACTATTGGGGAAAACCTTATACTATTACCAGCAGCTAAAGATATCGTTTTAACATTATTCAACGAAAAGCGGCTAATCAACTTAATAATATTCTATTATCAAATGATATAGTAAGTCGACGAATTCATAAAATAGCAAATTCCTTACAAGAGACACTTATTCAAAAAATAAAACACAGTGAGTATTTCGCATTGCAGCTGGATTAAAATACTGATACAGTCAAAAGTCGTTAATTCGGACACCCATAATCCGGAATGATCTATAATCCGGACCTCAAAGCAAAAAACTTTCTGCGCTTGCGTCGCGTTGACGCATGCGCATAGGCGTTTACGTGTGCGCGTAGGATCTTTACAGCTGCGAATGTGCGTGGGCGCATGCGCATAAAACGTTTACGAATGCGCGTTTAATGTATAACGGACGGTATAAGCTATGCTAAAATTATCTAATTCAGTTAATGTTGCAGATTGCGTTGTTCCTTAATCTTCGAACTGGATCCGGGTTATTATTTTTTGCAGACTGTTAGAACAATTTTATAAAAGTAACCTTGAACTTTCGATTATATCAAATAGAATTTCTGATATATATTTGTATATTTCTGATATAATATGTAAGGGATCTAAAGCGAAAGTAAGTTTCGAAATCCGAAATCTGTTTATCAATTTCACGCTGCTCGGTGGGGGGAAACGCCGCGGCGTGCAATGAATTGGAAGTTGATCTGTCAGCACTATCCTTATCTTCAGGGCAGATGTTTTTATTTTATTTGGCTTATAATTCCTTACTAAATGTAGTATTTCATCTCGATGTACTCCATCTTTGATATGATTTAAAACAAGTTCCTCATCATTATAATTTGCTTCCGATAGTACAGAAAGAGACACAGAGGTTATTGAAAACGAAAAAATTTCGATTGACAAATTAGTCGGTATTCTCGACACAGCAATTATAGGACTTGAACAGCGGAACTTTGTGACTAAACAAGAAATTATGTCTGTTTAATAGAATTAAAGAGAAAGTATTATCACATGAAACGAAGCAACTTAAACAACTTATATTGAAAGAAATGTTTAATAAAGTAAACAAATAAATATTAAGCTTTTTCTTTTTGTAAATTTTGATACCTTTTAGATCACAATTTTTCTTTATTTCATAAATTACGGTTTCATATTTTTAATTTTGTAATTTCTGCATGCCATCTTACCAGATTTAAACTGATGATCTATAATCCGGAAAAATCGATAATCCGGAATCGCCGAAGTCCCGACGAGTCCGGATCAACGACTTTTGACTGTATAACGAACTTTGTTCAATTATTAGTTTACATACGTTTCGAAGAAGATAAACGCACTGCTGAAGAATATTTATTTTGTGAATCTCTTCATGATAGAGCAACTGCAAATGAAATCTTCAAAGTAACTGATAATTTTATGTCTGAGAACGACATTTTTTGAAATAAGGGAGAGAATGACATTCTTTGGAATAAAAGCACTTCCGTGTGCAGTGACAGAACTCGGGCTAAGGATAATATTCCGGTGTTATTTCTCAAATAAAGAAAGTCGCACCCGAAACTAAAGTTATTCACTGTTCCATCCATTTTGAAGCTTTAGTGGCCAAAACAGTCGAAGACCTGAAAATCGTTTTAAATCAAGCTGTGAAAATTGTTAATTTTATTAAAAGCCGAGCTTTAAATTCAAGAATATTTACGATTTTATGCCAAGAGATGGGCAGTGAACATGAAACGCTTTTTATACATTCCGCGGTAAGGTGGTTTCGAACTTCGATCAGAAATTCAAATTTTCCTTCGGGATTCAAAATTTGAATTGAAAAAATGTTTATTTAGTGAATTAGGACTGGCGCGTTTAGCATATTTAGCTGATATTTTTTTAAAGTTAAACGAATTTAATTTAGCATTACAAGAACATTTATTTACAATTAGAGATAACATAAATAAACGCAATGAAAAAAAACTCGACCTAATAATAAAAAATTGGATAATAATATTTTATGTTTTTTAACCAATTTTAGAAAGTTTTCTAACAGAAAATAATTTTAAAAAATAAAAGAAGAATTACCATCTACATTAAAAAGCTTTGGTTGCATTGATGAATAATTTCAACGCTTATTTTCCAGTGGATTATGATAAAGAAAATTGGATTAGAAATATATTTTGTTCAAATGTATCTGAAATCACTGTTATCACGTGAAAAAAACAATTGATAGAAATGTTCTGTGATCGAAATCTGATCGAAGATTTTAAAAATAACACACTTGCTAACTTTCGGCTGAACGGAAGAAAAGAATTTCAAGGCATTTGAAATTTAAAGCTAATAAATTTTTATTGCCTTTTTGCATAACCTATTTGTGTGAATAAAACAGGTTTCTTCCGTGTTATATTTGGGGAAAAAAATACAGAACAAAATTAAAAATGGATTCTAATTTACGGTTAAAACTAAATGAAATAAGACCACATTAAAAGGTAATAAAAAAATTGACCTCTTAAACAGGCTCAAACTTCGCACTAAATTTTAGAATTAAAGTATTATAACTTAAATTTTGCTAATTAAAATGGTTACCAATTTTTAATCTAATTTTTTATGTGTATATATATCTAATACAAATAGCCAATAGGTTGTGCAAATGGCAGAATATATATTTTTTTTAGTTTCGATGGTACACGTTAGTCAAAAGGTAACCGGTGGGAAGAAACCATATAAATGCATTGTTTTAAGTAACCAATCTACCCTCTATTTAGTTTTTCTTCTGAAAACAAAAAAATACTGATTTAAAAAAAAAAAAAAAAAAAAAGAAAAGAAAAGAAAGAAAAGAAAGAAAAAAGGAGAGAGAGCCGTTCTTGAAGTCTCTTTATCATTACGCTACTAATCTATTCTGCATCTCATACTTAACTTTAAAGCCAATTATGCATTTACAGAACAGCTTCCTCCAAGTCTCATTTAAAATTATCAGCTTCTCTAAGACACTAAGCTAAATACCCACTTACACAAATTGAAGATTCTGCCTTCAGTCTGATAGATGATGCCTTCAGTCATCACATTTTCGGCAAGAGAACGTGGTCTTGCATTTCTGAATGTCATCTTAATCAACTTATTCGAAACTTAAATTTAATTAATTCGATTTCGAGAGGATTCAAGTACAGAATCATTACAATTTTCTCCGCCCACCTCGAAATACAAATATAGCACCAAACTGAAATTCTAAGAATCCATTAGCTAATTAAATTTTCAGTAGTTAAAAGATTAATTATTATATTTTTCAGGTTTTAAGCAAGCCGAATATCGCCTTTATTTCACAATGATAGACTGAATATTTCCTTACACAATTTGAAAAAGTAATTAAGATATAACAGAGCTTTTACGAAACATCGATAATTATTATATTTTGAAAATTAGATTAAATGTGTTGGAATAGCTACAGAATAATATTTGTGACATACTACATGTAGCTTAAAAGTATTTAAAAACATTGCGAAACCAAATGTCAAATGAATTTAAAAGGTCCTCTATAACTACTGGACTGATTTTCAACGAACAGTTCTGTGATTTATTTTACTTACTCTCCCAATTTATTAACGACTCGAAATAGCTAAGGAATTATATTCGTGACGTACTAACAAACCTACAATTAAAGAAGGAAAATACTTAAGTATCTACAATTAAAGAAGGAAAATACTTAAGTATTTTAATAATAAAAGGCAGAAAGTTCTGTTTTTTGCTAGTTTTGAAAGTCGGGGAAAGACTTGATGTGATGCTGTAAATAACAGCAACAGTAAAAATTACGATACGCGAAAATACTTCATGCAATCCTTCTGCTCTAGTGTTAAAAGAAATCTGCAGTTATTGAATAGGGAAGCAAGTCAGAAAGAAGTGCGCATAAATCAATCCCTTTTACGTAATTGTTTCGAAGGTAATCGAATTACATAACCATGCTTGAATCAACTTCCTTCGCACTCATTAATTCATTTGCTAGTCCACATAGGTCCACATCAAAAAGAGGAGGGGAAAAAATATATATATATATATATATATATATATATATAACCCCAAAAAAAGGGAGGATGACAAGCAGAGGCGAAGACCTAATCGGGAATTCCTAGCGCGAGTTTGCCTAAATTATTGCATTAAATAATCACATTAAAAGGTAATAAAAAAATGGCAGGGTTGAGAAGTCTTCCTATTCAAGGGCTTAAAATGGAAGAGGTGAGAAAAGCTGAAGCGTGAAAAAGACTGATGGCTTCGCTTAGCAATCCTGAATACAGCTAATCTGTTCTACGGTAAGGGGGGAAGCGAACTCTCCCGAAGGTACTGACCACATTTTCTGCCTCAGTGTTCCATATTTCATTCTTTTAAACGGGAAACGGGAGCACATCATGCGCAAATGCGGTGAGGAGCTCTAAACTAATTTTTAGAGGGCTTCGTGATTTGAATAAGAAGTAGGCTTGATGCGCAATGTGGAAAAAATATCAGAAAGATGTAAAATGAAGCCCAAAGAAGAGTTTAAGCCACACAGAGAAACAGCAACAAAATATGAAACAGATGCCTTTTTAATCACTGCTTTTAAAACAGAAAATAATATTTTGTTTATGATGAGTAATCGCTATCAAATCAATTTACAGTTAATGATTCATTGAATTAATTGAGAGAGATTCATTAATTGAGATTCATTGAATGAATGGTATGTAGGAAATTCATGAATACGCTTCTAGAACTATTCTGCTCTCCGGCGTTTGGAAACATGAAAAATCAGCTATACTCTCGCAGAAATTCTAACTTATGGCCTTTCCGACTAGCTAGGCCTGTTACCAGTGGGACGAGCGATAATTCCTTATACACTATAGCTTTGAAAATAGAATTAGACAGAAATTGTAAACGTCCAGATTGCCGTATTTTCAGATTCTCAAGCTAAATTAAAAAATCAAAATTTAACCCTTTCTTTATGACGCAGCTGGCCACCAGCATAATTCCCTTGTGAGGGATGTCTGTATGCGGGTACGATTCCAATTTAATTAAACGGGTGCCACCAGTACGGTTCCACTCTAGGTGACAGCCCGGACAGAAAGTATACCCTTCGCCGTATGTAGACTAACCAACTTTATTCAAAATGTGCAGATTATTATAACTGTTCTTATATTACCAGCACGCTATGATTTCATTCATTATCTCTTAAATAACTTAGCATTATGAACGGAATGGAAATTTTATTGAAAAACTAACAACTCTTAGAGGGAAATAGACATCTATAAATAGCCAAAAAAAGTAAAAAATACGGGTAACCAAAATAGTCCTTAACACAAAACATCACCCAAATCGCACTCAGAGCAAAAGTTAAAGCAGTATTAGTCGCACGACTCGGAGCTCAATTACTGAACTAACTGACTGACTTATTGTTCACAGCCTCCCATTTATAAAGTTGCTCAAAGGGGAGGGCGGTAATTCTGAAAGTTCCGAGACAAATAAATCGCTCTCCTAAAAGCTTCAAAAATGCATTCTCTAGAATCTTCCAGGAGGTCGCCATGCTGGCAAGAAATTGCCGAATGTTGCCAACTTGGACACAAAATGTCGTCAAAATCGATACAAGTTTCTATCCATATGCCTCATTCTATCTGAACTATCCATAAAATCCAAACGTCCGTCGACTCAGAATTGAAAATCTAAAACATATAGGTACATAATACGTAGCGACAAATTCAAAACTAAAAAGCAAGCAATACATAAACAGCAAGCAATACATAAATAAATTACTGTACACATAAAATTACATAAAAACAAAACTATAAACACATAAATACAAATACTTAACACATACACTATTGCTATTTATTGTCTTCCTCATACTGATATGAAAATATAGCTTTCGAAGCATTATACAATAGTTCTAGCAGTACATAACGCTTTATTTATACTTTTCTTTAGATAATTAGAAATGCTAGCTTTGCTTGCCTCAGTAGTCATTCCAGGAGGAAGAGAAGGCTTTAAATTACTTTCTGAAATTCAACTACAAATCAGAGAGCAGTATAAATAATACGTACAAGGTAATCTAATGATTACTCTGCTAACAGAATGCAATATGCATGATAAAATGAAAACAGATGCATGCAATTTCTAATCACATATAATTAATTCACTGGTTCAAAACTACACGTCTAACTTTCGTAAACAATCCAATCCATCCAAACAGTGATTATCACGACAGATAACAATGAAGCGTAAAAGACAATAAATACCCTGAATGTTTAGTGTTCGCTTATATATATATATCGCATATATATATTACTCAAATAGATAACCATAATATACCAGTAAATTCATTCGGCAAATCTTCTAGCCGTGTTAATTCAAACGCAAATATTATTCAAGAATGAATATTCTATCAGAATATTCGGAATCCGAAATAAACATTCGTTACTGCCAAAATCCTTCCTCCAAATATAACATTCCGCGTAAAGGCACAACACAGATCGACAGTGTCAGTGTAAATGAACAGTAATAAAAAGTAAAACACATTATAATAAATGCACAATAGGCAGTTGCACTGAAGATTAAAATATCCACTAATTAAATGGATTATGCGTCAACCATATGACTGTTTGACGCAGAAAAAAAATAAAAATATGGAATGGATGCTAATGGAATGTTTTAGTTTGAGAGCCATGACTTGATTAACAAAAACACGTAGTATTGTTGAAAAAGTTAATTATTTTTTAAATGCCTTCGATTCTATTTTATTTAAGAGACCTTATCTAGTTTTGCTATTCAAACACAACTTCTCAGTTTTTAGATATCTGAAATGCCTTTATAATAATTAATAGTTAAGATAATCCAAAATTTACTTGTGGTAAACTTAAACACGTTTACGTATTATGAGTCGTTAATGTAAACTTAAACACTTATAATGTATTATCAGTCGCTGCTGACTGAGTCTTGGTTTTTGCTTTCATATTGCATCAATATGATCTTACACTTCTATTTATTTACTTTGAATGATGAATTACAGTAAGGATTGCGAAACTGATTTCCCACAAGACGGTAGTTGAAACAAATATTTCCGTACACAGTGTTAAAATAGGAAAAGTCCTACAAGACAAATAATTTGCGCACCAAACAAACACATAAATAAATAAAGACCATATTCATTTTCACTCAACGAAAATTTAAATATGGAATAATTGAAATTTATGAAGACCGCTTTGAGGTTAACACCTCGACAGCGTTTCCCGAAAAAAGAAGGCCGCTAACGGGCCCATCTTCGAAGCTGCAGCCTACTATCCTTCATGCAAAGAATTTGAATTACGAGAAGTAAAGCTTCAACGTTACAACAAATCCACGGGGAAAAATTGAATCTTAAATTTGTAAGGCATCGGCAGACCTGACAGCTGTAACGACAAGGATATTTGAAATTCATCTACGAATGCGATCTAAAACCGCCGGAAATGTATGAGAACCTGGCAGTGAGCTATACTGAATGGTTTAAAATCGTGAATTTTTGTCTAAAACTGTTGTTAGAAATATCTTTCAGTCGCCAGATTTAATTTCGTTAAAAATCCATTTCTTGGTATGAGAAGGTAATAAAAAATCACTAATGAATGATTGAATGGAAACCCTCACTGGAACATTTTATTTTAAAATTATTATCCTGACTACTAAAAAAATCAGGAACATTTCAAAGTACCTCAGTGTGAAGTTTTCTTACACGGATTACTTTTAAGAACCGATGGATGCCCAAAATTTCTAAACCCCAAACCTCATAATTTTCCATCAATTCGTCATCGAAATCCATCAATTTTCAACATAATAATAATATTAGCCACAAAATATACAATTTAAAAGCCCCCCTCCCCTTGATAACAGAAAAATAACATCTTCTAACAGAAGGAATTCTAAATTTACTCCTATCTTATAAACCTAAATCTTATTCCGAAACACTTAAAAACACTAACCTCCATGAAAATTTTACTGAATTCTTTTGCATAATTAGGGATGTCGAAAACATCTTCGGAAGCACTAAATTATCCTATTCTTATTAATAACAGCTTGCAACAACAAAAACGTGCTGCAGTTCTACCTACGGCTTAGTTTGTGATGTTTCCCTATACTGCGCTAGTCGAGAGGGAAAACCTGTATCCGCGCCGTTCAGCTGAAATCAAGCAGTCAAGTAATCGGTCAGTATTTGGAAAGGCGACCAGTCGAAGGCTTACTACGCGCTACATTCTACACGCTGGTTTTTATACTTTAATGATAAATGTTACATTTATGAGTTTATTTATGGAAGTACAATAAAAAATTAAAGCATAATTTAATATACTATTACATTAGAAATATTAAAATATTTAAGTACGAAATATTTACAAAATATTTAAGTACGAAAATGATTAATCTTGAAAGGAAAAATTTTTCTGTGGGAGAAAAAGAAAAAAGAGGAAAAAATCGTAAGCAAAGCGTGCTGCAGAACGAAAATTTCAAGATATAAATAACAGTAAAGACTATTTCTCAAATAGCAAATTTACGCTTTGTACTTCAGGAGCATTTTAAAAATAGAATGTATTTCGTCAGCACACTGTGCGTTTGCTTCACCATATACTTACTGGCTTTGGTTTGAAAGTTGCTTGAGGCGAACGAAGCTCGTTTACATTATGCCTACGAGAACTTGCCTTCTTCACCTCTTCAGTAACCTTATTCATTCATGGGCCTGCGGAAATAGCGGTGGTGCATTATTTTCGTACTCACAAATAAGTTCTCGGTTCACTGTTGCTCGGCAGGGAGGATACTGAAAGGCTTGACGATGATCCGTAATGGTACCGTCCTGCCGGAAAAATTCAGCGTGAATACAACATAACCATCAGTCCGGCGATACACCCCACTGATGTAGACGGGAATCCAACTACGCAGTACTTCAGTGATGAAACGATTGATAGCAAAGAGCCAGTTATTCTGGAAATTTGAAGAAACGCTGTACTGAAATCTGGGCGACACAAATCTCTATTTATAGAAAGCATACTCATAAATCTACTCTGCCTTTCGACAGTAGGATCCATTGTCGTTCTGAATACGTTTCTTTCTCTGGTAGTACTTAAACTGGAATTAGACGGCAAATCTTCTCTCAAAACCTCACGGCGTGAAATGTTTCGAGGAATCTTTGCTTCTGGAGGTTTTATGTGGTTAGGTCCATGCTTTAACTTTCCTTATAATAGGTTCGCCAAAGCTAGATATAGAGTCGAACGTAATACTTTCGATAGTCGTAAAATATTGTGGTAAAGTTAGTTACATTCGTGGACAGATACCAGCTTGATCCGCTATAGTCCAAATCAGTACCTTCAAAGGTGTTTATTGTAGCTTTTATGAGATTTAACTCTTCACATAATTTTTAAAGCTTTACAGTTTTCTTTCTGTAAGATAAGTATCAATAACGCTTTGGTTCTGAAATTCTATATAAGATCGCAAAATGTAAGTTCAAATTTCTGACCCATGCGAAAACATCTTTCCCAACAGCACCTAAACTTTAGGTAAAACGCTTTTTTTCTAGCGGTCTGGGGCAGATTTAAGTGCGCTATGACATTTAGTCAATGAGATGTAACTTGTACATTACAATACTGAAAGTGTTCGCATCATTTGTAAATGCTTTGAATGTTCAAGTTTTCGCACTGCATTAGATTAGATTCATTGATGAAGGCAGAGTAACTCGAGGGCTGTTTGGCTATGGGAAGGGACGCATTTGTGGGATTTTGTTCAAGGGAAACAGGTTCGTATCCACGTTACACATGAGAAAAACCGGAAAACACCTATGCAATCTTACTTTCGGCGGGATTCGAAACCGGGTCAAATTTTTTTATAACAGTGTTTAATGGCTTCGCTACTCGGGCCGCTGGTGAGGATTTTTGCAACAGTAATCAGTTACTATTCAGTTACGAAATACACTAAGTCAATGAAACAATACTTAATTCCGTCGATTTGTGCTTTTTATCGTATTAAGAGCGGCGGCAATACGACGACTTAAAATAAAGAGACTTTTCAATAGGAAGGAATAGAAAAGGAAAGTCAATGCATAGTAAGGGTGAGGAGAATATTTCTAAAAGAAATCAATATGCAATGGTAATCGAAGAACATCCTCTGGCAAATCTATATAAAACTCCGAATGGGGAACACAACACGTATCACGCTTCACCACGCCTGAAACAAGCGCAAGCCGCGAAAATATTCGCTTTCCGATTGACTTCACATTTCAACTGGGCAAGAACTGGTCCGGTATTCGCATGTTCAGCATTCTGACCAGATGTGTTTGTAAGCATTTCACATTCACAACCCTTGGCAGGCATAAATCTATTCTTCCATATTTACTTTTTTGTTAGCGCTCCTTCGCTTATCCACAATACTCGACCTCCATTTTCTCACAGTTCAAACAGACGCCACCCATTTTTGGCACTTATTCAGAACACTCCGACAGGGGTAGGATGCAGAGAAAAGGGGATGTTCGGAGCGAGGGAAGTAAAAGGAATAAAAAAAAAAAAAAAAAAAAGATTCTGAATCCATTTCTACGCCTCGTGCCACATTTCTTTTATGTAAGGAGGACGAGTTGGGGGTTGGGGGGGGAAGAACAAAACAGCAAGGGAAACTAAAATAGAAACGAAAAATCTATTTTCTTGAAAAATTTCGGTGTCGTTAACTCATGTCGATAGAGCTAGAAGCTTAAGTAAAACTTAACTCTAGATGGCGCCAACCATCCAAACGCCACCTTTGAAGCTGGCATGCAAGAAAAGATTCTTTTCAACTGGCTATTTACGGAAGATTTATATAGATGAAAATATTATCTATATGAACAAGTTTAAATTGAAATGGAATAGCAGAATTCTTCCCTTCTTGGTTCCCCTCCTTCTATTCGGAATTCAGCATTTTACGCACTTTATAAATTATCATTCTATAAATTAAAATATAATAAATAATAATAAAATAAAATATTTTAATGAAATAAGTGGAATCTCTGAATAAGTAATCTTGTTCTCAATTTGTTGTTTATTGTTTTTGTATTCAATTTGAATGAACTATTTAACTGCTTTAGAAAAATGAAAATATCCTAAAAACCTAACAAATGAACTAACGCAGAGGCTGACTAATTAACGCGTAAATTCTTGAAAACACTATGAAGAAAAGAATGGAAGGCATCGGCTAATAATTGGGATTTACACCTACCTATGCTGACTGCATAACAAATGAGATAAAATAACATCCTCCCCAAGGACTAAGTATCCGCCGATATGGCATTTGTCGAAGGATGACTTGATTTATCTGACATGCATTATCGCATTACCCCCGTGCGTGCTATAGAGATGCAACTGGTAGCATGTTAACCTAGCAACTGGAAGATCAGTGGTTGAGTTTCCGGCCAGTCAACAGACTTTTCTTGTTTGATAGGGTAAGAATCTATCATCTGATCTAATATCTCCAAGCGCCCAGATTATATATGTGGTGGACGATAATTCCTCACCATCTAGGTATGATAAATTGGGTCTCGGCCTCTCCCCAGTCGCTGTTTAAGTATAGGGGAACATAACGTTTATTTCCCGATTATACTCTCGCATTTCTTCACACGTGCTCTCGTCGTGACGCGACACCACATCCCCTAGCAAATGAAAGATCTGTGATTCGCATCACGGCGAAGGCAAAACAGATTTCTCATGTTTCTCGCTCCGAAACAAACCTAATGTCTCTATATAGTCACCATCTTAGAAGAAAGAACAGAGAATGTATCATAGAAGGCAGCCTGAAATAAAGTCTACAACGTAGAGATATAATCACATAAATGTTTTTTTTTCCTTCCCCCCCCCTCTTACCCGCGCAACGAATCTCGGACCATTCATTATGACAACTTTATCAGCTCTTTTAGCATATCTGCCGGGAAGACACGGGCAGTGGAACAAATTTTTAAAAAATTACTGTAACTAATTAGTGAGCAATGCTGGTATTTTAACGATTTAGGTTACTAAAACTATTTTACAAACAAGCATAAACGTTCAGAAATAGCAAAGCACTAGGATCAGCACCTAAGGCTATAAATTAACACTTGTTTTTAGAGACAACATACAAACTTTGGAACGTCATACTTTCATTCATTAGAAGAATTCAAAAGAAACACACAAATTTCTGTTTCTAATAAAGTTTGAAATTAAATCTAAATCAGCACCAATGCTTGTTTATTAACATTCCTAAACAGCTCCCTTATTTTTAGAATTCTTTCGAAGCAGGTTTCACAGATAGGCGTGACAATTCGAACTGAAATCTGAATTAATTCACTAAGTCACTTCACTTTTCCAATATTACTGTTCATTACAGAATCATGTTTTAGGCTAAAAGCTCATGATTACATATATATTCCACGAGTACGTGAAATGCAAATTGGACAACACAATGTTCAAATTTTTTCTTACTGCGGAACTCATCTTTTCAAATACGACGAGCATTAATATTACTGACCGTGAATCACATGCAAACCTCAAGTCTGTATTTATAGAATGTCCAGAAAATTTTGGCTGACAAACAAAATATGAGAACTTCAAAAATACTGATTATAAAATACTAAATAGTGTTAATTTCGTAAGTTTAACACTAATTTATTACTAATATTGCATTAAAAGTGAACTAACATTTCATTTTCCAAGAATTCAAGGTTTCGCACCATTGGGTCTCCTACCTTCCGCTACATTCAACCTCTATACTTTTGACTTGATAATACATAA
Source organism: Stegodyphus dumicola (assembly GCF_044657685.1). Classification (NCBI taxonomy): domain Eukaryota; kingdom Metazoa; phylum Arthropoda; class Arachnida; order Araneae; family Eresidae; genus Stegodyphus; species Stegodyphus dumicola. The sequence continues at coordinate 111,883,486 of NC_140772.1, read as the reverse complement.
GCGCCCCAATGTGCAAAGACACTATATTCTTAAAAATATATATGCCTTCCGTGGGATTCAAACTTGAACCCCAGGCTATGGCAAAAGGTTCCTCAACTATCATGTCAACTGGGCGGCTATTTAACACGCTGCAGCTTTTAATTACAAACTGTAAAGCAACTATAATAAATCTGATGTGGACATCACATGACTTCCTTGTCCAGGACACATTTAACGAACATACATATCTTATTCCTTCTTATACTCGAGCTAGTTTGAAATAATATTTCCTTGCGAGCTTTTAATAAAACAGCTTTAAACAAACGTTGAGATTTCTTTCTTCCTTTCAAAAAAAAAAAAAAAAAAAAAAAAAAAAACGAAGACTTAAACACTTTTTTCTGCGTTTCAATTAAACTTATTTCCTCGAATTTCATGATAGGTACCTTTTTAATTCAGTGAATTCAGTTCTCACTTCGCGGCAAGGCGAAACGACATAAAAACTCAAAATACTTTCATTGGAAACTGTTAAATACAGAAAAACCTAAAACACCAAATAAACACACAATTATTGCAATTACAGTTAGAGTTTCTATGCCAAAACAAAACAATGCGGCCAATGGACATAAAGACAAAAATTTCGGTGCACAAAATTTAAAGTTAACTTTCAGTCCCATTGAGCAAAACCATACTGAACTTGCCGCACCAACTGACTTAATCAACTATACTTACTAATAGTTCCAAAGGTAAACAAATAGCCGCCACATTAGGTATTTATGATTCTGCATAACTACCGGCTAAATAATTATGTAACAAAGTCACTAACTTTTATTAATTTTCATTTCTGCTTCTATAGTAAAATATTGTATTTAATACGTAAGGTAACTTTGTTTTTAGTTTAATCAGAATCACTGCTGCTTTCATCAAATATTTAACTATACTCCAGTTTTTTATCCTAAAATGTAAGAAAGAGTCTTATTTTTGAAACATATAACGGTAAATCCATTTCTCACTTTTATTGTATCCATCTAAGAATATATATACACAAGCGTGCAAGCACGCACAAATTAATATTTTAATGCTATAGGTAGAAAAAAATATTTAAGAAAATCTTTTACAGAGTATCTCCTCCCCTATGACTTTTTAATTTCCATGATTAACTAAAAGGAAAATATTTCAAAGTTTCCTTTGACTTCAAAAGGAAATTTTTATTTTGTTTTCGATTTCAGATACATTCCACTCGGATTCTCCATTTTATGAGTAGTTTATTTTAAGATTTTTTTCAAAGATTTGAGACCCTTTGCCTTTGCTTTTTCACTTGGAAGCTTTTCTGAAGGACACATTTAACGAACATACATATCTTATGCCTTCTTATACTCGAGCTAGTTTGAAATAATATTTCCTTGCGAGCTTTTAATAAAATAGCTTTAAACAAACGTTGAGATTTCTTTCTTCCTTTAAAAAAAAGAAGAAAAAAAAAAAAAAAAAAGAAAAGAAAAGAAAAGAAAAAGAGGACGAAGACAGTCGGAGGGTGGGAAAGCATACTAAGAACCCTTGAAATTGGGAACTATTAAATGGTCTAATCAGCGGAAAGTTTCAAATAAGCGCTAAAAGGAAAATAATGCCTACATTGCTTTATTTGATTCCATTCTAACTTTTGACAGTTTAACTTGCTAGAAAAAGAAGTTCCCCGCTATTTGTTTGATGAAAGTGGCATCAAGTTAAAATCCCACCATAAAGAAACGCAAAACGATTTAATAAATAAATAAATAAAACAAGGCAAAAAGAACGCTTGCTCTTCTATCGTGAAAACGGAAAGCATTCGAGGAGGGCGGTTCGATGACCATAACAAGCGAAAACAGCCGAGTCTTCTATTCTTAATGACTTCTCTTTTATCGTTTTAGGAGCCATTTCTGTGTTGTTGTTTTTTAATGGAACCAGCCCCTTTCGAATTGTTTGCAGTTGTATTAAGGCAATGACAGAAGGTGTTCACAGTGCGGAAATAAGCACATTAAGTCATAACTCATGTTGCTCAAAATCTAAATTTCAATGTTAGGCTTATGGGCAATAAACAACTACATAAATTTATTTGCAGTGATTATTTCCGAAAGACTTTACGTACTTTTCGAAGCTCCTAAAATAAATAAATAACTATGAACTTCATGCTAAAAGTTGGCGTAAACTTGTACCTTTATACAGTGAAACATGCAACTGAATAATTACAGCTGACAGCTTTTAAGTCTTTCCCCCTTGCTAACAATGAAAATAGTATTTTCTGATGTATACATACGATATGCGAAACTCCCTTTCCTTCAAAAAAATTGTTATTTGACGTTAGAAATGCTTTTAATACAGACTTCCCAAAATTTCTAAGCCATTTTATTACCTAAGCGACTTGGCAATTGTTGCCAATGTTCAACACACAAAATCTTTAATTTGCTCCTCCCACGGCTTGGCAGTTCCAATGGACTTGATGTAAAAATTTAACTTATCTTTCAAGTAATAACCGATAAATAAGAAAAGCGACTTAACAACAATACATTTCATTACCTTTTACTAAGAAAATTATAATTTTTATGTTATAACTAATAATAAATTTTCTAAATGAAGTTATAAGGTATTTCTCCCGCCTTGTTAGCATGCCTTCGTAGTGTAGTGATTAGCACGCTCGGCCCGTATTCGAGAGATCCGTGGTTCGATTCCCGTCGAAGGCACTGCTCATTTTTCATCTCTCCTGCTTTAAAAAAATATCTAATGTCTCTACAAAGTAACTAAAATACCTTTAATATTCCAAATCTATTTTCAAATTTGTGTTTATTTTTTGTTGCTAAGCATTTTGTACTGTTGTGCGCTGATTTTATTTATTGTTCATTTTGTAGATTTTCTGTAATAATTTAATTACGTATTTTCCTTTAATCGAATTTTTGATTAATTTTTGTATTTGTGTTTTTCTCCTTATATTATATTGTAATTCTGAATCGATCGACGTTTGAATTGTGAACATAGCTCAATTATGAGTTGAGATATGAGCAGAAACCCTCCTGTCGGAGATGGGTGACAATTTTTGTTACCTATTTACTGACATCTGGCGATTTCTTGCCAAATCAAAAACTTTGGAAGTTTCTAAAAAAACGCATTTTCGTAGCCCCGAGAACGACTTTTTTTTTTTTTTTTTTTTTTTTTTTAAACCGAAACTTCCAGAGGTTTTCCAAAATCCTGTATACATACATCGCTTGCCTTTCAGCAGTTTGTTAATTCAGTTGGCTGAGAAGTACAGTCAATGGTCGGGCGACTATGGCTCTGAGATAGATTCTACTGATCTGCCATCGCTCGTTAAGGAAAATTCTGCTTTTCATTTTTCTCCTTGAGTTATATATAGTTGTTTATCTAACTGTACAGCTATTATTTATTTCAATAAAGTGTAAATTTCTTCCTACTCATCTAGCATAGTTATTAACAAGATCTCAGAAACGAACCTACAAGGCGCAACAATATTATTATATAATTGATAATATGAAAATTTTTAATACTGCTGCAGTTAATGAAGTACGTTTCTAGAATTATACATTACGTATACACCGAAAGCAATACTTTTATTTTTATGTCCATCACGGCGCAAGATTAACAGGTATTACATATTAACTATCAATAATTTAACTGAAACAAATACTATTTACAGATAAGATGGAAAGCAGGTTGATAAAACTTCCTTTTTTCGCCACAACAAACATTTTATTTTCCATATTGAAAACATAATATACTCTTCAATTACTCTATGTAAATAAATAAAATTCTTTTGCTTCAGGTGAGGTTTCGGTAATATCACTAAGAATTTGTAATATTCTTAGCAATATCACTAAGAAAATGTAAAAAAACTAGTAATTTTGAATGGAATGTTAAACATCATTTTCGATATTTACTTAATATATGCCGTTTGAAATTATTTTATGGTTATAAAATATATTGTTCATTGCATTAAATTACATATATTATAAATGTAAAGATGAAATCATTAAGAAGCAGTGAATAATAGGGAATTTTTCGAATGCCGATACTGACTTTAAACGCACTTTAAGGAAAAATTCGATTCTTTAGATTGCAGGGATTGTACCTGTAACTAACTAAGTGTAACTTGTGGCAAATCCCTGAATAGACGTGTAAGCGACTTATCGCTATGTCTAAGATGAAACAGAAGGGTGTAAAAGAGCCTTTTATTCAGAATTCAGTATAATTTAACAGAAGGTACTCCTTGTGCTTACAAAGCAGCCAGCATTTATGGCGTAACTCAAAATGATAGAACTTCAAACTAAAACAATTAAAACTAAGCTAGCCAAAGGCTGCACAGAAAACAATAAGGTGCAAGTTGGCTCAAGCCTGTATAATAAGTTAGAAGCAGGCAATAATAAGGCTACGCCGAAGAAAATCTGCTACCGAAGAATTGCAACGTGGTCTTCAGCAGGCGGAATACGCTCTGACTAAACAATCTCAAAATGTACTTTAAATATGATCTCTCTCTACCTCGTTTGAAGAGGCACGAAATAAAAATTAGTATTCTGGCAGAAAAACGGAAAATGACAATAAAGATATTTAACATAAACTAATTTAGATTTTAAAAAAAATGCTTAGATTCATGATGCTTTTATACAAAAGTTTTTCCACAAAACTAAATTTCTATAAAATCTGCAACAATCTGAAATTCAGTTTTCCGTTTCAAATCGATACGCTTCTTTTCCTTACATGTTAAATTGAAAAATGCATTTAAAATCGTCAGTGGTAAGTTTGTGGGATGCGGAGTCTACCAGGTTGCCAGAATAATTAATTTCAGGGAGAAACTGTGTGCAATAATAAATTACGATACGTATGCGAACTAAGATGCCCATGTACATTTAGAATTCCAGTATAATTAAATTTAAATGCCTTTTAGTTACAAAATGAATCCTCATATATTCTGTACACAAACCAATAATACTAACAAAATTATTTAAATATTTCAAAATAACATCCTTGCCATTAGATATCTAAATTACCTTCCTTGTGTCGCTAAAAATTCTACAGAGAGAAATTATTCTTCGGTAAATTTATTTATTCAGCCGAAATTCTAAATAAACAGCATTGGAATTCTTAAATTAGTATGATGTGTGGAAATCGTATGTATGTATTCGATCTAATTTAATGATTCTCATTACATTCAATTAAAATTTCCGTCTTTAAAATGTAAAGATTTACACGCATCTTTCGATCAGACATTCGATCTTTTAGATACCCCTTCCCAAGAGCTGTAAACCCTGACTTTTACACTCCTCGGATGTACTTAAATGTTCTACATCCCTAGGATGTTAATAAATAATAACAATTTCTAAATTTATATGATGCTTATTTTAGAATCCCGATTTGTGAAACAAAATTTAAGCCAAAACTTAATTAAGAACGAGAAATGCGTAATTCATATTCTATCTCTTTTCGGCAGTTTAATAAATACTAAAATAAATTCTTGCAAAAAGTTGCGCTTATTTGTATATAATTTGTTTTTATGTATTTGTTTTGAATTTAATTATCTACTTTATTAGTGCATTTTGCATATCGATTTTATGTTTATTTATTACATAATACATTTCAGTAGGGTGCAATACATACTGTAGCAGATCAAATATAAGAAGTTCCGCTGGAGGTAAAAGTATGTATGCATAATATCACATAGTTTTTCTAGTTTATTTATTTTGGAACAACTAAGACAGGAAAAACTATTTTCATAAAAAATAAAAATTTATTTGCATGGTTAGTAATTTTAACATATTTTGCATGTAAAGTGAAGTCCTGGCCAGCAATACCTCACTTAAAAAGCTTGGCAAGGCTCAGAGCAGCGCTCTGTGGCTTATAATCGGAGGTGCTTTTAATAAGCGCAATAGAAATACACACGGACACGGAACTTCTCGAAACAGGATGAGACAATCTCTTGAATTTTAGGAAATGTCAAGATGCATCGATCACATACACTGGGACAGCTACAGACCAGCTAGCGCCAGACTCAAGACTCAAATGATCCCCCATCCATACTACACCCTGAACAGTTAAAAATGAAGTACAGATTTGGCAAGAGCACACCACAGCCTATCAAACATCTTCCAACTGTCTTCCTAGCATTACAACATATGCTTCTCTTACAGCAAAGTGCGCTTGCTTTAAGGCAATCCCTGAAGAACTTAGAAACTCAGCTCTTGAAACGATTCACACGAGGTACCCTGAAGAATATTCATCTATAGTGAATACACGTCTATACTGACGGACCCAGGCTAAGCAGCTGTGGAATGGGAGCGAAGGATGTACTGCAAACTTTTTAAACACTATGCCGCAGTTGGTCCGAATACCAAAAATTATGACGGGGAGATCATGGGAGTCGAGGTGGCGGCAGGACCAAATCAGCGTTTCGCGGATAGTCTTGTTCATTGATTCGCAAACAGAAATCACCGCTCTTGCAAGCAACACACCAACCGACTGCAGTAGGACACCCAACGGACATGAAATCTCCAAATTTACCACTGATGGCTGGATCATTCACCTACAATAGATTCCAAAATATGTTGGTATCCGCGGCGATGAATCAGGTGATGAGTTAGCTAAGAAGAATACAACTCTCCGGCAAACGAACACAGTAATCTCCCTAACATCGGCCAAACACATCACTGAAGCCTCAATTAAAAGCAAAATCAACAGCTCATGAGAAAAAGCGTGTTGAGGAAAAAAAAAAAAAAAGGGGGGGGGGAGGAGCTTTTTCTTTTTTCCAAACGGTTCCATTCCAAAGACTCTAACAAGACCAGTTGTCGTATCAGAATTCAGGCTGTCCACGGGGCACGACTATCTCCAAGCCCAGTTGCCACTCTGTCAGGATGGGAGAATGGAAGGAGAGCATCTGCGCAGCTGCAGAGAGCTTGCCAACACACTGACCACGCAGCATACTGTCACATACTGGGAAGCTCGTCGCCGAATGGCAGAATTGCCAAGGGAAACAATTCGTATTCCTAACAAAAAAAAAAATTTCTCATCGATGTAACACAAAGAATGATTTATACTGTAACCCGCCAAACTGCATATTTTTAACACTGAGAGATTTTATTTCGTATTTAAAAAATGCATAGTTCAGAAAAAAATATTTTTGTGCAATAGATCTAGATCTGTCTAGGTAACAATTAAGAAAAATTCGTACAGGTTGGCAGATATGCTATCGATATATCTAACTATCCTTATATCAGGCGGCTAGAATGAACAACCATTCGAATTACATTATAACGTTTTTTTAAATCTAAATGAAATTTGTAAGGCATCTTAAAAAGATCTGGAAAAATCTGGTCTCAAAATTCCAATTCAGCACATTATATTAAACTTCGATAATGGACAAAGAGCTTGTTTGTGGCTCTGAGGCCTCACTGATGTTTTATACATTCTTTACTTATTTCTCAAAGCAATGTAAAGAATTCAAGTTTTAAAAATCATACGGAAACTATCCGAATACACAGAGAAGGAAGAGTTTTCACCATAGTTTCTTTTCCTAAGACATAAGTAAACAGAATGTAGCATTAAGATGTCAAATATTTGACAGTTTTTATTTGCGATATATTTAGTCTCCTCCATTTCTTTACTGAAAAAGAGGTTTGAGGTACGTTCTTTGAAAGATTAAAATATGAGTAGGAAGGAATGATAAAAAATATCATTTATGAATTTTTCATCAAATGCTTTAGTACAAAATAAATCCTATGTTACCTACAAATAAACAAATCCTAAGGTACAGTTTGATTCACTAAGATATGAAAAGAAACTTAAATCTGATAAGAGATACAAATTGAGAGAAATCTTATTTTAATTCTAATTTTTACTCGAAACATTTGCGGCTTCTTTAATTATCCAGTTTTCAAATAAATGCAATACTGGTCCCCATTATCTCAAATAATCAAGGCAAAAAACATCTTCCATTGGAGAACTGGATTTTCTAGAGGCATTTCACATTCAAAAATATCTTTCTGTTCTAGTTAACTATCCTAATTCCAATCCATCTTTGCCTTCGGCCTTTAAAGAAATTATGTTTTAGTTCTGGTTTCATCAACAGATGGCGCCACTAGCTTATTTTCTGTCCAGGCTTTCTTCTCTTACCTGATCATTATATCCTATTTCGTTCATTTGCGCTTTTGCAGCTGACAATGGTGGTTCGGTAAAACCATCGAAACTAGTCCTGTGAAAATTTGAAAATATAACGCTGATTTTTGTTGTTTGACTTCTGAATTAGAATCAAGGTTCTATTCTTTATTTTCATCTGTCTACTTATTTAATTATATATTTATCAGGCCAGCAACCTAGTTATTTACCTCTTCGATACTTGCCAAAAACAGTTTTTATAAAAGATTCAGAAAAATGTGTAAAATGAATTTGACAAAGAAAATAAGCACATGTTTGAATATTTTGGAGCAAATACGCGGGAAAAATAACTTGATACCTTCAGTACTATTAGTTTAGAATTAATTTCATGTACTATTTTAATAAACTAGTACGGTTATGGTTACTTGTAAGAAGATAACTCGATCAATTAAGTAGGAAACGTTAGAATTCACCAAAAATAGATGACACATTCATAGTAACGGAGAGAAAACAGCTAATATAAATTTGGGGATCTGGTAACTATTTTTAATACATATTTATGGCATCCTTTTCCACGATAGTGATGATATGCAAAACTTGCATTCTGGCAAATAGAAAGTAACGTTATGAATTTTGTATGTATGTAAATAATTTTAGTGAAATTATACGTGAAACTATAGTATTTTTTGAAATCCTTGAAAGAATCGATGCTCTATCGGAAAAATAACAGCTTTGTCTTTTAAATGCCTTTGCAATACGTTGTGTTTCATGTTCTTGTTTGGAGTGTAACTACTACTCTGTGATACTTAAAAGAGCTGTACGAGTACTTTTGTGGAATGTCCCAGAACTGTAAAGTGTTTCTTTTGGGGGGGGGGGAATATCAAGCTATCATCGGTTCGTGTGAATTTAATCTATTATGAGCCTGTACGTTCGCAAGAGTATACGTAATATTGCTGTAAATGTTGCTGATAACGCACGAAAGAATACTGACTATGCCAAAAAAAGAGTTGAATATTAAATGATGAGCAGGTAGAAATTAGCTTTCGCTTGATGTTCAATGGGTAATCGTGAGCTATCATCAACAAAGACGCGCAACAAAGCATTATCAAGCTGCTAAAAATCTTCACAAGAATTTATCGTGAGTATTAGTAGTGGATATGAACCTATCTTTAAATAATTAAATACGAAATTTTTAGTGCTCAGAATTCAAACTTTTCTTAACTACTAATGAAAGCACCATTAGGTTCAGTCTTTTCAACGATTACAAGAGATACCACATAAAATATCTCTGGTGGTCCGAACTTACTGATGAATCAATGTATTCAACTTTGCAACTCCAAGAAAAAATTCATCCAACATCTTGAACAAACTGAATCAATTTCTGCCATTTGAAACATCACAAATGTAAAATGTATCTCAATGCCAAAAAACCAACACATTATTGTTTGCAACTAGTATCAATTCCTTTGTAGTTACGTTAATAACGCTCACAAACAGTGAATACTTACGCAGTAAACATAGCTTATGGATAAAAAATTCAAAACTTATAACAATAACAGCAACTTCTTTTGCAAGCAAAAGCAAAACCTTTTTAGCCTGGTATTTCCTGTTCTTATCATTTCGAGAAGAAGATAAATGTAAAAACTCAATATAAGCTGCAAGTTTCGACACAGAACAAAAAATATTCTGGAATAAGAAAAAAGCCACAATAAAAGGCCATTAGATAACAACGTGGCTTCAACCGAAAATAAAATAAAAAAGTTAAAAAAGAGCGATTCACGCTTTTGTGCGGCTTCGGAATGGTAAGTTTTTCTTTAATGGTCGCATAAGTTTCGCAGTTCGAGCGATTTCTGATTATTGTGCGATTTATGTGAGAGCATTAAAGCCTTCGAAAGTTGATATGATACACGGAAAAGACATCTGTACCGATAATGATACCAGAAGGTTATCAAGAAAACTCCTAAAGAAATTTTATAAGATAGGTTCTGTTTTTTAACCTTTTTAGATGCCTTCATCAAACTAAAATTCTTATTTTGATCCTTAAAAGAAAAGTGGTTTTCTATGATTCAAATGAAAAGCAAGATACTGCAAGGAAAAGTTAGAAGGATATTAAATGCGAAAATGCAAGATTTTGGTAAAAGGTTCCAGTCGGGGGATACACTTAAAACTGGAACATCATTCCGATTTTCTAATTCTCTGAAACCTCATTAATTGTCAAAGAAACAATTCCAGTCGAGAATACTTATATATGGGAAGAATTTTAAAAATATGTAATTAAAATAATTCATACAAAATTATTTTAATCACTTATTCTTCAAATTTTACAACTTCAATTAATAATGAAGAAAGACTCATTTTCAAATTAATTTGTTTCAGTTATATGCAGATTTATTTAAAGCCTCACCAGTCGTTGAGAGGCTAAAACTCTGAACACTAGAAGTTTAACCGGAGTCTGAAATTCCAACGAATGGGCTAATTCCATGGATGTTTTCGTGGTTTTCTCCATGCGTAACGTATATACGAGAAAATTTCCTCCCCCCCTCCCCGAAAAAAAAAACCTTCACGAAGCTGTCCTTTTTCTAAGTGAAGGGACCAAAAACCAGCCTCAAACTAAACACTCTTATTCACGTAAGAAGGTGCTACTTACTTTTCTTCAAGTTAACACTTACGAGGACGCTTCCTCTTTAGACCAGTAGTTCTCAAACCTTTTTTTTTTTTTTTTTTTTTTACCCATGCATCTCATTGATCATTGCTAAAGATCATTCCTTCTCCTCTTCTAAAACTCGAAAAATACATATACTGTAACGACGTCCCAAGATGAAAATCACCGATTCAAATTGATGTAAACCAGACTACTATTCCATTACAAAACAAAGTCTACACTTGAATGGTAACAAGACAAATTATGATTCAAAAAATTTATGAAACAAACACCAATGTTCTAAAATCTTCAACCATTAAAGATTGCCACCAATGTAATGAGATGTTTACTTTAACAACGTTGCAATATGTTTATTTAATTTTTTTTCACATATACAATTTAAACAACAAAAAGTTTAGAAAATGTTGATAAATATCAAAACTTAAAAAGCAGTAGTTCTTTAATATTCATAAAATATAATTAAATACGAAACAACTAAATAAAAGGCTGACTGCACCCCACCCCCGAAACTATGAAATTCTCCTCTGGTTAATGTTTTCATGCTTTGCTTTTTAAGCATTTAATCAATATACATGCGTCCGTATATGTATGTAGGCATGTGTTGTCTTTGTGATACAATTTAAGATCTGCACACAGATGATTATGACAGAACTGGTATGTTTTACATAAAAGTTATAGTGGTGACACTTAACAGATCATCTCTATTTAAACAAAATTTGCAGTATAATAAACATAACAATTTCAACGATATGTTTTACACGTTTATAGTAATAAGTGATATGGCGATAAAGTGACACGACAGACTATATATTAGGTAGACAAACGTAAGCGTGACAAGAATAAGATCATATCGGGGATTCCAACCCATTTCTTGCAACGATCTTTCTTAAAAGAATAGTTTTCCCTCATCGACCCTCTTACGTTTTTCTCGGTAATATAGAGCGTACAACATAAACATAATGCAAATAACTGCACATAAATAATGAAATTAAAATTTGACTAAAAATACGAACAAAAGCTTTAAGATAAAATCTGATGTGTACACCACATGACTTCCTTGTACGGAATATTAAATTATACGCATTTTTTCTTGCATTTCATTTAAACTTATTGGATTGAATTAAATCTACTTCGCCGACAGCGCATAAACCACAATAGAATAAATGCACTCTTTAAAATTCACTCTATTTGTTTACCATAGCGACATTTTGGCGTTAGATTCACTTAACAGTATTATATTTCGTTCATATTATAACTCAGAATGCACAAAATTTATATCATTTAAAGAATAGAATTACTAATCGCTGCCACATGTTCTATTCAAATATTATAATAAAGCTAGATAGAATGATCTATAAAAGAAATTAAGCAAACAGAACAAAAAAAGAAACAGTTTTTCACAGATGATTGAGTATATCTCATTCAATTAATTCAGTTCTCACTTCGCGACAAGGCAAAAATATATAAAAACTCAAAATATCTGTATTAAAAATTACGAAGTAAATATTAAACACTTATTTCCTCGAAAAAATTCCAGAAAGGATTAAGCATGATTTAATTCGCAATAATAAATGAAGGCGTTATCTTTGTTGTTGCGAGGGCACGTTTCTCTAGATTGGCAACAAATCTACTATTTTGCTCTTTCAAATGTAAACAAGCAATGGCCGCATCAAAACAAAAATTAGGCTTAGCGGCACTTAAACGCCTTTAAAATTGTTGATAAATCTAAAAATATTGCATGCAGATTTACTAAAGGCATAAAAACCTTAATCGGAAGATAAGAATTACATAATTCAATCCTTTTTAAAGCAAAAAATGTACAATTTACAGACATACAAGAGTAAAGAAACTGAGATCACTGAGCCGGGTAACAGAGTGGATATATATATAAATATATTTATTTATGTTTGGTGCGGCAGATTGCAATCAAAATACGAGGTGCACATCTACATGTTATAGCAGTCCTATATACAAAATTTCAACGTTCTGAGGCTACTCGTTTTTGAGTTATGCGAGATACGTAGCGTATGTATGTACGTACATACGTTCGTACAGACGCCACGAAAAATTCTCTTCAGAATTAATTTTAAAGCAGTTTCATATTTTTTTGGAGGAAACGAGTCTTTTATTCTGTCCTTACGTACAGATATCACGCAAAAAAATCGTTAAATTGCATTCGATAGCGGTCAAAATGGATATTTTCGTTGAAATATGCTGCCTGAAACTTTTCGCGATTACAATACTTCCTTTTTACTTCGTACAAGGAAGTAAAAGTGGTTTAACACTTTTATTTTATTTTTAGTATTGTTATTACTTTTAATTTTAGAAATATAAATAAGCTTTCAGAAAAACAATTACAGATATTTAATTTTAATTCTTAGACAGATATTTAATTTTAATTAATGTGATTGCTGCGCTTGATGTATTTGAAGCAATTTTTTAAAATTTTTGGCATAAAACTGCTTCATTTAATTCTTAAAATACCTCGTTCAAAAATATTCTTCTTTTCCGTAGCAAATTACAGAGTTGACTAAAGTCTGCTTCCGTGAGGTAAGAAGAGGGGAAAATCAATAAAGTTGTTGTTCATTAACAACTTTTATTCTGAAAATTTCTCTCGGATGACTTTTAAATTCCAAAACTTAGCATACTAGCGGACGTAACATAGTAGCGGGCAAAGCGCAACCACTGTTACACCAAACAATCTTAGGATTCAGTAAGCTTCTTGCTATCCTAGTGAGAGTTGTCGTACTACTGTGGGTCTGCTGGTTATAACGTCACAAAATACGTATAAAATGCATCAAATTTTATATATTAAAAAATAAAACAATTAATTATCAATTTTACAATTTTTTGTTTTTAATCAATGGGATCTTTATTATGTCGTTCAACTTCCCGTGCATATACGGCTATCCAGTCCCAGTCGACTTCTTAATCATCATTCACCCCTTAACTTCGTAGACCCACAGGAGGTCCATACCGACTCCGTTGAGAACTACTGGATTACAGTGTTATATTAAGAAAATAATGAAATCGCTATGCTTCTCAAAGAGATAAAGAATGGGGAAAGGGGGCGAATATGATAAATTTAAATTCTTATTAAGTTAATTTATAATTGGTTTTTAGCAGTTTTTTGTTTCAAAGCAATATTTGCTCTTTTAGAAATAGTCACCCGTCACTTCAGCATGAAAATATCTACATATATAGTAATTGCTGGATATTCAGTAAGAAGAACTGTTATTTAGAAGAGGAGATATTTATATGATTTGCCTGAGAAATCTTGCATGTTTTTCTGTGCGCTAAGATACAATATTCAAAGGAAAAAGTTTATGAATTTTCTTCGAAATATTCTGTATTACATTCGTAAGTTACACTTGAATTATGCGAAATTTCGGTTTATCGGGCTTAGGTAACTCGGATTATGTTACATGTACCTACAAAGTGTTAAAATAAATTTCTCAGACTTTCTCACATGAAATTTAAAATAATTTCATTGAAAAATTGTGGCTATAAATATTGATCCGGAGCTGGATAAAAGACTACATCTTACAACACATATTTCAATTTCATTTATTTCATTTTCAAATTCCTAAAATAAATTTAAAAATTATAAGTTACAATAAATATTACACACTAAAACATGAGTTTATTTTCTATCTCTTCCCCGCCCAACAACGGCCGAGCGGTAAGAACGATGCGGCACTAAACCCCTATGAACAGGACAGCGTGAGAGTTGCGACTTTCCCAAATAAAATTCTCCACGATAAAAACCTCCCTATAGACCGATAACCCTCGAATTGTTTCGTCTTAACATATTAACCAAACGTTTCCCTCCCCAGTTTAAAAGTATTTAATAAAATCTTGAAGAGATGTTTGAAGTAGGAAACACGAAAAATGCGCAATGCTCTCGTCGCGATTCGAACTCCAAACTTCCCGACTGCTAGCCGAATGCGCTTCCAATTACACCTCGAAGCCATGTGAAAGAGAGGAAGAAAATATCTTACATTTTCCCCCACTTAAAGGGCGACTAGAGAGAAGGCATCCAAACACCAGATCTCGGTGGAGATAAATTATGATCATCATCTCTTAGTTCGTGAGCCCCTCTACAGCCTATTAGGTTTGACAAAGCAGGAATTATGGAAAATGCACAAAGCCATTGCCAGGATTCGAACTCCATAACTCCCGACTGCTAGCCGGCCGCGCTTCCAATTACAACACGAAGGCAAACGGTAAAGAGGGAGGAAATACCTCACAATCTGACATTCATGAAATTAGAAAGAATTTTGCTGTAGACAACGAAATTAATACGCCCCCGTCAAAGAATACGGAATTTGCGAAACTTCGTTAAGCCAGC
Source organism: Stegodyphus dumicola (assembly GCF_044657685.1). Lineage (NCBI taxonomy): Eukaryota > Metazoa > Arthropoda > Arachnida > Araneae > Eresidae > Stegodyphus > Stegodyphus dumicola. The sequence continues at coordinate 111,868,373 of NC_140772.1, read as the reverse complement.
TGTAGTTATTTCCAGATAGATTTGAAGAGACTAAATTGTAAATACTTGAGCACACACAAAATTAGTTTAAATTTCGTTCCATTTGAAATACATGGTTAAATTCTGTATTCTTTTTCAAAGACACGGAGAACACGATTACTGCTTTACGTCATTAATCGTTACGAAATGAACATTTTCGAGAACACATTAGCAACAAATTGCGAATCGAGAGAGAACTGTCTGCGAAACACTTCATCGAATCGACACTAATAGAATTTTCAGAGCATTCTTTTGTACCTATCTTGTCATTCAAACGGAGAGCTCCAACTAGTAAAATATCTAAGTAAGCGCTTTCCTTTACGACCCGAGCAGAAAAATAACTGTTTATAAATCTCAGATAAATGATTCGCACTCCGTGAAAACTTTCAGTATGTCGAAAACGTGAGGGATGCGGTACTGTCTGAAGGAAGAGAAGAAATTTTTTCAAGTTAATGGGTTTCAGATCAAAAACAAAAACAAAAAATTTACATTTCGATAAACAATTTCCACTCACCCTTGCGCGCATCAATATTTATAGAACTTCTGCTATAGTAAACATTTAACCTTTTCTCTTATTATCAGCTTCATACGTGCGAGTAGCATAAATAATTTTCTTTGGAAGTAGATATTCATAATAATCCTTTAAGCCGATATCAAGAAACTATCACTAATATAAAAATCTCAGAAAATAGTGGTTTCTTTTAACTCTGAATGCATAAAAATGCTATTAAAAATATCCAAAACTACGTTTTCTCACCATAGAAATGTTTATAAGACATTTCACAGGTAGAGATTTCACACTGATGTATATAACATTCTGCCGGATTTGTTAGCAATATTTTCTTATTACAAAAACGTAAAATTACTTCACTACAGACATCCTAAACAAATGTGATACAGAACATTGTAGATGTTACACGTACAGTTTGTAAACACTAGACAATAAAAATGAAGAATTTTTTAACGGAAGTAAAAAGAAAATATGACTAGTTTCTATATTTTTACAAGTTCCCTAGAAGTTTTCCAATACATTTATCGGGAGGGGGGGAATTATGTGCAGTCATACAGTTCAAAATCTAACTTGTTTCAGAGTCAAAAGTATCAAACAAATTTCAGATAATGCCACTCGAAAACTACCCGATACGATAACAATGTTGTCGCTGTTTCAGTGACACATCTACTTCAATCGCTGACACCTATTAATCATATCTCGGGTTTGAAAAATGAGATAATTTCAAGTCACTGGATTCATAAAGAAAATTTCATATCGAAAGCAGTCGATTAGTTAGTTTATACATAAACCTAAGGCAAGGACAAGAATTTTTAAAAACGTGTCACATATATATATTTTGTTCGAAAATTTCGTTCCGATTAGTAAGATGCAAAAATATCAGATGTTAAGATTCTGACATTATTTTAACGGAAAGAATTCACTGCAAAATTATTAATAACTAGAAACATGAAATAAGCTTATAAAATATTTCTAATAACAAAATTCACCTTATGCAGTCATTAAACTTGTCGAAACAGGAAACATGAAAAATACACAATGCCCTCGCCAGGATGTGAACTTCCGACCTCTGGGTCTCTGGTACTCTTCCGACCTCCACCGGTTTATCAGAGCTAACGGAGTCACTACCATGTGCCACCTAGTCTATATATAATACATATTCTTTAGACTAGTTCCGCTATGGCTGCAGTTCAGAATTTTCAACTCGCTGCCCTATTGGGGGAAAACTGATTTGGAGATGGGTCGGCTACGTCAGTTGTCTCCGTTAGCTCAGATAAACCCCAGTGTGAACGACCTTTCAAATGTTAGCCAGACCTGCTTTCAATTACAACATGAAGGCGAAGGGAAGGAGAAAATTCCTTATATTTTTTCCTATTAAAAAGTCGACTTGGTAGGAGCCATATCTCGGTGGTTATGAATAATCCTCTACCACAATTTAGTTTGGACGGCACTGCTTATTTTGGAGCAGAAAACATGACAAACGCAATAACCTAAGACGAAATTCATCCCGCTAGAACCTTCCAGTTCCTAGTAGGATGTGCTTTTAATTACACTATGAAGCTAATGGTTAAAGAAAGAGAAAATTCCTTACAAACTCAAATCCACAAACATGTTTACCTATACAAATATATTAACGCTACTTAAAAATTTTAAATCCTAAGTGCTACAGAACAGATATAGATGGACGTTCAGCGAACCTTAATTTAGATGGATGTTCAGCGAATTTTAATTTAATTTATTAGAGTAGAATATTATGGCACTGTTTACTATACTTATTTCCATAATAATGTTTACTATATTTATTTCCATAATAAATCAAAAGCGGATTAAATTACAATTTTAAGAAAATTTTACCCAATTCGCAATGAAAAACAAAATCTTTCATCGTGTATCTGAGTAGGAAAGAGATAGAAAATTGCAGCATAGAATAGACAGCTTAATAAAATTGTATAAATGGTTTAAAACTGAATGCCAGAGTAAGTACCACAGCAAAGCTTTAATAAAACTTCATATTTCATAAGTTAAAAACTATTGTTACTTGGTTCCATTCTTAATAGTTACAAAAGTAGCAAAGGTTTCGAAATTAACTGACATTTACCAAATAAAATAAAAGTAGGCGTCTGTTAGTATCCTGTGTCATATGAGACACAGGATGGTAATAAATTTTCTGCTTTTACATGTACGTAAAATAAACTACAACTTGTATGCAATTATTATACATTTGGCTACGTCACATTTCTTTTACGGTAAAGCACAGCACATAAAATGTTGTGTGTTTCAGGAAGGAGAGAGGCTTCAGGGTGATTCTTCACCAAGCAAACTCCTCTGTAACAAACCTTTCCCAAAACGTCTTGAATGTTTTAAAACTTATTGCACGTGCATTTTAAATAATATGAACCAAATAACTGCTTCCTAAATAAATCATTGCCAAATGAAGTTATTGTAAAACACTTTCATTTCAGTCATTTTAATTCTGTACCGTATAATAACAGACGCAAATTCTTTATTTCTTTGTAAATAAAGAATAGGGGGAGGTGTAAAGCACTCACTTTGCTGTTAATCTCTTAAGTTTACGACCGCGACGTAGTTAATAAAAAAAAAGAACGCACATTTAAAAAACATGTTAAGCCAATATGTTTAGGAAATCTTTTAATTCTTGACTTCCATAAAAAGAAAAGCAGTCTCCACTTGACGATAACTGTAATCCTTTAGAAAATAATTAATGGTACATTAAAATTCTTTTCGGCCTCTTTCAAAGGGGGGAAAAATTATTCATAAAACTTACATCTTCATTACTATATTTTTTTTTATTTAAATAAGTTTATTATAAATGTGCGTCAATAAAAAGGTTTCAAAATTTAGATCTAGACCAAAGTTACATAATGGATAAAAAGAAACATTTTTTTTTACTTCAGTTTTGTGACAGCTTAATACTATTAGTCAGTAATAACTAAAAATAACTTACTAAACTGTGTAAAAATATTTAAGAAGAGTACAAAAACAAGATAATTATAAGAAGTATAAATAAATTAAAGAAAACATCTGAACGGTTTCAGACTTTAACGGTCCTCCAAAAGGATTTGTTAACGCTTTTTACGCTATAGTTGAATTCGCGGTCTACCAATCTGCTCATTCCTGCTAACTTACCCCCCCCCTTTTTTTTTTTTTTTTTTTTGTTTTTTTGGCTTTGTTATTTAGCATCGTTTTCTTCGCACTTATGCCGCATGCAATTCAACGACAAAATTACAAAATTTTTAAGAGTATGTTTAGAATTTCCGATGCAATGTTAAGTGCTGGCATAACACTTTAAAATTTTTTCCACGCTTTTCTCAGTTCATCACATGAATGTTCAGTTTATAGTTTTCTTAGTAAGATGGCTAACAAAAAAAAAAAAAAAACTTTTTTTTTTTTCGTCTTTTTAATTGTTAATTTTTTATGTGTCAACTTTATTAAATACTATGTTCTTTGATCTTAAGTAGTGATGAGTCGGTACTACCGAACCGGGTATTTTGTAACGGGTACTGAAAATCGGTACATCCAAGTACCCGTTACTTCAGTACCGAAATCGGTACTTTTCGGTATTCGTTACTTCTGTACCGAAACGGGCACTTTTCGGTATTCGTTACTTCTGTACCGAAACGGGTGCTTTTCGGTATTCGTTACTTTGTAACGAAAATATGCGTCTCTTCTCGGTATTTCGGTATTCGTTACTGGAGGATCGATGAGGGTTCAGCTCACTTCGGTTTGGGTACGAGGACAGTAGTATCTGGTTGTATTTGCGAAATGGTGATATGCGCTCCTTGTGTCCATGAATGGTCTGCTCCTCAGACACTTCCGTAGGTGACATGTTTTCTGATATTCAAAATCTTACTCCGTCCAGATAAAATCAAACACGTGGTGACGTGGCAGAGTTCTTTCAGTGCGCAAAATCGTTATCTGCGTATTTCGGTACTCCAAATCGTTACTAGGGTACTCCGGTACAGTAAACCGTTACTAGGGTACTCCGGTACAGCAAACCGTTACTCAGGTATTTCGTTACTTCGGTACTCCAAATCGTTACTTGGGTACTCGGTATTTGAAATCGGTTTTCGGTACTTTTCAAAGTAACGGTTACTTGAGTAACGGATATTTTGTACCGGGTACTTGTCTGTACCCGTTACTCTCATACCGGGTACAAGAATGTACCAAAGTTGCCCATCACTAATCTTAAGTCACATAAAATTCAATTCAACAGCTAAATCACAAAATATTTAAAAACAGCATATCTTTAGAATTCTCGATATAGCGTTAGAGGTACACATATGTATTTTTATATTCGCTATATTATTTTTTTAGCCGCCTCAGTAGTTATCATAAAAATATTGAATATTTCTAATTAGATATGTCACCATTTTAACACATTTTTATTTAAATCAGTCACTTTTAAATACACTTTAAGTACAAAAAAATATTCTTAAGAACTATATTTATTGATTTTAAATCGTTTAGTTTATTACTCAGTATCCTTCCAAATTAAATTTTAAAGTACCTTAGGGTTAACTTAATGGCAAGCTGGTTCGTGAAGATAAAAGCATTTTATTTCCAGCAGCGGCAACACATTACTTTCATAGAGCCGAGTTTGTTAATTAAAATTGAAAGATAAATATCTTACATTTTTCCGAATGACAACACGCTGGAGATAAAAATGTTTTATTTTGAGCAGTGTTGCTACTGCCTGCTCTCAAATCGTTGAGTTTGTTAAAAAAATTCAATAAAGTTCTACAAAATATGTAATAAATAACAAAACAAATTCGAAATTCAAAATTTGGGCTTCCAGGTGCACATGTCCGACTGGAGAACTACATTATTCAAAACCCGATTACTCTAGGTACCATCGTTTTTTCACAATGCGAGGAACATACATACATGCATAGATGCAGCTTCTTGATTATTTAATTTGTTTAGAAATAATACAGGGCAATAAAATTTGGTAGCACCAATTTGAAAAGTGACAAACCGTTTATAGTGAACGCAAAATCCCACTTCGAGACTAAAAAACCAATTAAAACTAATTATAAGAAATTGTAAAGCTTTTTTTAAACACTTGAGAAAAAATTTCAAAAATAACAAGAACGTTAAATTTATACATCACCAAAATTCATATTCTAATAGAAAATTATTTTAAAACTGTAAAAATTTAGTGTTAAAAGTTCGAACATTAAACGCAGTTACAAAATTCATGCATATATTCAACAAGACAGGAATAAGCATACGAGATACCAGGACTTGACCATATGGTGACAGAAGTAGTATTCCGTGATGCTACTATCCATCCTACAGAGGCTCAGTGCAAACTTTCCAAAACATTTCTATGCAGTTATTATTCAAAAGAACTTGTATCCTATTATTAAAAAAAAAAAATTCGTAACAGTTATTCCTTACAAATATCTTACCTTTGTTCCGAAAGATATTTTACAATACTGCTGATTTTTTGGATGAAAGTTTGGATTATTTACTACATATCCCCGAAACTCGAGTTCGTCTGTAACTGGTCTAACGCTATGATGTGTTAATGGGCATCATAATCTTCGGAATCAGGAGTAACAGCTGTAGCTTTAGCAATGTAGTCGGTGCCTTCGTTTCCTTTCTTTCACTGCGTACGCTTTCACCCAACCAAGCGAAATTTTAGTTGATGATAGCTTGCGCGCTTGTATCAATGAAACTACAAGCAATTTGATGAATTGTTATTATTTTTTGTGTTTTGTGGTTTAGACACAGGAAGGAAATGTATCCAATATTGATAAGATTATGTTTTGTTAATGGTTTTAATGTTAATGAGAAATGATCAAGGAAGCCTGGCTTCGCCATGGTTTTCCAAGTCTTTTCATAACATGGTGAACAGTTAATTATGCATTTTATAAAATAAATAAAAGAGAAAATTAATTTTGCTGAACAACCTCATCGATTTTTTTTTTTTTTTAATATTCCAAGCGGGTAAAAATAGTCTGAAAAGAAAGTATTAATAAATTTTTAAAATCTCTTTAGAATGAATTTACAAGCTTTTTAAATAAATCAATAAACTGTCCTTCGACTTCAGAGTAAAAATATCACTAAATAAAACTGAGTTATTCAAAAAGTCAGTCAAAAACTTTCGAAATTCTGCAATCATAACTATTTAATTTTCTCAAGAATTTTCAGAAAGCACTTCAAAGCTGAATAAAGTAGGACCTAAACGAAGTTCAAACTCATTACATGCAAATTAGATTGCACGACGCAAAATAATTACTTCCAATTTTTCGAACTTATAATTAAAATATTTCGTTTAAAAAAGGCAGAACCTAAACTGCGAGGGATAACGGCTCAATTTTTTATAAATCTAACCCTTCAGGCTAAACAGATTTATTTGAAACAAATATAGCACAACACAGCAGATTTGCTAAGCATAAGCCAGCCAATAAAACTTTACGCTCCGAGTATTTAATTTTCTTTCGTTGAATTTTGATAATTAGTTCTTGATGGTCTAACATTTTTTTTTTTTCTTTACAGTTTTCTAAACTATTATGTTTATGCAAATACTCGCCAGGAATCTCATCACACATAAACAAAGAGCTAGATGTAAATATTTGGAAAAGGCAGTAACTATAAATCTTGAAATGTATGCCAAAGATTAAAATTCCTACTTATGGATAAACACTTGGAAGAATAGCTGAAGCAAAGTTATGACGTTATAACGCGAAAAGAAGATTATCCCGAAAAAGTACTCAAGGGAAGATCTTCGCAACGAATGGGTAAGATTCAAATAGCAGATTTCAGCTCCGCTCTGGCAAAGAACGATGATTTCCATTTCATCTTGAAGTGAAAAACTTGAGTTTCATCAACTGCATCCCCAATTATCATTGCCTGGCGAAATCTCTACCGTGTCATTCTCTTTTCTAAAAGGTCTCTTATTCATACAGGAAGCATTACATTATATATGTTCAATGGCTTGCGACACCTACCAATCTGATCAATGCTGTTACGAAGTTTCCATAGAAAGATGCACAAGCGTAAAATGCAGTTCTGTTCTCAATCACATGTTTTCATTCTAAATTTGCCACTTGATATTTCCGTTCATTTCTGTTTAGAATGCGGTCATAAGTTTACCAAAACCTAAATTTACTGAAACCCTATTCAGGGCTAATATTCGAAAGAAAATTATATAAATTATAAAGAAATCTGTAAATTATCGTTGTTTTAAACGGCCGGGCACTTCCAGCTTGCAGTTGTTTTTATATATAACATTAGGTGATTCAATTATATGGAACCTACAAACACTCTTAAATCCCGCGTTTAAAGTAAACTGCATAACAGCATGTAATTTAATTACATGAAATATATAAACACAGTTAAATCCCACGTTAACAGTATATTACATAATCTTAAAAATAAATCATATAAGTCATTAACCTTCTGTTTCATCCTCACTACTATTATGAGAGTTAGCCCAATCCCAAAAAATATCTGGACACTTGCTTGTTCAGCATTAGTCGGGAACGATCGACCCACAGCTCATTTGGTAGTTTCGTTGTTGTACAATGTTGCTCAGGGTTCACCGCATGGGGCGGACTGATATCACATCCGCGGGAAGGAGAGTGGGTACAGGGTCGGCGTCAGGACATGTGCAACAAATGCAGCCGCACCGGGTGGCAGAATTTGTAAAATTTAGGGAATTACTGGGCGGCAAATGTTAGGAATCGAAGTAATTGCACCGGGCAGGGAAAAGCTTAGTGCTGGCAATAAGTGGGTATTACAAACAATCTAACGCTTTCACCGAGATTCGAGAATTGGCTCAAAATATGAAATAATTATCAGCTAAAGTTTGCACCTGATCAAAACGCAAAATGCGTTGATAAATTGTGACAACGAGGCGGTAAATCCATTGAAAAATAAAGTACATACTAAACCGAAGAAATTTCTAATATTCTAAGATAAACATATATTTTTGCAAATGTTTAAAAACAGCTTTAAGGAATTTGTGTTATGTGAAACTGCATGAAAGTCTATAAAATAAGGCTCTTCGTAAGATCATAAGCACACAGATCCATCACAAAAATCTCACTGCCTCGTTTAAAATCGCGTATGCTGGTCATTATAGTTCTATCGTCGTGGTATGATGAATTAACTGGATCTTGGCACTCAAAGCTTCGTGAAAGTGGCAATATGGCCGGTGGGCTAAGGAATTTGGAGACCGCTGTCCTAGATTAAACTGATGAAAAATGCAGGTAAATTGTTATTTTTTATATGAATTATAATGCGGGTTATACCTCCTTTCCGTTCTTTTCAAAACTCTCATTTGGGTGGAATAGGTTAAAGCATACAAGGGTTGTTTTGCTTAAGGGCAGGAATACCTACGTGGAGAATTTTCTACGGGAAATCGGCTCATGTTTTACGTTACACATGCAGAAAAACACGAAATCCAACCATGCACAGTCAACCCATTCACCTGGAATTAGGTCTGGATTGAAACCAGATTAAACTTTCAGTATACTGCAGTCTTCCAGTATTTGGCCACTATCCGAGAACCTGAGTTAGCCGTGGAGACGGTTAATCAGTTCACTGCATCATGACCGAATGGCTTTGCATATCGGATACAGAGGTTCGAAACTTCTTGCGAGATTAAGCAATTCTTTTCAAGTATGCGCGATATCTCTCAGTCGCAAATTTTTAATGCAAGCAATGTTCGTTTGCGCCAACTACGGTGCGTAACTGGAATGCGAAATGAACTCATTGATAACTATCAAAGGGTTAAACAAACATAACATGAAATTAAAAAAAGCAATGATTTCACCCAGATTACTTTAATTTTATATTTATATAGAGTCAGTTATTTACACGTTATCGAGTAATATCAAGTATTTATAAGCTATCGAGTCAATTATTTACAAGTGTGCTAACATACTGTTTCCATTTCATGCAATTCTCAAACACGATCTACGGTGACGAGGCATCATCCAACAAATTATACAATTTTAATACATTTTCGCCCACCAGCGGCCGAGCGGTAAAGACGCTGAACACTGGTAGTTCGGTCCGAGGTTCGAATCCCGCGAACGGGCTGGCTGCATGGGCGTTTTCGTGGTTTTCCCCATGTGCAACGTGTATACGAGCCAGTTTCCCTTAGAAAGTCCTCCACGAAGGCATCCCTCCCTTTAGGCAGATAGCCCTCGTGTGCTTTGCCATAATTTAATAATCCAATCCAATCTAATACATTTTCGAAATAAGCATTCTTTCTGCCACATTTAACGTATCGTTAACCGAACACAACTCTTAATTCGAAGGTACTCTCAGTATTTATGCATATATCAAAAAGGAAATCAAACTCGAATATAAAAATCACCGCATAATATTTAGATGCATTGAAGGACGTAAAGGGAATTAATTAATAATAAAATTGTAAAACATAGCTGAATCGTTCAATTGTTATGGGAAAATTACAAACCACATCAGATATTCAAGACTGAAATATGTAATGTAAATGTAGTGCGGATGCATTTGCATAATAACTGGTAACGGAGGTAATTTTTCTCAGAAACAATTCTGCTTGTGGTTGTCTTTCCTTGCTCTAAATCCTGTTACTGAACTGCTGTTATCTTTATGGGAAGGGTCAAAGTTCGAGTGTTATAGAATGACGAAACAATGCTAGGATATCTTTGCAAAACGCTATACTTGTTTTATGTACTCTGTTATGATATAAAATAATTTCAATGTATTATATTAATTCTGGCATGCAAAATGGTTAAAAATAGGCAAATCCACTTAAAACATAGGCAATTCAAAGGACATAACTAGATGTATGAAAAACCTGAATGCCAACAGAATTTTAAAAATATTCGACGAGTGTTGTTATTCAAATAGCATTTATTTAATTTTAATAATTATCATTTTACATATATTTTATTTAATTTAATAATATTATTTCACTCTATGATTTCATTATCTACGGATACATAAAAATAAATATCAATCAGAGCAAAATATTTTAGAGGACATGATAATGGACAAACTTAGTACGCATGCTGGGGGGAAGGGGTATTGACTTCATAAAACGATCATGCCTCTAGTTTAGTAAGCAGACCACAATGAGCCTCCCCCCTTTTTTTTTCATTATATTAAAATCTTTATTGCTGAAGACTAACTTGAAATTACACTAAAAGTAATGCAATTTTTTTAACTAATTTTTACAAAAGAACTTACATTGCTAAATTTGAATCTGATCCAATTCACTGTTTTATGATATAGAATACATACTCAGTATCTCATGTTAAAGTTAATTAATATTTAAAGAAATGCATATTTTTGATTTATTCTAGTACAAATACTTTTTTGTTTTAATTTCTTACTCAGTTTGTGCCTGCCCCCCCCTTAATTTTTTTTAACTACGTCGGGATATTTTAATATTTTATGAAAGATGATTTCATAAATTAATACACAAAGCCATAATAACGCTCTATTATCATTCATATATGTCATTAGTCCAAAACTTTTCAAAGCATTTTATCAATCATTGTCTCAAAGATAGCAATCTGCGTAGTTTAAAGCATTGAAAGAGACAAAACTTCGAAAACTGTATATAAAATTTCCAGTCTGTTCCAGCCCCTTCCCTGCAAACAGATACTATGTAAAAATATTACCACTACATGATCTAATTAATATCCATATATGCTGATATGATTTATTAATACATTAATAACGTTTTAACTCTTTTCTTTAAAAAACAAGAACATACTATTCGTTCAGATTTATCTAGTGTACCTGTTCCTTTAAAAGAAAGGACCGATAAAAACGTTACAAAAAGAAAACATCAATTAATAAAAAGCAATACACGTATCATTATGAGGGCTTGATTCGGTTTATTTGATTATGGCAAAGTACTCAAGGACTATCTGTCTAAAAGGAGGGATGCCTTCGCAGAAGACTTTCTAAGGGAAACCGGGTCGTACAAACGTAACACGAGGGGAAAACTACAAAACACCCATGCAGCCGGCCCGTTCGCTTTGTTTGATTCGAACTTAGGACCGAACTACTAGTGTTCAGCGACTTTACCGCTCGGCCGCTGATGTACATATCATTAAGATGCAACTAACAACTTCATGCATTCTGTCAGAGGTGAAATGCTACGGATAAAGATCGTGAGTATTTAATATACCACAGAAAAATCCAAATTTTAAAAGAGGGAGGAGAGGAAGAACTTAAACGAGCAATTCTTGATGGAAGGACAGCAGCAGAAAATCATATGTTAAAGACACAGAACAAATTTTACGCCTGTACGATATTTACAAATATATCAAAAAGATCTAAAACAACAAATTAAACGAATTACCGAAAGAGAGAGAAAGGGAAAAGAAAGAAATCTCTTCTAGTTTTAAACATATTTATTTTTTCCAGCACCTTTAGAATAATCATCATTAATTGTTTGTTGCAGAGAGAATCTGCATTACATATATCAAAATTATCTTATTTTGAACTAGGAAATCAATTTATTGCGTGAAACAGAAAATTTTAATGTTTTTAGCATTAAGAACAAACCATTAAAATGAAACATAAGAGCCACTAAAATAATATCTCGAACACTAAGTGCTTCACGAATCTTAACAACACAATAAATATTACAAACCTAGTTATGTACTCTACATACGTACGTTTTCCATTAAATGTTTTTCATTAAATACTTTTTTGTTGAATACCATTTATATAAAACAACCGTTCGTTTAAAAAATTTCTGAAGTCAAACAATCTGCTGCATCTAGCAAAGTACAAAGCCTAACATATATAAGATAAAAATAAATATTTATAAAAATGCCATATAATAGTTTACTTTGAAACAAGTGTGTACATATAAGAAAAGAGAGAAAAGGTACACAAAGTATGTTGAAAAAGCTACATACGATAACACCTATACAGACTATGTATTAAAATTCTGTTACAAAAAGTAGTATGAGAAAATAAAAAAAGAGACAAGAAATCAATTTTACGTAGTTGTTCCAACAGCCTTACTTAAAATATTTTAGATTATCTACGCGAAGAAGAATAAGAAAAAAAGTTCTTTAAACGAGAAAGAGAAAAAAAAAATTCGATATTTTTCTTTTGCCTTCCATAATTTTATTCAATATTTCTTCTTTGATATGCTGACGAGTTCTTTTCGCAATTTTCTTTTAAAAATATATTTACTGATACTTCAATCACATGCAAGAAATTTCGGGAGGGGAGAGGGCGAGTTGAGGAAAGAAGAAGGAAGAAAATATCAGTGAATTTTAATGCATTTGAGTGAATTCTGTATGTCAGAGTATTATCGGTACACATACACCAGATAGATGAAATTGAATTTTTGCTTCCTTAAAATAAATTTAGATTTTTGAAATGATAAAAAAATACCTTCGCTTTTTATGTAAATTAAAAAAAATTTAACTCTTTCTAAAACCTCCACCTGATTCAAGAAATATATTAAATCTTTGATCTTTTACACTTACATAAGTTTCAACCTCCTCCCACCATAAAGGAGGAGACGGAAACAATAAAAGGCAATAAAAAAACACGAAAAATAAATGAAAACTGACTGGATTCATAATGCATTATTTGAAATATTCATAATCTTAGCGTAAAAAAATTAATTCATAAAACGCTTTCACGGAAAATTAATATAAATGCAAAGACCAAGGCTTAATATGAATACAAAGATAATATGGACAAAGGTGAGGCAGTTGCCTCAGGTGAACAATTAGAAGGGGCACCAAATTAGCTATGAAAATATACAAATTCGTTTTAAAAAAAAAAGAAATTATGATTGTCAGCTTTCTGGCGGACATCAAGAAGTATCAAAAGAAACTTCTGTTAAACAGTCTAGTTAACTAACAGAAGAATTGATAACACTAGTTTATTTTGAAAAAATGTTGAGGTTTCCCAATATTCTCTCTCGCGCGCTATATATATATAGTTTTCTAACAATAAAATTGGCCCACCAGCGGCCGAGCGGTAAAGTCTCTGAACACTGGTAGTTCGGTCCGAGGTTCGAATCCCGCGAACGGGCTGGCTGCATGGGCGTTTTCGTGGTTTTCCCCATGTGTAACGTGTATACGAGCCAGTTTCCCTTAGAAAGTCCTCCACGAAGGCATCCCTCCCCTTAGGGAAATAGCCCTAGTGTGCTTTGCCATAATTAAATACACCACACCACACTAACAATAAAATTTATTGCTTGAATTAACGCACTGAAATTAACCTACGCTGTTTCCACGAACATCCCCTCCCCCAAATGGCAGGAAATGCGCGTTATTTACGTTTCTTTAATTTGAACGAGAGCTCTTACTTCGTTAGAGCAAGCTTTCCAAAGTCTACTAACTGAGTACGAAGAGTGACGCAAATGCCTACAGTTTGTTGTAGCAGACCTTACGCATTAAGGCCAACTGATATATCGGGTCAGTCCATAAGTTCGTGAGCATTAAGAGTATGCGTGGAATTCACTATGACCATTTACTAAAACAATGCAATTTTGAATCTGTTGAAACATGCCATCGCTTGACTAAGATATTATTCAGTTCATCACCAGCTTTCGTAAATATCGAACGCATTTTAGTACCCATAGAAGATGAATATAGATAATTAGTACAAACGTGCTGTGCTACATTTTTTTATTTTCGTATGGTGATTCTGCCAGGTTTGCAGCGATAAAAATTAATAGTGCACATAGTGAACGCACTATTATTGCACGGACTGCCCAGAAATAGTTTAAAAAATTTAAAGTTGATAAAAGCAGCCTTGATGATGAACACCGTTCAGGACGTTTTGAACTGTTAGAACCACATCAAACGATTAATTCAGAAGTTTATAATGAACAACTTTGCCGTCTAAACTCAGAATTGATCACAAAACGCCCACGATTGGTGAATATCAAAAAGTGTTGTTTTACCATGATAACGCTAGACCGCATACGGCTCGAAAAACGCTTCAAAAAATTAGTGAATTTAATTGAGAGATTCTGCTTGCTCCCCAGATATTGCCTCAAGTGATTTTCACTTATTTCGTGCCTTACAAAATTCCTTACTGGGAAAAAAATTAAATTCTAAACAAGTACACAATGAACTTTCAAGTTTCTTTGCATCAAACCCAGAGTCTTCTACAACAGTGGAATAAAAAAAGCTGGCTGTAAGATGGCGAGACATGGTAGATAATGGCGGAAAATATATAATTAAAATGTTAAATTGTATTTTTGTATTATTTAAAAGTTTACCAAAAAGCGCACGAATTTATGGGACTGACCCAATAGCTTCGGGAGGCTAAACAACGGTGTTTTAAAATTAAATGCATCGTATTATCAATTTCTTGATTCATTTTTATACAGAATTTGCATTGTACAGAGTATTTCGTTTTATTCTTTGTCAAATCTAGAATGTAAACGTACAAAGTAGGACACAACTTTTTTTCATCCCACTTGGAGTATTGTTTATTATGAAACAAAATTAATTAGCTAGTTTAAAAGAAATTAAAAAACAGATTTAGCTGATATTCTAATACAGTTCATATTCAAATGATAAAATACAAATCTAAAATAACATATTTTACAAAGTTAAGTTTCTTTTCAGTGATGATATATATCTAAAAAATATATATTTTCTCCCTTCAAAATTAAAAAAAGAAAAAGAAGAAGAAAACATTGAAATGTGAAGAAAGAGAAACAAATTAATTTGATAATGCCACTGATTTAAAGATTTAAAAAACAATTCTGAACTTTAACATGGCAAACTTGCTTACTGGTCGAATAAAAATTAAGTCTCAAAAAACAGTCGTATTCGCAAAATTTAATACATTAAAGCCCCGTGAGCGAGCTGATGAAGCAAATTAAAAGTTAAGATTAAGCATGAAGAAGTATTATTGAAACTTATTAATTTTAAAATTGCGCTTATACTGTAGGGGTATGATGCGAAAGAATATACAGGGTGTTTATAAATAAATGGTGCAGTTTTAAAAAATAATAATAAATCGATGTATTATTTTATATAGGCAAATCTTATAGCATAAAGCAGCAGTTGTACTTTTATGCATTAAACACAATCCCTCAATATGTGCACCCTTGGTCACACGACAGATATCTACATAGTAATCTAATTCTTCTCATACTCGGTGCAGCATGTCTGCCGTGATGGTCTGCAGTGCATGCTTAATCCGATCACAAACTTCCTCAAGGGACACGGGCATTGGTGGTACATAAAGTCGGGCTTTAAAAAAAACCTAGAAGAAAGAAATCGCATGGCACTAAATCCGGCGAACAATGTGGCAATGGAAGTAAGTTGTTGCCTGCTGTTGCTGCACGTCCAGTCCAGCGTTGGTGAAGAATACGATTACGGAGCTTACATTCCTGTGAAAATGAGATGGAGCAATCGTCCAGTTGTAAAATGTATTCATCATAACTGGTGTTCGCTGGGGATAACAACCAGGTTTTCAGGATGTCTAGAAATGAGTCACCGGTCACAGTTTCTTGTTTCACGAAAAATAGTAAGTGTACTTTCTCGCGGGACAACGCAGAGAAACGTTTACTTTCGGACGGCCAGGCTGATGCTCTTCCACTTCCCCGGATAGGACATTGTGTTTTCACAATGCCACTTACATGGAAAGTCTTTACACTTCTGCTTCATCGCAGAAGAAGAATCTTAATACAAAACCATCTTCCTCCATTTTTAACTGCTTCTCCTCGCAAAACTTACGCCTTTTCACTTTGCCTGTTGGTGTAAGTGCCTGCACTATAATCCCACTTTGTACGGTTTAAAACATAGCCGCTTATGCAACCCCTTCCACACCGTATTCTTTGGCATGTCCAATTCCCTGCTTCCTATATTAAGTGACTTGCAAGGACTTCACTGAAACGCCTCCAGCACTCTTTCAACGTTTGCATCAGACACACGAGGTCGACAAGAACTCTTGCCTTTACAAAGGAATCCAGTTTTCACGAAATATAGCCATCAGTTACGATGATTACCGCCTACTTATGTTGGTCTTTTTCAAACTGTGCGGATATCTCAAGACCTACACAGAAAAAAGTTTCCTCTTGTGACGCCATCTTGGAAATTGAAACTGCGACTGCAGAGTAAGCACGACAACAGGTAGCGCATGAGAAACTTAAGACTGCAAAAGCTTACGGTGTAGGTAAGGTAAGGTAAATTACACGGGTAAGGTAATACACCGATTTATTATTAATTTTTTAAAACCGCACCATTCATTTACAAACAGCCCATATATATAACAACATTATCTGACAGCCATCATAGAGTTACCTCCCATATAATATAAGCTGTTTTATTTGAGTTGTATTCCGTTTAAGCTTATATAAAGCTTCTCATGATGAAAATCCACTTCACTTAATGAAAGGTGTGCGCATTAAAGTTTAGTTAGTTGATTAATCGATTACAGTAAAGCACGCGAGGCTATATGTTTCATAGGATGTTTTCGTGGAAGACATTCATTTCTCGCTTCAAGTTACTCATGAGAAAAGGCTTAGCCTGTCCACCATGAACTGTAAACGGTACATGCTGCCATTGTTATCCACTTGGCCACTTGTAGACGTGAATACTAACGGAAAAACCAGAAGCATAGAATTATTTAACAGTTGCTAAGAAAATGTTTCGCAATCAGAAATATAGCCTAAAATGTAAGCTTTACGTAATACACTGTTTGCAAGCTTTACTTCACATACTGGTTACAAGCTACACCTTAAGTTGCAAGCTTTGCTTAACATATTGTGGCTGCAAGTTTCACTTAAACTGCAAATTTTAATTAGCACATTGGGAGCCATCATTTGTTGATCTACTATATTAAAGGTAAAGTAAAATGAAGGAGCTATAAAATTTACTTCATTTATTATACGTCTATGATGAAAACATGTGCTCCCCGTAAAAACGAAATTTCAGCATTGCAAAACTCATTCCTTTTTTGTATTAAAGTATAAACTTTATTGTTCCTACGTTTATGTAATATTTGCAGTCTACATCAGATTACAGCATTCGTTGATATTAACATTTTTCGACTACTTTCTGGTGGCTTTACATTAAAAACTGTGTCATCAGATACCTTTTACAATTAGTCTGTGATATAGTATTCCACTAATGAGGACATAATTAAACATAATTTTCGTAATCAAGTATGGCAAAAACTATGATAATGGGGAATAATTCTCTGTTTTCGAGAAATCATCTTAAGAAACTAGTTGCGAATTCTCTTCGTTTTCGTAATAAATCATACTATATTGGTTGTATTATAATTTGAAAACCTCTTGTATAAATCGAATCTAAAAGACGCATATTTCGGACTAAAATCCTGTTTCGACGCTTCTGTACATGATTTTTAGTGAATGCATATTGTTCAGTAGCATATAACATTGCCCAATTACTTTCAAATAACAGTTCTTCGCAATCACTGCATCAGATAAAGTTCAGTTCCATCTTTAACCAACTTACATAAAATCTACACGCAATACCACTTTCTCTTTTTTCGAGAATTTTTCAAAACTGCCTAAATACCATAGTACTGATAAATACGAGCAAAGCAATTCAAATGAACGACTAAAGCTAAGGCACAAGCAACAAGATCTATGCCAACAGAAACGGGAAAATAAATATAAGAACGTCTGATTTCTGAGTACAGGTAGTTTATTTGACGAGATTAAATCTAATGAGGTACACCTAAGCATTTCTAAATAAACATTTCCAATTTCTACCTATAATTTAACATGACGTGGTAACCTTAAGTCCAACTAATATACAAACAAGAAACAGAAAACACTACCTCAAGTCATTTTACCAAACTCACTTCTACAATATTTACTCGTTTAATTTTGGTGCTCGTTTAATTTTGGTGCAGCTACCCCATACTATAGCTCGCGCGTTTCAAACTGCCACTTTCAAATTCTTGCACCAGTCCTCTGCACAAAACTGATCATCACTTATAGTTAAGGCTGATTAGAGGCTTACAGGACAGAAAATTAAAATTAACATTATTTTCTAAGGAATGTTCTCTAAATATGCATGGTAACCTCCCTTTCCTTTAACTGCATCTCGCACGCTATTTCGGAGTTACCAGCTTAAGAAGGAATTTTATTTTTCGCAGCTACGTAGATTTCGCTCCACCATTTAAAACTAATCCCTTCCTTGCACGAAAATGACACTTAGCCGGTTCAGCCGTTGGTGTGTATTGGCCGTTTAAATGACCCTCGAAATTACCCTCTTATTAATTCAGCAGGCATTATAACGCTACCCAGTCTTGTTCTTTAAATAAGTACTGCTTTCTCTGAATATTAGTCTCATTAGCATAAATGAGGGCTTCTCGGATTAAAGGAGGTAACAGATTTTTGTTCAATAAATTTCGAGATTTCCCTCTGAAAGAAATAAAAGTAAGGTCACAGAATGTTTGTTCACATTCCAATAAAATATTTCCTAAAATCAATTCGAAGTAAAATTCCGTAATACAAAATTTATGAAAATGTTAAGAGACAATAAAAACAGAAACAGAACAGCTTTTCCCAAAATCAATGACGTCAGCTAAACAGAATTAGACACTTTTTTTTTATTATTCATTTTGAAGTTATTTCTTAAGCTTTTATCATACCAGAAAAATGTCTGCGCAATCTCGTATAATCTAAAAGAAAAAATAGGACAGGTTTTATTCTTTCCATAGGTTTCGATAGTTGCGCATTTTGAGATCAAAAAAAGATTGAGATTTCAGAAAATTTTCGGTCTCAGTAACTGATACAATAACAATAAAATGAATATGCTTTCATACGTATTACTTCCCTGTTGGCATACGTATTACCTCCCTGTTGACATAGCCTTCATCCCCCTTTTCGAATCCCAGAAAAAGCGTAGATGTTTGTACGTGCATAATATTTTTGCGGCATGAAAGTCCTTAAAATACAATGAAGTCCTATCCAGAATTTAGTGGCAGAGAAAAAGGTGTAGGAATCTCGTATGAATACTGCGCGAAAGGTAGGGAGGGCTCTTCGTCAAAATTGTGGCGGATTTGGGCAAGTTCGTTCTCTTACCTATAAAGGGTGCTTCAGGAATCTCGTATGAATGCTGAGCGAAAGGTAGGGCTCTTCGTCAAAAATGTGACGGATTTGGGCAAGTTCGTTCTCTTACCTATAAAGGGTGGTTCACACTAGGGTTTATCTGAGGTAACAGAGACATCTGGCACATTCGACGCATTTCCAACCCCAGTTTTTCCCCATAGCGGAGCTAGTTGAAAAATCTGAGCTTCATGTACAGCGGGACACGGAACTGACTCCGTTAGCTCAGATAACCCCAGTGTGAATGGCCCTTACAGCCCTTAAGCTCGAAGTCTAGAGCCAACGATGGCTATACCCTCTTGATCGCGACAGTGCACTCCGCTCCGGCTGAAGGTTCAGATTAGAAACAACAACGTTTTTACTCTTACTTATCAAGAGTGCTTGAAAACATTAGTAATCCATGTTATTCATACGCTACTTTTTCAGTGATCATATACAAGTACAAGAAGAGGTTTGCTGCAGTTTTCCCACCCCGAAAATGTTAGCTTTAGTTAAGGTTAGAAACAAAAAATCTTCCAACAGAAAGATACACCAAAAACAAACAAACAAACAAAAAATTTACTTCTAAATTATGTAGAATGACAAAGTTCGTGTTTCGCAAAATATCACCGTCGAATAAGAATATCTTTAGAAATTACTTATCCCACTTCAGGAAATAAAGAGACGCTTAGACGGGAAAGTGGTTAGATTCTGACTGCAGTACCGAAGGATTCGGATCCCGGATAAGGCATGGATCTATTTGTCCGTCCCCTCATAGGAGGCAACAGTGGCCCACCTATTAGGTGTACCTGTAATAAAAAGACCACCGCTTTCGGCCTTAGTAGTGGTTGACGTCTATGGATGGCTTAGGCCCGCCATTGTTGAGGGGGAGGACTTCACAAAATAAAGAAATAGTTTATAATTATTGCGCAAACTAGAGACTCGCCGTTGGACATGGACAAAAAAGTAAATGACAATATAAAAAGCTAAAAAATCATAAACTTACGACATCTACGGCAATAAAATTTTCCAAAACAAACAGTTTTAGACACTAATATCATAAGACGATGCTAGTAATAAGGAACTCTCGTACGTCCTAAAGAAAAGAATGCTATAGCGAGTGGCCGCTATAAAGAAAGTGGATTTAAGATTTCTTCATCAGCTGTGGTCTATATGCACTGTTGTTGGAACGGTCGCTATGATAAGAGCCGTTTATCAAGTCATCAACTCTCTATATAAAAACCGAACATGGAAAGACCGAATAAGAAAATACATAAAAGGATACACATAATTAAATAATGAACGCAGAATAAAGTTCACATTAATTAAAAACCCACATTTTGAGAATGAAAGCAATTCTGCAGAATGTCATCATTAACGCACAGAAAACACAACTATTGAAATGACTTATGAGAGAGTTTCCCCAACTAATATAATGTAAACAAACGCTTCTAAATGCATTTGATTAAAATTCTGAATTATATTGAACTATAGAATACGATCAGCAGATTAAATAGAAAGACGGTCATTCGTGTTTTCGCGTTACCATAGAAATAATACATTTACCAATCCTTACAGTCGATGCCATTCATCTCACATTTGCAAATTAGGCAGAATAATTTCGTAATGTCCATGTTGTTTGGATATATACAGCACTTATAAATGAATATTAAATATGCATTCCAACCTCTTTTCGAAAATAATCATCTTAGTTTTATGATTTTTTTTAAATTCAAGAGCGGAATATACAATTTTGTTATAAAAATTTACATGGTAAGTGTTTTGAAAATTACTGAATTTAGAAACAGGAGGTTCTTAATATAAAGAACAAAAATATTTAATTAATCAATTAAAAATGTAATTAATCAATTAAATAATTATTTGAAAAAACTGAAATTTTTTTTAAATCATTGAAAAAAATTGATTCTCTGCTGAAAATCTTCAGAGCAGCTTTAGTAAAGCTCTCTCTCTCTCTCTCTCTATATATATATATAATAAGACGACCTGGAGTAAGTTGCGTCAGCTACAACAGACTGACAATGGTTCTCTGCGTTATATCCTGGGAAGAGAAAGACGTAGTAACAATGGTAATGACGTAGATAACTGATAGCTTAGAACGTAGAAGATACGTACTGAAGACGAAAATTTTGACTGCATAGAATGCTTGTCCATAATAAATAGGAATATGGTACTAATTCAGAAGTCAAACAACAAAAATCAGCGTTATATTTTCAAATTTTCACAGGACTAGTTTCGATGGTTTTACCGAACTACCATCCTCAGCAGCAAAAGCGCAAATGAACAAGATAGGGTATAGTGATTAGATAAGATAAGAAAGCTTGGACAGAAAAAAAGCTAGTGGCGCCATCTGTTAATGAAACCAGAACTTAAACATAATTTCTTTAAAGGCCGAAGGCAAAGATGGATTGGAATTGATAACGTTAACTAGAACAGAAAGATTTTTTTGAATGTGAAATGCCTCTAGAAAATACAGTTCTCCAATGGAAGATGTTTTTTGAATAATTTTGGCAGCAGAAAAATTGAAAGTGTGATTTTCGGACCAACAATTTTGGGCAACAGAAGACTTCTGTGTTTCCTTTTTTTTAACATATGCCTCTTCTTCCTTGACGCGAAATTTTAAGGCTCTCTTAGTTTGGCCAATGTAAATTAAACGACACTGGCAAGGAATCCTATAAATACCACATGAATTCATATCCTCAATGGGGTCCTTGAGTATGGAACTCGGAATTTTATTGATGGGAGAATAAACGACCCGACAGTTAAATTTCTGAAAAATATGTGCAACTTTATAGCTAATTGATGGAAAGAAGGGAATGACAACAGAATTTTCATAATCTTTTAAAACAAGAGTGTGCCTTTTAGTGTGTTGAGATGAGAATTTTTTAACTGCTTGATTAATAATGTTGGGTGAAAAGCCCCTGTCAATAGATATTGCTTTTAAATAATTTAGTTCTTCATCAAGGGCTAGTTTGGAGGAGCAAACTTGAAGAGCACGGAAAACATAGGAATAAAATGAAGCTAGCTTTTGTTTAGTCGGATGACATGATTTAAAGTGTGGTGGAAGGCAAACCGATGAAGGTTTACGGTAAACCGTAGTACTGAAGTTGGATGTGTTACGTGTGACCAGAATGTCGAGAAACGGAACATAATTGCAAGACTCAAGTTCAAAAGTGAACTGAATAGCAGGATCAATATAATTCATTGTTGAAAGAATTTTATTTAAATCATTTTTATTACTTTCAAACAGAGTAAATGTATCGCCTACGTAGCGGAACTATACCGGGAAATTTAAAGTTTCAAACAATTTTGATTCATAATAAGGCATGTAGTGGGACTGAGGGGGCTTCCCATGGTAAATCGCTCAGTTTGCTTGTAATATTTATTTTGGAAAACAAAAACAAACAATATTTATTTTGGAAATTGGTAGTTCAGGCAGATTAAATCTTTATTTTATTTCACTAAATATGTTGCGGCCACAAACAACTAGGCACATTATTTGTAAGACAATACCTATTTCAAGAGGTATACATCTTTGATACTGAAATTCTGAGTTTAGGTTCCGAATTACCCACGTCATCAGCGTTGCACAGGCTAAACAAGATGGACTGATATAGAAATTACGTAATCTAGAGAAATTATTACTATTTTTAGAATAGAGAGAGAGAATTATGAGGTTACCGTTAGTTTTGATTTACATGTTTTTTATCTTGCATATATATCTAATAATTTATTTACTAAATAATATTAATTATAGTAGAATTACCTGAAAAGAGTGAATCCATACTTAGTAATTTCTATTTCGAAAGATGTTTTGAAAGTAACCTTGAATGTAAATTGTATGGAAATACCCGCTTCACTTTACTCTGATTTATGTAAACCACAGCCTATAATTCTTCCGATAGTTCCATCATTTGCCAAAGCTATCATTTGGAAGTGTAATACTTAACTCAATTACCTTCTAGCCTTCCAGATTCTAAAGCGAACAATTAGGAACACACGTGCTAAAACAGTACTAATTCTATTATTGCACGAAATTTTGCGAAGTATATGTGGATTGCTTTGACTTTAAATTTACAATACGGTGATAAATTTAGTACCGTAGTGTTTGCTACGACGACTTACTTAATATATTGTGAAGCTAATGTAACTGTGTGCTGTAAATAGTTAAAAAATTGTAGGAAGAACCATTCCTATTACTAAATTTGGTTGATCTTTACATTATGGTAACTTGGCGATTTTTTGGCGAAAATTTGGCAACCAACTCTCCTACAGCAACCCTCTATTTTTTTTTCCCCCGCCGCCATTTTGTCTTCTCGAAGTAAAGACATGTTTCTTTTCTTTTTATCTACTGAACACTTCTTCCAACAATCTACTAGCCGAATTACACTTATGCTAGAAATTTTATCAAACAAAACTGCTTAATCATGACAAATATTCACTGCAAAATTGGGAAAAAGTGCACAATACCATACTCCTTACGCGTTTTTCAAAATAACACATACACATAAACCATGTACACGCCGACTTATTTTTACTTAAAAAAAATCCCAGAATTGCACAAAAATGGCATTGCGCACACTCTTCACTATATCCATGTACACTGCTTTTTTCTCATAAATTAGAAAAATTTCACGAAAATACATGACAATTTTCTCAATCTTTAAACCCGGTAAAAAGAACATATATGAAATTACCTGATCGCGAAAAAGTATTTACCCTTTCCAAATATGAACATTTCCACATATAAAATAAATAAAATATCCAAAAACTTTTACCTCTAAATCATCTATTACATTATACACGTCACCAACGAATTCATACCGCAAGCATTACAAATACTTAGTATCAAATATTTAAATTATTTCCATGCACGTTTACTTCAACTTAAACGTATACCAAATTCCTACAAACATAAAATTCACAAAATAACTATCATTTCATTAAAATATAATTAAATTCAAAAACACTACTTAAAATATAAATGAGCACATACATTAAATTAATAAAAATTACCTTACAATCCTAATTACTTTAAACTAAATCATTGCTAATAACAATTTTCCCAATAATACCAAATTCCTTTACTTCCACCTTACATTTAGAACAATGCATAAAAATAATATCCACAAATAATTAA
The DNA here is from genome assembly GCF_044657685.1 of Stegodyphus dumicola. NCBI lineage: Eukaryota > Metazoa > Arthropoda > Arachnida > Araneae > Eresidae > Stegodyphus > Stegodyphus dumicola. The sequence continues at coordinate 111,843,647 of NC_140772.1, read as the reverse complement.
AAATACTAACTTACCTAATCTTCTTCAGAATCTTGATTATGTGTCCGATAAACTTTTCTTTAGTTACGGCCATGGGATCCAAAAATTCACGAACACTGTTTCACACAACACAGAATAAACCAAATACAAAATTTAAAGATTTTTTCCCGATTTCTCCCCTTTTCCGATTAAAAAACCGTAATTCGTCCATTAATATCACATGACATATCCCATGATCTCTCATTTCCCTCACACAAAATAATGCGTAATCGGAACTGAGTACTGCTTACATTATTACCAAAGTCCCAGGTAAGTAACCTTTATCGCCTCCAAAATGTCGCCAAACTACCAGTTACCATATTGTAAAGATCAACCCATACGACTTGTACATACAACTTGGTATATACAACTTGTACATTAAAGCCAATGATGAACAGCAACAAATCTGTATATTAAAACAAATTTATACAAAAATTAAACATATAAATAAATTAAAAATGAAACATATAAGAAATAAACACATTTGCAACAAACTTGTATATTAAAGCCATGATGGACACATGCAGATTCATATTCAAAACACAGAACATTTCACTAATCAGGATTCAAAATTGCATTATAAAATACTCGTCGAAAGTTTATCCTATATGTGCATACATTCTGACTGCACGAAGAAATTACATTCATTTTGCACATTCAATGGTAATACTCAGATAACATAACGAACTTAACAAGAACTACGTATATCTTAGCGAATTTACTATGCCTTTTGAAATAAATCCTTAAGCCAATTAGTTAATGATATTGCTGTAGACTATTCAGCCATGTGGCTGTTACACAGAAATACAAGAAACAGTACATGCGCAGTCACATTCACACGTTGGCAATCTTAAAAGCCAAGTGGAATACTAACCAGCTCAAAAGATCGTACTTTTACGCAAATACATTTATCTTGGATAATGATGGCATTTAGATATGCCGTTATTTTTTGCATATATAATTTCTAATTATACAGCAGCTTTTTTGCCTTTAATCGAAAAAACACTGTGCAGTCCTTAAAGGTTTCACCTTTACCTTCTCGTCTGGAATTCAAGATATATTTATGCATAAAATAAAATACGTAACTGCTAATTCGACATATTATCAGACGCCTAATTTAGGATGCTAAACAGAATTTTTCGTCATTTCACAATCAGCGAACTCCTTTCAAGACACTGAATGGTTAATTAACACGCCTTCGGATAATCGAAGCTGACTGTATATTAAAAAGTTCCCAGAAATAAACGTGAAAAAAGAATTACTGAATAGCAATAATTTTGAAATGAAGACTTACATGTTTCAAAATTTATTTATTTATCACTTTCGAATGCTTGATTTCGAAATGAAATGAAAAAAGAATTCTGAAGTTTACTGATATTATTTTTTAAAAATATTTATAATTCTCGTGTCTTAGAATTCAAAAACTGGGATCTCACTTTTTTGTTAACAACTAAACTCCGAACATCCTATGAAAGGAACAGAAAGCAAAGAAAATTAAATAATGAAAGTTACGCTTCTCGTAGACTGTTTATCATTGCACAAATGACGCAAATACAAGATGCGACATGGTGCTGTTTTTTTTTCCACCCTCCCTCTCCCCCCCCCGTGTGTGTGAAAATGGAGTGCAGTTTTTTGGGACTAAAATAACCATAATAAATGCGCGGCATGGGATAAATTTCTTCTTCTCTCGAGAATTTTAATATGGAAAAGAAACATACAGCCTATCGTTAAAATAATGGTAAGACATTATTCACAAGAAAGAAAAGAGAAATACGTCTGCAGCTTGTAACGAATAAAATTCTACAACCCACACTTGAAAGCGAAAGATGGGAAAAGGTAATATGTCGCAGCCGTAAAATAAATAAAATAAATGAATAAATACTTAAAGATCAATGGTGAGATACTTCGGATAGACTGTGTGTGTGAACCTGACAGCTCTTCCAAAAATCGATTGAAAAATTGAGTCTCAAACTTGAGAAAAACTACAAGGAAATGGTTGAAAAGGGAAAAAAAAATAGAAGAAATAGAAAATAAATAAATAAATAAATAAAAAATTTTTGAGGATTATTCACGGCATGCAGGGGGAGGTTAAAAAATATAACAAACCTGGCTTCCCCCTGAAAACGATTTATCAAATGTAGTTCGGAAAGGAGTTAAAAGGTTAACGTTGCTGAATTCAGCTGCGATAAGCAACTTTCGCTCATCTGGCTCTGAAACTGATGCACTCAATATTTATACATAGATATATGTCATACAGCAAACTGTGATTCATGGCAAAAATCGCAACACATATAAAAAATACTACGCTATCTTTAAGAATGGATGAAATTTACTAGTATAAAGGTTTTATAACATACAAGCACGCATTCGAATATTTAAAGCTTTATGCACACAGAACTTTAGCATTCGCATTTTAGAGCTTCTGTGCTTAAACTGCGGGAGCTAAATTTGGGAATAAATCCACTTTTAATGAATTAAAGCTCAGGCGCGCACCCAATCTTTACACCACGGTTTACTGTGTACAGCTATCATGATAACACCCATTTGTGCTGACCAAGAAGTGTATCGCTTCACCTCCTGCAAGAAGAGTGAAGCCCACTCACTTATTTAGCTTTGTATCTCTGCAAGTGAGTATAAGCTTTGTATGTCTTTCTATAGCTTGTATGTCTTTCAGCTTTGTATGTCTGTCTAATAGAGATAAAAATCTACTGTCAGTCAAATCCAGTAGCGGCTGATGGAAGATCAGACCACAAATATTGGAAGATTAAAAAGCAGACATGAAATAGTGCAATCCACACATTAATATACAGAGAAATAAAAATTACAGAACCTAGTCTCACTGGAGTTACGTACTTCCCGTAACTTACGCAAAGTACGCGAGAACTATCCATCAAAAGAAATTACAGAAGATCGTACATGATCTTCTGTGAGGAAACTGAAGTGGACAGCAGTTCTTACGGAAGCTGTACCTGCTTAATATAGCTAGCTACTTGGATAACAACGAAACATTATCGTAAGTGTTATGCAATATTACACTCGATTTTGATAAAGGTTAACAAACACCGAATACGATAACAGAGGTCAAGTAAAAACTTGTCCAAATTAATTATTTTTTTTTAAAAAAAAGTCGTATTAATCTCCTTAGATCGTAATTCATGTCATTATGTAGTCAACGAGTCTAAAATGTAAATAAATAAGTACACATGACATATTTTTAATAAAAAATGTCATATTCAATAATCAAATTTCGAGTAAAATGGGTCAGTTACTAAAATATGCGAAAACCGTATGTTATGATTTGCCAGCTTAGAGCTTTAAAACTGACACACATTCAAGTAAATTAAGATATATTCAAGTAAATTCATAGACAAACATAATAATTTTCTATTACATGAGAAAATCGCAATGATAACGAAAAATAGAGGAAAAAAGATAAAATAAAATGATAAAAGAAATTCGTAGTTTAATTAATTGGCGTCGTAGACGAGAAGAATGCGTAACACACGGAAAAAATATATTACGTAACATCATTTGAAAGCCGAAAAAAAATAGTAATACGAATATAATGGAAAACCTGAAGATGAATTTAAAAAAAGTGTGACCAGAATATGTAAGAATATAAATAGCTGAAACTGGAAGCATATCCACATCTGAACAGAATTCAAATATTCAATGCTTATACGCTCACTCGATGCAATATTCATGCGGTTGTTGCGGACTATTTTTGATAACCCATCCCGTAGACTATGTTCTTTCAGTCCTGCATACAAAACGTTTTTACAGAAAAGACTGAAATGAAAGGTAGAATTTAAAGAGCTTTTAATTTAAGAGACTTCATATTTATTTCTATTTTTATTTTATCGATGATAATGTAATAAACATATTAGAATGCTACACTTTTACATTCGAAAACTTAACATATAAAAACAGTTATACCATTACAACAGCCACCTGATTTCTATTAAGATGATTGTCATTAGATTCCTTTTTTAAGCAGCTTAATGAAGCTTCTAAATATTCTGTACTCTTCAAGGCGAGACAATTTTATTTTCCCCTGCACAACTCTTTTTTGCTAATTTATGAAATACACTCAAATGCCAGAAGATAAGAAGAAAGAAAGACTATTAAACTTCATTTTTTAGGTTTTGAGTTCAGAAATCATAATTTGCATACGAAGAGATAACGTAACTGTAAAAATTGAAAAATATATATATATAAACAGTACTAGTAAAGCATAAGATCTGAAAATAATAAAAATTTTGCTAGTCTTAAATAACTCAAACCCCAAACAGGCATGCCGAATTCTTAATCTCAAAACGTGATCTTTTCCAAATCCAAATGAAATCGAATTTTAAGTTAAATCATAAAAAAGATGACAGCAGAAAATGAACTATGTTGTACGCCCAATGAAACTTCAGATAACTGAAAAAGAAATCCAAAAAGCATTTGTATTTTTTGAGGGGGAAAGGGGCACATTAAAAATGAAATAACCAAAATGCACGAACCATCTGTCTTCAACCTCCCTTTCTCTTCAGAAAATCTTAATTTAATATCAGAACTCACATTCGCAAAATTATTACATTATGCTATAGAACACAGAAACGAAGATAACAAACATAATGTAACAGCAATACAAAAATAAACATAATACTACGGAAATAATACTAGGTATATATATGCATGCTGAGATAAGGCCTCTGCGTCTTCTGAGTTTTAAAAATTCAATTATAAAACAACTCATACTACTAAGATTAGAAACAAGCCCCACCCATAATTAATGGTTAAGACTGAATTGAATGATTAATTAAGAACGCAGCATACTACGAGTTCGACCTAGGTTCGATTCCAAGCGATAGGGCTGGCTTTAAGTTGTTCTTCGTGGATTTTTCCATGTACATTGCAAATACGAGACAATTTTCCTTAGTAAGCCCTCCATAAAGGTATCTCTTCCTGAGGCAAATAGCTGTCGAGTGCTTCGTCATATACAAATAACTAAAACATTAAAAATGAAACTTGCGAGACATATTCATTGCTTAACTTTATAAGAATCTAAAGCAAGAAGAAAAGGATAGAACTGATCTTAAACTGCTCACATGAAAATAAATAAATAAATAAATAAAATATGAAAGAGTAGCCTGATAAAGTTATGTCTGTAATAAAGAGTTGAGAAGAACAATAATAAAAATAAAGGAAAAAAGCACAGTAAATCATGTATTAATTAGTTAAAACATTTTAACATCAATGTATGGAGAAAAACATCAAATCTTATTTTTTTTAATCATCGCTTTCTTAAAATTATTCAAATAACGTCTCGGTTTGGGATTTTAATTTCATCATCATTAATTCATACATAAAAAATCTATTGATTTTATTTAGCTAATAAGTTAAATTTGCGTCCAAGCGTTTAGCCCCCATCTCATGAAATTTTATATTTTACACTTCTACACTCTTAAACAAACAACAAGAAAAAAAAAAAAAAAAAAAAGGCGCACCACGGCACACCGAGAAGATATAAAGCAAACTGGACATAAAAGTGATATGCATACAGGTTTCGACGGAAAATGCAAAATTTTACATTTTGGCTGCCAATGAATGAACGGTTGTCGCTACAGCGCATCTGATCTGCGCAGCCGGCAGGATATTTAAGAGAAGAAATTACGATTCATAAATTCTTCACGAATTTCATTCCGTGTACTCTGGTAGACAGTAACTATACCTCACATACAGGTGCGCGAACGATATGCGCAGATGTCAGAATTTGAAGGAGGTCGTGTAGTGGGCCAAAGAAGCCGGTTGCTCTTATCGGCGAATAGCTCGACATTTGAGCAGGAACGATGCCACACCATTAGACGATGTTGACAGGAATGGGTGAACCATGGCCGCACATAGCGTCAAGAAGGAAGCGGTAGGCCTAGAGAAACGACAGACCGTGAAGACCAAGCAATCGTCAGAGCGGCACTCACAGCCCCAGATGCATCATTATCATCGATTATACGTGCAACTAGTGCTTCAGTGACCGCAAGGACCATTCATTGACGGCTCACAGAAAGGGGGCTGAGGTCACGGCGCTCCTTGCGCCGACTACCATTGACCTCTGTACAAAGTCAAGCCCGTTTGCAGTGGGTTCATTCACACTGGAATGTCACTGACTGGAGTAGAATAGCCTTCAGTGATGAGTCCCGCTTTGAACTGAGCCTCGATGACCAGCGAAGGCGAGTCTGGAGACGCCCCGGACAGCGGTGTGATACCAACGTGATTGTCTTCCGGCAGACACGCCGACAACCAGGAGTAATGGTCTGGGGTGCTATTTCATTTCATAGTAGGAGCCCTTTGATTGTCATCCGTCGCAACCTTACAGCACAGCGGTACGTAGACGAAGTTCTAAAGTCCGTTGTGTTTTCCTTCATGTCACGCCACCTTGGGCTTACATTTCAGCAAGATAATGCCCGCTCTCACACTGTACATTTTTCAACTGCTTGCCTTATTGCTTACCGGACATTACCTTGGCCAGCAAGGTCGCCGGATCTCTCTCCTATTGAGCACATTTGGAGCATTATGGGCAGGGCCCTCCAACCAGCTCGGGATGTTGACGATCTAACGCCCAGTTGGACAGAATTTGGTACGATATCCCTCAAGAGGACATCCGCAACATCTATCAATCGATGCCAGGCCTGGCATATAAGGGAATAACTGCTTGCATAAGGGCCAGAAGTGGACAAACGCGTTACTGACTTTTTCACTTCAATAAATCATCCAACTTTTCTCAAAATGTAATCATTTGTTTTCCTGTTCATGTACATCGCTTCTACCGATTTTCGTCCCATTCGGATAACTCCTTCTTGGTGCTTTTTTTGTTTGTTTGTTTGTTTTTTGTCTAAGAGTGTATTTTATTCAAAAGAAATCGATAAGATTTTTTGGCATTATTGAACTATTTTTACTGCATCTACTTAACAAAAGGGCCAATCGAATCGGTCCAGCAGATCAGCGTGACAATTTATCCGGGATTGTTTCTGGTTCCTAGTTGCATGGGGAATTGCTAGCTGCATTGAATGTGTCCAGTGTGAAGGAATGAAATTCTCATAGAAAATCCCCCAAAAAGGCCACATTTAGGTAAAAAATTACAGTTAGGTAAAAAGCTTTGCCATAATCAATTAAATAATTTTCTACAGGTGAAATTTATTTATTTTTTCAACCAACGAAAAGGATTCACTCTCGTTTTCATCAAAATGTAAACTACAGGGTTTCTCAAATTACAATACATGTACCACTAATCATACATTGCTAAATTTTTGGTGGGTAAATTTCACACAAAAAAATTTTAATGAAGGCAAAAATGGAATCTCTTCTAATACACATAATGGTACATAATAGTACGCATATTTGTTATCCTGATTTATGTGATACAAAAAATTTAAAAGCAACTCTGGCATAAAGTTTTCCCATAGAACTGGAATAAGAATGAGGAAAGATTTTAATTATAAAAAATATGATAAATTTTGATACTAATATTAGTAAAGTTCTCTGCAGTAAAACCAATATTTAAAGTGACATAGAGATAATTTTCTAAATTGCAAAAATCTCTTGTTATTAAATTCTTTCTTACGGAAAAGGACAAAGAAAACAGAATGAAACGGCAAAGATTAAAACATGATGTTCGATGAAATCAGCCACAGAATAGAGTTTCAGAAGATTGTTTGCAGTGCGCACTGTTTATATTAGCTATTTGCTGTGAATTTATTACGGAATTTAAAAGAAATGTATTTCAAACAGTTAGGAGCAGAGCAAACAAATCTATACAGTACATTCCAACATCATTAAAAAATTTTAATCTAGTCGAAAAAATAGGAAATCTGAATATTGCGAAATGAAGCACTTGAGTATTACTAGGAAAGAGAAATTTTGAACGGATTAAAAAATTCGGGAACATTGCTTTCATTTTTCCCTAAAAGCTCCACTTAAAGTATATCAAAACACTTTCACAAATTGAAAAGGAAAACCCGAACTTTCGCTTTGCATCAGAAATGGACTAACCGCGTCGAAATACGACATTCCCTCCCCTTCCCCATCTCTATCATTCAAGGACGAAATAACTTCCCATAATCCATCCGCCCAACATAAAGATATTCAACGCATTTCGATTTTACTTTTCGGATCTGCTACGGAAAAAGAAAGAATTTATCGAAAGACTTCGCAGAAAGACTTATTTACCCCAAATATATAGAATTATTTTAAACTATTTATGAAGCTACCGTCAGCACAGACGATAGGGGGGAAAACATGAAGAGAAATGAAATATTAAAATTTAATAATCCTTCACTAAGAAGCCAAAAACATTTTGGCATTATAAACATTACACAGAATTCTGATATATCAAAAAGTGCCACGTGAAGTTTTCTTCCAACATGCTTGCACTCACTTAGCTATACTCAAATTTGAACGTGTATAAATAAAACCAAATAGGCCATATATATATAAAGAGAAACGAAATATTTCGAAGCATTGACTCTTAAAAGATTATATTCCCTTCGAAAGCAATACCCCCTGAAGCAACTCCAACCACCGACAAGTACAGACAAGTTCTCACAGCTGCAATGATTCAAAGGAATGTTGCCCTCCTCCCCTCCGACGGAAAAGTCTTTCCCTCGGAATCTTGGAATGCAATGATCACTTCATTTTAAAGCGGATAACGTCAAGAAGGCATACCGTTTCTATTTCTGAAAACTTCGAATGAAGAAATTCCAGAGTCATCAATTATTAAGTTTCTACCAAATGCAACTAACGTTGCTGATAACTTTAAGTAAGTTAACAATCACTTAGCATTTAAAGCAAATTAGAAACAACGTTAACTATAAGAACACATAAACAAAACAAACATTTTTGTAGCTCCATTTACAGTGTCCAAAGGAACAGAAGAATTCCACAGAATTTTAAAATAGACTTATCGCGCCACATATTATCTGAAACTTCCGACGGAAATTAACGTGTCTAATTACGACATTACTCCAAATTTAAGCCGCACAAGGTTTATATATTGAAAAATTGATATATATTTGAAAAATTGACAAATGTTTGATTTTTTTTTTTTTTTTTTTTTTTTTTTTAAGGCCGTCTTTGAATTTAGGCATAGTAGGATTTTAAAACCCTGTGGAAAATGTAATAAAAAATAAGAATGATTTTATAACAGGTATTGGCAAAATAAGAAACACTTTCATTTTTTAATTACATACCAATAAAAATAAAGAAGATATCTATATTTTTGAGAATTTCCTTGGGCTGTAATGCAGAAATAGACGTTAAAATATTTGGTTTGAAGTTAAGCCAAACCTAAGTTCAGTTTTTAATTTGAATTTTAAAAAATGCAACTTAGTTTCGAAGTAAGAGGGTAGTTTTTTTTTTTTTTTTTTTTGTCCCAAGTAACATCCAAAGGGCAGAAATTAGAAGACAAGCCCAGCTTGCGATGAAAATTTGTCAAGAAAGCGGCATTTTTAAAAAGTGTAATGCTTCACTCATTACTTAATATTAAACAATAAATGTAGCTGCATTATGAAATTATTTTCAAAATTTGAGATTCATATATGAAATTCTGCAAAAGTTTATTAAATACTGCAATTAAATACAAGACACTAAATTTATACTAAAACATAAATCTAAGTAACATGATTATGTCTATGATCTATTATATCAGATCTTCATGAAATTTTGACAGATTAATGCACGTTACAACATTTTTTATGCGAATATTTACTAAAACGGATTTTTACTAAACGGAATTAATATTTACTAAACGGAACTAATATTAGGAAACGCCGTTGCCACTGCACTGTGTAGTGGACAGCGAAGGCTTGACTACTATTCCGAAATTCTGGATGAAGGTTCGAATCCCCCCCCCATCCAAAAGAATAAATATCGGTCGATCCCTGTGGTGCAACCTGAATAACCACAGAATTCCTACAAATTCATTATAAACAACACTCTCAATACACTTTCAGTGATAAGACTGCTGACTTGCTTTTTGGTAAATGACAGATTAGTTCGGCCATTCACGACGAATCATTCGAATGCATTAAACTGCATGTATCCACCCATTTTTTTAACAGCCTAAAATATTATACTTAGTTTTGCATAACAACTATGCCAAGTTGTAATTAATCATGTGGCTATTTTAATATTTCTCAAAATTTAGTATTCGAATGGTGGCGATTTTAATTAATTGCTATATGCATCTGCGCAGTTTCAAAGTTTGAGTTAACAACGCTTTTTCTTATGTGTGCTAATAATTTCTTTATTTTTACGAAACAAAAGAAAATCTTAATAATTGGTAAAATCCAACAATAGCTTTGCTTTGATTTTAAATGAAAAACCCATTCATTTCGTGAGATAACGAAACAAACAGTTTGATATGTTCTTCCGAGTACGCGCTCTGATTTGCGCTGTTGTGGGCTAAGGGGAAAGTGAAAAAACGCGCTTACGCGAGAGTTTTTCCCAACGTACGTACCCTCCTCTTTTGGCTATCAAAAGACATCAATCAGTGCGAAATACATCAGTACGGGAGCAACATTTTCATCTATTATCAGTTTTAAGACATTTTCGTTTGTTTTATTAAATGTCTCTTATCTATTTAAGTCACGAACTTTTAGCTCAGATACAGCAATGGTACTGAAGCAAATACAATTTCATGCAAAATAAATGTGCCTTATTCCAAATGAGCTATACGAATTATTGAGTAAGATGTTTCAACGTTGACGTTTCATAACTGATTAATCTCTGAATGTACTATTTTGAAACTATAACTGCGTCCTTTATGTAACGAATTATTATCGTTAAAAATCTGCATTAAAAGTGATGACATTTATATTATTACTGATGGTATTTTACCGAAAGAAAAGTTTTTTTATTATTATACTCACTCCTAAAGAAATTTTAAAATCCAATACATGAAAATAAAAATACATATTCATTATTTGAATATTATACGAACTGGTAGAGTTTAACACCAACTGTTGTACAAAACCATTCTTATTCATTATCTCAAGAAAACAAACTAATGAATGCAAAGGATAAGAAGTAGATTATACTATTAATAAGTCAAGAAAAAACGCAGTGGCTCATTTGTTGAGAATGCAACTTCATGACAAGCTAGCTGCAAGCTTATTTTAAAAAAAAAGTTTCTGACATATACATGGTGAACAACAAATACATGCATTCTTTTTTTTTTTTTTTTTTTGTTTTTTTTTTTTTTTTTTTAAATGAAAGGGTATATTTTGTTTGTTTCTATAAATTTTTTGGTACAAATTCCTTTCGAAGCAATTTGAACTACAAATACAAGCACTCTACGCTTTGCTTTTCCTGTCGACAACATACTTCTCTCATCCGCGTCTATTTCGACACTCTCTCTCTTATCCATCCGCTCACACGCACCATGTGGAACACAGAGAGTAGATCTCTCTGAGGAAAATAAACATAGCTTTCGACAGCACGAATTCTCCCGCCAACTCATGCCTCTCGACACATGAAAAAAGATATTCCTTCTTTTGTGCATTATTGTTATTGTTATTCCAATACTCTCAGAAGAACACTACCATACGAATTCTGAAAGACGAGACACAAAAATAAGAGAAATTTAGAATATGAGGTAAGCAATAAAAGAGGACCCGAGTCACAGAAGGAAATCTTCAATGTTTTGATCCCCAAGCACACTACTCTAGTCACTTCTTTTCCTGCCTTGTTCAATTGTAGGTTTTCACTCTCGCTGTGTGTGCGCGGGGGGGGGGGATGGATTTATCGTTGGAAGCAGTCATCTGTCAACAAAAGAAATAGTATTGGGGGGAAGGGGAAATATTACTGACAACTTCATAAGAAGAGTGTGAGCTGGGCATGGGATTTATTCCATTTTAAAATATTTTAACAAACAGAATGTGCGAAGAAGCCAATAAATTATTCGCAATAAAAAATAAAAATTTCAAAATTTCAAATTTTTATTACAGAATTTCCTAAACATTTTAAGCAAATATATAGCGATCCACATGCACACAATTACTCTGGAAAGACGAAGGAAGAATTTGAAACACTATAATAATAATAAAGTAATAAAACGTTTACAAGCACTAAAATATAATTGATAATTATGAATTAATTCGTAATTACAGAAGCATACATTAGGAAAAACAGCACTACTGTTCTTTAAGAATAAATTTAAACTGTTTTTAAGCTCACTTAAAAAGTGTAAAATCGTCATTAAAATTTTCTGAGAATATTCTAAACAACACCAAAATTGGAAAATGGTAGAAATTTACTAATTTAATTAGTTCTAAAAGTTACATCCCACACACTCTTACAGTCGTTTTAGTTTACTTAGATTAGTCGCAAGTCTTGTGTGCGCTGTCCACTGGAAAATTCATTTGTCCTTGAATCCTGTGCCGTTTCCATGGAGGTATGAAAGAAAGGAGTGGCCAACCGGCACTAGAAGGGAAGCACTGCTTCGAAACTTCGGTCACCAGAAGGGGTGTTCTTTGTTTACATTCAGAAGCTCGCTTAACCAAAGAATATGAATTGTAAAGACATTCCTTGGCTTGACAGTGTTCTGATAGTATTTCGACACAGGACAGTTCCATGCAAATCGAAAAAGGGACACTTTCGCATGAAAGAAACATTCATAGTGTGATGGATAATAGCAATTTGTATAGTTTAGTGACATTTACGAAAAAATAACATCTGGGTTTTTTTTCTATAACTAACAACAGCGATTTTGATTATGAATTTATTTTATAAAATTCTAAGAAGTTGAACTACAAAAATATAAATTTTAACAAAAAATGTTATGCTTAAAGCCTTGATAGAGTATTCGCTACTTTTATTTTATGTTCCAAACGCCAAAATGTTTTAAATAAAATAAATTTTTTTCACATCCATATATTATTGGAACATGTACTTTTTAAAAATTTTTAGAGGAGAGGCTTTACTTCTGCTCATTTTAAACTCATCATTTTAATTTTATATATCTGAAAAATAATCCCTTTGGGCTTACACGTTTTACTTATTTGGGTTAATTAAAAATAAAATATAGTGAATGCACAGAAATTAAAGATTTGCACATGCCGGAATGAAAAATATGAAATATGTATGGATATTTATGCATGTGCTTGCAGAAAGCATGTATCTGCCTTTAACAAAATACATAAATATACATTAAATCATTTATAAATGTATTTGGAATGAAGAATTTATTCATTTATAAACAGTTGTGTAGAAATCTAATTATTTAATGTCTCTAATTTATAATGATTTATAAATGTTATCTAAATATATAATAACCTTAATATTGAATTGTAAACATAAATTGAAATCCTGTTGACAAATATGCTATAAAACTATTTAAGCAAGAATTGTTCGTACTGGAAAGCAATCTGTTAAAAGGCATTGTAAAGCAAATGCTATGAGATGCGCACAAAAGAAAGTAATAAAGAGTTTTGGAATATGTATTGTTGAAATTAATGGTAAGAAAAATCTGATAAGTATAATTAAATAAATTATTCCCCTTACATTTCCCTCTGAAGTGTTGTAGAAAAAGAAAATATATACATTTATATGTATATTTACGACGTAATAACAAAATATTTACATCCGATCGCGTGAAAACCCATTGAACTTAATGGTAACGGACCCAATGTTTTGGTCACCACGTAGGGATAGCCAGCGCTTCAGAGCAGCGTACGGAGAAATCTGTTTAGGGCTAGTCCATCTTACTTCCTACCTCCATAACCGTTTCTTTGGGAAAGGAGATGGTAAGTGCATGTTACAAGAAGTTGCCTAAAGGGTTTAGCTTCTCCCTTTCTTTCAGGGTGGTCCTGAAGTAGTGCAAAGCATTGTCATTCTCATTTAGGCAGGTGTGTTTTTATCTATTTGACCTGACCTTCAGGTCCACGAATATTTTCGCAGAAGAGGAAAAAGTGTTGCACCTGTCATTGAGTGAATTTTGGGGCACCTTTTTAAGTGAAAATTCAAGAGTGGCCAGCTCTCACAGAAATTTTCAGGACTTATCTATCTAAGAGTCTCCCATCCCTATTCCCCTACTATCTACAGAGAGGAATTTTCGCTTATATTAAGCATCACCATGCAGCAAAGATACTACGTGCTTCGTTCAAAAGAAGGCTTTTCTGTCGTACGAGGTATACGCCAAGTTTCGTTTCCAGGCAACCAGACCTTACTGGTTTGCCTAAAAGTTCCTATTTTTCGACCTAATGGCAAGATGGTATAAGAACCAAAAATCACAGCGAAGCAAACGCAAACTGACTTTCGGTAGATGGTTTCGCTGGATCAGAATTGCATATCAGAACTGTATATTGAAGCATGCGCAACTTTACCTTCCCTGACTAGTTATGTGTCTCTGTTACGCAACTGTAAACGGATTTAATGACTGTTACGCTTTAAGCCACAAAGTCTTATCACTGAAAAGCCCTTGTCTGAACGCAGCCATCCTTACAAACATCCTTGACTTTCCCTGGATTTGAACCCGAATTCAAACATATAGCAGCATACTTTCCTAACGTAATACAAATATGCCTACCATTTTCTGTTCACCTAAGCTTGATTGGGATGTCACCGTCTAGCTATGGGCCACTATGGACCTCTTTCCACTTCTTCAAAAGTTCATCACAACTACAAAGACACGAACACAGTGTTCTCTTCCACAAAAGAAACTTCTCTCTGGGCTTGCTCGTATTCTTTATCAGTTTACAGTTACTGAGCGGTACATTAATACATATGTTTACTTCGGTATGTCTCTTCTGATTGCTTTTTTGTAAAATATTTTCTGTACTTACGCACTGTTTAAATAGAAAGAAAAAAACAAATTTATAAATAAATCAGCTTGACGTTTAATACGATATTGATGCGTGACGAATTTCACAAGCGTTTCGAAATGCGAATTTCGGCTCATGCGCGTGTTCATTCGCAATGCGGGACATTCGTTGTGCCAGCCGTTCATAACGCATGGTTTAGGCTTCAAAATTTTTAGCGATTTACTCAAAATGCGTCGTGTGGGTTTGTGATTCATACTCTGGCAATCACTGTTATATTCATTTGCTAAAAACTGAGTGCTGAAAACAAGGCTGCATTCAAAATTTGGAATAGCAAGTAAAAAAAATTCCATTGTTACTTTTTATAGCATACGTTCGTTTATCTTCAAAACAAAATAGCACTAACGCGCACATGTATATGTAAGATATGAAATTAGGAAGAAGTAAATTAGAAAAGATTTTTCGAGACCTAGTTGGTCAAAAATTGCGCGTTGAGCTACAAATTTTAAAAGAGATCAAAATTATTACTTTGGAAACAGTCCGTTTTATTCCCCAGTTTAATCAGGCTATCCCCCCTTTCTGTTCTAACTGTTAATAATAATTTTCTGGATTGCGTCTTTCCATTTCATGCTCCTTACGTAACATTCCTGAATTACGATAACTCGTATATAATCACAGATCCAAAATTTAAACAAAATATCCAAGTTTATAAATACCACTGCTACTATTGCGCAGCCCTTTTTTTCCACTTCGCGTTTGCCAGCCGTCCTCTCACTACGCTAAGATTTCTGTTGCATTGATCTGTCCTCTATGCTTTCCATTGGAAAATTATGATATACTAAGAAAAACTGAGAGTTGCTTATCGCGTCCATAGTGTTGTGTAAACAAGAATATGTGTGCTCAGAATTAGTCATCGTGAAATAAAACTATGTCTTTTATCTACACCAAAGTCTGCAAGTTTCTTCTACTACTAAGCAACGGTACGCCAACCGATCTACAATCATCTCGGCCAAAAGAAATTTAATTAAATAATTAAAAACAATTTAACACTTTTTACGGCATTAATTGAAATTTAATTCCGTAAACCAACGTTCAATCATACAGGGATAATTTTCCGACAGTGAAGTCAGAAGAGAAAGAGTGAGAGTGAAGCGGCAGTTGGCAATTTATAAGGGAAAATTTTTCTCAGTATCCTCCTTTCTCTGTTCCCTTCCCCAATAAAATAACACTAAAGCAAGCTAGAAACGGTAAAAGCACAGGTCAAGAAAATACATATAGTAAGTCTCTCTCTTTTTTTAAAATTAATTACGACAAATATCTGCCTCACATCAAGGTAGAGGTGCCCCATGAAATCAGCTTATTCACCATTACCGGGGGGATCGGACAACCAGTATTTAGCGGTCTTAGCCACGGTATGTTGCTATAGTTTCACTTTTTAAAAACTGGAATGAGGTATAACTTACAGCAACAATGATATACGAGTAGTAAGCTGAATAATTAAAAATTAAGTAGAAAGACGAATAGTTATCAGTATCCACCTATATATTTTCTCTACCTACAAGCCGTAATAAACGAAGATGGAAGTTTAGAAAGAAACTTCTCATTCGTATCTCAGTTGCGCGTCCAGTCCTTACCTACTTCACCGCCTTAGATTATTCTTGCCAGAAATGATCTGCTCAAATTCCAAAAAGTGCAAAATAAACATCTGCGCACCATTACTAAAGCACACTTCTAAGTGCATAATCAACGATTGCACGAGGACGTCAGTATTGAAACTAGTATAAAAGAACGTCAGTATTAAAACTATAGATACAACAAAAGTCTCTCAACAAAATCAATAGAAATTTCTACAAAAAAGCTACTACTTGTAACCATCTCGTTAATCTTAACTTTTTCAATACGAAATTCTACAAGAGGATAAAGAATTACGTCCTTATTCTGAACATCTTCTAAGAGTTTTAAATTTCACAATGTAAACTCTACATATGTGCTCCTGTATTTGTATATATTGCGCACAGTTATTTTTCTGTCTCTATCTGAATTCATTGTTTGTATTTTGTATATCTATTTTTATCTCTACTATGCCTTTAATTTCATATCCCAGTCCATTAGGGCTCTAGTTTGATCTCTCAAATCTAGGAGAAAAAGTTCGCTTCTCTTCTACATTTGTTAAATTTTCTCTTCTGGGAATCTTACTTGATGTATTTTTAAGTGAAGTGCCTTTAGGGCAACATTCTTATTGAGCCGGACATATTGCGAAATTCGCAATATCGTGGCATAACATTACCGATCTGGCTAATGAGACAGATTTGACATAGAACAGTGCACTTGTGTGTTTAGAATGACAAGTTTGCTAGTTGGTCTTTCAGAGATATTGTGTCACGTGTACGGGGTATTTATTGAGCATACAAATGGGTGCTAGGAAATTTATATATTATTTAACGACCACATGGTCGGAGTCTGACGCGCTATTATAGTTCATCATCACTCACTCGTTGGAGCTATGTTAAAATATATTATTTACAAAAATTTCGAGAAACATATTTTTTAATTATTTTTTGCAATACACATTCTATGCGAACTTAGGAATTTTTGACAACTAATCTACATTTCAGCACTTCATTCACTTCTAAAAATATAATCGACACCCTTAACAATGACTAAGACTTAATGAGGAAAGAAAACCACGATGACTTTCATGTACGCGTATTCTCATACAGATTACTTCATCACGGATACAACAAGTAATTGCGATAATGAGGAAATTTTCTCCGTCCTTTTGGCACTCTAATTATCAGAGACTTCGACAGCATTCATTTATCATTTTTTAAAGCAACTCTTCATAAATTTCTGCTTTGCTATTACAAAGTGAGTAGAGAACTCTTTGATGTACGCGCACTTAACTGGCACAGAAACAATTTTTTAAAAAAAGGTTTCGAATATATAACCAATTATAATTATTTCAAAACCTGAAATAAATTTTTCGAAAAGAAAATTAAACCGCATATATTTGACGGTGAGCAAATTTCAGATTTTAATTTACTTAGTCTCCTTACAACTTGGAACTTAAAGCAAGTAAATATCATCAGTCAAAAATTTGGTAGTTTATACCCATGACCATCATTTATTGGTCGTGTCAGAGACGTTAAATCACCAGCATCATGACGGATTCGACGACAACGCCAAAGCACTGTGGAAAGCAGAGAAAGCAGAAAATAGTGCAAATGCGAATACAAATACATACTCAGCCGAGGAACGCGCAATTTATTACTTCTTAATATGCGTATCACACTTTATGGCTCTATGATAGATACTACAAAACGTACAACAGCAATAACGTGGAAAAACCATTGAATATATAAATTCTGGATGCATCGAAGTTCTGCAACGAATATGTAAGTTCCGGATGTAATTTTTTTTTTTCTTTTAAATTAAAAAAAAAAAACTATGTCCGTAAGGAAGGAATGTAAGTGCTTGAAAATTTGCACGCATTTCACTATACAACAAAGTACAAGTACATAAAAAAATTATATGCATTCAGTAATATATCTGAATATCTCGATAATTATTACATTAATGAAGTAATTTCATAAATGACGTTACATAAAGGAATCAATGAGATAATTTTCGTTTCACTAAAGACGATATTTAAATGCGTCAGCGCACAACAACGGCCGAGCGGTAAAGTCACTGAACACTAGTAGTTCGGTCCGAAATTTGAATCCCGGTGAAGGGGCTGGCGGCACGGTAGTTTTCGTGGTTTTCCCCACATGTAAAGTGTACACAAGCCTGTTTCCCTTCGAATGTCTTCCAGGAAGGCATCTATCCCCTTAAAACAGCCCCTGAATGCTTTGCCATAATCAAATAAACCAAACAAAACTTAACTGTCAACGCTCCCTCATAAAATCAGCTATACGGAAGTTACGTGCAATCAACGATAATCGAATGAACGTTAATAAAATTTCTTTACTGCACATATTAAAAGGACAAACATAGCAGTCAACGGAAAAATTCACGACACATTCCTATGACAACGAGATTATCACTTATGAAATGCAAATTTAAAATACATTTTTTATTATATAAAAGGCACTACGTTCGGAAATGAATACAGTTCAAAACAAAGGGGTAACATTCAGAGAAAATAGTTCCATCTTATTAATATCCTTTCTGTACGAAAAGAAGAAAATTTAGAAACGTATTAATAAGAGAAATCAAAGTGTTAAATCGCTTTTTTTTTTTTTCATCATTTTAATTTTAAAACGCTAAACCATTTTATCTGGATCCCCTCTTTTTTTTCCCTAATCAGTCACTGATACGTTTCCAGAACTGAATGTGCATTACCAAAAATCCCTAACTCAAAGGACAAACAGGAAGACTCAGTATCTAAAACAAAAATCTATACACACAAACAGAACAGCTATGCATCTGCTAGCCTTCACACGATTATTAAGTGAGGACAGCACAAAACCGACTTAAATTTCAATGGGGTAGGGCTAATTAACACATTGATTAAACAATTTTCTTGACTACACAAAAATACGTTATGTAATAAACTGTCATAAAAATCGACAGCGACGATAGGATTGATTGAACAGAAACTATAAACAGAATTTACACACACACAGAAAAAAGGGGGGAAGTGGGGGATACTTTAATTTAAAACTCCAAATTTTAAAGGAAGGGGTGCGAAATTAAAATCGGTATTTTTCCAAAAATTTTAATTCTTTTAAGTAGTCATTACAATTAATTTAGACGCCAATATTTATTAGGAAAAACTATTCATAATAAAAGAAACTGACAGAAAATAAATAAATAAAAATTAACATCGCTAATTATTATTTACATCGTTAAATAAATATTATGATATTCCACATCTAAGCCGGAAATGAAACTAGCGATTCATACGCATAATTAGACATCTGAATAAATCTCTTCTCAGATTTCTTTGTTTACTCCATGTAATAAATGAAAACCCATTAAGTAGGTAGTTAAAGAAAAAAAAGGAAAAAAATTCTCTGCGGATCTTAATTAATAATGGAATTATGGTGACTGCATACTCTTTAATTCCATTTTTTTTAATCTAAAAAAAATACGGAAGGTGTAAAAAATCCAGCATAATTTTCTTTCTTAAGGATACGGTTTAAAATACTACCAACAACAAAAAAAAAAAAAAAAAAAAAAAAAAGCCTTACCCTGTAAAAGGCATTTTTCTTCAGTCAATAGCAGCTGAAATTATGCACAATTTAGTAAAAGTACCAATCACTAAACCTTCTTCAATAAACCACTACACAAAGATAGTTAAATCTATATTTTTTTTAATAAGCGTGGCTGAGAAGCGTGGTTTTAAATCGCCAGACGCCAAACAACAAACTGGCCCAAAACACGACCGTCCCGCGGGCGAGTTACGAAGCAAACTAACAGCGGGGATCTCTAGGTTTCCAATGAATTCTCCGGCTCCTCCCCTTCTTCTGCCCCACCATTTCCGGCGCGGGGAATCATGGGAAAGGTTGGGGCTAGTTGAGAGGGAATGGGGCTGCTAAAAACTTGCCGAACGGCAAAGCTCTTTTAAACTGCTGCTTGGTTGATACTTTGAATGCAATGAAAGTGAATCTTTCCATTCTTTTTCCTCAACATCGCCTACCACTTGCAGTAATTGTAAAAGCGCTTTTCTTTCACACAATAAATGTTCCTATAAGCAATTTCCAGAGGGAGAAGAATGATTTTCTGACGTTTAAGATTAAATAATATAATTTTAGCATAGTATATTAAAAAGGTTTAGAACATTTGTACCATGTAAGAAGTTAAAAGATCTTATATCAGTATGCTCTTATTGCACAGTCGTCAGCATATCATTCCGACAATCGAAAGACTTTGATTAGATTCCAGAAGAGGACCAGTGCCATCTTAACATTTGAACATCATGAGGCAATTGTTATTTTTGACAGAATTTGTTAAATAATGACTTCAAAACACTTTAAAATTTCCCATGATTCTGTAAAGAATATCCTAAAGAACTAGGTGAATTTTATCAAAAAATCCTGTTCCAAAATTCCAAAGTCTCCATAAATTTGCTCAGCAGTTTCTATGCTGTAAATGGTCAATTTATTAGATGAATTTTCAATAAAGCTTTTGGTTTCATTCATATGTGAGAATGACCTTTGCAACTGTTTTCCAGCTAAAGTGATTACTTTTTCCGAAAAACATAGCGAAAAAAGACGATTTCAGCCTCATCTCCAAAGAGCATTTGGAAATATCTCATAATTTCAAACCATTTATACTCTTAGTTACGAATTTCTAATTACAGAGCAAGGTTTTCCTCTCTCCCTCCCTACCACGTGCCTTCGAAGTATAATTGGAAAGTACGTCCGGCTAGCTTCGAAAGATCCGAGGTTCGAGTTCCACTCCACAAGTTTCACGTTTCCTGTTTCAGAAAAATCCTAATGATTCTAAAAACAACGAAATTATTCAAACAGCCCCATGGTTCAAACGATTTCTTCTATGAGTGTAGTCGCTTTATAAAATATGACTATGAGTGATATAGTCAAATTTACGTTCTGAGAAAGTGTTGTTTACATTCTGAGAAATAATGTCCACTTTTAGAAGTGTTTATTATCAAATTATAATGTGCTTCAGCAGTTATTCCCAGTAAGGAAATTTTAGTCATTTATGCTACAGATTTAAAAGAAACATAATCGTTGTGATTGTAGGAAAAGTCTCCCTTCATTTCAGCTCTATGCTGAAAGTAATGTTTAATTTTTCATGTATTCATATCTTTCTAAATACAAAATTTAACTAAATAAATTATTACCAGATATTTTATCCTTTCAGAAAATGCCTTCTTTTAGGCGTTATTAGTTTTCCTTCTACAATATTTCCTAAAAGTAATGCATTTAAAATGTTTCAGCTGATTTAATTTCACCACCCATTTTCCAAAAACGAGTTGCAGCTAGAGCAGATTTCCAGAAAACTCTTTCAAAAATCAGACTTCGCGAGTTCTCTAAAAAGCCATTTCTAGGAAGCACGGTTTTTTTTATTCTTGAATATATTTCTGATTCCACATAAACATACTCATAATTGAATCAGCAGCACTAAAAAAATTCATGTCAACTATATATATAAAATTCGATATTTACAGAATGCAGGACATATCTTGAAGCGGAATATAAATGAGACCCGCGAATTCAACCCTGTGCGGGCTGAGAATTAGAGAAACTGTCGAGTTTTATAGAAAAAGGGATGGGTTATTTAAAATTCATAATATTTCGTTCAACATCTAGACCCATGGCGATTTACTAACATTTCCTTCTTTGAGCAGTCTCTTTTCAATTCCACAGTCATGATAATTTATTTTCATTTCTTGTCGTTCGATATATTCACTTGCACAAACAACACAACACTTTTGTAGGCCTGGATTTAAACTGAGGAACTCTATCCAGAATGAACTGAGTTTAGCTTACTATAGGGTACAGCCATAAACCTTCAGAGAAGCTTGCTAACGGCTCTAGCAACAGAGTGGAATATGAGTGGTAATCGACAGTGAATACCTGACTTTCTTCAGCCGCTTTCTTACTGAGAGGAAGAATGGGGCAGACTAGAACTTCCACGAAAAGAACAAAACTAGTCACCAAATTTGTTACGCGGGTTTCAAGAAATACTGTCCAAAAAAAAAAAAAAAAAAAAATTGCAAAATTAGAATGCCATAAAAATCTTAGAGCAGAAAACGTAGAAATATAAATTGCCTCCAGTGGAAGGGTGTTCGTGACACCCGGATACATGGGCTAAAAGTCTTACCCCATGAAGAACACTTTGAGTATATTACGAATAAGTATCAGAAAATAACCTTTATAAGTAAATATAAAATTAAAGAGATTAAATTAAGTGTTTTTAAAGGATTTGTTAGTAAATGAGTAATATCTGGAGAGCATATACAGCCTAAGAATTAATTCGTATGAATTTAATCTAGAAGCACAGAGCCGACGAGCTGGTAACGTGTCCTGAAATGAATATGTTAGTAGCAAGTTATTACATTAAATAAATTAGTGTAAGTGTGAGTGATGGTACCTCGAATCCATTAAAAAGCAAAGCAAAGAGTGATGTGACGTGCAGCAGAATATAACATAGTACAATAACTATTTTAAGTCATTAGTAAATAGGCAAGTACATAATGAATACAAAAAGACAAGAATTAAACAAATCATATATAAGCATTAGTAGCACAATACATAAACAAAAAAGCGTGAGATAGGACGGAATAACTGGCAGGGGGGTTACATTATCCATGAGTTAAGTACAGCAAGTGGTCTGTTAATATTATTAATATCACTGGGATCATAATCAGCAATTTTGATGGCAGGATTATTAATAGATTTCTGTTTTTCATAAAATTTCTTTGCAATCTTATAATAGCGGGTTCTCAGTAAACTGACCCCTAGTTCTTCACGTATCATCTGATTTCTTAAGTACCACTGCGAGTTTGTTATCTGTCTAAGTATACAATTTTGGATGGTTTGAAGCCGCTTTCTACCATTTCTATTTGAATAAGCCCATACAGGGCAGGCGTAACTGAGTAATGAGTAACTTATTATCTATGGATAAAACACTGTTTCGAGCAATTAGAAGGGACAGCTAGATTTACGAACTCGAATCTTCTGTAGAATAGTTGTGATGTGCGGGGTCCATGAAAGTGTTTTACTGAGGATCACTAGAAATATAAATGGGCGGGACTAGAAATTCCACCACAAGTTGGACATGGGTAGTTCCACCGCACTACCTATGTAGCTCCGTCCCAATTTTAAGGGAGATTCCGAGGGTCTCCATCTCGCCTTCCCCTACTACAGCCAATCACTCGAGAAGATTCGGCTAGTGATGTGTTTTGACCCATGCTTTTTAAGGGATTCGAACCTAGGCACATTGGTATGATAGTCAGCGTAACTAACTACTGTACTTTCTGGGCGGCTTCGAACAGAATAGAAATGCATGCGAACATTCATGCACATAAATATTTACCATAATTAAAACCTGCCTTCTATAAGTCCACCTTGGTCTTATAGAAGATGAGAGAATATATATAGTCGCGAGAAGTCTTACCAACTTTCTCGCCAAGGTGGACTTCTGTTCCCCGGACAGGAAGCGGCTCTAACGGGCCCGCCAATAAGCTGCAGGTGGCCTCTCATCATAGCAGCTTGAGCAGATCTTGTTGGTAAATTTTAACATCACACTCACAAAGTTGTACTCAGTAGTGCGTGCCCTTTGTGAGTGTGCAGCACTCACAAACACCAGGATAGCAGACTGTTTCTAGCTTGCTCTGGCGCAGCCCGCAAAAAAAGGCCATAGGTCTGCCAGGAGGGTCGGGCTGCGTCCCTCATATCATATCAGTAGTGAAGACCCTGTCCTGGTCGGCGATGCTTGTAATGGAGTCGTCTTGTTGGAGCAGATCTGGATGAGTGTTACATACTGTTGACAAGACGTACTTTAGTCTTGGGACCGCTTAATTCTATTTGATGTTAACACACCACCATATTATTTTAAAGATAGCGTTTTGCTTAACCAGCAGAAATCATTCAGCGATTTAAAAAAAAAAAAAAAAAGTTATGCGGAATACCGAGTAATCGAGAGTCAAGTTTATAGGACTCTGCTGTACTGTACTGAAATGTGAGACTGTCCTAAACAGTTCGATACGTCTGATCACTCTACTCTAGGCGTAGAATTTAAAATAATGCGTAATGCACTTCTTGTTGGATTTAGGTTTGTAGCAATAGTTTCTAAGTGATTTTTGCTTAGAGTATATTTTTTGGAGTAAAATGCAATGATTTTTGTCGAGATGCAACAATGAACGTCTAGATGAATGACGATAAACGTTGAGTAGTATAGTCAGCAACGTAACGCGTCAACAATATCGTAATGACGTCAACAATGAATATCTAGATGCAACAATCCTTTAGATGCTATTTGATTTCTATATACATATAAACACAGTTTCATCTAAGGTTAAAATTCGTTATTAGAATTATTAGAATTGAGCAGAGAATAGCACATTTGTTTGCTACCAAGTCTGCGATGGTGGCTGAAGAAACCTTAGTTACAAGTTAAGATTGGGTTATTTTACGACAAAACACTGAATTAGAAAATTTCATTCAAATAAAATCAAAGCTTTTCATTTCTGGAGAGGGGATTACAACAGGATAGCAGTGAAAAATGATGGAACGTATGATTTAGTGTTAATATAAAATGAATTATTAATGCTTTTGGATTTCGAGAGTGCACCTGCTGATGCATAGCAGTATGATATAAAATTAACTGCCTGAACAAAACTGAAAGTAAAATTAATTAAAAGATTATAAAAAAACATGCACTTTCATCTAAATTTGATGAATACATAGAAATTTGTAGGACCAGCATACATAACAAATAATGCTCAGCTATCCCTTGCCCAACCCCCCAAAAAATCCTGTTACCTAATACATACTGAAATTTCTGAATGAAAGGAGTTACACATATAACTGTACAATAAAAAATCAAATACGTGGCTGTTTAGAAGTTTAACGATATATGAATCATTAAACTTCTAAACAGCCACAAAATATGACTGTAACAGTTCAGTCTCCCTATGTATCAGATGAGGTCAATCGCCTAATTTACATAACTTAAGTAATATTACAAGACTGTTATTAAATCAAGGAAATATGAATTACGCATTCTCTATATATTAAATATAGCAGTTTCAAATTACCTGCTCGGTTAAAATTAAAAGGGAACATTAGAAAAAACTTACGACAGTTTGCAGTTATTGTTCAATATAAATTTAACAATATATTTATATATTATGGAGTCAAATCATATTAGTGTATTGAATATAGGACGATCAAGTCTGAATTCTTCTGGAGGCTACTTCAACAAAACCTAGACGCATTCTCAAGTTCATTTCCCGTTCACAAGAAAAAGCTATGCCGCAGGAACTAAGTAATTAATTTCAGAAGAGAAAAAGCAATTATTTAATTGAAGACTGGCTTTCTGTTGCGACTGCTCTCAGTATTCAGAGACAAACAGATAAACTGATAGACCATCATCATAATTAAAAAAATCGATGCATTAAAGGTCTCACGCTTTCGGAATCCGAAATAAAAATCGAATAACCAGACTACGAACAGTACTTTGAACATGGTTTGAATTCAGTGTTATATATAATGAGATAGGTGTGGTGAAGCGTATGAACTATCTTTTTCAAGGGCATAAGAGGGTGAGAAACTGGAATGCACCGGAGGGAGGCCAAAGGACCGAGCGGTCTTATAGCGTTTACAAAATTCATGCAATTTATAATTAATTATATTTAAGAGTTAAAGTTACAGAGTTTTTAAACATATCAAGAATTTTTGTGATGCGGTTTTACACATTTTCATGAAGATTTCAAGTATGAAACCTTCTCTTTGATCAATGCGAATTTTAACTCATTTTATAAACCTGGAGTGTTTATGACGTGCAATAATGTAACAAACGTTGAGACTGCATTTCTGTAAGACGTTCTTTTTCATGATACGCAGGCATAAGTGCAAGCGGAACAAGCACACCTGATGCTGCATTGTGTCAATAACAATAGGTACCATCAGCGTAATGGTCTTAATTTGTTATCAACAGAGAGATGTGGGTTGGGAGGGATAATCTTCTAGAAAATCGAAACTTCTGGATAAAGGATGCAACACGTGAGACGATATAGTGTCTTTTCCAATTGAGAAGCATATATTACAATGAACCTCCGGGCTTCTTTTTAATCCATTGTGTGGATAAGCAAGCGAACAGCACCAGGAGAGATTTCTGCTGTATAATCTAAATATTTTTCTTCTGGAATAAACATTTTCTTCTTTGAATAAACAATACAGTGATATACTCTTCTGTATAACAGTAATTTTCCAAAAAGAAAGCCCCATTCTTCTTGAATAACTCCGAAATGCTGCGACAAATGTTCGGGATCTTTGTGTTGAGAAATGATAAAGAACAGTTGCATCACTACCACAGAGTGCTATTATAGTATATGGAATCCGCAGAAACTCTTAAATACTGGCTATTTTCAGCATCCATAAATCTAAGCTGCATCAAGAAGGGGCAATGCATATAAATCAAAATATATTTCTACAAACATTTTTGTGTGGCTTCCGAACGGCAGTATACTTTCATTTCATTTCATTCATTTATTTAGTTGATGTATGGTAGGTTCTAATAATTATACTAACAGCTCTCTATATTTATATATAATTTCCTTACTTCATTGACTTAATTAAGTCTTAAATCGGAAAATGCCACATTTATTTATGCGCTGAAGAATACAATATAAACTGAGCATATAGATTCATACGCATGATATACGTTAATAAGTTTATCTAATACATTCCTAGGATTTCGAATAATTATTTATATTTATGTGAGCAAAAGTGCGCAAAACTATTTGACAGAAATAAAACTCTCGGAATCTATATACCTCTTGGAAGACCGTTGTTAGGTTCAAGTAGACAGTCATTACTCATGTTTCAGACACCACACTGCCGGCTGCCAGTGTTCTGATAAACCACCACGTCAAATTGTTTACTTTTGTTAACAATTACTACAAAAATTTATTGGTCTTTTCAAACCACGCCGCCTGCATATCTCATGAAGTATACTTCTGGAAGTTGTAAAATTTATTCGAGGCGATTCTTTATTTCTGTCATACCTAATAAAGATCACTTTTCCGAAATTTCATACTTTTCCAAGTTTACGTGTTCATTTTTCATTAAGAGAAAAAAAATAAAAATTAATAAATTTACAATTACAGTTTACACCAACAGGGTTGTAAAATGTCTTTTATATCTTTTCAGGCAAGAGCCAAATAAAGTGAGTTGTTTCTGAAAATCATGAACCCTACCTTCAACGTTCACTCACCGACGGACAAGAAGTTTAATCTCTATATTCCGGAACAAGTAACAAGCCATTGGCTGAATAAGACTTGTTACTTTGGGTAGCAGAAATATAATACAAATGTTTTCCATATTTAAGTATTCAGATTATTAACCCACTAAATATTATTTTTAATCTCATAAGCCTTAGACGAAAGTGCCAAAGGATTTTACTGTATTACAGTAAGTAGCATACCAGCTACTTCAATTAACATTATACTTAATCTCTTTTGAAATTATTTGATAAAAGTATATTCTCCTCCTTAAACATTTAGCATGTATTTAAAAATTAAACATATCAGTGCTTGATACCGATTTTTAACCTTAAAGAATTTAATGTCCAAAGAACTTCCTTTTTTGAGCGGATTTATTTATTTACTTATTTATCAAGTACACACCGCAATCAAATACAGAAATTAGACATCTGGAGCCATTATATCAAGTACTTCCTGTGACGCATGTAAGATTTTGTATGTGTGTTTTATGTAATGATTATATTTGAATTCTTACGTTTTTTTTAACAAGCCAAGATCAATAATCATCTTTTGATCTTTGAATACAGCACGATTTCAAGTACGATTTAATAAAGCTCACAAATCAGTTCCGGAGGAACATTTATATAAAAAATTTCATCACGTGGATATCTACAGTAGAACTGCGAGATGGGAATCGATGTTAACTTTAGCTACTAAAAAAGCTTGATTTGCTGGGACATAGTTCGCAAAACATGGAATCTTGACAAATGATAGGCTGTCAGAGGCTTGGTAGAGACACAGAAAACGTTAAATCAGAATGCTTGCAAAGAAATTTTAGAGAATGACGTGATTCCTTTTCACATTTTTGCAAGACTCTCAAATAATGAGTTTAGCATATCAAAATGATACTCAACAATTAGCAGAGCTTAAATTCATAACAGATTAGCGCACTTTATAACTGTGCTTGTGTTATTTCTTTTTTTAGTCCGAAGGGCGTAAGCCCAGAAGGGCTATTAATTTCGTCTTTAATTTAATCGCTATTAATTTTCGGTCGAATCACTATAAACGGCGTCTCACTTTTCAAATTGTTGCCACCAAATGTTGGAGCCCTGCATTAAATTTTATTTTAAGAAATTAAAGAACGAAGAATGTATGTATGTTTCTCGCATTGTGATAAAACAACTACCTAGAAACATCAAACTTTGAATAACTTAATCTTCCACCCGAGAAATAGGCATTTGGAAGCTCTAATTTGAAATTTGTTTTATTATCTATTTCATATTTTGTAAAACTTTACCGAATATTTGATTAACAAACTCAACGATTTAAAAGCGAACAATGACAATAATACTCTATGGAAAGAAAAAAAAAACTTTTCACCCCAGCGCGCAGAACTATGTGTCAAAAATTCTAAACATATGCTCATTTTAAAATTATTTTGCGATATTGCTGTTGAACTGAATTTTATAGTTTAAGTGCGAAGAACACGATATTTAAAAAATTAAGGGAACACACAAAACGTTGAAAAAACGCCTCTTTGGACGTAATTTAAAATTTGAAAACTTTCAGTTTTTTAGTCCAAAGGGCTTTGTCCCTGAAGGACTATTGTTTTCGTTTCGCGATTTCACGTTGAACCACTATAAACGGAGAATCACTGTTCAAACTGTTGCCACCAAATGTTAGAGTCCTGCAGTATATTTGAAGAAATTAAATTATGAAAAATCTGCATAAATGAACGTATATTTCTCACATTGTGATAAAACAACTGTATATAGAGCAATCGAACTTTGAAAGGAATAATCCTCCTACGAATATGGGCATGTGGAAAATCAAATTTGAAATTTGGAATTTGTTTATATTTTGTAAAACTTTAACGAATTTTTGATTAACAAACTCAGGGATTTCAAAGCGAGCAATGGCAACGTTCTTGAACAGAAAAAACATTTTTATCTCCAGCGCGCAAGTCTCTGTATCGGAAATTCTAAAGATACGCTCATTTTAAAACCATTTTGTCATATTGCTGTTAACTGAATTTTATGATTTAAGTGCGTGATATTTATGGTTTAAGTGCGTGATATTAATGTGATTTAACGTGATATGCGTGATATTAATGTGATTTAACGTGATATGAGTGATATTTAAAGTGATAAAGAACGTGATATTTAATAAATAAAGGAAACACACAAAACGTTAAAAAAAACGCGCCTTTGGACGTAAATTAAAATCTGAAGCATTTCAGATTTTCTTTTTTACTTCTTTGTACGAAATAAAAAGGAAGTATTGTATTGTAATCGCGAAAATTTTCAGGCATCATATTTCAAAGAAAATATTCATTTCGACCGCTATCGAATGCAATTTAACGATGTTTTTGCGTGACATCTGTACGTAAGGACAGAATAAAAGATTCTTTTCCACCCAAAAAATTATAAATCTAATTTAAAATGAATTCTGAAGAGAATTTTTCGTGGCGTCTGTACGTAGGTATACGTATAACTAAAAAACGAGTAACATCAGAACGTTGAAATTTTGTATATAGGTCTGCTATAACATGTAGATGTGCACTTCATATTTTGGTTGCAATCGGCCGCACCAAACGTATATAAATACACTGGTTATCATAAATTAAGGAAAAATCACAAAACAAGCGATAACTCCCTCAAAAATAAGCCAAACCATGTAAAATTTGAATATGTTGCCAAGTAAGAGTAGATGAGTAAAACTGCAATATGCAAATTAGTGGCGCTGCACTCGGAATACGTCATCTGCGAGGAGAATAAAAGTCCATGTTTGAGAGTAAGCCCACATATTTCACTCTGATAGTGACATAAATCAGATAGTCAATTCGGAACAATGACCTCTAGGCATCATTTGCCTGCAGAACTACGATGGAGAGCCATTGGGAGACTAGAGGCAGGATAAAGTCCAACAGAAGTGGCCAGATGGCTAAATGTGAGTCGTTCTGTGGTTCATAGACTTTGGAGACGATTTCAAACCACAGATTCGGCCTCTAGGAGGTTCATCCAAGGATGGTCAACTTCTACGACGAGCGCTGATGACCGATATTTGACATTTTGTGCACGCAGGAATAGAACCGCTACTCCGACTCTTCTTAGATCCTCCCTTGCTGCAGCCACCGGAAGGTTGGTGTCAACGTCAACTGTGCGTAGAAGGCTTCACGAAGGTGGTCTGTAGGCGAGGCGACCAGCCATTTGTGTGCAGTTCATGTCACGCCATAGGATGGACCGTTTTCAGTGGGCCAGACAACATGTCCACTGGACGCCTGATCAATGAAAGGCCGTTCCCTTTACGGATGAGTCGAGGTTTAGTCTAGAAAGCGATAGTAGGCGTTATTTGATATGGAGAGAACCTGGAACCCGTTATCATCCGTGAAAGAGATGCATACGGAAGAGGCAGTGTCTGTGTTTGGGGTGGCATCTCTTTGGGTGAACGCACAGACCTCCATGTCTTTCCAAGGGGAACCGTGAATGCTCAGATTTATAGAGATGACATCCTTGATGTTTATGTGCGCCCGTATGCCAGGGCAATAGGTGATGCTTTCGTGTTACAGGATGACAACGCAAGACTACACAGGGCTCGCATCGTAGATGATTATCTTCAACAGGAAAAGAATTATGATCATGGATTGGCCAGTTCGATCCCCGACTTGTATCCCATCGAGCACGTTCGGGATGCTTTAGGGAGACGTCTAGCTTCTCTCAATCCACCCCCCCAAACCCTTGTCGCGCTTGCAACTGCTTTTGCAAGAGCAATGGCTCTCGCTTCCTATGGAACTGATACACCGCGTAATTGAAAGCATCACACATCTCTGTATGTGTTGTATTGCTTCTAGAGGCGGTCATATTCCATATTGAAGGTATTTTTCCTATAGCAAACTGACACCTTCGATTTGTTCCTTTTATACATGTGCTAATTTCTATGCTACCATATATGTCTGGTAATTTCTTTTTATGTTATTTGATACCTTACTATGTGTTATATATTGTGAGTAAGTTTCATTAAATTCTACATGTACTCGTAACTTTTTCAGTAATCGTGACTTTTGTGATTTTTCCTTAATTTATGAGAACCAGTGTAGGTATTTTGAGTTTTTATGTATTTTTGCCTTGTCGGGAAGTGAGAACTGAATTAATTGAATTAGAAATACTGAATCGTCTGTGAAAAACTGCTTCTTTTTTGTTTTATTTGCTTAATTTCTTTTATACATCGTTTTAGATTTATTATAGTATTTAAATAGAACATGTGGCAACAATTAGATAATTCTTCACATGATATAAATTTATATGCATTCTGAGTTATAATATGAACAAAATGTAACGTTGTTAAGTGAACCTAGCGCCAGAGTGTCGCTATGGTAAACAAATATAGTGAATTTTAAAGAGTGGATTTTATTCTATTGTGGTTTATGCGCTATCGGCGAAGTAGATATTATTCAGTCCAATAGGTTTAAATGAAATGCAAGAAAAAATGCGTATAATTTAATATTCCGTGCAAGGAAGTCATGTAGTGTACACAGCAGATTATTATTATTATTATTATTATTTTGTAAAGATACATTAAAGAAAAATATGATGTGGGCAGCACATGACGGGAATAAGTAAATTATCACTTCCGATTGATCGCTTGTAAATAAAATCTCATATGTTTATAAGTTTAAGGCTCAATGTTAATTATAAACACTATTCATTTTTTATTATCGTGTTTTCTGTACAGTGGACAATGATAAATATACATTTTCCGCATCCGTTTTCATTATATGATTTGACATTATTTCATCGATCGTAATATATCCTCCGGTCATATAATGTATCAGATTCAATAATCAATGACTTAACAATCAGAAAATTTTTAAAAGCAGCATATATTTGTAATTTTGATACAGTGTTGACATGAATTTATTTTTATACTCGCTATACTATTTATATTTGCTATATTTTTTTTAAATAATACATTGCGATAACTTTTGGTAGCAGGACCCTAATTCGCGCTGATTCGCGGAAAACACACTATCGAATTTTTTAAACGGAAACATTACCTCTCTTACATATGTATTGGCGGAAGGTAATAAAAATCTGGGGGGAAAAGTTAAAACTCAGATGTAAATAGCTGGTAATAACCGGTCAGTAGATATACAAACATTTTGTATGTATGTAATTTAAGTACAGTACACTCCCGATTATCCGCGGAATTGGGTAGCGCTGTCGAAGCGGATAACAAAAATCGCGGATAATCCGAAAAAAGCTAAAAACGGAAAAATCCGAAAAAAGCAAATAAGAAAACCGTTATTCCAACTTTGAAATATCGTTTTATGTACAATAAAACGTAAAATAAACAGCAGGAAATGCTTCACGAACGCTTAATATTTTAGTATATCACTCAAAACTAACCTAAAAAGCATTTTGTTAATGAAAACAGAAAAGTGCTTTGTACTTGCGAGAGGCGATAAGGATACACAGAAAAATTAATACATATGTACTGTTTTAATACTGTAATGTATTACGTAATCATAAAAGCATAACTGTAAAACTACACCTTTTTGAAGAAATCAGTCATTTGTGTTTGCTTCTTGCATTTTCTCTTGATCCGAGATTGCATTTTTCGTAGCATAAGTTTCTCGGCCAACTCCGCCGACTTGTTGCAAAGCCGCTTCGTGACTCTTCTGCATCTGCACAGTGGGCTCTGCTTCGCCTTCACTTCGCTGTCCTTCATTCTCGATTTCTCCCCTTGCTTTTTTAATTTCGTCATCTGTCAAGCGTTCGAAGCCAGGTTCGTTGACGTCACACTCAAACCACTTGTTAATGTTTTCAGCATCGACGTTCTCACCACCCGGAACTGTTTTCACCATATCGGCAAGAGTTGCCGTGGGCGTGTCTACATCTTCATTCTCCTCTTCACAACTCCAAGGGGTTAGGATGTTGTTGGCTTCAACATTAGGCATGAGTTTTCTCCATGATTTTATGAGGGTTGACGGTTTCACTGAATCTCATGCAGATGCAATATCGTAAATACTGTCCAAGATTGTGTAGTGTTTCCAAAACTCTTTCAGATCATAACCTTCTTCAATTTTGGTCATTAGCAGCTTGGTTCCGTATGTTCTCTTCATTGTGGCAATGACTTCTTGGTCCATGGGTTGGATCAGCGCAGTAACGTTTGGGGGGAGAAACTTTGCAAAAATTTGTCCATCAGAAGACGTTAGCACGCTTGTTGCTGAGTGCGAAGGTGCGTTGTCGATCAATAACACAGCTTTTTTAGGCAGGATTTTCGATTTAAGATGTTTACGCACTTGAAGAACAAAGATTTTTTCAAGCCATTCTTGAAAAATGTTTCGGTTTGTCCATCCTTTTTTTTTTTTTTGGTTAAAGTAATCAACGGGCAAATTTTCTATCCTTGTGGCGAGAGAGGGCGGTGGAGCGGGCACTGCAAGGGTGTGTAAGAAATCAATTACTCATCAGAGGGGAAGGTTCCGAGAAGGCCTGTGATATTTTTGCCGTAAATAAGCATGATGTTAGCAAATTTAACGTTTCGCTCAGTTTTGTGAACATTTTTATGTTCTTCCCTTTACGCTTGTAAACAGGAGAAAAAAAAAAAAAAAAAAAAAAAAGATCCTTCTTTGCGCGCAGAATGTTAGGTTACGTGAAGCTGCCATGTCTCATGAACTACGCGTCAAATTTAAATTCCATTTCTAATATTAAGGACCATCATGATAAAAGAGACAAAAACAAAATGGAATACCCTTATAATCACATTGAATTGCCAGACTATTTTCAGAATGGTCAAAATTGAATGCAGCAGGACTATGGAAACTGATTCTTTGAAGCTATTATATGACTGCCAGAATTAACATTTATTATTTTAACTCAAACACTATAAAGAGCAAACAGAATATTCAACATTAATATATCAAAATACTGCATATATCCAAGACGTGATTGTATAAGTTATTTAGGGCAAAAATAATAATAAGCTTGCTTTATGTCAAACTTTAAGATCTATACTCGTTTGAATGGAAACTACAACTTCACAGCAGTCGGATTATAGGCATTAGCATTATACGCTGCCAAAAATTAAATTGAAATATATTAATACCTTTTTTGCAAATGTGAAAAAAGAAATCTTTAGAAAACTCGAATGAGCAAGCTAATGAATTCTTTGGTACTTTAATCTAAAAACTAATTAGCGTTATACTTTTTATTGAGCGAAATTACTCCCACTGGCGGGAACAGATTTTGTTATTTTTCGTGAACTCTGAAAAGGAAAAAGAATTGATTACTGAATTTGCATCTCAATTGAAACGACAGACAGCAATTCAGTGTTTTCTTAAATGAGAAATTCAAGATTGACACTCAGGGTTAAACTTTTGTTCATCTTTTTAATCGGCTATGTTTTACAAAACTGTCTGAATTGAGACAAATAAAAAAAAATTACAAATGGATACTAAAAAACATAACGGATGCAATAAATTTCTTAAAACCCTTAAAAAGCATAATACTTAAATTTACTGCACAATTGTACTAAAAAATAGGTTATTGCATAAGTTCTTTCTAATGATATTTTAAGTATTTTATAAGTTAAGAAGATGTAATAAATAAAATGTTAACAAAAATTAACACAGTATAATTGCAAATTTCGATAAACAGAGAACAACAGAAACAAACTAACATGAACAGCTGAAACACGACTTTTTTATAATAATAAAAGAAGACTTTTTTATAATAATAAAGAATAATTTATAATAATTAAAAAATCAGAAATAAAAGTACATCTGAAGACTCTTCTTTTAAATACACATAACTATCCTTATCTCTTCTGAAAAATTATAATGCAAATCTTTCAGGAGATATATCTTGACATATGATCAACTTCTCTTTTGCCATGATGATAAGTAAGAGGGGGCGCGACGTCTATAATTAACT
Source organism: Stegodyphus dumicola (assembly GCF_044657685.1). Lineage (NCBI taxonomy): Eukaryota > Metazoa > Arthropoda > Arachnida > Araneae > Eresidae > Stegodyphus > Stegodyphus dumicola. Next base: position 111,808,002 of record NC_140772.1, on the reverse strand, counting down.
CAAAATCAGAGTTAATCCGAGAGGAATATATATATAAAGTAACAAGCCAAATAAACAAAAAAAAAAAATAGAAGCATTTTTATTCAGTTTAATCTGGAGAATAACTTCATTTGTTATGAATTAAATCAATAGTCAGCGGGGAGGGGAAACTTATAAATAACGGAAAAATAAATAATATTATAACTTATAAATAGCATAAAATGATCAACAAAAAATGTTATTATGTTCAAAACTGCACCCCCCACACCCTAAAAGAAATCAGTTATTTACTTATTTTTTACTTTGCTGCGTTCCAGATCGCGTACAATTAAATAATGTATTTCAGCGGAAAAAACTAATTGTCAGCTACTAGGCTATCATCTGCTATTCATCCATCCTATCATCCCACATATTGTTCGACCCCTGTTTGTATTTTTCGTAGACAGTTTCAAATGAGTTAATATATTATTGGTTTGTGATAGTAATCAGGAGCATAGCTAGAGGGGGGCAAGGGGGGCATCTGTTCCCGGGCGCAGAATCCAAGGGGCGCGAAACTGATGTTACGACATTTTAGAATTAAATGTTTTCCATCCTTGGCAAGCAGTAGGGGGCGCGAAATCTTCAGTTGTCCCTGGGCGCTGAAAACCCTAGCTACGACTCTGATAGTAATATTTCCATCATTCTACAATAAACAAATTTAACTACTTTTTAGGCAGGAATATGTTACTCCGCAAACCGCTTAATGCGCCTCCGGTTAATCGGGAGTTGACGATACTAGAAAGGGTATTTTAATGCAAACGAACACATTGTAGAGACATTAAATAATTTCGAAATAGGAAAGATGAAATATGAGCAACGCCTTCGCCGGGATTCGAACCACGAGCCTCTCGAATACGCGAAGACCGTGCTGACCACTACACTACAAAGGCATGCAAGGAAGGCGGGAGAAATACCTTATATACTGCCCTTTTAAAGAGTGACTGGGTTTTTTTTTTATGAAGGGACTCGATCGCCAAAGCCTGGGTATGGAAATCATCATCCAACACGTTTTTAGTTTGGGCGCCACTGTAGAGACATTAGATAATTTCGAAACAGGAAAGATGAAATATGAGCAATGCCTTCGCCGGGACTCAAATCACGGGCCTCTCGAATACGCGCCGAGCATGCTGACCACTAACTACACTTCGCACCTTATTTTACTTATGTTAATATTTTCAAGGAACCACAGCATCTCAGCAACTTTTTAGCGTACGAACTAGGAATTTTCCTTTAACTTTTTTCTAAATTTCGCAGCTCAAAGCCCAAAGTTTTTGACCACATAGGTCTTTTATCATTTGTTCTTTTTACTTTAATTAGTTTATATATATAAATAGTATATACAAATATAAAAAAAATTAAATACTACTTGGAATTCACCATTTGGAATCAAAATTATTAGAGGAATGACATTTTAAGCTGGGAATGAGTCCCTTATCTGCAGAAATAAAGGAATAAAATAAATCCTAAAATAATAAATAGTCCTTAAAAATAGCCAGAAAACTGTTTATTTCTTCATGGGTAAGATTAACTAGCCAACTTCGTTTCGAACGACCTTCACAAAAGTATCTCTGTTAAATCGACTGTCCCTAATTAATTGACAAACTGAATAAACAAACTTACAAGAAATGCTTTGCCATAATGAACCATACTAACTCTAAACTTATAAATACTCACCTTTGTCTCTGGGTCAAAGTGTAGAGACATTAGGATTTTTTTGGAAGCCAGAGAGATGAGAAATTAGCAACCGCCTTCGCCGGGAATCTCTGGATACCGGCCCAGCGTGCAGAACCACTACACCACGAAGGACGCTAGGAAAGTGGGAGAAATACCTTATATACTCCCCTTTTTAAAGGGCGACTAGGGTTTTAGGGGACCTAGTCGCCAAATCCTGGGTGTGGAGAATCATCATCCACAACAGTTTTAGTTCGGGCGCCACTTGTACAGACATTAGGATTTTTTGGAAGCCAGCAAGATGAAAAATTAGCAACCGCCTTCGCCGGGAATCGAACCACGGACCTCTGGATACCGGCCCAGCGTGCAGAACCACTACACCACGAAGGACGCAAGGAAAGAGGGAGAAATACCTTATAAAAGTAGCACTTCAAAAGAAATATTTTATTTGAAGATGTTGAATGAAGAAATGTAGTTACCAAATACGTTTAACACAAATATTTAAAAATTATCCAGAAATACTTTTACAATCACGTCGCTGTTCATTTTCTGTTGCACATAGATAATACAAAACGAAATAGCCCACCAGCGGCCGAGCGGTAAAGTCGCAGAACACTGGTAGTTCGGTCCGAGGTTCGAGTCCCGCGAACGGGCTGGCTGCATGGGCGTTTTCGTGGTTTTCCCCATGTGTAACGTGTATACGAGCCAGTTTCCCTTAGAAAGTCCTCCACGAAAGGCATCCCTTCCCTTAGGCAGATAGCCCTAGTGTGCTTTCCCATAATTAAATACACCACACCACCAAAACGAAATAAATCAAGAGACAATTTAATAAGGAGTAGTCCGTTCGATAATAGGGTATTTTACTACCCTAATCATTTTACTTGAAGTTATAAAAATGGATTCATACACTCTTGGCCATTAAAATTGCAACACTATGAAGGAAAGCCAATACAAAAAGAGATATTTATTGTGCGCAAACAGTATGGAATTAAGACATAATGATCAAATTTTTAAGCAGTCTGGGGGTTTACAGGGGTGCGAAATTAGTAGAAACAACGGCCCTTACCCGGTTAGATATAGAGTTGAACTGGGCTTCGATGGCAGAAACGGGTAACTCATTCCATGCTGCTTCAAGTCTATACCACACTTCAATAACTGTATTAGTTGGAGAAGGGTGGCGTTCCAGTCTCTCAGCAACCCATAACCAGATGTTTTCAATGGGTGATAGATTTGGAGACAAGCAGGCAGGGGCAGCAATCGAATACCATATGTATTAAGGAAGGTTAGAACACGACGTGCAACACGTGGTCTTGCACTATCTTGTTGGAAGATGGCATTTGACAGGCCTGAAAGATAGGGCACACGTAAGATGTCAGAAATGTACCGATCTACGTTCAAATTACAGTCGATCCGAAATAGAGATGTGCATGTCGTGTACCCAATGGCTGCCTAAACCATCACGCTAGGTGCAGGGCGCCTATACCGATACTGAATGCAAGCAGACGACGTGCGGTCTCCTCGGAGCCTCCAAACACGCATACGGCCATCAGAATACTGCACGCAGAATCGAGACTCGTCTGAAAAGACGACATTGTGCTACTCCTGTAATCAGCTTTGTCGTTCGGCGCACCAGAGTTGCCGTCTATCTTCTATGCTGCATTGTCAATGAAGCCGAAGTAATGGCCGCAATGCTGATAGTCCACGCTGCTGCAAACTTTGACAAACCCTACGAGCGGATACTGGGCGTGCTACAAACATGACTAATAGTCCGACATGACTCCATTTTCTGACTAATGGTACGTGAAGTGTTTGTACGGTTTTGCAGGGCTGACCTCACAATATGGCTCTCCTCTCGGACGTTAGTCATGGGAGGGCGTTGAGATCCTGCATGCTGTTCAGTATGACCCTCAGCATCACATTAGTTCCAGATTCGTATGACAGTGGTTGAATGTCGACCAGTGCGACGGGCGATATCATGGAAAGATAATTCACACTCTCGATAGGCAACGATCATGCCTCTTTCGCAGTGCTCCGCAACCTTTTCTCACCTGCGACGCACAAAAAATCTTTCTGGAATTTCGTGGCACACCAAAAGCTAATTTATATATGTATTGATTTATACATAAAATTTACAATAATTTTTTGTTTTTAATTTGAAAAATATACAATTATAAAACCATAACATATTTATTTATATGCAATCATAATAATTATCAATGTGATACCTGCGCTTAAAAAAAGTTATATATTTTTGAGTTCCGAGTTATCAAGGAAGAGCCGAAAAAATTCAAATGCTGACACACTTACAATCACACACACAACCACACAACAGTGAAATATATAAAAACATTTAAAATAGACATTATTAAGGGAAAAAAATGTCATTGTGTATTAAATGCATGATAAAAAATTGCAAAATGTCAAATACATGTATTTGATTGCGGCACACCTATATCCTATCCTCTCATGGCACATCGGTTGCGGAGCGCTGCTCTATCGAATTACGACACTTGGTGGTAAACATTTCTTCTTATTATTCGAGGCATAACATGATATTCTGCGCATACATCGACCTTGAAAAGCGTTTTTCGAATGAGAAATCCACTACACAACTTTTCTTTTATGCAGTGCTTCAGACGTCGTTCCTCCCTCCTGCGTCGTCTAAATGCGCTGAAATACTAATTATTTGCATATTCCAACCTCTTATTCCTTTCATGTGATTTTGACGTTCGTCAGATCATTCCTTCCTGGTGTTGCAATTTCAATGGCCAGCAGTGTATTTTGTAGTTGTCAAAGCAAAACTGCTATCTGTAGTGGACTTTTTTCTCAATATTTCTCCCTTTCTATCTTCTTTTCCACTTTGACCATAATTTAAAAAATTAAAGATCTATTTCCACAAAAGAGGAAGCGAAAAAAAAAATAATTTCCTCCAAATAATGATAATAAATAAATAAATAAATAAATAAAACTAAATCAATAGCAAATTAGTTAAATCTGGAAAAAAATTAAATATATATTTTGCCGAATAGCAACAATCTAATTCGCTAGCCCTAATTTTCACACAGTAGCAACACTTCCAAAAGCAAACAAATGCTGTTTGTAGATTGTTTCCTTTCTTCATACAGTTTCCAAGGCATGAATCGCGTAGATATTGTTTATTTTGAAGGGGTGCGATTTTACATATTAATTGAAAACAACACAACAAGCAGAAACAATTAAATTTTAAAAAATCGAATTAATTTAAATGTAAATACATAAAGACTGCTGGCAGCTTTTTCAAAATGACTTTTTGGAGGGGGGAGGAAATCTTCTCGCCCTACTTGCTACGACAAAAGACGAATTTCAGAAGAAGAAATAAATGACATTTATTTATTCCCCTTGCGATAAGTTTAGTTTCAAGATTATTATTCGATTAGCGGCTTCTCATTTGACACGTAAATGTCCTAGAAGATCGCATATTAGAAGAGTTTCAAAACATGAATCAAAGAATTACAGTTAACTAAAGAAGAAAATGCGAATCTTATCATCCTTTCGCTAAGATAAATTCAAGCGCATGAAGGCAGTTTGATTAACTTTACTCGAGTTTCTAACTCCCCCCTTCGAAGTTTGGAAAACTAGTCGCATCCTAAGAGGCAGGAACTCCTTTCTAACCACTAACACCGTCCATCACCAACCATCCTAAACAACTCTCTCTTAGGACGTTTCACCAAGGCGGTTAATCACAAGTTAAGGGCATACGTCACAAGTTGCCCTCTTGCTATCAGGAAACCCTCAGATAGTCCTCAGGAGTGGGGAATGTGAGGAGAGAAACTAACAGACATCAGTGCTGCGATGACCTTTCGTTTTATCTTACCCAGAAGAGCAATGAAGATTTTATCTCAGACACTAACCATAAAAACTTCATTTTCATTCATTTCTCATTGCTATTCCCATTAAGTCCCATTACTCAAGTCAAATTACAACCTGCTCGAGATTTTTATAGCATCAAATTTTATGATCAGCAGTCAAAGATGAATTCAGTTCCCTCATTTAATCTCTATTTTATTTATTTATATACAGATTTTTAACGCCTACATATTTATCGAAAATAACTAGTTTAGTGAAAACATATCGGCGACACGGAAATGCATTAAGAGGTTTCTCTATCAGCGACTTCTCGAACTTTTACTTTAAGTACCACATTCATGGCATTTCAGACTTTTAGTGTCTCAGTGGTTAAAATATAAATATGTTTTTTTTTTTTCCCCCTCCTGAAAAAATCTCACGCAAACTATAATCTGGTCTGTATAAAACTAAAAGTATATTATTATCCTTATTCCTTAAAATTCATATTAAAAGAAAATTTTAATTAGATTTAGCTTAAAGTAGTTATTACTTAATAAGCATTATTCCATTATAATGAAGTATTTCACAGAACGCATAACTAAATGCAGATAATTCAAAGTATTTACTTTGTTTTATCTGAAAACGCAGGTACCCTTTAACCCTTTTGTATCGAAAAAAGCCATGAAACATCTGAGACGCCCGTGTGTACAAATTTCTGCTGGAATAAGTTTCTTTCCCCTTTGCCAAATAGAATGGCTACAGCGTTAACAATAATCCACTTAAGTGAAGACGTTACTTCTCTCTTGGAGATCTTTGTGCGGTTTTACCAACTATGTAGAGTTTCTCCTTAAGACAGAATTGCAACTGCCAGCATCAATAGCTAAACGTTGACTGCCTTAGTCAACGCTTTTTAGTTTACAACTGCTTTAGTCGCTTCAAAAGAATGATTAGCATGTCATTTAACAACTCTCGAAACGAATGAGCCATGCATGCACTAATGTGATGGGGGTAAGCAACAGGTAGAGTATGGACGTAGGCATTCGGACGACCTGCCGATGTCTGAATGCATGGGTGGTAGGGACGATTTCGTTGTGAAAGGGTTAAATCAAGCAACTTTGATAGCTTTAAAAGACTGAATTTAGTTGCCAGTTGAAAAACTCGAGGAAACGGCGGAAAGCAGAAATCAATATCGTTATAACGAGATAATAATAAATAAATATACCCGACTTTAGGCTCGTCATATACCCAATAAAACCTAACAAAATATACCCGACTTTAGGCTCGTCAAACTACACCACATACATATTGTTCTGTTAACAAAGGTAGACAGATGGTTAAAACAGGAGAAAATATATTCATTAATGCTTCTGCAACTTTAAACTTTCCTAACTTTTATTTACAACCAAACTTTTTCTTATGTAATATTTACCTTTTGGCTTCTTTAGGTCATATATAGTTGCCACTGTCTTCATAATAGAACTCGCACAATGTTTTTACAGAAATTCCTTTGTTGAACTTTGCAGTAACTGTATATTTTCAACCCCAAATAGCAATCAATATTTGCTCTATCTTTTCCATGTCTTGATATCTTAATTGACTGTTCGAAAGATTGCAAGACGGCTAAACAAATGATGACAGAATTATCAAACCGAATAACTCGGCTACAGTATAAACAGATTTTAATGCTTGGATACTATTAAAAGGCCCGTTCGTACACCAGGTCCGCAAAATAACGATGACAGATTCAAAACGCGCTTCATCGGAAGAAGCTTTAGATTAAAGAATACATAGCTCCAGATACATAGCTCCAGATTAAAGATACATAGCTCCAGATTAAAGAATTATACAGCAAGTGTGGTTATTATGCTTCTTGTAGCACACCTTCAACATATCTACCTCATATATGTAAAGATGTCTTATATGCAATCTTTCTACCCCTTTACAAAATACCTTAAATAATGCCAAGTCGTTTTTACACACGAGGCTGTCTTCTATGAAAAGTTTGAGAAAAATGCTTGAACTGCACTTCAATTCGAACAGTAAAATTTACCTTTGAAGCAAAGTCAATCGGAACATATACATGCACCCACTCCAGTATTCCTCATGTTCCTGGAAACATTAGTAGAATGCCTCTTTTGATATCTACTACAGATCGCCGATCATGTCATTTTGGATAGCTTTAATTACCTGAAGACGAAGATCCATCTTGGTAAGAAATACCACTGGAGTCAGAGTATGAGAAATCTGGCAAATAATATGGTTGATGCATCTCAGAGATATACTTCTGATCAGACAATCATAAACTTCTTTGTTAAAATGTATTATCTCATTGAATGATCAAAAATATTGTAACTCAGCTTACATTATAAGAGCTACTTTGGTAGTAAATGAGGTCTCTTCATACATTTTCTTTATAGCAGGGGTTCTCAACCAGGTGAGAATCCTCCCTTAGGAGAAAGGAATTTCACAGTTTCAGGGGAAAATACCGTCAGATTTTTTTAGCAGTTAAGTATTTATGTTTAGCTAATAACATAAAAAACCATAACCATATGGTATTCACCATAATTTTCTGTACTCTTTACTGTTAGGGGATGCTAAGGCCCACTAATAGCCAGATTCAATTGTTGCAAATTTTATATACGTGGCATTACTTTTCGGCGGGTATTTTGAACAGAGGAGTATTCCGGCGATTATGGATTATTGCAATATTACGGTTGCTGCAATTAAATTTTCCTATTGGACGATCCCATATTTGATCAGACAGTTACTGCCGCTTAGATCAGTTGCTTAATCACTTACTCATGAAATTTATCTAGTTTCTTGCTGAAGTGTCGAAAAAGCTATATGAATAGATTCCGCATTAGACTAAGCCTAATAGTATTTCATTTGAACTAGTTGCTAAAACTTTTCCTTTATTCAGAAGTGATTTAATAGAAGCTTATAAGAATAAAATGTCAACATGCTGAAAACTAAATGTAACATGATAATTTCAGATATCTCCTTTCCATTAATTTAGATAGCATTTAAACTGCAGTTAATGAATATCAGTGAAATGCTGCAACTTCTTTTGTGGGAAAAGAAAGTATACATGTACAGGTGAAATGACGTCTAAAGCTAAAGCAGAAAAAGTAGTATATTTTTCCTTTTGCATTTGCAGTTTGTGTAGAGCAGAGTTTTCTGTTTTTATATAGCATAAAAGACACAGGAAGTGGAAATAACAAATAACATTTTTCTGCTCCCAGTCTCCACTCATCCACTCTTTAAGGAAAAAAAAATTCGTCCTGCCTGATGTTGCTCTCCTTTCTGGAGATGTTGAAGGGGAGCAAACAGAAATTTTATAGGTGCGCTGTGTGCGACAGTACCGACTTCCTGTTTTCTTTCGTACGCTATGGAAATGAAATCGGTGTCGTCGAACTTTACACAGGAAATTCACCGTTTTGGTTTTATTTATTTATTTATTTTTCCGTATTAATATTCCTCTTTCAAATATATTTTCTGGAAAACATCAGTGACATATAAATAAAAACAATTTGAAAAATAGAACAGAAAGAAATACAGAAATTATTGGATATTTTATTCCATAAGGCAGCCTATAAAATTCTGAAATATTTTTGACCTTTCTATGAAAGATAAAAATGCAAATAGTATAGCTATCATTTTCTCACTTTTCACAGCCGATGTCATTTTTTTTCACTTATCAACAAAAGTCGTTGTTCAATATTTAAAGATCCCTCCTTTAATTTTAATTTTTCTGGTATTTCAACCTATCATTTCTATGCGGTTTTATTGGTAAAATGAAAGTGCGTTGAAAATTCTCGTTAGGGAACATAAATCGTGTGTTTGAAAAAAAAAAAAAAAATTGTTTTTCAGATTTTATATTACGCTCAAAAAAGCGGGTTTATTTTTTTAAGCGTTTTGTGTGTTACCTTTATTTATTAAATATCATGTTCTTCGCTTAAACCACATAAAATTCAATTCAACAGCAATACCACAAAATATTTAAAAACAGCATATCTTTAGAATTTCTGACGGACAGTCTCGCCCGAGCTGGAGATAATTCCCCCACCCTCGGAGAATGTTGCCATTGCTCGCTTTGAAATCAATGAGTTAGTTAATCAGAAATTCGTTAAAGTTTTACAAAATATGAAACAGATAATAAAATAAATTCGAAATTTTAATATTCAGTCGTTCAGGTGCCCATGTTCGGGTGGAGGATTACTTTATTCAAAATTTGATGGCTCTAGATACCGTCCTTTTTTCACAATGCAATACATACATTCATGCAGATTCTTCATTATTTATTATTTTAATGTAATACAGGGCGATAAAATTTGGTGGCATTCCTAGGGCTAACAAAGTTCTGATAGTTAATCAATCACATTTGCACACGTAATTATAAATTTGACTTTGCATCTAAAAAAATTATCCGTAGACTTACTTCAGTTAGTAAAATGGATTTCTTTGAACCTTTGCACATTAACAAAAAGAAATTTCTTTAATTAATGACATTAAATTAATTCTAATATCTTAATTTTTTCATTTTTCCTTCCTTTTTTCCTCGGAAGATGACGTTACAGTTGCTTTCGCTTTTACCTGCTCATTTCTTTCCATACGAAATCGTTTCATTACTCCGACTACTTAAATTTTCTTTCTCCCTTTTGATATAGAGAGAGACCAGTGTCTGATTACTCTCGAAATTGATTTCAGAATCTCAGTCAAAATAAGGTTGCTTTTCTGTCTAATTTTAAAATTCATATTCTCTTTAGCATTTAATAAAGATGAATAAGTAGTACTTGTCCATAAACCTTCTCGCTGTGTACGCTGGAAACAGCATTTTTATTACATAAATATCAACGAATTTTAAAACAAGGTTTTTTTTTTTTTTTTTTTTTTTTTTTTTTGTTGTTGTTGTTGTTGTTATTTTGTTGTTGTTGTTTTTGGTGTTGTTTGTTTTTTGTTTTGTCTACATAACAAATATGCAGGTTTTTAAAAGTTTTATGGTCTTGAATAAAATCTTCGTTGTGGATGTGCGTTGTGGATGTGCTGTCTGCTAAATATGTTGTCGGTTAAATGCGCTTTTGGCTAAATGTTCCTGTCGGTTGAGTCTCCTTGTCGGTTAAATGTCCTTTTCGGCTAAGGAAGGAATAGAAATATTTCCTATAAAATATTACATGAAAGAATGGTAGGGGACTTGGTAAAAGTTGGCTTAGGCAGATACAGAACTTTTGCAAGCAACCACAAAACAACGATTAAATAAATAAATAAGAAACAAAATTTGTTTACTGGAGATTCGATGGAGTAGATGTATTATTCACTTATGGCAAAGCACACGAGAGCTATCTGCCTAAAGGGAGGGATGCCTTCGTGGAGGACTTCCTAAGAGAAACTAGCTCGTATACACGTTACACATGGGGAAAACCACGAAAACGCCAATGCAGCCCGTTCGCGGGATTGGAACCTCGGACCGAACTACCAGTGTTCAGCATCTTTACCGCTCGGCCGCTGGTGGGCTACTGGAGATTCGAAAAGACGAAACTATGTTTTTGACTGTATGTAGGGTCTTAGAATCCTAAATCCTAGTGATTACTTAAAATAACTTTGCATCTCAAACATTTTATTTACGAGGACTGGTTGCTATCTTAAGATTTTATTATAACGAGAAAGCTTTCTTCGAGATATAACAATTTTTGCGTATTTATTTTAATGCAGTGTTTTCCTAGAATAGAACATGAAGTAAATAATGACCTATAGGGGTAAAATTAATTGATCGTACAACAATTCTTGTAATTTCCTCGAAGCAAATTCAAAACAAGAATTTTCCAGAAGATTTTATTCAAGACCATAAAACTTTTAAAAACCTGCATATTTATTTCAATGCAATGTTTTATGAAGTAATTAATTACCTGTTCTGCTAAAACTATTTGATTGTTCAACAATTCCTGTCCTGATGGTAATTATGCGATAAAGAGCATGTATGAAAGAGACTTGCTTGCAAAACAATAAAATAAACAATTGAAAACAATAAAATAAATCAGTTAATTTAGATTTAAATAATTTTACTGTTTATTATATTGACACTAGGCAGTATCAAACATAAATCGACAGACGCCCTTCTGCCCAAGAAGAAAGATAGGAAAGAAGACTAACAGAAATCAAACAGATGGGCAAAGCACAAAGAATAAAAGCAGTACATAAGATTGTGATGCTTTTAAATTATTACAAACAGTGTTAATGAAATTATATTATTTAAAATATGCTTGAAATACTACCTAATATGTTTCTACAACCTAAGTTGAAAGTTAACATTAATAGTTTTTCTTTTTATAGAAATTTCTGGCTTTTCATAGCTAATTTGACGCTCCTTCATGTAACCCTCACCCTTGTCCCAGCTCTGATCCAAGCAATACATTTTCATTCCAAACATGATGTACTTTCACTCCATTTAATTGCTATGAATCTATTTAAATGTCTTGTTTCTCAAAATGAGAAATATTTCTCCCTAGCATATGAATTACCTAGAAAGGCTCTTCAAATCAAAACAGCAACAAAGGGATTTAGGTTTCAAAGATATAGCCATCCTTGGCAATTATTTTAGATTACTATAATACAATAAAATTAGATGTGATTTATCCAACAGCTTCAACCCATTACATACAAAATAGCATTGTGCTTTGCGTTTCATCTCCATATATCATTCTCAATAACAAATCTAGCAGCTGTTACGTTTTTGACCCTCCACGAGTCTTATGGCACGCCTATTAAATTGGTGAGCTGATGTACGATTTGATTAACAAATTTCAATTGTAACAATTTTATACAGTTGACTTTCCACCAAATTCATCCATCGCAATTAATACATATTAAAATATTATTACTACTAATGTAATAATGCTAGTAGCATTGGTTTTTAATACTATTAATATTATATGACATATATAATCGATATTTTTAGCTCGTGATGAAAAAAATGTTGGTGGTCAATAGACTTTCCACAGAAAATGTAGATTTCAGAGCTTTATTCGCACTACAGTTTAACCTGACACTTAAACACGCCATAATGGGCATATGAGAACTTTCTAGCAGATAAGTTTTACATCTTTATGTGGCAATAAAAGGACAGAAGTTGCATTCTCTATGTTTACTATGTAGAAGAAATAAGTATCAGAAAAGGATGATTTCAGTTACAAATTTTACAACCGGCAATATGGTTCTTAATTTTCCTATTAGAAGATGTTATTACCGAGGTATAATTTTGCTACTAATGATATCAGCCTGTATGGAATTGGATGAAAGTTTGATACCATCCAAATTACTTTTAAGACTTTCCACATTCTTTTCCATGCAAAAAAGGCTAGAAGATCACGGATAAGAAAGCCGCAGAGGAAAAAAAAAAAAACTTAAAAGGGAAAAACTTCTCGATTTTATGAATCAAATTAAGATGACTAAAATTTAAATTAAATTTTTATATAACATGTCAGAGCCATAATAAGCGGTGATGTAAAAAAACCAAACAAGAAACAGAATACTGTGTAATAAGTTAAGGAACATTGCTTCAAGCAACGAAAATTAAAACAACAAAGCTCAGATTTTTTTTTCTTTTCCTTTTTTTTTTAACCTTTTTTTTTTTTTTTTTTTTTTTTAAATGTGATTTACCATGTTACCAGCCTGAGAGAATCGATTCAAAAACTTTATACTCAAGACAGATGAAATTACATATTTAAAAGTACAGATTTATTGAACATACTAGGTTTCATTAATTAAAAAAAAGTAAGCTTTTATTACATAACAAGCGGTTGAAGCATGTGCCCAGATTTCAAAAACTACCCTGAAAATGCACTGAAAGCACTGTCAAGCATTTCTCTTGTTAGTTGCTTGCTTACTGTATTTGCCTTGAATAGATAAAGCTCATAAATGAATTTTTTGAAAAATTTGCTCATTTGAATAAGCTTCTAATAGCGGAAATATCTGTGCTGAAAATGAAACTATGTTGAGAATGAGGATATAAAGTTAATTATATTTTAAGTAAAGCATGTATAGATAATCAAACGCGAAGAGAAACCAGTCAAAACGAAACATAAAATTATCAAAGCAACAAACAACCTTGTGTTTGGTGTAGATTTAGTAAAGACCTCAATCCATTTCGAGGGCAAACAGGTGCAGGTCCCTCTTCATCAGGAGCAAAGAAATCTAATAGTCACGTATATTGTTTCAAGGAGCAAAGGAATCTGCAAGACATTCAGTTTGATGCGAAGTCTTGCAGATTTCTTTGCTCCTGATGAAGAGACCTATACCTGTTGCTCTCGAAATCGATTGAGTTCTTGACTAAATCTACGCCAAACAAAAGGTTGTTGTTTTGATAATTTTATGTTTTATTTATAGAAATTCACTGTTAGGAACTATTCTTCTGCTTTAGTTTCTAAACCATTACTTCCAAAAAGCCATTACATATCTAAAAGTTTACTATTTGTCGCCCATTAGCACCTCTTCAAGTTTGAGAAATATCTGGTGGTAAAGTGGATAAAGCCACTGAACAGATATAGTTCGCGTAATGTTTAGTCATACCACAAGGATTATCGGAGAGTGAATGGATGAGCTGAAAAGTTTTCTTTTTTCTTTTTCTTTTTTTTTTTTTTCTTTGTAATTTTCCCCGCAGTGAAAGCCTAAGAGACAATTTCGCCTGTTTCTCTACGAAGATATTCCTTTTTGATAGCCTTCGTAAGACGTTAAAGAGATCAGTGCGTTTGTAAGAGATATATCCAAAGCAGTTCTTATAAGAAACATACTTTAGAACTGGTTTTCGAAAATTTCGGCCAGTTGGAAATATTTTTTCTAGTTTTTCAGGAAAGTTTATTAAATTTAAATATTTATGATAATCCCGTTTGATTTTGCCAACGAAACACCCTCTAACAATGTAATTATCAGTGCCAGACGAAGATGATTTTGTATCGGAGAGAAGGCATCTTTGTGCCAGTAGCCTTGGGTGCACAGATGAATTTTGACACATTTGGGCAATCCACGACCCAGAAGTGGGGCTTTTAATCTGTCACTGAATGCTATTCATTATCATATTGTATGCATCTGTGCGGGTCTTCCAGAAGAAATATTTTAATTAAAAAATGTTTAGAAGTTCCCATTGCTCTGTTTTCTACTTGATTGATTCTGGTTGGGATTTGTAAACATATCTTTAATTGACAACGAATGATATACGATGATAAAGGACATCTCAATGGAAAATCAACTGCAGTTACTTTAAATGCTTTCAGCTTGATAGATTCTCATATGGTATAGTTGTCAACAGCTGAAACATATTCGATGCCGGATTGTAGTATTTCCTCAAAATAAGGTTAGTTAAAAATTCTGTGCTGACAGTCAATGTCATTAAAAAGTGACTTACATCGGCTATGATGGGTTATACTAACAGTTATTACTTCATCCGGTAACTTCCGTTCGAAGAACACGAATTAGCAGGTGCTAGGTCTAGTTTATAAAATCAGTTCTCAATATATATCATCAAAAGACGACAATTCTTTTCCCACAGTAAAATGATGAGTAATAAATAACATAGAATGACTAAAATAATATGATTTTACTAATCAAAGCGTTAAAACAGTTTACCATCGCCAATGTAGTTAAGTATACACTCACTTCAAAAAGTTAAGCACGGAGAGAAAAATGCTAATTTCCGGAAGCCAATCAGAATTGAAGAGGATGCAATTCGCTGCAGAGGTAGATGGAAAATATGTTAGGTAACAACCAATCGCACTTTCATGTCAAGAAATAAGCAAAAAAGGCAGTTTTAAAAGAAGCCAGCTTTATGAAGGGTTACAGAAGTTGATTGTAAGTGCTGATAGAAGGTGTTTAAAACTTTCGCACAATTTGTTTTCAAGACATACGTGTTTCTATGACTTCCAGTGTGTGTGTGTGTGTGTGTGTGTGTGTAATTATGGCAAAGCCTCGACGGCTATCTGCCTAAGGGGAGGGATGCCTTCGTGGAGGACTTTCTAAGGAAAACTGGCTCGTATACACGTTACACATGGGGAAAACCACGAAAACACCCATGCAGCCAGCCCGTTCGCGGGATTCGAACCTCGGACCGAACTACCAGTGTTCATCGACTTTACCGCTCGGCCGCTGGTACTCTATGACTTCCAGAAGACGAATGGAAGATTCTGAGCGCTGGCGTGCTGTGGGGCGCATTGAAAAAGGACAGTCGGTCACAGATATTGCTCTTTTCTTCGGCGTTCATCATTCTGTAATTTCACGTTTATGGAAACAATTCCAAACCAAACAGACAGTTGTCCGAAGACCCGTAGCCGATCGCCCAAGAGTTACAACCCCTGCGGACGATCGATATATTGCTATTGTAGCCAAGCGGAATCGCAGAGGGCCTCCACACGTGTGACATCTATGGTTACAGCGTCCATTGGTAAGGCGATATCTGCAGCTATTGTACGCCGAAGATTACATATGAGTGTACTGTACGCCCGGGTACCTCGAATTTGTGTTCCTCTATCCGTTCAATCAAGAGGGGCACGATTACAGTGGTGCCAGGAACATGTTGATTGGAATGTGACTGACTGGGGCAGTGTCATGTTTACTGATGAGTCAAGATTTGCTCTGGAGCCAGATGACAAGCGTATAAGGATATGGCGTGAACAACGAACACGCAATCAATCCCAAAATATCACCGAACATCACGCATTCCGACGCGGAAGCATTATGGTGTGGGCAGGGATTTCATTAGGATACCGCACCGACCTGCACATCTTTAAACAGGGTTCTTCGACAGCTGTCCGGTATCGAGATGAAGTCCTAGAACCCATTGTGAGATTGTATGCTGCAGCAGTTGGCCCTACTTTTGTTTTAATGGACGATAACGCACGTTCCCATAGAGCTGACATCGTCGATAACTACCTGGAGAGTGAAGGGATTGCGCGTATGGCGTGGATAGTATATTCGCTCGACCTTAATCCCATTGAAAATCTTTGGGATGCTATCGGCCGTGCTGTATCATCATGTTTCCCACGTCCAGCCACTCTTATTGAGCTGAAACTGCTCTACAAGAAGAATGGCGATTGCTTAATTTTGCGGTGGTTGACCACCTAATTGAAAGCATGGTCACAAGGTGTAAACTGTATACAGATGAGGGAGGATCACGTACCCTATTAATATCTTTTTTTTTTTTTTTCCCATTTTATGCTATTTTTACTTTATACATAATTCTGTTTAAGCCTCCAGTATTTCATTATCTGATAACTTACAAAAATTTAATATTGTTTTCATTTTTCATTCCTGTATATAATTATTGATTTTATTTTATGCATGAATGTATATGCTACTTTCCTGCCGAATTTTGTGTCAATCAAAGCAGTATTTTTTTTTTTTTTTTTTTTTTTCTCATTTTACATCTTTGTGCTTAACTTTTGTTAGTGAGTGTATATTGGGCCCATTTTATAAAATTTACTTCTCTCTAGTATTAATTAAAAATCTTTGAAATATTAAATAGTTCAAAATAAGATTTCTGGTTTACCTAATTTTAAGTTCCTGAAATAATTCTTAACCTTTTGGGGCACAGTGTGTCCTGTCTGGACACACCTAAAAATTTCCTTCTGTACGCACAGAAAAAATGAATGAAAAAATATTTATAGGTTACTATAGGTTACTCTGAACCTTCTTTATTTATAGTAGATTACAGCTCAACACAAAACAGGCCATATATTTTAGCCATGTTTAGTTTTTTAAGACCCTCATTTTTGAAAGCAACCTTCCAGATTTTTTTTAGGGTATAAAAGGAATTCTTTGAAAAAAAATTTCTATGCTATTTTTTGACTGTATGCTAATCTCCTTATTCTATATTAGTTTTAAATTTTTACCTTGAAATTTTGCCTAAAATCAAACGGCGAACCCTAGGTGTGCCCAGACCGGGCTTACCGATAATCTGGGACAACTGAGCATGGAGGTAGGAAGTTAGATGGAGTGGCCCTAAACCGGTTTCCCCATACCCTGCTTTGAAGCACTGGCGATCCCTTCTTTGGTGACCAAAACATTGGGTAATTTACCATTGAGTCTAATGAGTTTTGACATGATCGGATGTAAATATTTTGTAATTACGTTGTAAATATGCATATAAATGTATATATTTTCTTTTTCTACAATACTTCAGAGTCCTAAGTATATGAAAATAATACATTTTTAAACAGCATTTCACTCTGAACGAAATTAAATGCAATACTTTTCACAGAACAGTTTGGTCCGAATGGTTTAATCTGAAATATTTTCACAAGTTTTCGTTAATTACATTAGAAAAAAAAATTAAGGTAATTCGATTTTATTCGGTTAAGGATTACAAAAATTAAGATCAAAGTTTATTGTTTTATTAAAATTATGCATTATTTCTTTTCTATTTATAGAGCTTCTTCCTAAAATAGTTTCTCAAACGACAGGACTTTTTAGCTTCTAAGACATCTTTTAAATCGAAAACTATAAGTGAATTTATAATTAATGCTCTATTAGGTCCATTTCAAATTAGAGCACCTTTTAATTTAATAGCGAAATACTTTAAATAGTATTTAACTTTCTCTGAATATTTTTGAAAGGGAATAAAATAAGGATTATTTTTTAAAATATTATTTAAAACTTGTAAGTGACTTATTATAAAATGTAAGGGGAATTATTCTTTTAATTATACTTATTAGATTTCTTTTACCCTTAATTTCAACGATACATATTCCAAAATTCTTCTTTATTACTTTCTTAAGAATGCGTCTCATAGAAAGTGCTTTACAATACCTTTTAACAGATTGCTTTCCAGTACGAACAATTCTTGCTTAAATAATTTGATAAACGTATTTGTCAACAGGGTTTCAATTTATGTTTACAATTCAATGTTAAGATTATTATATATTTAGATAATATTTATAATCATTATAAATTTAGATACATTTAATAATTAGATTTCTTCACAGTAACTTTCAGTTATTTATGAATGGTGTGGTGTGGTGTATTTAATTATGGCAAAGCACACTAGGGCTGTCTGCCTAAGGGGAGGGATGCCTTCGTGGAGGACTTTCTAAGGGAAACTAGCTCGTATACACGTTACACATGGGGAAAACGACGAAAACACCCATGCAGCCAGCCCGTTCGCGGGATTCGAACCTCGGACCGAACTACCAGTGTTTAGCGACTTTACCGCTCGGCCGCTGGTGGGCTGTTATTTATGAATGAATAAATCCTTCATTTCAAATACATTTATAGATAATTTAATAAATATTTACGTATTTTGTTAAACACAGATACATGCTTTCTGAAAGCACATGCATAAATGCCCATACATATTTCATATTTTTCATTTCCGGCATGTGGAAATCTTTAATTTCTGTGCATTCACTACATTTTTCGAGTAAAGTAATTTACACTAATTTTAAAAAGTACATGTTACAATAATATGTGGGTGTGAAAAAAAATTATTTTATTTAAAACATTTTGTCGTTTGGAACATAAAATAGAAGTAGCGAATACTGTATTAAGAATATCGAAAAATGTATACAATTTTAAAGGTACGGTGAGGTATTTTTCATTCTTTAAGCATAACGTTTTTGCTAATATTTATATTTTTGTAGTTCAACAGCTTAAAATTTTATAAAACAAATTCAATCAAAATCGCTCTTGTTAGTTATTGAAAAATAACTAAGATGTGATTTTTGCCTAAATGTGGCTAAACTATACAAATTGCTATTATCCATCATACTAGCAATGTTTCTTTTATGGGGAAGTGTCCCGTTTTTCGATGTGTATGGAAATGTCGTGTGTCGAAATACTATCAGAGCGCTGTCAAACGAGTTTCTGAATGTAAACAAAAAACACCCCATCTGGTGACCGAAGCTTCGGAGTAGTGCTTCACTTCTAATGCCGGTTTGGCCACTCCTTCCTTTCTTACCTCCATGCAACTGAGAGTTTGTATTCTTTGTTTCTCCGCATCTCATCGGTCTGTTCATTGACAACAATGCTCGTTTCAGCACTCTTTTCGAAGCTCTATTCAATCACTTTGGGCACACCCACAGAATTAAACGATAAGTGCTATCTTCACAAAATTTTACGAGGCCTAATTAGACTGCCTACGTTTTTTTTTTTTTTTTTTTTTTTTTTTTTTTTTTTTTTAAATCAAAATTCCAACTTTAAAAGGTAGCGTGCCGGAAAGGGTTAAGCAGTATTCTGTTCTGCAAAAATAAAAATATAAAATAATAAGTTACAAAAGTGAATAGTTCAAAGCATCAAAATAAACCGAAATGCAATTCCTTATTGTTGCGAGAGAAAAAAAATTTTGAGAAACAGCTGAAACACAGCATAATAAGCGTTACTTCTCAAATAAAGGCTTTGAAAACAAATAGGCATTTCACAAAGTTGGGAGAAGGAAAAAATTGTTCTTTGATCTTAAAATGGTTCAAATAAAGCATAAAAATAAAACTGCTTATATATATATATATATATATATATATACGCACACATCCACACACATTATCTGGCATAGAATTATTATTTTCTTTTTAAGCCAATACATGCAACATAAAAAGCGCCGTTAACATCTCTGTTTTTTATTCCGCAGTTCTTTTTCTTTTCTTTTTTTTTTTTTTTTTCTAAATTTTTATTATTCAAATACATTTACTAAAATTCGCTTTATTTAAAAAAAAAATCTCTCTCTCTTCTTTTATATATATATATAATACTAACGGTAAAGTGATGTCGTTTTTAAGATCGAATAAATTCTCGAACTTTTTCATTTTTTTCCCTTCTATTATAAAACCAAAATACTGGAAAAAAATCGAAAAAAAAATTAAATGTTACTTTTTATATCCAAGACTGCGATATACGCAAATGCGGAAAAATTAAGGGAATAAAAAAGGAGCCGATTAATATTTCAAAGGATTACTTATTCCGCGCATACATATTTTATGCCAAAAATAATGATTTTGCAGTCCCCTCCTTTTTTTGTACTTCTAATCATTTATCTTCTGTTTATATATATATATCCTGCTCTGGCTAAGAATGTTTTGTCAAACAGAATTTTAAAAAATAAATTAATAAGTAAAAAAATTTAGAGTGACATTTTTTTAAATATATTCTCTCAATTTTACTTGCTTTGATAAAGGTTATGAAAAGATAAAAAAATTACTATTTCCTTTCAACTGATACGTTCATAAAAAAATACAAAAAATTATCTTAAATGCATTTTCTTTCCAATGTTATTGAAATTTATGAAGTGAATTTTAGCAGATCTTAAAAAAAATTATTCCTAAACTTAAATAACATCCATACAAAATGAATTTTTGAGTCCGCAGAACAAAAATATCCTCTTATTAAATTTAATTTTAGAAAAGTCTTAACTATGAAGTCTCTGACGTAACTAAATAAAACAAAAAGCGAAAGGAACAGTACAGCATAATCCAATATAATTTTTACATACTGTTCTTGCCGAAGATAGCTCGAACTTATTTAATGATACTTAACTTCAGTAAGTGGACTGTAATATTAACAATAACAATTTTATTTTAACAAAAACAACATTATTGAATACTAGCACACGCATGTGCTTATAGTTACCTATGTAACTTAGCTAAAGAGCGAGCAACCATATGCTCTTACATCAAGTCAGAAATCATTCATACTAATACAGCAAAAACGAAATAACTTTAGGGTTACACTAAAGCCAAACTCTGCTTGGCGTAAAACAATGCTGCCAAGCAATACTCTTTCAGACACCGAACACATACGTTTGTACAGTTTTAGGTTATTTTGATTAACAAGTTATCTTTTGTTCTACCGTGCTCTGATTTTTATGAAGCAGGCACTTTCTATATGTATTTGCAAAATAACTTATTTAATATTTAATGCGGAAATGACAGAAAGGCTTACTCCAGTTCATTAATAATAAAGTTAAATAAAATAAAGGGCAAAGATGTTCCTGCACATAAATATCCTCAATCATATCCTGACGACAAGCTTGAGAGCAGCGACGTGGGAGAAAAGTGTTTAATTGAATACATCAAAGAACAAGGGGAGTTTAACTACCTGGAGGAAAAAATGCCTTCACGAAGAATTTTCTAAATGAAATAAGCTTATTTTTTACTTACGGAAAACACACCATGCCACGAAAAACACACGGAAACACACCATATTGAACACAACCATGCCACATGCTTCATCGGCCAGGATTTGAAACTGGATCAGATTACCTATATCTAGCTGTGCTAGACACTAGGCGTCTGGTAAGTCGCTAAATATGAATCGAAAGCAATTAGCTCTTGGAGATGAAATTCCCGTGTGCTTAAAAAAATAATGGCAATCAGCAATACATAAAAAAAAATAATAATCTGAAGGATTTCGTTTTGTGGGTTACCTTTATTTATTAAATATCATGTTCTTCGCACCTAAACCATAAAATTCAGTTCAACAGAAATATCGCAAAATAATTTTAAACTGAGCATATCTTTAGAATTTCCGATACACACTCTCGCGCGATGAAGATCATCCCCCCCCCCGTACAGTCTTGCCATTCCTCGCTTTTAAATCGTTGAGTTTGTTAATCAAAAATTCGTTAAAGTGTTACAAAATATGAAATCGATTATAAAACAAATTCCAAA
Source organism: Stegodyphus dumicola (assembly GCF_044657685.1). NCBI lineage: Eukaryota > Metazoa > Arthropoda > Arachnida > Araneae > Eresidae > Stegodyphus > Stegodyphus dumicola. The sequence continues at coordinate 111,785,851 of NC_140772.1, read as the reverse complement.
TTAGGGCTTCTAGATGCTCATATTCGGTGGAGGATTGTGTTATTCAAAATCTGATAGCTCTAGGTACCGTTGTTTTATCACAATGCGAGAAATATACATACATTTATGCAGATTCTTCATTATTTAATTTCTTTAAGTATAACAGAGGGCGATAATATTTGGTGGCAACAATTTGAAAAGTGAAACGGACATTTAAAGTTTTTAACGCAAAATGCCAAAACGAAATTAATAGCCCTTCTGGGCTAATGCCTTTTGGGCTAAAAACTTGGTAGAAACACGTTGACATTGTGAACAGACATTATCACCATTCTCTTTCATTACAGTTAATGAAACTTTTAATTTTTTATATTGATTAATTATGATATTTATTTGATCTGATTTATTTGTGTTTTCTATTTGTAATATATATCTCATTAATAAAGTTGTTCTTGCTAATTAATAAGTTCAAATATGCAATTTGAGACGCCTTGTGTACATTAACCTAATAGTAATTTAGACAACACTAATAAACTTCGGAAACTTTCTATAAAATAGGAGACATGTAAGAGGAGGGATAATATTGCGATTTTTAAGTGCAAGTTTTCTGTGCGTTTACATTCGTTTAAGGTATACCGTATTTCCCCTTGTATAAAACGCTCCCAATGTTGAATGAATGAATGATTATTGGTGACATACACTATTTGCTTTTGATCGAAATGCCAAAGTGCCTTCTTTTAAGAAGAAATTTATATATTTATTGGAGAGCATGGAAAAAGTAAGACAATTATTACACCTGTCTTACAGAAACTTTCTTAAAAATAATAAGATATAAAAAACTAAAAAATTGAAATAAAATAAAATATAAAATAAAAAAATTACAGGAAAACACATATTCCGAAGCTTCGAAATACTCGTTTGAACTTTTCTTTGCTCGCAGATCAATAGAAAAGGTGCATGATTGGTTTTAAATGGATACTGTATGTGTTCAATCCGAACCGCGTTTCAAAAAACAAAGTCTGCCGAGTTTGCGCTGCATACAAGAATTAATTCTGTGGGTGTGCCCAAAGTGATTGAATAGAGCTGCATACAAGATGAATTGCCGAGTTTGCGCTGCATTCAAGATGAATTGTTTGAGGAAGCTGCTGTCTTTCTCGGATATACATGCTTATAAATCAGGTTTCTCCGGTTATACAGATACAAAACTATATATGAAGTCCGTATAATAAGAATTTCAAATAACAAATAATGAACGAATATGTATTTGAACTAAATTGCATATAATGATTAACTTGCAAAAGCCAAATTCATTGTAACGACCCAAATGATACCGTTAGCAATAAAGTAAAATATCTATTGTAACATACAATTTACTGAACTTTGGAAGAGCATAGTTTCATTTACTGAACTTGTAGAGTTTTTCTTATTTTGCATAACAAATTTATTTTAAGTTTGATTTCCTGTTCTAAACTTCTCAACTTCCCCTCACAATCTCTCGCCAGGATGTAAATTTAAAGTTAAGTGAAGTGCTATTTAAATGTGTGAATATCTCAGTTTATTCAGCGCACGTTTCGTTGTTATTTCGCGGTCACGCTAGAAAGCCTCTTGGCCTTATCAGTTTAGTATCACGCCGGTTAGAGTTCTGTGAGTTCACCCCTTAGACGTTAACTTAAGTGCGCTCTTGCACTATTTATTTCAGTTTGACTTGTATTATATTCTACGTTTTAATTCCCACCGCAAGAGGACCCTGTCTTTGTAATGTAGGAAGTCCGTGCCTTTCTGTTAAATTAGTTTGAATTAATAAAGGGTTATTTTTCACCCTTTCTTCTGCGCTGGTAATATATTCAGGCTGTGCGAGAATTCGCCAGGCTCATTGTAGGATCTAATTTAGTTTATGTGGAATAATAGAGATAGGTCTTACAAAATTTGAAAGAATCTTTCTGAATGACTAATTTTTTGATAACACCAAGTTCTTGAATAAATTGAGATATTATGGTAACTGTAAATATAATTTCATTTTATGCGCATTGCACAACTCTTTAGACAACTACTTATTTACATTCCTTTAGTACCTACAACTTTTTCCTTCCCTATAATACTACTCTTAAACAACAGTGAAAGACACAAAGCAGATGATTCTGAAAAGGGCTCCGTGAGTCGAAACAGTTTGGGAACCGCTGACGTAGGCAAAACCATAGCTTTGGATGCTAATAATAACGACGTGACGAGCGGTAAAGTTGCTGAACACTGATAGTTCGACCTGGGTTCGGTTTCAGGCGAAGGGACTAGCTGCATGGGCGTTTTCGTAGTTCTCCCCATGTGTAACGCGGATGCGACTCAGTTTCCCTTAGAAAGTCTTCTACGAAGGTATCACTCCCCTCTAAGGCAGATAGCTTTCATGTGCTTCGCCATACTGTCATAAACCACATACAATAATGACATACTTGAGTTATTAAAGGACCATAAATTCAGCTCAGCAAGAAGGGACTGGAAGACTTTCAGAGCAACACCGTGAAATAGTGACAAAAATTTCTTCTTAGGAAGAGGAAGGTGAAGAAAAGATGAATCATTGTTCCGCGAAATTTTTGCAAAATTCTATGCAATGATATCACACTGAAAAAGCAGAAGCAAGTTATAGCAAAGCATTTTCAATGACAATGCCATGAGTCATTTTATAAATATTTTAAAACGTAGATAATAAATTGCAATGAATAAGTTTTGTGTGAAGTCTCAAGCAGAGTAACATTAATAGACAAAGAAAGATTTAAAAAAAAAAAAGAAAAGAAAACCCTTAGGAAAGCACTTTTACGGATGAGGGTTTTTTCATCAAAATAGCCTATCTTTCCTCTTCCTCATCACTTTCCACTCTGCTTCGTACGAGTATAGTCCTAATAATTTCCATTAATCATGAATTTTGTGTGACGATTTTGTGTATAAAGTACTGCTGTAAATTTCAAATAAGTAATTATATATGTTTATTTTATGTTTACATCATTTATTGAGGAAAACATTTTCGTTTACGAACGTTACGTATGAAGAACAGCTTTCAGGAGCAAAATTAAATTAATGAAGAGAAGTTTCAGTTCAGTTTCTGAATTCGTGAACTGAGGTTGAGATCAAAAATATTTCGAAAGACACTACTCTTCCAGGATTAAATTGCACTGGATAAATTCATTACATATAATTTGTACTTGAAGGAGGGAGATTCACGGCTCAGATTTCGATACAATTGCTCTTGACGCTGTGCTATCTCTTGGTATGTTTATAAGCAGCAATTTATAACTGCACAATTATGTAGAACTTTTATAAATACTTATTAAATTAATAATATTAGTAATTAAATCTATAATGATCACAAATAAAATAAAATTTATTTTTCTCTTATAAATGTTATTTTTTCAGATATGTTGTCTAGAACAGTGGTTTACAAACTTTTTTGCTCCATGCTCTTCTTTCACCATTGCTAGAAGACTATTCCTCCCCTTTCTCAAACCACGAAAAATTTCATATGTACATCTATGTTTATTTACATTATTCTTTAACTTGTTATACCAAAATTTAAACAAAAATAGTTAAATAAAACAGAAAATAGAGCTAAACGCCCTGACCGCAACTAAAGCCTTACCTTATTCACTCCTAAAACTCGCCCACCAGTGAAAGTTCAATCCGGGTTTCGAATCCCGGCGAGCCGGCTGGTTGCATGGTCGTTTTCTCCATGTGTAACGTACATATCAGCCAGTATCCCTAACAAAGTGCTCCATGAAGGCATCCTTTCCTAAAGAACTCAGCACATCTAGCGACGGTCCCTGTAAAACGGGACTTTTCTAAGAAACGAGATTCTGGTAGCACTGGTTCTAAACGAGAAGATTCCGAGAAAAAACAACTCCGCTAGAAGCGATGTCCCGCCTAGTTACGGAAACGATGTGCCGGCTACGCGGGATTTTTTGGATCGCCGAAAATGTTTCGGCTGCAGCTCTGTCTCGAGTAAATATCAACCAATCAGACGAAAGTTCTGCTTCTGAAGCACCACGTGATCCCAATCTGAGCGATAATCGATTGCTGTTTGGCGTTCAAGTCTTTGTAATAAGCGAAAATGATAACCTAGCTACGTAGGTTTTCGTGGAAATGTGCGGGTTCTGAAAATTGTCCCTTTCGACGTCCAACCCCTCGTAGCGGAAACATACGTGATTGGGACTTTAGGCAGACAGCCCTGGAGTGCTTTGTCATAATGAAATGAACGAAAACCAAACCCTCCTAAAACTATGAAATTCGCCCTTGTTTTAAAACACCTGGTTTATAAGGAGATATTTAATATATTACACGTATATTCAAACTTACACATCAGAATGTTATGCATATTAATTATGTATGCAAACTTAATTATATATGTAAGCACACGAGCAATTTAGAATTTATATACATCAAGCAAAAGCATTAAGAAAGTAAGTACTTCAGACTGTTCTGATCAATAACATTGCATATTGTTAATCTCTTTTGGGAAAGAAATAATGCTATAACTTAGCCATAAATTATTTAGTGTGGACGAAAGACTAGGATTTCTTATACGCGGATGAAATACTGGAAATATATGAAAGAAGAAAATAATTTTCTATGGAGATATAAATAAAAGACTAGGCTGAAGCGATTTTCAGCAAGATGTTCGATTATGTATATGAATAACGCGAGTCATAACATTGCTTTTGTTGTAAATAATTTAATTTTCTGAATGATTCATAGCTCTCAAAGAAGCACTTCAAACCTAGCATAGTTCAAATAATATTTATATGCCAAGAACATGTGGAATATATTTTGCAGGAGGCATGGATATATGCAGAAGAGTAAAGCACTGAACGAAAAAGCAATTTTCTTTTAATTCAGAGTAAAATTTTCTGTATTCTGAGAGGGGGCGGAGAGCAAATATCAAAGAAGCATTACTAAATGAAGGGGATTAATAAAAGAAAATTAGTTTCGTAACTGCACAGTTTTCTCTACTAACATATACGTAAAGAAATATTATCTGTATATTTATCACTCAGTTATACAAACTCCAGATTCATGGGTCGACTAGAAATTTTGCATGAAGTTGAGGACTGGATTCCATTACGCTGTAGGCTACCAAACATTCAGAATTTCAGTCTATACCTAAAAGAAATCCTATAATTATTTGAAACATCGATGAAAACTTCAAATTGAATGCAAAACTCGAAACATAGAAAAGCGAAATTCTGCGACACAATGTACCTAGAGATGGAAACACTGAATATACGAAGAAAATTCGTACGAGTATTTAGATTTTGTTAACAACTATCAAGGATGAAAGTTCCTGTGAATTTTTCCCTTTCCAAATATGAATATCTCCCGTCCCAGACACTTGCCCTTTAAGCATTTGACAGGAATAGCTAAACCCATCGATAACTTAGCCGACTCATCCACAAGAATACTCTCAGGATGCAACGCAGGGGGTAGAACGACAATACACTTGCAAGAAGAGTGAGAAGACAATACAAAGAACCATACCCTCTCCGGAATTCAAACCCGGGCCAAAGCCAGTATCCCTAACTAAGTGCTCGTATCCCTAACTCGCGCTGTTGCCAATGTGTTAGGAGAGTTCTGTGAACGCAGCAGGACTTAAAATGGCTTGGTAAGTATCTCGCTACTAGAACATTTATTTTTTTACTTTCGAAAATCGGCACAATAATTCCAAAGAGCTGGTTATTCCCAGCAGATAGTCATTTGTGTACCTGTGCGACTACCTGGTAAGTAACTTGCTTTAACCCTCTAAAATGAGCCGCACAACTGGGATAGTGGTTAGTGATTCTGACTATCGTACCGAAGGACCCGAGTTCGAATTCCGGAGAAGGCATGGATGTCTGTAAATGTATAGTGTCTGTGCGGCATAGGGGTACTCTAAATATGTGAAGAACCGAAAGTCCTCTCCAGAGGTTGGGGTAGGAGAAGAGAGGTGGGAGACCCTCGGACCGTTCCCTGGGGTGCTCTGCATCAAAATTGGGGGCAGAACTGAGCAAAGTTCACCTGTATGGTGCTCAAGGCTCTTGCCAATGACAGGCGCAATCTTGCACTCCTTGTCACAATCAATTTCGTGGGATTGTTCTGATGTTGTTGCTTCAGACAAGTGAGATAAGTTACAACAACAACAACTCTGTAAAATGTAGACAAAAACAATGCAGTAAAACCCATTGTCCTATTCTAATTACTACTTTATTTTCGCTATACGAGGAACAAGGAAAATAATGTGTATGTTAAGAACGAAAGCTTCGCCAAAGGAGGAGCAGCTCCGTCAGATCGCAGAAGAAAAAATATACTCCAAGTTTACTTTTTACAGGGACTATTCATCTACCCTTAATACTTTATTTCGCATGCGCGAAATAGCTTCGAACCGGTGTCAAAGCAGATTGAGCCTTAATGCATTTTATCGACATAAATGAAATCAAAGCAAGTAGATTAAGTAATAGATTATTTATTTTGAGTAACAAAATCTACGAAAATCCAGTTTAAACTATTACGAAAAGTTTTGTCAAAGAACAAATACTATAAGTTCTTTGGTTTTGTTCTACACCTCAATTTTCTGTACACCTGGCAATTCGGCGATGAGAGTTTGTTCCCACGATTTAGCTGCGCGGTAGTCAAATTTGTTTGCATTATGTCCATGGAAGCTTTCCTTCTTTATATACACGTTCTTTGACAGGGATATTCAGTAGGATTTTAAGGATACAAAGGGCAATCACGAATGCATCATAAGAATCTTCAATAGTTACATGCATAATTATATGTCACACAACCATAATTTAACATCATTACGAACGAAATTAGTATATTATATATCTTTTCTCTTGGAATGTTAAATTCAATGCATTATTTAAAGTTTTTAGGCCTCAAACTTTGAAGCTGAAAAGTTGTTCCCAGCACATATTATAAGCTAATTTACTACAACAGTGTCTTTAGTTAAACAACGATAGAAAAAAAAGTTAGGTATAGAAATATAGAAAATAAATGAAGATTATTATACTCGATAAAGAAAAGCAATCAAAACAAATCACCAAAATATTATACAGGTTGCTCTCATTTCTGAAGATTTAGAAGCTACTCTTAAAACGCTAAGCGTATCATCAGAAGACATTTAAAGTTGAAAAAGAATTTCGTAAGCAGAAAAATTCTTCTGTGTTAATTTCTCTAGTTGAAGTAATTTAATGTATAGTTTCGTTAAGCCATTAACTGGCCAGCTATGAAAGAAGGTCACGCTATTCATGAACATAACTACACGCATCAAATTCAGAATTTTTCCACCTTCCAACATACTGTTACGTGGCTCAGAACACTTTTTGTAACATCTTCCAGCTATCTAATAAACTTTTAAATAATCTTATAAGATTGTAGGAGCGATCATAAAACAAATCGCTTGCTTTATTAATCTCTGCAGTCTGCACCCAACGAGGGAACAACTTAAGAGACCCATAAATTATTAAAGGAATTCGTCCCAACAGCCAAAGAAATTTCAAAGCGGCAAACCAAGAAATCATCATGAGTTATACATTCCATCCATCACTCCATCGACCGCAAAATATAAAGGCTGTCATAACGGGTGATCCTCTCTTCCTTTTGGATCTTGGTGAAGAAAGGAATCTTTAGACTGAACGAAAGAGAAATGCAGTAGTGGAGATACGCTTTGCGAGCGAAATATAATTTATTTTGATGATAGTGGAAGAGCCGGTCGTTAAACGGCGGCATCCTGTCGCTCGAAAAAAAGGTGCCATTAAAATGTTAGGCCACCCCCAAGCATGAAGAGGATGGAAGGGAGAGAATGCCAACGGATATCTTCGTATGATAGACTGCGATTTCTTCAAGATGGAATGCCGGAACTTGGCAGTAAAATTATTAGATAACAAAATTTAAAACTTTCAGTGTCCAGCAGTACGGATTCAGCTACTGTTGCATGTACGAGAAAGAAAGACTAACCATTAACATCTGTCTAATGATTTAAGCTCTTCTGAAACCATCCAAAGAATTTTTATAGAATGTAGTTACTCCTTTTCCTTCCTTTTGAAGTCATGTAAACAATTTTTGACTGAAAGCCTGTTAGTCCTTTTCCTTCCTCTATTCCGCTTATTTACTCACTTCCTGTAGAATGTTACTACAACTGTTACTACTAGCATGTTACTACAACTGTGGCATTTATATATCATTTATTTGAACAAAAAGATATTCAGTTAATGTATAGCACACAAGTGAACTTTCCTTTTTTGTACTTACATATGCAATGCTCCATTATCTGATGATGACTAAAAATGTTATATACCAGTATGTTTTCAGTCATTAGTATGTAAAAGAAGTTGACTGAAAACAAACACAGTGTCTCACAGATGAATATTTTCATAAGCGTATTCATATGGAAATGATAGAGCTCTCATAAAAAATATTTAAAAAATCTGAAAAAAAAAAAAAAATAAATGACATACAAATTAAATTTTCAAACAAAAAAATACATACAAACTAAATTTTTACAATTTAATTTTGTTTTCTATAGCAATATATTGTTTGGTTATTAATAAAGAATTAGTTTATGTGCACATTAAAAATTTTATGTTACAATTCAAAATCTAATATTCTAACTCATTTTACGTTTATACTATCTGCAAACACTTTAACCCTAGTTGTCATAAAAAGTCAAATAATAAAAACGATTTAAGCAGATAGGTAACTCATCTCATAGCTTGAAATATTAACCACAAGAAGTTCGTTCATATGCTTTCAGGCGCAGGGATAAAAGTTCACTTTCTAGAAATTCCTGCATTCTCTCATTAAAATATGAACGCAAGGTACTGTACAGGGAAAACATTATATTCCTCTCTAAAATTTTAATATGTGTCGCATCGCTGTTTCTAAACTTCACTTCGATAGCATAGAAATGCAATATTAAAAAATTGCTATCTTTTTCGTGATATGATATGAAATGCGTGCCGTTTAAAGGGATTAAATCTTAGCTGAGATGCTGACAAGAAGCGACAAGTTTTTCAGAGTTATTTAATGAAATACAAACAAATTACATGCGATATATATTATATTCAACTGTCAAAATATTAATAAATATTTGATTCTATTAATCAGTTTCACTAAACATACTCAAAGTTTTCAATGCAGTTCTTAGGAGAAAAACTGTGTTACAAAAACTAACAAAACAATTATGACGCGCTTGGCTATTTTCACCGTTTTTATGATGGCGCCTCAAACCAGATGAATACAAAGCAATACAATAACTATATTGAGTTACTATTGAGTTACTGGTTTCGCATTTAATTGTCATACAAGAAACCAAACCCAAGTTTCAGTTATGTTCCAGATTTCTTTAATGTGATAATTGTGTGTATAAATACATGAATATAAGCTACGAGTAACAATTGAATAATGATGAATATTGCACAAATAATATTTTATAAATGAAGCATACGATACCATGTATATATCCTGTAAGTAGGGAGTTGTTTTCACAATTTAACACTGATAAAAATTAAATTTACACTTTTCCATTTGAATTTAAAAGTTGTTGACTTCAGAATCACTAAATCTAGTTCTATACAATAAATAAGAGTGTACATACGAAATACGTGATCAGAAATTCAGTTACGCAAAAATGCACTCTAAATTATTAACCTATATGCAAAAAATTAACAAAAGATAAATAAAACAATACATAAAAAAAATGCAATCAAATAAATTCAAACAGAAAAATTTGCAAGAAAATATAAAATTGTTGCTTATTTATGGCTAGTGTGACTAAAATTTAATATAAACAGTTTTAAATGACATTTATTTGTACCATAAAATAACATAGTTTATAATTTCTTGGTTATTTTAAAGGAATCGGAAACATAAACGAATTCATTGCCTATCCCTAATTCACTTTAAGGAGAAAATGTCTTGCTCGTCGAAGATTATTTCAAAATTAAACTTTGAAGAATATTAGTCAGATTTTTTCCCAAATTGCTGTTCTTTTTTAACTACACCTAGATTTTCAATATTAAATTATCGAACTATTCAACAAAGCATTGTTTTAAAAGTTTTAACAAATATAAGCGTCCGTTTTTTCTTTTAGATTTTCACGTAACATCGAATTAAAAGAACAAAATCGTGCTTAATTGAAAGATACGTTTTCTGAAAGCAAGGAATAATCCTCTTCAAAATAAAAATTCAAGAAAAGGCGTGTATTGATATGCATGTGTAATCCTCAATTCAAGAAAAATTTGTCCGCCCTACTACGTCTCACATAATGAGAAAAAAAAAAAAAAAAAAAAAAACTTGCAGTTAAATCTTAAGCATTTCCAAAAGAATTACACAGAACTCTACTTCAAAACAATATAAGGTATAAAAATGATAACGCTTAGACAGAAGATTAATTACACAAAACTTTTTCAAAACGGTATAAGGTATAAAAATAAAAATCCTTAAACAGAGATTAATTTTGAAAGGAAATACTTTATTACCATTACGCGAAATACATATCACAGAACTTTGAACATGAACTTTATGTTTGTATTAGCAAATAAATAAGGCACGTTGTTCTCTAAGATTACGCTTTTAACTGAAAATAATGAACTTAATTATTTTAATTACATTAGCATTGATTTAAATGGATGCATAGTTTTAAAAGAATTGCACAATATAAAATATAATATGCATTATCGTTTATCATCCAAAATAGGTGATTCCATAACGAATAAAGTTAGGCGAGGTTATCTAAATACAGCAAAGAATACGAGGGCTATCTGCCTAAGGGAAGGGATGCCTTCGTGAAGAGCAGTGTGAGGAAAACTGATCGTTAACACACTGGAGACAGTAAAAACCACGAAAAACAACCATACAGCAGCCCATTTGCTTGAGTTCGAGCCCGAGTCGAATTGCCAGTATTCTACGGGTTTAACCATTATTCTGCGGCTACTGGCGGGGACATAACGAATAAATATTAGAATATACCGGCTACTTGCCTCAGGAGAAGGATGCCTTTGAGGGAGACAGTTTCTAAGGGAAACTGACTCTTAAGTTACACATGGTAAAACTTAAAAAAATATTCATTCAGCCAACTCACGGAACTGAATCTCAGTGAACTACTCCACTCGGCCATTAGTGAACTTAACATATAAATGATCGTGAAATTTCGCCTGCTAACTTGTCAACAAATCATTTGACAGATCTTAAATATTATGAACTAAATTCACTAATTCAAATTTAAAAAATTTAATTTACTTTTCAAATTCAGGTTGCAGTTTAACACCTGAAGCATTTTTAAGTTAAATAATCAGAACAGATCTATTATAAACTGTTACTTGAGAATAGGCCCTTCAAAGCCATCCCGCGCAAAAGAAACCTTATCACCATGGTAACGACAGGTGTGGAAAAAATGTCGAATCCTCTAATCTCCTAATTCCCATTGTGCAGAGATGAAGTATGTTATGATCATAAATACGGAAAGAGTCATTACGACCTAGAAGTGCCTATTAAAAAGTATAAAAGTATACTTTAAAAATAATTCCCAAAACCTTAAAACGTAGGACATTAAAAATCATATATTTAAAACGAGCAATTTATAATAGGAAATATAAATAGCAGGGACAAGCTGGTTTATTCCATCATAAAATACAATTGCGGAAAGATATTATGTAAGACTTTCTTATAAGATAAGATAAAACCGAATTATTGAAGACAAACCTGTACCCATTGTTTAACTAGATCGCTTGCACCCCAGACTTGCAATAAATATTTTGCATAAAATCAAAAACCACTCTTAAGACTTTGAAGAGTTACAACCGTTCTAGTAAGTTAATTAAATTAAAAAATTGAAATTAAATAAAATATAGGAAAGTCAATGTTTTACAATTTTAAGCTAAAGAGTTATAATTGGCTTAATAGTTTAAGAATCAATAACCTAGGATTTCAATATATAAGATATAGACTCATTCAAATGAGCTATTAAAAACAGTAATCCCAATATATTGTGAAATAAGGTTGCTATGATATTACCACCATGCTGAAACGCATGCGCTTTTTTACAAAGAAAAGACTTGATTACTCATGACGTAACTGCGTATTTATTTCACTGGATGGACTGCGCACAAAACTTGCAAAACCTATTTTTAGCATGTGGCAAGATCTTTTATTTAAACAAAATGTGAAGTCAGCTTGCTAAGAATAATAATAATAATTTAAAAAAAAAACCATTTTCCCTTCCATTCGCTCCCCCTTAAAATATTATACATAATTTTTTACAGAAATATTACTTTTCTATGCATTTAAAATGAAATCAATTTCAGTATTCCCGTTTTAAACATTTTTTTCTCTTTCTTTTTGCGCATAAAGTACCTTTTATATACAAGAGGAAGACCCGTTTAATATTATATATATGTAATACTACACTGGTGGCCATTAAAATTGCAACACCATGAAGGAAAGCAACTAAAAAAAGATATTTGCACGCAAACAGTATGGCATGAAGACAAAATGATTAAATTTATAACCAACTTAGAGTTTTACATGGGTGAGAAACTAGTAGAAACAGAAAACGGCCTTTACCCAGTTAGGTATGGAGTGAAACTGGGCTTGGATGACAGAAACGGGCAACTCATTCCATGCTGCTTCAAGTCTACGCCACACTTTCTTCATCGTATTAGCTGGAAACGGGTGGCGGGACAGCCTCACAGCAATCCATGACTAAATGTTTTCAGTGGGTGACAGATCTGGAGACCAGGCATGCCAAAGTAGCAATCGAATACCCTGTGTATCGAGGAAGGTCAAAATACGACGTGCAACATGTGGTCTTGCATTATCTTCTAGGAAGATGGCGTTTGGCAGGCCTCGAAGATAGGGCACAAACACTGGACGTAAGATATCAGAAATGTACCCATCTGCGCTAAAATTGCCATCGATCTGAACTAGAGGTGTGAGTGTCGTGTACCGAAGGCCCTTATGTCGATATCGAATGAAAGCAGGCGAAGTGCCGTCTCCTCAGACACGTATTCGGCAATCAGAATACTGCACGCAGAACCGGGAATTATCTGAAAAGGCCACACTGTGCTACTCCTGTATCCAGATTTGTCGTTTGGCGCACCAGAGACATCGTCTTTCTCTATGCTGCATTGCAAAGTCACAGGGTCGCTCTGCTGATAGTCCACGCTCCTGCAAACGTCGACGCACCATACGAGCTGATACTGCGTGTGCTGTAAACATGTCTATTTCCTGACTAATGTTCCGTGATGTGGTTGTACGGTTTTGCAGACCTGATGTCACAATATGTCTGTCCTCTCGGGCGTTGAGATCCTGCAAACCGTTCAGTATGACCCTCAGCAAGCCATTGATTCTGTATTCACATGACAGTAGTTGGATGTCGACCAGTGCGATGGATATCACGGAACGATAATCCACACTCTCGATAGGCAACAATCCTGCCTCTATCGAATTCCGACACTTGCTGATAAGCATTTCCTCTTCTTATTCGAGACATAACACGATATTCTGAGCAAACTCCAATCTTACAAAGCGCTTTCCAAATGAGAAATTCACTACGCAAATTGTCTTTTATGCGGTGCTTCAAATGTCGTTTCTCCCTCCTGCGTCGTCTAAATGCGCTGAAATACTAATCATTTGCATATCCCAACATCTTTCTTTCATGTGATTTTGACGTTCGTCAGATTATTCATTCCTGGTGTTGCAATTTTAATGCCCAGCAGTGTATAAAATACTTTTATGCATATGTAATTAACATCGACAAAGTAACAAAAAAATTACTGAAGGACACTGATTAACAGCACATGGCGACTGTCTTTCGCAGTCTGAGATGGAAATATTCACTTAAAATGCACTGTAAGATATTGTTAATCTATTGAAATCCTTCATGCTTCATTTTTATTAGCTTATTCGCTTTTTGAGAAATCTTTCAGCATAGCGCAAACTTTAGTGGATATCAATGAACAGACACATTTAAAAATCAGATATTTTACTGCTTAGAAACATATTGCAACACCTTGCTTAGATCATAAAAGATACATTTAATTTTAAATTATGAGAGTGTATAACAAAATTTCATCAAAAAGTGGAAATAACCTATTTTGGGGATCATAAAAAGAAGTTCCAGTTAGATTACTTAACCGTATCGGTTGAAAAAATTCTGTTAAGTAGGAATTAAAAATAAATATAAATTTACACATCATTTCACATCGTAAAAAAGAGTGCCAATGTATTCGCTAATTGCCAAAATGCAGCTTTTCCTTTATCAAGAATTAAAAATTTCTTCCCAGTACATTAAGGGCTTCCTTTACTCAAACATTAAATAATACGACGTAAACTGTCTAGCAATATGAATGACAATACTGTAATCTTTACAGAGCAGAAAGCACTTTTACGACACCACAGCATACGAAACACGAACACATAATTCTTCCGTTACAGTTTCTTCACTCCAAATGAGACGCAACGAAGCGAGCCTCGTTGGAGCACGCAATGACCAGACAAAAACCACACAACACATTAGGAGAGAAAAAATTCAATTTCCATATGAAAAAGAAAAAGCAAGATCCAGATTAGATGGTGAGGAGAAAGAAGCAAGGGCCAAAGCGATGCAGTTAAGTAGGAGACATCCTTTAAACGGTAATTAAGGACTTGGAAGTGCCTATCGTAAAGCGTGACTTGGCTTCGCGATGCCGGAATAGTTGCAAGTCAACCGGAACGTAAGTGTCAAGAAACTAACCACGCCCTGTTTGGTATCTCCTATTCTCTGTGTTTGGTTTGCTTGTGAAGTAGTAGCTCAAGAATTTGGAGAAATGTGACCTGGTTCTTTTTTGAAAACTACTTTTTCTTACTGTGTGACATGTTTACCATTAAAAATATAATAAAATTACATCAAGGGTTATTGTGCAGCAAATATACAATTCACTGACCTCAGGAAATATATAGACACTCAAAAGATAGGCACTGAAAAAAAAAAAAAAAAAAAAAAAAAACACAGGGGGGGGGGGAAATATTTAAAAAAAAGGATAAATGCACAATTTAAAGTAAACATTTCAGAAAAATTTTCCTTTTACATCTCTCAAATCGAAATAATGTTATTGTGTAACTTTTCTTTAATACAGAACTTTGCAAAAGAAATACGCATAAGCATCTAAATGATTCACATATTGAAACCAAATGTTCATAAGAGTATACTTTCGTTTTTTATAAATATTGGTGTGGACAAAGAAAAAATTTGGCGAACACTTGTTGAAAATAAAGAACAATTTAAAATGTAACTAACCTTAGTATATATAATTTAATAAATAAAAAAAATAATAATAAGTCACTAAAAATACAATTCAAAATATACAAAAGCAGGTACACTGCACATAAACATGTAACACATAAACTATTCTTCTGAAAGACCTTGGACAGAATGGCCTTAGTCACATCACAAAAGAATGTATATATAATATCTATCTAGAGCAGTGAGGTCGCGACCCCGTTTGGGATGCCGAAAATTTACAGTGCAATCGCAAGATGGATAAATACTTAAAAAAAAAAAAAAAAAAAAAAAAAAAAAAACAGAATTGATGGCATATAACAAGGATCGACGTTCTGGCTGGAGTCGCGAAATTCCTTTCAGCCCACAAGGGCTATTAATTTCGTTTTGACATTTTGCGTCGATTCACTATAAACGGAGAATCACTTTTCAAATTGCTCCCACCAAATATTAGAGTCCTGTGTTATATTAAAAGAAATTAAATAATTAAGAATCTGCATAAATGTATGTATGTTTCTCGCATTGTGATAAAACAACGGTATCTAGAGCCATCAAATTTTGAATAACGTAATCATCCACCGAATATGGGCATCTGGAAGCAGAAATTTGGAATTTGCTTTATTATCGATTTTATATTTTGTAACACTTTAACGATTTTTTGATTAACAAATTCAATGATTTAAAAGCGAGCAATGGCAGTACCGTTCGGGGGGGGGGAGAAATTGTCTACAGCGCGTGAGACTGCGCATCGGAAATTCTAAAGATATGCTCATTTAAAAATTATTTTACGATATTTCTGTTGAATTGAATTTTATGGTTTAAGTGCAATGAACATGATATTTAATAAATAAAGGCAACCCTAAAACGTTAAAGAAACGTCCATTTATGCGTAATGTAAAATCTGAAATCTTTCAGATTTTTTTTTTTTTTTTTTTTTTTTTTTTTTTTTCGGGGGAAGGGGGGTTCTTTGCATTTTATGGAGTCGCAATGCCATAAAGTTTGAATACCACTGATATAGAGAAAGCTAAGCAGATGAAATTTTAGAATATTTACAGTCCATTATAGGATTCTGACTACTCTATGCTATTATTTCTGAAAACATATTGCTTGAGACAAGAGACTAAAAAAAGAATTTTGTGATTTTTTCTTTAAACCACACGTATACATTATACAGCATACCACGTCTAAAAACTAATCATAGTTATGCGATGAGATATTATAAAATGGTTATTTATGCAATCCATATCTGAATTTTTAAACAATCAGTGGATTTAGCGGAAACTAATGAAATAAAAGTTTACTTCATTTAGTCACTATTTGCATATAAAAATATTTTGTTGCAACGCATCTTATTATTATAAAGTCTATACATTTAATTTTTCGATAACGTTTAAATACATGAGCCGCAAGTATATTTATTATATAAGTAAATTAGGTAATAGAGCCATTTTGGTCAAATAATCACTTGATTAGTGTGGCCACATTTAATGCAATAATTTTTTACCTCAGTCTACACGAATAAACGAGAAACAAGGCTCTCATTTCTACTCATATGTTTATTTTATGGGGTTCAAACCTTAACATAACAGCTAAGTGTATAGGAACCTCGTGAACAGGTAAGCAAATATTCGCTTTAGTTAAGAACCAAGTTTCGTAAACTCAAGAAGGGTTAATTACCCTTTATTTCACAAAAACAAGAATTTAACAGTCGGGTCCTTTCTCAGAGCGTACAGAAAAAGCCTCCACTTGGGCTTGAACTCAAATAATAAGAAATAAAACTTAACTAATGCTTAACTAAAAAGATAAAGCCGAAGCTAACAAAATTCTAAGTAGTTGGCCCCTAAATGTCAACTAACTGACGAAGCTATCAAGAGCCTAAAATACGGCCGAGCGTCGTAATAGCTTAGAGAGAGTGTAGCCAAAAGGCAAACACGCGCTAGTCAGAATCTCTGGCTTTCTAACGAAGTCAGTGAAACGTCAATTTAAATACCGCTCTTACTCATTTGCATTAACTGCGATTCTAAAAACATATTATGGTGGAAAACTGAAATTAGGAGAGATAGGAGAGTAGCTTTAACTAAAGATAACTGTTAAAAACTTAGGATAAACCTTACAATTTAAAAAAAGTCCGCGTAGTCTTTGATACTCGTGGGGCATTCGAATCCTCGAGCGTGTTTTTGTCACTTAAATCCTAACCTAAAAAATCGTTAAACGCTTTAATTAAAAATTTTGGAAATTAACTTTAGATGCATTTATTATTATTTAAAAACACTCTATTGTAAATTTAACTGAAATAAATATCAGTATCATCTCATGATCATTCTGAATGCCACATTCTTTTCTGGAGAGAATGTATGGGTTTCATGTTTAAGGTTTATCTATATTAATTTTTTAAATACTCTTTACCACATAGAATAGCTTCGATTTAAAAAGATTTGGGGAACTGCATTTTAACACATACTATTGAGGTAACATATCCCAAGACTTAAAAATTTTAATTATGTGCATATTTTGAAAAGATCCATTTGTATGTTCTATAAATGTATTTTCAAACTGTACTTTTAAATATTTTTTTTTTCTCCCCGTGATAAGCCGATTTCGAATTTTGGTTTAATTAGTAACTTTTATGAAGGTTTTTAAAAATTCAAAAGCTTTTTAGGATTCGGATTCGAGAAAATTTAGGATTTGTCCCAAATCTACGCTTTACGCAAAAAGAAATTTTAACACAATAATTATACACAATCCCCACTTCCCGATAAAGCAGACTGCTGCATTCACAGCCTGATATTTCTCTGACAGAATAGGAACTAACAGATACAAAGAAAAAGCTCATCTTCTGGGAGGACTAGCGTAATAAATCACACATTGATTTCTTTTTTACAAATGATGCCTAATAAGAATAAGCACATTAAAAAATAAGAATAAGCACATTAAAAAATTTCAAAATAATATTAATTTTGAATTTCTTGACAAACCAATGAAATTCATAACCAATATTATCTTTAAAAAAATTCTCAATTTCAGTTATTGAACTTTCGTACATAATATAAACTCTTGTTCATAAAACACTTATCTTTAAAAACTAATATTTGTTTTATCATTAGTGTACCACTGGAAAATGATTAAAAATGGCTGGTTTTGTTAGATTTAAAGAGGGGTGGATTAAAGTGGACACTTTCTTCCATGAATATTAAATATTTATTTACATGAGACCTTCTGGAAAGAGAAATAATACGAACATAGCTAGCAAATAAGCTGATCAATATAAAGAGATCCATAGAAATTATCAATCTCAAGTCACAACGTTTTATCAGTTATAAATAATAATATACTGAAGATCATTAGATAGACCTGAACATTATCTACAGGCTTCATGCGAAGCAAAATATTTTAAAAGATGATAAACAAACGTACAAACAACAACAGGCAGTATATGTCGGAAAATAAATATATGTCGAAAACTTTCTGTTGCAGAAGTGTCGAGAGTGTCTATCATGCAAATGTACCGATGATTAGCTATCTCTTCGTAACATCAATTAAAGATATGATATTAATGAAAACTTACACATTAAACTTCGATATTAGATCAGATGAAAGGACTTTACTCTGTTACGAATATTTCGAGAAAATCGGAGAGTAGCCTTCATTAAGCATAAAATAAATATATACATTTATGCTATCATATCCGAGAGCAAATTCTTGAATTATTTACCTAAAAAGAAACAGAAAAGGAATTGGTTATATAAACATAAAAATTAAATAATATAACAGCGTAAAATACTTCAACTAGTGCAAAGTAACACATAATAAAAAGAAACATTTTCATTAAGAAAACAAGCAGTAATAAAATGGATTTAATTTATTCGAAGGATATATCAGTTCTAATCATTTCAAAATCCCGTATTTGCACACCACGAAATAAATTAAATATCGTATAGTTTGCTTTGCTAATAAGTAAAAGAATACACGATATATGGAACTAGAACTATTAAAATGATTACTTTAATTTAATATAAGTACATGAAAGTACATTTCATTTTAATGCAAAGACATTAGAAAACCCAAGCTATACGAAATGCAAGTGTGCTTAATACATATTTACCTTCATCTCTTTCCCTTAAATATGTATAAGAATATATTTTTTCGTTTTCTTTTGTGCAAATATGCTACTGTCGAGTTGTTGATCAAGAACTGGGTTTCTGAGATGTTAAAAGGAGCTATAAAGGATTATTTATATTACATTAAAAAATCATGAAGTTTCTTCGGAAGGTAACGAAATACAGAGAATGATTAATTACACCATGTTTAATAACTTTAAAATTAATAATGCCGCAATTAATTAATTTCCTTTTAAATTAGCTTTACTTTACAGGAATAACCACAACAACAGCAGCAGCCGATTACTATCACAATTACTTGAGTACTGCATAATTATTTATATCATAGAACAAAAAATCATGGCAAATATCAGGACAATTATTTTAATACTATAACTAGCAGCTAAGTATGAAAGAAAATATGTATTTACGCAAACAGACATTAACATGCAGCTTTAATTTAATACCGAATTCTTTATATATCAGAATTAAAGGAGAAGCTTTCAATTAGTTCCCATTAACTTTCAGAGTTTAAAATTTTTTAAAGTTTAAAATTTTTACCCAAAAAAGTTCAGTATCGCTTTAAGATTACCGTTTATTAAAAGGAAATCACTACCTGCGATTAAAAAAGGTAATAAATAAGTAAATAAATATAAATGAAATTAAAATATTTTCTTTATACTTTTTATTACCAACTTTTAATTCATAATTACCTTTATTAAGTTAGCAATCCAAAATACAAAATGTTCATTGCTTGTTAAACACGCTAAATTTGCTTATGAATTTTACGAGCATTTAATCAATCAGTCATGAATGTCAAGCAAAGACAATTTCTTTATTATAACTTTAATCAAAAATTCCTAGCACATAAATTGCAATAAAACCATTATTAAATAATCACAGATCAACAAAACTTCATTTTCCCTTTTACTTAAAGCTAATATATCATTCAGACATAGTGTAGAGTTTAAAATTAAAAAGTGAAACCAATATGTAGTTGACTCTTAATTTAATATAAGTTGGTGATATGCCATTATACATTATCAGCCATGTAATATCATTTTATATATTACAACAATATATTTCCTTGTACTACTTTACAAATAATTTCCACGTTGACCATGCACAGAAAGCCGACACTACCTGAAATCGTTCTCTAACTACTCATATCTTTAAAAAAGAAATCAAGATGAAAATGCAGCAAATGAAATTATAAAGACAGGCAGCGAATCAGCTTTTGAAAATCATCCACTGTTTTCTGAATTACCCTGCAATAAATTTCGGATTTAGAATATCTGACGAAATTTTGAACATCCTTGAATGATACTATGCTTCATTTTCTAGTTTCTAAAGAATATTTTTAAAGCTTTTATTTTGCGTGAGCTTTCAAATGTTTGCACCAATACAAACTTCTGAACTCTTGAATAAATCTAAATGTTTCCCTCACCCGGTTTAAAGTTTTCGAGAAAATTTTCATTAATCCGAATTTGATGTACAGTAGCGGAAGCATCATGTCCAATGACGCTAAACAGATTGGTTCACTACATTCTTAACATCGGACTGCTTCAGAGACTACTGCGAAAGTTACGTTTGCATGTGATTGAGCTTCAGCTAATAAGGAGTATCCCATTAGCAACAGAAACATGATTGTTTCGCATATTCTCTGAAGAAAACAGAAATTACTTTTAACTCACCACATATTTTCCAATTAAACTCGATGCACTTCAGCACATGTAAGAGTTCTTCGAAGATAGCATAAAGTACACCCAAAGAAATGCAGTTAACATTTGTTTCCAATTTACCTTTTAAGCTCACTTTGAAAGTATCAATGAGTAATAACCATTATTCCGGCTTGGGGCACCAATCTAAAGATCATTAGTAGGCTAAGAATATCAGTAAGAGAATATACCTCCCCATCGTTTCTATAAAAACGAATAATCCTATGCGTCAGTCACGATATATGGAAATATGTACATCATTATGCAATAAATTATACCTCTGAAGTCTTGATCCAAGTAATTCAGATTTAGTTTTGCTTAATACAGAATCACGAACAAGGTCATTGAGCTCTTCTTTAGGTGATCATACAAGGCACTGCACCTTTCACAAATTCTGAAGTATAATTCCAATCTTTCTCCACATTTATAATCACTTAAAGGAATACATCCCTCTTCATCTAAGCACAATTTAGTGTACTACTACAGTTTACTGCGCTGTGAAATGGGAAGCACATGACTCTGAGGTAGTAGCCCAATTGAGGAATCAATGCTGGAAAATAATAATTTTTTTAAAATTAATTTCTTTTACTTCTGTACTCATACAAAAAAATATGAGTCAGCTAGGTGATTTTTTTATATTCCTTCCACATCATTTATACGGCGAAAAGTATCAGCATTTCTTTTTCTCTAATCTCCTTCCGAAACTAAATCAAATAGGATTGATTCACAGTAGAAATGCAACGCGTACTGCTTATCATCGTCGTGTGTTTGGAACCCAAAATGATGCTTGTAAGGTCTTTAATTAGAAGAGTTAAAAGTTTCTCATTAATTCACATGTGGAATTAACTTCTAAATTATTTTTAAGTTGTATCGAATTCTGTATGCTGTTAAATTTTTCTGATCCATTAGATGCGTTTTGTGTCCCATTCACAGACGACCCAGTTTACTTTCTATGACTACTAATTGTTCAGAAATTCAGCAGACTCTTCACCCTGTGAAGCATCCACAACCTTCAATAAATCCATTCGGCTAAGCATCCACAAGCAAATGAAAATCTTTAAGATTTCCGTATTTTTTTATGTTTTTGAATAATATTGTTGTTATAAAATAATTACGTTTAGATATTGATCACTTTCAGTTTACTAATAACTTTGTAAAAAGAAATGAAATAAGTTAATTACTTTCCTTCGGATATTGAGTAGTTTTAGTTTATCATGTTTCATACATATATTTTATTTGTATCACAGCTACACCACTCGCCTGTGACAGGCGCATGCAGCTCACAAACTATGCTATTTCCACATCTTGTATAGTGTTTGGCGGCATGGGAACACTTAAAATACTGGCGAAAGTCCTTTAGAATGATTTCGTCTTGGAAGTCGGTATTCTCGAATCTTCAGTCCCCGGGTATTCTCCACCAAAATTCAGGCAACAAAGTTGAGGTGACGGAACTACACCTGGACGGCCAATGGTGAAATTCTGGTGACCGCCAATTTCTGCGTGTACCTGTATTCATCCACATTGCCGCTCTGATCAATTTAATGTAGGGTTCTCAACATTTTTTGCCCCATGTACCTCTTTTCCCGTTGCTAAATGATCATTACACCCAGCTTTTCAAAACTTGAAAAATAAATACATACATTTATTTAAATTTAGATAGTTTTTTAACGTGTTTCATAAATTAGACAACAAAAAGTGCAGAAAATATTGATAAATACCAAAATTTATTACCAAAGCAAAACTTAATAAAATAGTTATTCACATTCATAAACTAAAATAGAACACTTAACAATACATAAAAGCCTAACCGCATTCACCCTAAAACTATGAAATCCTCCCCAAAGGAGGAATTCCCCCTTGGTCGAGAACCCCTGATATAGTGACTACATGGAGGTAGGAAAGGGAGGAGGGGCCATTCCGCGCTAGAAGTGAAGCACTGCTTTGACGCTTGGGTCACCAGACGGGGTGTTCTTTGTTTACATTCAGAAGCTCGCTTGACAAGATTCTGATAGTATTTCGACACACGACAGTTCCATAGAAATCGAAAAAGGACACTCTCGCATGAAAGAAACATTCATAGTGTGATGGATAATAGCAGTTTGTATAGTTTACTGACATTTACGCAAAAATCTTGGTTATTTTTCGATAACTAACAACAGCGATTTTGATTATGAATTTGTTTTATAAAATTCTAAGCTGTTGCACTACAAAAATATAGATTTTAAGAAAATTGCTAAAAAAGATCTGCCAAAATTTATATTCTAGAAGATTTGAAAATTTTGAAACTTGATGGCTAAATATAAATATAAAATTATGTATGTTATATTTGTAATTAGGCACATAGGTCAGATTAAGTTTTTATTAAATAGAGTAACGCATGCAAGGGCTATCTGGCTAAAGAGAGAGTTGCCATCGTGGAGGAATTTTGAAGAAAAACTGACCTTTGAGTGGGTATTAAAAATAATACTTATAATTTTCATTCAAATTATATTCATATATATTTTTTATGTAAAACTTTCGGGTGTATGCTAAATTAGTGTAAATTACTTTACACGAAAAATATAGTGAATGCACAGAAATTAAAGATTTGCACATGCCGGAAATGATAAATAGGAAATATGTATGAGTATTTATGCATGTGCTTGCAAAAAGCATGTATCTGCCTTTGACAAAATACTTAAATATTCATTAAATTATTTATAAATGTATTTGAAATGAAGAATTTATTCACTTATAAACAACTGTGAAAGTACTGTGAAGAAATCTAATGATTAAATGTAACTAATTTATAATGATTATAAATGTTATCTAAATATATAATAACCTTAATATTGAATTGTAAACATAAACTGAAATCCTGTTGACAAATACGTTGTAAAACTATTTAAGCAAGAATTGTTCGTATTGGAAAGCAATCTGTTAAAAGGTATTGTAAAGCAAATGCTATGAGATGCGCACTTAAGAACGTAATAAAGAGTTTTGGAATATGTATTGTTGAAATGAAGGGTAAAAAAAAAACTGATAAGTATAATTAAAAGAATTATTCCCTTTACATTTTATAATAACTCAGTTACAAGTTTTAAATAATACTTAAAAAAAAAAAAAAAAAAAAAAAAAAACTTATTTTATTCCCTTTCAGAAATGTTCAGAGAAAGTCAAATACTATTTAATACCTATTTAATTATTAGGAATTAGCGAAATACTTCTTTAAAGTATTTCGCTAATTCCTAATAATTCTCTAATTTAAAATGAACCGAATAGAGCATTAATTATAAATTGACTTAACATTTTTCGATTTAAAAGAAGCCAAAAAATCATGTCATATTTAAGAAAGTATTTTAGGAAGAAGCTCTATAAATAGAAAAGAAATAATGCATAATTTTAATATTAATAATACAATAAACTTTGATCTTAATTTTTGTACCTTAACCGAATAAAATCAAATTTCCGTAATTTTTTTTTCTAATTTAGTTAACGAAAACTTGTGAAAATATTTCATTCAAATTAAACCATTCTGAGAAAACTGTCCCGTGAAAAGTATAGCATTTAATTCCGTTCAGAATGAAATGTTGTTTAAAAATATGTTGTTTTCACATACTTAGGACTCTGAAGTGTTGTAGAAAAAGAAAATATATACATTTATATGTATATTTGCGACGTAATTACAAAATATTTACACCCGAACGCGTCAAATCCCATAGAACTCAATGGTAATTGACCCAATGTTTTGGTCACCACGTAGGGTTCGCCGGTGCTTCAGACCAGGGTACGGAGAAACTTGTTTAGGGCGACTCCTTTTTAGTTCCTACCTCCATGAGTGACTACCAATGTAGATGTTTAATATTAGTATATTTTCGCGATTATTTAATATTAGTATATTCCACGTGCGAAAAATTACCATACCTGTTTTTTTATTCATTCCTTAAAATAGAACTAATAGTCTACGGCCAACCACTCAAGATATATTTAGCCATGGATTTTTTTTTTTTTAACAATAGACGTAATTATGCATTTTCGAATAAATCAACTGCCTCCATATGCATAAATTTAAAACTATTTTAAATTCCATCAGGCAAAGTATCGGGATTACCGTTATCTAATTATCAGTACTGATCACACGAAGCAGGGCGGAATTTAAGCTCATGCAAGGTCGTAGTAAAGCTGTACGTTCTGCAGGGCCTGTCTTTCGATAATACCCAGACTAATTTAAAGTGCTTCCACATTTTCAAATGATAAAAGATAAAAGCGAGTCAAAATTAAGAAAACATTGTCTTTGGCAAAATTTCTTCAGATCAGAAAGCTTTGCTTATGGCCTAAACATAGCACAAAGTCCATCTAAATATCTAATCATATTATCAAACACAAGTTATGAAGCATTACCCAGACATCAGTGACGTGACAATCAACGTATTAATGCTGCGCACAATGAAATTGCCAAATTAATCTTGCATTAAACGAACGTAAACCTTATGTCATTTTTTATTCATATAAGCAGATTATTTTTTTAATGTGCGATTTTCTTTATTTTTTTCATTTTTGACGTTTTTATTGTTTATTTTCTTAAATAAAAAAATAATTACTGTTAATTAATTAATTTTCAATAAATAAATTAGGAGAATTAAATTTAGGTGTTGAGTTTTTCAACACGCAAACCGTAAACAAAAGAAGAGTGGAGAGAAAAGAAGAATGGAGAAAGATATTGCAGACACGCAAAGACTAGATTTAATAAATTGTGTGAACAGTGAGAGATGACAAGATCTGAACTTTGATGAAGCTTTTGAAAACGGCTAAAGGAATAAAGCTTGAGAATAAAAATATAAATAATTTAAAATATATCAAGAATACACCAGACTTAAAAAAAAAAAAAAAAAAAAAAAAACACTAATATTAAATGGCATAAATTTACTGCGAAACATATTCATGTCATAAATTATGCGCATTTATCTGTATTAATATTTAATGCAAAATTATTTTGTGAATTTCCCATTCCTCAACTTTTCTTACAACGAAATTTATAATAAGCACGAAACTAAACAAAAATCTCATCCTTTTCCTCATATATTCTGATTTGGTATTTTTTGAATAAAATAACTAAATCAGAACAAGTAATAATGAGGACGAGGTTTTCATAATAAAAAGGCTGATTATTATAAAATAGTAAAAATAAAATAATTTATGAAAATAATAAACTCAGACACAGCAGGTATCAAACACAAAAATCTTACAGCATAAATTACTTGAAAAGAACCAATATCAAAACTATCCATTCTATCCTTTTTAAATAATTTTTCCCCCCAATAGCGGGCCCTCAGCCGACTTCGGCCGTGGCCTTCGAGATAACATGGCCTGGTTAGCTACGAGTGACGTCACGAAAGGCGTCCGATCCTTCAGTGACTTTCTTTGCTTCAGATTTGAATGCGAGCGTTTCGTTCGATGTTTAGAGTGTTTTGTTTTTAATAATACATAATAACTAAATTTTCAGAGACTTGAAAACGTATATAAAAGGTCGTATATTCATTTGCAGTTAAGATTAATAACTTAATAAATATTATTTTTTAAGAAATATTCACGAAATTTTCTATGCCATGTTTTAGGTTATCTTGTGCATTTTTTTTACACTGTATTGTAATAATTTGTTAGGATACACTCAAAAAAGAAAGTTTTGAAATAAGTAAATAAAAAGGCTGTTATTTATTAACATAAAAATTAGTTTGAGAAGGAAAGGAATGAAAAGATTTAGAAATATAAATAATTCACTAACAAAAGTAAATATAATTTAGCAAATTAAAAGACATAAAAATTAATTTTTCCTTAAAACTATAAATATTTCAGAGCTTACAAACATTATGCAAATGTATTTTTAATTCATTTAAATTACTATCTCATAAAATGAACAGAAAAGCCACAGAAAAAATTTAAATCTCAAAACTTTGAAAATTAAATAAATTACAATTTTGCTGCAACCTTACAGAAAACGAATAATTTTCACATATTTATATGTTATCTATAGCAATAATTATAATAATATTTACATCATTTAATAATATTTACATTATTAGTTAGATGTAGATGCATAATAAATAATATATTTACAAATAAAAGCCATCCATATAATGTTTCACAAAAGCGTAAAATCAATAAATTTGCCAACGAAAAACTCAAAACAACTATACATAGAACAAACCATCATTTCTGTCTAATTAGCAAATACTGTACAAGTTGTACTAGTATACTGAAGCAATAATTAATCGCAATTGATAATTTATTTTGAAAAATTATGAAGTATTATCAAATAATAAGGAAACAGCAAAAGGATTAACAAATTTAAAGGTCAAAGGTACATTATTGAAAATATATTTGAACTGCATCATATTTAGTACACTATTTTTAAAAAATAAAACAATGTCATTTACATACTCATATCTTTTCATCACGTATTCTTGACTTTTTTAAGTTTCCTTTCATCGATTTTTGTATGCATATTATTTTGAAGAACTTTAGTATGATTGTTTAAACAAATATTTGAAATGGTGCTCATTATTTTTTTTAATCTGCTAGAAAAGAGAATTCCACACATTAAACAAGTTTCATGAACATCAAACATGTTAATGTTTTGTACATATATCTCAGTAAGTTTGACAAGCAAAGAATGCTGTTCAACTTACTGGTTCTTCTTTACTTTCAACTGGAACAACTTCATCTCCTAGATAAACTGCTATATCTATATGAAGCGATGCAAAGATACTTTTCTCAATTTTAGGATATGGATGAAAACTGAGCAATAAAATATAAATACCAGCAACAGATTTATGTAAAATAATATTTGAAGTATCTGAAATATTTACTTTATTTGGTAACATAGAAAAAAAATCCTCAAATGATGCAATTTTGTCCTTTCTCAAAAATTCATTAAAAATATGCTTCTCCATCTTAGCTCTTTTTTCCTCCCTGCTCATCCTCTGAGGGGTTGGACTTTCAGATAAGTATTTTGGACAACCAGAAAAAACTGCATGGGTAAGCATCGTTATTTAATTGCCCTCTACACATCTGAATAAAAGTACCTTCGTTTGTTGGTAAATAATCATAGCGAATAATATCATCTTTTCGAAATGTTTTTCACACACAACGCTGCGAGCACTTAAAATAAAATTTTTCCTTGGAAATTTTTTGATCCATAAATCCCGTTTTACTGTATCTTTTGGAAATTTGAATACTGATACATATTCATTAGTGCCATCGTAATTGGATTTGCATGCTGGAACGCAACATCGTGCAGGCATGATGAAGACAGCTCTACGTAGACGTCGATCGTTATTCTTGTTAACAAATAAGTTAACTAGTAATCTCAATTTAAAAACGAAAATATCCTTAACAACATTACTTAAATTTAGCAATAAAAAACACACGAATAATAAAAATATACAGCACGCAATCAACGTAATAAGAAGTCTTCGCTTGCAGTGTCCACACAATGCAGTGCGAAGGGTGAAAGTTCAGACGCCTTACGTGACGTCAAATCACGTGATTCTGCAGCTGACCAGGCCATCTAATCTCGAAGGCCACGCTTCGGCTTGGCCGGAGGTGGTGGTCAGACCACATTACGGAGACATATAATAGGTGAGCCTCCTTTACCTCCTGTAAAGGGATTCGAACCCGCGCCTTTTGGTATCGCAGTCGGCTCCCTAACCACTGTACCGTCAGACCATTTTTTTAAAGTAATTATATACATTTTGAATATTTTCTATGTCAGATACTTTGCATATTTGACCACAGCATTCGTGTAAAAAGGGCAGTCAACAGAGCAATTAATGTGTTCTAAATATTTTTTTAAATTTAATTTTAAAGAAGTGATTATTTTGAAGGTTAAAGTAATACTTAAAAGGATCCAGATTAATTTATATGTAAAAACAAATTTTCAAATCATTATAAAAATTTCAATGTTGTCATGCAGGTTAAGTAAGAGAATGTCATCCAAAAGTATTAAGCATCATAAAAGTCCAGTAAAACTTACACTGAACTCCGGATTATTCATGTCGCATATCATAAACGGTTTGATTAGTATTTAAACAAGAGGGAAAATTTGTGACTTTCCAGAAGAAATCTCATGGTTTTTCAAGCAGTGAATCTCACTACTAAGACCTGGAATAAAGTGACACAGTTTAACACTAATTCATTGCCAAAACATCTGATCCCTAATAAAGTAACAATGTTTTATCGACAATGTTTTATCGACAGAGGTAATAAATCCTGGAATCAATTTTTTCTTGGAATTCAAGGTTTGAATATACTGCTGTCGAAAATTATCATTACACATGCAAAAATAATGTAGCTCTAAACAATCTGATTTATTTTACCGCAGAAATTAGCAAAAAGCATACTTAATTATCATTATTCCATCCATTTCGATCAATATATTTCTGGACTGCAACGGCAGGCACCCAGTACAAAACGCGTTTCGAAGTGACCTTCTAGCTAGTATGATTTAATTTCGCGTTTGTTTTGTTAAAATCACTTCTGTGAAGAAGTATTATTTAGAAGTCTGCGGTGGAGAGCTATCGGCTTTTTAGAAACACGGCAGGCGATCATGGAAGAGGTAAGATGAATAAATGTACTAATGTACAAAAACAAAAAATGTTTTCCCTCTGATAATAATTAAAAGGCTTTGAAACTATTGTTAGAATAAAGTCTTTAAGTAAACGACTGCTTCCTAAGATCGGTGTCTTACGAAATTGACTTCTAAGCAGCTAAGTGTAGAATTTGCAGCCGCCACTGGAACTTTTGGATTGGAATAGATTGGATTATGGTAAGGCATACTACAGCTATCAACCGAAAGGGAAAGGTGCCTTCATAGAGGACTTTTAAGTGAAATTGATTCGTATCTATGTTATATATATAGATAGATAATAAGCGTTATTTTAAATTTTTGGATTTTTGTTAAAAATTTTAGAATGACATAAACTGAAATTTACTTTTCCTTTGCTGTGGATACAGATAACTACTATATTATTATATGAAAACATTTATGATATATATCAAATATAAGCATCTGATATTATTTTTAATTTAAGAAGTTTTACGTCGAACGTTTAATAGAATATGGAAAACAATTTCTTTATTTCTTCAGACTTGTTTTTAGATATATTTTCTAGAAAACAAATCATCGTTTTAAATAATATTTTGCAAAATATATCAGTGCAAGTAATGTAGTAGTGTATAAGAAATAATCATGAAAACAGCAAAAAGTGAACATTAAAAGCAGCACAATAAACATTCACAAAGGAAAGTATTTAAACAAAAAAGAAGTTATATTTTCAAAACTTCATCCAAAATTTTACGGTAACACATAATAAAGTCAGCACAAGTCACACTAGATAAAGTCATCACTAGTATACTGAAAAGTAAAATAAAATTGCACTTCCTAAATTTCTCCTAAAAAGAAAATTAATGCGATATTTCAACTCTGTACAAATTAAACGGGTATTTTTCACTCCTGAGCTCCTTCAGCCCATCACAGCTGCCACCAGTGCAATAAAGTTGCCGGGGCTTTGAATCGCAGCAAATGCGAATTCTTTCTACACATATTAACGTAAATGGTCATTTTAACTTGGGCAAACATGTTAGCGCTCGTAAGCTATCGTCGTCAATAGCACGATTACGTCCGCAATTCAGTCGGCTATTTCTGTTTCGACGAGAATTCTCGTATACGTGATACCTTCCCCTGATTCCAATACTTGCGACACATAAGCCTATAGTAACCAGTAATGCAAACAAGTTCTCAAATCTTATTTTACAAATCCACAATAAAAAAGGCATATTTCTTTCTTAACAGGCTTACGCATAAAATTTAGATACTTTGCGAGAATGAAAATCAGAAGATTTAAAATAAATAAATAGAGGAAGAAAGAAAAAAATCTGAAAGTAGTTTCACACTTTAAATTACGTCCAAAGGGGCGTTTTTTTATCGTTTCGTGTGTTACCTTTATTTATGAAATATGTTCTACGTACTCAAACCATAAAATTCAGTTCAAGAGAAATATCGCAAAATAATTTTAAAATAAGCATATCTTTAAAATTTCCGATACAGAGACTCGCGCGCTCTAGATGAGATATATATATATAAAAACCACCACCCTTTTTTCGTGCAATGTTTGAAATCGTTCAGTTTGTTAATCAAAAACGCGTTGAAGTATTACAAAATACGAAATCGATAATAAAAATATTTTCAAATTCAAATTAGGGCTTCCACATGCCCATATTCTATGGAATATATCTTATATTTGTTAATGAAATTCGCAAACTAGCGAATCAAAATTTTGATAGATGAATAGACGTTTAAAAATATTAAAATATTGATAAGTCGCTATATTTAGAGATACATAGCAAAGAATTTATAATCCAGAAAGGAATTTGCTTTTGAAGTATTAAAGAAAATGAATTCAATGGGCAACCCGAGGAATTTAAGTAAACATTTGATGCCAAATCGACAAATCGGTAAAAATTTTGGCGCCTTAAAAAGTTCGCAAAATTCGTTAAAAAAATAAATGAGCGTCAAATCATACGGCCAGAGCAATTTTCGTAAAACTTACGAAATATTCTTAAAATCTTACAGACTGTACTAGGTTTTCAGCTTTCATAAAGAATGCATTTTAAAATTTTACATTAAGTCATATCCCCTCCCCTCGCAATCAAAGATGGCATATTTGTAAGTGGCTTCTGATATAAGAAATAATTATTTAAAACAGTAACAAAATTATAAACTTACACAGTTACACATCTACGTCTTGCATGCTTAACACTCAAAGTGTTTCTTCCAGAATTTATAAAAATGTACGAATATGGAATATGAAAATTCGACAGTCTTGAAAAAATAAAGTTTGGGTTTAATTAATTAACGCGAAGCTTGCTAGGACTAAGGGGCTAAAGCTTGCGAGGCCTAAGGTGAGGAAGGCCTTCATGGCGGATTTTCTAAGGAAAACTGGCTCATATACACGTTACATATACAGAAACCACGAAAACGCCCATGCATCCAGCCCATTCGCTCGAAATCTAACGCAGGTCGCAATCACCAATGTTTAGCGACTTTACCGCTCGGCCGTTGGTGGGCCAGCAAAGTATAAGAGACCTGCTTTTGAAAGCATGTTAGGAAAGTTCGATTCGCATTATAGAGCCGAGAATGAATGTTTCTCAGATCTCGTATTTCCCATAAACATAGAAACGATGCATCCTAAGAAACTATCAACTCTTTTGTAAATAGATTAACCATTTTCGACCATGTGCAATAACATACAAGAAGTTTGCTATCCATGGTCTAAAAGAGTAGTTCTTTAAAGAAGTTTATTCAGCACATTAAACAACCGAAGACATCTTTGGAGTTAAAAGGCGAAAAGTTTATAAGAATAGTTTGTGTGTCCTTCCAAGGCCCTCCAGAAGCCTTGCTGGAATAGCTATTTTCCAGCTACGAATAGCTATTTTCTGAAGAGTTATGACAATTGATGTCTGAAAAAAATCCTTTGTTTGTAGACAAGTAGATAGCTAAAAAAATGAAAAACTTACACTTTGTAGATGAAATAAAAATAATAACACAATTCTGAGATATTAAACAGATCTTTAGATCTCAATCTCACCATGTATATCAAAAATAATCCAGGGGAGGGCGGAAGTGCATTGCATTCATTAGAAGGACGTTTAATTTTTCTTCTCAACAGTTCCGTACTCCTTTATAGTTGTTTCTGTCACAAAAGTACTGCACACACTTTCCATTCAACACTTATTCCATTTTAGAGAGTGATTACGAACACCGAATTGATACACCGCATTTACAGATTATTGTGACAATCGGCCTTTGTTTCTGTCAACACAGAGCACGGCTCCAGTAAGGGGGGACGTAACGATAAATATAATGTATCCTCGATCCACACTTAGTCCTTCATGATTATTACCAGATTCGGTGGCGCCAGGGGATCAATCCTGCCATGGAAACTGATCAATTGAAGGGATTAGCTCTAATCTTTTCCAAATTACTCTCCTATAGTTAAGCCGTATCACACGCTTGTGTCCACATGAGCACGCGGGAAGGAAAGGTTATTTCCCTGGAATGAGAATATTACCTCTCGTAATCACTTTGCTGACTTAATAGTTAAAATGTGACAAAGAGGTTAAATATGGCTAAAGATTTTGTGTTTAGTATTATGCTGACAAAGATAATACACTATTTTTTTTTAAAGGTGAGTGATAAAACTACAAGCGGTATTTAATGGAGATATCGCCAAGAAAGACTTTTCCCATAGGATCACATGCTTAAAAAGACTCTCATCTTGTGATACGAAAAACAGGTCTTTATGGTGGGGAGGATTAGAATAATTTTATGCGAAAAATGACTTATTCATGATTCTAATTTTTAATTCAGCACAGAAATAACAGCTATCTACAGCTTTATAACTTACAAATAACCATCTGAAAATAACGCTTTTATAAAAACTTTAAATGAGTAACTAGATTTTAATTTGCTTATTTAATAATTAATTTTTTAATTAGAATTATTAATTAGTATGATTTACCTTTAAAAAGAATTTAATAGTTTAATTTTTTACATTAATTATTAATAAGCATTATTGATCTTTTTAATTTTACAAGATTGAAAGCGTCCTTTTCTGTTTTCTTCACAACAGAATTCTTTCTTTTCAATATGGAACCACGTTATATGCTATCTACGTGCTGCGCCATCAGTATTTCTGCGTTTTTAAGTCTCAGTGTTAATACATCAGTACTTCTAAATTTGTGTAAGATAAAAAATATGAAAAGCAAACTTCTAGTTTTAATTGGCTATATATATTTTATAAATGTGAAAATTAGTATGGTGCAAAATTTTAAGATTTATGATTATTAGTAATAACTAATGGGTATATAAAATTTTAATAATTGTGATGCGTGCAAAAATGTTTGCAAATCCTTCCCTGAAGTATCAAAATTGTGATGTGAATCATCCAGAACAAGGACTTTTTACAGATTGGACTCAAATCTTATAGCACCTTAAAATGTGCAATTGTTTTAAAAGACTAATTGTGCTTAAAATTACTACTGAATTCAAAATTTTACGACTTATTATGTTTATTTGTTTAAAAGTTAATTTTATGTTTTGTATTTTCAAAATTACCTCTCTCATATTTTGCTGCTATAATGTTTTTTTTTTTTTTTTTTTCTCTCAAAAAGGCTTCTCTATCACTCTGCCTTTAGAAAGAGGGGGGAATGTGTAAGATAAAAAATATGAAAGCAAACTTCTAATTTTAATTGGCTATAACCTCTTTTAATGTTTATTTAATTTGGGGATTTCATCTCTCTGTCTCAGAAACAGCGCCATAAGTCTGAACTCCATCATTCAAATTCATCATGCGATCTTACGTAACGCTTAATGTAAAATCCTCTTGTCCATTCAAATAATTGTAAATTAAAACTGAAACTTTTGACTCCCTTCGAATCACTGCGTCACTTTTCGCTACGCTTTCATCCTGTTGCAAACATCTATGGTCGCTCCTATGGCAATAGTATCAAAATTGTTCTGGAAATAGGCAAGATTGGAGTGTGAACTGACCAAAACTAACTCAGTTTGAATTAAGATTTCAACCTGAACTTCTACTCTTTGGCCTAGCTGCATTGCAAGTCTGTCTGCTCCTTCTTTCTTACTGAAAATTTATCTAAAATGCAAATTTTTTGGAATAGGCACATTTAATGTGCCAACTTGATTGTAGCCGCAACATTTTGCTTAAATAAAAGTTGAATTAAGTATATCTTGACTGCCGAATTTCTTATTCATTGCGGATCCGCGTTTCAGCATTCTACATCAAAATCCTTGCTGTTCATTACGGATTCAACCTCCCGCGTTCTACTACAGAACCTATTACATAAATATATGTATATATAATATAATATAGTGTGGATCTTTAATAATATAGTGTGTGTGCGCGCACACACACTATATTGTTAGTGATGACTTGAGGAGAGAATGCAAACATTATTTTTTTAGTCATGGCCAGAATGATGATAGATGTGGCTGGTATACATATTCCACAGTCGACGGATAGAATTTGGAAAACCGCAAATATCTGGATAATCACCTCATAACTTAATTTTCTTGAAGAATAATTTCTTAGGTCGTATATCCTTGATTTGCACAGCACTATGGGTGCGATAAGTACTCCCCAATTCTATATACACGCTGTTTCAATAAATTGGTTACAAACTTTCAGGAGCGATAAAGTACACCTAGAAGATGGAAAATCACATAGAATGAATGCATGGTCGAAAACGCTTTCTTGGCGCCGAAGTGATGGCACTATATAAAAAAGGAAGGGCACGAACAGTGTGACAGAACATGTTTTATTATGTTTAGTACAGTAGAAACCAACACATAACAGCAAAAACAGACAACGATCATGATTAAAAAGAAGGTGTTCGCAATTACGACCCCGTGCCATAATGCAGGCCTCACATCTCCGGCGCATAGAAGATGGCATGAAAGATGCGTGGCGCACGGTTCCTGCATCACGGTTAGGTTTATAATTTCGAATACCTTTTTTGATGACATATCATATCTGATGCTTATTTAACAGTTAATTTTTAACACAGTTCATCCTATTCATTCATTCAGATCATCAATAAGTTCATCCTTTCTTGAGTTTTGTGTCGTCACTACCGCTGCAGGAAAGCGTTCCCATGCATTTGCTATGTGTTTTTCCATTGTTTAGGTGTGCTCTATCTCTCATGAAAGTTTGTAACCGATTTGCTGACACACTCTGTATATTGATCACATTTTTAAACAGTAGAAGATGCAGCTAAAGGAAGAGACATGAACTAGTCAAGGAAGAGCAAGCAGAAAAACTGTATACGTACTTCAGGCAGAGCCTATATATAAGTTTGGAAAGACGATAAGAGTTGTTAACCCTTTTTTCGTGTTTACAACAAGCATTAAAGTACGACAAAAATTATAGTTTTCCAATTTTGAATTTATATTGTAATTCCGTTTGACTTATTTAACATATGGATATGGATGCATATATATAACTTATATAACATATGGATGCATGTTATATATATATAACATGTGTGTGTATATATATATCTGCATATATATGCATCCATATGTGTGTATATATATACATTTTAAGTTGGTAGAATCCAATATTATATCCCCCCCCCAAAAAAAAAGAAAAACAAAAAAGAGACCGCATTCAGTATTAAGCCATAACAACAGTCAAACAGGATTCAGAACAGATCAAAGAAGAAACTTCCGCTGAAATCTCAAAATGCGAAGATTCCTTTCATTTTGGAACTTCCATATCTGCCTAGGGCAGAAGAAATAAGAAGTTTAAAATAACAGAATATCAGACGAAAGGAATCTGAGATTTTTTTCCAGAACATCAAATACTTTCCACTTCAAGTAATCGCTGTTTTCTTGCTCGAATTCTACGCACAATTTACCTGCAGGGCAATTTTCAATTTACTGGCCAGACAATGCTATTAGGAATAAAAATTTTATTCTTTTTATCCGTGATATCGCTGTTTGAATGAATATAGAAGCCCATTCTGAAAATATAAAAACGCGCAATCCGAACATACGTGACTACAAGCAACATGGAATTTATTTTACTCCTAAGGGAAATAGTAAAAGGAAGTTCGAAATGAACGTTTAACATGAAACGTTACTCTATGTTTTTCTAACTAATGATTAATAAATTACGGCAAAATTCTGGGGAGATAGCTTCCTAGCAAAAGATGTCTTTCTTCACAAAATACAGTAAATGCACTATAACCCAGTATGCAGTGGGTCGCCACATCCAACAATCCGGCAGTCTTTTCGTTTGACGTCCCAATGTAACAAATTTGATGATGATGAGAAAAAAAAAAGTGAAGCATCTGCTGAGCCTTTCGAATATCGCTTCCGGCAATCTTCTGAAAATATTTTTCTAATTTTCCGAATCCTTGTAAGGATTTATTTTAGTCTAACCAACTTTTAGTTTGACTTTCTTGTACCTCCTGATTTCAGTTTCCTGCCGGAATGTTAAATTTGTTATGATGTAAATGCAAATTCTAAACATCTTTCAGAAGCAGTATTTAAGCTGTTCAAAAGGAGTAGTAGCGGACTTAGTTCCGATGTTTATGCTGTGAGTTTAAAATTAGCTCTCTATTTCGGTGATCGATACCTTTGAGTTTATACTGATATTTCTCGGCTCAGCTTTGCTGTGTGCAGTCGATTTAGCGTTAGTTTAAGCTAAGGAGTCAGTCGTTGGATTATCTTAATTTATTATTGAATTGTATATTCTTATTTTTCTGTTAATTTACGTAGCCACAAGTGGTGGTGATTTATGAGCACGGAATGCGTGCATGTGTTCATTTTAGTTTAAAATAAAAGGTTATTTTAAATCCTTCTTATGCAGTTTACTTTGAAAAGACAAAGCGAGAATTCGCTACATCATCTTCCACATCGGGTCGAAGTTGTATGCTCCCTAAAAGAAGACTCTATAGGCTCGGCAGTTGCCCCGAATCTTTTTGTCAAACTTCGTTTTTATATATCGTTTGCTTTCTTTATCTTTATTTCCTGAAACAAAAATATGGGATATTTAAGAACTCAAGAAAAGCTGGACAACCACTTTATATCGGCTGCTAAAACAGTTTGAGAAGCGTGGTCATCCCAGTTATTGTAAGCTTTTTGGGCAATGATAAAGCACATCTTATGGCCTTTGGACTCAAAACTTTTTTTTCACTCATAAAACCTGTCCAATATGATTTGTTGTTGTGTACGTTCTAAAATAATTTTGAATTCACTAAAACTTCGCCTTTTATTGCCTTCTATGTATTTTGCACAAATTTCGTGGTTCACGGAATCATATCTTTTTTTTCCCTTTCTCTTCCTTCTGAAGAAATTTTTTTTAAATCGCCTTTTGTTGATGTAGTTCTTTCTTTAGAGTTCATTTTTATGGTCCCATTAAAAATTTCTCTACGTTCTTCATTGTAACTTCCTGTCCCTTGTCTAGAAATACAACATTGTAGATAAGTGTTCTGTGCGTCAATGTCTTCTGGTCATAATTTCCTTCAGGCGGAATTCATGGTCTTGTAAGGCATTTGCAGCCAGGCTTTGTAAATGGGAATTAAAGAAGGGAAATATTAAAATGATAATTTTATAAGTCCCAGAGTACAAATTATAAGACGTAGAATACCTCAAAACACCTTTGTAAGTCAAAAATAAATACGCAAATTATTGTACTGTTTATTATATTGTTACAAATTTTGTGTATATGTATGTAATTTTAGTGAAATTGTAATTTTTTGTATAATCATTTATATGTATTTATAAATTATTTATAAATCCGTTTATATGTATCTGTGTTTGTTAATTATAACATGAAGTGCTTGAAAGAGATGAAGCTCCAGCGGGAATATAAGATTACAGTGACAAGCCTATTTAGCATTGAGGTAAATGGATATCGCCAATTTGACGACGGTTTTGGCGACTAATTTTGTCGTCAAATTTGGCGAGAAATATCCAAAAGACGGAAAAATGAATTTCGATGGAATCAAAAAAGTGCAGCAGCAAAGAGCAAGCACTTAAGTTAGATGGAAGGCGCGGACGTGTCCAAGATGAAAGTTGAGTTCATAATAATTTAGTTTCAATTCACTTTTTGCCTACTGGATATTAAACGTTTCCCAGATTTGAAACTTATTAACTGACTGTATCATTATGCAAATTCTGCGCGTCATTAGCTTTGCGTAAGAATCATATGAGAAGGACTAATTTTGAAATGATGCAGTTAAGAGAGATTTATTATAAGCAGTTACTATTTTTAGGATGGTAAGAGAAAATAACCAAATCAAAATAGAGAGTTAAAGTACTTTGCCAAATTAATATATATATGTAAGAAAAATTAAGAATATGTAAAAGATTCAATTAGCAACGTAAATTTCCCTTCTAAATTCTAAAAATAGTAACCTCTCTCTGCACTACGTCATTTCTAGATTAATCCATGTCATATGACCCTTATATAATTCTGGTGATGTAAATGGAACTAAAATTAAGGCAGCCAATAGTAATTTTACAGTAATATTAACTAAAAATTGTGATAAAACAACGGCACCTAGAGCCATCCAGTTTTGAATAATGTAATCTTCCACTGAATATGGGCACCTGGAAGCCCGAATCTGGAATTTGAAATTTGTTTTATTATCGATTTCATACTTTGTAACACTTTAACGAATTTTCGATTAACAAACTCAACGATTTCAAAGCGAGCAATGGCAATACTGTACGGGGAAAAAAAAAAAAAAAAAAAAATTATCACCAGAGCGCGAGACTGTGTTTAGTTTAGTTTACGAGTATGCTGCAACCCTTTTAGCCGACAATAATCGGCCTCATGGTTAACGCAGCACACCCGACGCAGACAAACATAATAATAATAATAATAATAATAATAATAATAATAACAATAATAATAAAATAAATAAATAAATAAATGAAAGATTAAAATATTTAAAGTCCTATTCCTATGATAGTCTTGTTTTCATTCACAATCATCATAATTTCTGTTGCATAGCTATTCAAGAATTTTCTTTTTTCTATTACATTTTGTTCATTTATTTTTCCAAATCTCGTCCTCACACTCTCGGTCAGTTTACATTCTTCCATAAAATGAGCTGCATTTCCGTACTTCCCACAAGCCAAGCATTGATCATTGCCCTGGAGATTAAAACATTTTAAATAGGCCGGGAATCTACCATGATCCGTGATAACTTGAATAGCATCTATATTATTAAATAGATCCATTTTTCTTTTTATGGTCAAAATCCTCAAGTAACCCTTATTTTTATTTGAACCATTCCATTCCCGAGCCCATTTCTCAATTATACTTGCTTTCATTTTTCTCAAGGTAATTCTTCTGGAATCATTAATAGCGTCATAAATATCACCCTCTCGCAGGGCAGCCTCTTTAGCTAGCATATCCGCCCTTTCATTCCCGATAACACCAATATGTGCCTTGACCCAATGAAAATATATACCATTTTTCTCTCTTATTTTGTTATAAATGTTTTTTATATCCAAAAGAAGTCTATTGCTTGGTTCCGGATTCGCCAAGCCTTGTAGGGCCGAGAGAGCATCAGAATAAATATGTATTGTAAAGTACTGTTTTAAGTTTTTATAACTCCACCGCAGTGCCTCTCTAATTGCAAACGCTTCAGCTTGATACACTGATTTGTTTCCTTCCAATCGTATTTTCTATTATAGATTTCGACTCCGTAATAAAAAATAACAAAAGCGCAACCAATTCCATCTTCATATCCGGAGCCATCAGTGTATATATCAATCATGCAGTATTCATATAATCTTTATCGTACGGTATACCCTTGAAATCTTTTGGATGTATATTAATAAAATATTTTCCTGTCAAGGCGTTACCATTCAAAACATCACCATTTTCACATGTTAAAATCTTTTTAAAACCATAGCTGAGTAAAAATTTTTCATAATAAAAGTTATAAAAAATTGAGAGTGGCGGAATGCCAGCAAGTAAGCAAATAACTTCTGTAGAAACAATACGGAAAGCTCTTGTGATTGCAAGCAGCCAGCTCCTTTGCAATGAATCCAGTTTAGTTCTCAGTCTAATCAATTCCCCTGCCCGGCAGCCCCACATGCCAATACCATATAAAATTTTTGGCCTAATAACATTTAAATAAATAACTCTAAGGGTAGTTAGTGCTTTTTAACTTTAAAGTTTGTAAATCAAAGGTACTTCTATAATATTTTAAAATTTTCTCTATATCTCTGTGAATCGCCTTAAAATGTTCAATAAAAGTTAGCTTTTCATCAATAATCACTCCAAGATATTTAAAGTGACTTTTAAAATTAATCTTTGTACCATTAAATTTCAAGTTTGGTTTTCTAGTAGCCTTACCACCATTAGGAAAGAAAATGGCATTTATTTTTTCATTGTTGAACTCTATATTTTCTTCTCTACTCCAGTTCATAAAATTTTCCTCTAAACTCTTAAAAGTTTTTTCGAGTTTCTCTAAAGAGTCATCATAGACAATAGCCAAAATATCATCTGCAAAGCAGAATAATTCAACACCAGTCATGTTAATAAAAATTTTATTGACAATGAGGCTCCAGAACAGGGGTGCGCTGCAGGAGCCTTGAGGACATCCTCTTTTAATATCGTAAACAAGATGGACACAATCATTTTTATTTTTGAAAACAATCTTCTATTTTTAGATAATCTTTAATAATTTCAAATAGTTGTTTTGTGATATCTATTTTCTTCAGTTCAGATAGTAGGGACGGCCAAGTAACTGAGTCAAACGCTCCACGGATGTCGAAAGAGATCAGTGCAACATGATGTCTTTGCTTCTTATCTTTCAAATGAAATAAAACGTTATATAAGGCCAAATCCGTAGACTTGCCTCGTTGAAAGCCATAATGCCTGTCACTAATATATTTTATTTCTCTTAATTTGTGTTGAATTCTATTTGTAATTAGTTTGTCATAAATTTTTGCATAAGTCTTTAAGAGGCAAATAGGTCTATATCCTCCATTACCTTTTGGAATGAGTATCATTTGACCAATTTTCCAAGCATCTGGAAAAATACTCAAATAAAGACATGTATTATATAAAATCAAATGAAATGAAGGAAACTCCTCAAATAATTTCTTAATAAGCCAAACCCCGATCCTATCTAATCCGGGGGCAGAATGAACTCTTAAACACTTAATCGTATAAGAAATTTCTTCATAGGTAAAAGCATCTTCAATTTTGTAATCATCTTCCATATTGATCTCCCCCGCGATACTTAAATCACTATCATGCTTTCCATATATGACTTCTTCCACAATTTTCCTATAAATCCCCTCCACAGAGGCGACCCCCACTCCCTGTGACTGTTTCAAAATCTTTGACTTCTTAACCTTCCTTTTGCAATCCGATAATAATTATCATAATACTCCTTATTTAGTAGAAAGATACTATTTATATAATTTCTTTTAGTTTTTTAAAATTTTCTTTTTGTAAAGAGCTAAATTTCTTTTGTATTCAATTTTTCTCTTAAGTCTAACATTATCATCGATCTCGCTAACCTGGGAACTCTTCCTTAGTCCACGAATAATCCTCCTTTGCTTGTCCAAATCTTGAGTCCACCAACTAGTAATTTATCTTTGTTTTTTCTTACATTTTACTTTTAGGTACTTATCCATATTATCGATTCATAATTCTTCCAGTCGAGAAACGCACTCATTTATTTCCATTGATGTCTCGCACTTAATTAACCCCGAACTTTACCAATATTATGAAGCATATGTTTCACTTTTCTTAAATTTCTACTGTAAGCTAGTAATCTTCTTCAATTACTTCTTTGGCTTACAGTAGACGTTTGCTTAGTTGAGCGAGACTGTGTATCGGAAATTTTAAAGATATGCTCATGCGATATTGTTGTTGAATTGAATTTTATGGTTTAAGTGCGAAGAAAATTATATTTAATAACTAAAGATAACGCACAATACGTTAAAAAAAGGCCCCTTTGGGCGTAATGTAATTTCTTTTTTTCTATTTTTTTAATTTCTTTATTTTCTTACTTTGTACTTTTAGGATTTGGTACTTTACTGACTTAGTTGATTAGAATTGATGTTGACTTGAAAGCGTTTTCACTTAATTGGCAACTTAATACAGTTAAGATTTTACTTAATTGGCATTTTTGATAGGAGTATTCCCATTTCATTATACATATTATTTTTTAAAAGGTAAATGTTTTTATTTATTATTGTGATAAATCAATATATTAAAGTAAATACAAAATTACTGTTGCACTGAGAAAGGATAGTAATATTTAGCTCCATGATATTTTTCAGCATAAGCAAGAGAAAATTAACTCTGAGCGAATTCGAGTTCTTAGCTGCCAATTTGGAAGATTTTCTGTTTATTCTCATTTTATTCTGAGTGTAGTGAAACAAATACCACTTTCCATTGTTGCAAATTATATATTCGTTATTACCTACAAGCACATGAACTACAAATTAAATAGAAAGTTTATGAAAATATGCAAAAGCTATGTCATAAAAAGCATATTCCGTCTGAAACATAATCCCACTTAAAATTTTTCACAAATCAGCACCTTTTCGTTACACATAATTCAAATCCTTCAACAGATTCCATTACCAGGAAAATTTCAGTCGCCCTTGTAAAGCCCACTGCCCCTCCACCCTGCACGCACTAGCACGCCAACGCTTCATT
The DNA here is from genome assembly GCF_044657685.1 of Stegodyphus dumicola. Taxonomy (NCBI): domain Eukaryota; kingdom Metazoa; phylum Arthropoda; class Arachnida; order Araneae; family Eresidae; genus Stegodyphus; species Stegodyphus dumicola. The sequence continues at coordinate 111,742,524 of NC_140772.1, read as the reverse complement.
AAACAACTGATCACAACGCGAATATTCTCTAATTAAAGGCGTAGAATAAATTAATTAGCTCCGTTAATGACTCAGCGCTTATTTTATGATTTCACCCTACACCACGCCTATCGTTAGCAGGAGATAATTTCCAGCTTATCGTCATCAGCAACAAGCCATTTTGAATTCGGAGATATAAATTTGGTCTAATAGCATTAAGCCAACTGATTAACAAGCGGCAAGTTTCGCTTTAAGCCTGAGCTGCGAGCTCAGATTCAGCTGTTGCGAAACACAGATTGTGTGCGAAGCGTTTATTACCTGCTTGCCTAGCGGGGGCAGATGTGGAGTGAGACAAGGGGCAGGGAGATGTAATTATCAAACAAGGAGTGAGCTCAACAACGCCAGGGTCATCTGGAGGAGGCCAAAGTAGCAATTAGCAACACAGTCCAGACATTTTAATTATGAATCTGAGGCGGAACTACTGTGCGCTTGTCGTTGTAGTCACCCACATATGCAACTTAGAAAGCGAGAGCTTACACATAACAGACTAACGTTCATTAGTTCAATAATAATTTCTGCTACAGTCTTCAGTTTAGATAAAGATAGGACGCAAGAAAAACATATTTCAAGAAAGATAAATTTGAGCAACATGCATAACCACATGTGATACAAATTATTTATGTTTTTAAACATCATTACTTTCTACGGAATAAATGCAACAAAATCGATCTGATTTTTCAAACTTGGAAAATAAATTGCATTATACTTCCATCCAGATGCTTTTAACCTCTCAATGTCCGTGCCCTGAAGCAGATATATTGATTTTTCTCTGAACAAGACAGATAAAATGAAAATTAAGCATTTAAAAGCATTCCTCGGAGAAAATTAAACATGAATTTTGCAGTCGTAAAGCAAGCATCAGAGTAAATAAATAACATATTCATTTCAGTTATGCGTCCATATTCAATTAAGACAACAGAAATTTTCTTACATCGTATTTCCTTCTCACACAAACTTTTCGCCCTTTATTTTCAGAACTAAAAGCATTATTTGCAAAACATTTCAACAGCACTAACTTTTAATCCGTACATAATAGTTATATAATTTAAAACGAATTTCCACGGAAAATAGCACACGAAAATAGCACTTTTCGACACTTGACTCCCGTTTCGATACCCTCAATTCGTATGATGGCTACTCATGGGCTAACTGGTCTTTTTGCGCACTTATGGGCTAAGTTTCGAATCTTGAATAAGACGCAGCTGTTTAGTATTTTAATGTCTTTGAGGAAATAAAGTACTTAAAAAACTGTCATCACAAAAATACTTTTGGGAATTCAAGGTAAAATAAAAAGGAGAGATAGAAGACTCTCGAATTCCATTCTCGTGGTACTTTCTGTTAGGTTCCTATGGTACTTATTAGGATGGAGCTGTGAAGACATCCTTCCTGTGCTTTACCTTAATTAAACAATTTTATTTAAACTTGAGTACGTTTTTAACATATTGTGGCTATCAGATAAACTTAATTAAGATAGCGCTGTTAGTCAGTTTGTTTTAAGGTTTAACGACTTTCACTACTACAAACTGTGATTAAACCTTTGATAGACGTACAGAGACTTATCGCTATGTCCAAATACAACAGAGACTTAAAAAGGGTATAAAATAACCGTTTATTGTAAACTAAAAGGGATGAACAGAAGGCACACCTAGTGCTCACAAATCTGCCTGAAATTTATGGCGAGAAATTTAGGTTTTTGTGTATTTTAAAATTTTTAATGAAGATTGAGTTTTTATGTATTTTTGCCTTCCGAAGTGAGAAATTCAGATGTAAAGCTAAACCTAAATATCTAGTAGCCAAGGTCTCCACAGAGCAATTTAATCGCGAAGCTGGCTCGGAATTCACCGGCGCAAAATTAACTATCGGCAATAAGCAATGCAACGCCGAAGACAGGAAGAACACGCTCTGACTTAACAGTTTCAAACTCTCACTTATATACACGCGAATTATTTTGCATCCTGGCGGGGAAAAGGAAAGAGAGAAATGACAGTAAAAATTAATTAGTTAACCGAAAAATAACTGGTTAAACAAATTAGAGAAACCTCATTAAGTCGGTTAACTAGTTAAAGCAAAATACTTTCTTAGCCGAGTCTAACCGTCTTAAGGGTGTCATCATAGGACTGTTTTTTATGAGAAAACCTCTTGCACTCACATTACACATGGGAAGACAAGAAAATCCTATGTAGTCAGCTCATTCATTGGCAACCGAACACGAGACGAACAACCAGTATTAAGCGGTCTCATCCACTCGGCCACTAATGAATCTGCTAGGAGACAGTTTCAGAATCTCCCTATATATATATATATACGAAAGTAGCAAGACAACATGAATTAAAGTAGTAAAAGCTATCTCGTAAAAACTAAATGTAAAAATTACAAATCGAGATGACTTCAAAATCAAAAAGGTGAGAAAAAATTAAGAAATTTTAACGCACAATTGTTACATGATTTTACATTTTTGCTAATCCTTAGAATAAAGCGGGGGATGGAGGGAGAAATAGCTTTCATCTGCTAAAATTTATCTAGATATTTTAGAATAGAGTCACGCTTCGAAGAATAAAAATATATGAGTGAAAAAAGGAATATATACGCATAAACAATTTCTGTATTTTTGATGCGTTCTGAATTTCAAAATTTAGTTTTCGACTGTTTGGAAATTAACTTCACAATGAACTAAGGTCTATTAAAATGTCTTTGGGTACTTCATAAAGTTTGGAAAAATTCTTTCAGTTATGTTTTTCTCCTTGTATCTAATGACAGCCTAAATGTAGTTTGAAAACATAAATACAATATAACCTCCTTTTACAGAATGCAATACTATATTCTTATGAACTGACTTTTCCATAAATATTCTCATTTGGTTGAGTTTTCTGCTTAAGGATACAGTAATGTCACATGTTTTCGTTGATATACTAAAAGCTTTTAGAGTACGTCACGCAAATTCGAAAGCGGAAGACAAATAACCTGATTTACACGCTGGAATTTGAAATTCTTCCCCCCCCAACCATTAATTTTATCAAAACAATCGATTCGTTCTTGTGGTAATGCAACACAAATTCAAAGAAATGCATTCACACATTCAGGCTGAGTGAAGAAATGCTTGTTTAACACTTTGACTCAAATTTGGGCAAATTAATTTAAGAGCACTTTTATCCATCGTTAATATTTTAAACAAAATACACAGCGTCTGCTTAATAATATATTTCAAACTAAAGCCATTCCGTAATGCAAAAGAACATAATTTAGCTCTCTAAGCAGCGTCTGTAAATAAAATCGTTTTAAATATGCACAGAAACATACGATAATTAACTGTTAAAAAGTTATGTATGCATATTTGGTGTCGCAGAATAATTCAGTTGCCTTTAAAACTGACTATATCATTTGCGGGGAAAGCAAGCAAGGAAATTAAAATTAATTAGTAATATAGCAAGCAAGGAAATTAAGATTAAGGTAAAATAACACGGCGAACAAATATTAATTTAGAAGTCAAGCAACAAAAACCAGCGTTATACTTGTATATTTTCACAGGACTAGTTTCGATGGTTTTACCGAACCCTCAGCGTGCCAAAGTGCAAATGAACCAGATAAGATATAGTGATAAGATAAGAATGGCTGGACAGGAGTTAACCCTTTCCGGCACGCTACCTTTTAAAGTTGGAATTTCGATTAAAAAAAAAAAAAAAAAAGAAAAGAAAAGAAAAAGAAAAAAGTAGGCAGTTTAATTAGGCCTAGAGGACTACACAAGTAAAATTTTGTAAAGATAGCACTTATCGTTTTAATTCTGTGGGCGTGCCCGAAGCGGGCACACTGATTGAATAGAGTTTCGAAAAGAGTGTTGAAAACAGCATTGCTGGGAAGCGCGTAAAAGAGTAAGAGATTTTGCCTACGCTTACAAAACAGTAGATTCTGAATACCATAGCAGATTTAGCATTAGCCAGGGTGTGCCACGGGGAGATATGCTATTCTACACTAAAAAGCTCAGTTTTGGTTATATGATGATTACATGCTTATGAATGGGGAAAAAAGTAACTTGGGTATATGATATTTACACTGTAGTCTATTTTTTTCATCGTGGTACTTTTCGAAGAAAGTGACACCACCTTTCAAAAAGCACAACCCCATATTGCATGTTTTGCACATGTGCTCGGATCCGTATCAGATTCACTATCTGAAAGCAATTCGTGTAGCACTTTCAGTGCTTTAAAAATGGTCAGTCCTCACCGATCCGTTTGGAAAATAATTAAAAATCCGAAAAAAATAAACTAATATTATATCTAAAATTTGAAATTATAAACTATAAAATAAAAATATAAATGCCTACAACTCAAAACTATTAAACGTAGCGCTAAGAAAACTTCTTTGAACCAAAGCGAAAGAGAAAGAGAGAACTGCTGTAGTGAAAAACCAACGAGCTAACTAATGAAATTATCTCTGACGTTCAGAAAATCACCCCAACAATTTCTTAGTTGATAACCAAACCTCCTTTCCCTCCCCCCCCAAAAAAAAGAGGGAGGGGGAAAGAAGAAAGAGAAAAACAGAAAATGAAACACAGATGTGGACCCACCTTTCTATGTTAATGAGCTGACCGATGAGCTGCAGAGAAACAAAGATACACCTGCCTCCTCAGTGACCTAGACTCGCAGTGAGCCCAGTCTGGGAACACCTCGGTTCATCGTTCGATTTTAGGCAAGATTTCAAGGTAAAAATTTAAAACTAATATAGAATAAGGAGATTAGTATACAGCCAAAATATAACAATTCCTTTTATACCCTAAAAATACCGGAAGATTTCTTTGAAAAATGATGTTCTTAAAAAACTAAACATGGTTAAAATATATGGACTGGTTTGTGTTGAGCTGCCATCTACTATAAATAAAGTTTAAGAGTATAAATAAAGTTTACTATAAATAAAGTTTCAGAGTAACCTATAGTAACCTATAAATCCTTTTTCATTCATTTTTCTGTGCGTACAGAAGGAAATTTTTAGGTGCGCTATTTGTTGATGAAACAAGAAAACTAAAACATAATTTCCTTAAAGGCTGAAGGTAAATATGGATTGAAATTAGGGTCATTAACTAGAACAGAAAGATTTTTTTAATGCGAAACGCCTCTAGAAAATCTAATTCACTAATGGAAGGTGTTTTTTCTTAACAATTTCGGACGAAGACATATTTGTTAATATAATCACACGATAAACTTTCCCATCTTCTTTTGGTATATTAGACGTTCTAGATGCGTGTCACATTCAAAAATATTTTTCAGTTCTAGTTAATGACCCTAATTCCAATCCACCTTTACCTTCAGCCTTTAAGGAAATTATGTTTTAGTTTTTCATCAACAGATGCTTAACTCCTGTCCAGACATTCTTATCTTATCACTACATCTTATCTCGTTCATTTGCACTTTGGCAGCTGAGGGTGATGGTTCGGTAAAACCATCGAAACCAGTTCTGTGAAAATTTGCAAATGTAACACTAATTTTTGTTGTTTGCCTTATAATATAATAAATTAAAATTGTTGAGACACAATTGATAGAGACCAACAATCATTTTACAGAATGCCTAAGAACTGCTTTATATGGCGGCTTAGTTAATTGTAATGCTCCCAAGTGTAATTTTTAATATGTGATTACTGGAAGGAAGCATTCACATTGTAACTTTTATCTTTCTTACCATGAATTAATGGAATATTAATACTAAGATATTTATAGAGCAAAATAATTAAAAACATTCTAAAATATTTATTATGGAGCTAGACACATAGAAAGTTAGTAAAGGAAGCATAATTAAAAAAAAGGGGGAAGAAAAATTTACTAAAATATAGACACGAAGTTTATACATATTATGTAACACAAGTTATTTCGGAAATCGAATTTTCAATAATATCTGAAAATAAATAAAAAGTCTATGAAGTTATAGTTAAATTATGTTACATTTATGAATTATCACTTTCATCAACATTTAAATAACCAATTTCAACGTCACAATATCCTTAAAGCCATCATATTTTAATTGGTCTAAACACTGGGGGTCCTGCGACAAGATGACCACTTGTTCAGGGCATATGCTTACGCACCCCGGGGCCCACGGTCAAGAAAGCAGATTTCGGGGCACTGCAGGCATGGCCTACTAGGGCTGTTACGCCACTGAGGTTTAGTATTTTAGTTTAGATACGGAAAGTGAATTGACAACTTTTAGAGAATATCAATAAAAGGTAAACATTAACTTAGATCTCCCATAATAAATAAAATAAAAAATCAATAAAATAAAATATAAATAAATAAACAGATAATAAAAATCTGAAAGGTTTCTGATTTTACGGGTCGCTCAGAAGAGTTTGTTAAGGTTTTTTACACTTTCGCCGAGCTCGCAATCTACTCTTGCACTCCTGATAACCCCCTTTTCTTTTGTCTTTTTAGCTTTATTATAAAGCATCGCTTTCTTAGCACTCAAGCCACATACAGTTGAACAACAAAATTATAAAATTTTTAAAGCCGCATATCAGCGTATGTTTAGAATACCCGATGCAGTGTTATGCATTGGCATTCATTTTTTTCATCTTTTCTCAGTTCATCGTAGTAATGTTCAGTTTTCTTAGATGGCTAATTTTTTTTTTTTTTTTTTTTTTTTTTTTTTTGTCTTTTTATTATTAACTTTTTATGTGCTAAATTTATTTGCTAAATAAGACGTTCTTCGCACTTACGCCACAGAAAATTTAATTTAATAGCAAAATCACAAAATATTAAAAGACAACATATATTTAGAATTCCCAACAGAATGAATGTTAAGAGTTTCCCACACACATTTTTACATTCGTTATATTAATTCTTAAAAAACCAGCCGCTCGCGAGGTCAGATGCCTAAAATAGTTATCATTAAACGGAAAAAGTATATAATGATTTTAATAACTTCAGCTACTTTATTTAATAAAAATATTGGATATTTCTAATTAAATATCTCATGATTCTATTCCTAATTAAATATCTCTCGACTCTAATAAATTTCAACCACATTAAAAAGTAGAAAATATATTCTTAAGAACTGTGTTCATTGCTTTTAAATCTCTTAATTAATTACACAAAACCCTTCAAGAATTAATTTGAAATATCCTAGGGTTTACTGTACGGCAACATGCTGGTGCGTAGAAGATAAAAGTATTTTATTTCCGGCCGCGGCAACACATTGCCTTCATGAAGTCGAGTTTGTTAATTAAAACCGAAAGATAAATAGCTTATATTTTCCCGAATAGCAAGTCTCGCGCACTGAAGATAAAAATGTTTTATTTCGAACAGTGCTGCTAATGTTCGCTTTCAAACCGATGAGTTTGTTAATCAAAAATTCATTAAAGCTTTACAAAATATGAAATTAATAATAAAACAAATTTCTAAATTTAAAATTAGTGCTTCCAGGTGCACATGTTCGGGTGGAGGACTACGTTATTCAGTATTTGATGGCTTCAAGCTACCTCGTTTTTTCACAATGTTAGTAAACATCCATACATTCCGATTCTTCATTATTTAATTTCTTTAAAAACAATACAGCGCGATACTATTTGATGGCAATAATTTGAAAAATGATACGCCGTTTTTGGTAAACTAAACGCAAAATCACATTTCGAGAATAATAGCATCTTTTGGGCTTAAATAAATAATTACAATAATTTGCTCAAAAGATGGAAATTAAAATCCGGAATTTTGCAAATTCAGGACAGAGAGAGATATATATTACAAAAATATGAAAATATTTTCATTGTTATAATAAAAGATTCGTTTCAAAAAGAGAATCAATTCAGAAGGGTAATGAGATTGAAACATTTTGAGATTGAAACATTGATCATCGCTATAAGCTTAGAAATAAAACAGTTTGTTGCAAATGTTGATACTTTGGACCTTATTGGCTCAGTTATGAACGAAATATGCATATCAACCCTTAAAACAGGCGTCACCACGAAAAACTTTAATCTAAATCAGCAAATTAATTTCATGGTACTGATTTACATTAGAAGAAATTTTTTGGCTGTGACATTTTTCCAGCTTGAGAATATGTAATAAAGCTTTTTGTGTAATATACCTATTGTATTACTGGAGAGTGATCTATTCCACGGCCAGCTGGTAGAAAAGCTACAGTAATTATGTTTATTTAAACACAGATTAAATAAAGATCTATTAGCTTCATTTCATCTTTTGTAAATCTTTCTTTGAAAAAAATTCAAAACCAAACCATTTTAATTTAAAATTATTTCTTTAAAAGTACCTCTGAGCATGAGACTTTTCTTTAAATGCATAGTAAATAAACTGGTGCTACTGAATACTAGGCAAATATTATGATTTAATTTCTGCAAAAGAAGGATGGAAGTCCCATTAAAAGAGAGGAGAATTAAATATAAATGAGAAATAAATGAACATCTACTGTTTCTTCAACTTAGCCAGATTTTTCAGTTTTAAAATAATTATTGCATCTACCGAATTTCTCATTCTGATTTTCATATTCAGTTCCATAACTTCTTACGAAGTCATTACAAATAATGCAGAATTTTTAAGGGCCAATTTTCTTTCACGAACGGTTCTTAATGAACAATATAGCGTAAAATATCACAAAATATGAAATTTTTCTTCCTAATCAAATCACAACATTTTTAATAAACGTTCTTCTTGTCTTCACTAACCCTTACACGAGTCAACTAAAAGGATTCATTCTAAAAGTTATTCCTTTTTTAGAGTATTAAGTTATAAAGCATATAAAATAAAAACTCTCACATCCGCGAAAGGAAAATCTATGATCAAGAACAAAAATAAAAATTTTAATTTATGACAATGCGTTTCCACCAACGTCATTCACATAGCATGTGTGAAAATAAATTTCATATAAAAATATAGCAGTCTTGTACTAATACTGTATAGTTGCGAAGTTAAATTTTCATCGAATGTTCTTCCGAGTGGGAAAAAGAAGATAGATACCTGGAAAGTCCTCGACGAAATGTCTTAATTCCATATGAAGAAATATAGTGTTTTCTGAAACAGAATGTGTTTCGCAATTGTCTTAGTTTGTTGCAATTTCAGAACAGTCACCATTTTTTATTTAGCTTATCGCAACTACAGTCAGATTGAGATATCTTATGGCAAATGCTCAGGTCATATATTTCTTCAGTATACACATACATAATCAAAGGCATATATAGAGAGATATAGAGAGACAGAGCCGGGTAAGACTGTGGGTGTGTATATATATATATGCATATACAACCACCCTCTTACCCGGCTCGACGAGCTCAGTGCTTTTATTCTTATTTGTAGGTAACATCTGCATTTTTGACTTTAATAGTAATTGAATTATGTTGTTCTTACTTTCCTGTTAAGCTTTTTATGCCTTTAATTAACTCTTTCACATCGAAGAAACCCAAAACGTACGAACGTCTGAATCATTTTCTACCTGAATTGTTTGCTTCAATTTCAACACGCATGGGTCCTTATTCATTAAATCATTATTATTAAATTAATTAATTCTTACATAATCCAACTATTATACATTAGTTTTTAATAAATAATATTTTACTTGTGCTTAACAGCCTTAAAGATAGTATGTAATTTGGCTAAATGACTCGGTGAAATTGATCTAATTGACCATGAAACCACTTAAAATTTACTTTGCCTGATGTAGACTATTGGCATGATACGGTTTGCAGCAACAAACTCCAAACCAAAATCTGGCTCGAGAGATCTCAGTAACACCCAAGCCATGTAATTACCAGAAAATTTTAAAGCATTGGTTGTTTCTAGCAATCTGGCATTGCTTCATTCTGTTGCCTATTTCAGCGACGGATAGGGGTACTCGTGTAATTACTAAGCGCTAATAATTGGGTAGTACTTTGCAAAAAACGCAACGTAGAATTTTTGCTGTTTCTACAGTTCAAAAGAAATAATCTAAGATTCCTTATTTTTATGCATGCCTATTAAATAGCTGAAAAATGAAGTTGAGTTACTCATTTGAGATACCAGAGAATATATAGGTTAGAGGGTAATCTTGCCAGCTATTAATAATTTTGAAATTTCAAATATGCGATTTGAAATATAACTCAAACCGGACATTACGTTTCAGCTGAAATCGGCAACCGGATATTCCGGATTGCAGGATATTTCCGCAACTCGGGACGGGTCGCAAAGCAATTACGGGTGCGTAGGATGATTCCCCAGCACACAGTTAAAGGTAGCGAGACTAATTGGAACCTCCCCACGTGGTTATTAATAACGCATTCAGTCTACTGTTAAGCGAAAACGGTTCTAAAGTTCGAATAAATAAAGCAATGGATAGTGGAATCTCTCAAAATGAGAATAGAACTATTTGAAATTTGACTAAAACAATTTCAGCAGTTTAAGCATCAGAATTTGAAAACATATATATGCATAAAAAAGGAACCCACTTAATCCCCTGTCCCACGAAAATATTGTTAAGTTTTTTTTAAACTTCTGATGCATATTATTATTCAATATTTTATATGTATTATCAAAAAACGAAGAATCTGTATGTTTGTTCATTCGACATTAACATTTCGATTTCATGCCAACTTAATATCAGAACCGTCCAGTCACAGCGAAACAAACACGAACTGACATTCCGTCGAAGGTTTCGCTGAGTCAGCTGCACATTTTCGTACTCACAAACTTACCTTCTGTAATTGGTTACGGCTTAAATCCTGTTACATACGTGTGAAAGGCGTTAATAACTCTTTCATCTGAAGCCATAAAGCTTTCGTGTACTTATAAGCAGAGAAACTCAGGCGTCCTTGCTGTTCTTGCACTAGCCGTCCAGACTGCGTAGTCGCTAGTGACGGGCCGAGGTTCGAATCCTAGAGAAGGTAAAGATGTTTGTAAGCATACAGTGTTTGTAAGGCACACAAAATACATGGCGAGCGCAAAGTCCTCTCGAGTGATTGGTGGTAGCGGAAGAAAGTTGGGAAACCCACAGATCGTCCTCGGAGATGTTCTCTCTCAAAACTGGGGAGGAGCTGCTTACTTAGCGTGGTAGGACAATATCTGTACAATCGGTCGTTAAATTCTGGTCTCCCGGCCACTTATACACTTACCTGCCTTTGATTATTGGGAAAGTCCAGGCCTTTTATGAAATTGTTAGCATCTTTCAGTTTTTCCAGATAAACATGAAAATACAGTACACTGCTTTGTCATTGAACAGGTTTGTCATTCTGTTCATCTACGATTGATTAAAATACCAATGCTTCACTATGACATTTTCTCTTTTGATCTTGATTGTTGGCACCGCATGGACACTTTTTGTTCTTTTTTCTTTATCAGCGCGCGCTCCCTGAGTCGTTTACCGTGCTGGCTGAGATGTATGTGGTACAGACAGTCTTGATTCTGAGATCCTTGCACTAAACCCACTTCTCCCACCTAACGTGGCGTTCCCAAGCCGGTAGTTGTACGTTTAGTGGTAGAAACGGGTGAATACCGACCTTGTACCTTTCTTACAAAGTACCTTTCTTTTCCTTGAGTTTTTTAATAAAAAAATTCCTTAAAGTTTTACAGAATATAAAATAGATAATAAAACAAATTCACAATTCCAGCTTCCCGATGCCCATGTTCGGATGGAGGACTACGTTATTCAGAATTGGATGGCTCAGAAATGTGGCTTCATTTTTAAATTCCCGGTCGCATTATATTTATTTATTCACCGCCTAAAGGGAACATAAGACTAATTTAACATATTGATAGTATACAATGATTCGTTTGCAGTTTGTAATACGGAATCGAGTTTGTTATCGAAACTTTTTTTAACCGATGCGCGTATTCGTTATGTGAGGATCACGCAACAACACGAAACATAATCATCGGAAAAATGCACCCTACTAAAATACTTAACGATTAAAAGACTACACTCATGCATTCGTGTTCAGGACCATTCTGTATGCCCTTGGATGCAACACGCAGACAGAATCTTTCAAAAAGGAATTTTTAAAAAACTGCAATACCAAACACGCTTTTTGTTTGCCCTTTTTCATCCCTTTCAATGCTCAGTGACATAGAAATAGAACTAATGGAAAAAAATAGAGAGAGACCCAGAAACTTATGAATGGAAACTGTGAATACTCGCTTATGAAAACGCACATCCTACGCTTTTGAAGAGGGCAAGGAAAACACCTACAGTTATGAAAAAAATAGTAATAATTGCTCAACCGGGTCAAATAAAAAGACAAAACCACAGCAAAGGCCAGTGGACTTTTTATTATCGTTGAAGGTTCCAGTTTATATTCCTCTCTTATCTTCGCTTTCAGTCTCGAATTCATTCTAGTTTTTTATTTCGCTTCTTTTGCTCCCTTTCCTTTTATCAAGGTGAATCGGAAACTCGTTCCGCCTGTCATGTTACGAGCCCAATTTTCTAAACTCGAAACTATACGAGTTCAAAGCTGCGAAACTCAATACTCTGAGGACTTGTATGATAGAATAGTATGCTCAAAGGAATACGTATATTTATTGTACAAAACTGTTCTTGTTGCAGATGGACGAATGATCACAATAAATCATAAGCAATAAAAGCAACGCTAGATATTCGTTCCCGAAGTTTCTAGAAAAGTGGTGCGTGATCCTTTTACCTACCAACGTTACGACTGGGAATCTGTGCATAGAAATTATTTTTAAATCCATTACTTTTAAGATTTTATTGAGTCATCCGAAACGTTTTGCGGTTTAAAAAAAAAATACGAAAACATAAGAAACTTTCACCGAATAACAGAAACACCATTTTATTCTACTGCTTTTTGAGATTTCTCAGGCAGTTGAAAAACTCCTTTTTACTTCCATGTAAGAAGTAAAGGAAGTATGGGGATCACTCAAAACTCCGGGTATCATATTTCAACGAAAATATCCATTTTGAACACTATCCAATGCAATTTACCGATGTTTTTGTGTGACATCTATACGTAAGGACCGAATTAAGGACTCTGTTCCCCCAAACGAATTACAAAACAGATGTAAAAATTTATTCAGAAGAGATTTTTTTCGTGGCGTCTGTATGTACATACGTATGTATGTATGTATCTTTCATAACTCAATAAGTAGTCTCAGAACGTTAAAATTCTGTATATATGACTGCTATAACATGTAGTTGTGCACCTCCCTTTTTGGTTGCAATCAGCCGCGCCAAAAGTATATAACAGAAAATATAACAAAAGTATATAAAGTATATTACTCGGCTCCGTGAGTTCAGTTTTTTTTATTCTTATATGTTGGTAAATTGAGCATTTTTGCTTAAAAATTATTGAATTATGTTGCTCTTATCTTTCGGTTAAGGTTTTTATGCCTTTAGTTAATCATACAATAGTTGTAGAATTATCAATAATTTAAATGTTATTTAAGTGCGGCTAAGCATAATTTTTCTTATCATAGCAAATATCTTTGCTTACATTTGAAACTTAGCAGAATAGTGAATTAAGTCTTTCGGCACCTTAAGTGTCTTTCTGCCGAGCGGGACGAAAAGGAAACTCTTAGTTTTGTGCTTAAAAAAATTTGCCTTCTTGCCTGCTGGCCGAATTGCTTGTTTGTGAGCACAAACTTTAATTTTAATTGTAAAAATTTTTTTTTTAATTGTTTAAGCTGTATTTGGTGTTTTATGTTTTTCTATATTTTTCAATTTTTAATGAAGGTATTTTGAGCATTTATGTATTTTTGCCTTCCCGCGAAGTGATAATTGAATGAGAAATATATCTCTAATTAAATTCTAAGAAATAAGGATTTCGTATTAGCGGCAAATATTGTCGTCAGACTGTCTCGGACAGAAGAGAATGTTTGCAAGTAGCACATGCGCATTAGGTAAGCGGCGCTTACATTTGAAACTTAGCAGAATAGTGAATTAAGTCTTTCGGCACCTTAAGTGTCTTTCTGCCGAGCGGGACGAAAAGGAAACTCTTAGTTTTGTGCTTAAAAAAATTTGCCTTCTTGCCTGCTGGCCGAATTGCTTGTTTGTGAGCACAAACTTTAATTTTAATTGTAAAAATTGTTTTTTTAATTGTTTAAGCTGTATTTGGTGTTTTATGTTTTTCTATATTTTTCAATTTTTAATGAAGGTATTTTGAGCATTTATGTATTTTTGCCTTCCCGCGAAGTGATAATTGAATGAGAAATATATCTCTAATTAAATTCTAAGAAATAAGGATTTCGTATTAGCGGCAAATATTGTCGTCAGACTGTCTCGGACAGAAGAGAATGTTTGCAAGTAGCACATGCGCATTAGGTAAGCGGCGCTGAATCGTCTGTGAAAAACTGTTTCTTTTTTATGTTTAATTTCTTTTATACATCGTTTTAGATTTGTTACTGTATTTGAATAGAACATGTGGCAATGATTAGATAATTTTTCAGATGTTATAATTTTTGTACGTTCTGAGTGATAAAATGCATTAGATGTAACGCTGTTAAATGAACCTAGCGCCAAAGTGTCGTTATGGTAAATAAATAATGAATTTCAAAGAGTGCATTTATTCTATTGAACGCTATCGACGCTAATGGGCTATCGAATAAGTACATTTAATTAAATTCAATAAGTTTAAATAAAATGCAGGAAAAAGTGCGTATAATTTAATATTCCTTATAAGGAAGTCGTGGTGTACACGACTTTATCAAGGTATATGTATTGTTTTAAATACAGTCTGTTTTAACCTTCCCTGTCAAAAGCAGACTAACTGACCTCTGCTATCACTATTTTTAGACAGAATTCTGTCGCTAAAAACTTCTCCATCTTCAGTGTGGCATCTGCATATGATATTTCACATGATCTGGCTAGATCTAGAACTGATGTTCATTTCTTGCAACCTAAATTTAATTCTGATTTTAAATTATTCAATTTTATTTTTAATTTAGAAACTCGTCCTTTAGTTTACGCCCAGTTTCATTACGCATCATACCTTGTTCCATTTTAAGTAAAAGTTGTAGTTAGCGATCTCATAAGGAAAATGCTTTGAGCAAATGAAAATATTTCTAATTTTATAATTATTCAATGAAAATATTTCTAATTTATTTTTCTTATAATTATCCTTGACTGGTGGGAAATATTTGACAATTCTTTGATATAATATAAAAGGCGTCAGATTTTTATTGAATTCTATATAAGCTGACATCATCAACAGCCACTACATAATTCGGTGGTGAGAAAACTGAGAACCAAGTACTCACTTAAAAAGTTTCGAAACTAAAATCTACCTATTTTCATGCTCGCCTTCGCCAAATAAACATGAAAGCAGCCGTTACTTCTTTTTATTGCCAAATAAAGATCTGAAATATACGCCAAAAGATCTGAAATAACGAACACGCGTCACACCTTACACACTCAATAATACAGGCTTATGTGTAATGCTCTTACCATGCTTGACCATATCGGATGTTAAGTGCAAGAAAAATACGGCAATGGACTTTATTTTCCACTTTCCCGTACCTTTAAGTGAGAGGATGTGTATCTGATCGCCCTCAAAATCAACAAAGCACAATCTATGGCAATTTAAGATTGTTTATTGCCTCACTCTTTAAACTGTACGAAATGTGCCCCGAATGGTTAATTGAATGCAGAACACGAGGCTATATGACTAAGGCGATGAATGCTTTCGTGGAGATATTGCTAAGATAAAATGGCTCACATTCAAGATACATATAATCCACGAAAGAAGCCAGTCCATTTGCTTGGGTTTGAACAAAGGTCGAACTACCAGTATTCAGAGGTCTTCGATCATTGGCGAGGCGCGGCACGAATGCATCTTCACTTCATCTTCAGTATATTTTTTGCCATTGCGTTTAAAATAAATAGAATATTTCATGAAAATACAAAATTCCTGCAATTCCTGAAAAATAAATTCCTGCAATGAAAGAAAAAATGTCAGCCGGATTTCATCTTCTGTGCCAAACCATCTAAAGATATTTACATGCACAAACGATAATTTTTTAATACCTGATAACATGAAAAGATAACTAAAAACTGAAAAATGGAGTAAAAGCTAATATACAGGCATCAGCTGCTAATGCTTATTTTTTATACTATATATAGCAGGCAGCAACCTCACTGCCGAAACTACAATTACAGCCATCATGTACCTTTCTCGAGAACACACTGAGGAACAGCAGAATCGAGACGAGTATGAATTAATTGCCCTACTAAATTATATTATGTCAGCCTGGACTAACAATTAACATTAACTGCTATAGATGCTCTCATTGTAACTATCAAGAGTGGCATATATGTGCTGCTACGTTAAAATGATTCGTATGTTACGCATTTATACGACTACACGCGCTCCTCAAGATATTGCGAGCAGAGTGTCAGTAACAGTATTTGAACCCGTTAAGATGTTCATTTTATACAGTATTTTACGCTATTTTTAACAGTAGTCTTTTCTTACACAAGTTTTCTTCAAGAATTTTATCGCTTTCATTATCAACACAGTCACCATTTTGTTGATATTCATTACTGAGCTTATTTTGAATAAGTATATCCTTTTCATCTTCAACCTCTTGATTAGATAATTCTTCATAATAATTCTTCCTAATTGATTTAGATAATAATAAGTCGTCGATCTCTTCATTAGTCCGACCACTGCGCCTTGACTTGTTTATACTGCAAAACTGAGGGAGCTTTCTCATTTATTGTTTATGCATATGAAACTAAAGGCGTTGCTTATAAAGAGAACAAAAAATAAAAATTATAGCTAAACAAATTACACGATTAGAAATAAAGTGAAAAAAATTAAATCGGAATCTAAAATAAACATTTTGATTGCTGTATGGAAACATACAAAGAAATAAATAAATAAGAATTAAATAAAATTAAAAAGTGAAAAATAAATTAAAAAAAAACAGAAAGAAATAAACTCACATGACCTGGCATGCAGCACATAGAATGCACTGCTCTCTTGTATGCATACACAATACATGTGTATAAAATAAATAAATAAAAAGTAAAAACATTAAAATTCAAAATAGGACAAAGGCTTTTAAAAGGTAATTATCAAATTAAAGGTTATATAGGGAAAAACTCCTACGCCTATAATTATTACTATGTGATGTAAAAAAAAGTCAAACGGCGTATAAATTTTACCAGCGCGCCCATTCGAGGGCTGATAGAAAAGCGTCGAAATGTTGCGAGAAGTTTAGTGTCAACGTGAAATTACAGTCACTTGAAGAATTAAGTAGTAAATATAATGAATCCTGTAGAAGTGACCTCTTCCCTAAGACAACTACCTCTCAAAGTGACCAGTACTTCTCAGGACACAAACATTACTAATTCAGAAGTCAAACAACAAAAATCAGCGTTATATTTACAAAATTTTCACAGGACTAGTTTCGATGGTTTTTACCGAACCGCCATCCTCAGCTGCAAAACCGCAAAACTACACACTTTTTCCGCAAAACTTTCACAGGAGTAGTTTTGCGGTTTTGCAGCTGAGGATGATGGTTCGGTAAATCCATCGAAACTAGTCATGTGAAAATTTTGTAAACATAACGCTGATTTTTGTTGTTTGACTTCTGAATTAGTATTTATTCGGCGTGTTGTTGTGTCTTAACACAAACATTGGTATTGAAAACTATCTCTTTAAGATAACCAACTTCATAGAAGACCGGAAAAGCTTCTGAGATCTTGGACGGTCGTCTTAAAGAAGGTTTACTGCACAATAAGAGGTATTCAAGACATTTATTCGACTGTTAATTGGCCTCATTATATTAGCAAGACAGGTTATTGAAAAAGTCGTTTAATGAGAAAATTTTAAATACAGCAAGAATTACCAAAATGTGCGGAAGTGCACAAAGCAAGATGTGTGGTTCGCAAAATGGAGACGATCGACAAGTCCGATAAAGAATTGTTACAATCTTTTACTTTGTGTAGATAAAGACATGGTTGTGAAGTCACTGACTGCCGTTATGGCAGAAGCGAGAAAAGATACTCTCAGCTGGGATTACACATATGCATGAATATACAGTCCATGTGCTAGTTATTCGTGAACTACATTCATGGAAATTAACTGTACTCTTAGGAAAACGCTTTTCTTCAGCTAATTGTTTTGGGGAGGGCGAAAACATCTTTAATTACGAAAATTCATTATTTTTTATTATTATTACCATTATCGTTTTTAACTATTAAACCATATTTCTAAAAAGAAGTTGTAAAGACATCTGATGAAAATTAAGGTATTATTGTTGGAAAATAAAATGTTAACACACACACACACACATACATACAAATAAATAAATAAATAAATAAATAAAATAAAAATAAAATACACTCGTAATACTCGTATTACCCCAGGTAAATCAAACGCAAGCTTCCATTTTCAGAAATGCTGTCAACATCAGAAATAATCCATAAAGAAATTTATTCGCAGAATGGCAAAAATTCACTGGAAATGAACTTCAATGTTAACTTCAATGAAACTTAGTTACAATTTACTAGAATTTCTCATATTTTTTTAATTTATTAGCGTTTTTAGAAATTTATATGTATTAAAGAAATTTTAATTCACATAAGTACATCAATAAGTTGCTCTTTGGATACAGATTTAATAGTTAATCATAAACTGATGTCACTCATTTTCATTACAAAATATGCCGTTACATTCACAAAATCAGATACTGCAAATAGTTTTTTTAAAAATGATATGCTAATTTTCAGTCACTTATTCAACGTCTTTTCATAAGATTTTATTTAGCTCACGTTTTGTGTTTATCGATGCGGTCAAAGTTCGACGTCAGCTTTTAAACTAACTTTTGATCGGCAATCGAGTTTAAATTTTGTACACACACGGTTTGTGAATAGCAATATAATGTGGTGAAACAATTTTTTCAAAATTCGATTTAGACATTTTTTTAATTTAATTTTTAAACGATTTTTCGCACATATCTTCGTTTAATGAACAAACTAAAAATCCCAGTGTTTTACTGTTTTCCCAGTGTTTGAGACATTGGAGAGAGTGGCAAAAAATAAAATCTTTCAAATGAAATCTTAACATAATTTCTCATTTTTTGGCAAAATCGCAGGCTTTTTCACATAACAGAACTGCTAAAAGTAAAAGAGTGATCTTTCATTTTTTAAAAATGCTTTTTCAATTGAAGAATTTGATTGATAAGATGTCATTGACACCAAATATATAGAAAAAGAAAAGAAAAGGGTTTCATAAAATAATCTTTTATTTATAACTCATAAAATCACTGACGAAATAAAAGTAGAAAAATAATTAATCATATAGTTGAATAGGGACAACCGGTCAAATAATTCTATTTACAAAATTCATTTACCATTTTATACCTGGTATAATAATAGTGTGGGCGCCTAAATAGCGAAATCTAATAATCGAATTGCATTGTCAAAAGTAAAAGCTATTAATTTTATATATTGTTACGAATGTAGATAGATGATTTTAGTGCAATTATATGTGGAATTGTTGCATTTTTTTGCGTAATGTAACATAGAAAAGTCTACAGAGACAACCTATAATGGAACAGTAAGAACAGAACTCTATTTAACATTGAGTAAATAGGTATCTTGGTAATTTGGCGAGGTATCGCCCAGCTAGCAATGGTTTTGGTAACTAATTTTTATAGTCGAATTTGCCGAAAAAACGTCAAAAGTCTCCAAACTTGGTGACATTTTGGTCCTGTCCCTGCATTACCGTTAATAAGTAGTGTAATTGAATAAATACAATTGATAGCTATACTAGCTGTAACCATATTTCGACCTTTATATTGCCTTCCAGTAATTTCGAGCAGCAGAAAGTACTAGAAATATCTCGGCGGCCGGGTGAAAGCTATATAAAGCCAGTGACAGCATATGCTGTCTGTTGTTGTCGTTGCGAGTTATTAGTTCAGCGTGAGGTTCGAAGTACTGAGATATCTCCGGGTAGCTTTCTCTTTAGATGCGCTTTCCATTGCGTTGTGTTTAACGTACTTAGTAGTTTGAAGTGCAACTACTGATTGTATTCTGTGATACTGTCAACATCTGTATGTGTATTTTTGCGGAAATTCCAGAACTCTAAAATGTTTCTTTTGATAAAATAAATTTTATTAACCTATCATCGGACACGTGTGCATTCAATCTATTACGAACCCGTATGCACGCAATATTTATCAAGGCGCCGCACGCTTTTATTATTCGCGATATAAAATGGCAGAAGAATTTTGTAAAGACAATTATTTAATCTCTTTTTTTACTATTTTATGAGTGTTAAATAAACGTTTGTTTTATGATTTTTTTTTTCCTCCCAGACAGTTTGTTTCATTTAAAGCGGGTTTCAATGAAGCAATATTCGGTCAAATGAGATTTTATAGTACCTAGATTACTAAATCACCTATAACAAGAAAAACTGATAGATAATGTGCAAGATTAACACAAAAATATACTATGTAATTAACTGCTACAGATGCTGTCTCATATTCATTGCAGCGGTGACTAGTTGCCAAAGAAAATTATACGAATTCATAAAAACGCACACACACACACACACTTTTAAAAAAAAAAAAAAAAAAAAAAAAAAACACAGCTAGCTGTTGTGCGAAACTAAAAAAGGAAGAGGAAAAAAAGAGTGCACTTCACCTGCTTGTAATTCATAATTCATACCAGACGCTAATTTCTGCTACCGTTTTCTGTCACATTCTTTTCCTCCTTTATGTTTCCTCCTATTCCAAGAATAGACAGAAAATATTTTTTCAGTAACTCATTCTGAGAGAGAGGAAAATTAGGTTCATGTACTCGGTCGTTATCATTGTGCCCAGGATTGCCTCTCCTATCTGTATTATGTGGCTATTACAAAGCTTTTTATAAAATTTTCCTTTAGATGTTTAATTTGTGAATTAAATTATGCATTTAAACACATCAGGGCCAAGAATAAAAAATAGCTACACAATGATGTTACTGAAATTAGTTTCATTAGGAATGTTAAAGCCACGTTGAGAACCAACCCACTATTGGAATTAAATACAGCTGTGAATGAAACAAATTTTTATCTTGCAGTTATTGTCAACAAAACATTTATTAACGACCGCATCGCATAGCAAGGAATCACCAATGGCAAGCTTCAAAAGCTTTTCAATGAACTATGCCACATGCTGTTACTACTTAAATATGCGTCTTCCCGGCGTAATTCCCGCGCAGGCTTGAGGATGCAGTTAGCAAGGAGTCCGCAAGTGATTTTTAAAAGTAAAATTTGATTTGTTGCTTAATTCCGTTACAAAAAATATATCAAAATACAACGCAAGTTAGAGGTCCTGCAAAGTGATAGGGATTAACAAACTCATTAATTTAATTACTGGTTCAGAAAATGAGCAGCCATGTACTTTTACCCTTATCTCTGAAGACGAAAGACTGGATGCTACATAATGCCTACAGAGCTATTTAATAGCTTGGTTTGGTTTATTTAATTACGGCAAAGCATTCAAAGGCTATCTGCCTAAGGGGAGAGATGCCTTCATGGAGAATTTCCTCAGGAAAACTGCCTCGTATACATCTTACACATAGTAAAGCCATTTAATGATTAAAACCGAGTAGCATATTTTGTTAAATTTACATAATTGACCAATTTGAGATCACCCGTGGTGATGTTTCCGAAATCTTAAAGATATATACTTGGCTCTTATTCCATACTTTGGTATTTGATTATATTAGGTATTTGGATATGGCAAAGCACACGATAGTTACCTGCCAACGCGGAAGGATGCCTTTGTAGAGGACCTTCTAAAGGAAACTAGCTCATATTCGTGTTACACGTGGGGAAAAACAACCAAGCAGTTTTTAACCGCTTTGCCATTGATGGGACAACCATTCTTAGTATACGATAGAGAATGGAAAGCGTCAATTCACACTGGGCCCATAGGCTTGGGTTCGAATCTCGGAGAAGGCATGGATATTTGTAAGTATATGTGCGGCACATTGGATAAAATATTGCACAGCGGAAGTCCTCTCAAGTTCTTCGGTGGTAAGGAGAGAGGTGTAGGACGTCCTCGGATCCGTCCATTGGGGTGTTCTCCATCAAAACTTGGGCGCATAGCACAATTAGTGTGACGGGACTATACTTGCACGATCTATAGTGAAATTCTGGTTTCCTATCTGTCTATACCTGTATAGTAAGTGAGCTTAAAATTTCGTTCATTTTCAATAACCGACAACGAAGCAGGTTAAGCATATGCATGTTCTTGTAATTTTCTTCGAATGTAGCTTATATATGAGTTATTTAAACCTAGTCTTGCTCAAGAGTTTCTCCCAAGGAAGCTAAGTATGCAACTAGCATAACATACATATCCTAATACGTATATTAGCACATGTATGTTATGCTAGTTGCAAACCCACCGCGATGTTTAATATACAAACTCCAATATTTCAGACTTTTCCTAATAGCTTTTTTCTTACATTTTAAGGAATCTCGATATCTGGCCAGTTTTCCTGAATTTTAATTAAAAAATTTTGAAATAAAACGCGTAACCAGCAATTTTCGAAATGCTGCTTTTTCTACAGCTAAACGGAAGTTTAATTGATAAAGAAGGTGAATAGAATGTTCATTCAAATCGGCATACCAAAATTACGTCCCTTTCAATTAAATTTCAGTTCTTGTTATCTTTCAATATTCTGCAACATTAAATACACGTTTGTGTACGTATAAAATAAATAATTATTTTTAAAAATACGTATTTTGTTAAACTAAATAATTCAAAGATGGAACATGCTGAAAATATCCAAGTACTGGAAAATAATGATTAGAAATTCGCAGCTTCTTCAAGCGCATAATTGGAAGGTAATGACGTGATGGATTGCGGGGCAACTTGGGCGTAACCCACAACCTTCACGTTCTGAAATATGCTTAACAAGTGGGCATGAAATGTAACAAGGAAGCCAATTATAAACCAGCAGCAAATAGATAAATCTTAAAAATAAATAAACATACAAAAACGAGGTGAAAGTAAAGTTCAAGGAAGAAGGACAGAAATATAGATGAATAACATAAAAATGTCGAATTATTAATTTCTAATTATAAATAATGAAAATTAGGTCAAAAATAAAGATTTCGTCATAAACATCCACAGTGATTGATTTAAAAAAATGCATTTATACTTAAATTACAGAAAGCAGCCATAGTAACGAAATTAAAAAAAAAAAAAAATGAAATTTCATTCGTCCATAATTAATTTCTCATAGGAATAAATTAAATATAAAATTTAACGTTGGGAATTAGCCCTCATTTAAGTGAAATTAGGTTTTAGATTGTCTGCCATATTCGGGCAATAGGTAAAAAATAGCAATAAAATAAACAAGAAAACTGAAGTAAGGTTTCAGATTACATTCTACAGAGACAATCTAAAACCTCGCAAACGAGTTTTCCATTGAAAATTTCAAAAACACTGAGAAATGATTACCAAATTTTAACAATATAGAATATCATTAAAGTTTTCAATACTAGTTATGTTACGTAAGACATTAAAACACCTTTTATCAATTACAAAACAGCTGTAAATGCTCATAAAAATTCGATATATTATAAATTAAATCTATTAACTACACACATAAAATAAAATAAATATTTAAATTATTCACAACGGCATTTATTGCTTTTAAATCACTAAGAATGTTTACTAGTATTAGATTGATTTTAAATTGAGAAAAAATTAGACCTACTGAGCGGCAACATTCGGACGAAATCTAGCAACAGCGGATGAAAGATAAATTAACGGTCTTATGTTTCACGCGCAGCCCAGAACTAGCCGAGGGCTATTGCTACGTGTTTTACGTTCTTATTCGTCAGCCTGAGGGGCAATATGATGCCTATGAATTTTATTTTGCCAAAACAGCATTTTACATCCTCAGTGAAAATAATTTCTTCGAGGTGTAAGAATAGATCTTTAGATTACAGTATAACTTCTTAAAAGTTTCACAAATCGTTTCCTCGCAATATGACACCGATAAAACTCTAAAACTATATAAATAAATGCTTATTTACTAGAATATACTGAAGATCTTATGTAAACAAATCAAATATTATTTCAATTTTAAGCCCAAATAACGAAAAAAATCGGAAAGTATGAAAACATATTATTAAAAAATATTCATATTACTTTCAAGTGATGCAATATCTTACATTGGTATACAATGGACTATTATAATATGAGAGATAAAGGAAAGAATGAATTAAGCCTATGGATTGAGAAATTGTCCCCCTCTCTGTGCCAGGTAGCTTTAACCAACCAACATAGAAAATCAATAAGTCTGCATCCATATGTTAAAAGAATTCCATGCTTTAATTCGCAAGGTAATAATGTAATGAAATATTATACAATTAAGGCGAAGGGAAGAAACGAATATTTTTGAATAATTAAAGTACCGCCTTTTTTTCATGACTTCAAGTTTTACATGTTTACACCAAAATAAATAAATAAATAAATAAAAGATGCAAATATTTTTTCCGTTCTCACATGCTTAATTGAATAATGGGAAATCATAAATGATAAAAACAAGAGATTGAGAATCATAATTGTAACTTTTATCAATTACAATAAGCACGCTATCATAAGCGAAACATAGTTATAGCACGCTATCATAAGCGAAAACTGTTATGTAACGTAAAACTGTAATGCTACTGCTCCAAAAATAGCCAAAATATTGGGATAGGGAAAAAACATGAAAAATTTATTTTAAAAATCTTGCACAAGACTATCTTTTAAAGCTCATTTAAGATGCAATATATCTCTTTTACACCTTTTTTTATCACAGAGTTTCATTGCATATTAACATTTTTAATGCCATACAATTTACAAGCATTACCCCAAATAATTTTTAAAGCATATTAAATTTATATACTGCACTCTGAAATGACATCAATATATTTTTGTTTTAAATACCGTATGCACATGCATATGAATAAATAAGCCCTTTAGAAAACTCAAAAGCATTTAAAATTTTCTAAAAGATTTATTTATTTATAATGTATATGGTACTTAAACATACAGTTTTCTACGCTTTAAAAGAATGATAAATGCACTAAAAAGTGCAGAAATGTTTTTAAAAATGCACAAAGGAATTTGTTTAAGGAAATATTTTACTTTAAAAACCAATTCATATTTGATACAGTGAATATTTTTACATTACTTTTACTGGTGCAGAAAAAATACATTGTTTTAAATTCTTAGAAAGATATAAGTTAAATAATTAAACGTCAAAATACATTCGACGTTTAACAATCCTCTGCGTTCTTCTATTTTTTAAAACTTAACGTTATTACTACAATTAAAAGGAAAAACACACTTATGTTCGTTAAATATTACAATTTTAAGAGATTTACATTTTTCTTTCATTTGTTTGTGTAACTGAATATGGCGAAGCAAAACGAGTTATTTTACTTGCCCGTAGAGAAGAATGTTTCACGGAGGAATTTCTTAGGGAAACTAGCTCGTTTTTACATTACATTAGAAACAGAAAGAAAGAAAAAAAAAAAAAAATTATTTCAAATTTTGTGTCACATTCTGGTTTAAATATTTTCTTTATTAATTTATTGAAATTAGGCTAATAATAGTCTTATTATGGCTTCTAAAATATTAATTGCCTTACACTGCACCTAAGTCATTAGTGAGGGCGATATAAATCTTTTAAAGACTATATCACTAGTGAAAGTTTAAACTGTTTACCACATGAATTCATAACTTTGGACGGTCTGGATCAGTCAGCGCTCGCACCAGGAAACAAATCCAAATATCGGCAGCAAATGCAAAAGTACACTTGCGCTGGCGGTAAAATGTTTGGTTTCTACGCAGCATACCGCATTTTGGCACGTAATAATAAGGGCCTTTCCCACTGGGGTTTATCTGAGTTAACGGAGACAATTGACGTAGCCGACCCATTTCCAGACCAGTTTTTTCCCATACAGCAGCAAGTTGAAAAATCTGAACTGCAGCAAAGAATATGTACAGCAGCAAGCGTTTTCAAGCGTAAAGCAAAGACAATAAAAATGATCACAAAACTGAGCGAAACGTTAAATTTGCTAAACATCGTGCTTATTTATGGCAAAAATATCCCAGGCCATCTCGGAATCTTCCCCTCGGTTTTCTCGGAACCTTCCCCTCTGATGAGTAAGTGATTTCTTACTTACACTTGCAGTGCCCGCTCCACCGCCCTCTCTCGTCTTAATCTTACTGACACGTCCACTTCCTTCCACTCGCCATTGTTAGTTTAAGCCAGATAGTGTTTGCGAAACGGTCGGAGTTAATTTCTTATCTTTTATTGTGTTCAGTGTTTGTGCTTTTTGGTTTTGTGTTTTTCGTTACGGATTTAAAATGTCGGGAAAACGAAGGAAGGTAGCGTTGACAATTGCGCAAAAACTAGAATTAATTTCCAAAGTAGCAAACGGCGCTACAAGGCAGCAGATGGAATTGGACTACGAAATCACTGAAACAACAGTGCGTGACATTCTAAAGCAAAAAGACAAACTGGTGAACTTTGAATCAATGTCGGACAGTCCTTTCGCAATGAAAACGCGAAAAACTATGAAGGGTTCTACCTTTGATAAGCTAGACACGGCATTGACAGAGTGGTTAGCGCAAGTTCAAAAAGAGGGTACTCCTGTAAACGGTCCTATCATTGCGGCGAAGGCAAAAACCTTTTTTGAGTTGTTAGGCCTGAAAGGAAATTTTGATGCGTCTTCTGGCTGGTTGACTCGTTTTAAGCAGTGACATTGAATTCGAGAAATTGGATTTCATGGGGAGAAACTTAGTGGTGACCAACAAGCAATCTACGATTTTCACCATGAATTTGTTTTAAAAGAAGAGCTATGAATTTGTTTTAAAAGAAGAGCTATCTTTTGAACAAATTTACAATGCCGACGAATCGGAACTTTTGTGGAAATGTCTTTCCACTCGCACTTTAGCATTTAAAAGTGAAAGTAAAGCGGCGGGTCATAAAAGCAGCAAGAAAAGGATCACTATCATGTCTTGTAGCATGATAACTTAAACTTATGTTTAAGTTAAGTTCATGTTCGGTGGACATGAACTTAAACTTGTAGTCATTGGAGGAAGAAAAAAAAAAAAAAAAAAGATCTTTCAAAGGCACAAGGATAGAAAATTTGCTCGTTGATTACTTTAACCAAAAAAAAGGATGGATGAATCGAAACATTTTTCAAGATGGTTCGAAAAAATCTTTCATCTTCAAGTGTGTAAACATCTTAAATCGAAAAACCTGCATGAAAAAACTGTGCTATTGATCGACAATGCACCTTCTCACCCACCAAAAAGCGTGCTAAAGTCTTCTGATGGACAAATTTTTGCAAAGTTTCTCCCCCCAAACGTTACTGCGCTAATCCAACCCAAGGAGTCATAGCAACAATGAAGAGATCATACCGAATCAAGCTGCTAATGACCAAAATTGAAGAAGGTTATGATCTGAAAGAGTTTTGGAAACACTACACAATCTTGGACAGCATCTACGATATTGCATCTGTATGGGACTCAGTGAAACCGTCAACCCTCATAAAATCATGGAGAAAACTCCTGCCTAATGTTGAAGCTAACAACAACCTAAGCCGTTTGAGTTGTGAAGAGGAGAATGAAGATGTAGACACGCCCACGGCAACTCTTGCCGATATGGTGAAAACAGTTCCGGGTGGTGATAACGTCGATGCTGAAAACATTAACGAGTGGTTGGAGTGTGACGTCAACGAACCTGGCTTCGAACGCTTGACAGATGACGAAATTAAGAAGAAAGCAAGAGGAGAGATCGAGAATGAAGGACAGCGAAGTGAAGGCGAAGCAGAGCCCACTGTGCAGATGCGGAAGAGTCACGAAGCGGCTTTGCAACAAGTTGACGGACTGCTGAGCTATTTGGAAGAACAAGACGACGCGGAGTTGGCCGAGAAACTTATGCTACAAAAAATGCAATCTCAGATCAAGAGAAAATGCTTCCAGAGCAAGAAGCAAACACAAATGACTGATTTCTTCTAAAAGGTGTAGTTTTACAGTTATGCTTTTGTAATTACATAATACATTACAGCATTAAAACAGTACATATGTTTTAATTTTTCTGTGTATCCTTGACGCCTCTCGTAAGTACAAAGCATTTTTCTGTTTTCATTAACAAAATGTATTTTAGGTTAGTTTTGAGTGATATACTAAAATATTAAGCGTTCGTTAAACATTTCCTGCTGTTTATTTTACGTTTTATTGTACATAAAACGATTTTTCAAAGTTGGAATGACTGTTTTCTCTTTTGCTATACCCGTTTTTAGCTTTTTCGGATTATCCGCGATTTTTGTTATCCGCGGCGGCTGCGCCACCCAATTCCGCGGATAATCGGGAGTGTACTTACTGTATTACATACATAGACGTTCCTTGACTACAGGGATAGCGGAGCCAGAGTCGACACATTGAACTGACCCTCTTAGCTCAGATAAATCCCAGTGATAAACACCCTTGAGTTTATTTACTACCTTGAAAGACATTGAGGTAGTAACGGCTCATATACCCCAACCTTACTAACAGGTGGCGCTACTCGGCAGCAAAACCAACTTATTCCGGCTCCACCACAGTCTCTTCCTAAAATATTATTTATTATATATAGCGTAGTCCCGCTTGTCCGATATCAATGGGACTGAATAGTAATCAAGATATGTTTGTTAAAGTAGACACCCTGATCATAACGCAACATTTTATTATAAACCTGGCACAATGAAGACAGACGTAATTTCTACATTACGAAATCTGCAAGTAATTTTATCTTTTTATGCCAACATTAATAAAATTACTTCATTATAAATAATGTCAATTCCATTATGATACACAATGAAATATACAAAATTTGCATATATATATATAAAAAAAAGGTTGTGACTGATATTGAAAGATGTGGTATTATGTACTGTGTAAAGTTCAACAAGCAATCTGAACTGCAGGCGTAGCGGAGCTAGTCGACACACACAACTGAATCCGTTAGCTCAGATAAACATATACATTCGAACGAACGAAATGATAAGTAAATCACGAGAAATCAGCAAAGATGAAGTAGAACTTCAGCAATCAAATAATTAAATTTTTCTGAAGTCATCTTACTTAGTTGTATCTATAAACAGGAATTTCTCAGAGCTAGTTACTGGCTACTAGTAGCCAATAGTGGCAGTGATAGCTACTAAAAGATAGTTACTGGCTACCTTTTAGGTCAATTCGTTATCTGGAGAGAGCACCTGTCTGGGGATGGGGCATCCTGGAAAACATATTTTAAGGGAACTCTGGTCATTATAACTTTATACTTGTTAAATACTGCAAAATATTGAAAATCACATTCACTATGAAATATTTCGACACATATAAATTCAAATAATTAATAAAGACAAATTACCAGAGGAAATAGAGGCCAGATACATTTTATAAAAGAGTATTTTTAGAAATTGTTACAGTATAGTATACTTTTTTAGTCTTTTCCCCAATCTTAACTCTCCTTAACACCTCCCATTTCGATGTGAAGGCATGCTGGGAAATTTCACATTAATGAACATTAGAAAATTAAGTGGCTACAATAGCAACTCATTAACCCTAATCAGGTGCTTTTGTTCCAGGTCAGTAGACTTTAAGCAATGATCAAGGAATACATTAAATCATTATAGCGCTTGTTCCAGATTATTAAAGATGCATCATCAAGTCTGAAGATACCTCAGGACAGATCTTCATTAGTACTTGCATTCAGTGAACACTTGTGAGGAACAAATCCGATTATCATAATTATTCTTATGTATATGGTAATAGTAAATGATACGGTAATTTTCTGATGATCATTAAAATACATTAAACTACATTAGACCCCTAGAGGCAAATCTTAGTGCGGTTTAGGCAACATTTTACAGCTTAAGGTAGAAATTATTTCAAGGAATAAAAAATATAATCATTTTATGTGATGATGTAGATCCCCCCCTCACATTTACAGGATTAAAAAACAGTATCCGATAATAAGAAAAAAATTAATACGTATAAAATGTAGTACTTAATCATCAAATAGCAATATGAATTCGATTTGAACGTAATAAATTCAAGTTTAAGAAAAGATTATTTTTATTTTATTTTTACTTATACAGTATTTTTAGATGCAGTTTGACACTTCAAAGCAAAGAAATTAATATTACTGTAATGTCAATCCCCTCGAAATGTGAATCGATCTAACTTTACAGCGTTATCTGTTACAGCTTTTGATCAAAAATAAAAGTTAAATATAAAATCTAAAATAATGGCATATGTAAATTTCAAAAACTATAATATAAATGCAATAAGAAATGAGATGTGTTACTGGAATTTGTTATGCAACATGAAGAAGAATATTTCAATCTACGGATGGCTCTTTTATGAAAATCTAAACTTAAAGCTATATATTTATGTTATAACATTTAAAAAGTTAAAAAAAATATTTTTATAATTGAATTTTAAGAAAAACGTTACGTCGTACCTACTTCCGAATTTAAATTTAAGAGCATTAAACTTTAATTGCAATATTAATATGTTAGATACCACAAAATGAAATCCATTTCATAATTTCTTAAACCATGACAGAAAAAGTTCAAAACTCATATATTTCAGAAAAATGCATTTGAAGCTAAAATATGAAATATTTATTATTTTCTTCGTAAAAGGTCTAAAAAATTTCGTAATTCGCATGACATTTATACTTTAAAGGATAGTTTTTATGAGAAACCTTTGCGACATTCAGCATTGAAATCTTTTAAGATTATAGACCTGTATTTTGTTTTTGCTGCTTTCAAACTTGAATTGACAAAGTCCCCCGCCCTCCCAGCCTCAGAATTCGTTACTTCTGTTGTGTTACCCCTTATTTGGTAATGTTATTTAGTCCAATAACCCTAACAGACTTGAAGCGAATTATCGCTACGTCTGAAAACAACGACAAAGTCGTAAGAAGGTTAAAAATAACCTTTTTATTTGAACAGAATTTAGAACACAAAGGCGCTCTCTTGGGTTACGATATAACCACTACTCGTGATGATGAAGCTAAACAGAACAGCCAGATTTGAGTTAAAAGTGGAATAGTAATCAAAGACTACACAATTAATTACCATTAGAATATGGCTTATTAATTTTACCGAGCATCAGAATTAAAGTGTCGGCAACGACAGAACACAAAACTGAATAATTACAATTATCACAGCTGGCAGGAAACGAACACGTAACATGCACGTGATCCTCTGCCTTAAAATCTAAAAAAATCAGTTTAAATACGGGCTATTTATTTGCATTCTGGTAAGCAATACAGAAAATAGAAGTTATAGTAAAGGCTGAAATAAATAAATGGTTAATTAACATAAAATTTTTAGACGTTTATCAAAGTCCTCTATGAAGATCTCTCTACCCTTAAGCAGAAGTGCTTTGTCACAATCAAAATAAACATAAGCCTATACTTTTGTTAAAACTAAATTACCTTTGTAATCAACTGCGCTAAATGAGGACTAACTTGCTTGCTCCGAACTCTGGATAACATAAAGCAGGATTTTACGTTGTAAACATCTTTACTTCAGCGTGTGTTATCCAGAGTTCGGAGCAAGCAAGTTAGTCCTCATTCAGCACAGTTATTACTGCGACGCTGGACGCCAATTATGAGAGGGATCGTGTTGGATGGGGTCATAAAAGAGTCTTTTATAGTGTAACAATAATTTATTAACATGTTAAAGTTATAATTACAGAGCAATGGTCTGATACAACCTATCAGGTATGTCACCTTGGTTTTTACTGGAGTATTGCTCTGGCTACTCACCAGAGGCACCCTCGTTGCTACAATTAGCCGAACAGTTTGCATTAGCAGCAGAGTTTATATTAAAGGATTGGTTACACCTTCATTTACTGCTATGTTGACCAACACTGTTACAAAATCATGAAAATTCTAGATAGATGAATTTACACATTCAAATGCATTTTTAGTTGCAGCAACAGCTTTCTAATACTTATCTAACATTCAGCTTAAGATTTAGATAAGCAAATATAATTTGGGGGATCTATGGTGTATTCTTTCATATGTCTACATGTGGGGGGACTGTATATATATCTTTGATTATATTTACTGTAGAATTGCCTTTTTCACATTTTACACTTATTCGTTCTTTATCACTGATAGCTTTCTATTCGGAAAGATATTCAATACCAGAAATATCATATCACTAAATTATTCTTCATTATTACAAATTTCTTACTTTTTATAAAGTTATATATTTTTTTACTAATTTTAAAACCTAAGAGTTCTTTTGGAATATACAACTGTGTAATGATTTCTGATAAAACTGCGCAGGTCTGTAATCTCAGGCACTTTACCTAATGTCTTTCCTCCCTTAGGAAGCAATATCTGTGTCCCATAGCGCTTAAAATGCAGTGCTTTGCTATACAATAAACATCAATCGACTATTTGAAATTAGCAAAAAAGCAACCTTAGATCAGTGTAGATTTTGAATTAAACTGTCGATTTCAAGAGCGACCACGCAGAGATCCCTCTTCTTCAGGAGCAAAAAATTTTTGGTAAGAATAATTTTTAATTTAAGCCCTTTTTTCATTAATTTTTGAATTTACATCGGCATGTTTCTCTTCCATTTCATCAACCTAAACCTAGATTTTGAAGAAATTATTACTACTCTTTATCCACTCAGCCACAAATTAGCATATTAGTATCCATATTAGCATTCCAACTAAAATATTTTTA
The DNA here is from genome assembly GCF_044657685.1 of Stegodyphus dumicola. NCBI lineage: Eukaryota > Metazoa > Arthropoda > Arachnida > Araneae > Eresidae > Stegodyphus > Stegodyphus dumicola. The sequence continues at coordinate 111,709,812 of NC_140772.1, read as the reverse complement.
TTTTACCTTTCGATTCTGTCATAGTTATTTAAGTAACACAGCTTCCTATGCCTTTAAAAAATTCAAGTTAAAAAAGAAAGAAAATAATCTTACATTCTTGAAAACGAAATTTAAACTCTTCTTTTAATCATTCTTTTATCTGCTTCAAATGTTTAGCATATCATATCAATTCAAATTTGAAAGCAAACACCATGAAACATGAGAGAGAGAGAGCCTTCAGCACTTTTCTCCGGAGACCAGCATTTACAAAATTTTCTGATCTCTCTGTTTTCTTAAAAATGGAAGCATGAATTTCCAGTATCTCTTATAAAGAAATATTTGTGACTATTTACCTCCCAGCAAGAAAAATTCGACTACTTAATCTTACGAAATACGCCTCAAAATTCATACACAGTAGTTCTTGAAATTATCCCTTCCCCAAATGAATTTTACAACAGCAACATTATGAATTGAATGTTTTAAAAAAGTTCTGACTGTATCGCTTCAAGCATTTGTAATAATTATTTTTACTTTCTAAAAGGAGCGCACTATTATGCCTTTTTTCGGTAATATTTTTTAGTGACGGCGTTCTGCATTTATAAGTGAAAGGGCGCTGGCTTTAACAAAAACTCATAGATAGTTTGGCGCATCCTCATTAACATATTTATGATTTTTCCTACTTTGCAATTAAAATTTCATTTCGTTCCTTTTCATTACTGGTGAGTTAAAAAGCTTCACATTTTCTTATCATCTGCATCTTTATATCTTTATCAGCTGCATCTTTATATCTTTATATCAGCTGCATATTTTCTTTAGAACCACTAATCTGCTACACAGTGGCCAAAACAACAGGCAACTTTTCTCAATATCCTTTAGTAGATATCGCATAAAACAACAGTCCCTTCTGCGATTATCTTTTATAGCCCTGACATTAAGTAAAATTGCTATTGATACTTAACTTGTGCCAAATTGTTAAACTTATGAAACACATCAGTTTCTAAGTAGCTAAAGGATCGTTCACATCAGAGCTTTGCAGTCACAAGTGGCATAAGCCTAGTTTTAGTACTAGGCAACCAAGATCTTGCTATATCGTAGAAACTGATATAAGGACTTTGCCTTTTACGCCAACCTGGTTAAGAACCAAATATCACAGCGAAGCAAATATGCGTTGACTTTCGGTAGACGATTTCGATGAGTCAGCTGCCTATTTACGCATGTCCAGCTTTACCTTCCTTGACTGGCTACTGCTTAAACCCTCTTCCACTGGTGTGAACGAACTTTTACTAGGACTGTGACAGTAATAACGGCTAAAACAGTGCGTAAATACTCCATAAGATCACTAAACTGTTATAACTGTAGCCGGTTCAAACTTCTGCAAACGAGCTGGTTGCATAGGATTTCCGTCCATGTTTAATGTAAATAATTCCCTTTGAAAGTCCATGAACTCTGAGTTGGATTGGATCTATTAGATTATGGTCAAGGACATTAGGCCTATTTGCTTAGCTTTCTATGAAGGTCTCGCATCCTTTGGAAAGATAGTGTGCTTTACGTTAATCCTTTAATGAAACATCCAATCAAGCTTACGTATACTCTAAAAGGCATTGGAATAAAAGCTTCACAGCTGTCCTTATAACAGGAACTACCAGCGCAGTAACAATCTTTGGCAAATCATAAAGAGTTTTAAAAAATCTGCTATGGCCAGCACATGATCTTTGACTAGTTCCATGTTAAGACATGGAACTGGCAGAACAGCAAGCAGCTTTAAGTAGATTATCACTTCTATTGATCGTTTGTAAATAAAATATAATTTGATTCTAAACTTCATGGCTGTAATTTGCAGAATCACACAGCCTTCCAAAATTAACATATAGGCGTCTGTTTCCGGGTCAACAAGGTTATAGATGCAGTTTATTTTTCCGGCCATTTTACAATCAGCATATCTATTAGGATTCCAAATACGGGGTTAATTGTTGCCATACTTTTTTTTATATTCCCTATATTATTTCTTTAAAAATAATATATAGCGATAACATCCTTTTATTTGAAAAATGACTCGACACAAAAGTTAAACGAACACAAAATTGAGAATTTGAAGCTAATACCTTTAATTGCTTCACAACGAGAACTCGTCTTGATAAGAGCTTATTCTCGTTGCATTTGGCATAATTTCAAACATGAATTTGATGCTAATAAATATTCTATGTTGTTGTTTATAACATACCTATTTTAAATATCAAATCTGAGAAGTTATGGATTATCTCGTAGCATATTGTTTTTAAAATTCTGTTCAAATTCAAGTATCACTTCAGATTTATTAATTATTACATTGTTCCTATTGATATAAAAATCTTAAATACTAAAACTGAAAAGTTTTGAGTTGTATTTAATATAAATTTTCATTAAAAACTGTGTAAGGTTTATCCTATGATTTTAACAGTTATTTTTTAGTTAGGCTACTTTCCTGTCGCTTCTAATTTCAGTTTACAAATTTCTTGCAAGAGTGTGTTCTTAGAATCGCGGTTAAATGCACATGAAGGAAGAGCAGTGTTTAAGTCGAAGTTGCACTGACTTCGTTAAAGAGCCAGATATTCTGACTAGCGCGTGTTCGCTTTTTGGCTACACTCTCTCTAAGCTATTACTACGCTCGGCCGTATTTCAGGCCCTTGATAGCTTCGCCATTAAGTTAGCCTTTCAGGGGCCAATTCCAGTAGAATTTTGATAGCTTCGGCTATATCTTTTTAGTTAAGCATTAGTAAAGTTTTATTTCTTAGTATTCTTGAGTTCAAGCCCAAAAAGAGGCTTTTATGTATGTCCTGAGAAAGGGCCATCTGTATAACCGTATTTTGAGCAAGACAGGGTAATTAACCCTTCTTGAGTTTACGTTTCTGCTTCCTGAGCTAAAGTGACTATTCGCTTACCAGTTCTCAAGGTTCCACACACTGTAAATTCTAGGTAGGAACCTTATAATTGTCATGGGCTTCCTGTAAAGTGCTCTTTCCGGTTATACCAGTTTTACCCAAAATCTAATCAACTCTTTAGATGAATGTAGAAAGACATTTATACGGAAAATAGAAAGTTTTGGAAGGCACAGACGGCAATACCTAAAAATCTTTTTGTCGACGAAAAATTCCTCACAAACATACAGACAAACATTGTTGTAAAAACAGAAAAAACATGTTGTTGAGACCCTAATTCGCGCTTATTCACTGAAAATTCCCTATCGAAATTTTTAGACCGAAACCATTATAGGTTGGCGTTAGGGTAAAATGAATCTTTCTCGTCAATCCTATACAACAGCAGTGGATAAGTCCAAGGGACTTAATTAAGGAGAGTAATGCGTTATCAAAAAATACCTCGGTGTACTTCTTGGGCATTTGTGGATTAGACTATTGACTAAGAGCCTTTCCAATGCACAAATAATTAAATATATATATATCTTAGAAACTAACGAATATTTTTCGAATCATACATACCGCATTAGAAAATGAAGGATGTGATTTTTCGAATCTCTGTTTCAAAATGAATTTCCAAATAGAAAATTACTCCTCCCGATGAACGTTATCACACCATCAGTTGGACTATAACAGAAACATTCTGAAGGCTGATGCTAAAAATAGATTTTTACGGTACAGATAGACTTTACCATACTTTTGTTAAGATACAGATAGACTTCACAATGCTAAAAATAGAACTTTACGGTATAGGTATATTACCGTCGAACTAATGCTGTGGTTGAAGACTGCAGTTTTATAAATACATTGAAATTTCTCTAAAATGAGCACTCATGATTCCATACGAGTTTCGAAGGTTTGACTACTGGAACCAATATTTGTTCATGCCCCCCTTCAGAAATACTTGTTATTTTCTAATCGTCAACGGGAAATGGTTGCTATGAATGTTCATTGCTTTAATATGAAACAAAACAAACTGAACAAAACTACCTGCGTTTATTAAACAGGTGTTTTTAATCAGCCGTTTTGTTTAATTTGTTTTACTCAGCAGTTTATCATACATGACAATAAAAAGATCAATTCTCATCTGTTATTGTGAATCATTTGTGATTACTAATTGCTTCGTTGCACACTGTTAAAAAAGATTGTAAAGTCTACATGCATGCAATGCGTTTCAAGCTCCAAACTCTTAAGGTATACCACATGATTCTTTCGAAAGCGGATAAAAATATTAATCTGTAAGAAGAGTTTTATTTCAGTGCTGTTTATAACTTGCTTATAAAAAGATCTTGTATTCATTTCATCAATTACAGTATATAACCAAATGTCAGAATACTTTCCTATCAGTCAACATTATTTTTTACGCCAATTTGTAAAGTAACCTTATCTGCTTCCGAAACTCGAAAATTCACAAAAAAAGCTGAGGCAATAATTCACCCCAAACCTTTCCAAATTGATAGACTGTTAAAAAACAAAATATTGTTAAAAAGCAGCTTCATCGAAAACCGAAACTGTAAAATTTTCTCTGAAAATTTTGTCGAAATTGAAATCACTTTTTACATCTGAAAAAAGTTATTTCGGTTTTCGTATTTATTTAAAGATTTAAATTTTACAACATCCATAATCTGAAATACTGTAGAGCACATATCCCTACGAGTCGGACCAAACCTCTCAACTGAAAGGTCATATAATATTACGACACAGTAAATACAGCAATGCATATATAAGGTTTTTTCAAGATCAGTATTTTATCCTCCACATTTCAAATGTTTCCCCTTGCCAAGCGAAATCGCTCTGCTTAGCACCTTCAAACGCTTCCTTTGACATTCCCGATTTATGGACCTATCACAAAAATGTAGATGTGCTTAAAGCTTAACCGGATGAATTGATACGAGGTGAACAATTTATCATATATGAGTCATATATCATTCATCATACATACAACTCTAAATCATGTCATTTATCATACATGTCTCCTCCTGAAAGAAATGAAAAAAAAAAGCACCGATACTCAAATAATAATCAAAGTATAATATTCAAATGTACTTTTATGATATCAATCACAAAACCTATAACATTGGTTCACAATATTTTTTGCCTCACCTCCTCTTTTCCTAAACTTGAAAAACACATTTATACATTTATTCAGATTTAGATTATTTGCTAACGTGATTTATAAATTAAACAAAAGGAAAGTATACAATCGCATTCCACCCTGCCTGAAACTACGAAATTTCCCCATGGGGAACACACACACCCCTCCCCTCTGGTTGACAACTCCTGACCCACAATACACATATCTCGAATAGCCTGCTAATAAAAATGGTGAATGGGCTGGTTGCAAGTGAGTTTTCGTGATTTTCCCTATGTATAACGCGAGGAGTAGCTTTCCTTAACAAAGTCTTGCATAAAAGCAGCTCTTCTCTCAGGAACATGGCCCTCAAATGCTTCGTTATAATCTAACTCAAGCTATAATTAGGAAAAATAACAAAGATATTAGCCTGTAGAGACATTAAGTTATTTCGATGCAGGAGACATGAAAAATGAGCAATCCCTTCGCCGGGACTCGAACCCCGGGCTTCTCGAAGAAGGCGGCTAAGAAGGCGGGAGAAATACCTTATAAGCTATTATTAATTAGCATTTTCAACACTAGGGAATCAAATTTAAGCATTTAGATTCCATACACTGTATTCAGTATAAAAGTGCATTTTAGTTTCATACCAACACAGTAACAATGCAAAATTTATAAGATTAATTTAAGCACACTATGCTTTGCTGAAAGCATCCTCAAAACAAACAAACAAATAGATAAGCAAAAATTAACATGCAATTTCTGTTTCATGAAACCTGAATGTGACTCAGACTGCTGAACCCTGGAAATTTCTACCTGTTTTGAATCATGGCGAAAGGAAGGTTCCCCCCCCCATGAGCGTTTTTGTGGCCTTCTCTGAACACCAGCCACTTTCTCTTAGGAAGTTCGCCTCAAAGGCATCCTTTTCCTTAAGGAAATAGCCTTTGTGTACTTTTTGTTTCCTTTTCGAATAAAAACAAACAAGCTGAATATAAAATTTTTCCTGTGTAAATATATTTTTAGCGATTCTGAATTCTGTAAGGCGTTTTAAAAGACTTGATTTCAGGTTTGAAATTGAATCAAGCGATGACTGATATAAATAATATTGCTTATATTAAAAGTAAATGTAATGCACTGTCAATCAAAGAACGCATTGTGAATCTTCTCATTGTTCTGTATCTTACTTCTTTCAACTGCCTTCAGCGAGTGAAATTCCATTGCTGTGAGCTGCTGTTTGGAAGCCTCTGAATTGAGAAGAAATCATCGTGAGAATGCTGAATTTGTGCTTATTTTGTTTGTGAATATCTGCTCTACAATGCTAAAATGCTAATTGTGAATATAGTGTCTCTGTTGTCTACAGTGGTCTGTGGAATATAATGTTCGTGAAATTGCGTCTCTTTGATTCGTGAAATAGTGTCTCTGTGGTTCATGAAATAGTGTCTCTGTGGAAAGCGTCTGTCTCCAATCTCTGTGGTTGCAGCGGTGCAATATTTGAATACCCTTATTAGCTTTGTGCTTCGGTTGTAACGTCCTAAGTGCAATATCGTATATCATTCATATTAATCCATTATTGTGTTCATGTTGAAAAGTTGATTCTCAGAATTATTCATATAAAACCAAAAATAACATACAACGGTAAGGCACTTTCTGGTTTTGCTGAAAATGCAATCAATACAGACGCAACAACAATTCAAGCTGTTATGGTATGCTCATTATTTTCAAAATACAAAGAAATTATTGGACTGGTACCAGTACTTAATATGACTGCTGAAGACGAATTAGATATATGTAATAGCAAGAAGAAAAACATTAAAATTAGTAATAATGCACATTTTATCAGTATGTTGTCTTTTGTATAGTATGCAGAAAAGATTAATGATTTTTATGTATGTTTTAAGTGTATGAAATGTATGATCGAAAAACTAGTGTTAAGGAAACATTAGTATTTCCATGAAATATTGTAATCTATAATTATGTGATATTTAATTGTTTAATATTAAAAAACACTAAATATTTTTTATTGATTGCAAATTGCAGTTTTATTACTTGTCGTTTGGTATCTATTCTTTCAAACACTGTGTAATTCGCATTTTTTTTTTTTTAAATTTTTGCCGTTATGTATGTTTTTAGATTATCTCAATAAATGAATGTTGGAAATTAGGTTTTATTTTTTAATATTTTAAATTTAAGTATTTTCTATTTTCTTCGCTTGCTTTTTATATGCTTGTGATAACAAAGAAATTCATAACAAATAGAAAAAAAAAAGTTTCATCGTGTGCTATTTAACGAAGAGCTTACTTTAACGTACTTACCTTACTATCGTATACTATATTATTTAAATTATTTCTGTACAATAACAAAAGGAAAGTTATTGATTATAAAAAGTGCATGAAATAATAATTGTAATCTACCACTATTCTATAATGTAGAAACTAAAAATAAGTAAATACATTAACATACGATTGAAAGAAATGGTGTTAAGAAACATCAGCATTACTCATTACTAGTAAATACTGCAATCCATAATTATTGCACTTTTAATTGCTTACTATTTAAAAAACACAAATATATATTTATATATATATATATATATATATATATATATATATATATATATATTTTTTTTTTTTTATTAGTTAGAAATTTTAGTTCTGTTACCTTCCTTCTGCTATTTATACTTTCAAACACTACCAATTCATGTTTTTTCTTAAATAGTGCTGTCATGTATGTTGTTTGTTAGGTTATTATTTCGTTTTAGATACGAACATGGGACGTTATTAGATTTAGGTATATTATTGTATGAAATATTTTTATCACATTTATTAACTACTTTATACTGTCTTTCATTAGCATATCTTGGAAATATAGAAGTTAATGGTTATATTTTTTTACTCTGAAACGCGAATAAATTTATACTTGAGTTCAGGTAAAATACTGATTATGTTGCCTTAAGAACGGCTTCCTAATTTATCATGACAGGGGCAATTTTCAGTGTCTCTGAGATTTAACAGAAATAAATGTGATAATGCTGTTATCAGAAACACGCATTTTTTTACCCACATATATATCTTTACTTTTATTTATGTCTAATTGAGTTTTATTTACTTAAAACCTACTGTTAATGTTATATATTTATAATAACCACTTTCATAATTACTCTCACTTAAGGGGAAAAAATGATGAAATCTTAAATAATCGCAGCTCAGAATTTAAGTTATTTAAAAAATATAGTTTAAAGTACTGACAATAATTAAGGTTATTATTAAATATGCATATTTAGTCTAAAGAGAAATTTAAAAACTATAGTTTAAAGTACTGAAAATAATTAAGACTATTATTAATTATGCATATTTAGTCTAAAGAGAAAAAATTGTATTATCTTCTGGGTTTCAGAAAATGATAAAATATTTAAACTTTAGAAAAATACAAGGAATACAAAATTTTTTAAAAAAGAAGAAAAATATATTAATTATTAAGCTTATTTTTCTGCATAAATCAAAATGTAACAAAAGGACATAATAACGACATTTTCACAACTGCTGTAAAAAGGTGGAATTTGGCAAACATTTAGGCGTCTTTAAGAGGTCGTGATACGATGCTTTCACAACCAAAATATCACCTGCGAAAGACGCAATAATGACGTCTATGCGACAAAAACCTCATCTGCGAAGACGTAATAAAAACGTCTTTGCAACGGTTACAGAACGGTGGAGTTTCGCGGACATCTGGGTGTCTAAAAGACGACATATTGCAACGTTTTTTGCAACACGACTCGCGACCAGTTTGCAACGTTCTCGTGCTACTTGAAAAGCTTCCCAAAATATTCTCTGTTTGCAATGAAATAAAAATATTCGAATTAGTAAAAACATGTGTATGTTCTAAAATTTCTCAAGTGCAATAATTAGATTATTACATAAACTGCAATTTCTGTTGTTAAAATAAGCCAAAATTTCACACTTTCTAAAACCGCTGCATATGCACTGTAATTGTAACATCTAAGTAAAATAATAATAATAATAATTATATAGTGTTTTAAGTTGCCCAGTACCTCTAAAGTAATTCTGTAACTAAAAATGAAATATTTAGTCTTTTCTCAACGATGCCTTTAATCGATTACCTTAGGCAACTAAGAAAGTAAAATATTCATCAGTCCATTAAGTATTTTCGAGAAGTATATGATAATGAAATAGATGTGATGTATGGGAGTATTTTGTAAACGTCTGAGAGGTCTCGGGGCTCGTGCAGGCATTAATACCTTTTCTAACTCGAAACTTGAAAGATAAAGTGCTAACGAAGGTGTAATTCAAGGAAACGTGAAAATGTCATAAGGTGAAAAGTTAGAATAAATGTGATAAAAATTTCAAGATATTATCGACCCCTTATATTTTTCTCTATACTATACAACATACAAATAATCATAACACAAATAATTGCATATAAATAAGACTAAGAATGTGAACAAAACTTTGAAAAAAAAGTATTTATTAGATTTATGTTTTATTGTTTTTTGTATTATTACTTACTATTTTCATTTTTATAAATATAAACAAGTTTTCAGAAATAATTTTAATTTGACAAAAAAAAATGGGTTTTAGTTAATGTGATGGCTGCGCTTCTGAAATGATGCAATTTTTGCGTGTAAGTGCTAAATTTAATATTTAAATCACCTAATTCAAAAGTATTCAAAATGTTCTTGTGTTGTTAACTGTTACGTAATAAATTATTGACTCGACTAAAGCCTGCTTCTGGTAGGTAAAAAGAGGGAAAAGGCAATAATGTTGTTCGGTAACAACTTTCATTTTGTGCTATTTCTGTACGAAAACTTTTAAATTTTCAAACTTAGCGTGTAATTAAGTTTTGAATAAGAATTGTGCTTGAACGTATTCCTTCGATGCAATCAACTTTTCCTGCATATCAAGCTCAAATACATCGCAGTTTAGTGGTTATATCAGTCAGGCTGGCAATAATCATATCTGCAATGCTCTGGAAACGAACATGAAGATCTTCATTTAAATTTTGCAAGCGGCTTGTATATAACAATATATCTTCTGATGAAGTTTTGCACTCTTCGCATTCTTTTGGTTGTGTTTTCTTGCGTTCCTGAGCTTTATTTTTCCTATTGCACTTTTTCTAATAATACATAACTTTTATGTAGAGAGAGAAGTCTTCAGACAAGATAACACACTTATTTTCTTAAAAAAGACATTTCAGACGCTGGTCTATCTAACATGTCAACTCCTTCCAGCTATCGTACAGCCTTATGCAGTTCACAAAGTTCCCTTTACTTATCAACAAATCTTCAGAGGGTGACCACTACCCATGTAAAGATCAACTAGCCTTGTTCTCACATGCCTGAAAAAAGACAAACCAAAGTACGTATTGTATAGTAAAGTTAATTCTTTCTTTATTTGTTTTATGCATTTATAATGTACTGTATTTAAATTTAAAATGTATTATTTAGTACTTTAATTGTTTATTTGATATATATATATATAGAGAGAGAGAGTTTTTTTTAGGAACGTCGTTATGAGATACGCATAGCAAACCAAGTAACATATTATGAACAAATTCATGGTACGAAAAGTAGTTGTTCAGAATGTAAAGGATTCGTAAGATGGGAAGCGTCAGTATAAGATCCTAATCTCAGTATAAGTCCTAAATCTTTAACTCCTGGAAGGAGGGAGATAAAATCTTAAACTAGTAGGCTCATCGTTAATATTTAGTTATTTTAAGCTTGCGTTAAAAAGAAATAATAATCCACCTATCAAAATTAGATTGTTATAATTTTTGATTACTTTTTCAAAACTTTAATTATGAACTTTTTGAGGCGTTATATTGTAATCCGAAGTTTTCAGACAGTAAATTCTTTAAAAGTACTAATAATTTTGTATCTTCTTTCCCACATAGTTAAGTCAAAACTGCAGTTTGTAAAACATCTAACACTGAATAATCAGTATTGATTTCATGAATTAAAAATAATACTTAATAGTTTTTAGAATACAGAATAGTGAAAATTTTATTACAAAAAATATGCTACTGAAGGATAGCTAAAATTTTGAATGTATCCACAACGAAGAATGAAATTTCAGAAAGTAAGTCAGCAGAACGAACAAGTATATCTAGAAAAAATATCTGTCGTTAATTGTACAGAATAAAGTTGTGTACTTTTCTTCCATGCAAAGCAAATGGCCATTTCCTGGCAAATAGCCATCTTTCAGTGTGGTCAGTTAATAAACTAAGTGAATTAAATACAATAAAGTACTTCTTAATAATTTGTACTTCTACTTTATTTCCAATAACGTATCCTAATTGGTATTAATTACAACATATTCAACTGATAATTTTTACGAACACGGTAATGCAATTAGCAATGCATGTTTCTAATGCCATTTATGACATGCCTCAGAATAGACTAATCATTGCATATTTTATTCATTTTTTGTTTAGCCTTATATTTGGACACAGGAATGTCATAAAAATGGCATGTCTTCAGAGGCAAGTTACTGCATTTGAAAATCCTCATATCATCGGATCTCATCTTCCCCCGCCAATACAGCAATGCTTTTTTTTGCATGTCGATGATACAAATATATTTTGATCCTGGTGAGTTTCAATCTTCGAACTTAAAAATAAGGAAGCTGTTGCCCCCCCCCAATGCTAAAAAAAAGGACTTAATGATTAATGGTCTTAGAAATAAGCATAAAATACTTTCACTTATGAAATGCAGAACTAATACTTCAAACAAAAGCAGATCGGAAAATGCATTGCAGAATAATTTATTTCTAATAGAACCCGAGGCATTATGTAGCAAAAATGCAAACAACGTCCCCCCCCCAAATAAACGCCAAGAAAAGGATCAGCTTAAACAATTATTGAAATTCAGATGAAAGTGTCTCTCTTACGTCTACGAAAATGCAAATATTTGTAAGTTAGAATTGATTTGCTTCAAGCTATGTAAAAGCAAATATAGAATAAAGTTATTTATGCAAAACTTTTTTCTCTCCCCTTTTTCTAAAAAGGAAATTTTATATGGAATAAAGAATATATACTTCATCTTACTCTTTGGTTGTAAAACAAGCGTTAAATAAATTTTGCTGTAATAATGTCATTAACCATAATGACGGGATCAAAGTAAGATTTTGTATGATTTTACTTAGTCAGGTCAGAGCCATTCTATAGTCATAAAGAAAAATAGCCAGAATATTGCAGAGTTTAAATTATTATGATTATAGAATCATCGCTATTTTAGTCAGAGAATTATTAATCATGTTGATTAGAGAGTTAAGAGTTCACAAGTACAACGTTTCATTTTATACTAAGTAGTAGTATTAATATGAAATAATAATAACTCTATGGAAAATAGGCATAATCATCAGAAAAAGTTTAATTAATTAATCCGATTATTTTCTCAAAAATACTTCCCTAATTTATAGAAGAGTTTACAGAAGGGAAAAAATAGCATTTTGCGTAATAAATGAAAATTACTACTTCACTGAATCTAAGAGAATATGAATTATCTTTTGAATGCTCATCACTGTTACAAAGGACACAGAAATCCTTCAGTTTAGTAAAGACAAATTCATAATTTATAAATTAAATTCATTTAATGAAATAGAGTCACTACCTTCATAAAACAGCGATTAATATTTCGTATTTTAAAGCCGCATATTTCAAATCCATACTCTGGTTTGGGTAAGCATCCTTAAACAGACGAGTTATAGAAAATCGAAGAGCATTTAAAAAAAGTAATGATAGGAATGATGTTTAGTCGCAACAGCGATTAGAATCTAGGACTTTTAATAATTAGGAAAATTATTTTTTTATTAAGATCTTCGCATTTTACCTTGTTAAACTGTCTGTCGCGTTTGTTTACTAGAACTTTACTTCCACGAACGCCCTCTGGCGAAAGAGACTAAAAACAGTCAGTTGAACGGCTGACGCGTCTAACAGATGTATAACGATAGACCGTCTCCGTATAAATTATGCTTGTAATCATTATAACTTGTAAATATTTTGTAGATATCTTTCATACGAATTAAAATTTCTTAAAAAGTTTATAGCTGTGTTTCGAAGTGAATCGAAGTTCATCATAGAGACGGATACCTACAAGAAGGAAAAGCAGGCAGTTCAGGGCAGCCCTATTTAGAAGGTAAGTGAACTTTCACTTATCTATTTAATGATCAAAAAATTTTAATAGTACAAAGTTGATAAAATTTTTTAACATGGCGCCCGAACAGGGACTGCCAGTAACTGCTATTTTCCTAACTATTGAAACTGTCTAAATTGATATCAGTTATATAGAGGATACATAAGCATAAATAATTAGTGATTGCTGATAGTTGTTGAATTGTTGAATATTAAATAATGACGGAATTCATCGATACATTGAAAAGGAAACGCGGCCACATAAGGGCTGCCGTTACAAAATTAATTGGCCGAATCGAAACTGAATTACCAAAAACAGAAGTGAATGCAGAGGAACTAGAAATTTTCTTAGAACTCTTAAATGAAAAATCGAACGAGTTAAAACAAATAGATGCCGATATAGAAAAATTAATAAACATAAAGGATCTAGACCAGGAATTAAACGGTGTTGACGAATATCGTGAAACAATAACTACATTTAAATACAAGGCTAACAAAAAATTGAAAGAAATTAATATAAAACAACAAAAATTTAATGTGTTACGAAGCACTGAACAGTTAAGTGAAAGTATTATAGAAAACGTTAAAATCGAAAGTCATAATGTGAAGCTTCCTAAACTTACGATTCCGAAGTTTTATGGCGAGAGCTGCGAATGGCTGACATTTTGGAACACTTTTTCATCAGCCATACATCAAAATAAAACGCTTGACGCTATAAGCAAATTTAATTATTTGAAATCCTTTTTGGGAGGTACTGCTTATAACACCATTGACGGTTTCGATTTAACCGAAGAAAATTACGAAACTTCAGTTAAACTCCTCACAGAAAGATTTGGAAATAAAGATGTACTGATCAACGCCAATATAGATAAATTACTGAAAATAAGACCTCTAAAAGATTGTAATGACATTCAAAATTTCCGTAAGTTATTCAATTATATACAGAAACATATTCGATGTCTTGAATCATTAAATATGACCTCAGAAACATATGGAGCTTTATTAACACCTATTTTGCTTAAAACATTGCCCCCAGATTTGGTTTTGGAGTATAATAAAACAGTTCGGAAATCAAATTACGATTTGAATCACCTAGTGGAATTTCTTTCTGAACAGTTAGTTGCGCGGGAACGTACATTCCAGACGGTCCAGCCAAAGGCGGCGCCGCAAAAGCATAACAAACTGAGTGAACCCAGACCTATTGCGAAACACACAGCTTCGGAGTTAACGAACGCAAGTTTGCGGGGGGGGGGGACAAACACCATGTGTTTTCTGCGACTCTTCTGATCACGAGTCTATAACGTGTAAACAAGCATCTTTATGGTCTACTGAGAAAAAAAGGGAGAAATGCAAAGCGAAAGGGATCTGTTATCGCTGTTTACGCCCACGGCATCTTAGTTTTATTTGCACTTCTAGAATAAGGTGTGAATTATGTAAACAACGACATGCCACTATAATGTGTTTTAAAACCGAAAACGGAGAAATTAAGGAAGAACAAATTGAAAATAAGGCCTTAACGAATAATTCATCCTATGAAAGTGTAATCTTGCAAACTTTAATTGCCAATGTTTACGGAGATGGTGAAAGCAATTTTACACGAATAATTCTGGATACCGGAAGTAGCAGATCATATACGAGTATCAGCACATTTCTTGCGGAGAAATTAAAACTAAAATCTTTAGGTCAGGAAAGTGTGACTCATGGGCTTTTTGGAGGGATAGAAAAAAGGGAAAATCACAACAAGTATCTGATTAAGTTAAATAATCCAGAAACAGGATTCACATGCGAAATGGAAGTTTTGAGCCAAAAAACCATATGCTCACATATTCCAAAATTGGAGGATAGGGAATGCTTAAAGAAACTAAGAGGTTACAAAATTTTGCCCAGTGATGTAACTAATGAGAATTCTTGTTTATTTGAAAAACACCCTAACGAAATACACATGCTTGTAGGAGCAGATTATGCCGGAAAACTCTTTACAGGGGAAATAAAACACGTAACGGAGAGTTTAGTAGCGATGAATACACAACTTGGTTGGACTATATTAGGGAGAACGAAGGTAAAGGGAAAGAATTTTAATGAAGTTCTTTTATCACTACACATTAGTGACAGAAAAATTTGTGACTTGTGGTCTCTTGATTCTATCGGAATAACTGAACCAGCTCTTTCGCAAACAAAACAAGAAATACAAAAGGCTACAGAAAATTATTTTATCCGTACTTTAGAAAGAGATGACGCTGGAAGGTATCAGGTATCACTTCCGTGGCTTCAAATTCATCCTGAGTTGCCAGATAATAGAATCCTTGCAGAAAAGCGTCTGAAGTCTTGCGTGAAAACACTTCAGACAAAGAATTCCTTAGAAGCCTACGAAACTGTTTTAAAGGATTGGGTAGAAGAGGGAATAATTGAACCTGTCTATATTTCGGAGGCAGAGAAGATCAAAGGGCATTATCTGCCACATAGACCCGTGTTTCGGGAAAATTCGACTACCAAAATTCGACCAGTGCTCGACGCATCTGCAAAGGAGAAAAATTCGGTGTCTCTGAACGACTGCTTGGAAAAGGGTCCTAATTATCTTGAATTGATCCCCAAAATTTTGACAAAATTTCGAGAGGGGAAGTATGGAGTAATTTCGGATATAAAAAGAGCATTTCTTCAGATAGGTGTGAACCCAGCGGATCGAGATTTTCTCCGGTTCCTATGGTGGGAGAAAGGACAGCCTGAAAAACTGACTATATATCGGCACCGAAGGGTTGTATTCGGCGTAAACGCCAGCCCCTTTTTACTCGCTGCCACAATTAACTACCATTTGGAAAATGTACCAAAACATCATCAGGAAATAGCTTCAAAGCTAAAGAAAGCCATGTATGTGGATAACTGCGTAGCGAGCGTGGAATCAATTGAAGAATTAAACTCATTTATCAAAGGATCTAAGGAAATAATGGCTACTGCAAAATTTGACCTAAGAGGATGGAAACATAATAGACTTAAAAATGAAACTTCAATTCTAAACCTTTCTGATAAAGATTATGAAGATGTTGTGCCAGTATTGGGATTGAAATGGGACTTGTTTGACGATACTTTGTCTTGTCACGTAAAATATGAAGAAAACCCTGTATTGAGCAAAAGATCTGTTCTTTCCGAATTGAGTAAAATCTTTGACCCAATTGGGTTTACTAGTCCAGTTACTCTCATGCCTAAACTGATTCTGCAAGAGTGCTGGAAACAGAAAATTAACTGGGATACTAATCTGACGAATGATCTAGCTAGGAAATTTTTCACATGGTCATCTCAGTTAAAATATTTGAAAGACATCAAAATTCCTAGATTGCTTCCCAAAATAGACGAAAGTACCACTCTGCATGTATTTTCGGACGCAAGCAAGGACGCGTATGCGACCTGCATTTTTCTTAGACACAGCGGTGAGAGTGGAGTCACTTGTCAATTGATACAATCTAAAGCGAGAGTTGCTCCGCTAAAAGCACTCACCATACCTCGACTAGAGATACTCGCTTGCACTATTGGAGCCAGGCTCTCTCATACAATAAGAGAAGACTTGAAATTAAAAGAGGTTCCAGTTTTTTACTGGACGGATTCCACAAATGCTCTCTTTTGGATAAAACAGAAAGAAAATTGGTCCACTTTTATAGCCAATCGAGTAAATGAGATTCGAAAACTGAGTAACCCAGATCACTGGCATCACATTCCCGGAAAGTTTAATCCTTCGGATTTGCCATCACGCGGTTGCTCTGCAAAAGAATTGAGGAAATCCGAATGGTGGAAAGGACCAGATTGGATTTATCGACCTCCAGAAGAGTGGCCTATTGCAGATGGAGAACATCCTGACTTCGATATAGTAAATGGAGAGAGAAAACGAACTGTGGTTTCAGCCAGCAATAACACGAATACAGATAAATTTAAACTTTTTGACAATATTTCAAAATTCGAAAAGATCATAAAGGTCGTATCTTGGATCTTTAGATTCATTAAAAATGCTACAACACCACCATCTGAAAGAACTCATGGGAGAATTTCAGTCGAAGAACTAAAGGGAGCTGAAACAGTGGTTTTCCGACTGATCCAACGAGAATCTTTCGAAGGATTGAAAGATAAAAGAATACGTGCTCTAGAACCTATCATGGACTCCAATGGCCTTATAAAAGTGAAGACACGTATCTTTCAGAGAGACGATGATGCTGACTTTCGTTACCCAGTTTTACTTCCCTCAGGACATCCATTAGTCTTAAAACTGATCAAATCTGAACATGAAAGGCTAAGTCACGCTGGAGTACAATTCGTTATGTGCGCTTTGCGTGAAAAATATTGGATCATAAAGAGTAGGAAGACCGTACGCAAGGTTATCCAAAACTGTGTACGATGTCGAAGGTTCGACTCTGATTCATATAAGATTCCTCAAGCGCCACTACCTGAAGACAGAATAAGAGATGCTTTAATTTTTGAGATTATTGGTGTTGATCTGACGGGTCCCTTAATTTTAAAAGGAGGCCAAAAAACATGGATCGTCATTTTTACTTGCGCAATATATAGAGCAGTTCACTTAGAGCTAGTCTCATCTCTATCAACTGAAAGTTTCCTGCACGCGTTCAGGCGATTCATCGCTCGAAGGGGTAGACCTGTCACTGTATACTCCGACAATGGAACCAATTTTGTTGGATCAAATAATTTGTTTAAGACCATAGATTGGAATTCTATCTTAGAAAATGCAACAGTTAAGAAAATTGAATGGAAATTTATCCCCCCTTCCTCGCCATGGTGGGGAGAGTGGTGGGAAAGATTAATTGGAGTACTAAAGAGAATTCTTCGAAAGGTACTAGGAAAATCTTCTCTGAACTACGAAGAATTGTTGACAATCATTTGTGACTGCGAGAGCATTATGAACAACCGTCCTCTCACGTATTTGTCAGAAGACGTAAAGGATTTAAGAGCTCTCACCCCAGCAATGTTTCTAACAGAAATTCCAGAGACTGGAGTTCCTGAATTAGATCTTTTGGATTCTAAATCCATCAATAAAAGATACCTTTACAGAGCCAAATTGAGAAAAGATTTACGAAAAAGATTTCGATCAGAATATTTAGGGCAACTAAAACAAAGCTCAAAATTCATCCGCGAACCATCTTCTGTGAAAGTTGGTGATCTTGTAATTGTGTCCAACAACGAAAAAAGGATAAACTGGCCCTTAGCTAGAATCGTGGAAATATTTCCATCCCACGACGGACACATTAGATTAGTGAAACTGAAAACTGCACAAGGGGAGATTATAAGACCTACTAAGAACCTCATACCTCTTGAACTCAACTTTACACCTGAGTCGGATATGCTAGTGAGGTACAGAACTCGACGTATGACGAAAACTCAAAAGACTTGAACTACAGGTCAGTTGAGGTCCATCCTCTGCTGATACTGGACCTCAAGGTGGGAGTGTCGCGTTTGTTTACTAGAACTTTACTTCCACGAACGCCCTCTGGCGAAAGAGACTAAAAACAGTCAGTTGAACGGCTGACGCGTCTAACAGATGTATAACGATAGACTGTCTCCGTATAAATTATGCTTGTAATCATTATAACTTGTAAATATTTTGTAGATATCTTTCATACGAATTAAAATTTCTTAAAAAGTTTATAGCTGTGTTTCGAAGTGAATCGAAGTTCATCATAGAGACGGATACCTACAAGAAGGAAAAGCAGGCAGTTCAGGGCAGCCCTATTTAGAAGGTAAGTGAACTTTCACTTATCTATTTAATGATCAAAAAATTTTAATAGTACAAAGGTGATAAAATTTTTTAACACTGTCATTAAGTTGATGCTTAAAACAGAGCAACATAAGACACCTTAAACAGATTATTACCTTATTATTTCTATTCTAAAGAAAAACTCAGAACAAAATAAAAACGGAAGCGACCTATTTACTCTCATTTTCTACCTCTAACTTCGTGCTTTTTTCTTCAAAAAACCCGCAGCAAAAAACAAGACACTCATTGTGAAGTGTTTTTCTTAATTTGCATAAGAAATTGCTTTAATTTCGTATCTTTGCTGAACCTCTCATTTTCCCGTCGCATTTCCTCGCCAGGATGCAAATTTAAAGTAAAGTGAAGAGAGTATAAAAACAGACGAAACTAGTAATTTATTCGGAGCGTGATTTCGCTAGCCAGCGCACATTACTATTCTGTCCTCGCTGTAGTTACGCTGAGTTGCTGATAGGCCTTTTTGGCCATTTAATAGGTATATCGTACGGTAGCTTGTGCAGTCAGCGTAGTTAGCTTTAAACTAAATTGTTAGTCTAGCACTACTATTTATGTTTGAATTTATTGTTAAATTATTTCAAGGTCCACCGCAAGTCGTCGGTGTTACTGTTAGCATGAAGTATGTGCATTTGTGTAGAGAATTTGAAGAATAATAAAGAGTTTGTTTTACCCTTCTTCTGTGCTGGTATTATTCACGCCTGTGCGAGAATTCACCAAGTTTCCTATTAGGATCATTTGAATTTTATGATAGCGAAGAGAACAAAATCTTGCAAATACTATTTTACTTTTCTATGAATAAAATCCGGTTAGACCATTTTACATTGAACTCTTACTCCCCCCCCCTTTCGTTCACTTTACAGTTGAATATTAATCAGTAAATTTTGATAAAACATTTAAAACAATAATCTTTGAATAACGTAAAGGTTAGATGCGTGAAACTAGTAGGCAAAGGAATATAACTATTAAATACAATCAAAAATTTCGTTTTACATTCTGTTTTAATTTCGGAAGATCTGAATAAAATCACACACACAAAATTTCTTAACAGTCGTATTTATTAGTTTAAAAAAATCTGCTGTGAACCCCACATGACTTCCTTGTACGTAATATTAAACTATACGCAATTTTTTCCTGCATTTCATTTAAACTTATTCACTCGAATTTCATTACACATATATTTCTCATTCAATTAATTCCTTTCTCACTTCGCGACAAGGTAAAAATACATAAAAATCTCAAAATATTTTTATTAAAAATTGAAAAATATAAAACATAAATACAGTTAAAACACTTTAAAGAACAATTTTACTATTAAAATTGGAGTTTCTACGCAAAAACAAGCAATTCGGCCAGCGCGCAAGAACACAGATTTTTCGGTGTACCAAACGGAAAATTTAATTTTGGTTTCATTCGGCAAAAAGACATTGAAGGCGTAGAAACTAACTTAATTTATAGTGGACGCTATGCTAAGTCAATATATGGGATAATTTCATGCCTTAAACGGTAATTCCAGAATGGATTAAGCATGATTTAATTCCCAATAATAAAAGAAAATGTTATCTTTGTTGTTGCGAAGCTTAGTTTGATTGCTTAGTTAGTTAGATTGGCAACAAATCCACTAACCTGCTAAGTTTTAAATGTAAACAAATATGGCTGCTATGGTAAACAAAAGTTAGGCCTAGTCTCATTTAAACAATTTTTAATTTGTTGATAATTCTACATTTATTGCATGTAGGTTAACTAAAGGCATAAAAACCTTAACCGGAAGTAAGACCAATGTAATTCAATTATTTTTAAAGCAAAAAGTGGGCGATTTACTAACATATAAGAATAAAAAAAACTTGAGCTCACTGATCCGAGTAACAGAGTGGATATATATAAATATGTAAGAAAAATAAAGAATATATAAAAGATGAAATTAGCAACGTAAATTTCCTTTCTCTATTTTAAAAATAGTAACCTCTCTCTGCACTGCGTCATTTCGAGACTATTCTATGTCATATGATTCTTACGTAATTGCGATGATGTAAACGGAACTAAAACTCAACCAGCCAATAGTAATTTTAAAGCAATATTAACTGTTCAATCAAAATGCTTTGAAAAACAAAACTAACTCAGTCTGACTTGAGATTTCATCCTGAACATAACGCGCTTTCTTTCGACGCTTTGCCTTAGCTAGACTGCTGTCTGTCTGCTGCTGCTTTCTTGCTACAGAGTTATGAAAAATGTAAGCCTTTTGGAACAGGCACATTTAATGTGTCGACTTGTGTGTAGCCGCAATATGTTGCTGAAAATAAAACTGAAGATTTAATCTGCCTTCGCCTCCAATTTCTTAGTCATTATGGATCAACGCTTCTACGTTATCGAAATTCCTGCTCCTCAATATATTACTCGGCTCCATATTTGGCTACTCGTGCTTTATACCAACTTGCCTACGATGAGCAGAATAACTATCCTTTAGCTTCGAAGGCTGTACTTCAAAACTTTTTTGTAGATGATTGTTTGGTAGGTGCTCAAAACACTGAAGAGTGCAAAAATCTAGTAAATCAACTCTTGCAAATGTTAGAACGTGGAGGATTTCTTCTGCATAAATGGTCATCCAATGACTTGTCAGTGTTAGAGAATATACCCCAGGAATGATTCTGAGGCTATGAAAATTCAAGACGATAGCTCAATCAAAGTTTTAGGAATTAATTGGAACTCCCGTGAAGACTACTTTAACTTTTCCGTATCCATTTCTGGTGAAAAGTTTAAATACTCTAAAAGAGATATCCTTTCTGATTTAGCAAAAATATTTGACCCATTGGGTTAGCTTGCTCCTTGTATTATTTATGTCAAAATCTTGATACAAGACATGTGGAAACTCCGTTTATCGTGGGATGAACCTGTTAGTGATGAGATTGTTAACAAATGGAAGACTTTTCGAAATGATTTACATCTTATTCAACAATTAAAAATACCGAGATTTGTTTTGATTCCTGACGTGAACTATATTGATATCTATGCTTTTTGTGATGCCTCCGAGAAAGGCTACTGTGCAGCAATTTATTTGCGTTCAGTGTCACGTAATTTGGACATCAAAGTAACACTCTTAACATCAAAAACAAGAGTTCCTCCTCTGAAAGTGCAATCATTACCTCGATTAGAGTTATGCGCCGCAGTTTTGTTAGTGAATTTGCTTAAATCAGTGTTAGAACATTTAGAGTTTCCTATACGAAAAGTTTTGGCCTGGACAGATTCAACTGTTGTACGGTCCTGGATTTCTGCAGAACCATACCGTTGGGTTCCCTTTGTTGCTAACCGCGTTGCTAAAATACAGAATACAATTCCTAATGTAAGGTGGAACCATATCAAAGGAAAGCGGAACCCAGCTGATTCAGGTACAAGAGGAATGTTTCCAGCAGAATTTCTGAAGTGTGAGCGATGGTTCATTGGACCTACTTGGTTATATTCACAAGATTTCGAACCATGTCCTGACAGTGAACATCTTGCTGATGTAGATTATGAAGGAGTTCGTAGAGAAGAATGAAAAACTTGCATTTCAGTATCTTGTGCGGTAAAGGAAAATGACATTTTTAAACGGTATTCATCTTGGACAAAATTACGTCGTATAGGTTTTCTGACAACCGATGAGCTTCGATTAGCTACAAAAACAGTGATAAAAAATGTCCAAGAATCATATTTTCCTCAAGAGCTCTCTTATTTAAAAACATCGAGAGAATTAAAAGGTGTGAGCAGCCGAGTAATACAATTAACTCCCTTCCTTGATGAAGAAGGCGTCATTCGAGTAGGTGGTCGCTTAAAAAATGCAAACATTTCTGAAAATAGCAAACATCCTATTTTGCTTCCAAAGGAAGGACATCTAATCTCATCGTAACTCATTACCATGTCAATTATTTGCACGCTAGTCAAGAGTTATTAATAAGCACTTTACGAATGCAGTTTTGGATTCTTGCGGTGAGAAGCGTAGTGAGAAAGATTATTCACAGATGTATTCCTTGTATTAGAAATCGAGGCAAGACTGTGACCCAGATAATGGGTGATTTACCCTCGCCCAGAGTTCAACCATCAAGACCTTTTGCAGTCACCGGAGTTGATTATGCTGGTCCATATTCTATTAAGTCCCAAGTTGGGAGAAGAACAAAAACTTTCAAGTGTTATGTATCTATTTTTGTGTGTTTCTCAACAAAAGCTGTACACTTGGAGTTAGTCAGTGATCTATCAACTTCAACGTTTTTAGCAGCTCTAAAAAGATTTATCGCCCGACGAGGCAAACCATCTAAAATTTCGAGTGACTGTGCTACTAACTTCAAAGGTGCTAGCAAGGAACTGAAGGAGATTTATAAAAATGCAGCTCGCATTGAGAAAAGCAGTGAATTATGTGACTACACTACCTCAGAAGATATAACTTGGTTACTTAATCCTCCGACATCTCCTCACTACGGTGGCTTGTGGGAATCTAATGTGAAATCCATGAAATTTCATCTTAAACGAGTATTAGGATCCACGCTTCTAACTTACGAGGAATTTTTAAGTGCTTACACAAGTGGAAGCGTGTATGAATTCCCGTCCTCTTTGTGCGATGTCTAGTGATCCAAACGACTTTAGTGCATTGACTCCAGGTCATGTTCTGATTGGAGCCCCTTTTGCTTGCCATTCCGGAATCTGACTTGAGTGACGTGAAATCTTCACGACTTAAACGTTGATCTCTAGTTCAACAGACTGTGCAACATTTTTAGAAACGATGGTGTGCAGAATATTTAACAACACTTCAACAACGTGCTAAGTGGTTTCGTGCGTCTCCTAATCTAAAATGTGGTGATTTAGTTCTGATCAAAAACGAACAACTGCCTCCAAACCAATGGAAAATTGGAAGAATTGCCTCTTTTCATCCAGGTAGTGATAAAAAAGTTCGAGTGGCTACAATCCATACGCCCGCTGGTGATTTCAAACGAGCTGTTACTAAATTGTGTCTTATCCCCAATCATGACTAATATGAACTATGAACTATTGACTTTTTTCATATTATTGAGCTTTAAATTTTAGTTATATTTCAATTCATCTTTTTCTTAATGTTATTATGTATGCTTTAACTGTTTGTCTTTTTTGAACCCTTAGAAGGCTTCAAGGCCGGGGGCTATGTTTAGTATTTTTTGTTACCAAACGAATTACTAGTGTGTCTTTGCAACAATAGATGGCGTTGCTGCCTGATGATTCAATTCTGGTTGCTATGGTAACGAACTTTCAACTCATGAGATTTGTATTCTATTTATATATATATATATATATATATATATATAATTGCTACAGTGCTAAGAGTGAAGTGTGCTGTGTTGAAGTAGACGGCATTCCTTCTATTTGAAAGTGTTATGTAAAATAAATAAGTGATATTACAGTTCGCTTATTTCTGGTCACGCTTTGTGAACTTATTCTTAACAACTCTTTTAAGATAATCCTACTATAATTAAGGTAGTGATATATATTTATACACATATATATATATAAAAAATCTGTTACTCAGCTCAGTGAACGCAGTTTCTTTATTCCTATATGATTGTAAATTGTGGATTTTTTGCTTTAAAAATGCTTGAATTATGTTGTTCTGGTGAAGATTTTTATGTCTTTATGCCTACAAGCAATACTTGTGGAATTATCAACAATTTAAAAGTTTTTTTTAAGTGCTGCTAAGCCTAATTATTTCTTAACATTACAGTTATGTTTGTTTACATTTGAAACTTAGCAGAATAGTGGATTTGTTATCAATCTACAGAAACTAAGCTTCGCAACAATAAAGTAACGCGTCTAGCCTAAAAATGTTTATTAAGAGAGCATAAAAGTTACAAAAGCTCTAATTAAATCGTAGCTAGGGTCGTAGCTAGGGTTTTCAGCGCCCAAGCACAACTGAATATTTCGCGTCCCCTACTGCTTGCCAAGGATGGAGAACATTTAATTCTAAAATGTCGTAACATCAGTTTGGCGCACCTTGGATTCTGCGCCCGGGGACAGATGCCCCCCTCTAGCTACGCCCCTGATAAAAGCTTATTTGCGAATATTATTGCGAATTAAATTGTTTAATTAATTATGGAATTATCATTTAAGTTATTAGCTTGTTTTTGCGTAGAATCTGTAATTTTAACTGTAAAAATTGTTTTTTTAGTTGTTTTAACTGTATTTGGTGTTTTATGTTTTTTTTATATCTTTCAGTTTTTAATGAAAATATTTTGAATTTTTATGTATTTTTGCCTTGCTGTGAGCTGAATTAATTAGTAGCGCATGCACATTACGTAAGGCGGTGTTGAATCGTCTGCGAAAAATATTGTTGCGTGCGTACGGGTTCGTTACGAAATGAATGCACAAGTCCGATGAAAAATGAACAAAAATTTATTATTATCACAACAAAAATGCTTAAATTTTCTCAAATTATCATGCAGTATTACAATATCTCACAGTAGTTATCTTTTAACTACTCAAATATCCAATAGAACGTAATTCAAAACAGTTAAAGAACGCTAATCCGCGAATTCGCTACAATCAACAACAGTAGTTTTCTAAACAACAACAAACTAAGCAACTACTACAAACTGAGATGTTTTCCTCCTTTTATAAGATTTTAAAATCACGCGCTAGAATTTTCCAGTACTTTCTCGAAATCAAAAAGAGATATTTATTTATTTAACGCACGCGCTCTTGTATTTTTAATTTTTCCGGCTTAGCTTTCTTTTAATATTCGTCACGCGCTGCACTGCGCGAGAAATAAAACCATTTAATTTATAATTGAACTAACATTAGCTTTTTAAATAGCAAATTCGTAACACTGCCCCCTTCCCAAGGACTGCACGTCCCGGGCAGTACAATCCCTGGACAGGAAGCTAAACTTACAACTGTGGCATAAATGCATTAATAAGCATTACATTACTATAATAAACAACATGAACAATAAATGCAATACATAAAACAAATCAAATGCTATCAAATACTAAATACAAAACAAATACTAAATACAAATCAAATACTAAATGCAAATCAAATACTAAATACACATTTATAAACAAAAAGGACCATGGTCTGATACTATTTACAATTATTTACATTACGTACTATGGCCATAGTAATGAGCTAACCTGTCGTAATGAACGACTTTAGGTTTAGAGTTCGAAGACTTACGAATCCGAACCACGACGTCATTCAGCCTTTTTAGGACTGTATATGGACCATCCGAAGGTGACTGTAATTCAGGCCTGACTCCTTTTCGCCGAATCGGGTTCCACAACCACACCTTGTGTCTTTTGTTGAATCTATGTCCAGTAGCTCTCGCGTTGTATCTGGTCTTCACTTTCTCCGTCGCCAAGTTCACTCGCTTTCGTGCGGAACGGTGCATTACTTCAAAACGGGCCTTGACATCTTGGATGTGTTCCTCAGGCGATGAAGGCGCATCCGTACGGCGATGAAACAGGCGGTCACAAGGCAGACGAAGGTCTCGACCGAAGAGCATCTGAGATGGAGAATAGCTGGTAGTCTGGTGTTTCTTTTCGACCCTAGCATGATTTCGGCTGTTTCTCGAGCTGGTTCTTTCGGACAAAGCGTCGGCATTTCCAGGTGAGGATCCCTTCTTAGGATGGATAGTCATGTCTTCAGATCCTGAAAGCAGTTTGTTGTTTTTCAAGTCTAAGGAAAAATTGTATTTCCTTAAAAAGTCCAATCCGAGTATGCATGGATCTGTAATATCTGCCACATATGCCGTGTGATGGTAGGCGGCACTTCCAAATGTGATTTTCACGTTTAACTTCCCAGCTATGTCGATCTTATCACCAGACGCAGTCTGAAGGGTAACACAGGATGGCGTCCAAATAAGTTTATCTTTAAACTGTTCAGCTAAGTCTTTCCTAATGATGGTAACATTAGCTCCTGTGTCAATGATCATATCGCAAGGAACTCCATCGATATTCCCATTAATGGACATTCCATTACTGTTGCCACTCACTGTATAAATTTTAAGCGCTTTAAAACAAGGTTTTTCATTATCTGGCAACCTCCGTTCCTCGATATGGTCACTGATTTGTTTACTGCGTCGTTGCTGGGAAATGGTCTTATTTTCCGTACCTCGGGGTGTTTTGCAGTTTCTTCGTATGTGGCCTTCAACTCCGCAGTTCCAGCACTTTAGAACTAGTTTCTTTTCACTTCTGTTCCGTCTCAAGCCACTGACTTGTCTGGTAAAATCATCTGCTTTATATTCCGTACCCTGGGGCGTTCTGCAATTCCGTCTTAGGTGACCTTCACTACCACATCTCCAACACCTTGGAGCCACTTTCTTCTCGCTCCTACTTCGTATCAAAGCTTCGACTTGTCTGGCTAAATCATCTAAACGAGCCATCAGTTGATCCACTGGCTCATGGACTCGCACAGCTCTAACTGGGTAGCGATCTCTATTAGTTGCTTCCTGGGCTGCCTCGAACTTCATGGCGTACAACAGAGCGCTTTTCAAATCTTTTACATCCGCCATTCGCAGTGCTTTCTGTATTTCAGGGTCCCGGATGCCATCGATGAAATATTGCAGGGACAGGATTTCCCTTGTTTCTGTCGGGCACTCCGAAAAGGCGTGATGTGACAGCCTTTCAACATCCGTGGCGAGCTCCTGAAGCGTTTCGGTGCGCTTCTGTTGACGAGATTTTAATTGGAGCCTGCTGTAGTCTTTTAAACACTTCTCCCCAAAGCGCAACTCCAAGGCGCCGGACAGAGCTTCGAAATCTAACCTTTTGTTTTCGGGAAGCGTCTGCAGGATATCCGCTGCGTCTGCTCTTAGAGAAGCGGCGAGATGACAGGCCTTAGCTTGGGAATCCCATCCATTCGCATCCGCCACGATAGAAAACTGGGTCTTATACACTTGCCAGGATGTCTTCCCATCATATGTGGATAGCTTCAGAGATGGACGAGCAGGCATCGGTAAGAATTTAAAATCATCACTCTTACTCCCAGCCGTCGCTACGAATTTCTTTAAAGTTTCCAGTTCTTTGGCAACCGCACAAACCCGGTCATCAATTTGTTGTTCGATTTGTTTCTGAACGGAACAAACTTTTTCTTCTATTTCTTCTTTAACAGAAGAAACATTTTCCTCAATTTGTCCCACTTTATTCTCAACCACATCTATTCTGCCTTCCATAGCATCGAATTTGGTTTCTATTATGCAGGCAATTTCTCTTTTCATTTCGCATTGACTTTCTTCAATCTTGACTTGAACAGCTTTTATTTCTGCTTTAACAGATTCCTTAACAACTTTTATTTCGTCTTTAAAAGTTAATTGACCAGTTTGAATGGCCTTCATTTCTTCCTTAACGGATTCTTGGCCCAATTTCATCTCGCCTTTAATTTCTTCTTTAACGGAGTTGACGGCTCCTTCTATCTTTTCTTGGAAAGCAGCAAATGCAGTCATCATTTGCCTGAATTGTTCTTCCATCGCTCTTGTTATTGGCATTCAAATCCCACTTCTGACACCAAAAATTGTTGCGTGCGTACGGGTTCGTTACGAAATGAATGCACAAGTCCGATGAAAAATGAACAAAAATTTATTATTATGACAAGAAAAATGCTTAAATTTTCTCAAATTATCATGCAGTATTACAATATCTCACAGTAGTTATCTTTTAACTACTCAAATATCCAATAGAACGTAATTCAAAACAGCTAAAGAACGCTAATCCGCGAATTCGCTACAATCAACAACAGTAGTTTTCTAAACAACAACAAACTAAGCAACTACTACAAACTGAGATGTTTTCCTCCTTTTATAAGATTTTAAAATCACGCGCTAGAATTTTCCAGTACTTTCTCGAAATCAAAAAGAGATATTTATTTATTTAACGCACGCGCTCTTGTATTTTTAATTTTTCCGGCTTAGCTTTCTTTTAATATTCGTCACGCGCTGCACTGCGCGAGAAATAAAACCATTTAATTTATAATTGAACTAACATTAGCTTTTTAAATAGCAAATTCGTAATACTATGTTTCTTTTTTGTTTGTTTAATTTCTTTTATACATCGTTTTAGATTTATTATAGTATTTGAATAGAACTTGTGGTTATTCTTCAGATGATATAATTTTTGTGCACTCTGACTTATAAAATGAATGAGATGTTATGCTGTTAAGTGAACCTAATGCCGAACTGTCGCTATGGTAAATAAGTATATAGAAAAAAGTGCATTTATTCTATTGTGGTTTATGCGCTATCGAAGAAGTAGATTTAATTCAAAATTCGTTAACTATTAATTCCATATATTTAAATGAAATGCAAGAAAATTGCGTATAATTTAATATTCCGTACAAGGAAAGCATGCAGTGTAAACATCAGATTTTTTGTTTTTTTGTTTTTTTGTTCGATAGTCATACTTTTTTCCTATTGCTAATGAGACTTTATTTATATTTTTAAGTGTACGAGCAATAACAAGCTTTAAAGTCATGCTTGTATAATTTACGAAGATATTTCGCTCTTTTACTGTTTCATGTGCAGTTTTATTTACCTATTAATTATATGCTTTTACAACTTTTCTCTGAATTGTCATCATTTATGTTTCTGTGCTATTTAGGAATTTCTAAACATTATTAGTTATGTATGTGGTTCGAATTCATAACCATATATATATAAATATATATATACAAATAATACGTTTATTCTGTAGGTTTGCTATAAAAGATTAATCACCAAATGCGTTAATTAAAGTAAAATATTTTGACATATTCTGGGAATCATGGAGTTTGATTAATAAAAGTGTTATGTTAAGTATCATGGAGTTTGATTAATAAAAGTTAATAAAAGTGAGTTAATAATAGCATGAGTAATAAAAGAATGAATTATAATGGAGCAAATATTTATAAGTTTACGTACTGGTTTTCATCTGTTACCGAATCTTTAAGCAATTTCTTATAACTCACATCTTTTCTACTCAAATATCTTTACGGAATACATTACTTGGTGGATGCATACTATTTGTAAGATATTTTCTCTATGCTTTGTACAAAACTCTAACTAATAACTTCTTAAATTAAAGCGCCTTTCAAAAACTAAAAGTTGGTATGATTTTGCAAAGCCGTTGACTTCTTTAGTTTTAATTTTGTTTGCTTAACAGTCTCTTATCTACCTTAAATGTAACATTTAATTAAAGCACTAAAATATCAGCATAAAGTGAAATCCTGAACACAGTCAAAATTAAGAACTTTTAAGAATTAACAAATGTAGTTTTAATTTAAAGATCAGAAATATTTAATATCACTGGAACTTAAACAACTATTTAATTTCGGAAACTTCAGTTTGAGATTCATGTTAAGTCATCATAACACCCAATCGGAAAATTCTTTCTCAGATATAAATGAATTCTTTAAACACCCTCGGAGAAGAAGTGAGAATTCGCTTTCCAAAGCCCATCATAACACCGCCCACAAGTTAATTTACCAAATGATGGTTGCCAGCATCAAAGAGGCTCATCATTTTAACACAGACTCCATTCAAATTCAAGAACTAATGAAGTATTTAAGCCTTATTTCCATCGAAAACCAGCTGCCTTTTACAAGGAGGTGGGAAACCTAAAACCCTCCCAGAAATAACGAAGATGTTTTGATAACGAGGGAAGTTAAGCTCCTTTTCAGTTGCTGATTAAAAATTTGATTATTCTTCAGAATCCCTCTCCGTGGATTTGATAAATTTCAAAAGCTTTCACTAGTTATTATAAAACAAATTCAGTTTCGTTAAAGTCGTGCTGGGCGAACATTATAAGAGTGATTAATTTATTTACTTGACGAATTTTTAGTTCAATCACAGGTCTCCTCGGGTAATGGCTTTCCAAACTCTCTGTAGAATTCTTTGATGTCTTGAGATAGTAGAATAAATACCTAATCTTTTTGAAAATTTTGCCCTGACTCTTTCTCTAATTACTATCGATCCCTGCATTGCATGTCTATTTGAATATTTATCATTCGCTACATTCAGTGTTTTGCCTGGCGTTGATTTGAACAAAAGCATTCAAACTCCTCTTTTTTTTAATTCAACACAAAGGAAAGTTTCAGTTACTGATACATTATAGTTAAAATATTAAATCATTAACGTAATTTTTTGTTATAACAATGTTTAAAAAAACTCTACAGAATTTTGCCAAGTACTGATGTATTTTGATTTAGACAAATCATAGTTGCATGCATTTTTAGACAATATTTAAAGAACGGCAACATGTAAAAAAGAAGAGAAGGAACAATATTATTTAGCAGATGTAGATTTATCATTCTATTTCAAAATGCAGATTTTCTTATAAATGTTTCTTTAACTGGAATCGCGTTATGAAGCAATTTTTAAACTAAAAGGGAAAAATCATAGGGCCTCCTTAATATATATAACAGCCTGAAAGAGTTCAGATTTTAACGATCGTCCAAAAGGATTTTGTTAAGTTTTTTTACGCTTTCGCTGAGGTCGTAGCCTACCACTCTGCTGTTGCACTCCTGCTAGCTTTATTATTAAGCACCATTTTCTTCACGCTTACGCCATATACAATTCAACAGCAAAATTACAAAAATTAAGCAGCATACGTTTAGAATTCGTGAGGCAGTGTTAAGTGTTGGCATATATTTCCTTCCCCCCCCCCAGTCTTTTCTCAATTCATCGTATCAATATTCACTAAAATGGCTTTACAAAACTTTTTTTGGTCTTTTTATTAGCCCAAATGGCTTAGTCTAGAAGGGCTATTAAGTCTCGAAACGGCATTTTGCGTCGAATCACTTTTCAAACTGTTGCCACCAAATATCATCGCCCTGTGTTACATTTAAAGAAATTAAATAATGAAGAATCTGCATAAATGTATGTATGCTTCTCGCATTGCGAAAAAAAAAAAAACCAACGATACCTATAGCCATCAAATTTTTAATAACGTAATCCTCCACCCGAATATGGGCACCCGGAAGCCCGAATTTTTATTTCGAACTTGTTTTATTATCTGTTTCATATTTTTTTTAAAATTTAATGAATTTTTGATTAAAAACCTCGACAGTTTCAAAGCTAGCAGTGGCAACACATTGTATGAAATAAAATATTTTTAACTCCAGCGCGCGAAACTGTGTATGTATAATTCTAAAGATATGCTGTTTTTAAATATTTTAACTCAATGTGGCGGTAGCCCATATGCTCTCGAAACGTGTATGTATCTGTAAGTGGGAAAAAAAAAAAAAAAAAACACCTGTTTGGGCGTAATATTAAATCTGAAAGCTTTCAGACTTTTTTTTAATTACCATTTTATGTGTTTATTTATTAAATATCTTGCCACATAAAATTCGATTCAACAGTAAAATCACAAAATATTTATAAACAGCATAGCTTTAGAATTTCCGATAAACAGTCTCACGCGCTAGAAATAAAAATGTTTTATTCTGTATAGTGTTACTACTGTTCGCTTTGAAATGCTCGAGTTTGTTAATAAAAAATTCATTAAAGTTTTAAAAAATATGAAATATAAAATTCGAATTTCAAAATTCGGGCTTCCAGGTGCACATATTCGGGTGGAGGACAACGTTATTCAAAATTTATTGACTCTAGGTACCGTCGTTTTTTCACAGTGCGAGAAATATACATATATTCATGCAGATTCTTCATTATTTAATTGTTTTAAAGATAATACAGGACGATAGTATTTGCTGGCAACAATTTGAATAGTCATTCATCGTTTTTAGTGGACGACGCAAGATCTTATTTGTAGACTATTAACCCTTCTACGCTTCGCGCGTAGCTACATACTATGATAATTAAGATTAAGATTAAGATTGGAGAAAAAGACGAAATTATCTACTAACACCTTTATTCTTCCACAAGGCAGCTATGTTAAAGACGTCTATAACATCGTTATTCAATCTCGTTTTTGAATGTCGAGGTTGGTTTCTTGCGATTTATATAGAAAGTACGAAATATGATAGAATGATTGCCTAGTTAAATTTCTGTCATTTTTTACCGCAGTTGTTCATAAATTCATAAACACTCTCTGTAGAATCCTGCACCATCCTCCAAATCATCCTGCACCTGTCGTAAAATTTACCGGTTTTTCAAATTAAAATCGCGCTTTTCTACAGTCACTGCACGAAACTTAAACCTTACATAATGTTTTCATATTAATCTTCCTTGCTAAGATTAATATCAGTCAGAGGAACCTTTCGAAAATCATTTAAAGCTGAAATTTCTGAAGTGCTGTAGCAAGCCTGATAGTTCTTTGTCAGAAAATATAAATAAGTAATGACGAATCACCAAGCACAATGACTATTCACATTTCCGAAATTATGAAGATTCTTCTATTAAATCGAAATTTATTAAATAACCTAACAGGATTAAATCCCCCCCGGCCTAAAAAAATCTATGCTAAATTTTATCGCATGAAAACAATTTTTAACAAAATAACCTCCCTCTACTTGCGACCCCCAAAATTGAACCCACACATTCAGGAAAATATGAATACCAAATACAAATGAAATCTTGTAACAGCTCTTTACTCCACACATCCCGTATTTAATTGTGATAGTCTAGTAATAATTTATTTACCCTCTATTAGTTATAAAATATTGCATCTTTTTGTTTTTAAGATACTTCAATTTTTCAATAAATTTTTTGATAAAACAATGCTGTTACTAATAATCTCTTTATACTTCAGATTGCATTTCAAATTAGTTTGGTTACCTAACGCTATTTCAGATTACTTCCAAGTTCTAAAATAATGTCCTATTCATTTGTCCAGTGTCTGTATTTTCGTTATCCAGTTCCTGTAATCGTAATCCAATCACTCGCTTTACGACAATGTATTTCCCAATTTATCCTCCCATTAAAGCGATACGATCACTGTCATGCACTGTCTGTGGCCACATTCATTTTATTTACTGTAAAATGGTTTTCAATTACTACTTGTTTGGCGAGCTGGATAGAAGAAAACTCATAAAACATTAAACAATAAAATTCTTATTATACGCTTGGGAAAATGAGTCACAGACACTAGTGGGCTAGTGAAACACAAAGAGGAACGAAAACTTCGCCATGAAGAGGATTCCTCGCGAGGATTTA
Source organism: Stegodyphus dumicola (assembly GCF_044657685.1). NCBI lineage: Eukaryota > Metazoa > Arthropoda > Arachnida > Araneae > Eresidae > Stegodyphus > Stegodyphus dumicola. Next base: position 111,675,838 of record NC_140772.1, on the reverse strand, counting down.
CGCTTAGAGCTCGAGTAAAATGAACTCTACTTAATGAGCAAATGTTTTACATGACATTACCCGAATGGTAGCACGACAGGGAATTAGTTAGAGCTCTATTCTCTTTACAGATGCACATAAATCTCGAAGACATGGATGTTCGTAATTTAGCAATATATACATAAATCTAAAGAATAATCGTCATTATTATTTATAAGGCCCTGTTTGAATTCCAAACTTCCGACTTCTCTGTTTTCAAACTTGTCAACTTAAAAGAGTTGTTCATACAATAGTGAATCAGCGCATGTGAATTTTGACAATGCGAGTTTAATATCCAAGCCAATATTTTTGACTTTCATTATATTTCCGACACAGTGAAAAAATGCTAATTGTTGGCTGAGATTCAATCCACCCGTCTGCCCACCTGCCTCCAAGTTATATGTTACAGTAGTGTAATAGAATAATTGTATTATCTTACCTATGTGTATTTTTGTGTACATGGTACTTATGTATTAGTGTCAATGTATATTAGTGTGTCGAATTTGTGCGCACTGGTGTATTGTGTCTATCTTTTAGTGTATAGTATATTAGTGAATTATTGTATAGTATACTGGTGTATAGTATATTAGTGTATAGAATACTGGTGTATAGCGTATTAGTGTGTCACAATTATGTGTATTGGTGTATTGTGTCTATCTTTGAGTTTACAGTATCTTTGTTGCATTATGTACATTGACGCATTGTGCGATTACACGATCAAGTCTATTTGTAAATTACTATATTTATGTCTATTTAAAGTTTCAGCTACAGATAGTTGCAGGGTCCGGACAGCACCCGAGTAGTCATTGTAAGCCGTCCGGGTGTCCGGCCCTGCTGTCACCTGTCACCTGCCTCCAAGTTATTTTCAATACATACAATACTGGCCCATTATCGGACGAGCGGTAAATCACTGAACACTTATAGTTTGACCCCGGTTGAAATTCCGGCGAAAGACTTGGCCGCATGAGAGCTCTCGTGGTTTTCCTCCTGCGTAACTTAAATACGAGACAATTTCGTTCAGACGGGGGGGGGGCGTAAAGGGCATAAGTGGTTAAAGCCGAGCTCCGTTGCCAAGGCAACCAGTCTGTGCTACGTCACAAAATCTGGTTTAGTGCTCGTGGCATAGGGTTCAAAGTTTTCAACTTTACGGCGAGTTTGGGATAAGCGTCGACCAATCAGAGCGAAGCTAAAACGAAGCGGAGTTCGACAGAAGATTTCGCTGTCACAAAACAAGCAGAGCGGAAACAAGGAAATCAATCGAGCAGGAGAACAGCGCGGGAAAGTTGTAAACACATCCACACATGCGCAAATTTAGCTTCTCTCATTGGCCACGGCTTACACCCCGTTCTCGCAAGTGTGAATGGAATTCCCGTATTTTATGCCCTTATGACTGCGCCTTACGCCGCCGTCTGTGTGATTATGGCAAAGCCTCGAGGGCTATCTGCCTAAGAGGAGGAATGCCTTCGTGGAGGACTTTCTAAGGGAAACTGGCTCGTATACACGTTACACATGGGGGAAACCACGAAAACGCCCATGCAGCCAGCCCGTTCGCGGGATTCGAACCTCGGACGGAACTACCAGTGTTCAGCGATTTTACCGCTCGGCCGCTGGTGGGCCTACGCCGCCGTCTGAAGGCAGGCTTTATGACGGCATTCGTCCTTTTAGGCCGACAGCCGTCGTCCTTCGGATTCGACAAAAAAATTTAGGTTCTCGTTACCTTACCGTGGAATTATTCACCTATGGGTATCGGCTTTTTGAAGTAATTAATTTGGAGACTCGACACCAAATTAATGACGGATCAAATTAATAATTACCGTTACCAAATTAATGATGAAAACGTAATCGAATTATTAATTAATTAATTATTGCAGTTAACTATTTATTAAATACTAATTAATTAATTAATTGTTGACACCAAATTAATGATGATCGTTTGAGAAATAAATGCCACTTTTATAGCTTTGTTAATTTAAATTCGAGAACAGTCTTCGTAAGTTCCTGGGTTCCCATTTAACACAGTGATTTGTAATTATTTCGAAAATAATGCGAGATAGAAACGATTCGTATTTAATTCTGTATGCTTCTTTATCTTACAATTCAAATATTAGTTTACTTCTTAAATTACGTTTTCTATTTGCAATGAGCATCTTGCATTGTATTTTTCAGTTGGAACCAAAGTTACACTTATTTAATATACATTTGACGTTTCAACTTTTATGCTCATTGTTTTTCAATTGGTCAGCCAGAGACAAAAGCTATTTTCATTACAGAAAGGGAGTTCATAAGAGATACCCGACTTAATCATTAACATCGTATTTATCATATAATTTGGTTTGGTTTACAATTAAAACTCACATTGTTAAACCAAACCAAATTTTGGAAATATATAATCTCTTATCTATCATATTGCTTAGCGTAATTATTAATGAATATTAGAATTATAGGTCATACTTGAAATAAAATGACATAGTTAAATCTAAGGAAAAGCGCCATACAATGATGTACGGTTTTAATATTCTAAAGATTTCAGTTACAAAATGTATTTGTTATTGTAAGCTTGCATGCGAATGATAAAATTCTTGAAAAAGGGCTAAGAAGAGTTAAAAAGAGGAAAAGTAATATGTAATTTAGTTCCATGGACCTTATAAGAAAGGTCCTCTTATAAGGTCCATGTTTAGTTCTCAATGACGCTGTCTGTAGCTTATCTTTTTTTTCGGGGGGAAGGATTCAGATATTTATTTTATTTTATTAGACATGTGTACTATAAATGGAAACAAAGAGCTAAATTATTAGACAACTGTTAGCCTAATAATCTGTTCATAATGGCTTTTAATGCCGTTACACTATCAAGGTCTGAAGAGGATTTAACGACTTGCAAAAAGATATGTGCTAATATTTGCCTAATTATTTGAAAGCATCTTAGACCTAGAAAATAATGAAATAAAATAGCGCCGACTTTATAAACACGAAATATATATTTCCAATGCAGAGAAACCAAAGAGACTATGTACAAAAGCATATACTTTCATCTCGTCTTTGATATTACAATGATTTACCGGTAGTCACTGAAATGTGAGTGAAATTCTGACATATACTACTCATTTCAAAGATCGCAATGCAGCGAAAATCTTTTTTGAATGTCGCGTCGCTGGATTCGGCCGTCTTTCATTCCTAATTTTCCTCCAATGATCCTTTTGATGTTTGCACTGATTATATTAACTTTTGTAACACTGAAGAGCATTTTTTTTTTTCCACTGCGTGTATCTTACGATAAGCTGTTGCCACAAAGAATCGAGAAGATATTTAGAGATGGTACGGAATACAATTTTGACTTTTTTCAAGAGACATGAATTCCCATGAATCTTAAGACAAGAGATTTTGAATCTTTGCGTATTTTTCATTATTCGAATTCTAACTTAAAATAAATAAACATTTTAACTCAAAACTTGGGAAAGTTCAGTTTTTAATGCCATCCAATAAAAGCATCCATAAAAAAAAGAACACGAATGCTGGAATGTCAATATATCAGAATCAAGAATATTGTTGTAAATTTCTGCTAATATTCTATTTGACTGCATTGTTATTTATGAGCCTTATTATAATGTAGCATATTACTTTATTTATTTATTTATTTGATTTTTAGGGTTTTAGGTTGTAATATAGCGTAATTAAATTTATGGCTACGCATTTTTTATGTAAGTGTTTAATTTTTTACAGATTTGAAGACGTTCAATTTATCCAGTTAACTGCGTCCTACTCGTAATTGTCACACAATCCATAAAATGATAATGAATAGCTCTTTATGAGGAATAGATGCTTTTTTTCTCTTTTGTTCGTAAATCGAAATCCCCCCCTCCTTCCATATGATGTAAAGATCAAGAAATCAAATAAATATCATAATTTGGATATGTGTTTAACATCTAAATGTTTAAATTAGTTAGGGGTTTGCTTTTTTTAGATATCATACAGTTATATATATCAAACGCATCACTTAAGCAAATTACACCAATTAGAAAACGTGAATTTATTTATCCAAGTAAGATCATCAGAAAGTAAAAACATGAGATATTCCATTACTATCGAAGATACCGTGATCTCCCGGGATATAAACATAATTAATTTGTGGTGCCTCAACCAAGGTGAAATAAATCAGTATTTCTGAGGTATGGAAAGCACGAAAAATATTCTCTGACTCAACCTCAAATGACCTACGTCAAAACATATATTAATAATATTTTCTCGATCAAATTCCTTACACGCTGCAAGGCAGGAACTAGTTAGGCTTTTCTAGACATTTTAAAACGATATGAAAAAAAGACTTCATTTTCATCATCATCCGGAAGTCGTCAAAATGTCCTCAATGTCCTAGATGTGATACATCTAAATCAAGTTTTCTGCATAGGGCAAGAAGCATCTACCGCGAAATCTTACGTTTATTGCATTAAATAATAATTAACACCTATTTACCTATATTTGCTAATATAAAATACAAACTCCAATTATTCGACGTGGATGGATGCTGTCAACGCATAAATGTATTTAAGCAATCTATTAAGTATCCAAATCCAATAATTCAGAGAAAATTAAATGTTATCTAAACAAGAATTCCTAGAAAAGAACTTTGTTAAAAGACATTAAAAGCTAATGCGGAATGATAGGTCAATGCTGCACTTGTGTTTATACAAATAAATCAACGTCCACAACCCATCACGTTGCTGGATCTTGCAATGTATTTCATAAACACATAGCAACACCATGTCGATTATATATAAAATATTTACATTGTTCATAGTGTTATACACAGAGCACTCAGAAAGTCCTATACACATATTTTCCCTGCTTATGATATGCTCAAGTGAAGGAAAACGAATTCAACTACTTCATATCCAACAAACCATTAAGCAAAATAAGCATGTGCTTAGGGCATCAAGGAAAGGGGATTGCAAAAGGGTACTTAAGGGTTCATGGAAAGAGAAGCCCACAAAATTTCTCATTGCTGTTTTACCATGGAATGTATAGTTCAACTAATGAGTAAAAGAACTTCTTGAAGATACTGCATAACATCCAGTGTTCACAATATTAGCTCATGAAAGGCCAAGAGATCAAAACTAGCACTTGGTTATGAGTTCAATTCCTTAGGGTGAAATGAAATGGTTGCACAGACGTTGTATTCTCCACAAGCGCATTTTTCCGTTTAGCCGATAATCTATCCTGCCACATTTAATTCAAACTACAGACAATGATCATGTACGATAAATCCGCTTCTTCAATATATTGCGATATGATACTTAAAACAATTCGTAGTTTATTGCCAGATATTGCTAGGAAATCTAAAGAAGTTTCAGCCGTCTAAAGAACCAGATAACCATCTAAAGCTCGACAAGTTCTCCCCCTATCTATCGTTCGAATCTCCTCCAACGGCGTGTCCCGTTCTTCAAATACAAAATACGCAGTCAAGCATTTAAGACCGTTCCTGATAAAAATCCCCTGCCCCCTCTTTCTTGCATCACTAGATAACAAAGTAATGAATTCGGCTGCCAGCTTGTGCATTTCTTATGAGAAGAGTTTTGCTGAATTTTAATGAGTTTTTTTTTTTTTTTTTTTTTTTTTTTTTGTGTGTGTGTGTGTGTGTGTGTGCGTGTGTAGAAAAAGAGAGTAGGGTCACTGTTTGGTAAGAATCCCATGTAATGTTTTATTTATGGAGCTGGACGACTAAAATAATAGGGTTAAAAGCAACTGAAATGGGTTTGATGATCATAAAGAAAATTTATAGCAAGGCTTGAAAAGATGCGTTTCTTTTTTTTAACCGTAATATCCCTAACCCTAAGAAAATGGAACTCGTTTGATTAATCAGATTAAGCGAGGAGAAGAAAAGTAAATTTTAGCCACAGGAAATCTAATAAGTGATTTAATGAGTTTTTGTTTTGCTCTGACCAGCTACATTTGACTGATCTTTACGAGAGCAACAGAATGACTTTTTCGATTTGGCGATAATGATTGCCAATGCTACAAATTAGTATGTTTTGGATTACCAGGCAAGCGTGATTATTTCAACAGCATTGCTTTACAAAAGCGATCTCGATGTTTTTGACGATTCCCTGTTTCGCTTGAAGACGATATTCACAGAAAAATCATATTTTTTTATTCAAAGTAATGAAAATTTTCATCAAGTGAAATCTAAGAATACCATATAGCCTGGCACTTTGCGGTTTGGTCTGTCTGTAGATTTTCATCCAGGGCAAACGAGAAAAATGTTTCTTGAAGTCCCAAAAGAATCTATTGCAGACAGGATACTTCTCTTTATGTTAACGTGAAATGCGAGTTAAATTGTGAGTTAACCGTTAACCGGTCATTTTAATATTTTTGGTATATAAAGAGTTATTATTGGCTGTAAAACTGTTGTTTCTGTTAAAAAAAAAATTATTCTGGAGGATAAAATTATTTGGTAAGCAAATTAAATCAGCATTGGAAATACGAACAAATTCAAAGCGGAATGAAAACGTTTATTTGTTTGTATTAGTTTTGAATTTCGATAGATGTCAACAGGGAATTGAAAAATTAATGGTTGTACACTTAATTTATTCTTACGATTTAGTAATTTATTTTGATTTAGTAATTATTTTTTACGATTTAGTAATTATTTTTTAGTAATTTATTTTGATGATTTAACAACTTTTATATACTCTGGATTCCGCACAGGTAAACTACGTACTATTGCGGATAAAAGCTGTTCCTATACACAGTGAAATCATATGCAATGCAATTTTTTTTCTTTTTGTATTTCCCGTTGAAATTTTTTTTCATTTCGATTGCTTGTGATAGTCATTTTTCCATCGTTTCGTAATAAACATAATTGACATTTGTAGACAAGGCCCGTTTAATCCGCCTCACTTTAAACAGGAGTTGACTGTATATAAAAAATGATATAACTAATTCTAATTATTACAAAACCTTTAATTTATACATATGTGTGTAAGATATGAAAATATGAGGAAAATTATTCACGAACTACTAACTTTATTTGCAACAGCTCTTTAAATGCCTAAATTTAATTTAAATACAACCCCTTTCAAAGGCTCTGTTCTGGGTCATTTATCTGTAGTCATCCGCAATGCGAAAGCTTTTGCCCAGTCGCTGTTCAGAATTCAAACAAAGAATTTCCAAGCTATAATACCACTGCAACCAACTTGCACATTCACTTTTGCTGGTTCTAGGTACACCTCATCTCCCGCTTAGCTGTATTTTTCTATTATTTAAAAGATGACATGCGTATATAGAAATTGTGGGGCGCTTATAGCACTCAAAGAGTTGCATCAATGAACGATATGTCCTAAAAAATTAAGGCTGTGACTGAAAAGATGTATCGAGATTCTCCAGTAATAAATTACGTGTTGAACTCGGCTCATTTATCTGCAACTCCGTTATTCCATCTCAGCAATATTTTCAAGCTATCCTGAAATATCTAGTTATCTACAACGAAATAAATCATCACAAACACATACATAATAAATCTATATATAATGAAAGCACAACTTTTTTTAACTCAAGAACAAACTTGGAAGTTGTATTATTCATTCTGCAAATTCAGTCATAAGCATTATTTATGAAATAAAGTCCAACCCATGTTCGTTTTCAGTTCTTAATATTAGCTATATAAACTGCTGCTCAGATTTTCTTCATTATATTAGTGATGTCTGTAACTGCAGATATATAAATTTCATCAAAACTGTAGGATCTCAAGTTAGGTAAGCTGCTACAATATTCTAAAACTCTTTCTACAGACTCCACTTTCATAGCGAGGTCCATTCACTATACTAAGGTACTCCTTAGACTCTGCAAAGTACGGAAGCGTTGTATTGGTTTGGATTCAAAATTATCATCATTAAAAACTTAGCTCACCTTTTTGAGACACCCTGTATTTTTAGATGCGGAAATTTAAAAAATCGATTAATGTAATTCGCATTTTAAGTAAGATTATACTATTCGCATTTTAAGATTAAGTAATATTCCCAGTGACGTATTAAGATTAAAAAAAATTGTACATGCAGCATAAATACTTCTATAGCCCATATCAGGCGATGGCATAGGCGACATTAAATTGATGCTTAAAATATGATATTGAGAGAGACATGTATATGTATACGTAGTCTAAAACGATTTGCATAGCCCCTTTTCGCTATTTCTATCCACCTTTACTCTAAAAACAAACATTAACACATTTATATCGCTGCATTTCTGCCTTTCATCCTTCTATGATAGCCCCCTCGCCCCCCTTTAAACAAAAAACTAATCAACGTCAAAGCCAATATTTCTCACTTTAACCAAAAAAAAAAAAAAAAAAAAAAAAAAAAAAAAAAAAAAAAAAAATTTTTTTAACAGCCTTTTCAACAATGTACGTAATGCTTCTGATCGTATTTTGTTTACTAGACTTTTTCACGATCTTTTTACACGGAGAAAAAGGGTCACAAAAAAGAGGAGTAAAAAAAATGCCGTAAATAGATTCTTTACAAAAGGTGATGCGCCTTTCATTGTAATCCAAGGCGAATGTTGCAAATGCTTCTAGATTTCTTTTAAAAAGAGAAAACGCCGTTCCAGATTACAGCACTAAGATTGCGCATTTACGGATTCCAGCTGACTAAGAAGGAAGTAAAGGAAGTAAATGTAGAAAGAAAAAAGGTGAAAACAAGCTCAGAACGAGAGACGTAAATCGGTACTTCTCGATAAATAATAATATTAAACTTATTTTTTATTCATTAAGTTCATCCTTACTTACCAAATACCGGAACCACTAAACAATAAATATACTACTAAAAACAGTTATGAACAAAAATTGCATAAAAATAATAGTAAATCATGAATTATAACTTCATTGATGTCAAAATAATAAATAGTAGCTCTAGGGAGGGATCTTTCATTTCAACTTTTCTCATTTCGGGCCTGAAACAGATTACATCAGATTTTTTATTTGTTTTATAATAAAAAATCTGATGTATACACCACATGACTTCCTAGTACGGAATAATAAATTATATGCATTTTTTCTTGCATTTCATTTAAACTTATTGCATTGAATTAAATCTACTTCGCCGACAGCGCATAAACCACAATAGAATAAATGCATTATTTAAAATTCACTCCAGTATTTGCTTACCATAGCGACACTCTGGCGCTAGATTCACTTAACAGTATTAATAATTATATAACAGTTAACTTTTATAATAATTATATAACAGAAACTAAGTTAACTTTTATATAATCCAATAATTATATAACAGTTAGCTTATATATTTCGTTCATATTGTAACTCATAATGCACAAAATTTATATCACTTAAAGAATAGAATTATCTAATCGTTGCCACATGTTCTATTCAAATACTATAGTAAAGCTAGAATGCTGTATAAAAGAAATTAAGCAAACAAAACAAAAAAGAAACAGTTTTTCACAGACGATTGAGTATTTCTCATTTAATTAATTCAGTTCTCACTTCGCGAGAAGGCAAAAATACATAAAAACTCAAAATATCTATATTAAAAATTACGAAGTAAATCTTAAACGCTTATTTCCTCGAAACAATTCCAGAAAGAACTAAGCATGATTTAATTGGCAATAATAAATGAATGCGTTATCTTTGTTGTTGCGAAGCTAAGTTTCTTTAGATTGGCAACAAATCCACTAGTCTCCTGTTTCAAATGTAAACATCAATGACCGCCATAAAAAAAAAAGGCCTAGCGGCACTTAGACAACTTTAAAATTGTTGATAATTCTAAAAATATTGCATACAGATTTACTAAAGGCATAAAAACCTTAACCGGAAGATAAAAACAACATAATACAATCATTTTTAAAGCAAAAAATGTACAATTTACAAACATATAAGAGTAAAGAAACTGAGATTACTGAGCCGGGTAACAGAGTGGATATATATATATAAATATATTTATATACGTTTGGTGCGGCCAATTGCAACTAAAATACGAGGTGCACATCTACATGTTATAGGAGTCCTATATACAAAATTTCAACTTTCTGACGCTACTCGTTTTTGAGTTATGCGAGATACGTACGTACATACGTTCGTACAGACGCCAAGAAAAATTCTCTTCAGAATTAATTTTAAAGCAGTTTTATAATTTTTTTGAAGGAAAAGAGTATTTTATTCTGTCCTTAAGTACAGATATCACACAAAAACATCGTTAAATTGCATTCGATAGCGGTCAAAATGGATATTTTCGTTGAAATATGCTGCCTGAAACTTTTCGCGATTACAATACGCGATTCAACTTTCTGACGCTACTCGTTTTTGAGTTATGCGAGATACGTACGTACATACGTTCGTACAGACGCCAAGAAAAATTCTCTTCAGAATTAATTTTAAAGCAGTTTTATAATTTTTTTGAAGGAAAAGAGTATTTTATTCTGTCCTTAAGTACAGATATCACACAAAAACATCGTTAAATTGCATTCGATAGCGGTCAAAATGGATATTTTCGTTGAAATATGCTGCCTGAAACTTTTCGCGATTACAATACTTCTTTTTTTACTTCGTACAAGGAAGTAAAAAAAAGCAGGTCACTTTAATTTTTCTTTAGCAGGCATTTGGAAGGAGAACTACAAAAATCTTCCCATTTCAGCTTTTGTTTCATTATAATTGTTGAGAGACGTTTGCGGGGAAAGAGAGAATAGGGGAAAAAAAAAAAACAAAAAAAAACTAGACATTTTGATAATACGTGCTTTATCATGCGTTGTTACTTCATAAAATGCCCTATTTTATTAAGTATCATCTTGAGTGATGTTAAAAATGTAGTTTAAAGTTCAGAACGTTATTCAGATATTATTCAGTCACATCTGTTCAAGTTTTCCCTTTAGCTCGGACTCTGAATGGAACAGCTAAAACCGGATGGCTTTCAGCCTCATCTGCAAAATCCTGAAGTGGGATATAACGGTAAAAAATTTATTTCGAAGGATTACGCAAAAAGTTTTAAAAAACTGCAATATGAAAATTTTAAATGACACTCTAAATAAAAATTTGAAGGGCTTACCATTCAAGTTTTAAGAAGTTAATAAAATAGTATTTAAAATCTGCACTCACATGCTGATTACAGCTGTAGAGTCATTAAGTTACACTCATGTCCATAAATTAAGGATAATTCAGAGTCACGCGGAAATCGAACTCTAAAATAAATATATCACCTGTAAAATCACTACACACATCTCAAGAATCATATGCAAATTTCAAGAAGTAACCAGATGACACCGATGGTACGTCACAATGATGAGAGTGTAACAGAGTGATATATAAGGAATACAGGCAAAGAAGTAAAATTGTTCGCAGGCGCTTTATAAGCATTTCAGTGCAATAACCGAATAGTTATGACACAAAGGACGCATTTGGATGATTTTCTTACGTGGTAGAATTATCGGCCGTCTGGAATGTGGGCGTACCCAACTGAAAGTATCAGACAAACTTGGAATTGCCCAGAGTGTCATCTCCAAGCTTTGGCAACGATTCTAGGATGATGGTAATGTGAGTAGACGTTACAGCACACGTCGTCCCAGAGTTACAGAGCCCAATGAGGACCGGTATTTGGCAGTTACTGCCAAAAGAAACAGGCGGAGCACAACCTCAGACCTGTCTCGTCAGCTCTCTTCAGCCACTGGTACGACAATTTCAAGGTAGACCGTGTACGGACGCTTAGGGCAGATTGGTCTATATGCTCGTAGACCTGTCAGATGCGTTCCACTTACTGCAACTCACTGTCGCCTGCGGTTAGCCTGCAGTAGAGAGCATGCATTGTGAACACCGCAACAGTGGGCTTGTGTGATGTTTTCCGACGAGTCCAGGTTTAGCTTGCAGTCTGATTCTCGCCGGAATTTCATATGGAGAGCTCCAGGTACCCGTTACCACCAAGAAAACATCATTGAACGACACCGTTACGGTCGTGCAGGAGTGCTCGTTTGGGGTGAAATTATTCTGGGTTCCAGAACTGACCTGCATGTTCAAATTGGAACCATGACAAGCCAAATCTATCGGGACGTCATTTTGGAACATTTACGTCTGTTTCGGGGCGCCATGGGCGCATAATTTGTGTTTATGGATGACAACGCCCGTCCTCACCGTGCAAACATCGTAAGCGAATGCCTTCAATCGGAGGATATCACCCGTATGGATTGGCCAGCATTCTCACCGGACTTGAATCCAGTAGAGCACGTGTGGGACATGCTTGGCCGACGAGCTGAAGCCCGTCAACCTCCTCCTACACGTCTACCGGAACTTCGGAGAGCATTGCTTTTTGAGTGGTGTAATATCCCCCAGGATCAGATCGATAATTTGATAATCAGCATGCCTAGGAGTTGTACGGACTGTATTGCATCGTCTGGGAGACATACAACGTATTAACAATCATACCAACCATGTAATATTGGTTTTTTGTAAATAGGTTTTTTTTGTAATTTGCTCCAGGGAGAAAAAATCGCTAATTTTTTTAATAATATCAAAATAAATCACTTTTTTTTTGCTCTTTACCTTTTGTTTAATAAATAAGCTTTACAAATTCGTCAAATTTGTTTTGCTTCTAACTCTTCCTTTGCCTGATTTTGCATTATCCTTAATTTATGGACATGACTGTATTTTGAAGCAGAAGACATGAAAAACGTGCAATGCTCTCGCCGGGACATCTTCTTTTTCTTCTAATGGTGAGTCTAAAGATGCATCCAAGAGGTAACAAGAGGTTTTGTAAACAATAACAACATTTATTTACAAGTAAATATATAGAATTTCCAAACAGTTAGAGATATATTGTTAAGCATCTCAGCCTTCCATGTCCGCACCCTTAGGTATCCTGCCTGCCACTGACTATAGGGACGAATGCAGCGCCCTCTAGCCAGAATGACGCGGGAAATATGTAATAAATACACGGCGAGTGTGCTACCGTTACACCGCGAAGACAGGCTGGAAGGAGAGAGAAAATACCTTACACTTTAATTAATTTTAAGCGAAAACAGTAGGGATAAGTCAACTACTTTAAAAATTACTTTCCCGGGAATTCAAGATACAAAACGAAATTTTGTACTTAAAACCAGCTGTTCAAAAACGCAATACCAAATGATAAGGGTAAACAACTTTTCAAGGTAGATTAACGCTACGTGGATCGTGTGCACTTATTTAATAAAGAACAGAATTACTTATTCAAGAAGTAAGTAGCTCTGAAATTTTTTCATTCTATCGTTTGTTCATGAAGCCTGGGGCAGATATTCTTCCAAAAAGAGAAGAGGCAATATTTCGTATTTTGTCAGGACGCCAAATCCGCAAATTGAAAATAATAAACACCTCGAAGTCGTTTCCTTGAATAATTCAAAAAGGCTGAAATAAATAACAGTTTTTACGTTTATTGCCTTAAAACGAACTATACCCAAGAATGAATAATTAAGAAATAATAGTAAGCAATAGCTGCAAAAACGAGAATTTTGATAAATTCCCCTGAATAATTTAATAATTAATAACACAAATGACACAGGAAGGAAGCATTACGATTTCATTAAATTATTAACTGAATTAAAAGTAAATATCGATCACGGACACAAAGAATTTTTAAATGTCTAACCAAAATAAAATATTTACACAAAATGAAATGCAATAATGAAGAAGAAATAGGAGCAGCGATGAAACTTCTTTTAAATGTTTTTAGAGTATGTCTCAAAAGAAATTAAATAGATTAAAATTGTCTCTTTTCCGACATAATTAAATAAAAATGCACATATGGTGTACGTATATAGTAAACGAAACAAATTAAAAAGGTCAGGAAATTAGAATATATCTATATATCTCTCTATATGTAAAATAATTAATTGCGTGTTAGTATCTCATTCTGGAGATCAAGCTAGAAATTTTCTTCAATTCTAAATGCAGTGCATCATGGTACATTGATTATCGGGACGCATTTACTTCGCCAATATGCCTAATTGCCAATATGCTGCCATTATAATTTTGTAAAGAAGCAACTAAAGATGCCATTACGACGATATCGAAGACCTTACAGACAACTAAACGACTTCGAACGTGGTCGCATTGTAGGGATGCGGGAAGCTGGATGTTCATACCGAGCAATAAGCCGCCACCTGGCAGCGTACAGACAAAGAATCTGTAACTTCCTTACAGATTCTTTGGTACAGACACTGCTGTGCAACCCCTTCCTTCATGATGCTTCGATTTTTTTGCAAAAGAGTATATACAGTGTTCGTAATCATTTGGGAATGATACCATGAGAGAAAAACTGTCGTAGTCGTCATGGGACCGATGATAGCAGATTTTGTAATATTTTTGGTTCTATGATGAGAACAGAAGGCACAAATTATTTTTCCATTATAGCCTCAATGGGGAAAGATGTAGCTCGTATACCAATAAGAGTAAATACAAATAAGAGTCGAGAACATTGCGTGAATTTACTACGTAGACGAAATGATAGAATTGCAGACAAAGGTGCTTCAACACATAATTTTTTCTGGACACTCTTGATATTTAATCACATAGTTAATTTCTTATGACATATCCTTGATTGGTACAATACAATGGGTGCAGTCTTCACCCCCATCCCCAATTTTAAATACGCAAATCACATTGTTACAGCAGTTGAGGCGGTCAAATGGTTAATTACATGTTTCTACTGGAAAAGCAGTGGCGAAAAAATGGTGCGTAATAAGTAGCTGGAGTATTTAAAGGCTAGGATCCTTTGCTTCAATCCTGTATAGCGACTGGACAAAAGCTTTCCCATTGTAAAGAAATGATGACGCAAAATGATGAAGTACTGATCCTTGAAGAGGGAATGCACTTCATTAAAATTTAGAACTTAAAGGACTATTTCCCACTAAGTTATAAATTTACTTCAATTAAATTGAATGTGTTAATAATTTTCTATCATTGAGATGATATGATATTGATATATATATATATATATATATATATAATGTTGTATGAACTTAAATCCATTTAGTGCGAATACAAGTTGTTATTACTTGCGCAATTGCTGCAAAGTTAGTTAATAATAATTTATTTCCTAAACAGTATTGATTAATTGATTATATTATCTCCTAAGTTTAATTAAAGTAGAATTATTTTAAAAGTGTGCATCCATACTGGTAAGTTATATTTTGATGATATAGATATGAATGATAAATCTGTGTGATATATATGCTATAAATCTGCGCGAGAACTTTCTATGGATAGTGAGAAGTACATACATTGATCTTTGTCCACAAAAAGAAACGAATTTAAAGAAAAAAAATTAATACTTTTTGAAACTGTGTATAGATTTGACTTGCTTATCTTGATACTTGGAAAACCATGATTAAAATATCGCTTCAAAATAAATAAATAAAATAGAAGCTTTAAAAGATTTCTGCAACACTGAGCGCAAATATACCCTGAGTTATGACAATATTCTGTGTTTGATGTTTTACAATTCAATACAAAGTAGTTCCATTAAAGGAAGTATCCAAACACGACTCATTACATCTAAGACTTACAACTTCAGCGACGAAATGCAAGCTCCCACGGGTCATTTCTCAGAAGACAATTTACGGAAATAGACATCTACAACGCCAATGCTCTGCAGGGACACTGGAGATAGTCATGACCCATGAAGTCGGTCATTTTAAAAGTTACAAAAGTCTCCGTGGCAGCATCGTTGGATTATCTAAAAGGCTTTTCAATGCTTACACCTAATCGGCATCTTCGCTATTACCACTAAGCTGTTAGTTCACTCATTTATTTGATTTAGACAGCTAGAGTGAAGTGTCTCGAATTTCGAGGAGAGAAAAGTCTAGCAGAAAAGTTTCACGTTGGTTTCATAAATTATATTAAAAACTGTCACATTTTAATAATTCTTTCTATACATGCGCAAACAATTACTAAAAAGCATTATCAATCAGTTTTACATGTCTCCTTTGCTTTCTTGGTACGTTTGTTGCCAGAAATAACAGCATTTCAAAATTGTTTTCAGTAATTAACGCTTTCAGAATTAAAGAAAGATAAAAAGCTTATGTATATTGTATCTTATGAACTCCTAAAACTCATTTCTACTATTATGCGGAGTATTTCGAAAACTAAAGAATGCATTTTAAGATACTTTTGATGAGACAATTATTTAAAACCTTTTATTTATTTTTTAATTCTGTTTTATAGTGGAGGATAAATAAAAAAAACATTTTTTTTTTTTTACATCTAATTAATTCAGCACGCAAAGCTGAAAATGCTGCATTAAGCCATTTGTTGTTTTATAACTTCGAAAATAAGCTCAGATGAAGGCCCTTTGTTAAATCGTAGTGTGTCCTGAAGGGCTTGAAAACATTAATACAAATCCTCGCAGTAATGACTTTGTTAGCCTGCTCGGTATACACCCATGAAAAATGAAACTGCATATCACACTACCATGAACAGTAGATCTTGAAAAAAAATCATTAAATGCTGGAAACCATTGTTCTTTTCACTGCTTTTTATATATATACGTTCCTTTTGCTGAAGAAACAGTCACTAGACAGCGACTAATATCTAGAAGTAGCATGAGAGGGGAAGAAAAAAGAATGATATTTCAAAGAATTGCAGAGGAAGGCAAAATAATGTGCGTATAATAATAGCCATCTGGCTGGGTATTTTATACAAGTCAATATTGTACTTAGCAATTGTAAATATCTAATACATTTTTACCTTTCTCAATATAACGAAATCTTTATCTTCGGAAACTATCTTAAAGAAAGCATATGACTCGACAGCCTCAACGATACTTCTGTGGACTGCGAATGTCACAACTTACTTATTTTAAGTAAGTTACTTATTGAATGTCATGTTACTTTACGACGTATGTTTCAATTAGATTACGGATTCTTTGAGATGATATTAATACAAAACAAAATGTTACAGAATTAAATGACTAATTTTGTAGCAAATATTTTTGCACGATTCAACGATTCCAATACATATTAAAAAACAACTGATGCGTTTACTGTTTTCACCCAGGACCATATATATCTCAAGTGGAACAAAGAGAAATTTCATTATTAGATAACACTGCGTTAAATAATCACCTAAGATGTATGCCTTGCAGAGCAAAGAACTCATGGTATTCAATTTATGGCTTTTATGTACAGAGCTAAGAAAACTTGAACCAATCACAACAGAAAAATGGTATTATTTTCCTAAGGTGATGTGCAATAATTTATTTGATACGTCAGGCTTGTAAAAGCGGTGTCCGACGAAAACATGCCAGGGAAAACAACGCAATGCGAAAACATCGTCGAACAAAATATGATGGAAGAAAAGAAAGCAAGGGGGAAAACGTCGCAGTTCTAAAACCACCATAGTGGTACAAAACATCGTCGTCGAAAATGTCGTGGTAAAAATAAAGCACCTACGATCACAGCATGACGATAACATCGCAGACATGCATTTTTCAGGCTTTAAAAGTTGTAATTGCATAAACACATAATGAATTGTGATGGCAAGAAGAAATGAGAAATATTTTTGAATTCGAATCTTCCCAACGACTGATGTAAAAGCGGACTAGTTTCCTTTTTATGTTTTCCTGCTGAAATAGTCAGAAACAGTGACCGAGCGGTTAAAATCAAGGAACCACCTACTACCTGTATCCCAAGCTGACGTCATTTACTACGCTATGGAATTCAATTTGTTAACTGATATTTTTGAAGGCACACGAGCGCTGTCTGTCTTAAGAAAGATGAAGAATTGCATGAACTAAAAGCCCGAGACGAATTACCAGCACTGTACGGTTCTATTCATTAGGCCATTAGCAGATCTAGATGAGATAAATCAAGTTCTTTTGAGTCAAGCTCTTTTTGTCGCTAAGTGGAGTAGAAATTAATAAATCGATTTCCATGACCTCTGAACCTCAAAACTTATTTTATTGCTGTGGCATTGCCTAGCATAGAAGGAGTATTTACGCCACGTGCGCTACTTCATACCATATTTTAATGACTACAATGTTGTTGACGCTGTTACCAATCTCATTAGTCTGACAAAGCTCAGCACAAGCACACGACATTCAAGTCGGCAAGGAGTTAAATGAGCCCGTCGTTGGGAAGAGCCCTGAGCACCAAATACGTGACAGCTCAACTTTAGCTCGGTTAGCGCCAATTTTTGAGAGATAGCTTCCTTAGTGAAACGGGGCTGAAGGTCTCCTACACCTCTTCTCCTGTAAACTATTTCCTGAGACGGCCTTTCGGCCTTTCGCATATTTAGAGTCCCTCTATGTCGCACAGACAATATGTATTTACAAACATCCGTGCCCTCTCCTGGATTCGAACAAGCGCCCTTCGGACGGTAGTCAGAGTCACTAACCACTATCACTGTTGCGCGGGAATGACTACAATACAAGGTATAAACATATAACGAACGCAATGTTCTAGATCTCTATTTTACAATACTATTAAACTTATAGCAAAAGAATTTTACTGATCCTTAAAGCCTATGAACAATACAGAAACGACTTCATTCGTTCAATGTTATGAAATTCAAACGCAATTCCCCCCTCCCCGAGCATTACAGCTAACAAAATGGTGGCTTTCCGATGTACCTCTGTGAAGACAGAAATAGATTCCTCATAATTAAAGCAACTAAAGTCTTTTAAAACTCATTAAAAAACAGTAAAGTGTAGATATTTTAACGAAAAGAAATTTATGCAAACAATAAAGATCTTTTAGGAAAGAAAAGAATTATATATAACTCAACTCCGCGCGATTTATTGCTAACAGAGGAGAAAGCGCGCTCCTTAAGTCGAAATCGCTTTCAAAAGACTTAGGTAGATAACAATGGCGCTTAGCCAGAACTGGACGCATGATTAATTACGTGTGATTAATTACATCATTCACTAAAACTAATTAACTCTTAACTTCCCCAGCAGAGCTGACTGCGATTTTTAATGATCACAATCAAAGCACTTTCGTCTTATTTTCTCCAGCACATTTCTCCCCCTCCCTCCCATATCTTTTAAAGCAATTGTTTTTTAAAGTTCATGCAAAACACGAAAAAATTATGTTTCATTACACCGATAATTTGTTACAGGCGAACAAAGAAAAAATTAACTCATTACTGACACAAGCATTGTCTAATGAATAAAGTACACATTAATATTTACGAGCAGTATTCCCCCTACCAATAAAAAAGTTTAAAAGAAAAAAGAAAAGAAAAAACACCAGGAAAAGAACTAAGATGTCTTATGGAAACTGGATACAAGTTTTAAGATTATATGAAGGAGCATCTCAGTGAATTAAAACCACATGATCTGGCCATATCTAATAAAAACCACTTATTTTTATAACGTGTGTGTAACGTTGTTTGTTTGTTGTCTTAACCATCAAATTTCATGGAAGAATGGTTGCCAGAGCCAAGGAGGTTGCACTTCTACTTTCCACCCAGTTTTGGGGTGATTCAGGGATCTCCCACACCTCTTCCCTACCACGAAACCACATGAGAGGATTTCGGCTCTCTATATATTTAGAGTGCCACATACCGCAAAGATACTATACATTTGCAAACATCCATGCCTTCTCCGGGTTTCAAACCCTTCGGTACAGGCTCCCGTAACCACTACACCGTCTGAGGCGGGAAGTATAACGATAATTAGTGCAAATAAAAGACATAAACTTATTTTATATATGCGTAAAATAAAACCGGAAAATGTAATCAAGTTCTTCCTCTGTTAAAATACTTAAATGAACAACATTTAAGTTGATTTACTTAAAACACACTGTCATTAATTTTCTTTTCACACAGGATAATTCAAAGATCAGTTAGAAGAAAACATTAAGATTTTCAGTCAGGAAACATTTGATATGAACTGTGCCCTCGCCTAGATTCAAGCCATGGATCTTCCATCTGCTAATCATCTACATCATGAAGCACGCACGAGGAAATGCGATAATTCTTTTACATTTTACTCCATTTAAATAGAAACTATGGAAAGGAGCGAGATCCAGTTGACCAAATCCAGATGATAACAAATGATCGTCCATCCCATTTTAGTTTTGATGCCAGTTTTAAGTCTTTAGGAGTGATAAACATGAAAAATCAATCTGCGTTTGCGAGTATTGAAAATATTCCAGCTGCCAGCTAGGCGTGCTACCAGTTACACTGTGAAAGCAAGCACAGTAGAATAAGATTATTTCTTACAAATTAATTGCTAAACTATTTTCTGTTGCAAGGCATATAGTAACCAAAAATACGTAAAACTGCATCTCTCTCTCCTTTACCCTGAAAGAATTTTACCATACAAATTTTAACTTATTGCATGTTAGTCAGGGACGTTGCATGATCTCTGTACAGCTGCGGCTTTCATGTAAGTCCATAATAACGAAATCAAAGGATTTCAAGCCTGTAGACTTATGTGATCGTTCATACTGAAAGCGAAAACTTACTACTCCATTTTAGCCAAATCATGAGAATGAGTGAAATTTTGCATATATGTCATATATGTCCTTCATTTCAACTTATGAATATCTCAGAATTTCCTTAAAATAACAGCATAGCAAGAGATTGTTAGTGATACATTGTTAAGTATTTGTTTTCAGGCATATAACAACAATGAACGCAAGCTTAAATTGAAATCGTATAGCTAGACTGGTCAGTTATTACGCATTTATATGTACGAGAATTACGTATGTGTTTATTTAATATTTAAACAGAATTATTCTATGTAATACGATGATTCCTTTTTTCATTTCTTAACTCTTCATTTTATTTAGGTTGTTTGCTCTTTCCATCCTAAAAACAGTAACAACTTATAAGGTATTTCTCCCGCTTTCTTAGCGAGCTTTCGTGGTGTAGTGGTCTGCACGCTCAGCGCGTAATTGAGAGGTCCGCGATTCGATTCCCGGCGAAGGCGTTGCATATTTTTCATCTTTTCTGCTTCCAAAAAATACCTAATGTCTCTATAAACTTACAATAATTCGCTTTAAACTAAGATTAATTCACGTCATACAATTTTTGCATAACGGGTATGGTACAGATGCTTACATAAGGCTTCAGGCAATAACATTTTCAAATTTCAAATCAAAATCTAATATTAACCAAATGACTTTTAGATCGCTTCACTCTTAATACTCTAATTCAAAATAAAATTTCTTGAAACTTGCTTCGTATTTCAAGACAGATCGTCAATTAAAATTTAAAAAATAAAATAAATAGAGAAGAAATAATAAAGATAGAAGAAAAGATGAAGAAGCTTTCGTAGACTCATATATCAAATTTCAACTTAATACAAGAAAAGAGTCACAAGTACCTTTGTAGTATGAAATGTTCATCCTCCTCTAAAAAAAATACATGAACTATTTTAAAGTTACAATCGAATAGTATGTTAACCATTTATGTTATATAATATGTTAACCATTAAAAACTATTTTTATACTGTTTAACTGTTTATTTTTAAGTATTTAATTATTATTATTAAACCATACCTATATGACAGTTGATTATATGACAAAAAATAAATATTTATTTTGACACTACTCAATTAATTTTATTACACTAAAAAGAAAGAAAACAGGTATTGAAAAATTCGTCTGATAAATAAGCAACGGGCATCTCGTTGGCAAAGTGAAATATCGATATTTAGCATTTATAAATACGCAAAGCCAAATTTACCCTGGATGGTTACAAATGGCTGAAAGTGTTAATGTAAGGAACAACAAATCAACTTTGTTCGCTACTGTTGTGCTAACAAAGAGGGGAACAAAGCATTCTAATAAAAATATAATCTTGAAGGAAAGATAGAAGAATTCTAACAAAACCATCTGCTCAAATTTTACCACCTCAGATTTCCACCAGCGCCACCTCTTCCCAAAACCGCAAGTCCCAAAATTCCCAGGCGGACCTACTTAACAATCCAAACAAGGATTTTTAGCTGAGGACAGGTTTCCTCCTCAATTTCATTACCAATAATCCCACTCACGCCACCAAGGGGAAAAGACGGGCAAGAGATAAAAAACATAATGAGCCGGGCAGACTGAGAGTATAAAGCCGAAATAACGCCCAGCCGGTTTTGGCATCGAACAGTTTAGACAAAATCCCTCTCTGTCTTTTCCGACCGGCCGAAGATGAGTTTTGGAAGGCTTTGTCTTTGGAAATCGGTGCCCCCCCCACCCTTTTCTAACTACTTCTTCGAACAAAAAAGAATCCACATACAAGAAAAGAATGAGAAAGTGAAAGGATAAAAGAGAGAAAAAAAAAAAAAAAAAAATGAAATATCTTGAATGAAATCCAATAACGATTCTTCCCGTTGTAGTTCTGTGTGTTACGTTCGAGTAGACCTGATGTGAAAATCAAAGGCGTAGGTAGTATCGCACAGTAAAAAACTATAGTTAGCACCAATGTCAAACATTATACAAACGCCATCTTTGGCCATACTAAATTTACAGATGTATAAATAGGCAACATTCAAGAAATTATAAATTCAGTTCAATGCACAGCAATAACCAATTTCCTCTTATCACTACTTATTCGAGAGAAATTTTGTCTCCAAAAGTATCATTATCCCAGAAAGATAGTTCACAATTATAAACATTCATGCCTTTACCCGGGATTCAAATCCGATCCCAACAATTTGGCGGCCGGCTTTATAAATCACATCCATTAGCATCCATCAGCATTCGCACTGCTTCATTTTGGCTATTATCCTACGAATTATGCTTAAATTACGACTATCTGTGAACGACCACAACTACGTATCACTGAAGAAAAAAGCACCAGCTTGCTTCATCATCTAAGTCACATTTGAAATTTTAATCTTAGATATGCTCTTTTTTGTTTTTTGTTCGGCAATGTATGAAAGTCATTGTATAAAATGCTTAGGACAATAGTCTCAAACTTGCGGCCCACGATTACATTTCAATTATATATTTGTTGCAAATACAGTGTTACAAAGCTATAAAGCTTTAAATTTTATTTGAAGTCCAGAGTTCACATTATTTTTATTATCATAAAAAATGAACATGAATAACGCACCAGAAAATCAATAAATGGAGCTAATTAATTTTCAGTGTGATACAAATCTTATTCAAAGATTTGAAGATACAGATTTTATTAAATTTTATTCGTACTTAATATTCGTAAAAGACTCTGACTTCCGAATAACCGAATCCAAGATGAAAACAGTAACTTCTAGCAACGATGCCTACGAACTTTATCAGAACGGAAATGCCGTCAAGCGTCAAGCTGTGGTAAAAAATCAAGATATAATTATTTACATAAAAAATACGTATTTTTACTGATGCATCGAAAGAGAAGTTTAATAAATAAGAGAAAGATATACTAGATTACCATTATTTATCCCCAAGCTTTGCTCTCTTAGAGAGTTTTCATAATTTGTTTATTTTTAATTCGAACTAAAGTAAGTTATATTTAACAATCAATTTATAAGATCTGGTGTTCTTAAGTAGCATACAATTAGCTCAAAACTCCAAAAGACTACGTGCGAAATATGTTTATGTCTTGTAAGTACCACAGACACAGGTAAAGTGTGTAAAGAAGCCTTTATTAATCCAAATAAAGTCTAACAGAGACACCAACTCAAGCTTACAATAGCCAATAACTTTAATGAAATTGAAGTATAGGCTAACGGCTTCACAATACTGCTAGCTCGTAAGCTGGCTCTAACTAAAGTCAGGTAAAAGGCAAGGGTAACTCAACGCCGCAAAATACTGGTCGCTAGGGGGTCACAGTCAGCAACGTAGCCTTTAAGCAGGCAGAACAAGCTTTGATTTCACTCTCCAAAAACCTTCCTTTAAATACTTTCTTCCTTCCTTCTATCTAATTTGAATATCGTGCTAGCTAGAAATTTAAATTTTGGTAGGGAAAAGAAAACGAGGCTGATAGGAAAGGAAACTAACATAAAATAACTGGTTAGAAACTTAAATGATACTTTATAATAAATGAAACATGTTAGACGTATTTTAAATAGCTATCAAACTGAAAATTTAATATTTTACTGTTAATATACTGTGCAACCAACAAAATACCTTGTGCATACCAAACTTTAGCTTTCAGATAGGAAATAAGTATAAATTTGTATTTTTTAATTTGAGATATTATTATTATTTAAATTTATTCTGGTAAAATTTAGTTCGAGAAATTTAAAAATTATTTAAAATATTTTTCATTATTAGCCTAAAGGGACAATTTGCACAGAAGGGCTATTAATTTCGTTTTGCGTTGGCAAATTTGGCATTTTGCGTTGATCCACTATAAACATTGAATCACTTTCCAAATTGTTGCAACCAAATATTTTAGCCCTGTATTATATTTAAAGAAATTAAATAATGAAAAATTTGCATAAACATATTTATATTTTTAGCGTTATAATACAATAAAAAACAACGGTACCTAGAGCCATCAAATTTTGAATAACGTACGTCTCCACCCGAATATGGGCATTTGGATGCCCAAATTTGGAATTTGTTTTATTACCTATTTCATGTCGCCTAAACAGTATAGTGGTTAACATCGTTCACTACCGTGCCAAAAGGCCCGGGTTCGAATCCACGAGAAGGCAAGGATATTTGTAAATGTATAGTGTCGGTGTAGCATGGCGGCAATCTAAACATGCGGCTAACTCTTAGTCCTCTCGTGTGGTTCAGTGGAAGCTGAGGGGTGAGAGATCCCCCCCCGGGATGTGTTTGTTCTCCATCACAATTGGGGCGAAATTGAACCAATCGTAAAACCATTTTTCTCTTCGATATTAATTCTTCTTCTGGTGTTGAACTTGTGACGCCAATTTAGTTAAGTCTGATGCATAGCTAGTCGTCTTAAGACGAATTTAAGTATCTGAATTTTCGGTAGTTAAGCTACTCCTGTTCTTAAAATAAATTTTATGTGTGGAAATATTTGCTCGTTGTAAATTGAACCAAATGCGGACAAAATGGACAAGCTAATTTTTTGAAATTATGGATTATGTGGATGGTGCTGCCAAACCTATCGATTTCTCCTTGAAATTATATTACAAATTTTATTTAAAAAAAATAAAAGTGCATGCTCATTACTACAACTTGTTACTCATTACTCAAACAAAAATGTTATTATTTATAATCGGTTTATTCTTTTATGTATTCATCAAGTTCTCGTTTCATACCTTTGTTTTATAATTTATTTTTATATATCATACTTTATTTTCAGAACTCAAGTGAGTTCATTTGAAATTATGATATGGTCAATCGATGATCTGAATGTCATAGTTTGCCGAAGCCTGCTCTAGACCATACTCTGCTGTATGAAAATGAAAGAGAAAAGTAAGTGTCCGAAAACAAATCATAGCATCTTGATATGCAACGACGATTGATTCTACGATGAACTGTAAAAAATACGAATCAGTGTTGGAAGTGGCGGAACGGTTTCTTAACCGAAATTGTTTACCACATGTTAATAAGCGATGAGAAGTAGGAAGCCAAGATGACTACTAAGAAAGAACCACAGGACTATTCTCTTGCTTTACTCAGTAAAGAAGTTCTACACTTAATTTTTCTATTTCTTTCATGTTCATACAAGTATTTTTAATAAAAGCTTTTTTATAAATCTCTTTTTATTACTTTGCCTAAAAAGCACTTGCCACTCTATAGAATGCCTAGTTATTACATACATAGCGAAAATATGTATAATAATAAAGAGGAATACGCATTTAATATACATCAGGGGTAGCCAAACTTCATGTCAGTAACAACCACATGTGGAATCCAGGAAAGTTCGAGAGCAGCAGTTAGATTTTCCAAAATCCACAAGCCCATATTTACATCATTTTAAAAGCAGTGATGATTTACATGTTTCTTGTTAATGCTTCGTGCGGCGCCATCTGTCTATAAAAATTCCTCCACGGAAGCCTTACTCCCCTAGGACTGATAAAACTTTATATGATCAAATGGAAGCGAAACATGGCAATGTAATACATATTTTAAATTAGGAAATACAGTAACTTTATTTCAGCTTAGGTTTTCAATAAAACTGTTGACTGCGACGGCAATCAAAAAAAGTATTTTTCTACAGGAACCCAAAAAAAAAAAAAAAAAAAAAAAAAAAAAAACGTTTTATTTCTAAAGAACAAGCACCTGTGTTTGATCATCCTAATTTTAAGGCCTTATATGCTTTGCCATAACCATGTAAGCCTACATTAAACGTATGTATGTAGCATATCTAAAACCTACGAGACAAACGAACATTTTGTTATCACGTATCGTACCGCGAAGTCTTTGCTAATTTTGAATATGATATGTTTATCTACCATAAGAAAGATATCAGAACAGAACGATTCGTCCTCAGCGCTAATTTGCGTGTGTTCTTGCCACGGAGGTAGGAAATAAGGATGACATGGGGGTAGGTTTATTCTTACCTCCAATGGTTCTTGCCCTTCCTGTGATGTTTATGCAGAAACAGCAACACATTAATGGGACAGAAAACATTTTATTGAAAGGTTGTACTACAACAGGTGCTCGAAATGGCTGCCTGACGACCAGAAGTCGGCAGGCAGGACTGCATGGAATTCCTAACGTTCTGAAAAATTTTTTACGGCAGTCTTCCGGTAGATGACGCTGAACGGAAAGTTGCATGAACAGCGATCCGTTTCCCGAGGTAGGAAGATGAACGCGTATTCAAACGATTAACTGGTCGACATGCTGACCGTGTATGAGGCTGCGGATTGTAACAGGTCCCCTCCCCCCCCCAAAAAAAAACCTCCACATTACACAACAGACGTCCGTCAACACCTCGACCGAACCTTCGGACAGCTGTGGATAGGTCGTTGTGGCCCAGTTCATTGGCCTGAAAGTTCACGAGACCTATCATGCACTGACTTCTTCTTCTGAGGTCACGTGAAGAGTATGGTGTACGCCAACGCCGTTCCTTGAGTTAAAACCTCGTCGTTAGAAAATCTCTAGCTGCCGGGAGGATACTGCCAGGAATCTTCCAGAATGTAAGGAATTCCACGCAGCGCCTCTGTCAGACTTGCCAGACGACTTCTGATCGTAATTTCGAACACCTGTTGTAGTACAGCATTTCAATAAAATGTTTTCTGTCCCATTAATGTGTTGTTGTTTCTGTTCTTTTTCTCTGCTTCTTTGCACCATAGCTCACAACTACGGCATTTGGGACCCTGCATTCCTATGTGATTCCAGTACCCCCTACACACCTTGCGAATTTGTCGGTCTGGTAGCGAATCAACTTGTATGCGTTCTACTGTTCTCGACCAAATGAGGCTATTAAGTTAAAAATACAAGAATAAATGAAATTCCGAAAATTTAAAGAAACGCAGAAATATTTAAACAGAAAACATGAAAAATACAGATTTCTTAACAATTTCTAGCACTTCCTTAGAACCTTTAGAGTGACTTCAATACCCATTTGCTATAACAATAATAATTTCTGCACAATGACATCTTAATAATTTTAATCAGATATAACACGATTTTAGTGACTGTCATAAAAGAAAATTTTACAACCGGGTTATTAAAGAAGCCATTATTATTGCAGGAATTAAAAATATTTTGTTGCGTAATACATCATTACCATGGCATACTACATAAATAAATTATATATTGCCTGCTTACAGTCAAGATACAGCCTCTAACAAAGTTAAGTAATGCTGATTGCATTACTTTAGTCCTGAAGTCTATGCTTGTCTGCCTGCACACTACGTATGACGGCTCTGAAAGTGTTGCGTACCCGTCCGTGACTGACGTGCTTAAAAAAATGCATCCATATATTTCCCCGCACAAAAAGCTATAAGGGTAGGGACAGGAAATAATTCCACACGTAACGATCACTTATTGAGATTGCAGGTTTTACACATACAGTCTCAGATTTACTACTGTTCAAATGTGGTATTTGGTTCGAATGAAAAGACAGCGAGTTTTTAATTTCATCCATCTGTATGAAATCCCAGTTCTAACTTTTTAAATTCATTGGCATATTAACCTTGCAACCAATTAAAAAACTTAAGCCAGAATTGTAGTTCATATTTTTTTTAAATATTTTCTTTATTTTTTAATTCCACAGAATGCATGCTATAAAGAATTTTAATTGGTGAAATTACACAGACCCAAAATGTATACATCATTGAAAATTAAAAGAATCAAAAAGGATTCAAATTCAAATTTCATTCAAAAGAACTTTCTTAAAGTTTAATATTACTATTGATATTACTCTACTACTTAATATTACTCTACTATTGATATCAGTAGAGTTTTATCAATAGCTATGCCACAGGTGGAATAAAGCATTTTATACGGTACTGGATGAACATACATTTAGACCAATATGGGAACGTTATTTATCTTCTGTATACCGAAAATAGGATAGAATAACGAAAAATTGAAAAAAAAAATATGTAATGTAATTTTCTAAAAATATTCAGTGTTTTTATAAAATATATCAATAATTAAATGCATCTTCATTTAAACTAATAAGATTAAAAATGCTCTTAAAAACCACATCTTTGTTTTCAATTATATTAATTTGTTAAGCAATAGTAGACATATTAAATTTGAAAGATAAATACCTTACATTTTGCCGAAAGGCAACAGACTTGAATGAAAAGTGAAACAACGCAAAATCGTGTTTCAAGAATAACCTTTCAGCTAATAAAAAAATCTGTACATGATAACTGAATATTCTAGTTATTTATTTATTTTAAGGAATGTAGCCAGAGATATTACGTATAAAATAATAATAGAATTCTCAATTTATCAGTATACATTTCGTTCCCAAATATTGTTATGTTGGATGATAGAGAAATAGTAGGTACAGATCTAGTTTAGTTTAGATCATTTTACTTCCTTGTACGAAGTAAAAGAAGTATTGTAATTGCGAAAAATTTCGGGTTTCAGGCTACAACGAAAATATCCATTTTGACCGTTTCCGAATCAATTTTGACTAGTTTTTTTGAGTGATGTCTGTGCGTACGGATAGAATAAAGGATCCTTTATTCCAAAACGAATTGTAAAATGTATTCAAAATGGAGTTTTCCGTGACGTCTGTACGTAACTGCTGTAACATGTAGTTGTGCACTTCCCTTTTTATTGCAATCGGCAGTACCAAAAGTATTCTTACCCATCCACCTTACCCGACTTCAAAGTACTCACCCGGCCTTTATTTTACCATATACTTTTAATTACAGAAGTGTTTTATATGAAGAAATTATTCATGTGCTGGCAATTCGAAATCCAACTTTTAATGCGGTCTGCCGGTTCGTATGCTTATATTTGGGACAGTTTTATACTCGTTATGAAAAACTAAAAGTGCAAGAAGTTTGACTCCCGTGCGACAAAAATTAACCAGGGTATTTAATTTGAAAATTTGGAATTAATGACATTTTCAACTTGCCTTGAGGGATCGGTTTCGCTTAAAAATCACCAAACGCATGTGAAGAATTATCAGAAAGCAGTCAAAAGACTTTGAGGCATACAAGACAACAAGGTGCACAGTTGGGGAAAGCAAAGCGCATCAGCATCATCAAAAGAGACTAGAAAAGGTTATAAAAAAAGAGAAGCTTGTCGAAATGGAACTTTTCCCTAAAACGAAAATTTGTTTTTATCCAAATCCAAATCAAGAAATCCGCAGTGGTTTACTTATAAACAAAAACAAGTGTTATTCACGTTACATATGAAAACCGAAGAAAACTTTAAATATGTTTTTCTCAAACGCTGCGATTTCAAAAATGCAATCCAAACGTCTTTCAATAACTACTCAGTTTATTGATATCTATTTTATGTACATCTTTGACCTATCAAATTTACCTACAAATACTAAACTATACAAAGCTGTAAACTTTATATATTAAGATACATAAAATGCAGAGTCTTCCCCTAGTGAAAATAAGTAAATCAAACATTTTTAGAACAAAAAAATTGCATATTACCGTATTTCATTTTAAATGTAAAAAAAAAAAAATTTTGTCCATTTCAGGCAAGAAGTAAAAAATTACCAACAAAACAAAAATGTGCAAAATAAGACGGACGAAACAAAAAATATACAAATAAGTTAAAATAGCAACCATACATAGTATCTGTGCATAAGTAGGTAAAACAAAACAGCATTACATACGCATGCTTTACAATAATGTTTTTGAAAAATGCTTCAAACTTTCTGCCATTTTAAGAACCCAACTTTCTGGCTTCTTTAAGAATTTTCTGACTTCTTTAGAACTTTCTTTTCAAGCCAACTTTTCTGCCTTTTTAAGCAGGAAACCATATTTTTAGGATTATGAGGTATGATTAGAAGAACTGAAGGCTCCCTAAAATTAGAAACTTTGTCAGCCTAGGCAATAATCAGGCCTGCAGAGATCTCAGTTCAATCTTCTTTTATAGTTTTAAAAACTACTGCCTCAATGATTTCATAACTTTTAGCCCATGTTAGTCAAAAGGCACCCGCTTTACATCATCATCTACGCATCTCATTCTCAAATTCCTTGGTTACCCACCAGTGGCGAAGGGAAAAGAGTGCTGAATCTTGTTTCGTTTCGGTTCCCTTCAAATAACTGCCTTCATTGGTTTTCCATATCCCTCCATTTGTAATGTGAATATCAGCCAATTTTCCTTATATAGCCCCCCCCCCCCACAGAAGCATTTATACTAACGTAGATAGACAACACTCTAGTGCTTTGCCACAGTCTGAAATTATAAATCAAGTTTGATGAGGTGAAATATTTCTACGATGACACTTTGATTAGTTTTGTTGCTCATAGCTCAACTCCGGAACAGCAGTTTTTATGTACGTTTATGGTTTTAAGAAAAACCAGAATATATAGGAAGCCATAATAAAGTGAGCGGCATTACTAAGAAGCACTGTGTTACTACTAACATGCAGATATAAAACAGGCATACATATATTTAGTTCTATAATTATTTATAAATTTTTTTAAAAATAATCAATCAATAAATAATTTAGATACAGCAACAATTCGTATTTACTATAAATACGAGGTTGTTAAAAATTTAAACCCAAAATTGTGTCTTGAACATAAAAAATACGAAATTTTCAATTGTTTCTTTTAATCCAAATATACTGAATAAACATCTGCATTTAATCTTTCGAATATACAAGGTAATTTCGAAAATTAAAAAATTAAATAAATGCAGAAGTACTCAAATAAATTTTCAAGTACACAATCAAGACATAAATATATTCGTTTAAAAACTTAATACTTATCTTAAGATTTTAAGATTGTTGACGTCCTTTTATATATACAAAGTGAAACACTCACGAAAATAAAACATTTTGGGGAAAACTATTTCCTAAAAGTAAATGAATACCATCGTCGTGAGAAAAGCAGGAGGATTAAGACAAAAATGGCAACGTAAACCACGTTCTTTCTCATTTCCATCCGCGAACGTTCTTTCCAAAGGGGAAGCAGCGCAAAACGAATTTGATTAATCACATTCTTATTACTTTCTTTCCTCTTTTTTCCGCGCCAGTTAAGTTTCTTCCTTTTTCATTTTTCCCTTCTCTTACAGGCCCAAACGATTTTCGCGTACGATTTGTCATTGGCGGGAAATGTCCCATGTCTAACACAAGCCGTAACATTTCTTTGTTAGTTTTAGCCGCCATTTTGGCAAAGCTATGTGTGTCTTAACTATGTGTGACAGTTAAACAAATTCGAGACACATACAGTACCATACACATATAGCATTAAAATGCACAGAAATAATAATAAAAAAAAGATAGCTTCAGCATTACACTTAAATAAAAAGAAAATTTTTTTTTTTTTTTTTAAATAAGACGTTTCGGAAAAGCAAGACATTTTGATTTCATGATTTCAATTTAATTCTTTTTCGATTTAATCCTAAATTTTTTCTTATTAGAATATGGGAAACAAGACAGCGTTCATAATCCCATATACTGTACAGAGAAGTTTCCAATGCCAGAGTGTGTTTTTGACATTTTGAGAAATGGAAGACATTACGGTGAACTTTTCATTAAAAATTCAATAATTTCAATGGATTACAAGCCTGCGTATACTTCTAATCTTTAGATACCTGCAGTATTGTTTTTATCTTCAAGCACTGAGCGATGATACCGTTTCTAATTTGCAAAATCCCATCTTTTATGACCAAAAATTACTTTACACCGCTGTCAGTTACATTACGGGTATTAAATGAAGAAGGATATTCGTTGGATACGAAGCACGAATAATTTCAAATATTCCGCAAACAAAACATTGTAAGAATTCCTAAAGGATATCATCTACATTTATAACACGAATCTAATTTCCTTTCGATGCACACTGAGAATTTTACATATCTTTTCCAAATAGTTTCGCTAAAAAAATAGGGAGATTTCAGTGGATCAGATCAAAGTGCTGATAGTATTGTAGTTTTAAATAAATACATCCCCTTTTTTTTATTTAACTGCATACTGATTTTATGCTACTAGGAATCTTTTTATTACACGTTCGTATTTTATTTTATTTAATTTTGCTTATATTTCTTATGCATTTTGTATAATATGCAATTAACCAAAATCATTACATTTTTACGCATTTGAATGAATTACTGTTTTGTAGTATTAGTACCAGTAGTTTGTAGTATTAGTCTATATACATATATTATTAGAATTTTTTTAAGTTTATTATTTTATAGTACATGCAAATTGGAAATGTATAAACATTGCAGATGCATGCTATAGCTGTGTAATTAGTTCAGAATTGAACGTGTAGCCTGTTAATGTTTACAGAAATTTGGTAACAAATTTTATCTCAAAATTGGCGATATTTCAGAATTTCATACCAACCTAGTAGTTACCTTTTGGAAGTGTCTAGATAATGTATCTTCCTCAGCTTGATGTTTATTAATATTCTGCAATAAATGCAAGTTGGAACTGTGTAATATTTATAGATATTTATTGTAATTATGTAACTCAAATATACTGCAATAACTTTCAAAGTCCGGGTAATCGGTTCCGCCGATATCTCGAACTGTTTGGAACTGGACTAATCCAGGAATAAATAAAACGCGATTAATTGAATCAGATGTCTTTATTAGAAATCATTTAAAAAAAATGCAATGGTTATGTTCCTTGGAGGGTTGCCTTCATCCACCTTAGTAATGGAACGAAAGCTCGTACCGGTTACAAATTGCTCCGCCGTTGCGGCTGTGCTGTTGTTTTCATAAAAGCTAGTACTGGCTAGTACTGTCTTTGGATCACACTCTGCAGATGACCATTTTTTCTTTATTTTGTATTATGTTCTGTTAACAAACGTTCTTTTATTTCATAGCTTTACGTTCTGTGGCTTATGTATGGATCTGCAGCGATCATGTTTTCGTAATTTATTTTTTATGGTCTAAAGCAGTGGTCTTCAATCTGTGTTCCACAGAACACTGGGATTCTACAAAATGTCCTAGAAGGTTCCATAAACATTCGTAAAATATTCATCAAAATGATAAAAATAAAAAAGTAAAGCATTCTGAACAGACCGAACGAACCCGAGGCGTTAAGTAGCTACTACATCTAATAAGTCACTAGTAGTGGGAGTGGAGGAAGCTCATCTAGTAGTGGGAATTCTCTTAAGCAGCTTTGAGTGGAACATTGCTCCAGTGCAAATTATCACTTATGCGCGTTGTTCATTCGACAGCCGGTCACATAGAATGCGAGTATTTGTACCTGCCGCGAGCAGTGGATATTTAAATCTGCTTTAAAATTGCACTTTAATAATTTGGCTGTTATTTGTTCTGCAATGTATGCGCTAATTTTTTTTCTTGCTATAAAAGTGCCCTTTGTACTCTTTCTAATTTAAAATTATCAAATTTATATAATTTTAATAAACCCATTACAGATGGATTCCTGGTTAAAAACTGGACAGTCAAAAGGAAATGACAACAATACAGCCACAAAAGGAACAATAAATGACAAAAGTGCTTTTAATTTGTCTTCTGAAACCGAAGAACATTTACCTGATACGATGAAACAAAAATTATCAGAAAACACTATGAAAAAGCTGAAATATGGTAGAAACTATTTAGCATTTGGGTTTACATGGACAAAAAATAAAGACCAATTAAATGGATTATGTGTTGAATGCGAAAATGTTGTTAGTAACAGCAGTTTAAATCCAGAAAAATTAAAAAGACATTTGAATTGAATCATCCATACCTACGTAATAAAACTATTGAATACTTTCAACGTAAACGTGAAGTTAAGCAAAAAGAACGCGTTCTGCGATTTCATGCTTTCCGATAACGAAGCGTCTCTTTGGGGCTTTTTGAATTAGTTATCGAATCGCTAAGGAGAATGAAGCATATAATATTGCTGAAAAATAAATAAAACCTTGTCTTACAGATGTAATTTCTTGCAAACTTAGAGATAACTGCATTAAAGACATTAGTAACTTACCACTTTCTGTCATTACAGTGGCAAGGCGAATAAAAGAAATGCACAATACTCTGAACATGA
This sequence comes from Stegodyphus dumicola, assembly GCF_044657685.1. Classification (NCBI taxonomy): domain Eukaryota; kingdom Metazoa; phylum Arthropoda; class Arachnida; order Araneae; family Eresidae; genus Stegodyphus; species Stegodyphus dumicola. The sequence continues at coordinate 111,641,391 of NC_140772.1, read as the reverse complement.
AATATTGTGTCGATTAGAATCTTCTTCCCATAATTTTACATTGCAATCGGATGAATCTACAGATCAACATCTGTAGCTATTTTGATTGTATTAGTTCGTTACGTTTTTAATTCTTCAATCCAAGAAGATATGCTTTTTGGTAAACCACCTATAGAAAGAACTACTGGAGAAGAAATTTGTACACTTATTAATTCATACAGGCAAGAACATGAACTAAGCTGGGATTTATATTCACATATTTGCACTGATAGTGCAAAATCTTTATTAGGGTGAGAAAAAGAGACTATATTGGAATAAATATATCCAATATAAAAGGAGTAAACTATATTGGAATGCCAGATCTTTCATGAACTCCTTGTTAAGACTGCATCACTATGTTCCTTTCCTTGTTGTTTAAATTTTTAACGTTTTACTTTTGTTCCCATTTTCATTTATTCTGATTTTTACTTTATAAATGTCTGTTCTTTTTTATTATTTATCATTGTTCATATGTGATACTTGAGCTGTTTTATATGTTTGGATTGATATTTCCAATAAAGCCATATGTAGCAATATACTTCTGATTCCCTCTTTTTTGTAATCAAACAGTAGTACAATGATGCTTCATTTGCAATGCTTCACTTGAGATTTTCAAGGGTATCTCCTGAAAGACACCTTGTATGTAACACACTAATCCCAACTAATTTTTGATAAATAATGCTGTACACTTTGATTATAAAAAGTGACAATTAACAACGAAATCATAAGGTGTTCGTTAACAAATGAGGCCTTAAATATCAGATTAAAATTTAAAAGGGGCAGATATTGATATAATAGTTATTCTCAAAAACAAAATTATATTTACAAATTTAACAACAAAAATAAGACATACTGTAAAAGATTTTTCTCCTTTCTTACCGCGTACTTTCGAGTGTAATTCGCAACAAGTCCGGCTAGCTTTTGGAATATTTGGAGTTCGATTCCCGGCAAAGGCATAGTTCATTTTTCACGTCTCCAATTCCAAAAAAATCTACTGACTTTACAACTGGCACCTCAACTAAAACGTGGTGCACGATAATCAGTCACCACCCGAATTTGGTGACTAAGTCCTTGCCTTCCCTGTCCCCTTTAAGTGAGGGTAATGCAATGAATTTTCTTCCTCCCGTCTGCCTTCGTGGTGTACATGGAAGTCCGTCTGATTAGCAACGTGAGGTCTGGAATTTGAATACCAGCGAAAGCATTGCTAATCTTGATGTTTCATGCTCCGAAATGAACGTTTTACAATGCGAATCTAAGTGAATATGATCTAAGGAAGATTACTCAAATGGAAGCAATTCATGATTATCTATATAGCTTGGGATTAAGGATGAAAAAACATTGCTCCCGAAAATACTTCTAAAGCAATCAGAAATAAAACACTTACTATGATTTTGTCACTACCCGCTTCCGAATGTCAGAACAGCAGTGATAATAATACTTAAATACAAGTAAAACCAGCAGCACTTACATACCTAAAAAAAGGAAGTAAAAAAATTAGAATATTAAAATATATGTATGAATATTCATATGGGTAGACGAAACAAGAAAATCCAAGGTTAAGAAAGGAGGAGGAAAAATATACATTTTGTACTAAAAATTAAATTTTATAAAAGCAATGCATTTCGCTGTAATTTAATAAACACTAAAACAACATGCAGTGAGACACAGATTGTAAATGCATTAGCAAACACACAAATTGTGGATCATAAAAAGTACAAATTTAGGATAACAATATTTTAAGGCAATTCAAAACAAAAAATTGCAAATTAAGTCTTGCAAATGTTGTTATGATTTTATATTCTGTGAATTTCGTGTTTCATAAATTCCTAGTCCTCAAATGAACATATTAAGATTATTAATTAAATCCATGTTTTGTATCGTATAAAAAGAAATTACATTTAAATCGTTTAGATTTATAATGTAACAATTAAAAAAATTAAATTTGGCTAGAACGAAGAATTTTTTTTTTTTTTTTTTTTTTTTTTTTTTTAAATCGTTGAAATCAGTAGCGCTATATTATTATTAGCTCAAATGATTTTAAACAATTGATGCTCGATTTTTAGAAGACCTCACTTATCCCCCTCCCGATAAAAGATGCACAATTTTGGAAAGTATATTAATAATGCCTCTTTATCAAATTCTGGCATACGGATTAGCTTTGTGGGTGTTTTTGAGGTTTTTACCGTGTATATCGCATATAAGAGCATGTTCCCCTTAAACGGCTTCTTTCTACGAAGTCAACCTTCTTCTCAAAAGATAGTCTACACGTGCTTTACCGTATTCAGTTTTATAAATAGTTCTCTCCTAACAAAATCAGTTCTCGAAAGAAGTTACATTGTAAGGAATAAAAATGTTGTTCTCTTTCTGAAAATATTGCTTCTTGGAATTCTGTGATGTTGGTGGTCTTGAACGTTCCGTTTCTCCCTACTTTAAACGAAATGTCACAAAATTTATTATTTTAAAACTTGATTTTATGCTATAAACCAACAAAATAAATTAAAAAAAAATAAATAAAGGACGTGGGCGATCCTTGGATTGTGAATCTCGTAAAAAATAAGTAATTAAATAAATAAAACAATAGATGAAGCTTCCAATTCTTTGAACATTAAAAACACTAAAAAATACGTTTAAGAGAAACGTAACAACATCTTCTTGTTCTTATTTCAATGCAGAAAATGGTCAAGATGTATCTAACAGCAAAAACTCTTACCTCTGATACTTTTTACTTCTAGTACTTTTTACCTGTGAAGCTGTTTCAGTAGAAATATTATAGAACTTTCATGATATTGTTAAGTTATTTTCTTCCTTCACGTTCGTACGGGTTTCGTGAGGATTTAGAGTGAATAATGACAATACTACTTGATGAAGTATCGAAACACACTTTCTTGGCCAGTATTGTCAGGACAGCTCCAAAACACGTTTTTCAGTCGTCGATGAACTATACTATAAACACGCTGACACGATCAGCGACACATCCTTCAGGTTATCAGGCTATCACGGTGGAGACAGCTTTACTGCAAAGCACCAGAGTACAGCTCCCGACTCTGCTTGGTCGTTCTCTGAACTACACGTACTCTCGAGACTCTCCACGCTACAACTCGCAATGCACTCGACGATACACGAGCACAGCTCCCAACTCTTCGGTTCAGTCGTTCCCGGAGCTCAACACGCTCTCTCGACGATGCACACTCTGACTGCCGACCAGCAGGGTTTATATAGCTTTCGGCTTGTGTTCGAGAACATTCTGGGCTAAACCAACGACTTCATATAACAGGTAGACGGCTCACCCACAGAGAATTCGTCTGCTAGGGTGTCTCCAACATATACCACGTGACTTATGCTCTTCGTGAGTGATAGCTTAGGCTGTTCATCGCCAGTTTGGCGCGCTTTTGATATGGCAGGTGGTGCTTTTTATTTCCGTTTGCTGGCAGTCGGCAGACAACAGCCTCGAATTAGGTTATTCGATTTTTTACAATTATTTTTAGATATAACTTAACCCCTTTTTTCCTGAATATTTTATCTATATTTTAATAATGGCTTTAAATGATTTGCGCCATTGTTTAAGATGTTTAGGTTAAATAATTTTAGAAAGAAAATCTAAAATAAATAATAAAAAATTGAGAGGGAAACTTTAATTTTGAATAACGTTTAAAAATTAATTGCACTACTGTTATAATATTTGAGAAGGTAAAAAAATCTCGTTTATTTTTAATGCATTGCATCCTAAAGAGAAAAAGAAAATCACATTGTAATATATGTATTTATGCAATTCATGAAATATATACTTACAGACTGTTGACTTTCAGCTGGAACTATAAACTATTACTGTCCAAACTTATAATACAGTTTATGATACAAAAAGATAAATTATACTGAAATCTTATTACAGAAAAATATTTTACTTCCTTATATTTAAGTAAACATAATTTTACTTAATTTAAAGTCAGAAATAGTTTTTGGAACAATTTCATTTACCTTTGACCGTTCAGTGTTACCAATAGTACTTGCATTTTGGAAATTTACGATAGTAAATAAAATTTTTATTTTTAAAAAGATCTTTCACTGATTGTAAATACCCATTTTTTTCAGTTACTTGTACATATAAGTGCTTGTAAACTTAGCAATGTCCAGAAAATAATTTCATGCAATTTTGTAAGCTACTGCCTTAACTGTATGCTGCTATACAATAAATTTAGTAAGATTTCATATTTTGCACATCAGCTGTAAAATGTATACATTTCCAAAATAAAATTTTCTTTCTGAATTATAAATTCAAACATGACAATACATATTCTATTTTATTCCTGTATCCCAATTAAATAAACACAATGCGAAAATGTGCATTTGAATGTAGTATTTACTATAAAGTAAGTGAATTTAAGTGGATTAATGCTATTTTTTATTTATTGAAATTATTTTTTCCAAAGTATATCAGGAACAAGTACCAAAAATCACCTACTCAAACTGGTAGTCAAGTATATTCCAAATTTCCTATTTTTGATATGTGAATAAGTAATGAGCTTTTTAAAACAAAAACACACAATTTGGCCGAAACTACACATTATTGTATATTACATGAATAACTTTATGAAATACAATACCCTATATAAGGCTCTGATATGCGAAATTTGACTTATGAAACTTTTTTTTTTTTTTGGAGATAACATAAATTTTAAAAAAAGTTAGCTTGTAAAGCCATGGAAATCTTTATAGATATATATATAAAGAATATGATATTTACTTTTAAAAAATCAATACATAAAACAGTGTAAATAAAATACAAACTACAAATTAACAATACATACTTTTATTTTAACAAATACAGTGCTTAAATAAAACCGACTGTTTCACAGAAAAGAAAAAAAAAAGCTTTTATGAATAGAAAGTGAAAACTAGTAAAGATATAATGATGAAAGCCTCATTCAAACCTGCAAAAGTTCACTCAGATATATTTTTGATGGTTTTTTTTTTTTTTTTTTTTTTTTTGACAAACTATATATATATACTGTTTGTATGCAACAAAAAGTTAAGGCCTGTTTTGAAGGATTTTTTTTTTAAATTTAATTCCTACTAAAAATCTTAATACACACTTAATCCTCATTATAAATTAAAGAAAATTCTATAGTTATGATATATTTATGTTCCTAAAAAATAGTTTTAAAGGAAAAGTTTTTAAAAAATCTTAAATTAAACAAATATTACTATGAAAGCAAAAACTCTGCAATCAAATATTGAGGTGATTAAGTTACAAATAGGTGGCACTTTTAAGTATAGGCAATCTGTTGATATTGCGAGTTAATACCATTTTATTCCTTATACTTATAATGTTTGGTAAGTTCGAATTCACTGCCACTTTATTCCTGCTTTACCAGATCATTCTTATGCATTAGCTTAAATTTAAAAAATTTAGGATTTATTCATGCATTATTAGCTAAGATACACTAGTATACAAATTTTCAGCTCATTTATAGATTTTGAATTAGCTTTTTTTTAACAAAGTAAACATATCGCACAATCTTATCTCAATAATTTAATAAGAACAGCTTTTTTTTTTTTTTTTTTTTTTTTTTCGCAGGCAGTATTTGTTTGCGAAACCAAAACGCGTAAGACTTGGCGAAAAAGGTTAGCGCCAATTGGCGCAGCTTTCTATTTCAACGGAGTACACGGAAAAAGAAAAGAAAATGCAATTATTTGTAAAAGGTGATTCCAGTAAATAATGTCACAGTATTTATTACATTTTGATACTATTAATACATGCTGAAAATGTCATATACAGCGGCAATTTTCTTATAAAATATGGCTGAAACTTTCCAACCAATTCAACAGAGATAGCAAAATGAAAAAAATACTGGAAATAAAATAATAAATCATGCAATTTTAACTTAGCTATGAAAGGTTACAGGTCCCCCTTTTACAAAACTTTCTTTACATCCATAGGCGCAGCAGCGGATAACCATTTTTAATTAAATTTTATGTGACCAAGCAGAGCAGGCGTCTTTCGTCCCATAGAAATGAATGTAAAGTATTTCCGGACTTTCGGAATTCGGCCAGCAGTCACGTAACTAATGTTGGAACCGGTTGGAGGTTGCAATAAGCTCTCTACCAGTATATATCTCGTTGGGCTAAACCGGTAAGAATTCGTTCCAGAAGGTTCTCCATCCGTCCATGGGATATCACAAATTTTGTCGCCAAATGTGGCAACACTGCCTTCTCTTAACATTTTATGGCAACCTTAAAACTGCTTTGCGGGAAGCTATCTTACCGCGCCTGAACATTTCGTAACAATATTTAATATAAAAATACATTGTAAAAATTTCGTTGAGCTAAAAATTGTATTCATAGTCTTTTATTTTGCTGTTGTCCTTTATTTCCTTTGTGTATAACAAGACCTTGCTACGTCACAAAAACTGGTTTAGGGGTTCAAAGTTTCCAACCTTATGCCGACTTTTTACAAGAGTCGACCAATCAGAGTTAACTTGAGAAACCTGAATAGGAAAACACAGCGAGAAAGCTGTAGATACATCTAAAAAACGCATGTGCAAATTTAGCTTCTCTAATTGGCTACTTCGTAGACCCTGTCTCGCAAGTGTGAATAGAACTCCCGCATTTTACGCCTGATGACTGTACCTTTAGGACATTTATACAACCGTCTGAACAGTGCCATATATCACACATCTGTCTGTTTCGAAAGAACAACTGTTTGGAACAAGTTTTCTGCTTTGTCACAATAGCCAATCACCACAGATCGCTTTGGGGTTAAGACAAGGGAAACTGGTTCTCCAGTGCAAACAAGCTGATAGCATTCGAAGCTGATAGCTGATTGGTTGAAAACGAACAACTTGCAATTTTTTTCGAAATGAAGGAAAAAATCGCGCGTCTTTCTTTCAATAGTAAACCAGGCAGAAGAACTGTCCGAAACAATTGTTCGTGTGAAACAAATGCGTGTGTGATATGGACCTTAGGGACCTGATCTTGCTACGTCACAGTAACTAGTAAAAGGATTTTCTCTAAATGTTCTAACTGTTCAACATTATGTTTACCCAGGATAAGGACCGACCAATCACAGAGAAGAAAACATGAACTGAAAGTCGGTTGACGATTTCGCTGATTCAGTTGCACATTCACGCATGCGCAATTTTACGTTTTGTGACTGGTTATGGCTTAAAACCTGCTTCAACCGTATGAACGACGTTAACGGCTTAGGACTACGGCAACAAATGACGGTTCGTTCGACTATCGTTTAAATGCTCTCTGACAAACAACCATAAGCAAGTAAGACATTAACCTATTCCACTTTAGGTCAAGAACACTCCTGGCATACCTAGAGATGCATTCTCCAGAAATAAAGCTTTAGTGCACAACAAGCGGAAAACTTTCGTTAGCTGCGGGTAGAAGGTCAGACGTGACAGATCAAGCGGCATTAAATGTTAACATTCGAAATGCATTACATGTTATATGAAATATGGTATTATACTTTTATTGATTGCAAAATAAATAAGTTATAGCGCTAAGCTGACATAAATTTACCTTAAAAAAATAAATGTTTGGTTACGTAGCGCTAAAAAGTTGCGAAACTGATACGTTATTATTTGGTTAGAGATAAAATAAATACTAATAAAATAATTAAATGAAATTTAGATACTTGATTATGATTGTGGATACTTAGTAAATATTTTAATTATTTAAAAAGTTTTAAAATTTTAGATTAGTAAACTATAGTTACGCTAGTTGTAACTTATACGTAAGTACTAATTATTAATAGATAACATGTAATGTAGAAGTTCTGATAATTAAAACATAATTTAAAATATTCTGTGGATATTTTATGAAGTTACTAGAAACCAACTGTTCCAATGAAAGTATATAATATATCACTGGACTTCTTCGGGAATAAAAAGACATACTTTACGGTTTGTAATGCTCAATATCAAACAGAATTTTACACTTATATTTATTCGTCATAGTGACTTGAGTCAAGAACAGGCATGTCAACTCGCGGTCAATCGTACAAACATAATCCTGCCGTACTAAATGTACAGATTACATTTAGTATTTCTTCTTTTGTATTTCTTCTGCCGTCTTAGCATGCCTTCGCAGTGTAGTGGTCTGCAGTCTGGGCGGGCGCGTATTCCAGAGGTCCATGGTTCGATTCCCAGCGAAAGCGTTAAGCTTTTTTTCATGACTCCTGCTTCCAAAAAATACCTCATATCTCTACAGTGGCGCCCGAACTAAAAGGGTGGTGGATGTTGATTCTCCACACCCCAGGATTTAGCGATTGTGTCCCCTAAAACTCCAGTCGCCCTTCAAAAGAGGGAGTATATAATGTATTTCCCCCCTTCTTAGCGTGCATTCGTGGTGTAGTGGTCTGCATGCAGCGTGTATTTCCAGAGGTCCGTGGTACAATTCCCGGCGAAGGTGTTGCTCATTTTTCATATCTCTCTCTCTCTTCCAAATAACCGAATGTCTCCACAAGATCACCCCCAATTTTGAAGGAGAATACGCTGGGGACGGTCCAAGGGTATCCCTCCCGTCTTCCCTTACCATCAACCTCTCCACAAGATTTGAATGCCCCCTTGCCACACAGATACTACACGCATACAGACATCCATGCCTTCTCCGAGACTCGAGCCCTGGCCCATCGGTACGGCTCACCACAGTTCCTGCTAGGCGCCAAATAGCATGTCTCCAAACATCCCAAAGCTGACTGCAGGAAAAAGATGCCAAATGTTGGGGGGGGGTACGTATTGATCTACTACCATGATTTCCTTATGTTCATTCTAATTTTAAGGAAAAGTCGTATTATATACGTTTTTATGTTTTTCCTCACTTTTAAAATTAATTATTAAGTATGAAAAGGTAGTACTTCCCCCCTTGAGATCCGCACTCAGGGTTGCATTAACCATTAAGCAATATCAGTAATGCAATATCATAATAGTGCTTAGGGCATTTGAGGAAAGGGAACACCGTAAAATTTCGCATTGCCGGTTTTACATGGAATGCACCATTCAGCTAAACCAAAACCAAAAGAGAAAAGGATTGAAGAAAAAGCTAGCGTAAACACATTTGGGGGCATGAAAATTATGTACTTAAGGCTTCTAAAAGTCTTATTTCGGGCTGGGTACACTTTTGTCCCCTTGAGGTACTGAGTTTGACATGCCTGCTTTACAGGTTGGAATTTGATAACATACTGGGATACAAAATCCTAGAAGCTCATGCACTTCTGCTGTTATAAAGCTTTCTCTTCCTGCATAGACGGATTTTATGCGCCCTGACCAAGTTAGGATATTATAGTTATGCCTTCCATCCATTTATTCTTTTACTAACCATCAAACCGAAGAGGTGGTCTCCTATTCTGAACTTTGACATTTTGTCAAATGCGTAACGCAACAAAAAGCGCTATGCTCATTTTAAAACAACTTTTTTTTTTTTTTTTTTTTTTTTTTTTTTTTGTAAAATTTTTAAAGCAATTTGGATGGGTAAGAAAAAGCTTATTTCATTTTAATGCAGAACCGAATTCGGAAAATTATAACAGAAAGCACAGAAAAACTCACGAAACGGGGGGCGGGAAAGATTAGAAATCAGTGCGGCGAAGGAATAAATAACTTAGTTTCCTTGTAATCTTTCTCTGTTTATTATACAACTACGCGCGTCGACATAAATATGAGAACCATTCATCTCCATAGAAGCTGGCATCCCGGCAAAAGTTATTTGCGAAACGTTTCGGTAAAACTGTCTTTACTATCTTGTTCCCTCTGTCGCCGCGTGTCATATAAGATCACTTTCATCCCAAGGAAGAAACTCCTTCCTAATAAACTATCTCATCCGGCCGAATGGCCATTCACTAAAAGGAAGCCAGCCTTGTGGGGTGGCTGGAAAGTATTGGCAGAAAGGGCAGCAGCGCGCTTTCTCGATGGCGCCAGTCAGACTTAGATAGATCCACATTCTATTGAGTTATTCGAACGCCCCATCCCACCCACCATCCTCGATGTGGCACGTCAAGAAAAAGAAATCACATTACACAGTATAGTTGTGGGGGTTGCCTAGATTCCGTTCGTTGCTCAGAAACCGGAAGATTTGTTCCAGGAGGGGAGGAGGAATCGGATGGATGGTCAGGAGAAGTGGGGGACTATAAAAATGCACAGTTCATTGATGACGTCAGCACTGGGAAGTGAAACAGGGCGGGTTATTAGGGATAACGGAAATTAGGAAGAGTGAGTTTTTAAGTAAATGCGGATATTCTCCTCACCGTCTCAAGTGAGCAAGTCAAATGAATAGTTAAAGGCCAAGGACATATAAAAATTATTCTATCACGGTATACACCCCCTCCCCCTTAGAGATTAAAAACGGAAGAGGGGCAGGAAGTGTTTAGAGACTGATGCAGATTTAAAGAATGGAAAATAACAAGACAAAAAATACGAAGAATAAACAAGAAATAAAATTTTCAGTTAGGTACAGGTCAATTTAACTAACATTAGCAAATTTGTAAATTTTTTCTTTGATAACTGGAATCCGTGCAAGGCTCTTTCTTAAAATGCACATTTTGCTTTTTTAACATTAAAATAGCGTAACGTAAATTTTACGGTTAAATTTTATTTAACTTGAAGCTGGTTTTCTTCACCTTCATATACGAGGAAAATTGCTGCAGAATAAAGCCCGTTGTTATTTGCCGCTAAGTTATTTCATTTTAGTATAATCTTATAAGGTATTTCTCCTACTTCCCTAGCGTGCGTTCGTGGCGTAACGGTAGCACGCTGGGCCGGTATTCCAGAGGTCCAGGGTTCGATTCCGGGCGAAGGCGGTTGCATATTTTTCATCTCTCTGGCTTCCAAAAAATTCCTAATGTCTCTACAAGTGGCGCCCGAACTAAAAGGGTTGTGAATGATGACTCTCCACTCCCAGGATTTGGCAATTGGGTGCCCAAAAACCCCAGTCGCCCTTTAAAAAAGGGAGAGTATATAAGGTCTTTCTCCCGCTTTCCTAGCGTGCCTTCGTGGTGTAGTGGTTCTGCACGCTGGGCCGGTATTCCAGCCGGCGAAGGCGTTTGCTAATTTTTCACCTCTTCGGCCTCAAAATAACCTAATGTTTCTACAATATATTCAACTTATTTAGATATATAATATCTTTAATTTTTGGAATGTATAAGCATAATTAATATCTGCACTTCAATAAAAAAAGGACGGGAGGCTGTTACACTCGTTCCAAACAGCGCTGAGTTTAGATGCGCAGGACTAGTTCCTAAGATTGCTAATGTTTCTTAATTTTTACTTTATTGATTAAGAGTTCTTCCTGTTTATTTTATATGTTATTTTGTTACTTTAAAGAATGGACGTTCAGGGAAATTTGTAGAAACATACATGAACTAATAGTAATGTATTAATTATTCATTTCTTAACATTATTCCTGAATACAATGTGGAGTAGTTAAAACTTTATGTAAAATTGGTCAATTGATACAAAAAATATAATTCAATAATAGTTCAACACTGATGTTTCCCGTAAAAGTAAGATCTATAAATAGATTACTTAAAAGTACTTGGTTGATAATTGGTTGATATAATGTTAACATTAAAATACCCTTTCATAAAACTGAACGCTTTTTCATTTCTTACATCGATACTAAAAAAAACTCGTGTAATAATCATTGGTTTTTACTTTCGGCTTTTCTCAAATCCCAATCGGTAATAAACATTGCAAACATTCTTCATTTTTGAAATTTTTGACGAAATATTACGTATTCTTTTTTATTCACGAAATACTGCGTATCAACTTTTTTTATTGGACAGACACCGTTGAAGAATCTCTCCATTATAACACACAAATACTGTTACGTTATTCTCTTCTGACACCAGTTGTTGCGTTATTTTCTTCCTTCACGTTCGTACGGGGTTCCTGTGGATTTGGAGTGGATAACGACGACACTACTTGATGAAGTATCGAAGCACACTTTATTAGCCAGTATTGTCAGGACAGCTCCAAAACACGTTTACAGTCGTCGATGAACTGTTATAAACACGCTGACACGATCAGTGACACAGCCTCCAGGTTATCAGGCTATCACGGTGGAGACAGCTTCACGGCAGAGCACTAGAGTACAGCTCCTGACTCTGCTTGGTCGTTCTCGGAACTTCACGTACTCTCAAGACTGCACGCTACAACTCGCGATGCACTCGACGACACACGAGCACAGCTTCCGACTCTTCGGTTCAATCGTTCCCGGAGCTCAACACGCTCTCTCGACAATGCAATAACCGCGATACACTACGAGACTCTTTCGGTGCACTCGACGACCCACTCGGCACTCGCTGCCCGGCTGTCAACGCGATCGACTCCGCAGGAATTGACTCGCTAGATGAGACACCAACTCGATACTAACTATCTCGCCCTCTATGCGAGGCACACACTCTCGCTCTCTCGACGAGGCACACTCTCTATCAGCTCGGTAGGCGAGACACACACTCAATGAGAGACACACACTAACTGACTGCGGACCAGCAGAGTTTATATAGCTTTTGGCTTGTGTTCGAGAACATTCTGGGCTAAACCGGTAAGAATTCGTTCCAGAAGGTTCTCCATCCGTCCATAGAATATTGCCAATTTTGTCGCCTAACAGGCAATTTCTCGTCGAAATGTGGCAACTTTGCCTTCCTTTGCCATTTTATGGCAATCCTAAAACTGCTTTGTGGAGAAGCCATCTGACCGCACCTGTACATTTCGTAACAATACATTTTGGGCGTACTCAACCAAGGTACACCAAAATTTGACACTTTATTATTGGCAACGGTAGAAGAAGTTGCACCACCTTTATTTATTTGAAAACTAAAAACTTTAGTCGATTTTATTTTATTGTTATTATTTTGATAATATCACTCATTGCATTGTTTCATTTTTACAGCTAAATGTTCTTTACTTTCTTTTTTCAATAAATCCTTCTTTAATTTTTCTGCTTATCTCTTCCGCTGAACTTTTAGTGCATTTTTATTTTTAGGCATTTTATACTTATTTTTGTACAAACAAAATCAGTACGTCGCTCCCACAACCGATCACCATCGACTCTAACATAAAACTGAACGGCGTTATAACCCATGGCGTTACAACCCGTTCCTACTTCCATGTTATTATAACCTAACTCGTGCGCGCGCACTTGTGACGTCTTCAAAATATAGTGTATTTTTGCCAAACTTTGAGACTCTATTGCGGCTCAACCACAATTCCAATTTTAGTTTTTTTAAATGGTTTTCTTTAACTAACAAATAAACTATAAACGAAAGCTATAGCTTTTGGGGTTATTAAGGTATAAGCGTTTTAATAAGACATGTTTTGCGTCTTTAAATTTTTTTGTCCCTGAGACCGTTACTGAGGAATATAGTTTTATGTTAAAATAATAAAGCTGCACCCTGCTGAGGCTTTCGCAGTTTAAAGCCTGTGATTAGGGTTAAGCCTACAAATATCTGAAAGGATAAGACTGATGAAGATTAATAATTCAGTACGAGTTTAAATTTCAGCGAATGGGCTGTCTGTATGTGAATTTCCATGGCTTCCTCCGTGTATAAAATAAATATGAGACAACATCCCTTAGAAATTTCTCCACGAAGACACGCATTCCCTTAGGCAGATAGTCTATGTGTTCTATCGTAATCAAAACCAAAAACAAAGAAACTGATTATAAATATTTTTTATTATATGCCGTAATGCTCGGATAATCAGATAATTTTAAATAATAATAATAATTTAGATAATTTTAGAACTTACCGCATTTACCTGAAATTGCGAACATAATGAGATATTCATGTAATTTATATCAATAATCAAACTGATGAATAATGCATAAGCCATTATCAGTATTAAATAAAGTACTAACAAAGCGTACTTATATGTTGCACTTTCTGCCTCTACATAAAATACGGGAATAAAATCATTATTTTGGGGGAAAAAAAAAAAAAAAAAAAGAGAATGTCTTTGTATCCTTTACAATTTCAAGGGCTGACAGGATGGGGGGGGGGGACTTTCTTTTCCTTAAAAGTACTGTATAAGCAGTGAAACCAGTCTCAACTGCCAATGTAGATACGTCCTCATAGTTAGAACCACTGTTGAAAAATAGTTGTGAGCATGTTTAGGCTCCTGTATTTCACATATTGCGGCTCGTTTTCAGTTAACTTACACTTTATAACTTATGCAAACTATACATTTCTTTAAACTTCAGAAATATTTCATCAAGGTAAACAAAGCAAATGAAACTGCATACAGTGAATTAAATAATAAGATGGCACAGCCGAAGCTATTTCAGTATAAAAGACACAATCCATTGTTTCCTCCAGCAAGGAAAGCATTTGAAGAAACTCGCTTCTTTCAGTACAGTAATAAAATCTTACATGAATTCAAATCTAATAGTAAGTTTTTTTTTCGGGGGGGGGGACGAGGCGCATAAAATTATTTACAAAAATACAGTTTTTTTTTAAATTAATTATGGCTTTTAAGATTTTTAGCTTCAGTCAATTTACACTTTGTCACAATTTAAAAGACGTTATACAATTTACAAAGTAAAAGAGTTCTCCCTCGGAAAAAAATAAACACTTGTATGTGGCATAAATGCAATGTATCGAAAAACTACCAATGAAATTAATCTAAAAGTAACAACAACAAGTATTATAATACTACTTCAACGTTGCCTGACTATCAGAATTATCTTCAGCATTTTCTGATAACACGAGGGGAAAAAAGAGAGAGAGAGAAAAGAAATTACACGAACTCATAATCTGCATTCCGTATCTTTTAGAAGAGTAGTATTCAGAACATCTAATTATCTGATAACTAACGAAATGGCCTCTTTGGACTGGCCAAATAAGAAGATAAACGACTGATATTAGTTAAGGGACGTGAAATCTAGCAGGTCATAATATAGCGAAGTACAACACGATCAGTGCCTTAAACTCCCATTACTAAAAATATTCCAGCATTAATTCCTCCCTCCGACACTTTTCCTTATATCCTTTTATTTGTAAATATGTGCTCCAGCAACGCGGTATCTCGATATGTAACTGAGAAAAATAAATGATTCTAGTTAAAACGGTTTACAAAAAGTCAACTTTCAAAGTGAAAATTTTACAAAAAAATAACACATGGAGTTTATTTGCAATCAATGAACCTATATAAGGATGTTTTTCATTTTAAAATATGTTTTTGAAAGAAAAGGTTTAATCGAATAACAAATGAATATTCACTGCTCGGGAATATTACAAGTGAAGTCGATCCTGGTATTTTCTACTGCAGTTTTGAATAAAAGAAATAAATATGAATAAGCGAACTTTAAAATTTTATAAGGATAACTTTGAAGTCTTATTATTTATAAATCATAATTTCCTTATTTTCTGAGAAAGATGATAACAATTAATACATTAATAAAAAAATAATAAAAATGTGATTGAAATTGGGCACGATAAGAAATAATACTGTTTTACATCTTTATTCTCCCCCGCCCCACACAAAAACCACACACCTCTTAAAAACAGTATTATTAGACTTTGAAATGTCTAACTATATTACAAACTCTGATGTGGGCACCCCATTACTTCATTGCACGGACTATTAAATTATACACATTTTTTGTTGCATTTCATTTAAACTTATTTCCTCGAATTTCATTAGAGATATATTTCTCATTTAATTAATTTAGTTCTCAATTCGTATATTTCAAGGCAAAAATACATAAAAACTCAAAAAATCTTCATTAAAAATTGAAAAGCATAAAACATCACAGTTAAAAAAACAATTGTTACAATTTAAGTTAGAGTTTCTACGAAGAATAAGAAATTCGGCCAGCGGACGAGAAGGCACATATTTCGGTGCACAAAACTGAAAGTTTACTTTTGGTCCCACTCGGTAAAATGACACTGAAGGTGCAGAAATTGACTTATTTCACTATTCTGCTAAGTTTCAAATGTAAACAAATGGCTGCTCTACTAGGCTTATTCAAAATTAAACAACTTTTAAATTGTCGAGAATTCTACAACTGGTTGCGTGCAGATTATCTAAAGGTCTAAAAACCTTAACCGGACATAAGAAAATCATAATTCAATCACTTTTAAAGCTAAAAATACACAACTTACAAACAATAATAATAATAAACTAAGCTCGCCGAGCCGAGTAACAGAGTGGGTATATATCAAATTTGGAGAATTATATATTTACGTAGAATTTTTATTTTTATTTTTAATTTCCATATGCATGGCAAGAACGAAACACGATGTTTGAACAGTTTGGAAGAGTGCGAAATAAGCTAATTTTCCCTGAAGAGTCAGTACTGTTTCGCTGTCTTTTCAATTGTTCAGTTTTAGGTAATTTTCTTTACATGATTATTATTTGCGATTTTTGCATCTAAGTTTGATGCATTTGAACTACCAATACTTGTACAGAATTTTTCCACCTCCCGATTTTCTTTTTACTATTCCAAGTACTTTTCAAAAATTTCTCAAAAACATTGACAATTTTTCTAAAACTTTTATTTTATTTTTAATTTTTCTATCTATCTATAAATATTTTGTAAATTGGAATTCATGTAAGAAATTGTAATTCTTAGTTTTCTTTACTGGCTTTCTTTATTTTACTTTGAAATATTGGAATTTTAATAGGAATATTCTCCTTTCATTGTTATGATTATGTTTATGTTGTTTATATATGTGTTATGTTGTTTATATATATATTTAGAGAATTTTGGTGCGACCGATCGCAATCAAAAAGGGAGGTGCATAACTGTATGTTTTAGTAGCGAGAGTATAGAAAATGTCAACGTTCTTAGGCTACTCATTTTCGAGGTTTGCGAGATACATACATACGTACATACGTAAATATAGACGTGACGGAAAAAATCTCTTCTGGATCCATTTTAAATCCACTTTGGAAAAAAGAGACATTTCTTCTGTCCGTACATACAGATGTCACGCAAAAACATTGTTCAGATGTATTCGAAAACGGTCAAAATGAATATTTTCGTTGAAATATCACACAAGAAATTTTTCGCGATTACAATACTTCTTTTACTTTGTACATAATAGAAGTAAAAATACAAATATCATACGATTAAAAGAAAATTGGCAATCGTTTCTTGGTTTGTACCTTCCAATTTAAAACTTTTTTTAAGCTAAGCATATACGAGGAATTAATTAGCACCCCTCCCAGATATTAAAAATGCCGAATATAAAATCTTATACAGTATAAAGTTTGAGATCCGGATTTGTTGGAACTTCGAAGATTTTCTTTAGGAATAAGAGACGAAACATTTTCAGAGCTTGAAGAAAGCGATTTTACAGATATATCATCTTGAAAAATCAATCAGTTCCAACTGTTCTGCAGCATTATCTTTTTGAAAATAAAAATGCTCCATAACACATGTAGAGAACTCTTCAGCATTAATCTCTATAAAAGACAATTTGACAAACAATTTAAATCCTTTTGAAATCTTGGAAGCGTTTTTTGAATTCACTACTTTCTTATTAAATGATACACACATTTGTCCTTTACCTAGACAAAGAGGTAATTAATTTCCATTCTGAATGAAAGTGATAAGTTTGCTTGAACACGCCATCGTTAGAACAAACATGAAACAACATGAAACACATAACGTGCACAACCTCACGCGTATGCAAGCAACTATGAGATGAGGCTGACAATGCCAGCTGCGCGGGAAAAACAAGGTGGTATCGTCAGCTTCAGTTCAATGGAGGAATCAAGGTTAGCCCACAGAAGCATTAACGCGATCTACCGAAAATGTACCCTCGAGCTACTAGTAGCTCGCTATCGACGGTTTGACGATCACTGCTTTACAGCGTATTTTCGAAATTACAGCTCTACTCAATAATGCATGCGTGTGCTCCTTTTACCATATCTGAGCCCACTTTGTGTAACAGCTATGCACTGATGCTGTTAACCACTGCTATAATGTTCTTTAGGTCCTCCAATATATGTGGATTATTTGCACACACCTTTTCTTTACAGTGCCTCTCTCTCTCTCTGCGCACGACAAATTGTGTCTTTGCGGTCCCTAAAAAAGCCCGTCCACAAGAGTACGCTCACGAAGTAAAGCATATGTCCGCAGATAAAACGACAATTGATTCGTTTTTGAGAAGCTCGTTTTTGAGGTCTCATTCAGTACCTAGCGAGTCGATTTTCGCTTCGTCATCAGCATCTCAACAAATCGCCATCAGTGCTACTATCCATAACATCAGAAACGCCCCACTTTTTGAAGGATTTGATCTGTTTTCACTTTCAGTTTTCCCATGATTTGATCACGAATCTGCAAAGCGCATTAAATGACGCAGCCGCATAGCTCCACCTTTCGTATACGACTTTCCACCACTCATCATTCAGTTATTCCACTGTTCACGCATGTACAGTTTAATCACAGAGACGTCTGAAAGTTGTGGTATCGAAGTTAAACCATCCAGTATAACAGAAATCTTAGTATTGTTCCATTCCGAGCGATTTTTAGTGTTCTGAATTATGTGACTGCGAAACATATCTCACACTACAAATTGTGTTGGTTTGTGTTGATTTGTCGCCATTGTTACACATTTTCTAACCACAGTTTTACAGCATTCTCTCCGTTTTTCTCTACGTAATTCACTCCTTTTCATGAAAATGTACGAAAATGCCAGGCAGGAATTTTATTTTATAAATAGTTTTCCTGTTCAAAATGACCATAGGTCTTAACTTTGTTTCATGTGCAATGCATGTTAACATTACTGTAAACATGGTAATTTTCTGTAGTATTAACAGATTTCTTTTTTTTTTGGGGGGGGGGGGGTCCTGTTCATGAAAACGACTGCACCGACCTACTATTGCTTTAAATTCTTTGCCTTGCTGTGGATTGGCCCGTTCTCATAAGCCCTAATCATATTTCTTCTAAAAATACAGCAATGCTGCCTCTGTCCTTATATTCATTCTGCAATGCTTCAAAATAATGTGCTTCTCTCCTCACAAAATATTTTTTTACTGAAATTTTTTAATTAGCATCTTTATTTACTGTAGTTTATCTATTCACTGCAGCTTCAAATATTGTTCAGTAATGATAACAGCAACAACAAAATGCTGTTCAACAATGACAATACGTTACTTTTTGGAAAGGCATGTATACCAAGCAACACAAACAGAGATCGAATGTAGATGTCATATGACCGTTAGAAGATAGAAATGTCGTGTATAGAGATAGAAGTAAGAAACTTCCATTAAATGCCAAAAGTGTAAACGAAAAAAAAAAAAAAAAAAAAAAACCTTTAATTAAAACGAAAAATGCAACTCCTAATTCCATTTAATGAAAAGAAAACAACAATTCTTAATTTAATTCAAGAACCAAAGAAATTAACAAAATAAAAATTCAATTTATACACTCATCTTCAGTTCTAAAAATAATACAGTTTGAAAGATGATATATTTTTTAATTGAAACAGCATTTTAAGGAGAATAAGAGATGGTATTTGAAATAACAGTCCGGATCCACATAATAATGACCTCATATTATAAGCCATGCTTATTATTCAATTTAGAATTGTGGTTGTTAAAGGGAAAAAAAGAGGAAGAGATAAAATAAGAAAAAGGCATGACGTTCCCCCCCGTCAAAATATATATAAAAAATAAAAATCTATGTTATAAAAACGTGTTACTTTAAAAGATAATAATTACAGCCCATTTGAATTTCATCCTCTTTAGGGGGAAAAAATTACAATCAAGTTCTTTTCCCGCCAGAAAATGTAAAAGGAAAAAAAAAAAAAAAAGTAATGAGCTTCTAAGATATAAAACCAAACGCGGAGAATTAACAAAGGTAGACTTTCCTCCCCCCTCCAAAAAAAAAAACTATTTTTAGCGAAGGCAACAGAAACAAAGTAAAAAAAAAGAAAAAAAAAAAAAAAAAAAACTTTATTAATACTAATAAGAAACAGTAATTGCAGGCAACAACATTTAAGATTAACAATACTGATAAAAACAGTCTTTTTCTCATTAAAAATATCACTTCAAAAGAGATAGAAGAAAAGTAGTAGGAAGAAAATAATTAAAAAAAAAAAAAAAATACAGTGAGACATTCATGCATGATAAAAGTTTTATCGCTTTAATGCTAGAGTAAGCAATCAACCAAATCGTAAGAAATTGGCTAAAAAATTATTTTACTCTCTGGTAAACAAAATAAAACACGCGTTCATTTCGCAGCAAAAAGTTTCTACGTCTTTTAAAACCACACACTAAAATGTTCTACCATTATACCTCATGAGAAATGCATAAATTTATTGACCTGTAAAATCATCCCAGACAAAATAAATAAAAGATTTTTAGTCTGAAATTGCAGATTTTATTTCAGGGGGAGTACGGACTGCATCAACTAATCCTATTCAACTTAAAATTTAACTCCTGCTTCTAACTCGGTATTATTAAAATCCTTAAATCGCTTACAGTAACTCTGTACATACCAGATGGTTTCGTTCAGATGGTGGTACAAATGTCATAACTGATTTAAGCCGAGCCTTGGTACTAGGCAACGAGACCTTGTTAAGACACAAAAACTGGTTTAGGGATTTTGGCATAAAGTTTGAAGTTTCCAACTTTATGCCGATTTGATATAACAGTAGACCAATCAGAGCAAACGCTCGAAACCTATTGAGCGGGAAAGCTGCAGGTACATCCACGCATGAGCAAATTTAGCTTCTCTAATTGGTAACGGCAACCGCCTTAAACCCTATCTCGCATGTGTGAAAGGAGCTCCCCTATTTTATGCCTTACGACTATGTCTCTATGACATTTATACCACCGTCTGAACGGAGCCTTATGGTCATTAGATCTTATGCCATGTGACAGTTTTCTTTTTAGATATGTTAAAAATGCGCTTGTGGGATCTTCGTCCACAAACATGTATATTCTTAGGATAAGTTTATTACTGGAAACAGAAACAAAGTATGACAAAGCAAATATGCTTCACCAAGTATAGTAGGTCTCAGCAACCTGTCACAGAGTGACTCATATCATCATTTCAAGTGACCCCACTTAAGTTCCGAAAACAAAATATAACCTATAACACAAATTATGAAATGTAATTATGAAACGATAACTTGAAGAATAAATAATAAGAATAACATTGCTTGATTACAAAGTTGCAGTAACGAACATGCATTATTTTTGTAGCATAATTTCAAGGACAAATCGACAAGACGAATAACTTTTGTTTTTATAATAATTAAGATTAGAATTTTAGTTTTTAAGTTCAAAGCGTATTGTAATTATCTTCTCAAATAAAAAATATCTTAGTACTCCCCAAGTGAAACTGTTCTAAAATGAAAATACCACTGATCCCAAAAGTCTTCTTAATACACGCAATTTGGTTGATTTTGAAACGCAGCCAGAAGAGGTTGCCAACGCTTGAAGTATAGCATAAATAGGACTATCTTCTTGATAATAATCCTGCAAGGTAAGGAGGTCAGACGGACTATTTGTTAGTAAAATCTGAATGCTTTAATATCATGCCTTATTTATATCACACTTCTCTTTGTAAATTTCAAAAATGTGAAATAAGAAATCGAATCAATCATTTTGTATGATCCTTTTCAAAGAACTTTTTGAACAATTTGAGTTTTCGTGATTTCTTCTAATATTCAATCGATAATCTTATCCTTTTTGGTTGCATGGTTGTCTTTGAAGCCTTCCTGTGAATAAGATAAAAACGAACTTTTTTAAAAGAAGCATCATTAATTATGCTTCTCGATAATTGGCAGAAAAAAAAAAAGAAACATATCCATATGGAACAAAATATCAGAAAGTCTGCAACTAAGGTCAGACAATAAGGCTGGTATCACATATTCATTAATTTCAGACGAACAACTGTTTCAAACAATTTTTCTACCTGCTTTACCACTGAATGAAAGACGCACGATTTTTCCTTTGTTTCGCAAAAAAAATTGCAAGTTGTTGGTTTTCAACAAATAATCAGCTATCAGCATCGAATCCCCCATCATAAACCACCATGGAGAACTAGTTTCCCCTTTACATGGTAACGCCAAGACGATCCGCGGTGAATGGGTGTTTGACATCGTGTGACAAACCAGAAAAAATTGTTCTGAAGAGTTGTTCTTCTGACACGCTTTGAATGTGCGAAACGACCTTGCCTGTAAAATATTTTTAAGAGTATCTTTTTGAAAAATGAATGAAGAATCAGTACATATAATAACATCCCTTTTAACAGGCAGTCACGGGACTGCGGCGATTTCATGTAAGCTATTTTTCCGGATAATTGAAATATATTTCTAGAACTTATGTTTTATGACACTATCTGTAGAAAATGCAGTATGCGAAGTTCTTCAGATACTGCAAATTGATATATCGGCTACAATTAAATAAATATCGAAAATCGTACAGATTATTTAAAATAAAAACACTCAAATTTTTCAAGAAAGCAAAATTAAACATCATTTTAAAATTGCGATATTTATCATCACATGAGAGTTACAATTTCTTAGTATGATGATGGCATATAAATTCAAATGTCTGCCTGCTTATAAAATCGTGCCCGTAGTTTTAAAAATTCGTTGTATATACAATGAAGCGTCAACATGTATGGACATAGGCGGATATTTTTTGGGAATCCTATGAAAGTCTACAGTTCTTCATCATCTTCCTTTCACGTAACATTCTTGCTCAGTGTGTCGTCTTCATCTTTATCCTCTTCACCATTTTTCTCCTTTCCCAGTACATATCAGATTTTTCTGAAAATACTGGAGACTATTTTAGAATTCACACATGGACGCGTAAAAAAGTATCGGTAGTTCATCTCTGTCTGGATAATTCTTTGATTCACATGTGATATAAGGGTTGTCACGCTGGGTGTGGGGGGGGGAGGAAACCACTTACAACATTTTAATCTAATTAATTAATTAAATTTTTAGCACATCGCATTGTTTCTTATCTCATAGGCATAAGTTTCCGATTTAAATTTAGACCTTCAGAAGTATCGTTATTTTGCAATTGCCGGTTACGAAGGATTTTACTTCAATAATAATTTCGAACACAGCAGTGAAAATCTTGAAAGGAGAAACCAGTTGTAGCACATTCATAAGTAAGGAACTTATGCCGGTACATGCCTTAAAAATATTTAGAATGCTTTCTCGTGTACTAACCATTTAATTTTCAAACATAATCATAAGCTTTTCATCAGATTTATCGACAGAAATATTGCCACTTCAAAAAAAGAATAAGTATAAATTTTCTGATAATACAGTAAACCCATGCCTAGCACGGATTTGTGGAACGTGATTTTGCACATACGGGGGTTATCTTAATTGTTTCTATTTAATTTGCCTAACGCTAGAATTTCATTTATACGCAATATGCTGCCAGAATGTCTGCCGCGTTACTTGAGTTTTTGCAAGAGAAAGCCTATGTGCGCATATTGCGCTGTCTGCTAGCTCACTGACCGAGGCCCAGTTGCTATCATTTCACTCACGTTAGCAGAGCTATAATCACATGTTTATTCTCTTCTCCCTTTGCATTTATATATTTTTTGAATATTTTAATAATTTAGTGTGGTATCATGAAGATGATAAAACAGCCAAACCTAATGCAAGGTTTTGACATTTTGAAGTTAATTGAAATTTTAGATAAGCTGTAAAATAGCACACATGTTTTGTCGCTAGAGCTTGCGATTCAAGCATAACAGCAACATGGGAGACCGAAGAAACGATTCTATTTAGTGACGAAGCTTCATTCGATATTTGAATAAAAAATGCTAATTAAATTCTGTAAGGTATTTTATCCTTCCTTATCGCGGGCCTTATCGTGCTTTAAAAGGAGAGCACGTCCTACAAATAGGGTGGTTCGAATCTCGTCAAAGATATTGCTTATTTTTCACATTTCTTGCTTCGACAAACTTAATGACTCGAAATAATAAGCGTGATGGACGATAATTCACCACTACCAGGATTTGAGGACTCAGTCCTTCGCCCTTCATGTGGGGGATAATATAAAGTATTTCTCTATACTTATCGCTTGCCTTCGTTGCGCAACTGGAAAGCACGTCCGGATTTCAAATCCCAGCGAAGGCATTGCTCATTTTTCACATTTCCTAGTTCGACAAGCCCACCAGCGGCCGAGCGGTAAAGTCGCTGAACACTGGTAGTTCGGTCCGAGGTTCGAATCCCGCGAACGGGCTGGCTGCATGGGCGTTTTCGTGGTTTTCCCCATGTGTAACGTGTATACGAGCCAGTTTCCCTTAGAAAGTCCTCCATGAAGGCATCTCTCCCCTTAGGCAGATAGCCCTAGTGTGCTTTGCCATAATTAAATACACCAACACCTAGTTCGACAAACCTATTACACTTTGAGGAAGAATTCAGCAATTGGATAAGATGGGAAAAATACTTACAGCCTGAATTAGCAATCAAAGAATTAATCGGCGATGTCAACCAAGATAGGACCAATGTAGAATTGGATCAACTCATAATATTAACCGACAATGAAAGCAGCGATAGTGAAGAAGATAAAACGCTTTTAACTTACAAGACTTTAAACGAATTATTTAAAAAAAAAAGTACACGAACTGTCTGATTTTGCGATGAAGATTAACCAAAACAAAGAAAGAAAAGGGAACTTTATGGGAGGTAGTGGAAAACTTCGCACTCCTTACCACGAAACCTTTAATGAGTTGCATCAGACATTACTTCAAGAAAAAATCACTAGCTTTTTTTTAAAAAAAATTCCATCCTGTGACTACTTAACTAAACAGTAATAAATACTCGTTTAATTAGCTTTTCTTTTAATCTGCCCTTTTAATTACAAAGGTTTGTTTAAATTAGGCCTACTTACTTAATTTGAACCATATCTAATACGTTTTCTGCACCGAAAGTTAATTTTGAGGAACGCGATTTTGTTGTTCGCAAATGCATTAATGACATAACTCCGCTTTCGGGAAGGGTTTATTGTATCGTGTGCCAGCAAGTGAAGCAAAAAAGAAATTCGAGGCAACGTATTCAAATCTCCTGTGTCTATTAAAATAATTTCTGTGGAATATATTAAAATGTTTTCTGGGATTCGCGAAATCCGATCTAAATCATACATTTCTCCATTGATCCGACGTATTCAGTTACGTTTGAAATTTCAAATTAAAATTAAAAGGAGAAAGAATTGACAATGTTACTATTTACCAGTTAGATGAAAATGACAATTATTGCGAGGGAAAATACTCAGTGTAATCATCCTCTCCACACGCGAGGATCCACATCTGTGTATGACATAATATTCAGCAATGAATTCATATATATATACATATATATATATATATACATATTCATCTATAACGATTATCTCTATAATGCCGATTACAATTGCAAAGAATTGTTTCAATTTTTGATTTACTTGATTTGATATGTAAATAAATAAAAATAATAATATAGTCAACGCTTATATATGTTCCTCCGTTCCAAGATCATAATGAATGGTCGCTATAACTCTAACGAATTTAATAGACTCTCATCAGCTGAGAACGTTCTGTACCAATTTTTGTAATGGAACGGTTACTATAACAGATCGTTACAATGAGCGCTGAGTGCAATAATAATAACTGCACAATCAATAAACCTAGAAACATCTCAACATAATAATAATGTGTAATCTTTTGCTGATACAAATACTTCAAAAATAAATTTTATTTAAGTGATGATTAAATTAATTGAGTTATGGCGTAAATTTTGAAAAATAACGGTACTAATAAATAATTTGCATATAAAGGTGCTCATTCTGCAACATTAGCATGTAATTAATTTTAAAAAGCAGTACAAAATCCTTCCATTCTTAATTTAAAGGATGGTGTTAAAATTGCGAATAGTTCTATTCGAATGTTTACTACAACTTCTTCAGATAATTAATCTCTGAAATTAAATTTCTTATGAACAACTTCCCCGCACCCTCCCCAAAATGATTAGTAGTTTTGATGGTCTTAAAGTAGCAATTATGGTAGAACACTTTAATAACAAATCAGAAAATTTCGACGTAATTTACAAATTAAACCTGCTTCCGCATCCACAGCGTAACTAAATTTTAATACTTGAAACGGAAAAAAATTAACTGATAAAAAAATTAAAGCTGACTTTTTTTAAGAATACTTCGTTATCCATATATATAAATGACAGAATACATAAAATCTCCCAGGCTAAAAACATCCAAATTGATTAAATGTTTTAATTTAATTAGTTGTTATATATTCTTAAAAATTACTTAAGCTATCAAAATCTTTTTAAATATATCTTTTAAATTTGTATGCGCGCATAGACCCTTTTAAAAAATTCATCAAGTGTCCACATTTTTATTAAGCTATTTCTTTTACCCTTTAGGGATAAAAGTTTCAGGTAAAGCTGCGAATATGCAAGACACATACACACCCCGGCCATTGCTATATTTCACAGCTGTTATTCGCCAATAGGATTTCTAAAAACGACTTCCAACGCAAGCTGTCAATAATGCTCGCTTATACACGACCCGTTGAAAAGAATTTAAGAATGTAGTTGGTGCTCAGGGATGAAGATGATTGATGAAAATCCAATTAGAGTAGCGGAGCTACCGCAGCTCCATGAAAACAAATTTGTACTCTTAACATATAAGTGCGTATGAAAGAAATCTAAATCTCATCACGGGGAAAGATGAGGAAAAAACTATTACATATTCGACTTTTATTTGCACGCTTTTTATTTTATCAAGTTTTAGTTATTAATTAAATTTCAAAGTTTTCAGTTGGAAACGAATAACAGTAAGAAGTACAGCGATAAAAGTCTCAAAAAATACGAATAAATGCAAGTAAACGCAAGTACGAATAAAACACAAAGCAAAGGGACTCAAAAAATACGAATAAATCTTTATGAGGAAAAGTATAATGACTATGAAACAAAAAATAAGAAAGATTAATATTTAAAAAAATACATGTACCTATCGCATTCAGAAGTATAAAGCACGCTGATATGAGAAGAATTTTGATGATTTAAATTATTGATTTGAAGCTATTGTTCTTGCTTTTAAAAGTTTAAATAAGTGGTTCAGATGTTTTAAATGAATTAAATGGAATTTGCACTACTTTTTTTTATTATATAGCAATGATCAATATTAATGCTTGTCACTCCAAAATTCATTTTGCTACTGTCGCTTATGACATTCAGGCACATGGACAGATTGCACAATAAATAACGATTGATATATAGGCATATTTGTGTGTAGCTTTGTCATAAACCTCCAGCACCGCTGGCCACAGTATGACTGATCCAATTTACAGTATTTTTAGTACAAAAGACCCAAATGATGGAATTTCGTAGGTTCAGAACACCTCTTCACCTACATTTTAAATGTCTCATTGTGAAAAAGCACTAATCTCTCATCCGTCTCTAATGCCATATCGCATCCGGGATTTGAACAGTCTCTTGGCGTGGGAACAGCCAAGACCACTCTAGTAATCGGGCAGAAAGACTCTTTCATAATGTATAATTATTAATTGTTAGTTTTTCGCAAAATGACCTTCAATTTCAACGTTTTCTTTTAAAGTTTCTTTCTCAAGTATACTTATTTTTTATAATTATTCGACATCGAGGTTGACCAGGTCAGTACCACTTAACATCGGGACTGGCTAGGCGAAGGGATAAAATTACTACTTATTCGTGATACAAGTTCGACGAATTTAGCACATATGCGACAGTGTGGAACATCTACATTCCTTATGGTAACATCAGCACAGCGCGAAGGGTTACATAACAAATGCAAAAAGGTCTGTTAAAGGGTACTTTATGTTCTGCATTTAAAGATATCAAGCTTTCAAAAATAAATTCGCGGGTTTTGCAACATAAACACAATTTCATTTATTTGCAAGTTGATTATCTATACACAAGTTAACGGTACATTTGTTGCAAACACCAAAACAGACGCGTACGTTCGCTTTCTTTTTCAAACGCTTCGAATCTGCATTTCCCCTAGTTCCGAATTCTCAAAAACAAATGGTGGGAAAGAGGGAAGTGGCAAAGAGAATGGCAAGCAAGTGCTCGTAATACAGCCATTTATTTAAATACTTGTAAAAAAGTTCGAATTATATTTTCAAATTATATTTCGTAAATGAAATTTGCATTAAAAACACTCCGAGCAATTTTATTCACTGTGCGATCATCCCATCACTGGCGAATTAATGTTGAATAATAATGCCCCGACTTCGGTTTTGAATACGTAGAATTTTGATAATTTTTCCTACATGTAACATCAATGCAAGTCATGTTCTACAAAAATGTCTTTCATGAAGATATCCTTCTTAAAGCAGATAGATTTCGAATACTCTCTCTTAAAATAACATCTAGCCTCATCTCACAGATGTATTAACGCACGCATTCATACATCCGCAGACATTAATACTTGCTTATTTCACTTGAAAATTAAACACCATTTCATGAAAGATGGTTACGACAATGATTGCTTTCGATTACAATGGATCTGTACTCGTTCAATACGCCGCACGCGCGACTGACGTGTTAATCATCAGTGGAATATCTTCGAAAGGTAACTGACGATCCCAATCAATTTTAGCTGCGAGTAAAAAAACCGGAATGTATCTTTGTTCACTGGGCTCTTCGAGATTCCACAGTATGAAGTAAACAAAATTTCTGGCATAATTTTCTTTGCAGATTTCCTTTCGTTGCTAATGTTAAAAGCCATTTCTATAGCAAATTTGTTATATATTTATGATCTCAAAATGCCAAACAGGTACTTAAGCTGTATTTAAACAAAAAAACTTAACCGTGAGTATTTGGTTATATCCATTTATTTTCTTATTTTCCATACCAAAATCATTTCACTTCCTTCTTAGCAAAGTACATTATTTCACACTAAACCTTCAACAACAACAACAACAGTAACAGTAATAATAATAAATCAGTTTTCATCAACATTATATGTAACCTGATCATAAGTAATTTGCACGAAATGTAAAGAAAAATATAAAAAATATAAAATATAACAAATAAAGAGTGATATAAAGAAGGGCTTCTTAAACTTTTTTCAGTCGCGACCCCTTTTTATCATTGAGAATTTTTTCGCGACCTCAGGACCCTATAATATTTACGAAAATTTTGTGGGACCCCCATAAGCATTGCGCAAATCCAACACATGCGTTAGTGAAACTGTCAATTTTTTCACGTGTACAGTAACATACTATTGCAGTTTTAGGTTACTAATTTCTAATTTTAAGACGAAACAGACGAAATGACAGCATCACGTGCAAAGCAAGTAAAATGAACGTTTATATTATAAAAAGAATGTGTCGAAACGTTTTCTTTATCTATTTTCAGATACACTGTGTAAAAATATTTGGCAATTGTAAAATTATTATAATATAATAAGTTAAAGGAATATCAAAACTGCTAAAACCGACTCCCTGCTGCAGATCCCGCGACCTCCATTGGGGTCGCGAACCACAGTTTAAGAAACTCTGATATAAGGCATAAAAAATTATTATCACAGAAAACAAAGATAAGGAAGCAAAGAGGTAAAATTTTAGTTTTCTGTGATATTTTTAAATTGATTGAAGAAAACTAAAGTTAAAAAATGTATTTAAACTTAATTCGTGCATATTTAAGACAATAAAGAGAGTACGAAATCGAGACAAACTAAGACAAAAAGTGCATTCGGCGTTACAGAACACAGCCTCTTTCGGAAAAGATGATATTTCTTCTGGAATTTAAGAATTTCATGGAGCATCTCTGTAGAACAAACACCATTACTCAATCCCCCCCAAAAAGGCAATGTTTTTATACCAAATTCCTTTTTTCACACATTGCGGCTAGTGAGTGAAGTTGGCGGAAATACATGATCTTAAATGTAGATGCTTTGTTTGTTATGTTTGATTAAACTGCAGATTCTTCTTTCCCCTACTCGGGTTTGGTATATTTGTTTATGGCAAAGCGTTCACAGGTCTATCTGCTTAAGGGAAGGGATGCCTTCGTGGAGAACTTTATAAGGGAAACTGGCACGTATACGCGTTACACATGTTCTCCTAGTTGGGAGTTTCTATTTAACTCTGTAAAGCAGCATTTCTTAAACTGTGTATCTCAACCCCGAATGGAATCCCAAAACGAAATGCAGCGGTCTCGAAAATTTAATCCAGATACACGAATTTACAGAAATTTCATAAGACAAGAAATTACATGAATAATTATAATGAGGCTTTTAAAAACATTACGTTAATTGACATGAATGAAATTAATCAGCTTGTTAAACAGCGCGTGACTCAGACTTGAAATCTGAGTTTCCATAAAAATCCTCGATTGAATTCTGTATCGGAGCTAGATATGAATTTCTCATACTTTCCAAAATGCCACTACATATTCTACCATTCAGCACCACATACTTATGTGAAACTAATTTTTCAGCTTTAATGCTTATTAAAACCAAATATCGTTTAACGATGAAAAACGTAGAAAATATTTTACGTACATCAGTGTCAAATACTGTACCAAGATTTAATTTGTTAATGCAGCGAAAAACAAGCACATCCATCTCATTTTCTTCATCACATTTTGTGTATTTGAAACAAACATTAAAACCACTTCTTTCCATATGCACATTTTTTACAAAAATGTCTATTTATGGAAAAATATTTATTTTTATACTTTTATTTTATATTTAATATTTGGGGTCGCGAAAATAAAAAAAAAAATTGAACAAAAAGAGGTCATGAATGAAAAGAGTTCATGAAGCGCTGTTTTAAAGGAATTGTGACTTGTACTTAGATTACTCATTCACAGGGCTTCTAATCAGAATCAAATTTCTAGTGTTCAGCGGTCTTACCAACTTTAATATTTACGTAACAAACATAACCTCATAACTAATACGAAAGTCCCTTAAGAGGCCTTAAAAAACTGCTTAACTATATTTATTTGGTTATACACATTTATTTTCTATTAAATATCGTTTTGCTTCCTCTGTTGACAGTATACATCATTTAACTGAAAAACTTCAAGCACAGTAATAAATCACTTTTCAGCAATATCACGTGTAATTTGATTCGCTTCTCGTAATGTTTTATGACAATACTAAGTTATATAAAGTTATAAAAGCAGTTTCCAATTAGTCAACAAACTTGCTTATATTATTAACTGCTTGAATTAACAGTCATTATTAATTGTTTGAATATAAAAAAAGCTATGAGGTAAAGGCTATTTCGAAGGCTATCAGCCTAAGGAAAGGGATGCCCTTCGTGGGGACTTTTTTAAGGAAAATTGGATCATATTTACTTTATAGATGTTAAAACCATACAAGCATCATGTAATCAGATCGATTCGAAATACCAGTATTTGGCAAATTTAACCACTCAGACATTAATGGGTCATTGTGTAGTAAGAACAATCGATGAATCTATTTCCAAATCTATATAATGTTATGGTCTTATCAAATACAAAGATAACACAATTAACAGAACAGTAAAATGAATACTTTCTGCTACTGAATCCGTAACAATAAGTTACTCTTCCGGAAAAATCATATTTCGAAATCATAAAGTACAACAGACACAAAGTTTACACGAAATGTTATTACTCATTCATAAATGGCTGCATTTAATTGGATGATTTATAATGAACAGTGAAAATTCTAATTGCTTTTATTGATATAGTTTAGAATAAGCTAACTTTAAGTAAACATTTATAGTTAAATAAAAATGTAACAATGTTGTGTAGCCAGTTTTCTTTTAAATCATAGTTGCTTTCAAAATAATTTAGTAAACAAACAAACAAACAAAAAAAAAAAAAAAAATTATAATTTAGTCTTGCTTTTTTTGCGAAAATGCACATAGAAGTAATTTTTATTGTCGTGTAATTTATTTTCTTTCACTTCCATCAGATTACTAATTATAAATCCATTTTTAAATGTAAAAGTTTCTACATTAACTGTCAAGCTCAAATATTCCTAAATTCAGTTTATTTAAATATTAACGATATGATAAAAGATTATTTTTAAAGAATAGAAAGGCCATTTCAGAACAAATGTTTGCTCTTTCCTTTGTTTATTTCATTCCCTTTCTATAAATTATAATCCAACAGCCATAACTCAGCAATCTGAAGGTGTTAAATGTTAAAAGGCTTCAGAACATTAAGTCTCCTCTTGAAAACTTCAATGAGAGTAACAAGCGGTGTGTACAACAAGAGGTAAAACAAACACATAGCTTAGTATAATCCTTAGCACCCAGAACATTAATAACGATTTAAGAAAAAAAAACATTTTCTATAACTTTTAACTTATACGAAGTCTCATTTTGAAATGATAAATCGCTGGTATTGCTAAAGAATCAACTGTATAAGCAGTAATATTAAATTAAGACTTCTTTTTTTTATATATATATAATATTTATTACAGAATGACATCTGCATGCTCAGCACGAGGTCCTCTTGAGGGAAAAAATAAATAAGAGAGAATACGTTTATATCTTTCATTATTCCATCCAGTAAAAATATTACAAATCACATGCATTAATCTTTATTATTCGTTATTGTTAAGCAAATTTTTATAGATTAAACCAATGGATAACACACGCCCAAATCGCAAACGATATATATACATAGAAGTCTAAAAGAATCCTCAGATTCTATTTCGGCAAATACTTGATTACTATTTATTAACAGTAGATCCTTAATAACGATCTTAACAGTTTGTTCATATGATGATCGTATATATGTGTATTCGTATCGTGTATTCGTACTCCTCAAATATGGTATGAAACAGGTAACACATTTCAGCCGTCATGGTAGGAGCCAACTACGTCTCTCTTAAGGCAGAAATCAACGCATATATGTTTCGTCTTATCCGGAATACTGGGAGGATACATTATGGTTCAAGTTACCTGCAATTTCAATTATGGTGATGAGAACAATGGTGACAGTTCATTGTATGCTTTTAGATATATGTCACTGCAGCAGTCGATTCAAGTACTTTTACTGAAAATTATAAGAAATGCTTGAGTTAACTCATCATTGCTAAGATCTGTACTGAAAAAGAGTTATTTCCAATAGATTTTTAGGGTGTGGGAGAAGGGCAAATATCTAATTGGAACATGGTCACATAATCAGACAAATAATTTGCTACTGTTATTGTTGTTACAACATGCAAATATTTATGTGATCACGGCAAAGCCTCGTGGGCTATTTGCCTAATGAGAAGGAAGCCTTCCTAGGAGATTATCTAAGGGAAACTGACTCGTATGCATGTTACACATGGGAAAAACCACGAAAACGCCCATGCAGGCAGCCCTAAAGTTATGACATGAAAGATTCGCGGGATTTGAACCTCTGACCAAACTACCAGTGTTCAGTGACTTTACCGCTCAGCCGCTGGTGGGCTTACAACATGCGAATGAGCGAAATGGATTCATGCATGCAAGCATAGTAGGACGACTGCATGCGTACAGGACGCACTTAATGCTGAAGTTAAGGTACATGATGACTCGGACAACGTTTTTTTTTAGAAGTATGAGCACTCATCATCCCTCTTAAACTCTGAACAACCAGGAAGACCAAGTATACTTTTTATATAGCACCTACAATAATCCATATAGTGGAGTCTATCGGCAAGAAAATATTCTTGGTGGTTTCATTGCTGTTTGTCGGCAAGACAATTTCACGTGTTAAGTTCCTTAAACATCTATCGGCAAGAAATTGCTTCATGATGTATTGCTTAACCTTCTTCGCAGGGTCCAACGAAATTCACCAGATATGAATCCAACTGAATATTAAATCGGAGAAATGATTATTATTCCTTCAGGCACATATTTTACAAAAACTATGGCATAGTTTGTTGTACCCATGATACCAGATACCAAAATACATCGTAACATCACCTTGTCGGAGACGACAGGAAGACCAACAATTTAAAAGTAGTTCTTTTAATGTTTTGATTAGCCTGCAAATCCTTCGTGTAATCTGAAATTACACAAAATGATAGTAAATCAAAGTTTAATTTCATAAAGATGATCTCCAGTAAAGAAAAGACTGAAAATTTATCGAGTAGCAGTGTTTTCTGAAATGGCAAGGGATGCTTACCTCTAAAAAATAACAACAACAATAATGTGAAACCTTCAGAAGGCTCTTATTGTATCCTCAAAAAATAATTAAAAATACTTTAAAAAAAGCTAGCATTAGCCTTACGAATTTTTAGATTTTTTGAGTTAGAAAATGATATTTTATACTTAAAGCCCAATGGGACGGTATAAAGTGGATGGCTGATTCTGAGAATCTAATGTATTAAATGTGCAGATAATTCTTGTCACTACGTTTTCTTTCCTCCAAAAAACATTTGGCACAATACTTTTAATACTATTGTTTAAATAGTTTTAAATTACTTTGATAGCCAATTCTACTCCTGTTATTAAGAAACGGGCCTTTTCGTTTCGTGAAGCTTGATCGCCCTCTAGCTTGAAGAATTACGACTTTTATTAACAAATGACTGTTTTTTCCATTTTTCTCTTACTTTTGCGGCCATGTTAAGTAATTTTAGCTGAATTAGCCATTTTCACTTTTTGCTGCAGTCCATCTTATTAGAACAACTTGACAGACGATATTTTGAATTTATTCCACGACTTTCGCCCCCCTTCAGCTTTTGGGCGGGTCCCGCCAACGGACAGTCTTTTGACATTGGCTGTTGCCCAGTGACTTTGTTTCCCCCTTCATACGTCACACAAGTTGGAGAGCGTTGGAAAGCACGGAGGGGAATTACAACCCCTTTTTGTTTTTACTCCACGATAGAGAAGACAGCATTACTACAGGTCTGTTTTTCTTTATGTTTCTTTAAAAAAATTTTTTCTTGGTCTTAGCAAGACCCACGCTGTTAGTTTTTATTTTATCATTATTCCTTTAAATTTAATTTCAGATTAATTTATAAAGTTTTAATTCTTTAAGCTTGCAGGTCCAGCCCGTACGTTATTGTATATTTTGACCGCATTTTAGCAGACCGCTATTTATTTTTATTTTATTTTTATTATTGCTGTACATCGGAGTTGCATTTACATTTTTTACACCTTAATGTGCAATTTGTGCGGACGCGTCGGGAAATTGGAACAGAGAATTTAGACTAAAAAAAGTTTTTAGGACAGTTTATTTAATTAATTAAAAAAAAATTCGTAACGCAAAGTTTCAATTGTCTGTTTCGGCGAAACGCGTAACGGAGTTAGCTTGGTTCGACGTTAACCCAAAAATTTCCCTTGAAAAGCCAGGGTGGACCTCGAATTGAGCTAATTTACCATTTTCCGCTTTTTAATTTTTTATGTTTTAATTTTTTATACGTTTTAACTTGTTAAATGGATTGGTTTTTTACTGTGTTTTATTTTTTGCCTTTAACTTGTTTCCAATGATTAGTATTTTACTGTGTTTTATAATTTACATTTTATTTCGCAAGAAGCCTAATATTTCAACTCATTCAATGCCATTGCTTTTTAAAAAAACTGTATTGAACCTTTTCTTGGAGCCACAGCTCCTGGTAACTTTTTGGCGAGCTAACTACAATTTCTCTTCTCATTTCCTTAATTTTGCAGCATATAGCGCAAAAGATTTTGACCAAAATTGGTCTTTTTAGTATTGTAATTACAACCTAGCTTATAATGTTATATATATATATATATATATATATATATATATATATTTAAAAAATGCAGTTTAACTATATAAAATCAATTGAAGCATTTTAAAATATATGTTTTAAAAAATAAAAGCAACTGAGAAATTCGCAAATATCTGATAATAATAAATTGATACTTTTGACAGTTCTCTTTTAATAAAATTGCGAAGCAGGCTTAGGAAAGATTAAAACTAATTTGTGAAATAATGTACTAGCAATAGCAATAGTAAGTTAAATATATTTTGAACTTGGAAGCTATTTTTAAATTTGTGAGATATGAAAGCTTTTATTACTCTTCTGTTTATTTTTCAGATGCTAATAATAACTGCTACACAGGACTGAAGCTATTTATTTCTTACTATACTTAACGCATCGTCTTTTCGGATGATCGATAACATTTAAAATCATAAATACAGAAAAAGTCGAATAATTTTAGACTGTCTCATAAGAATACATGTTAGGGAGAAAATAAATATTACACGACAAGTAGAAACTTGCGTCAGTATACCTGATGGAAATAATATCAGTAACTGCATATTGGATCTTACAAATAAAATATTCAAAAAGATCTTTAATTGAAACGCACGACGATGCTTGTATTATATGTTGCTACTGCCGCGAGACATAGTTTCTATTTAAAAAAAATATATATATAGTTAGGAAATTCCAGACATCAAGTAAAAAGATTTTTCCCACATTTTAAAAAGAAAATGGAGACAAAAGAAATGTACAAACGCAGATCGAGCATTTAATGTTGGTAAAACTATTTCAAAAACTCACTCTTCAATTATTACAGGTAATGAGTAGAGCTGGTTTCTTTTATAGAATTTAAATTTTCATATATACAGGGAATATTCGGTTAATTCGAGAAAACGTTTCGAGTAGAACAGTTTAAAAAATTTACATGTATATGAATACGTAATTCAAAGTGCATCTTTGATATCCACGTTTATTAATAAAAATCTTTTATCAGAACTTAGTACATATGATGTAGCTAGTAATATTAAAATTTCGAATTTAATCCTCGCACATAATGGAGAAAATCTAAATAAAGCCCAAAAACTAAAATACGGGTATTCTATTAATTCACATGCATTTAAGAACAGTTACGTAAGGTTAAATAAACTTCCATATCACAATATAATTTCTGCGGTTTCTCTCCAGCCACCCCTTCGAAAAGTTTTCTTTTAGCAATTAGTTCAAATTTTCTCCAATAGATGGCGATTTTCCACTAGTATCCCTAAAAACCAAATTTAAATCCTTTAAAACTAGATATAGATGCGACAGCTGGAATGATGCAGTGCTGTATTATTAGTAGTACTGTAATATGCTCTCTAATGCAAAAAATAAATGCTTAATTTTTCTCATTGCATTCGCATAATATGAAACCAACAGCACCGTCTACCGACGAAATATTCATGCATCTTTGTGTTCCCCAAAATCTACCTTTTAGAACAAACCTCACTTTGGCGCCCTAGTTTGCTGATTTTAAAAGATTACATAAAAATTCTAAAAACTTGCATGCGATTTTAGTGTTTGGATAACTTATATACTCCCGATTTATTTATATATAATATTTGTCTATAATTTTAAAATGTTGAGTACATGGACTTCGATGCTAAGTGATGTTTAACGCGAAACTGGCCCCGAAAACATGCTGATTGTTAAAATGTGATAAATATGTATTCAGGAAAACTATACATTTATCTCAACAGTACTCAAGTGTAGACCTATTTCTAGTATTCTTAAAACTGCAGAGAACTGATTCTCAGTCTTTCTTAGGTCACGGCACACGTTTAATAATTTAAAAATTTGTCGGCACACTAACAAGAAGATCAGTTTAAAAGAGTTTTACTTGGTTAATGGACTGATTAAGCTATAATAAATTTTGTAGCATAGGATAACAATTTCCACTTAAATATGAAATAAAATTGGCTTATAAAGTAAACGAAATGTTTATTTGATGATAGATAACAAATTACATTTAATGTGAAATCTCAGATAGTTTTATTTTTTGGGGGGTGGATCATTTACGTTTGGGCGTAAAAATAATAACGCTACTTAGCTTTCATGATCCAGAAGTCTGGATATCCCCGCCCCCCTTTTCTATGTTAGTCAAAGCCGAAAATCAGAATTCGCACAAATAAGATATGGTAAATTGTAATAACACATTTAAAGCATTTTGTGATATTGTCAAATAATCGTGCATCTAAGATGAATTCAAAATGAATTAATTCCTTATTCCGAATGTTTTGCGTTGGGGACTGGTTCAGGCAATACCAGACAAGAAGTTAGAACCGATTGAACATACTTCTCTGGCGTCGCCTTATGTATGGGTATTCGAAGTGGCAGGCTCATGAAGTTAAGGTATAAGAAAAATATTTTGTATTGCATGAAAACTGTCACACTATATATAAGTACATACAAAATAATTTTATTGCCTACTTTGTAAAATTTTTACGGCACACTTGAAGAATCTTGCCGCACTTTAAAGTGCTGCGGCACAGTGAATCAGAGACACTGTGTAGAGGATGGGCGAATTCTAAATTATCTCGAATCATAATCTTAAAAAATCTGTCGAATCTTTTGTATAATGATAAGATAGGGAAAAAAATACTTAACTTTTTAACTAAACTATGAAAAATACTTAACTTTTTTAACTAAATCGACTTCGTTTTCTTAAAAATAAATAAATGCATTAATTTAGAAGTCAAACAACAAAAACTGCATTTCAAATTAAATACAGTTTTTAAATTATTAAGAAGATAAAAGCGTGAAATTTAGTGAATGAAGCACACAATTAAAACTTCTGAATCTTGAGAGTTTCTGAAGGTAATTTAGTGGGAGAGAAAAAAACATTTGAGTAAAAGTTCAATTTTTTACACTTTTTCCAGATTTTGTTTCAGGGAGTGGGTAGAAATGAAAGCGAATACAGATCAGGGTGAATTGTTTCAAGAGATAATACAGATAACCACTAAACACAAAATAATAAACTCTCCCCAGAAAGTTAAGAAAAATAAAAAACTGATTAATTTTAAGAGTTTGAAAAAAGCACACTTGCAGAAGGTCATCAAGAATTTGGTCTAGTGATCTAGATACCAATGAATTTACGGTAACTGCTCCTGGAGCTCAATAAAATGAAACTTTTAGTAATCGAATGATGGAAATCGAATGATCGAAAAAGGATGAAATTAGCTAGTAAAGATTAGAGGTTTCGAATTTTCAATTTTTTTACAAGCCGTAGGATTCGAGGATTTGTATGTTCTATCCTCAGTTACTTGATTTTAATTAAATGACGTCTTAAAAGACGTTAATCATCAACTGCTACGAAGTTTGGTCTACGAAAGTGAAAGATACTATTGCTTTTCTACGGGTTCGTGGATTTGGAGTGATTAACGACAAAACTTGATGAAGAATGACAAAACTTGATGAATAATAAACTCTCCCCAGAAAGTTAAGAAAAATAAAAAACTGATTAATTTTAAGAGTTTAAAAAAAGCACACTTGCAGAAGGTCATCAAGAATTTGGTCTAGTGATCTAGATACCAATGAATTTACGGTAACTGCTCCTGGAGCTCAATAAAATGAAACTTTTAGTAATCGAATGATGGAAATCGAATGATCGAAAAAGGATGAAATTAGCTAGTAAAGATTAGAGGTTTCGAATTTTCAATTTTTTTACAAGCCGTAGGATTCGAGGATTTGTATGTTCTATCCTCAGTTACTTGATTTTAATTAAATGACGTCTTAAAAGACGTTAATCATCAACTGCTACGAAGTTTGGTCTACGAAAGTGAAAGATACTATTGCGTTTCTACGGGTTCGTGGATTTGGAGTGATTAACGACAAAACTTGATGAAGAATGTAAACACAATTTATTAGCCAATATTACACAGGCCAGCTCCAAAAACACGTTTGCAGGCGTAGGAAAACTGCGATAAGCACGCTGAAACAATCAGCAACACAAGTCTTCAGGCTATCAGGCTATAATGGTGAAGAGAGCTTCACGGCAAAACACTAAAGTATAGCTACCGACTCGGTCGATTGCTCTCGGAGCTCAAGCCAAAACTCGACGATGTAGACAAGCCACTCTCGCGATATACTGAAGAGACACTCTCACAATGCCCTAACTCGCGATACCCTGACGAGACACTCAATGACCAACTCGACACTAGACTGACGATCAACTGCTACTCCGAGTTTAGGCAGAGTTTATATAGCTTTTGGGCTGCCTTTGAGAACATTCTGGACCAAATCGGTAAGAATTCGTTCCAAAATGTTCTCCATCCGTCTATCGCATATCGCCTATTTTGTCTTCAAATGGGGGATTTCGTGTCAAATATGGCAACTCTGCCTTCCCTTGTCATTTTCGGGCAATCCTAAGACCGCCTGGCGGGGAAGCTATCTTACCGCTGGACATTTCGTAACAATATTACTTATCTAAAATTAGAAATTATACTGTAAAATACTCAATAATTGCGTCGCTTGGGATTGCCGGGCAGGGGAGTTGGTCAGGCTTAAGATCAAAACTTGATACTTTGCAGAGGGCCTGGTTACTTGCTATTACCAGATGTTTCCGTTCAGCATCGACCAAGGTGATCTGCGTTTTGGCTCGTGTACCGCCTCTCTAAGTTACAAAGATTATTATGATAAATTTCTATTTAGACATGGACTTATTCCTTGTATTACATATGGAAATACGGATCTTCATAGTAGAGCTTTTGAACAGATACAGAATAATGGTATTCACCCTCGAAATGTATTCGGAATTTTATTTTATAGAGATATTCGAATTGATGCATAAGTTGAAATTTATACGCATGGGTCGGGATATGAGAGGGGTGTCGGCGGTGCCTTAGTGGTACTTTTTTATGGTGTAGAGATTGATTCTAAAAAGTGAATATGAAAACTATTAATTTGTATGCCAGGCAGAAATTTATTATATAAAGAAGCCTTCCAATGGATTCACTCACATTTGCGAGAATCATATTCAATTTATCTATATTCAGACGCTTTGTCTGTGCTGCTGGCGCTCTCCGCCAGAATCATAGTAATGATCTTATGAATGCAATAAAATATTAATATACAAAACTTAGAAGAAAACACAGATTGTACCTGCACTGGGTTAAAGCGCACTCTGGAGTATGTGGTAATGAGAGGACCGATGCACTGGCCAAAGAGGCTACTCTGGGGGATGGAGCTATTTGTCATGATATTCAAGACTCAAGGAAAAAGACTATTACCATTATGAAAGATCATTTGTTGAAACAATGGAAGGATAAGTGGAAGACTTCTGAGAAAAGTATTAATTATTTAAGACATATACATATCAATAAAAAATGACTATGATGAATGATATGGAACTTAACCAAATAATTACCAAACATGGTAGGTTTCCCGCCTATCTAAACATATTCCACCTCCAAGAGAACTGTTTATGCAAAATGTGTAATTCTTACGGAGATGCAGCTCACTTTGTCGAGGACTGTGTATTAACAGGAAGTGTGAGGGCAAAGTATGGATCATTCAACATGCAAGATTTGAATACAAAAAATGGAAAGAAGATATGCAAGGGAAATAATGAACATTATTAATATGAATAAGAAGACTACTGGAACTGAGAACTTGATCTACTTTTATTTTTGTATTTTTATTTATTTTTTTTGGGGGGAGGGGCGCAGCCGGGCTGCTAGCTCCCTCTTTTTGGTTGGATTGGCCGGTCCTCCTTTTAGTCATGTGGTCGGCTTATGCCGACTAGGTGGACTGGGGCTGTGCCCGTTAATACTAATGTAATAAAATTTTTACAGTAGTTAATCGATATAAGCTTAACGTCACACAGAAATCACATAAACAGAGCTTCATAAGTAAATGTTTGCATATGGTCACACAGTCGTTTCGAAACAAAACTTTTTATTTCTCCGCATTCAATTCTGTATCAAATGATTTCTGTGCGGTTAAAATATTCATATTTTTTCGTTGAAGAAGCGTGCCAAATGGTATTAGGTTTCAACTTCCGTTAAGAAAAGTATTTCCATATTTCTGGTATGGAAAGCAAACCTAATTTTGGAAATGATGGGAGAAAATGGAAAGGAGTATATGGTCTTTCGTTACTTCTTTCTCGTAAATAATGCATATAAATTTGTTGGCACGCGTTGCTTGTTATTCCGACAACGATGGATTGATATTTTTTAAAGTGTTCCTCATCATTGCTACATGGAGTTTTAGTTCCCAAAACCCGGTTCGTTCTTCCGCCCCGCCTCCCAAGCGGAAGAGTTATTTTTGATCATGCTCTCGGAGAACCAGACTTCTGGAAGAGGAACTCCATTTTTCTATTCGATCTTAAGAATGAAATTTATACTAGTGAGCGTTAATAATAGAAAACTGAATTTTTAAGTCATTTCAACAATAATTTATAATTTTAATGCAAGTGAAAGAACTCTTTAGTATTCGAGGAAAAGGCAATTTTTAGATAATACAGAATTTATATCTAAAAACAGAAGGGCATAGTCTTAAGTGAAATTATGAATTTAGTTAGTGAAATCCAAAGATCTGAAATTTAATTTAGATTTAAAAACGAAGAATAATTACAATACCGCTGAGCAATGGGAGCCAAGATGTACAAACACACGATATATAAAAGCAAAACTGTCCCCAGAATAAATTTTCTGCGACAAAATCAGGGTCTGATGAGACATGCCAGGCTAGAATTTGATATAAGCAATTCAATACTAGGCAAACCTTGTTATTAGATGCCAGCATCCCGCCCCCCCCCTTTTTTTTTTGAGTGAAGGTCACTTTTTCAAATAGAATTTTCGGAGGACCACCTTATTCTTGTCCGCTTCGAAAATACTTTTTTAGCATATGTTATTACTCGTACTAGTTACTGTATAATTATATTTTTAAAATAGAATTAATTCAAATTCATTTAATTTTATTCAAAGCAATATTCATTTAATTCATATTTGCTTTTTGTAACTCAGGGCTATTAGAGTTGGCAAAATCTTCATCCCATTAATTAAAAATTAAATAACTGTTGGTAAATAAATAAATCTTGCATAGCGTTTCTAAGTTTGGGTGTATGCTGGCACGACTCATCATAGTTATAATACTTTAAATCCCTCTTTAGTTGTTAAATCTAGAATGGGAAGACCATAAGTAGAGTAACGAATAATAAAATGGAAGAAAATGTGATATCGACTGTATGCATCATTTCCAGATTCTGAGACTTTCGGCTATAGTGTGGTATACGGAGTTAATTTGAATTATTTCCTCCTTGGAAGTCTAGGAGGACCACAAAAGCAGGTTTTAAGAATCACTTGCAGTTTGAAGACCACAGACTGAGAAAACCCAGCTTTGTCACATGATGCAAAATAGCCAGTGACCACGGATCTAAAACAAGACGGACTCGGTGCTAGATACAAGATTATGGGCATACTCAACATGCATGCTTCAATATCCAATATTGCTGCAAATGCGGAGATAGCT
Source organism: Stegodyphus dumicola (assembly GCF_044657685.1). NCBI lineage: Eukaryota > Metazoa > Arthropoda > Arachnida > Araneae > Eresidae > Stegodyphus > Stegodyphus dumicola. The sequence goes on along the minus strand of NC_140772.1, from coordinate 111,598,252 downwards.
ACTGAAGCAAATTTTGCACATTAAAACCAGAACTGCTACGAAAATCTCGTAAGCAGCTATCATAGCAGTTATCACTAGAAATCTGAAAAGCAAAAGAAGACTGAAAAACCTTAAAATTACAGATAAATATTCCTAAATTCTCCGAAGAAGATTTTTTACTAAGTTAATAACTAACACGGAACTCAAGATCATTCACAAAACAAACAAACAAAACAAAAAACAAAAAAAAAAAAAAAAAATCTCTTATAATGAAAAACGAAAAGCAAATAGCACATCCCCATCAGAATATTTTTTTAGAAACGGATAAACAATGGCAAAATTTCAGAACTTTCTCAACAACATATCTGTACCGCCATTCAACAAGTACATGAAGTAAAATCAACTACAGATAAATTCAAAACAGGATTCAAAGCTACTTAGGTAGTGTTAAGCTTCACTGAACAAGATGATTAGTAACCAGCTTTCTCCGAAATCAGCCTAGCGCCGAGATAGAGCGCAGGTAGGCCTTTATCACTTCTTTTTAGCCATGGGTTCGAACCTCACTAGTGAAGAATTATTTAATTCTGAAGGAGGTTATTTTTCTCTTCACTAGAACATGTGCTTTCATTGGTTTTCATATTTCTAAATGTTTGATGCCAGTAGTAACCCACCGTAACCGGCCGGCGGAAGTGACGTCACAGAAAAAGGGCGTGGTCTCCGCCATCTTGAATTTCTCCGGAAGTGACGACACCAGCGCCATCTTGTATCACATGTTGGAATAACGTAATCATGTTGAGTTTCGTTTTGATTCTGTGGCAATGATCTTTTCAAAGTTTCTTATTTTTTGTGGCAACGACGCTATTTTTTGTTTGTAGCAATGGTCGCTTAAACCACGTGACGTCAACTTTATTATTTTCCTTATTTACCAATTTTTTTCTTTATTATTTTAGTTATTTAATCTTTTTTATTCATTTTTTTTAATTATGTTTCATTATTTATTATGAATCATCCTTTTTAATTATTTAATCCGTCATTATTTTTAATTAGCTTTAATTGAATCCATAATATTCTCATTCATTTTTAATGAATTTTAAAAATAACTCCACGGCTGAGAATCGAACTCGCTATCTTTGGGATGGGAGTCTAGCGCTTTACTGCTCGGCTACCCGGTCCTCTTATCAGACTTGTTATTTGAAACCCTCTTTGGCCCTTTGACTTTTTGCACCATTGATGACATAAGGCTGAAAGTCTGAGCATGCGCTTCATTTGTTTTTACACGACGGCTAGGATTTCTTTTGGCTTCTTAATCATTACTTTATTCATTGCTGTTCTAAATGTAAGATTTTCCCACAGTTTAATTTTTTTTATTATTATTAAGATATTTTTAATTGTTTTCATTTTTTATCTTATTCTTACTAGTTTTTTTAGTTAATTTATTAATTTTTGATTTCATTTTTTTTTCCCTTTCCCAAACATAAATTTTATTTTTAACTTTCGCAAATTGACGTTTACTTCCACAAAAGTGAACTTGAATTTTCTTTTTAATTTTTATCTTGCAAAGTTTATTTTTTTATACTTAATTTTCTTTTTGGTTTTACAAAAGTAATATTTATTTTTATGAATTGAATTTTTCCTTTTCACTTTTTTATTTTGCAAAAGTTTTTTTTTTTTTTTTTTCCAAATTTTTTTCCTTTTCGTATTTTTACTTTACTTTATTTTAATTTTTTGTTTAACTTTCTTTTTCGTTCTACAAAAGTAATATTTTTATTTACGAATTGGATTTTGCCTTTTCACTTTTTTATTTTGCAAAAGTTTTTTTTTTTTTTTTTTTTTTTTTTTTTTTTTTTTTTTTTTTTTTTTTTCAAAATTTATTCCTTTCCGTATTTTTACTTTACTTTATTTTAATTTTTTTGTTTAAATTTTTTTGGTTTTACAAAAGTAATATTTATTTTTACAAATTTAATTTTTCCTTTCCGCTTTTTATTAAAAAAAAAAGGTGTTACTACATCTTTAACCTAATTTTTTTTTACAAAAGTAGTATTTAGTTTCATTATTTTAATTTTTTGAGTTTTTTGTTTACACAAACGCAGTTTTTTGTTTTTTCCCTTATGCATTTTACTTCCAAAAGTAAATTTTATTTTTTTCCCCTTTCCCTTAATTTTTTTGTTACATTTTTATTTTACCCTTAATTATTTTTCCCCTTGTTTTAAATACAACATCATGTTACACTTCCATTTCTCCAAAAGTAAACTTACCTACATTTCTCCGTCTTTGAAATTTTAAGCTGGAATTTACATGCATATAACTTCACTAAATAATATTTTCTGTAATTTTAAACCAATATACACAATGTTCCTTCTATATAGTTTAACTGGAATACTACATTTCTTACTTTTTACTACTAAGTTGGAGATACTCAGAACTTTTCCTTCTAATGCATTTTACTAACTATACAAAACTTTGTTGATTCCCTTTTACACGTCTTACTTTTATTCAAAGGATTCACCAAACTATGTCTGACAAATGTAATTTTTACACTTTCCATTTACACATTTACCCTTATATTTAACTTATAAAACATATCCATGCTGTATTTCTAATTCCTTTTCCCCATAATAAATACAGACTTACACATGTGTCTTTATTGTAAGACCTATTGACTTTAAAATAAATCTTATAAGGAGCAATAAATTTTCATGGTATGAAGCCACTCAAACCAATGCATGGAACATTTCTACCCAGTTAAGTTTAGATACATACCAATAGTACTTCATTTCTTCTTATTTTACTCTACAGACATTTATACATATATATTCAGAACACTCCCTTTTATTCAGTAAGATTCATTTATACTACTAACACAAATTTTGCTAACTCTTTGAAATATTTTACAAAAATATCTTGTATTTTCTTGCACATATCCTACTTAAATCACCAAACATACACTGAAACCTTGATTTTTTCCTTCATGTGAAAACGTCACTCGGATTCTTAATATGATTCCACCATTTACCGCAGAACTTTATAAACACTACTCTATTTGAACTTATCACAGCCTAACTCTCTTAACAAGGTACAGAAGATTGAATTATATTTTAACTACAGAGAAGAATATCCACATTGTAACGTATTATTTTAAATTTGAATTATAGTCACAGTTTGTGAAGGAGAACTTAATGTCTATAATACACATGGAATTAATATTCAGCCAAGGAAATGAAACTTTATCGCCTTTTTCCCAATTTGGAATATAAAAATTTGTTAACTTGGAATATTTTTAACGTATTTATTGTAACTTAACTGAAAAAGACCCATATTTCACATTGTCAATAATTTATTTAGCACTCGTACAGCCTTTTGAGAACGAAATTTAATTTATCATACCTGACAAATGACTCCTACATAGTTATGATACATTACACGAAATATCGAGTAGAGCTCCAAATAATGATCTAACATAGTAATTAACATGACCTAACACAAATAATTTTAAGATAGAAATTTCAAACTGACATTGCTTAATAATGAACTTTTACAGCTTTTTTGACATTTAACTTCTCATAGATAATAAATAAAATTACACACAAATAATTATACAAAATAGGTAATAATGACAGAAAGTCCATATAATGATCTACTATAGTCACCAACTTTAAAAATTTTAACGCATTTTTAATATGTCATAAGAAAGACCACCCTTTTTTGAAAAGCATTATTTTAATTAAACATTGGAACCACGCAGTCCTGCGCACATGTATAACATTTTTATTTATCATGAGCATGACACATAATAAGTAAATAAAATTTTCACAAAGTACGAAACACATTTCTCTTTTAACTGAACTTTACTCTTAAGAAAAATGCAGTATGGAATGCTTAGAACACTCAGGACCACAGTTCCTCATTTCCCCAGGCATTGACCAAAATATACATGTACTTTAAAATCAGTTAAACAAATTCAAATGTTAGTATTCAAAGAGTAATACTTCACAAATTAGATGAAAGAAAGGTACACAATGAACTTGAGTGATAAATACAGAAAAGCATATAAGGATCGAGAAAAAGATGTATTCGTGGAGAACTTTTTAAGATAAACTTGCTAAATTTTTGCACATGGGTTACATTTTGAATTTCAAATTAAGGAAACATTCAAGATAATTTCTGTATAACTAGGGATTTTATTCACACTTGTTAGTAATGTAATTTATTAGAACAGTCACAGATATATAGGACAAGTATGCCATTTCCAAGGAAAACAATTTTCACAAGCCAGACTTTAACAGTGAAGTATAAAATGGAATAAGAAAATCTCATATTTCAAACAAAATTAGTATCTGAGTATGCAAAAATAAGAACAAGGTGTTGGTGTTGGTGTATTTAATTATGGCAAAGCACACGAGGGCTATCTGCCTAAAGGGAGGGATGCCTTTCGTGGAGGACTTTCTAAGGGAAACTGGCTCGTATACACGTTACACATGGGGAAAACCACGAAAACGCCCATGCAGCCAGCCCGTTCGCGGGATTCGAACCTCAGACCGAACTACCAGTGTTCAGCGTCTTTACCGCTCGGCCGCTGGTGGGCTAAAATAAGAACAAGAAACGAATGTTTTTTCTGAAAATGTTCCGAATGGTTTAAGTCAGGACTAGTTTCATGAACAGAGCATGAAAAATAATGATGAATTTTTAATTTTATTTTGTCTGTAGTACATTTACTTATGCTAAAATCTTCCATTTGGTTGACTGTACTTTACATTTAGACCTAAGTTGATAAATCAGAGTGATTTTGTGTTTTAAAGCTTCAGATTCAGAAATACTACAATTTCAGATATAATACAACTCAAAAGCAAAAAGATTAAAACGACAAGAGAATATACTGCAAGCAAGCGAACGTAATAAATGACTTTTTGGGCTGAATTTCATGAATTCATAGATGGGGTGCAAAATTTTAATGCACTGTATATGAACTATTTTTTCAAATGTATTACGATCACCAACTTTACATAGACTTTAAGTAAACATTTCATGTTAATTTACCATTTTTTCCTGAGATTCATCTACGTATTTACTAATTTTTTGCATTTTGTTTATAAATATAATACCAAAGGCACATAAGAGAACATTTGTTTCTTGAAAATGTCCATAATTTTACCCAACTCTTATTTCTTTCATAGCTTTGAAGTAACCTATTAAACATATAGTTATCTTGTATTGACCAGACAGCCGTTGGTCTTGCCAATGTCTGAGTTAAGTCAGAAAGCTAGAGAATTTAAGTAATATTTTACCAGTACGGAGAACTTCTTACGGCGTTTTTGATGAAAATTGACCGAATTTAGTAGTTCATTACTAACCTAGGAGCCTTTAACTATATTTTTTATTCGAAAAAAACACACCAGAAATTATCATCAAGATTTTCCATACAGATTTTCCATGTATACGTTACATGCCATTACATTTCCAATGAAATTTGATTCATTGTCAGATAGTTAAATGTTTGTTATTTTTTCGCATACGAATGCATTTCGTGTCTCACATACGCTCATTACATATTATTTAACAAAATTGCCAACAAGTTAAATGAATATTTCCTGAAATACTGAACATTTCATTTCGGAAAGTTTGCATGAGTATTTTCATTTTGAATCGTTTAATATTTCTTTTCCTGCATCCCAAGCAAATTTTGAACATAAAATTTTCAGTTTTGACGAGAAAGTTAATTGCGGATGGCTGTGATGGTATCGTGTTTTCATAAACAGTTTTTTGTGAAGTACCTTATCGATAACCTTTTGAACACTTTGAATATTACGGCCACTGCAAATCATTGAATTTTCAAATATTTCCTTATTTATCTGTTACAAGTCCTTGTAAAGATTTGGGAACAAATTTTTATTAAATAGTTGTATTGTATGATTTAATAACTTTTTACACGTTTGGAAGATTTAACTTCAACAACACTACCACACTGAATCAGAAATTAAGAAAAGAAATGGAATTTTTTTTATCTTAGTATACTACAGGAATAGATAATTTTTCTCTAATGTATTCGAATGTAATAGATAATGGAGACTTTTAACACAGATCATACAGACTTTGAATATTTTCTCTAAGTCACCAAAAATTGCATTGTCATAGATTTTTCTCATAAAGTCTATTTCTTTCTTAAAAGAAGTTTATATACTAATTTCATTAGAAACATATCTAAGAAAATATCTCACATTCATAAGAAAATCAGCGCTTGTTTCTCTACTAAATTTGTACTTTCTGACTTCATTCTACTGAAACGAAAACATTCATAACTTATTGCGAAGAAAAACGTTATACTTTTTGATTAATTTTCATACCACAGTATTATCTTTGAAAATTTTTTCTTAGTCCACTGCTAATATACTGCTAATTTTCGTACGTGACAAAAAACTCAGTTTAGAAACTTTTCTACTTAAAACCTTGTATTGCATTGCTGAACCGGGGCCATGCTTTCATTTTTATCACATATCATGCGAATATTTTAAAAAAAAGCACATTTTTTTCTTCTGTTAGCACAATTTTAACCAACATTTTACTGTTACAGAGACTTCTTTACTAAAATCTGAAGTGTTAAATTGAACGTTTCATTACTAATTTTGAAGATTCTGGATATATCCTACTTAAAAGTTCATAACCGATTAGCAAAATAATTTATATATGTACTTTGTTGTGCTCTTGGTTAATTTTTAAATCGTTATTCAACTATAACACTTGATTTCTAGTGAAGTATCGAAATGATTATTTACTTTCCGCTTTTTCCAAAGAATTTCGTAGACACATATGTTCAGTACAGAACATTTTCCTAACTTACCAATATCATTTCCAAAATAGAAAACATGCAAAATTTTCCTAAAAATTTATATATTTGTTTTTTACAAACATTTACACGAATACCCACATTTAATTATTTAATGTGTATTTTCCTATATCAGAACTAAAATTTCGAACGAAAATTTTTAACTAATGTTATGTTCCGTAAAATTTTTTGTATTTGTGATGTCATCTTTTTTTCGCAAATGTTTTCAGAGTGTGCTCTCGGTAGTCTTTTAGACATTTTGAAACTGTTTTCTCTTTGCTATTGGAAATTATTTTATCTCTGCTGTTGGTATATGCCTATGAATTCTCGATACTTTCTTGGTTTATCTTCAACTTATGAAATATTTAAATACTTAAAAATATATATGTAGATCGTCTATGTTGACACTTGTGATAGATTTCCTGAATTAATTTTTTTTTTTTGGAAAATGTATTTTATTTTATTCACGTGAATGAAACTGATGTTTTCTTAAAATTTTATTATTCAGAGTATTAGTCAATTATGACAGAATGTCTGATTTGTCCTCTTTTTAGTCAACATTCATATGAACTTCAGTATTCCTAATCTCTCACATAACTGTAATTTTTCCTATTGGTAGTAGGAAGACGAATGGAAAACATGCAGGTTATGCAGACATAAGGTAAGATCTGGAAGTAGAGAAATTCTTCATATCTAGGCAATTCAGTAAAATGTGCAAACGTTCATCCTATTCGAAGCTTACTTTTGGAATTACATAGCATATAAAGTGTAAATTTAATAAAAAGAGATATAGTGAAAATCAAGTATTCTGCAAAATCTGAACGATAATTATCCAAAACTAGTTATATGGCGGTTTTCCATAAAAAGTGGTTTAATGAAGGAAACATGCCAGCAATCTCCTGAAACTCTAAGTGGGCGTTTGATCTTCGCTCTTACGTAGAATTTACAATTCTACTTTAGACGATCTACATATATATTTTTAAGTATTTAAATATTTCATAAGTTGAAGATAAACCAAGAACGTATCGAGAATTCATAGGCATATACCAACAGCAAAGATAAAATAATTTCCAATAGCAAAGAGAAAACAGTTTCAAAATGTCTAAAAAACTACCGAGAGCACACTCTGAAAACGTTTGCGAAAAAAAGATGACATCACAAATACAAAAAATTTTACGGAACATAATATTAGTTAAAAATTTTCGTTCGAAATTTTAGTTCTGATATAGGAAAATACACATTAAATAATTAAATGTGGGTATTCGTGTAAATGTTTGTAAAAAACAAATATATAAATTTTTAGGAAAATTTTGCATGTTTTCTATTTTGGTAATGATATTGGTAAGTTAGGAAAATGTTCTGTACTGAACATATGTGTCTACGAAATTCTTTGGAAAAAGCGGAAAGTAAATAATCATTTCGATACTTCACTAGAAATCAAGTGTTATAGTTGAATAACGATTTAAAAATTAACCAAAAGCACAACGAAGTACATATATAAATTATTTTGCTAATCGGTTATGAACTTTTAAGTAGGATATATCCAGAATCTTCAAAATTAGTAATGAAACGTTGAATTTAACACTTCAGATTTTACTAAAGAAGTCTCTGTAACAGTAAAATGTTGGTTAAAATTGTGCTAACAGAAGGAAAAAATATGCTTTTTTTAAAATATTCGCATGATATGTGATAAAAATGAAAGCATGGCCCCGGTTCAGCAATGCAATACAAGGTTTTAAGTAGAAAAGTTTCTAAACTGAGTTTTTTGTCACGTACAAAAATTAGCAATATATTAGCAGTGGACTAAGAAAAAGTTTTCAAAGATAATACTGTGGTATGAAAATTAATCAAAAAGTATAACATTTTTCTTCGCAATAAATTATGAATGTTTTCGTTTCAGTAGAATGAAGTCAGAAAGTACAAATCAAGTAGATAAGTAAGCGCTGATTTTCTTATGAATGTGAGATATTTTCTTAGATATGTTTCTAATGAAATTAGTATATAAACTTCTTTTAAGAAAGAAATAGACTTTATGAGAAAAATCTATGACAATGCAATTTTTGGTGACTTAGAGAAAATATTCAAAGTCTGTATGATCTGTGTTAAAAGTCTCCATTATCTACTACATTCGAATACATTAGAGAAAAATTATCTATTCCTGTAGTATACGAAGATAAAAAAAATTCCATTGCTTTTCTTAATTTCTGATTCAGTGTGGTAGTGTTGTTGAAGTTAAATCTTCCAAACGTGTAAAAAGTTATTAAATCATACAATACAACTATTTAATAAAAATTTGTTCCCAAATCTTTACAAGGACTTGTAACAGATAAATAAGAAAATATTTGAAAATTCAATGATTTGCAGTGGCCGTAATATTCAAAGTGTTCAAAAGGTTATCGATAAGGTACTTCACAAAAAATTGTTTATGAAAACACGATACCATCACAGCCATCCGCAATTAACTTTCTCGTCAAAACTGAAAATTTTATGTTCAAAATTTGCTTGGGATGCAGGAAAAGAAATATTAAACGATTCAAAATGAAAATACTCATGCAAACTTTCCGAAATGAAATGTTTAGTATTTCAGGAAACTTGTTGGCAATTATTACATTTAACTTGTTGGCAATTTTGTTAAATAATATGTAATGAGCGTATGTGAGACACGAAATGCATTCGTATGCGAAAAAATAACAAACATTTAACTATCTGACAATGAATCAAATTTCATTGGAAATGTAATGGCATGTAACGTAGTACATGGAAAATCTGTATGGAAAATCTTGATGATAATTTCTGGTGTGTTTTTTTCGAATAAAAAATATAGTTAAAGGCTCCTAGGTTAGTAATGAACTACTAAATTCGGTCAATTTTCATCAAAAACGCCGTAAGAAGTTCTCCGTACTGGTAAAATATTACTTAAATTCTCTAGCTTTCTGACTTAACTCAGACATTGGCAAGACCAACGGCTGTCTGGTCAATACAAGGTAACTATATGTTTAATAGATTACTTCAAAGCTATGAAAGAAATAAGAGTTGGGTAAAATTATGGACATTTTCAAGAAACAAATGTTCTCTTATGTGCCTTTGGTATTATATTTATAAACAAAATGCAAAAAATTAGTAAATACGTAGATGAATCTCAGGAAAAAATGGTAAATTAACATGAAATGTTTACTTAAAGTCTATGTAAAGTTGGTGATCGTAATACATTTGAAAAAATAGTTCATATACAGTGCATTAAAATTTTGCACCCCATCTATGAATTCATGAAATTCAGCCCAAAAAGTCATTTATTACGTTCGCTTGCTTCCAGTATATTCTCTTGTCGTTTTAATCTTTTTGCTTTTGAGTTGTATTATATCTGAAATTGTAGTATTTCTGAATCTGAAGCTTTAAAACACAAAATCACTCTGATTTATCAACTTAGGTCTAAATGTAAAGTACAGTCAACCAAATGGAAGATTTTAGCATAAGTAAATGTACTACAGACAAAATAAAATTAAAAATTCATCATTATTTTTCATGCTCTGTTCATGAAACTAGTCCTGACTTAAACCATTCGGAACATTTTCAGAAAAAACATTCGTTTCTTGTTCTTATTTTTCCATACTCAGATACTAATTTTGTTTGAAATATGAGATTTTCTTATTCCATTTTATATTTCACTGTTAAAGTCTGGCTTGTGAAAATTGTTTTCCTTGGAAATGGCATACTTGTCCTATATATCTGTGACCGTTCTAATAAATTACATTACTAACAAGTGTGAATAAAATCCCTAGTTATACAGGAAATATCTTGAATGTTTCCTTAATTTGAAATTCAAAATGTAACCCATATGCAAAAATTTAGCAAGTTTATCTTAAAAAGTTCTCCACGAATACATCTTTTTCTCGATCCTTATATGCTTTTCTGTATTTATCACTCAAGTTCATTGTGTACCTTTCTTTCATCTAATTTGTGAAGTATTACTCTTTGAATACTAACATTTGAATTTGTTTAACTGATTTTAAAGTACATATATATTTTGGTCAATGCGTGGGGAAACGAGGAACTGTGGCCCTGAGTGTTCTAAGCATTCCATACTGCATTTTTCTTAAGAGTAAAGTTCAGTTAAAAGAGAAATGTGTTTCGTACTTTGTGAAAATTTTATTTACTTATTATGTGTCATGCTCATGATAAATAAAAATGTTATACATGTGCGCAGGACTGCGTGGTTCCAATGTTTAATTAAAATAATGCTTTTCAAAAAAGGGTGGTCTTTCTTATGACATACTAAAAATGCGTTAAAATTTTTAAAGTTGGTGACTATAGTAGATCATTATGTGGACTTTCTGTCATTATTACCTATTTTGTATAATTATTTGTGTGTAATTTTATTTATTATCTATGAGAAGTTAAATGTCAAAAAAGCTGTAAAAGTTCATTATTAAGCAATGTCAGTTTGAAATTTCTATCTTAAAATTATTTGTGTTAGGTCATGTTAATTACTATGTTAGATCATTATTTGGAGCTCTACTCGATATTTCGTGTAATGTATCATAACTATGTAGGAGTCATTTGTCAGGTATGATAAATTAAATTTCGTTCTCAAAAGGCTGTAAGAGTGCTAAATAAATTATTGACAATGTGAAATATGGGTCTTTTTCAGTTAAGTTACAATAAATACGTTAAAAATATTCCAAGTTAACAAATTTTTATATTCCAAATTGGGAAAAAGGCGATAAAGTTTCATTTCCTTGGCTGAATATTAATTCCATGTGTATTATAGACATTAAGTTCTCCTTCACAAACTGTGACTATAATTCAAATTTAAAATAATACGTTACAATGTGGATATTCTTCTCTGTAGTTAAAATATAATTCAATCTTCTGTACCTTGTTAAGAGAGTTAGAGTTAAGTAAGTTCAAATAGAGTAGTGTTTATAAAGTTCTGCGGTAAATGGTGGAATCATATTAAGAATCCGAGTGACGTTTCCACATGAAGGAAAAAATCAAGGTTTCAGTGTATGTTTGGTGATTTAAGTAGGATATGTGCAAGAAAATACAAGATATTTTTGTAAAATATTTCAAAGAGTTAGCAAAATTTGTGTTAGTAGTATAAATGAATCTTACTGAATAAAAGGGAGTGTTCTGAATATATATGTATAAATGTCTGTAGAGTAAAATAAGAAGAAATGAAGTACTATTGGTATGTATCTAAACTTAACTGGGTAGAAATGTTCCATGCATTGGTTTGAGTGGCTTCATACCATGAAAATTTATTGCTCCTTATAAGATTTATTTAAAGTCAGTAGGTCTTACAATAAAGACACATGTGTAAGTCTGTATTTATTATGGGGAAAAGGAATTAGAAATACAGCATGGATATGTTTTATAAGTTAAATATAAGGGTAAATGTGTAAATGGAAAGTGTAAAAATTACATTTGTCAGACATAGTTTGGTGAATCCTTTGAATAAAAGTAAGACGTGTAAAAGGGAATCAACAAAGTTTTGTATAGTTAGTAAAATGCATTAGAAGGAAAAGTTCTGAGTATCTCCAACTTAGTAGTAAAAAGTAAGAAATGTAGTATTCCAGTTAAACTATATAGAAGGAACATTGTGTATATTGGTTTAAAATTACAGAAAATATTATTTAGTGAAGTTATATGCATGTAAATTCCAGCTTAAAATTTCAAAGACGGAGAAATGTAGGTAAGTTTACTTTTGGAGAAATGGAAGTGTAACATGATGTTGTATTTAAAACAAGGGGAAAAATAATTAAGGGTAAAATAAAAATGTAACAAAAAAATTAAGGGAAAGGGGAAAAAAATAAAATTTACTTTTGGAAGTAAAATGCATAAGGGAAAAAACAAAAAACTGCGTTTGTGTAAACAAAAAACTCAAAAAATTAAAATAATGAAACTAAATACTACTTTTGTAAAAAAAAATTAGGTTAAAGATGTAGTAACACCTTTTTTTTTAATAAAAAGCGGAAAGGAAAAATTAAATTTGTAAAAATAAATATTACTTTTGTAAAACCAAAAAAAGTTTAAACAAAAAAATTAAAATAAAGTAAAGTAAAAATACGGAAAGGAATAAATTTTGAAAAAAAAAAAAAAAAAAACTTTTGCAAAATAAAAAAGTGAAAAGGCAAAATTCAATTCGTAAATAAAAATATTACTTTTGTAGAACGAAAAAGAAAGTTAAACAAAAAATTAAAATAAAGTAAAGTAAAAATACGAAAAGGAAAAAAATTTGGAAAAAAAAAAAAAAACTTTTGCAAAATAAAAAAGTGAAAAGGAAAAATTCAATTCATAAAAATAAATATTACTTTTGTAAAACCAAAAAGAAAATTAAATATAAAAAAATAAACTTTGCAAGATAAAAATTAAAAAGAAAATTCAAGTTCACTTTTGTGGAAGTAAACGTCAATTTGCGAAAGTTAAAAATAAAATTTATGTTTGGGAAAGGGAAGAAAAAAATGAAATCAAAAATTAATAAATTAACTAAAAAAAACTAGTAAGAATAAGATAAAAAATGAAAACAATTAAAAATATCTTAATAATAATAAAAAAAATTAAACTGTGGGAAAATCTTACATTTAGAACAGCAATGAATAAAGTAATGATTAAGAAGCCAAAAGAAATCCTAGCCGTCGTGTAAAAACAAATGAAGCGCATGCTCAGACTTTCAGGCTTATGTCATCAATGGTGCAAAAAGTCAAAGGGCCAAAGAGGGTTTCAAATAACAAGTCTGATAAGAGGACCGGGTAGCCGAGCAGTAAAGCGCTAGACTCCCATCCCAAAGATAGCGAGTTCGAATCTCAGCCGTGGAGTTATTTTTAAAATTCATTAAAAAATGGATGAAAATATTATGGAGTCAATTAAAACTAACTAAAAATAATGCCGGATTAAATAATTAAAAAGGATGATTCATAATAAATAATGAAACATAATTTTAAAAAAATGAATAAAAAAATTAAATAACTAAAATAATAAAGAAAAAAATTGGTAAATAAGGAAAATAATAAAGTTGACGTCACGTGGTTTAAGTGACCATTGCCACAAACATAAAAAATAGTGTCGTTGCCACAAAAAATAAAAAACTTTGAAAAGATCTTTGCCACAGAATCAAAACGAAATTGAACATGATTACGTCATTCCAACACGTGATACAAGATGGCGCTGGTGTCGTCACTTCCGGAGAAGTTCAAAATGGCGGATGCCACGCCCCTTTTCTGTGACGTCACTTCCGCCGCCCGGTTACGGTGGGTTACTACTGATGCCCTAGGAGTTGCGAAAGTTATATGGGAATCAATGCCTTCAAAGACCGCATACTTTAATAAATAATGATCTACGATCTTCTATGCGAACTCCCATTCTTTAGTCTAACGATGACTCCCTGAAAACAAATAATCTAAAATTTTTTTAGGAAAGGAAGAAAAAACCGCGGGACTTTTTTCGCAGTGATAAAACCGGTAGAAACATTTTCTGAAATGATTGTTCGTCCGAAATAGATGGATACGTGATAGCGCCTGGACAACTTTTGACTTTGTAACCGATGTTATTGGTTAACCAACAGGTTTCATGTCACACATGTCAGTTGTAAAAAAGAGTTGGTAAGAATTTTAATTACTTACGATTTCTTTCGACATCTTTCGAACGCTTCTGAGTTACACTTCACAGTTAAATATTGTGAGTTTTTGATATTAGCATTGGAATGTGTAATTACTTCCTGCAAGATGCAGATTATCGTCTAAACTGCCATCAAAAATCTATCAATAGGAGATGCCAATAAATATTTTGAATACACTGATTTTTTTTTTTTTTGTTCATTTCTGCTATTAGCATATGCGTGTATATAAATTGTTAAAAACAGCAAAGGGTTTCATAAGTAAAATTCCAATAATGACCTGGAATATTAGTATTTAATCTTAACCGCAGTGGACTCTTGATATGCGAATTCGTAAAATATAAAATCTCAAATTAAATCGCAAAATATAAAATCTCAAATTTGTAAATAAGAACAAGTTTTAAAAAGATTTAGTAGCCCTTCCGCAAAAATAAAAAAAGATGGGCATTTATTTATGCAGAAAAACATATTCATTGCCTGGGTGAGCAATAGCAATATGTATAATTTAGCTGCACTTTCGCACAAACTACATCTCCTTGATTTAGCTTTCGATAGCTTGGAACAATGACTTTGATCACAAATTTGTTTTACAAAATTTTAAACCACTGAACCGCACAAACATAGATTTTTAACAAAACGTTTATACTTTTTAAATTCTACCCTGTACAAAATGGTAAACACCTTAAGCAAGCAGGTTCCTTTAAGATGCTAAAATATGCAAAAAGTGCAACATATTTTAAAGCTCAATATCTTTATAACTAACTGGTTAAGGTCATGAAATTTTGCATACTTATTTTGGTAGCATTGATATTTGCTACTTTTATTTTATGTTCCAACTGTAAAAATATTTTAAACACAATACTTTCTCTGTCATCCACATAATACTGTAACATGTACTGCGCACAACATTATAGATAAGAAAATCATTATTCTAAGCTGAATTCCCCCTCCAATAAAAATAATGTACAACTCAAGTTATAAGGTATTTTAAGTTATAAGGTTATTTATAAGGTATTTTCGGCACTACTTAAGAACTATGCTGATTGATTGTTTCTGATAGGCTGTGCAAAAGTGTCACCATAATTGCTACCACCTGTTAGAAATAAAGAAACTTGGCAAATGAGTAAGAAGAATATATTTTCGCTTCTAATAACTTTGTCACTTTTTCTTTAGGAGAATCAAGTGAAGCCAAAAAATGCTACCCACGAGAATAAGCGAAGCATGAATTTCTTTCTGTCGTTCACATAGAAGTAAGCACGGTTCAAAAAATACAGGGAGAAGGAAGGGAAAAAAATGTACATAATCATGATCAATTATTCTTTAGCTAAACCCCTCGGAATTTACAAATGAGCAAAGATTAAGCTATAAAAAAATCGAGAAAAGATTCATTCAAACATATTTAGAAGTAAAAATATTTATCTTAAGGAAACTTTTACAATTTACAGCATTTCCGATTCTTAGTTTTTAAATTAAGCAAATTACAGTTGACTGATCTGCAGCCATTTAAATCTGACATTAGAGAAATGGTTCTAAGCCCATTAAAACTCCTAATATATATAAAAATAAGTAAATAAAAAATCTGAAAGCTTTCAGATTTACATTACGCCCTAAAGGGTGTTTTTTTTAACGTTTTGCCTTTTACTTTTTAAATATCATATTCTTCGTAATTAAACCATAAAATTCAATTCAACAGTAATATCACAAAATATTTATAAGAGCATATCTTTAGAATTTCCGAATACACCGTCTCGCGCGCTGGATATATATATATATATATATATATATATAGATATAGATATATAGATATAGATATATATAGATATATATATATATATATAGATATAGATATATAGATATAGATATATATAGATATATATATATATATATATATATATATATATAGATATATAGATATATATATATATATATATTTTTTTTTTTTTTTCCTCCTCGTATAGTGTTGCCATTGCTCACTTCGAAATCTTTGAGTTTTTTAACCAAAAACTCCTAAATGCTTTACAAAATATGAAACAGATAATAAAACAAATTCCAAATTTGGGCTTCCAGATGCCCATTTTCAGATGGAAACGTATCTTATTCATGGCATTCTTATTCATGGCTATCTTATTCATGGTTATCTTATTCATGTTAATGTATTAATTAATATTCGAATTACGGGAAAAGCAAACCTTTTCTTTAATTTTTGCAGGAAAATTTTATAAGTCAGGAAGTTCATCTTTTTTCCAAGTTGAACATTTTCTTTGTCGTCTGACCAAAAAGTTGCTTTCTTTCGGGGCTAATGCTCGTCCTACTATCGATTTTCCCAGTTGGAACTTTCTTTGCTCGTGGGACTGTTAAACGATGGCCATTTTCTTGTCTCTTGACCCCATTGTTTACCGTACCGTTTGGTACCGTTGTTTTATCACAATGCGAGAAACATATATACATTTATGCAGATTCTTCATTATTTAATTTCTTTAAATATAATACAGGGCTCTAATATTTGGTGGCAACAATTTAAAAACTGATTCGCCGTTTATAGTGAATAGACGCAAAATGCCAAAACGAAATTAGTAGCCCTTCTGGGCAAATTGCCCCTTAGGGCTTAAAAAATAATAAAATAACAACCATGCTTATAGGTTTGTTCTAAAGTCTTCATGCCATCAACCTTCAGAAGTTTACAGATTTAGAGAATCAAATCGAAGACATCTATTTCATCTCCAGTACAGAAAAGCTAAGGAAATATATTATAAATGTTTGGAAATTATAGATTTTAAACAAATAGTTACGGTGTTTATTGACTTGGACGAGATCTACTTAATTCCTCAAATCAAGTGTTCACTATTAGCAAACACAAAAGAAGCGGTATTTTCCCAACCACTCGGACAAAGGCCACATGAAGATAAATGGAAACATCTGTTCCCTCGTTAGAGTAGCAGTAG
The DNA here is from genome assembly GCF_044657685.1 of Stegodyphus dumicola. Taxonomy (NCBI): domain Eukaryota; kingdom Metazoa; phylum Arthropoda; class Arachnida; order Araneae; family Eresidae; genus Stegodyphus; species Stegodyphus dumicola. The sequence continues at coordinate 111,580,902 of NC_140772.1, read as the reverse complement.
GTGATTAAAAAAAAAAAAAAAAAAAAAAAAAAAAATTCCCAAGCATGTCGCAAAGGGGAGGGGGGAGGTCTACCTCAAGACCAACACCACGCATTCACCATTCGAAGTAGGAGGAACGCTACGAACCAGTTTACGCCAAAAAGTGAGAAATGGGGTCAAGAGACATGAAAATGGCCATCGTTTAACAGTCCCACGAGCAAAGAAAGTTCCAACTGGGAAAATCGATAGTAGGACGAGCATTAGCCCCAAAAGAAAGCAACTTTTTGGTCAGACGACAAAGAAAATGTTCAACTTGGAAAAAAGATGAACTTTCTGACTTATAAAATTTTCCTGCAAAGATTAAAGAAAAGGTTTGCTTTTCCCGTAATTCGAATATTAATTAATACATTAACATAAGTAAATACTTTTGAAATCAGCTTTTCAGCAGCTGTTAAGCGTTAGACATACACAACACATGGAAATGAAAATAATGTAAACTCGGATTTCAAATGACTAAAATATTGAAATCTTTGTAACACACTTTGCAAGAAATTCGCAATTCAAATATCTTCGCGGGGCTGCATAAAATAGTTTCGGGACCGCATCCGGCCGGCGGGTCGCCAGTTTGACACCACTGCGCTTGTGAACCTGTGATAGTTTATGGTGATATCTTTCATTTTTAAGTTATTCTGCTAAAGTTTTCAATGGGACTCATTATATTTGCATAAAATATTCCGAATTTAAACTACTAATCATATTTTCAGTTCGGCTACATTTTTCAGTTGCCATCTACACCAAAAGTAAGCAAATTAATTTACGAATAAACGAAGGCATAATGCGGTGAAACATATAACAATTAGCTGATAATTATCGACGGTTTTCGTATCGCAAGGTAACTACTTCAGGTAACTTGGAAAATATGTAAAGTTAGTAGCATTAACAATATAGTAAATGGAAAGAAAGTTAATTGTATTTCAGTAACTGAAGTTTAAACTAGTTCTCTTATCTGAGAAATCGGCTGAGAGTTTAAGTTAGCATTTTATTTCTTCAAATTACAGATAAAGTCTTGATTATTTGTATGGAAGTTCGGCTATTTATTAGTTTATATCCCAGTTTCCAAATCTTATTCCTCCCTTCCTCTCTTTCTTCACCAAATTTTTTAGTTTCAGGGAAGGGACTTAATGCTCCCTGTCCTTGAAACAATAATATCTTAGATGTCTTATGAATGTTATCTTTGGGTGAGTAAAGAGCAAAAAATGCTTAAAATTTTGAAGTGTTTATTTCACTTCATTAAATAATTAAAACGCTTCTCGCAATATAGAGAAAAATAGTAACGATTAAAAAAAAAAAAAAAAAAAAAAAAAACCTCCTCAGAGCATTCACAGATATGTCTAAACAGTATACAAATTTCTACCACAACGGTCTTTTTGCCCAATTTTGCTTCCCCTCGTCACTTGTCCTACCTCCATGTCACTTGTAGAGGAGTGTCTTTTACCGTCACCAACGGAATAACAACCGGCGTTGTTCCGGTGTGACGCTTTTGCTCAGTCCCCCCCCCTCTCCCACACACAATGTCCTGATCAAGGTTGCTGCTGTACTGACCTTAATCCTGCTCCACGTGCCAGATGAAGAGGGGTGATGGAAGTTTTTTCTCTGTCTCCCATTTCACTGCTTATCTCTTTAATCTCTAACTGCCTCTATTTCCAAATCACCATCTTATATTATCTACTATAATTATATGACTTTCGATTCATGAATATTAAAGCGTCTTCTTTAGCTTCTTTGATTTCTTTTCTAATCTTAATTAAGATATTTATTTATCTACATATTAGACACGAGTTTAGATCATAATCATAAAGAATAATAAAGAGATCATTAGACATTTCAGGCTAAGAAATATAGAAAACCAATTGTTCCCACAACGGGATTCGATTTACGAATTTCAGTTGTCATCTACCTGGCCATGCCAATAATATAGACGAAATAATCATATAAATACATAATAGTACCCACACTAAATACTACTACATGCGCTGTATTGCTATAAAGAATATTTTGTGCAAGGGAGTTGTTAGAAAAATTTAAGCAGAAGCTTAACCCGCAGAAAAACTCAAAGCAATCTTCAGAATGAAGGATATGCGAAACTTATCGGAGAGATGACCTCTCCCGTGCGGGTAGGGGGGGCAGAAGTAATTTGCCTGAAAGGATATCAGAGGGGGAATGTTGAATTTTACCAGCATGGAGGTCCATAGTTGAATGCTGAATGAATCTGCATACAATATGGAACGGAAAGGATCGATTGCCATGATTTAGTATGATTCTTAAAAATGCCATGCAATATTTTTATAACCAAGTGAATGCTTAAAAATTTATTTCAAAAATATTTAGGTGACCAAGTAAATGTTTAAAGATTTATTTCAAAAATATTTAGGTAAGCAAATATTTCAAATGTGTTCTTATTACCAGCTTGCTTCCCATTTCCGCATGTATGACCATCGGACTAGTAACATCATACTCCAAAATTTTAATTAATGATATTTTGATGATTTAATACAATTTTGATCTCAAGGATTTTCCATACTGGCCCAATTCGAACATGGAAACTAGTTTTTTTCAATAAATTTTTTCCGCTGCGTTTGTTTAAAAATTGAAATGTTTTAACTAAGCTTCACGTGATCAAAGTTATTGCGATCTAAAAGTTTACCTAAATTATTTTTCTCTTTTTAAATTGGAGTCACGACAGAGTTTAAATTGCGCTGGAGCGCAGTTCCGATGCTTTTCAGTTTTGAGATAAATCGCAACTCTAGCCGGAGCCCTAAATAAGAAAGCTTCATCACTTCTTTTATGTAACTTAGCCATAATTTCAGCACAAAATGTTTTTAATTTCGAAAATTTATTTTGATTATAAGGAAACCTTAAGAATCGATTCTTTTTTCTCTGACCCATCCTGTTTGGCTCCACCAATGGAAGAGTAGTTAAGACCACTGAATACTGGTAGTTTGACTTGCTTTGGGTTCGAACCCAGGAGAATTGGCTGGCTGCATAGTTTGTTATCATGGTTTTCTTCCAACGTAATGTTTACCTCAGAAATTCCTCCACAAAGACATCGTTCCTTTTAAGTAATTAACCCTTGTAGTTTCTTCAAAGTATTCAAAGTAATTAAATTAATCAGACAGGATAAAAACCGATGAAAGCAGACATTCAGCTTACCAAGCTCACTTTAAGTAATAAAAATAAAACAAGTTTCTTAAAAAAAAGGGGGAGAGAGAACAATTTATACTTAAAGAATATTAAAGCATCATTTCTGCACCAAAAATTCCCCAACAAAACTGAATCTAGCACTAAAGTTTCCAAATAAAAGCAAAATATCTGAATTTTCTTCTGTAAACAAAAATCAAATGTCTGAAAACAGCAACAGACAAGACAAAACAAAACAGGAAATATGAAAATAAAATAGCAAGCAGATAAATTCACTACACGAAAGGAAATGCATAAATTCAATTGTTTGGAAAACACGCAATAAAACAGGTTTAAAATTCCTAAGCATCAACGGGTCAAGCAGCACCCTGCCTGGAAGGTGTGATCGAATGCATGAAGCCCACCTGGATAGAGACCCACACCTGTTTGACCTTGAGAAAGATCGAACGCCCAACCCTTGTGGCAAGTGATCCATGCATCGAACTATCCAAAGGTTACCAGTTCTAGGATTTTGAAAGTGAATAGTGCTGACCCATTAACTTTAAAAATGCAATAATGCCTTTAAGTCTGAGAGCATTAAATTACCGTTAGCCTGATCAGTCCGAAGTAATGAATATCGACGCTATGCCGATAAGTAAAAACTTGAATGGAAACATAACATTACCGACTTTGCAGATTAAAAATTCCACACACAGCATCGTTTTGAAGATCTCAAGGGTCTGTCAAGAAGAAAAAACAGTGAAAATATTACAGGGAAAGAATACTTTTTTTTTTTTTTTCCGGTTTATGACATCATTATATAAATAAATGCGCCTTTTAGTTTTTTTTTTTTTTTTTTTAAATAAGGCGGTGGGTTTCCACTTCATACGCATCTTTTTTAAATAAAAAAGTGTGTTAAAAGAAAATAGCAATCTATTATAATGCATGTATCATGAAAATAATAAGCAGAATGAAAATAATTTAATATGTTCTGTTATTTTCTGAATTAAACTTTTTTAGTTTTATCGTTTTTTACACTTCCACGTTTCGTTACCGCAATGTTTCACCGCCGCCTCAACATAAAAATATTCATAGACAATTGTCGTGTTTTTCTTCTGTACCAGTAAGCAAAATATTGCTATTTCCATGGCGTGTACACGATCTGTACGAGATATTCCCCTTCCCCTAATCGCGGGCACTTACCTATAATTGTATTGGCCACTCCTAAGGCCAGAAATGGTGGTCATTTTATTGTGAAGGCAACTAACAGGCGGCCACCGTTGCCTCCTATGAAGAGACAGACAATTGTACATCCATGCTTTCTCCAGGATTCGAAATAGACTCCAGGATTCGGGCCTTTCGGTATCGCAGTCAGGTTCCTTAACCACTATCCCGTCTTGGCGGCGTACGAGATATCTTAAGTGGATTTTTAAGTGATATAGTGAATATTCAGAGTACAGAAAACTCACAGTATTGGTAAGTTTCCCTCACATAATGCGGAACATCGGTTAACCAGGCCTCGGATAATATGGTAAATAAGAATTGGCTTTCAATGTATGAACATATCTGGGAAAAAAAATAATAATAATAAATAAATAAATAAATAAATAAAAAATCACGCGTCTTAAACGAGGAATATACATTTACGAGGAAAGCCAAGAAGCATATGTAGCAGAGTGAAGTATTTTTAAATGCAAGCCAAGAAAAAGCTGTTTATTCAACTTATTCAAGCTCAAAAACGCCATACTTTTATTTCATACTTCGCAAAATAACCTCAGATATAAAAATACCGTTTAAAAATATGTGTTCCCCGTAGCATATTTCGTCAGTTTTTATTAAACAGGGATCACTTCTTACAACAGTACAGAGATTCGTATGACAGTAAAAAATGTATTTCAATAACATCGTTCTCTTTCGACCACGATCTAACATAAAAATGATTTTACGGCCATTCATTAACTTTTCTTCTTTCACATAGAAAAATGAATTTAACCCAAATCCATGCTCAGAAAAGTTTATTACTGCTAAAGAAGAATATTTTTATGAACGAACAATTTTATGTATCTTTACTCAAATGTTGTTTGCAGAAATTTTTTGGATTAAGGTTAAGAAATTTTTTGGGTAAAAAAAAAAAAAAAAAAAAAAAAAAAAAAAGAGATCGTTTCTGAAGTAAAATTAATAGAAGAAAGAGAAAGAAAAAAATTTTAATTCCGACAAAATTCAAAATTGGATTGACACTGCCATTATGTGAATGCAGATTTTCTTTCTGAGGCCAGATTTTGGAAAAGCCTAGTTCTGATACCATTTAAAATTTAATTTGATATAAGTATCCTGAAAAGGGATGTTTTAGTAAGAATTCTTACTCTACATAAGACGTTTTGAGCGAATTTTATTGATTGAAAAGTAAATATTATCCTTAATTTACCCTCTTCCGATTCTTATGTTTTTATGCACTTAATTATTTGATAAAAAGGTGTAGACTTGCTTGTATACAAGGTGTCCCCAAAAGGTCGTTTACGAACTTTATGCATTAGACTGTCGTTGAGCGGGGAAAATGTCACCCTGAAAGGAAAAGGAAAGAAGAACCATGGAAGTAGGAAAGGAAGAAGGGGCCAACCGGCGCTAGAAGTGAAGCACTGCTTTGAAGCTTGGGTCACCAGATGGGGTGTTCTTTGTTTACATTCAGAAGCTCGCTTGACACGGTTCTGATAGTATTTCGACAGACGACAGTTCCATACAAATCGAAAAAGGGACACTTTCGCATGAAAGAAACATTCATAGTGTGATGGATAACAGCAATCTGTATAGTTTAGTGACATTTACGCTTAGTCACATCTTGGTTATTTTTCGATAACTAACAACAGCGATTTTCATTATGAATTTGTTTTATAAAATTCTAAGCTGTTGAACTACAAAAATATAGATTTTAAGATAAATGTTATGCTTAAAAAATGAAAAATACCTTACGGTACATTTAAAATTGTATACGTCTTTCGATACCCTTGATAGAGTATTCGCTACTTTTATTTTATTTTTCAAATGTCAAAATGTTTTAAATAAAACAAATACTGCTGCTCATTTTAAACTCATCGTTTTAATTTTATATATCTTATTTGTAATTAGGCACATAGGTCAGATGAAATTTTTATTAAATAGAGTAACGCATGCAAGGGCTGCCTAAAGAGAGAGATGCCATCGTGGAGGAATTTTGAAGAAAAACTGTCCTTTGAGTGGGTATTAAAAATAATGCATATAATCTTCATTCAAATTATATTCATACATACTTTTTATCTAAAACTTTCGGGTGTATGCTAAATTAGTGTAAATTACTTTACACGAAAAATATAGTGAATGCACAGAAATTAAAGATTTGCACATAAAAATAGGAAATACGTATGGGTATTTATGCATGTGCGTGCAAAAAGCATGTATCTGCCTTTGACAAAATACATAAATATTCATTAAATTATTTATAAATGCATTTGAAATTAAGAATTTATTCACTTATAAACAACTGTAAAAGTACAGTGAAGAAATCTAATTATTAAATGTATCTAATTTATAATGATTATAAATGTTATCTAAATATATAATAACCTTAATATTGAATTGTAAACATAAATTGAAATCCTGTTGACAAATACGTTATAAAACTATTTAAGCAAGAATTGTTCGTACTGTAAAGCAATCTGTTAAAAGGTATTGTAAAGCAAATGCTACGAGATGCGCACTAAGAACGTAATAAAGAGTTTTGGAATGTGTATTGTTGAAATGAAGGGTAAAAAACAAAATCTGATAAGTATAATTAAAAGAATTATTCCCCTTACATTTTATAATAACTCAGTCACAAGTTTTAAATAAAACTTAAAAAAAAAAAAAAAATATTCCCTGTCAGAAATGTTCAGAGAAAGTCAAGTACTATTTAAAGTATTTCGCTAATTCCTAATAATTCTCTAATTTAAAATGAACCGAATAGAGCATTAATTATAAATTGACTTACATTTTTCGATTTAAAAGATGCCTCAGAAGCCAAAAAATCATGTCATATTTAAGAAAGTATTTTAGGAAGAAGCTCTATAAATAGAAAAGAAATAATGCATAATTTTAATATTAATAATACAATAAACTTTGATCTTAATTTTTGTACCTTAACCGAATAAAATCGAATTACCTTACTTTTTTTTTCTAATGTAATTAACGAAAACGTGTGAAAATATTTGATTCAAATTAAACCATTCTGAAAAAACTGTCCTGTGAAAAGTATAGCATTTAATTCCGTTCAGAATGAAACGTTGTTTAAAAATATGTTGTTTTCATATACTTAGGACTCTGAAATATTTTAGAAAAAGAAAATATATACATTTATATGTATATTTACGACGTAATTACAAAGTATTTACATGCGAACGCGTCAAATCCCATTGAACTCAATGGTAATTGACCCAATGTTTTGGTCACCACGTAGGGATCGCCGGTGCTTCAGAGCAGGGTACGAAAGAAACTTGCTTAGGGCTACTCCATTTTACTTCCTACCTCCATGAGAAGGACACCGGGGGGGGGGAATCTAAAATCTCGTCAAATAATATCGCGAATCGAAGATGAGGAGAACAGTCAAATTCTCATTTAACCAGCACGTTATAGCGGGCTCTCTTGAGAAAGGTATTAAAGGTAAGACGCTTATGTTTTTTGGAGATGCCACTGGGAAAATCATACATGTTTTCCCATTTGTTATTAAATAGATTTATCCCCCTCATTCCAGACACAGAACCAGAATGAGGGTCAGTCACTAGGAATGATGGATTTGACGTAGAGCAAATTTTACACACGTCTAATTCAATTACTTTGAGTAAATGAAAAGTTTGAATACTATATTTTTAGTATATATTTCTAAAATACTAATTTTCTCAATTATTTATTTCTTATTTGAAATTTACTACTTAAAGTACATTTTTTCTTCAGTTCTGTTGTATTAATGATTAACGGTCGTGGGACTAAATGACTTCATCCATCTCTGACTGAAGGGTAAGATTGTTCACAGCCCGCAGCTCGATTTACTCTGGTACATATATTACATTTATTGTACATTATCATTTTCCATACATACGTAGAGAGACATACGCTATCAAATCCGATTAAAATACTATCATTAATGGAATAATACACTTTAGAACGTGACAGTGAACAATTTTCTGGTGGCCACCTTCCTATGAAAACCAGTATTTCTGAGAACTTTAACATCGGTAGTGAGAGTACCCTGAGACGGCCATCTTCACAAAGACCAAAATTATATGAAAATGTGGCTTGTCACCTTAGAAAAGGATCACTGCACCCTAACCGTAGCCAACTTAACGGTATGAAAATATATATATATATATATATATATCTTGTAGGAAAGTATAATCACCATTAATACAATTCCTGTTATAAGAATAATTTAATAAAGAAGTAAAAATTTTCATGGTATTAAAATTTACATTTCGCCGCGTCGATCGTATGCAATATCAGCTTCCCAATATTACGATTTCTCTGCTGAAGTTTGAAATTATGCAGACATTCAGGAGCTCACTAGGAATGACGGATAAAATAATATTAATAAAACAAGGCAAAAAATAAAAGACCTTTCTAAAAATAAATTTTCACCTGCAACTTGTATAACCGGAATAAGACCCAGTTTCCGTTATAAAATCTCCCACCTATTTCTCTTAGCCAGATAGACTTTGTGTCCTTTTTTATTAGCGATTAATTACATATATGCATAAACATTCGCATATATTTATAAGTAGACAAAAGGATTACATTGGTTGAGCATGAGAAACTTGGAGTTTCAGCAGGCGATTGATATATTATCACAAAGCAACTCAAATGCCATCTACTGAGCGCAGTTTGGGATAACCACTGACATGACTTTGTACCTTCTTAGTACCTAACGGTTTCTTAATTGTCTTTTATCATTTATTAGATTTTTTATTACATTAGATAAGTACAGGTTAATGCAAGCGAAAGCTCCGGACCTAAACAGCTTATCTCACGTATTTCGATATTTTGTCCCTAACACATTGCCTTCATTCTTTATACAGTAACAGATATCTAATTAAAATTTTCAGAATAAGTTTTAACTGCTTCCATTGAAGCAGCAAAAAATTGTATTATGATTAGATTATTTACGATAAGTCACTCAATGGCTGTCTTCCTTGGAAGGAATGTTTTCGTGATTTTCCCCCCATGAGTAACGTGTATACGAGGCAGTTTCCCTTAGAAAGTCCTCCACGAAGGCATCCCTCAGGCAGATAAACCTCGAGGCTTTGCCATAATCACACACACACCAGACATACAGGCTAACTTATATGAAGCTCCTTCTCTTTAAGCATTTTAACAATCAGAAATTTGTTTCAATATGCAAAGCAATATTCCCACTAGTTTCTGCGCGTTTTATCTACCAGTGTTCAGCGACCTTACCGCTCGGCCGCTGGTGGGCCACTTTTGGAAATACTGCTCACTTTTGGAAGTAGCAGGGAGGTGATCTCCAGAAGAGGGTTCACTGCATAATGTTTAAAATTAATTCTTGTAAAATATACAGAATTCTCTCTAGGACAACCATCCACGTTTCTGATTTATTTTGGTCTTCGGTGGAAGTGGTGGTCTTAGACAGGTGATGCTCAGTACAAGTGTTTGTTCCTTCCTACTCTTGGAAATATTGGTCACTTTTGCAAGTGGTCGCCACAAGAAGGATCATCGAAAAATACATGTTTAAATCCAAACGTCGAGGCTATAGGATCCATTTTAATTATATTTAAAAAATTAACATAATTTTATGATAATTAATTTAATTAACGCATTTTAACTTAAGTTATAAATCAGTTACACAGTTTCTTCATCCTCTATAAGCTCAACGAACAAAACAATTAATGAAAACTAGATTACATTAAAATTTTTTTTTCCCATTTTTAAAGCATAAAGTTATATTTTGTTGATCCTGATAATGTCATTATGAGCTAATATACATCTTAACCGCACATCTTAACAGAACTGCCCAATCTTTTTATCCGCATGAGCTACTTTTCTTCAACAGAACATCGCGAATTATTGGTTTGCGGGAAAAATGCAAAACAATAATCTAGTCATGAAATTGATAGCTCTCAACGCACATTGCTTCCCGATCGATGGGATGCCTTAAACAAATATTTTCGGTTGAAATAACCTGAAACTTTAATCTCCATGTACGCTAAATCAAAATTGTAATTAGTCATTATCTTGGTATTTCTTGTGTCGAATGAAAATATTCAGCAAGTTTCCCACTACTTTTCAAAGTTTAAATGAATAATAAACATTCGAAGAATATTCTAAAAAAAATTCCACTGTTTTCAAAAGAGAAATAATAAAATGACAGATTTTTTACAATTACACACTTTTGCCGTGAAATTTTCCTGACATACGAAGAAATTCAAAACATTTGATGCCAAGATATTTTATTTTATGTGTCATACGATAAACGGACTCCAGAAGTTCGAAACAGGAAGCTTGTCATGTCATTATCTCATCAAGGAAACCATCAAGGATTCAACAAACTTCACCCTTTGCCCTACAATTCAAGATCTTTCCATCCATCTTGGATGTTTTTCTTTAATTGCAATTTAACGACCATTTAATTCGTTATGCATTACGACCGGCCAAAATTACAATAACTATTCCACCAAAATTAATCTCCAGGCATTCCAATTTGAAACGAGGAACCCATTCTAACAAGCCTCGTCTGCAAAAGAGCTCTCTGGGGAAAAGGGAAATAGACAGCTAAGGGGGGGGGACGGAGGACATCAGGCGATAAATTATGTTTCAGGAAACAATAATGTATTTACCATAAAACTTTTCGCACAAACAAAGATTATCGGGTCCAGATTTTCACAAAAGGCTGGTTCGTGGGGAGGGTAAGGAACAATTTTTCCCGCGCAGAATCTTACAAGAGAAGCGGCTGCTCTGAGTGGCAGAGACACACCAGAAACCTGCACATTACCGATAAATAGAAGGAAAAGTTTTAAGCGATACCAGAATCCTGCCTGTAGGAAACTCGCGGTTATCGGTTAACTGCCATAGTTTTCCCGAAATGGGATGAATATAAAATGAAACCAAAGGGATTTTTGAAGAAACGAGATCTTATTTCGCGCTGGAAAGCTTTGGAAAAGGAGAGTTCGTGATTTTGGAAATTACGTGATCCAAGAAGAAAAAAGGATTATTTGCTTAATTTTCCTATCCTAAACAACCACGGACGGAGATCTTGAAAAATTCAAATAATAGTAATTCACTTGAAGAATAAACAGCCCGAGGATCAAATTTCTTGAAGAGGGGTCAGCTTCAAATCATCTCTCTCTTGGAATCAAACCGTCAACATACAAAAATGCGAAAAGAATATTATTGTCCGTAATTATTATTATTATTCCGTAGTACATGAAGGAAGCTAATTTTTTATTACATTGCAACATGTGAATATATTTTGAAATAGAGTTTCCTATAATTTTATATAAAATAATAACTAAGCTTGTAAACGTGCGGGGGAAATAAGTCCTGGTGATCGTAATGTGTGATCATCAGGACATAAATACATCCATTTTTAATCCGTTTATAATACATCCATTATCCGTTTATAACACATCCGTTTTTAATATTTAGTAAGTGCAGTCATAACCACTTGTGTTTTGAAAAAGTTATATCGGTAATGAAAAGTAGCAAAAATATATTGTGTAGTATAGTTAAAGCCCATTTTTCAGAATGTTAAAAAGTATGATACAAAGTATGAAACAAAATACAAAGTATGAAGTGAAATACCCTTTTATTTTTACAGCATAATTTAAGGCGCCATCCTAGAAGAGGATATTCATTTGTTTAGATTAAGTTCCTATCTCTAAATAAACACGTTTAGTCTTCAAACGAAAACAATGTTGAGAATCCTAAAAAGTTTATTCTCGGTTGCATCGTAGTTATAAAAGTAAATTCTAAAAATTTTTCCATAAAGAAGAATATAATTTTATATTTTCAGAGCAAAACTTAAATGGGAATTTTTATTAAAAGGTACCACATGATATGTGTCAGATCAATATGTGTCAGATATATTTAATTTTGAAGAAATCTGAATCACCACTCTATATTTTTGAACATATGAATAACATATAGATTGGTCCCAATTATGGAAATATTTGAATATTTTTGTTTTCCAACATGTTCGTGAAATTTTATCAAATACTTTTTTTATTTTATTTATCCCAAACCTTTCTTTCCTTACAGTTTGATACATAGTTACTTTTTTGGTCTGTATATTTATATTATTTTTACGATACTTTTCTGTCCTTTAGTATTTCTTTGACTGATGTTATGCCATTTAATTCTTAATTCTCGATATATTATAAATAATCTAATATTATAAATCATGTGAAATTGCTGTATAATGAATTAGAGATATTATTAAAATAATTTAGCGGCTATCATTCTTTACAAATAAGTTCATGAAACTAAATTGGAATGTTTAAAGTTTTTAAGCTGCATACCAAGATGCTAAACTCCATACCTAACTGTAAGAATGAACAGCCGTCTTGATTGGTAAAATGGTTAATGATTGTAGTTGCCTTATAGCAGAGATGAGTTCGAATCCCTAAGAAGGTACAGATGTTTCTAAGCGTATAGCAGCTATGCGAAATGAGGCAATTAAAATACAGAGTGTTTCAAAAAGAATAGAAGAATATAGTATTATAAAGTGTTATTTTGTCCAAATTATCGATCACTGCGCCTCGGCTCGGCTATTGGCGAAACGAATACATAGTCTAGTTTTTATTAATAGCCACTAGATGTCAGTTGTCTTCTGTTTTGCGTGATAACCGTCACATGTTTAAAATGGCTACTCCGCAGCAGAAATCATACTTTTGTGTTCTCGAGTTCGCGAAGCGCAGTTCCGTAATTACAGTTCAATGGCGTTTGAAGTTGAGGTATCAAAGTGATCCTCCGAATGGGTGGAATATTCGCAGATGGTATTGACAGTTTGTAAATACATGATGCGTATGTAAAGGAAAGAGACCTGGCCGCCTTAGTGTTCCCGACGTAAATGTTACACGAATTCAAACTGCTTTCCAACGTTGTCCTTCAAAATCAACTTATCTTGCCAGTCGGGAGTTACAACTGCCTACAACAACAATTTGGCGTGCTTTGGGACGTCGGTTGGTTGTGAAGTCATACAAGTTACATTTGTTACAGGCTCTGCGTCCCGATGACAAACGCAAACGTGTGACATTTTGTAACTAGATTATTGATGCTATTGACAATGATATAACACTTTCGCACGTGTTCAGTGATGAGGCGACGACTTTTCATGTTAGTGGTCATGTAAATAAACATAATGTTTGAATTTGGGGGCTATAGAACCCACATGCAGCCATTGAACATGTACGAGATTCGCACAAATTCAATGTGTTTTGTGCGATATCCCGATCATCTGTTTACGACCCTGATGGAAAACGGTTAACGGTCAGCAGTATCTCACTATGTTAAAAAACTGGTTGTTTCTGAGGATGCACGAGGACAACTTAATTTTTCATTAAGACGCTCCCCCCTCACTGGTGTCACGATTATCTGAATAAAACTCTACCGAACCGTTGGATTGGTCGTCAAGGAGCTGGGACTTAGCATGTCTCAACTCGCCTCCACGGTCACCGGATTTAACACCCTGACACTTCTTCCTGTGGGGTTTCATTAAAGACAATTAATTTATGTACCACCACGCCCACAGAACCTGGAATAGGTGAAGAACCGGATCCGTACTGTCATAACATCAGTAACGACGGACATGTTTGCCCGAGTATAGGAGGAATTTGAGTATCGATGTGATATTGTTCGTGTAGCTGATGGAGGATATATTGAACATCTGTAATCTGAACTTGAGAGGTTCGTACATATATGTGTAAAATATGTCATACAATTTAATGAATATATGCATTCGAAATGCGTATATTCTTTTTGAAAACACGCTACTGGTTAGCCGAAAGTCCTCTCGAATCGCTGGCGGAAGGGAAAGAGTTGAGGATCTTCGGATCTGTCCACCGCAGCGTGATTGTGCACCATCAAAATTGCAGCGGAGCCTGTAGTTAGGTGAAGCCTGTGAGACAGTTTGGTGAAATTTTGGTGTTTCATCCACTTTTTTCCAGTGGCAAGATACATAAACTAATGCATTAAAAAATATCTTTTGTTAACTAAATTTGGAGAGCAAAATTTTATAAAAATTTCATTTGAATATAAATTGAATTACTTCAGATATAACAATATAAAAAGTTATAATATGCAACAATATACGCAATTAAGAACAAATATATGCAACACATACACAGGAAACCAAATATACTGAGATACGTAAAATATGGAATTAGAAATTTTATATTTGTTATGAGAATGATGCGAATGTTCATGATGATCAATTAGATTAGACTATATACAGCATATATAATATATAGTATACAGGGTGCTCGGAAAATATTTAGCAAAAATGAAATAGGAGGAGACCGAGATAAATAAGCAGATTTTTTAGTGAAATGTGTACCAAAATGACGAATTCATGTGATACAAGGCGCTGTTGAACGGTGATAAAAGCGTTTAACTAGCGTCAGTTGTCATTCCCTGTGCGGGTTCGGGTGGTATGCGTTACTATATGAATACGAAGCTCGCCGACATAACTTTTATCTATAGGCCTCTTAAAATGAAGCAGTTACTAAAAATAGGTAACAAAGAATAATTCCCATTTCCTCCTTCTTCGAGTAGCTGCTCCTTTTGCATCTGCAGTTTTGCAGATAGAATGCATGTTGAGGAGCTCCGCTTTCAGATAATGCTGCGTACCACTCAAAATCCGCGTAGGAAATGACATTTTATGTCAGCAGAAAGCTTTTTCTCCTGCTCAGTAGAGCCCTGTGCCAACTTAATGTACCATTTGAGTACACGCATTCCATAACAAAATCTGTTTGTTTTGCCTGTACCTGCCTTTATATTTTTGCCATATATCTTCCAAGCACTCTATATTGTATAGTACATTTCAACCTACACCAATTAAAGAAGTTCTAGTTAAATCACAAAAATACTTCAATCACTAAAACAGACATTTATTTCTTTTAAACTGCTAAAATAAGTTTGCTGTTTTGCATATCTTTCTGTTATTATTATTTAACTATTATCATAACTAATTTTGAATTTGACTAGATTTCTTTTAAAAATCGATCCCTTACCTTACATTTTACTATCAGAAACAGTCCTCAACGTGTAGCTTTTCAAGCATGCCAAAAAATATACATTTTCCGCTATTTGTCAAATCATTAAATTGAAGATGAAAATAGTCGGCATGAAAATCCTAATGTACAGAGCTCTTGGCCGAAAACAAATTTATTCATTATTCAGGTCCTTATTTATGAATTCTAAACTGATATAAAAATTATTTTTGAAACAAGTACGGAAAACTTTATAAAATGATTCAATTAAAGGCCGCAAGAACACGATCATTAAAATTTACTCAGCATTACTATTTTTTTTAATTCTGAAGTTGAAACCACAAAAAAATTATTTACATGCACGTTCATTATTTATTCCACTTACTACTTTAATTGCAAGGAAATGTTGGCAAAAGGTAACCAGTCTTCTTTTAATTACACAATGTTTAAGTTCGACGAGCAATTAAAAGAACTTGCTTCATTTAGTGCCAGTAATGCTTTAAATATTTCACAGAGATATATTATTTTTTAAAACATTTTGAGACATAATGACAAGAAATAAAAAAGTGATAAAAACATTAACTTAGAAATAGAGATGACTGCAGAAATTATTATAATTGCGTTTACGTTCTTTTAATACTTATTTTACATTTTATTCCTGAAGAGCACAGTCAATTTCGGTTAATTAGGGCACCGCAACACTTTGGTCCAATAGAAAAAATTCCTCAAAACATCCAAAATTTGCTCAAGTATCGAAATGCAATTTAATATTTAGAAAACCTTAGCAGACAATAACACATTGCATGCAGAAGACCGTCGGCAACAACGACGAAGGTAACATTGCAGGAGGAATCAGTATAACTTCACGTTTCATGATATATTTTAATTTTGACAAATATCGTGGATTTGATATATGCACTTAAGATTTCAGGTAACCCTTGAATAAGAAATCCACTGCAGTCAGGTCGGGGCATCGCGGTGACCAAGAAACTGCAAAGTTATGGGAGATAACTCTATCTTGAAATGTTGAAAACTTCTAATCCCTATAAACGTATTTTTTCTCTTGTGTTGTCATTGATCCTTTACAATGCTGTTCTTTCCAAACGTTTTACGCCGCCGATTTTCGTCATAAGTGTATCGTTCCAACGTCATTTACGGTTGTCCAAAGCGCTGGTCAGTTTGTGCAGGAAAAAAGTACATGTTGCCATTCGAAAATTTCGAATTTTTTTTCACTGTAACAGTAACCATAAGAGCTCTATTATTTTCAATCATCACACTCTCGAGGGCATACCTTCAGGTTACAATATCCGAAATTTCATTTCGATTGGTTCAGCGGTACAAGCAATAGTGGTGCATATGGCGGGAAGTTTTTTTATGACCACAATATATAAATAAATTCCACAACTAAAAAGAGAAAAGAAAAAAAAAAAAAAAAACACATAGAGTAACAAAAAGGTTATAAGTCTCCCCACCTTTTCCTTTTTTATTTTCAATACCCCAATATAATTTTCAACAAGATTATGTATATAAAGATGCTTCATTCCATATTCTTTCAAGAAAATAATAATTTTCAGAAAATAATGATATTTAATCATTTTAATTTTCTTAGCAAACATCACTGCTCCTTCAGGTTATTCTAGGAAGAATCTTAATCTCTTTTGCATTGATGTTTCTTTGAATATGGCAAAATTTTAAAGAGGGTAATGATCAATGAGTCGATAGCCAAATACGCATCGTCAGTTGACCGCCATAATCAAGATTCTATTCATTAAAAAATTATTAATAAAATTGGTATAAAGCTGCATCATATAGTAATAAAGAAATCATATAAAATTAATACAAAGTAAGAAATGCACTAAAATTATTTAATATACATATTTTTAAAATCAATAACATTTTAATACTTTTTTAAATAGGTAAATGTTTTATGCGATAAGTGAAATATGCATGAATACAGTAAGTGCAGTCATGACATTAATTAAAATCGAACTTACGTGCAATTAGAATCTGCTGTTTTGCTTCCGATTCTTCATAATCAAAATCTAATTGTTATCCTTAAGTTATTCATGCGTAATTATTTTTATTATGATGATACGCAATTATTTGTATTATGATTTGTATTACAGAAAAAAATGTAAGGGAGTGGATGAAGAAAAGTATTCTTTTAAAAAGATTCGATGCAAGACAAAAGGTGGAAATCCTTGGTCTAAACGAAGGTATTCGTGGAAAACTTTCTAAAAGCAACCGGCTTATATTTAAGACGCTTTTTACGACTGATTACCAGCGATCAATATGAATGCAAACATTTAATGTCGCAGGTAACAAATTGTCTTCATTAACCTTCTGAATAAAGTAAATGCTGCAACAAAAAGAACAGAATTCATGGAAATTGTTGCTGACATCTTTTTAAGCTAAGTAATTATGTTAAGTTCATCGCCATTTTCTGAGGAAATTTTATAAAGCAAAGTATACTCTGGCTACCTGTTAAGCTTCTTCTTAATTTTAATTGAGGGCATCTTGCGGTGGAATTTAGAGGTCGCATATACCCTTATAATTGAACCAGCAGACTGAGAGAACTTTGAGATACCCAAATTTCAAACGTCCCAATCTACAGAGACTGCAGCCACAAACATCTACGCCTTATCCAAAGTTCCAATCGCGATATCTTCGGCCATAAAGTAAGCTTTAGGATAACGGAGTGATTGGCAAAGGGAATCTGAAGAGATGAAAGTCAAAACAGCACCTTTTGTAACCTTCGTAAACAGGTGAATTAATGTTAGTTTTCTATCTTGTAATATTATAATTTTCTTAGGAGCTGAAAGCCAAATAATAGTAAAGAGGCATTCTTTCGTTTGTGCACATTCTTCAGCTTGCTGCTTCAGCTGCAACGTCTTCCTGTCGGAAAAAAATGATAATTTTATAAATCAGAATTTATTCAGGATTTTCTCCAATGGGTGTTCTAACTAAATCAATATCCTATCGAAACCAAATGTATTTAATCCTTATCATAATTTTGCATAGCATTATAATAAATGAATTTACAATGAAAATATCCATGATGGAACTAAATTAATTCCATTGAAACTGCATACTTAAATTACCAAAGTAAAGAAAATATTTGATTTTCGAATGCCTCTCAGTTCTTTGGATGAAACACATTTCGACCAATTACGTCTACACGAAAATCCTCCGAAAGTCTTTTTCAGTTGCAAAGTAAAGTTGCAAGTTGCATTAAGGAAAGAAAACGAAAACGCTTTTGGGAACTTGATTGTATAATTTATCTAATGCAAACTTGGCTGGAAATTTAATCAGCTTCGTTAATTCAGTTCCATCCTCCGAACTGGTACAGAATTTGGGTTTAATCAGGAAAAGACAAAGTGAAATTAAGTTAAATGTTTAATCGGTATTTTAAATTAAGTATAATGTTTAACACAGTAATATGCTGTGTAAGATTGATTGATGCACCACTGGAAAGTCCACCACATTAAAGCTATATGCAGTCTTTAAATGCTTGACCTTTGCACTTGAAAGCTTGCATGACATAACACAGAGCACTCTATTTCGCTCGCCCACCAGTGGCCGAGTGACAAAAGAAATATTCAAGACGATTGGATTTTACAAGAATGCTGCAGATTACATACAGGGTAAGTGCGGAGTTATTTCTAAAATTAAAAATACGTTTTCTGTAAAAAATAGTAATAAGCGTAAGAATGATATTTGTGAAATGGATTGTAATGATAACGATACTTTTAGAAAGCCGACTAAAACGGCCAAATCTAAATTAATTAAACCTGTGCCTGACTTAACTCTTCAAAATAGATTTGCTAATTTAAATGTTGCTGATTCATGTATGCATGCTAATCCTGTTATTTCTGATAATGCTAATGTTAATAACCCTGATTGTGATGTTAATAATGTAAACACTGGTAATGATATGGAAACTGCTGATAGTATTGTTAACCCCCAGGCAGGTAATGCACAGCAGCAGCGGTTATCACCTAGGGCCCCTCCGATTATGGTTCGGCCCCCTATTGATATCAAATATTATGATTTCTTAAAAAATTTAAAAATTGCTCTTCCTGACTGCAACTTCTGTGGCCGAGTTAGCGGGGAATTCCTCAAGGTTGAACAAGCTACTGACAACGATCATCGATTCCTGAGCCAACATTTTCTTGATCACGAAATTGAACATTATGTTGTTAATCCGGCGCACAAAAAACCTATTAAGGTGATAATACGAGGACTGCCTATTGATGCCGATGTGGATATTATTAAGGACTCCCTTCGTCAGTACAATTTCAATGTACACAAAGTCGTACAATTAACTAAGTTCAAAACAAAAAAACCAATGCCGTTGTATCAGGTTCAGCTTATACCCGATAAGAATACTGATGAAATCTATAGTCTAAATTACTTAATGTATTTTAGCATTAAAGTTGAAAAGTATATTGCAAAAAATCAGATCCCCCAGTGTCACAATTGCCAGAAATGGCATCACTCATCTGAAAACTGCCACGTTGCACCGCGATGTGTCAAGTGCGCGGGGTTCCATCGAACTGGCAATTGTGACTACCAGGGACGAATAGAAACTCCAAAATGTGCAAACTGCCTTGGGCCTCATGTGGCCTCATATCGTGGTTGCCCGAAATTTCCATCTGTCAGAAAACCACTCAAGAGTTCTACTACCAAACCTGGGCTCAGTTACGCCCAAGCGTTAAAGCCTACTCCACCAGTTAATATGGAAGTACTCAATGAGCCTGATACGGCAAATGCTAACTCTGACTCCCCAAATTCTGTACAACCGTCTGCTGCTGCGCAGGATAATAGTCACAAACAAAAAATTATTAATAATCAGGCTAAAAGTAAACGTACTGGCAATACCAAAAGTAATGAATATAATGTTGATAATAACAGTATTTCTGATATTTCTGAAATATTTAAAATAATGACAGAAGTACAAAATATTTTTGGTTACGGCCTAGGCCGAGTTATAAAAATTTATAAAAGCAAGCTTCCTGAGTTAAGGAAATGTAACAATTTACTTGATAAAATGCAAGTCTTGCACCTTATCTTCGAAGAAATTCACGGGATAGCGAATTGATTAGATTATGGCCTGTAACTTCCGAGTAATAACATGGAACGCAAATGGCTTAACCCACAAAATTGATGAATTACGTCTGTTTATAAATGAGTATAGCCCTGATGTTTTCCTCCTACAGGAACACAAGCTTGGTCCTGCAGTGTCATTTGAAATTGCCAACTATGTGCTCTATCGTCTTGATCGCAGGAGAATCAACCGTCACCCTGGAGGGGGGTTAATTATCCTAATTAAGCGCTTCATTGCCCACTACCAAACAACACTGCCAAAGCTTTTAGGCCTGGAAGCCCTAGCTATCACAGTCACACCACACACCACACGACCAGTCACTTTTATCTCTGCCTATGTCCCTTCTAACAACAGATCACATGTAAACATTGTGCAAGATTTTGACGCACTTACTAAACTCAACAGTAAAGTCATCATAGGTGGAGATCTTAATGCAAAACACCGCGCGTGGAACTGCACTCACAACACATTCCTTGGAAACGTGATACATCGCTTCGCTACTAAGGCCGGTATCACTATTGCAGCTCCACAAACCCCAACACGTACGACGAAAGGTCTGCCTCGATCCTTGACTTTTTTTTTGCTCAAGGGCTGTACTTTTAAATCCGTTGACAGCTTGAATGAATTGTTATCGGACCATAATCCAGTTCTAATCGATCTTGACCTTACCGTCTGTAACACACCACACAAAAAGGCCTTTATTACTAATTGGTCTGGATATACCAAAGCCTTAAACAACACCACAATACACATTCCAACAGCCGAAACAGGCGATGAGTTAGATGCTATAGTCAGTGACTTCACCACTCAGCTTCAGAATGCCCTGAAAGACAATAGCAAACCTATATGTGATAGTAATAAAATCAAACCAAACAACGAAATCAAACGACTTATTCAAAGAAGGAATGCTGCAAGGAGAGAGTGGCAGCGATCAAGATGCCCTCCTGATAGAGCACTACTCAACCAGCTTAACCGCCAGGTCAGGGCCCTTACACGTAAACAAACAGACCACGACTGGGCCGTTTACCTTTCTTCACTCTCCCCGGATGAAGATAATATTTGGAAAGCTACCAACCAGCTTCTGAGATGCCACACAAACATTCCGCCCCTTACTGGCCCTCAAGGAATTGCCTACACCGATACTGAGAAAGCTGAGTCACTCTCTGATCACTATGCTACTCAGTTCTGCACTAACAACATATCCCACTCTCAAACAGAACACCTTGTATCACAAACACTAACAAAGTTCCTCTCAAAACCACGCACAAACAACACTCCTCCTGTCAGGCCTTCAGAGGTCTTTGAATACATCACAAAACTTAAGACCAAGAAAAGTCCTGGACTCGACTCTGTGAGTAACAAGATGCTAAAAAATATGGGCACCCTAATGATCCTCAAACTGACCAAGATCATCAACAGCATGTTACACCTGGGGCACTTTCCTTCGCCATGGAAGACTGCTGTCATATCACCAATTCATAAGTCTGGAAAACCTGTCACAGACCCTGTGTCATACAGGCCCATCAGTTTGTTATCATCTACAAGCAAAGTTGCTGAATTCTTCATCCAGCAACGGTTGCTACAGCACCTAAATGAAAATAATCTAATCATCAATGAATAGCATGGCTTCAGGAAGCTGCACTCTACGACACACCAACTCTACAGAGTTACTGAACTGGTGTCTCAAGGCCTGCAGGACAAGTCGATCACAGGAGCTATTTTTCTTGATGTTTCCAAGGCCTTTGACGGAGTCTGGCTGGAGGGCCTCATATACAAAATCATTAACCTGGGCTTCCCAGATTACATCACACACATCACACACTCTTACCTTATGGGTCGACACTTTGTCGTTCGTGTTCACAACACCATCTCTACCCCCAGGCCTATCAGGGCTGGGGTCCCACAGGGGTCCATTTTGGGCCCGCTCTACTTCAATATTTACACGAACGATATCCCACACACACCACACACCACACACCACCCTAGCAATGTATGCTGATGATACGGCAATTCTATCACAAAACGCATCTCACGGCTCAGACATACAACAGCTACAAAACCACATTCACACACTGGAGGCCTGGCTAACGGCATGGAAAATTAGTATCAATGTGGAAAAGTCAGATGCCATCCTCTTCACGAGGAAAAAGAACATAGATTATGACATCCACATTAAAATGTATGGCACGCCTATCCCCTGGACCAAGCAGGCCCAATACCTAGGTGTCACATTAGACCAAACTCTCACATGGACCCCTCACATTACAAAACTTCTTGCAAAGTTCCGGGTTCGTAAAGCTACACTTGCCCCCTTAATTGCCCGGAACAGCGTTCTCTCTATTGATAACAAATTACTCATTTATAAAGCCATGTTGCGTTCCATCATCACTTATGCCTGCCCTGTCTGGGGGTATACATATGACACTCATATACAAAAACTGCAAGTGTTACAGAATATTGTGCTAAGACAAGCGGCGGGTTGTCCGTGGTTTATTAGAAACGCGGCAATCCACCGCGAATTTAACATACCACATGTAAAGGAATATATGGCCACTCTGGCCCTCAGATTTTATCAAAAAATCCCCACTGTATGTAATTCCACCATACCTGTATTGAATTATAATTATAACAGCTAGGCCTTCAAAAAAAGGCCTCGGGCCGTACTGAGACATCTTACATAACCTGTTGTTTCCAACTAATGTTTTCTTTATGTACAATATTTCTGATTTGTAATTGTAAATATTTAAATTCGCAAATTACCACCATGTTTATTATATTATACTATTTTTTTTCATTTCTGCCTGTATGTACTCAATTTCTCGCTATGCTTATAATTTTGTGTGTTGTAAACTATGTATGTCACACTGGACTCTCTGGACTTGGTTGCAAAAGGCGTCTCTTTTTCTTACTCCGCACTTGCCCTCGCCCGATGGGGCGTGTTAGCCACCGCGGTGGCCGGTCTCTTGGGATCATCACCAGATTATGCTATCTTCACGTATGATCATACCTGCTCCAAATTAGGAACTGTATTTGATCGAAAATCGTTTAGTCAGATATACTAGGGTAGCGCTTCACGCGCGGGTACCTGACTACAATGTACTAACGTACTGTCGCTTGATCCGAGTGACAAAAGATTGCTAGAAAACGACAGTCAGTTCCGGGCTCGAACCCATGCGAAAGCGTTCATGGTTCGCTTCCGCCCCCCCATGAGTAAAGCGAATACAAACCACTTTCCCTTAGGAAGTCCTTCACAAGGGCACTCCTACCCTTAGACGGATAATTCACGCGGGAGCTATGCCATATTCAAACAAATATATCCCCCCCCCCAAAAAAAAGCTATAGAGAAAAAAATTTCTTACACGAATTTCAATTAATAAAAAATAACATCCATAAACAAATCGTTTAACTGTCAAGTAATACTATATTACTTTCGCTTTCATGCTGGACCTCTGGATTTTCGTCCACACTCGATCTTGCTATTTTGACGCAGAAAAGTGATCTACTGTAACTCGATAATGGCAAGCGAAGAGAAATGAAATGTACAATCACTGGTTCTTTAAAAATTCTACTCATATAACCGATTTGCTTTACTGTACTATAACCACCTTTGTATGCATGACACGAATGTATGCTCATGCCATCGAATGCCTTTTGCAGTCGATGAAATAAAACAGCCAGGTTTTTATCACAAGTGATTACTTCATAGAAGCATTCTGGACAGCCGTGAAAGAAACTTTTCAGAAGATTACAGACGTTCTTCACGATTTGCTACATCTCTCCTATCAAGAGTTATATAACCCAACGAGCACAAATTTTTCTGTTTCCTAATCTTTGCATTAGCTTTAACATATTATTACGAAATGCCCAGCTGCGGTAAAATAGCTTTCCGCTCAGAAAGTGACCAGAAAAGGTAAGTTTGCCAGATTTGGCACAAAATGTCCAATTTGGCGATATTCCATAGACGGAGCGAGAATGTTCTAGAACGAATTCTTATTGGTTTTCCCGAGAATATTCTCGTAGGCAGTTTAAAAGCTATACATACCCTACCTGTACGCGAAGTAGGAAGTATCTTGAGTAGTAGAGTACTGTGTCTTGAGTTCAGAGATTAGCTTGAGAGCGATCAACCGGTCGGGAGCTGTACTTTAATGCTTTGCCTCGAAGTCATGTTCACCATTGTAGCCTAAAGGCTGTGTTGCTGATTCTTTCAACATGTTTATCGAACTCTCCAGTAATACTGGGCAATAAATTGTACGTACTTTCTTCATCAAGTGTTGTGGTCAATCACTTCAAATCCACGAAACCGTAGAGCGCAACAATATACCCTTTTGCCTTACTTGTATATTTCAGGATCCGTCTCGTCGTAATGCATCTGCCATTTGGGGTACGTTCCTAAGTGACTGATATGTTTTCATAGTTTGTGACAATTCAGGGGTTACCTGACATTGTCTAGGCCGGATACTGCAATTATCACGCCAAAACCTCTAAAGCCATCGACACATTACTTGGAAAATGTATCCAAGTAATGTGTTTCTCCCATAAACTGGGAACAGCTTCCTCTGAATCAATATTGCTGGACTATTCCCACATGTGTAGAGAAATTCGATCACTGCACCGTTGGTGCAATTAATTGGTTGTCACACTGATCATCCATGGTAGCTTACTTACTACATGGTAATAAATATTAGGAGTAAGTTGGGTGGTTATATGGCAAATGCTTCTACCAACAAAATTTTATTTATTTAGTGCTTACCATATAAAGTTACAGTAGACTGTGCATGACTTTTGTACATTTTGTTAACAAGAGCTTCTAAAGACAAGATATCGTAAAAGAGTAGTCTTAGTAGTATCGGTCTAAAATTGTATGCACACATAAAGTAAAGTGTTTTAACAATCATGCTTAAGAGAAATCCAATCCTTTGAAAGAGTGAAGCCTTTTCTTTTTACTTCTCTTTGTCTTATATTACAGAAAGAAATATGAAGTGAATTCTTATCATCATTCAAAACACAGCAAGAAGTTATTCAGACTAATAGAATAAGATTTCCATATAGACAACCATTTTATCTATTTAACTGTCATATCTATGGCAAAGCACGCATGTAGTTGCTACAGGATTGATGGGGACGTCTGAGATAAAACAGCATGCACTGAGGCGTGCAATACCTAACACTCAAACAGTTACAAAAGAGAGACATGTTACGCCTGTACCTCTGTCCTAGTTCCTACGCATCACAGTTAGGAGTAATTGGTTTTAGCAATTCAAAAGATAGTGTGCCACGTGGGATTACCATTAGAAAATCCAATGTTTGAATCAGAAACGGGTTGCTATTAAAAAACATTTGACCACGCAGATTTCAGAGCTTATTTCTAAACAGAATAAAACATTTACATCAATTTTGCTTTTTGATAATTTAAATGAAAATCACTCAGCTGAAATAATAATAATAAAAAAATTGACACCACATGACTTCCTTGTACGGAATATTAAATTTTACCCAATTTTCCTGCATTTCATTTAAACATATTGGTTAAGTTGGGTGGTTAACAGTTAACGAATTTTGAATTAAATATACTCCGTCGATAGCGCATAAACCACAATAGAATAAATGCACTCTTTAAAGCTCACTATATTTGATTCAGAAGTCAAACAACAAAAATCAGCGTTAATTCACAAAATTTTCACAGGACTAGTTTCGATGGTTTTACCGAACCATCATCTTCAGCTACAAAACCGCAAATGAACAAGATAGGAAATAATGCTTAGATAAGATAAGAAAGCCTGGACAAGAATAAGCAAGTGGCGCCATCTGTTGGCGAAACCAGAACTAAAACATAATTTCTCTAAAAGCCGAAGGCAAATTTGGATTGGAATTAGGATCGTTAACTAGAACAGGAAGATTTTTATGAATGTGAAATGCCTCTAGAAAATCCAGTTCTCCAATGGAAGATGTTTTTTGAATAATTTTGGCAGCAGAAAAATTGAAAGTGTGATTTTCGACCAACAATGTTGAGCAACAGAAGACTTCTGTGTTTCCTTTTTTCTAACATATGCCTCATGTTCTTTGACGCGAAATTTTAAGGCTCTCTTAGTTTGGCCAATGTAAATTAAACCGCACTGGCAAGGAATCCTATAAATACCCCAGGAATTCATATCCGGAATGGGGTCCTTGAGTATAGAAGTTGGAATTTTATTGATGGGAGAGTAAACAACCCGAAAGTTAAATTTCTGCAAAATATGTGCAACTTTATAGCTAATTGATGGAAAGAAGGGAATGACAACAGAATTTTTATAATCTCCTAAAATAAGAGTGTGGCTTTTTGTGTGTTGAGATGAGAATTTTTTAACTGCTTGATTAATAATGTTGGGTGAAAAGCCCCTGTCAATAGCTATTGCTTTTAAATCATTTAGTTCTTCATCAAGGGCTAGTTTGGAGGAGCAAACTTGAAGAGCACGGAAAACATAGGAATAAAATGAAGCTAACTTTTGTTTAGTCGGATGACATGATTTAAAGTGTGGTGGAAGGCAAACCGATGAAGGTTTACGGTAAACCGTAGTACTGAAGTTGGATGTGTTACGTGTGACCAGAATGTCGAGAAACGGAAGAGAATTGCATGTCTCAAGTTCAAAAGTGAACTGAATAGCAGGATCAATAGAATTCATTGTTGAAAGAACTCTATTTAAATCATCTTTATTACCTTCAAACAGGGTAAAAGTATCGTCTACGTAGCGGAACCATGCCGGGAAGTTTAAAGTTTCAAACAATTTTGATTCATAATAATGCATGTAGATATCAGCCAGGATGGGACTGAGGGGGCTTCCCACGGCTAATCCCTCAGTTTGCTTGTAATATTTATTTTGGAAAACAAAATGTGTTTGTTTCAAACAGAGTTGAGTGAGAGAAATTAGCTCATCAATTTCGATGCAAGAGAAATGAAATTCGCGAAGTCTGGTTTCTAGACATCTTAATGCACCCTCCACTGGGACATTGGTGAATAATGAATTTACATCAAAAGAAACCATGAGTAAATTACGAGGAGAAATGTTTTTAACCTTTTTTACAAACTCTATTGAATTTTTTATGGTGTAAATGTTATTGTCTAATAGAGTGGAAAATCTAGAAACTAAATATTTAGCTAATGGATACGAGGCAGTACCTAAATTTGATACAATAGGGCGGAAAGGAATACCACTTTTATGAATTTTGGGAAGAGCATATAATCTGGCACAATTCGCAACAGATGGGATAAGCGAATGTTTTAAGTTGCTTGAAATGATTTGCGAAGATTTGATAGTAGTTTTTATTTTGGATAAGTCCGAAGGTGAAGGATCTTTAGGGATCAGATTATATGGTCCTTCGTTTAAGAGTTTAGTGACACCATCGATGTAAGTGTTCTTATCCATGACGACTATCTGGCCACCTTTGTCGGCCTTTGAAATGACAATATCCGGGTTAGAATGAATCTCGCGCATTGTAGCTCTTTCTTTAAATCATGTCATCCGACTAAACAAAAGTTAGCTTCATTTTATTCCTATGTTTTCCGTGCTCTTCAAGTTTGCTCCTCCAAACTAGCCCTTGATGAAGAACTAAATTATTTAAAAGCAATAGTTATTGACAGGGGCTTTTCACCCAACATTATTAATCAAGCAGTTAAAAAATTCTCATCTCAACACACAAAAAGCCACACTCTTATTTTAGGAGATTATAAAAATTCTGTTGTCATTCCCTTCTTTCCATCAATTAGCTATAAAGTTGCACATATTTTGCAGAAATTTAACTTTCGGGTTGTTTACTCTCCCATCAATAAAATTCCAACTTCTATACTCAAGGACCCCATTCCGGATATGAATTCCTGGGGTATTTATAGGATTCCTTGCCAGTGCGGTTTAATTTACATTGGCCAAACTAAGAGAGCCTTAAAATTTCGCGTCAAAGAACATGAGGCATATGTTAGAAAAAAGGAAACACTGAAGTCTTCTGTTGCTCAACATTGTTGGTCCGAAAATCACACTTTCAATTTTTCTGCTGCCAAAATTATTCAAAAAACATCTTCCATTGGAGAACTGGATTTTCTAGAGGCATTTCACATTCATAAAAATCTTCCTGTTCTAGTTAACGATCCTAATTCCAATCCAAATTTGCCTTCGGCTTTTAGAGAAATTATGTTTTAGTTCTGGTTTCGCCAACAGATGGCGCCACTTGCTTATTCTTGTCCAGGCTTTCTTATCTTATCTAAGCATTATTTCCTATCTTGTTCATTTGCGGTTTTGCAGCTGAAGATGATGGTTCGGTAAAACCATCGAAACTAGTCCTGTGAAAATTTTGTGAATTAACGCTGATTTTTGTTGTTTGACTTTTGAATCAGTATTTATTCGGCGTGTTATTGTGTCTCACTATATTTCTTTACCATAGCCATACTTCGGCGCTAGATTAACTTAACAGCGTTACACCTCATTCATTTTATAATTCAGAGTTCACAAAAATTATATCATCTGAAGAAATACCACAAGTTCTATTCAAATGCTATAATAAATCTAAAACGATGTATAAAAGAAATTAAACAAATAAAAAAGAAATAGTTTTTCACAGACGATTCAGCGCTGCTTACCTAATGCGCATGCGCTACTAATTAATTCAGTTCTCACTTCGTGGAGAGGCAAAAATACATAAAAGTTCAAAATATTTTCATTAAAAATTGAAAGATATAGAAAAACATAAAACACCAAATACAGTTAAAAAAACACGATTTTTACAATTAAAATTACAGTTTGTGCGCAAAAACAAGCTAATAACTTAAATAATTCCAGAATGAATTAAGCATAATTTAATTCGAAATAATAAAAGGCGTTACTTTGTTGTTGGGAAGCTTAGTTTCTCTAGATTGGCAACAAATCCACTATTCTGCTAAGTTTCAAATATTAACAAATATGGCCGCTATCGTAAACAGAAATTACGCTTAGCCGCCCTTAGAAACTGTTCGATAATTCTTCAACCAGTTTTTAAAAATAAATTGTTGATAATTGCACAATTATTGCATGCAGGTTAACTAAAAGCATAAAAATCTTAACCGGAAGATAACAGTAACATAATTCAATCATTTTAAAAGCAAAAAATGCACAATTTACAAACATATAAGAATAAAGAAACTGAGCTCACTGAGCCGAGTAATAGAGTGGATATATATATACATATATTTATAGACTTTGCGGCCGACTGCAACCAAAATAGGATTTGTACATCTATATGTTATACACTGACTACCAATAAGTAATATTTGGACACCTATGCAAATGACGATATCTGCGGTCCTAAGGTACGTCACGGACTCCGCCGGTATATATCGTGTAGGAAACAGCATCGGCTTTAGTCGCATGCAAGATGCCTCGCAGTTCGGAGCTCTCTGATTTCGAGAAAGGTATAATTATCGGGTATCACAAATGTGGCCGATCTTTAAGGGACATATCTAGCGATCTGAAGTACCCAAAATCGACAGTGGCCTATGTGATTAAGAAGTGGAAGGTGAGCGGTGATTGTCGGAATGTGCCCCGAGTCGACAGACCAACGAAACTGGGAGATAGACGAGTGCTGTCCAGAGATATTCGGAAGAACCGCACCCAACCGATGGTCTTCATCCGCGAGGAGCTTCAACAGGCATCCGGGAGTATTGTTTCAATGAAATCCGTAAGGAAGCACATCTGCTTGGTTTTCATGGTCGTGCTGCTGCCCATAAGCCTTTGATCACAAAGTCCAACCGCGCTGCTCGGTTAATGTGGTGCAAAGCACATCGAAATTGGACCGTAGATCAGTGGAAACGGGTTCTTTGGAGTGACGAATCAAGGTTCACCCTTTACCGTTCGGATGACAGGGTCTGGGTCTGGCGTTTACCTGGAAAACGTCTCCTGCCAGAATGCATTGTGTCAACAGTCAAGTTCGGCGGAGGTGGAATTATGTTCTGGGGGTGTTTCTCCTGTTATGGGGTGGGACTCTTGGTCCTCATTCATGGTAAGCTCAACTCCGATGCCTACTGCACTATTTTGGATGACAACGTGCTTCCTACGTTGTGGCAGTTTTACGGGTTGGACCCCTGTTACTTTCAGGACGACAATGCCAGTTGTCATGTTTCGACGTTAACCAAGGCTTGGTATGGTGCCAATGGAGTTCATCGAATGGACTGGCCTGGCCAGAGTCCAGACCTGAACCCTATCCAGAACGTCTGGGACGAGTCGCATCGCTGAATTCAGGGGTGCACTACCCGTGCAAAATCGGGGAAGGAACTTCTATGTCTTCTCCAAGCCGAGTGGAAGAAAATACCACTAGCTGTCATACAAAGACTTGTGGAAAGTATGCCCCGGAGGGTCCACGCTGTAATTACCTCTCATGGAGACTCTACCAACTATTGATTTTGAATAAAGTTAGTTTTTCTTTTCTATCATAGGTGTCCAAATACTTATTGGTAGTCAGTGTAGCAGTCCTATATACAAAATTTCAACGTTCTGAAGCTATTCGTTTTTGAGTTATGCGAGATACGTACGTACGTACAAACACCATGGAAAAATCTCTTCAGAATCCATTTTAAATCAGTTTTCTAATTTTTTGGGGGAAAAAGTGTCCTTTATTCTGTCCTTACGTACAGATGACATGCAAAAACATCGTTAAATTGTATTCGATAGCGGTCAAAATGCATATTTTCGTTGCAATATGATACCCGAAATTTCTCGCGATAACAGGTACTTCCTTTTCTTCGTAAAAGGAAGTAAAAATGGAAACACTGTAAAATTTTGGGAATATATACTATATATATTTTCAAATAGAGCTATCTATTATATATACTATATAATATTTACGTCCATCGACAGATCGATGTTACTTTTAGAATAATGAACCTGTAAATAGTAATTATAATTAAACTGCAATCTACCACTTAAAACGCATTACTAAAACAACCATATAATTATAATTATTAGAACCGAAGGACCTATTACTATCATTATTATTACTATTATTATTATCAGTAAATCCATATGATGAAAACCGTATATCATCAGATTTATTTAATAGTAAAAATAAAGTAAAGGAGAAATAACAAGAAAGGGGGGGGATTACTGACATCTGTAAAAATTGCAAAACTGTGTCTGCAGATTTATTCCTGCGGATCATGGATTGAATAGCCTTTCAATATCACAATTTAACACCCCCCCTCAAGGTTAAGAAAACTTCACAAATTTACGAATATCTTTCTCCAGCAGTATTAATAAGGAAAATTTACCGCATCTGCAGTCGAATCCTCATTTTGATCGTAGGATACGTTCGCACATAATACAGGTAGCGCAGGACACAAATTAAGCGCCGCTGGAGCACAGGCGTAGTCCTACCACGGTATGTATACCCAATTTTGATGGAGACACCCCTCCCCGAGGGGCAGTGCGAGGGTCTCTCAATCCTATTTCGCTACCACCAACCATTTCAGAAGACTTTCGTCTCGCCATGTATTTGGGATATCTTCTTAACGCAGAGACACTATGCACTCACAAACATCTATGCCCTCTCCGGGATTCGAACCAAGCCCAACGATACAGCAGGCAAGAGCACTAACCACTAGCACCTGGTTACTTTCACACAATAGCTTAACAATAATAATAATAACAACTTAATAATTTTAAAAATGTTCTGAAATTTTATCACAACTTACACCCGCGCAAGATCTCTGAGATTTAATCAATAATAATAATGAGAATAATCAATAATCCTTGCGTTTGCTTGATTTCCGACTTAATGTACTTACGAGAAAAAAAAAAAAAGAAAAGAAAAAAAACAGCAGTTTCACATGTCATATAAGGGGTGGCTGGCATCAAAACGCTCCATATGCGAAAAATAAGAGGGAAAAATAAATAATCAAAACATTTCAATTGCCTCCACTAAAAAGACATATACTATTAGAAGTTCCTCGGGTTTAAGAGCACGGTCATTTTAGGGGCCCCATCAGTACACTAACCGCAAATCTGCAGGATACCGATTAATTACATTGCTACTTCGTGAGAGAAATAAAAAATGAATGACATCGATAGAGAACAACAATATACTATCAAGCATACGTTAGTTTAAATTCACAACTGAAACTGTACTTTTCTATACTTCTACACGTATATTTAATTGAACTTCTGTGAAAGAAGTACCACAAATGAAATTCCTTTCGTTTGGCCATCAAGTAATTCTAGTGTAACTATTACATTTTTAATTAGGCAAAAAAGCAGCCTTAGTTTAGAATAGATATTGAATAAAACCCTATGCATATGGAAGGAAATCAGGCAATCCGTCTTCTTCAGGAGCAACATCCTACATATCAAAAGAATTTTATTCAAAATGTATTACAAATTAAGATTGCTTTTAGCCTAATTTTAAATTTCACATTGGCGTTTTTCTCTACCAATTAGAAATTCAGGAGTTAAATTATTTTTTGAGCTTTCTTTTCTGTTCAGTTATTTTTCTCGACGATGCGCATATTGCATTACGCAGTTTCTAAAACGCCACTACTAGAAACGATGGAATTATATTCTTCGGGAGACGATATGCTCTCTAATACAGTAAGTCTTCTCAGGTTATATTAAACACAGACAGAGGATTTAAAAGTCTTTTTCAAGACCAAATTTTACGACAGACTAGTGTATACGAACAGATGATTTTATCTAGAATAATTTTGCAATAAATGAAATGGACACTGAACGGAATAAATACTGTACCATTATTATGTAAATTTTATGAATTTCTGGTTAACGTAGTTTCTGCCTGCATAGTGTTTTTGCTGAATATAGACTATGTGCGACTCTTTGGAAACAACATAATACTGAGGAAAATAAAATAAACGAGTACTCTAATAACATTTCACAAGCGGAATCTTACAAAAAAAACTCTTTAGTTTTACAGAACAAAGGTAGAAATCAAAATACGGTATTACAGGGCTTGTAAACAGAACATGAGTCATTACGAAAACCCATTTGTGATAGTGCAAAAATAAAAAACAAGTGAAACAGTAAGAGAAATTTTAGCTTTAGTTGTATGCAGCAAAAACAATAGTCTGATAGTTAACCACGGGAAGTAGAAGAAAAATCTCAAACTTTTAATTATTCTCACTGCATAATCGACTTGAGAGATCATTTTGAATGCTGCAATTAAATTGGCGGTTTTATTTAATTTAATTAACAGTTAATTTTGTTTTGGAAGCAACCTTTTCTATAGCTGTTGTTTTCACCCACGCTTTCTTCTCTCTTTTTTTTTTAAACCCAAAATGAGATTTAAGTTTCGCGTGTTATGCAAAGTAGAGTAGAAAGATACTATTTAAGTTGATGTCTCAGCAGCATGTTCGCCTTTCGGGGATGTTGTTTCTCTGCTATTTACGAGTATGCTTGCTATTTTACGGCCGTGCATATTAATTGCCGGTTAGTGCACGTCGGTGGTAGGGCCAAGAGCCAACTACGCGTTAAAATATCTCTGTGCAGCTTCGACTGATTATAAAACTTAGGTTTAATTTTACGCTTCTATTTTGAATTGTCGCTAAAGGATATTGGCAAGAATCTGCAAGCACCAGGAGTGCCAACTATACATACTGTTCTTGAGTTGAATAAAAAGGGGTCTAGAATTTTACAAAATCTACAAAAACTGCTGTACTTTGTTTCTGTAGTGAGCCAGAGGTAGCTTATTCTGTATCTACTAAATATTGAAAAATTCTGAACAGTCACGTGCAGGTGATGCAGAGACTTCCTTGTGAAATTAGATCATAAATGAGAACCGAAAATACTTAATCTGCCAAATACGAGCTTAAGAATACAAGTTTTAAAAGATCTCAAAAATTTTTTTTTAAAGAGATCCCTCTGTTTCAATGATCTAATTTGCTAAAAGAAATCAACAGCATTAAAATTGTGTTTATGTCTTGTGATCTGGCACAACATTCTTAATCACGCCAACAAAGTAATTCAAAAGGAAGAACTATCAATTACAGTGAACTATAAATGAACCGCTATGTGTTATTGAAAATTGCACGTCAAACTATCAAAAGGATTTGAAAAAGCTATAAAGAAGTAAATGAATTGGTTACATGTTTACGGGGCTTGTTCAATTCACGGATAACAAATGTAGAAATTTAAAAAGCAGTTTTTTAAGCAACGATGAGCGCAGTTTAGGGAAGAAACTATCGCATTAGAGTTCTTTACTAGGCTTGTATTCCACTTGAACATGAAAAATTACATAATTTTAAAAACTGTTAATATACAAAATATGTCTCGCACATCTTCATAAATGACTGAATTTTTTAAGTTCGAAATACAATGATTCATCGTAATAACTTATGTAATAGCCTAAACATGCTATAAAAAATTCAATTTTTAAGGGGAACAAGTTAGCGCCAGCTGAGAAATTCCACGCAGTCTCACACGATTCTAATAGCTATTATGTACGTTTAAACTTTGCTGTGGGCGCACAAACAGCTATTATACGAAATGGCTCGAATAAGCTTGTTTTAAAAGTAAGCTGTTCAAAATCTTCCAATAATTCTTTAATTATGAATGCAGAATAAAAATTCTCAATC
This sequence comes from Stegodyphus dumicola, assembly GCF_044657685.1. Classification (NCBI taxonomy): domain Eukaryota; kingdom Metazoa; phylum Arthropoda; class Arachnida; order Araneae; family Eresidae; genus Stegodyphus; species Stegodyphus dumicola. Next base: position 111,545,840 of record NC_140772.1, on the reverse strand, counting down.
ATTTTCTGGTGATTTCATAAAATTTTAAATTTTGCAAGAGCTTAATATAAAACATTTATATGATTGTCTTAGTGGCAACAGAACACAAATGCAATACTCAAATTTTCAATAATTTAAATACCATTAGCCAGGCTAAAGCTGAATGTTTCAAATCATCTCATGTTTAAATAGCTCATTGCTTTGTCACACACACACACACACACACACACACACACAAAAAAAAAAAAAAAAAAAAAAAAAAAGAAGAAGAAGAAGAAGAAGCCTAAATATTTCACTTAAATTTATCCATGAAAACCATTCATTTCTTTATTAAAAGTTAACTTTTGGTCTAATTTTCTGCAATATTTACAAACAGCTCGATAACTTGTAGAGACACTAGGTTCTTTTGAAGCAGTAGATGTGAAAAATACGCATTGCCTTAGCCGGGACTCGAACCTGGACCTCTCGAATACACGCCGAGTGTGCTTACCGACACAGAACGAAAGTATGTTGATAGGAGGGAAAAAATACCTTATATATACTCCCCTTTGTAAAGGATGACTGGCAATCAGAGGACCCAATCGCCAAATCCTGGTGGTGAAGAATCATCATCCACCACCTTGTAGTTCGGGTACCACTGTAGAGTCATTAGGATTTTATTAATGCGGGATACATGAAAAATGAGAAATGCCCTCTCCGGAACTCGAACTTAGACCTCTCGCTTAAGTGCCAACTGTGCTAACTGTTACACCACGAAGGCATGCTGAAAGGAGGGAGAAAATACAGCATCCATTGAACGCGGACAAATTACAACAACCTTGCGGTTACAGCGTAACACGAAAACAAATATAGGGAAGACTCGATAATAAACATTACTACAACTAGGATTAACTGGGATTAAACTAGGATTTATTTATTTACATTAGAATGAAAATAAAAGTAAAAGAATAATTGTCAAAACATTTTGTACACGTCCATCCTCACAATCGTTCACGTCTCGTCTGACCTAATCTAGAAGCCGCTTCTACATAATCTTAGTTACAGTTACAGTTCCCACACAAATTATCTTGATTTATGCAATAAGCAAATGTACAGCATACATAACACGAATGAATATTATCGCAAGGTGTCATCGACATTCTAAGCCTTTTCTCGAAAATGAAATTATATTTAAACGGCAATGATTTCTTTCAATGGACAGAAAACTAATATCAAATACGTGAACAAAAATCTTTCATGGCTAACATTTGCTTATTCTCGAAAATTTCAAAGAAAACAGATTATAAAGGCTGTATACTTTTATGAACACTCTTCCGAGTGGTTAAAAATGAGCAATTTGGAACTGGAAATAAAGAATGCATTTCCCTCTATCTTCTTCTCTTTCCCACGGTTAATCCTGTAGAAAATTTTAAGATTTCTTCTAAATAATTGATTATCAGAAAGATTGTTTGTGCGTAATTAATCAGCCTTTAAAAGTTAAACCCCGTTTCATATCTTTGAAGCTCCGCCTGGTCTTAGAAGCTTCATAGTCAGGATCGTAAGAGAGGAGATAGCTTTTCATCATGTTGCTCAGATGATTCTTCCATTCTATCTATTATCATCTTAACATTTGAAATAATGTATGCTATAATATGTTGAACATTTACATGAAACTGGATTATCAGCCATTGACCACTAGGATTACTTGGACGCAAAGTTTCTGCAATTCTCTCTCTCCTCTTCCTTCTTTTTTGACAAAGTTAGCAAAACTGGCTACAGAAAACTGCATTTTGAACAGAAAATAATAACAAAGAACTTCCTTTCACGCAATCGTTCAATCACATTTTAGTTCGGACGTTATTTGTACAGCCTTTTAAGTTTACTTTGGAGCACGAAACATGAAAAATGAGCAATGGCTAGCCCAGGGATGGGCCAACTCCGGCCCGCCGGGAGATTCTATCCGGCCCACGGAGATAATTTAAATTTTTCCGTCCGAGGCAAATTAAAAGAGATATGTATTATATATCCATCTCCTTTTCTATTTTGTTTAAATATTATTTATTTCTTCCTTTTTTCAAAGGACTGATGATCTTTTTACTCTCACTATTTTTGTTCTACAAAACATAAAATGACAGAAATAGCAAGCACAGACAGCTTTTAATCCGTAAAGTGTGAGCAGCGGAAGTTCTTTGTTAGTTATAGCTATAGATTGACGTCAACAAGCGCTATCTCTTTCTCGGGGAGCAGACATATAGGAATCCAGTTATAGGTGAATTAGACATCTTAGAAAGAACTGAATCTTAACTTAGTAAATCTTAATATGTTTGCTGGGCAGCTAGCTAGTCTCGTTTGAGGTTAAATTCAATACCCTCAGTAACTGAAGAGAAGCTTAAGAATTATGAAGATGGCTTGAGAAAACTGCATTTTGAGTTCGAACGAAGATGTCAAGATTTCAATGCCATTTAAACAGAATTGGATTTTTTACCATGCCTTTCAACGTAAACTGGGAAGCAGTGAGGTCAGATTTGCAGTTTGAATCGAGTTGCAATCTGACAATCATCTCAAGCAGCTGTTTCTAAATATGCCAAAGTTAGAGTTTTACAAATCATTATCGAAAGTAAGTTTCCCGAATTTAATATCTCACGCCCAGAAAATCAGTGCTATGTTTGCTTCATCTTAGATATGTTAACAAGTGTTTTCAACCATAAACCTTAGAAAGAATTATTTCAGAAGTAGATTGACACATGCGCATTTAGCTTCGTTCCTTAGAATCAGTACATCACGCCTCGAACCTCAATATAAGTAACTTTTAAAAATGAAATCGCAATTTCAGTTATCTCATTAACATAATTAAATTGTAATACTTGTATATTGTTCTTAAAATTTCAGAAAAATATCTTGGCCCGCCAAACGTTTTGTTTTCGATTTTTGGCCCGCGACCGAAAATGTTTGCCCATACCTGGGCTAGCCGGAATACGAACTCCGGATTTCCAGTTGTTACTGGTATGTGTACCAATTTACACCATGAAGATACATTTATATTAGTAGGGAAAAAAACTCCTAACAAGTTTAAGTACAGCTGCTTTTTGGAAAGGTTCCAATGTCTTCGGTTTATTCAGAGACACATTAAACGTAATTTTAACGAAATATAAACTTGAAGTTACGTGACAGATGATACCCTATAAACGTGAAGTTACATGACTGATAATACAATATAAACCTGAGGTTACCTGACTTGAGTTCCATCCACCATATTTTAAGGTGAGGAAAATATTACTTGAAGACATCTGTTCGGTTGAAAATTGAGTTTACATTTTGAACTAATAAACCTACAAAAAATTTTTTTAAATTATAACTGCTAAATAAAACTTCATCGAAACAAGAACCAGAAATTATGTAAAGAAAGGTAAATAAAATATATAAAACCATCTGCCGAAGCTCAGTTCCCGTGACAGCTCTTGATATATACGCAAAGCTCGGCATAAATGCATTTCAGTTCCCGCAAAGGGGTGAAAAATACACAGTGGAATAAATTCAAACAAGAAAAATAACTCGGCTTTGACGCATTCAACGTACACCTCTTCCCACACTATGCAGGTAGCCAACGGCGCTCTCTCTGTGTGGCAAAGGGGGGAGGGGAAATAAAGACTTCTTTCTCCGATCTTCCTGCCAATAATACACTTGCTGTTGATTTTGCCCGCTGGGAAACTGCGATTCTTCAAATACGAATGCCACAAGCTGTGGACAGAAGAGAAAAAAGTTGTTGCATGCAATGTGTAAGTGCGGGGTGTACGGAGGGAAGAGTCAGTGTACGTTCTGGCAACTTTTTCTTTCCAAAAGCTTGTTAAGATTTTATTGTCATAATTATTATTTCGTCCAGTTTCTTCTAAAGTCAATTTCATTTCTAAAAAAATTTTTTTTGATATTACAAGAGATGTCTCATATTTCAACAGAAAGTATCAGATATTGCAGGACATAAAATTTTATCATATGCTCCGAAATATGGCAAAGCAAGCGATGGCTATCTGCTTAAGGAAAAGAATGCGTTCGTGTAAGACGTTTTAAGGAAACTGGCTCATACTCACGTTACATACCGAGAAAGCCACGAAAATTGCTATACTGTCAGCCCATTTGACCTAAGTTTCAACCCCAGTCGAACTACCAATGTTTACCGGATTTACTGCTCTGACACAGGTATGGAACTAAGATCCAGGGACATACACGCTATAGCGAACAGCAGCAGAATTACTAATATAAATAATAAAAATATGTGTGATACAAGTAATTCATACGACGACTGCAAGTTTACATTTTAACGAGCATCTACATTAGATATTGAAATAAATTTTCCATTCACTCTTTAAAAGAAACTTTAATTTCACAAAAATTGTATCATTTTCACATGGAAAATTACAGTTGCATGAAGCGCATGGAATAAATAATATCCCGCGAGAAATCTTCAGATAATAGCAATTACATTGAAGAAATTACAGACATTAAACCATGCAAAAAGGAAGAGGGATGAAACCTACCATTATTTTATTTGAAAGAATATGCTTAAAATTTGTAACTTAATCAAGCCCAGTTAAAAAAACTAGAACAATAGTGATTCAAAATTAACTTAAGAATCCAATCTCACTGTATGTCTATCTTTCACTGCACAAGAATGAATTTCAAGTTACAGATACGGCTGTTAAACACACTTTTCTGTTGCTGAGCTTGTTTATTTAAGGCTACAACAGCCTCGTGTCAGACACAGCCTGTATTATATGACGTAGAGTAACGAAGTGATTGATTTATCACTTTTAAAGCCAATTTTAGGAACTCAGTATCAACTAATGTACGGTTTTATCAGAAATCGCTGCATCAGTGTTGCTGACAGACTTGGCATCACGCTCGTGTGATTAAAAAAAATATGTTTTTTATAAGGTCGTCCAGTTCGAGGTTAGGTCAATCAACTCGCGAGGAATGTCGCGAAGTAAACTGTTTTCCTTCGTCGATCATTCTGCTATTTATTATTAATTTTTTTTTAAGTCCAAGATTATGGATAAAATTGCGAATCCCTAGAGGAAAAAAAAATTAATAAGATTACTTCTAATTGGATGTTCATCCCCTTTTTTTTTCTTTCGGATTCTGAGGTTTATTAAGAATTAGCTAAAAGATGTTAAAATATATTTACGAATAGTTTGCTTGTCACATCAAGCGCCCAAATATCTACGAACTATCAATATTGTTTTGCGTACTTGGTTCATAATAAATTGAATGCACATGGAATTGATAATAGCTTGATAAAATTTGTATTAGTAAAAGAAACACCTCACGGTTCTGGAACTTTCCACAAAAATACTCGTACAGTTCTTCACAGTATCACAGAGCACAATCAGCAGTTATACTTCAAACTATTAAGAACGTTAAACACAACACAATGCAAAGCGTATCTGAAAGGCGAAGCTCTCACGGATATCTCAATAGGCGGAATTCAGCTCCGAATTGACAACTACTTAGATGTTTACTTAATTTACTGTGCCAAGTTCCTAATGCATTCGTTATCCTGTACCTTTTCGGTGTACCATTTTCACATATTTTTTGTTACGTCACAATTCAATCATTGATTTTTCATATAAACTATTAAAGTCATCAGGTTTACGTATTTTGGGTGCGTGGAAGGGACTGCCCATATTTAAATATATTTCATCGAAATCTTCGGATAGTATATATTCTTCGTCATCTCTATAACTGGGGCATCCTTCAGTTACAGAGATGAAGATGAGCCAGTCTCTTTATTTATCTCAAAAAGCATTCATTTATGATGGAAGTGGGAAAATTTTTCATCAAGCCTGTGCCATCGAAGTTCCGATACTTATTACCTACTGTCCTGCCTCGCATGCAGGAAATATGCGTTGAAGTGATGAGCACTTTTTCATTTATAATTCGAGTTTTATCTGCACACAAAGGACACACACAGAAGGGTACATTGCACCGTCTTTATCATTAATTCCGCAGTCCACGTGAACTATGCAAATCTATATAAGCTAGAAGCAGCAACTCACAAACTCTACTCTTTTCTAAACATCTTAAAGCATTCTGAGCTGCAAATAAAAAAATTCTATCTTCTTCAATTGTTAAAAATCTTCATTAGAAATTACTAAATATTACCCACTCAATGACAATGATGAAATGCCGTCAGTTATAGTGACTTCTATAAACAGAAGATTTTACTGCTTGGTATCCTGACATTTCTGTTACTAAATGAAGAGTATATCAAATACACTGGATAGAAATTCCTTATAAATATGCGAAACAGATATTAATTCACCGCAAGATCTTTCAATGATTTAGTTTTATATTTTTCTACTTGAAACATATGAGTGATTTTGTTTTACATTTAACAGGCAATGGCTTTCTGCAGTTAATTTCTGCTAAATTTGACACTTTCGAATATTCAAATTAAGGCTCCTTCTTTAAGACTGCGTTGCGTCTGTGAAATCAGGCCTTTTTCACTCAGAACAGAACCTGATGCGAACTAGTACTACTTTAATCACTCATCATTATTACGCCCAACATGGAAGCAATTCAACCTGAAAAAAAAAAGAATAAATAGTCGTTGTAACCGCTGTATTCTTTTCTATAAACAATCATTACAATTATGTACCTAGGTCTACCAGTTTTGAATAATTCCATCTCATCAATAGCATATATGATTCATACATATTGGTGTTTCGCATTTAAAAAAATAAACTGAAATGGAATTTCAAAAACATTGCATTTGCAAAATAAAAAGAAAGAAACGTCAGGCTTCTCCTTAATAAACATATTTTTAATAAACTCGCTACGCAGACTTTTGAGTAGTTATTTTCTCACTGTATTTAAATGGCCTGCTTAATTAATGAAACAACTTTTTTACTGCACATTAACTTTTTATGTAGCCTTTACACTGTGAAATAGTGCGACCAGTCATCTAGATCACTCTTATATTATAGTTCAGTTTGCAAAATCAATCTTTTTTAATGCTTCAATAGTTCTTATATTTAACAAGAAAACATTAAGTATGAGATATAATTAAGCAATCAAAATCTACCGATTTAAATAATAATCAGAAGGCAGAACACGTACGAGTAAAGTAATTTATATAACGCCTGCAATAAATTTATTTTCGTTAAATACCATTAAATGAAAATCCAATTACCTTCTATGAAAAATAAAATTTGAAAGCTTTGTTGTTTACCTCTCTCTACCCTTTTTTAAAAATACTACGTCCAAAAAATATATAAAATTAAAAATTAAACAAAAATTAAAATATAAATAAATAAATCAAGCTAGCTGAATAAATTAATTATTTTTAAGAATTATTAAGGAACGAAGTTATTCATAAATCTACGTATTTTAGTTTTAATTAAGCGAGTTCGAAAGATTTTTTTAAACCAAAATGCTAAAGCACTTCTGGTCTATTCAATTTAAATTATAGTTCAGATTTTTAAAACGGTTAAATCCACATGAATTGTAACTTTTCCACTATTGAGTAATTTTGTTTAAAATATAACGAAATAGAGAGGGAAGCAATTTTCTTCTTCACCGAAATGCTAACTGTTATTAGAAGTTTGGTAAATAATTGCTGAAAGTGTTAAATGAATTGACGAAATCAGACACTCGGGGCATAGCATAATGCATAACTTGAAGACGGGGGAAAATTGCGAAGCCTTGGTCAAAGTTTGGAGGCTTTTGTTTATTTGCACCTGTTTCGTTTCTTTACTTCTGTGGCAACACTTTCGGCTAATGCTAGGTTATTTTTACTTTCAGCCAAAAAGGGTATGGCTGAGATGGGATATCACCCATCCCAGTTGATCTTTAAGTAGGAAAAAATGTAAGGAATTATTACAGTCCCCCCCCCCACATGCTCAAGTTGTGTAAGTGGTTAGCTGAAAGATTTAGGATTCGAATTTCAGGGATGGTTAAAATTATTTTCCGTGGCTTCAAAAATTTGAACAGCTTATACGAAAGTAGAGAGAAATATGGTAGCAATTTTCTCTTTCTTTTATTCTTTCAGTTACACCAAAGAATTTATTTCCTGATTTCATCCTTATATTATGCGGATGTAATTTGGTTGTTCTACCTTTCCATTTTAGTCTAGAATTAGCTTCATAGCAGCTTTCATTAACTTCACAAACTGCATTATAAAAGATTTACTACTTTCATGAATATCACGGTTATTAACAAAAGAAAACATTTAACTTTTGAAGACATAATAGAAATTCTTAGAGAAGCTGAATCCTTTCAATAAGAAAATTTTTGACACTAGCCAAAAAAGATCTGAATTGGAGTAGTGTCATCTTAAGGAATGAGCAAGCTGTGGTTATAAGCTACCAAATTTCGATAAAATTTATTATTGTCAATGTTATTAGAGTTAGCGTAGATAAGGATTTCAAAACACTACTCTAAGTACGGGAGCCATAATTTCGTTAACAGGCCCTGAAGTAACAAGTTCCATCTTCTTTCTTTGATTAAGTAAAAAATAAAGAAATTTTAGTAGAAAAATTTTCAACTATTTTTTTCCAAAGTTAAAAAGTGGAAAATGATTTAAACATCTAAATAAAATCAGATTAGAAGATAAAATCTCATCTTCGTGAATCCTTTATAAAGATACAATCTTATCTTCATGAAAAATACATTACCTTCTATATTTTAGATTTCCACATTTTGAAAAGAATCATAAAATAGAGGTTCTACTGCCCAATAAAAATATATACATAGTAAACTCTCTCCAAAACGACCACTCACAAGTTGTTAAGATTTTGATTTTCTTCGTAGGTGTTTGTTTTAAAGAATTCGCGTTCAACACCTTTGTTTGTTTATGGTCTCAGATATCACTTCCAGAAGTGGTAGCTTACGGAGGTGGTCGCCACAAGAGAGTTAGTTCATTGTATATTACTATTAGCAGAGAATACTTGCATAGGATTATATATTTAACATCACTTTATTCTACGCTGTCATTTCGCATACAGCAACATTCTCTGTGGAATTTCTGGCACTAAGAATTAATATCAGCAACACTATAGCCCACAACGAAAAAGAAGAAGGAAAAAAAAGCACGGAACAAGATAAAAAAAAAAGAAGAGAACTACACTACACCCTACGAGACACGGCCAAAATGTAGTCAATACCATTATACCAAATTCTGAAAGACAGTTCTTTCTTTTTTACCCAATCGAAGGAAAAAATGCATGCATAACTATAGTAGGCCTTCAGTCCCTGGGGTCCCTTATGAAAATGGAAAGGCTTGCCCCGGGGGTACGAGGTTGGCAGCCGAAGTAATGAATAGGCAGCGGTAACGTATTTCCATCTATTCCCTTATCTTTCCTGTACGAACTGTGTGAAAGCGACTTGTCAGTAGGTCGGGATATAAATTATGCTTAATTCGTCGAATGGTTGTTACGGTTACGGATATGTAACTTTGACACTAATGCTTTCTCTTATTCTAAATTCTAAGAACATAAGCATTTACATTTACCAAACAGATTAGCTCTAAGTGCTTCCGCGAAACTTTTCTCGTGGAATTTATTAAAGCAATAATCGCAGATATGCATATTAAAGTGCTTAGGTAAATACTTCACTTTACGGCAGATTGCCAGAATTTTAAGAAATATATGCATAGACATATAATGCAGGGCGCTAGATGACTGCTTACAGAATACAGCAATAAATTAAATATCGTCTTTGGTATGTGCAGCAAAGATCATTATACACATGTTAACGTAAATAACCTATTTTTAATGCGTTTTACACATATACATGTACAGTGTTAACAGCGTGTGTGTAATTTTGAGGAATTACAAAATCGCGTGATAATCCAATACCTTTTTTACTTGTTGAATACTCTACGGCATGGGACAGCACAATGGAGAGAGTCTGCATCCCACAATTTAAATTACGACGCATTACATTTTTAATAATGAAAACATGAGACGTCCTTTAGCTAGCAAGCGTAGACAACAAATGAGAGTGCGTAATAGTTGCAACAATATTTATAATTTTACAACTTTATTTTAATCCTGCTCAGGGATTGGGCCAAAGTCTGCAGTAATGAAGTTACCGCAGGGAACAAGCAGATGCAGTGAAATGAGTCGTGCTTTAATTTAAAATTAGAAATCTAAAGGTCTACTGCTAATTTGTTTCAATTACAATTTAATTCGTTAATAACTTTCCGTCATATTTTTAAAGCTTACACACATACACATATACAGTTGTAATAAAAACGGAAAAAGACGAAGAAATACTGATGGTGAAGCACGTACATAGAACGTAGATCCACACTGAAGAGAAAGAATTCTGATTGTGTAGAATGCTAAAGTGTTGAATCCGTAATGACTAGGAAACTTGGCAGCCGAGTGAAATTAACTATTCATTTTTATTTCAATTGACATTTGTAGCCACAATATACTACTTGGCATTCTAATCGTGGCTATTCACGAACATTTACATTTTTGGTGCGCTGTTGCGAGAGGAAGAGAGTACAGCGAAATAGCGTACAAGCGGCAACAGAGGTAGAAGCTAAAGTGCGCAGTTATCCAATATGGAAACTCACCAAATGAAACGTTTTGGTTTCGGTTCTCAAAATTTTGAGTTCAAGTTCCAAATTTGCTACACCATCACCGTTATGTGACATAGACTAATCTTTAAATGGTGCAGTCCAGAAAAGGTATTCCTACTTTTAAAATACAGAGAAGAAATACCCAAACTAAAAGTGAGGAATTAAGAGACTATTGATTTTAAAATGTGTAGATGAAAACAGTGGAACTTTTAACAGCTTAGATACTGCGTAGACGACCGAGAAGACCGTAGTGGGTTGAAGGTGGCAGAGTGGAAAGCATGATGACGCAATTTAGTACAACGTATCTTGAAAAATCACAATCTTTATTTTTTGACGCATATTAAATCATCCTTTTTCAGATAAGATGCTTACTAATTATATTTGAATACAGTAAGTTGCATTTTGAAGTAGGACGTTATCTTCAGCAAGTAAGCAGCAGCAGCATGGATGAAAGGCGTCTTTCCAGCAGCAGAGCTGATGCGAAAAAGGGCAGAGTATCATGGAACTTCAGAGGAAGAAGGGTGGGACTCGGAAAAGTTTCAGTTCAGAGTTTTGGTTTACAATTAATTTGATTGGACAAGAGGTATCTGCATTAAAACGTTACGCAAGATAGAAAAATCTGGAACCTGTGAAAATTTAATTTAGGGGCAGATCACCAAATTTAGAATGTTAATTTTGAGGTCGCCAATTATTTTTTTGAAACAACTATCATATTTTGTTACATCTTACATACATATTTATGATCTTACATATATATATATATATATATCTACAAAGCAGTATAGGCATTAGGCGATAGAAGAAAAATAAAACCATCATATGTCAATGTATTTGTATTCTTCGCCGAGGCTATTATAGAAAGACACAGCTAGATGCTTTGGGCTGCTTTATTTCACCATGTTACAGGAATGCTCTTACTACACGCGCATTTTCCGGTTCATACAAATTGTTTATTTCAATAATTTTCAGATATTTTCGGCCCGATAAACTGAATAATTCCGAATGCGTAGATAAGAGGATAGCTCCTAATACACCCTTTTTATGTACAGACCGTAATAATAATAATAAATAAATAAACATATAAATATAAATAAATAAATAAATTAAATTAAATTAAAATGAGCATATCTTTAGAATTCCCGATACAGAGTCTAGCGCTCTGGATATAAAGATTTTTTTTTTTTTAAATTTTTTTTCGTACAGTGTTGCGACCGCTCGCTTTGAAATCGTTTAGATAGTTAATCAAAAATTCGTTCAAGTGTTACAAAATATGAAATCGATAAAAAACATATTTCAAAATCAAATTAGGGATTCCACATGCCCATATTCTATAAAAGATTACGTTATTCAAATTTTGATGGCTCTTTTATCACAATACATACACACTTTCATGAATTCATGTATCACATACATACATTCATGCAGATTCTTCATTATTTTATTTCTTTAAATATAATACAGGACGACGATAATATTTGGTTGCAACAATTTGAAAAATGAAACAACGCTTATCGTGAATCGACGCAAAATGCCAAAACGAAATTAATAGTCCTTCTAGGCAAACTGCCTGTTTGGATTAATAAAAAAAGAAATCTTGTGCTTGTTTAACTTATGTACATACATTACTGATGCTATATACCGGATGGTGCTTACAAAAGCAGCCTAGAGCAAAGACAATCCACCAATTTACCTACTTCAACTATGGAAATAATCTTAACGGTCAAGTGTATTACGAGGAAGGTAGTGGTTAGTTGAAAGCGATGAAGGGAACACAAAACTTGGTCTTGAAGCCTTGTCGAACTCTACCCAAGGAGAGGAGACAGAAATTCTTCACTTAAGCACAGGAGAATAGAGATACACGAATCAACGTCTGAAAAAGAATGGCCCTCTGCGTTTCCTGCCCGAAGTATGAACCCGAATCGCGTAAAATATATTCCCAGAGCCAAGACTGTTACAGAACAGAAACCACTTATCACTTAACTGATGAGGAACTGAGAAAGCCTAAGTAAATCTTCAGCCTGCAGATGGAGTGGAGCGGAGATAATGGTTCTCGCTCATTTTTAATTCCGGTATTCAGGGTTAGGAATGGAGTACTTTAAATGTTCTGTAGATTTAATTAAGTATTTGAGTACGAGCTGACGAATATTGTTTGTCTCATGTAAAATTCCTTACTTAGCATAAACTAAAAATTTTTTACATGTATTATTTTTAAATAATTTTATACATTTTAATTCGAATCAGATTTTGTTATTTGCAAGTTTTATTATAGAAAATGATATTTATACTGAATACATGGTTGATTCCATTTTACTATGCAAATCTCATTCTAAGATTCCGAAAGATACAAAGTAAAATATTTCTATCAAATCTAAAAATAAAAAACATACAGCAATCTTAAAATTATAAAAAAACTGGTACATAATCAAATACAGGGGTTGAACAAAAATATGGAAACACCTTTAAAAAAACATGTTTCTTTGCTTAATATGGTGTAGGAAACCCGTTGGCATCCAAAACAGCTTGCAGTCTTCTCGGAATGGATAAATACAGTTCCTGTATGTTTGCCAAGGGAATATTATACCATTCTTCCTGCAAAACGGTGGCAAGTTCAGATAACGATATTGGCGGTGGATAACAAGAACGCACTTTCCGTTCCAATGTAGACGACAAAGGTTCGATAATATTCAGGTCTGGTGACTGTGGTGGCCAGAGGAGATGGGACAACTCATCCTCGTGCTCAGAAAACCAGTCCTGGACAATGTGAGCTGTGTGAACAGGGGCTTTGTCGTCTTGGAAGACACCATCACCATCGGGGAACAAAGTTTGTACCATGGGATGAACTTGATCGGCCAAAATGTTTACATAAGTCTTGGCAGTCATGTGCCCTGACACAGTTATCATGGGGCTAGCAGAGAACCACGATATGGCTGCCCAAACCATAACAGAACCCCCGCCATGTTTCACTCTTGGCAACAATAGTAAGTATATAATATATATAATACAGTCTGTATTATAGGCTTGAGATGGCGTTCTCCAGACATAAACTCGGCCAGAAGTGAGAAACAATGTGCTATAGTCCAGGCTTTATGACTTAAACACCGCCTTTTCCTGTTACGGGCATTAGCATCACTGATGAGTGGCTTCTCAATTGCAGCACGGCCAGCAATTCCATGTTTATGAAGCTCCCTTCTAATTGTTTTGGTACTCACAGGGTTCGGTAACACAACATTCATTTCAGCAGTAACTTTTTCAGCTGTGGTCTTCTTATTTTTCGTCACAATTGCCCTTCATGATCGTCTGTCACAATCACTCAGGACACACTTTCGTCCGCGCTGTGATTTAGCAGATGATGTTTTTCCGCTTTTCAAATATGCGGAATAAATCTTCGATACAGTACCTCTTGAAACACTAAACACCTCGGCTATCTTGCTTACGGAAGCACCTACTATACGTGCTCCAACAATTTGCCCACGTTTGAAGTCTGTTAACTCTGACATAATGCAATGACAACCTCACATAGCAGTACTCCGACAACAACTGAACTGTTTAGCACATTTACGAAGTTGTATATGTGGCGTCAGTAGTCAAAAACGCCAGCGCCACCTACATATTTCATTAAAATCAATCTTTCTTTTCAAACATGCATTTCACAAGGTGTTTCCATATTTTTGTCCATCCACTGTATATGTCTGGTGAATCTTGTAATAATTTACCTCATAAGCGAAAATGTTGATGAAGATGAATCTAATATAAACTCAAATAATTCACATTATTCTTTTCAGTCTGTTTTATTTCTCAGTCGCAAGTGTATGATTCGTTCAAATATCTCTAAATCTCCAAAACAGAATTTTTCCAAAATGCAACAATATATTTTTTAAAATGCAAATGTTCCGCGATTAATTATTTTGTTTAACAGCTATAATTTTTTCATAACATCCAAATTTTAAAGATCATTATTTAATATATAATGCATCTCACTAAATCTGTATTCGATTAATTAAACGAATTTCGTAAATTAAATTGGATAGCGTCACAACAACCCAATGAGAATATTATAATGTGTGAAATATATAGCTGGATACGATTACAGAAAACATAATAATTATGTTATTTACTTATTCCGAAGACAGCCACACATAGCTCGGAATAAAGCAGTTTCCGGATCCATCTGTGCCTCTTCGTTCCTATCTAAAAACAGATGGAGTGACAGGTAGTGATGGAGTAAAAGAAATAAGGAGCAAACAATGCAACTAAACGAATATCTGCAGCCTACAACTTTTCCCGGATTCAATTGTCCGGCGAAACCCTTCACTTCTATGGCTTCTTGAGAATGTACCTTGGCATTCATCCATTTAAGATGAGCATTAACTATTTATTGAACGAATTGCGAAATGGAGGAACGAAAAAGACAAACAAGAAGATTCGCTAGAAGGGAAAACACAGTCAGCAAACAAACAAACACACTTAAACAAAACGAATCATGGGAAAGAATGCGCAGCCAAGATTTTCGGTTTACAGTCGACCCTTGGGGCAATCCCAGTGGCATAAAATAATAAAGTGAAGAGGCAATAAGTTTAAAGATTTATTTTTTATGACAGATGGAGGAAAAAGGTGGCCAGCGTTGTTGTGCTTCACTTAAATGGCTTCACAAGTGACCAATCACCAGAATGCGTGGAGTTTATGAAAGGTCTCGAAACTGAACTAACTTTGACCAAATGATATTTTCTCCCTTTTTTTTTTTTTTCTTCTTTTTTTTTTTCCCCTTTTGGTAAAAAAATAAAAACTCGAGACTTATATAGCGGGGATCACGAAACAATCCGATTCGTTCGGTTAAGAGCGAAAGACTTTCAATTTTAGAAATTGAAAATGAGAAAAGGCAACACTTGTGAATGGAATTGTTGAGTACTCCTCAGCTGCGGAAAGCGGATAAACTCCTTCTGAAAGACAATTTATCTTTTCATTTGGAATGGCAACCCGGCGGCAAAGCTTTGAACTAAAGCATCTCATCGTGATGTAGGAAAATGGTGTTTGGTTAAACGCATTAAAAAGCGTCTCTTCAAATGGCGTGTAAATAAACGATGGTTGGAATTAGAGAACACCATTTTTAGAATACATCAGAATGAGAGTCCACGACAATGAGCGGCAAAGAGACAAATGAGAATCCACGACAAAGGAAAAGCTGTAAACGCCTACAAAAAAAAATTCAGACTGAAATGAAGGCAAATTAAAAGAACTGGAATGCAACCAACTTTAGTACCTAATGCAGCTCAGTATAATCCAAAATAGTTAATAAGCTACACAAAATGCAATAGTGTGTTGTGGTGAGATAAATCACAACAGCACAGTTATTACATTTTGTGTAGTTTTGTCTCACAGTAACATCAGAACAAGCCCACGAAATTCATCGTGGCAAGCATTGCAAGATTTGCGCCTGCCGTTGGCAACAATACCATACACCTTGAACACCATACAGGAACCAAGGGTGTTGGTGGTGTATTTTATTATGGGAAAGCACACTAGGACTATCTGCCTAAGGGGAGGGATGCCTTCGTGGAGGACTTTCTAAGGGAAACTGGCTCGTATACACGTTACACATGGGGAAAACCACGAAAACACCCATGCAGACAGCCCGTTCGCGGGATTCGAACCTCGGACCGAACTACCAGTGTTCAGCGACTTTACCGCTCGGCCGCTGGTGGACCACAGGGACCAACGTGTTTGGATTACGGAGTACCTTTGCAATTAATTGCAGTCCCCATAGCAACAATTCACGCTCTTAGCGTCCCGGTTGCTCTCTCTTTGCACCTGAGTTACCTGAAGTTGATTCACTACGGGGGGGGCTAAACGCCTTTCAATTGTGATAAACTCTTATACTCTCCTCCTGTGTCCTAACAATGAGGACCCTAAGCGACTTTTGACTTTAGCATAACTGCTCTTTCCTTTTACTTTAGCGACTGCTTCTCTTTTAATTATTTCAATTTTATGAACCATACAAGTGACAATACGACTTTGCTCAATTCCGCTCCCCCCCCCCCAATTTTGATGGAGAGCAACCTTGGGAGGGGGAAGCGACCGATGGTCTCCCAACCTCTCGATAGGACTTTTGGATCGCCACACATACAGGACGCCCCCATGGCGCACAAACACTACAAATATCCATGCCTTCTACGGGATTCAACCGCAGGGTCTTCGGTACGGCAGTTAGCGTTGCTAACCACTATCATGGTTGGGTGGTCTGCGATAACTGTGGATAACATTTTAAAATAACTGACTTGCTTAAAAGTAATACTCCAAAACTCCAAGTAACTACTCCGTTTAGCTCTGATTATAAAAGTATTATTTTACACCGTATTAGAATCACAGTGAGGTTCTTAATATCCTTAGTTGGTAACCATATAAATTAGTCAAATATAGTTTAAAAAAAGACTCCACGTATAGTGAAGGAGATAAGGCAAAAGAAGCTTTGACTGCAGATATTCTAATTCATAATGTTTTAAATAAATGCATTTTTAACAACTAGAAGATGAGGTGATAGTCTGGCTATCAGGACAACTATATCAAAGGGAATAAGACTCCTTTTCAATTGCTTTGATTATGCTAACGCGAATGAAAGATTTAACACTTTGTTTCACGTACATGAATTAAGAACTTCTGTTCATGCATGCAGAAATTCATGCATGCAGAATTCATGCGTGCAGAAATATTCCAAAAGGACTTTACTCACACATATTATATTTCTGGATCCATTCCGATCGGAATGAAATATTTTCCCACGTACTAAACAGGCAGCTACAAATAAAAGTTATGCGTTTCGTCGATAAGGCTCCATGACGAATGCAACAAAAATCAAAAGTAAACTTGTGGCCATGAAGATATTAACTACGGATACCTTCGCAAATTTTGAATGTGTATGTACTGAAATCTTCGTACGGAATTCGTTAAGACATGTCAGAATTTCAGTGACTGTAATTTTTTTCTGTATACAGACCATATCCTCTATTGGGCTCGTTTGTACTGGCTAGGACCTGTAAACTAACAGACTTGGCTCTGGGAGCTATAAAATACGTAGACCTGGGGTCCCTGTAACATTTGGGAGCGAAGTAAGGCCTACAATCTCGTTAGTTCGGAGGCCCACAATGGAGTTGGTGTCGAAAGCTCTGCCTGGTGGCACATTTGACAACCGGTCTAGCTACAGTTTTCGTGATGTAAATGCGAAATTAATCTGCCACCCAGAGTTTGGGTAGTCCGGGCGTGTAGTGTACTGTTGTTATACTAATCCGCGTCTTCTCCCCAATATGGAGAGCACCAAAAGGGTCAGCCGTGTTGTGCTGTCTCATGGAACACGTATATAATTTACTTTACTTATACAGACCATATGAAAATTAGATTTTTATGTTTATCCCTCGAACTAATAACACTAATTTTTTAAAATCTCACACAGAGAAATTTGGTAATTCGAAGTACATGCCTAGAAACATTACTTAACGAAAATCTCTGCTGCCACACCCCCCTTCCCCCCAAAAATGTACGTACCAAAATAATTACTCTCACAGCAATATCACATTACGATTCAACTCATCAGGCAAAAGGTTAGACGAAACAAAAAAAAAAAAAAAAAAAAAAGCAAGTTAAACTCAGACGGTTAAACCGAGAAAATTTGAACAGGTTACGCACACAATCAAACTCTTCGAACAATAGGAGTTAAAACAAAGATCAGATGAACTGCGACCAGGAAGTGTTAAGCAAAAATGCAACTAAGAGGTTTAACGAAAAAAAAAAAAAAAGACTTGTAGGCTATAATGAAGATTTAAAAACAAATATCAAACTAGATTTTTTAATAGCAGGAAGAATAACACGAAAAAAAATCATTTATCAGTTTGCAATTAAGGTTTTTTTATGAACTTTTTACATCGTTTACCAGAGACAAAGCTATACATCACATATTCAGATTTATTATGCTTAAAATAACTACATACTTTTTTAATTCGCATACCACTGAAAAGAGAGAGATATGTTTTCCAGTATATACTTCAGTAACTGAAAATTTCTCTAATGTACATTAATATATAATCTAAAATGATTATTCTTATTAATTACGATTTACTTATTGTTTAATTAACCATCGCAAAGTACGCGAAGGATATTTGCATAAGGGAAGGGATGCCTTTGTGGAGGTTTTTTAAAGAAAACGAGCTCGATTTCACATTATACATGGGGGGGGGGAGAACCACAAAATTTCCAATACATATAACCAAATTACCAGTATTCAAAGATCTTATTCATTCGGCTACTGGTGAGACAATAACTAATAATAAATATTGCATTGAAAGACTACTCTCATTTTAAAATGCCTCCTAAAAAGTAATTTTTTTTTTTTTTTTTTTTTTTTTTTTTTTTTGTTAACCTTAAAAAATAAAAGCATAGCTCTGAATTTTCTGCTTTATATTTACAGCTATTTTCCTTTATCATTTTAAATCTATAATTAAAAAAAAAAAAAAAAAAAAACTAGTTCTGAAGTCCTGAGGAAAAAAACAAAGAATTTTCGGAAAAGTTTGTAGACACCGTTCAGACAGAAATTCTTTATTAGTCTCGCAAAAAAATGACATTTTTTCCAACTTATTGACTAGAAAAATGTATGTATAATGAATATATCGTTTTTGCTCAAGCTTTAGAAGAGAATTTAATTACGTACTAAATAAATCTCGGATGGAAAATCTGATTACGAGTCGGGCAGTTTTATTCATTATGTTTTTTAAAATACCCAGAAACATTGAACAGACCGCGTAACCAGACAATCCACAAAAATACTCAATACAACAAACAACATTCAAAGAGCGCGTAATTAGTTATTTCCGAGCCCTAAAAACATCGCTTTTAACTAGTGAATTAAATTATTCTTAACTTTTGTGTTTAAGCAGCAAATACGATTTACCTTTAATTTAAGCATCCTCTTTGTTAATCATTCTTATCCGAATTTTAAGATTATTTTTCTTCGGCAAAGTGTCATATAATTTGCTATCAATAACTTTTAAAATTAATTTCTTTTTTGCATAATATTTTCTTCGTGCCGCCCTTGTTAGTACACCATCCAAATCTGGTAAAGTTCAACACTCTATCAGAATTACGGATTTCCTCTAAATATGGAAACTTATTTTATGACCTTTCTGTGTTAACATACCATACATTATATTAACATATCCTATATCCTCGCGTTATTTCACTAATTTATTTTATTTTATTTCTCGCTTTTTTTCACTAATTATATCATCCGAAAATCGAGAGGGGAAAATTATGCAAATAATTTAATTTCGGAACGAGGCTGTTACGGAAAGAACATAACAAATGAAAAGTAGTCATGGATAAACTACAAATAACTACCGCAATATTATTTACTTAAAAGTAATCGACATTCCAATAATAATACCTAGTAATATTAACATTACAACATCTAAGATATCTTCATTTCTACTTTTCTGTAACTTGAATCTTGTCCGTTCTTATTGTTGTCTCTGCTACTTCTTAGGCCTCAAATCATCCACAAAGGATTATCGAAGATGAATGTGTCGAGATGACTCAACGAAATATTAGACTGAATTTCAGTTCGTGTTTGCTTCGCCTTAAAAATCATAGGTTGGTTATTGTATTAGGCTGATATAAAGTTCAACAGTTAAAGGGTTGTTGTTTAAGTTAGAAGGGAACATTTCGGGATGACCTTCGAAGTATTTTACGAGGTTTTTGTCTTTATTAGTAAGACGAAAACAATCACTAGTTGGGTGAATCCAATTTTAAAATTTAAGGGAGCTCGTTCTCTAGATGCACTGAGGAAGGTGAGAACTGCCTGAATATTTTTTAATAGTTCAGAACCCGGAGCAAAATAGCCAGAGAGGGGTAGAAGAATACGGGAGGAAATACGGTATATAGTGCAATCTCACATCAAGAATAATTCAATTCACGAACATATTACTTGAACAAGGCTTGATATGATGAACGTATTCGAGTTAGGAACATTCATTTCCTTAACCTATGATGTTTAAGGCATTTTGCGGTAACCTATGTCACATAATTAACATTCAGGGGTTTCTAGAAAAATCCTTTTAATATTTTCCATAGCTTAACTCTTATGAACAAAGCCCAACAGCAAGTGACTTGCAGGACCATGACTTCGGCAGAAAGAAATTATGGCCAAATCGAAGTCCAAGCAGACATTTAAAAAATCTTTTTTGTTTTCTATGATACTGCGTCCCAAAGACGACTATGGACTAGGAAATTAACAATGAAGACGTACAGAAGTTAAATGAGCTCAACAAGAAAGAATTACATAAACATCAATAGCAGCAGCAAAATTGAATTGAATGGAATGAATTGAATGAAAAAATTGAATGGAAGAAATGTCTTCAGAGGAAGAGGAAGAAAGAAAGAAAAATGCCCCTAGTTTTTCTGATCTGCGAATTTTGTGCAAAACTGGGTAAGATGCTAAGTTTCCACATAACGTTATCACTTTGATAAAGCAGTCGCAATATATAACGTAAGCATTTTCATAATAGTGCCATGTCTCACTTTAGAAACATTTTAAAACTTAAAAATCACATTAGACAAATTTTACGTGAAACAAACTCACTGGCTCGCAAGCAGAATTCAGTGTCGCTTAAAGGGAAGAAGGTGCTCCTTATATGATGTTTTTAAGGAAAGACACTTCGCATCCAAATAGCAATATCTTCCTCATCATTTTCGCCTTATGCCAGCTTCTTCGTGCACAGTAAAATGAAGTTTTCGACTATTTTATCCATTTAATATCGGGTTTATTTTTTTTTTAATCTTATCTCTGTCAGTTTTGGGTTATGAACATGTGCACAATGTAGTGTTGTAAAGTTTAAATAAGTAATTATCCGTGGTCCAAGAATGGATTTACTCATTTTATATTAATTTTTATGGGGGAAAATTGTTTCGGTTTAAGAACATTTCAGTTGAAGAATCCTTCAGGAACGATATAGGTTCGTGAACCGAGATTTCGCTGTATTCAGAACTGGCTTTTTTCCTACACTAAAAAATAAAGATTTTAATAAATATAATTAATAAATTTTGCAAATAATGAGATCGCTGGATAATTTGCATGAAAATCTTCAAGGTCTATTGAATGCTAGCCTAAGATGAAGATCTATGAAGTCCTACATATATATGTGGAAGTCATCAACGTCCAATGCTGAATTAGAATACCAGGATTATGACGTCATCAGTATAGCATCGCCCAGCGCAGTAAGAATCATCCCAGACAGCGCTGAGACCTGGTCGAGAGCGGAGGGCAGACGTGAGCAGACGGCTCACACGTCTTCAAGAGTTTATGAACTTAGATTGTGCTTTTTGATGTTATGCCTTTAGGTGTAAAAGGACTACATCATTATGTTAATCCTGCATACCGTTAACTTCATCCTTATTTACTTTTTCTTATTTACTTTTACTTCTTTCTATTAAATAAACCATTTAAATATTACTTCGCGCTCTCATGCTGTGAATTAAGTTAAATTCTACAAAAAATATGGCGACCAACCGTGCGGCCTCGAATTCCAAAATGTGCGAGTAGTAGAACTGTCCTTTGACCTACTGAGTGAAAGTTATTCGATTTATTGGATTACTCGTATAAGTGTGGATCACCCAATTGACGACGATCATGTGTCGGGTGAGTACAAAACTTTCTTCCAATATGAAGTTAGTAGAAATTCCAGATTGGAAGCAGCTTTAAAGAACAGTAAAAGTTCTGAAATCAAAAGTTTGCATACGCTTATTTTTAATACTGATGGAGATCGAAATAACCGGAAACGATTACGTGAATTTTCTGGCTTTATATTTAAACCAGATTCTGAAGAATTTAATAAGAAAATAGATACAGTGCAGAATAGTTTTACTTTGAATGAGTTAATTAAAGTTTGCAATGTATTATGCATAAATTCAGAAGGTTTGAAATCGGAAGTAGTAACCCCGAATTGTCTCTTTCCTATGTGATTTATCTGTACTATTTGAAAATATTTTGCATGAAGAAAATAGTAATATTGAAGATGAAATTATTAATAAAATTTCTGAAATAATGCTTGATGATAATCAAAGAGACAATCCTGGTTTTAATGAGTCTCAAGTAAATAATAGTATGCAGCTTCCAATTCAAGATCATTTTAAACCTCATCTTAGTTTTTCGGATATTGAAAGTATTGTTAATCCTTTTTCTGGTAATGCATATGAAAATGTTGATAAATGGATTGATGAATTTGAAGATGTTATAAACTCTTTGAAATTAAGTGATTTGCATAAATTAGTTTTTGCTAAAAGATCATTAAAAGGTAAAGCGAAACTATTTATTCAGAGTGAACCTAAAGGTTAATGACTGGTGTAAGTTAAAAAGCTTTGAAATCTGAATATGGTAAAGCTTTTAATTCTGCTGAATTGCATGAAATGTTATTGTAAGCGTAAATTAATGCCTAATGAATCTTTAGATGAGTATTTTTTGAAAATGAAAGAAATGTGTTCGCGAGGTAACAGTGAAGATGCTTCATTAATTAAATATGTTATTGATGGTATTCCGATTCTGTGGTTAGGAAAACTATACTGTATGGTTGTGAAACAATATCTGAATTTAAACAAAGGCTTAAAATTTATGATAAAATGAGATCGGACAATGATAAGTTAAAAATCCAAAACCGAAAGTAGACACTCAAGTTAAAGATAGAAGTAAGCTTTCGTCATCTTACCGAAATCAATCTAACGTTAATAAAGTCAAATGTTTTAATTGCCAGGAATTTGGGCATTATTCTAAGCATTGTGTAAAGAAATCAAAGGGTGTAAAATGTATAAAATGTAAGAAGTTCGGGCATTATTCAACGAACTGTCCAGAGCAGACCCCCGAGACACAACAAGCAGCTTATTACAACGAATTTCCGACAAGGATAGAATTATGAAGACTGTAGAAATAAATAATCATTTAGTTAATAGTTTAGTTGACACTGGTTCAGATGTAACGATATGCAGCGTAGAGTTACACAAGCAGATTGGTTCTCCTAATTTAAATTGTAGCGATATCACATTAAACGGAATTGAATCAAAGCAAACGTACCCCATCGGCTTTTTCATTTCTGATATTTCAATTGATAGTTTTTCACTCCGTACTAAAATTTATGTTGTTAAGTCATTATGTAATCAAATTGTATTAGGTTTGGACGTATTGAGTCAGTTTAACTTCTCTTTTACCGAGAATGGTCTTCAAATAATTTCTCATCGGAATAAAAGTAATGTAAACTTGATAACTGCTGCGTCATATCGAAATTCTAACGTTCGTTGCGTTATGGGAAATTTGAATATTGCTATGTCATTGAAGAACGTTTATGATCCTTCGCAATCGTCTGGCGTCTCTGTTAACGTAAACAAAAGTCCCGAAAGCGGAAGTAGCGCGACGTTTAATTACCTTTCACATCTGGTGAATGCTATTTCTGTCAACGAGATTGATTTATCGCATATTTCAAATGCAGAACATAAAGAAAGACTGTGTAATTTAATTAATTCGTACCAGCCTCGGAAAAATAGGCAATCTGACTTCAAGATGCAAATAAATTTATGTGATGATATTCCTGTCTGTCAAAACAGAAGATACATTTCTTTCGCGGAACAAAAAGTTGTTAACGATCAAATTAAGGAATGGTTAAAAGAGGGCATAATAAAGCCTAGCAATTCTAATTATTCGGCGCCTATTGTTTTGTGTAACAAGCGTGATAATTCGAAACGTTTATGCGTGGACTATCGGAAATTGAATAAGAAGATTATTAAAGACAAACTTCCACTGCCTTTAATTCCGGAAGTACTTGATCGCTTAGAACAGTCAAAAGTCTTCACGACACTAGATTTGAAAAATGGCTTTTTCCATGTAGACATAGACGAAAATTGCACCAAATATACCGCATTTGTAACACATAATGGTATCTACGAATTTCTTAAAGCTCCTTTTGGTTTATGTAATAGTCCAAATGTTTTTCAAAGGTATATTTATTCAGTATTTCGTGACTTGTTAAATGAAGGTGTAGTAATTATTTATATGGATGATATAGTTATACCGGCTAATGATGAAGTTGAATGTTTAGAAAAATTAGAAAGAGTACTCAAAACTGCTTCGGAGTATGGATTACAAATAAATTTCAAAAAGTGCCAATTCTTAAAACGTAAAATTGAATTTTTGGGATGTGTAATTGAAAACGGAACTATTCGAACATCACCTTCCAAAACTGTTGCTGTTCGAAACTTTCCACAACCGCGTAACTGTAAACAACTACAAAGCTTTTTAGGACTAACAGGTTATTTTCGTAAATTCATTCCTCAGTATGCTAAAATAGCTAAACCTCTTAGTGACTTACTTAGAAAAGGTTTTGGTTTTAAGTTCGATTCCAAACAACAGGAAGCTTTTTGCAGGTTAAAAGAAATTCTCTCTCAGGCACCTGTTCTACATATATTTAGGCAAGAATATCCATTAGAACTTCATACTGATGCTAGTAGTCAAGGCTTTGGTGCGGTATTACTCCAATTGTCTGATGATGGTAATTATGACCCAATCCAGTATATGAGTAAGAAGACTTCACCGCAGCAAGAGAAACTCTGTAGTTACGAATTAGAAGCCCTTGCAGTAATAGAAGCTCTGAAGAAATTTCGAAACTATTTGTTAGGGACTAAATTCAAAATTGTAACTGATTGTAGTGCTTTTCAGAAAACTTTAGATAAGAAAGATTTAACTCCTAAAATTGCGAGATGGGCAATGTTTATTGAAGAATTCGATTACGAAATTGTACATCGTTCAGGAAGCCAAATGAAACATGCTGATGCTCTAAGTAGAAATGCTCTAATTTTAACATCATACACATTCGATGTAACTGAGAAGATTCGGTTAGCACAACAACAGAATGAAGATGAACATGTGAAATTGATAAAGAATTTAGTTGAGAAGGGAGAAGAAAATGGATTCTTCGTGAGAAATGATATTTTGTACAAATTTGAAAATGGTAAAGATCTTCTAGTAGTGCCAGAATCCTTACAGAACGAAATCATACAGAAGGTACATAAAAAAGGTCACTTTGCTGTAGATAAAACTGTGAATGCCGTAGAGCAAGAATTCTATATTCCCAGACTGAAATGTAAAGTTGAAAAGAAGATTTGAGAATTAGTGAGATATTGAATGAAGAATATCTAAAACAATTGATACAAGAACGTGATGAGATGAGAGAAGATGCTAAAAACAACATTTTGAAGATACAAGAAGAGAATCGAAAACAATTCAACAAGAAACGTAAGAAACCGAAAGAAACTATACAAGATTGGCGACTTGGTAGCCATTCAGAGAACTCAATATGGGACTGGTTTGAAACTACGACCTAAATTTCATGGACCGTATAAAATCATAGCTGTAAGACCAAATGACAGATATGAAGTCGAGAAAGTAGGATGCCATGAAGGACCGAATTTGACATCTACTGCGGCTGACCATATGAAGCCATGGTCAAATTGATTTGATGTTTTTATCAGCTCAAAACCTAAGGACCTGATACTCTTTTTTTTTTTTTTTTTTTTATTCTTTTTGCAGGTACATGATAGTGATGTCCATTCAACAGACATCGAGGACGATGCCTCTTCAGGCTGGCCGAAGCTGTGTGAGTCATCAACGTCCAATGCTGAATTAGAATACCAGGATTATGACGTTATCAGTATAGCATCGCCCAGCGCAGTAAGAATTATCCCAGACAGCGCTGAGACCTGGTCGAGAGCGGAGGGCAGACGTGAGCAGACGGCTCACACGTCTTCAAGAGTTTATGAACTTAGATTGTGCTTTTGATGTTATGCCTTTAGGTGTAAAAGGACTACATCATTATGTTAATCCTGCATACCGTTAACTTCATCCTTATTTACTTTTTCTTATTTACTTTTACTTCTTTCTATTAAATAAACCATTTAAATATTACTTCGTGCTCTCATGCTGTGAATTAAGTTAAATTCTACATATATTAATCCCTACTGAACGAACTGTACAAAACTGCTCGTTAGAACTTTTAATCTTAAATGATCACATATATTCAAGTGAGCTTCAAATAATTACAGACTAGTGTGTTTCAAATCTGGCTCCAAAAAAAAGCACACTCAAGTTTTCTCCACATAAAGATTTATCTTGTATAGCACCTTCGAATGTGGAATAAATAACAAGCAAAGAATATTTTGTCAACGAAATAAGAAGTCGATAATACACTTTCCCCTCCCTAGGGAAAAGGGAGGGAGAGAAGAAAATATCTCATTTAATTCTTTGCGGTTGAGTAGGAATTGCAGATGAATGCAGCAATATTTACTTAGCATTACGTCAAATACATAAAGAAGGGTTGCCCTCCAAGTTACTGAATGGAAATAACTTGTAAGAACAAGATAATAACATTTTCCCTTTGGTTACGAACAATAAATTTACATTTTCTCAGCAATGACACAAATGCACATTTACTTTGTGTACTCAGTCACTTCGGTAAAAACGTTCATCAACTGATATATTGAAATTCGTTTCGTTTTAATTTAAAATGCAAAAACATTTCAGAATTTATTATCGGTTTTAACACTTCTGAATTCAAATCCATTAATTCTGCTTTAATTTAAACTTCATTTATTTTCAAAGCAACTAGCCTTCGGAATTTTGAAGTTTAATTTGCGGTCTGATGCACGTGCTTCGAGGTCAATACTTCATTCTTAATTCATTTAAATTACCGTAATAAATATTTAATATTTTATTACGTAATAAAAAATTATTACTTCTTTTTGTATCATGTCATCTATCAAAAAACGGGGGAAGGAGGTAGTAAAATTTATGCAAAACAATGTTTCTATAAAAATATATTTTTAAGTTTAGAAATTTCCCTTTTAAAGTTGATCTAATATTCACATGCACTTTCGGGATACTTGATTTCACATTACGGAAATAATATAACTCTTTGGAATGCTCATATGAGTTCTTCATGTGTATCATTTAGATATGTGACGAAAGATACACATCGACACCGTTTCGATATGCATTGTTAGCTCTTTTACATACACTTTTTTTAACACTATTTAAAAAAAAACTGAAACATACCTATTAAAGCAAATCAGTATTCCATAGCCACGATGACTGATAGAAGGTAGCAATTTAATTACGGCGTCTTTTGTTAGTTGACCTAATGGTATAAATATTTATAAAAATGACCAATTAAATACATTATAAGTGGATATTCCGCAAATATGAAGTAAACTCACTCTACTTAGCAATATCAATTGTTGAGGCTAGGTAAAAAATATTCATATCACGCCTAGGTCCTATAATTTTTGAGAAAGAAGAAAAAACAAAATTATGTTCCATTCAATGGAAGGAAAATATATTATACATATTGTAAACGGACCTACAGGCATCCAAGTGGTTAAAACCGATGAATAGTAATAGTTCGACTCGTATTTGTACCCAGACGATCGGGCTATCTGGGTGTTTTTCGTAGTTCCCCCCCCCCCATATGTTAAGTGAATAGTAGGCTCTTTCCTTTAAAAAAATCCTCCTCTTAGGCACAGTGACCCCGCGTGTTATTCCATAATTTATCCTAACGTTTACTTAACACACTGCACACTTTTTTACACTCTTCACTTCAAGATTAACTTTTCCTTTCCCAACCTTTGCTACAATAATAATTTTTCAGAACATTTTTTTCTATAAAAAAAAATTTAATTTTCAGAAGGAAAGCACCAATTAGCTTTTCTCGATAGCTGATTTAATCAATAATAATAATATATAAATAAATAACAAGCTTCCCCCCTCCTCTTACCCAACACAAAAATTTTAAATCAAATCTGCCTGTTCAAGACCCAATAGCTGGAGACTTTCATTTATATAAAAAATAATTTTTTTTTAACAATACATTGGAACATCTTTACCGTTTAGTGACTGTGTTGAAAAAGGTAAAAAATCAATCAAGATCAATTTTGTCAGTTCAGTACAATTACTGTAATTAGTCATATTAACCAAATAAATTTAATTTATTAAAATAAAGCACAGAATGATTCAATATATATTTAAATATGGTTAGTTTACATATAGTTTTTTGGTCCACCAGTGGACGAGCGGCTGAAAATTTGTTCGACCTCGGGCCTGGCGAACGCGCTATGTATGGACTTTTTTGTGGTCTTTTCCCATGTGTAGTATCGGGAACACCAGCCAGTTTTTAAATTTTAAAAACTGCTTTGAATCTTTTCTTAAAGCAATCTCCATGGGGGGGGGGACCCGCTTGCTAGAAGGTTTATTGATTGTTATTTTGGGATAAATATTTAGTTAAAACGTAAAATTTGTCTGTGTATTTTAATGTAATATGTAGTTAAATCTTTAAAATAAGTTTAGCTTTCACATGCCGTTTAGGTTAGGCTAAGTTAACTGAATGCGGTAAAGCATACGAGGGTCATCTGCCTATAATAGTCCACTGCAACATCACCTACATCACCTCTACATTATCGGGATAAATTGAGTGAATGACGAATAAAGCTAAGGGAGTTTCTGCGATATTTACGGAGCACCTTGTATTATATGATTACTATTGCCATATTTTACTATCGATTTTGATATAAATTATTAAGATAGAATTTTTTGAACAAGATAAATAACGAACAGTCAACTAACACAAAAAGTATAATTTAAAATGTAAGTTACAGATCTTAATATCTTCTTTTTTATTTTAATTATGTATTCTTTTTGCTCTCATAACAAAAGCTGATTATAACTTCTCTTACTCAAAATGCAGATAAACAGCGAAAAGCTAGATTTACGTAATAATCGCAGCTTGCAGCAAAAAATATTATTTACTGGCAGAGCAAGACTCGATAGTTTACTGTAGCGTCGACATTCCAATTCATGCGCGAATAGTTAAGATTACTTATCTTAAATCTTCGATCACTAAGACAACCATACCTAGCCGAAATTTGCATGCATAATTTTCCCAATTCCGGTGCGATAGATCTGAAGCTCCATTTAATGCTGGAAATCGCAAGAAAATCACGTACGGGCTTTTACGAGTGAAAAGCATCTCTATTAATGTCCTGATCTCCTTTTTATTACGTGTGGATTGTCTTCTCTTTTCCTTTCGCTTATTTATTCTTCAAGCACCGAATTAAGGCTTCGGCTTATGATTTTATTTCTTTTAGTGGTGTGATTACTCTGCCCCTTTTATCTCCGCAATGAAGGCAAAGTATTCAAGAAATTTCGTCATTCCAAGAAATAAAGGTGAAGTTCTTTTTACCCATAATCCCCGCCATCAGTGATACGCATTTTTCTACAGGTTCTTTAAATCCAGAAACATTCACCAACCAAAAGTAAGAAATAAATCTTAAGGATTTTTGAAGCTTAAATTCCTAAAATTCTTTACATCTTACTTCAGCTCTTATAATCGTCACTAGTGTGGTGCTGAATATTTGTAGTTCTTAAATGTGATCAGGTTATGAATAATCGTGTTTGGGGTAGGAGGTACATTTCGTTGCTGAAACTTCGTTCACGCGGTACTTTTAGAGTCAGAACAGGTTTAATCTGAGCTTTGTTGCTAGGCAACCAGACCTTGCTACAACTCAAAAGCTGGTTTAAGCGTTTTGCCTAAAAATTCTAACTTTTCAACTTTATCCCAAGTTGGTATAAGAACTACCAATCAACATCGGTTGATGGTTTCGCTGAGTCAGGTACACGCTTATAAGCAAAAGCAACTTTCCCTTCCCTGATTGGCTATGACTTAAACGCTGCTAAACAAGTGTGAAGTCTGTAGTTGAACTAGCACCAGGGTGCCTGGGCAAGGTCCCTAACTCAAATCGAACGAAATTCAAAGTTTCTAAATAGATTTCCGAAAATAACTGGTTCAATAAATTTATGATTACAGGAGTACTGCTAATAAGAAAAGGCTTATGGCAATATTCAACAGCTGTGAACGGTTTTAATTACTTTTTATGTCTTAGACGCAAAACTTTATGACGACAAAAATACAAAACGACAACTGCTAATTAATATTGAATGCATAGAGACGATAAGTTTGTCATTATGTGAAGATCTTGCTAGCGGCAAGAGTCTCTAGTCGCCGAGTTGCAGAGCGTTGAGATATGCTGCTCTGCATGTAACAGTTTGCAAACTAAATTAGTCACGCCTTCTTAACTTTTCGGTTGCATTTTAGCTAAGGAATTTGATTCGTTATAACTGAAGACAATATCAGAGGAGCTAAAGTATCATTGGTTTTTCGGCTCCTTGCATTCGAGAGGCTTTGATGACAGACAAACGCAAATCGCTAAAATTCCCTAACAATGGTAGTGAAATTATGAACCTTGTGATGTCAAGTGGCAGTATTACTACACAAGTAATTGCTTCTGCAGTGTTACGGCATGTCGTTTCACACTTCGTAACAGCTCGGAGACTGCGCACATGAATCTTCGTGTGCTCCAGCGCAATTTCTTCAGGGCAATAGTTTTTTTTTTTTTTTATTTTTTTTTTTATTTTAATTCTAATGTATTTACAAGATACTCATCTTTCAAATTGCGGAAAAGCAATTTCACGTACATATTACGAGAAACAGTATTTAAGAGCTAAAAAGGTATTTTTTCGTTTCGCCGGCTTAAATCTCGCCAAGCAGACTTTATTGGCGACAACATACAGTATGCACATAATGTTAGGTCTAAGAATTTTTTATTATAAAGGCATAAACATTTTAATATCGTTTAAAATTTTGTAAAAATCCAATAAATACAGACAATAAATTTGTAAAAAGACATTAATTTAAGAATTTACTATGCTTTCATGGTTCAACATTCCGATTCGCCGGTTCACATTACGTGAGCCCAAGTGATCTCATCTCAAGTAAACTACGCTACAAAAATCTAATTATCAACATTAATTTCAAGTTAAATCTTAATTTGGAATAGAAATTTAAATGAAAGAATTATTTCAATTCGGACAAACAACTTACTCAGAAATTATGTAAAAGTGCAGTGCTTTACTTCACTAGTGTATTCTCATTAGAACTGATGAATTTAATCCTTGATTTTGCCTTCTCTATATTTTCGCATAAGTAGTGCGATTGCATCCTAATTGACTTAATTGCTGCGAATGGCATAAAATTAAACTATCTGGTAAAAATTCTATGTAATTGTATGCCAGTATTGAAAGAAAGTTGCGACTCGTTTTGAAAATGAGGCGTAAAAGGTTACCAGCGAGGATATTCCGTTTGGCATCAGTTGTACCATTATTAGCGACTTTATCGCCGGCAAAACGGAAAATACCGCTACGGTATATATTTAACTGCTAAAAAGAAAAATAGTACCGTTTCATTTACTTGCATCATATAGTTTTCGGCATTTATCAACTGCAGGTGGTGAGACCCGACAAATGTAACAGGCAAATGAATCTTGCTGGCTAAAATTCATAAAACAATCAGTCAGGAAGTAAACCAAGAACCAGAGAACCGTTTAAAAGAATGCTTTTTTCGCATTAACTAATTTATATCTCTTTTTTTAATGAGTTACAGCCCATGTACTATCAAAGAAGACAACACAGAGTACAAAAAGTAACTGGTTAAGAATTTTTTTAAAAAACAAAAAGTTAGAATTGTACACAGTAAGGGAAAAAAAAAGGATAACAAATTTTAAATAAGAAATGGGAGATAGTTTTAATGCTTATTAACTTTCGTTTATTTTACAGATCAATGCCTCAAAAAATTTAAGCGTCGATTTTTGATAAGTGCAAAAAATTCTCAATGTAAAGACTAACTACTTATCACGCGATGACAGCTCTGATTCTGACAAGATTACAAACAAGCAGCATTTTATCGAACTTAATGCATTCTGACAGGGTGGCAATGCTGTAAAGTTTTTGAATTCTAATAAATAACTATCGAGATATGTTGAATTCGTAAAGCGAACTTTTTAACAAAAAGTGTAAGTTTAATACCAAGAGCAACAATTTAAGCCTAGGAATGGTAAAATTATTTTTATAGCTTTAATTATTATTATTTATTAAGATATAAAGGAAAGGGAAATAAAGATAAGTGTTTTTATATAATAAAGTATATTGAATAACTATTAACAAGTAAATCTTGAAACATAGGTGCGTAATTTACGACATTAGAAACTAAATTTAACATTCCCATTTACATAATGCCATAAATATTAATGTTACAAAGAAGTACTATGGTGTTTTCAAACAACTTAGCTTGTTACAAGCAATGTACTGTCATAATCTGAAAGTAAAATTTAATACTTATGCACTGTGTAAAGGCAAAATCGCTCTGAACTTGGAATTTTCAAACCACGCAGATAAATCTGAGAGGACGGTTATGTGGTTTAAAAAAAAGTGCGTTTCGAACAGCATTTCAACACACATACACATTTCTTTAAAATATTTATGATTTTAAAATTACATTAAATTAAATGCATCAAAACACGTGAATTGAGATGCGTTATTATTTAATGAAAGCCAAGGTTTTTCAGGTGCATTCAAACATTTTATATTAATTACAAAATGCGAATCTGAGTGCTGTGGATACAAGTCAGCTTAACAGTGTTCATGTTTACAGAGTGTTAAGTATTGCCATACTATTTTTTATATTCACTAAACTATTTATATTTGCGATGTAAATTGATGAAAGTATAAAATCATTTGCTCGGTATAGCTTCACCTGTAAAATTTATCCCTGAGCAGTCAAAAAATTTCAGTTCTCTTTCTGCGGTCGTCGAGTTATCGGCATTGAGCAGTCACAAAAAGTTTAATTTTATCAGTCATTATGAGGGCGTAGGCCACCAGACGCGAATTCATAGGCCAGAGCCCTATCCCAGTATAACATTTTTACATCGATCCACATCATAAATGTAATATAAATAATGAGCATAATAATTCTGTAGAGCTGAACGATAAGCAATAGTAATAAAAACATAAGCAATATTCGTAGCATGATTACGATGAAGTTATTTATACCAGTCTTCGAAAGAAAAGCGGACAGAAAGTTATCTCCGTATGCTCGACGAGAGGTAACATCAATATTAGCAAACCAAAAACAATTATTCGAGACAAACAGACAAACAAGGACTGAACGTTGTACAAGACACATGTACATTGGTTGGTCATTTTTATTTAGAACATTATTCGATTCGTTAGAGAATCGGGGGCTTACTAGTTAAATACAAAATACTCGTACATTTATTATCGCGGCCACTTTAAAACAAACCAAGAACATTGCAAAATACACGAAATATTCTTGATGTATGCTTTATATTTTTAAAATCTCTCATTTTACTTTTGCGTCTTGTGTTTATTAAACTGTAATTTATTTATTTAAATAAACAAAATTCTAATAAATTACAAATAATTTTATAAAATGTTTTCTGTTTATTTAAATACGCAAAATTTATTGCGGTTATCACGGTGATTCCATGTGAAAGAAAAAGTCTATTTCGTCCTGATAAATGACCCTCTTGAAGGGGAAAAGAAAGTCTATTTTGTCCAGTAAATTGACCACCTTCATTAAGCGACCAAATCTATCAGCCATCTTAGTAGGTCTGCGTCTCGAACTAAGAACAACAAATCCATGCATGAGTTGTCACGCTAATTCCTTTCCATTACGTAAGGTGCACAAAAAAAGTATTCATTCTTTGTTTTCCCCATCTACCCCGCAGTAGGAAAGCTTTTATCTTCAACACAAATAGATAGCTTCAAAAAAAAAATATATATATATATAAAGAAAACTTGAATTTGAATAACACACAATAACATAAAAATAAAGAAGCAGTAAAATGTAATACAGTCAGTTTCCTCTCTTTTTTTTTTTTTTTTTTTTTCCAGTGTCAGGTATTATTAACATTTACAATACACATAGGTACGTACGATGCGCAAGTCAATACAGATTTATGTTTTCCTTTTTCTGTTCAAAATAATTATATGGAGATTTCAAATGAACTAGTTACAGATTAGCTCTTTGTAGAAAACTTTAACTTAAAAAAATACGTTTTCAACGACTAATTTTAAAGGATCCAATATTCTTCTACAAACTACGTGTTGTTGTTGCTAACCTCACTTGTCTGACCTGATCAGAACAAATCTACGAATTTTATCGTGGTAAGGACTACAAAGTTGCGTCTGCGCTAGCATGAGCCTTGAACATCATATAGGTGACAATATGACTTTGTCAGCTCCGACTCAAATTTGAAAGAAAACGCCCGGATGAACAGGTCTGAGGTCTCCCACCCCTCTTCTTGCACTACCAAACCACTCGAGAGGGTTTTCGTCTCGCTATACATTTTGAGTGCTCCTGTACCGCAAAGACAATATACACATACAAACATCCCTGCCTTCTCTGGGATTCGAACCCCGGGGATTCGGTATGGTAGTCAGCATTACTAACCATGGTAAAAGTTTACAAGCCCCTTGATAATTTTGGCAATTTTATTGACGCCAAGGAGGAATGTTTCTAAGATGGCTGTCATCCAAAACAGTGCCGAAAAAATATGTTGCAAAAACAACAAAAGTACTCACCTCGTTTGTTCTCGGTTACGGCTGGCGGCCCAAACTACCTTCGCAGTTGGATTAAGGCATATGGATGTTGTATACAATAAAAAAAAAAATAAAAAATAAAAAAAAAATTATAAGACTGTATTCCCCCTCCCCAGTATGTAATGGGAAAGTTATAGAAATTTAGGGTTGATCTTTACAATATGGTAACTGGTAGTTTCGCGACATTTTGGAGGCGATAAAGGTTACTACCTGGGACTTTGGTAATAATGTGAGCAGTACTCAGTTCCGATTACGCATTATTTTGCGTGAGGGAAATGAGAGATCATGGGATATGTCATGTGATATTAATGGACGAATTACGGTTCTTTAATCGGAAAAGGGGGGAAATCGGGAAAAAATCTGGAAATTTTGTATTTAGCTTTATTCTGTGTTGTGTGAAACAGTGTTGGTTAATTTTTTGGATCCCATAGCCCTAACTAAAGTGAATTCGAAATGGGTATTTAGGCATTGTGATAAAGAGAAGTTTGCTTTTTATTTAGCGGAGGAAGTATGGAGGAAAAATTCGCAGAAAAAAATCTTTCAATAATTTTATTGAATGAATTAGAAAAATGTATTCGCCACGTAATCAAGATTCTGAAGAAGATTAGGTAAGTTAGTATTTTTGGTAAAATCCTAGTATACAGTGCAGCCTTGGCGTGATTTTTAAAATTATCGCCAACACCAAAAATGACCCAAAGAACGTCTATGTATATACTATACACTATATACTATGTATAACTATATATATTTTTTGAATACCCGTTTACTACTCATCGTATATGCCCCGTTTTTACTGCTCATCATAAAAGTAGCCAAATCCCGTGTGCACCGGATACTAGGATTAAACCGTATTTTTAATTATTTGAGGATATTATTGTTATGCATTGTTCTAAATGTAAGGTGGAAAGGAATTTGGTATTATTGGGAAAATTGTTATTAGCAATGATTTAGTTTAAAGTAATTA
This sequence comes from Stegodyphus dumicola, assembly GCF_044657685.1. Classification (NCBI taxonomy): domain Eukaryota; kingdom Metazoa; phylum Arthropoda; class Arachnida; order Araneae; family Eresidae; genus Stegodyphus; species Stegodyphus dumicola. Next base: position 111,509,756 of record NC_140772.1, on the reverse strand, counting down.
GGATTGTAAGGTAATTTTTATTAATTTAATGTATGTGCTCATTTATATTTTAAGTAGTGTTTTTGAATTTAATTATATTTTAATGAAATGATAGTTATTTTGTGAATTTTATGTTTGTAGGAATTTGGTATACGTTTTAGTTGAAGTAAACGTGCATGGAAATAATTTAAATATCTGACACTAAGTATTTGTAATGGTTGCGGTATGAATTCGTTGGTGACGTGTATAATGTAATAGATGATTTAGAGGTAAAAGTTTTTGGATATTTTATTTATTTTATATGTGGAAATGTTCATATTTGGAAAGGGTAAATACTTTTTCGCGATCAGGTAATTTCATATATGTTCTTTTTACCGGGTTTAAAGATTGAGAAAATTGTCATGTAGTTTCGTGAAATTTTTCTAATTTATGAGAAAAAAGCAGTGTACATGGATATAGTGAAGAGTGTGCGCAATGCCATTTTTGTGCAATTCTGGGATGTTTTTTTAAGTAAAAATAAGTCGACGTGTACATGGTTTAGTGATATTTTAATTAAATGATAGTTATTTTGTGAATTTTATGTTTGTAGGAATTTGGTATACGTTTAAGTTGAAGTAAACGTGCATGGAAATAATTTAAATATTTGATACTAAGTATTTGTAATGCTTGCGGTATGAATTCGTTGGTGACGTGTATAATGTAATAGATGATTTAGAGGTAAAAGTTTTTGGATATTTTATTTATTTTATATGTGGAAATGTTCATATTTGGAAAGGGTAAATACTTTTTCGCGATCAGGTAATTTCATATATGTTCTTTTTACCGGGTTTAAAGATTGAGAAAATTGTCATGTAGTTTCGTGAAATTTTTCTAATTTATGAGAAAAAAGCAGTGTACATGGATATAGTGAAGAGTGTGCGCAATGCCATTTTTGTGCAATTCTGGGATGTTTTTTTAAGTAAAAATAAGTCGGCGTGTACATGGTTTATGTGTATGTGTTATTTTGAAAAACGCGTAAGGAGTGTGGTATTGTGCACTTTTTCCCAATTTTGCAGTGAATATTTGTCATGATTAAGCAGTTTTGTTTGATAAAATTTCTAGCATAAGTGTAATTCGGCTAGTAGATTGTTGGAAGAAGTGTTCAGTAGATAAAAAGAAAAGAAACATGTCTTTACTTCGTGAAGACAAAATGGCGGCGGGGGAAAAAAAAATAGAGGGTTGCTGTAGGAGAGTTGGTTGCCAAATTTTCGCCAAAAAATCGCCAAGTTACCATAATGTAAAGATCAACCAAATTTAGTAATAGGAATGGTTCTTCCTACAATTTTTTAACTATTTACAGCACACAGTTACATTAGCTTCACAATATATTATGTAAGATGTCGTAGCAAACACTACGGTACTAAATTTATCACCGTATTGTAAATTTAAAAAAATGCACTCGCAAATATTTTTCTTTGGTGAAAAATTCCTGTATATTGCACCGTCGCAGACAACAACGAAAATGCATGGTAATTTCACGGCCAAGTGTACTCGAGGCTTCTGTAAAACTAGCAGTAAATTCGGATGCTGCTGTAAAACTTTCTACAGTGTCCAAGGCGTGTAACATTTCCTGGCGTGTGGGCAGAATGATACTGTCTTCCTAACTTTCTTCTGATGGCATTTCTTGAACCTCACACACAACTGCTTGTAATTCAGATTCCTCTGGAGCACAAACAGCAATATCGTCATTAGCACTAAAAAACACCTCAAAACTAACACCAGAGTTCGCAATTATTCCATTCGTCAGGGGAAATGGTATCGTTGTCACCATCTAACTCGTCAACCAGATTAGCGTCTTTATGTCTCCAAGCTCCGCTAAAACAGTTCTCTATGCGCTGCGGTAACACGGGGAGACAGATTTTATTGCATCAAGCACACTCCAAGTTGGCGTTTCCGTCTTCGTTTCAACAGCACGAACAGCAACTCAAGCAAGTCATTAGCGATATGATCACTTCATAACTGCAAGAATGACTTGATCCAAAAGGCTGAAGACGACTTGTTGCATTTGACGGGGGGGGGGGGAGTAAACAGTCATGTATTTATGAACTGTATACCTGTCCAGTCATAAGAACATGCCTATTCTGAGCCATTATTCGACTATTAAAATGAAAAAGTCAATTAAGAAATGTCGAGCTGTCGGTCCAAACTTTCTTATGGTGAAGTATATATAAAGTAAAGTAATATTTATGCTCTTAAAGCAAGGGGTTTTTCCGACTTACCGATCACCCAAGGACGGTGTTTATCGCTGGAATTTGCATTACAAGGCAACAGTCAAATGTTGTTTACCACATGCTCCACCATGACAGTTTTCATCTTTTATTTCGAGGGCATGATTTGAGAAAAGACTACAAAAGTCCATTTTCATAGATATTGTAGACATCACACAAGATTCATTCGATCAAACTCATGCAACTAGTTGTTTGCTCGTTCTCATCAACTTTATTTGCTCCAACACAAATCACTAATGATGAAATCAAGTGTTTCTTTTGGAAGCGGTACAGTCAACCGGCGGTCAATTGAAATCTTGAAAGGTTAAAATTTTTTCCAATCTCGTTTGCTTTTCACTCAATTATAGGTCCATTTTTAGGTACATTGAAAGCGCGTATGATCGAACCATTCTAGAAGTAACGTTTTGATATTTTCTTATTCAAAACTGCGAAGTTGCCACAGAAACAACAGGGAAAAAATGTGATAAACTTTGAAAGTTCGTATTAAATAATAAAATGTAATGGCGCAGGGAACTAAAATGCAATTCGTAATTCATGCTAACATATAAAAACATCCTATAAGACCATATACATCGCTGCTGGAACCGAAATTTTGTTCATGTTAAACGAATGCCTTCAGTGAGTTCGCGTTAAGTGGGACTTACTGTGTATACAACAGTTGTTTATTTATTCGCGAATCATTGCATAGCCATAACAAGTGCTCTCCCCATAACAAAACAAACTAAACGTGTTGTGTCTATACTTTCTCTGAAAAGGAGAGAGAAATACAAAATCGTACGCTTGGTTACGTAAATAAAAATTAATTTCCTTGTTTATTTTTATTTGAAACATAAATCCGTTGTGAACAAAATATAAAAATAAGTTTTACATATAATTCTGACAAATGTGTTTTGCTTTTTGCTCAGAGGAAACAAAGATCTTTTATGCCCTTTAATTGCATATCTTTGTTTACAAACTAAACGAAAAATAAAATGGAAAAGAAAAAGAAAAAAAATACGCAGTTGGCCTACAGAACGAATATAATCAGTGAGCCGCATCTTCTGATTATCCGGATAGATAGTAATGCAAGTCAGTACAGGTAAATTAAACTACTGTAGTAAAGCAAATTCGAGTAAAATTATTAGTGGCAGATGTTTTGGGATTGAATTCAATGACACGATTTCTCTCTGGACACCATAAAGGTAATGGTTAAAATTTATACATACACACACAAATATATAAAGTTTACATATAATAAACACACACACAAATGGGGGGAAACACTATTCAGAAAAGGGGGCCTCAACAAGGGAATTCATGAATGCATAATACCTTGAAATCTATTTCGAATTACTAAAAATGTAATGTGTTTCATGAGAGAAACAATAAAACTAAAATGCAAAATTAATATGTACTAAACTACCATTTTATATGGCTATATTGTAATGTAGATTTAATTTAATAACATGACAAAGAAATATAACAGATAAAAATAAATATGATGTAAATAAAAATGGTTATACTGATTTCAAATTAAAAACTGATATGCTTCTGCTTCACTTCTGGTTCTAAATGCCAATAACCTTTTACGCAAAATTTAATACAATGCGGGTTTACAGAAATTATGTTAAATAGAAAAGTATCTGAAATTTTTGCCTTTTTCAAGCAGCAAAAATAATCCACAACATTATGAATTTTAAACAGATAAATTAAGTAGATGAATTTTCAAACCTTTTTTTTTTTTTTTTCTTCAGAAAATTCACCAATTAAACACAAAATTAAAAAAGCAAAGTGCTATAAATACATAAAACAACAAACAAAAAAATAATAAAGTAAATAAACAATATTTTTATTTTTAAGGCATTCATTCCAAATAAATAATATTTAATTTTTAAATTTCATTTTCTTGTATTTGAACTATGAAATTTGGTACTAAGATAAGATATTTTTAAGCTTCTCAGATAACATTCTAAAATGGATGCCATTTTTATACTGCTAATTTTACCAAATTTTATAATGTTAAAGTTCAATTTGATTTACTTCTCTTACATTTAACACCAGGAAAAATTTTCATTTTCGTTTCGCCCACCCCTAAAACTTATAGGATCAATCATTGTGACAGCAAGGTAAAATTATGTAAACCGAAAAAATTAATTAAAGGAAAAAGTACAACATTGGATACTAAGCACAAAGATAAAACTTTATGAAGACTAGTAGACATGAATAAAACAAAATTATTTTACTAAGCAGCTGATGTTAATTTACTGTTATGATTGGTTATTAACTATTCTGTTTTCATTGTCATGATGAAAGTCACTCTCGATTTAATAACTGTTTTAATCTAGTTACATGGCAATTTAACATTGTATGGATTATTTGTCACAATAATTAGAAAAAAAAAATATCTCATGTTTAGTTCTAATACAGAATACATGCCCTACGTCAAACACAAAATCGCAAGAGCATATACATGGATCTCAAATTTACATTGATAACATCTATGTAATATGATTACTCATCACATAATGATTTGAAATTAAAATGTTTAATTTCAATATGAAACTCAGCCAACTAAATGTAACTTTCTTGCAAACTACTTGCTATGAAATAATTATTCTGCACCACTAAATTACCTTTGTTTTACTTTATACAGCTCAAGTTTAAATAAACACTAATGTAATTAGCTATAACTAACCTTGCTCAGGTCATTTATATTGCTTGATTAATCATCTATCATCTATCACATGTAAGCCTCCTTTTCCTCTCTGTGATAGAAAATCATATAAAACACTATTATCAGTTGATAACATTTTTTAAATTAAGAAAATCATCCAATGAGTTATGCAGCACATTTTCTTGACAGTCATATTATATTCAAATTTGCTTGAAGGTAGAATTCTGCTTTACTTTAACTTGTGATCTTTTATAGTCATTAAATATAAGGTTTGTTTAAATAAAAATTTATAAGTGGTTAAAAAGTATGTTTTTGCACAGTTACAACTAGCACTGATTTTGATGTCTGCATCAACCAAAGACCCAGATGAAAACAGGGAAGAAGCTATTTCTATGATAACAGATACGATAACTAGTAGTAAATAAAATGCAGACAGAAAGATGATAAAAAGAAAATAAAAAACGTGAAAGTATTAAAAAAAGTGCATTGTTGATATAAAATCCAGAACATCAAGCGGCTATTTACACTACGTATATATTGTATATGAATGCGTATATCTCTAAAAGCAGCCTTCATGCAAGGAAACTTTCTTTTTCAATACCGATTTCTGAAAAGTCACGGTAGAAATCCAAGTCACGAATAGCAGCTGGCCGCCTTTAAGTGTAGAATCTTCCTTTACAGTTAGTTGACAGACTAATAAATACATAATACATACCTTTTTTCCGTTTGCAGAATCGCAGTTACTCACAAAAATCCAAAGTTAGCGCAACCGATACCGTTATCAACGCCGAGTTTACATCGTGACAACAGTTGTTAACATATATGACGATAAAAGTAATACAAACAATACTCCTTAACACTCCCAAGCTCACAGGCAAAGTTATTTCACAATCACCGCGTGCAAAGTTTGCCAACAACAGCGGAGGAATATCCGGCCAATCACAACTAAAAGATAGCGCCAGAATATTTTGATGTTAAATAAATTTATATTGACTAAAAATACAGTTTGATGGTTATTGCCTTAAAATCAGATATTTTTCTTACATTTTTCAATCGCTGAAAAGTATCTTCAGATGCTTATTATGTATTCTACCGGTTGCTGTGACGTCACCTTGCACGGCGCACCGAACAATAGTTGACCTCGTCTGTGATCTGGGGGATCCATATTTGGCTCTTTATCGCTTCTTTAATCGCTCTCACCTTTGCATTCTGACAGCAAGGATAAACGATGATAGGTTAAGATTGAGCTAGATTAGAAATAAAAAGGGTTCAGTAACCTAGACAAAGCTTTCTTAAAAAATTAAATAAAAGATTTCAAAATTTTTAAAAAGAATTTTTAGTATTTAACAAATAATATACATTTTACAAAGACACAGTAATTAATATTACTTTAATGAATATGTGCTATTTTCGTTTTTAATCTGTCAAGGAAAGAAAATGAAAACATATGCTATAAACACAAATTACTGAAACTCTTTTTCGAGAGAACTATATGTATATTATCACTGATGACTGATGCAAGTATATTATAATTTTAATGTAAAAATTGTTTAAAAAATCTTGTGTAAATACCCAGGTTCTTAATTTACTATTCAAAACCTTAATATTGAATGCACTATAATTTACACTATAATTTATAATTAATAATTTACACTATAATTTATAATGCATAAAATTTAATTACATTAATATGTTGAAAATCAATAGAATTAATCTTATCAATGTGATTTGTCATAGTTCTTATTTTCCTTTTATTGATACATTTAGATGAATCTCAGAATGTTATTTTTTTTTTTTAAGAGAAGTATTTAAAAATAAAAATATCCTTTTGCTTTCGTCGTCTTCTAGTCTCCTCCTTCTCTTTTGTGCCATTTGAATCTAAATCACTACTTTGCCTCAAAATCGAATTAATCAAAAATTCGTCAACTATTGAAAAAACTATCTGCGAATCGAATTTTAATTGAGCAGAATTCAGCGTCAGCTGAAAACTTAACAATCTGACGATTTCTTAACAATCTGACGATTCTATATTCATACCAAAGGGATTTTATTTTTTATTAAGATTAGCAGTGGAGCAGAGATTTTTACTTGCTGGTGTTCCTTTTTTACATTCTGCAATGCAAAGACGTATGGCGTATCCATGCACTTTTATGTAGTTTTTCAGATTACATCACCGTTCATTCCACAGATGAAATGTTTACGCTCAAAATATTGTCAACGTGTAAGTCAAATTGCATCTTGAAATCCTGGAAATGGATCATAGAATTTCAGAAATCCGTTAGAAAGTTTTTGAAATAATCACAACCCAGCAAATGTCTGCCCTTATAAATCACCAAAAAATTGCATGAATATTTCGTTTCACCTTTTTAAAATAAAAATAATACTCACTGCTTCCTTGGCCTATCATCTGTTTTCTGCACTTTTGCAGACATTCTAAATGTTAATACATCTACCAATAAATACGGAGATTAAACTAATACTCAAAAATACTTCTCTTTGAAAATCTTTGTAAATAACAATTAATTCCAATTATTTCCTCCTAAATGTTATAATTTTTATAATCACTGAAAATGATATATGTATGCTGTATAAAGTGTTATCCAGTTTGGGGTATGTACTAATTTATTGCTTGTTTAATTATGGTAAAACCTGCGAGAATTAACTGCCTAAGGAAATGGATGCCTTCGTGGAGAATGTTTTAACTAAAACGGGCTCGTATTAACGTTAAACGTAATTAAAACCACAAATCAATACAACCTTTAGGAAGGTTTTGAACCACGGTCAAACTACAGTATTTAACGGTGAAACAATTAAGCTGTATTCTATGTATATCATATATGTACAGTTATATCAATGCAGCAACTTGCCGAGATTCTTACACTGGACTTCTCAATTCCTATACGATTGTACTATCTATTTATACCGCAAAGGTACGGGTACAAGGAAGGAAAAAATACCTTATATACTCATCCTTTTAGGGGCAACGGAGTACGACTCGGTCGCCAGATCCTGGTGCAGACGAATTACCGTCCATCATCCTTTAGTTCGGGCGGCATTTGTAAAATCATTAGGTTACATCGATGCAGGAACATGAAAAATGTGCTAAGCCCTCGCCTGGATTCGAACAAAGGACACCCGCTTCTAGCTGAGCGTGCTATCTATTTATACCACGAAGACACGTGGCAATAATACCTCATAACTATAATATGTCTGTTATAAATACCGCTCATTCGATACAGTGGTTAATGATGTTGACTACCGTACGGAATCCTGAAGAAGACATGGATGCGTGTATAGCGTCTATACGGCAAAGGGGCCTTCAAAATATACGACGAAGCCAAATTTTCTCGAGAGGCTAGTAGGGGAAGAGAAGTAGGTGACCCTCAGAACACCCTCTGGGGTCCTCTCTCTCGGAATTCCAAACTAAGGCAGAAGTTTAACAGTTAGCAAGGTTGCGGGAAGATGATATGATGAACTAAGAATTTGTCATAATCGTAGCATATAGAGAGAAAAAAAAAAAAGTGTAACATGAATTTTCGACTTCGATCATTTGTTATGATTGACGGCACACCAAATGCTGCAATCCAATCGAATAATGAATTCCCGAGCCACAGATTCAGCAAAAATATTTTGTATGGAGAAAGCTTTGGGCCATTGAATAAATCTGTGGAAGTAGGTGAGCACGTATCGGCAGCCTTCAGGTAGAGCTAGAGGACCAACGACGATTTTTATGTAAATATGGTTGAATCACTTTGGAGGCATAGCGATTCTTTTAAGGAATGGCATATGGCAGATGATTTTCGAACGTTAGCACAATGACACAGCTTCTACATGCACCTGACCGTTATTTACTATAGTTGATTGTATTTGATTGCTCCTCTTTATAAATGTATGTACAGCGGAATACCAGTTAATACAATAAAAAAGATAAAGCATTTTTTTGCTGTTGTTGTTGTTGTTGTTGCAGAGGTTTAATTACTGGATTTTAATGCATTATTTAATCTGATTTTTGAATAGTTACCAAATTTTCTTATTGAATTTCTTTCTTTAATTAACTAACCTTTATATTTGTTTTTATTCATTCCTTTCTTCTCCCAAAGTACGTGATTTTATGTTAGCAATAAGTAAAAAATTCCGTAAGATAAAATCCTAGCTAATATTCTTGTGTTATATTACATCTGGCACATCTTTTTACTTCTTTGTACAAAGTAGAGGAAGTATTGTAATCGCGAAAAATTTCGGGTATCATATTTCAACGAAAATATCTATTTTGATCGCTCTCGAATCCATTTGAAAAATGTTTTTGCGTGACATCTGTATGTACACTCTTTTTTTCCCTAAAAGGATTGTAAAATGGATTCAGAAGAAATTTTTTCGTGCCCTCTGTATGTATGTACGTGTTTATCTCGCATAGCTAAACAACGAATAGCCCTTCAACAATATTAAAATACTTGGATATTATACTTAATTACAAAGAACGAAGTTTTCAAGAAACGCTATATATTCTCAGACATTGTACACTCTGTCCTTACGGATTTAATACTTACCTTCAAAATCACAAAGATAATTCTGATAAATCAATATTCAACCAATTCAAACTTTGCAGCACAAAAACAAAAAGAGGAACTAGAATCAACAATAAAAGATATTTTCCAGCTTTAGCAACAATTATGTTACAAATGCATTTTAAAAATTTATTTAATTCTGCAAATTTCCGCAAGAAACTACTTATATCGTTGCACTCTCGTACATGTAAATTTCTTTTAATACTTGAAAAATATTTTTTTCACAATACGACGATCTCCAAATAATTATTGAAGACCTAGTTTGTAAGAACCATATTTTATGCTAAACAATTATTTTTAGTTCTGCTTTCCTTTCCCTCCTTGCCGGAATGTAAATTTTAATGACGAAGTATACAAAATCTAAGTGTCTTCAGAAGCGGTATTTAAGCTTCGGTTTCAAGAGTTCGTGAGGAGTAGTAATATAGTTAGTTCTGAGTTTATGCTGCATGTTTGAATTAGCTCTCTAGTTGGTGTTAGATACCCCTCAGATTTTATTGATATTCTAGGCTCCGCTTTGCTGTGTGCAGCCTATTTAGCGGTTTAGAAACCTAAGGAGGCAGTCGTTAGTCGTCTTAATTTATTGTGATTTTACATTTTTATTTACTGTTCAATTTAGTTTATCCACAAATGGTGGTGAATTGTGAGCACCGAGTACGTTCATCTTGTAAGTTTAGTTCAAATAAAAAGGTTATTTAAACCTTCTTTTGTAAGTATCTGTTCTTCAAACACATAGCGAAAATTCTTTACTTCGTCTTCTATGCAGGGTCTACAATTTATACTTCCAGAGAGATATAGGGTCTATAAGTTCTTGATTACTGTAAATACAGACTTTTCTAACCATAACACTAAAAGCAAAATTTACATTAAAATCAATTTTCTACATCCACAATTTCTCTAAAATTTTCAACAAATGTAAAGTTTTCTTCCCAGCTTTAGGCACGAGACCAGTAGTTGCATTCAAATATCAAACAACGTTAAGTAGCTTGCTCACTAACCACCATGAAATAAAAATATAAATAAAGAGATAGAAGCGCTGCGCCGCCCGTATGTGTAGTTAATTAAAAGTTTTCACCAGAGAGAGTTGAGAGTGTGAAGAGAGTGGTTGAGAGTGGTATAAACTAGATATTCTGTAATCTGTATATCAGTGCTCCGCAACCGGTGTGCCATGAGTAGGATATAGGTGTGCCGCAATCAAATACATGTATTTGACATTTTGCAATTTTTTATCATGTATTTAATACACAATGACAATTTTTTCCCTTAATAATGTCTATTTTAAATGTTTTTATATATTTCACTGTTGTGTTGTTGTGTGTGTGATTGTAAGTGTGTCAGCATTTGAATTTTTTCGGCACTTCCTTGATAACTCGGAACTCTTTGGTGTGCCACGAAATTCCAGAAAGATTTTTTGTGCGTCGCAGGTGAGAAAAGGTTGCGGAGCACTGCTGTATATAATACTTGTACATAGTCTTTGATTCATAAATAGCTTTAGTTAAAGGAAAGTGTATTTATTTGGTATCATAACATATCAAGATCCACCGATGCCGCGTATGGAATATTGAGTAATTATTACATACATCAAGTTTTTGATAGCATCAGATCAGAAGGTAAGTCATTTCATTTTATCTGCATGCAATTTATCTTTGAAAATGAGTTTTGAAGAAACTGTCGAGAGAAATAGAGGTTTGGTTCGTACCAGTGTAACAAAATTAATAAGGAAATTGGAAGAGGAATTGCAAAGCGAGAATCCGAACCTAGAAGTGTTGCAGGAATCGCTTTCAGTGTTAATCGAGAGAGAAACTAGCTTGTTAAAATATGATGAAGTTATTAATGCTCAAATTAATTAATTAAAATTAATGCTTGTTAAAATATGATGAAGTACTGTTAAGGAATTAGAGACAGAGGTAGAACATTGTTTAGAATACAGCGAATCAATCATTAGATGTAAATCGAAAGTCAATAGATATATTCAAAATGTGGGTAAAACCCGAACAACTTCACAAGTTTTGGAAATTAAAACTAATTATAATACTAAATTACCTCGCATTACCTTGGAAACTTTCAGCGGCGATTTATGTAAATTTATTGAGTTTTGGGCTCAATATAAAGCTGCCATTCACAAAAACAATACGCTTCAAGATGTTGAGAAATTTAACTATTTAAGATCTTTACTCACCGGTTCAGCCGCAAAAGCTATAAGCGGATTGCCATTAATAGAAGAAAACTATAAAAAGGCCATCAAAATTTTAACTGACAGATTTGGGAAAAAAGAAATATTAGTTAGCGCGCATATGAACGTTCTCCTAGCTTTGGAGCCAGTAAGTCGTTCAAGTGATGTATCCAGTTTAAGAAAACTATATGATGAAAAAGCGGTTCAAACAAGAAGTTTAGAGACATTAGATATTAATTTTAATTCTTATGATTAATATCTAATGTCTCTAAACTTCTATAATTTTAATAATTCTATAATTTTAATTCTTATATTATACATTAGATATTAATTTAATTCTTATTACTTCCTATTTTATACAAGTGTATACCGCAAGATTTAGGGTTACAGTTTAGTAGGGAGCAAAAGGTCGGCACAGAGTCAACAGTGTCAGATTTATTGTTGTTTCTAAAGAGAGAAGTAGAAGCACGCGAAAAGTCATTAACTCTGGGTTTTAATCAACAAACACTTTCGAAATCAAGCGAAAGAAATATCGACAACTATCGTAAGAGTGTTGCTCCAATTAAAAAGAAAATGGTATCAGCGGCGACGCTTAATACATTAGTCGAAAATTATATGTGCGACTTTTGTCTTAAATCTCACCTCTCAAAAGACTGCGATTTAAGTATTTCAGAGAAATACAACGCGTTATACGATCAATTTAAGTGCAAACTCTGTTTAAAAAAAGGGTCACAAAAAAACCATTTCGTAAGGCGAAATGGGTTAAATGTAATATTTTCAAATCTATGTCGCATTTAGAGAGCGTGTGTTATGCAAATGGGCAAGAAAATAAATCCATAAAAAATACTGCGCGAGCGCAGCAAGAGACAAATGTTAGTTCACTATTCCTCGAAAAACTGAGTATGCAAATTCCTAATGACATGATTTATTATCAAACACTGAGAGGCCAACTACTCGGAAAAGATCTTATGTTTGTCAGTCTATTTCCAGAAAGGCAAGTTTACCAACTAACTATTGGTAGAGAAAGATTAAGAATTCATACGTTTGCATCTTCGAATCCGCCAGTAAGAGAATTTAAAAGGAAAAGACTTTCTTTAAAAAATAAGACCGGGTTCACTCTAATCATCATAATAAAGCACTCGAAGTAAAAAACCATATGTTCTCCTGCATTACCCAGGCCATCTGCAGAAATTATAAACAAGCTTCGCCAAGAAGGATTTGACTTACCAGACAGCTGCGAAAGTGAAGTGGCAGAGGTACAGATTTTAATTGGGAATGATTATTTGAACTGCATTTTAACAGAGAAAGCACATCGTTTAACAGACTATTTAGTTTTGCATGAAAGCATATTCGGTTGGACGTTGAGTGGTAGAGTGGGGGGAGAGAGTAAGAAGCTAAGTTCAGGGTCAGACTCCACCGGTTTGTTATACACATGGATTCGGAAGAGGAAAATATCAGAACAGATTAGTCAGGTTTGGGAGATTGAAAGTCTAGGAATTTCTGAGGGCACGCCGGAAAGGAGCGCTACCGAAGCGAATAATTTAACAATTTGAAGAGGATTTGAAATACGTAGACGGGAGGTATGAGGCTCGGTTGTTGTGGAATAGGAGTCTAGAGCATTTGGAAAATAATTTTGGTTTAGCGAAAAGGCAGTTCGAAAGGGTGCAGCGAGAATTAAAAGGTAACCGCTTTGTGAGGGAACAGTTTATGGAAATAATTAAATTACAGACACAAAACAACATTATTCAAGAGTGTGAGGATACGAGAGAGGGATACTTTATGCCATTCCGAGCAGTGGTCCGTAAAGATAAAAAAAGCACTCAAGTTCAAATGATGTTTAATTGCAGCAGTTGTGAAAGAGGAAAGCTATTGTGGTGATCCACGGTTTGAAAATGGTTTCTGAATCAGAAGAGATTCGTGCACTAACCTAGTGCTTCGCATTAGAGAGTAAAGAACATCTATGATATAAAAATATACTTTTATTTACACAGCGAAAACGCGCAGCGACATTATTAACGAAAGCTCATTCTCCTAATAACATACTTCTTTTTACACTCCGCTTGAGCATGCGCAATGACAATTACCAAAGGAGCTTGGCAGATACTGCCATCTGTTGGATAAACTATTCGCTACATATTCCTCCCACCTGAATTTACTGGGAGGTAAATTCACACATCTGTTAAGTATAATATATGCATAATAGTACAGTATACAACATTGAAGTATAAAATTATGCCTACCAAGATGTTCTAATTAAATTGAAATACAAATTTACCTGGAGATGCAGCATTCCATAATTTTCTAGACATATTAACAGATAATACTAAACCTAGAAAAATAAATCAAATCATTACAAAGTATTCAAACAAGTACAAAACATTTCACAGACGTATCACTGGTTTCACAGTTCTACCACTGGTGGTAGTCATAGGAATATTTTCAGTCATATCCTTTTGGACTGGGTTATCCAGCTCAAGTCTGTACAGTCTTTGCACTGGTCTCAGAAACTCAGAAGTCTCCGTTTTTATGACAGCAAGTCTTATTTGTCCATCACGACCAGGTAGCAGCTTTATGACACGCGCCAGGTTCCAAAAAGCACGTTTTTTGTTGTTATCTTCAAGTAGAACAATTTCACCCACCTGGAGAGGTTTAGCTATAGAGTTTTTAATGGACTGCTGACGTAACTGTCCTAGATATTCCACACGGAATCTTGCTCTAAGTTGTTCTCTCACCTTTTGTAGATACTTAGCTCGTTTACTCAGTTTTTCCTTATCCACTGTATCGATATCAGGTACTCCTGATTTGGAAATCTCTCGCAGGAACATTTCTGGAGTTAATGGGGATGAATCTTCAACGTCTTCCGACACGTAGGTAAGTGGCCTAGTATTGATTACTCTCTCACAGTCGCATAGTACTGTAAGCAACTCCTCGTAATCCAGGGCAGCGCGACCTAGAACTTTTCTCAGAATCTGTTTCACCATTTGAACTAAACGTTCCCACCAACCGCCCCACCAAGGTGCGGAAGGAGGAATAAATTTCCACTGAATTCTTTGCTCAGCGGCTTTTGATCGCAGACTCTCCCAATCAATTGTATGAAGAAGGCTCTCCGCTCCTTTAAAATTACTGCCATTGTCTGAGTATATTATAGATGGTCTTCCGCGACGAGAAATGAAACGTCTCAATGACTGGAAAAAAGCTTCAGTTGTCAAGGATGTTACTGACTCCAGATGAATGGCCCTATAGACCGCACATGTGTAAAGAACAATATAAGCTTTTCGACCATCCTTAAGGTAGAGGGGTCCTGCCAGATCGACACCCACTATCTCAAAAACATTTGCATCACGTACTCTATCTTTCGGCAAAATTCCTGGAGTTACATCACAACTTTTGGATTTAAATCTTTGACATTTAACACATTTTCTAATGCAGTTTCGTACTGTCTTACGAGTTTTGAGGATCCAATACTTTTCCCGCAAATGAGACATCACCATAGAAGTACCAGCATGCAGCAGCTCATTATGTGCATTCATTATTAGTAAGTTTACTACTGCATGATCAGATGGCAAAATGACAGGAAACTTAAAGTCATCAGTATCGTCGCGATAAGAAATATTGATTTTAGCTCTGATCAAACCATCACGATCAACTATAGGTCTGAGGTCTTTAATTTTATCATCGTTCACACTCTTAAATGATTCTCTTTGAACAAATAACATAAGAGTTATCTCAGCTCTTTCAATTTCCGAAACTGACAAAATTTTGGAGGTTTCGTTTGTAATTCTTCGTAATTTAAAGTAAAACCTAAGAATCCAACCTAACATGCGTACAATTTTCTTTATGGATGAAAAGTACCTGTAATACCAATTGTCAGGTTTAGAATCTTTGTTAAGAGTTGTCAATACTGATTTACGCCTTTCTGAATTTATGATCTCTTCGTCCGGCAAATCGGTGCCTCTTGACCATGACGATTCTGGTTCTAACAGCCATGATGGGCCCTCCCACCATTTCGACAGCAAAAACTGTTTAACTGAACAGCCTCTAGAAGGGAGATCGGCGGCATTCAGCTCCGAAGGGATGTAATGCCAATCTTCTATTTTTGTAAGTGTTCTGATTTCTTGGACACGATTCCAAACGAAAGTTCCCCACCGTACGTCTCGCTGGATCCAGCACAAAGCGGTTGTTGAGTCAGTCCAGAAGAATGTTCTTAAATTTGGCATGTTCAAATCTGAAAAGACCATACGTCCCAAGCGTGCTCCGATTAAGCAGGATAATAATTCCAAACGAGGAATGGATATACTCTTTAAAGGCTTAACTCTAGTGCGTGCTTGCACAAAATTTAAATAAGTCTTATTTTCGGTCTTCACTCTTAAGAAAATGCAGGTAGCATAGGCATGCTTGCTGGCATCGCTGAAAACATGAAGACTTACATCTTCGTTAACCGATCTGTCAATATTAAGCCATCTAGGAATTTTGACATCAGACAGCAGTTTCATTTCCTTTACCCATTGTAGGGACTTCTTTTCTAAATGTTCTGGCAATTTTTGATCCCAATTTAATCGTAATTTCCAACACTCTTGCAATATCACCTTTGGAAACAGGGTAACGGGAGAAAGGAAGCCTACTGGGTCAAATAACTTATGCGCGCAAGAAAGGAGTGTTCGTTTACTCGCGACAATCTCCTCTTTCTTTAGTGACTCAATTTTACAAGAAAGAGTATCATCCTTCAAATCCCAATTTAACCCTAGAACGCAAACGAATGTATCTAATTTAGAGTTGGGAATTATTTCGGTTTCACAATTCGACCGCCATCCTCTAAGATTAAACTTTCCCAGTGACAATAACATTCTCGATTCTAGTACAAATCTATTCAATTCTTCAACATTCTTAAAAATAGTCAGGCAATTATCAACATAGAAGGACTCCTTCAAAATGTTGGCTGTAACTGCAAACTGATCAGGGGCACGATTTAAATGATAGTTCAACGTAGCGGCTAACAAAAATGGACTACAGTTAAGCCCAAAAACCACGCGACAATGTCTGTAAATTTTAGTATTCTCTTCTTCTGCACCTTTCCAAAAGAAACGCAAATAATCTCTATCCTTCTCTCTTATACCAATCTGCAAGAAAGCTTTCTCAATGTCTGAAATTACTGCAAGAGGATATTTCCGAAAACGATTCAACAATGTTGGAATTATTTCTATTAGGTTGGGACCTTTCTCAAGACAATCATTTAAGGAAAGTTCTCCTTTGGCGTGTGCCGAAGCATCAAAAACTGGCCTTACTCGCGTAGTTTCACTAGATTCTTTAAAAACCGGCCTATGAGGCAAATAGTGCTCTCTATCTACTTCGCCTTCATTTACCTCTTCAATAATTCGTTCCTTCAACCAAGTTTTAAATACTTCCTGATAAACTTTAATTTGATTCGAATCTAATAATTTCCTTCGCGTATTAGTCAGGCGTTTTTCTGCCAACGTTTTATTATTAGACAAGCGAGAGGGGTCCAGTACCCAAGGTAATGCAGTTTCATATCTCCCGTCTGAATCCAAAATCAAATTTTCCTCAAAATATTGCATGGTCTCCTCATGAATTTCAGCTTTCTTTTTAGACTCAACTGGGTCATTTATACCAATAACGTCTAACTTCCACAAGTTTTCTGCTGATCTTTCGTTTAGCAATAAAGAAACACATGCAAGAGAATCATTTATACCCGAAGATTCCTTCGCTGGAATTTTACCCATTAAAATCCATCCCAAACTTGTTTCCATCGCGACCGGACCACTTTGTAAACATTTAATATTTCCGGTGAATAATTTTCCAGCAATATCAGAACCTATCAACAATTTAATGTCACTTTCGTTTTCGAGAGCATTACCCTCTACATCTGACACTTGAATATTTAATTTACGAAGTTCTTTCAACCAAGGACCTTTAGGTATTTTCTTAACATCAGAACAGATAACAGATTCACTTAAACAATGCACACTACATACATATTTATTATCAAGGCTACTCAAATTAATTATATATTTAGAATGCAATTTTTCTTTTGTTTCTACACCTCCGAATAATTTATGAACTAATTTCACTTCACCAACACTGTTACATTTCAAAGAATCTGTAATATCTTTCGTTAAATAACTTCTCTCGCAACCCGTATCTATAATCCCTCTGACTATCCTTTCCCTGTTGCCATTTTTTACCCTTACGATTAATGTTTGTAGTAACACATCGGAGCTCGCGGATCTGCTAGCCAAAACATTGACCTCGTTTTTCGCCACAGGCTCTACTTGTTTAGTCTCTTTCAATTGAGAAGGAACTTGTTGACACATTACTGCCAAATGCCTTTTCTGGCAAATTAAACACTTAACCTTGGACTTACAGTTACGAGAAATATGGTTTTTCTTCAAGCATAATAGACATAAACCCTTCTTAAATATTAAATCTTTTTTATCCTGATATGTAAGCGTACTAGCTTTAAAACATTTTTCTGTTAAATGTGGCTTATCACAAAATAAACACGATTCCTCAACTTTCTTAATAGGAGCATTTTCTTTAAATTTGTCTCCTGTATACAAATCATTACAAGTAGGAATATTAGACTCATCATCAATGTAACTTTTAGATTTTCTACTTTTATCAAAAGAAAAACGCGCTAATTTAATTCTCTCTTCAGATATCACTTCATTTTTCAAAAACAGAAGAATAGATTCAAGATCGCTCTTACCTTGTTGTGACGAGCTCTCCCGTTCCCTCTCCCACACGCGTAAGATGTCAGGGGGCAGGCAAGATTCAACTAACGGAAAAATAACACTAGCGTATTTATCTTCAGTCACACCGAGAGATTCCAGAGCACGCAGTTTTGTTTCTAAACTGTCGTACAACGATGATAGCGCAAAGTCCTTTTTGGTTGCATTATTATTTATCAACACAAGATTCAATAAATCCCGAACGTACACTTGTATAAGAATATCTTCACGTCCAAAACGATTCTTTAAATGTTTGATGACTTTCGGATAATTTTCTTTAGTTGTCGGGAAACTCTGCACTATTTCCCGTGCTTTCGATTTGGCAGCAGTAGCTTGGATCAGATATACGAATTTCAAATGATCATCTAGCACTGGATCTTCGTGTATCTTACTAAAGGTATTCCAGAAATTCAACCATTGTCGTGGATCACCTGTAAATTCAATCAAATTTATTTTCGGAAGCTTCAAATTCGTTGCCGTTGTTCTTGAATCAACAGTTCTGGTTTCATTTACCGATGCATGAGTCAGCAAATTTTTCTCTAGTTTCACAGTGATTTGCTTCACTTTCATCCTGGCTGCTATTAATTTCTCCTTGTAAGTCTCACATGACTCAAATTCTTTAGTATATTCTTCTTGCGAGACTTCTTTCGATTTTGATAGGAGATCCAATATTTCTTCATCCAACTGTTGTAGTCGAATTCCTTTATCTTCCAGGATTTCCAGGGACGATAATAGAACATCACTGTTCAATTCTGACTCATTCAAATGTCCATGTAGGCTATTATATGCTTTCGTGAAGGCTGCACGCAGTGGTATTCTTCTTACTTTCAAGGCTTCCATTTCTGCTGTTAAACCATCAAAAGTGTCCTTTACCTAACTAATGCGTCCTGTCAGACGGACGCCACTTTTTATTGTGGTGATCCACGGTTTGAAAATGGTTTCTGAATCAGAAGAGATTCGTGCACTAACCTAGTGCTTCGCATTAGAGAGTAAAGAACATCTATGATATAAAAATATACTTTTATTTACACAGCGAAAACGCGCAGCAACATTATTAACGAAAGCTCATTCTCCTAATAACATACTTCTTTTTACACTCCACTTGCGCATGCGCATTGGCAATTACCAAAGGAGCTTGGCAGATACTGCCATCTGTTGGATAAACTATTCGCTACAGCTATCGTTAAACGATTGCTTAGAAAAAGGCCCAAATGTAAATCCGAATATTTTGGATACCATTCTTGCGTTTCGAAAATTTAAAATGGGATTCTGCGGTGACCAGATAGAAAAAGGCCCAAATCTAAATCCGAATATTTTGGATATCATTCTTGCGTTTCGAAAATTTAAAATGGGATTCTGCGGTGACCAGAGTCGTAGTTAGGGTTTACAGCGCCCAGGGACAACTGAAGATTTCGCGCCCCCTACTGCTTGCCAAGGATGGAAAACATTTGATTCTAAAATTTCGTAACATCAGTTTGGCGCCCCTTGGATTCTGCGCCCGGGGACAGATGCTCCCACTTGCCCCCCTCTAGCTACACCCCTGGCGGTGACATAGAAAAGGCGCTTTTGATGATTGGGGTAACAAGGGAAGATAGGCAATATTTAAAATTTCTGTGGCATCCTTATAATGACAGTGAGGATTTTAAAATTATGCAAATAAACAGAGTATTATTTGGATGTAATTGTTCACTGTTTTTATTGAGTGCAACGTTGAAATATCATTTAAAGAAATACACGGAAACAAACAATAACTGTGTCGAGATGTTTTTGTGTTATCGAGGGGGAAGTGTAGAGACAGCTTTCAGTCTTTCAGTATTTATTTTGAAAGATGCGACTTTACATTTGAGAAAGCTAAACACGAATTCTAAAGAGCTGTATGACTTGTGGTTTCAGAAAGGGTTGTGTGAAGAAAGTAGGTTTAAGAGAGATAGTAAGTTGAAAGTGTTAGGCTTGGTGTGGAACTTAGAAGAGGATGGTTTGACAGTAGAAGTTACATCATTGTTGAGTAGTTTAGAATCGTTGAGAAATAGTAAAAGATCGGTAAGTACAGCAGTTAAGGTATTTGACCCAGTCGGATTTATTTCTCCATTTACGATGCGAGTTAATAGATTGATGCAGGAAATATGGGAGAGAGGTTTGGAGTGGGATTCAGAGTTGCCAGAAGAGTTACGGTGCAAATGGATAAAGTGGTGCACTGAAATTGAGGAATTAAACGCGTTGAAAATAGAGAGGTACTACTTTACAGATGTTCTAAGTAAAGGTCATTCGGTTGAAATTCATATTTTCGGTGATGCGTCAGTAGTGGCATATGGAGCGGTGGCATATTTTAGATATAAGAATGAGAGAGGAAATCGAAATCAATGGCTAGGCGGCAATTAGTAGCCAACCGCTACTTTAACCGTCTCTGTTGGTAAATTGCCCTAAGGCGTTGGTACTTAAGTTTTTAATTAAGGCGATTTACGCCGCGCCAACTAGGCGAAACTTGTCAATTTTTGTTAAATGTACGTGGAGTAGCATCTGGAATTGCCGTTCGAGCTGTGACAGTATTCGCTAAGCGGAGGCAGATAATTGGCAGAAGCCTGTCACGTGGGTGGTCGATCACCCACCCAAGTTCAGACTCTGAGCAAAGCAGCTTACGCTTGCAATGAGAAATATTGGATATATTAATAATTATCAAGTTTTGAAACAGGTTATCCAGATTAGAATAATTAAACTAATATCGCGATCTAAATGATGACAAATGGCACAACTGAGTGCAACAGATTAGCTAAACAAAATATTCAAATTCATCCTTGCTGTAAAACACAGATTGGACAGTGGTAGTCACGTGGGGGTCACCCTCCCGTGAACTGTCCACAGGCAATGCATCATGAGAGAGGAGAGGGTATGTGCATCGTTTATAATGTCGAAGAGTAGGATAGCTCCGTTAAAAAAGTTGTCCCTCCCTAGGTTGGAAATGGGGGCTGTAGTTGCAGCTAGGTTAGGGAAATATTTATTGCATATGTTTTAGGATTTGGTAGGTAGGTTAGTTCTGTGGACGGACTCAGAAATTTGCTTGTGGTGCATAAAGGGGTCAGCGCGTGAGTGGAAGCAGTTCGTGTCGAATAGAGTTTCAGAAATACAAGACTGTACTTCGCCTGATAATTGGAAATATTTTCCAGGGTCGAAAAACCCAGCATATAAATTAACTCGTGGTGACACAGCAAATGCATTGCAGAAAGATAATAATTGGTGGCATGGTCCATCATAGTTGAAAAATTCTGAAGATCAATCGCCTGAGTAGAAGTTTAAAGTAGAAACGAATACTCAAAATTTGGAACGTTCAGGTGACGGTTCCAGAAGGAGAAACTGCGTTAAACATTACCAAATTCAGCAGTCTGGAAATATTGTTGAGAGTTAAGCTTGGGTAAAACGGTTTGGCGCCAAGCTAAGAAAACGTACCTGTGAAGAAGGTCATCTTACTGTATTGGAGATCCAAGAAGCTAAGGAGTACTGTATAAAACAAGTCCAGAGAGAGAATTATTTTTCGGATATTCAACAACTAGAGAGGAATAATCTAATAACACCAGCTTTACAGTTTAGCACCATAGCTGGACAGTAGAGGTATTTTGCGTGTCAGAGGTCGTTTGGAACAAGCAGAATTAATAGATGACGAAAAACATCCCATTATTCTGCCGAAAACGAAGTTCACCGAACTAGTGATATTTAGTGAACACATAAAAGTATTTCATTCAGGAGTCATGGCAACGTTGTCCAAAGTCAGGAATAAAATTTGGATGCACAGATTTGACAGTGGTAGTCACGTGGGGAAAGGAAGTAAAAGTAGTAAAGTAAGTTATTAACGCTTGCCTGGTGTTTAAAAGGTTCGTAGTGAAGCCCGCCAAACAGTTAACGGGTCAGTTACCAAGAGATCGTGTAGTCCAAAGTAATCCTTTCACAGTTGTAGGCATCGACTTAACGGGATCGGTTACTATTAGAGAAAAGGCGGATATCCACAAAAAGGTGTACATAGCCTTATTTACATGCGCCGTTACTCGTGCTGTACACATTGAAGTGGTTTCAGATATGTCAGCAAAAAGTTTCATTTTTTCATTACGGCGTTTTTTAGCAAGAAGATGCTGAGTGATTTATTCAGATAATGCCAAGAATTTTCGCAGCACATGTGAAATACTTAAAGGATTTAAAAGAATCAGAGCAGAGCCAAGTGTAAGAGATTTCTTTACATCCAAAGAGATAACATGGAAATTGATAAATGAGCGTTCCCCATGGTGGGGAGGGTTCTGGGAGCGTTTGATGAGAAGCATCAAGAAACCTCTGAAGAAAATTTTAGGGAGAGCATTACTGACTTTCGAAGAGCTCTCTACAATATTAACTGAACTCGAGTGCGTGCTAAATAATAGATCTTTAACATACGAGAGCAACGAGCTGGATGAACCTCGCCCGATCACACCTTCATAGTTTTTATTGCCAGGATGTGGTATATTTAACTTTCCCGAGCATTTCTTAGAAATTTTTAACAAGGTGTCCGACAAAGAGACTTTAACTAGGAGGAAGCAATTTAGGCTCTTAAATTTAACATGGATCAAGTGGAAAGAGCAATATTTACCCCATCTCAGAAATGCACATGACTTTGCTAAATTAAAACTGAGCGGAACCTTAACACTGGAGACGTTGTGTTGGTAGAAGGACCAAAACAATCCAAACTACTTTGGGACATGGGTATAATTGAAAACGTGATTATAGGAAGAGATGGACATGTTCGAGTGTGCCTCGTTTGCACGCCCAATGGACAATTTAGAAGATCGATCCAAATGTTATATCCTTTCGAGATTTAATTTAGAACTTTTGATATTATTGAGTTATTATTATATTATTAATTAGTATGTTCATTTGTGGCTTTAATATATACTAGTATGGATTATTCTTTTATATTATTCATTTATATATGTCGTACTATTTAGTATTAATCAATTATTAATTAATGCTAATATTGTTATGCAGGTAAGTTTGCGTACTCTTATTAAAGAGTACAGGTGGGGAGTGATGTAGACAAATAGATAGAGGGCGCTGCGCTGCCCGTATGTGTAGCTAATTTAAAGTTTTCACCAGAGAGAGTTGAGAGTGTGAAGAGAGTGGTTGAGTGTGGTATAAACTAGATATTCTGTAATCTGTGTATAATACTTGTACATAGTCTTTGATTCATGAATAGCTTTAGTTAAAGGAAAGTGTCTTTATTTGGTATCATAACATATCAAGATCCACCGATGCCACGTATGGACTATTGAGTAAGTTATTACAAGAAGAGTCGGCAGAATGACATTGCAAATTGCCAGAATTCAATCCATACTTAGATGATCATCACCAGCACATAATTACTGGAAACTTAGATATCACTCAAAACGCACAACTTAAAAAACTCATGAGTTACGGAGTAAAAATAGACCAGTCAGATATGTCAACAAAAATTACTGTTACAAAAAATTAGAAACTAGCATCAACAAATTTATTGTTAAGGCTTAATTTGCCTATCAGCTTAATTTGCCTATTGATACCTTTTTAAAATAGAAAGATGAAATCCTTCGGCAAATTAAAACCGAACTAAAACCAGAAAAATTTTAAAGTCATTTAAATTGGTCTCAACTTCTTTTTTAACTACTAAAAATTTAAAACAACTGTTTATCATCACCAAAATAGATAAAACAAATAATAGCTTTAGCATTGTATGCAAAATTTTCTACAGAACAACTGTTAGTAAAGAACTTTTTTCCGCCAATACTTATCAGATAGCAAACACTACAGAAACCTCTATAATTAACAGAATTAAAACATTTCATAAAAACCTCAAAATCTCTGTGAATCCAAGGTATAACAAATTTACTAACCTTTATGCTCTTACCAAATTCCATAAAACACCACTAAAATTCAAATTCATTGCAAATGGAACTAATAATTGCAAGAACAATCTAGACTATTATTTTGCACTTAAATTTACAAATTAATATTCGATACTTGTAACACAGAACATAATTACGGCTGGATAATTTATAATAACACTCATGTAATTAATACCGTTTACTCTATTGATATACAAAATATGAACTGCTATGGCTTTGAAAACTTATTTACCTCGCTTCTATTAAAAGCAATCTATACTAGGCTGCTTGATCTGCCTAAAATCTTTCCTGCTGTGCTGATAGTTATAGACTTTAATAGATGAAAAACTTTCCTTAATTGCGCCATTTTAAACCATAACTTCATTAAATTTCAAAATCAACTTTTTAAGCAAGTTAATTACATGAGGTAGCCCAACGGGAGCTCACTCGTCTACCAGCATTTGTAATCTTTTTTTTTATTCATTAAAAAATTTATATTCCAACAAAACTTAAAGGAACACGATTTAATTTACTACGGCTATAGGTACAGATATATAGATGATCTTATTACCTTTAATAATTTTAACAGGATTGGAAGTTCATAAATTTATCCAGAGTGCCTTATTCTTAATAAGATTAATACTTCACCAAATGCAGTCGACTATCTAGATCTTCAAATAATAAACTACAGAAAGATTCTACTGTTTGACAAAACATGCAACTTCAAAATAGATACTAAGAAATAAATAAATTGGACTTTTCCAAGAAACATTTCCAAGAAAGTGATTAGTGTATTAAATCAAATCCAACGCATTAAAAGTATTTGTACAGATACAGTAGATCAACAACACGAAATTCTACAACTTATTAAAATTTTTAAAAATAATCAAGTGTCAAATAACTTAATTATTCTTTGTCTTAAAAGAGCAGCCATTAAATACTCAATCTAAATCATTTGGCTGATAGGGATATTAAAATTTATGCCTAAACCTTTAAAAGGCGGCATATATTGGATGATTATCAGTTAGTGTAATTACTGTACTTATTGTATATAATATAAAATTATTTTTCTGACATTTTCTTTATTGCTGTTACTAAAAAAATGAGCCTATTTCAAAATTTCGAAGTCTGCTTAACAGCTCTTGAGCAGTGAAGATGTCCTGCGCTTTCCCCCCTCTTTCTTCTACGACAATTAGCCAGAAATTAATTAATTTTTTTTTGCTTGATAAGTTTAAAATCTAAATTTCAACAGACTCAGCTCATATTCAAAAGATTTCCAAAGTTACCAGACCACTTCTCTCCCGCATTCTAGAAATAGATTCCAACAAGTCCCCCCCTACGCTTTCTCTCTCGCTATCCCTTCATTCTCCATCCCGGTTCGAATTCCAAATTCCATTCTGAGTACGAAGAAAGTAACGGACATGTATCTCTTTAACAGTTAGCAAACACGTAAGTTAATTAATTCATCTTCTGGCCTTTAATGTATATTATGTAAATTTCTTTTTCATACATTTTTAGTATTTCCTTTTAACCTTATGTGAATATATTTTTATTCACCATTTCTTCCTTGTTTAATTAATTGTTTTTACAAAGATTGCATTCTGTTATTTATTTTTACAAAGTTTGCATTGAGTTAAAAGGCGAAAGTGTCGGGGGATAATTTTCTCATGTAAGAAAACACAAATCAATAAATCATGTATCCCAGTTTTAAGATTGATTTTAAAACTTGACTGTACAGCAAATTTCTTACTGAATTCTAATTAATAATTTTACTTAAACTCATCTTATTTAAACTCAACTTACTTAACTTAAGCTCATCTTACTAGAAAGCTTTTTGGCCTAATTCTTACTTGAGAAAAAGTCGAAACACTTTAGTATTTATTAATTGTCAATTATTTTTAATTAAAGTTAATTGATCAGAAGTTTGTTCACCTTGAAGTGTCAACTAATTTCCAGTCATTGACGATAATTACTCAGTTTTTTTCATTGCATTTTCTCTTTTAATTATACCTTTTTAATGCTTCCATTTTAAATTTATTCAAGATTCAGTTTTTAAATATGCTAATGAATTACACAATTTCAATAGAATTCTAACTATTCTTGTCAAAGCTAATATACTAAATAATCTATTAGAAAAAGAAATTATTTTTTTATTACTTTAGCACAAGTATTAGGCAATTTATTACGATTAATTAAACTGTTTATGTAAATCTTTGATTTTAATTTAATAGCAGCAATTAGCGCTATTTGTCTACTTCGAAGCTTAGTACCAATATATTATCTCCAGGTTCTTTTTCAGTTTATGAAGTTTTCTTATAAAAACGTTATTACTGAGGGTTAGCACCCTCTTTACTTTTTGTTATTGCTCGTATCTCTCAAATTGAATTTATTTACTGTCGTTCCAAAATGACAAAATGACTAGATGACAAACATGTAAATTTAACGCTTTGTCTGCATCATACAACCCAAAACAATAGTTTTTATAAAAGACCTTTAACTGTATTTACATGTTTACCTGCAACACCTGAAATATTAAATATATAGGACAGACTAAACACAATCTCAACTTTCGACTGAATAACCATAGAGCTCATATTAAAAAATTCAAAGCGACACAAATGAATAACCCTCAAATTCATTCCATTCATCTAGGCAACTCCATGGAATTAGAACATTTTAAACACCATGACTTCAACAATATTGTTGCGTTTCTGTATGGGTTCGCGTACTTGGAGTGATTAACGACGACACTTGATGAAGTATTAAAACACAGTTTTTTTGCCAGTGTTACTCAGGACAGTTCGCAAAACACGTTTAAAGTCGTCGGAAAACTACGACTAATACGCTGAAACAGTCAGCAACACAGCCTTCTGGTTATCAGGCTATAACGGCAAAGCAACAGAGCACAGCTTCCGACTCTGTTCGGTCGTTCTCGGAACTCAACGTACTCTCGAGACTTTCCACGCTACAACTCTCGATGAACTCGACGATACACTCGATAGACTCGACGATGCAATCGCTAGACACACGATACTCTCGACGACAAACTCGACACTAGACTGAAAATAAACTCGATAGACTAGGCACTAACTGACTGAATCGAGATCGACTAAGAGAATCTGACGAGATACACTGAATGACTGACTGCTACTCCGCGTGCAGGCAGGGTTTATATAGCATTTTGGGCTGCCTCCGAGAACATTCTGGTTCAAAGCGTTAAGAATTCGTTCTAGAAGGTTCTCCATCCGTCTATGGCATATCGTCCATTTTGTCGCCAAAGGAGGAGAAGCTATCTTACCACGGCTGCGCATTCCATAACAATATTAAAATACAGAATTTTGGCATTATACGTAATTTGAGTTAACGAATTTTTCAAGAACTGCTGTATATTCTCAAACATCGTGCACTCTATACCAACGGACTCAATACTTGTCTCCAAAAATCACAAAATTCTCTCTCTTTCTCTCTCTATATATATGCATGTAATATATTCAAACTCAGAAGCAATGACCAGGAAATTGGGGGCGAAAGCAGATTAAATCTTCAGTTTTATTTTCAGCAACATATTATGGCTACACACAAGTCGGCACATTAAATGTGACTGTTCCAAAAGATTTACATTTTTAATAACTTTGTAGCAAGAAAGCAGACGAAGACAGACAAGCAGTGTAGCTAGGCTAAAGCATGTAAAGCAAATGCGCTATGTTCAGGATGAAATCTAAAGTCAAACTGAGTTTGTTTTGGTTCTCAAAGCATTTTCATTGGATAGTTAATATTGCTGTAGAATTATATTGGCTGCTTGAGTTTTAGTTCAGTTTACATCACCAGAATTAAGTAAGAGTCATATGACATCGATTTTTCTCGAAATGACGCAGTGCAAATAGATGTTGCTATTTTTAGAATAGAGAAGGGAAATTAATTTACGCTGCTAATATAATCTTTTACATATTCTTTATTTTTGTTACATATATATACACCCACTCTGTTACCCGGCTCGGTGAGCTCAGTTTTTTGTTTTTATATGTTGGTAGATCGTGCATTTTTGCTTTAAAACTGATTGAATCATGTTATTCTTATGTTCTGGTTAAGGCCTTTATGACTTAAGTGTTGCTAAGCCTAAAGGGGCCGCCATTTGTTTACATTTGAAACTCTTAGTAGAATAGTGAATTCAGTTTGTGCACCAAATTCAGTGTCTTTTTGCCGAGTGGGACCAAAAGTAAATTTTCAGTTTTTCGCATTGAAAATTCTGTCCTCCTGTCCCTGGCCGAATTGCTTGTTTTTCTGTAGAAACTAATTTTAATTGTAAAAATTGTTTAACTGTTTTTAACTACATTTGGTGTTTTATGTTCTTTTGTATTTTACAATTTTTAATGAAGATGCTTTGAGTATTTATGTGTTTTTGCCTAAACGCGAATTGAGAACTGAGTTAATTGAATGAGAAATATATCACCAATGAAATTCTAGGAAATAAGTTTAAACGAAATGCAGCAAAAAATGTGCATAATTTAATAGGCTGTACAAAGAAGTCATGTGGTGTCCACATCATATTTTCTTTCTTTTTGTTTTTAGAATCCGAAAACACTTCTTCTATTAATGGGTGACTTGCTCATTTTCTGGTATTGTTTTCGTCTCGCTTTTGAAAAGGAACGAACAAATTTTCGTCCAGACGCCATTTAAATATATTTTTTGAAAGGGGGGATTTCATGCTAAAATCTTTTAGCAATTCTTATGGAATTTAAAATTCTAAATTGTATAGGGAAACGAAGAAGGGACAAATAAGGAGCTGTATAATATCAAGTTCTCGTTAGTCGGGAGATTGTTATACTTGTAAATTAAGAATAAAGCATAAATTTTCATATTAGATATATTGTTACTAAATGTCCAGGCGCGGTAAGATAGCTTCCCCGCAAAGCAGCTTTAGGGTTGCCATAAAATAGCAAGGAAAGACAAGGTTGCCACTTTTGGCGAGAAATCGCCCATTTGGCGACAAAATTCGCGATATACCATGGACGGATGGAGAACCTTCTGGAACGAATTGTTACCGGTTTAGCCCAGAATATTCTCGAACACAAGCCGAAAACTATATAAACTCTGCTGGTACGCGGAGAGAGAGAGAGTGTGCCTCGTCTAGCGAGCTGATAGTCAATCACTAAGCGAGTGTCTCGAAGTCTAGCGCTGAGTTGGTCATCGAGTGCGTCGAAGAGTCTCTTAGTGTATTGTCGAGAGAGTGTGTTAAGCTCCGGTAACGACTGAACAGAAGAGTCGGGAGCTGTGCTCTGTGTGTCGTCGAGTGTATCGCGAATTGTAGCGTGGAGACTCTCGAGAGTACGTGGAGTTCCGAGAACGACCGAGCAGAGTCGGGAGCTGTACTCTGGTGCTTTGCGGTGAAGATGTCTCCACCGTTATTGCCTGACAGTGTGAAGGCTGTGTCGCTGATTGTTACAGCGTGTTTATAGTTGATCTTCGACGACTGTAAAAGTGTTATTGAGCTGTCTTGTTTAATATTGGTACATAAAGTGTGTTTCGATACTTCATCAAGTGTCGTCGTTATTCACTCCAAATCTACGAACCCCGTACGAACGTGAAGGAAGAAAATAACGTAACTACTAGTATCAGAAAAAAACATAATATTATAAATTGAAACAGCCATTTAATTTTTGCTTTTCTAGTCATAAATAAATAATCGACTGGATATATTTAATATTACGGAAGTTATACTCGGTACGGTCAAACATAGTCATAAATTCATAGTTGTGTTTTATATTCCGAATAGGCTCAAAGCTGCTGTTTTTTTTTTTTTTTTTTTTTTTTCATTATCAGCACCAGTCCCGAGTTCTAGATCTTTGCAGAAAACCGAATTTTTGTGCAGCGAATGTGAAAGGAGAAATAAACAATCGCGTAAATATTAGCGATAAAACGCTGAACATACATTTTTGCTAAATATTGTTTAAAAGAACGTCTTAGATCGAGGTAAATTATTCATAAGGATTACTGGAAATGAAAGACTTGTTCTGTTTATATCGATTGCAAATTCTGTGCTTTTTTTTCCCAGACAGCAAATGGAAAAGAGCATGACTTCGAAAACAGTTAAATACGCGACAGTTGCAGTTACACAAAGATTTTATTCATTCCAAAACATTAGAATTTATTTATTCTGCAACGACTCTGTAATGTAAGAGAGGAATCGGAGAGAAAACGGCGAAAACCATTTCGCGAAATGTTTTTATGCAAATACAAAATAAAAACTTCTCATTCCTGGTAAAGAGCGTAGCTCTGGGTGTTGGAATTACAGGATGTAGTATGAAAACGAGATCTAAAAACACGGATGGTAGAAATAATTGTCGTCTTTATTTTCAATTCAGAAATATTGCTTATTAATTAGATGGCAAATTCTGAGATAAATGAAAACTATTTGTTTATTCTAAAAACTTTTTTTTATCATTATAAGATTATTTTAGACGTTATTCCGATTATTCCGACTATACTTGCATTTAAGTACATATTTTACAAAAGCAGTTATGTAGGTATTTGTTAACAAGTTTATCAGGTTCAATGTTCCGTCTTACTTTCTTCGGGAACATGCAAGGACCTGACTCGGAACAGAGAGCTTACTAAAGCTATGTTCAATAACTGTGGGAAGTAGACAGGATACACAAGAAGGGTATACAAAACCCTTTATTTTTCTCTATTTACAATAACGTCCGTACTTCGGAATACAAAGACCCACTACTTGTGGTCTAAACGTAAAAATATAAAAATAAAACTCTAATTTAACTTTAAAATAATAAACGTGGAAGATTGGCCTTATATTAACAGGAAGCCGTATGTAGTACACAGAACTGTGAAAACTACAATACGTTTAAAAATTATCAAGAGGATTAAACCTCTGGCCTGGAAGGCAACCAGCAACTGAGTAAAACTTCTAAGGTAAGCGGCCTGCTTCGACTAACTGCTTCCTCTCTCTCGCTTGGCAAAAAGCCACAACTTAAATACTTGGCGTTCGCCAGAGAAACTTTGCATAAATACGTTAACGCTTATAATTCTGGCCGGAAGTAGAAAATAAGAACTGATAGTAAAGATTTAAAATAAAATAAACGTTAGTAAAACTTAAGATCCTTACATACTTCCCGCCAGAGTTAATTAGTTTGAAACTGAGGTCTAAAACGAGCTTGTTGAAAACTTTTAGCTCTAGAATCTAACGCGAGGCCAAACTTTTACAAAAAATGCTTCGCTAGAAACTAGAAATTTAAAAGAAAGAAATTTGTTTTTACAATAGCAGCTCCCAGGACACGCAATTTTTTCATCTGTACTGCATCTAAACAGGAGCTTTTATTCAAATCTGGTTCCTTCCAGAGATCTGGAAGGAAAACTAGTTTAATGAAATGTTACACAATGAAATGGCAAGTAACATATATAATTATATTTCTCTTAACATTCTTATTTCATTCATGTTTATTTTAATTATCTCTCCCCGTGCTCTCTGACATGTGTTGTAAAAGAACACCAAACACGAATGTGTTTATGTCTATGTGTTCAACACTTCCTCCTACAATCAAAGCACTAACGTGTTAAAAATTCAACATACCAAGACCTCGTAACACACCCTAAGTTCAACTCTAAACCCTGAGGTACTATTCTGAAAGTGGCTAACTCTAAAGTGTAGCGTCAGAGAGCCTAACTACATTCATTCAACCTTTAACACATATTCACCATGATTTGGTCTTTTTACAGTCACACGAATAACAAATTTTTAACATTACTTTCACTTTTACCATATCACGGTATTTCTTAACATTTGAAATAACAGTTCACATTGTATATAAGAACATATTAACATGCCGTTAATTTTACGCATTTGACAACATACATTAGTAGTACATTGTTAACTTCTATTCTTTTCAAAGCAAGTGCCAATTCTTTCTACATTGAAATACTACATTTCAAAAAGTCTTTCAGACTAAAACTTCTTTCTTGCCAGAAAGTTTTAAATAAAATTTATACAATAACTTTTACAATATTAAGTCTTTACACATTGCTATTATACATCACTTTAGTTTTACGCGCGAGTAATTGTAAAACATAATACCAAAATCGGTAACAACTCATTTCTCGCCCTTTTGGCGATAAAGGTAGACCTCGCATGAGGTAAAACTTCTTGAAATCTGCCACTTGCAGTAAGAATGAAAGATTAACTTAAGTTTGCAAAGTAACATAAAATTTTACTTATCTTTGTGATATTCGGACATTCTTTTCTGAGCCCAGTCCTGGAAGGTAGCGCAGATTCTGGTTTGATTTATCCTCCTTCTTGTGCGGGCTCGTCTTCAGTTCCTTCCTCTAGGAGCTTCCTTTTCCTTCCAGTTCGGTCACCCTTGAATACCTTCTTTTTCGCCTCTGCCTGTGGTCTTGGCCGTTTGATGGCAGCTGGTCTTGGCGGAACCGGGAAACTTCTTTCGTGTTCCTGCTTGGACCTCGTTGCTGGCCGTTCAAATTTTCCTTGTAACTTTTCCTCCGCCGCTGGTGGCCCTTCCGCAGTTCGGCGACATTTGCTGCGGAGAGTCCTGTCGGATGAGTAGATCTTCCGTTTTAGAGCCGGGTTATAGTTGCCGTCATTTTTCCTGCCTCTCTTTGCATACGTCGTCCTTCTCCCTTCTTCATTCTGGGGGTGTTCGTGAGCTCTCTTTTCTGGACGGTGGAACGGCTTCTTTTTCTTGCTACCTTCAATTTTCCCGCGGGGAAACTTTCTTTTCACTTGCTCCTGCCTCTTAATGGCTTGCCCTTGTACTTGTCGTTGTTCCACCTCTGGAGCTTGT
The DNA here is from genome assembly GCF_044657685.1 of Stegodyphus dumicola. NCBI lineage: Eukaryota > Metazoa > Arthropoda > Arachnida > Araneae > Eresidae > Stegodyphus > Stegodyphus dumicola. Next base: position 111,476,693 of record NC_140772.1, on the reverse strand, counting down.
GCCTGCGGTATCTGCCGTGCCGGATCCTGCAAAAGATCTTTGAAAATTTGCATTTTATTACGATCATAGAAGGGTTTGATTTGATCAATGTTTGCGGAGCAGATTTCACCATTTCTGGCTTTTAACACCACTACAGCGTGAGTTATTTTTTCTATGACATATGGTCCTTCAAATCGTGGAAAAAATTTGGCAGTTTTATCTTCTGGTGCTGAAGAAAGTGAATGCTTAATTTTTAATACTTCATCCCCTACTTTATAAGTTACTCCCCGTCGTTTCAAGTCATAATATAGTTTTTGTTTTCTCTGTGCTACTTCAGTATTCTTTTTTGCTTCTTTAATTAGTTTTTCTATATCACCCATTTTAAATTCTGGGGCTCTTTGTTGCACATAAAATAATTTATCTAACGGCGTTATAATCTTTCTGCCTAAAAATAACTCAGCAGGAGTTTTGCCCGTTGTATCATGTTTTGCGGTCCTAAGGGCGAAAGCAAATTCATTGACATAGTTATCCCAGCTTTTATGAAAATTTTTAACATAACTGCGGATAATTTTCACTATATTTCTATTGACCCATTCCGCTATATTTGATTGCGGCCGATACGGGACCATTTTTAAATGACGTATGCCCAGTTTTTGGCACATGTCTTCAAATATATAACTGACAAATTGAGGACCATTATCCGATATAACTTTTAGGGGCGCCCCGTATTTTAAAATATATTTATTTAAAATAGAATCAGTAACTAATTTCGCGGAGGCTCGTTTTAAGGGAACAATTTCGGTCCATTTACTAAAATGATCAACCATAACAAGGAGATAGCGACTTTTATTTAACTGACTTTTTGGGAAAGGGCCCAATAAATCGATGCCAATTATTTCATTTGGAAATTCGGATTTAATACTATTTAGAAACCCGGCCGGGCGAAAATTAATATAATTAACTGCTTGACATGTTGGGCACGACTGGACATACGCCCTTGTTAATTTTGCAGTTCAGGAAAGTAGACTGCCTCGCGTACGCGTTGGATACTTTTTCGAATACCAGCATGAGAAGCTAAAGGGCTGTCATGGAGCTCCTGCAGGATATTTAATCTAAGACTAGCTGGGATAACAGGTCGAAATTCGTTGTTGGAATTCGTAGTTTTTGTATAAAATAATAGACCATCTATTAGTTCGTAATGGGCCGCCCTATTTCTTATCTTGGTGGCTAAAATTTTCAGGATCCTTTAAATACTCATAAATGCTTCCAAACTCAGGATCCTTACCCAGTTCGGTTATTACAGTTTCTCGGGAATTTATTGTACATGCTGTGAGCATTGCCACCTTTACGGTATTACCTTCTTCATCTATTTTTATTCTGGATAGGGCATCTGCTACGATATTTTCCTTTCCGGGGGTATGCTTGATTACCAGATTATATTCTTGTAGCTTGAGTGCCCATCTTATTAACCTTGGGGATAAGTTTTTCCCTGAGTAGAATCTAGTTACCGCCGCATGATCAGAGTACACTGTTATTGGCGCCTTTCCAAAATAGACTCGGAACTTTTGCACTGCTAACAGAACTGCAAGTGCCTCTCTCTCGGTCGCGGAATAGTTTCTTTGTGTTTGATTTAAAGTTCGGCTAAAAAATGCCACGGGCTGCTGATTTTGCGAAAGTACCGCTCCTACCGCATAATCCGAAGCATCCGCTGAAATTTCTAAATTCTCATCCTTTTCAGGAAATTTCAACACAGGGGCTTGCGTTAATGCTTGCTTTAATTTTTCGAAAGCACTATTGGCTTCGGCCGTCCACGAGAATCTTGCCTTTTTCCTTTTTAATTTTAACAATGGTTCAGCCATAGCTGCAAAATCTTTTATAAAGGACCTAGAATATGAACAAAGTCCTAGAAAAGAAGAGAGCTTCTTCGCCGTGTTTGGAGTCGGATACTTTTGTACAGCGATTATTTTTGATTCGTCTGTCTCTATTCCTTTCTGAGATATTTTGTAACCTAAATATTTTAATTCAGGGGCTGCAAATTTGCACTTTTCGACATTAACTTTTAGACCGGCCTCATTTAATAAAGAAAACACCTGTCTTAAATCTTGTACATGTTGGTCGAGATTATCACTAGTAATAATGATATCGTCTAAATAGATAAATGTGGACTTTCCAAGAACAGGTCTTAACACAATGTCCATACATCGCTGAAATGTTGCTGGCGCCCCTGAAAGGCCAAACGGCATACGCAAAAATGCATAAGTGCCAGACTTGGTTATAAAAGCAGTCTTAGGCACGTCCTCAGGCCTAACCCCTATTTGAAAATAAACAGTCGTTAAGTCTAAAGTCGTCATATATTTGGTGGATGTTATGTTCCTTAGAATTTCTTCAATAATAGGTAACGGATATACCGGATATTTAGTTATGGAGTTAAATTTACGGTAGTCAATTGCGAATCTCCACCTTTTTGGATGTGTCAAAGGTTAGTCATTATTTTTCTTACATAAAACCACCGGGCTAGCATAACTACTTGAGATGGGCGTTATGATCGTTTTACGTAGCATATCGGTGATATGCCATTCTATAATTTTTTCCTTATTCTTATCATACCGGTATGCTTTGTGGCGAACTGGCATTGAATCTCCGGTGTCAATACTATGGTTAGTAACCTGAGTAAATCCTGGAATATCACTAAATAACGAAGCAAATTCACTTACCACTTGTCGGATTCTTCGCTGTTCTTCATTAGGCTGGTGGTCAAGATTTAACATCGGCGGTTCAGCCTTTTTTCCACGAACTGGTTTCATTGTCAGCTTAAGGGACGCTTCATTAAAATCCAGCGTTGCTTGTGCCTCTGAAAGAAAATCTGTTCCTAAAATAATATGTGCCTGCAGATTCTTTACTATGAAAAACATCACCTTTACTTGTTCGTCCTTGATACGGACATACAACGGTAATTTACCTATACACTTACATTTTTCTCCTTGCGCCGCTAATACTGTCGTATTATCCGAATTATATATGCGATATTTCCGAAAATACTTCCTAAAAAAATCTTCTGCCACACAGGAACACTGCGCGCCTGTATCCAGGAGTGCGGTGGCTGGGATATTATTCACCAACACTTCAATCTTCGGAAGAGTCAAATTTTTCACCATTACTGTATTTAACTTGAAGGAAGAGGGGTTTTCGTGGCCTTCGGATTTCCGCACCCTCCCGTCAGCAGAAATCCGTTTTAGTTTAAATTATTTTTCATTTCCGTGCTTTCCTTCTTTTTCCACTGGCCTTGAGACTTTTTTCTTGGATTGCTATTGAACTGTCGACGTTCGCCGGCTGTTTTTGAATGCTCGGGTTTCCTTGCCCACTGATTCACTTTGCTTCCGTAGCCGTGTGCTTGAGTTTGCTGTAGTCTTGGCGCACCAAATTGGTTTCGCTGTTGATATTGGCGTCTTCTTTCAATGTCCGCCGTTCTTCTACTTTCAAACTGGATTGCTAGCTCAAATAACTTTTCCAGTGTAGTCGGATTTCTTAATTCAATAAAGTCTTGCACTTGGGGCAGTAACCTCGGTAAAATCACTTGAATTATCTCAGGATCCGGACGGTTTCCATACAAGAGTTTGAAGACGGGAATTTTTCTTAAAATAAAGCTTGAGAGATTTTCGATTCTTTGCTGATGTATACTAAAAAGTTCCGTTTCTAATTTCGCACGATCCCTTACAACAGGGAAGGCTCTTACTAGGGCAGTCTTGAAATTCTCGTAAGTATAGGTGGGACTTCCTGCTTGACCCAAGAGACTTCTGCCTATACACTTGAACCAGTTAAGCGCTTGGCCCCTCAAAGCGCTGGTAGCTAAGGTAACTTTTTGAAATTCGTTCACGGGGTAGAGCATGAAGTGGTCATCCAATTTTTCCAAAAAACTGGTTACCGGTGTGTTTCCATTAAATGTTGCTTCTGGTTTCATCGAAGCGCGCATGGTCTGGACGATGTAACCAAATCCTTCCAGGGCGGCAGCTGGCATTTCTGGATTCTGAGCCGCTTCTGCAGGCAGCACAGGTTCTTCTTGAAACTCGGCCATGGTTATTCTTCTTCGTTTGGCGCCACTATCAGGTTCAATGTTCCGTCTTACTTTCTTCGGGAACATGCAAGGACCTGACTCGGAACAGAGAGCTTACTAAAGCTATGTTCAATAACTGTGGGAAGTAGACAGGATACACAAGAAGGGTATACAAAACCCTTTATTTTTCTCTATTTACAATAACGTCCGTACTTCGGAATACAAAGACCCACTACTTGTGGTCTAAACGTAAAAATATAAAAATAAAACTCTAATTTAACTTTAAAATAATAAACGTGGAAGATTGGCCTTATATTAACAGGAAGCCGTATGTAGTACACAGAACTGTGAAAACTACAATACGTTTAAAAATTATCAAGAGGATTAAACCTCTGGCCTGGAAGGCAACCAGCAACTGAGTAAAACTTCTAAGGTAAGCGGCCTGCTTCGACTAACTGCTTCCTCTCTCTCGCTTGGCAAAAAGCCACAACTTAAATACTTGGCGTTCTCCAGAGAAACTTTGCATAAATACGTTAACGCTTATAATTCTGGCCGGAAGTAGAAAATGAGAAGTGATAGTAAAGATTTAAAATAAAATAAACGTTAGTAAAACTTAAGATCCTTACAAGTTGACTGCCACAGCAAAATCGGATGAAATACACGGTCCAGCCATTTACTAATTCTAGTGTTTTCTTGTCTCATTTATTTTAAAAATAAGTTCAATACCTAGGTTTTGTTTGAACTCATTATAGTTTCGTTTATTTTCACATTTCACTTTCAGCTGCATGATTCTAAACTTCTATGTTTTTTGTATTTATAAACAGATGACAGTTTAATTCATGGTAAAGCAACACGAGAGTTCATTGTCTTGATACTAAAAATTAATAAAATTAGACAAATAATGTGTTGCAGTGCAAATAGTAAAACAGCATGTATAAGAAAAAATTAATAAAAGAGAAGATGTAAACATCTTAAAATGTGCCACTAGTTTTTGTTTTGTTTTGTAGTTGTATTCTTTCAACAAACAACAGAACCCCCTTTAATTACAACTTCGTTGTTTTACGACATAAATAATAATTACTCAAAAGTTACTGCAACAACACATGTATTAAAATCCTACAATAATTGATAGAAAAATTCTTACACGGCTTCGGAAAAAATAAAACCTGTGAATTACATTCGATGCACGATGATGCACATTCCGAAGGATAATGCCGCAGTGAATCATCGGTGATGCACATGGCAGTCAAGGCTTTAATGGTGAAAAATATACAGTTTTTATTTATATAATAATTTATTATAAGATGTGACTTATTTTGTGGTTTCTTTAACATCCAATTTCGCAACTACAGTATTACACTTAATTCAAGATTTGCGTAAGATATAATACTTCGAATTGAAAATTATAAATATATATGCTCAGTATAGATATTTCACTACTTGACATTTGCTTTGGTTGGATTAGTATTTGAAGCAAAATTTATTAAAGAATCCAAAAGATTTTTACTATGCACATATAAAATTTATTTTCTTTTGTTTTAACTCCCTTTCAATTTTTCTACATTTTCTCAAGTTACACGGTAAATCTACTTCAAAATCAAATGAAAACTATGCATAACTTAGAGAAAGTTAGAGACTTAGTTAACTTAGAGAACTATGCATAACTTAGAGAAAACATTATACAATACTTTTTGTTAATTTTCCCCCCTTCAAAAATAGTTCCTTTTTGCCGTGATTTAAAAATTAAAACCGATATTTTAACCTGTAAAAACCCGAACTCCTTACAAAATTACCTTAAATGATGTATATTTAATTTTGGATTACAATTCATAATTTACGTAATGTACATGCCATTATATTACATTTCATAATTGCTTTAAATGCTCAAAACAGATGTTAGTTGTAACTAACAGCTTTGCCCCAAACTTATACGTTGCCTTCTTTTGACATTTAATAATTGAAAAATCAATAAGTTAAAGAATTGTCTTTTCGTGCTTGCAATCATTTTATTTAAAGTTATTTTTTTAATGAATTAGATATGTAACACATTTAGGTTTCCTTTTTCCAACTATTTTTCCTGACATACTTAAAAATCTAGATTTTTAGCTTAAATCATATATTTTAGTCGTATTAGCAAATTAAAATTTCATTTAGTAAATTTAATTGTATAACTTAGCGTGGACAATCTGTCTAATCAACTCTACAAAAAGAAAGAATATATTAGCTCTTAATATCAAGATATATATATGATTATTTATTCTAAAGTATTTCGAAATGACTTTCGAATTAAAGTAAATATATCTAAGAATTAAATATAAACTGAAGTGCTGGTTTTGATGTTCAAATTTCTTAAAATTATAAATGCTGAAAGCATATTGTTGCTGACAGATCTCAAAATTGAGGGACGATTATATTTCTTTTATCATCTTCTCATTGCTATTTAATGCATTATATCTTGATTTTCTTCCATTGTTTGCCTGAGGCAAGTGCCTCATTTGCCTCACCGTCGACCTATGTCTGAAAGATAACTTATTGCAAAGGTTTTGAAGCGAAAATCTTACTTCCTGGGACCTAATTTTTTAAAAAAATAACACCAAATTTAAATATTCTAAGTAAGATATATCATTTTAAAGGTTTTCCATAAAGAATTGAATACGTTTTACGGTTATAAGATATCAGTATTATTTAAACCTTTAAATCTTACGACAACTCTCTCCCCTTACACACGCATACACAAAATAGAGGCCACAAGTGTTGAAATAGATTAGCAATGAAGCTAATAAATTAACTTCGAGATAAATTCACTATGAAGAAAACAACTTAAAGAGTTGTACTCTAAATATTATTTGATAATTAATTTTTTTTAACGTTTGGCGCTGTGTGCTGCGCTTTCGAAGAATAGCTGGCCATCGTAGATTAAACTGGAAGCTTTGATTTGTTATGGGTAACTCAAGTTTAATTACTTATCTACAATGACTCGAAATTTGTTTAATTTGAATATGAACTAAACTGAGAGCTAGAAGATTTTCTTGCGCCTCAGTGGTTTTGTGTTTGTGTTATGAATAATCAAGTATCGATTTATAAATGCTGTTGCCTACATGCTTAAGTATTATTTTCCTGCTTAGCCTGCAAATACAAAACAAAAGTCAGTAATGAATTAAGGTGCAGATTTTTTATCTTTCTATTACATATAGCTTTAGTAACTAATCAAACTTCGATCCGTAACTTCTTTTGGCTTCGAGCTTAGTTTCAGAACTTTCGTTATTTTTAAATTATTTAGTCGACTGCGATTACTCTCTGTAATAAAATCGCAAAGAGTTTGAAGTTTTATATTCTGGTTGCAAATAAGAATAAGCTTCTTTCCCGGCATTTGCTAAATGTCCGCAGTATTAATTTTAGTTAGACTAATTAAGTATTCAAAGGCAAATTTTCGTATCGATATGAAGAGAAATAAAGATTGTGAATTGATGACCTGTTCAATAATTTATCCCAATAAAGTTATTTCAGTAGAATACTATAATTTAATGAGCCATTAATTTAATTTCTTCGAATACTCGAAAACGAACAACGATGATCAATGTATCGATAAGACATGTTCTATTTTGGGTAAAGGCACATTTTTCTTTTAGGGGCATCCCCCTAATTTCTTCCTTTAGGCATAAATTTAGTTTCACAGGCAAGAAAAATTCTGTAATTATTAGGCATATTCAATTTGTATTCTTATTCTTTAGTTGTACTAATACTAGTATTATTTAGCAACAACGTTTTCCCAGCAAATTATTTTCTTGCTTCAATACTTTCACTTGTTTTTCGCTTTAAATATTCATGGGCTTTTCTCAGTATTCCTATCTAACTCTTCTTCATCGCAAATTGTTTCATTGCTGCATTGCGTACTTTCATGCGATGATGGATTTAGCTCGATTGTAATTGGTAAACTTTACATGACTCCATATACAAAAACTTACAGACTGAATCTCATAACCGACTGAATTAATTTTAATTCTAGCAGCTTATTTAGATGGTTATATTAAAAATTGTTAGTGCAAAGGGGCTTTGTCCCTGAGGGACGATTGTTTTCGTTTTGCTATTTTGCATCGAATCACTCTGAATGTCCGTTTCACTTTTCTAACTGTTGCACCAAATATTATCGCCCTGTATTATATTTGAAGAAATGAAATAATGAAGAATCTGCATAAATGTATGTATGTTTCTCGCATTGCGATAAAACAACGGTATCTAGAACCACCCAATGTTGAATGACGTAATCCGGCTGCGAATATGGGAATCTGGAAGCCCAAATTTGAAATTTGGAATTTGTTTTATTATCGTTTTCATATTTCGTAAAACTCTAACGAACTTTTGTTTAACAAACTCAAGGATTTCAAAGCGAGCCATGGCAACGTTATACAGAAAAAAAAAAAAAAATTTATCTCCAGGGCATGAGACTGTGTATCGGAAATTCTAAAGATATGCTCAATTTAAAATTACTTTGCGATATTGCTCTTGAACTGAATTTTATGGTTTAAGTATGAAGAACATGATATTTAATAAATAAAGGTAACACATAAAATGTTAAAAAAACGAACCTTTGGGCATAATTTAAAATCTGAAACATTTCAGATTTTTCTTTTTTATCTTATACTGTTATTTTTTTTTTTTTTTTTTAATATTTAGATTAGTTTTTTGAAAAAAATTCTTTTACAAATTTTAAGGCTTTTGTCTGTAGAGAAAGCTGATAAACAGAGCTGTGTGCTGAGGAAATCGACGGAAGGACTTCATCACGTGCATCATTTAAATATTTAAATACCTGCTGTTGTCATACATGAAAGGACTTAAATTTCATGTACTAAATTCGTATCTAGCTTATGTTAAATTCAATTTTATTTGCTTAAATTAGGAGTTTTTTGTCACTTTTCTAATGCACAAATCAAACTGGGCCTTTTGGCTTGATTTTTGATGTATCTAATATGGCATAAAGCGAATCACAGAACGCAGTTTCATTTTATATATTTTAAGAATCTAGAGAGTACACAAAAATAAACTTTAAACGCTTCATAATTGGCATATATGCAAATTTGAAAGCATAAAGTAGTGTGTAACACAGAATAACATCATCTAAATTAATCTAAATAATTATTTAATTAACAGTCCTCCAAAAATAAACGCTCCTTAATGTAATTTCAATCGGAAACACATACGGAGATTCTTTGATATAGGGCGCCTACTGCTGGTAAAATAGCAATTCAGAAAAATATTCGATCAGTTGGATAGAAACCAAGGAACAAGAGCTAGTAAAATTTAAAAATTAAATCTACTAACTTATAGTAAATGCTTTAAATTTGTAATTGTAATTTTTAATTCTTAATGATATTACGAATTATGTATAATAAATCTCATTTTATATTACATAATTAAAGAAAGGCTAAATGGATTCATGTTTAAATTTAGAGGGAAAATTGAGTAGTTGCACTACATTATATTTATGGTACTGATTATCAGTTATATAAAATACTCTATAATTTTTTTAATGAGGAAAATTTTGCTAATGCATTCCTGAAATAATAATAATAAATAATAAAAATTAATTAATTAATTAAAGAAATAATATTAATAAGAAATAAGAAATTAAGATACGAACTTTAGCAATAATTTCAGTTTTTCCTTTCCTTGATACCGGCAGATAACAGACTGCCATTCTCCTAAAACTGTATAAACTTAGAATAGTTATCTTTCTAGGTAAGTTTAATTAGAAATTAGCTTTTTCTCGTAACTAGTCTAATTAGAAAATTTCAAAAGTGTATGATAACTTCATTTTTACTTCATATAATTTTGGAAGAGATAACTTAATAACTTAAATTTTTGTCTATCACAATTATACAGAAGATTTAAGCTTCCTTATACTCCTTTCGGTAATCATACGTTCTCAAGATTAGACGAATGCCATTCAAACGTTAGATAACTAAGTTTCAATATTACTTCTCAAGTGGGCAAAACCAGATTAAGTTAATTTAACTTGGAATATACAAATATTTTAAACCTTAATTTACAGAATAATTAAACACATTAAATTTAAGATGAAGAAAGTTAAAACAAAAAGTTCAAAATAGCTCAAACCAAATTACATTACTAGATTAGAGATTACTTAAGAATTTAACTACGACACGGCAATTGCGATAAATTAAAAAAAATGCTTAGTACTTATAATAAATACTAAATAACACAACTGTAATGGAAAGTAAACAAACGATAACGATAATAATGGTATTCTAGTTTTACTTTATCAACATAAAAATATTTTTATTGTTTCTTAATATCAAACATATTAATTAGCCTAATTTACTAAATGTAAATTTGGCCCACTAAGACTACTGAACATGGCAGTTCTGTCCGCGTTCAGATCCCGGGAACAGGTTAAGCGATATAGGATTTTTGTGATTTCTGATGTATAATTTAAATACGAGTTGTTTGGTCTTCCGAAACTTCTCAACGAAGGCTTCTTTTCCTTTAGACCCAGCGGTTCCTAAACTTTTTGTTTCGCGGAGCGAGCCCTTTCTAGAATCGATTCCTCTAGCGCAGTGTTCCTTAAACTGTATTCCACGGAACCCGAGAGTCCCGCGAACTGTATATGATTATTTTCATAAAATTAAAGAAAACAGCTTAAAAAAGCAATAATAATTAACACCTCTACGAAATTAAAAATATAAAATAATAACGAACCGGATCCTCGCTTCCAGTTACTAATCTGGAGAGTCGCTGTAAATGCGACAGTCCGACGTTATTTACCTCGAAGAAAAATACTAAGCTGTATTTTTGAACTAAAAGAGGAAATGCGCAACATTTTTTTTTAAGAACACAATTTTGAATAAGTAAATTATTGGATAGAAATTGGCTGCTTAAAATTGCATATTTACGCGATACTTTTACAAAGATCAAATAACTTAATTTAACACTTCACAGCAAACACGTAAATGTAATTATTGATCGCGACAAAATTCTCGCTTTCCAGTAAAATATAGAATTTTGGACAATTCGTGTACACTTCAACGACTATGGTTGCTTCCTATCGTCATCATTGTCCCTTCGACATTGTCTGACCAATTTTTTTCGAAACGTTGGTTCGGACAGTTATCTAGATTTGCTTTATCGATTTGTAGAAAGCCCGATATTAGGACTTTGGGGAATGCGCTCTAAGGTTTTATAATATAATATTTCGTTAAATAACAGCAATAATCTGTCTAGACTATTGCTGTTATTTAACGAACGATTAACTCAAAAATGCCTTCCGTGAAAGCTTGCAGTAAACGATCGTAGGAATGCTAGATAACATGAATAAGCAAATTTAGTGACTAGTAACACGTTCAGCGATGCAAAGATGTGAAAGGATACATAAAGATATTTTAGATTCCTAACGGGTGTGTTATACCTTTCTGATAATTACGTTAGTACTGTAGTGAAGTGTTTTTAAAGAAAATTCTCCCCTTTAGTCGACCATCAAACCATTTATGTTTCAAACTTACAAAAAGTAAAACAATTCCATCACAAGGATCTTCAACACATCTTCAAGAGAGCATCTTCTTCAGCGCGAGGTCTTCTTCGTTACTCACTCGGTACTTAGTTTGGTAGTGTAGAACCGCAAAGACGTTAAAATATATATATATTAATATATGACATATATACATTAAAGTATTTATAGCTTTAAAAATTTCTTAATACTTTAAAATAACAGAACTGTAACAGAAACCAAACAAAGGATAGCGATAATAATGATCCCCTAGTATTAATTTAGCAACTTAATCTGTATTACTAATAGCTTATTCTTGGTGCCTTAACAATAACACAATAGTTGTTTAAGGGATATTTTACATCATAGAATTTTCTTACACAAAAGTTAGCAGGAATAAAGGAAATACCATCAACAGAATTATTAATTAAAAAATATACATTCAGCAGACTGCAGCATACGATATACAAGTTTATGTTTTCTGACTGCGCTACGAAACATGTATTTGTTCCGTATCTACATCAGTTTCATCTTATAGAAAACGTAGGTATAAAAATAGCAAGAAGAATATATACTATAAGAAATAGACACAGTACACATAAGACATATATAAAATATATATGTAACAGGAATAAAAAGGATAAATTTATATCACCTGTGTAATGGTATTCTTCTGTTATCAGGACTGAATTCAGAAATGTATCTTCGTATATGTGTATGCACACACATACATACGTACATACTTCCATACATCCATACATGAACGCATACATCCATACACCTATGCATATATGCATATATTCTTGAACACGGTCCCTAAAACAGAAGAGTACCATTATATTATGAAAATTAAATCTAAAATTTACAGTGGAGCCACAAATGAAAAGAGAGAAATGTCTGTTGAAACAGCAACATGCGGTAAGGACAAATAAAATAAAAGTAGCCAATGCAGATAATCAAATGGGAGAAATAATACTACTCTTTAGAGTCCGAAGTGAAATTTAACGTTGGAAAGAAATGGACAGATTCTCATACCTTGAAGAAAAGCTGCCGGACGAAAAGCAATTCGAGAAATCGACAAGAATGGGCAACTGGTGAAAAAATAAATACAAAGATAATGAAATAGAAAAAGTGACAAAGAAAAGAGAGTGATGAAATATAGCTCGAAAACCAAAAACATAAACTGAAAAATTAGCAGTAGGATTTTTGTCAATAGGCCTAAACATATGGCATTTTGCTTGGTTTGAAATGCTTCATATGCAACCATCATTATACTGAATCACTAGAAAAAAGTTCCCCAAGTTTTTTTTGCTTTTATCAGAACAATTCTCATTTAGAGTTAAAAATTTCCAAGACATGTTTAAAATAACTTTTATATTTTCAAATCAACCACAAAAATAATCTTAGAGAAAAAAAAAAAAAAAAAAAGGAAACGAATTTACGTTTATAATTTAAATCATGAGAATTCATTTTAACAAAACAAAAAAAAAAAAAAAAAAAAAAAAAAAAAAATGCTATTTTCTGGTAAACGTTAGTGCTGTAATATTTTTACCAATTAAGCTGTTGCATCGATTATCCGAAACATGATTTTTAAAATATAATAAACATGAAATATCAAAATAATGTTTTTAAAGCTGTGCATTATTTGTATAAGTGAATTACACGGAACTAAACTGGAGTATGGAGGTTTAAAACGAACAATTATTTTTCATGCTTATTTCTTTTTCTTTTGACACACCATGTCAGACAAAAACTTTTCCAAATGGATATTTATCATCCTTAAAATATTTTCATTCAACCACTTTAAAACTTAGCTTTTCAATATTAATTTTAATATTCAATTTAATCATTTAATTAATATAACAAAACTTTCTAACGCGTCATTGCTTCTAACACTTTTTGCTGGAAGAATCTTGATCAACGCTTTTAACTGATAGTGAATGAAAGTTCAGCGCAGACCTCTAATGCAAATAATGTGTTTGAATTATTTTGTAAAATATGCTCAATACAAATTAAGATCCAAACTCAAAAGTGTTGTCTTCATGGTCTCATGACCGGGTGAAAATGATATCTTTTGAATACTACCGGCTTTTTAACACAACACTGTAATACATAATCAATTTTGTTGTGACACCACAAATATAATGGTGACAAATTTTAAAAGTTAAATTATAGTACAGTGGACCTCGTTATGTGTCAGCTTTGAAATGCGTCCAACTTAGCTATTTGGTATATTCTGTTTGGGCGTGAAAATTTTTGTTTGGTATACGCTATTTGGTGTCTGCCGAAAACATCGCGGAGAAAACAACGCAAGGCCAAAATGTCGTGGCGCAAAACATCGTGGGAGAAAATAAAGTAAAGAGAAAACATCGCAGTACAATATACGTCCTCGAAAATAAAGCGGTTCAAAAACTTCGCAGTTTAAAAACATCGTCGTCGAAAATATCGTGGTAAAAAATAAAGTACTTGCAAATCATCGCATGACGATAACATCGCAGACATGCGTTTTTCGGGCTTTGATAAGTGCAAATGGATATTCGCATAATGATTTGTGAAGATGGGAAGAAGGATAATTTTTACGTTCACATTTTTTAACTAATAAAAATTTGCTGAAAATGTAAAATGGAAAAAATAGAAATTAATAGAGTAGAAAACACAGAAAATTAATACAGCTTATAGCACTAAATAGAATTTTAAACTGACATAGTTAAATAATAAAGGTCATTAATAAACTATTTTTTATAAACTTTTACACGTTATCTTTCATGAAAAGTATAATCTAAAAAAGATTTGAAAAAGGAAGATTATTAACTGCATGCCCTGATCTACAAAAAATTTGCTAAGGTAATTATAAGATTATTTTCTTCACTTTTGTTAATCTGATACTCATATAGTGAAAATTATTAATAAAAAATATGAAAGTAAAAATTATATTCTTTCCATCTTGCTCTCACAAATCATTATGCGAATATCATTTTCAATTATTCAAAGCCTGAAAAACGCATGTCTGCGATGTTATCGTCATGCAGTGATTTGTAGGTACTTTATATATTTTTTTTCGACGACGATGTTTCTAAACTGCGAAGTTTTTGAACCGCTTTATTTTCGAGGACGATATTTTGTACCACGATGTTTTAGAACTGCGATATTTTCTCTTTCCTTTATTTTCTCTCACGATGTTTTGTGCCTCGACGTTTTCGCCTTACTTTATTTTCTTCGAGATGTTTTCGTCCACGATGTTTTCGGCTGCAACTACGCTATTTCTTTGGAATATGATTCGAGTTCGATGGATCACGAACGTTCGATGCGCGAACTATACTTTTTTACCTTTTTTGAGATAGTACTGCTAACTGCCCATGAGCCTCAGTACGCCTTCTTCTAATCAGTAAACAATTCGCGCCATAAATCTGAATTTTGAAGTGATTTTGCGATTCTGCGTATAATTTTTTTCAAGCAACGAAGAAAATTTTCAGGAACATCATAGAAGTGAAAATGCCGTGCTTGAAAAGTGAAAAATGACATGCGCGTCTGGGACTTGGCTACTGCATACCGTATGTATGTTTGTGATACCGTATATATCTTTGTATGTTCGTTTGTGTACGACGCTATTAAATAGGCTAACGTTGTGAAGGGAGTAACATCGATTATCAAGCTGAGAGACGTTGGAGCATGTTGAAAAATTTCTTTTGATTTGGATAGCAAAAAAATATTGATGTACAGTATTATTTGCAATGCTTCATTTATATGTACAGTATACATTTCAGTCACTAAATTTGTATTTTAGTATTAAACGGGGTTATCATAATAACAATAAAACTTTTTTAAGAACGGACTAATTATTTTCCATTTATTTTTGTTGCAAAAGTTCGTTTGGTATACGTCCAAGGACCTGGAGCGGATTAATGACGTATACCGATGCACTAAAAGATTTTAGAGCGCAAAAATTAATATTCAAGAGGTAACAAAAATCTTAGGAAAATACACTTTTCTTTATTTAAACACACTTTTCTTTATTTAAATCTAAGGCAAATGGATTTAGTAATCTTCATTAGAATTAAAATAACCAGGTTTTTCTTTTTTAAATTAAATATTGGTGTTCTTCGAAGAATGTTATTCATTAAGACTCTGCGTGCCTTTCAAATTTTGAGTGCCATTATATTTAAAGATTAAATTATTAGAACTCGTAAAACATTAATCCCTTAGTATATGAATAAAAGGAAGAGAGATAAAAATATCCTAATCAGTATTAGCAACTTTTTATTCCCTTTCATTCCGAAAAAAATTCATCGTTCACATTGTCTTTTAATCTTTAAATAACGAACTTTATTGAGGGATAAATCTTTAATAACATTTTATTTTTAAATAACAAGTATAAGTTACTTTTTTTTTACTAGTTAGAATTAGAATTTCATTAGAATCTCTTTTAAAAATAGAAAATTAGAAAAGTCTAGAAAAAAATAAAAGAAACTTACTTTGAAGTTGTACAAGAACTAAAATCTTATTGAACTGTAATTCTCAGAAATTATTTCTCCTTCAAGCAATATTTTTACAATACTTGAAAGATTTACAGAAAAACTAAAATTACATATTTTAAAACCATATTTTTCTTACATGTTTAGAAAAAGGTTTGTTACTGAATTAATGAATTTACATGAAACTGAAAGTTTCATTAAATACGAATTATTTCTGAAATGAAAAGATGGTAACTAAAATTAAAAACGTGAATTATGTAGAATGCTTAAAAACCCTCAAATATCAAAATTTCTTTTGTATCTAAGTTTAAAGTATACATGTTTGAATTAAAAAAAAAAAATTTAACTTCATTAAAAATTATCATGTGAACGACTTTCTTATTCGAATTACTAGTTCTTGAAATGCAGTTCTCATAACTTTTAGCTGAAGTTTCTTTTACATATTTTAAAGAAAAATTTCCTTTTTTTTTCCTTTTTACTACTTAAAGTGCTGGAAGCGAAAAGAGAAGTTTTAGCAAATGATATTTTGCACCTGAGATATTTAAATGTTTTCCTATTCAATTGGTCCAAAAGCTAAATGAGTTCGAAAAAAACTTGCTATACTTGCTTGGCTATCTTTTAATTCTGTGACTTTACAGACGGTGTAAGAAATTTTGTCTGAAAATCTGTCTGAATTATCTATAGACGGATTAAATACTTCATGATGCATGTTTATGTTTTTTCGGATTGGCAACGCCGGTAAGGTAAATGCGTGATGGGACTGAATAAACTTTGAAGCTTGAAACCTGATATGTATGATCTTTTAATTATGCTTTATTTTGAATTTAAAATAATAGTTCTTGAGCCTTGCATCACATTTAAAATTTTATCATTTATTACAGGAAGCTTAAACATATCTCCAAATTTCCGAATGAAGAAATGCTTTGAATAATTTTTCTAAAATTTGCATACACACTTGGAACTATAATCGAGTAGTGCTTTTGAACTGGGTAGAAAGTTGCTAGTTAGAAAAATTAGCATCTGTCTAGTTTTAAAAACAGAATATAGTCAGTTGTTATTTTATTTGATTAGAAAATAAGTAGAAATTGACTCTTAATACTGGATAAAAATGAATAGTCTGTAAATAGCTAACTGAAGATTAATAGTTTTATAATCATTATCCGACTGTAATGCAGCTATTTTAGCTCAAATACTCTGCAATTAAAGTAAGGCTGCATTAAACTTTTAGCTTGAATTTTAATACATGTACACGAACTGCAACTTACTAACTTCGTTCTTATAAGCAAGAATTGCGAATTTGCGACTAATAATGAGAGTTTTATAGATCTTAAAGCTTTCTTGTTTCCTTAATTGAATAAAGTATCTGCCAAAGGATAAGTATACTTTCGTGAAGACTTTCTAACGTAAACTATCTTATTACTTTATTACACTGGGGGCGGACCAAGAGGACTCCGTGCAGCTGCCCGTTCGTGAAAATGTGAACCTTAGGTAGAACTAGCAGTGTTCATAGTTACCACTCAACTATTCGTGAGCCAATAATCTTAGGCAAAACTCAATCTTAGGCAAAACTCAATGTATACAAGCATTATAAGCGAGTTTAAAACGTGATAGCTAGCAAAATCTAAGCTAACAGCACACTTGGATGTTACTTATCCTCCTCCCACTCTGGACTAAATCTTATTGTGTAGAGACATTAGGTATTTTTGGAAGCAGGCAAGATGAAAAATGAGCAAACGCCTTCGCCGGGAATCGAATCACGGACCTCTGGAATAACGGCCCAGCGTTCAGAACCACTACACCACGAAGGCACGCCAAGAAAGTGGGAAAAATACCTTACATACTCCCCTTTTTAAAGGGCGCGTGAGGTTTTTAGGGGACCCAATCGCCAAATCCTGGGTCTGGAGAAACCTCATCCAACGCCCTTTCAGTTTGGTCGCCAGTGTAGAGACATTAGGATTTTTTTGGAAGCAGGCAAGATGAAAAATGAGCAAACGCTTTCGCCGGAAATCGAACCATGGACCTCTGGAATACCGGCTCAGCGTGCAGAACCACTACACCACGAAGGCACGCTAGGAAAGTGAAAGAAATAAATACCTTATAATCGAACGATTTTAGCGTCATTTCTTAATTTATCTATTTATATTCATCATTAATTTCCTAAAAATTGCTGTAAGGAGACTTAAATCTTTCAATATAATCTGTGAATAAACTCTTCATCATTCAACAGTTTGCAAGCTTTGACCCACGGTCTTGGTTACAATTAGAGACCCTCATCAAAATATGTTATTCAGTTGTAGTTTTCACATAGCCGCATGTAGTTTTCACACAGCATTAAGAAACTTGCGTAGTTTTATCGCTATTTCTCCGGATCGTCTGATGGAATTCACCAAACCAGAATCTTAACACGTATCAGTTTTCAGTAGGATTGAAGAGAAAAAGCAACAAAAATTGGTTTTCGCTAATTTTCATTGCACTTATTTTTTAGATTCTATTGATTTTATTAGCCATACCGCTTTTAGCTACAAGTCAGTTTTTCTTTTCATAGCGTGGTAAATCCATCGATATAATAATATTCACTTTTAGTCTCGAAACGCACTTTTTGCTCGTATCACTTTTGTGCCCGAATCACTTTTCAAATCGTTGCCACTGTATATTATCGCCATTTATTATTTTTAAAGAAATTAAGTAATGAAGAATTTGTATGTATGTAAGTATGTTCGTCGCACTGTAGAACAACGAAAGCACCTACAGCTAAAAAATTTTGAATGCAACTACCCCTCCACCCGCACATGTGCACCTCGAAGCCCGAATTTTGAATTTCGAATTTGTAATTTTATTTATTTCACACTTTGTACAAATTTAATAAATTTTTGATTAAAAAATTCAGCGATTTGAAAGCGAACAGTGCCAACATTGTTCGACATATAGAGCAATTCAATCTCCAGCGAGAAAGACTTGTCTTTCGGAAAAAAATGTGAAATTTTTATCTTTCAGTTTTAACTAATCAACTCGGCTATTTGAAAGATGTGTTGCCATTGCCGATTTTATTAAATAAATTATATTTATTTTCCACGCGTCAACTTGTTGTCATTAAGTAAATCCTAAGATGTTTAATCTTTCAGATTTATTATGAAGGTTACTGGATAACAAACGGAGTGATTTAAAAGCAATAAACCCAGTTCTTAAGATTATTATTTTTTCTTTTTTAATATGATTGATTTTAATAAAATGCATAAAATAATGAGATATAAAATTAGAAATATTCAACATTTTTATGAAATCACACTCGCTGAATTCATAGAAATCATTATACACTTTTTTATGTGAACTATTTTAGGCGGCTAGAGGTCAAGCGGCTAGTTTTTAATGGAATAGTGTACCGAATATAAAGAAAGAATGCATGGCAAGATTTAACACTTTATTGGGAAATTATAAACATATGCTGTTTTTAAATACTGTGATACTTCTTTCGCAATTTGTAGCAAACTTCATTGATAGAAAACAGCAATAATTTTTATTTAACACTCAAAAGGCGACATACAAACAAGAAGAAAAAACGTATTCTAACATTTTAAAAGTAAAATAAATACATTCTTCGTGCGAGAGCCACACGTGGCTCTCGAGCCTGCGTTTCAAACATTGCCGTTAACATATATCTTAATGTCCATCTATTTAAATTATTTATTTTAAAGTGGTGGTGTATTTAATTACGGCAAAGCACACTAGGGCTATCTGCCTAAGGGGAGGAATGCCTTTCGTGGAGGACTTTCTAAGGGAAACTGGCTCGTATACACGTTACACATGGGGAAAACCACGAAAACACCCATGCAGCCAGCCCGTTCGCGGGATTCGAACCTCGGACCGAACTACCAGTGTTCAGCGACTTTACCGCTCGGCCGCTGGTGGGCTATTTATTTTAAATTACAAGGTTTTAATAACAATATTTAAAACTGTTACAATACTTTGTAGTTTGGCTGTTGAATTTTAGACTTCTTAAGTGTGCAGAAATTAATATTTAATTAATAAAATTAGCAACACAAAACGTTAATAATAAAGAGACTAAAATGTGGTGTAAGTTATCTTACCAGAAAATTCACATGATGAACTGAGAAAAGATTTAATCTGAGTAGAAAAATATGTGGCGTAATTGCGAAAAAAGCGGCGCATCGTGATAAATCTAAAAAAAAAAAAAAAAAAAAAAAAAAGTGTTAGCAACTGTTAGACTACGAACTCAGTGAGAGCATAAGGAACCTTAACAAATCCTCTGATGCGCTGAAATCTGAATCCCCCCCTTTTTTTTTTCTATTTTCAGTATAAAGGGAGTGACATGGTTCTCTCTGTAAATGTATAAATGTATTAAGCCTCTGTTACTGTTAATTGTAATCAGTCTTTGTAGCATACGATTTGAATATAACAGAATCTTGATTATCCAAGGTAATCTGAACCGTAGTCGCAGCCTACAATCAAAAACTCAGTTAACAGAAACATCTGAAATCACGGCATCCCCCCCCTGTAAGGTTTTCTGAAATTACTTATTCGAAATCCTAAACATACTTTTATAAATACTTCTGTTAACATTTTAACAAACTTTTTTTATTAGTAGGTAAAATTTACTGCCTTGAATCAAACAAATAATTCATGCAAGATTTTATTTCAGAATAATATAATTCAAAGAAAAACTGGAATTAATAAACACTATCAAAATTCAAGCAAATTGTTAACTTTTCTAAAATTTCTTACGTGAATTTTTATGAGACATTATTTTTCCCCCCTCTAAAATAGTCTTTTACCTTTCTACTCTTGTATTATATCAACCGCCGAACGATCACCTTTTTGATCAACAGAAGGTCCATAAGAGAGTCATCAGGACTCTTAAAGAATTAGTGCGCTCAGCATGGTTCATTTTCATGCTGTTCATTCCCGTTTAACTCTGCTTGGCCAATCAGCTCAATTCTCATCAGTCTAACTATTAATGTTCACCGGATCTACAGCGCGTATTATTTCTTCTCTCAAAATTTGAAAACTTGGTTTGTTGTTTTCTACATTTACGTTCTACGTGTTGATATTACTGTAAAGTTAAAGTCGATCCTTAAGTTTTTTTTAAAATCCTTTTTTGTATCTTTCTTATCTTCTATAGGTTTCTTTAAACTGACTGCCGGTTCGGTTAACAGAAACCTCAAATAATACAAAGGTTCTGCTGTATTAGAAAGGGTTACAATTATGGTTATCAGAAATCGTTAAAAGAAGCTGTTTTTGAACGATCTTTACTATCAGCATTAGCTCAAAGGCATTCTAGATAAATTATAAATAATCATCGTATTTTTCAGTAGCTTTGCACTCGTATACGTTAAAACTATTTTGAGAAAGCTAAAGGTTTATTTTGAGCTCTAATTTTTTTTCACCGTATTCGAATCATCGCTGAATTACTTGCATATGATAGGATGTATAAAATTAGCAATGATGCCTTGATCTAATGATTGAAACTGATATGCGCTATCCGGCAGAGAAAATGCAACACCATGAAAGTGTAGAATGGGATGTCGGTTGATACACAGACAAAGCATGCATATGTAAACAAGTGATGTTATTTATAAATGGTAAATTTATACAGTGCTGAAATATACAGGGCATCAGAAAGATGTATGACCACATCTCGAGGCGATGCATGTTGCAACCCTACGAGGTGCTGATTCAACTGGTCTGCGGTCTCCTGAAGGATGAGAGCCCGTAATCTCCGAACCCTCCTCCGAAGTTCATCCTCCGATAAGGGCTGGGATAGAGCAGACAAACGAAGACCAATCACATCCCAGATATGCTCGATCGGCGAAAGATCAGAGCACATCACAAACTAAGGAAGCAATGGAACATTGTTACAAGGCTTGTCGGCTAACGAATGCGGTATGCGGTGTTGAGTTTTCTGCTGGGGTGCGGCGGGGATATCGCAAGCCAAGGGACCAATGGAACATTGCTGCAAGGCTTGTCTGCTAACGAATGCGACGAGTGGCATCGAGTTATCTTGCTGGTGTGCCGCGTCGAGTTATCTGTCTTGCCTGATGCAAGCTTCGATTTGTGTGTTCTGTAGTACGTCTAGATGGATCTGGTCTTTCGCGACTACATTTCCTTCATCGATCCATCTAGACTCAATTCTATGCACAGTGGATATGTCTGCGTGTATTTCAGCAGCGATGCGACGGTGAGACCAAGCAGTCGTACATAAGCCCACAATTTGACTTATTGTCTGTTTGTCAAAACTGCCTACTGTGTCGTCTTTCCGGGCATGACTTCATGCTTCTTTGGGAACGTTGAACTTCTCAAAGTTCTGGATTCCTTAAGCAGCAGAGAGTAGCGACTGTTAGCTAGCGGTGCACTCACTCACTCACTCACTCGTTTCTGTTTTCTTCCCTTTTAACTCGAGCTATGATCATGAGACCAACTTGCATCTTACATCACCTGCATGACTTTTACCGCTACGTATTCCCCTAAATGTCCCTATTTATACGGCAGAATATTACATTTCCTATGTTTTGTACTGTATTGAAAAGGGGAAACAGCTGAAGTATAACTACTGCTGATGAAGGCTGAATATTGTGGCCAGCGTAATTATTTAACAAAATTATCATTCTCTGTATATTTGCCTTTTCACAGTTAAGCTGCACTAGTTATTCTACAAAAATGTTTTGAAGGATCCAAGATTTATATATTTAAAGCAAGACGATTTAAGTTTTAAAACTTATTGTTTTACTGCTTTTTCTACAACAGAAGTTTCGCGTTTACCACTGACACTCACATTTGCGCAAAATAAAATAATTATTCATCGTTTATGTTTTTTACATTCTTTATATCGTCCACCGCAAGTGGTGAAAACAAATGTAAAGAATATTTGATAAGTCTGTTCTGTTCCATGCCAGTCGCATTATCAGAGGGGCGTTATATTTTTGTACGATTAATTGTATCAGGCAACATCCGTCTGCGGCAGTTGTGCCTACTTTCTGGTGCTTTGTCAGACTGAATTATTTTTTATTCTGCAAGCACACGAAAGCTATCTGTCTAAACTTTACTCCAGTTTTGACCGAGAGCACTCCACGAAATGGAATTCGGTAGTTTTGCATCACTCTTCACTAACTTGCTGTCAAACGGAAAATAGTTTTACAAATTACTTGAAGAATGTTTTTAAATATGAGGTTACTTATTTCATATCATAATTACGAGTTTTATATCTAACTAAGTTCTAAACCTCGAGTCTTGGATTAAAGAACTAACCCTGTAACAGACATACTTAGAGCCATGTTTCCAGTGATACATACCATGATAAAAAAAAAAAAAAAAAAAAAAAAAAAAAAAAAAAACCAGAAAAACATCTTGATAACATTTCTGTACAGGGCTAAAAGGAGTTTCTTTGTTGAATGAGCTACTTTGATAATGAAAATTTCTTAAGAGTTTTGTTTTAATTATTTTAAATAGTCACCATCGATATATATATTGTTGCGTGCGTACGGGTTCGTAGTAGATTGAATGCACAAGTCCGATAATAAGCTAATAAAAATTCTTATCAAAATAATTTAAAGTCTTATCAAAAGAAATATATCAGTACGCTTGAATTTTCCTCAGAGATAAGATATTCGTAAAAGTGTTCACAATATCACACAGTTTAATCAGTAGTTATACTTCAAACTACTAAAAACGTTAAAATACAACGCACTGCAAAAGTTCATCTAAAGAGAAAGCTAAATCTGACATCTCAGTTCACGCGGAACTAAACAAATCGCAATAGCAGTAACTAAGCAACTGGAACTGAGATGCTCTTTCTGATTATCGAGATTTCTGGAAGGCAATAAGAGAATGGAGTTATGGTTCCAGCTAACATATTGGTCAATTACATTTATTAAATTTTAAATACAAATTACCGAGATGTCCATTTAATCAATGTTAAATGCTAGTGCTCCTGTATTTTTAATTTTTCGGCATAGCTTTCTCTTAAAATTTGTCTCGCGCTGCTTAGCACGAAGAAATGAAACAAATTTAATTACGATTCTACTAAAATTAGCTATCTAAATACACAATTCGTAAGTATATATAATATATTGTGGAATTAAATATTTATATTTCTGTGACGTTTTTGCTTTGTTGCTTTTTAATCAATAGTTTCATGAACTATCAATGATTTTCCTAATAATTTAGTTACGATCTTCAGTGTTAATCCAGGCGAACTGGCCTACTAGTGGCTGAGTGGTAAATTCGTTGAACACTGGTAATTCGTTCCGGGGTTCGAATCTCGTCGAATGGGGTCTGCACAGTCCTTTTTTGTGGATTTTCCCATGTATAACGTGGATATTAGCCAGTTTTTCTTAAAAGCTCTTCACCCGGCATCCCTCCCTATAGCGAATACTATTGTGTGCTACGCCATAATGATGATAGTAAATAACAACAATAATAATAATAATTCTTGTGTTCTAGTAATTTAAAACTTTGAAGAGAAGGTTACTAGACATATAATTAGGATAGTACCAAGAAGAATGTAAACCATTATTTTCTTTCTTTCTTTGTGAATGCTAAATTTATAGAAAAATAGAAGCTAGGATATTCATTGGGCAGGAAAAAATAAAGAAAAGTCTGTGTTTCCTGTAAGAATATGAAAAAAAAATGTTTTTTTTTTTTTTTTTTTTTTTTTTTTTCAAAGATAAGTTATCAAAGCGATCGTCTTTCTTTTTGCATAAACCTACAGTGGTTAACAAGAAGAAGAGAAAAAGTATTATTTGGGTTTCACAAAAAGGCATACAATGCTTTAGGTTCATTCTGAGGAATGGAGAATCGTTACATGAGTCTAGGGGTCCCATAGACTTTACGGAAAATAAACATAACATTACTTTTAAAGTAAAAGCAATAGAACATTCAATTAAATTTGATAAATTCCATTTCATTGTAAATTTATTCGAATGCAGGATACAATAGAACAATGCTATTAGGTTCATAACAAACATAGCAAAATAAACATAATACTAAACTTAAAAACTCTAATGTAAACTTAATAACGTTGATATATTTAAAACACAGATTTCCAGATTTGAAAAGGGATATAGGACTCCTACGGGCTCCTACGGGTCTTGAAAAGGACTCCTACGGGCGCATCTGTAGGGTATTTTGGAATTTTTTCGAAGGTAGGAAATTGAAGTAATTCACAATGTCCTCGCCTGGATTCGAACTTCAGACCTACCGAGTACGCGTCGAGCATACTTCTACTTTCGCCTTGAAGGCATGCGAAAGAGGGAGAAAATACTCTATAACTTAACTCACAAAAGAGAATAGCTCTACAATGAATACCATCTACCAAAAGAGGCCCTTAACGGGAAGTATTTCCAATTAAAAAAGAAAAAACTTTAGAAATCATAAACAGCAAGGTATAAAGTTCCTTTATTTGTTATCTCCAAACTCGTATTAGAGACAAAGTCTGAAGCAAAGCTTTCCGCGAATTACAAAACGTCCCTTGAGACAGTCCAGTAGCTGCGGTCCGACTAAGAGCTGGACATGATTGGCTCTGGTATCGGAACAAGATTGAAATTTTCGATAGTCTTGAACCTCTACAATTCTGGCTTCATGGATGGTGATTATCTCCTTCTTTGTTCTGGTCTAGCAGAGAGTTTTCTATTTAAATGTTATAGGGAAACTCGAGATCCGAAAAGACTTTTGTCTTAGTGTATTTAAACTCTTTTTTTTCTTTTATTTTTTAAACTTTCTTTCTTCAATTTTTAAATTTTCGTTATTTTAATTCTAGTTTTCAATTGTAGTCTATCTGTATGCTTATATTCTGCATTTTGTTTTTTATTTGTGTCTTATCGCCTAAGACAAGTGTCCAGGGGCACTTTGTGCACTGGTAATAAAAAATTAACTGAGGTATAATAATGCTGATCATAATAGTCAGAGCCGTGACTACATATTTTTTCATCTCAGGCAAAGAGGTAAATGTGCACCCCTGTATACAATGCAAGATTATTTATTTACCTATTTGTGAGGAGGGGATAATTACTTCATCATTTAGTAAATAAATAATACTAAATGATGTTTGAAAATATAACATTATACAAACACGGGCAATATATATATATATTATGTTCATTAAAAAGTAACTATTTTCAAGTGAAAATACAATAACTCTTACAGTAATAATTAATTATAACTTTGTAAATTCCACAAACTGAAACATATATATATAATTATTAACAGTTTTGAAATGGAAAACATTAAAAATAGGCTAGTTGAAAATGACAAATAATATTTAGTATAAATAAAACATCCGCTCAAAAATTATGGCATAAACATTTCAAGCACGTGCTTGTGATAATAAAGAAATTCATAATAAATAGAAACAAAAAGTTTCATCGTGTGCTATTTAACGGGTGTCCGCCGATAACATCGCGGCAAAATCAACGCGGACGAAAACGTCGCGGAGAAAACAACGCAAGACGAAAACGTCGTGCTACAAAACATCGTGGGAGAAAACGTCGCAAAGAGAAAACATCGCAGTTCTAAAACATCGTAGTACAAAATATCGTCGTCGAAAATAAAGCGGTTCAAAAACTTCGCAGTTTAAAATCATCGCGGTCGAAAATATCGTGGTAAAAAATAAAGTATCTACAAATCATCGCATGACCATAACATCGCAGACACACTTTTTTCAAGCTTTAATAATTGTAAATGGGTATTCTCATGATGATTTGTGGGCGCCAAGATCGAAAGAAGAATAATTTTTACTTTCATATTTTTTATTCACTAATAAATTTTTGCTGGTAAAGTAAGAAGGAAACTTAAGCATAGAAAATTAATGCAACTTATAGCACTTAATAGAATTTTAAACCGACATAGTTAACTAAGAAAGGTCAACTACTCTGTTAATAAATCCTTTTTTATAAAGTTTTTACTGGTAATTTTTCATGAAAAGTATTATCTATAAGTTGTAATTTTCTATGGTTAAGTTTCCTTCTTACTTTGACTTCTTACTTCCTTCTTACTTTTCACTTCTTACTTCTTTCTTTCCTTCTTACTTTGTTTTGAGAATAATAAATATAGGTTTTAATCATTACGCAATTTCACCACATCCACACAAGATTAAAAAGATATCGAATTTTGAGTGGTCGCTTAAATTGGATTGCTTACATTTATTTTTAGGTTTAGACTTTTCTTATTAGCACTTTAAAAGTATTATTTAATTCTTCATATACATTTTATTCGAAAATTTCGTAGTTACTTATTGAACTTACAGTGACCAACTTCCTAAGTCAATTTTTAATGTTTTTTTTTTTTTTTTTTCGTGTTTCTTAATTTTTAGAATATTTTAATTTATGGACTCTGTAGGGAAATAAAAATGAAATCTGTAGCGAAATAAAAATGAATAATTCTTGATTCTTTGTCGTCGGAATTCTTTGCCTAGCAACTTTGAAGCGACTAATTTTTCTTGTACTTTCTAAAGTTTTAATTAAAGATAAAATTTAATCAAATAAAAATTTAATCAAATTTCCCTTATATAATTTTCAAGGATAAAAACTGCACATATTTTACGTTGACTTATTATCAGTTATTTTCAGTGACTGAAACGTTTCAAGTACATTTTTTTTTTTTTTTTTTGTATTTATATGGCAAACTGTTTGGAATAAGAAAATGAAACATTTTTATGCATCATTTTAAATGCTTTAAAAGAATATAATTTTGAATATCAATCATAACTAAATTTTAAAATCCGGGTTCGCTTTGTTGTATGATTATTTTTTAATTCCTTGTACGAAGTATAAAGGAAGTATTGTAATCGCGAATAGCTTCAGGCAGCATATTTGAACGAAAATATCCATTATGACCGCTTTCGAATGCAATTTAACGATATTTTTGCGTGATATCTCTACGTAAGGACAGAATAAAAGACTCTTTTCCTCCAAAAAAATTATAAAACTGCTTTAAAATGAATTCTGAAGAGAAGTTTTCGTGGCGTCTGTACGTACGTATCTCGCATAACTCAAAACCGCATAACTCAGAACGTTGAAATTTTGTATATAGGACTACTATAACATGTAGATGTGCACCTCGTATTTTGGTTGCAATCGGTCGTGCCAAACGTATGTAAATATATTTATATATCTACTTTGTTACCCGGCTCAGTGTTCTCAGTTTCTTTACTCTTATATGCTTCTAAATAGTACATTTCTTGCTTTAAAAATGATTGAATTATGTTGTTCTTATCTTCCGGTTAAGGTTTTTATGCCTTTAGTAAATCTGTATGCAATATTTTTAGAATTATCAACAGTTTTAAAGTTGTTTAAGTGCCGCTAAGCCTAATAATGTTTTTGATGGGGGCCATTGCTTGTTTAAATTTGAAACATCAGAGTAGTGGATTTGTTGCCAATCTAGAGAAACGTAGCTTTGCAACAACAAAGATAACGCCTTCATTTATTATTGCGAAATAAATCATGCTTAATCCTTTCTGGAATTTTTTCGAGGAAATAAGTGTTTAAGATTTACTTAATTTTTAATAATTTAATTTTTAATAATTAGTAATTTTTAATACAATTATTTTGAAGTTTTATGTATTTTTGCCTTGTCGTGAAGTGAGAACTGATTTAATTAAATGAGAAATACTCAATCGTCTGTGAAAAACTGTTTCTTTTTTGTTTTGTTTGCTTAATTTCTTTTATACATCGTTCTAGCTTTATTATAGTATTTAAATAGAACATGTGGCATGATTAGATAATTCTTTAAATGATATAAATTTTGTGCATTCTGAGTTATAATATGAACGAAATGTAATACTGTTAAGTGAACCTAGCGCCAGAGTGTCGCTATGGTAAACAAATAGAGTGAATTTTAAAGAATGCATTTGTTCTATTGTGGTTTATGCGCTTTCGGCGAAGTAGATTTAATTAAATTCAATAAGTTTAAACGAAATGCAAAAAAAAAAAAAAAAAAAAAAAAATGCGTATAATTTAATATTCCGTACAAGGAAGTCATGTGGTGTACACATCAGATTTTTAATTAAAGTAACCAGAAAGAATATTTTTTTTAATAAATTGAAAGTATTTAGTGCTTCTACGCATTAAACTACTGGAAAAAGTTTTCTTGAGAAAGGCATGTTAATTTCCGTATTTTACGTTTTAAATCAACCAAAAGTATTTTTTTGTTTTAATAATTTTACAAATCTTATAGTTTTTCTTCATCTGTAATTAACTGTAGTTTTAGTTTCACAGTTCGTAATAATAAACAACAAAGATATACTGTTAATTAGCTAAATCAGTGAGAGGTGTGTTATTAGGTAAATGTAGAATTCAGTTTATCCATGTACACCACTATAAATAACAAATGTACTAATTGCTTGTCTGATTTCTTTTCTCAAGGTTAAACATTTTCTTCATCTTTCACTTCACAGGGAGAAAAAAAGGCTTCTCTATCTCTTTTTCCGGCCATACAAACTCTACTATAATGCTCATTATTGCATCTGCATGAGACAAAAGGAACAAACTGTTGCATATAAGTTTACAACTTCATGGAGTTAACCATTTTTTATATGGGATATGCGTTGTTTTTAATATTCATGTAAAGCTTAATTAGCATGTTGGTTGCGATTCATACTGTATATTTATACTTGTATATATTCGAATCACATGCTTTTTTGAGTGCTAGATTGCTGTTAAAAAATCTTTTTTTATTTCCATTTTATTATTGCAACATGACTAATTTTTATATAAAGTTCAGTGGTGATGGTGCGTATATAAGAGGACTACATATAGTCCTTATTCGTTTTTTGTATATTGTCCGTATTTAATAGTCCTTATTATAATACATATTATAATAATGCATTTTAGTAATATTTACGAAGTCTCATTGATCCTGTGACACAATCATTTTCTCCTTGAACGTTACTTTTGCAATAAATTTCTAATGTTCCAGTTTCATCATAGAAGGGGAATGTTTTTCATACTGAATTATTTTTTATGGATATTTAGCGCTAGGATTTTGGTACGAAAAATATGAACTGAATTTTGTGCTCTAATTTTCCATTAAGTTGGACCAAAAATTCTGGGAAATCCTCTGGTTATTGAAAACTAATACATATAAAAGTAGAAGATAGTAGTTTCTCTAAATTGTTTTGAATTTCTTTTAAACGAATGTAAAATGCTTCTGCGATTAATATATTCCTAAGTGTAATGGTTAAGAATTGCTATAAAATTATAGCTCATAGGAAATGTAGAATTATAAAGCAATCAGATAACTACGAATTTTCTCATCTGTAATTGAATTTTCTGAGAATTCTTGAATCATGTTTTAGTATTGAGTCATCTATGATTGTTTCACTAATGACCTAGCTAACTACAGTGTTATCAAATGAGTCTTACAAAAATGCATGATATTATGATGCTTAAAATCATTTTAATAGTATAGATAATAGATATCTGATTGCATATTTGTGTAAGCTCTTTCTGATTTGTATATAAAAATATTTGCGCTATATTTATTTTATTGACAAATGTTTAGAAAGCAGACGTAAAAATCTGATTGACTTAAGGTCTTTACATTTATGACTTAAATGAATGTAGGTCTTTATACCGAAAATAGTGCTAGTTTAACTCCCTACAATTAAATTTAATATGAATTTCTTGCTTATGTATGAATTTGCACTTTCAACGACACACACGTAATTTGAGTTTTTGATTTTCTTTCTCCAATCAAAGAACAAATCTCATCAAAGAACAAATAAATTCAGCAATTTTAACGAACAAGATTTCTAATTTTTCTACAATATTAATTTATTACCAATTATGCATAGAGCTTAATTGCAAAATCAAGTAATGTTGTTCGATGTTATGCAAATTGTATTTCTTTCTTTGTACCGAGGAGCGGCGCAGACGCAAATTTGTTAGGTTTTAAAGCTCGCGTTTAGAGCTTTGAGGTTGCTGTGAATTACTGGAGTTTCAACTAAGCAGAGGCTCTGAGTTTGTGTTTGGTAAGCCGCCACTGAAGTCGGAGTTTGTGTGGTCTTCGCCGTTCCTCAATTAACTTACTGTTTGAAAGTCAATAAAGAGGTTTCGGTCAACGTTATGACTCTGAGGTTTTTTGGGTTCTATACTGAAGTAATATCTAGTCAATTTACAGTCCACTATTTTTAAACAACGGAACGTACAAATGTGATATACATTATAGAAGATATAATTTTACCAAATAATTACAATATTATTTTTAAAAAATACTGGTGTAAATAATTTATTTTTCTTTCATGTCTTTATTTATTTATTTATTTATTTTGTATCAAATTACTAAACAAACTGCGTACTCTTGACCAATCGTACTATAAAAGGTGTGATTCCTGGACTAATTAATCAAAAAATTTTTTAAATCATTTAAAATATGAAAAAGGTTAGACAGGAGGCAGGCAGCTGAATATTCCCGTTTGAAAAGTAAAGAAAATATATATCTTTTCTCATTTTAGATCTTTCTTTCTTTCTTTCTTTTTTTTTTTTTTTTTTTTTTTTTTTTTTACACGAGCCAACCTTTTCACATATAAAATAAATAAAGCTTTGAAAGCTGCAGATCTCAGTAAGTTCAATCTCAGTGCAGATTTCAAAAGCTCCCTTGATGCCCTTCAAGTTCATTAATAGACATAAAATTTCCTGTCAAAGGCATTTCTCGTGAATAAAAAATGCATTTTTATTTTAAGTAAATATGTTTACTTTTTGTTTATTTGTATTTTTTCTATTGATTAGTTCTTAAATGTTAATGTTTTTTAAAGAAATTGAAAGTTGATTAAAGAAATCGATATATTCATATGCTGAAAAAAATTTTGCCTATGCTATTCACATACTTATATAGTTTTTTATACTGAAATAAGTACCGAATACACACTGAAATAGTTTTTTACATTCATATACAGAAAAAGTCTTTCCTAGGGCTATTCATATATTAACTTGTTAGTTTTGAAAGACTTTTTTTAACTTTTTCTCTATATTAATTTCCAAACTTAAGCTGAAACTTCGTTTGTAACATTAAACCACCAACGTTTTATAAAAGAAGACTCCCATCATAAGTCATCTATTTTATGAAGCAATATAGAGATTATTTGTTGAATTATATAATCACCTTATATTAATACTTATTTCTCAGATCAATTTATATCCAAAATTGCATCCTGAAAAGTTCGTTTAAAATAGCCTGTGCTACTTTCAGATTTTGCAGTGCGTCAGGACATAATATTTTGACTCTATATTTTAATTAAAAGTTGCCATTCTTAATATTATACTAATTTTATTCAACACACTGCTTTATAATCCACTCTTTTTACGATTTTTAAGTAATTATCAAAATTACGTGTTATTGAATAATGAAAACTATTTATGGCACCCTTATAAAATTTAGCGTAGATATTTCAGCCTTGTTTAAAAATAATAGCTTAAGAATAAACAATAATTTTACTTTCCTTCATTTCGTTAAAAGGTGATATCATGTCAAAACTTTGCAAATCATGCAATCTATTGATGCAGTTATAAAAATTAATTAAAAAATAATAAATACTTTATTATATACATTTAAAAAATTAGGAGAGCGAGAAAACTGTAAACATAGTAGAAATTTCCGCCTAAGTTAGAACTAACATTTAATATTGTTTCAAAAATATTTGCGATTAAGCTATGCGTCGCAAACCTTAATATTGTGAGAATATATTTTTGTAACAAAAGACCGATGTTTATAGTGTTACCCATTACAGAAAGATATGAAACTCTCTAAATACCTTTCATATTTATCAAATTAAACTTCCATTTACATACCATTTTATATTTAACAAATGAAAAACTGCTGTTAGGAATTTTTAACGTTAAGTTTACATTATTGTCATATAATAAATTATTTTTAAAATTATGTTATATATCAGTACTGATCAAAAGTGAAAGGACTAGGGATTTAAAAGCAAATCTCTTACTCAGTTTTCAAATTTTCTTCCTTTTAAATATGCAGAGATACGTAATAAAATACCGTATTTTCTCAAAACATAATGATGTCATATATAAACAAGTTTTGTCTTTTAAAAATGTTTCAGAAAGACCAAAGGGGCTTGCATATAAGATGCGCCCGCGTATATAAATTTGATATATCAAAGTAAGTTACAAGAAAAGCCATTAAAAGTCTAATATTATTATTTGAGATAAAATTAAGTAAATATATCTTCAATTGCTTTACGAGTTAAAAAAAAGAAAGAAGTACTCAGCTAGGATAAATAACATAGAAGGGAATTGCACGGGAAAAAAGTAACATGAAAGACGGTGTTATTTAAACCTGAATGAATTAATATGCGCCATTTTCTGTCCTGATAAATATTTTATGTAGGTTTGCAGTAATTAAGTCTTTTAATTAAGTTTTGTTTCATTAGCTTTTCGTCACATTATTAGTTTTTCGTGTGGAATTCGACCACCATTTAAGGTAATGTGGATTACCTCGAATAACAGGAAGTGAGAATAAATGAGCAACTGTCATTATTTCATAAAAAATTATCAATACGAAAATCTATTGCACATGGCATTGTTATTACGCACGGTGTTCGAAAAAAATGTCTCTGAAAAAATTATCCTAGAAAAAGTGTTCCAGTAAACATGTTTCCAGAAAAAAATAAATATTTCTGGAAACTGTATGTCTATTTTCTTATTTTTCCAAAATTTAAAGCAAATTATTTAGTATCATATCATAAATATCACCACAAGTTTATATAACTTTTAAAATAAATTAACATTTAACAGCCTTACATTTAATAAAATTTGTTATACACAGATGTACTAAATGTGAAATATTCTATAAAAGAGATTTAAATTTAATAGAATTAATCATGCGATTGTGTTATATGGATAATCAGATATAAATTTAAACTAGCTTTTTGGGAAAATGTGCAATATGTATATCAATGTAGAGGTTACGTCGATTACTTTTTTAACCGTTTTCGTCGTAAAGGCCAAATTTTGTTTAAATTTATGTTTTTATCATACGTATAATCGGGAAGTTTCACCTCTTTAATCGAACTACATGGATATGTCATTTTATTGGAAAAAAATTAAAATGTTGTATTATTAATTATTCGTAATGCTGAAGTTTGGTGAAAAAAGAAAGAAAAAGAAAAAATGTCAATTAAATCTATATTTTAATATAATTCATTGATGAAATTATATATTAATTAAATAAATCTGTATGTATGAATACATGTATGCAAAAGAGGCAAAGGGCTTTATCAAAAACAATGAAGGAAGGGCGATCTAAACATGTTTGGTAAACTCTAAACTAAACTTTTCTGAGTTCTCTTTTTAAACTGCATGATAGCTGAAAAACAAAAAAATACTAAGTTAAGAAATGCTATTTCTGTCTGTACGTGAAGCATCATCAGTATTGACCGCAATTTTCAGCTGTCTTTTATTAACCAAATAGCCTTAAGCTCCAAGAGGGGACAGATCCCCAGGAGTTAAGCTTGATTGAAACACCCACTCCCACGGTTGACTCTCCCCAATTTTAAAATTAGCTGTAACTCATTCCTTCCCCCCCCTGAGTTCAGCTGCTTAGCTTGTTTTTCAGCTCAATACTCAGAACTAAAAGCTTCAGGCGTTAGTTTCCCTAAAATTTCCTAATTGCTTTCATCTTGCATACAGATTGCTACAGTTTCCAGCCAAACTCTGATTCTCACTTCTCTTTCGAAACAAATATATACTACTATAGATGAAAGAAAAATTTCATAAATAACTGAATATAAAATGAGAAACTAAATCCTTTATTAAAAAATGAACTTTTGTAAAAAACTCATAAATCAATATTCTGAAAATTTTAAGTGCGGTGAAATATAGCATTTAGCTCTCTCCCTTAACCTTTTCAGTCCCAATGGGTTATATAAGTCCCAGCAGATGTTTAAAGAAGCCTAGAGGGAATTACACGCATCAGTTTACCACATAGTTAATGTCCCACTGGTAGTAGGCATCATTTCTAACATCCCCACTACAAAATTGTCACGCGCCTCTTCTTATAGAGGCTTAGTTACAGACTGTCAATTTCTGTCAATGTCATTTGTGTCATTTTTGATAATTACCAAGAATACATAAAAAAAAAATCAAGTCAGTTGAAACAAACAAATAAATTGGGACTGAAAGGGTTAAACAATTTAAGATGTTTTAAATTTTCAGTATTTAGTTATTCAGATTTCAAGCATCAAAATCATTTTCTTCAAACGCATTTCTTAAATGTATTTAACTCCTCAAAAAGAGTATTTTTTCTTTCATTTAAATATTTTATATTTTGACAACTTGTACATCTTTGTTTTTGATAATCTGCACTATATCACACGTAAAATTATAATTTTTGCTCATAAAAAATTCATAGATTCATGAGTCTATTTGAATTAATTATGCTTCTTACATCCAAAATCTGTGTAATATGAAGACGTATACTAATAGAGTTTTATAATATATTTTCAGTGGGAAATATGCACTAACATATAGCAAGCATTAAAATAATTGAGTCACAGGATCAGTAAGAAACCGTGGTTATTACCAAAATAAATAAGGACAATGTACAATGTAATCAAGACTACAAAAATGAATGAGTACAATATTTAAAATAAATAAGGACTATTGCAACAATTAAATGAACAAAAAGAGGGAGTCTGAGCAAACCAGTGCTCCAAAAAAGCAAGTGATTCGAATATATACAAGTATTAATATATAGTATGAATCACAATCAACATACTAATTAAGCCTTGCATGTATATTAAAGAGAACGCATATCAAAGTATAAGAAATGGCTAGCTCTATGAAGTATAAAGATGAAAAAGATATTTCTGTTTGATTTAAAACGAAAACTATGGAAAACATGCCTTCTTTAAAAATATCTTTTTCCAAAATGTGTTAGATACTTTTAGTTGAATGCGTATAACTTTCATTTTATTGAAAAAATATTCTTTCTGATTATTTTAATTAAAAAATCATGCACGAAGCGAACTAGGATTTTAAAATTTAGTTATGCTTGATATTCAAAATCATACGTTTATAAAACATTTAAAATAATACATAAAAAATTTACATTTTCTTATTCCAAATAATCTGTCATTTAAGTACAAAAAATTGAACTTGAAACGTTTCAATCACTGAAAATAAAAGTCAATGTTAAAATACGTGCAGTTTTTATCCTTGAATAAAATTTAAGGGAAATTTGATTTTGTTTTTCACGGAAGAAAAACATTAAAATTGTTTTAGGAAGTTGGTCACTCTAAGTTCAATATGTAACTACGAAATTTTCGAATAAAATGTATATGAAAAATTAAATAAAATACTTTTAAAAGCTTAATAAAAAATATCTAAATCTATTTTTTTTAACCAATGACCGGCCCTCAGCCAACTTCGGCTTGGCCACTACTAAGAAGTGATGCCCCTTTATTATGGAGGCACCAAATAGGTGGGCCACCTTTGCCTCCTATGAAGGGACGGACAGTTACAACCATGCCTTCTCCAAGATTCGAGCCCGGGGCTTTTGGTATTGCAGGCCGGCTCCCCAAACCACCTGGATCCCCATACCGTCTGGGCGGCCTAAATCTAAAAGTAAATGTAGGCAATCCAATTTAAAGTGACCACTCAAAATTCCATATCTTTTTAATCTTGTGTATGTGGTGAAATTGCATAATGATTAAAACCTATGTTTATTATTCTCAAAAACATTGTTCATCTTAGAGAGATAGTCACCAAGAGGGTTCACTGCAAGTATACATTATTTCTTTAAAAAAGGAAATAAAAAAAAAAAAAAAAAAAATCTGAAATGTTTTAGATTTTAAATTACGTCCAAAGGGGCGTTTTTTTAACATTTTGTGTGTTACCTTTCTTTATTAAATATCATGTTCCTCGCACTTAAACCATAAGATCCAGTGCAACAGCAATATCGCAAAATAGTTTTAAAACGAGCATATCTTTAGAATTTCCGATACAGAAACTCACGCGCTGGAGATAAAAATGTTTTTTCTGCACAACGTTGCCATTGCTCGCTTTGAAATTCTTGAGTTTGTTAATCAAAAATTCGTCAAAGTTTTAAAAAATAGGAAATCGATCATAAAACAAATTTCAAATTTCAAATTTGGTCTTCCACATGCTCATATTCGTTGGAGGATTACGTTATTCAAAATTCGATGACTCTATGTACCGTTATTTTATGACAATGTGAGAAATATACATACATTTACGCAGATTTTCATTATTTAATTTCTTCAAATATAATGCAGGACTCTAACATTTTGTGGCAACAGTTTGAAAAGTGAACCGACATTTATCCGTCCGACGCAAAATGCCAAAACGAAACTAATAGTCCTTCGGGATTCAAATCCCTTTGGACTAAAAAAAAAGCTGTGTGAAGATTTTTGTGATTTTCCTGAAGTATAATATGCATATGAACTAGTTCCTGAGAATGTACTCCACAAAGGAATCCCACCCCTTAAGCAGATAGCCGTAGTGTGCTTTGGCATAATCTAATAAATCCAAACGCTACTGAAATATTATATAGCTGACTTTCATCATAACTAGCAAATCGACATTTAAGTAACTGACTGCAAGCTGTGCATGAAAACTTTAATGTCACTTTAAGAATAAAGTGAAACAAAACAAGAAATAATTTTCACTATAAGAATATTAGATTAAAACAAAAGTGAAGAATATAATCTCATAATTAAGTTAGCAATTTTCTCATATTTAAGGTCATGCAGTTACTTTCCTTTTTCTAATCTTTCTTATATTATACTTTTCATGAAAAATTACCAGTAAAAACTTTATAAAAAAGGATTTATTAATGACCTTTGTTAGTTAACTATGTCGGTTTAAAATTCTATTAAGTGCTATAAGTTGCATTAATTTTCTATGCTTAAGTTTCCTTCTTGCTTTACCAGCAAAAATTTATTAGTGAATAAAAAATATGAAAGTAAAAATTCTTCTTCTTTTCATATTGGCGTCCACAAATCATCATGAGAATACCCATTTACAATTATTAAAGCTTGAAAAAAGTGTGTCTGCGATGTTATGGTCATGCGGTGATTTGTAGATACTTTATTTTTTACCACGATATTTTCGACCGCGATGATTTTAAACTGCGAAGTTTTTGAACCGCTTTATTTTCGACGACGATATTTTGTACTACGATGTTTTAGAACTGCGATGTTTTCTCTTTGCGACGTTTTCTCCCATGATGTTTTGTAGCACGACGTTTTCGCCTTGCGTTGTTTTCTCCGCGACGTTTTCGTCCGCGGTGTTTTTGCCGCGGTGTTTTTGCCGCGATGTTTTCGGCTGTAACCATTTAACGACGAGCTTACTATCGTATACTATATTATTTAAATTATTTCTGTACAGTAACAAAATGAAAATTTATTGATTATATAAAGTGCATGAAATAATCATTGTAATCTACCACTATTCTAAAAAGTAGAAACTAAAAGAAAGTAAATACATTAACATATGATCGAATGAAATGGTGTTAAAAACATCGGCATTATTAGTAAATATACTTCAATCCATAATTATTGCACATTTAATTGCTTATTATTTAAAAAAACAAGAATAATTTTTTATTAATTGGAAATTTTAGTTCTGTTAAATTCCTTCTGCTTTTTTATACTTTCAAACACTGCTAGTTCATGTTTTTTCTTAAATAGTGCTGTCATGTATGTTGTTTGTTAGGTTATTATTTCATTTTTATATGAATATGGGAAGTTTTTTTGGTTCTTAGATTTAGATATATTTTTGTATGAAATACTTTTGATCACATTTATTAACTACTTTATACAGTGTTTCATTTGGATATCTTGGAGATATAGAAGTTAATGGTTATATTTTTTACTATAAAACGCGAATAAATTTATACTTGAATTCAGGTAAAATAGTGATTATGCTACCTTAAGAACCACTTCCTAATTTATCATGACGGGGGAAATTTTCAATGTCTCTTAAATTTAACAGAAATAAATGTGATAACGCTGTTATAAACAGAAACGCTCTTTTTTTTTTACCCACATCTTTACTTTTATTTATGTCTGATTGAGTTTTATTTACTTAAAACCTACTATTAATGTTATATATTTATAATAACCACTTTCATAATTATTCTCACTTAGTTACTAAAAAAGAAATCTTAAATAATCGTGACTTGGAATTTAAGTTATTTAAAAAATATAGTTTAAAGTACTGAAAATAATTAAAGCTATTATTAATTATGGATATTTATTCTAAAGAGAAAAATTTGTATTATCTTCTGGTTTTCAGGAAATGATAAAACATTTAAACTTTAGATAAATACAAGGAATACAAAATTTCAAAAAAGAAGAAATATATATTAATTATTAAGCTTATTTTTCTGCATAAATCAATATGTAACACAGAGACATAATAACGACATTTTCATGACTGTTGCAAAAAGGTGGAATTTGGCGAACATTTAGGCGTCTTTAAGACGTCGTGATACGATGCTTTCACAACCAAAATATCACCTGCGAAGGACGCAATAAAAACGTCTATATGCGACAAATCCTCATCTGCAAAGACGTAATAAAGACGTCTTTGCAACGGTTGCAAATCAGTGGATGTTCGCGGTCATCTGGGCGTCTTAAAGACGACATATTGCAACGTTTTTGCAACGACATCCACGAGGAGTTTGCTACGTCGTTACGACGTTGCTGTGCTACTTGAGTAAATGCTTTATTTAGCTAATTATAGCGTTCCATTTTCCTTCCTCGCAGAATTTGGATATTTTCCGTTAAAAGTGAAGATACTACAAATAATTTTCTTTAGAAAGTTATATTTGCCAACTTGATATTTTCAGTGAAACATATTATTATAATGAGTAGGTTAGTGGCCGCAGTAAAGAGAACAACAGATTGCCATACTTTAAAAACTTATTCACAGTACTTACTTTGAAAACAACAATCTTATATATAAGCGGCTTAAGTGTTTGTCGCCGATAGTTTATTGTTGCCAGTCGGAAAAATGAGCGTGGAAATTAACGTTTTCGCAGTTTTTAATTAATATCTCGGCCGATTAAAGTCATACGAAGATGAGAACGGTATCGATAGATTCGGAGAATTTTGTAGAATCCGAAGAAACGCGTCTCGAATTTCAACTCGGCGCCGTTCCGTAGATATTCGAGAAAAAAGAATTTTGCTTAGCCAAATCCCTCTAATAGGGAAAACCCAAGAAAGAAAGTGGAAAATGTAGTGAAAACTTAGAATAAAATTAGTTTTTAATTAATAACTCAGTTAATTAAAGTCCACAAAGACGCGAATGGTCAAAATGGCGTGCCACGGACCTGCGGAATCCAACGGTCTGCTTCCCTAAACCCGGGAGCCAGCCGTTTCCGAGGAGATAATGTTACTTCACCCAATATATATATATATGCGGCTTAAGAGTCTGTTTGTCGCCGATAGTTTATTGGTTGCTTGCGTAACTGAAATTGATACGGCACAGGGTTACAGTTTCAATTGAGACGTAGACATTTTCCTGTAAAACTTGCCTTTGCTATGACCATTAATAAGTCTCAGGACCAAACGGTTAAGCGTGTTGGCATTTTTTTACCTTACCCCGCATTTGGACACGGTCAACTTTATGTTGCCTGTTCAAGAGTTCGTGAAAGAGCGGACGTAAAATTAAAAGTAATTGATGGTCCTCTGGAAGGCGAGCTTAAAAATGATGGAAAGATCTACACAAGAAATGTTTTTCACAAAGGGATCTTTGACATGTGAATTAAACTAATTATTTAAACCACCTTTATTTCTTGAGCTAGCGGTGGGCTCTTAAGAAATGTACCGCCAGTTGCACTTTTCTTTAAGCAATTAAGCAAGTAGAAGGGGAAGTAAGCAAAAGGGTGTCCTCGCCGCCTGCCCTGGGCAATTGAGTTTGAATTAGCAGACATCTTTTCACAAATCATTTTAATTACATTTATAATATCTAGAACAGCGGTCATTTCGTATGACCACCGGGCTTTCTAGTATAGTCGTAAGAGATAAGGATTTAACTGTGCTTACTAGCTCTGTAGAAAATTGTGAAGTTCGGGTTGTTATGAAACGAAAAATATCACATACTTTAATAGGAGCTATGGTTTCGTTATATAAAGTTTGCAATGTTGTTTTACCACAGTTATGTTATAATGCATCAAATTCCATTGAAATTCTTAATTTAATCCTCTGTAATAAACTAATCCTTTGTACACTGCAATATTAATGAGACCTGAGTATGGTTATTATACTGAAACCATTTCTAAACTTATACGAACATGTTTCCGTCATTGGTTGAAATTCTCTTATGTGCAATGAATTTTATACTGCTTTCATTTTCTTTTTACCTTTAACGCAGTTTCACAAATAAGCCTCTTCGATATGTTAAGTAAAATTGCGACTGACTTTCATTTGAAGCCCTTAAAGAGATATTTTTGATAGCGGAAATTCTTCTTAATAACTACTAAGTAATAATTTCTACATTTCTGGTCTTTCCACGTTCAGAAGTGGCAGAGGGGTAACATAAGCAACTTGTTCAAACAGTGTATTGTAGTGATCGAATTGATTGCATTTAGTCTTCTGTACCTTGAATATCATTCAGTTCTATCAGAACATCCTCCACGAAAGCATCGCTTCTAAAGCATATCGTATCGCGAGCATCATTACAATAGATTAATAAATGAAATCAGTCTTTAATATTCACAGAACTTTTCATCATTTAAATTATCCACCCCCGACGAAAAGTTTATTTGAGCTTGAGCAGAAATTTATATGCCATCTAATTTAAATATGCCAATAGTTTGGCTGTCAGACACTTTTTTTCCTAACAATCTCATGCTATCTCGACAATAAAAGCATAATTTTAAAATTAACAACATTTAATCATACTTCATATTTCATCTTTACTTTTATTGCACCTCATCAATTAACTCAACTTCTATGTGTTAAATTTCGCGACTATGACAGGTGTTTATAACTAATTTTTATTTACAGCAACGAATATTTCTGAAATTCTTTTTAGCAAGAAGCATATCTTTTAAATATATCGATCCCGCTAGAATCAACGGAACAAAACTAAATTTTTTAAAAGATATTTGTTACGTCAAAATCAATTAATTACATTAGGATTAGCCAGAACAGTTTGTCTTAAATCTTCCAGAAAGTACTTAAAATTTTAAACGTCCTTTTTTAGTTCTCTAAAACTGAAAAAATTATTTTATTAAACAGTAGAATTATTAAAAAACATTTATCTTACCTTGTAACATTACATCCCAGTTGGTAAAGAATGAACCAATTTTTTAATCTTTCAGCATCTGCTTCAGAAATAACTTTAAATGAAACAATGCACACAGTTCCCGCGCAACATGAGTGTGAATGCAAGCCAAAAACTTCGATTCATGCGCCTCATTTATTGGAAAATTTTATATATATATAAAAAAAATTGCAATAACTAATAATACGGTACATTTCATTTTTAATCACCCTTTTTTATTCTTCGGATGCTATTCCAGAAGGCGTTTATGAAATTGCAAAACTCAGCAGTTATATCGCCGTCTATGTTCTAGTTAGTGCCCTTCAGCAAGTTAGTTATGATTAAAAAGAGAGCAAAGAACAACTAATGTCGGCAGTATAATATTTTCTATGAGCGTTTAGTCAATACAGTTCGTTACACAAAGTGTAATTAGTTCCTTATAGCTACTTTCAATAAGAAATTTCAATGTTAGAAAATATTATATACACTACTGTGAAAGCTCATGTCTTTTGAGAATAAATTAACGCTATTAGTTTTTATTTTAATTTTTTTAGCTGGATTGTTTATAACACAAAATTCTTTTCATATTCCGGGCTGGCTGCATGGGCGTTTTCGTGGTTTTCCCCATGTGTAACGTGTATACGAGCCAGTTTCCCTTAGAAAGTCCTCCACGAAGGCATCCCTCCTCTTAGGCAGATAGCCCTCGAGGCTTTGCCATAATCACACACACACACTTTTCATATTCATTGATGTATTCCGAAATTAAAAGTTAAAAATCATAAGTTTTAAAAATAAATTTCTGAATTTTTGATCGAATAGCTAATTTGGCGCCCCTTCTATTTGTTCACCTGAGGCAAGTGTCTCACCTGCCTCACCCTCGTCCCGGCCCTGATAATAGTTAAATTTTTTTCAACCAGAAAATACAAAGCTGCATAATTTTAAAATCTTTTTCTTAAACGCGATTTCTCAAATTCTGCTAAAGCTAATCGTATTTAGTTGCAATATGAAAGAGCCTTTCTATGTAACAAAATGCTAAAGTGATTATAATATAATCACTTTACTATAATTATAAAGAATAAATTAATTATAATTATAAATAATAATCGAGATTATAATTATAAAGAATAATCGAGAATAAAAAGCAATGAAATGAAAAACAAAGTACTTCATTAAAAGCACACTCCTTGTTGCAACGAAAAATAAAAACGTTAATTCGAAAGGAAGCAGTTAAATTAAATTTGCTACCTCATTAAGAGCAAATGGAAAGAAATTTTTATTTAGGAACAAAATTTAAAAAAAAAAAAAAAAAAAAAAAAAAAAAAAAAAAATCGAGAAAACAGATATTTTGAAACAATAGAATTTTGATATGCTTTCTGGTCGTCATGAGGAAGCAGTCAGCAAGCATTCCAAAATCAGATCATATTTCTAATTCCAGTTCAGATGGAAATTTCTTTTGTAATTAAATTTCCAGACGAATTTAAGATTTTTCTTTAAACTCGTTGCCTGAATCGGAATTACTTCAACTTACTCTAGATATCCAGAATAAATACTTACATAATTCTACATACTAGCGTGTATGCAATTTGGGAAATACATCAATTTTCTTTTGCTATAAAATTACAAGTCACTAAAAGAATAAATTCTGAAAAAATGCAAATATGAAGTACAGATACAGGTACAGTTGACGGAGGGTATGCAACAGCCAACTTAAACACTTCATCTCTTCCGCCCAAGACTGACTCGTGGATTTGAAAAATGTCTTGAGGCGTCAGGAACGGCGCACGCTCGTCGGGTTAAACTGGCCTAGATCGTTACTTCCGAGAGAGACTCGTCGCTTCGCGTTTTCCAACCCCCCAGAACTCAGCGAGAATCAAAAGATGTGTGTGATGACTTAATTGGTCATGCTCTCTCTAGAGCGGGGTTGCATCAAGATCATACGAGGAAAAGTTAAGTTAAAAAGGCAGAAAATATGAGTGCACTTCCAACCTCCTTTCAGTGGCATTGCAATGAAACTGCTGCTCATTTGAAAGCGTGCCTCAGGAGATTGTCTTTGTTATTTTTCAGATGAGAGACTGAAGGGGAGAAAAAAAAAATTTTTTTTTCCTCGATGAGATAGATATTCAGTATCTTTGAGTAACAAGTAGGAAGTTTTCTAAATAGGTTTTGATAGCTACTGAAAGGGGAAAAGAAACATTTTTAAGGCCAGTTTCAGACTTAAAAAAGTTTACCTTTGGAAGAAAAAACGCAGGAAATATTTGAGTTTTGAAGGACGGTGAAGTGGTTGGCAAGCAAGCAAGAAATGTGCCTAAACCTAAAATGTGGAACAACTTGTGTTGCTGCTTAGGAATAAAAG
The DNA here is from genome assembly GCF_044657685.1 of Stegodyphus dumicola. NCBI lineage: Eukaryota > Metazoa > Arthropoda > Arachnida > Araneae > Eresidae > Stegodyphus > Stegodyphus dumicola. The sequence goes on along the minus strand of NC_140772.1, from coordinate 111,432,082 downwards.
TAACTGTAATCTATAGTACTAAGAATACTTTTATACGTATCTGTAAGCAAACAGAAATATCCATAATATATATATATATATCTTTTGCTCTTATTTCTTACTTCTCTTGAAAATGAGATAAAATATCAAAGGATATGGTCGAAAATGCAGCATTACGATACTGACAGCTAATCAAAACATTGATCTAAAGCTTCCTTGAAAGTGCTGTGCAATGGTTTGTAGTGAATGACCTGTTTAATTTTGCCGAATCTTTTTCACTTTTTAAATTCATAGTTACTTCGGCAGTATATTAGAACTTTCTTCATATATAACCAAAACACTTTCCCGATCATGAGCTAAAATATGGACTAAAATAACCCAAGTAAAATCATTTGCAAAATCATGAAAAAACTTAAATCTCTGAAGGCAAATCACCATTAGCTAACAACGTACTCATGGTTCTTACGTGAAAAGGCAGAAACTGGGTAGTCCAATGATTAAGTGGAACCAATGTAGAAATAATTCATCCGAGTTGACTGAAACGCCAATCTTTCTCAGATGTCATATTGTTGTTGTGCTGCTGTGTACGGAATGATATTCAGCGATATTGCTGCTTCTGAAGTAAAGTATATCGGAGTCACATGCTTGTGACTCCGATATATTAAAGGACTCTAAGTAGTGAGTAGGCTCCTAAGAAACTGATTAATCTTTAATGCAAACTAATGTTAGACCGATTAATCATGCAGTTGTCATTATTGCAAGGTACTACCAAAGAATCATGAAGTGTGTGTAATCTGCCATTGGCTACGAGTTTTCTCTTCCTAGGGCCAAACTACAGATAGGCCAGTTCTTTAGCGACCATAGCAAAAGCGCGCTCTAGCACTACTTCTTACATAGATGTACTGGTCCGAGGTCTGTGGTCTTGTATGGGGAGCATTTTCTTACTATAAGCGAGCCACCACAAATGAAATTAAAAGAATTAAAGCGACAAAAGTAATTGGCTTAAAAAAGAAACATAAGAAAGACAGATATATTATAAGAAAACCTAGGGAAAGAAAAAAATTTCTAGCCAAACATTCTGCATCAAAGCAAAGTAGATTACTCAAACTCGTATATTGAAAACCTAGCATAAAAACTGATTTCGAACAAAGCCGAGAAGGGCATTAAAATAATTACGGTTACAATATTGCTCAACTTCTTACCAAATCTATACAGATATGATAAAATTATTAAATTAAACCCTGAACAAGATGAAACAGTGACAAAACAAAGTGATGAATAAATGCATTTGGTTTTACTTCAATTTATATAGTCTCAAAATGTTGAGATTTTTTTCCACCCATGTTGTTAAACCCCAAGTTTATAATACCTTAATTATAATTGCCGAGGTAAAGAACATCGCATTTTTCTCTTTCCCTGTTCTTTCTTCTATTTTTTCCTTTTCTTTCTTTTTTTTAAATCATATTTGTAACTACTCTATGTATATAGAGTACGTAGTTCATTGATTGTTGTTGTCATTCCTTGAATAGATTCGTTTTATATCAAGTGATTTGGTACTCTGTAGAGTCATTAGGGTTTTTTGAAACAAGACACGTGAAAAACGTGCACTGTCTCGCTGGGAATCGAACCTGAACTTCTCGAATACGCGCCGAGTGTGCTACCGTTACATCACAAAGGCATGCGCAAAGGAGGGAGAAAATCCCTTAGAACTTTCTTTTTCTTTAAAAATATTTTTTTTAAAGAAAGTACATTTTCATTTTTCTTTAAAAAAAATATTCTCTTTTTATTAATTTGCATGACCATCTTAAATTAGCTTAATTTCTCTTTTTATTATAATTTTCATGATTTGAGATCATCCAGTTTACTTCAATTTGAAACAGCTCTCATTTAAGTAATTTTTTGCATTCTGCTTACATTCTCAGCGTTCTGAGTTTTAAAATCGCGGACTCTTTCTTAGTTCTTATTTTTTAGCTTAATTAGGTGGTATCTGTCATTCGCTTAATTTTTTTAAATGAAGAGATTACAGTAGTTTATAATACCTTAATTATAATCTCTCCATAAGTTCTTCGCAGATTACAACAGGATTGAGAAATTTAAACCTAATTAGAATGCTAGAATTCTAAATATGTGCACACCTGCTTACGTTGCATTTCTTATTTTATTGCATTCAGCTAAATTATCTCATAGCGCAAAATTTTGTCTGTTCTTTCATTCTTTTAGATTACATTCATTTCATCCGCTGTATTGTTTTTGTAGATTGCTGCAAAGTATTTCTGGAATTTATTATAGTATATTATTTTGGGACACCCTACACATTCTGTGATTCATTTTGCAATTTTACTTTTTTAACAGCATTTTCATGGTAATTATTTATATCACATTTCCAGCCATTTAATTTCTTAAATTTTGTTTTGTTCTCTTTCAGCCTACTGTATAAGGTTTTTCTTGATTGCATTTTATTCTATTGTTTTCCACTTTTTTATTTTTAATTATGCAAGCTAGAGTCTGCCTTATTAATGTAAGTGCTTAGCAATAAAATGAAAAGAGTTTAATATATATGACATGAAGTCTTGAAATTTATTGTTTATTTCATTCGATTTTGCCTTGAATTTATAAGGAATGCAGAGCCTTGCTGAAAAATAAGGTAAAATAAATAAAAATCTTATCGTCATTGGTCGCGCAGTGAAAGAACTGTACAAATAAAAGAGTAAAACATGAGAATCGACTTTTGTAGTGAAAAGAATGAAAATAAAGCTTGAAACTTACGAGTCTAATGGATGAACACCTAAAGTGTAACACAAAAGTTCCTTCAATCAAATTAAAAAAGGAAAAAAAAAGTAGACAAAAGGGCTTTTTCAGATTGCGAATAGCGCAAAAGTTCCAAAGCAATTTTATTCGAAAGCAATTCTTTTTTGTGTTCTCTGAGCTTCAATCAGAGTACGACAAAATTCATTAAAGCTACTGAAACTGATTTGCCAAATTAAATTAAAATACATTTGTTAAAATATATTTCGATTCTGACCAAGAAAACTTAGTAATAATATATTCCAAACTTTTAACATACGGGACAAAATTTTACACTTAGTAGTGGTAAATGAGGAAGTATTTAACAGCGTTTAAAAGAAAGAAGAGGCAAGGATAATGATTTTAACAACTTTAATGAATCTGTACTTTTCAGATCTCGAAAAGTCTTTTTAAATTACCTAAGATGTCAAAGTAATTAGCCGATTTTCGTTTCTGGAAATAAAACCAAAAATTTTAAATGCATGAAAAAGAAATTATAAAGGGTTATTTTCTATGAAATATGCGTTTACCTAGTTTTAGTTTTCAAAAATATATAGTGAGTTTGAACATTAATATTTCGCTAGAACGGGTACATCATGTCGCAAAAATCTTCGAACCGTCCTGAGATTTTAGTTTTTTTTTTTAATGTTGGAGACGTGAAAAATGTGCAATGTAAAAAGTATTAGAAAAGGTTATAAAATATGTGTTTTGATTTTTATTTCACAAAACAGTAATAGTCCAATAATTTTGTGAAATGTTTTTCTAAATAGAAGGTATTAATTATATTTTTTTTCGAAAAAATATCCACTGGCTAAGAAGATTATTAAAATGTAACGTCACAGACAACGAAATTTTATTGTTTCACCTGGATAATTTAAAACATTTGCTATTATCGTCAAAAAATAAAAACATCTGATCAATAATGTGAGACGTATGTTTACTTGTTCTTAAAACTGATTTGAATAGTGTGCTAAAAGTGAAATATTATCAAATGCTTGTACAAACGATCACTTTTAATATATGCGGAGCTGAAAGCCCATTAGACCTAAGAAACATTTGAAGCACGTAAATAAATTGACAGACGAGTGAGTGTTGCAGTAAATAAGATCAGTTTTATTATTTACTAACGAGAAGCGAGAAAGCTGAAAGAAGGCAACTAGACTGACAATTTAATGACTTAGCAAGGAAAGTGCTCTTCGGAAAAACATAAAGTTTTGCATATGCAGTTTATTCTTTCGTACTGTTATTCTACTTTTCTACAGCAAGAAGAATAATCTTGTAACCCTGCAGAGACATTAGGTTCATTTCGAAGCAGGAAAAACGAAAAATCAGCAACATTTTCGCGGGATTCGAACCCCGAACTTCTCTATTGCTAGCTGGATGTGCTTTCGAATTACACCACAAAGACACGCGGTAAGAAAAAAAATTTCTTACAACTTCTTATCTTATGTGCTGCAGACATCATACGTCATCTATTGCAGCAGTAAGTAATAAAAATTATGAACTGCAAGTTCATTTGTTACTGCAGTGCTTTCATCCCAACGTCAACACGAAGTCAAGAAGTCAAACAGACCCATTGTAAGTTAACTATTATCTCTAATTTGGGTAAGCTTTGTGATAAATGCGGTACCGAACACATAGATTGCTTGATGACACATAGACTCAATTAATCTCATTAACGTTCTCTTTTTTGCGCTTGTTTCTCAAATAGCATAAAGAATAATGAAATATCTATATTACTCGGTTCAAATCGCGGTACTAGATCATTAAAATTAACCTTTTTTTCTCTAGGTTGTTCAACTGTCGAAACCGCGGAGAGTTAAGCTATTAGTCTCAACTGCGTTCATCAGTTTTAACTTCTCCAATTCAAAAACTCGCTCAAGTTCCCGTTCTGCTCTCTCTTGTTCACGTTCCCGCTCTGCTTTCTCACGTTCACGTTCCCGCTCTCTTGCTCGCGTTCACGTTCTTCTCTCTCCTGTTCACGTTCCCGCTCAGCTCTCTCGCGTCCACGCTCTGCTCTCTCTTGGTCGGCTATTTCTTCAGCTTTTTTCTGCTCAACCGCCGCCTAAATTCTCACCGCGTATTCTATCGCCGCTTCTTCATCATTCTTCGGCATTAAGAATAGCCTGCCTAATTTCTCTTACTTTATTGTCCTGAGACGCATTTGTATCAAACTCCTCCGCTAACTCCAATAGCAGAACTTTAGTAAATTTCCTCATAAACTCACCATTATGGAGAAAACTAAAGAAAACCTACCCCAATATGCAAAAACAAAAACAGGTCTATTTCTCCAAAACTGAGGAATACCTTAATAATTCTGAACACTAATTGCCTTACAACACTTAATGACCTCTAACTAATTCACCTATGCATTCATACAAAACATAAATCACAAATGCTAAATAAGCTGCAAAAAATTCCTTCACTATCTCAACTATACATATATTGTCCTCTAACACCAAACTTATTTAAAAACTAAATTTTTCTAAAGCATAACGTTACAATGCTTCTTACAATTTAAACAGTTACTAGAACAATAGAATAAACAGTTAAATACCAATTAGCAAAGGTAACCACAAAACTAACTTTTAATAACCACAAGAAAACTTTTGATCCCGAATAACAGAGCTATATTTAAAATCAACCTAGTCTCGAATAACTGGCATAACTTCTCCAAAATCACAATTTGAAGACAAAATGGTACTCACCAATTTGAAGACACCTTCGATGACTCTCCTGGCATTAACTTGGATACTCTTCCGGGAAATTTCACTATTTTGCGGCACTAGATTACACTCCGGCGTTCCCTTCTGACAAACTGTAACTTTCTGAAGAGGATCCACCATGCTGTCCTTGCACGCAAAATTAGATCATTCTTGTGCAGAGAAGAAAGTCTTGACTGCTCACATAAACTCCTTTACAATACTGCCTTTTCTGGACGATCCGGAACACTCACACGAAGAGATGCTCGAAAATCAACGCGCGATGTTAACTGAAGTCCACAGGCGAAAATTCCGTTCCTAAATTTACTCTCAGAAATAATCTTAACCGCTGCCACCAATTTTAATATTACTGCTGTGGTGTAGTGGCCGAAACCGCTAAGCAAACCATGGGTTGTGACACAGGGTTGGAATGAACTTCAAACTCAAGTTTTAACAATAACATGAATTTTAATAAGATGAAAACCTTAATCGTTGCATATCTTGACACTTTGGGACTTGGATATATTTAGACTTGTAATTTCAGAAGTTTGTTACAGGAAAAATGCTCTAACGCATTATACACGAGGAATGATCGTTCTTAGCAGGCCAACATGCCGATAGCTCCAAACAGGCAATTTTTTTTCCTCTTTTCATTCATTCATTCATTCATTATATTTTATGCCGAAATACTGCATTAAGATGCAATGTGTCCGGCTCGATGATACTTAACCCCGACGATGGGCACATGACGTTGATTAGTCCGGACGGGTAAGTGGGAGGAGTCGGCGATGAAAAGAGGGAGGTGACAGCAGGACGTCACAGGTTGAAGAGAGAACTTCAGACTTGGTCGTAAAGGGCATCCAGTAGAAGAGCCCATCAGGTGGCGCCATCCATCGGAATCCTTGGAACTAGAAGGCAAAAATAGTAAAACATCTTACCGTGAAAATTACAAGTCTATTTTCAACATCTGTTCATCGCGTTATTACAGAAAATCTGGCCGTGGCCGTAACGCTGGCATCTAAAACAAATCGTGGTGCTTCGGTTACTTCTAAATCGTCGAAACTTGACCCGGAGATCTCGTAGCGTTTTCTTTCTATAAATGCTCCTACCTTCGTCATTCCGCTTGAATGATGCAAAGAAAACCGGGAGCTTAACTTCTTTGCCGTCAATTTTCATGATAAATTGCGAGACGCTGAGTACAGGAAATCCATCTTTTATTAGTTCAGCCTTAATTTCTTCAACAGGTGAGTCGTCTGGCATAACAACTTTCAGCGGTGTTTCCTTCTTTTGTTTGAAAGTGCTGAATGGCCCTCATCAGTCATGAGCACAGCTAGTGCTCTGTCTCTGTGATCATTCGAGTTAAAAATCAGAGTGATTTTGGCTCTTGTCAGTACACCGACGTAATCCTGAACGCCATGTTTGGTGAACAGTCCTCGTAAATTGCTCCATTTCACATCTGGTCTCGGGCAGATAATCGGAGGAAGTCTTTCATTTTTTACATCCGTCTTATTCGTCATGTCATGCGTAAGATCGGTGACTGCTTTATCCACTTTCTCAACATAGTCCATGGGTACAGGAGCAGGATCTGTAGTAAGAGCTTCGAAACTATTCTTCGCGACTACTTCGGGAAGTCGAGGCAGCAACAGGAGTCGTCTTGATATTGGTTTTCAGCGGTTCTGGAGCAGGAGCGGTGAAAATCTTCGCTACTTTGGTCGGAGTTTTCCACTCATCATCTTTAGGCTTATCGGGCTTGAGAAACTGTTTCCTCTTCCTTTCTGCTTGTCTTCTATGATATTCCGTCACTAACAGATCACTCTTCGGATATCCCTTCAAGTAATATTTCTCGTAAAATTGCTCTGCAGCAATAATGTTCCTGTAATATTATGGCGTAGAAAATCTTTTCAGGTTTGCACAGCGCCGATTTCACAAGCTTGCCGTTTCATAATTGCTCTTGTACAACATCCACATTATGTAGAGCTTCATACATCGCTTTGTTGTCAGAATCATCAATTTCATGACCAAACGACATAAGAATAGCATAAGTTTGGTCCACAATGACCGAACAATGTTCGTTAGGCATAGCGAAAATGAACGAGGCAAAGGACGTACGTTTAAGAAATCACGTGGTTAGAAACTAGATTGCAGCGTAAAGACAGACAACCTTCACTCGTGAAGGCCTCCCCTCGAACGATCTTTTTTCTCTGTGATAGTGTGATACTGCTACTTGAGCTGGTCTCAGCGCAAACTTCATCGCGTTCTTACCAGCATCTCAGGTGCCCCTTAACAGGGATTCCTCGCTTACCTTATTTGAATTGCCTCGCTTACCTTATTTGAATTGCCACTAATGGGTGAACTAGGTGGAGGAGAAAAAATATAGGCCCTTGCCTGTAATTATTGTGTTGCAAGAACACAGAGATGTGAGGGTGTCATAATATGTCCTATGTATGATGCATGTGTGTGAAATTACTACGGGAAACCAACATTGTCTATTAGGGCCTTTGTGAATATGAAAAGATGAGAAATAAAAAGTGACTGTGAAAAGGACAGGAATCAGATATCAAATGTTAATAGATGGGTGGCATATGGGCGGAGGTTGAAATCATCTTCTAAGAGTTCGTACTTAAAGTTATCGGCAAAATGAACTGTGTCGTTGCTAATCGCTTTGTGGAAAAGGTTATTGTTAATATGTCCGATGTGCGTTTTGATATCTTCGATTTTTAGATCTTTGTGTAAATCCTCGTTACGGATAAATCAGGGCGCGCCCGTGGTTTTTCGAAGGAAGATGTTTTGGAATGTTTGGAGGTTTTGGAAATCAGACTTGGATGCGGTACACCAGGCCGGTGGAGCATACGTGAGCACAGGGCGAAGAATTGATGTACAAATACGCTTTTTCAGTGCGAGATCAAGTTTTGAGGATGCATTGATGATCGGGTTGAGTTTGCGAGCAATACCAGTTGCTTTGCCGACAGCAGTTGATATATGGGGGTTCCAGGTGAGTGTTGAATTAAATCGCACACCTAAATAGGTTGCTTTGCTAACTTTCGGAATTTTATCATTAAATAATGTGAGTTCAGTGTGTACGTTTTTCCTTCTATGTTGTCCGATAAGCAAAAGCTGTGATTTGGTGGCGTTGATACAGGTTCTCCATTGATACAGGTACGACACCATTTCTCAATTTCTCGCATGTGGCCCTGTATGCGTTTAATTGCATGGATGAGATTTAACGAACAGGACAGAATGGCTGTATCACTTTTTTCTCTTCTAAGGAAACCACCTTATATATCTCCTTGTGTTTACTTGCGCTGAACTCCCAGGGAAGGAATGATTCTTTCACTCATGCATAACAAAGGGTTCATCTCATGACCTTGGTGAAAAGACTTCTTTTACCTCTTTGTGGCCTGTCTGGACATTTGAGGCTGCAACCGGAATCATTAACAAGGGCAAAGGATTTCACCTCTGATGAAAATTATTGCACTCTGAAATCACTCATCCTAGACAAAGAACCTTTATGACACCTTATCACACTGGTTTTAAAAGTAACCTAGTTAATTCATCAGAATTTCACGAATAACAGAACGTTTTTTAATCCGTTTTTTTTAAATACCTAAAGGCCCGTTTCCACTTCTGCGTATACGTATGTGTTTCTCCAATTAGCGAACGAATTCACTTTGATTGACATCTAAAATCTGGTCAGTGTGCGGTGAGGGATGATGTAGGGATGGAGTTCAACAATGTTCAACTTACGGAGTATAATGAGTAGTGGTAAAGCTCATTATACTCTGTGGTTCAACTTCTATCCGTATTATCTTCTGATCATAATCCTATCTTGCTTGAAATTAATATCAACTGCTTTCTTCCTGCATTAGGTTGCAGCACTGGAATTTCCAATTCGAATATATATTCTCAAATTCTAACTGAAACTATACCAGGAAATTCTTGCATTAGCAGTAAAGAAGCCTTGGATACGGAAATTCGAAATTTTGCCTACAGTGTTGAACAAGCTTTAAGTTCTGCTACGAATAAATTCATCGGTAATCATCATTTTCTTCCTCTTTCGAATAACATCAGGTAAAATATTAAATATAAAAATCGCATCCGGAAATTATGGCAATCAACTAAGAGACCCAAGAATTAAAGCTTACCTAAACGCTCTTCAAAGGACCATTAAAAAGATATCAGGGCATTTAAATCTCAACGATGGAGCAACTTCTTAAACACTCTTGCTACTGAAGACAATTCCATCTATGACATTGCTCGTGAATTCAAATAGCCTTTAAAGCAGATTCCTCCACTTCATGGTTGCAATGGACTTGTTTACTCTGATGAACATAAAGTCAATACTTTCGCTGACATTTTTGAAGATACTTTTACTCCCAATGCTTTTCCATAGGATAATGATCATATCATTAAAGTCAATAGCACAGTATCTTCTTTCCTTAATAGGCCCTGGACCACTTAATTTCACCTTTCTTGCTTCTCCGAGAATTGTCGCGGATTTTATTAGCTCTTTAAAAACTAAAAGAGCTGCTGGTGTGATGGCATTTCTTCCAAAGCACTCAAGCATCTTCCAATTAATGCATTTACGTGCTTAACTAAAATAATTAACTCAGTTATCAAGCTCTCTTACGTCCCAAAAGTATGGAAACAGGCAGTTGTTGTCTTCCCTAAGCCTCATTAAAGTTCTACTTTTGTTCAAAATTATCGGCCTATCAGTTTACTTAATCAAATTTCTAAAATTGCTGAAAAATTATTCTGTTTGATATTAATTCGAATCATGCCTCCTAGCTGTTATACTCCTGATGAACAATTTGGATTCAGTCATCTGCACAGCACCAATCATCAGCTTCTCCGCGTTATCAATCACGTTACTGATGGATTCAATTACAAATTTCCTACCAGCAGAATTTTCCTAGATATTGACAAAGCCTTTGACAGAGTGTGGCACCAAGAACTTATATTCAAATTGATTCAGCTCAATTTTCCGAACCACTTTATTCTACTTATTGCCTCTTACCTCAGAAATCGCACTTTTTCTGTCAAAATTGGAAACACCCTCTCAGCTACAAGAAATATTGTTGCAGGTGTCCCTCAAGGCCCCGTTCTCTCGCCTTTTCTTTACAATATTTATACTCAAGACATTCCAAAAGAATCTCATATTACTATCGCCTTATTTTCCGACGATACCGCTATCCTAACTCAAGCTTCAACAATCAACACTGTACAAGTTTTTCTACAAAACAATTTGGAGCTTCTTGAAAACTGGATGAAGCTGTGGAGAATTGCCATTAACACTGACAAAACCAAAGCCATTATTTTCAGAAAAGGAAAAATCAACTTCCTTCCGCTTAATTTCATCTTCTTTGACGATGATATTCAGTGGACGGATCAAGTGAAGCATCTCGGAGTCACACATGACAAAAAACTCACTTTTCGGCAACATTTACACGAAACTGTCAGGAAATTAACATCTCTCTTCTCCGTAGAACGGTGTTTGATACACCAGGATACCTGAGCGACAAGGCTCTACCCCTTGTAGAATAATTTGCAAATTGCGAATGGTATGACGAAATAACCTAAAAGATATCTAAGATAATTTGTTTTTTATAATAAAGTTTTTAAAATAAATAATTAATAATTTAGAATTTATATTAAAGCGAGAAGTTAGGAAATGCTAATTAAAATGTTAAGCAATGTCAGATGAATGCGGCAAGGTTATGCGAACACTGGTAATTTGAATCCGATAAGTAAGACATAAATTCTATGAACGTAAGACTAAAAGAATGCATAGCAGATACAATAAGAGAAGATTAACATAAACCGTAAAGGCATTACAATAAATATTACATAATATATGCATTCAGTTGGGCCATGAGCCTGTCCATATTTGCTAGGTCATTGTAGTCATAATTGCAAATCTTAATGGCCGGGTTGTAAATTGTTTTTTTGTCTTTCTTGAAAACTTTTAGCAAGTTTATAATAATGTGAGCTTAGTTGCCCCATACTCAGCTCTTCATGAATTCTATTGTTGCGGTTGTACCAATCCGCGGTAACTATTTGCCTAAGAACAGAATTTTGGTAAGTCTGTAATTTTTTCCTATTACATTTTTGGGTTTAGGTCCAAACTGGACTAGCATAACATAGTAATGGACGGAGAACGGACTTATAAATGAGTAACTTGTTGTCACTTGATAAAACACTGTTTCGAGCAATTAAAGGGTATAGTTTAGCTTTACGAACTCGAAACTTTTGATAATAGATGTAATGAGTGGGGCCCATGTAAGAGTTTTCTTGAGGATCACCCCAAGGTAAGGGACCTGCTTGGCCCAAAGAATAGGGGTGCCACTGAAGATGAGATTTTTCTTGAATTTGCTTTTTTTGGTGAACATAATAGCCAGTGTTTTATCCACATTGACTTGAATTTTCCATTTTGCAAGCCAAGTCCCTAATGTATTGATGTAGTTTTGTAATCGTTGAATAACTGGACCTACGAATGCACTTTGTGCTAGGATCACAGTGTCGTCTGCATACATAGCTAATGTCATGTCCTGTGTGGATGGTATGTCATTCACGTAAATATTAAAAAGTGCGGGTCCAAGTAAGGACCCTTGTGGAACGCCAGCCTGGATGGCATGGCTTGTGGAGTTTATGACAGAAACGTGAACAACGAAGTGTCTACCGGTTAGGTAGGAATTTATAATGTTGATGATGTAGCCTGGGAACCCCAGGGCGTGTAATTTGTAGGTGAGAGCATCCAGCCAGACTCGGTCAAAAGCCTTAGCAATGTCTAGAAATAGTCCTCCAGTGATCTTGCGTGTTGCCATTCCCTCGGAGATGGTTTCTACTACTCGGTAGAGCTGGTTAATTGTTGACAGTTGCTTCATAAAACCAAACTGGTGTGGTTTGATGATATTATTGCTTTCTATGTAGTCGTTGATTCTCATGAGTAAGATAGCTTCACAGATTTTACTGATGGAAGAGAGTAAACTGATAGTGCGATATGACTCTGGTTTAGATGGAGGTTTTCCAGGTTTGAGGATCGGAATGATCTTCGCAGTCTTCCAAGGTTGAGGAAAGTGTTGTCATTTTAGAATAAGGTTGTAAATTCTAGTAATAGTGAAAATGGTCTTGACTGGGAACGTTTTTATCATACAATTGGTGATGGAATCTATGCCAGGACTTTTACTTTTCTTGATTCTTTTGATGTATGCATAGACTTCTGACGGTAAGGCTGGAATGATGTTGTCAGTGCTTGGATTTGTTGGAAAGTTGGAGTGAAAGCTATGAACTAGATTTTCTGTTGTAGTGTCATGAATGTTGTTTGTGCGAAATTGAGATTCTAGATGCATAGCTAACAGTTCTGCTTTCTCAATTTCAGTGTAATGGATCTATTGTGGGCCTTTAAGAGGCGGAATATTATTGTGACATTTCGTACACTTTTTAATGGCTTTCCATAATGAGTTGTCATCAGCGGAAAGTGAACTGAGGTAGTTGGTCCAGTCTTGTTCTGTCTGGGTATTTAAAACAGACTTGGCAGTATTGCAAAGCCTGTTTAATATATTTTTGTCCTTCCGGCTGCGGGTTCGCTGGAAATGCCTTCTGGCTGCATTACGTTGTTTTATGAAGAATAATTTGCTAAAAAATACTTATTTCTGAATTAAAATTATAGCGAGAAATCTGCGTACTGAAAAAGACAGCAATCAATTGAATCTAGTTAAAAAAAAAAAAAAGAAAAGAAAAATAAAATAACTGGAACTGCAGTAGTAGTTCGCAGAGAGCAGTTATTACTGTCAAGAAAATCAGGTGCAAAAAATATAATTCCAAGACCATGAAATAGCAAAATTTGTCCTTATAATTACTTCCTAGTTCCGCATACACATTTACTTTTAGTGAAAATGAATGTCTGACTATATCAAACTGCTATAGCAAATCAGATAAGGCATTAAAAGATTTTTTTTCTCTTGAAACAGGTAAAAACTAATAACGTTATTTATAAATTAAATTTGATATCCTTTTGAATATTCTACTGCATTAAAAAGTATGTTAAATTTGTATTTCTCTATTTATACCTTATTGGCTAACATATACGTATTTGTAAGCACATCTTTCACTTGGATATATTTTTATCAGTCCGTCTAACTTCAATCCTAACGCCACTTTAAAAAATTATGTTTTTGTAAGAAATGCCTTAGAAGCTGAAGAACAAACTCTGGTGAATTTTTTAGACGATAGCACACTGAAATAAGACGAAAAAATTTAGTTTTAAGAATTCATTTACTTGATGATGTATATAAGCCAAAATTGCTAATCTTTGCAATGTGATGACAGTGTAGTGATAAAGCTGACGAAAGCAAGAAATAGCTGGTTGGTGTCGTGAGTTCGAATTCCATACTCTTTTTTCAACCTGTTTGCAACTGTCTTCGCTCCGTATTCCAGTCTGATCTATGTTTGTGTTTTATAATTTATTTATATTATTTTTGTGCATTAAATATAATGTTTTATTTATGCTCTCATTTATTTAAATTTTCCCATCAAGAATTTATTTTGAAAGTTATAATATAATACAAATTTAAAACATACTTCCTGTACACACACATATATACAGTGTCTCAAAAAAGTGATGGGACACTTGTGCTTTACAAAAGGAAACTGCAATAAAATAAATTTAAAAAACATGTAAAATTTTTTTTGTGGGTGTGTTTCATACTTAATTATTGGCCCACCAGCGGCCGAGCGGTAAAGTCGCTGAACACTGGTAGTTCGGTCCGAGGTTCGAATCCCGCGAACGGGCTGGCTGCATGGGCGTTTTCGTGGTTTTCCCCATGTGTAACGTGTATACGAGCCAGTTTCCCTTAGAAAGTCCTCCACGAAGGCATCCCTCTCCTTAGGCAGATAGCCCTCGAGGCTTTGCCATAATCACACACACACACACACACACACACATACTTAATTATTACATAACATACATTTTCTCAAAATATTAAAATATTAATTTAATAAAAATACAATTGTTTAGAACGGAGCAGAAAATGTCTCACTTAAGTGATAGGACACTTACTTTTCCATCAAATATTTATCCAAAAATTTTACTTTTTAAAAGGTTTTAATATTTTGTTGGATTTCCTTTTACTTTTAAAACATGATTTAATCTCCTTGGGATGGATTCGACTAATTTTTTTGTGATTTCTAGAGTGATTTTACCCCATTCTTCTTGAAGCACCGATTTTAATTGTTGTTTTGAAGAAATGGTGTGTTTGCGAATTCTTGATTCAAATTCTTGCCAAATATTCTTTATGGGATTTAATTGTGGAGATTGTGCGGGTGTTTTTATTATTTCAGGACAGTTATACAGCAGCCAGAGTTTAACGTTCAAAGCACTTTGCTTGGGGTCATTGTCCTGGTAGAATTTAAAATCGGTAGAATTAAATTCTTCCCTGGGTTTTCTCTACACCAAGATTCTACCGTCAGAACCAAATATATTAAATTTACTCTCATCAGCAAATATAACTTCATTCCAGTAATCAGAATTCTTATTTATGATGGATTTTGCGAAAGCCAGTCTGAGTTTTCTATTCTTTTCACTTACGAAGAATTTTTTCCTGGCTGCTCTACCGTGATATCCAGTAGATCGAATTACTCTTCTAATAGTCTCAGAATTAACAATTACTCCATATAATGCTTGTAAATCAGCAGCAACTTTAGGAGCACTCATTCTTGGATTTTTTTTAAATATTTCGAACGATAATTCGCTTTATTCCATTGGATAGCTTTGATGGTCGGCCAGGTCTTCTTTTATCCTGAATCATATGACTCTTTTTATATCGTTTAATGATATTGAAAACTGTTGAATGACTGAAGTTAACTGTTTCAGTAGTTTCTCTAATAGATTTTCCACGTTCAATATTCAAATTAATAACTAATTTTCGAATTCCAGGCAAAGTTTCTTTTCGTTTAGCATTCATGGCTGCACAGAGCTAAAAAACACAAAAATTCCAAAACAAACTGGAGAGAAATACTGCAGACGATTTTATAAATTATTGGCAATTGCTTTTGAGTAAAAATAAATACCCCAAAAGATATTTTTATTGCTTACTTCAGACGATTTTTGTTGCATAGTACGTAGTGTCCCATCACTTAAGTGAGCCATTTTCTGCTCCGTTCTAAACAATTGTATTTTTATTAAATTAATATTTTGAGAAAATGTATGTTATGTAATAATTGTTACTAAATTTAAGTATGAAACACACCCACAAAAAATGTTACATGTTTTTTAAATTTATTTTATTGCAGTTTCCTTTTGTAAAGCACAAGTGTCCCATCACTTTTTTGAGACACTGTATATATACGTATGTAAGATAAAATTATATGAATCAGAATTATAATATAACTATAAACATTAATTCTTCCTCTCTCTTCTAAAATCGTAATAACTTCTCTGAATTGCGTCATTTCTAGATCACTCTATAGTCCGCGCAGCTCATGGACCTTATATATTTTTAGCTTTTCCTATGATGTAAGCGAATTTGTAACTTCTTCTTTTAGAAAATAATATTTTAAATCTGAACTAACAGAAAAATTCAGCCAAGTAATTTTCTCTTACAATTACTAAAAGTATAACTAATACTAAACTATAGCTAAATACTAAAATGCCTAAAAATGAATTGAAAGTTTTCTTTAAAATTTATAATTTTTTGCTGCTTTTTTAAATTATAGGTAAATTTTAATTTCTAGCATTATAACTAATCAAAAATAAGAATATTTAAGAAAGAAAAGTATACATCTTATATAGCTGGTTTTGTTGTTAAAAGCTTAGCTTATAAAGTAAAATGTAATATCTGTTTCTCAGCCTTAGTTTAAACAGAACCATATGATGGTTTGCTAGGTTTCAAATATTATAAATCTGGATGTAAAGGTTTGACTTCTCCTTCCAGTGACGTCCGAATGATCTGCAAAAATGCAGAAATAATTTTTAGGCAGACTGAAAAGGAGTTTAAATTGAATTAAAAAAATATTATAAATTTCATGACTCTAAAAGTCTTAAAAAGCGTAGGAACACATATATTTCTTTCTCTTCAAGACCATATTTATGATGATGATCCAGATAAAAACCACCTGATTAAATTAATTAAAGCAGTGATATTTCAATATTTAAAAATCAGAATGCATCATGCAGTTGTATGTTACAATGAATCTAAACAGAGAGAAAATATTCGAAGCAGATTTACTAAATTAATTTTATTTAAGCATCAATAAACCATATTATCTGTTTCTCTCTCTCTAAATATATATATATAGCTGCGTGTATTTACATTAATAGATAAATAGATATAATCTTGTTTTCACAAATATTTGAAATAAAAAGTGAAGTAAGCGAATTTTTCAATGCAACAAATATCCTAAATTGTTTACTTTCATACATATGTATTTATGGATGTATAGTCATTCTGCTTAAAGTATTTACAGGTATATAAAATTACAAGGTTACTTTAGGCGCATTAATAAAAATTTAAGATTGGACATATAATATCTTGTACTTTATGGTAATGATTTTTTAAAATTTATTTCTAGTTCCGCATAAGATTTTTTTATTTACTGCGAATTTTTTTAAAAATTTTTCATTACACTCAGAAAAGTTTATGCTCCGAATTTTATGAGTTATTAATATTGTCATAAATGATCATCTTTTAATACCATAATAATTTTGAAAAGAGAAAAAATAAATAAAACAATCCTTGGTTCTATAAACATTTGAAATGATAAATATTTGCTACTACTGCCTGAAAATGTTCATAAAATTAAAAATGAAATGTACTATCAATCTTACTTAATTTTACTTTATTTGTAGGCAAAAGTAAATTCATAAATTTTTTGTTTAGAGTTTTTACAGTTTTATCAAAGTAATGATGTTTAGACGAGAATTACGCTTATGCTCAAAATGCAGTAAAAAAAATACTCAAAATGCACTAAAAAGTGGTTTCATGAAATATATAAAATCTTATTAGCAAAAACTGTGATTTTTATTATCTCATCATTTATACAACGTATCACATTTAATAATTAAAAAGAGTTATGTGATACAAACGCCATATGTTTCAATGTTACGATAAACTAAATCGTCCCTACTCTCTCTTCCCGACATGTGTGTGACGCACGCCCCGCCCACGGGGTTAGTCTATTTCTTATAAGGTCCATGGCGCAGCTCTGATGATGTAATAATTGGGAACTGAAACTGCATTGTAAACCAAAACTTTTTTTCTTCGCCGTGCTTCCATCTTTGATAACTACGCACTTAAGCTTTTGCTCTCTACTTTGCAAAGATGTAATTTCGCTGGCTTGCTTTCCATCTCAGCAATATCAAAAATGTAAATCTTCTGTGGAAAGGTACGACTAGAGTGTCAAGTGACTGTGGCCACAAATATCAGTTGCCAATAAAAATGGAATTAAAACTGCCTCGACTGCCAAGTTCTTTAGATATTACCAAGTTAGCATTACTAGCATACTACGCTATCAAAATCTTCTTCAATATGGGTCTAATCACGCATCTACAGTGTTCCGTCTTTTCCGTTGCTTTTATTATGACAATTAAGTCGGTAGGATAGTTTCCTACAGCCTGAAACCTCAATGGAAAATTTAGTTCAGCTCTTCAAATCATCGTTTTGTGATAAATCCAAGATAATGTGAAAGAAGTGAATCATCAAATTTGGTTTTTCAGTCTTTAAAAAATAACAGATCATTCTTCTGCTGTGGTGTTTTACAAGTGCTTCAAAAAATAATCACGCGTAGTGTTTACAGATTGAAAGTAATCTCTCGATAAATTGAGAAGTTCGAATGCCTAGTGAAAAGGAAATCATCAGTGAATTACCGTTTAAGAATTAAGCATTACAGTGGGTTCAAGGTCGATCTGAGTTAGTGTTTGCAAGTATGTGAGACAGAAAATTATTTGCACTTCCGTTTTTTCAACAGCTCAAAAATTATTACATTCGTGTGAATCTAGCTCAGTAACTAAATTATTTAATGTGCTGCGGATTCTGTAGTTTTCATTTCAACTTTGGTTAAAATTTCTGCAATTTGTTTTGAGAAAATCTGAAATTCTTGTTCATTAATTTTTCTAATTTTTCATAATTATGTGTGAGCAAATTAAGAAACGAATTTTAAACTTTTTAAATTATTCATAGGGAAGGATATTAAGATAAGTTTTATGTTTTTAAAATTTTGTTGAGAATTTTGAATACGAATTTTATAATTATTCTAAAAATGAAGTAGGTGTAAAAAATAAATGAAATTATTACAGATACGTAATATGAAATTATGGTAAATGCATGTTAAATTTATGGGTGATTGTATGTTAAGTATAGTGTATGTCGAGGGAGTACTGGGTTCCTAAGCAGAGTACAGTTGTTCCCTTCACCCTCTTCAAGTAAGAAAATGTTGGAGGCTCTCATTTTATGAGTGCGTAATTTTTTTATATTATTATACTTTTTTTTATTGTGGAATATATTAGTGCAGTTCTCAAAGGCCAGTTACCTTATGCAAGGAACGGAAGCCTTTTCAAGTAAACTGCGTAGGCACCCTGGGCCACCAGTGCATAGAACACACTGGTTAGCTCAAGAGCACAGCCCTATTGATGAATATGTTTGTTTAGAAGTATTGCGAGGCTTCCAATTTGGTAAAATCAGGAATTGTAAATGAAAGATGATAACGGTGAAACCATAAATTCTGAAAATCTTAATCATATTATTTATGATGTTAAATTATAATTTATCAGTATAGAAATAAGTATCATAAATATTTATGTGCATTACATTTAATTATAAGTAATGATTATGTAAAAGTTTATTTTGTGATATTCTGTAATAACAAGAACCTTCCCTGAAGAATTATGATTATGTGAACTTTCAAACAAAAAGACTTTTGGACTGAAATGCTGAAAAATTCAATAGGACTCTAAAAATTAAAAATTTATTTAAAAAAATTGATATTTATAAATTATACTTTACAAGACAAAAATTTTATGATTTAATGTTTTTTTTTTTACATTTGCTAGTGTTTTAACTCTTTCTCTTTAAAAAGGCTTCTCTGTCGCTACGCCTTTTTCTTTTTGAAGGAGGGAATATGTAAGATAAAATTATATGAATCAGAATTATAATATAACTATAAACATTAATTCTTCCTCTCTCTTCTAAAATCGTAATAACTTCTCTGCATTGCGTCATTTCTAGATCACTCTATGGTCCGCGCAGCTCTGATGACGTAATAATTGGGAACTGAAACTGCATTGTAAAACAAAACTTTTTTCTTCGCCGTGCTTCCATCTTTGATAACTATGCACTTAAGCTTTTGCTCTCTACTGTGCAAAGATGTAATTTCGCTGGCTTGCTTTCTATCTCAACAATATCAAAAATGTAAATCTTCTGTGGAAAGGCACGACTAGAGTGCCAAGTGATTGTGGCCACAAATATCAGTTGCCAATAAAAAGGGAATTAAAACTGCCTCGACTGCCAAGTTCTTTAGATATTACCAAGTTAATATTACTAGCATACTACGCAATCAAAATCTTCTTCAATACGGGTCTAATCACGCATCTACAGTGTTCCGTCTTTTCCGTTGCTTTTATTATGACATGTATATATTTTGTTTACCGTTTCACTTTTATGTGAATGTAGTAGATACATGTGCTGAGATGTTTGGGATGTTTCCAGCTCTGAACTTTCAACACCAATAAACGTTAAACAGTATTAATGCCCTAAATATTTTTTAATAAAACTTTTTTTTAATTAATAATAATTGCTTTAAAATTCAGTCTTCTCCAGCTGAAGCAGAGGAATTAATTAATTAAACATTTCCATTTTCTTTACATATATAAAGAGGAAAAAAGCTTATCTTTATAACTTCTTCTATAAAAAGATATGAATTTAAAATTTATAAATTAAAAATAATATTTTATGGATTATGCATATAATATAACTGCGCACAGATGAGATTTCTAATAAATTATTCACTTACAACACTGAAGAAATTGATGCTAAAATTTTATATGTTATCTTTTTTCTCCCGAAATGTAGGCATATTTTAAAAATATAGTCTCACGTGGCAGTCACATGTATTACATGCATGGCAGATTTTTCTGTAAATATTGTGAAACTTTCTTTACAGTTGCTCTGTATTTTTAAAGTACCAGCTATTTTTAAATGTGTTTAACTTTTTTTATTTGTTTTGCAGTAACAGTACATTTTAGTTTTAATTATATATTACAGTAGAAGTCCATTAGTCCGGCATCCAACAGTCCGGAATGCCCGATAGTCCGACATCGCTCCGGAAAATTGTAAAAATTTTGGTTTTCTCCAAAAGTGTGTCTTTAAGGCAAATAAAACCGCTCGAGAGCTATTCGCAAGTTTTCGGGGTAGTTCGAGATCATCCGGAAGCGCTCGGTATTGTTCGGAAAAAATTAGCGGCCGGCTTGTCTCAGCTGTCACAACAAATTCAGGTGCAGTGCAGCTCCATTAATCAATCACGAAGCGTCTTCGCCATTTTTTTGTGCGTTGTTGTTTTGTGTTCTTTCACATCGCAGTAAACGTAAGTTTTGAAACTGTTTATAAAAAAAGTGATTTTCGTTCTAACTGTACAGTGACCATGTTTTCAAAACCTAAGCCTTCGAGTTCAAAAGGAGAGAAACGAAAACACGTAACACTGACTCTCAATCAGAAACTAGAAATCATCAAACGGCTAGAAAAAGGCGAGAATAGAAATGTTTTAATGAATGTGTTTAATATTGGCTCATCAAATATTTATGACATTAAAAAACAAAAAGATGAACTAATGAAGTTTGCTTCTCAATCGGTAACAACTGAAAAATTGGCTTCTAGACAAACATTAAAAAAACCAAAACTGGAACAGCTAGATAGTGTATTGTTCAAATGGTTTAGTGCAGTACGTTCTGAAGGAAAGCCGGTAACAGGGCCAATGATTGTTGAAAAGGCAAAGAAATTCGGCCAAGATTTAGGAGTTGCTGAAAGTGAATGTAATTATTCTGATGGTTGGCTCAGAAACTTTAAGTTTCGGCATGGAATTCGAAGACTTGATGTAACTGGAGAAACCCTTTCAGCAAACCAAAACTCTGCAGAAAAATACAAAGACGAGTTTGAGAAAATCGTGGCTGATAATGATTTAACACCTGAACAGATTTATAATGCTGATGAAACAGGGCTATTGTGGCGATGTTTACCAACATCTACACTAGCTGGGGGAGGAGAAAAAGCAGCCAAGGGTTTAAAAAAAAAACAGAGACAGATTAACCGTTTTGCTATGTGCTAATGCGTCTGGAAACCACCGAGTGACCCCTTTTGTGATAGGTAAATCTTCAAAACCCAGGGCTTTTAAGAATGTTACACACTTGCCTGTCCAATACGATGCTCAATCAAATGCGTGGATAACTGCCGCCCTCTTTAAAGACTGGTTTTTTCACCACTTTGTGCCTGAGGTCAAGGAATCCTTCAAAAGCCTTGGTCTACCAGAAGATACTAAAGCCATCCTTCTTTTGGACAATTGCAAAGCCCATCCGCCAGTAGATGAGTTAGTTTCTAGAAATATTGTTGCTACTCTGCTCACACCTAACGTAACATCTTTGATTCAACCCATGGACCAAGGGGTTATTCAAAATTTTAAATGCTTTTATAGAAGGTCTTTTATTCAAGGCCTGTTAAATGCCGACTGTGAAGTGACTGATTTTCAAAAAATGTTTACAGTAAAAGATGCCGTCTATGCTATTGCACAGTCTTGGAACCAGGTAAAAAATACAACACTCCAAAAATGCTGGAGAAAACTTTGGCCAGCTGTAAACCCTGCATCTGACCTAACTCTACAGACTGATGAGGAAGAAAACCATCAAGACGCTCTGACCAAAGTTTTGGATGTCGTTAGAAGTACTGACAATCCCTTGAAAAAACCTGCCTGAAGATGAGGTAGAGGAGTGGCTTTTAATCGACGAGAATGAGCCTGTTGAACAAGAACTAACCGATGAGGACATTATCAACATTGTAGTAAACCCTCAGCCTACTCAAAATCTTGAAGAAAATGACTCAGATGCCGAAACAGAAGAAAAGGAAAAAATCAGCTGGGCAGAAGCTGCAGAATCACTAAATAAGTTTATCTCTTTTGCCGAGGCTAGTACTAGCTACAGTGCTTCAGAAATTATTGATTTCCATATCATTAGAAATAAATTTGATACTAAACGCCAAAAGTCAAGAAAACAAAAAGACATTCGTGACTTTTTTAAATCTAAGTGAAATATGTTTTACAGTACGTGTACATACATTATATGAAATGTAAAATAAACTTTGTTGTATGTATTTGCATACTGTATTTTTAGTTTAATTATTAACCTAATTGTTCTTATAATTACCGCCCGATAGACCGGAATTTTCGGTAGTCCGGCACCGAGCCGGTCCCGAACGTCCCAGATTATCGGACTTCTACTGTATTTAGTTAATAATTAAGGCTACTAGAAACGCAAAGAAATTTTAAAAAATTCCTTCAGCTTCTATGCAGTTAGAGATGTTCATAATTACCTTACTTGTCTAAAAATTGCTAGCGTGCTTTACTTCCACAGTTCATAAACAGAAATAAAAATTTTCCAATAACATCGAATTTATCGTTAAGTGTCCGAATCCCGTAAGTTAAATACAGAGACATCTGGTGGCATTAAATGCAATCGACCACCGAACTTCCGTATGCGTAAATCCAACGCAATAATGTAAACGGTCGTCCGTCTGCACATGCGTTTCTCCCCATGACGCTGCGCGTTCGCAATGCACTAATGCAAACCAGCCTTTATGATCACGATGCATACCCAGTGACCTTCTCCATATTCGGAGACAGGTTAAATCAATACTTAGAAAATACTGGGATCAAGAATTTCTCAAAAGTATACTCGTGCAGAGTTCATATGAGCTTATACATTACGCATCTGCTTCCTCAGAAAACGTAAAGTTTGGAGATCCTGGTGTGGTGTTCTTTACATTCATTACCTCAGAAATGTCGTTCCTTATGTATAGCTGAATTTAAGACAAAATACTGTTTTGAAAAAAAAAAAAAAAAAAAATGATACTTTGTCGAGAAAGAGCAGCTTAGAGTAAATCTATGTTACAAGACTATTTCTAAGAAAGATATGAACAAAATACTGGTTATTTATCCTATAAGTTAAAAACTTAGAAATAACCAATCATATGGTTGCTGAAAATATTTTTTTAAAATTTAAATCTCTTTCGTTCAAAGTTTGAAACTGAAGTTGCAAGTGCATTAACATTCTTATCCAACGTTAAAGTTCATTATGCTGAGAAATCTTTTTGACATATTTGTACCCAATATTAATGGAAATATTTCGTGTGCAGAATTTTTTGGCGTACTTTTCGCCAGTATCAATATTAAAGATACTTAGAATTAATTATAGGCGGAAAAAGCACACTATTAATGTAGTCGAACTTCGATTCCAGAAAGCAACTTTGAATAAAATTTCCAATTTTGTCTTTTGGAACAGTAAAATTTACTCTGCCAACATGCACAACTAATCCTCATTTTAAGCATGAAAAATTCAAATATATAAATTTTGCAGCTGAAGTTCAAAATCATGTTATGTTTTCAAAATTAACTTCGGGAAGGTACGGCCAGCGACTTTATATTTCCTAATTTAAAGAAAATGTTTATGTTAAACTCGATTCTCGTTTATTTAAAATATAGGCGGGGAAATAAAAAAAAAAAAAAAAAAAAAAAAAAAAAAGAAAAGAAAAAAGAAAAAGAAAATGAATAAAATAAGATAAAATAAAATGTTCCAATATTGCGGTTTAAAAAAGGGAAAACTACTGCGATCGCATTTCTTATACGTGAAGGGTAAATTAAAATCTCTTCTCAACGTACAAAACAGAAAGAAGTTTTAATCGTCATTTAATCATGCTGCAGAATTTGATGTAAGGTTTTAAAATCTGTATCTCTGCTCAAGATATTCATGTAGGTGCATATACCGCAGTTAAAAAAATCCCTTCAAATTACATAAATATACTTCTCAACGGTAAATTCTGTGTGAATACATGGAACGAGAATTATCAATTTGCATAATACAAGAGGTCAGATAAAAATTTTATGGCAAAAATGCATAAGAAGATATAAAATAAAGAATAATTTTTAATACGAATGCTAAACAGGCAAAAAACTGATTTGCAGCGGTACTGCATTCCTCGGGGGATTTCATTCTCGTATTAGTGACTTCTAGTTCTTCGGACTTTACTCCATTGCACTGCAGTCTTTTTTATAGGACTATTTGAAAGTGTATGTTTCACTCTCCTTCCGTCAGCTTTAAAAATAAAATATATCAGGAAACTGGAAGTATTGCTCATAATTCTTTCTGTAGTGTCATGGCAAGTGCAGCTGGATGGAAGGCAAGTCCAAGGCATTATATTCAGGAAAGAAGCCTGTGTCGTGAATCCAAGACACCGACTTTTTTCGCTTTGGATACATATATTGTAATTCCGCAAATATATTTAATGAGTAAAACGTATTAGGAAATAAATTTTTTCATAGTTTAATTATATTTAATCAGTTTTCCCTTTGATCACCATTATTGTCAGCGCATGACTATTTTTCAAATGCAATTCGAATGCTTCATAAATTCTAATCTTTGAAAAAATTATTCTTAAACAATGAATACACATTTTTATTCTAATTTATTATTATATTTTTTATCCCTTCCTTTCTTAATTAACGTTATAATAATTCTGTTCTCAACTTTTTCTAGTCAATTAGTAATACCCAGCGTTTTGTGAACTGTTAAATGTCAAGTGTTTTTTGTTTTATTCCCTCATTATTTTATATCAAGCATTAAGGCATTTTAAATAAATGAAGTTGTATAAAACCTTAGCGTAAAAAAATCAAACGTTATATAAACATCAAATTTCAAACAAAGAACAAATAAAAAGCAGCAAAAACGTGCAAAGCAATTGCTGAGCCTTATCAAATATTATTAATGTTAAAAACGTCGTATCTCGCGATCAAATATTATTAATGTTAAAAACGCCGTATCTTACGATAAAAATGTCGATGTAAATGGATAATGTGACGAACCTGCATTTATCCATGGCGGCCCGTAGAGCAATCACAAAACATCCGATGGTTCAGTTTTCTAATGCTATTTATTATTCGTTATATTTACATATTTACAACTGTCCTATTGTTAGGTGGACTACCTTCACAGAAATCATGTTGCCTAATCAAACGACATTTCGTTTCTACTTACATGCATTGCGCTACTGCCAAGAGCGCCCTCTATTTCTCTCTTTACAACAGATAATCAAGTATGCCTAACCATTGGATGGTAGATTATTGGACTTTTAGCGTAACTGGAAAATTTTCTTCTTGTACACACAATTACCATATCCTTCACAAAGCAAAAGTGCATCTTCTAATTTTTTATTTATTTTTCTTTTTCCTATTTAAATTTATGTTTTTAATATCCTGATTTTCTTTTATGTACTTTTAAAGTTTAGTAACTAAACTACCAATTGGAATTAGATATTAATGTATATTTTCAAAAGCAAAGCGATAAAACTTTTAAGCCAGAGACCATTTTTGAAATTTGTTGACAGCTCGTGACAATAGTATGATTCAACAGAATCAATATACAGGCAAAACAATCAAGAATAAAAATCCCCTTACACAAATTCCATGCATAAACTGAGACAGCAGCTAGAGACGTATATTGAATTCCTCATACGTTTACTAAATTCCTATATTATACAGGGTGTTTCAGAACTCTATATTCAAACTTGAAACAAAAGTATCAATAGGAATCTGAATCACATAGGTGCAGATAGCGAATGTCAATCGATAGGAATCTGAATCAATAGAAATCTGAATCACATAGCGGGTCACAGATGTCGCCTTCAGGTGATAAAGAGATACAAAAGACAGAGCAAAGCAAGTACACAATACAGAAAGCAATATTAAGCGCTTTACTAGTCAAAAAATAGTACAGTAGTTAAAAGCATTACAAGAGGTGTTCGAAATTTTACCCATCGGCATTAATGCCCGATTGACTTCTATGCTGCACTCATATGAGAGAACATTTGGTGATGAGTTCGTTGGAAGTTCTTCTCGATACAGCCGTACATCAGTGCGTCCATTTCTATTAGCTAGGCCATAAACGAAGTAAATATTGTCTAACTCGGCGTTAGAATCGCCTCACTCCATTGCCAACTACAATGAGAAAAAAGCCGCTTCCAACACGACCTATCCATCTGGGACCCTGATTTTCTATGTGATTATGTTTCCTATTGATATTTTCTACCTTCCCCTCAAGTTTTTACGTGGAGTTCTGAAACACGCTGTATATTTGCGGAGAAAGTCCTACCAAGGAAGGACAGTTTTAACTCCCAAAGTTACGTAACTCAAATATACCAATCATTTAAATTTCCAGTTACGTTATAAATATAGCATTTAGTTTTGTGGACTATATCAAATCATGTTTTAATCTTTTCTCTTTCTCTTCATATCTTTATGCACTCATTACCTCTCTAAGTAACCAAATTGTTGACTCCTTCCTTTCCTCCATCTTAGCAACACTTAACGCTCCCTCACCTGTTCCTCCATCTCGCTGTTTACGATAACATCGAGAATGCTACATTAAAAAAATCTATAGTAAATTAAATTGAAATACTACATATAATTATCTGTAATATTTAAATAACATTTATTTAAAATAAAATGAAAAATTTTGCAAGAATTGCTGAAGTAAATATTTTGCAGGAATGATATAACGATATTTCTTACTTCTTTGTTTATGAGTAAGAAGGTGCAAGTTGCTCATAGGCGATCGCTTAGGTTTGCCAAACGGTAAAACCTGCTTTATCGTCGCAATTTTATCTGACCCAGTTTTTTATTAGTTAAGTTACTCTTTTTTAATTCCATTTCAACATATAAAACTCGTTACAAAATGCCGCTGTGCAAATAGCTTATATTATTTAATGTAAATTTTTATTAAAAGTTTATTAAATTAATTCATTATTAAACTGTTTAAAAATTATACATGAACTGAGAAAATAACTCCTTTCTTGTAAACTCTCCAAATTTATGTTGCTTTCATTCTCCATCGAGACAGTCCTCATATTGCGATGTTTTTCTATGATGTACAACGCAAGCTTTGCTTATCTTCTGGGGGCGATGTTTTGACTTGCTTTCATCTGAATTTAGATTGCAAAGATAAGATTCTAGTAAAGAAGAAATATTATTACACATTTGTAATGCTCATGTATAAAAATACATTTTTTGAGCAACTAATGGTATAAATCTTGCAAATCCAGTTCAGGCAATATGGTATGTAGAGCGTTTATTTGTCATTTTTCATCTTTCGAATTTTTTGCTTCAATTAAATTGCAGCACACATGTTAATAAATTAGCTAGTGAAATACACATGAATTCGTTAAGTTTGATAAATTAATATTTATAAACGTATCTGAGGAATTACATTGAAAAAAAAAATAATCAACTGTATCTGCTATCTTGCTACTAAGCTAGTGCATTAAATTTTATATATATAATGAAGCAGTCTTAGATTTAATAATGTAAAAAAGTTGATGTTCACAAATGTTAATCCAAAATGAAGAGCAAACTTGGCAACTGAGACAGATTAAATTTTCCTTTTTATTTTAATTGAAATTTGGTGCCACAATTCATTTGGCACTCTAATCGTGCCTATTTCAAAACATTCACGTAGCTTTGCGGATGAAAAGAAGCAAAGAGCAACAGTCTATCTACGCCGAGGTGCAGAAAATGCGTAGTTATCCAATATGGCAGCCTTTTCAGAGAAAGGTTTCGGTTCTTGAAATTTTGAGTTCCGAATTATCTACGATTTCATCATTATGCAAAAATCATATGATATGAATTATTTTAGAAATGATGCAGTCTAAAAAAGTCATTACCTTTTTTAGAATAGAGAGGGGAAGCATCAAAATTAAAATAAAGTTTTAAGGGGCTATTGCTAATTTAATTATAATTTTGATTTACATATTTTTTATCTTACATATTACCCCCTATCAAAGATAAAATGACTTTGCGACAGAAAAGCCTTTTTAGAAGATGAAGCATCAACCAATGAAGAGCAACAGTTGCAAAATATAAACTTTAACAATATTTTAGAATATCGCAAATATAACAATTTTGGACAGCTGTTAATTATTTTGAATAATTATAAAAAATTTCAAAATTGTATAAGATAATAATTTTTGTATTTTAAAACATTTTAATATCATTTATTTCCGTTGTTATTATTATATTTCCAGTTTTATAATTTTACACAAACTAGAAGACGCCACCGTTTTCTCGAAGTACTATAGACAGGAAAAGTGTCCAAACTAAAATGAAGACTTAAGATACTATTGCTAATTTAAGCTATAATTTGGATTCATAATTTTTTTTTATCTTAAATATATGTAAGAAGTTGTACCCAGCCAAGAGATGTGGAATTGTCGTTATTCCAGGTTGCCGCCAACACAGCATCAAATCACCGTTCTCATCTGATGCTGTAAATCTGATCTACAGCATCAGGACAGCAGTGGACGCGGACGAAAGCAGATGTGCTTGGTCAGAGCGGAAGCCGTAAGGCAGATGGCCTGAACGGAGGAAGGCAATCTAGCCTTACAGGAGTTTGGAAGATGGTCTTCCAGATGTTTAATAGTGTTCAGCTAGCACTTGAAGATATTTGAACTTTGTGCCAAAGATGCTGGACTATAATGGAACTGTGTATGGTCTAAAATGTTCTTGTGGGGGTGCCCAGAAAACCGTGTACCAAATCCTACTTATCTAGTTTTCTTATTTAATCACAATAGTTGAGCTAATAAGTAGTTTATAACGTAGTATAGTTTAAACTGTATATTGTGCTCTCATGCTCCCTCTTCCTAGATTTTAAAGTCATAGAAAAACTAGCATCTAATACAAGTACTATATTAAAACACGTTTTTTTTAAATTAAATTAATAATTTCCTACAATTATAAAAATGGGTACCACATATAAAACCTTTAATTATGATACTATTAAGCTTCAACAAATGAGCCTTGGAAATTTTTTTTTAATGGCCGCGCGCTTTAATAGCCATTAGCTTTGCGACACTACAAGGGCTGGAAGTGGCGGCAATTTTATTATGGGAAAGCACCTAGTAACAGGTGGCCCACCTTTGCCTCTAACGAAAGGACGGACAATTACAACCATGCCTTCTTCGGGATTTGAACCCTGACCCATCGTTAAGGCAGTCCAGTGTCACTAACCATTAGACCGGCTGGCCGGCCTTGGAAACTTTACATTTGCCTAAAAGTAAAAATTTATTCAGAATGTAGTGCAAGTCGGAAAATAAGTAGAATACCGGGGAGGGGAAGTGATCAAAGTTCTATGCAATAAAAAGAAGTAGTATAATTTCTAATGTATTATAAATAGATTTAAAGTATTCAGAAGAGTTAAAATTACCAAAATAAAATTACCTGCTTTAAGCTCGTTACTTTGGAAACCTTTTGTTAGCTATTGAACCTTTACGCTAGATGAGAGAAAACTTCTGAAATGTTTGTAAACTCTTTGCCATCGAACATAATTTCCTTAATGAAGACAGTTCTCTCGCCTTTATCTTCATACCCTTCTTTGTTCTTTTTTTTTAAAGATATTCTTATTATTTATTCCATTCTTTATTACTAAATTATTGTTTTGAATTTCTCAGGACACTACATAGTAAATCCGCAAATGATTTTTTCCCTAAATTTCTTGCATATTTTTGACAGTTTTTTAAAATAGTATTAAGAAACTTCTTTATCTTAATGCTTTTTGCTTTCTCGAATCTATGCATGTAACCAAGAACATCAAAAATGTTCTTGGAACAGCTATTTGACTGATCAGAATTTAAAATTAATCACCCTAATATGATTAAAAGAATTTTTATGAAAAGTAACTATCAAAGAATAGCTCCGTAAACCGATCTTTATGCAAAGTTAAGTCTTGCCGGAGAGGGGAAGGGGAGCTCGACGATACCATGAATGAGAGATTTAAAATAACCAGTCTTTTAGGAATTATTCCTCGCTGTGAAAGTACATTATTTAACGACAGGCTTTGAGAAAATTCCATGCAAATATTTATTTATGTAAAATATATATTCGAAAATTGGAATTAAATCCTTTAGCAAATATTTTCCTAAAATCTTCTCTGTGGAAAAATTTTTAATTATAATTTCGTTTAACTTTACTACACAATCGTTTTGTAAATTGGAAGTTTTGAAAGAGCCTTGGGAAAACAAAGCAAACATATTGTAATCTAAATGGAAAATTAACTAATTACACGATGGTATGTAACTGCTACGTTATTTTACAACACGATGATGAAAAACTTTAATCTCTCTTTATATAGATTATAATGATGAAAATTCTAAATGAAATTTGAGCAATACATATATAGGTATTTTTATTATCTTTCATTACGTTCTTCATTTCATACTGTGAAAAAATTGCCTCTTTGAGCATTAACATGTGTATTTGTTCCTTTATGCATTTACTTGTTTTAATTGTTCCTTTATGAAGTACCGAGTGTTAAAGACTGCTAAATGTCGGAAGTTCGTCCTAGGTTCGAACCCATGCGAATGAGCTGAGTGCACGGCTTTCTCCTTGAAAGTCATCCCTTAATGCATCCCTTGCCATAGGTAGATAGCTCTTGTGTGCTTTGCCATATCCAAATAAACAATAACTAGCCATTTTTATGCATCTGAGTAATAATGCTGAAATGTAAAATATTAACATATACTATAGTAAATATGGAGATCTCTTGCAAATCGGTTGTATTATTAAATGCATTTTAAAAATTCATCTAGATGAAACGGCTAGTTTTTAACAAAATCCATAATTTTTATAATACCTTATCTTAATGTGTGACATACACGCCTTCAACACCATATACGACTGTAAATGCAACTTGCGTGTTATTTTATGTTTAATATTTCCTGATATCTTCAACAGAAAGTAATACAAAGATGATACGTCGTTATCAAAATTAATTCTTGAAAAAATAAACAGCTACAGATTAGATAAAAGTCGTTACATAAATGACATAACTTTTTATTTTTAATTGTTAAACGAAGTTGACTGTGCATTCCGCCTTTTTAAGTTGTTGTGGAGTAAATGTTGTATTTTGCTCTAAAAGTACCTTATTCTAAATTTACTGTGGAATGAGAATAATAAAAGTAAAAAAGAAAAATGTATGACTTTATGACGTCCTATGGCTATGATCAGAGAAGAGAAAAAACATCATAAGGCACAGTGATAACATTCTTTGACACAGCATCGGTAGTTTATCTTAAGCTCGATAGTTCTTTGATTCGCTAGTTGCATAAGGCTTGTTACGTTGGGTTTGTTTACAGGAACACAACAGCAATATTTCCAACATTTAAGTTTACATATTATTACTATATAGCATACTTTCCTTTCTCATAAGCCTAAATTTTGGATTTAAATTTAGACTTTTCATAAGTGCCTTTATTTTGCTATTACCGGTTAATTGGGTGCCGGTTACAGGGATTTTAATGTATGTAAATTACCACGCTTGTACCGAGAATAGCGAAAACCCAGCTTTACTGCAAATGCTCTGTTAGTGAACTGACGAATTATTCGGAGACTTCCAGTCATACATCAAATTCTAAATTATTCACAATACCTGAGCTGAATCCAATGCAAGCAACAGAAGATGATCGCCAAATAATTTTAGCAAAATAATATGTTTTACTTAAAATTTCAGTTCACCGCAATATTACCACACCTTATTTAACATATTTTAAGTTGCAATGAAAAGATGCGTAGTTGCATCACAAATCTAGGCAACGGTACTGTTACTAGGTGTCATTTACCATCTTTATCCACTTGAGTAAGACTTGGTAAGGGTTCCATCACATCTTTCCGGGCTGAAGGATGTTGCGAATGGGAACAGAAAGGCAAGCGGCGGGGGAGATACCTTGCCAATTTCAGTTTTGATTCAGATACGAAGATAATTCCATTATGAAAAGAACTGAGTAAAGCTGCGAAACTGAACTTAGTATCATAAGCACTCAGTAATATCTGTAAATATATGTTACGCGCTATAACATTATCTTAATCTTAAATTTAGCATTAAGAAAGAACAAGAAAATATCACCAGAGTCGCATTTATTTATTACATGAAATTATTGCTTAATTTAAAAGACAGCAGAAGCAAGATGAAGAATTTATGGCAAGAGCAGCAAAAGACAGGTAAGTAACTTTATCATTTTATTTCAATCTTAATAACTGGGAACCAGCTGAGAATGATAGAGCTTATCTGAATGAGCCAGTAGATAGGAAGGAAATAAAAAAATGTGTGTAAGAAAAATAAAGAATATGTAGAAGAAAAATTATAATTTAAATCAGCAGCGTAAATTAATTTCCCTTCTCTATTCTAAAAATATTAATCTCTCCTTGCACTGCGTTATTTCGAGATTAATCCATATCATATGACTGTTACATAATTATGATGACGTAAATGGAACTTAAACAGAAACATACAATAATCATTTTACAGCAGTATTAATTATCCAATCAAAATGCACTCAGAACCAAAACTATTCTTACTGCAAAAGTTATAAAAAATGTAAACATTTGAAAGAGCACAAGTAATGTGGCAAGTTGTGGCCGCAAAGTGTTTACTGAAAGATAATGAAGATTTAATTTGCTTTGGCTGCTTATTTTCATATTCATTGTAGATCGGTATTTATATACATATATATATATATATATATATATAATTAGTAATCAGTTATAGACAAAAAGTAAGAAAATTCGAACCAAATTCACAAAGACACGAAAAAAAAAAAAAAAAAAAAAAAAAAAAATGAAATTCAGTACCAGTAAAATCCAAAATTCCATAACTATGTATAAAATCAACTCATTGCGACAAACAAGAACTGCTGTAAACTACAGATATGTGAAATCTGATCTACCTCCTCTTGATAACATTGAATCAGAATTTGATTGCATTCTTCTTCCTATATATTTTTTGTAATTTTTGTATTTTACATATCTGTAGTTTACAGCAGTTCTGGTTTGGTGACAATAGGTTAATTTCATACATGGGAATTTTGGCTTTTACTGGTATTGGTTATTTCTTTCGTGGCTTTGTGAATTTGATTCTAATTTTTTTACTTGTTGTCTGTAATTCATTAATTTTTCAGCAGCATATTTCGGTTAAAAAGATTGGGATAATTTTGTTTTAAAATAAAATAGAATGTACGATATATTACAGCACGAAACCAGAGAAATGGAAGCATTAGAAGAATTTGATATAAATCTGCAAGAGAAAGCAGAACAGATATTTAAGTTAGATCTGAAAACTGAGTATTTAATTCCTGAAGTGTTGGATCTCGAAGTTGAAGTCAAGAATAATCAGGAATGCTGAGAAGGTATTAATTGGGTAAAACGGAAAGTTAAGAAATATCCCGAGGATTCGGAAAGGAATACAGATTTCTCAGTAAAGAGCAATTCTTCGCTTTTTTTCAAGTAGCGAACCAGAGGAATCCAAAATAAAGTTGCCATAATTATAGGTAGAAAATTTGAGGGTGATATCGAAACATTTCAGTGGTTTTACGCACTAATTTTGAATGCTATTCATAATAACGAGCGCTTATCTAAAGTAGCTAAATATAATTTTCTTAAAATGCTCTAAGTATAATGTAATTTTCTTCCCAAAGCCTTAATTAGCATTTAAGGATCATTGGCGTTAGAAAAAATTATGATCTAGCAATGGAATTACTTAAAAAAAAGGTAAGGGAAAAACATATTATTGTAAAATTCCGTAGCAATCATTTTTTAATTTTTAACGCCGTAAAATCGGCCTTCCACTTTAAATAATTATTGGAGATATTAACAGAAATCTAAGTACGCAGTTGCAATCTCATGATGTTGAACGGAATTCATATGAAGGGTTGCTTTTCTCGTTATTTACTTAACTTATTTCAGATGCTGCTGTGTTCGAATTTTAGAGACAGCATGAAAAAGAAGATTCTTGGCATGTGAATAGATAATATTTTTGGAGAGGAATAGAAATGTGACAACGAAACTTTTTCGCCAAAACGCAAGGAGAAGTAAGTCCGACACTAAAGACTCATTTAAAAGCGTAGAACACAGAAAACCTCATTTAATAATTTTCCTGAAAAGAGAACCAGATAATATAGTTTTTATAAGCTTAAAGGGAAAATCGAAATTTGATTCCTAGCGCAAATTCACTAATTTCATTTCAAGAAAACTTAATTTTTTGCAGTAAATCTCAGCACATTGCTGAAAACTGTGATAAAGAACATCAGGTATGGGGAATGGGACTCAAAAATTTAATGCGAAATGGCAGATGTTTTTCAATGGCTAGAGAAAAAACGTACAGTTCGGCAATGTTTGAATTGGAAACATAAACATTCCAGCCTTATTTGCGATGCCCCGCGTTCGCCTACGCCAGACTGAGAGTCGCCTAGAATTAATGGATAATAAGCAGACGTCGAAAATTGTCAGGAATTCGATTAATGAAGTTTACGAGAAAGGCGCACTGTTACAGAGAGTTCGAGAAAATATTAAAAACAGCGGCAAACAATCAATATCCGGAATAAAAATACTGCTCAACCTTTGGGTCAGAGGAAAGTTTTATCAAGAGAAGCGTCTTGGAAAGAACGCATTTGCTTATTAGTCGCAGGGAATTTGTAACAGTTTACGCATTCCGTCAGGAGAAACTACAAACAGTAAATAATAATAATAATAATATTGATATCCACTTCGTTCAACTAAGAACATTGCGGGGAATTCAATTTAGACATCCCTTGCCGAGTAAATTGCGGAAACAAGTTACGGTCGTACGGGGCTATTACCACGCAGCCTATTGAGTATAAGAGCTTGCCGGACACTGCACATCTCTAATTGGAAGATTTGTCAATCTCGCCAATTTTTGGGACACATTGATTCTTTATTCCAAGCATATGTCACAGGTTATACAGAAAAGAATACATGAAAAGCATATATACAATATGTGCAGTGTAGAGTCCGCACTCTACGTTTTGGTTATATACTTGTAAAGAAGATTCTCTTTCATCAGTTCTTGGTTGTATAGATGTAAAGTGGAAATCTTCCATAATCGATGTCGATGCTATACAGATGTAAAGTTGATTATCTCTCTAGATTTACTTTATCCTCATTTTCAAACACATATTTCATTATTGTTCTTATCCCTAATTTATTACTAATTGTTCTTCTTAAGCACTCTAAAAGATTTTATAGGCGAAGTGTTAAATATAAAGAATGAATTAAGCAGAGAATAATAGTTTGATTAATATATAAGTACCTTTCAGGGGGCAGCAAGAAAGGGAAGTCGTCGAATCAGCAAGAATCAGCAGTCGAAATATACTTAAATATATTACGAAATCTGCAAAAGTCAAAGCTAAATAGCTGCAAAACAGTTTCAAAGAAATAAAATTTTGAATAGAGTTTAGTAGAATCAAAATCATGAATTATAAATATATTGGATTGTGCATTCATATCATGTAAAACAATTATCTTACTGTGTATTCCATTTTGAAAACTTGGAGAAAATTGCCCCACAAGAATTGTTACCCATACTTAACAAATTTCTAAAGCGAATAAATAACATTTATTCTGTTTGGCGACTTTTCTTTATGGCAGCTGTGGCCAAGAAATAAACTTGGCGAAGAAGTCAAGAAGCCATTTCAATGAACTGCAACCCTTACAGATAGCCAGACACGAAGCCAGTCAATTCAAAACCCAGCTGTTCCGTGGGCGCGCGATCCTTTCTGTTACGGTTGCACTTAAAGCTGTTCCTTTACACGCTTCAACCCCGAAACAATATAAAACAGCTGGCTCCTAAGCGGGTGTTGTAAATGAGGCCTCCAGAACTCCAGCTGATTCGATCTGATTTTTTTTCCTTACCCCGTTCTAACCGTCAGAGAGCTCGTTCCATTGTGACAAATAGCTTGGAAAGAACGTGGAAGTGTTAAAAGTGGAACCAAAATTTATATTGAGAAATTAATATGGGGTTTCGAAATACAAGGTTTTTAATTAGAAATGCGTGAAGCTTAATTAAGTATTTGTTTATGTTATTTGATTTCGAAACAAAAATTATTTAAGTATGCAAATAAAATAAAATAAAACTGGAGTTTTATCAGCTAATAAATTAGAGAGCAGGTTGATTTAATAAAAAGTGGAAATACTTCTTTAGTGTGGAATACGAAAAGAATAAAACAGATTCTGTTTTTACAAGAATAAATTTATGCATAAATAATCTGTATAAATTTAAATGTAAATTTAATGCAAAATAAATTAAAATAAATAATACATTTAAAATATAATGCATATTCATCTCAGAATAAACCGTATACAAGAGAAAAAACCAGAAGCACAGTGGCAAACTGCATGAAAGGGGCATGAAATGCGAAAACCTAAAGATGAAAAAAGAAATTTACTTCTTTCATTACATTGTCGTCAAGGAGTTGGTGTAACGAAAAAAGTAAATAAATCAGCCTGTTTCTGAAACAACAAAGACACAAATTAAAGTTTAATACTTAAAATAATGTCAGAAAAACCAATGAAAGTAATATGTGTATTTATCAGTCCAGCCCTTACAATGCCGCAGTAAGTAGCGAAAAAAATTTTATAAGCAATCTAATACACGGAAAAATAATAACATATGAAAAGTTTGAAACCATACAGACCGAATTAATTTTTTTTTAATTTATAGGATCAAAATCATAAACAACCAAATTTTTAATTTAATAATAATTATTTTCAACTTAAGGGGGCTGAGACCAAACATGTAAAAGAGAAGCAATTCAATATATTAAATAATAATAACAACAACAACTGCAAATTTGATTTAAAATATAAAATAAAAATAAAACAAGTGTTAGTTCTCAAAATCTGTAACATTAAAGCCACAAAAGTTTTGAAAGGAAAAAATATTCATTCAACATGCCCAGTAGCAAAAGACTGCGTTAGGGCTGCTTTAATTTTCTAATAGTTATTTTTATTTTGGAACAATTCTTTCCTATACATCCTCATTTATCACCTACTTTTCTCTCCTGGAATGAGTTTTCAGAATTACGATTTATGCAAATGAGGTAGAAACGATATTTGAGCAGAAGTCTGGGTCTTCTGCCTTTCGGCCACGCTGTTGCTGCTAGTCTAAGCTTATTGTTCTACGGCCACACTTCTATGTTCCTGCTAGTTTACACCGATGATCCCAATCACATTATGTTTCGGCTACGCGGGACTTGACGTCGAAAGGGACAATTCTCAGAACCTGCACAATTCCAGGAAACACACGTAGCCAGGTTACCATTCTCACTTACTACAAAGACTTAAACGCCAAACAGTAATCGATTATCGCTCACATTGGGATCACGTGATCCTTCAGAAGCAGAACTTTCGTTTGATTGGTTATCTCTACCCGGGACCCGAGACATTTTCGATGAGGTTTGAAAAAAATCCCACATAGCCGCAACATTTTTCCGTAGCTAGGCGGGACTTCGCTTCCAGCGGGGCTCTTTTTTCTAGAAATCCTCCCATTTAAACCAGTGCTACCAGAGTCTCGTTTCTCAGAAAAGTCCCGTCTAGCAGGGATTGTAGCCATATGTGATAACCTTTGTGTGTGACGTGCAGCTTCGGCTGGTTAGTTTTATTTAGCATTATATTAGGTTTAGATTTTCTATTTTGAGTTAAAGTCCAAGTGGAAGCTTATTTTGAGTTAAAACCGAAGTGGAGGCTGAAAAGGGACTATCTGTTAATTCATTTTGAATAGGAATAAAGGGAAATTTAACCCCTCTTCGGACTTGTTACTTACAAGAACTCAGCGAACAGTTGCTACACAGTTCTTCAGTATTCTATCTTACAAGGAATTCTAATTTAGCTAGGATATGACAACTGTTCCTACCCAATGAAATTAGACTAACTACGAATTTTAAACTGATTAATTAGAATAAAAATAATTTTTAAAAAGTTCTGTTGTAACGTTAAATATAGCGTAGTAAAAATGAATAATATATAAAAGAAACATGAAATTGCCTGTATTATAAATCCGAAAAGAACTCCAGTAGTAAACTACCAAAAAATTAAGTTCAAATGAAGTATTAGTTCGTTTCAGTTCAGCGAATGGTTCAGCGTTGTAGTACTTAATGTAAAATATTTTCGAAGAAGTTACAAAATATTGTGAGGAATAAATAAATAAGAGGAAGCTAAATAAATGTGATGAAATTAAGGCAGTGTCAAGTAAACCGTGAGCAAAGTTATGAGCAATCTTAAAGAATGCAAATGAGGAAGGACTTTAGCAAAATGTTAAAAGTTATAGGAAATCTAAAAGAGGGGAAAAAAAAAAAAAAAAAAAAAAAAAGCAGAAAATTAAAAAAAGTTGTCATATGGTACAGATTATAGAACTCACTCAAGCGGGCTTTCTGGAGACTTGGAAGCTGAAGTGGGCACATTTTGTTAATAAAAAAGGTAGATTTGTAGTTAATCTAATTTCATTACTTAGCACATGTTAAGCTTAGTAACAGTAATTATTAAAAATAATAATTATTAGATTTTTAAGCTTTTTTGCTGGTTTATGAATTTGATGTTATAACTTTTTTTTTACTCGGGTCTGTATGATTTCAAAATTTTCGCATCATATTATTTTTTCATGTATGCTTTCTGGACTTGGCTTACTCAAAATAAATATTGTTGCGAAATGCCCAGCTGCGGTATGCCTAGAAATACATTTACTTTAAGGTG
Organism: Stegodyphus dumicola; assembly: GCF_044657685.1. Classification (NCBI taxonomy): domain Eukaryota; kingdom Metazoa; phylum Arthropoda; class Arachnida; order Araneae; family Eresidae; genus Stegodyphus; species Stegodyphus dumicola. The sequence goes on along the minus strand of NC_140772.1, from coordinate 111,392,792 downwards.
ATGAACTTTTATAAGTTATAATTCAAAAATAATTTTGAAAAATTTATAAAAATTACTAAAAAACACAAATTTTGAAAAAACATCAGAAAATATCTGCGAATGTTATTTCTATTGAACCTAAATTTCGAACTGTGAAAGAAAGAATCAAGTAAGTTTGCTAAAAAGAGATATTGATAAATGCATACCAAATTCAATTAACATTGTGAAACTAAAATTTGGAGAGCTACTTTTTTTAAAACTACTTGTGCGATTTTTACAAAATTTGGCACTTTGCCATAAGAGGGGTAGAACTGAAATATGGAAACAAAATCGATATGTCATTTCAGAAAAAGTTCGATTTTTTGTCAAAATACCTATGTTAAAACAAAACCTTATATAAATCTAATATATATCCTATGTCACGCTTTCGAGACATAAAATAAACAAATTAAATTTCGTCAATTGGTTCAGAAGAACGAGAGATATAAAACTGTCCCCCCCCTTTTTTTGCGTAGAGTGGGGTACATGTAGAATGTTGTTTTGCATGTAATTATTCATGTGAGTCCCATTCTTTTATATTTCATATATTAATTAACGTTGGTGAAATTCTGTTTACAGTGTTTGTTCACACCTTTAACAATAGTCCTGCTAAAGAATATACAAGGTGTGTTCGAAAAGTTCGGTGATTGGTCTCATAATTAAAAAACCGCGCCGATTAGAATCTTGCACTCACGCAGACGCAGTGAGAGAAATGTCATCTAGAGCCATCTAACGGCCATTTTACGACAGATAAGAGGAAGCGCACGCTATGAGCAGTTTAACACAGTCAGTGTGAGAAAGATTGTCAGTGCGACATGGAGCAACGCATAAACATAAAGTTTTGCTTCAAGTTAGGCAAAACGGCGACGGAGACACATGGCATGTTAGTGAAAGTTTACGGTCAGGAAGAAGTGAGTAAAAAGTGTGTTTATGAGTGGTTTAAACGCTTTACAGACGTAAAGGAGGATGTCAAAGATGAGCCGCTGTCGGGGCGCTCTACAACAAGCACAACTCCAGGCAATGTGGAACGAGTTCGACGGATGCTTGCGGCAGATCGACGACTATCTTTAAGAATGATAGCTGGCGAATTGCAGATAAGCCTAGATAGTGTGAGCACCACTGTGCACAAACATTTGCATAAACGTAAGATATGCACCCGGTTTGCACCGCACTCGCTGCCAGATGAGCAAAAGCAATACCGTATGGAAACCTCTGGAGATTTTATCGACATGTGTGACCGGAATCCACAATTCTTGGAAACAATAATTACAGGGGTGAGTCGTGGTGCTATCAATACGATCCGGATACCATGCAGTAATCTATGGCATGGTGTTCAACGTCGTCACCAGATTCTCGTGAATTCGTACCCGCGGCTACAACCCGTCAATGCGGAATATTACGAGGGGGTTTTAAAACGGTTGCTGCTACTCATATGCCGGATTCGGCCACAGTACTGGAATGGACAGTGGAATCTGCTCCATGACAACGCCCGGGCGCACACTGCGATCCGTGTAACCCATTTCCTCCACAGACACCAGGTTCCAGCTTTGGATCACCCTCCATATTCTCCAGATCTGGCTCCCGCGGACTTCTTCCTGTTTCCCCGCCTCAAAGGAGTTCTGAAAGGCCAACACTTTTCTGACATTACTGAGATCCAACAACGTGTGACAACGGTGCTTCGAGCCATACCGAAAGAAGCGTTTGCAGACAGTTTCCAACAATTCTACACCCGATGTCAAAAGTGTATTGTTGCTGATGGCGAATACTTTGAAGGCCAGTAAATCTATTTTGCTTGTTTCTCTTGTTTCCTTTTTTTTATGGTAAAATTCACCGAACTTTTCGAACACACCTTGTATATGTTTTTTGCCAACACTGGGTTGAAAGCAAGGCAGAAATTTAAGATTTGAAAAATGTGGCGGCGCTCTGAAAATCGTTTTCGAGGGGATCGCGTAATGCAGCAAGCTAAGTTTAGGTAAACGATATGCCTTGCATGTGATAATTAATATGCAGGTTATGAGTTATGCAGACGAGATTCACTGAACAAATTATGAAACATTAGCATATTTTACAAGGAAAAAAACCGAACTGAATAAACGTACTTAAATTGAAAACTGTGCTTTAAGTAGCAATCGCAAATTTAGGGCAGCAATAGTTTGTTATACTTAAACATGAATAAGTAATTAATAAACAATTTCTTGCCTTAGTAAAGTGCAAATAGTTTCGTGATTCTATTTTAAAGGATAGATTTCAGATTTGGCGAAACATTGCGGATGCTGTTCCGATTAGTTTGGTTTATTTGATTGCGGTAAATCACATAAGGGCTATATGCGTAAGGGAAGGGATGCATACGTGGAGAAGTTTCTAAGAAAAACTGGCTCTTATTCACGTTGCACATGGGGCAAATCACAGAAACTTCCACGCAACCAGTCCGTTCGCCTGAAATCTAACCCAGGTTGAACTACCAACATTCAGCGACTTAATCGCTTGGCTGCTAGTGGACCTCGGGTAGTTTTGATGAAACAATGAATTTCTTTCCATCAAATAGAATATTATAAATCGAATCAATATATAAACAACATACAAATACGTGCCGTCAATTTTGTTCATGTAGAAGTGTACAATGAAAAAAAATTAGCTGTAAATTCGATATAATTGGCTGTTGAAAACATGTCACATGTGGCGCTTTCTTTCTTTTTTTTCCCTCTCTGAAAATCATTTATAATTAGCTTAACGAAAAAAAACCACCATCTTATATTTCATTTTTTAACATACTGTTACGGTTTTTGTATTGATTTAGCTATTTTTAAATAGAATTAACTAAAATAGTTTTATATTACCGTTCAATACAGCACGAGACTTATTAAGAGAAAGCTACGCAGGAAAAATTAAAAATACAGGATCACGCGTAATTAATAAATAGATATCTCGTAATTGTACTCTTTTAATATCAAGAAAATTCGAGAAAGTTCTCGTGCGTGATTTAAAAAGCTTATAAAAGGAGGAAAACATCTCAACTCAGTAGTTGCTTTATGAGTTGTTTAGAAAACTGTTGTTGTTTACTGTAGCGAATTCGCGGTGAAATGGCATTAGTTTTCTTTGTTTTGAATTAAGTTCTGTTGAACGTTTGCGTAGCTTAAAACATAACTACTGTGAAATATTGTAATATTGTACGAATATTTGAGGAAATTTAAGCATTTTCTTTTCTTTGCTGTGATAATAATAAATTTTATTCACTTTTTATGGGATTTGTGCATTCAATTTATTACGAACCAATAGGCACGCATCACGTTTAGGTGTCAGGAGTGGGGTTTTGAATGCCAATTACAAAAGTGATGGAAGAACAGATGAGGCAGTTGATGACTGAATTTGCTGCATTCCAAGTAGAGATGAAAGCGGCTAAGAATCCGTTAAAGAGGAGGTGAAATCGCTTCAAGCTGATCAAGAAGAAATGATAAGAGAAGTTACCTGCATAATAGAAAACAAATTCGAGGCTATGGAAAACAGGATGGACGTGGTTGAAAATAAAGTTGGGCAAATTGAAGAGGAAGTTTCTTCTGTCAAGGAACAAACAGAAGAGAGAATTTCTGACGTAGAACAACAAATCAATTACAGAGTTTCTTCTATGAAAGAACAAATAGAAGAGAGAGTTTCTGCCGTGGAACAACAAATTGATGACAGCGTTTCTGCGGTCGCAAAAGAAGTTGATACCTTAAAGAAATTCGTAGAGACGGCAGAGAGCAGTATATATGGTTTTAAATTTTTACCCATTCCTACTCGTCCCTCTCTGAAATTATGCACATATGATGGGAAGATCCCTTGTCAAGTATATAAGACACATATTTCTATAGTGGCAGACGCGTATGGTTGGGATTCCCAAGCTAAGGCCTGTCATCTCGCCGCTTCTCTGATAGCAGACTTTGCGGATATCGTTCAGACTCTTTCCGAAAACCAAAGGCTAGACTTCGAAGCTCTACCCGGCGCATTGGAGAGAAATGTTTGAAAGACTACAGTAGGCTTCAGTTAAAATCCCGTGAACAGAAGCCCGCGCAAACACTCCAGGGAGCTCACCACAGGCATTGAAAGGCTGTCCCATCTTGTCTTTCCGGAGTGCTTGACAGAAATAAGGGAAACCTGTCGATGCAATAGTTCATCGACGGCATTTTGTTTTATTTTTTGTGATAATAATAAATTTATTCACTTTTCATCGGAATTGTGCTTTTATTTTTTTACGAACCCGTACGCACGCAACAATACGACAGTACTTCCAGATTCCAGAATACAATGACTTCCAGATCTGCATAAGGCTGTGCTCATCAAACTTCGTTTTGGTTTCTCTGCTTGTGTTTGGTTCTCCCTCTAGATGTCGTCTTTTAAAAATCATTCTCAAACAAATTCAAAGGTAAGTCCATTAATTTTATAAACATTAAATTTGTTGCAGTATTTAAATGCAAATAAGCTGTATTTGGAATCGCTATTAAATTTTATCTGCGAGAAGTCTTTCTCACAGATTATTCACCCTCACGTGTTAAAATTGAGACGTTCTTAATTGCATTTGAAAGTATAACAGACCATGGAATCTTCTTTTCAGAAAGGTAACCTCGAAAACACCTTAATATTTGCCTATCGAGAAGTTAAAGTATTTCTCATAAGTTTATAAGGTATTTCTCCCGCCTTCTTCGCATGCCTTCGTGGTGTGTTAGTCTGCACGCATGGGCGCGTATTCCAGAGGTCCGCGTTTTGATTCCCGGCGAAGGCGTTGATAATTCTTCATCTTGCCTGCTTTCACAAATAATCTTGTGTCTCTACAGTGGCGTCCGAACTGAAAGGGTGGTTTTGGCAAAAGATCCATTTGATGAAAATTAACGATCCAGCAAACTAGCCATTCGTGGAATAGTCGACTCTCAATCCGAGCTTTCAGACTGCCATAAAATTTTATTGGATCGATTCTGTTAATGTTTTGCCCCGTTTTGCAAAAAACTTCTTTTAAGACGAATAATAATAATAATAATACTTCAGATGATAAGATTCATTTTTGTCTTCTTTTCATCAAATAATTTAATTATAATGGTTATTTTTCTATTTAATTATAAGGACTTAAAATGTTATGTTTGCTATTGGAAGATTTTCTTTATTACATAAAAGCTTTACGACGCAGAAAGTTCAATGATTATCACAATGCCAACGTAAAATTTTAGGAAACGGACGCTTAAGTAGATGTCATTAAGCTTTTGTTTCGGACAAATATTACAAGAGCCTATTTGTTGCCATTGCCAAGAAAAATGAAAGAAATTCTGAAAGAAAATCATCATGAAAACGCAGAAAGAATCTCATCTGATTAATTTTTATCTGATTATATTTTAATTGATGATAAAGACCGTTATTAAGAAATGTCAATGTTATACTTTTTACAGTGTGCTACTGAAGCACGAACTTCTTTGGAAGCTCTGCAGCCGAGTTTTTATTTTAACTACTAACCTGTCGCATTTCTTTGAGAATTAATTTTTCTTAGTCCTCACATTCAGAAAGATTCTGAGAAGGTGGGGCCGTAACGGGGCAACAAAGCTAACAAATCACCTGGCTCGATTTTCGCTATCAGCACTCCAAATTATTTAGAGATGATTTCTTTGTATTACCTGCTGCACCGATTATCTCAGTTACGACATTTTCCCTTTTTTGCGTAATGAACAACTTTTCTAATGAGCTGAACTAGTCTGCTTTGTAGAAAGTAGATACTAAAGAAAACTTTTTAAACTTTTTACAAGAAGAGGAAGTATCTGATTTAACAAATGACTAACAAATTAAAAAAAAAAAAAATTGCACAGTTTTCTAGAATGTGCACAAAATCTTTCTGTTAAAGAAGTCCTAATTTATGTTAAGAATTTATACTGTCACTTCTCTTTTTCCGTTTTCCTGCCAGAATGCAAATTAGCTCGAAGGAATTTACGTGAAGGTTTGAGATTATTTTAGTCAGAGCGTGTTCTGCCCGCTGAAAGCCACGTTACTAGCTATTATTCTACGATAAGGATTCCTGTCTACGGCATTGCTTTATTCTTGCAGATAGTACTTTCACGCCGGTGTAGATTAATAGCCAACTTGCGCATTCAAGCATCTCTGGATTACCTTTGGCTAGCTAAGATTTAATTTAAATTTAAAATTCTCCTTTTGACTTCACGCCATAAATGCTAGTTGATTTGTAAGCACCGGGAGTACATTCTGTTAAACTTATTGAAATCTTAACAAAAGGGCCTTTTACATCCTTAGCAAATAATTGGTGGGCCATCTGTTGTATTTTCCAAGAGTTAGCGATATGTCGCTGACAGCCTTAGTTAGAAGCCTTGACATAGTGTATGTTACCAAAACAGATGAGACTACAATTTGAACTTGCAGAACGTTTCGAGGTTTCCAAGGAAACGTTCAGATTTTACTTACCTACACCACATAGGAATCGTGTACAAGTTGAGCAAATAAGTACTCCACATATTGTCCGCTGCTAATAAGGAATAATGAGAGATAACTTGTTTATCGTTGCCATATCGACAACCTAACACATCCTCATTTGGTCAGGTGCTTACGAGTGGCGAAAGGTAGGTCTAGTGTTACTCTCAAAAGTCTACTAACCATTGATTGTCCCCACTTGAAGGTCCAACAGCAACAGCACTTCTGCACCTGTGCAAGATCATATTGTTTGTCTGGTGGATTAATCACATGTGCTGCATTATGAATTAATACTACCTGTCCACACTACCAGTGAGGACCTGTGCTTCAGCAGATGCAGAGAGTTTAAAATACATTGCAGCTGAAGGAGCCAACGTTGGTTAATTGCAAGGTAATAAATACTCCTTAATAGTGCGAGACACTTGGCAAGAACGACCAGGAATTTCATTCAGCGACCTGCTAGGGAGACACTCGGCTCTCTGGACCTAGCGCCCAAAGACATCCGGGTTTTACTACCAAGGCATTGCAAAGCTGCAGGAACTTTGGGAAAGGATGCTACATTCTGATGAAAATTATTTCGAAACAAATAATTTTCATCATATTATGCTCTCTTTCTGTGTACGTTTCGAACAAAAAATTGTCTTGTGAAAACTAATTTGGTTGTAGCTGGAGATTTGGCTTAAGAGGTGGGTGGTTGTAAAGAAAAGTATGTTTCTGTGAGATCTTCCATACCTCTGTTTCTTTGAAGAAGGAGAATAGCTGAGATGATCTGAGTTGTCCTTGACGTTGTTATGAGATACATCTCATAAAGATGTCATTTTAGATGACTTTATAATTAGACATATCGATAGGATATGGTTGCTAATATTCTAGCAGCCTATTTCGCTAATATTCGTGGCTGAATCCATCGATTCTAATTCTCTTAGCGCCATTCTAATCAAGTTAAAAGGCTTGGCTGTGCCTTTATTGTAAATTACTTAAATTGTCCAGTTGATGTTTACTTAGCGTAGTACTTTGTTTGGAATTTTGGAATGTCTTCAACTGAAAAATTTCATCATCAGTAAACTTTATAGGATCCTGACTTGTGTAATACTATCTGAAAAGTTCATTAAACCTTTAAAAGACTGCCAAGTTATCGCTCCGTATGTAAAAGTATGACAATGTCCTATGACGGTTTTAAATAAGTCTTTTTGTTAAAACTTGAACTTAGCATAAGGATTAACTAAGAGAAAATGAAAAGCCTAGTCTAAAATGATTCATAGCATAAAATGACTGCATAAATTTGTCTAACTAAGCGTTAGCTCAAATCTTGTAATGGCACGATTTAACTTCAGTTACCAAATCGGTTAATACCGGAATACTAACTGGCAATGCTGGACGAGAAAACGTAAAGCTCTGTTTATAAAATATTTCGAACCCTCGCTTTAAACGCTCCTGAATCATTTGCATCCGATGTATTTGATTTCTGAAATAATGCAAATTGTAATTAAATGAGCGAAGTATAATTCGATGCTTCAAAAAATTTCTCGTATTTATTAGCAATTCTTAAAGCGATATGCAGTTGTAGTTGTTACTTCTTCTCGATATTAAAAAGCGGAAAAATGTACGAGTTGAAAACCAAAGAGTATGATAAATGATAATAATAATGTAATAAAAAGAGAGTTTTTCCCCCTAAGACTTTCTCTTCAGCCAAATGTATTAATATATAGCTCACGTTTTAGTGAAAAACTTAGAAAGTTTTACATATTAGCCTCAAGCAAATTTATTTAAAAGAATTATAAAACAGAAGAAAGAAATAGTTTCCAGTTTATACTTCATGATTATAAAAAAGCGAATATTTTTTTAATTGGGTTTACTTGAAAGTTACAATTCCATACAAAGTAAATTATTTACTAAATGCTTTGAAGTTCCATTGAAAAATCAAATAGATTAAAAATATTAAAACTTAATCAAAATAAAAACGACATGCTTCATTCCATGTTTTGCATTATTATTAAAAGATACTGATGTTAAAAAAGGTTTTCCTGCATCATTACGCATTTGTAGCAAATTTGATTCCAGAAACAGGTAATAAAACATAATTGCGAGCAAAATTTGTCACTCTTATGAGCAGGCATATTTTGCAGTGTCAGACTTGTTTACTTAAGAACAAAGAGATGTATTAAATGGCCACGGAACGAAAGCTGAGGAAGGAAAACTGTAAGAATTTCATCCTGTTTACTGACCGGCAGCTATTATTGTCGAGGTACTTCATTACATGAAACGATCGATAAAAGTTACATTTCTGCTGATTCATTATTTCTATCCTGCATTGCCTAAGGAAAACTCCTTAACGAGCTCGCTGGCCGGTCCATTTTTTCCGCATTATATTTTCAAGAACTCTAAAGAAGAGACTTTAATTATCTTTAATAATAATAATGTGTTTATGCTAAGGGCAAATTTTGACAAAAGGTATGTCTTGGCAACACAATATTTTGCAAAAATTTTTACCCTTTTTAAAAACTTAGCGTAATTTCTCTTTATTATCCCTTCATCAAATGTGAAAACCGCAGCCTATTGAAAGAAAAGATGGTAATGATGAAAAATTTTCGAAGTGAAGATGCTAATTAAAATTTGAAATCTTCCAGAATAATCGTTATTTCTTAATGATCAGGTCTTAGGTGTGTGCATTTAGTATGAACGCAAAAAATTGTATGCATAACTTTTAAACTGTGAAATGAAGAAATGAACCTTATATGTATGTAACGTTTAAAAGAAAAAAATAGTGACAAGCAAGTGTTCATTCTTTAAAATTTCCGTCAAAAGACAATCATAGTGAAAAGAGATTATTCCAACATACCTCTCAAAATAAGCATAGAAAATTGAGTTAATACATAATTAGACGCCACATGTTTGCGCGTAAGCCGATATTTAACGGTTTTATTCCTCCTTTTTTTAAAGAAGAAAATATTGTGATTAAGATTTCGGCACTTCTTTTACTTTTCAACAGGAGGGTTTATGTCAATTTACTAATATACGTTATCAGAATGTTTTAATTTGAATATCACTGGAGAGAAATTTCGCTTTATACAACTATGGCTATTAAATTAAAGTCATAAAGCCTTATATAACTAAGCTTCAGTTAGAAAAATAAACAAAAGCAATTAATGAAGGGATGAGGACCAGCAAAAATCTGAAAGATAAATAAACATTGTTTCAGTGTCCAAATGTGATAATAATATAATTAGGAGGATTTTAGGGATTAAAATTTTATGTTATGTATATATTTACTCATCAGTATCCACTCTGAAATTTGCTAGACAATAGAGATAGATTCTGCATTAATTTCCCGTAACTCTCAAAGAGTTGAAGCAATTTATAATAGAACAATGGTATAAAAATTATTACTATTATAAACTTATATGCTTCACTTCCAAAATAATTTCAAACAGTTTCAACATTTATCAGTTCTGTGATTAGTACAGTTCTATACAAAATAATTAAAATTTTTTGGACATGAATTTTAATATCAGAAAATTTGAAACCACTTCGAGTGAATTTTTGGCATTAGCTATTTTTTCGTTGAATGTTTTTCCTAGTCAAGAAAAACTATCATCTTTCTGTACAGACGAATTTCATTCAATGTCGGCTAATTATTTTGAGCTAAATGGTTCTGAAGCAAGTACTGTTTCTAATGATTGATGATAATTTAATTCTGATAATACTTCCTATCAATACTGAAACAATTATTCACCTAGAAAATACTGCACATTCTACATACATTTTTGTGATCACAGGGTTATAGTCCCTATAATATTTTGTGTTATAGTCCCGAGTGTTGTAGCTCTTTACTAATTCTCTTTACTGCATAATCACTCAAATCAGATATTTTTTTCCAATATTTTCTAAATTTTTATCGCGTCGGTTCAGAGACATTAGGTTATTTCGAAACAGGAGAGATGAAAATGAGCAACTCCTTTGCCGGGATACGCGCCGAACGTGCTGATCACTACACTACGAAGGCGGAAGAAATACTTTATACATTCCCTCCTTTAAAGGGCGACTGAGAATTAGGAGACCTAATCGCTAAATCCCGGTGGGGAGAATCACCAACCACCACCCCGTCCCTGTTTGGGCGCCACTGTAGAGACATTAGGTTATTTCGAAGAGGAGAGATGAAAACTGAGCAACTCCTTCGCCGGGACTCGAAACACGGGCCTCTTGAATACGCGTCGAGCGTGCTGACCGTTACGCTATGAAGGCATGCTAAGAAGGCGGGAGAAATACCTTATACGGTTATTAAATATGTAAAATTGTATCGTCTGCCAAAACATCTAGACTTGGGAAACTAACAAAGCTGCGTCTGATAAAAAGAAATCACAAGGTTTTCTATTCTTCCTGCTGGATTTCTTTGCATGCCTAATTATGATGAAGAATTTGGTGTTGAAGTGAAAGTTTTTCTTCAAAAATATTTGGACTCTGCGTATATTTTCTTGTATCAAAGCAATAGTTTGAACCGGATCTTGCATTTATGGTGTAAGAAACGGGTTAACTTAAACCTTGTTATTTAACGGAAAGTAATTAAAGGAAATCAGAGCTGACTGGCAAGAATTTGGCAACTTTAGAATTGCGTAAATTCTGAAAACTTAAAATTCACGGTGTAATGATCATTTCAGTAATTTTTTTTTTTTTTTTGGTTCCAAACAGCTTACTAAACATGAACTACGACATTATTTAGATTATTTCTGCTAAACTCTCTGAATGAAACAAAAAGTCTTTCCCCGAATAAGTTTCCATAATTCAATTTTTCCTAGTAGGCAAGGGGACTAGATTTTAAAATTTTAATCCACAAGCTCCTATATTGCAAGAAGAGGATTAACGAAAACAAAATTAAAATGTCTTCCTTTTAAATTTTAATTCATATATTAAGTTATTTTATAGTGTAAAGAGAACGTGTTGACAGTACTAGATGGTTGGTTAACTGATTATGACAATCTGCTTAAAAGGAGGGATACTTACATGGCTGAATTTTCTGAGGGAAGATGATGCACATTTTCATTAAACTCGGGGAAAACCGAATATTAAACTTAATTACGTACTGTTACAATGTGACAAAACATTCAGAATTTTCTGAAAAAATTATTTATAACTCAAAAGTATAGGCAAATAATTGATATAATGAGAGTAATACTTATTTTTACGAAACTTTTATGAAAATGCATATTGTGTTCTTGTTTCTGAGAAGAAAAGGATATTACACAGAAGAAAGTATGCTTTTCTCTGGAAGAGAGTTTAGTCGCTAGAAGCCATATAGCTAAAAGCAAACGAATACATCGAAAAAGAGAAATTTGCCCTCCTTTTCTTGCTTGAATTCTTTTACGCCCATATATATGAAAGCCAAACATAGATGCATTGTACTTATCTTCCATAAAAAGCAGTCACTGAAAGGCGGATGCGTATTAGATAGAAAGCTTGCTATACATGTTATGCGACATGATACACTGTTTACAATAATGGTAATGGGAAGTCACAAAGAGAAGAAAGAAGGATAAAATAAAGGGCATGTGTTTCTAGACTGCAGACATTTTTCAGGTCTATACTCGTAATAGAGACACAGTAAAAATAGTAGCCCTCAGACTTAATACTTGACCGTAAGTGCGCAAAACCCATAACCTTCGAACTGATGTAAAGAGGTATCTCCTTCTGTACTGTAGGCCTTCTGAGCTGGGTGTAATAGAAAAAAAAAAAAAAAAAAAAAAAAAAAAAAAAAAAAAAAAACGGTTAGCAATCGGGGAGTTTGGAGTTCGATTCTTGGGAAAGGTATAGCTGATATTCTCATCTCTCAACTGCAAAAATTCTTCCAAAAAAGTTTGTACAAGTGGCGTCTGAATTAAAATGTGCACGATAATTTGTTACTACATGGATTTGGCGACTGGAACCTCTCCTCCTCATTCACTCTTTAAGTGTGTATGTGTGGAGAAGAATGAAAATAATTCTGTTCTTCCTTGTCGTGGCATTAATTGGAAGCACGTCTGGCTGGCAATCGGAAGGTCCGGAGTTCGAAATTCGACGAGGGCATTGCTAATTTCTCACGTCTCCTGCTCGGAAATAAATCTGATTACTGTCCAGTGAAATCTGCCAATTATTTTAAGAAATTGAAAGCAAAGGAATTAGGTGAGGCATTTAAGTCCCAGAAACATGGTAGTCATGGCCCTAGTAAAATTAGAACCGATGGCTCCGAACATCGAGCTATCGAGATTATTAGCAAGCGTATTCATTTCTATATACTTAGCTATAACAGAAGTGGTCAACTTCAGTATATATATATATGATTGACTTTTTTCTTGAAAAATGTGTCGCGAACATTCTATTAAAAATCGTGACATTTAAGATATTCAATATTTTGGCTGGTGTATAATAAGTAACAGTAGGGAGAGTGTGTCAACATGAACATTTATTAATAACATTTAATATTTGAAAGGTGACCAAAAAAAGTACAGATTAAATTTTACTCAATTACCTGATCATTAATGGAAAGTTTGCATCTGCATTTCTTCAATCAAGCATTCATGATTTGGTGTTTATTCAGATAAAGATAACCATAATGAGTTTTAAGTATCGGGATCGTTAAGTAAGGAACAATGATTAATCTTCATGAACTTCATGATAGTAAATGATCCAAAACAAGAGTAAATTTGATGATATTGGGATACTTTCTCGATTGATATATTTTCAAAAATCAACCTCACGTTCCCTGGCTTGTAAGGTTAGATCAGTTTGTAAAAATAATATTATTTTAATTTCATTTTCTAACTCGTATTTCTTTTTCACAGAATGGGCCACAATATGGGCCTGAAAATTTTGAGAGCATATGTTTCACAAATCTTTTTTTAAATGTGTTAGCTGTTCTACATCTTGACTCATATAGTATCATTACTTTTGGTTTATTAACAAATTTATGCTATACATATCTACAACCAGCCGTATGGTGGAAGTTCATTTTTCACAATCACAACATATAGCCGTTACAGTCGTTTCTCGTATGACGCTTTCCTGCACTTCTCAATCTGCGCCTTCTGTTGGTGGCTCTCTTATAATGCCATCTATCGGCCAATTGCAAAAGGAAAAGACATACTGCACAATGACTTTGATTTTCTTAAACTCATGTAATCTGAGCTTAAAGTCTTTGTGGCGACATCATTCGCGTTAATGAAGCATGCAATTTTCTTTTCGCCAGAGTGGCAACAGTAAGCCTTCGACAAGAAAAAGAACAATGGCAGATTTTTATGTCTGTATTATTCTATATCCAAAAAATTTAAATAAATGCCAATCTTCTTGGAGTCAGAACGGTGTTTGACATTTCCTATGTTCCACACTGGCTTACCCGGATGCGATCCAATTGAACTTATGAAGTGTAAGATGGAAAAAGAACGTACGATGTTTCTGTAATATAACGAGATGTGATTGACATTATACGCACTTTATAAATAATCACCTGTTATCGAATATATGTTACGGACAGCGTCATAAGCAGCTACTTATCCATTTTAAAGTTCCGCAGTTTTTTCTGAGTTCGACTGTGGATTGAGTGATAGTTTCGATTTCGAAGTGCTTCTGGTGCGTATGGATTACATCAAGAATTGATGGTTTGATTGTTTTTATGCATCTGTAAAATATAAATTCCGAGCCTAAATGGGACTGAAATACTTCTGAAATGGTAAGTCAACTTTAAAAATTTTAATTTTGCTCTATATTGCAATATATCTTCAGCGGTAATGAATGCAATTAGAATTTTCACAATGCATCAGATGTGTTAAGAATAAATGAACTAGTTTTTACTAGAAAAATTTAGTCGGAAAAGCTTAAGCTATAAATAAAATAAAAAAATTGAATAAAGGCAGCTGTACTTCCGTTAAGTCTAATTCTACTGTGGCTGAAGGAGATGAAAGTAAACAAACTGAAACTAATGCAACATCTGCGACTGTCGTCAAGGTCAGCATCAAAATTCCTCCTTTTTGAAACCTGACCCCCAAAGCATGGTTTCTTCAGAATGAAGCCCAATTCCGCAATGCTGGAATTACAGCTGATCGGACAAAATACGATTATGTAGTCAATTCTATTGAAACAGGGAAATTGTCACAAATATCTAATATTCTCATCAAACCACCAGACAATGGCAAATATCCGGTCATTAAAAAGAGGCTAATTGAAATTTTTGCCGACTCTGAAACACAGAAAACCCAGAAACTTCTGACCGAGTTAGAACTGGGTGATAAGAAACCACCCCAACTTCTCTGCGAAATACGTAACTTGGGGGCTGAGAAAAAGCCAGATGAATTTTTGAAAACATTGTGGATGCAATGACTGCGACTTAATATGCGGAGCATTTTATCTGTAAGCAGTGATGATTTGCCCAAATTTGTCTATAATGGCTGACAAAAATATGGGAAGTAAATCCAAATTCACCCAGGTAGCTCGCATTGTTTCTTCTCCATCTGATAAAATTATAGTCGAAGACTTACAGAAACAGATATCAAACTTGACACTGCAGATAGTAGAAATGAATAGCCATAGAAATTCCAGTCTACAAAGACGATAATAGAGGTCCAAATTTAGAAATCGTTTAAAAAATAACAATGATCCAAATAATTGTTATTTTCATCAACACTTTGGTGAGAAAGCGTGCAAATGTACCCCGCCATCCAAAGTCCAAGTCTCGAGACAGGAAAACGGAATCCCTAGCCTTCGATGACCACAGAAAGTCAAGGGGTACAGCTGAGTGGTCTGTATATTCGTGACAACGCATCAGCAACCCATTTTTTAATTGGCACTGGAGCAGAAATATTGGTTATTCCACCATCCCATCGGAAAAAAGAACTGTGGCTAAGCTTGAATTATTCGTAGCTAACGGTACAACAATCAAAACATATGGTCAAAAATTATTAGAACTAGATTTAGAGCTACGCAGATCTTTCAACTGGCCTTTTATCATTGCGGCTGTTAATAAACCTATCGTGAGAATAGACTTTCACATCTTAATTTACTAGTCGATAGTAAAAACAGAACATTAATCGATGGCACCACCTCATTAACGGCTAAAGGTACTCTGTGTAACAATAGCATCACTCCTAAATTCATTGCTAATACTTTTCAAAATCCATATAGAGCCATCCTAAACAAATTTCATAAAAATTCTAATTTCTAATTTCTAATTCTAATTTCTCAAGAAAAGTTGATTGCCGCGAAAAAGGAATTCTATTATATGCTGCAAGAAGGTCTCTGCAGACCATCCAAAAGCAGCTGGTCGAGTCCATTACACTTCACTTAAAAAAAAAAAAAAAAAAAAGCCAGGTGACTGGAGTCTATGTGGTGATTACCGTGGTTGTAATGCAAATACTGTACCAGATTGTTACCCACTACCATTTCTAACGAACTGTACTCATATTCTGGATGGAAAAACGTGTTCTGTTGATGTCTTGCATTGTTCTTCTGCTGAACTTGTTGTACGGTTCACCAAGCTGTTTGCCTGGAGAATTTTTCAGTTATGTCCCCACTGTTACGTATTCAGATTTTATACAAAAATTGAAAAGTCACATCCAAAACCTAAAACCAACACCAACAACCAGCCATAAAAAAAAAAAAAAAAAAAAAAAATCGTGCACAAGAACTTAGCAAATTGTGTTCACACGTATTCATCTATCATAACATAATTTCGTCTTCTCTTCAGCCACCCTATCTCGGAATATATTTAGTTAAAAAACGTTTTGAGAAATTTTCGATGTGGAAGTTTCAAGTAAAACTAAAAGGATATCGATAGTGTTTCAGTCTTTTTTTTTTTTTTTTTTTCAAAGATGAAATAACAACAAATCTCCAGACACATGAAGCTGATAACTCCAAAATCTCACCCCCCCCCACTTCCTGGAGACAACGATTCTTCCAGAAATATTAATCCTAGAAACACAAAAGCTGGACGAAGGGTGAGATTTCCTGAATACCTGAAAGATTACGAGGTATAACGCTATTACTGGGGGTGTGTGGGGACATCATTCGCGTTAACGAACCACCATCTGTGAAACTTCTCGCATGCAATTTTCTTTTCGCTAGAGTGGCAACACTAAGCTTTCGACAAGAAAAAGAACAATGACTGATTTTCTGTCTGTATTATTCTATATCCAAAAAATGTAAATAAATATTAATCTTCTTGGAGTCAGAACGGTGTTTAATATTTCCTATGTTCCAGTCTTCAATATCCGTTTTAATCTCTAGAATGTATTTTTCATACTTTATCATGCGAAAAAACAAGAATATATTTTATTAATGTCATTATATAAAAGTTTTCTTATATTTTCACTCATTTTATAGATTCTCTGCATCACAGTATTGGGAGACAATCTTTATTTGCAGCAATAATTTCAAGCGTATTCTCAAAACCATTGAAAAGTGGATCTGGCATTTCTAAGAAAATTTCTATTATAATTTTCCCGTCATAAAACGGTTTACATATTCCTTTTTTCTTTTTTTTTTTCTTTTCTTTTTTTGCTAACATATGGCTTTTTTTGAATGATGCAATAGTCACTGCACATGATTTCCACGTAAGGTTTTTAAAAATATTTTGTTGAGCTCTTATTGACCTCTTAATTGAGTCTTAAAGTTCCTAATATTTCCCCCTCAAGTTACTATTTTGTAGATAATCTCAGTTGCGAGATACAATCATGTCTTGTAGCCTACGATCGACTTGTTGGCCATTCCTGAACTAAAAGGTCCTTTATCGATCACACAATCTATTTTAGACATTGCTGTGAGATGCCGCTCTCAACATAAAGAGGACAACTCAGATAAGCCCGACTATGCTCAAATTTCAACATCAAAATGTGTAGTAGTTGCTAAGAGCAACATTTTTGTCCACAGCCATGTAACTCTACAACTCTACTATGACTCGCACTACAGAGGTAAACTTGCTGTTTTTCCGCTTCTCACAGTATATTTATTTTTTAATTCATTTTGTTTTGGAAGTGTAGTTTCAGTTTATTTTTACATCCTTTTATATATTTTTCATACTTTTATACCTTATATTAGATTAAATATTGCTGCAAGCTATTTCATTTTAAAAATAATACCATGTAAAAATTATACCTTTATATATGTGTTATGTAGTACATATGAAAATAATAAAAACTGCAGTTTCTTGTCGACATTTAAACAAAGAGAAAATTTCTACTTACATAAAGGCGCGCATTACTTACGTAGTTCGGGAGATTGCTTTAGATTAATTCAGCGGAAAAAATGCTGAAGAACTGTTCAAGAAGCGAAGAGTTCAAAATTCTGGCTTAAGACACTTAGTGACTGTTTCGAGTGTTGATTTAACTGACTTCTTTAACAACATATATATTTGTCAAATTAAATTCATAAATGTTTATAATTCAGGACTATTCATTTTATGCATGTGGCTAACATCTGCCAATTCGTTTTTGGATTTTATTTGATTTTTGCAATTCGATGCATTTCTCATTATGGTTCAAAAGCTTTTAATATCATTTGTACCTCAGAACTAAACATGTATTTTATTATTTTCACTATTTGTTGCTATCTAATGTAATGTATGAAGCAAATGTGTCTTTATGAGTAAATATGGCTTAGGTATAATCTACTAAAGATTTCTTTTTCATTTTACCCGTAAAGTGCACAGAATATTGGTAGCGTTTTTAATGCTTTTTACTTCCTTGTACGAAGTAAAAAGAAAGTATTGTAATCGCGAAAATATTCAGGTATCAATATTTCAACGAAAATATCTATTTTGACCGCTATTGAATGCAATTTAATGATGTTTTTGCATGACATCTGCACATAAGGACATAATAAAGGACTCTTTCTGCCTAAACGAATTATAAAATCGATTTAAAATGGATTCAGAAGAATTTTTTTTTGTTGTGTCCATACGTACGTACGTATCTCGCATAACTCAAAAACGAGTAGCCTCAGAACGTTGGAATTTTGTATATAGGACTGGTATAACATGTAGATATGCTCCTCCTATTTTGGTTTCAATCGGGCGCACCAAAAGTATATAAATATATGTATCCACTCTGTTACTCGGCTCAGTTAGCTCAGTTTCTTTACTCTTATATGTTTGTAAATTGTGCATTTTATGCTTTCAAAATAATTGATTTATGTTGTTCTTATCTTCCAGTTCAGGTTTTTATGGTTTTAGTTAACCTGCATATTATAGTTGTAGGATTATCAGCAATTTAAAAGTTGTTTAAGTGAGGCTAAACCTATTTTTTTTTTACCATAGCAGCCATATTTGTTTACATTTGAATCTTAGCAGAATAATGGATTTGTTGTCAATCTAGAGAAACTAAGCTTCACAACAAGAAAATAACGTTTTCTTTATTGCGAATTAAATTATGCTTAATTCATTCTGGAATTATCATTTAAGTTATTAAATTATCTCATTCATTGACTCAGCATAGCGTCCACAACAAATTAAGTCAGTTTCCAGGCCTTCAGTGTCCTTTTCCCGAGTGAGACCAAAAGTAAACTTTCAATTTTGTGCACCGAAAAATATGCCTTCTTGCCCGCTGGTCGAATTGCTTATTTTTGAGTAGAAACTCTAATTTTAACTGTAAAAGCTGTTCTTTAAATGTTTTAACTGTAGTTATGTTTTATATTTTTCTATATTTTTCAGTTTTTAATAAAAATATTTTGAGATTTTATGTATTTTTGCCTTGCCGGGAAGTAGAACCGAATTAATTGAATGAGAAATATATCTCTAGTGAAATACAAAAGAAATAAGTTTAAATGAAGGGCAGGAGAAAATGCGTATAATTTAATATTCCATACAAGGAAATCATCAGATTTTTTAGTATTTACTTTTGTGATGACGATAGGAATTTTAAAAAGGAAAAAAAAGTATGGGCTGCCTGAACAGACGATATATAGACGTAATAGGTCCAAATAAGTGACTTATTACACGCTTTTTGTTAAGTGCCAAAACTATTATGACTCTTGCAGTTATTCTTCTAATTCATGGAAACAAAACACGGAGTAGAAGCTCACACCATTTAGGGGAAAAACAATGCTTCAAAATAAAAATTAAGCGATTTCATTAAATAAACGTTAAGGTGCTATTGCTCTGAAGAAAAAGCTAATTAATTTTTGCAGGAATTGAGAAATCTGCATGTGTGTCAAAGATGACTCAGATTCCCAATGATATTTATTCCAAAATTTGAAGGAGAAACTTAATTTTCTATTTTTAATATTTAAAGTACGAATAGATTGAATTTTTAATTAGATTTTGATAATAAATTTAATTTTTTTCACACACGACATTCAGCTGATAAGCAAACAACATTATACTTCACTTTTAAGTTCCTTCCTTCGCATTTTTGACTTCAGGTGTAAATTTTAACTTAATATTTTCTATTATTATAGGATTGAATAAACAGTGAAGTTTAACTTCATGCTTCTTAAATAAAGGAAGCTAATATCCTTGTTATATTGTGCATTAAAATAGATTGCAAAATGATTTTAAAGTATCTGAAAGCTTTCATATTTTAGTATATTATGCCAAAGGAATTTTTTTTTTACATTTACCCGCGCATACACGTTTCAAGAGTATTTGGACTAAAAGTGTAAGGATCTTAAGTTTTACTAACGTTTATTTTATTTTAAATCTTTACTATCAGTTCTTATTTTCTACTTCCGGCCAGAATTAAAAGCTTTAACTTATTTATGCAAATTTGTCTGGCGAACGCCAAGTACTTAAGTTGTGGCTTTTTGCCAAGCGAGAGAGAGGAAGGAGTTAGTAGAAGCAGGCCGCTTGCCTTAGCAGTTTTACTCGGTTGCTGGTTGCCTTCCAGGTCAGAGGTTTAATCCTCTTAATAATTTTAAACGTATTGTAGTGTTAACAGTTCTCTGTACTACATACGGCTTCCTGTTAATATACGGCCAATCTTCCACGTAGGCCCTTGTTTATTATTCCAAAGTTAAGTTAGAGTTTAGTTAATATTTTTTATATTCTTACGTTCAGACCACAAGTGGTTGGTCTCTGTATTCCGAAGTCCGGAAATTATTGTAAAGAGTGAAAAATAAAGGGTTTCGTATACCCTTCCTGTGTATCTTGTTTACTTCCCACATTTATTGAACATAGCTTTAGTAAGCTCCCTGTTCCGAGTCAGGTCTTTGCATGTTCCCAAAGCAAGTAAGGCGAAACATTGAACCTGATAGTGGCGCCCGACGAAGAAGAATAACCATGGTCGAGTTTCAAGAAGAACCTGTGCTACCTGCAGAAGCGGCTCAGAATCCAGAAATGCCAGCTGTCGCCCTGGAAGGATTTGGTTACATCGTCCAGACCATGCGCGCTTCGATGAAACCAGAAGCAACATTTAATGGAAACTCACCGGTAACCAGTTTTTTGGAAAAATTGGAGGACCACTTCATGATGTATCCCGTGCACAAGTTCCAGAAAGTCACCTTAGCTACTAGCGCTTTGAGGGGCCAAGCGCTTAATTGGTTCAAATGTATAGGCAAAAGTCTCTTGGGTCAAGCAGGAAGTCCCACCTATACTTACGAAAATTTCAAGACTGCATTAGTAAAAGCCTTCCCTGTCGTAAGGGATCGTGTGAAATTAGAAACGGAACTTTTCAGCATATATCAGCAAAGAATCGAAAATCTTTCCACCTTTATTTTAAGAAAAATTCACGTCTTCAAACTCTTGTATGGGAACCGTCCGGATCCTGAGATAATTCAAGTGATTTTGCCGAGGTTACTTCCCCAAGTGCAAGACTTTATTGAATTAAGGAATCCGACTACACTGGAAAAGTTATTTGAGCTAGCAATCTAGTTTGAAAGTAGAAGAACGGCGGACATTGAAAGTGTAAGGATCTTAAGTTTTACTAACGTTTATTTTATTTTAAATCTTTACTATCACTTCTTATTTTCTACTTCCGGCCAGAATTATAAGCGTGAAGGAGTTTATGCAAAATTTGTCTGGCGAACGCCAAGTATTTATGTGTGGCCTTTTTGCCAAGCGAAAGAGAGGAAGCAGTGAGTTCGAAGCAGGCCGCTTACCTTAGAAGTTACGCAGTTGCTATTTGCCTTCCAGGCCAGAGGTATTAATCCTCTTGATAAATTAAACGTATTGTAGTGTTCACAGTCTCTGTGCTACATACGCTTCCTGTTATTATAAGGCCAATCTTATTCTAAAGTTAAATTAGAGTTTAGTTTTATTTTGATATCTTTTACGTTAGACCCCGAGTGGAGGGTCATTGTATTCCGAAGTACGGAAGTCATTGTATATAAAGAAAAATAAAGGGTTTTGTATACCCTTCGTCTGTATCCTGTCTACTTACTACAATTAGTGAACATAGCTTTAGTAAGCTCTCTGTTCCTAGTCAGGTCCTTGTATGTTTCCGAAGAAGGTTAGAAGAAACATTGAACCTGATAGTGGCGCCCAAAGAAGAATAAACATGGCCGAGTTTCAAGAAGAACCTGTGCTGCCTGCAGAAACGGCTCAGAATCCACAAATGCCAGCTGCCGCCCTGGAAGGATTTGGGTACATCGTCCAGACCATGCGCGCTTCGATGAAACCAGAAGCAACATTTAATGGAAACTCACCGGTAACCAGTTTTTTGGAAAAATTGGATGACCACTTCATGCTCTACCCCATGCACGAGTTTCAAAAAGTTACCTTAGCTACCAGCGCTTTGAGGGGCCAAGCGCTTAACTGGTTCAAATGTATCGGCAGAAGTCTCTTGGGTCAAGCAGGAAGTCCCACCTATACTTACGAAAATTTCAAGACTGCCCTACTAAAAGCCTTCCCTGTTGTAAGGGATCGTGCGAAATTAGAAACAGAACTTTTCAGTATATATCAACAAAGAATGGTAAACCTCTCGAGCTTTATTTTAAGAAAAATTCACGTTTTCAAGCTCTTGTATGGAAACCGTCCGGATCCTGAAATAATTCAAGTGATTTTGCCGAGGTTACTACCCCAAGTGCAAGACTTTATTGAATTACGAAATCCGACTACACTGGAAAAGTTATTTGAGCTAGCAATCCAGTTTGAGAGTAGAAGAACGGCGGACGTCGAAAGAAGACGCCAATATCAACAGCGAAACCAATTTGGTACGCCAAGACTACAGCAAACTCAAGCACATGGCTACGGAGAAAAAGCGAATCAGTGGGCAAGGAAACCCGAGCATTCAAAAACAGCCGGCGAACGTCGACAGTTCAATAGCAACCCAGGAAAAAAGTCTCAAGGCCAGTGGAGAAAGAAGGAAAGCACGGAAAGGAAAAATAATTTAAACTAAAACGGATTTCTGCTGACGAGAGGGTGCGGAAATCCGAAGGCCACGAAAATCCCTCTTCCTACAAGTTAAATACAGTAATGGTGAAAAATTTAACTCTTCCGAAGATTGAAGTCTTGGTAAATAATATCCCGGCCACCGCACTCCTGGATACCGGCGCGCAGTGTTCCTGTGTGGCAGAAGTCTTTTTTAGAAAGTATTTTCGCAAATACCGCATATATAATGCGGATAATACGACAGTATTAGCGGCGCAAGGAGAAGAATGTAAGTGCATAGGTAAAGTACCTTTATATATCCGTATCGAGGACGAACAAGTAAAGGTGATGTTTTTTATAGTAAAGAATTTGCAAGCACATTTAATCCTAGGAATAGACTTTCTTTCAGACGCACAAGCTACACTGGATTTTAATGAAGCGTCCCTTAGGCTGACAATGAAACCAGTGCGTGTAGAAAAGGTTGAACCGCCAAGGTTAAATCTTGACCACCTGCCTAATGACGAGCAAGATAGAATCCGACAAGTGGTAAGTGAATTTGCTTCCTTATTTAGTGATATTCCAGGATTTACTCAGGTTACTAATCATAGTATTGACACCGGAGATGCATTGCCGGTTCGTCAAAAACCATACCGGTATGATAAGAATAAGGAAAAAATTATAGAATGGCATATTACCGATATGCTACGTAAAATGATCATAACGCCCATCTCAAGTAGTTATGCTAGCCCGGTGGTTTTATGTAAGAAAAATAATGATTATCCTTTGGAGCATCCAAAAAGGTGGAGATTCGCTATTGATTACCGTAAATTAAATTCCATAACGAAATATCCGGTATATCCGTTACCGATCATAGAAGAAATTTTAAGGAACATAAAATCAACCAAATTTATGACGACTTTAGACTTAACGAATGGTTATTTTCAAATAGGGGTCAGGCCTGAGGACGTGCCTAAGACTGCTTTTATAACCAAGTCTGGCACTTATGCATTTTTGCGTATGCCGTTTGGCCTTTCTGGGGCCCCAGCAACATTTCAGCGATGCATGGACATTGTGTTAAGACCTGTTCTTGGAAAGTCCACATTTATCTATTTAGATGATATCATTATTACTAGTGATAATCTCGACCAACATATACAGGATTTAAGACAGGTGTTTTCTTTATTAAATGAGGCCGGTCTAAAAGTTAATGTCGAAAAGTGCAAATTTGCAGCCCCTGAATTAAAATATTTAGGTTACAAAATATCGCAAAAAGGGATCGAGACAGATGAATCAAAAATAATCGCTGTACAAAAGTATCCGACTCCAAACACGGCAAAGAAGCTCTCTTCTTTTCTAGGACTTTGTTCATATTATAGGTCCTTTATAAAAGATTTTGCAGCTATCGCTGAGCCATTGTTAAAATTAAGAAGGAAAAAGGCAAGATTCTCGTGGACGGCCGAAGCCAATAGTGCTTTCGAAAAATTAAAACAAGCATTAACGCAAGCCCCTGTGTTGAAATTTCCTGAAAAGGATGAGAATTTAGAAATTTCAGCGGATGTTTCGGATTATGCGGTAGGAGCGGTACTTTCGCAAAATCAGCAGCCCGTGCATTTTTTAGCCGAACTTTAAATCAAACACAAAGAAACTATTCCGCGACCGAGAGAGAGGCACTTGCAGTTCTGTTAGCAGTGCAAAAGTTCCGAGTATATTTTGGAAAGGCGCCGATAACAGTATATTCTGATCATGCGGCGGTAACTAGATTGTACTCAGGGAAAAATTTATCCCGATGGTTAATAAGATGGGCACTCAAGCTGCAAGAATATAATCTGGTAATCAAGCATACCCCCGGAAAGGAAAATATCGTAGCAGATGCCCTATCACGAATTAAATTAGACGAACAGGGTAATACCGTAAAAGTTGCAATGCTGACAGCGTGTACAATAAATTCCCGAGAAACTGTAATAACCGAACTGGGTAAGGATCCTGAATTTAGGAACATTTATGAGTATTTAAAGGATCTTGAAAATTTTAGCCACCAAGTTATTGTGGCGATAAGAAATAGGGCGGCCCATTACGAACTAATAGATGGTCTATTATTTTATACAAAAACTACAAATTCCAACAACGAATTTCGACC
Source organism: Stegodyphus dumicola (assembly GCF_044657685.1). Lineage (NCBI taxonomy): Eukaryota > Metazoa > Arthropoda > Arachnida > Araneae > Eresidae > Stegodyphus > Stegodyphus dumicola. Next base: position 111,367,944 of record NC_140772.1, on the reverse strand, counting down.
TGTTATCCCAGCTAGTCTTAGATTAAATATCCTGCAAGAGCTCAATGACAGCCCTTTAGCTTCTCATGCTGGTATTCGAAAAACTATCCAACGCGTACGCGAGGCAGTCTACTTTCCTGAACTGCAAAAGTTAACAAGGGCGTATGTCCAGTCCTGCCCAACATGTCAAGCAGTTAATTATATTAATTTCCGCCCGGCCGGGTTTCTAAATAGTATTAAATCCGAATTTCCAAATGAAATAATCGGCATCGATTTATTGGGCCCTTTCCCAAAAAGTCAGTTAAACAAAAGTTGCTATCTCCTTGTTATGGTTGATCATTTTAATAAATGGACCGAAATTGTTCCCTTAAAACGAGCCTCCGCGAAATTAGTTACCGATTCTATTTTAAATAAAAATATTTTAAAATACGGGGCGCCCCTAAAAGTTATATCGGATAATGGTCCTCAATTTGTAAGTAATATATTTGAAGACATGTGCCAAAAACTGGGCATACGTCATTTAAAAATGGTCCCGTATCGGCCGCAATCAAATATAGCGGAACGGGTCAACAGAAATATAGTGAAAATTATCCGTAGTTATGTTAAAAATTTTCATAAAAGCTGGGATAACTATGTCAATGAATTTGCTTTCGCCCTTAGGACCGCAAAACATGATACAACGGGAAAAACTCCTGCTGAGTTATTTCTAGGCAGAAAGATTATAACACCGTTAGATAAATTATTTTATGTGCAACAAAGAGCCCCAGAATTTAAAATGGGTGATATAGAAAAACTAATTAAGGAGGCAAAGAAGAATACTGAAGTAGCACAGAGAAAACAAAAATTGTATTATGACTTGAAACGACGGGGAGTAACTTATAAAGTAGGGGATGAAGTACTAAAAATTAAGCATTCACTTTCTTCAGCACCAGAAGATAAAACTGCCAAATTTTTTCCACGATTTGAAGGACCATATGTTATAGAAAAAATAACTCACGCTGTTTAGTGTTAAAGGCCAGAAATGGTGAAATCTGTTCCGCAAATATTGATCAAATTAAGCCCTACTTCGATCGTAATAAAATGCAAATCTTTTCAGATCTTTTGCAGGATCCGGCACGGCAGACACCGCAGGTACAAGTTCCAGAGGTGGGAAAACGACAAGTACAAGGGCAAGCCAATGAGAGACAGAAGCAAGTGAAAAGAAAATTGCCCCGCGGAAAAATTGAATGTAAGAAGAAAAAGAAGCCGTTCCACCGTCCAGAAAACAGAGTTCACGAACACCCCCAGAATGAAGAAGGGAGAAGGACGACGTATGTGAAGAGGACCAGGAGAAATGACGGCAACTATAACCCGGCTTTAAAACGGAAGATTGACTCATCCGACAGAACTCTCCGCAGCAAAAGTCGCCGAACTGCGGAAGGGCCATCAGCGGCGGAGGAAAAAGTACAAGAAAAATTTGAACGGCCAACAACGAGGTCCAAGCAGGATCACGACAGAAGTTTCCCGGTTCCACCAAGACCAGCTGCCTTCAAACGGCCAAGACCACAAGCAGAGGACAAAAGGAAGGTGTTCAAGGGTGGCCGTACTGGTGAAAAACGGAAGCTTCCAGAGGAAAGCACTGAAGGGCGAGCCCGTACAAGAAGGAGGATCAACCAAGCTACTATCTGCTATACCTTTAAAGACTGGGCCCAGAAAAGGATGTCCGAATTTTACAAAGATAAGTAAAATTTTATGTTACTTTGCAAACTTAAGTTAATCTTTCATTCTTACTGCAAGTGGCAGATTTCAAGAAGTTTTACCTCATGCGAGGTCTACCTTTATCGCCAAAAGGGCGAGAAATGAGTTATGACCGATTTTCTTATTATGTTTTTCAATTACTCGCGCGTAAAACTAAAGTTGATGTATAATAGCGTTGTGTAAAGACTTAAATATTGTAAAAAGTTATTGTATAAATTTTATTAAAACATTCTAGCAAGAAAGAAGTTTTAGTCTGAAAGACTTTTTGAAATGTAGTATTATTTCAATGTAGAAAGAATTGGCACTTGCTTTGAAAAGAATAGAAGTTAACAATGTACTACTAATGTATGTTTTCAAATGTGTAAAATTAACGGCATGTTGATATGTTCTTATATACATGTGAACTGTTATTTTAAATGTTAAGAAATACCGTGATATGGTAAAAGTGAAAGTAATGTTAAAAATTTGTTATTCGTGTGACTGTAAAGATTAAAATCATGACGAATATGTGGTAAAGGTTGAATGATGTAGTTAGGCTCTCTGACGCTACACTTTAGAGTTAGCCACTTTTAGAATAGTACCTCAGGGTTTAGAGTTGAAAGTAGGGTGTGTTAAGAAGTCTCGTTATGTTGAATTTTAACACGTTAGTGTTTTGATTGTAGGAGGAAGTGTGGCACACGTAGACAGAAACACATTCGTGTTTGGTGTTCTTTTACAACACATGTCAGAGAGCACGGGGAGAGATAATTAAAATAGTCATGAATGAAATAAGAATGTTAAGAGAAGTATATTCTATATGTTATTTGCAATGTCATTGTGTAACATTTCATTAAACTAGTTTTCCTTCCAGATCTCTGGAAGGAACCAGAATTGAATAAAGCTCCTGGTTAGATGCAGTACAGATGAAAAAAAAAAGATTGTTGTATATCCTGCGAGCTGATATTGTAACAAATTTCTTTCTTTTAAATTTTCTAGTTTCTAGCGAAGCATTTTTTGTAAAAGGTTGGCCTCGCGTTAGTTTCTAGAGCTAAAAGTTTTCAACAAGGTCGTTTTAGACCTCAGTTTCAAACTAATTAACTCTGGCGGGAAGTATGTAAGGATCTTAAGTTTTACTAACGTTTATTTTATTTTAAATCTTTACTATCACTTCTTATTTTCTACTTCCGGCCAGAATTATAAGCGTGAAGGAGTTTATGCAAAGTTTGTCTGGCGAACGTCAAGTATTTATGTGTGGCCTTTTTGCCAAGCGAAAGAGAGGAAGCAGTGAGTTCGAAGCAGGCCGCTTACCTTAGAAGTTACGCAGTTGCTATTTGCCTTCCAGGCCAGAGGTATTAATCCTCTTGATAAATTAAACGTATTGTAGTGTTCACAGTCTCTGTGCTACATACGCTTCCTGTTATTATACGGCCAATCTTATTCTAAAGTTAAATTAGAGTTTAGTTTTATTTTGATATCTTTTACGTTAGACCCCGAGTGGAGGGTCATTGTATTCCGAAGTACGGAAGTCATTGTATATAAAGAAAAATAAAGCGTTTTGTATACCCTTCGTCTGTATCCTGTCTACTTACTACAATTAGTGAACATAGCTTTAGTAAGCTCTCTGTTCCTAGTCAGGTCCTTGTACGTTTCCGAAGAAGGTTAGAAGAAATATTGAACCTGATAAAAGAAGACGCCAATATCAACAACGAAACCAATTTGGTGAGCCAAGACCACAGCAAAGTCAAGCACACGGCTACGGAAGCATAGCGAATCAGTGGGCAAGGAAACCCAAGCATCCAAAAACAGCCGGCGAACGTCGACAGTTCAATAGCAATCCAGGAAAAAAGTCTCAAGGCCAGTGGAAAAAGAAGGAAAGCATGGAAAGAAAAAATGATTTAAACTAAAACGGATTTCTGCTGACGGGAGGGTGCGGAAATCCGAAAGCCACTGAAACCCCTCTTCCTTCAAGTTAAATACAGTAATGGTGAAAAATTTGACTTTTCCGAAGATTGAAGTGTTGGTGAATAACATCCCAGCCACCGCACTTCTGGATACAGGCGCGCAGTGTTCCTGTGTGGCAGAAGATTTTTTTAGGAAGTATTTTCGTAAATATCGCATATATAATTCGGATAATACGACAGTGTTAGCTGCGCAAGGAGAAAGATGCAAGTGCATAGGTAAATTACCGCTATACGTCCGTATCAAGGACGAACAAGTAAAGGTGATGTTTTTTATAGTAAAGAATCTGCAAGCACATATAATCTTAGGAATAGATTTTCTTTCAGACGCACAAGCAACACTGGATTTTAATGAAGCGTCCCTTAAGCTGACAATGAAACCAATTCGTGCAGAAAAGGCTGAACCGCCGATGTTAAAACTTGACCACCTGCCTAATTACGAGCAAGGAAGAATCCGACAAGTGGTAAGTGAATTTGCTTCGTTATTTAGTGATATTCCAGGATTTACTCAAGTTACTAACCATAGTATCGACACCGGAGATTCAATGCCAGTTCGCCACAAAGCATACCGGTATGATAAGAATAAAGAAAAAATTATAGAATGGCACATTAGCGATATGCTACGTAAAAAGATCATAACGCCAATCTCAAGTAGTTATGCTAGCTCGGTGGTTTTATGTAAGAAAAACAATGACTATCTATTAACACATCCAAAAAGGTGGCGTTTCGCGATTGACTATCGTAAATTAAACTCCATAACTAAATATCCGGTATATCCGTTACCTATTATTGAAGAAATTGTAAGGAACATAACGTCTATCAAATATATGACGACTTTAGACTTAACGACTGGTTATTTTCAAATAGGGGTTAGACCGGAGGACGTGCCTAAGACTGCTTTTATAATCAAGTCTGGCACTTATGCATTCCTGCGTATGCCGTTTGGCCTTTCAGGGGCACCGGCAACATTTCAGCGATGTATGGACATGGTGCTAAGGCCTGTTCTTGGAAAGTCCACATTTATCTATTTAGACGATATCATTATTACTAGTGATAATCTGGACCAACATGTACAGGATTTAAGACAGGTGTTTTCATTATTAAATGAGGCCGGTCTAAAAGTTAATGTCGAAAAGTGCAAATTTGCAGCCCCTGAATTAAAATACTTAGGTTACAAAATATCTCAGAAAGGAATAGAGACAGACCAATCAAAAATAATCGCTGTACAAAAGTATCCGACTCCAAACACGGCAAAGAAGCTCTCTTCTTTTCTAGGACTTTGTTCATATTATAGGTCCTTTATAAAAGATTTTGCAGCTATTGCTGAATCATTGTTAAAATTAAAAAGGAAAAAGGCAAGATTCTCGTGGACGGCCGAAGCCAATAGTGCTTTCGAAAAATTAAAGCAAGCATTAACGCAAACCCCTGTGTTGAAATTTCCTGAAAAGGATGAGAATTTAGAAATTTCAGTGGATGCTTCGGATTATGCGGTAGGAGCGGTACTTTCGCAAAATCAGCAGCCCGTGGCATTTTTTAGTCGAACTTTAAATCAAACACAAAGAAATTATTCCGCGACTGAGAGAGAGGCACTTGCAGTTCTGTTAGCAGTGCAAAAGTTCCGAGTCTATTTTGGAAGAGCGCCAATAACAGTGTATTCTGATCATGCGGCGGTAACTAGATTGTACTCAGGGAAAAACTTATCCCCAAGGTTAATAAGATGGGCACTCAAGCTACAAGAATATAATCTGGTAATCAAGCATACCCCCGGAAAGGAAAATATCGTAGCAGATGCCCTATCCAGAATAAAAATAGATGAAGAAGGTAATACTGTAAAGGTGGCAATGCTCACAGCATGTACAATAAATTCCCGAGAAACTGTAATAACCGAACTGGGTAAGGATCCTGAATTTAGGAACATTTATGAGTATTTAAAGGATCTTGAGAATTTTAGCCACCAAGTTATTGTGGCGATAAGAAATAGGGCGGCCCATTACGAACTAATAGATGGTCTATTATTTTATACAAAAACTACAAATTCCAACAACGAATTTCGAACTGTTATCCCAGCTAGTCTTAGATTAAATATCCTGCAGGAGTTACATGACAGCCCTTTAGCTTCTCATGCTGGTATTCGAAAAACTATCCAACGCGTACGCGAGGCAGTCTACTTTCCTGAACTGCAAAATTAACAAGGGCGTATGTCCAGTCGTGCCCAACATGTCAAGCAGTTAATTATATTAATTTTCGCCCGGCCGGGTTTCTAAATAGTATTAAATCCGAATTTCCAAATGAAATAATTGGCATCGATTTATTGGGCCCTTTCCCCAAAAGTCTGTTAAAAAAAGTCGGTATCTCCTTGTTATGGTAGATCATTTTAGTAAGTGGACCGAAATTGTTCCCTTAAAGCGAGCCTCCGCGAAATTAGTTACTGATTCTCTTTTAAATAAATATATTTTAAAATACGGGGCGCCCCTAAAAGTTATATCGGATAATGGTCCTCAATTTGTAAGTAATATATTTGAAGACATGTGCCAAAAACTGGGCATACGTCATTTAAAAATGGTCCCGTATCGGCCGCAATCAAATATAGCGGAACGGGTCAATAGAAATATAGTGAAAATTATCCGTAGTTATGTTAAAAATTTTCATAAAAGGTGGGATAACTATGTCAATGAATTTGCTTTCGCCCTTAGGACCGCAAAACATGATACAACGGGCAAAACTCCTGCTGAGTTATTTTTAGGCAGAAAGATTATAACGCCGTTAGATAAATTATTTTATGTTCAACAAAGAGCCCCAGAATTTAAAATGGGTGATATAGAAAAATTAATTAAAGAAGCAAAAAAGAACACTGAAGTAGCACAAAGAAAACAGAATCTCTATTATGATATGAAACGACGGGGAGTAACTTATAAAGTAGGAGATGAAGTATTAAAAATTAAGCATTCACTTTCTTCAGCACCAGAAGATAAAACCGCCAAATTTTTTCCACGATTTGAAGGACCATATGTCATAGAAAAAATAACTCACGCTGTAGTGGTGTTAAAAGCTAGGAATGGTGAAACAAGCTCCGCAAACATTGACCAAATAAAACCATACTATGACCGTAATAAAATGCAAATAGTTAAAGATCTTTTGCAGGATCCGGCATGGCAGGCACAAGCTCCAGAGGTGGAACAACGACAAGCACAAGGACAAGCCATTAGGAGGCAGGAGCAATTGAAAAGAAAGTTTCCCCGTTGGAAAATTGAAGGTAACAAGAAAAAGAAGCCGTTCCACCGACCACAAAAGAGAGCGCACGACCACCCCCAGAATGAAGAAGGGAGAAGTACGACGAATGCAAAGAGAGCCAGGAGAAATAACGGCAACTATAACCCGGCTCCCAAACGGAAGATCTACTCATCGGACAGGACTCTACGCAGCAAATGTCGCCGAATTGCGGAAGGACCACCACCGGCGGAGGAAAAGATACAAGGAAAATTTGAACGGCCAGCAACGAGGTCCAAGCAGGAACGAGAGAGAAGTGTCCCGGTTCCGCCAAGACCAGCGGCCATCAAACGGCCAGGACCACAGGCAGAGGCGAAAAAGAATGTATTCAAGGGTGACCGAACTGGAAGGAAAAGGAAGCTCCTAGAGGAAGGAACTGAAGGCGAGCCCGCACAAGAAGGAGGATAAATCAAACCAGAATCTGCGCTACCTTCCAGGATTGGGCTCAGAAAAGAATGTCCGAATATCACAAAGATAAGTAAAATTTTATGTTACTTTGCAAACTTAAGTTAATCTTTCATTCTTACTGCAAGTGGCAGATTTCAAGACGTTTTACCTCGTGTGAGGTCTACCTTTATCGCCAAAAAGGCGAGAAATGAGTTGTTACCTATTTTGGTATTATGTTTTTCAATTACTCGCGAGTAAAACTAAAGTTGATGTATAATAGGAATGTGTAAATACATGAATATTGTAAAAGTTATTGTATAAAATTTTATTTAAAAGATTCTGGCAAGAAAAAAGTTTTAGTCTGAAAGACTTTTGAAATGTAGTGTTTCAATGTAGAAGAATTGGCACTTGCTTGGAAAAGAATAGAAGTTAACAATGTATTACTAATGTATGTTTTAAATTGCGTAAAATTTACGGAATGTTAATATGTTCTTATATACAATGTGAACTGTTATTTTAAATGTTAAGAAATACTGTGATATGGTAAAAGTGAAAGTAATGCCAAAAATTTTAAACTTATTCGTGTGACTGAAAAAAAGAGAAAAGTATTGTGAATATGTGTTAAAGGTTGAATGAATGTAGTTAGGCTCTCTGACGCTACACTTCAGAGTTAGACACTTTCAGAATAGTACCTCAGGGTTTAGAGTTGAAGATAAGGTGTGTTACGAGGTCTTGTTATGTTGAATTTTAACACGTTAGTGTTTTGATTGTAGGCGGCAGTGTTGAACAGGTTTACATAAACACATTCGTGTTTGGTGTTTTCTTTTACAACACATGTCAGAGAGCACGGGGAGAGATAATTAAGATAAAGTCATGAATGAAATAAGAATGTTAAGAGAAATATAAATATTCATGTGACTTGCCATTTAATTGTGTAACATTTCATTAAACTAGTTTTCCTTCCAGATCTCTGGAAGGAACCAGATTTCAACTAAAAGCTCCTGTTTAGATGCAGTACAGATGAAAAGTAATTGTCCATGGAGCTGATAATGTAAAAACAATTTTTTTTTTTTTTAAATTTCTAGTTTCTAGTGAGAAATGTTTGTAAAAGATTGGCCTCGCGGTAGATTCTAGAGCTAAAAGTTTTCAACAAGGTCGTTTTAGACCTCAGTTTCAAACTAATTAACTCTGGCGGAAAAGTATGTAAGGATCTTAAGTTTTACTAACGTTTATTTTATTTTAAATCTTTACTATCAGTTCTTATTTTCTACTTCCGGCCAGAATTAAAAGCTTTAACTTATTTATGCAAATTTGTCTGGCGAACGCCAAGTACTTAAGTTGTGGCTTTTTGCCAAGCGAGAGAGAGGAAGGAGTTAGTAGAAGCAGGCCGCATGCCTTAGCAGTTTTACTCGGTTGCTGGTTGCCTTCCAGGCCAGAGGTTTAATCCTCTTAATAATTTTAAACGTATTGTAGTGTTAACAGTTCTCTGTACTACGTACGGCTTCCTGTTAATATACGGCCAATCTTCCACGTAGGCCCTTGTTTATTATTCCAAAGTTAAGTTAGAGTTTAGTTAATATTTTTTATATTCTTACGTTCAAACCACAAGTGGTTGGTCTCTGTATTCCGAAGTCCGGAAATCATTGTAAAGAGAGAAAAATAAAGGGTTTCGTATACCCTTCCTGTGTATCTTGTCTACTTCCCACATTTATTGAACATAGCTTTAGTAAGCTCCCTGTTCCGAGTCAGGTCTTTACATGTTACCAAAGCAAGTAAGGCGGAACATTGAACCTGATAAAAGTATTTAAAAACAGCATATTTTTAGAATTTCCGATGGAAAGTCTCGTGCGCTCGACATAATTTGTTTTCTTTCGTACGGTGTTGCCATTGTTGGCTTTCAAATCGTTGAGTTTGTTAATAAAAAATTCGTTAAAATTTTACAAAATATGAAATAGACAATAAAACAAATTCCAAATGCAGGCTTCCAGTTGAGGACTATGTTATTCAGAATTTGATGGCTCTAGATACCGCTGTTTTTTCACAATGAGATAGACAGACATATATTTATGCAGATTCTTCATTTTTTAATTTCCTTAAATATAATACAAGGCTGCAATATTTCTTGGCAACAGTTTGAAAAGGGACGCAAAATGCCGTTTCTAATCAAATAGTCCTCCTTGGCTAACGCCCTATTGGGCTAAAAACAGAGGTCTTCAGGATGAATATTATGTTATAACATGGCTATCAGAAGGCCTTTGACAATATTTTAAGCATTAGAAACAGGTCTAATTTATCTTGAAGATTAGCAACTGATTACATATCAGCATATATTTGTTTCGAAAAAAACATAATGGTAGTAAATGGATTAACTTTCTAAAATAACTAATAAAATAATATTAAACACTGAATTAAGTATGTAAAATTTAAAAAAAAATTCAGATTTAGGAATAATAAAACAAATTACTTAATTCGACACATTTATTATTACTATAAGTACATATGCATATGCATACCTAATTTGCAATAAATAGGTGAATTTAACACAATTAAATTTAGACGTAATATCGAAATTGTACGTTAAGAATAGAAGACATACAATTAACAACTTGAAAAAAGGAACCGGTGTATAATTAATGCTAGTATAAGTATTCAAGCTTTACCTTCCCCTCCTCTCATCCCAAAACTATCTTTATATATATGTGATAATTTTAAGTACTACCCGTTTTTAGTACAGAATCAATTTATAAAATGAATGGTGTGAGGAGGTAGAATAAAGTCAAAAATACTATATATTATAATGAGCTCTTTCACTGTAAAAAATTAACTTTTTTGTTATATACGAACGTTTATGAGTATTATATTAACATTTTAAGGTTTTTATAATTGTATTTTTCATTATAATATTTTCATTAAATTTTTAATTATTCTCCTAAGTAGAGAAAAATACTCTTAATTAAAAACGGCATTTAGCGATTTGTAGCAAAAATTTGCAAACAGTTACGCGTAGAACCTTTTTAGAATTTTTCGAAGAGAAGAAATCTGCCAGTGCCCTCGGCAGGACTCGAACTCTGTCTGGCCCTCCCGAATACGTGTCAAACGTGCTTCCAGTTACACAACGAAGGCATGTGAAAACAGAGGAGAAAATACTTTATAGACTCCCCCTTTTAAAAGGCGACTGGGGATCAGAAGAATCAGTATCCAAATCCTGGTGGTGAAGAATTATCATCCACCCCCTTTTAGTTCGGGTACTAGGTATACAGCGTTTTTAGAATTTTTCGAAGCAAAGAAGTCGAAGAAATACGCAATGCCTTCGCCAGGATTGGAACTCCGAATCTCCCTAACGTGCTTCCAGTTGCATCACGAAGGCGGGCGAAAGAAAGGCGAAGATACTTTATGATGCTCTATTCTGTAGTCGATCCCACGATGCCCTGTGCACATTCAAATTCTTTTGAGGTACCCAGTACCACAGACTAATTCCGATTACGTTCCGAACGTACAAAAGTCGCGTGAGTTGACATAGATTGTTTGACTTGACTGTAATTTAACCGAAGAGGTTCTTCATAAGTTCATAGTCATATATCATACAGCTCTCAATATCTTTCCACAAAAACACTTTTTTCCTTTATATTTTTAACGTAAAAGGCAAACTTTGATGTCTCAGGTATATATTCCTTCCCCTCTTAAAAAGTTCTACTTTTCTGATATGTTTGAAAGGAAGATTTATGACTCCAAGCTGTCAATTCCCCCCCCCCCGGCCTCAGACTGGTTTCGTTTAAATTTTCAGTTGTAAAGCATTCCTGGCCTTGAAATTTTCTGAAGTGTTCGGTAAGTAATATATAAGATTATGGAAGAAAAAAAAAATAAACTGTAACTCAAATTCTAACTCATTCAATACTGAGTTATCCTAATGGAGGGTTTGAAAAATTTAATTTTCTTTATTCGAGCAAAAAATATTTGAATACGGAATATGATTAATTTTGTCGTTCATAGTTAATCAAATCTTTACCAAAAAATGTAAATAATTACTTTTATTACGAAGAAATCTGTTCAGGAAAGTGACCAGGAAGGAACTACTGTGGTCAGACTGACAAAAGGGATTCAGGTGATGGCGACTATTGATTTCCGTATTGGTTTTACTCACTTCAAGTGGTATAAGAGTTCGTTAATAAAATTACGTATTAATTACCAAAACAAATAGTAAATAACAAAACAAAACTTCGAAAAAAATCTGAAAGTTTCAGATTTTATATTACGTCTAAAGAGCCGTTTTTTAACGTTATTTATTAAATATCATGTTCTTCGCCCTTAAATAATAAAATTCAGTTCAACAGCAATATCACGAAATATTTTAAAATATTTAAAAGAGCATATATTTAGAATTTCCGATACACAGTCCCGCGCGCTGGAGATAATTTTTTTTCCCCGTACAGTGTTGCCATTGCTCGCTTTAAAATCGTTGAGTTTCATAATAAAAAACTCAAACTCATAGATGCTTTACAAAATATGAAATAAATAATAAAACAAATTTCAAATGCCCATATTCACTGGAAGATTACGTTATTCAAAATTGGATGGCTCTAGGTATCGTTATTTTATCACAATGCGAGAAATATATATATTTATGCAGATTCTTCATTATTTAATTTCTTTAAATATAATACAGGGCTCTAATATTTGGTGTCAACAATTTAAAAAGTGTTTCGCCGTTTATAGTGAAAGCAACTCAAAATGACAAAATGAAATTAATAGCCCTTCTGGGCAAATTGCTTCTTTGAGCTAAAAAATTATATATATTATTATTTTCGTAATACTGTGAATAAATAATGTATTAAAATTTAAAATGCGAGTGATAGTTCTTAGGGCTAATAGGAAGAGGGACATAACACAGGGGGACAGATATGTCTTTGTGAAGAAATTTCTAAGGGACACTAACTTAAGTTTATGTTAGTGATTTAAGTTTATGTTAGTGATTATGTATATATATACATAATCATAATAAACTTAAGTTAGTGTCCCTTAGAAATTTCATATATATCTCACGAAAGCATCCATTTAGCCAGCCGTTTTGTTGGCTGCATAAGTTTTTTGATTCGATTAAACACTCAGCCGTTGAAAAGCCTAAAGCTGTACGGTTAAAACATTAGTGCAATGTGTTCTTATGGTGCTGTGGTAAGCACATCCGTTTAACAATTAAGGCACAATAACACGCCGAATAAATACTATATCAGAAGTCAAAGAACAAAAATCAGCGTTATATTTACAAAATTTTCATAGGACTAGATTCGATGGTTTTACCGAACCACCATCCTCAGCTGCAAAACCGCAAATGAACAAGATAGGAAAAAAATGATTAAATAAGATAAGAAAGCCTGGACAAGAATAAGCAAGTGACGCCCTCTGTTGGTGAAACCAGAACTAAGACATAATATCTTTAAAGGCCGAAGGGAAATTTGGATTGGAATTAGGATCGTTAACTAGAACAGAAAGATTTTTATGAATGTGAAATGCCTCTAGAAAATCCAGTTCTCCAATGGAAGATGTTTTTTGAATAATTTTGGCAGCAGAAAAATTGAAAGTGTGATTTTCGGACCAACAATGTTGCGCAACAGAAGACTTCTGTGTTTCCTTTTTTCTAACATAAGCTTATCCCATCTGTTGCGAATTATGCCAGATTATATGCTCTTCCCAAAATTCATAAAAGTGGTATTCCTTTCCGCCCTATTGTATCAAATTTAGGTACTGCCTCGTATCCATTAGCTAAATATTTGGTTTCTAGATTTTCCACTCTATTAGACAATAACATTTACACCATAAAAAATTCAACAGAGTTTGTAAAAAAGGTTAAAAACATTTCTCCTAGTAATTTACTCATGGTTTCTTTTGATGTAAAATCATTATTCACCAATGTCCCAGTGGAGGGTGCATCAAGATGTCTAGAAACCAGACTTCGCGAATTTCATTTCTCTTGCATCGAAATTGATGAACTAATTTTTCTCACTCAACTCTGTTTGAAACAAACACATTTTGTTTTCCAAAATAAATATTACAAGCAAACTGAGGGATTAGCCATGGGAAGCCCCCCTCAGTCCCATCCTGGCTGATATCTACATGCATTATTATGAATCAAAATTGTTTGAAACTTTAAACTTCCCGGCATGGTTCCGCTACGTAGACGATACTTTTACCCTGTTTGAAGGTAATAAAGATGATTTAAATAAAGTTCTTTCAACAATGAATTCTATTGATCCTGCTATTCAGTTCACTTTTGAACTTGAGACTTGCAATTCTCTTCCGTTTCTCGACATTCTGGTCACACGTAACACATCCAACTTCAGTACTACAGTTTACCGTAAACCTTCATCGGTTTGCCTCCCACCACACTTTAAATCATGTCATCCGACTAAACAAAAGTTAGCTTCATTTTATTCCTATGTTTTCCGTGCTCTTCATGTTTGCTCCTCCAAACTAGCCCTTGATGAAGAACTAAATTATTTAAAAGCAATAGCTATTGACAGGGGCTTTTCACCCAATATTATTAATCAAGCTGTTAAAAAATTCTCATCTCAACACACTAAAAGGCACACTCTTGTTTTAGGAGATTATAAAAATTCTGTTGTCAATCCCTTTTTTCCATCAATTAGCTATAAAGTTGCACATATTTTTCAGAAATTTAACTTTCGGGTTGTTTATTCTTCCATCAATAAAATTCCGAGTTCCATACTTAAGGACCCCATTCCGAATATGAATTCCTGGGGTATTTATAGGATTTCTTGGCAGTGTGGTTTAATTTACATTGGCCAAACTAAGAGAGCCTTAAAATTTCGCGTCAAGGAACATGAGGCATATGTTAGAAAAAAGGAAACACAGAAGTTTTCTGTTGCGCAACATTGTTGGTCCGAAAATCACACTTTCAATTTTTCTGCTGCCAAAATTATTCAAAAAACATCTTCCATTCGAGAACTGGATTTTCTAGAGGCATTTCACATTCATAAAAATCTTTCTGTTTTAGTTAACGATCCTAATTCCAATCCAAATTTGCCTTCGGCCTTTAAAGAAATTATGTTTTAGTTCTGGTTTCACCAACAGAGGGCGCCACTTGCTTATTCAGTTCCAGGCTTTCTTGTCTTATCTAATCATTTTTTCCTATCTTGTTCGTTTGCGGTTTTGCAGCTGAGGATGGTGGTTCGGTAAAACCATCGAAACTAGTCCTGTGAAAATTTTGTAAATATAACGCTGATTTTTGTTGTTTGACTTCTGAATTAGTATCCGTTTAACAGTTAGATAATCTTGAGCTCGATCGCGACGAGGTCATAACTGTTTCTTAAAATTTCTATTCAGGCAGAAGTAGAGTGGAAAATATTGATTATATAATGATACCCTAACAACGACTCGAATCATAAATTCCTAGACACCAAAGCAAGCTATCCTAGCTAGATGTGTTGGGTGCAAGACAGCTGGATCTGTGCAATGCAAGAATGCACCCTAAAAAGTTTTTATTTTATTTATTTAATTTTTGGTGAAGTAAATTGATATATAATGAGTGAGAATTAATTTCTTTTGGCGGTTGCAAGTAGTCCTCGAAGAATTATTAATGAAAAAAAGGTAATTATGATTTTATTCAAACTGAAAATATCAGATTGCAAGTAAGCTAAACTTTATTGCTGGAAGTAACAGTAAAATAAAAATGATTCATTGATTTTTAATTTCTATGTTCTGAAACAACGTCATTTTCTTATTTATTGAGGCTGACTCAAATATTAAAAAGTATTGAACTTAAACTCTTAGAATAATTCTTAAGTTAGCTAAAAGTAATTGATATTCTCAAAATAATTCCTTTTTAAACCGGATCTTTGTGTTATTCAACAGATTCGCTTACTTCAACCTTATATTTTATCTTGAACGCTATAATTATAAATGCTATCATCAATGTTCGTATACAAATCCTGAAAGCTTCTCACAGCTATTCTTTGATACGGGCAACGACTATCTGTTTGATATAATAAATGAATATATGTAATAACACAGTAACCACCCTTTAACACGCACTCGTTAAGATGAACAAAATTTGGGTCCCGCCAGCGATGTACATGTCTTATAGGAAGTTTTATCGGTTAACGCGAATTTCGGTTAGCACGAATTACGAACTGTTTTTTCGTCCATTGCGTCATTAGATTTTTTTTTACTTAACATGAACTTCCAGATTTTTCCAACTTAGCAAATGTAAAAATTCGCTTTTCCTCCTAAAATGCAATAAATCGTCTTCAGGCTTTGGATCATGGCACAGAACTGCCTTAGGAGAGCATAGAGACATAAAAGTCTTTAATCCCGTTGATCAGTTAGATGGTGACAACGATACAATTTCACTTGACGAATAGAATATTCTATAAAACACATTGCGAACCGTATGTTAGTTCTGTGGAATTTGTTAGTGAAGATGGCGACGTTGCTATGTGTGCTTTAGTGGAATCTGATCTATAAGCAGTTGTATGTGAGGTGCGAGAAATATCATCCGAAGAAAGTGAGGAGCACAGTAGCATTTCTCCCACCCGCCAATAAGTGTTACACGCCTTATTTACTTTACAATGCTTTAGTGCAACATCCAAATTGACCGCTAGCTTTAACCAAGCCATGAGTCCAGTTGGCCGTGAAGTTACCAGGCATTTTCTTTTTCGTCTGCAACACCGAAATATGCAGAAATTATTTTTTACATAATAATAATAATAATAATGTGAGTTTATTTTTTCAAGTTACAGCACAGTAATTTATGGTAGTCGTGTAGTGTTTTTCTATAACGACATACATAATGTTCTGCAGTACGTATGTACTTATATCTGTAAATTTTTAATGTGTAGAAAAACCTATTCCAAAAATAATTTTTTTTTTTTTTTAAATACGAACTCTTGATTTTTCGATCCCTTGGGATTCTTGTTAACGAGGGTTTACTATATATATATTATAATGATTTGTTAACAGATCTAAATTAATTTATACAAAAATGAAACAAATCCCATCCTAAATTAGCTTTTATTTATTAACGCTATAAATACTATCACAATTCCCGCGAAAATATGAAAGCTGATGCTTTCAAAAGGTACCCAACAAGAAACTGTAATCTTAGTTTGCACGAAATATTCGCAATATCTAGTCATGTTTATAGTCGACACGGCCATCAAACCTTATATTAGATGGCACTGATCATAAAAGAATAAACTAGCGATGCATATGCACTTTACGGACAGCGTTTAGAGGATAGTAAAAGTCCCTAGCATGGATCATAATGTTATAAAGTCTGAACTTAACATTCCAACCGGAAATGATAGAGAAGGAAAGGGGCACTATGAGAGGCGAAAGCACTCAGGAAAATGACTGGAATGTTGCTTTTCGAAAAGATACATCAGACTACATTTTTCTCTCTGTGTGCTGTTATATAAATTCAGTGCTTATACAGAAAATTGAGGATATAGAATCTTCTATATTGGCATTATTTAACCAACTTGCAATAAAGGCTAAGAATAAGTTAAATAGCTACTTTTAAATAAAATTAAATACAATTCTTCTGTAAGTTCTTGCGATATTACAGTTAGTACACCAAGCGATTTTTCTTACGAACACGTGTTTGATTCTAATCGAGATAACACAGTACCAAAAATGAAAATAAGCTATTAAATTTTAAGCTATTATGCTCTTTGTATACTGTTTCTCCTTCTGATCCGTAACATCCTAATAACGCACTCGTTAAGATGAACACTCGGTTTTTATGGATGTCCCACGCTTTTATTTTTAATCACTCATGACCACGAATGTGTTTTAATTATTTCATTTTAATTATTCAGTTTTAAATATGCTAATGTGTAAATTCATTTCAATAGAATTCTAACTTTATTTTCAAAGGAAATTTATATTCAATAATCTACTAAAAAATAAATTATTGTTTTATTACTTTGTAGTTTTGGGCAAGTATTAAGCAATTTATCACTAATAATTACCTTACACATACATACACACACACACACACTCGTTATTGTTGGCGCTTTACTATAGAAATAGACAGAATTCATCCGGTCACTTTTGTTTACAAATAATCTTCTCCTGGAAGATTATTTAAGTATTAAATTATTAAGAAATAGTTTGTTTGTCATTAAAAATACGCAAGTTTGCAAACTTTCAAGAAAAATCGGCTAAGTAGAAATGGATTAAAAATTTATTTCAAGATTTAACTCAAATAAACCTAGAAACAAATTTAAAAAATCGTGAAAAAAACGTGAACTATTAAAAAAAAAAAAAAAAAAAAAAAAAAAAAAAAACGTGAACCGAGAACAAAGATAAGTAAAGATTTCTTGGTACTGATGTAGTATGTAATTTACCCCTTTTAGTTATTCATTTATTTCATATATCGCGCAAAAAAACACTATTTTTAAATGTAAAATAGATGCAAATAATTAAGGATACATAACTGGAAATGATTCCATTAATTAATTTAATAACTTATTAAAATTTTAATTCCAATATATTATATTCCTTCAAATTTTACAAAACAAAAGCAGGAGTGGTTCTTAAAAGAGCCGTGCTTACAAGCCCTATAGTCATAAGCCTTACAAATGCCTAGCAGCAGGCAAAAAAAAAAAAAAAAAAAAAAAAAAAAAAAAAAAAAAAAAAGTACTCATCACTTTTTTTAACGGGCTTACACCATACCTCTATGAGATAACGTGGAAGAATTTGCGAGTGGTTCTCCATATTTAATAGTTGAACCTGTGATAAAATGGCGAGAAAAAGAAATGATTAAAACAACAGCCATTTTTGGTGGAGTAATCTAAAATATATATATATATATAAAGAAAAAGGAAAGGTTTCAGATTTTAAATTTCGTCCAAAGGGTTTTTTTTAAACACTTTGTGTGGTACCTTTATTTATTAAATATCATGTTCTTTGCACTTAAACCATAAAATTCAGTTCAAGAGCAATATCGTAGAATAATTTTAAAATGAGGACATCTTAAGAATTTCCGATACACAGTCTCGCGCGCTGGAGATAATTTTTTTTCCTGTGCAACGTGGCTATTGCTCGCTTTGAAATCCTTGAGTTTGTTAATCAAAAATTCGTTAAAGTTTTAGAAAATAGAAAATTGATAATAAAACAAATTCGAAATTTCAAATTTGGGCTTCCACATACCCATATTCGCAGGAGGATTACGTTATTCAAACTTGGATGGCTCTAGGTACCGTTGTTTCTTCACAATACGAGGAAGATACATACATTTATGCAGATTCTTCATTATTTAATTTCTTTAAATATAATACAGGGCTTTAATATTTGGTGGCAACAATTTGAAAAGTGAAACAACGCTTGTAGTGAATCAACGCAAAGTGCCAAAACGAAATTAATGGTCCTTCTGGGCAAATTGCTCCTTTGGACTAAAAAAAAACTCTAATGCCTTTTAAGATCTTAAATTTTTCAATTATGAATCGGGAGCTTCTTAGGTTCATCAAGATATTTTAATATGGGTACAGATATTTTAATATCGTGTTCAGAAACATCTATTCGTGTTATAGTTTATTTCTGCAAATAAAAACAAAAGGCCACACTAAAACATGCGTTAAATGGATATTTTATTTACTCATTCGATTAAAAGACACAGCATCAGCGAGCTGTTCTCTGTTAAATTATTGCTAAGGTGATAGAGTTTGTCATTAACTGTTATTGCTTTAATGATGATGAAATCATAAATGAATTCATTAAATCTTCTGCTTTTATAAAGCTTCATGTCTGGCTGTTTTAATGGCTTCTCTTTCACAGTTTCGTAGATTTAATGGTTTCACTTTCGTAATTAACTTAGCGCGTTATATGAAGTTTTCGAGAAGAATAACTTAAATGGTTTAGATCTTTTTGAATAATTGTATTTCCTTTAAAGAAATCCATGAGGAATGAATCACTATGGAAGGGATTATCATCAGCCAAAGATTGCTATTAGTTTAGGAACGCGATTTTGTGTCGAATCACTATAAATGCGTCGTTTCACTTTTCATTCGAGTCTGTTCCCTTTCGGCAGAATGTAAGATATTTATCTGTTAAATTGAACCTGTCATCGATTTGAATTGATTTATATTCTATGTTTAAGTTTCACCGCAAGTTGACGGCGTTTTTTTTTAAAGCACGAAGGTGCCTTTGTGTTATTTGTTGGAATTAGATAAAGAGTTATTTTCACTCTTCTTCTGTGCTTGTAATTCATTCACGCATGCGCGAGAATTCGCCAGGTTCATTGTACTAGGATCTAGTTTAGTTTATGTGGAATAGAAGAGACCGATCTTACAAGTTAACTTGCATGGTACATGTCAAGGAGGTTACTTCAAAGGTGAAGAACAGATCAAGGATTCTGAAACGACTCGCAGATGCGAGGTGGGGTTTCAGCGAAGACATTCTTAATTTATTCTTTAAAATGTATATTAGAGATCTTTTATCCTAGTGCTGCGAACCTTTTATAACATGTAGTAAAGGAGTAATGAATAAGTTAGAAGCTGTTGTGTAAACCTGATACAGTAAAACGACTCCTATCCAGGCTATGCAGTTGCTTACCGATAAAAAACCAATAGAAGAGATTACTGAGGAAAAGACTTTGTGTCTTTTTGTAAAATTGGAAGGCGGGGTCCACTTGATCCATTCTGTGCATAAGAAAATAATAAGCGAATTGGAGTTGAAAGCTGTTGCAGATATCCCAGTCAGGACTGTTTGCATAGATTATACGGATGGATCCCGCCTTTCACAAAATGGAAATGTGGGGGAGCTAGTGTCTTCTCTGACTTGCATTCTGTTTGTTCTTTAGTTTCTTTACTACACCATTTGATGAAGATGTGGAGGCCATTAGGTTGGCATCTCAACGACTGATTTCTAGGTGTCAGAGTTTTGATAATGCTGTTAATTTGTCATATTCTAAGTTTGAAATTCAGTTATCATCTCTTCGAAACCTGCTGACTCTCAAAGAATTAAAGACTGTATTGTATGAAATAATTATATTGCAAACATTACATAAAAGAGTTATTTTGCAGTGGTTCTGGCTCACTTTGGAATACATGGGAATGAAATGGCTGATTTTTTAGCCAAAAAGGGAAACAAAATCCCACAGATTCCATGGAATCCTATCTCTTATTCTACTATAGTGCGAGTAGTAAAAGAGCGCATGAATGATGAATTTCGAGTCAAGCAAGCAGGTTAAATTAAGGAAAAGCGTTGGAGGTAATCTCTTTTAAAGGTTTCAGATGCCTCTTGACGAATTGCTTCTGCAGCTTTTTGGTTGGGAGACCGGGCATGATTGCCTTGCAGGACAATTATTTAGATTTAACATCTTTTTATCCTCTAAACTGCGTATTATGCGGGAGAGACTTGTTATGGATGCTTCATATCTCAAAAAATGCCGTGAAGTGACTGGATGTTCACACGATAAATACTGGCATGCCAGAGAGAGACTTCAATCTCTCCAGTCTGCTTGACGTGTCTTGCCTTTTGACCATGTTGTAATTTTGCCTTCCGATCTTTTTTTGCTGTTTTTGCTTTTCTTCATATGCTGGTCACACTCTATCACGGAATTATCTTCAAGTGGTATTGCTAAAAATGAAAAATAATATATATTTAGTAAAACTTTAATGAATTTTTGATTAATAAACTCAACGATTTGAAAACGAGTAGTAGCAGTACTGTATGGAATAAGATATATTTTTTAAATCTTCAGCGAAAGACATAGAGATTAGAGGTTAGCAGGAGTCAATGCAACAGTAGACTGGTAGACTGCGAGCTCAGCGACGGTGTTAAATACCTTAACAAACCCTTTTGGGCTACCACTAAAATCTGAAACCTTTTAGATTTATTATTATTATTGTTAAGCATCAGTTAAGCTTTTTTTTTTGTACTAATAATTTTTAAACACCTAAAAAAAATATTTCACTTTTCTTAGGAAATTCTTTCCTGGCAAAATAGAATTATGAGAATGAGAAGTTTATATTACTGGTAGACTGCGAGCTCAGCGACGGTGTTAAATACCTTAACAAACCCTTTTGGGCGACCATTAAAATCTGAAACCTTTTAGATTTATTATTATTATTGTTAAGCATCAGTTAAGCTCTTTTTTGTACTAATAAGTTTTAAACACCTAAAAAAGATATTTCACTTTTCTTAGGAAATTCTTTCCTGTCAAAATAGAGTTATGAGAATGAAAATTTTATATTTTTATATTTTTGTATTTCATTGTTATGCGAGGGTGTTGTATGACATTCTACGGCAGAAAGCTCAGCAGCCGCTTACTAATTAATGCATTTGATGTTTCTAATACGATGGTGATTATTGAAATGAGTATCTACGCACATCGAGGGTCAAAGCGGTGCTCCGTACGTTTTTGATCACCTTTATCAAAATGATTGTTGATCGGCCGATGGTACTAAACGGCATTCGTAAAATTTGCCTCTTTCTTAATCATATTTATTTCTGCAAGGGTGGAAGTGAAATACTTAAGAACTGTCGGATACCAGTATTGGTTTTTTAGCCCAGTAAAGGTAGAGCAAAAAATTTAAGGAACTCATTTTTACGGATGAACATGGGAGTTGTGTGAACCGCAACTTTCATTTCAAGCGGGGGCCAATTTTATGAATTAGATTGTTCTGACAACCGCTTTACATTTATCCGTTTTGAGAACAATTTTTTAATATTTGTTATTACCAGTATAATTATATATTTAAAATAATTAATGTACACTTAATTTAGTTTATTTATCGATATTAAGTAATTAAGTTTATAGAAGAAAATTTATAGTATTTGTTTTTGATAATTCAATGGTATTAGAATTTGGATAAACTTCATCATAGTAACTGAAATTTAAATAATTATTGGTACTCGCATTAATAAGAGGGATTTTTTCCATAGCTGTTATATGTTTTGATATATACTTGCGAGAAGCACCACAGTTATAGTGCTTTAAATTCCTCTTTTATTGTTAAGATTAGAGCTGGAATTCCTTAGGTAAGGTAACCGGTAACAAATTTCATAAAATATCAGTCTCGGCAAAAGAAGGTGATTGCCACCTGTAATTTCTAAACTCTGAGATTTTCAGCTGTAGTTATGCTGTATGCACTTAATTTGAATTTTATTTTTTGTCACTTTTAGAATTTTAAAGAAATTACATTTTCTACTAACAGACTTCCTAAAATGTGTAAGCCATTTTTCTCTTTTGCTTCCTTGTACGTAGGAGATATTTTGGTGTACATGACAGTCATATGCACCAAAATATCATTTTGGAAATATTTCTTGCGATGTGAAGAAATTGGTTCCTGTCACACTCTGTTTTTTAAAAATTCCTGAGCAGAACTCATCTGCTTTAATTTTTCTCAAAGATTTTGAGTAGGATCTGCATCATCATACGTATCTGGATGTAATAAGAAGTATAGTATACGTTTATGGTGCTTAATATCAAACATACTCAACTTAAAAATTAAAACAAATTTGCTGCTTCATAAGTTTACATGTTCTGTTTTGTAGCAGTAAAAATTTCCTGCTCATTTCGGTTTTCTTGGTCAATATATTCTAAATGCTAAACGTTGCAATTCTGTTAAATAGTGAAAAGTCTGCAGAAGAGTAATAATTTTTAAGTGGAGCTGTTAGAAGATTAAAAATTATACTTACTATGCATGACGTGTTGCTCACATTTAAGTCTGTTGCCATTCGGCAAAACATAAGATATTTTTCTTTCAAATTTAATCGTCTGTTATTGATTAATAAATTAAACTATTTAAAAGCAATAGATGCAGATCTTAAAAATATTATTCTTCAACTTTTTGATTTGATTGACTTTAATAAAAGTGAATTTAATTCATGTTGTGTCGAGTTAAAAACGTTATACATTTCTACAAAATTACGTTATATAATTTTTTCACTTTTCAAATATGCAGAAGTTATATAACATTCTCATGTTAGTTTAAAAGTACATTTATCTTCGACAATCGTTAAAATCTAAACTCTTCAAAATTAAAATTTTTTATTTATTTTCGTTTGTTTTCCAGAAATTATAATTTTTAAATTTGTTTTACTTTTAAAATTTGTGCAAACAGAAATAATTTAGAAAATGGTATAAAATTATAGTTTGTAAATACAAAGTAATAATACATATGACAAGCAATTATAAGCATTATATTTGAGGAAATTAAATAATGAAGAATCTGCATAAATGTAAGTTTGTTTCTCGTTTGTGATAAAACAACGACACCTAGAGCCATCCAATTTTGAACGGCGTAATCCTACTGCGAATATGGGCATCTGAAACCCCAAATTTGAAATTTGGAATTTGTTTTATTACGATTTCATATTTTGCAAAACTTTAACGAATTTTTTATTAAAAACGTAACGATTTAAAAGCGAACAATGGCAACACTCTACGAGGAAAAGAAAACCTTTTCATCTCGACATTGTTGTTTCAGCGGCATTGCTGTTGAACTGAATTTTATGGTTTAAGTGCAAAGAACATGATGTTTAATAAATAAAGGTAACAGACAAAATATTAAAAAAACGCCCCTTTAGACGTAATTTAAAATATGAAAACTTTCACATTTTTTTTAAAGTCCAAAGTTTTTTTATTTTTATTTATTTTTATTTTTTAAAACGGTAAAGAGGGGAGGATATTCTTATTTGAGAATTTTCGTCTGTGTCACGTACTTTTCTATTATAAAATTTATTTTCAGTACTGGTTCATAAATCTAATACATAGAATGCCAATAAGTAATTACTTTTTAATATATAAAGTATGAAATCCGGCATTCTATAGAATACCTTGGCATTTTATAGAATGTTGAAAACTGGCTGGCTATGAAACGATTATACATCTCAAGTGTATGTTTAAAACAAAATGCCGAAATAAGAAATGCATTTGTGTGAAAAAAAGTAATGAAATGAATTTAAAATGTCATTCAAGACTAACATGACGCAAAAATAGCTTTATTTAAATTCTTATTTTTTTGTGAAAATTTTGTTTTCTTTATTAAGAAAGGCATAAATTTTGCTTTAATGTATTTTGAATAATTTTTAAAGGCATTCTTCGATACTTAGCCTTATCATGCCTCTTTTTTTCATACTTTGCCAAAAGAGCATTTATAATTCTATAGAATGCCTAGCTAAGTATAATAATTCTCATATTTCATACTTTGCCTAAAAACGCCAGGTATTCCATAGAATGCCGGCCTTTCATACTTTTACGGTAATATATAGAGATCTTAAATATCCTTAATTTCTTTATTTCTAAACGCAAAAATTAATAAAAATGTTTGTATATTGTGAAATCTTACTTTTTATCTGAAACAAATTATTTATAAAATTACTTATATTCAAATACTGGTTGAAATAAATGAGTCATAACTTAAATTTTGAAAAATAATTAAGATATATGTATGTATATATATTCTAATGCAACCAATTGGGGATATTTGTGATTAAATGGTTAAAGCCCTAAGAAATAAAAAATAACGCGCTGTGCCAGTTTTTCACCTCGTATTATAGTTTTTCACCTCGTATTATCATCCAGTCAAACGAGAATTATTTGAATGTTCAAATTAAAGACCTTCCAAGCGTGTAGATTTATTTTCTAATATCTTTCTCTGTTCAATTCATTGCTAAATATGAGGCAAAATTTAAGAAAGACTTAGAATATTCATTTGGATTTTAAACAGGTGTCTAAACAAGCCACAGATGCACTATTCTTTTTGACAAAAGCATGGATATAATCCACCATTTTGGCTAATTTCCTACAGGTAAATTATCTCACCTTTTTAATATCTTTCTATGATATAAATATATGTTTTTTTTTCTTTTCTACTTCTTCTCCGTCACTTGCTGAGGGATTTCTTTCCAGCCAGTGGCCGTCAATCGGCAGACCACTGACAGAGAGATCAAACTTAAACATCTCGTGACAGAAAGCGATGCCTTCGTTTCTTGGAAAAAAGTAAAAATAAGATAAAACTAAATAAAACTAAAAAAACGAAACTGTCCATCCTTTCTGCCATGCTCGACCCGATCGTTTCTTTTTTATCTGGCTACGATGGGCAAACACGAACATCGATGAGGATCTCGGGCCACTTTTACACGAGTGATAAAAGATTAAGACTCACGCATGAAAGAAAAGGGGAACATGTAAGACAGAGAGTTAATCTTCTCTTCCCCCTCGCGCCATCTGGGCCCTGCCCTCTGACAGCTTCCCATGATTTGTTTTCGCTCCTTGGAGAGTTATCTGTGACAATGTTTGGATGGCGGATTAGAATTGATTCTGCTGTCTCTTGTCTTCAAGAAAATGCTGTGGGATTATTATTCATTTCTTTGGCAACGGAAAGTTCTACTGACAAAAGTTATGATAGAAATTCAAGCGCGGAATCCTGAAACCAGCTGTTTCTATTTCATTCTCTTCGCCATGTTCTAGCTGACAAACCAGAGACCATTTTTAAAATTAGTGAAATCCAACTGTAATGTTACATCTATGAAAAGACTCATATCAGTCTCTCCCGAAATGTATAAAATATTTGAATTTTTTTTTCTAAAAATCTGTTCTGCGGATTATTTAATTCCTTGGAAAAGAAGAATTCGCATCGAACTTCTTGGAAATGCACTGAACTTTTCTGTAAAAGCATTAACTAAAAACCATTAATCATTAAACTAATGTTAATTTTGCATAATTTTGAAACTGGTATTTATATATCCGTATTCATCTAACGATGCAAAAAAGGAAAATAGCTTTATAATATTTCGTTTAGAATTAGCTAGAATTTGATGCTTCAAAGAAAGAAAGAAAGAAAAGTTCAGCTTCATAAAATAAGAACCTGATATATAAAATTATGAAACATTAGGCAGATTATAAATTTTTCTTTTTTGTATTATTCCTATTAAATTTAGTGCAGATTTTAGCAAGTTGTTTAATTCATGGTGTGATTTGAGCTTATTATATTTTTAGTTGCAGTGTACGCTCGATTATCCGGGTGCTCGATTATTCGGTGTGAGGATTATTCTTACGCGGAGGTGCACACAGCCAACGCTTTGTGCAAGAGTATGTAAAAAAACAAACACGCTATAGTAAGAGCATGCTCTAAAAACCGCTTAATTGCGTTGGAATATTTCGTTTTGCACTTATTTTCTCCCATATTTCCCATCTTCTTATTTTTCTAAAAATTGATTAAAAATTTAGAATTAAAAAGTGAATCAAAAGCACATTACAAGTACTATACGCAAGAAAGTTGCTTTAACATTAAAACAAAAACTTAACTTTAATCGCAAGATTTGAACATGGCGAGCAGACAATAAAGAATAGCCGAAGAATATGGAACTGTCAAGCAAACTCTTCATGATAATGTTAAGCAAAAGAAGAAGCAAAAACCTTCGCAAAAGATTGTGACAGTGCTGCAGGTCCTTCTAAACCAGTGGTCGCCAAACTTATGAAGCTTCCCAGCTACCGTCCCATTTTTAAGTCGTACTGTGAGCTAGCAACCAAAAGAACTACCAACATTGTTTTTTAAAAAAACTTACATTTGTTTTATTTCATATAAACTTACATTTCTCATAAATATGAAATCACTTTTAATTAAATTGAATATAACAAAAAGAAACTGAAATTGAATTGAACCTGAGGAAAAAACTGAAGTGCAGTTAGTAATAAGTAGCAAATATAATAGACTTTTTTTTATCAGATTTATTAACTTTAATGAGAGGGGTGGAACTCTTTTTTTGTCATCAACAAGGTTTTTAGTATTGGAAGAATGGGTAGTAGTTGCCATTCGAATACAGTTGTCCAAGTGTTCATCAATGAGTCTGTTTCTGTTTTTATTTAATAAAATTATTTTTATTTAATAATCTGTTTCTGTTCTATATTTAATAAATTTCATACTAGAAAAAGAAATTTCACACAGATATGTAGAGAAATCTGGATCAAAATTGGGATTTTTGTTTAGAAACAGGAGGCCAAATATTTTCAGAGCTTGAAGAAAGCGATTTGGCAGATAAATTATTTTGAAAATCAATCAGTTCAAACTCTACTGCAGCATAATCTTCATAAAAATTAAAATGCTACATGACACGAGTAGAGAACGTTTCACCATTAATCTCTACAAAAAGTGATTTGACAAACTGTGCAACAATTGAAATCCTTTTAAAATCTCGAAGCGTTTGTTCTGTTCTCAAATCTGAAATAATTTCAACGTATTTTCTGTTGTACTGAGGCACTGGAGACCCTTGCTTATCAAGGGTTTGTTTCAAACAGGCAAAGTTTTTGTATTCACCTTGTATGAAATTTTTTCCCCATAATTCTAGCCTTTTTGAGATTGAAGCAGCATCTAAAATTGTTTCACCAATATCTTTTTCCTTACCTTGAAGCTTCAAGTTAAGGCTATTTAACTTTTGGGTGATGTCTGCGAGAAAAGCAAAATCCTGCAGCCAAAACGGACCTTCCAGTTCACGGAAGGTTTCGCCTCGTTCTTTAAAAATTTTTAGGCAAGAAGCAACTTTTGAAAACGTTGTAAAACTCTGCCTCTACTCAAACAGCAAACTTCCGTATGAAGTACTCGATCACCATATTGGAAATCTAGTTCAGCAGGCAGTGCTCTGAACAAATGTCTCTGAATTGCATGTACTTTAACTTTGTTCACTATTTTTAGGACTGCTGTCATTACATTGTTCATACTTAGAAACTTTCCACACAGTGATTTCTGGTATATTACACAATGGTAAGACAGAAATTTCAGAAAACTGTTGACTTTACGACACATTATTATGAATCCCTTCTGTTTGCCTTCCGTCGCAAAAGCTCTATCAGTTGATAAGCCCATTAATTTATTTATAGGAATATTTTCATTCATAAGATCTTTAACTACCAAAAATATGCCCTGTCATGTAGTGCGTCCTGTTAACGGTATAAGCTTTATCAGCTCCTCTCTTATTTCGAAATTATCAAAACCCATTCTTGCAGAAACGGTCAACTCACCTGTATCAACTATGTCAGTCAATTCCTCAAGCTGCAGGGAGAAATAGTTGGCAGTGATCAGTTTTAAGTCGTGAGGTAACGTCAGAACTCATAACCTCAACCATTCTCATTTCTTTATTTGCAGAAAGCTGTACAGATTTAATAGCAGACATTATATCAGTTTTATTTTTGAAACTAGTATCAAATAATGCACCTGCAGCTTCTAAAAGTACAATTTTGATTATTTCACCGTCTTCGTATGGTTTCTTTTCCTTTTCAATAATATTTGAAACTCGGAATATGCTTCAGTTGCTGATTTATTCTTGTTTAATGGTTTTTAAAAATTTGAATGTTGAGCATTAAGTTTAGATTTTATCTGCTTTACATTTTCTTTCCTAAGAACAGAATTCAGTGGGAAATCCTTTTCAATCCCTGAGTCAACAGTTTTGAAGTGACGTTCGAGGTTCCCGTTCTTCCCGACTGTTACGCTTGCCTAGTACAGTAAACACATGCATTTCTCCTTTACCTGGGTAAAGACTTAATAGGCTTCCCATTCTGAATAAAAGGGTTAAGTTTTTTGCTTTTTGCTTGAACATGCGGTCATTAGAACAGACCTAGTTTAGTAAAAATGCGTAAATCAAACTATCGAAGTTAGCAGATATCTAATATACACACGAAAAACATAATGTGCGCAACTTCATGCGTATACAGTCAACTATGAGATGAGCCTGACAATGGCAATTGCGCGGGAGAAACAAGCAGCTCTTGTCGTCGGCATCATCTCAGTGGAGTAATCAAGGTTAGCCAACTGGAGTGTTAATGCGATTTACCGAAAATGTCCCCGCGAGCTACTAGTAGCTCGGGATTGACGGTTTGGAGAT
Source organism: Stegodyphus dumicola (assembly GCF_044657685.1). Classification (NCBI taxonomy): domain Eukaryota; kingdom Metazoa; phylum Arthropoda; class Arachnida; order Araneae; family Eresidae; genus Stegodyphus; species Stegodyphus dumicola. The sequence goes on along the minus strand of NC_140772.1, from coordinate 111,338,794 downwards.
CGCTATTCTAAACGAAAAAGCATAAAACTCTCAAAAACAAAATAAAATTACTGGTTACTTATTATAACATTTCAAATAAAAAATAAGCTGTTGCCAGAAATTTTTATTATAAAACATTTACTTTCTTTAAAATTATTTATCGAAATCGATCTAAAAGGGTGTAAACATTCTCTTCGTTTAGAATAATATGTTCCTTCGTATTTGAAAATGAAATCATTTCAATATATCCCACAAAGCCTGAGTGATCGGTTGCAGCTCATGAAATGATACCTTAAATGGAGCATTAATATGGAGAACTAAGGACCACATTCTAATTTGTTTGCTAAATCAAACGGCATGTTTATTCTTCATCCAGCATGGAGTCAAAGAAGATCTGAAAGAAGTATTATGGTAACATGATAATCATACTCATCGTTTTTTTTTGTTACTATTCATCGCACGAAAATGTTATCTATCTTTTATACATTCAGCGTTATGTTATAAGATGCGGATATCCTCAGTATTTTTTGTTGCTGTTGTTGTTGATCATCTTCTAGTCACATTCTACATATTTATTCACTTTTGCGAATGCTGCATAAGTTGAAATGACATTTAGAGGACATAGCTATAAATTCACGAAGCTTTGTATATCTGAAAATATTCCTGTTGAATTTTTTAGCAATGATTTCATGTATGCAAAAGTGACAATTGAGCGTGCATCGGTTACCAGGGGTCAAATGTAAGCAAAACATACGTATTACGAAAATTTTCTTGAAAATGCACAAAAATGCAGCCAAAACTAAGTAAAGAAAAATAGGTTTCTTAACTTATAAGGATTGTTGAACACGCCTTGAATATTTCGGCGATCGATATTTCATTGAAGTTTTTTATCGCGAAACGCCTGAAGAATTCCGTAACCTATTTCACCAGACTGTGGATTTCTCGATAACAGAAGATATTTAAATATTTGACTGATGCCGACCAAATAAGTATCATTTTCTCCTTTTTCTCTTCTATCCCATTTTCTGTATTTACCTGCTTTCTGGTCAGCTATTTTTGCGTTTTTTAACTTTTTATGATGCTAATGATTTATTTTTTTGTTACGTATTTCTCATTCACCTGGAAAATTGAAACTTCGATGTCGATGTTTTCACCTTTCTAGCATTTGCCGAATGGCTGATTTTCTTTATTATTATATAAAATTTAGTTTTCGCAGAAAGAATATGTTTTATAGCTATTTCCTAAATTTGAGTTTGAAAATAGTTAACATAAAGTTAGCATTTAAACATTTCAGTGAATTTTGAGACACGTTGTGTGATTCTACAGTGTAATCCTTTAACTATTTATTTTTCATTGTCATTTAATTTTATTAAAGATTCTTTATTATTCACAGGGGCCTGTCCGTGCACTTTTTAAAATGTAATCATCAAGACCATTCTTATTTTAATAAGCATAAACATTCATCATCCGTATCACTTCTTTTTCAGTAACTTATATTATTAAGAAATAACAGATTACTAAGAAGCCTTAACAGATTGCTGCACTTTTATTCATATATGATGCCGATACACTGATTTTTGTATTATGCTAGATTAAAACCTAACATAATTAAATAAATATTAACTGATTAAGTTGGAAGTTTTACATTAAGTCTGATGGCACACCACCAACAGAGTCTTTTCGCCCAGTGGGATCAAACGTGAATGTTCAATTTTGTGCACGGAAATTTTAGTCTTCTTGTTCGTTGATCGAATTGCTTGTTTTTGCATAAAAATTCTCATTTTAATTACAAAAATTGTCCTTTCAACTGCTTTTAACTGTATTTAGTGTTTTAGTTTTCTGTATTTCTAAATTATTAATGAATATGTTTTGAGTTTTTATGTATTTTTGACTTGCCGAGAAGTGAGATAAATTTTATTAACCTATCTTCGGAACTGTGTGCATTCAATGCATTACGAATCCCTACGCACGCAACAATATTTTTAAAAAATTCAGAAGTAAAAAGAAAATTAACTTTTATACTACTGGATTTATTCTGCACTTTGAGGCACTTCTTTTACTTATTATGTTTAATTTACATTTTTACTTACTTATTCGAAGTAAAGCAAGTATTGTAATCGCGAAAATTTTCGGGTATCATATTTCAACGAAAGCATCAATTCTGACTGCTGTCGATTGCAATTTAACATCATTACATAACACATTAACATAACATTTAGTTTTTGCGTGACATCTGTACGTAAGGACAGAATAAAGGAATCTTTTTCCCAAAACGGGTTGCAAAAAGTATTTAAAATGGATTCAGAGGAGACTTTTTTCGTAACGTCTAGACGTACGTACGAATGTATGTATGCAACTGGCATGACTCAAAAGCGAGTAGCCTCAGAAAATTGAAATTTTGTACATAAGGCTGCTATAACATGTACAGAGGGTGTTCAGGCATTTTTGTAACATTTTTTATTTTTCCGTGAATTTAAATATTAATTTAAAATATAAACTTGACTGACCTACAATTAGAATAAGGTTTAATTATCGTCTACAGCATTAAAAATATTCTTTTCTTTAAAACGTTGCTGAAAAATAAACAATGGATCGAAGGCTATAATTTGGCTCTGTCCGAAGAGAAATATTCTTATTCAGGTAATAAAAAAAGATGTGAAAAGCATGATTTTAATATTTCTATACGTAACATAAGTGACATAATTAATATGAATGGAAAAAAACGTCATAAGTTTAAATCTTATAGGATTTTTCTTATTTTGCATAACAAATTTATTTTAAGTTTGATACCTATTCTAGATTTGTCAACTTCCCCTCACATATTCTCGCCAAGATGTAGTTTAAAGTTAAGTGAAATGCGTTTTTAAACGGGTGAATATCTGAGTTTTTCAGAGTGCGTTTCGCTAGCCAAGCGCACGTTTCGTTGTTATTTCGCTGTTAGGATAGTAAGGCTTTTGGCCTTATCAGATTTAGCCTCACGCCGGTTATGTTCTTGTGAATCAACTTCTTAGGCGTAACTTATGTGCTATATCTTGCACTATTTATTTCAGGTTTCACTTACATTATATTCTACGTTTAGTTTCCACCGCAAGTTGACGGTGTTTTTGTAACGCACGAAGACCGTGCCTTTCTGTTAACTATTTTGAATTAATAAGGGTTATTTTTACCTTTCGTCTGAGTCAATAGTTTTATTCACGCCTGTGCGAGAATTCGCCAGGTCATTATTGGATCTATTTTAGTGTATGTGGAACAAGAGAAACTATAATCTGATTGGGAAAAAGGCAATAAATGCATATCGAACAAAGGTACGTACAGCTCTTATTAAATATCATGTCGCATCTCATGTTTTAAAGGAAAATCCAGCGCCCCCCAACGAGCTAGTGCAAAATCTTTAAATATCTCTGTAAACGCCGAAACGTGTTTCTCAGCGTAAGACTATATGAAGATTACTGGAAAATTTTTTTTCAGGTAAAATTTGGAAATATATACCTAGTTACATTTGATAAAACTTCGAAATACTTATCTGATTGCAATCGATTTACTACCAAAAAAGAGGACAAAAAGACTTAATATATTGGTTAAGAAAAACAAGGAAATTTTTCTAAAGGTTTTATGAGTATTACTGGATTCTCTTATAACGGAACACTTAAAATAAGGAAAGTAGAAAAAAATGTTAAAATTAATTCGGATTACTGTCAGAAATATGCTTTAACGCCTAATTTTAAAAAAAAAATCATCTCTTTTATGCTCCGTGTATCGGAACTGTGTATCTTATTTTCAGTGTCAAAGCTTGAACTATTCATTAATGCTGATTGCAATATCTGTGCCTAACGCTGAAATATCAAATATGAGATTGAGCTAAAAGGTCAGAATGCAGCCGTTCGCTATACATGTTAAGCTTGTTGATTCAGTTCCTTTTTAAATAACAATTAGAGATCACAACACACATGAGGGAAACGATTTTCGTATTTTCCTCTATGAAATTTAATTAAATTAAATAACCGTAAATTAAAATGAAAATGCTGTCTTCCAAGGATAAAATATGAAAGCTTTACTGTTGTCTTACCCTTTTGTTAAATAGTATGTAGAAGACAGAAATATCAATCTAGCTGAATAAACTACTTACTAAGGGAGTTATTTATAAATCCCTGCATTTTAGTTTTCCTTAACTTGGAGAGCGTTTATTTATTGTTACCTGCCTCGATTTCTCCTTCTGTGTGGGGAAAAGAAATTCTGTCTAAAAGTCCACTATTTTTTCGAGTTTCCCTCGTAGCTACGAGTAAAAATCCGTTGGCTAAAAGGACACCAAACCTCTTCTACTGCGCCACATATAAAAAAAAAAATCGAATGGCATTCGGGTCCAATATTGTGAATGGGTTCAGGAGACGGTTACACGGGAACCGGAATTTATGAGTAACATTGTTTCGCCGGATGAAGCTCAATTTCAACTTAATTGGATTGTCAACAGGAATAATTGCGTGTACTGGATTGAAGATAATCCTCACATTATGAGGCTGTGAATTTACCTGGTGCAAAAGTGTAATGTGGTTTGTCTCCTAGGGTAACCATTGGCGGATCTTTCCGTTTTGAAGGTTATGTAACTGGAGCAAAGTACCTAATAATGCTTGCTAATTTCACTTTTCCTGATATTCTGTAATGTAAGGTAAAGTCATGTTTTATTACCAACAAGACGGCGCTTCTTCGCACTATCATAGGGATGCGCGAGAATACCAAGATCAAAATGTACCAGGCCAGTGGATAGGACGCAGAGGACCAATCGAGTTTCCTGCGGGCTCTCCAGACCTTAAGCCGCTCGATTACTTAATGCGGCACAATCAAAGATAAAGTGTACTATCGTAGACCATGTAACCTTGACATACTTTGGGTAGAGATTTAAGTGATGTGCAAATCCCATTGGACACTTTGGTGTGAGGTACGCAGTCGTTACTCGTACTCAGAAATGTATCGATGCTGAAGGCCACCATTTTGAACATTTACTTAAATAGCATTTAGAACATTCAGTTTGGCCAGACAGTGTACTTATTTTTCATATTGGACTGTAGCCCTACTTTTCCCAGAAATTTAACCTTGTCGGTTGGAAACTAAATTTTCTATGATAGTTCAAACTATGTATACATTTTTTCTGACGCACCCTGTATAAATAAGGTTCCTTAAAAATGTAGGAAATTCTGTTCTAAATGATATTTTTACATTTGATGTGAAAATGTAGATTTTCTGCGATGTAAGAAAAGCATAAAAATATAAAAATGCGATTTTATTCTAGAAAATATCGGTTATTCTCGTAATGGGATATTTTGGACGTAATATGTAACATATTCTTGTTTAAATTTTTATAAAAGCAAAGTGACGCAGAGAATATGTTTCGGGTAAAGAAGTTCAAAGAAATTTCTCGAAAAGAATAAAAAACGGAAGCTCCTTAGGCGTTTTTACTTCATTCCTTTCTTCTGGGAAAGAATTTATTTTCTGACAAAAGGTGCAAGCTTGTGAATCGAAAAGCAAAATAAGGCTGCAGCAAATGAATCAGACTAACACATTTTCCCATAATGAATATAGCATAAGCATAATGAAAGTCTATAATTAAAAGATATCTAGAAGTTTTCCTATGTAATATTATATTAATTTTCACACATTATATATTTGAAGAAGTTAGTTGAAAGAAAGTACTGGAAAGCAATAACAGTGGTTGAAGATAATAATGAAAAGTTAAAATTTCCAACAATGGTTTCATTTAAGGAAACATTCGCAGTGACATATCCTTATTTCAGCTTTATAACATCTTGAAGTATTTTATTCTGATGAATCAAACAAGGATTCGAGTAACTAATACTAGTTTCTGTGTATTTCATGAAGTCAAAAGCAGTAACATTTGTAAAAGCAAGACTTGAGACTACTAGAAAGAGGATAACTGTAACCAGAATTACTGAATAAACGTAACTGTTGTGTTCCTAAACCATAAAATGTGGTATATGATGATTGCGTTTTAAAAGCGATTTGTTATTCAGCTGAACCCGAATTATAACCCCGAATTATCCGAGATAATGTGTTAACTTCCGTGGCAAGAGGTAAATTAAGCTGAGTATTTAAACTAACAGTCAACAGAATTAACGTGTTGTGGAGTTGTTGCCTTAACAACTAATTACCTGTAAACATAAAACTCCTATCAAATTAAAATTTAATTAATACTTATTTAGTCACTACTGGATTTTGCAAATGAAACATTGACACAAGCCAAAATGAAGAATTGTCGCATTAAATATATTACAAGCTGACAAAATCTCTATTATTTAAAAAAAAAAAAAAAAAAAAAAAACTGATGTGAACACCACATGACTTCCTTGTATGGCCTATTAAATTATACACATTTTTGCTGCATTTAATTTAAACTTATTTCCTGAAATTTCATTAGATATATATTCCTCATTTAATTAATTCAATTCTCAATTCGCGGCAAAGCAAAAATACATAAAAACTCAAAACGTCTTCATTAAAAATTGTAAAACACAGAAAAACATAAAAAACATCAAACGCAGTTAAAACAATTAAAAAAAATTTACAATTAAAATTAGAGTTTCTACGTAAAAACAAGCGATTCCGGCCAGCAGGCAAGAAAACAGATTTTTCGGTTCACAAAACTGAAAGTTTGCTTTTGGTCCCACTTATTGACTTAATTCACTATTCTACTGAGCGTCAAATGTACAAAAAAGGTGGTTTGTTAGGCTTAAATCTTCTTTAAACTCTTATATTCTTGATAATTCTACAACTACTGCATGCAGATTAACTAGAGGGGGAAAAAACTTAACTTGAACATAAAAAACTCGCATAGTTCAATCACATTTAAAGCAAAAAATGCACAATTTACCAACTTATAAGAATAAAAAACTAAGCTCACTGAGTCAGATCACAAAGTGGGAATATATATATACATATATATATATATATACGATTGGTCCAGCCGATTGCAAAGAAAAAGGGAGGTGCACAGCTACATGTTATAGCAGTCTCTTATACAAAACTTTAACGTTCTACGGCTACTCGTTCCTGAGTTATGCGAGATACATACATACGTAAGTTTTGTATAAGAGACTGCTATATACAAAACTTACGTACGCAGATACTTTCTTACGCAGCACTCAGATACGTCAAAAAAAAAAAGGTTCTTCTAAATCTTTTTTAAATCCATTTTACAATCCATTTTGGCAAAAAGAGTCCTTTATTTTGTCCGTACATAGAGATGTCACGCAAAAACATCATTTAAATGGTTTCGTGAGCGGTCGAAATGGATATTTTCGTTGAAATATGGCACCCGGAATTTTTCACGATTACAATTCTTCCTTGACTACGTATAAGGAAGTAACAAAGTTCTAAGCTAAATACTTAATAGGTAATATTATCTCTAACCTAGCAAAACTCACTTACGGTATAGCTACTAGTCAAGTATTTAGCATCTTTTTCATAGTTCAGTGTCTCCGATAATAAATAGACTCCCCCCCTCCACCAGTCACTTCGGTAAATCATGCTTCACCAAAGGTACCAATGGATTTTCATTTAACTTCTGCTAAGTAGTTTTCGTGCAGAGTTCTAAAATTGTTCTGCTTTGAGTTACATGCCTGGGCAAAAGCTGGTGAACGTTATGTTTTTTAGCTTTTTTAAGTTGTAAATCTTGTTTTTTTTTTTTTTTTTTTTTTTTTTTTTTTTTTTCTTTTTTTTTTAATATTTTATTTATTATTGCTACAGATGCATTTAAAGTCTTTGCGTCGGCGGATTTTCTATTGTTATGAACGATTTAACTTAAAAAGCATTAGATACAGTACGTACCTTTTTCGGGTATTTCTTTGGAGTCTTTTTTTCCATGTAGAAGTGCAGCGTAGAAGTGTGGCGTTAGAAGTGGTACGGAAACATTTTGTAATGTTGAGGAGAGATGGTCGTTGAATGTCTCACAGCTGTTGCTTCTTCCTTTCTGTCATAGGGATAGCTCGTATAGCAGCCCCGTAATTCACAATTTTCTCTATCACAGTGCTGAGCAGTAACTCCTGGATGAGGATTTAAATACTAATCATATTTCCTCATTCCTCTCATAAAGATAGCAATTTTTGAAGTTTTTATTCTAATATCTTGAAGGTAGTCTCTCTAGTTGAGTTTTGCATCTGTTGTAATTACGAGAAATTTCAATTTATTTATAATCTTTATTCTATTTCCTTTAATTTCGAAGGCTGATTACCTTTGTATATTTAGTTTGTGAAATAGCAAGGTTTGGACTTTTCTACTGAAATTGTTAGTTTTTGTTGTGTTACAAATTGGTTGAAGTTTGCGAGAGAAAGGTTGGTATTGTCTCAGAGTTGGTCTCTTGTTCTGCCACAGATGATGAATGCAGTATTGTATGCGAATGTGAGGGCTTTTGTATGACCTTGACCACTGATCAAATATGATGCAGTTAAAAGATCAGAATCCAGAGATCCTCGCTCAAACAGAATCTTTGCGAATCTTGCTACAGAATCTCTTGCATGGCACTTCTCTACTGTTAAGTTATTGTTGGTGATTATGTTCGCAGTTTTGTATAAAAAATATCACTTGAGATGTTAATCTGTCTGAGAGCATGAAACCTGCTATCTTGAGCAAGTCGCCAGACAGAATCTAATGCTTTTCTTTAAGACAAGGCAGAGCAGTATGAAGATTTTTCTTCTACAATATGGATAGTAGGAACGAATTCATACATATAAACCAGCTCTGCCAAAGATCATGTCGACCAGAGCGGCCAAGAGTGACTTATTCATATAAATGCATTTAGTTAAAGCTTTAATATAAGAACCATAAAATAAAGGTGTCCTTAATATCTTATCTGTTACAAAACTTTCATTTTAGTCACCAAATAGCTCTCAAGTACTAAATTAAATGAACCAAACAAACTCTTCACATCTTTATTTACTTTCCCAGTTACTGTTTACAGCCAATTCAGTTATTTTAAAATTTGCAGAAAATAAGTATTGAATTTGTTTTTCTTTTGTTTCTTGTTTGATAAACTTCAGTTATAGGTTTTTCAAAATTAAATTTCCGTGCTAAACTTTATGTTCTGTTAAAATAACTATCTGAGGCGATAACTCAACAAGTAACACGGAGGTTAGAAACTACTTAAGTTATAGGAACAAGCCGTAAGTTAAAACTTTCCAAAAAAAAAAAAAAAAAAAAAAAAACCATGAAATTTATAGTATCTTCTGCTATCTAGAATTCTTTTCCTCCCACAGGCACAAAATGAATGACCGGCAGTAAAATTGACAAATACGGAAGGGAGCAGATTTATGATGGATTCTTGAAGATGTGAGCATGGTATTGAGCCAAATTTCGATAGTCCAATGATTTTAATTTTCACATACGAACGACTGGGGCGCAAATGTTGATAAGGAATAACATTATTTTAGTTAGGAATATTAATTATATTGAATCAAATCTGATTTAATTTGGAAGAAACTGCACTTCAGAATACTACCTAAAGTAGCTTTAATGATGATATGCTGAATAAAATAATATTACTCTATCGAATTTATTCTTTCATATAATTTTAGATAATAAAAGAATTCTAATGAAGAATATTTTACTTTTTGTAAATTTCAGGAGACAGCATCAGCGCATATCAGAACTGCAATTTGCTACTGTTTCATTTAGTCAGTCAGTGTTTCAAGACATTTGTATTTTCCGTCTTCAAATGAATTAACTTATCGGCATTTTTCGCCTTCAAGTGAGTCTTCGTATTAATCTTCAGATAAAATACGTTTTCCAATACTAGGCGCGAATTTTCAAAAATTGACTTATCTGCATACGTTGATTTTAATAAGATGTTAATATTGAATAACTCGTCTCCCCTCCCAGAGAATGAATCAGAAGACTTTTACTAGTAGAAATCTAACGTTTCTTACAGCCATAGTGCATTTTTCTCCATCAAGTATTTTAAAATTAGTTATAATGTAAGTTGTATATTCTCTAAAATCCATTTCCTCAGTTTAAATCAGATTTCAAGCATACAGTGCATCATCTGTAGTTGATAATAGCACTGACACTCAATTGTACACAATTGCTTGTGTATATACTATTGTACACAAGCAGCGAATGAAGATAAATCTGTTTCTTTAAAAAAGAATTTTAATCTCAATTTTACAGAATTATAGAATTAGATCCGTTCTGATACTTTTCTTTTTGGTTCATATATTTTCTAAATTAAAAATTTTAATTTATTGTATTCAATCTTTATTAAGATTCAACTGAAAGTAAAGCTGGTTTGATTTCTTTCTTTAGTCTGAATTTTTTGTATTATATCTCCAGTGAAAGTGCATGTTAAATATGCCCCTTTGTATATACAATTTGTAATCAGTTGTTCCTACTGATTGTGAAGCTGTCCCAATAAATATCTCTTCACAGAGAACACTTTTCTAGTTTCGAGTTGGGTTGCGGAAATTTTAAAAGATTAAATTTTTATTGATTGAAGTATAAAAACCGGAAGAACATATAAAAAGTTATATTTCGTAATTTTTACAAAATTTATTTCTTTAAATTATAAAATTCCAAAATATGAATCTTTGCATTATTTAAAATATTTCTTTACATGTGGTTATTTTAACCAACAGTTGCGAAAATAAAGGCTAGTCCGTTGTATGGAAATTATTTGACAAAATCAGAAAAGCGTTCACGAAAAGGTGTGGTTTGTGAAATGGATCTTCTGCTTAAGAATAAATAGGGTAGATAACAAAATGCACCACTTAACATTAATAAAATGTTGTTATATGTTCAAGTGTAAATTTTACTTAAAAAGACACCAGATTGAGATCGGGGGAGAAATTCATTACCCATATTAAGGCACAAAACAATCTGAAACCCTTAAAAAAAACTTAACTTCCTGTTACTAGCTTGAAAATAAGTAATTATTAAAATGTTAATGAATAACATTAACGGTTGAATGATATAAGCAGTTGCGCCTGTTTCGTTCAAACAATTTTTACTTATTTCAATGGTAGCAAATAAACTGAGCAGGAGAACTTGGCGGTAAATATTTTTTTAAAAAAAATACTAGCTGTTGAAGCTCAGGGGTTCAGAGGTTGAAGGAGGAACAGGAGTTCTAAACCAGAGGGAAATTCTAGGCAGTTTCATAATTTCAAAGGGGGCGAAGGAACGCGGTCAGCCTTTCATTTACCTGTAAAGTATTTAGTTTTAGTTATGAATATTTTATTTTCCAATGCCGCTCTTCTTGACGGCTATTACTAAGGTCGTAGACGGTGGTCTCTTTATTAATGAGGCACCTAACAGGTGGGTCAAAGTTACTTCCTATGAAGGAACTCACCAATTACATGCATGCATTCCCCAGGATTCGAACCCGGGCCTTCGGTATAGCATTCAGAATCGCTAACCACTTTCCGGTCTGTGCGATAGTTATGAATAAAAGACACTGCTTTTATTCAAGTTTCGGTTATTATTTCTCCCATGCGCCCGTGGTGTAACTGGAATCAAGCTCGATGAGTATTCGGCAGATCGGGAGTTCGAATCCCGGCGAGGGAATTGCGGATTTCTTCATTTTCATGAGATTTATTTATCAACATTTTGAATACTTTTGTTGTTTAATTTATTAAATACACTAAAAATAATCTAAATTTAAATAAATGTATATATATATTTTTAGAGCTTTGGAAAGGATGGGGTAGACAGAATAACTGTCTAGGATTGGTGAAAGGGGTGCAAAAGGCAAAAAAGGTTGAAAACCACTGAGCTAGAATTTATTTTAAGAAATGCTTCCTAATCCTTATTTAATTATTGTTCTATAAGAGTGCAGCAAATTTATTTACTTTAAGTTAATCTTTTCTAGTAATACTAGCGAATTTATAGGCACATTTCAGAAAAAGTTTGGAAAACAAAGATCAAAATCATATTGAAATTTATCAGCTTACACAGTCTGAAGTACTGTAAAAATTGATTTCGAAAGCGTATTATATGTTTTATTTTAGGGACGATTTCATATCCTATTATATGACTGAAATTTATTCATGAAATTATTTTTCCCAATGGTTTTATAAAAGTAGAAAGGAATATTTATTAGAAACAACATTTAACAAACTATCTATCTGCTACTTAATATTCTAAAAAAGAAGCTATGAAACAAAATGCAACGAATGGAAAAAGTTCAAAATTGAGAAACGAATAATAATAAGAAAATACTGCGAAATGGTCTTGAAAAACCAGGAACTCAGCTCTACAAAAAGGAATGAGAAGGATTAAAAATTAGATATTCCAAAACACATTTTATTTTATTTTCATTTCGTTAAATTTTATGAAAGCAAACTTCATGTATTGGATATGAAAAACGTTTTAAACAGTATTTTGCAAATTTGAATCGCTATGGTATATTGAACCACAATGAAAGCTAGCATGGAAATTTAGACCTGCAGCAGTTTGAGAATTTTATTTTTAAAAACCAATAAAAAATCAAAATGTTATTCTAATGAGCGTCTAGACGACGGCTTCTCAAATATTTGGTGTCTACGATCTTGCTTTGGTTGAATGAAAAGTTTTGCAACCGCTACTCTATTTTTGGGTTCGCCTTTATTTCAGTAAAACTTTATTTGCGGAGAAACATTATAAAAGTAATTTTTGAGCAAATAAAAAATATTCCTATTAAAAGAAAATTACATATACTTAATCGGAAATAGTGAATAACCCTCGAGTTATTTTTCAATGAACAATCAAAAAACGAACATATCATTACTTATATAAACTAAGATAATAACAAAAATATAATGTTATAATTCTTCTTTGATACTCTTAATGTTTCCGCTCGATAATTTAATGGATCGCGATCCCCAATATTAGAGAACCATCGAAAAATATTATTTATGATATTTTTGCGAATGCATTTGCACTTACTTGACTTATTCGTGGATTTTGTTGTCTGAAAATTTACAATTACATTGTCTGAAATTGAGTTTGTTAATCAAAAATTAGTTAAAGTTTTGCGAAATATGAAATCTCTACATATAATAAAAGGCTGTGTGTCTTTCGTTCGTGCTGTGCGTAAGCTAATAGACTCAGGGCTACGAAATTTGGTATATAGGTGCATCTAGACAAGAGCCAATCCACCTCGAAGCGATTTTTTCCAAATTCGAGTCAGATTTTTTTTTTTAATTTTACCTTTTCGATTTTATCCCATCATTTTGAATAGTTTCATTATTTTAGAAATGTGGTTTTGGCAACAGTTTTTCTTTCAATTGTATACTGGACTGCTGACTGTTGAAAATCAGTACTGTTGCCACTTGAAAAAATGAGAGCGATAATTCTGTGCGGTTTGAAATTTAATGTTTCTCTCGGATACTGGACGCTTATTGAGAGAAGGCAACGGGAAGTTGGTTAATTTATTAATTAGGATAATTAATATTTGTTTTTAGGGATATTGCTTATTTCATTGTAATTTTGTTATATGTTCTTCATTTTTTTATGAAGTTGTTCTGCAGAGTAAAATTCTGCGCATTTTTTAAATTTAACGTTTGGTGTTCCCTTCAGGCATTTTCTCGGTACATTTAAAAGCCAGACGAAGGCTGCCCGCATAGCTGCTAGTCGATAATAAAATAAATTTCAAATTTGAGGTTTCAGATGCTCATATTCGCAGTAGGATTACGTCATTCAAAATTGGATGGCTCTAGGTCGTTGTTTCATCACAGCGCAAGGTATACATACATTTATGCAGATTCATCATTATTTAGTTTCTTCAAATATAATACAAGAAGATAGTATTTGGTGCCAACGAGTTTAAACGTGATACGCCGTTTATGGGATTTCGACGCAAAATCGCAAAACGAAAACAATAGTCCTTTAGGGTCAAAGCCCCTTTGGACTAAAAACAATTATTAACTAACATTAACAATAAGAAAGATTTAAAAAAAATAAAAAATAAAAATCTGAAAGGTTTCAGATTTTAAATTACGTTGAAAGGGACGTTTTTTAAAAACATTTTGCCTGTTACCTTTATTTTTTAAATATCACGTTCTTCGCACTTAAACCATAACATTCAGTTCAACAGCAGTATCGCAAAATAGTTTTAAAATGAGCATATCTTTAGAATTTCCGATACAGAGTCTCGCGCGCTGGAGATAAAAATGTTTTTTTCTGTACAACTTTGCCGTTCCTCGCTTTGAAATCCTTGAGTTTGTTAATCAAAAATTCATTATAAGGTTTTACAAAATATGAAATCGATAATAAAACAATTTCCAAATTTTAAATCTGAGCTTCCACATGGCTATATTCGCAGTAGGATTACGTCATTCAAAATTCGATGGCTCTATGTACCGTTGTTTTATCACAATGCGAGAAATATATATACATTTATGCAGATTTTTCATTATTAAATTTCTTCAAATATAATGCAGGACTCTAACATTTGGTGGTAACAATCTGAAAAGTGAAACGGACATTTATAGTGAACCAACGCAAAATCGCAAAACGAAAACAATAGTCCTTCAGGAATAGAACCCCTTTGGACTAATAATATTTTTTATTGGCAAATTTTGCAAAATATTTCGAAAAAAATTACGAAAGAAATATTTACCGTCATCAAATAACCTCAAAGGATTTCGAATTTTTAATTAATCCCCGAAAAGCTCTATTTCAGGTTACTATGTTTATAAGTTTATGACAATTCAATTCCATTATCTCTCTGCATATTTTGATATTTACTTTCCGATTTCATTACAGATGAAATAAAATGTATTTCCTCTCACTCAACTATATTTAAAATAGTTCATATATATCACACAAAAATTGTGAAATTCCAGAAATAAAAACTTCGAAGGAAACTGAAAATATATTTTGTATCATGTTATTTTTAAATTTTCAAGAAGAATCAGTTACCAGGAAAATACTGTATTTCAATGTTATATTTATATTGCTAGACAACGGACACTTTATGCAAGCAACTGGCAAAATCAGTAAAAATAGTTTTAAAAAATTGTTTATTTTTAATTATTAGTGAAAATCAACGCATCTTTGCATTATAAAATTTTAATTTAATGCTACTTTTCACATTGTTAAATAATAATTTTCATGAAGTTCCGATAGTAACCAAACATAAATTAATGATTCTTTAATGTTGTAATCTTTGATGATATAATAATTCAACTCTCTTCGAAACAGTACTAAATGTTTAAATATTGAACTTCCCCAGACAAGATTACAAACTTCCATTTAGAATTCTTATTGTATTTACTCATGTATTCCTCCTTCCAGCTTTTAAGTGCAAAGTTCTGAAATTTTTTTAAATATTTACGTAATTTTCCCCTTTCTCAAGGCCTTCAGAGAGCGAGCTCTAGAAATGGCTCTGACTGATGAATAAATAACAGTCAAGTGCTTCAAGAAAACTGGGATATCTGTTGTTTTATCAATCTCACTTTCTTGGCAATGGTCAGCACAAATCCACGACATTCGTCGTGGCAAGGAGTCAAATGCGCTTGTCGTTGGCATGAGTCTTGAGCACCATATAGTGACAGTTCAACTTTAGCACAGTTCTGCCCTCCAATTTTGAGGGAAAGCATCCCGGAGGACAGGTCCGAAGGCCTCACTCATCACCTCTTTCACTACTCAACTGCCGCGGCGAGGGGTTATTGACCCCTGCCCAGGTATGAGAGAAGTTGAAAGAAGCTTTCGTCCCTTTGTGTGGACTTCTTATCTATCTCCTGTACCTTTAAACCCTTAACGGTTCTTTTTCTCAACTTTACCTCTGAATTATTCATATTTTCTTAACGAAGTTGTGGAGGTTATTGCTGTTTTCAGCAAAGGTATTCCGGAAGCCATCGCCTTTGTCCTTGGTCCGAGGGTCTCCCAGCCCTCCTCCCCTACCACAACCTCTCGAGAGGACTTACGGCTCGCCGCACAGTTAGAGTACCTCCATGCCGCACAGACATTATACATTTATAATCATTCATGTCTGCTCCGGGATTCGATACCATGCCTCTTCGATACGGCAGTCAGAGTCATTAATCCCTCCCCTGTTTGGGCAGCACGGAGATATCTAATACTCTTGATGATTCTGGAGGTATTTGCAAGTGGGAAGAGGGACTGAACTGTAACGAAGACGATCACAACGGTGTTGAAGACGACGGCTTGCAAGCTTTAGCAAGTATCACAGAAAGCAGTTCTAACAGCATTAAACGAGTTGGGGGGGCTCAGAGAGCAGCAACAAAGATTGGCGATATTCAAGACACCGACAAGTAGAAATGAAGTATTGTAAAGTTAACATTGCTATGTATTCTTGTTGATAGAAAAGCCCTTTTTAAATAAATAATATCGTGATAGTTACCAGTAGTTTATCCATCAATACTTTTCTTTTGTTATGTTCTTAAGTTAAACGATCTTTTCGTATATTAAATTATTCGCATAATTTTCTCCTCTCAATTTTCATACAGTGAAATTTATGAAAAGAGGGGAAAAATGGAAAGTAAATACGGTGATTCACATGTATAAACTCACAAAATAGAAGCTTTGGAAGACACTTACAGATACCTTATGTCTTCTACAAGCTCAGTATAAACCTAACAGTCTTAAACTTCTTCTTTTCTTTCATGTTAATGCGCATTAGATGAGAAGCTTCTGAATTTTGTTGTTGTTGCAATTTTAAATAAGAAATTCAGAATTTTTTACTTAACTTTTATAAAAGTTAAATATTATTGTAATAAATAAATATTTTATATTATATTTTATTCATCACTTGTTCAATTTCTCTATATGTACTGTATTGTAACATTTTTATTTCTCGCATTTTCTTATTAAAAATATCTGCATATGCGCAGACATGTTACACTTGCATTCTCCCCGAGAGATATTCTTCTCTGTCACATCAACTTCTCATTACCGCCATTCTTCTTCAACTTCCCACTTCACTTTTTTCTTCTGTCAAGGTGTCCTACATCATTGTTTTAATCTTGTCTCTTGGGCGTCAGTAAGTCGACAGCATAATCGTTTGGATATAACTTAATTCTTCGAATGGTAAACGGTGTAAGTCGAAGGAAACGAAGCTGTAAGAAGAATTCAACTGATACAAGAAAATATATTTGATGGATATAAAACAGAAATTAAATATTCATGAATTTATGCAGATCCAGCGTAACTAGAAGTTAATAAAGTTTAATTTCAACTAATGTTGTATAATTAAATGTTATGAAAATGTAGTTTCCATTTCTTTCAATTTATCTGTTTCACTGAATAAACGTTTTGGTTATTTAAAAAAAGTAAATGTTAGTCATAGATTACGGAAAGCCATAATTTGAAAACGATGTCCTAAATCTGCGATGCTGGATAGGAGAAATATGATTTTTGGGTACACTTTTCATTAGTTTCGTGAAAGAGAAGTCAAATGTATTGCAATATAACTGCAGTCGCTATAATGAAACAATTCTACGTTGGAAAATTTCTTGGCAAATGCTTACAGAACAATCAGTTTTATTTGAAATGTATAAACCGAGTGGCCTTCGAAATAATATCCATTGAAACATTCGCATTTGTTACGACATTACTGTCATTGAAACTTGAATTGGTAGAAGGCTTCTTTTGGTACCTATCCTAAACTTGCCTTCTCATCGTTTTGTATAGTTTGAATTGTCTGTAAACATTTAACTTATAGAACCATTTTAGCTTACAGAACAATATATTAATGAGGACTTCTATCCAGGAGGTGAAAAATCTAGTAATCAAAGTGGTTATGGCATGACAGGAATTTATTTACTGATCAAACAACAATCTTCTTCGTTAAAATAATGCAGTATTTACCGAGTAGTTAAAAGATGCTTTAATTCTGCTAACACTACAACATGGATTACGCTGCATCGGTGTATCTTTATACATTCCTTTTTCAGATAATAATACGATAACACTTTTTAAAGCCAAAGGGTTACGGAATTCTGAAATAGAGTGCTTCAATAGTGGTGGTCAACATTTATTTCTCAGAAAGTAGAGCTTAGAGATTTATCAAAACTACACAAATACTACGATAAAGACTGGTGTAGAATTACAACTGGGCTACATTTTTTTAAAATACAAGATATTCAGACCTTAAATTTACATCTCTGTCTTTCAAAACTTTCTTTGTCAACTCAGGGTATTAAGATTATTTTGCTGTTTAATAGCTAAATCACTAAACATTTATAAAACTTAAGAGTCTTCGCGGAGACACCGTATCCTTCCATCTACCCAAGGAGTGCATTTCCTCAAAATTTGCAATTTATTAATTATTTGAAGCATAATTACATATGCTTTTTATCAGTAATAAAATAATTTAAATGTCCTTAATTTTAAATATGTGTTTTTATAAAATTTACGGCAGTATACTAACAGCTTAATTATTTTAAATAACAAAATGTTGTTAACTTAAAGTAACATTCCTAATAATAACTGTTGGAGATACTAAGGCAACAAGACATTTTCACTTCTACAGCTGAAGAAAAGTTCTATATTTAAACTTTCGAAACTAGTCTTGCAAATTTATGAAAATTACGCTGATTACTGTTGCTTTAGTATCTTGAATAATCGGGTGTTGTATTCGTTTTTTTTAAACTTTTAATGGTTATAAATACAATCCACGTTAAAAGAGAACCTAAACTGAATTTAAATCCTTGTGACGTCGTGGATGCTTCAGTGGGAACAGAATCAACACTGATAGTGGTGATGCATCACTTTTTAATAACACAACATATCACAGATACACCATTAATACATTTAGAAAACTTTAGTAGATATCCGAGCTGGTGACACGATCAGAGACGTTAACGAAGATGGTACTCGTCATCACTCGACAAACAAAGTCTCCACACCTCAGCTCGCTGGCGGAGCTTCCCAAAACTCTTCTCTCACAGGCGTCTCAACAGAACTCTCATCTCTTTACGCATGCGTAATTCTCAGTTAAGTCGTTGCCATTCACAGTTCTTTAAATAAGGTGTTAAAATGAATTATAGTACTCGTAGTGTGAGGAGTTTACTAACGACGTTCTCTCTAGTCAAGAGCATCATAGGTCTTTCTAGTAGAGTTCAGGAGCGTTCTTTACAGACTAACTCCTTCCGCCTCCAGATTTTGTTTTCCTCGGACACAGAGGAAACAAAACTTTGCAGGATAAAATAGAAGTTCAGGCAGGCGTTCGCTACAAACAAACACCTTCCGCCTCCAGTTTTTGTTTCTCCGGACACAGGAGAAGTAAGCCTTCACAGTTCACAGTTTCTGGTTTCAATACAGATTGTTCAACATTTTACCAGTTAATTTTAAACCACACTGTTACAAAGGTTCTCCACTCTCATAACCAGGCCATCATAAAAATATATATAACAATACATATACAATATATGAAAAACCAACACAGAAATTTTGTCTTTATGAATCAAGTTAACAATTTACTATATAGTATGAATTTAAAAAAAAATATACAATATACATAATCAAATAACAAAACAATTTAAAAGAAATGATAACTAGTCTATTTAACTGGCATGTACAGAGTTTCTACTTAAGCAGTCTACATTTAAGTTGTTACTTCCCTTTTCATGATGTATCGTAAAATTATAAGATTGCAAGGCTAAAGCCCAGCGTAATAATCGACCATTTCTACCTGCATTATTTTTTAGCCATACTAGGGGATTATGGTCCGTTTGAATTGAAAATTTAGTCTGCCCATCTATATACCCTTTCAGTTTTTTTATTCCATACAGAATTGCGGCACACTCTTTTTCAGTGGTGGAATACTTCCGCTCACTATCAGTAAATTTTTTACTGAGATACAATATGGGATGTTCTTTTCCTTTATCATCCTTTTGGGCTAAAACAACACCATATCCTTGATCTGACGCGTCTGTCTGTAGTATAAATGGTTTAGAAAAATCGGGTGCATGTAGCACAGGCCTACTAGATAGCTTTTCTTTTAATGATTTGAATGATTCATTACATTCATAAGTCCAAACAATTTTACCCTTTTTGTTATTCCCTTTTAACAAATCTGTCAAAGGTGCGGCTATAGCAGAAAACATGGGTATATATTGTCTGTAGTATCCAGCTAACCCTAAGAAAGCTCTAATCTCAGTTTTAGTTGTGGGAACAGGAAAATTTTGAACCGCCTCGATTTTTAGTTCTGCTGGAGAACGTTTTCCTCGACCTACTATGTGACCGAGATATTGCACTTCTTCTTGTGCAAACTTGCACTTAGAGGGTTTAATAGTTAAATTGGCTTTTCTTATTCTTTCTAAAATTTCATGTAAATGTTGTAAATGTTCCTCCCACGTTTCAGAAAAAATAGCAATATCATCTAAATAAGGGGTAGCATATTTCTCACATCCGCACAATATTTCGCTCATCATTTTACTGAAATAATAAGGAGCATTTTTAAGCCCAAATGGCATGCGCAAAGGCCTATATACACCAAAATTTGTAGCAAATGCAGCAATTTTCTGAGCCCTAGGGGTCAGCGGAATTTGCCAATAACCTTTAGTTAAGTCTATCAAGGTGATAAATTTGGCTGCTGCAACAGTTTCAACACGTTGCTCTATATTGGGGATCGGATAGAACTCAGTACGCGTTATTTCGTTTAACTTTCTGTAATCAATACACGGCCTAGGATCCCTACCTGGTGCTTCAACAAGCATCATGGGTGAAGTATACTCAGAGGGTCCTGGTTCAATAATCTTGTATTTTAACATTTTTTCAATCTCGACTTTAAGAATTTCGTTCTGTCGATTTGTCATTCTATAAGGCTTGTGCTGTACGCGTTTGTCACTGATTAGTTCGATATCATGTTCGACTAAATTTGTTTTCCCTGGAATATTCGAAAATATAGCAGAAAACTTTACCAACAACTTTCCCAACTGCAGGATTTGTGCATCACTGAGTCTTTCTTTAAGATTATCTTTTGCTATTATTTCATTAAAATCAAACACATTGGGGTCGGTTAACATATAAGGAAAATCCTCCTCTAATTCCGAGGGTTCAACTATCTCCTCGTTGTCAAGGAGCACCATATTCAAAAGTTCAGGTCTCTTATGATAAGGTTTTAACATATTGATGTGATACACTTTATTCCCTTCCTGATTCCCTTCAAAACTAACCACATAGTTTGTTTCTAATAATCTTTTCTTTATTTTTCCCGGCCCTTTCCATTGAGGAGCGAGTTTATGTGGTTGATTCACTGATAATACTAATACATAATCTCCTTGCTGGAATTCCCTTTTCACGGCATTTTTGTCATACCATTTCTTCCTTTTGTCTCTCACCTCTTCCAGTTTCTCTGTAGCTAATTCTCTACTTTTCTTTAACCTATTGATTAATTCGAAAACATATTCTATTACGGTATCTTCTTTTTCCTGAGGATCTAACCATTTATCATACAATAATGCGACAGGTGTTCTGAGGTTGGTCCCGTACACTAACTCAGCTGGACTAAATCCTGTACTATCATGCGTTACTGTCCGCAGGGCAAAGAGAGCGGCAGGTAATTGTACTTCCCAATTTGGGGCAGCTTCAATACATAATACCTTTAAGACCCTTTTTATTGACCTATGGAACCGTTCTACTGGATTGCTCTGGGGGTGATAAACCGAACTTCTAAAAATTTTTATACCAAACCTCTTCAAAAATTCAACGGTTAAGCGACTCATGAAAGATTTTCCTTGATCAGTTTGAACCTCCCTTGGAAAACCCATCCGACTAAATACCTGTAAGAGTGCACTTACAACAGATTTCGACGTTATATCCGGTACCGGGACGGCGTCAGGATATTTAGATGCTAAGCACATAACTGTAATAAGATATTTATTACCTTCAGTAGATGTAGGCATAGGCCCGCAAGCATCTACATTAACCTTACTAAAGACTTCCGATATCACAGGTACTATTACCAACGGTGCCTTCTTTTTATCACTTGATTTTCCTACACGTTGACCAGAGTCGTATGTTTTAACGAATTCCTCAATGTCTTTATAACAATTTGGCCAGAAAAAATGTCTTAGTAACCGGTCTTTTGTTTTCAGAACTCCTAAGTGACCTGAAGTTCCTTCATGACAAATTGCTTTAATTTGCTCTCTGAGGTTTTCTGGAACAACAATTAAATGTTCTTCTCCTCCTAACTTATTTACCTTCTTTTTTACTAAAACCCCATTTTTAATCCCATAACTTGTTTTACTTCCGCTTTTTACTAGTTCTAATAAAGGGGCAAGTTCTTTACTTTTTTGTTGTTCATCAATGAAAGTACTTGAGTCAATTTGAATTGCAGGACTTGTGGGGACACAAAGGTCGACAGGAGGCAATATCTCTCCATTTTCTGACCTCTCATGAGCATCGTCCTCCTCTTCCAATTCTAACTCATTCTGCTCAGAATTTTGATTCGTCTCACATAAATTTTCCGCTTCCTTTAATTGTCGTGCTTGAGATCGAGTAACGACCGCATTAACATTACCGACATACGACGAATAATTTTTCTCAGTTCCTCTGAGAAGAGCCGCTGTCTGGTTACCTAATATATATCGTCCTTGGTCTAAGTGGTCTCCTATAACAGCTGCTTTGGTGGTTACTGTACCCAAATCGCATTCAATATCTACTTCAGCAACAGGTAAACAAGTCATATGATCATCCAACAAATGTCGAACCCACACATGTTCCCCCTTCATTCTATCTCTGTCTACATATTTCTGACAAATAATATCTACCGTTGCTCCTGTATCTCTTAGAATAGGTACTTCAAAACCATTTACTCTTCCATTTAACGTATAGGGATCTAACAGATTCTTCTCTGATCTCCCGCTTATCCGATACAAATCTGCCTTTTGGGTTTTAAAATTAGGGCACTGAGGACGTAAATGGTCAAAAGATCCACATTCATAGCACTGGAGTCTTTTTCTCCTATCAAAATTCGAGTCTGACTTTTTCCCAACATTGCGTGCATCATCATCTTTTTTAAATTGTGTACTTTGAGGGTTTTTTCTATTTTTGAAAACGTTACCAGTGGACTGAAAAACACCCATTTGTCTACCTGATATTATCGTTTTCATTTCACCCAATTTCGTTTTCCCAACCATCGTCTTTTTCGCATCTTCAAATTCCTCTATTTTACCCACCAACAGTTTTGGTGAAGTGATCGTAGCCCATTCATCTATAAAATGTTCCTTAAACTCATTAGGCGTGCGCCTTTTAATCTGATCTACCAACATTAAATCCTTGAGTTGCTCAAATGTTTCGATTTTTAATCCCTTAAGCCACCCATCTAAAAATGTCTTAATTTTGTGATAAAAATCGTACCACGTAGAATCCGGATTTTTCTGAGTCTTAACAAGAAGTTGCCGAAACTTCTCCGCACTTAATTTAAATCTTTTAAGTAGTAATTCTTTAATATGTTGGTAATCTCTAGCCTGTTCTTCAGGTTCCCTAGCAATTATATTATTTACCTCAACCGGAAGGACACCAATGAGATATGACACCCATTGATCCGTGGGCAATTTTAGAACTTTAGCTTGCCTCTCAAAAAGTTCTAAGAATAAACTGATATCATCAGTTTTTAAATTAAACTTGGGCATAAGTTTCTGAAAATTCTGATTAAATACCGCTTCACCTCCAGGTTTAGCAGATTCAGTGTTCTGTTTTGCTTTAAGGCATTCTAGTTCTAACTGTTGCCTTTCAATTTCTTTATTTTGCTGTAGTATCTGAAATTCCCTCTCCCTAGCTTCCTGTTCTAACTGTAATTCTTTCGCTCTTGTTTGCTTCTCTAAGTTTTTCTTTTCTATCCTATCAGTCATAATACTTTCTAACAAATTTTTAACAAATTCTTCCTCATAATTTTTACTATTCGTTATTAAATGTTTTAAATCTATTACTTTCATATCTTCTAAAGCTATTTCCCCAAGTTCTGAAGCGACAAGGAATAGATCCCTTTTCTTAGCTTTTCCCAAAAATGCCATTTTCACAAAAGTTCTTGTTCAAAACAAATTAAGAACTCAAATAGTTATTCACGAATAATACACATAAAATATATCAGAGATATAAAAAACACTTTCTTCTTACTTACAAAATTAGGCAAATAAAAATAAAAGGTTAATAAAAGCATTAATCACTGTGGATTTATTTCCCTTCAAACATAAAACGAATAAACAACCTTACTGAATACTTCTTATAAAAAAATAATAAATTCTTTTCATTTAGTACAGCCAGACAGAAAAAAAACCAGAGTGGCGCCAATAAATATAAACACCTTTAATTAACTATCGTTTCAGATACTTCCGTTAGCAACCACATGGCCAACGCAAATACTACGTAAATTCGATAGGCGCAGGTTTAAATCAGAACACTATTAGAACATTTCTTTACTGCACAAAGTTTTAATTTTTATACAATGAAATGATAAAAATTTAACATTCTACTTATCCGAAAATACACATCATATTAAAATACAGCACTGGTGTGCTTTCATGAGAAAACCAAAGTAACAAGTTTTTAATATCTTCAACAACTTATTTCTTTCACAAGAATTTAACATACATTTTCTTCTAATGACTTAGAAATGAAAATTGCAATATTGCACTGATGTGCTTTCACATATACACAAAATAAACAGTTCAGATTCTATCACACCAATTTATAACGAAACGTTAAACATAAATACACTGATGTGCTGTTTATTTACGGGAATGGATTTTCCCCATTATCATACTAAAGAAAAATATCTCGTTAGATATATAAATGCAACACTTTGATTGTTTTAAAAACTCTTATGCACTGACGTGCTATAAAATGCACTGATGTGCTACGTGTTAATGGGAAAATGTTTTCCCGAATATACCACAAAAGGAAAATATCTTGTTAGATATACTATAAACCAAACACATTCAGTGTTTAAAACTCTTATGCACTGATGTGCTACTTCTGCTTTGGGAATTGATTTCCCGAATAAGTAATAACTACATTATACACTTCAGGCCTGGAAATGAATATTGTGGAGAACACATACCTGGTCTCTTGTCACACAAATCTCGGTGGAACCTCCAAATTTTTTTTATTTCTTTTGTCTGTGACGTCGTGGATGCTTCAGTGGGAACAGAATCAACACTGATAGTGGTGATGCATCACTTTTTAATAACACAACATATCACAGATACACCATTAATACATTTAGAAAACTTTAGTAGATATCCGAGCTGGTGACACGATCAGAGACGTTAACGAAGATGGTACTCGTCATCACTCGACAAACAAAGTCTCCACACCTCAGCTCGCTGGCGGAGCTTCCCAAAACTCTTCTCTCACAGGCGTCTCAACAGAACTCTCATCTCTTTACGCATGCGTAATTCTCAGTTAAGTCGTTGCCATTCACAGTTCTTTAAATAAGGTGTTAAAATGAATTATAGTACTCGTAGTGTGAGGAGTTTGCTAACGACGTTCTCTCTAGTCAAGAGCATCATAGGTCTTTCTAGTAGAGTTCAGGAGCGTTCTTTACATCCTCTTAAAGGATGTTCATAGAAATTCTAAATTTATGTTACTAACGTGGAAAAAAGTCTATATTTTTTAATAAGTTGTAAATGACCAAAAATATAAAATAAAAAGCATTGCTACTCACTTTTTTTTCTTTAAAAACATTGTTTCAGATGGAAGATCATGTACTTATCTTAGTTCGAGTAGTAATTAACTTGGGTATTGAGTATTAATCGTGTTAATCTGATTACATGGTACAGATATTTTGTTTTGAGTGCGTTTTATTTTTCAAGTCATTCTATTAACTACTTAGCCATAAAAAAAGAGAGGGGTAGACATGTTTAATTGTTTTTGGTAACATGCCTGAGTTACTGGGTACTTCCAATCCTACTTTTTTACACTTTTTTTAACTTTTCATTTCGTATTCTCTTATTAAAGTGCATTATTTCGACATGCAACTTCCTTAATAAATGAAGTTCCAAATGTATTCCCTGTAGAGACATTAGGTTACTTTTGGAAGTCGGAGAGATGAAAAATGAGGAATCGAACCACGGACTTCTGGAATACCGGCCCAGCATGCAGAACCACTACACCACGAAGACACGCTAGGAAAGCGGGAGAAATACTTTATATCCTTAATATATCTAATATTTTAAGAATTATTTTCGCCTTGAACATTTTAAATAATTAATAATATTGTTGCGTGCGTACGGGTTCGTAACGGACTGAATGAAGACAAAATCGATGATAGCTTGATGAAATTTATTTTACCTACCTTACAGTTCTGGAATTTTCCGCAAAAGTACTCATATAGCTCTTCTCAGTATGACAATGCACAATCAGTAATTACCACTTCAAACTACAAAGAACGTTAAACACAAGAAAATGCACAGCGCATCTAAAAATCGAAGCACACTGAGATCTCTCAATACTCCGAAGTCCACTCAGAACTAAAAACTGAGAACTGATGCTCTTTCTAGTCTTATCTAGTCTTATGCAGTTTTGCACTGGCCGTCGAGAATGTTTCAGCACGTTCCATTTCTCGAAATTACTGGAAAGCATACATGTAAGGTAAGCGTAAAGATCAATTACAGTTCTACAAGGACCGGGCCAATACTTCGCCAGGTCTCCAAATTTGGCTACTTTTGGTAATTTCTCTCTATATTTGGAGGAAATTTTGTCGCCAAAACCATCGCCACTTTGGTGATAATTTGCCAATTAGACAAGAGTCAGCAGTTTACCTCAGTGTCAAATATACTTGTCCCTGTAATCTTATTTTTCTGACAAAGATTCACTTTCATCAGACTTTTCATGTTACGTTCTTCAAAATTCCTAACAGTATATTATCTCTACATGATGCAAAATTTATAGTCCTGTTCATTTCAAATATAGGGTGATTTTTTTAAAAAATATTTTCGCACGCTTTTCTAGTTAAATTAAATTTAAAAAATCGCTCTGAAGTCGTGATGAAACAGTTGGTAAATAATAATAATAATAATAATAATAATAAAAAAACTTGTTGCTGCTATATGGAGTTCCTGTACATTCCTTGCAGTATCACGAGCAAACTGAAATGGTCACTGAAAGGCATAGTATCCGATTCTGAGCAAAGGTATAATTAAAAATTTGTCACTTTCTTTTTTTAGAGATTACACCTGAAATAAAAACAGTAGATATTATCTCGCTACCGGATTTAGATTGGTTGACTGAGGGTCCTCTAGTCATTCTCGCGGCTCTTTTTAGGTAGTGACAAAGGGAATGTGTGGAATTACGGTAGTCCTCCCACACGTTGTTGTGATATCTCGTACGATATTCCTGGATATGAACGGCACGGTAAAGACACCCTGTTAATTCCAGTCAAAAGTGCAGGCTATGTAGAAGGATTCCTTACTTCCGAATGTTTCTCTTCGCCTTACTATTGGATTTGAAACGTTAACTATTATTAGATTTATTCCTGTATTCAAATATGCAAGCACCTATATAACAGAATGAGCAATGCTCTCGCCTGGAATCGAGCCTGGACCTCTCGAATACGCGCCAAGTGTGCTACCGTGACACCTCAAAGGCATGGTGGAAGAAGGGAGAAAATGCCTTATATACTTCTTTATGTTATATACTCAACAAAGGAAAATAACAATTATTTTCCTCTGTTGATTTGACCTTGGCTTGTTATTACCATGAGACCAATTTATTTGGTTAGGTGGGTCGGGTTCCATACACTTCTGATACTTCGTGTCCACCCCCTCTTAGTTCGGGGGCCATTGTAGAGTCATTAGGTTATTTTGATATTGGACACCTGAAAAATGAGCTATGCCCTCGCCAGGAATCGAGTCTGGACCTCTCGAATATGCTCCGAGTGTGCTACCGTTATATATCACGAAGGAATGCTGGGAGGAGGGAGAAAATACCTTATATGCATATGGATTGCAAGTTAAATTCAAGTTTTGAATTGTGCATTCCATGTGATTAATGTTTATTTACAATACATTTCTCCTTTTTTGCCTCGTCAAAACAGTTTTAGGTTTGCCGTTCTTTGATGTTCTTTGATACCTGTAATACAACCTCAAGAAATATCCAAGGATTCCCCAGGACACTCAGTACAATATTTAATAAGCAAATACCGAATCTTAAAAAACATTTTTAATATTAATTCCTAATATACATTTATGTGTTTATCAGTATGTAGTTAATAATAAAATAATGTTTAAGAATTTTGCTTCAACCTTATCTTTTACTTGGCTATCTTATGAATAGACTCTTCTTTTGTATCTGAACTGCTACTGTACAGGATTAGACTGGATCTTTCAATTTAGACAAAGCATACTAGAACTATTCGTTTCAGATAACCCCCTCCTTTTTGACACGGATAGCGCCTCATGGGATATCATTAAGGAGTCGTACATACGCTTGTTTCCTAGTCACCAGCTTCTTGACAAGAATTTCAGGTCTTTATGCAGGCGTAATGAAAAGATAGTACAGTCACAATATCATGCCTTGTCCGTAATCCAAACTCAGACCAAGTAACTTATGCAATCAGCTTCCTAACAACCGTAACGTTAGGGCCGAAAACTGTACTAGAAAAGAAAATCAAAGATAAAGTATAATGTGTTTCAGAAAAAAGTGAGACAACGCAATATAGCAAACAAATACTTTCAGTATACTGCATAGTTCAGGAGATATGTTACTACAAATTCTCGAGACGACACACCAAAAGGAAGAAAACTGTCTACCCACGTCGTTAAGCTGAACTCTCGCGATGCTTTTGCTACAGTCTCTCGTTTTTAATCTACTGCATGGTACACAAGCGACCAAAAGGACAAATAAACAATCAGAATGTTTCGAGTAAATAAAGATGGTGTATTTAATTATGGCAAAGCACACGAGGGCTATCTGCCTAAAGGGAGGGATGCCTTTCGTGGAGGACTTTCTAAGGGAAACTGGCTCGTATACACGTTACACATGGGGAAAACCACGAAAACGCCCATGCAGCCAGCCCGTTCGCGGGATTCGAACCTCAGACCGAACTACCAGTGTTCAGCGTCTTTACCGCTCGGCCGCTGGTGGGCCCGAGTAAATAAAGAAGAAAGATCGTTATGGGAGAAGAAATCTTAGAAACTTTCCTTTTTCCTTTAAACTGGGAATCTAACTTTCTTGGCACATTTCCAACAAGACTATCATCGGTGGCTGATTGTATCGTGATGTAATGTTCAGTATCAAATGTAGAGCAGGATGGATGCACGTTGGGGTTGAACGCATAAGAAGGTCAATAGTACGAGATGTGTCAGGAAATTGCCCAGACAGGGGTAGATAGAAGCAAACGGACAAACGGGCAAAAGTAAGCGGCATTCTGGAAACGCACTGCTATCTGTTAGTAAATATGGTTGACGTACGGAAGCAGGACTTTCAGGAGCAATCAGAAATTCTACAAGTACAAAATTAACGAAAAATGCATATTCCAGATCCAGATATATTACAGCATTCCACATGCAGAAAATCCAGGTACATTTTTCATTGAACACAGTAAAAGAAGCAATATATATTACATTATTACAATATTGTAGTATATTTTTGTAAATATGTAGGTTTGTTTGATTACAGCTTCTTTTTACAGGTTTTTGTATAGATGTAAAGTCATTAGATATTTTTTAAAGAAGGAGTGATGAAAAATGAGCAACGCCTTTGCCGAGAATCGAACCTTCGACCTCTGGAATACGCGCCCAGCGTGCAGACCACTACACTACGAAGGCATGCTAAGAAGGCGGGAGAAATATCTTATACAGCTTTATTCAATGTTTTAAACGCCACTGATGTCAAGGAGAGCGATGTTGCATCCTTAGATTACGGACTGCTTGGCACGTTCAAAGATGCTTGGCGTCATCTATATGTTATCAAAGATTAACTGAATGCGCACAATGAGTTCCTCTGCAGTATTCAACGATTCCTAGCATACAGTTAATTTTACATAACCGCATAAAAGAAATGATGGGTTTCTGCTTCGACAATCTACAGATTTGGAGAATAGCGCTGAAAGTAAGTCATGGGTGTTCTACCATTCCTCCAACCGGTAATTCCGCCAAGGCTGAAGTCGCTTACTTCATAAACAAAGTAGCGTACTGAAACTTTAGAACGGTATTTTGTTTCTTCTAAGCTTCCGAATGCGCTATGTTGTCGCCCTTTCGGAGACTCCCTCTATAATTAATAGACAAAACCAGTTCTTAAAAGACATGCAAACTAAAACCTGTTGCAGACTTAAAGACTAGGCAATGCATGGATATTCCAATATGTTGGGGAGATGTCCCTTTAAACTCTTACTTACTCTCCTAACCGATAAACGGACTTCAATACACGCATACTTTTTTTATTTTGTTTCACACTAAAATAATTTTTATCTAATAATGGGGATGATTCTGACTTAGTGGATTGGAAAATTGATGGATAGATTAATTAACTAAGATACTCGTATTAAAAATCAAAACAGGCTCTTGCAGTGTAAGAAAGAGGAAATTATTTTTTTACCTTATATTATGATTTGAAAATTAGTTAGCTAAATTCTAGCTGTTTAGTTTAAAACTTTATTTTAGATACACCTACTACATTTACTTCTAAATTGTAAATTTTGTATACTAATTAATATTTGAGAAAATATCATGAAGAAAGCATATTAAAATTATACTTAACTCATAGATTAAGGTGATCATGAGAAGTGAAAAAAAGATTCAAACTCAGAACTAAAACCAGAAATACCGAATAATAAAAATACAGAGGTATGCAGCACAAATAAAAATAAAGTTTAAAAATTTTCATATTAATTATCACCAGAGGATTAGGAACATATTAAGCCAATTAATTTATGAAATATGAAGGCAAACATACACAGGATTTTAATTTTATTATTTCAATTCCTTTTCCTTCCATGCATCTTAATTAATAATTTCCAGTATTAGAAATAAATGTCTGGTTAAATTAATTTTTTGTTATATCTTCTTCTCTGAGTTCATTTTGGAGTTTTTTTAGTGTTATTTTTAATCAAAAGTTTCACGTTTCATTTACTCGCTTTTCTTTTTCCGCTTTCGTTCTGATTTTCAGGCATTCTGCATTACATAAACGTTTCTTGATATTTAGGTACTTTAATACATATTATTTAATTTCTTGTTTGTATATGTTTTTTATGTATGAATATCTCGGATAATAAAAATAAGGAAATTATTATTTTTTTCAGTTGTACTCCAGATCATTCTAGCATCCAACTCATATGCATTCTATTCCAATTTTATTATGAACGAAGAGAGAAAATTTTATTATCTGTACATTTAAAGTCAATTACTCTTAAGCCTTCTTTAATAAGAATTATAACTCATGTCATACCAGGTGAGGTTTTACACTTTCCGCATTAAAATATTTAAAGATCACAAAGAATAAAGAAATAAATTTACTTGTCTGAAAGCTTGCAGCGGTGGCAACCTAAGGGATGTCCATTTCACTTGAAAGTTTGGAGGGTACCTTGTCTTAAGGTACAAAAGTATAGTTACTTCTTTTAGGAAATTTATCAATGATTTGAGGGTCTTTTGAATAGGGATCCCTCGCGTTTGCGATATGCGCGACTTTTAAATCTTCCTCTGTTTTGTATAGAAATTTACGTCAAATGTGTGGCGCATTCTATGTTCATAGTTGCTTGTTTTCCGTCATTATTGTTTCCTAAGAATACATAAATAAGAACAGGCCGTATGAATAATCATGGGATGGATAAAAGGTGCGTGTAATCTGTGATACAGGCCTTGGGCATCAATGGGGATAGCATTATTTTGCAAGGCTTCATTGCAGGGTACTTCATAAAATACTCAACAAAATGAAGTTTCTACCACTTCCACCAGCTTCTGGAGACAGCTTCTATTGCATTGACAGATTTTAGTTGTCTTTTTTGTTCATATACACTGCAATAACTAACACCCAACGCGTTACCAGAGATAGGAGCCCCTGCCGTCAGTAAAGGCGTAACTTCCATTGATGACTAGACCAGTGGCTTTTAATTGATTAACTGCTTAATTTCAACTATAAATTGATGTGTAACGGAAATTCGAACACTTTCTTTTAAAAAGGCTTCCACGAAGGTATCCTTTTCTTTTAGCAGATAAACGTGCTTCACTATAAACTCAATATTCCCAATATATTCGAATTGAACTGTGAAAGGAAAAATGTATACAGAAACTCTTGAAATGTTAATTGTTGAAAAAGTGTCACAAAAATTCTTAAAACTTATAAATAATTCTAAAGTTTGGAAAAATATTTACCTTTAAATTCCAATTTATGTACTTTCTACAACAATGTCAATTAGGTAGCATTTATATCTTGTTCACCAATAGTAACAATTCCCACATATAGATTACAAGCTATAAAATTATGTATACATTTGAATTAAATTTTAAGAGGTTTAATAAAACTACTGAATAAAAGTCATAAAATAGATTTTTAGAAAAAACTTTTGCAGGAGAGAAAAAAAAAAGTCGTGCAGATACGCTGAAAAAATTACACGAGTCAACTATCCAGTTTCAAAAGAGCAGAAATAACATATTCAGATGAAACAGTTTATGCATGAAATGAAGTTAGAGCTGAATATATTATCTACACCATAAAGAACAATATTTGAAGTGAAAGTAAAACAAATGCTTTTCATTATTTTTCCTGAAATTGTAGTGCCGAGCTTATTTAGAGATGTTGCCTTAACTCTGTTGATTACGATATTAAATTCATATTAAAAAGACTTTGTTTCATAAATTAAATATCACAAATTTATGCACATAAGTATGAAAGCTTTGACATAAAAAAGGAACTTTTAGAAAACAGAGTGCCCTAAAAATTGAACAAAAACGAAAGGCTCATCATCGCCTTTGTTATAAAATAAAAAGAAAATAAATAAATTTAAAAAAAACCGAGATAATGTGCTTGAAAAACTGAGTTATGAGTTTAATTTAGCTGACGTTTTCAAACAGCTGAATGGTTTGGAAAAGCAAAAGAAATAGCCTTATTCCGATCATGAAATTGCTTAATTATTCATTCTGTTTTTAATGCCCTTCCATTCTGGAATTTCGATAGTATCATTTTAGTGCACTAGACTTTTTTTTAATGTGATAAACCCGTTTGAAAGAAATTTTGTTTATGCATATTACGTTTCGTCATTTATTTTAAGTAAAAGGGATATTGAATTGTTAACCATAAATTTTAAGATAAAAATTATACATATATATATATATATGTGTGTGTGTATAATTTTTATCTATCACTATGTTTCCCGTGTGCTTGTAACTGTAATAATTTATTATTTATACTAATGCATTAAAATTAATAATCATTTAAAAATAATATTTTATCCATAAATAAAAATTTAGCAATAATATTTCAATAAAATTTTTATGATTCTTTGGGTAGTTTAGAGGAATTCTTTTATTTCATAAATTGTGGGAATACCTTACATTATTAGAGAAGGGGTAATGCAGCATAAGTTTTTCGAAATGAATTTATAGATTGTAGTAGTCGAATAGTTTTTTTACTAAATTCATGCAAGTTGATGCCAATGGCATCTTTGTTGATCAACAGAGCAAGGAATATTGAAAACAGATAAGCGTTTTCTGCAAGGTCTGCATTTTATCAAAAGCAGCAGGATTTCACCTCTTTGCTCCAAAAGTATATTTTTTCCATTCATTTCCCTCCTTCTGAATTTTATCTTTTATCAGTAGAGCGGTCGCCCGTACTGTCAAGGGCATATGGATTTGTACATTTTCTAATCAAAGGCAAGACAGGAGATTGCAATTCGGAGATTTCTTAAAAGTTTTGAGAAGTTTTTGATATTTTTATGCAAAATGACATATGCACTATCGCTTAATAAGATTTTGTCCGAAAATTTCAATTGGAGTTTCTGTTAAAACTAGATACAAAACTTAAACATTTTTGCTTTCACAAGATGCTCGGAAATTGTAATTAGAATTTTATTTACTTAAATATCAATTCCAGATGTGCGTTTCCAATTTCGAAGCTTTTTAAAATGAGGGAGAGAGAGTTTTTATAAAAACAGTTTTATCACAAGAGGTAGGAGGGTTCTGTGTATACAAAATCTTAACGTTTTCTGTGATTCATGTACAGCAAAACTTCTCTTTATGAAAACATTTATTATGCTTTAACACCAAAAATTTGATACCTTTTCTTGAACGTTTCCGAGATATTAGTGATTAAGAGTTTCACGGAACCAACTACAAAAAATAACAAAGAATTGCTAAATCGAACAATTTTCTTTCGTAGTTTTTCCATATCCCTGGTCGGAATCGCTTAGCAATAAATGCGAAAAAGATATCTAAATCAGTAAATTCATTCTCGAACATTTCCTCGAATTTTTCACACAAAGGTACAGAATATTTTGCATATAGCTGACTAAGACATATTAGAAATTTCATTCTCTAAATTCCATAAAAATGTTAAAAATGATAATATGTACAAGTTAAATCTTATAGAACCTCGTATCTTTAGTACTGAAACTGCTGCATAAAATAGTTTACCTTGTTTAGATAAACTGGATTGCAAGTAGATGACTAAATCAAGGAAATGGAGTCCGTAATCTTCTTTTTTTTAGCTCAGTGTGGACTACTACAGATTCTTAATTACGAATTACAGGTTCAAATGAGCTACGTTGCAGCAATCATCTGTTTTACTTTACGGAAATTTAAGGAAGTCGAGCCTTTTCATTAATTAACAATCATCTTCATTAAATAAAATGACTATTGACTTCATTATTAAATAAAGTCTTCATTAAATAAAATGACTAATGACTTCGTTAACTAATGGAGACATTATTTTGCATTTAGAAGAAAATGGAGAAAATTTCTGAATTGAAAAAGAAATCAAGGAATGTTTTTAAACAAAACTATTAGTTTTGTACAGTTAGTCATAAATAAAAAAGTATAACTGCTTGTCTATCTATCTTACACATCTATGTCTACCTGTGTAATTATCTCTCTCTCTCTCTCTATATATATATATACATGTTTCCAAATTTCTCCTATTCATTTCATGGAAGTCAAAAAAGCATGTAATTTAAAGATTTTTCTGTAAAATGTTTTTCTGTCTCTTAAAATGAATCGTAGGGCTAAGTTCTTTGAAGTTAAAAATTTTCAATTGCTAACATAAGTAATGCTTTTATTGCGTTTATTATTTACATATTATTTTAAACAATTGAAAGGAACTAAGTTTTGTAATGATCTTCACTAACTAAGTTATACAGTAAGCTAAAAAAATATCTAAAGATTTTATCTTTACTTCTGTATATAATTCCGATAGAAAAATTAGATTATTTCTTGAAATTTGAAACCAAATAAGTTCTAGCTCAGATATTAACAATAGTAACTTTTCAGAAATAATGTTCTAGTTTTAAAGATACGAATAATCATTTATTAAATATATTGATTTACAAAACATTTTAACATTTAGCAACAATATTAACAAGTTCTCAGAAGTAATATTCTAATTTTAAAGAAAGAAATAATCATTTATTAAATACATTGATTTTTATAACATATTAGCATTTTACAAATGAGCTAAAGACGAAATATAACAATAAACATAAATTTATAACTAATAGTCTGGTCGTAATGACAACGCAGTTTTACATAACCAAACCAACACATGCAGATTATGTTGATTCTACATTTTTGTCGTATGGGAATCAAACCTTTCGTGTTTTACTTTTTATAACGAGCACAACGGTTTCCTAAATATAAATATGGACCGGAGAAACGTGTGAAAAATGAAATTCTGTAATTCTTACAACTGATCTCTTAAAAGTTAATGTCAAAGCATGAACATTTGTGTCATTTAAGACATTTTTATAATTGAAAATATATGTCTACAGCCAACAGATGCAAAAGGAGAGGTCAGTCTTTTCTAGATATGGCGTATACTTCCAAAAATGTACACGTGCGGAAGTATGAAAATTCTCTGGGAGCAGTTGGGAGGGGAGAAGGAGGAAAGCAAAAACAATATTCAACAACATCAGATCTAGACAGGCCAGAGAAATGGATATCTTTCTTCCTCAATTAATAATTATAATGCATTTCTTACTCACCTGTTTTCGACAGGTCAGAAAATTTTTTTCATCTGTGCAGCTCCTTATGATAGGCCAGAGGTGAGGAACCATTTTACCATGAGAGGCCACATTTAGGTTAGGCAGTGATAAAGGAGGTCGCATAAGTTGATATATCTATAAATGCAACTTTCCTGAAATTATTATAGTTTTTGCATAGTTTTATCACTTTAATGCATTACAGAAATAATGCAAAAAACATCAAATCATTTATTAAAATAAAAATTTACAATATAAAATATTTTTGTATTCACATAAGGCTAACAACTTATAACATTAATCTTTAATAATTATTTATTAAACAACTACACATATATTTAAATACTGTTTCAAATAAAAATAATAAAGTAGAAGTATTTTTCAATAAATTTATTACGTTATAAAGAAAAACAATAGAAAAGTAGTACTATTAAGTTATAAAAAAACAATTTAATATCAGTATGTAAAATAATGTTGAAGTACGATGGAAAATTTAATTTAGTGGCATATTTGCATTTATTTCCCGCCTGAAAGTAACTGAATATTTGGATCAAGCTTCGTAACGTGCAGCCTTAGTAGATACTCTAAATGAGCATCTATAATTTGCTTTCTTAAACTAGTTTTAATTTTTGTTATGACAGAAAATGTTGACTCGCAACAGTAAGTACTTCCAAAGCATGGAAGTAAACGGCGTGCATGCTCTTTTAGGCACGGCTATTCAACATTTTCCCAGATTTCGATGGGATCCTTTATAGTTTCCAAAAGAGATTTGAGGATGCTAACTTACCGCAACTCAAATAACTTTATCTGTAGTTCCATAGAAACTTTGGATATACGTACTAAGTGTGGTTCAAATACCAGTTTCATAGCAGAAGTGTGCTCATCAAAATATGAAAAATATTCAGTATATTCTTCGATTAAAAAATCAAGGACACTTACATATTCATCGAATGCTTTATTTTTATATTTTTGCTTAGTCTATAAGTTATTTCTCCTGTCTTCCTAGGGAGCCTCTGCGGTGTAGTGGTCTGCACGCTCAGCGCGTAATTGAGAAGCCCGCAGTTCGATTCCCAGCGAAGGCGTTGCTAATTTTTCATCTTGCCTGCTTCCAAAAAATACCTAATGTCTCTAGAACTCCAGAAAGTGTTCTGCATATATGTCCGAGCAAGAAAGCAATGTTTTGAAAAATGTTAA
Organism: Stegodyphus dumicola; assembly: GCF_044657685.1. Lineage (NCBI taxonomy): Eukaryota > Metazoa > Arthropoda > Arachnida > Araneae > Eresidae > Stegodyphus > Stegodyphus dumicola. The sequence continues at coordinate 111,301,554 of NC_140772.1, read as the reverse complement.
TTTTTTTCGAAACGCTTGGATCTTTTGCCACATATCATTATGGAGTCTACGTGTTCCTTTCGGGAGTATTCACAGTAGACCCTACGTGAAACGACTGCGTAGCGAATTCCCGCTATGTCTTTGAAGAACAGATACTACACAAGGAGGTTTAAATAACCTTTTTATTTGAACTAACGTAATAAGATGCACTCACTTGGTGCTCACAATTGACCAGAAAATAAAAATGTAAAATCACAATAAATTAGGATGGCTAAACGACTGGCTCCTTATTTACCTAAACCTCTAAATCGGCTGCACACTGCAAAGCCGAGCATAGAATATCAATATAATCTGAAGAGGGTGGCTATTACCAAATAGAGAGCTATTTCAAACACTCGGCATAAACTCGGAACTAACTCCGCTACTACTCCTCACGAACTCTTGAAATCGAAGCTTAAATATTGCTTCTGAACACACTTAGATTTTGCATACTTCGCCATTAAAATTTACATTAATTGGTTAGAACAAAATACGGTCTTTAAATCATATATATGTTTCGTTTTATCTTGCAGGTAAATATTTAAATTATTTTGTTTTTTCATAATATCAGACAAAAATGCAATGTTTTTGCAAAATGCTTCATCTGATAGATCACTGAGTTTTTCCTGTTCTTGATAAAAGTTTAAAATTTGCCGTCGCAAAGTTAAAACTTCTATCAAAACCTGTTCTGTTGATAGCCAGTGAACCTAGCAGTAGAGTTGTGGTAGTTGAGTTAATGGCGCATAAGCACAAAGGTTATATGCGCCCTAGCAGTAGAGCGGTAGATCAAAACTGTACGTTTCTTCGTCTAAATTTAGCATCTGTCAAAATTCACGCTGACGTATTGGATTTACGCGAATATAGACAATTGAAATAGTTCTATCCAGAGTGTCTTGCAAAATGGTTATTTTTGTGCAAAGATTTTGCTGATGCAAAATGCAGTGAAATGATATCAATTTTTTACAAGTTTTCCTTTTTTAATAAAGCAACGAATTCTGCTTTTTACCTAACATGGAAAATACGGCATAGCTGTAGACCCGATTAAATTACTGACATTTAATCGTAATCGATGGCATATTTCTTTGAAGTTTTCGAAAATGTCAACTCCGCCAGTTCTGCCAGTTAAGTGTACTCAGCGCAAGATGTTTTTCGTAACACTGAAGATCTTTAGTTACAAGCACGAGAAAATATTAAAACTTGCGCGGAGTCAGTTTTATCAGTGCTTTTATCTAAAGCAATTGAAAAACAAACATCATCATTTATAATTGTGCGAAGTTGCTCTGTTGCATTTTCAGTTAATTTGTGCTGCCGATCTGTTATAGTAGTTCTTGAAAGAGGCAAATTTATCGACTTTTTCTGGATCTAAACATGCCTACTGTTTCAACAATACATTCTTTATTTATTTCTGCGTCACTAAATGGTCTACCTCTTTTCCCAAGTATACGTACTATTCTGTAAGTAACAGCAACTGCAGTGGTATTTTTCTTTACAAAATTATTAAAAGATGCCTGTCAATGATGCTTTTCGTTTTTCAATTTTTTAACTGAAGCTTGTCGTGATTCACCTTCTAAATTGAAATATTTATGTTGAGTTAAATAATGTGTATTTGCATTCGCTGTTTTCAAAGAAGTCAAAACTGTATTTGCACAATAAACACACCATTTTTAACTTTCACAGAAGTAAAGAAGAAATATCTTTCCATAGAAGAAAAGAAATAATCTAACTCCCATTCTACATTCTATTCATCCTATTTCATAGTTAACTAAAATAAAATACAAAAAGATTAAACTTATTTTTTTTAAAGTACGAAAAAATACAAATTGAAAGAAGAATTGAAGTAACAGATCCTAAAAAAACATTTTTTAAGATTACAAGTAATAAATTTTGAAAAGTTTCTTCGATTTTGGTGGTACTTCCAAAATTCGCTTTAAAAGTAAGTTGCAGCTACTTTTGTTAATTTTTGTTTGTTGCAGCTATTTAATCGAAAACCATAGATATCAGTTCTTTGCTGAAAGGTTTTAAAACTTTGTAGGTTTAATTTTTATTTTAGAAAGATTTGTAGAGGATTTAATAAAATTAAATCTAGTCTGAACATAAATAGGCAAAATGTGTTTGCTACATTATTATAGTTTAGCACGCCAGACCTCATTGTTTTTTTTTTTTTTTTTTTTTTCAATAATGGCCCCATTTTCAGACATCGAGCCTTGATTTAATAGTTGATAAGATTAAGCAAAATATTCTCAGGAAAACCAATTTAACCCCCGCCATCCAATCTACTGTGATCAAAACTCTTCGCAGCATGTCTCTATTCTTCATAATATCTTGTCTAAGTTTAGACAGGAGTCTGACACTTCATTATTGAAGCAAACTGTCGAAATATCAGAATGAAATATCTACGGGAAATAAAGTATCTTTTGCTTTAATCTTGCATAAAACTGAGACCTGAAGAAAAGTCTTCATTGATATTTTATAGATTAAAATGCTTGTTGTAAAATCTGTTTACTGAAAATAAATTGCGAATAAATTGCGAAGTGCTCCTTAATCCGTTTTCTTTTCGTTTCTTTAATAGAACATCAGGAACATTGAAATTCTTTAAAAATTCAACTGAATTTATTAGATATTCTTAATAACATTCTATTGTAGCTCATAAAGTATATCTTGTTTTAAAAGTAAGTACTTATCATGTTTTAAAGATACAGTTTAAATTCATTGTTATTGCTTAATAAATTTCAAATCCGTTAAGGAAAGAATGGAAAATATGAAGGGTATTAATGAGAATATTATATATATATACATAAACTAAGAAATGAAATATAGAAATGTTTAGGATAATTTGATATCCCTAACTGCATTCGGCGTTATTTTTAAATACACCAATTTCTAGAACACGGTGGCAGTGAATGCAACATTAAATATATTTAATATTTCAGAACTGTTTCCGTCTACTAAAACTTCTATTATTAAATATTCTTTTAAACCAAGCTAAACCATTTGATTCTCAGGCGATTTGAACTTAAACGATTATCGTTAATCTAGGATACTTTATTTATTTACTCATGGAATATGTAGTTCATTATTGCTATAGAAAAAATAATATCTATTACCACGACAGAATAATATATATGCACTACAGGGAACACTGTAACTTGCAATTTTCGCTTTACAGCAAGGGTGAGCTTTTTAAATTCAAAGTTCACATTATTGAAGCGAGATACTTATAGCATCATTTTTAATCAAGGGCATAAATTATTGTTTTAATCAAATTACATAATTATTGATTAAAATTCTACATGCGGATAAAGAGTTTGTAAGATAAACTAATTTCAACGTTTAACTTAACCAGCTAAATCACTTTTTAATTCGATTACTTCCTTCCCCTTTCTATCATAAATTGTAACATTCTTACAACATTAAATTTTTCAGACCCCCTACATCTTTCAAAATCAGTCTCTTTCGTATGTTTTTTCAGTAATCTTAACTAATGACACATATATTTTATGATTGCAAAAAATCCTTTATCCAGTTGTAATTAGTAACAGTAACGCGATGCTATGATCTTTTGCAGAAGAATACAGCAACTTCTCCACTATTAATTTAAAGTCAATAGCATAGTCACATAGTCACTGTTCTCAAACTCGCTCAAACCAGCTAACATGTAATCTTTTAATTCTCTTCATCAACAGAATTTCTTGTTACAAATATGTACACGTAGAATTATGGAATAATAGTTACGTTTCTTGCCCAGTTTAGATACATATGTTTGCGCCGATCATAGCATACCATAAATAATAACAATAAAATTGCATCAACTGCCCATGATCGCGTCTTCCTTGAACCCATTTAAATATCAACATCTTCTATTAAGTTGTAGGGATTTATATTTATTCTAACTAATAATTTAAAGTTTTATTTGAAACTTTCCTATATAAGCCTTCATTCACCTAATTGTTAGTGCCAGAATAGTTAAATGTTGTAATGCGAGTGAACGAATGCAAATTTTTCTATTTGGAAGGAAGTTGTTAAAAGCCGAGTTTCTGTAGGAGCAAGGGAGAGTTAGGCTCTAGCTGCCGTCTCTGCCATAGGTACGTTTGCTCATTGCTGGTTCAAGGGGCCTAATTGCATTGCTTTGCTGCCGCTAGTTTAGAAGGGGGTTGAAATTACGGTATCTCGCTAAGCCCTGTAGGTTAGTTTTATCACTTGTTAATTTCAACTTTTAGTTTCAATTATCTGACTTTCAGTTTCGTCCAAGTAGAGGCGAAGTTTGTTAGCGTAAAGTTGACGCATTGTAAAATTTAAAGAATTAATAAAGGGTACGTGAACCTTTCTCCTGTGTAGTTTTCTACTACTCCAGTATACAGATAGAAGTTAACCCTCCTGGACTCTACTAAGTTAAAAAAAAAAAAAATGTAGCCGATTTTCGATACCGGTGCACGGTTTTGAAAGGAGTGCCTTTGCCTTTTCCGCTGAATGCAAATTTTTATGACAACTTGGTGTCGCCAAATAAAACAATATTCTAGCTTTATTTTGCCTTCCTATTCATTCCTTTTGTGCACATCGCATCAGAAGAACGATGTCCATCTTATAATATTATCGCCGAAAGCAAACCAGTTTTTCCGTGGACCATTCAGTATATCAGACACAAAATTTCATGATATATTTGCCCCACCAGTGGCCTGGTGAAAAAGATCACTGGTAATACTTAAAATATTGGTAATTTGCAACCTCGAAACCAGGCGAACGGATTGGCTGCATGGTTGTTTTTTGTGATTTTCTGTACTGTAACGGGAACATAAGCTAGTTTCTCTCAGAAAGTCCTCAATGAAGATGCCTCTTATCTTAGATGTATAGCTGTCGTGGACTTTCCATATTAAAATAACCTAACTGCCATTATACTATATTTGTACATTCGTAGAGCATTCAAAGTGTTTTCAGATATTCATAGTTTTATAAGAGTTAAATACTTTATCCATTCAATTTACACTTGAATAAACGTAGTAAATGTCGCTACATCCTGGTTCGAAAACGCTCTTCACAGATTTCATTTTTAGTTTTTTAAATAAATTTAAAAGTTCATTTCAGGAAAATACATATCTTCAAAACATTCTTTAGTGGAACCGATAAAACTTAAAAATAAAAGCTGTCTGACTTGTATTGTGCACGACGGGATGCACAATTTATTTCACGATAATGGCATCTCCTGTGTCGAAGTTTAACTTAACTTTTATTCATTTGAATTTTTTGGATTAGCATCATCTCGTCAGTAAGTGCCACTATAGCACTATTCTTACAAGCAGCAGACTGTTACTTACTTTAAAAATAATATACAATTATGTAAGTTTACATTCTTTACCTCATTTAAAATAGTTATGAAAGTATTTATAAGTTTTGACATTGTACGCATTATTATGTTTTAACAGATTATTTCTAAAAATTATTTTTGATATAATGGTACGTCGGCACATTCTGATTATTCGCATTTCCATGAAAAATCGCCAGCTCATTGTCGATTTTTTTGTTGTATTACGTTTTAACTGTATTACTTTAAAAAATGCAACTCCAAGTGGTACCGCTCCTTCTCGCATTTACGATCATATCGTGTCTAGTGATTCGCCGCATAGAGAGAATTAGAGGATTTTAGCATATTAGAAGACACAAAGATTTTGCCGCAGGAGTCATTCCCATGGTTACGGAATAAGAGAGAAGGGAAAAATTACTTTGAAGTGCCTAATTCTAAGATAACAGGGTATAGCAAATATCCCGAAATAATCTTAATAGACTGCCAAGCGAATGTCGCTTCGTCTGGCTGCTAACTAAATGTATTGCGGCTAAAATTTAAAATAAAACTATTAACATGTCGACCCGACAGTTACACAAAGTGAAATTTAATGGAAACAAAACTTCCTGTAGCTTGCCGTTAAACAAACACATTTCAAACTGAATTAATTGTAAAGTATAAAATTAGTAAGCCTAATCTAAACCTTGACTCATCCTTGTCTAAGCATTCTCGAAGCAATAGCAGTTAAGAGATACTTGTGCCAGCAAGCCTAATAGCAACAGCAGAAAATCTAATGCAGATGACAGCCAGCCTTTACTGCCATGCGCTTTCTAAAGTTTACTTATACGTTAAATTAATTTACATTCTGGTGGAAGTTATTGAAAATTATAGGAAGGCTAAAATAACAAGATATACTAGGTATGACTCATAAACACTGTTATATTTATAATTAATAACAATAAAAGATTTTCTAAGAAGCAAGAAATTTTATGAGAAGAAAGAAAAGTCAGCGAAATGATGGCTAACCACAAAATGTGAAAGTCCACTTGTACCCACTTACGCATATGCATATGCATATGCGTAAGCTTGCTATTGTTACGTATATACTCGAAAGTGCATTAAAAACACGGCAATTCTGAATGCTAAAACCGGAGTATTCTGAAAATCTAAGCATGTCTTACTTTTTTGAGCTTAGCGTGCATATTTGAGCGAAGGACCATTGATTTACACTTTCCTCAATTTCTGCATTAATCTGTAACAATGTGCACATAGAAGAATACAAGCCAAAACAGAAGGATCAACGTGTGCTTAAAGTGAAAATGATTTGGACACATCTGCGTTTTAATATCACTAGATGTGTAACATGCGGCGAAAGTCACAGAAGCTCTGAGTGTCGAAAGCCGAAAGAAGAACCCACCGTGTGTGTTTTCTATTTAACGCTATGTTGATGAGATAATTTTTTAATTAATCTTTATGTTCATTCTGATTTGATTCTAATTACTAACTCTGTCATGCAGATATTGTTCGCACACTTTTTAGATGATTTTCATTGTATTCACAGAAATATTCTTCCGAAAATATTTGTGTTTCAAATGTTCCATTTGATAACCTTAATTCTTCACCATTTTTCTCCACCGTAATTTCCGAGACAATAAAGCTTTTTTTAGTTGTGGGAGAGGTATCTTATCACATTTCCCTTGAACAGCTTTTCAATGTCCAAGGAGGTTTGTAGGTAAACGTCCAGACAATCCGCTTTTTAAAAGTCCAAAAGCGCAAAAATCAGTGGATGATACATCAGGAGATTAAGCAGAGATATGAGAGGAGTATGGCCTTGATACACTTTTCTTTTTTCATTTTTTTCCAGGAAATGAATAGTGGATTTATTTTGACTTGCGGCTTGCTTTTTCTTGATGCAGTTCTACTGATTGAGGGTACTGTGGGCGAAGAGAAGCTATATCATATTTGAAAATTTGGTATAAAATATGTTTCTGATAAAATGTGGAGTTGATCGAAACAGTTTTCTGAAGTCTCTTTAATTTTTATTTGTCGTAATATCAAAACCAACAATTATAAATCCATTTGAAAAAAACTTTTTTAGATTCTTTGAACCGTGTTCTAAGATTACTTTCTTCTGTTCGATGATAATAAACGGACCTCTTTTTATTGCGACCATTTAAATAGACCCAAGATCCATCTATTGTGACAGTATTTTTCCATTTTTGTGTGAATAATTGTTCCTCATATGAATTCTGTTGCGCGTTCTGCTTTTGGCAATATGTCGCGGAGAAAGACGATGCTTTTCCGCCTTTTTAAGATTCAAATCAGCATTAACCACTTTGTTTGCATTTTAATAATTATACAATTGTCTTCGAAGATTTTCTTTTAACGTTAAAGTTTTTATCTTTGTAGCATTCCAAACAATTCGTTTTTTTCTTAGATATGTATTTTGAACAATTTTTCTCCTTGAAGCCAAACTTTGACTCTTCCCCATTCTAATTGACAATATTACCTATCATTGCATTAGATACCAAAAAATCACAGCTTTCACAACATGTTTTAATAACTAAATACGAATAATTTTCTTCGGAAAGAGCACAAGCATAGTCTTCCGTCCAATGCTTCTTTAAAAGCGCCATTTTGTATGAAAGCAAAATTATCAAATAGCAGACAATAATTTATAATTTCAAAAATATGGTTGCAGTTAAAAAAAATCCAAGCAGGTAACTTTTTATAGCGAAGAAGAGTCGTCTAAAATGTGCGAACAGACTCTGTAGGACTTTACACACAATATTAGCATACTAATAAATCTATCACAGCGGCTTGCTAGGGAAGAACAGTTCTTAATTTAGTTTTTACCAAGCACAATTTCCTTTTTGGGACGCCAAATGAAAATTCTCTAGAACTTTTATATAGTTGATGAGCATTAATATTTCATTTGTGTTTATTTAGTGTTTAATTTCCGGTTCTTTTAAGGAATATAGGGATAGTTATTTTCTGTTAAATATATACATGTACAGAGGCTGTTCGCACATTTTTTAGACGATTTTGGTAAGGGGTAATAAAAAATCGTTTGCTGCAAAAGAAGTAATTGCAATTGTACTATGTTTTTAAAAGTCAAAATTATCGTCTGTGGCTTGAAAGTTTTGTTTTTATTCAAAATGGCGAATTTAACAAAGCAGTGGTTCGAAGGCTACATTTACGCTCTTTCCGAAGAGAAATATGCATACTCCGTTATCCCAAAACGATGTGAGAGTCATAGTTTTGAATTTCTAAAACGTCGATAGGTAATATCATCAACAAGAAAGGAAAAAAAAAACGTCAAATTGGAGCCTCAAGTGACACAAAAATTCCAAACAAGTATCCAAGGATAAAACGGACATCTTCGACTATTGCAAAGGTACGTTGTTTAATGTTAAAAAAGAAAATCCTCCTAGACAAAGGACAGTTGCAAAATCATTAAAATGCTCGGTCTCCACTGTAAACAAAATGATAAACGTTGATTTAAATCTTAAGAAAGCGAAAAAACGCAATGTGCATCGTCTTCTTCCAAAGCATATCGCTCAACGCAGGACACGCTGCAGAATTCTATATGAGAAACACTTATCCAAAGAAAAATGGAAAACAATTGTCACAATAGATGAAGCATGGGTGTATTTAAATTATTGTAACAAAAAAGAGCCATTTATTATCATAAAAGAGGAGAAAAAATAATGGCAAGTTAAAAATAAAGAGAGTGCAAAAAAAGTGTCAAGATTAATTCCGAATACTATCAAGAACATATTTTATCGCCAATTTTTCTGAATGAAATACCATCGCTTTACCCACAGGGCCATGAATCTGCGAGACTCCATCAGGACAAAGCTAGCAGTCACACATCAAAATCCACTGTAAATTTCCTAAAAGAAACAAGAAGAAAAAACTGGTATCAAGGCCATACCCTTCACTGATATCTCTACTAAATCTCCCGATGCGTCACCTGTGTATTTTTGTGCTTTCGGACTTTTAAAAACTGCATTATCCAAACGCTGTCCCAAAACACTAACAAGACTCTGGAAAGCTGTTCGCGAGGAATGGGATAGAATATCTATTCTGCCACTTCAAAAGGCATTATTATCCTAGAAATTGCGGTGTCGAAAGATAGTTCATAATAAGGGATGTCAAATAGAACATTTGAAACACAAGAATTTTATGTAATTTAGTTTTGTGAATACAATATACGTCGTCTAAAAAATATGTAAACAGCCTCTGTATATAGCCATAACAAATCCAGTACTTTCAAAAAAATTCTACCACTTCTCAGGTGAGGAGATTGCAGGATTTTTTTAATCTCAACCTGTACCTGCCTATGACGACTTTACGCTGGGATGCACTGTATATTTGAAATACTTTTTAGTATTTTGTATAGCTCTCACTGCATTGAAAATTTCCTAATATATATAACATGAAGTGTCTGAATAAAAAAATCAAAATCATTAAAACAGGATTCGGTGAATTGATGAGAGACTAAAGCGCATGTCACTGAGTTGAAAAGTTGCTGCAAATAACATTAAAGCACTTAAAAATCCATTTAACAATTATATAATGCATTTCGAAATTGTTAATAAAGAAAAGTTTGATATGCAGCTTTAAAACATTAATAATAACGTTTGATAATTAAATGATGATTTACTATCCTCTTTAATGTTTTTAAAGTTATTTTTTCAACTGAAATAAACTTTATATCATTATTGATATGCTTTTAAATTTTCATTCAGTGATGAAATAATGTTTATCATTTCTATCAAATTAACACTTTGAATTTTTAATATAAAATATTACTGTATTTACCCTCATACTTGTGAACTGAAAACCTGTAGAAATTCGATAAGAAAATAATGCATACAACGATTAAGGAGTATAGAGAAATTATAAATCAAACAATTTAATTAGTTCATGAACCTTACTACAAAACTGAATTCGAATCTTGTTTTACCTAGTAAGGTTTAACATGCAATGAATAATTATAGTTCAAAATTTATTTGTTAGTTATTGCTTCTTGCATGGCAGACCCAACTTCGTCAAAGTAATTGGCGCAAAAAATAAATGCAATAGTTAAATGCAGCTATTTCTTTTCATACTGCCTGACCAGGGACCGAGCCGCAAAATCAATGAACCCTGGTGGCTTTACTACGGTTCAAATGCCAGAAAACAGACGACAGAATGGGAGTTTTTGTGGTTTTTCCATGTGTAAACCCGCTTCCTCCACGAAAGTCCTCACGAAACCAACCTTCCCCAAAAGTAGATAGCTGTTGCCTGCTTTGCTGTATTCAAATACTCAATGCTTTCGTGCTAATTTTGAAAGATTAATTTAAATAAAAGGCAACATCATCAAAACAAATTCAATGGTAGACTTCAAATACCATTATTTATTTAGTACTTTTGAGTGTTTTTATCTTCTAATGGGATAATGAGCAAAAGACGTAAACTAAAATTTAGATTAGTGGTCTTGCGTGATATAAGTAAGAAATATATATATATATATATATAATGTTGTATGAACTTAAATCCATTTAGTGCGAATACAAGTTATTATTACTTGCGCAATTGCTGCAAAGTTAGTTAATAATAATTTATTTCCTAAACAGTATTGATTAATTGATTATATTATCTCCTAAGTTTAATTAAAGTAGAATTATTTTAAAAGTGTGCATCCATACTGGTAAGTTATATTTTGAAAGATGTTTTGAAGTAATTTGAAAGCAAAATGTTAATAATGTTTTAACGGGGACTGGAGTTAAATCATCACGAAGAATAATATTACAATTGTAAAAGTAAAAATTAAAACATGTAATTATTGTCATTGATCGGAAATTAGTTGACTTTTCAAGGGGAACAAACCAACTCCCGTTCAATGATCAATAATTGATAAAAATACGTAAATATGAAAGTGTTTCGTCTTTACTCGAGTTATAAGTAAAAGCCAAACCGGCAATTCTAGTCAGGCCAAATATTTCCGCGAATAGTTGTTACTCAAAGAACTTATTCTCATGAAGCATTTTAGTCAATTCAATTTGGAGTAAAAATCAATTACTGTAGAGAAATCCTGTAAAACTCGAGTAACCGTCCCCGACACTATCATCTTTATGTATTTGAGTACTATATTATTTGTAGAAATTAAACATTGGAAATTGTCATTATGAAATCGAAATCAAAGTAAAGTTGAAATAAACATAGAAGATTATAAAAAAGATAAATAATGCAAACTTTGTAAAAGCAAATCAAAGAGAACATAAAAATAATATAAAAATAATATAAAAATAAAATAGAAAATAATATAAATAAGATCAGTGAATGTACATGAAGATATAAAGGCCAGAAAGGTATTAAGTAACTTACATTCTTTCTAGTGGGGGAGTTGGCAATGTGTTCTCTTCGTGTCTGACTCAGAAGTGTAGGGTGTCCGAAAATTCTTAGCGGCAGTAGGAGCTTTGAATTATATCAGTCGGTAAGACTTGGGTGAAGAAATTTATGGTAGTGGGTGGGACTTGGAATTCTTGAGGGATGTATTTTGTGGAGTTCTTATCTGAGAGAGACCGTCTGTTAAGATTTTTTTAAAAATACTAGTGAATGGAAATTAATTAATTTCTGGCTGATTGTCGTGTCGCAATGATTAAGAATTTAAGAAAGGAAAAAGGCATTTTCGCTATCCAAGAGCTAGTAGACAGTCTAAAGGCAGGAAATAGGCCCATTTTTTTAGTAACAGTATAGTAACAGTATATGTCTGAAGACAATTAGCTTTTTACAATATATACAATTGAGTAATTACACTATATACAAATCTTTCAACTGACAGTCATCCAACTTATACCGCCTTCTCAGGTTTAGGAATAAATTATCATATCCCTATCAGTTAAATGATTTAGAGTGAGTATTTAACGCCTGCTCTTTTAAGGCAATGGTTGATAAATTGAAAGGGAATTTGATTATTTTTGAGAATTTTGATAAGGATCAAAATTTCGCGTTGTAAATCTATTGTATCTGTGCATATAGTTTTAATTCGTTGTATTTGATTAATTATAGTATTGTTAATTACTTTTTTGGATATGTTGGAGTTCCAATTTATTAATTTGTTAGTATTGAAATTGAAGTTTCTTGTTTTGTCAAAAAGTAAAATTTTTTTGTAGTTAATGATTTGAAGATCTAGAAAGTCTATGCTATTTGGTGAATTATTAGTTTTATTAAGTTTAAGACAATTCGGATAAATGTCAGAGTTTTCAATTTTACCAAAATTATTAATTGTAATAAGGTCATCAATAAATCTGTAGGTGTGTTTGTAGTAATTTAACTCTTGTGGTTGTAGATTTTTTTGGAAGTTAAATTCTTTGACAAATAAAAAGATATTACAGATCGAGGTGCTGGAATGTAAGCCCATTGGCAATCCTCTGACTTGTTTAAAAAGTTGATTTTGAAACTTGATGTAGATATGAAAAAGTGTGCATTTTAGGTAGGTTTTCCATTTGTCAAGAGTCATGATATTGAGTATATTAGGGAAAAGTTTTGGTAGATCAAGTAGACTGGTATAGATTTCTTCTAGAGGAAGTGAGGTATATAAGTTTTCAAAATCATAGCAGTTAATGTTTTGGATGTTAATGGTATGAATGGTATTAATGACAGGAGTGTTATTATGAATGATCCAGCAATAGTTATGATTAGTGTTACAATCATTGAAAATAAATTTACAGATTTTATTAAGTTGAATTGAAAAATAATAGTCTATATTTTTCTTGTAATTATTAGTTCCATTAGCTATAAATCTAAATTTTAATGGTGTTTTATGGAATTTGGGAATCGCATAAAGATTAGTAAATCTGTTGTAGTTTGCATTGAAAGAAATATTGAGTTTCTTATGAAAAGTTTTAATCCTGTTTATTATAGATGTTTCTGTAAGGTTGGCTGATTGATAAGTAGTTGCGTTGAGAAGTTCTTTATGAATAATCTCAGTGTAGAATTGTTTTCATATAATGCTAAAGTTATTAGTTGCTTTATCTATTTTTGTAATAGTAAAAAGCTGTTTTAATTTACTAATATCAGATGTAAGTTGCGACCAGTTCAGTGTACTTTTAAATTTGAGGTGACTGATTTCTGTGGATATGCGTTGAAGAATTTTAGCTTTCCATTTTAAGAAGGTATCTATGGGAAAATTCAGTTGATAGCTTGCTTTAACTATAAATTCGTTGATGTTGTTTTCGAAAGTCTTGTAACAGTAATTTGTAGTCATGTTTCTGACTGGTCTAAATTTTGTACCATAACTCATTAGTGTTTTTAGTTGATGGTTTTGTATGATATTCAGGTTGCCAGTAATTATGTGCTGGTGATGAGAATCTACGTAATTGCTGTAAATTGGTGTCTTACAATGTCATTCTGCAGTTTCATCTATTTCATGGTGGTTAGTAAGCAAGTTGCTTAAGGTCCTTTGATATTTAAATGCAATTATTGGTATAGTGTCAACTGCGGGGAAGTAATCTTTACAATCTCTGATGATTCTTGAGAAATGAATATTGTCAAACTGCGGATGCAGAAAATTGACTTTAAAATAAATTTTGCGTTGAGTGAGACTATTAGAGAGTCTGAAAAGACAAAAATCAAGAATCATGTCTTTAATGATTTGTATGTCGTCGTAGCTTTCTTGAATGAATTTTTTTAGTTTGATAAGGAATTTATTAGTACAGGAGTGTAACCAGTTGAGAAGTTTCTTGGGAAAGCAGTCTGAGTCAAAAAAACATTTCAATTGTTTTTTCAATGCAAGTGTATCCAAAGTGGATTATATATATATATATCACACACACACTCCTTTCTGACCATAACTTTATCGTGATTTTTCTAAGGAGAAATTTAAGACTGGTTAGGAATTACGAGTAGATAACTTCTTAGAAAAGCTGCTTCCTTTGTTTATTTCAAGAAGAAAAAAATGAAAGACGTATTTCTCAGATTTTAAACACATGAATCAAAACAAGGTTTCATATTTCACGAAAAAGGCAATTCAGATTTTAGAAAAAGAAAGAAGAAAGTTGAAAGATCAACTTTCATACGCGGAATTTGTTAGAAAAGTTATTGCAGTTAAAATTTCCTACAAGTCTACTAATTAGTTTGCCAGATAATATTACAATTTATTTCTATAATGGAAATTTTTTGATAAAAGGACAAATAATTTAAATTTAATTTTTCTAATCGAAAGAATTAATTTATTATTTTATTTTTATTATTTTATTTCTTATTTATTTTATTACTTAATTTAATTGGTAATCACAGAAGAGAGTTTTACTGGAAATAAAATATAAAGTTTAGAAATATTGCCATTCAGTGAGAGGAAATCTTTTCCTGTCGATTAAAACTGGGAATTAATCTCCTGAAAAATGTATTAGCTAGTGAATTCTTTTGCATTTTTTCCCATTTGATGATTTAAATAAAAAAAATGTTCCGGATGAAACGAATAACATATGCTTAGGAAATTTCAGGTTTTAAATTGGCTAATTACATTTTAACTAATAACTAATTAGATGGGCAATCAAATTATACGACGAAATTCGCATCTGTTTTACTTTTCTCAGCAATTTTATTCCCCCCCCCCCCTCCGCCCCCCCAAAAAATAGATTAAAATTCTTTTTTTTTAGTCCAAAGGGATTTGAATCCCGAAGGACTATTAGTTTCGTTTTGGCATTTTGCGTCGGACTCATAAATGTCGGTTCACTTTTCAAACTGTTGCCACAAAATGTTAGAGTCCTGCATTATATTTGAAGAAATTAAATAATGAAAAATCTGCATAAATGTATGTATATTTCTCACATTGTCATAAAATAACGGTACATAGAGTCATCGAATTTTGAATAACGTAATCCTCCAACGAATATGAGCATGTGGAAGACCAAATTTGAAATTTGAAATTTGTTTTATGATCGATTTCCTATTTTTTAAAACTTTGACGAATTTTTGATTAACAAACTCAAGGATTTCAAAGCGAGCAATGGCAACGTTGTGCAGAAAAAACATTTTTATCTCCAGCGCGTGAGTTTCTGTATCGGAAATTCTAAAGATATGCTCGTTTTAAAACTATTTTGCGATATTGCTGTTGCACTGGATCTTATGGTTTAAGTGCGAGGAACATGATATTTAATAAAGAAAGGTAACACACAAAATGTTAAAAAACGCCCCTTTGGACGTAATTTAAAATCTGAAACATTTCAGATTTTGTTTTATATTTTATTTTATTTATTTTTTTTTAATTTTTTTTTTTGACTGGTATCCACAGTAGCAAACTGCCATCGTATATTGTTATTATTCCTGTTGTAAGATCTCTTTCTTTTTCTTCATAATCTAAGCAACGGTAAAAGAAGTACTGCTAGAAAGGTATTTAATTAGCTATTGCCATATATTGATTATATTGTATAAAACAATATATTCTTTAACAATTATATTCTTTAGCAATATATATAAATTATTCTTTAGCTATTAAGGATCGAAAATTAAATATGAGACTGGACAGTATGCCCGATTTGATGCTTCTTCTGTCAAATTATTTTTAGTGCTGTGTCAAAAGTATTTAGTGTGGTATAGAGGCCTCACTTTTAAGCTCATCCAATTGAGTTTTATGTTAAATATCCTGAGTTTGTCACGCAGCCTCGTTTATTACTCAAGTTTTGAGTCACTCGGTAGCTGAACAAATTTCTTTTGGCTGAACAAATGGCACAAAACATTTTAGCACCACACATTTCTTTATAGCACGTGATTATTCTCATTAATATCAATCAAAAATAGTTTTTGAATCCAACATTTTTAAAAATCAAAATCTGATACATGTAATATTTTTTTTAATTAAAAGTTTTCAATTATAAAATAGTCGACAGTTGAAAACATTTCAATCCGATCTTTTTACATTATATTCTTCAAAATGCTGATCTTTTTAATAAAACCTTCAGTTTCTTTCATTTGAATTAAATGCATCACTATTTTTCCATGAAGAGACAATTTGAGGGCGTTTAATTTCTTAGAAATATCTTATATATCTTAAATAGTACAGCTTTGATGTATTTCATTGTATATCAGTTTGAAAGAGAGCAGCAAGATCAGATTTTTGTTCGGTTAAAAATACAATAATTTCGTTTTATGCTTTATATGCATCACTTTTCTAATGAGACGGCGTTTCATTGCACTGATCGCAAAATGCCTTTTCAACACATTTCATAGTTGTATGTTGAAAATGAATTTGCTGCTTTTGTACACTAGTGTATATGTCTTCCCCTCTTGTATGTCCTTTTAAAGACGATAAAAACAACAATTCTTCAGTTTTTCTTTATAAATGTATCTGACACGTACCAAAAACTGAGCTAAATTATTTTTCTTCTCACTGAATTGTAAATTTTGGGTGTTCTAAGACTAGCAATATGTTGCTCGAATTCATTGCTGCTATGAAATTCTCTTCATGACATTGTCATTTGACAAAAGAACTTTCCGAATTTCATTGCCATATCAACTTCCGTGAAGTGTTTTTTGCATTTTGCAGTAGCAAGCAATACAAAATCTTCTCCAATGGAACATAGCATTTTATTTTTAGAAATCAGATATCAAACATCGTATGGTGCGAGAAAATAATTTTTGCTAACAGTCATAAACTTCTCAAAATATTATGTTTGACTATGTTTCTTTTTATGAAAATTTTAAAAGTCTTTCGAAATATTCCTTTGATTTATTAATGTACAAAGATGCTTGGATTCAAGATGCCATTTAATTTTGATTGCTCTGTCCTCTCCATAGCCAAAAAATGACTGCAAATTAAACAAAGCGATTGCTGAGTACCTTACCGTCATAGTTGTTCAAAGCCAAACTGAAGAAATATCTGATTAGATTTTCTTTTTCACATCTTTGAAGCCTCTCTCTGATCATTAGATCCTGCTTGAAGGAACTCTGTAGCACTGCCATCTGTGTCATTATGCTTGGTACTCAGCTTCAACTGTTTATCTATAGAAAAAAATATTCTCAAATACAAATAATTATTATATATCAATTATATTACCTCTCATAATAATTATTCACATAAACACCAATTTATTCGAGAAAAATAGTAAAATATAGTATCGTATTGCTTTTGCGATATACACACTTATCGCGATGAAACAAACAGCTGGGAGTCTACATTAAACGTAATGTAGACTTCTAATATCGAAATGTTCTCAAAACACGACATTTCAATTTTGAAAAGTATACAGTTAAAGAAAGTTCTATTATAGCTTCAAAATTATGAAAAAAAGATTTTTGAGAGACAACAACAAGTTGCCTTGTGGCATATCTTGGAAACGTAAAACGAGATTAAAATGTTTTACTAAAATAACACAAAATAAAGAATTGTTATGCCACTGAAAACACCGATTTTACGTTTTCTTATTTATACAAGGAGATGTAAAAACACAGACTGCGTTTTAAATGAAATGAGAAAGTATTTTCCGATCGAGCTCAGACGGGAATAAATTATTGAATTCTTCTCTCTAAGGCTCAAACGGGAACGAAAGTGTTAAGGTTCTTTCTTGAAAGGGTGAAACGTTATTACTATAGTTGTCACAGCGATTCACAACTTATTCTCGGCGCCCATGTGACACAAAACGTTACGTATCGTGCATTTAACGCACATTTTGATTCTGAAATAAGTTATATGTTGAAACTTCGATGTGATATCGCTATTATAATGCACCTATTGGTATATTTCAAAGATATAATTTGCAGATAAACTTGAGTAGCATTACAGTTTTATAATCGCGCTGTAAAGAAAAATGCGAAAATAATGAAAGGATTACAATTAATGTTCCTTTAAATTAATTGTATCTGAATTAAATTTTCACTATTCCAACATTTCGTTTTGCTACTCCATTTGGAGTCGCCACCCACAGTTTAAGAAGCGCTGCTAAAATCATTTTGCAGCCTTTATTTTCGCAACTGTTGGCCATAAATATACATTTCCGGTTACCATACATTATATACATTTCCGGTTTTAACTTACAAAATTTAATTTTCTATGTGGTCTTTCGGTCCCTAAATGTCTATACCCATTAAAAAACTGACATCTTTAAGACAAAATCTGACAGACTTATTTCATTTTAAAGTTTGAGATCAATCTCAGTGCTCGTAAATAAATTGAAAAGCTAAATGCTTTCATTTGTACATAACAAAAAAAGAAACATCAGTTTAGAGAAAGATTTCTGATATTAATAGATTAAGTGACGAGTATTGCTATACAGATTATCTTAAAAACTACTGAAGAATGCAATTCTGTTTTTCGAAGAAGCCCGTATTCACGGAAACTTAGAGAATCAATGTTATAAAAACAATGGCAGGCTTTAGTATCAACATTTTTAAAGCGGTTGGAAAATTTATAAATTAAAAATATCTTCCGGCATAGCTTTTATAATAAAGTTATAAATTAAAGAAGGTTAGATAATAGTAAATCATAAAAAAGTAACATTGAATAATAATGAAGGGGAAGTATTAACTCCAAATTATTCTAATTTATTTTTTAACCGATCTCTCAAGGTAAGTCGCAAACTCATGTTGAAACTTTTACCGAGTATAACTATAGGGACAGAAGCAATACATAAAAAATTAATTTCGTAACTTTTTCTTAATTCGTTATTTAGATTTAAGAATGGCAAAATATGAATATTGTTGTCATTTGAAACACATTTTATAAATGGAAATATGCGTCTTACATTGCAAAAATAAGGGCAGTATAAAGAGTTTCAAGCGTACATTGCATAATATCCTATACTCAAGATTTAACCGTCTGCCTCCTACGCTGCATCTTCCCAATTTTGTTACAATACTGCCATACTTGTTCAAGCAGACCTTTACTTTGTAACTATCATAGAAACAGATGCAGCTTAAGCAATAATATTTCGACTTGGAATAGCCATAAAAACCCATCAGTGCCCTCTGTCTTCAACCAAAAGTTCGCGCAAAGATAACTCGGTTTGACTTTTGATTCCTGACGTACCGTATGAAAACACATCAGTAACATGAAAGAAATGTTCTTGAAAACCATACAGTCACTACGTTATTTACATTAGCTTATAGAAATAGCAAAATATCACCGTTTACATAAAAACCTGCCTTATAGGAAAGTGTGTATTATAAGCAAATTTCAGAAATATTCAGTTCAAATAAGGAATTCAGATTATATTTAGCATCCAAATCAAATATCGCAGCTGAAAGAATTGATTCTGCTTCCTATGTTATCTTCAGATTAAGTCTTGATAATTGATTATATTAATATTACTTTTGCATTTATTTGGGAGAAGAAACGTATTTCCCTCGCTATACTAGCTTAAAATAAGTAAAGTGTACGTTTAGAATCACAAGGTTGACATAATTTCTGCATGCGCTTATGAGAAAACACAGTCTTTGAACGAGGTACTCCGCCAATCAACCTCATTCGCCTCCGACTGGAGGTGCTTCATCATCCTAAAAACAAATGATCTTAAAGAAGGTAACATGTAATTTCATACAAGAAACAGATAACATACTTCCCAGCTTAAGCGGCAACCGTGCTTAATTACCAATACTGGCGAACTTAATTTTTCATTCTAACATGCGAATTTCAAATGTCGCCAAAGGCTTATGCGATGGCTTCTTTAAAAAGAAGATACTGGGAATAATACTTTAAACCAAATTTAAATTTTTATCATTATAAACAGTAATGTTTTCTTATTTATCTTTTTAAAGCTTTTTTAAGTTTATTTATTAAAAAAAGTTATTCAAAGATTAAACACGATTTTTGTTTATCAAAGGATAAACTTACAGAATTGATTCAGATATTCAGTACAACATTTGTAACAGCTTTATGCGCATATAAAGCTCTGCTATATGTTTTTAGAGCATTGCCTTTTGTGGGAACTTTAATTATGTTTTGGAATAGTTACGAGATCTCCGTTCTGATAAATAGCATTTACATTCTCGTTTTAGTTCCATTATTTCGGGCCGTTTTCCTGAGAGATAAGATTTTTATCAGAGGGGACGTTAGGAAAAGAAAGGGTATGTGATCATAAATACGGTCGAATGGTGCTCTGTTCAAGCCCCGTTACACAACAACAAGCCCCCGCCTCATTACACGATTTTCGACTGAAATTTCCGCTACGTTACACAACGAGAGTCCTCGCCCCGGGCAGCTGCTCAATCATCATTTGTCCTCCTCTGTTCAGGTTTATCGAGGTTAAAGAATTCATCCTTCTTTTTTCAAAGATTTAAATGCCTGAAATCTATTTTAATGCCCTTGGAAGCGTAGTCAACGAAAGAAAGAGCTTATACAATGCTTTGGGATAGCGATTTTTTTAAATCAATATAGCGCACATTTCTTATCTGGATGATGCTTTAGCACAGCGTTTCCTCATTATAGTGCAGAGAATGGAGTCAGAATTATGGCAATATTATAAAATGACATGTGTCTTACACAAAGGGTTTCATACTGGGGGAGGGAACGAATACAGTGAATTCTGTCTAAGGCGACCACCCATGGTAACCATAGCATTCTGGTTTTGGGAGAAAATTATCGTATTAGGGAGGTAATGCTTAAGTTTACTTGTTTATATTCTGAGAAATACTTGTCACTTTCAGGTGTGGCAGCTGTTAAAGAATTCATTGCTATTTCTATAGAATTAAAAAAATACATGTATACATATTTAGTAGTGGACTTTAAATTGCTCTCAGCCATTTCCATCAACAAACAAACAAACAAAAAATAATTCCCCCCCCCCGAAAAAAAAAAAAACTAGTCAATAACTAAAATTTAAAAAAAGAAATAAAATGCGTTGTACATAAAAGGGCAATACGTTCAATTACATTTATATATACTTACACGTAAATCTAAAATTACATCAATCCTTGCTCACTTAGAGATACATTTTGGTTTATTTAACAGACTAATATTTCAGAGAATTACGTTTCGAAAAAATTTCCAAATATCCTTAAAATACCTTCCTCGATATTTGGAAAATTGTGGAATACTGAGTGTTATAATAGGACTCTGTAATGTGCGAATATTATGTATAATTTTTATCTTAATATTTATAATTTTACCTATATGGAGACCGAGAGACTAATATTTATCAAACTTATTACATAATGTATACTGAACGTTTATAGAATATCTAAAAATAAAATATAGACTATTTAGCATTAAAATCTATATTCAAATATACGGATTTTATTAGTGAAAATGTTGCATGAAAAAGTATGAAAAGCGGATAATATTTTTATTTGAAGCACAGCGTTTCAGCTTTCTTCTAAACTTCATTAAAAGAAGGGGGTCAAGGATTTTGCTCTCTTCCAAAAGTCTTTTATTAAATTAAAATGCAATCTTAAACTCTTCCGAATTCTCCTATTCGTGCAAGAGGTCTGCACTTTTTATCTCGTATAAGTATTCTTCTCTCTCTCTCCTTTTTTTTTCTTTCAAATTGCTGTTTATATGTAATACTAGCTGTACCCGCCCGGCGTTGCCCGTGCATTTAGAAAATGCAGATAAGTGTGAAAATGCAGGAATAGTAGTGTAGGACATGTAGACTGTCTCTCTCTCTTCCCCCCCCACAAGCTACAAAAAAGAAATGAATTGTAATTAATCGATTTAATGTATCGTCAAAACAGCAAACTAACGCTAGAATAAAGAAATCAATTGTTACAATCGAACGTTATTTGAAAACAAATAATAATATCAGTGAGTCAAAAAAACCGTGATTAATTAATTATAAATAATTTTTTTAAAATTTTTCTAATTCAAAAATCGAAAATCGGGCTTCGAGGTCTGGTGGCCAGCCCCTTTGTGCTTCCGTATAAAAAATTCCAGGTCCCTGCGTGCGATAGATTTGGCTGGAGAGCTCGGTCAGACAGACAGACAGACACATTACACTTGCTTTTATTATTATAGATTATTGAAAAGTACTCGAGGGCTGCCTGCTTAGCGGGAAGAAGTGTGCCTAGAAGGAAGATTATACTGGCGAGAACTTTCTTCACTAAGCCACCAACTAAAGATACATGTCTTAACCTCATAAGTGACTAATTAGTTAGACTGATAATTAAGTCAAAAAATATTAAAACTTTGTAACTTCGAAATATGACAGGAATCTGTTTCTGATCAAAGAAAACCAAACTGCTTATACGCTGTTTCTCAAAATACGATCTTTCTAAATCAGCGATACGATATTGCTACAAGTGACATCAACTATGTCACTACATACATTTATTTCATAGAGAGAATATGCTTAGATATAAAAGGGAAATAATAGGAGCCACATTAAATATTTGAAGAAAATTCAGGAGCATTAGTATGGATTTCTCTATAATAAAGTTTAAACAAGAAAAATTTCAAGTCAATTCAAATTATATTGCGAAACCGTAACTCTAATTTCACAAACATATTAGGTGACGCAGCATTGTTCGTTTGAATCAAATAATGAGCTATGTCTTTATGTACGATTTTTCTGAAAAGCTGCTATCTAAGGCAAATCAGAGCATTGCAAATACTGAGAACAATAAAAATTTCTCTATTAAAGATATGCATAAGATTATTTTTTTTTCGATTGAAAAGTCGGCAGAAATGGATAGGATATATAACAAAATCATAAAATTACTTCAAAAGACGTCGCTTCAGTTATTTGTCTTCAAACAGGAGTTCTTCCCCGAAGTTTTCAAGGGAGGTCATGTCATCCTCTTCTCCAAAAAGAACACAAATCCACTCTAATATTCACTCATAAACCTCCTGTTAGCAATTTATTAAGTTCTGAGCCATCGCAGGAAGGATAAGACACGATTTTTTAACATATCAATCAGCGAGATTCGGTATGGGTCATGCCAAATATTTCTGATAGCTATGCTGTAGATAAAAATCTTGAGGACAATATAAAGTAATAAATTACAAAATCTTCACTCAGCGCTTAGTAAAATTTTGCACTTCACTTTGCTCTGCATTTAATAAAGTTTAAACTTCACTCTGCTCTGCACTTTGAAAAGGCATTTGCTCTGTGTGATGATCTGCAGTGTTTCAATCTCTCAGACATATCAACATCCCAAGAAACATTTAAATTATCACGCAGAACTATCTGCAAAACAGGAGGAGTATAACAGAGTAGCACAGACACAATAAGAATGGATATTCGCGAGGACCCTGTTTGATCTTCGATCTCTGAATTTTCATCGTCATTTCTATCATACTGCACCAATGGCTAAATCAGCGAAGATATAAAAATTCATTTAAAGACCCTGTACATACTTAGTACCTACCCAGTACCCTATACAGATGAATGAAAAGGGACAATAGCGTGTATTTTACATAAAGCCCAAAATCTTAAAATAATCTGGAAAGGATGCCAGTGCGCAGAATATGCAGTTTTCCAAGTGGAAATTATAAATATTGAGAAGGCATTCGAAATTGCAGTTAATAATAAATGCAATCAGCTGATAATCCAGCCCCACTCTCTCCCCTTTTTACATACAATAGTTAGTTTGGTTTGGTTTGGTTTATTCGATTACGGCAGAGCACTCGAGGGCTATCTGCCTTAAGGGAGGGATGCCTTCGTGGAGGAATTTTTAAGGAAAACTGGCTCGTATACACGTTACACATGGGGAAGCCACGAAAACACCCATGCGGCCAGCCCGTTCGTGGGCTTCGAACTTCGAACCGAACTACCAGTGCTCAGCGACGTTACCGCTCGTCCGCTGGTGAACCATACAATAGTTAGAGCCGTGCCTACATATTTTTTCACCTGCGGTAAATGTATACAATGCAAGATTATTTATTTACCTATTTGTGGTGATGGTGGTGGGGGAAGAATAAATAAATAAGACTAAATGATGTTTGAAAACATAACATTACACAAACGCGCGCAATTATATATGCAATATTGCATATATATACATATAATCATACATATAGAAGAAATGAACTGTATTTATATATATTTTATGCTCATTAAAAGTAACTATTTCAAGTGAAAATAAAATAACTCTTACAGTAATATTTAAGTTTGGTTTGGTTTATTAGATTACGGCAAAGCACTCGAGGGCTATCTGCCTTAAAAGAGGGATAGCCTTCGTGGAGGACTTTTTAAGAGAAACTGGCTCGTATACACGTTACACATGGGGAAAACCATGAAAACACCCATGCAGCCAGCCCGTGTTCAGCGACGTTACCGCTCGGCCACTGGTGGGCCCTTAAAGAGAGCGTCCTTTAAGAGCCATTTGGAGCCCTTAAAGAGATATTTTACACAGCGAAAAATCTTCTTAACAGCCAACTAAGTAATGATTTCTACATTTCTGGTCTTTCGTATTTTATCTTTAGTTTTATTGCGCCTAATAAATTAATTCAAGAATCTTCTATGTATTAAATTTCGCGACTATAACAGGTGTCTATCATTAACTTTTATTCAATGCAACGAGTATTTCTAAATTTTTTTTAGCAAGAAGCATATCTTTTAAATATATTTGTATATCGATCCCGTTAGAGTCAACGGAAAAAAATTAAATTTTTAAAAGATATTTGTTGCGTCAAAATCAGTTAATTACATTAGGATTAGCCAGAACAGTTTACTTTAAATCTTCCAGAAAGTACTCAAAATTTTAAACGTCCTTTTTTAGTTCTCTAAAACTGAAAAATTTATTTTATTGTTTCAATATAAACAATAGAATTATTAAAAAACATTTATCTTACCTTATATCTTTACACCCCAGTTGGCAAAGAATGAACCAGTTTTTTAATCTTTCAGCATATGCTTCAGAAATAACTTTAAATGAAAAAATCCATACAGTTCCCGCGCTACATGAATGTGAAAATACAAGCCAAAAACGTCGACTCATGCGCCTCGTTTTTAGAAAAATTATATATATATATATAAACCCTTAAGTTTTCAGATTTTAAATTACGTCCAAAGAGGCTTTTTTTTTTTTTTTTTTTTTTTTTTTTTTTTTTTTTTTTTTACGTTTTGTGTGTTACCTTTATTTATTAAATAACATGTTCTTTGCACTTAAACCATAAAATTCAGTTCAGCAGCAATGTCGCAAAATAATTTTAAAATGAGGATATCTTTAAAATTTCGATACACAGTTCCGCGCGATGGAGATAAAAATGTTTTTTCTGTAGAACATTGCCATTGCTCGCTTTGAAATCCTTGAGTTTGTTAATAAAAAATTCTTTAAAGTTTTACAAAATATGAAATCTATAATAAAACAAATTCCAAATTTCAAATTTGGTCTTCCACAGGCCCATATTCGTAGGAGGATTACGTCATTCAAAATTCGATGGCTCTATATACACACATATATACACACATTTATGCAGATTTTTCATTATTTAATTTCTTCAAATATAATGCAGGACTCTTAACATATAGTGGCAACAGTTTGAAAAGTGATTCGCCGTTTATAATGGTTCAACGCAAAATCGCAAAACGAAAACAATAGTCCTGCAGGCACAAAGCCCCTTTGGACTAAAAAAAAAGAGGTGCAATAAACTAATAATATTGTACATTTCCAATTTCAATCACCCTCGTTTATTCTTCAGATGCTATGTATACATATATAATTGATCGAGGTACATTTTTATAAAATAATTAAATAAAGATGTTTTAACTAATTCTTTTCCCACCAGCTTGCTATGAAGTTTGGGGTATCATTTATCATGATTTCTAGGAATTTTGAAGCTTTGATCTAGAGCAGGTTCATCATCGAACAAACTTTCCTCGGCTTGTTAGGCCATACGGTGATTTGCCGTAATCCAAGTAATCCATTCCAATCCTTAGCTTGCTTAATGTAATTGGAAAAGTCAAATATGAGATTAGCTTCTTAAACTTTCGTCTAGCTTAAACAAATTTACTTAGATTGCTGAATCAGATAATCTCCCTCCCGAATAACAAGAATTAAGAATTTCTGGCATTTTCTCATCCTATTTCATATATTTTTGATAATATATATACTTATTTGTATATATTTGCAAAATATTCATATGTTGACTGAAATTATCTGTCTGAAGGACTGCTTCATGTGACCCATTTCTTAAAATGGAACCAAAACTTATGTCAAACCATTTAAAAAGATAACTAGTGATGATATCGTTTTTGAAAGACCTCATAAAGTTTAATAAAAATAAAACTTTCCATGTGCTGTTAAAGAAATAGGCAATGGTGCCTTCATTTTAGAAATAAAATTGTTTTTGTTTATTGAAAAGCACCGTAATCTGTAAAACATGTTATTGCTAGTGAGAGGATTCTACTTAGTCTTTTTGCAAGTTGAGTCAGCCTGAACTTCCTTTTAATAGTAAGATTTTAATTAGTGCTTCTTAAATTTGGCAGGAAAGTTAAAAGAGGTGGTTTGAAAACTGTCATTGCTTCCTCTTAAAATTAAAAGAATAAAGCTTCAAAGAAATTATTTAAAACGATCTCCATTAGACTGAGGTGAAAACTAAAACTCGTATGACAATCCATTGGAGTTTTCCTTAATTTCAATGAAATTTTAGAATAGAATGATTTAGTTCTGTTCTAGATATCAGACACCTGCTCCAACATTTATTTTACCATTTGATTATTAATACTTAACAGATCTTATTTCCAAATTTAAGTATATTTTAAAAGAAACCCTTTGTATGCAGTTTCGAAAAATCGCAATGTAAACTTTTGAAAATATTCCCTTATTTATAATGAGAAAAATGCAACAAAATGCACTCCCCCCCCTACTCAACTTTTGCAAAAGCACAAATTGCGATGTTATCTGAATAACATCTACTCGAATCTGTAATCATATTTAATTTCGTTTTAATAATAATTTTGAGAAGTAAGAAGTTTTTCCAAATTTTTCAGCCACTTGAAGCAGCAATGGAGGTTATCGCTAATCCCTGGTATTTCATCTCAGGATTACATTCCGGATAATGGGCTGATTGGAGAGGTCTACATAGTTTTCCCTATGTTTAAATTAAATATCAGCTACTTTTCTTCAGAATGTTGTCTGCAAAGGCACCCTTTCCTTAGGCGATATACTCTGGTGAGTTTTGCCTAAATCAATTAACATAATCTAATTTAAACTTCATTTTTTCGCTTACGTTGGCTTGGGAAAAATTTAAATCCTTTCAACAGAAAGACACATTTTTTTCAAGCGATGGATACTAAGTGTTTACTAAAGAAAGAACTAAGAATTCCTATCCATACACACGTAGACAGACATACAAATCTTTATATAACTGCGTCAAAACAGGTTTTTAGTATACTCAATAGATTTCTTATACTTAAAACAAAGGAATTTTTAAGAAAAATGAAGATTCTAATTCTTTGCCCTTTAATTTTTTTTTATTTTCTTCATTTATTACATAAAAGTAAGATTAGACTACCTTAGCTAAATAATAACACTGAAACACATTTAAACCCTTTTCTTAGTAAACTGTAGAATTACGGACTGTAATCCCACTTAACTTTCCATTCCCATGATGAACCATTCTTTTAAAAGCATTAATTGCACCAGTGATTTAATACGAAGATGCTCTTAAATATTTAAAGCTGTGTTCCACACTGTTTTCGTTATTATGTATGAAAATATGCAGTGCAAGTAAATCTCTTTAGTCTCCTAAATGTTATATCCAATCTTCTTCATCTCTCCAGGGAGTGGAGAGTTTCAAGTAATTCTAGAGTCTTTTCCTACTTAGTCATTGCTTTTACGTACTGACTAGGGAATTTGTTCTCCCTTATATCATTATTACTGCAGTTTCTTTTCTCATTTAAAAGAATTTAATACTGTAATGGTTACCTAAAGATAACTAAAGGATTAAAACTGGTAGTATTTCATAAACATTTCTGCTACCATAAGAAATTAGAAATTTTTATTTCACTTCTTTCATATTAAAAAAAATCAAATGATTGCAAAATTCCACTTACCTTTTAATAATCTACTTAGTAAAAACTTCTGCATTTAACTAGAATTGCAAACGACATGTTTCAAAATATCGAGTTCTAATGCACTGTTTCTTTATATTATAATTCTCGCAGATATCTCTCGATGATAAATTCAAAAGCAAGAAAAAGTAAATACCTGATAATTAGAAAGTAAATACCTGAAATGCAAACTCTTCTAAAATTTAGAAATACAAATATTTCAGAATCACTAATTTAAATTTTGTAGGAAAATGGTATTGATTATAAAACGTTAGTTTCATTTTGCGGAAAATTTATGCCAGAAATTTATTTTGTCTCTTTTATTAGTCCCATTTTTATTTCTTTTAAATATAGTTTCTTTTGTAGGTGTTACTACTGAACAATTTAAACAAGAATGGTTTATAAATATATTAAAGCATTAAAAGTATTAATTCGCATACTAGCTTCCGGAATATTAATTCACTGATGTTCCCTTTTCTCTCTTTATATATATCCACAGACATTCGTTTACGTAAGATAAACGCAGATAACTATAGCAGCCTCTTATCTTGTATAATATCATGCTAACTTGCAGACCAGCAAGCCACATCCTTTTCTATGGCTTTTGATTATGATAATAAAACTGATCATTGTGCTGTTATTGTTGTGACTAATGTCACTTCTGTGACCTCATCAGAACAAGAGAACGGAATTCATCTCAGATAGGAGTACAACATTACGCCTGTCGTTGGCGAGAGCCTTGGCCACCATTCAGGTGACCGAACATTTGTGCCTAGTTCCACCCCAGTTTTAAGTTTTAAGCACTCCTCTTCCCCAGCCACTAAGACGATTTTCGGCTTGCCATATATTTAAAGTGACCTTATGCCTCAAAGAAGCTATAGATTTACAACATCCATGCCTTCACCGGGATTCCAGCTCTGAACCTTCAGTACGATGGACAGAGTTACCAACCACTATCCCGTTTGGACGGCACTGATCTTTGTTAGCGACCGCAGATATCTCAATGCGTGTATGTTTGCATCACTTTAATAATTTAAGCGTAACGTTACCGCCATATTTTGCTACATGAGGGAAACCTCAAAATTGCTCCATCTGAATATTTAAAAATCACCTTTTGATTAATGTCTAATTTATTAAATTGCAATTTTATCTCGTTTTATATTTTTACTTCCTTGTACGAAGTAAAAAGGAAGTATTGTAATCGCGAAAAGTTTCAGGCAGCATATTTCAACGAAAATATCCATTTTGACCGCTATCGAATGCAATTTAACGATGTTTTTGCGTGATATCTGTACGTAAGGACAGAATAAAAGACTCGTTTCCTCCAAAAAAATTATAAAACTGCTTTAAAATGAATTCTGAAGAGAATTTTTCGTGGCGTCTGTACGAACGTATGTACGTACGTGCGTACGTACGTATCTCGCATAACTCAAATACGAGTAGCCTCAGAACGTTGAAATTTTGTATATAGGACTGCTATAACATGTAGATGTGCATCTCGTATTTTGGTTGCAATCGGCCGCACCAAACGTATATAAATATATTTATATTATATTCACTCTGTTACCCGGCTCAGTGATCTCAGTTTCTTTACTCTTATATGTTTGTAAATTGTACATTTTTTGCTTTAAAATGATTGAATTATGTTGCTTAATCTTCTGGTTAAGGTTTTTATGCCTTTAGTAAATCTGTATGCAATATTTTTAGAATTATCAGCAATTTTAAAGTTGTTTAAGTGCCGCTAAGGCTTTTTTATAGCGGCCATTGATTGTTTACATTTGAAACAGCAGACTAGTGGATTTGTTGCCGATCTAGAGAAACTTAGCTTCGCAACAACAAAGATAACGTCTTCATTTATTATTGCCAATTAAATCATGCTTAATTCTTTCTGGAATTTGTTCGAGGAAATAAGTGTTTAAGATTTACTTCGTAATTTTTAATATAGATATTTTGAGTTTTTATGTATTTTTGCCTTCTCGCGAAGTGAGAACTGAATTAATTGAATGAGAAATACTCAATCGTTTGTGAAAAACTGTTTCTTTTTGGTTTTGTTTGCTTAATTTCTTTTATACATCATTCTAGCTTTATTATAGTATTTGAATAGAACATGTGGCAACGATTAGATAATTCTATTCTTTAAATGATATAAATTTTGTGCATTATGAGTTATAATATGAACGAAATATAATACTTTTAAGTGAATCTAGCGCCAGAGTGTCGATATGATAAACAAATACTAGAATAATGAATTTTAGAGAATGAATTTATTCTAGTGGTTTATGCGCTGTCGGCGAAGTAGATTTAATTCAATCCAATAAGTTTAAATGAAATGCAAGAAAATATGCGTATAATTTAATATTCCGTACAAGGAAGTCATGTGGTGTACACATCAGCATCAGATGTTTTAACTGAGACAAGTGTCACATTCGTCTCGTGCTCTGCATGGCTTTGCGTCTTAGAAGGTCTTCAGTCTTTATAGTTTACTTTGGTGTTTTACATTGTTTACATGAGCGAATTCAATATAAACTACATTTTAATCTGTAAAATTTAAAGGCATCATTTTAATGAAAATTTATTAACACTGACATTCGGATTATTTGTGGAAAATTTTCACCTTCCCATTAGTTCTACATTCCCAAAGGTCAGTTGAAACAAATGCAACTTCTGTTTGAACCGAATTATTTCAAACTATATTTTTTACTGATGGATAAATAAAACATATTTTAAACACTGTATACAGACATATTTTGGCTCATGGCGCTAACACATGTCATAAACTAAATAAAAATAAAAGGATAATATATTAACAAATTGTAAAAATGTATTCACAGAAAAAAGTTAATCATAAATCCTCAAAAATGAAAATAAAAGAATAATTACACTATCAAGCCTTTAAACAGGAAATCAGCGAAACAAGAGAGTAAAGAACCAAGATTTTAAGAAAAGGCCTGTTGATGGGTCCATAGTTTCTTCCTCAGAGAAGCAAAATTGTAATCAGAGTTATCTTGGAAGGTTGTACTTCTGATACTGGGAACAACAAAATAAGTGTAAGAAACATAAAACTAAGCATTAATTTTGAAACTGTTCGCAACTCATTTGTATTGAATGTCAAAACATTTCATTTTGCCCTGAAACCCTTTGCGAGAAATCTGAAATAAATCCTTCTTAGAGAAAACATGCTCTATAACTTTCATGCAGTCTAAAAAGTGATAATCAGGAATGAGAAAAACAGAAATGCCTTTGAGACTATTTGACAAAATAATAAATATAACTAGACAATGAAATAGGAAAAGTGCAATGTAAGTAGAAAACTGGGATATAAATCGCGAGGAAAGGCATATGATAAACAAAATATTAAATCTTTCAGTTGCCTCCAGAAATGTATTATTTCTTTAAAGCCTTCCGATTTTTGCATAATAATGTGCTTACATTAAGATTTGCATTTAATAGAAAACATGCAAGAAAATTTGCTTACACACTGGCTTGTTTCGTTATCAAATACTCGTAAATCTGAGATTAAGGGTATTGTTACACAAATATGTATGATGATTTCAAGTGTTTGATATACAGAGTAATTAGTTTCAATATACTCGCTACAGTGAGAAAATCGAATACGTGAAAGATTTCTGTAATTGAGAAAATATGGGATCTAAGGAGAAATAATATGGAAAGTGAATCATAAATATGAAAAAGATGTAATTTGTTTTTCGAATACTGAAGAACGTTAGCGGAATAACCTAAAAAATATTAACAGTTCCAAAATTTAAAATCTTAACTTATATTTTCAGGATATTGTTGCGTGCGTACGGGTTCGTAATAATAGATTGAATGCACCCAGGTGCGATGATAGGTTGATAAAATTTATTTGAAATGAAATTTATTTGAATGAACTTCTCTCAGAAATACTCGTACAGGTGTTCCCAATATCACAGAGTACAACTAGTACTTACACTTCAGACTACTAAGAACGTTAAACACAACCCATCTAAAGAACGTTAAACACAACCCATCTAAAGAACGTTAAACACAACCCATCTAAAGAACGTTAAACACAACCCATCTAAAGAACGTTAAACATAACCCATCTAAAGAACGTTAAACACAACCCATCTAAAGAACGTTAAACACAACCCATCTAAAGAACGTTAAACATAACCCATCTAAAGAACGTTAAACACAACCCATCTAAAGAACGTTAAACACAACCCATCTAAAGAACGTTAAACACAACCCATCTAAAGAACGTTAAACACAACCCATCTAAAGAACGTTAAACACAACCCATCTAAAGAACGTTAAACATAACCCATCTAAAGAACGTTAAACACAACCCATCTAAAGAACGTTAAACACAACCCATCTAAAGAACGTTAAACACAACCCATCTAAAGAACGTTAAACACAACCCATCTAAAGAACGTTAAACACAACCCATCTAAAGAACGTTAAACACAACCCATCTAAAGAACGTTAAACACAACCCATCTAAAGAACGTTAAACACAACCCATCTAAAGAACGTTAAACACAACCCATCTAAAGAACGTTAAACACAACCCATCTAAAGAACGTTAAACACAACCCATCTAAAGAACGTTAAACAAGTCGAAAGTTGAAAGAGCAGATTCTTGGGAGTGCGTGGACCATTTTAATATTAACTGAAATAATATGATATTATCAAGCACGTGAAAGTAGTCAGGATGCAATAATTCAGTTTACTCTCTGTCTTATTATTATTATTATTATTATTATTATACACATTTATTATTAAATAATAAAAAATATGCGTCTTTTTGCGCAGCAATGCGAAAAGATGGTTGCACATAGAGCTACCAAATTTTAAATACATTTATCCTCCACCCGAATGTGTGCATTTCGCCATCAGAATTCTGAATTTATTTTTCTTTAATTTCATGATTTGTGAGAGTTTAGTGAAATTTTTATAGGCATACTGAGAGATTTAAAATTAATCTGTTGCTGTTATTCCAATGAAACATTTCTATCATCCATGCTCCAGTGTTTTGTCATTTGGGAGAGATATTTATCTTTCAATTTACATAAATTTAACTGCTTAAAAGTAATGTTTTACCACTTCCTGAAAAGAAAGTATTTTTATCTTCCATGCGCCAACGTGCTACTATTCCGCAAAGTTTAAAATATTTAGCTTTCAAATTTAATTTGCCTATATTGAGTTTGACTTAAACTACGCTATTAAACAAATTCCTGTTCTTCCACTTCATGGTATCACTGGTCTTGCTTGCAGTGATGCAGACAAAGCAGTAAAGTGTAGTTTCTACTACATTTCAACAAAAATTAGCAGTATGGAAATTTCCTTTAATGTTGATTAACCAGTTATTTTATGTGTTGGATCTTTACTATACTTCTCCCTTTCGTTCTCCCGCCAAAATGCAAATTAGTTAGCGGGTATTTAAGTTGAGGTTTTTAGTTTGTAAGACAGAGCGCGTTCTGTCTCTCGAGGCCACATTGCTAGGATTGCTAGAAAAGATAAGATTTGTAGTCTTCGGCCTTGCGCTATAATTTCCGATAGTGAATATTCACGCCGGCTAAGTGAGCCAACTTGGCTTTAACAGATTTGTGTAGCTTCCAGCTACTAGATTATTTGAATTTAAAGTTTACATTAGAACTTACTGTTAGTTTATCTTAATTCACCGCAAGTGGTTGACTAAGTTCTAAGCACAAAGTGTGCCTTCTGGTCTTAGTTAATTAATTTTAAATAAAAGGTATTTTACACACTTCTCAAGTTTCAGTTGTTACTTCAGACTTAGCGATAATTTGCGGCCAGTCTATTTTTAGTTACAGTTTATTATTGCAAAGAAGGTTGTTGAGACATTAGGTATTTTTTTGTAAGCAGGAGAAGAGAAAAATTAACGTCTTCGCCGGGAATCGAACCGCGGACTTCTGGAATACCGGTCCAGTGTGCATACTACCACACCACGAAGGCTCGCCAAGAAGGTGAGAGAAATACCTTATAAGGTATCTAAATTTTATACTTATACAATGATAATTTAACTATGCATGGTAAAAAGCAACTCACAATTATCTATGTGCACTCCCTTACCAACAAACCACCTTTTTTTAGCAGGGAACATTATACGCAAGCTCAAAACTCACAAAGCTAATGGACAGCATAGTTAAAAAAATCTAGCTTTTAAAATATGCTACTGAAATGTACCAGCTGTTTTACAAAAATTATTAACTCGGCTCTTAAACTCATTCACTTCTATAGGTGTGGGAAACATGCAATTATAACTACCTTTCTTCAATTATCAATCTTCAATTCAGTAAATTCGCAATTCTACCTTCTTTCTTTCCTCCCCGCCAACAATTTACTGTAGATACGAGATCCTTCGCGTTACTCCTTCGCAGCAACATTATTACTAAAAACTTAGTAACAAACTACACATGGGGCAGTCTTCCTGGATATTGCAAAAGCATTTCACCGCGAGTCTTCCTGTACCTATGTATATTTATAACCAAATTTAATTTTGCAGGTAATCTGATTCGTATTATTGCTTTTTTTCTCCGTAATCGATTTTTCCGAGTTCAAGTTCGAAATGCGTATTCGTCGCTTGAAGGCAACAAAGTCTCTTATTATATAGGATACATACTTAACATCCTACAATGTCCTAAAACTCAGATAGTACTAATGACACAGGTCAAAACACTAAAAAATTCTAGTTACAGTTAACTTCAGCGTTTCTTGATTTGCTACAGGCATGGTGTGTTGACCAGATAATATCAACAAATCAAACGCAGTTCTATTTTACAAAGGTCAGACATTTAATTTACCCTCCACTTCCACGTTATTGGAAGAAGAAATACACTATAAACAAGGAGTTACGTGCATAAACGTCATATTTAATAATGAACACACTGTTAAACTTCACTGTATTCAATTCAGAAATAAAATTTAATATTTCCATATGATGTTTTGTTGCGTGCTGAACTGCCAGTGTAGATGATTCCAACTTCTTCTCTGCATTTATTTACATCAAAATGTACAGTTCTTCGCCCACCTAGCAGATATATACTCTAACAAGGTAACTTTATTTACAGGTTTTCTGCCAGCTGGCAGATACATTCCATTAGTTGCTTTCTTTAGACCATCCTATTCGGTTAGCGGTGAGACACCCGAAAAACTGGCGTTTCCGCCCATTCCAAATTCTGTAAGTTGTAATTTTGTAAGTCTGTTTAGCAGGGTTGAAGCAAATTCATTTCTTTTAGCATAATTTTCTTGGCATTTACAGCATATACAATTCAACAGCAAAATTGTAAAAATTTTAAAAGCATAACAACGTATGGAGGCATTCTGGAGGCATTTCACATTAAAAAAAAAAAAAAAACTTTCTGTTCTAGTTAACGACCCCAATTCCAATTCATAGCAGCATTTGTTTAGAATTCTCGACGCAACGTTAAGTGCGTCCACATATATAATTTCTGTTTTTTTCAGTCTTTTCTCAGTTCATCATATGAATGATCAGTTTTCTTATTAAGATGTCTTTACAAAACTTTTTTTTGCCTCTTTTGTTAACGTTTTGTCTGTTAAATTTATTAATTAAATATCATGTCCTTAGTACGTACGGCACATAAAATTCAATTCAACAGCAAAGTTACAAAATACTTAAAAACAGCATATCTTTAAAATTTCCGATAGACAGTCTTGCGGGCTGGAGATAAAAATGTTTTATCTCGTATAGTGTTGTCACTGCTGGCTTTCATATCTTTGAGTTTGTTAATCAAAAATCAATAAAAGGGCTTACAAAATATGAAATATTAACTTCGAAATTCAAAATTCTGGCTTCCAGGTAAAAATGCGTGAGTGACGGAATACGTTATTCAAAATGGGGTAGTCCAAAGTAACGTCATTTTTTTCGAACATAACATAGATATATGCAGATTCTTCATTATTTATTTTCTTTAAAAATAATACAGGGCAATAATACTTGGTGGCCACAATTAAAAAAGTGATGCAGTAGTTTATAGCCGACTACGTAAAATCCCATTTCGGACTAATAGCTCATTCTGACTAAATAGAGAGCTTAACATTAATTAGGGTGGAGCATCGATACAAAATATCGGTAAAAATATAAAATACTAAGAATGAATAAATATTTTAAATTAAAAAATTAAAATTACTAAAATGCAAAAATAAAAGAATAAATTGTAAAACGAAATGCTGAGGCTGGAAGAAATATGTGTGTTACTAAATTTCATTTTATTTCTTATCAGAAACGTTTAAGATTCCATGGAATTATATTCAGCAATTTTACTGCGGTAATAATTTTTTTATAAATTAAAAAAATTAAATTTAGCACCAATTTTAGAGTAAAACTGCTGAATATGACATTAGAATTGAGGAAAGGTATAAGGCTTCCGTTCAGTTTTACGGTATATTTGAATCAAAAATTTTTAATGTCATCTTAGATAACGATTTAATATAATCCTTTAATAACGATTTTTGAATTTATATGATTCGTAGGCATTTATGTACGTTTATACAATAATTGCTTTTTTTGATAAAATTTTCTTAAGCTTTGGGGAAGGGTTTAAAATCTAGGATCTCGTGGTTGGTGAGCAGGGGCGAGCTAGAGTTTCCAGCGCCTGAGGACAACTGAAGAATTTGCGCCCCTTTCTGTATGCCAAGAATGGAAAACATTTCATTAAAAAAATTTCGTAGAATCGATTTGGCGCTGTTTTGATGCTACGCCCAGGGACAGATGTCCCCCCTTGCCCCACCCTAGGTACGCCACCGTTGGTGAGGTAAACCTTCCCGCTCGTACTTGAGTTGTTTGGGAGACTTGTCCCAATTTTTTCACATGCGGGTGCCCTTCGAAATTTATTCCAAGTTCCGAAGAAAGTTAGGTTTTTTTAATGCAACTTATTTTATAATTTTCGCAACCTCTCAGGCTACAGTTAAATCATTCATTGGTAATTCTAGGCAGAGATAATTTATTTCACCAATGTTTAAGCATATTAAACATTTTGGGGTCCCAGGGAAAAGATTTCATAACTGGATTGACAACAATATTTCAGGTCTAGTGAAATTTTTTAATTCACGTTTTGCCAACTGGCGTTATTTGAGATAATTGTTCACCTTCGTCATCAAATCTTCGTTTCAATGCTTTGTATCAAGCAATGAAGGACCAGCTCACAAACTTCTCTCTTCTACAAAGCTTCTGACAAATACGGCATAACGACGCTGGTGAAATCCCTTGAACTTGTGATATTTTATTGCGTGTTGCTCGATGAAGATTTTTCTTTTTAGCCAACTACAAATATCGCGCTAGATTAGAGGATTAGAGCCGGCGTTGGGGATTTTCCCGCAGGTAACCTCTAAATTTTTTACCCCTTAATTCTTCCACAGTGTAGCTCAGCGTTTGCCCTGGTTGTAGGGCTGACAACGCATTCTTCAATCTGTTGATGTTTTTGGTCTTCCTAATCTTCGATTATTTCGTAACACCTGACACGTGTGTTCACTGTAATATTACAAAATTATTTAGTTCTATTAAAGCTCTTTAGTAACTATATCGTTCCTCGAATTCCTTTCAGTTTACATTTTATTACTATATTTATTTATTACTAGTTTTCTGGATTAAGAAAAATACTTTTTTTACAAATAAAAGCCGAAAGACTCTAAGCTAATTTCATTTGAAGAAAATAAGTTAATTACAAAAGAATGAGACTTGATCATTTTCAAGGTTTTAAGACACAAACAATCTAATTACTAAATGAAAATCAGCCATTTCGGAAAGTGTTTTGTTTCATAAAATCTAACGTAAGTTTGATACACGATTAACTTGGAACGCTGAACAATAAATACATCCTAAATTTACCAGTATTAAAAAATTTACGTAATAAGCTATAAATATGATTGCTAGAAATAACAGTAATTAAAATAATTCTAAAATAACTTCATGTCTAGCAGCTGTAAACATTGCAGAGAAGGTTCAAGGAAATGTATTAGAACTTCGCTGCAGTTTTCAGAGATCCTATCGTTAACTAAAAGATAATTTCATCCATGAGTGATGAGCTCGCGAATTTAAATGTTTTCCTAATCCATTACCTCCTTTATTGATGTTAACGATCAAAGGAGGTAATATTTTAATTAAGTTTTATTTACGCTGTACAGCGTTAATGAAGAGTGATATATTGCAACGAAAAGCTAAAACTGAGAATAAATTGAATTATGCAAATATGTGGCAAATGGTAGAATCTGGAATGTTCTTTTAAGCACGATTAAGAAACGTTTTTAGTTAATAATGTTTGGTGGATATAAAGTATTTAACAGTCCATGTTTCAAAAACCTGTTTTTGTTATGGATTTCGAAACAGAGAACAATTAATTAATATAGAGATTACGGAACGCAGATTTTAGAGACCTATATGAAATACATTTTCGTAGTCACAAATCATAAAAATTGCCACTCGCTTGAGGAAATTACCATATTTTTTTGGGCAAAACATAACGTACCATAAAATGGATGAAGCGAACTTTTAAGTTAATTTTTTCAAGTCAGAAGATGCATCCGAAAAATCAAGTAAGTTAACTTCAAAGAATTCTCGTTGTTCATGTTTAGTAAGTTATAAATTTTTAGTATCACAAACTTAAATAAAATTTTCAGAAATTTCCGTTCACATAAACGAGAGTAAAGTAACTTTCAAAGTATTTCATGCGTATTTTACATGTACATCGCAGAAAAAGTACCGATTATTATAATCCATATGTTTGTCTCATATATCTTTAGTTATTGCACATGCATTGTATAAAAATACATGAAAATGTACCGATTATTATAATCTGCATGTTTATCACTTATATCTTTAGTTATTGCACATGCATTGCATAAAAATGTGTTAAATATTTTAATACATGTTTTTATGTCTGCCTCCTTTATGTAAGTACAGTAGAAAAGTTATGCTGTCATCAGAAGTGCTTGAGAAGGAAAAATCTTAAAAATGTTTTATACACACCATAATCAGTACTTAGTATTATGCATAAGTGTATCGTGTATCTCTCTATAGTTAAGTTCAGTAAGAGAGATGGAAGTAATAATCAGTACAGCTTTATTTAAATTTTTATATGGATATAGCGTTCTGAAACGAAGAGTGTTGTTAAAGCAGTATACCGGATGTTAAAAAAAGTATTATAAGCTTTTTAACCTTTTTTCCCCCCTTTCCACCAATAATGGGGCAGTCACCCACTGGGTCTAGTTAATTTTTCAGCCCAAAACCCTATTATCGTAGTTACGATAATAGGCGATATCGTAGCTATCGTGTTTACACATTTTTAGAACGAAACTAGAATGACTGACAAGGCTTGAACCATCCCCAAGTTAACTACGAACTCTGACGGTGGAGTAAAATAAAAGAGTGAAGAGGGACGTGCTTCCAATTACACCAAAAAGGAATATAGCGAGGAAGGAGAAATTTTCTTCTAAGTTTTTTTCTTAGACTCAAAGTTCATCATATATTTTCCAAAGCAAATATTTTATGCGATTAAAGAATTTGATAATGATCGGAATAAATTTCAAGCAGTGGAGGTTATATATCATTTCGTGTGTCCAAAAAGGCTGCACCCCAACACTGCAAGAGGATTGAAATATTAGTTTTGATAAGTTGTTATTAAACTAATGACTCGTTAAATCATATTAACAAATGATTGTCTATCTCCAAGTATGAAAGATATTTTCCCAAAACTAGGTGAAGCAAAAACTAGTTTTAGAAGTTGTAGAAAGAAATTTACAATTAACATCTGATGAAGTTTCACGGAACTCAAACAATTCAGTATCCATAAAAGTTTGAACGGATACATCAGACTGCGGTGTACAGTTGAGCCTCTGCGCATTTCAAGCTGAATTTAAAATTTCTGTTGCAAAGAGCTGTTTTTTTAGTTTCTTTTGATGCTAGTAAAAGTTATACGGATCATATAAAAAAACACAACCCTGTTCAACCTTGTCTTAACAATTTTATGTTAAAAACAGAATTTGAGATATTATATTCTTACAAGAAATGTAGGGTACGAAGAAGATAGCAATGGTTGGCATCCGATGGAAAAAAAATGTTAACTGCCAAAACAGTGCCCATGACAAGGGATATTTCTGGCTAGAGGTCACTCTAGCCAGAAATTAATTAGGCAAGCTTAATTAGCAACCGTAATGAATATTTTAAAATTGAAACCGATCTTATCATTAATTAATCGACGCCAACAAATATTTCTGCGTTGAGGTCTTTGGTAATTTTTAGCCATAGCATGGAATTACCGCCAATGTGTACATCACTTCTAAAACGATCCCGTTGTCCTGGATATCAAAAGTCAGGACGACACATGCTTAAAATGTTTAAATATTGTCGCTGATCTTATTAGATCTTAAACTGAAGAAAGCGGTTTGTTTGGCGTTTATCATAAATAAGATAAGAATAATGATACATTGCATATGCATTTAGATCATTGTTAATAGCTGAAATAATCTAATTTTGAGTAAGAAACGTTAATTAAGACTTTCGAGGCTACGGATTTTTCAGATTATTCATTCTGTAGCCAGTTTATCTTTCCGATTGAACACTGGTGGTTTTATTGAGAAGAAATCTTTTACTGATTTTCTTATATATATGTAATAATTATTCCTCATTTGCTATTTTTTGCTGAATGAGAAAAAATATTTTCTTATTTCATATTAGCTATTATATCAGACGAAGACTTAACGTATTTGAATAAATGGAATATAAAATATTCTCTGACTGGTTTTATTCACAATTAGTATACATAAGTAATTACGGCTGATAAGGATTCTTTGCTCCATTTTCATACGTACATTACTAAATTATAAGAATTTATTATACAATTATATGTTAACCTAACTAACCTGATCAAATAACTGGGAACAAATAAATTTAAAAAATCTCATTCAGTGATTCCAAATTAGATAAAATTAAACAACTACTATATTTGAAAACGCACTACCAAATTATCAAAAAATATGTTATTGCCATGTAGAATTATTTATTTGTATGAATAAGGATGCCAATAAACGGATTAATTTATTCAAAGCTGTATTTGTGTACTTTATAAATTAATATTTGAACATTAACAAGGAAAATACATATTATATGAGCAGAATATTTGTTGAAAGAATTATCTAACACTTTATTGTTCTACACCATAAATTTAAGAGATTAAAAATTTGACTCAATAATATTTTAATCTAAACCGATATTTAAATTTCAAAGAAAAAATACATTGCCCACTGTAGAGGAAATAGAAATAAAGGAAAATTTTATGGTAAGTGTTTCAAGAAACGGGGTAAGAAACAATAACAGCGCAGAATATAAAAGCGTAATTAGAACCAGGCTTAAGGAAGAAAACAAAAACTAATTAACTAATTTTGAAGCATGTTCTTAAAAGAATGCATTACGAAATAAACTATATCGAATAAAACGCTGAAAAAGCTAACACTGTAAAAAAAAAAAAAAAAAAAAAAAAAAAAAAAAAAAAAAAAAATTAGAGTTATAAATATTACTTTCTGCTTCTTCTAATAATTATTCAGATAAATGTTGAATTCAGTTTCGATTGCTATTAAAGAACATGGATATGTTTTATTAGATATAATTTATTATCACAAAGTAGCAGTGTGAAAATGTAATTATTCCTCTAGCAGAGACCGAACTATAAATGAATTAATTTATTGCAACTTTCCCAATATTTCAGTCAGTACTAAGCCTATATTAACTTTGACAGACATATTTTATTTAAGTCGCTTAGATTCATAAATCATGAACTAACTATAAAAGGGAAATGTAAAAGAAACATGAATTGGAAAATCTTTAATCAATCAAAAAATGGCCCAATTCATAAATTAATGAATTAGCTACTTGGTTCATAATCAGATCGATATGTGTAACTTAAATTAATGAATTGATTAGAACACAGTTAAAACTTAGAAAACGCTAACTAGTGATTTACTGGTAGGTACCCAAGCATGATTATAAACGTCGTGTCCTTTTACAGAAGACAACATTAGCTATAACTACAATGGTCTTTAACCTTTTGAATAATAACTTGTGTTTAAGCAAATAAAATAGGCCGGTTAATGAGAAGATATATTTAAATTATTAAAAAAATGTATTTAAAGATTATTAAGATTATAAAGATATTAAGTCATATTCATTTATTCTTTGAATTCTATTATGCTTTTTCTTGAAGTTTATTTAATTTCCTATTAGCTGAAACTCAATAAGAACGTTTTTAAAATCGTTTTTGATATACAAAATCAAAAATTAAACTGAATTAAAGCAAATAGACAAAAAGGAAAAACTTGGTGTAAATGGCGTGAATGACTATTTCCTGCCTTCGAATTAACCTGGAATCATACTTTGAATAATAGGTGACGGAGGGAGAGTAAGAATTTGTCAACACTGTTTTCTTCAACAGTAATATCCAAAGGAAATTGTTTGAAAACAATTACTTGAAGTGTTTTGAAATTTATAAATTACTTTCTACGGAAAATTCCATGATTGATCATGAAATTCACTTTTAAAATTATAACAGTAATTCTGGCATATACAGGATGTCTGTTAAAGAAATACATGGGCAGATAGGAAGAAGTGGACGGGACAATAAAATTTCACTATTGGTTACTCCCTCTGCACAGCTACTGTGCAGCTCTGGTCCAGTTTCGATGAAGAATATTCCGCGGACTTATCCGAGGATCTCTTACCCCTCTTCCCTTATCACTAACCCACTGGAGAGGACTTTTGGCTCATCAGTATTTTAAATGCCCCATGCCGCACAGACACCATACACTTACACACATCCATGCCTTTTCCGGCATTCGAGCACGGATCCACTTACACGGCAGTCAGCATCGCAAAACATTGTATTTATCAAGACATCTAAAGACCTATACAGCTCGCTTTTGTGTTCAGAAAAATTTAATGATAAGTCACAAATCAGTTATTTTTAAAAGACAGCAACAGAAAAAGCATTTTTTTGTGTAGTTTGTATATTTCCCATAATGATCTGTTAGTTAGTTGAAGAACATTTATATGATATAATTCCACACATGTTAGCTTCAGAATGTCAGTTGTTACATAAAAGAAGAGTGCAATAACATTTTCTTTCAAGTCAGTGATACACATTTCAGAAACAACGACCTTTATTTAAAAGAAATAAATTAAATAAAAGAAATTTTCATAGATAATTAACGTGAGGTAATACGAGGAGAATGGATTAGCCATTTCATTAGGGTACATTGCCACACTAAGCGAAATATTGGCCCTAGTAACTGTTAACGTTCAAGACTAACGGAGAAGCTTAACTGATATTTGGAATACTTTAGACTTGTATAATTAAGAGTTTAACGCATCCATTACCTTGTGTGACATGAACTTTTACGAATGACATTCGTCCTTTTCATTCTTTTTGAGAGGTGGGATATCTTTAAATGTACCAGGTTTCTTGTTACTGCAGCATAAAGTCATATGCTTTTTTACGAACATTTGGTGTGTTAAAAATCACTCGAATCTATATTTTCATAAGCTTATACAAAGCCACAACTGCTTTCTTTGAGTGTTTTATATTGTGCCTGACTACTGTTCTAATGTTTACCTCTTTGGCTGAAGATTTGAAGTGACTCATTAAATTTGTAAAAATTAAGCCTTCTTATAATAAGCTATCTGTTTTTACTTCTGTTTTAGAGATAATTATTAGCGGAAAAATACGACAGTTAACAGCTAAAACTTGGAAATCTTTATGATCAAATTAGGAATAGCATTTGTGTTCAGAAACTCATTCTCCAGAACACTTTCAAAGAAAGAATACTTGAACTGAAGTGCCTTCATTCTTTTACTCATATTCCAACTTTTTAAAGTCCAGAACACACATATTCTGTTCTTATTTCTAAGCCATTCTTATTTTTCTCTTCACCATGAAAAATCATTATGCTCAATTCCATCTTTGGATACTGACATTTATGACTTCAGCGGAAACATCGGAACGTAATTTCGTTCTTTATTTTGCTTGAGCTAATTTTTTTAAACTTCCTTATTTTGTTTCATTTCGACGGAGAGAGGAAAAGAAAGGAATGCTATTCCCTTGAAATAACAAGATTTCGGATAAATTTATATACTTCTCTCTAGTTGATCATCTTTATTCGGAGAAATTTCTATTGTGGCATTTTCCACTCATGCTTTATTTAGATATTATAAAAACACGTTAATTTCCTTCCCTGAACCATGTATGCACTTTTTTTTAGCTTTAGGTAAACAGAATTTAGGACAGAAAAATTTATCTTGAGTAATAAATGAAAAGTTTAAGTTGATGTATTTTTACTTGGCAAGTGGCATGAGATGGATCATTGAAAAACAGCCTCGTTTCCCCATAGTGCAA
This sequence comes from Stegodyphus dumicola, assembly GCF_044657685.1. Taxonomy (NCBI): domain Eukaryota; kingdom Metazoa; phylum Arthropoda; class Arachnida; order Araneae; family Eresidae; genus Stegodyphus; species Stegodyphus dumicola. Next base: position 111,256,942 of record NC_140772.1, on the reverse strand, counting down.
ACATATTTTCCTTACAAGTTTTTACTTCCTTGTACGAAGTAAAATGAAAGTATTGCAATAGCGAAAAATTTCGGGTACCATATTTCAACGAAAATATCCATTTTGACGGCTATCGAATGCAATATAACGATGTTTTTGCGTAAGGACAGAATAACGGACTATTTTTCGGAAAAAAAAAAAAAAAATATAAAACTGATTTAAAATTAATTCTGAAGAGATTTTTTTCTGTGGCTTCTATACGTACGTATGTATCTCCCATAACTCAAAAGCGAGTAGTCTCAGAACGTTGAAATTTTGTATGTAAGACTGCTATAACATATAGATGTGCACCTCCTATTTTGGCTGCTATCGGACGCACCAAAAGTATATATATATATATATTATATGTTTGTAAATTGTGCATTTTTTGCTTTAAAATGATTAAATTATGTTGCTTAATCTTCCGGTTAAGGTTTTTATGCCTTTAGTAAATCTGTATGCAATATTTTTAGAATTATCAGCAATTTTAAAGTTGCTGCCGCTAAGGCTTTTTTTATAGCGGCCATTGATTGTTTACATTTGAAACAGCAGACTAGTGGATTTGTTGCCAATCTAGAGAAACTTAGCTTCGCAACAACAAAGATAACGCCTTCATTTATTATTGCCAATTAAATCATGCTTAATTCTTTCTGGAATTTGTTCGAGGAAATAAGTGTTTAAGATTTACTTCGTAATTTTTAATATAGATATTTTGAGTTTTTATGTATTTTTGCCTTCTCGCGAAGTGAGAACTGAATTAATTGAATGAGAAATATTGAATCGTCTGTGAAAAACTTTTTTTTTTTTTTTTTTTGTCGTTTGTTTAATTTCTTTTATACATAGTTTTAGATTTATTATAGTATTTAAATAGGACATGTGGCAACGATTAGATAATTCTTCAGATGATATAAATTTTGTGCATTCTGAGTTATAAATTAAAATGCAGGAAATGTAACTATGTTAAGTGAACCTAACGCCAGAGTGTCACTATGGTAAACAAATATAATGAATTTTAAAGAGTGCATTTATTTTGTTGTGGTTTATACGTTATCGACGAAGTAGATTTAATTCAATCCAATAAGTTTAAATAAAATGCAAGAAAAATGCGTATAATTTAATATCCCGTACAAGGAAGTCATGTGGTGTACACATCCGATTTTTTTATCTTAAGAATATTTAAACTCTTTGTGCACAACAGTTTCACCAGGCTTACAAAAGTAAGGAAAAAAAAAAAAAAAAAAAAGTGCAATAGAACAGCTGAACACAAGGTAACATAAAGTTTCTAATTCACAGATGAAACGTAAGAAATAAAAGTATAAAAAGAAAAGAATGCCATTTTACCTTGAACAAGCTGATGGAGAGGAAAAGCAAACCTGATGAAACTTGATGCCTTTAAACTGAGAAATGAGTCTTTTCTTCTTTCCCTAATCTTTCAATAGTAGAACAACAAATGTTTGACATTTTGCACTCCCCGGAAACTACAGGAACACGAGTCTGTATAAGATAGCTCAAATCTCTTCAGACTTCAGTTTAAATTATCGTGCACAGTTAGAAATTTAGTAATTTGAAAACTGCAGAAAAAATGTTTGAATGTGTGAGGAAGAGAAGGAAAATACAATTTAGTCAGAGGGGCAACAGATGAGTTTCTGTACCATTCAATACATTTGAGAATTATTTTATTTCAACTTTGTTTCTTGACGAATGACTTAGGTAGACTCATTGTGGATTAACTTGTAGGTTTGTAGCTTGTATTGGCAGCTGACAAGCCCTTTCATCTTCTAGATTGCCAGCAGGGCCACGTTCATGAGAGAATATGACATCAGCATTTTTATTATTAAGATCTGTACCGAAGGGCTCTGGTTCAAATCCCGGAGAAGGCATGGATGTTCATAAATGTATAGTGTCTGTGCGGCTTGGGGAACTCTAAGTATGTGGCTAGCCGAAAGTCCTCTCGAGAGGTTGAGCTAGGGAAAGAAGGGGGAAGACTCTCAGACCAGTCCCTCCGGGGAGCTGTCTTTCATAATCGGAGGCGGAACTGAGCAAAGTCGTACTGTCACCTGTTTGGTGCCCAAGGCTCTTACGATCGACAGGCGTAATTTCACTTATTTGTCATCATAAATTTCGCGAGCTTGCTCTGATATCATACAACTGATATTAGTCACAACAACATTATTAAGCTCTTTAAGAATCACATGAGAATTGACGCTTATTTTATTTCAGAAGATATTCATAACGGAACATAAGGATGAAAGAGAATCAGTGCAAGCTTACAACTTTACCAATAATGATTAAATATCCACTTAATTTCTTCTTATTTATGTTGCTTTTTAAAGTACTGAGCAATCACAGGATACAGACAGCTCATTTCAAGCACAATTGTTACATCTGCAGTGTTTGTCTACCACTTCAGTTTTAAAAGCTTAGAACTTACTAATATGTAAATAATCATAATAACGCAATAAATTCAGTACATCACAATTAGAAACATCACAATAACGCAATAAATTCAGTAAAATGTTTAATTTGAAATACGCTTTATAAAGTATGCAAAAATAAAACAATCATTTCATATAACAAAATATACTCTTAGACAAAAAAAAAAAAAAAAAAAAAACGACGCACCGAGAAGATATAAAGCAAATTGATATGCATACAGGTTTCGACGGAAAATGCAAAATTTTACATTTTGGTTGCCAATGAATGAACAGTTGTTGCTACAGCGCATCTGATCTGCGCTGAGATTTAAGACGAGAAATTACGATTCCAGGTCATAAATCCTTGATGAATATCATTCCGTGTACTCTGGTAGACAGTAACTATGCATCGCATACAGGTGTGCGAACGGTATGCGCAGATGTCCGATTTTGAGAGAGGTCGTGTAGTTGGGCCTGGTCTTATCGGCGAATAGCTCGACATTTGAGCAGGAGCGATGCCACTATTAGAAGATGTTGGCAGGAATGGGTGAATGGGCACTCACAGCCGCAGACGCATCATTATCATCGATTGTACGTGCAACTAGTGCTTCAATGACCGCAAGGACCATTCACAGAAAGGTGGCTGAGGTCACGGCGCTCCTTGCGCCGACTACCATTGATCTCTGTACAACGTCAAGCCCGTTTGCAGTGGTGTCGGGATCATTCGTACTGGAATGTCACTGACTGGAGTAGAATAGTGTTTAGTGATGAGTCCCGCTTTCAACTGAGCATCGATGACCAGCGAAGGCGAGTCTAGAGACGCCCCGGACAGCGGTGTGATACCAACCTGACTGTCTTCCGCCAGACAGGCCGACAACCAGGAGTGATGCCATTTCATTTCATAGTAAGACCCCTTTGGTTGTCATCTGTCGCAACCTTACGGCACAGCGATACGTCGGCGAAGTTCTACGGCTCGTTGTTTGCCCTTCATGTCACGTCACCCTGGGCTTACATTTCAGGAAGATAATGCCCGCTCCCACACTGTACATGTTTCTACTGCTTGCCTTAGTGCTTGCGAATATTACCTTGGCCAGCAAGGTCGTCGAATCTCTCTCCTATTAAGCACGTTTGGAGCATTATGGGGAGGGGCAGAATTAGCAACTCCTACCAGCTCGGGATCTTGACGATCTAACACGCCAGTTGGACAGAATTTGGCTCGATATCCATCAGGAGGACATCCACAACTTCTATCAATCGATGCCAAGCCGAATAACTGCTTGCATAAAGGCCAGATGTGGACAAACGCGTTACTGACTTTTTCACTTTGTGAAGCTCTATCACTTTAATAAATCATCCAAATATCTCAAACTGTAATGATTTGTTTTTCTGTACATGTACATCACTTCTACTGATTTCTGTCCCATTCGGATAACTCCTTCTTGGTGCGTCGTTTTTTTTTTTTTTCTTTGTCTAAGAGTGTATTATTACAATTTATAATATTTTAATTGCTTTACGTAGCATAATTTAATCACTGCAATTTTGCCGTTTGTAAAGATTTGTCTCCGTCCACCTGTAAACGTACTGAAACAAAGAAGAAATTTCAGATTCATTGTTTGGCGGTGAGCAAACGATTATTCTACACGAAGTACATAATATATGGCATTAGAATTTTTTGTTATTAGTTACAGTGCGTTATTTAATTTAATCTGAACGGGAAAGTTTATAAAATTTTTCAGTTAAGTATATCATTATTAACACAAATTAGAAATGAGTTATAAATTATATTATTTAGTGATATTAAGTAATATAAAAGAAAATAAATAATTATTAAATAATATAAAATAAAATAAAGTTATAAATTATAAAAATGTGCATATGACCATCTGCTTCAAAAGTTCATGGACTGAGATTACTATTCAGAGGCCGACTATTCAGATCACTATTCAGAGTGATTAGAAGACTTACTGTGGATTCATTTCTAAGAAGGGTGTTTACAAACTCTAAATACTCCATCATATACACTTTGTACAGTGTGTTATTTATGAATTTTCTCTAGTATTTGAGACTGAGATGCTGTTGCTCTTTCTGCATATTTTGAGGAATATTGGAACTACACTTTTGTCTACTGATCTACTTGCTGTATTCATACTGTGTAAGCACTTTTGTCTGGGAAGCAGAATAAGTAGAGTAAAAGATCTTGCTTTTCCAAATTTTATAGATACCCACATGTTTCAATATTATTGCAACATTAATCTTGCTTCGCCTACTTTCTCCCACCCGTACCTTGCTTTCTTGTCGTCTTTTTCGTCTCTTACGGATTTTATTATTTTATTCCGCAAGTGTTTTGCTTGTTACCTTTTATTGATGAATTGTATTTAAATATGTGTGTACTGCTTCTTGTATTGAATATATTTATCTACAATAATAGTAATTTTATTCACATTGATAGTAGTGTTGTCCAGGTTAATTTTCTTTTCTACTGGAAAGGATTCGATGTTTCTGTTCTTTATAAATGTTTCAAAAGTCTGATGATTCTTTTTTAAAGGTGAAACTTAAATCCCGCCTTTCAGGAACTTATAGAATTTAAAATATCTGCGATCGACTACGATATCTTATTTACTTCTGAACATTTTTCATGTTTATTCCTTACATTAGCCTTGGACAGTGGTATATTTAAATATAATGTTTGAGAATGTATTGGTAAAAGATGGCCAGGTCACTGACAGTTCTTTGCCACTGATATTTTGAAATGTTAAACTATTGTCTAGGATGTTATATACTATATACAGTAACAAGTTTTGCTTGATATGCAGTTTTCCAGACAAATCCCTCCTTTTTGGCATCAGAGTAACCCAAATGGTATAATGGGAATTAATATAGTCAACTGTTGCATAATGAGCAATAGGGAATGACAGAGCTTCTTTTCTATTTTCTCTTCTATTTCTTCTGTTGAAAAGTCATATACTGATGATATACATATTCGCGTTCTTGTAGGTGTTCATTTGTGTTGCATAAAGTTATTTGTACATTATAACGTGATTATAGCAGTATTAGTATATCATAAAATAGATTCATTCTATTTAGCAAATTATTCCCGTTCTTTGATTAACTCTGGAATGTGAAATTAAGTAATTCACATCAATTCTGTAGTAAATTTCCATATCCAATTAAATAGAAACGAAAGCTTTCGAATTATTTCATGCACTTAATTTTCAAATAAGTTTTTTTCTATGAAGAAGGCATAAAAATCTCTTTTTCTCCAACCTAAGTAAATTATATAATTTTCGTAAGTTTAAATAAATAATATGTAAATTAAAAAATCTGATGTGTACACCACATGACTTCCTTGTACTGAATATTAAATTATATGCATTTTTTATTGCATTTTACATTAAGTTCTTGTATTGAATTAAATTTACTTCGTCGATAGCGCATAAACCACAATAGAATAAATGCATTCTTTAAAATTCACTTTATTTGTTTACCATAGCGACACTCAGGCGCTAGGTTCACTTAACAGCGTTACATTTAGTTCATATTACAACTCAGAATGCATATAAATTTATATCATTTGAAGAATTATCTAATCGTTGCCACATGTTCTATTCAAATAATATAATAAATCTAAAACGATGTATAAAAGAAATTAAGCAAACAAACAAACAAAAAAAAGTTTTTCACAGACGATTCAGTATTTCTCATTCAATTAATTCAGTTCTCACTTCACGACAAGGCAAAAATACATAAAAACTCAAGTTAAAAGTTAGGCTTAATCGCACTTAAACAGCTTTTAATTGTTGATAATTGTACAAATATTGCTTGCAGATTTACTAAAGGCATGAAAACCTTAACCGGAAGATAAGAACAACATAATTCAATCATTTTTAAAGCAAAAAATGCACAATTTACAAACATATAAGAATAAAGAAACTGAGATCACTGAGCCGGGTAACAGAGGGGATATATATATATACATATATTTATTTATATACGTTTGGTGCATCGGATTGCAGCCAAAGGCCATCTACATGTTATAGCAATCCTATATACAAAATTTCAACGTTCTGAGGCTACTCATTTTTGAGTTATGCGAAATACGTACGTACAGACGCCACGAAAAATTGTCTTCAGAATTCATTTAAATTCAGTTTTATAATTTTTTTAGAGGAAAAGAGTCTTTTATTTTGTCCCTACGTACAGATGTCGCGCAAAAACATCGTTAAATTGCATTCAATAGCGTTAAAAGTGGATATATTCGTTGAAGTATGATGCCTAAAACTTTTCGCGATTACTATACTTCCTTTTTACTTCGTACAAGGAAGTAGAAAGGCTTAAATTTTCAAATGAAGTGAAATTTCAGGTTAAATATAAAAAAGAACTGACATAAGAAGCTAGTACTTTTGATCAATTTTTTCACCGAAACGCTAATGAGTTTGCTTTTTTTGTTTGTGAGGAGTAGCTCGTCCACCTGATCCCACTGGCCCTGTAGCATAATTAGGCTGTCTCAGTTATAGGTACACACACACTAATGAGTATTAACATTTCAGATAGTTAATTATGTCAAACTCAAAAAAAGTCGCTGATCTTATAACGACGTCTTTTCAGCTGACATTCCAGTCGGAAATAAACGCATTCGTTTTTCCAAATGAAAAATTTCCAACTCTAAAATGCAGTTAAAATTATATCCAAAACAGCGTACGAACCATTATTCTAACATTTATGCTCCTATACGTCTTTGAAAATGTATCAAAGGAATATCAAAATTTAATTGAATGCAAGGAATGATTATAATGACAATTAAAAAAAATCAGTTTATTATCTCATTATAAATATTCTAGACTTCAGGAATATTACATCACTGAAAAACAAAATTAAGAAAAGAAAAATGAGAAAATTTTTAACACTTATATGCAATTTTTCTTTAGCCAATATAAATTCTATAAAAATTATGTTAATATATTTAATTCCAAACTTTAAATGGCAATCGCAAAGAAAAATGTAAGCTTCTTAAATTACACTTTTCATGTAAAATTAATGAAATCAACAGGCATTCGTTCTGTTAGGCTCTTCTCTTTTAGCTGTATATTGGAATTCTTAGACCATCTGGAACATGCTTACTCCCTTCTCTACTCTTAATAACCTCAGGAGCTGGTAGACTGCAGATATAAAACCATTAGCGCACTGTTGTCATTACTGCTCAAAAGGAGAAGTCTAAACGTGTTCGCTGACAGCTTCCGGAAGTATTTTAACGCCGCAGGGGTAGTGTGGTAGGAGATGCCCCTGCCACTTTTACCCTGGATGAGGACAGCCAACAGCAACAGCTGGCATCATCGAGATAGGTATTGTTGTGAAGTGTTACCATCCTCAAGACCAGCTGATGTTCCTCACTTGATAGGAAAAGATGAAAAGAAGCTGAAGGGGGTTCATCTTATTTCGCGGCTTGCTGTAGTTTGATGCACGGTTAGAAAGATCTAATTACTTTGCGTATCCTGTTTCAGTAACTTCGAAGAATAGATGGAAGAAAACAGACATCGCATGATTTTATTATGAGACAGGAAATTTCAGAACTATCTAAAAATCTGATTTTTCACAATAAAAGTAGCAGAAAAATAAATAAAAATGAAAACTACATGTACTTATAAAATAAAATTACAATGTGTAAATATTATAACTTAACTTTAATTAAAATATTTATTTCTATGCGAATTTAAAACAAAGTTACGCATAAAAAAATTAAACTTTATCCTGCTGTTATTAATTTAGAAAATAAATAAAAAATATTTTAATTTTTAAGTTAACTAATTTTGATTTCCTTTTAAAGTTTTTATTTGCAAGATACTGAATGGTTTTCAAGCAAGTAACTTCAATTGTGGTCGCTGGTTCGGTTGAGTTTTCCTTGTATTCGATGAAAGAAGGAAAAACTTTAGAACTTTTCCAACAATATAAATTGATTTTTACAAAAGATATAGAGTCATTAGGGTATTATGATGCTGGGGAAGGGAAAAATGAGCAATGCCTTCGCCGGGTCTCGAACCTGGACCTCGCGAAAGAAAATACCTTATATACTCCCCCTTTTAAAGAGCGACTGGGAATTAGAGAACCTAGTTGCCAAATCCTGGTGGCAAAGAATCATCATCTACCACCTTTTATTAGTTCAAGCGCCATTGTAGAGTCATTAGTTTGAAAAGATGAAAAATGCGCAATGCCTTCGTCGGGACTGAAGCCTAGATCTCTCAAGTACGCGCCGAGTGTGCTACTATTACACCGCGAAGGCATGCAGAAAGGAGGGAGAAAATACCTTATAAAGAAATACAGTATGTGGAATTTTTATTTAAAAACTTATTTACAATTGATATTAATATGCCTGTTTTTAAAGGACCAAGACGCACTTTTCCTGAACAGAGCAGTTACGACATGTATTCGTAAGTGCTCGCCTGCGGCTATCGTGCAGTTGCTTTTCTATCATCCAAGCCGTAACTGAATACCTCCCTACGGCAATCAACTGCCAGAGGGAGTTACTGACATTTTCTCCCTTAAGTAAAGGGGAGTATCAGACATTACACGAACAATTTTTTTTAAATAAGTGAAGCCCTTTTGTACCTTTTCCCACGATTTACCTCTTGTTTCTGTGAAGAACAAAATATTAGTATGAAATTTGAAGTGGTGAAGCCTGAGTAGTTCCGTAGTACATTACTTATTAAAATAATTCTATAAAACTGATTAAACATTTTTTTATGATAAATAATTGCATTTCTAGATTTTTAGATCAGCTTCAAAAATTTCATGTCGAACTCTCAAAAACTCCTGCTATAAAATCTTTTCAATTCATTAATCCTTACTGCAAGTAATGTAAGTAATTCTTCTTTTATCTAAGGTATCTGTTACTGATTTATGATATTTAAGCATACAGGGAACCCACTCCTGACTCCCACTTCTCGTAGATGGCCACCTCTAAATGTGAATAGGATTCCGAAGAATATAATAATTTCAGGATTTCTAGAAACAGTATTAATAAATACCATATTCTTCTCTAAGGACACTACATCCTAATACTGCCTAAAACGCGTTTTGAGGATTTTTGATATTATTCCAAAATATTTATGAGTATTATACAAATAAGAGAACTATACTCAGAAGAAAAATTATATTATATGGAAAACAGTTTTCATAGATTAGAAAAATATTCATATTTCAGGGTAACGCAATTTCTCTTATTGCAGGTACGCCAAACTCGCGGCCCTTGATTTGTTTTTTCTATGGCTTTCTGTGAAACCGGAGAAGATCGCAAAAAATTCATAATTACAACATGTCCATAAAATTTGGATTTTCACCAAATATCCAGATATATAAATAACTTAAACACTTAACTTTCACCAAATATCAAGATATATAAATAACCTAACTTTTTAACCGGTGTTAGAAAAGACACTTGAGATGGTATCTTTAAAAGTATTTAATGCCCGTCGGAGAACTGATCTGAAATCTTTAGTCCCACCATTGCGCGTTGTGAGAGTTTATTATCATATTTTATTTATTTATAATACTGCAATGATTATTTATGCTCGACAAGAGGCACGCGGCCCAGCGTATTCGTGACTCTTCGAGCAACCTCACTCTTACCGAAGACTACGGTAAATATACATTTAGTGTTATTCAGGCAGTTCAGTTCATTACAATGAATACTATGGGGTTCATTTATTCAATTGATAGATTACCCAGGTTCTAAACAAGAGATTGCCAACGGGATCGGTATTGAACCCTTGATGTTAGATCGAATTCTAAAGGAAGCCAATGATGATCAAGGGGTTAACAGCTGAATGTGTATCGGCAATTGATTGACATAAGCAAAATCTCATTGCCCGAACAACAAATTTATTAATAAAATTACCTTAATAAATTACCGCAAAAAAGTTATTAATTAGTTTACCATAGCGTCTTTGGTCATTAATTATTTATTTATAAAAAGTTAACCCCGCAGAGTCAAATCTTATTTAAAACATATGATAAATTTTGGAATTCAAAGCCATTCCAAAACAAAAGTTGTCCCTGAACCAGCATTATTGGCTTATTCATCTTCTTAACTAGCGGAAGCAGGCTGTAATTAATCAATAATTTACTGTGAAAAACAAGAAACAGGCTGTACATTTTTGAACTAAATGATTTAAGAATTAAATTAAGCAATTTTATGCGAAATACGTTTTTAAAAAATGCTTTAATACATTAAAAGCGGTCATCACGTTAATTATGATCGAACTCTCATGCAGTTACAATGTGTGATTTTGTTCTTGAAAACATGCCTATATGTAATAATAATAATAATAATAATAATAATAATAATAACGACTGTAATAAACCATTTTTTTAAAAACGTTTGGCTATTTATATTATGATTATGTTTTATACTTATATTACAGAGAAGGATGTAAGGAGGTCCATGATGGAAACATTCTTTTAAAACAGGCCTACAGAAGAACAAGTTTGGACATCCTTGTTTTCAACGATATCCCTTTTTGCATTATGTCTCATTCAAATCAAGTGTCTCATTCAAAATCAAATAGTAAACGAAAAATCATCTATAAACATTGTAGATTCTAAAAAGAATTGGAACTACAGTGTTATTGTGCTTAAATGAAAAGTAAAATTTTATGCTTAGTGTACAAATCCACAATCAGTATACCGAAGTTAAATATCGTGAACTGTTTGAAATGTAAATGTATTTCAAGCATTTAACCGTCCTGCAACATAGTCACTAAAAGACTTATTTGGCTTCCGATCGAAATCATCAAATGAAAATAAAAGCCCAAGCTTTATTGCATATTCTTTTGCATTTAATGATCCTGTGAGATTTACAGGCTCATTTGTACATTAAATAATTCATTAGTTTCTTGAACTACTTATTTTAATTTTCCATTCCTGTGTGAACAGCTGAAAAAGCATATTAAATCATTGTTAAAATAGCATTGATTCACCTGAGGCCAGATGGTAAGTTCGCCTTAGTAGTTCAACTCGGGCTCAAATCCGAACGAATGGGCAGTTTGCAAGGCAGTTTTTGTGGTTTTCCTCATGTGTAACGTGAATACGAGCCAGTTTCCCAAGAAAAATCCCTACAGGAGGCCTTAGTTTCCTTAGGCTGATAGCCCTTGTGTGCATTGCCGTAATCAAATAAACAAGGAAACCTCCATTAAGGCATACCGCATTTAGCCCAAGCAGGCTTTGCCATAATACGAATAATTAAATCCAATCAATTGGCAAAGAATTAAAAATGTAAAATAAAGATTAGTGGTCATGTGCGCATGTAGTTTAGGTGAAAGCGAATCGGCATTAATAATAAATAATAATCACAAATAATATTTTAAAAAATACTAATGTACTTTAGTTCAAAGTGGGGTAGTATTAAAACCGAAAATCTTGGATGAAGGACGCTGTTTTTACAGATTACATTAAAAAATGTTCTTTATAGTTATGCGCAGTGGCCCTTGCCCCACAAATATATAATTAAATATTGCCGAATTTGTTTTTCTGTGAATACAAGGACTATATTACAAAATCTTGAAATTATTAAATAATTCAAACTTCAGATTCAGCTTCACGTGAGGACTAGTTACATGCTATTATAAATTTAGTAGAAAGTATAGATTAATTTTAGAAAATTTCTTTCGTTGATGAATAATATATAATTATGCGTGAAATTGTATGGATCACAATTGGATAAAGGAGTTGTTTTAAGAAAAATGGTATTATTGTGACTACTTGAGGATGGAGAACAAATGAAAATGCTATTTTGCTTCAGAAAATGAAGTCGTAGAGCTAGATCGATAGCACAGTAAACCGCACAATGTCACGTATTTGACGCACAATGACAACGCCCGCCCTCACCGTGCAAACATCGTAAGCGAATGCCTTCAATCGGAGGATATCACCCGTATGGGACTGGCCAGCATTCTCACCGGACTTGAATCCAGTACAGCATATGTGGGATATGCTTGGCCGACGAGTTACAGCCCGTCAACCTCCTCTTACATATCTACCGGAACTTCGGAGAGCATTACTTTTTGAGTGGTGTAATATCCCCCAAGATCAGATCGATAATTTGATACTCAGCATGCCTAGACGTTGTACGGACTGTATTGCATCGTCTGGTAGACATACAATGTATTAACAATCATACCAATCATGTAATATTGGTTTTTTTTTGGTAATTTGCTCCAGGGAGAAAAAATCGCTATTTTTTTAATAATATCAAACAGATAGCATCTTTTTTTGCTCTTTAACTTTTGTTTAATAAATAAGATTTACAGAAAAGTCAAATTTGTTTTGCTTCTAACTCTTCCTTTGCCTGATTTTGCATTATCCTTAATTTATGGACATGAGTGTAGAAGAAAAGCATTCTCGAAATGCATGTCATTGACACCACTTTAAAAGTTTTGAAAACGGGTGAGAATTTCTACTGAATGATGAAAGTGAAGAAATCCAGAGTATTCCCTTAAATGAAGCTTTTAAATGAAATGAAATTTTGATAAGAGGTAAGAACAATATACAGAGGTAAAAATCAGATATTCAGTGTATAAATAATGTTTATTTAAAAAATTACTGAATATAATTTATAATGCATTTTATTCCTAACTCATAAGGCCTATTTTCTGGATATAAAAATGCTTTTATTTATATAATTTGAGAAAATTAAAAAAAAGAATATTTTCTGTAATTTTATTACAAATTATTACTACAAATTGACCTGCAGAGGAGTTGATATTTGCTTTGTCAATACTTTTGGTGCTTAGCAGAGTCTGGCTGGATATCTATGGGCTGAATTGCAAGAGTTCCCGAGATTTCAATCGAGAACAGAACTTGAGTCTACTACGTCATGGGAATGGAATCCTCTGCAGGTAGAATAAAAGAGCTTTCGTGTGCTAGATGCAAAATTCTAATTCAATCAAATTTGCGAGAGATGAGTGGCTCCGCAGACGCCGTAAGTATAACTTTATTAATAAACCAATAATCTACTTCAATGTTTTCAATATTTTTCTGTAAAAGAGTCTAAGAGGTTTGATTAACTAAATATGCTATGCAAATTGATAAATATCATCACGGATGAGCGTCTTCTGTAGGACGACAACAGAAGACCAAAATTGTTTGCATCCGTAGATTATCATCTTAGAGAAGATTCGTATTAGATTTGTATTTCGCTTAAATATGTAACAAATCTTGTGAAAACGAAATTTTATTTCTTCAGTATTAAAAAAACTTTTAACTATATGAATTATACATACATAAACAGCAATAAATATTTAGCTTGAATTTTATTTTGTGCTGAAATTCTAGTGCAAACATTAGTTAGCTTAGTTAAAGAGGTTATAATACGTCTGAAGATTAATAATTTGTTTCATAAAGTTTCATCACACTTCATACAACTGCGATCGTCTACAGAAATTTCAATTAGTATTTCTCTGTGTAATTTACAATAGTGATTTTGGAACGATATAATGGCATAGACTTTGCCAGTATTGATAACATTACTCATTCCGCATTTATTGAAGCAAGCGGTAAGCTAAATACCTTGAATAAATTGCATTTCTGAAACAGGAAGATTGGCGAGAAGGTAATAAACTGTAACTCAAGTCAGATAGACCTTTCTCACTGGACAGAGGATTATATTTCGTCCGCTTACCTTATTAATAGCTTCTGAGGCCGTTGGTCCTTAAATGTTTTAATTACTATCATACTTAATAAGTTAAAGATTTACAATAATGCATAAACATGAAAACGTAAATTGGGAATTAAAACTATTGTTCAATGATTGAAGTCAACCACGTTCCGCGTATATTTCTGAAATAACACCTATACTTTCAGCTAACTGAACAAGAAGATGCTTATCAAAATTCTGCCTTTCAGGAAACTTGTAATTGTTTTGTAAGGAATAATCTCATTTCTCCGCGCGTGCTGGTGCGATGAAAGTGGTTAGAATGAGCACTGGAAGCTAAAGGATTCGAACATCTGCAAGAGGACGACTAATTTCTCTTGTTTCTTGGTTCCGAAAAAATTACATAAACAACATTACGAAAAATTACAATTATTGAACTCAAGATATAATATTTTCTCTTCTTTTTAATAGTAAAAAAGATATATAATTTTGCTGTTATACAGTTTATCATAAATACTCGTAAAACTATTTATACATCATAAACTTTATATTCTTGCTAACTCAGAAAACTGCAAAGTTGTGTACAATATATATATATAATATAAGACTTCACATGCTTCAAAAATATTCTTCAGCAATAAGAAATCAAGTACAAAACAGAAAAGGCAACTGCACTATTTTAAAAACTATTTGCTAAACCCAGAAAATGCTTAATTTTCCCCCTATTCTCCATATAGGTTTCCTTATTCAACTGTTTTATTCGTTTGCCTTCGTTTATCATTAGGTTGAAGCAAATTTCATTTTTATTCAGCGTTATTTTAACGTTTCATTGAGCCTCACTCATTCAATCGGTTCTTTACTAATCGAATGTATCGCTAAACAACGTTAGCTTCATTTAGAATTTTACTCGTATTATCGGGCCGAACAATATCTGGTTGCTCAGAAGTTTATATGGTTGTTGCATGTGTGATAGAAATAGGATAGAATCTTCCCGTGGAATTCTTAACAAAAAACTTGCATACAATGAAACATGGTGCTCACACGTTTTGCCAAAATGAATAAAGCGAAATATCAGTTCTTACTCAGTTTGAGTTAAGCATTGCAGTAAATTGTGCATTCGTATTCCTGTAAAGAATTTATGAATATTTTTGTTTTAGTTCATAGAGAATCTAATGAAATTTAAAACATAACTTATTTAAACTCAAGATATAATATTTTTCTCTTCTTTTTAATAGTAAAAACATATATATAATTTTGCTGGCCTTTAAACACATTATATTTGTTTTCTGCTGAGTATTGTTCAAGTCAAAGCTTCATAATTTTTTATTTTATGCTATTAGAATTATTTATTACTATTAGAATGCCTTTTTGTTATTTTTTTTTCAGATTCTCTGAATTATTAGTCTTATGACTATATCATTGTTTTTAAATTGATGTTAAGATAGAATTATTCAGAAATCACTAAGCATTTAAAAAGTCTGTACTTCTCTGAATTTGTAACATGCAGTGATATCAACAGCTGAATTGCAAACTAGTTTTTTTCCGCCTCGAAGAAACTTATTATGGGCTTTTTTTAGTTGCACTTTCTCCCAATAAAAAATGAATAACTCAGAAACTATGCAGGACTTAGTGATCTCCAGGTAATCTACCAGCCTCTTTCGAAGAAGTTACGCAAATATAGTATTTAGGAGATATTTTGGATAATAAATTTCAGAAGTAGCATCATATTTTCCATCTCTCTAAACAAATGTAAAAAAAAAGTATTTTCAGAATTACATGAAATTTCTACGAACACTTGTGGAGTTAAAACAGACGTTCTCAAACTGATCTATAGGCAAGCAAATACTGCCAGTTATTTTATGTGCGCCAAGAGCAGTTCTTTATTAAAGAAAGTAAACTTCAATTTCTGAGGAAAATTCAAAGAACATTTCTTTTAAGTGGCTATAAAACTGGTGCTTACCGCTTGCTTACCACTTTCAATCAATTATCTTTTAAATATATATGTTTATGCAAGTCCTTGCTGCTGTGACCCGTAGATGTCTGCCGTACCAGCAAAGAATGACACACTGAGATTTGTGAAATATGATGAGGTTACCTCTATTTCAGTATAATTAAATTTGATATCGTTAGAGTATTTTATTTGTTATGAATTTAAAAATAGTTTTATGAATTTACGAATAACCTTGTACTTTATGTTCGGCTACTAGAGCTCTCGCTTTATCAGTAATATTCACTGCATATTTCCAGAGCATGTGTGGTGATTCAGTATTAATAAAACTAACATTTAGTACATGTTTGCTGATATGCAGAACTTAAAAAAAAGACGAACATTTCAGTTTGCTAATATGCAGAACTTACAAAAGACGAACATTTCAATGAACCAAAAAGATTTTCAAATATTTTTAGAAAATTTCAGTAAACAGTAGAAACATTATATTATTTAAAGAGCTACATAAACAAACCGAAAAAGTACCTTTTAGCCTTTGTGAAAGATTTTCCCTAAATGATTAATTTAACGTGTCTGATAAAAAAATTTTCAGTTCCATATATTATCTTGAGAATTCAATGTAATAATAAAATTAACAGAGCGAACATCTTTCTAGTTTCAGATTGTGCACTGAAAATAGGATAATGGTAATTTGAAGCTCAAGTGCATATTTTCTAAATTTTTGGCTAATTTATCCTTTTTTTCTTTTTATTACTCCACTATTTTATCGCCATTTTATTACTATTAAATTTACTGTTTCATTTCCAATATTTATTTGATTTAATAACATTCATGAAAAGTATTTTTTAAATTTTCCTTCAGCTTTTAATAGTTACATAGAAGAGTGTAAAGGGTGGATATAATATTATTCATTAAACTGACTGATAAGGAATACAGGTCAACAAAAATCCAAGCTTAAAACAAATTAAAAGATTTATATCCTTCACTAAAATCATTTCTACGACATTTCCATTAAGTTTTGGACCGAAATTTGTAGCAATCAAAGCCTGCATTTTAAAGCATATCTGAAATGGAAAACCAGTACTTGCTATTCTAATTAAGGTTCTCTTATTATCTCTAAGTGCCTGCCTATTGATGCTCAAGAAAGGCCCACTCATAATACATTAACAGTGAATGCACTTAAATATTAAATCTAAGTTAGAACTATCGAAATTCCTTCGTGTACGGCCCATTTGCGTTAAGGAATTCATCTTGAGTGAAACATTGACCCAGAAGATATTGCATTAAAGCTAAGTTTTAGCGCCGAGTTCATCAGAAACGAAGATCTTCTCCTGTAGTCTTAAATTAAGGTAGAGAAGTAATGACTGTACTATTTCAGCTAGTATAATCCTAAATAGTTTCTAATAAATACAGTGACTTTTAAAAGCTTACATTATGTTTTCCGCTACTGCATATCGATCGGGCATAAAATAATGCGAACAGTTAATAAACCATATTCTTTTTATGATTTTAAATATAACTTTGAATTATCTTACTCTTTTTTTATACCTAATGACCTGTCTGGCCTTAGTTAAAAAGATCACAAGAAAATATCCATTAATGGAACATAGAGATGGTCTTGCAACTTTTCATGGGTATTCTACATATAGTTTCTTACATTATGAAAGCGAGTTGCATTCCTGTCTAGCTTAAGGTAATGCCGCCTAGACGTTATAGTGGTTAGGGGAGCCTACTGCGGTACTGAAGGGCCCCAGTCTCGAATGCCGGACAAGGCATGAATGTAACTGTGCGCCCATTCATAGGAGGCAACGGTGGCCGCTTATTAGATGCACCCAAAATAAATGCTGAATAGACAAGTGTCAGCCATTGGATAAAAAAGAGCTTATTTTAATGAATACGGTACAGAAAATGGGAGAATTCCAGCTGTTATTGTCCTTAGGTAGAAGATTAAGATTTTGGTCTGGTACCTTTTGTAAATAAAAAAGGAAACAATATCTGCGTTTTATTAATATAACGAAAGGCTGAAAAATTGATCTAAATGGCTTATATAATAAATTTTATATGCCCTTTTATTTCAAGAAATTTTGATTGGCATTGCAAAACGCTTCAGTTTAAATGTAGGAAGAATGAAGCGGCAGAATCCGGCCGAAACAATTTACCACTTTAAGCGGTTAGTAAGTAGCTCTTACGGTAGAGTGGAGAAAGAAGGATGCTATTTTTAGTTACAATAGAGCGCTGGATCAAGACACATCACGCTTTTGTGATTGAAGCATATCTCAAAAGTAGTGACTGTGTGGCAGCTACGCATCGGAAGTTTCGGTTCGGTTTGGAGATGGGTTGATCAGTTTCGTGCTACCGCAAGTGCCACGAATAAGAAGCCACGGGTTGAGCCGAGGGTGCGGACATAGAAAACATTGAGAGGGTATGAGATGCTTTCTACAGAAATCCTAGGCGTTCAGTTCATAAACACGCTGAAGCTTTACACTTGTCAAACAGAAGTGTGAGCCACATTCTCCCCAAGGATTTAAGTTACCATCCATATCAAATACAGATGTCCTTAAAATATATCTGAACTCGACTATGCCTTCCTGAAGCAATTCAGTACAGACCTTATCGACTTAATGGATGAGAATAAGGGCATTCTCCGCAGTCTGATTATGTTGGATAAGGCGCACTTGAACTGAGAAGCCACATCAACAAACAAAACATGCGATACTGAAGTAATGTGAATCCGCAGGAGCTTCACGAAAAAAACCACGCCATAGTGAAGAGGTCACTATTTGGTGCGGTGTTTCGGCTTCCAGAATTATTGGATCCTGCTTTTTTTTAGGATTATCTCGGAAGGTTACGGAGGCCTACTGACGACTTTCCTGGTTCTTGAATTACAGGCTTTGATTTGTCATTAGTTTATTTCGAGCAAGATGGGGCAATTGCGTATACCGCTTGCGACATGATGGTAACGTTACGTACGGTATTCCTGCACGAAAATCATCTCATGTTTTGGGGACAAACCGTGGCCAGTCAGATCCCTCGATCTGAGTGCCTGCGATTTCTTTCTGTAAGGGTACTTCAAGAGCCATGTGTTTACATTATGTGCTCCGAAGTCAGAGATTGTGAACTGTAGCATCAATGAAGAGATCAAGGCAAGTCCATCTGAAATGCAGATGGAAATAATGGATTGTTACATACGTTGACTCTGTCAGTGCATCATAAAGAACCGTTATTACGTCCCAGATGTGATTTTCAAAAACTAAACAAAGCATATAATGGCATCATGTTATTCATGAATTTCCACTCTCATCTTTTACATTCCCTACATACTGTTACTGTAGGACCTGTAATAAAATGGAAGATTGTCTTTACGGGACCCTATAGTTTTGATGTTCTTAGCTGTTAAGTTCCCTTCATTATTACACCTATATTGTGAGGTACAACATTTCAGTTCCCCAAGAACATTATTAATTAAAAATTTAGTTTTATTGATAGCTCCTAAAAGGGACTTTATTGCCATTTTCTTTCGTGATGGAAAGTGCATTATGTTACAAGGTTCTACAAGTTTATAAGTGTTCCAATTTTATATGCTACGAAAAAATAAATGAATACATGTTTCATATCTTTAGTCAAAGGTTAGAAGATGATTTAATTTATGGTTGGTTAATTGAATTAGGCAAAGCAAGAGGGTTATCTATCTAAAAGAAAGTGCCTTCTTGGAAGACCTTTTAAAGAAAACTAGATCTTTATACATGAGCTTTATACATGTATAAAGCATCTATATACATACTTAATACATATTTTGCTTTATACATGATAGATGCTCTAAAACTCCATGGATAGGGTCTATCTCAAACTCTGATAGGGTCTATCAGTGGCTGAGAGAGTAAAGCCACTGAATACTAATAGTTTGACTCGGGTTCGAGCCCAAACACGCGGGCTGACTTGCATGGCTAGTTTTCGTGAGTTTTTTTTCCAATTAGTAACGTGAATATCAACCTGTCCCCCTTAAAAAATACCCCACGAAAGCACCCACTCATTTAGGCGGATAGCCTTTTTGGTTTTGCCATAACCAAATAACCTAACTTAATCTAAAACCCCACGTAGCCAATTCGTTTGCGGCTATTTAAACCCTTCTTGAACTACTAGAGTTCATCAGTATTACCCACTAAGCCACTGATGGGCCTCAAAATATAATCGTATGAAAATGTACATAATTTAATTCAATTCTGTAGCACAAAATAGATGCACGACCAGTTTTTTAAGAGTTACTCAATGGTTCAATCATTAAAAATATTCTATGTATAGCCGTAGGATTGCGTTGCAGTTTCCATATTGCATCGCAAAATATTTCTCCTATTTGCGAACTAATTGAGTGGTCAGTTTTACAACATCAACATAGATCAAAACTATGAATTTTCAAACTCATTGTAATGGTAAAAAACATGATGCAGGAAAATGCTTTTGTCTTCTGGTCTTCAGTTATGATCAATAGACGAAAGTTATTAATTAATATCTTAATGCCCACTAATACTGATGTGTTACAACTGTTAAAATAAACTGCGTTTCGACCAACTGTTTAGTAAATTGTTTCACTACTAATGGCGATTTATAAAATATTTGTCCCATTTGACTTTTGGAGTCCCTGTCTTTAAAACACAAGGTATATTTATTGTTTTTTAAAAAGTAATCAATGATTTAGGATCTTCTTGAAACACGGGGGCCTTCGCGTTTGCGAACTAATGAATCCGCCTTGCAACAAGATTTGTGATCAAAGAATGTCGTTTACTCATTCCTTTTGGCATGTATTTGACAGAATACGGATGTTTACAGCTGGCAGACATTGAGTTGGATGCCTCAGGCAAGACAACTGTGTTTCTATGGAGTAACAAAATAAAAATAAGTATAAAAAAGGGCACCTCGATTCTTTATGTTTCAGTCTACTTGGGAAAAAAACTGTTTTTAATTACTTCTACGCTGAATCTTTGAATCTTAGATTTTTACTTCTGCCTATTGTATTTTAGATATTATGTGATAAGAGCTATGGTAAAGGATTTAATATAGGTTAATAATATTTTTCTCTTGCTTTGACTTGAAAAGCTGATCGTTTTGCCTTGGTCATGTAGTGCTTTGGACTACTTCGTGTTGAACAAATAAGTAACATGTTTTTGAACAAAATAGGATTGCCATGAAGATACATAGAAAAGATATATTGCGTCAGTTGTAGGGTTAGGTGATCTGCTTCGGAACTGATTTGAAGAACGGATTCACTTTACTGAGAACAAACAGATTCACTTTATTCAAATTACTCCAAATCTAGAAAACGGAGTTATAGCTCTTTTACAGTTCACGGGCAGATCTTATTGGAAGCGTGCCAGAAACACAGATCTGCTATTCGTTCACGAACTAATTCATTTTACTGAGCGATCAAACACTTGATTGGCGAAAAAAGAAGAGAAATAAGTTGTAATTTAAGGAAGAAAAGAATGTATATGTTCCCATGTTAAAAATAAGTTCATTTTTTTCATGATTTCCAATTTTTTTGAAAATTTTTTATTACAGAATTTTATTATTAGTTCTGAGCAGAAAAGAGGTTTTAGCGAATCTCAAAACTACAGCTGAAAGAAAACAACTCAGGGAGTTGACGTTTGATTGAGTCAAATTTTCTGATCCCATACTAGCGGTATTTAAAATAACTCCGAAATTTCAAATAAATGCACACAGTATAATTCAAATAACTTAAATAGAGCAAAGACCGAAGGAAAAGTGTTGAGATTTCAGCTAGTATCTATACTAGCTTTTTCAAGCTAGTATTCGAGATACATACGCTTCGTTATTTCCGCTGAGAATATTTTCAAGATATTCGTTTTTAAAATTCTTCGTTGCAGTAACCGACATATGAAGTTCATTCTGATTGAGTTTCTGAAGATTATTTACTAATCTTAGAAAAATTGACTTGATTTCTGCCTGTAACATTTCTAATCTTATCATCACTTGATCTGACTAAATGTCAAATAGCCGTCCTGAGGTGTGTTCTAGATATATCTAACAGGAACTCAACGTGATGAGGGGATTTTCATGTACATCAGGTTGATTAGTATGACTACGTTCGAGTAAGATGTTTTTTGAAATTTTTTTTGTATATTTATGTACATACTCTTTGTTTTTTGTTGTTTTTTGTTTTGAAGATCTACTCTTTTATAAGCAGAGTTAGAATATTTGATGCGTAAACGTCTCTTTCGATTTATATCTTCATGGCTTGTAAATTTACGGATAAGTTTTTGTTTATTTCTTGTACTCTTGTATACGCATCATATTCTTGTATATCTATCATATCTATATTTATATTTTATTACTTTCGTGGTCAACTTGCAGAGGCATTTCGAATCTAGAAACATGAAAAATTAGCTACGACCTCATCGAGATTCGAAGCACGGATCTTTTAGTATTTTCTTTGAGCACGGATCTTTCAGTATTTTCTTTGAGCACGGATCTTTCAAACGTGTCACCACTTACACCACAAGGGCACGGAAGGGGTAATGCAGTAATTCTTTCCAAATACAACTGCAAAGTAAAAAAGGAGAAAACTCGATTTCTATTCCGATGATTTTCGGTTTTCGGAAGAGTTTGTTTTTTAATTTGTCAAATAAACAGGCCATGGCTTTAGGCACAGACGATTTTAAAGTGGTTTAAACTAATTTCAAATTTAATGTTCCTTTAACTGCTGGCCGCAGAGCCATGGAGTATGAAAACATAAGAGTTAAAGCAAACAAGAAGCCTTTCAGATACGATAATTTTAGTAATATAAATTTTTTGAAACAAATTTTCGAAATTTAAATTTTTATATGTTTCTTTTGTAAATAAAATTTTATGTGAATAAAGCTGTTCATTATCTTACAAAAAATCTCCCTGAAAAGCGACGAACGTGCCCTTTAATATGCATATTCGGTCCGGAAATATAATTTAAAATTATATTATAATTTTTGCTGCGGATTTCAAATAACTTAGCTAGGTCAATATAACAATAATAAAATTTTACTTATGTTCTGTGAGGATAATCATCATCATCAGAGTATATAACCAGCAAACAGACATACACAGAATTAAGTTAGTAGAATTAAGGCACCGAATTAAAATAAAGTTTATTTTACCTTGTCTTTTGTGAGTGAATAAATTAAAATATACAAACATAAAATTACCAGTCAACCTGGACTAACCTTTCTATGAATTCAACTGCTTTAATTTATCTTGGGCAGAGACTACAAGTTTACCTAGACCGCGAGAGAAATTCAAACACTCAACTTAACTCTAAATTCTGGAATGAATGAACCTCGTGGCAAAAAAGATGCAGAAAGTAAAAGAGTAAATTAGTATTTTGTTAATAAAACTTAAAACATAAATGCCATAATATAATTTTCTCGAAGAAGAGGATACTAATAGCAAAGATTTTACGTGTCACATAAAAATTTAATTTCGTTAGCACAAATTTTTGAGCGTTTAAACAGATGTGGGTTTAAAATCTTTGTATCTATGTTACGTTTTCTTCAGTGGAAAAAAACATAGTCTAGAAATTTGCATTCGAAAGGTTAATTTACATCGTTGTCTTTAGCAGCATATGTGCACGGATTCCTAAACTTTTTTTAACGACACTTCAAATGATTTGAATCACATGAGAACGGGGAAATCCAATTCGGTTACGTAAACCACTTTCCTTAGTAATACCTTTTTTTTAAAGAGTCCATGCAAAAATTTAAATTTTATATACTTTGACTGAAATATATTATGTAACAAAATTCGTCGCAGTCTGAAAGCCTAAATCCTCTTTGTATAATTTCTTAACTCGGACTATATCTGTAATTTGAATGATATTTGATTGTTTATGCTTTTTAAAACATCTTTTGTTATTCATTTGTAAGTACGGTTATAGCAAAAGCTATTGTGGTACCGATTTGAAACATTTCTTCTGATGATTATTACAGTGAGACGGAAGAATTTGGCAAGGAACTTAAACCATAATAATTTGATTGTTGAAAATAAATTTTTTAGTAGAATTTTTTAAACCGGGAAACTTCTAAATGAAATTTCTTAACCCCTTCGAGCCGGGTAGCGAAAAAGCGCGCTTATCGCGGAGGCCGGCAGTGTCTTCCGCGAGCGTCTCTCCAGGGCCGGGGGTTTTTTTGCTACTAAGCCTAAATCCATGAAATTTCCGAAGTATCAACGCATTGTTTAATAATGCTCTATAGAGTATTTAAACGGCTTATGCTTTATAGATATTTTTATATATATACTTTAATTACCTTATTTCTTGTTTAAATGCATATTTTACACATTTTATTTTAATTACTCACCATTTTATGACTTTTAACATTATACATCTGAAAACTAAATATATTACTTAAAATTCTCTTTTCGTATGAAAAATTTGAAAACAGGGATCTACACACAGTCCTACGTTACATTCCTTGAACTCGTAATAACTCATTTGCCGTTTTGGAGGATTTTTCCGGGAATGTGAACAAACGAAGCATCGTCGTCTCATTTTCTTATCAGTCTCTTCTGAACAAAGTTTTGGAAAATGTCTTTCAGTTAATCTTTCAGAATCAATATCAGAATATCAGAATTTCAGAATCAATATCTGAAATATTTTGCATCATTTCTGCTATTTCATGCTCTATTAAACATTTTCGACGCTTCGACATTGCAACGGTAAAAACAGGAAGAATTCACGTCTAACAAGATCTAATTATTTTCTAAAAACTGAACTGTAAACCGAAATACTCAACGCTTTAGCGCATATAACACTTCTACTTACAATAAACAACTACCATGTGCGAATAAAGTGCGATTTAAATTTAAATCGCACTTTATTCGCACGTCTCTTAAGAGACGTCATAAATCACGCCATTCGGAAACATTTAGTTCCCCGTTTGTTTATATAATCAAAAACACGTGTATGTGAGTCATGCTTCTCTCATTTCGAGTAGAAGGTCTAATGTACATGTATCTGAAACCATATGTACATACAGTGCCCTCTTGTGGCAGAAATTATAGTTTCTAAAACGTTCCAGAGTACTGGCACAAATACGTGACAGTCTGTAGTAAACGGGAAAATTCTCTGGCTCGCCTGCGTGTCGGCCGGTAGGTGAGTGTGTTCGTTGCTGGCACGTAGACGTGACAGTCGGCGCGAATTAGAACACCTTTAAAAACAGAATAAGCCAAAAGTCACTTTATCGTATTATTTTTCAGCTCAGAGAGATTTTGAGGCTTTTGCTGAGTTGAAATACAATACTCCTCAGGAAACTCGAATGATAAACGGAGTCATTTTCCAAGCAGTTATGGAGACCGTTACAGAAAGAGCTGCCTTTGTGAAGGGAAAAGCGGGGGTCATTTAAAATATGTTATCTTTCATATTTAGGCCAAACAAATTTTCAATATGTGTACATGATAATGCTAAAAAGAAAAGTATTAAATACCGTATTTGCACCGTATAAGACGCACCGCCTTTTTTATACACATTTTTGAAGGATAAAGCTTTATTATTGTTAATTATAATGAAATTACATTATTTTAAATATAAAGTAATGCAAATAAGAAGTAATACTTTTTGCAAAGATTCAATTTATCTGGAAAAGAACACCTTTTAATCTTCTTCAAAACCCGGACACTCATCTCCAGAGCTAAATGAAGAGTCACTCGAAACCTCTTCGAAATCAACATCTTAGTCTTTTTACAACAAATTGTCCTCTGTACCATCCTGTGCATTACTAAAAACACACATCTTAAATGATTTCTGCTCTCGCAGCATCCCATGAAGCTCTGACCTATTCACAAACTTGCGAAATGCTAACTCCGAATAAACTGAGTATCGACGTATAAAACGCATCCCGTTTTTAAGATCTATTTTCAAAGAAAAAAAGTGCGTCTTATACTCCGACAATTACTGTAATTAAAATTAAAATGCTATTTCATTTTTAAATAACAAAGTGACTTTCGGTTCCTTCCGTATTAGTTTTCTAAATGCATTTTTATCTCATTTCTCTGAAATACAGAAAATCAATACACATCAGTAATAAAATGATTGCGTTCTTGTTGGATGAGATTTTATGTTTATTTAGCATTAAATGACACTGGGCTCTAAGGAAGCTCATTTGTTTTCAGTAGAGGTAAATCTTTCTAGCTCGACACCTGCATTAAAAGAATTCATTTGCATGCAGGCTCTTTCTTTAAGTGTGTCAATAAGTTTAAAATCTACAGTTCCTTAAATCACATATCATCGCGATCATCTTGTAACCCTCATTACGTTATTTAATGTAGCCAGAATATCCTATGCAATGAACAGGCAATAAATACGTATTAAAAAAAAAGCAAGAAAATGCAGAAAGTTTAGAAAGTGCGTAAATATTGAATATACTAATGTTCAGCATTAATAAAAGAGCTTGCGGGTGAAGTAAAATCAAACTAGATTACAAAAATTAATTTGCGAAGTGCCAAGAAATATTATCTGAAGTCTTCACGAACGAATTTTGTGGCAGTGGATTCTCTTGCAGTCTCTTTATTGATTTATTATTGAATGCTAATCCTTGGAGAAAGGGGTGAAAATGTAAGTGTGCTACAAGCAGCTCAGCTGGTATCATCTCAGATAATTCGGAAAGCAGTGTGAACTCATTCGGAAGCGTATTATCGATTAAGATAACGGCGATACGGAACGTCCGATTTATCGAACTTTCATTATCATTATTGGAATATAGATATTATTTGATCTTATCATCCTTGTATGGGCTCTGTATTTGTTACAGCAGAAGTATCAGGCGAAGTATATACATTTCAGGACAGCGGTGTTGATTCTTTTATCAGATGGTGCACTATAAATTTAAGTTATTTAACTCATGACTGAGGTTATACAGAAGGGAGAATGACCGGAAAATATCTTCGCATATATGAGGAGATGTTTTGCTTCACCCTCCTCGATAATTTTCATAATTACGATAATTTTATCCCAGTACATTTTCTCTAATTTAAGTTTAGAGCTTAAACTTTAAAAAAAAAATTCAGTCCATATTACGAGCTACGACAGGTAAATTGAACCCAAAACAAGCGTTTGCTAAAATATTCCCATTGGGGGGAGATGAAAGAAAAAAAGAGGAAACGAACATCTTTGTTACTTTTCTTTAGGTTCATAAATAAGCATTTCGGTAGTCTGTTTAACATTACGTAGTGCAATGAGTTAATGAAAGAATCTTTTCTTGAATTCCAATCACGAAAAGGTAGTTTTCATACGAACTGCGATCAGTCAAAGACTTTCTAAACCACTGCTACACTAGAAAATTGAGTTTTTTGCCAGTATATTAAGTTCTACTCTAGAACAGTATAATATTATTAATGCATATTAAGTTATGCTCTAGAACGGTCTTTCTTAAACTACGTTCCACAGAACTCTAGGGTTCCATGGATGTCATTCAAAAGTTCCACGGAACTTACGCGCTTTTTTTTTTCATAATGTTCAAGGGAGCAACTTAAAAAAAGCTTTGGAAATAAACGCTTCTAGTAAATTTTAAAAAAGGAATAAGAACTAATAGCCGCTTTCACTTACTTGATGGTTGATGTAAATGAGACAATCCAAATTCGCGGGTTATGATGGCGTCGTCGAGACAATATTTGGTATTCTACAACAACCGCGCTAGGGAATCTCTATCCACGATTTCTCGGCTCATTTCTTTATCGATCGCTGCACCTAGGGAATCGCACATATCTAGAAATATATGGGAATCCCGTGTAGTTGAATATAAAAGGGTACTGCGAGTAGCCTGGATAATAGTCAGTTGTCAATGTGTATCATATAAAATATAATATGACTGTATTTTTGTATTTTTATATTATTTTTTTGTATTTTGTTATTGTATGAAGTTTCTTAATTTTTCGCTTATTAATAAACTTTACTGGTTATTATAACATTACATCACACACGCTCTTCCATAAGATTAGAAGTAAAAAAAAAAAAAAAAAAAAAAAAAAAAAAAAAAAAAAAAAAACAATGCCTCGGAGACCATAACGTGAATTCAAAGGAAATCCAACTGGATAACAACAAACATTCATTTTTCGATGATTAAATTTACAGATACCGGCGACCATAATGTAAATTAAAAGGAAATACAGCCGGATAACAGACAAACTCTCATGTTCTCACTTACAGATACCATCTGTATTGATGGAACAAATGCCATGAGTAGGATAATTAATGGGGCTGCACAGCTTATTAAAGATATCTCCAAAATATCTCGTAAGCATTGCATTATGCATAGGCAGGCACGCTCTTTAAAAAAAAAAAAAAAAAAAAAAAAAAAAAAAAAAAAAACTGAACTTTTTAGATTTTACATTACTACCAAATGGGCGTTTCTTTCACGTTTTGTGTTTCGTAATTTATTCAATACCATGTTCTTCGCACTTAAAACACAAAATTCAATTCAACAGCAATATCACAAAATAATTTTAAAAGAGCATGTCTTTAGAATTTCCGATACACAGTCTCGCGGCTTGGAGATAAGCATGTCTTCCCTCCGTATAGTGTTGCCAATGTTCGCTTTGAAAATCTTTGAGTTTGTTAATCAAAAATTCGTTAAAGTTTTACGAAATATAAAATAGATAGTAAAACAAATTCCAAATTTGGGCTTCCAGATGCCGATATTTGAAATTGGATGTCTCTAGATACCACAGTGCGAGAAACGTACATACATTCATGCAGATTCTTCATTATTTAATTTCTTTAAATGTAATGTAGGGTTGTAATATTTGGTGGCAACAATTTGAAAAGTGAAACACGGTTTATAGTGAACCAACGCAAAATGCCAACGCAAATGAATAGCCCTTCTGGACAAATTTCCCTTTGGGCTAATTATCCCCTAGCTTGATGAGGTTGGGATGATGAGCTTGATGAGCTGCTTTTGATGAAGTCATGAATGAAGTCACTGACTTCATAAAGTCTTGGCCACTAAATAATAATTTATTCAAATAGACATGAGGACATGTGATGTGCAGATACATCTCTTCTTTTACATGGTTACTTTTTCAAATGATTATCTCGAAGGAAGATGTTAATCCGTATTTTGAGCTGAGCGACCAGGTGCGTGCCTCTTCTTAGAACTCACTTTCGAATTGAAGTCGATTACTTGACCGAAAGCGATATTAGCAGAAAGCCAGAATTTTAACAAGATCAATGAACATCTCAGTAAAATTTGAAGAGTTAAATTCAGGGCAAACAAATAAATGTATTACTGCTCCCGAAATAATTCTTGCTTTCAAGAAAAAGATAGAATTTTGGACAATTTGCGTGCACTCATATGACTGATTGCTTTCCAAAAATAAAAAGCCTTTTAGAAGAGGAAGGGGTTTAAAGAGAGGAAACATTTATTAAAGAAATTATTCAGCATCTGAAAGGTTTGAGTTAAGCTTTTAATCAGTATTTTTCAAATGAGCAGAAGATTATAAATCAAAATTAATTGCATGTTAAAAACCCATTTATTGTTAATGCACGACCTTCGACCATGTCAGCAGAATACGAAGCTTTTATTTAAATGATTTATTGACAAATCCAAATAAATTATTGTCTATTCGGACGTTATACCACGTGTGAGGGTAAATAAAGTCCACAAGAGATAATTAATTCCCACTGATTATTTAAATCCATCGGAGTAGGAAGCTGAGTGGTAAATTGTGATATTTTGTTGTCTGGGAAAAAGCGCATGGAGCTGTCACTGATCAGTATAATAAAGAAAGACATGTTTCGTTCAAATGACAGATAAGCAGAATGTACGGGCCTTTTATACCCTTCTCACATCATCCACCCAAGCATTGAAGCTTTCGGGGTACCCCTGAAATTTCACAAAATATTCTATTTTCCCTCGACGTTTCCTCTTTTTTAAAACATTTTCTACGGGATAATAACCAGAGTCCGAAACCTTTTGAAGTTCTTGTTTGTAAAAGGTTCCTTGTATAACTTCTACTGCTAGATCTTTCAGTTTATAGACAACAGGAATCCGTCGAATAATTTTATAGATTGTAAAAATTTCTCTTGTCCAGTTTTGTTCGTAGCCTTTCTCAAAGAGCATTTTTTCTCGGCTGATGTGTACCGTATCTCCAATCTTTAAATCTGAAGAAATAGGGTTTTGTACTGGTTGCTGTCCGTACAATGTTTTCCAAATTCTTTCTTGATTTTGTAATGTAACGGATACAGGTTCTGTCTTAATACTACGATGCCATGTATGGTTATAACTGGATATCAATTTATCAATCACATCAATATACCTTCGTGTATTCATTTCGGTAAAGTATTTCCACATTTTTGTTTTCAGAGTTCGATTAAATCGTTCTACGACAGAAGCTTTGGTTGTATTATGTGTCGTGAAAAAACGAACGTTTCTCTTTTTCAAAAAATTTTGAACTTGTTTATTGGTAAACTCTTTCCCTGCATCTGTTTGTAATGATTCGGGTGTACGTTCCGAAAATATCTTTTCGAAAGCGGATTGGATGGACACAGATGTTTTATCTTTGAGAGGGATAGCCCAAGCGTATTTGGAAAGGATATCTATACAGGTCAGCAAATATTTGTATCCATCATTAAAAGAGGCCAGGGATTGCATATCCACTAAATCAGATTGAAATTGCTCGTTTAAGCCTCCTACGATGACTCTGTTCCTGGGAAACGTGGGCCTCAAAGGCTTGTGCAAAGTATAAGAATCCTTGGTTTGCAACCATTTCTGGATCTCTTTTGTTTTTACGCGAACTTTTAAAGCACGATGCAAAGCAGCAACACCCCCGAAACTTGCGGTTACCTGTGGATCCCGATAGGTCTGAGACAGAGCTGCGTTCATTGCAACAGTTGTTATGATCTAAACGTACACTGATATTCATTTATATATGTTTAACTAGAACAGAAAAAAATACCCTAGTTTGACGTATATTAAGATTCTAGAAATAGGTATAAAAACAAGAGAGAAAATGAATGTTACTTAACATCTCAAAGGCTGAATAATGAATGATACATGTTTAAGAATAACAACACTATTTATACTCTATAAAAGTCAACAGGTATTTTGAAAATAATTTATGTGAGTAATCATTACAGATTAATTCTTTTAAATAATGTCTGAAAGAATGAGGCCATTGTAAAATAAAAATAACATTTTTTATTGAACATCATAATTAATTTACAGATATTCATAGTATTCAATACCTAAGACACCATTCGTAGTACAAAATGTGTTTTTTACTTCGTCGAGTACATGGTTTAAACACACAGATTTTAAAAAGTCCTTGGTAATGTAGTGAGCAGGTTTCAGTAACATTAAATAGGATTCTTCACCCCAAATATTTCCGTAAAATTGTCTGGCGATGTCACAGCATTGAATCTCAGAGCAATGGCATTCACAGTTTCTGTCTTATGAACAAGTTCTTCACAGTCTATGCGCTGGGGATATTTTAGTTCTTCTTGTTGGTTAAGAAGCTCTTCAAGCGACATCTTTAGAATGGTTTCGAGGCGTGCTCTTCCCATGGAAAGATCGAAGGATTCTGGAAGATTTTCCTCGTTAATAGGTTCGTCAGATACGCTTTCATAGCCTTCACAAAAGTTCATATTTTGATAAACGAGGTTGGTGACAATGTCACTGATACGGCTAAAATGTGTCATCAGTTCTTCCCACTGCGCAGTCGTAATGCTGAGGCTACATTTTGCCTCTCCTGTCGAAGAGAGTTGCTTCAAAGTGAAGTGGGAATCTTTATACGTGACCACAAAATTCTTGGGCAATTCCAGATTCAGTGTCAACAGGTCTGGTTCCTCCACTGTCATGTTGGTTGCGAGAACATTCAAACACCATGGCTCAAAGTTCACTCCACGTCTTGTCGGATAGTACGATTTACCATATTTAGCATACTCTCGAATGTGCACAGTAACTTTTCCCTTGTAAATGCTGGGTCCCACAAAGACATTGTTTCCCATGTGAGTAAGCTCCTCTGGAATAGTGTTTTCAGTAAAAAGTCCTTTGCGCTGAAAGAAAAAAATTGTTAGTCATTTGGTAGACAAAAAACATACACAAAAATGAGGTCACATACAATATCAACTTTAACATATGAACCTTTTTTACAAATACGTACTTTTTTCTCGAAATGGCTTGTTTCTTCTGCCTTCCTTTTGGTGCAAGGGATATCTCGCGTTCGAAAAAGATTGCAGTCCTCCACTTTATCATTCAAAGGCATGGATTCTTTCTCAGGCAGGTTTTCCGTCTGAAAAGTAAAGGCAAATTAAGCACACATTGCAAATTTAAAAATAAACTTTCCTATAGATTGAAACTCTAAAAACAGTATGTTTTGAAAAAAAAAAAAAAAAAAAAACTTAACTTACCTCTGCAGCGATGTGGTTTCGTGGCTGTCCAGGATTCATGTTCAAAACGATGAAGAAACAAAAATCTGATGAAATTAACAATGATAGTCCAAGCAAAATATGTGCGTACACTCAAGGCGACAGCAGGAAAGAAATGCGGAACGTTGCTCGGGATAGCCTTATATCGGGCAGGAACTCTTTATTTCATCTGAACGGTGATTGGTTAAGAAACGGTGAGGTCATATTTCAAAGAATCTGATTGGTTCACAGAAAAGTATCCATGCACCTCAGCGGAGGCATACAAAGGTGTGATACGGCAGACGCTATTTTGTAAAGCAACATGTCGCAACAAGAAATAGATGATGTCATTCCAAACACGTGGTTCAAGAGTTCGTTGCCACAGAATCAAAACGAAACTCAACATGATTACGTCATTCCATCACGTGATACAAGATGGCGCTGGTGTCGTCACTTCCGGAGAAATTCAAAATGACGGAGGTCACGCCCCTTTTCTGTGACGTCACTTCCGCCGGCCGGTTACCCCCGGTTACTACTAGTATATCTGCGATAATAAAAAGAAGTTACACTCAATCTCATTAAAGTTTAAACCTAAAAGTTCCGTTTGAGTAGATTATTTTAAGAACTTTTGGGGGGTTAATTTTGAAATTACATTTTGAAGCAAATAAATATTATTTGAAATAGTAGTAATTTTTGTTGCAAATAATCCTTTTACAGAATGTTTCATTAAAATCATACTATTGAAGCAAAACGGTCGTTCAGCGATAAAAGTGAATATTAAAAAGGATTCCACTTACCAAAAAGATTAAAAAACACTGCTCTATAAACAGTAGTTTCCACTCAGTTTTTGATTAGTGACACGCAAGCTTGGTTCTAAGTATAGGGAATACATACAAAAGCCTATTGTGCCGATTTAGAGCTATTGTCACGAGCTGTTCAACAAGCTGTTCTCATGCGTAATATATATTGCGTATAAGCTGTTCTCACGCGGTGCATTAATAAAGGTAAAATACTAAACCTTTTATTAATGCTGAGGAGACCATCACAAAATTGTGAAACATGAAACATATAAGACCTTTCAGGAAATTTCATAAATACTAAAAAAAGTTGCAACTTACATTAACATGCACTGTTTACAAGATACGTATGAGTAATCCTAGGAATATGTTTATTTATTTCAGAATTAGTAGCTGCAGAGAAGAGGTTTTCAGATCTAAAACCTGTAAAATATATTGTAAATTATAATTAATGAAAAAATTCGAATTTCCTCTTATTTCTGTCAACAAAAACTAATAATACCAAAGCATAACAGTACGATGAATTATTAACAATTTCTCCTTAACACAGGCATGCAGAGTCAGCTCATTTA
Source organism: Stegodyphus dumicola (assembly GCF_044657685.1). NCBI lineage: Eukaryota > Metazoa > Arthropoda > Arachnida > Araneae > Eresidae > Stegodyphus > Stegodyphus dumicola. Next base: position 111,223,174 of record NC_140772.1, on the reverse strand, counting down.
TAATAAGTTGGAAGTGATGGAAACGCTAAGCGAAGGTTAGTTTCCCGTAAAAATGTTAAAAAGATAATTAGTGGATAATAATGTGTATAACTAAGAAGCAAAGGAGTTTACGCTTAGACTTTACATTTTTCAATGTCAATGAATAACCTTTTATTTTGCCGTAAAAAAATGCCAAATTCTACACTTTTTTTTTTTTAATTTTGAGAAAGTGATTGCGGCATGAATAGACTTTTAAGCATTATTTCAATATAGCGAAAATTTTATGCTGTGAAATTAAACTTGATAGTAGGACCATAGGAGAAAAATTAGCACATTTCCTGGAAATATTATACTCGTTGTACACACACCATTTATACAATCTTTCGCACGAAATTTTTTTAGTAAAAATGTAGTAATATATTTACAGTAATATTTTATTTATACAAATGTCTTTACAGTAACAAATGATATATGCTGTAACCAGAAAGTTAAAATATAAACAGACTTCTTCTTGCTATGGATTCATAATGCATTTTTGCTAGCATTTTCGGATAGTGAAATATTGCTCCAGTATTTTACAATTCATCTGCCAAGTACGAAATTTTATTTCAAACTAATATAATGAAAACAATTTTGCGATGGTTTCATCGTTACCTGTAGCCAAAATAGTCGCAGCGTGTGAATAAACATGCAGTGAGGCTGTATATTCACGTAAAAGTTTGCACAGAAAATCATAAAAAGTTATCGAATTTGATTTGTGCCAAAACCTGTGTCCCTTTTAAAATATTAAATTAGAATTTTTTACGATTGCTTCAACTCTAAATATGCAAAACAATAATAACGAAATGGTCAAAATCGCAGAATTTTAGTGCACCCCACACCATTACGTATTCCTTCGAAAAAGGACTAAGAATAAAGTTCTCGAATCTTGAAGCATGAGAACCATCAGCCGTGATGGGTTTCATCTCTCAGAACGATAAATGGCGGCTTCGTTCGTTCAAACCGACTTTAGAAGTGCACGGAAAGGTAGACCTAGTTTGAAATATTTCTCCACTCCTGTGAAAACTGCCGTTCCCGCGCTTTCCAGGAATAGAAAGCCGTAAAAATGGCAACACCTGGAAGATCTTTTTACATGTTCGAACCGGGAGCGGTTTTGTTGACGAGTCGAAGTCACAGTTCCCTAATCTGTGGAGAATTGAGATTTTAGAATCCTAAAGCTACATTTTTAATCTGTAGAAAATAAGAAATAGGATTTAGAGATCTGACCGAGTTATAACAAAAAATCACAGACTATAAAAGTAATTCAAAACTCAAGTATTCCTTCAAAGTACAAACTTCGAATTACATTGCTGAAGTTCTGTAGTGTCGCCCAGACGGTATAGTGTTTAGAGAAGCCTACTGCGGTACCGATGGGCCCAGATTCGAATTTCGGAGAAGACATAGATGTTAGTAAATGTATAGTGTCCGTGAGCCATGGGGGCAAATATGCGGCGAGCCGAAAGTCCTGTCGTGTAGTTTAGTGGAAGGGGAGAGGTGTGGGAAATAGAAGTCCAACCTCTGCCTGGAGTAGGCCCTGGCAACCATTCTTCCATGTAATATGGACACGACAACAACAACACAACACAAGTTCTGTTGTTCGAAATGAAAATAATTCGTTATTTGTTAATTTTTTTAACATTTAAGAATTTTTGTTTTCAGTAGATCGGTAAGCTGAGCCTACTAAAATAGACAATTAAATCAAACATAGCATTATTTACAGTAGCCACCATCAACAGTAAATTTATTTCTATGAAGAAAGAGCTATTATCAGTCACCGCAGTATTTTTATTCGATGATTTGTTTGATGAATTACTGATTCAGGTTCAACCGAGACATTCATCAAGCAAGTTGGAAATGAGTCATTCTTTTCACGTATTTTTGACTGTATTTGGACCTAGATCAAGCCGCTTCCTTAAATGTGAGAGTGTTAAAAAAAAAAAAAAAAAAAAAAAAAAAAAAGTTTCAGATTTTAAATTACGTCCAAAGGGGCGTTTTTCAACATTTTGTCTGTTACCTTTATTTATTAAATATTACGTTCTTCGCACTTAAACCATAAAATTCAGTTCAAGAGCAATATCTCAAAATAGTTTTAAATTCAGCATATCTTTAGAATTTCCGATACAGAGTCTCGCGCGCTGGAGATAAAAATGTTTTTTCTGTACAACGTTGCCATTGCTCGCTTTGAAATCCTTCAGTTTGTTTATAAAAAATTCATTAAAGTTTTATAAAATATGAAATCGATAATAAAACAAATTCCAAATTTTAATTTTGTGCTTCCACATATTCGCAGTAGGATTACGTCAATCAAAATTCGATAGCTGACCGTTGTTTTATCACAATGCGAGAAATATACATACATTTATGCAGGTTTTTCCTTATTTAATTTCTTCAAATATAATGCAGGACTCTAACATTTGGTGGTAACAGTTCGAAAAGTGAAGCGGACATTTATAGTGAACCAACGCAAAATCGCAAAACGAAAACAATAGTTCTTCAGGGACAAAGCCCCTTTGGACAAAAAAACAATATCCAAAAGCTTTCTGATTTTACGTTACGCCCATAGGGGCGTTTTTTCATTTATGCACACACGTTTGGAGAGCATTTGGGCTTAAAATATTTTAAAACATCATATTTTTAGAATTTTCGATACATAATGTCGTGCACAATGTATATGCCGCATAGTGTAGCCACTGCTTTTTGAAATCCTTGAAATTTTTAATCAAAACTTTGTTACAATTTTGCAAAATATGAAAACCAATTCTAAATTCAAAAGTTGGCCTTCGAGGTGCCCATATTTAAGTGGAGGGCTACGTTATTCAAAACTTGATTGCTCTAAGTACCGTTGATTTTTGATAATGCGAGAAGCATACATACATTTATGCAGATTCTTCATTATTTAATCTAAGTACAATAAAATTTGATGGCAACAAATCGAAACGTGATTCAACACTTTTAGTGATTCGACGCAAAATGCCGTTTCGAGATTGATAGCCCTTTTGGGCTAATGTCCCTAGGGCTAAAAAAACTCACTGATTCGCAAGACAGTTTGACACTTTTTAAATACTTCTGTTGTTTATTATTAATAAACAAGGCTACAATGAAACAGAAATTAATCCAATCGCGTAATATCTTTAATTTATGAATATTTAAAAAATTACTGGTAACAAATACGGATTTCAAGCTCATACTACATTTAATTGATTCCCAGTACAAATAGCGTAACTTGGACAGTTTTGATGAAAAGATGCATTAATTAAAAAATGCGAGGATTATTTGTTTAAGTAAGGTCTGTTTCGAAATACAAATGAAACAAAAATTTAAAGACAATTATTTTTTAAATACAATTTATTTTTCTATATTTTTATGCAATTTATTTTTCTACATAGTTTCCTTATCGATTTAAAAATTTATCGCAACGAATACCAAATTTTTATTATGCTTCTCCGAGAATTTTGCCGACTTTGATGATACTCAGTTATAGTCTTTGTAAGGCTTCATTTAAATTCATTAACCAGTTATTTCATGTTAATTTCTTTTTCTGTCCTTCTCGTTTCCCGTTTTCCTCTCAGATTGTAAATTTCTAGCTCGCGTGCATTCAAATGAGAAACAATTTAAAGGGAGATTTCAGAGGGTAGAATGACAGCGTGTTCCGCCTGTTGAAGGCCACGCTGCTAATTTGATTCTTTTGATAGAGGGGTGCTTTTAGCGGCTGTTGCAGGAAAATCGTCAACAGCCACACGAGAAGTGTTGGAGCCACACGCAATGTTGGGAGGGAAAATATAAATACACCTGGATCGCAAATTGAAGTCTAAAGACCATAATCTTAAAATAAGTCATTACTTTTCTGATAATGAAGCTACCCGAACGTGAGCATTCCATGGAATCTCGGATGTTTTGAAATACGCCGGGCATCCGTCGGACGTTGTCAACGTCCGATGGATGCTGATGAGGATTGCCACGAAGATGCGTCATTTCGAAACCCCCAGTACATTTTAAAATGTTTAAGATACAATGACATTGCGAAACGCCGGGGACATTCAACATCAAGAGCGTCAGGACTAATTTTTATGGTACTTAAATTCCAGTTTGCAATGACGATGAATTCCAACAAACTTTTTTCTTACTATCTCTGATCAGCTGGAAGATAAGCAAAGATACAGAAATGACAAGCCAGTAATGGGTGGAAATTCTTTATTTAGCGATAATTTACAATTCATGTACAGTTTCAATTCGAAATAAATGTTCAAAGTTCTGACCATTGAAGGATGGGATTTCCAACTTTGCGTTACTATGTGATTCCGAGTCGTCCCTGTATTTCTTAGAAGTTTATTCGTCTAGTTTTGAATCACCTGATATGTCACACTTTATATACAAATATGCGATTTTAGATCAAATGAAAAAATTAACAACTCGTATTAAGAACCTGATTTTCGACGAAAATATAGAATGAAAAATTGTGCCTTACTTAAAAGCGGCACGGCTTTCTAACTCTCGCAGTTCATAAACGGTAAACTTAAAACTTCGCGTTATAAACTTGATACGAAAGAGTGAACATGATTATGGAGCCGCTTGAAGTAAACACTGAATTAGCGAAAAAATAATCGACAGACTGATTACCATTGAATTTTTAAGAAAAATAAATATTTTAAATCACTATGTTCCCCAGATGGGAGGATAAATGCTAATTTCTAAAGACTTTGAGCTATTTTTGAAAAAGGAAAATTTATTGTGTTAATTAGGAAAAAAAGGGGAATTCTACAAAAATGTGAATTATAGTTATCAAAACTCTTTAAATATTGATTTGTAATTATTATTAATTTTAGTTAATTTTGCTAAATTTATTTTAGCATTTGTTATTTTCATATAAATACGTATATTTTGTTGTGTGCGTAATTCTTTGTTTTTTGTCTTTGAAAGTTAGGCTTTTAATTATGCACATCTCTTAATCAGTTTCAATAGATTGCAAGGTACCATCCTTCAGCATTTTGAACTTAGCGACTAGCTGACGACATATTTGGTAAACGAAATAAAATTTGATAACTTTCGGAAGTTTATTGAGGACTTGGCTCTAATCCTACATAAAATGGGAAGAAAGATAGAGGCCATTTTCCAAAATGAGTAGTTGACTGGTGGCCTGCGCTGCCGAAAGTAGACTAGTGAGCTGCGTTAAAAAGCAATCAATCTGAATAAATAATAAAATAAGCCGCAGCTTTTGGATTAAACCAGGGAAAGAGCTTAAGATTGTGCGCGACTTTTCATGTCTAAAATTTTCTATTGGGAACTCACATATTTTCAGAAAGAGGCGCTTCAGTCCTGGAAAGAGATTTATGTAACTTGCTCCTTTTTTGGGAAAGGGTTTTTGATAACATCTTTAGGTATAAAAAATCTGTATCTCAGTTTTTACTTATTGCAATGAGTGAGTGAGTGAGCGCCACCAAGGAAGACCACTGACCTGGCCTTAGCCTCACAGTGTGTTATCTTCCTGGCAGAAACCATCTACTCTCTGCTCCACCCTGCTCAGGGAACGCAGCCGAATAGACGGCTAAGAGCCTCATAAAGGCTACATGTAAGCTTGGAAGTTGTTGTACGGGGAAAGAGTATCCTCTTAGGAACTACTTAAAATTAAGCAAAGAAGCAATCAAAAGACTGTTAAGAATCACTCAGTAAAACTGTTAGAATAGACAGAAACTTGTGTTAGATAAAGTAAAGATAGGAGGACTCTGCCTAAAAATGTAACTGCCATGGATTTTCTGGACTTGCTAAATGTCTACATGCGGGTGCTCATCCTGACATAACTGTCATATATTTATGGGGTTTTTGTAAAGTCGGTGGTCCTGCATTGTGGAAAGATGTAACCTATTAAATTATTGCACATAGTAATTTTTTTTAAAAAAGAGAGAGATTAAAAAATGATTGAAAAAATCCTAGCACCCAAGCATAATTTAAAGCAGATTACTTTCCATGTGCCTGACTCTTATGTAAGAACATTTAAAAGATTGTGTACCTGTTATCACTAAGATAACAAATTCCTGCATAATTTAGTTCTTTGCGCAAACTTAAACTGTAGTTATTTTACAAATTGAACCATGCACCTACATTTTCTTTCGTAGTACTTGCAGACAGGGCAATACATACATAAGTACAAAACTGAATATTAAAGTGAAAAACTAACATGATACTCAGTACAGAAATACAGAAAGCTGATCCCTGATGCCTGCATACATAACACTTAAAAATGCATACGTAATACATGAGGACTAAAACTAAAACTGATAAACACAATACATAAAACTGATCATTAAGTAATGCTATGCAGTCTAAATCCTAGCCAAGTACGAACTGACCTTTATGCAGAGAAGTAATAAATACAGACTTGAGTAACTTAAAGTGAACATAAACAGAAAAGTACAGCACCACACTCAGTAAAACTGATATCTGATTCCAAACACTTGAATACATAATGCTGATACATAATTACAAAGAGAACCTTACCTACATTAATTCCATAGTTACTTTTATCACCTTAGAACATGCACATAATTTATAAAAAACATAATTAAGCATGTAATGCTGATCACTAGGGAGAGATTCAAACATGCAATTGATCACATAAATACAGATATCTCTTCCCTAAAATTTACATAAAAAGTTGAATATTTATTAAAATTAAGAAGGCAAAAATGCCATACCAATCACAAACTTAAGTTGAGGTGATAACATAAGTTGACCTTGCCCTTCTTGAACCTACTTATCACAAACTTGTAATTTAAATACACGATTAGTAAGTGTAGGAAAAACTCATTGCTGTTGACGATTTTACTGGCTCAATCTGGTCTTGCGAGTCCTAGACCTGTACATTAATTGCAAAAGTAAAAATTTTAAAGAATATAGGCAGGTTGTTGCCATAGTCCTAATTATCTAAGTTGGTCTTGGATTGAGAGGTTCGAGGTGTGTGCCCCGCATACTTATCAGATTGATTTGTACATTTTATGATTCAGAGCGCTAAGCACTTGATTATTTCGATTTGGGGAAAATTATCGTCGTATTAGAGAATACTTTGTCTGACAATGGCTGATTACCGCTTGTAGCTTTTTATTTGCTGCTTTGTTTGTTCTCATATTTGCCGCCCATTGTGGCCAGTAAGGTTGACTTGGCTTTCTTATATGATATTGTGTCGTGTTTGTGCAGTGGAAGACGTAGTGGTCTGGATCCCTTACCTCTCCACATTGACATCTTTCTGTGTCACTCAGGCTGATTCTATGCAGATAGGTCAGGAATGGGCAATGACCTGTATAAAACTGCGTCTGACTTCCACTATTGCAATTTAACTCTAGCGTTGTTTTTGGGAATAACATATATGTTCTCCTTCCTGTATCCGCTGTGTCCCATGTGGCTTGCCATCTGTCTATCAGTTGTTTTAGAGTGATCTTTTTGAGATGAGACCTAGGTAATTTATCTGGCAGTTCTGTTCTTGAGACCTCCTTTGCCGCTTCTTTTGCCAGGGTATCTGCTTCCTCATTGTCTTTAATGCCCACGTGTGCCGGAACCCACGTGAGGCATGGCCTTTCTGATGGCAGAAGACTGAGGAGGATTTTTCTAAGTTCTTGGACATACTGGCTTCTGCTTTTGTAACCTTTGATTGCGTCAAGGCTAGAGGCAGAATCATTGTAAATAGTAATTTGGGTTAAGTCTTTTAATCTTCACATAATTAATCGCTGCTTTAAGCGCTGCCAGCTCAGCTTGGAATACTGAATTCCTACTGCCAAGTCTTATTTTCCATTTATACACAACTGTATCACCTTTTAAAACGCATAAGGCACTGCCAGTACCCGTCTCGGTTTTTGAGCCATCTGTAAATACAGCTGTGTGATTATCTTTTGGTGTCACATAGTGACCTAGAATACACTTTTTTAGATGTGTTTCAGCCGGATATCCTTGCGTCACTGGCTTGTGTTTTTCAAAGTCTTCAGCAAAGTAGTGTTGTTCCCATAGAACTCCGTCCTCACCTAGCCTTAACACTCTTGCAATTAACGACTCCCTTTCCGCTTGTAAGTCTAGCGGAGGAATTCCTGCCAGAACCTGCAGAGCTGTCGTTGAAGTAGTTCTGTAGCCCTTGCAGATGAGCAAGAGTTGCAGCCTTTGCATGAACAGGAGTAATCTACGCATGATTACGTTGAGTGTATTTCCCCAGATCGGTGCGCCGTAGAGAACAACTCTTTCTGTAATCGCTTGGTACCACCTCTTAAGCACCCATGGTGGTGCTCCCCACTGCAGTCCTGTTGTGATTAGCATTGTGTTTGTGAGTGCGATACATCTTTTCCTGAGTTCTTTTAAGTGGGGAATCCAAGAGAGATTATTGTTGAGGATAAATACTAGGTATTTTATGTTTGGAGAGCATTTTACTGAGCTACCGTTGAGTCTAATGGTAGGATTTCTTTTCATTACTCTTTTTCGCCCTATAAATAGCATGGTAGTTTTTTCTTCTGAGATCGTAAGTTTATGTGTTTGTGCCCACTCTAAGAACCTATTTAGTGTATTTTGTGTAATTTTCTCGATATTCTTTCTTCCCGAAGTTACTAGAACAAAATCATCCGCAAAAGCTTGCAGATGTACTCCGCTCTCCATCTCAAAAGTTTGGAACGCTGAATTAGCTACTAGGTTCCACAGGGTTGGCCCTAGACAGGAACCCTGTAGACAGCCTCTCTCCAGTTTATGCTAGATTATTCCATCGTTTGTAGTTGCTTGAACTTGGCTGTCTTCAAGGTACCTCCTTATCAACTTTAAGATCTGAATAGGGCAGTTGATTGAATCTAATTCTTTTGTTACATCAGGCCACCAGACATTATCGAAGGCTCCCTTTATGTCAATAGATATTACTATTGAGTGATTGTCTTCCTCTCTGTTCTTTTTGGGCACTTTCAGGAGATCCGCTACTGCCTGTTCCGTAGATATTCCTTCACGGAAGCCATACTGTTTTTTATTAATTACTGAACTTTTCTTCAGGAAATAATTTACCCTCATTAGAATGATCTTTTATAGAACTTTACTAATTGTGGGAAGGAGACTTACCGGGCGGTAGGAGGTCGGATCCGAGGGATCTTTCCTCTTTTTGTGAAACAGAGCGATCTCTGCCAGCTTCATATCTTTCGGAAAGTGTCCTACGTTTCAGCATGCATTGCAGACTGAGTGGATCAGCTCTGGAAACTCATTATGCAATGCCTTGAGTATTATATTGTGTAGGCCATCCGGCCCCGGTGTCTTTTTCTTTGCCAAACCATTTATGATTAAGTCTACCTCCTCTATTGTTGGTGGGAGATAGTCTCCATTTTTGGAAGACCCGAATTTTTCCTGAAATTGCGTCCTTATTAATGTATGCATTTCTGAGTCATTGGCGGGATCATCTGAAGGAAAAACCGTTTTCAGTATTACCGAAAGAATATTTCTTGTATTTGGTGCGTCAGGGGCCACATTCGCGGTCAATTGAGTGGGTCTAAAGACCTTACCTGCGGCGATTTTTTGTATTTTCTCCAAAATTTCCAGTATTCTAATACAGTTTTCCTGCCAGGAGTCGGATTTAGCCTTTATTATCTGTAGTTTGAATTGCGCAAGTGCAATTCTTGTACTTCTTGTACTTCTGAATTTTTTGGTCTCTTTGTATGGGATCTGTTTCTGACTGTGCCAGTCTTCTGAGCGCCCGAACTCTGCTTCTGTTTGCCGTTAGTTTGTCATTCCACCAGGTAAGTTCTTTCTTCTGGCTGGGCGTTTTTTTTCTTATACGCTTGTTTTGCAGCACTTGTTAGAGTTCCAATTAAATGCCTGTAGCATCATCCAGTCCGTCTATGGTGTTGCTTGCTTGGAAGTTGAAACTAAATTGATCTACATAAGGACGAAGCAGATTAAGGAACTTCTGATGTCCTCCATAAGCTGTCTTGAACCTCTGCTTCAGAGTATAAGTTAACTGAGCGCCCATTAGATAGCTGATTATTCTGTGGTCGCTCAGAGAGGGAATGTCCATAACATGCCATTCCGACATTTGACTTGCTAATTGTGAAGAAACCATGTTAACCATGGTTTCTTCACAATTAGCAAATCAAATCATCTGGCCAACCTTCCGCCCTTATAGTGCGAAAGGTGGGCGGTGAGTCTGACGTGTTTATGATGCTGAATCTGTCATTGCATATTCCAAAACCATTTTGCCTCTTACGTTTTCCACTTGCGCCCCCCATAAGGGACTTGAAGCATTGAAATCACCTGCTAATAAGATTGGTTGTTCCCTTTTCTGACGAATGTGCTGATTTCTATTCATACTCGATCTAATTCCTCATTTGGAAAGTACACATTAGTAATTTGAAGGTGTCCCGTAGTTATCTCTAGCTTAATGGTAACTGAGTATTGCGTCTGAGATGTAAGGAGGAGAGATAGCGGACCAATTATAGATTATGACAGCCTGTTGAAAGGTTCACAGGAACGTCTTACTTGTGAGTGGAGTTCCTGGCAGATGACTATGTACTAAGTACGGCTCTTGTATGAGGGTTATATCCGCATTTTCCTTTGTCATAATATCCATGAAGTTAAGCGTTGCAGATCTAGCTCTCTACAGGTTGGCTTGGAGAAACCTAAGTTCTGTGACTTGTTGACGGAATTGGTTACTGTCTACATCCGTTGTTGCTGTGTTTTGCTGCCTCGTTGCAATTCCTGTCGGTACACGGGACATTTTGAAGAACTTGCCGGATGACTTGCGTCAAAGTCTGTGCTATTATGCGTATTGGAGTGAACACAATTCGCACAATTTTCCTCTTTTGCCTTACACTCTTGTGTTAAATGACCTTTTCCGCACTTAGTACAGGCTGGTGGGAATCTGCAATTTTTACTTAGGTGGCCAAAGGTTTGGCAGTTGTAGCAGCGGGTTATTTTTACGTATTCTCTAAACGGACACGAAGTAAATCCAATATAAACCCGCTTGTGGTCGAGAAGCCTGTCTTTGAAATCTGCTGTCACTTCCAGTATCCAATTACAGCTAGTTTCATCCCTAGGTCTCGAGCCTTTTGGAAAGATAACTGGCGACCGCGTTTCTGGCAAAAGATCTTCAAATGTTGCTTTTATTTCGTCTGCCATTATGTCCCGGGGTACCCCAAATACTATGAGAGAGCTTCTAAACGGACGGGGAAGGGGAATCCTTAGTTCTAAGTGCTATGTCAGCACGCTGGACTCTTCAATTACTTTTTTTAAGTTTGTGCAGGTGTGTGGCCTCTTTGCACCTAATCAAGAGTTCTTTAGATCTCGTGGCCCTCACTTGCTGTATGTTGATGCCAAGCTTATGAGGTTTGATGTTGTTTAGAACTTGCGCTTTTACACTATCTGGTGTGCTCTCTAATTCTTTCCCCTTGATAAGTAAAACGTGCTCAGAAGGCTTTTGCTTGGGAATGGCTGTTGCTTGTGTGGAAGGGGGCTTCTTTTTCTGAATCTTACCGATCACAGTTGCGTAACTCCGGCGGTCTTGTTGTCTTGTAGGATGGTTTTCTTGTAGCTCCGGGACCTTAAAACTGTGCTCTCTTGCTTGAGAGAAGAGACTGGCACTAAGTTATCGTTCTAGTTGAAGTATTTGTCCCTCCTGTCGTGCAATTAAGATTTCCTGATTAGAAGCTATAGCCAGGATTTCTGTGATATAATTGGAGACCGCTTCGTGGTCTGTGATTTTTAGTTTAGAACGGCCTATGCACTCTGCTAAGAGTGACTTGATCTGCAGAGTCAAAGTGTTATTCCTATCTAATCTGGAAGATGGATGGCCTAATCTCACTGGGCTCACACACCTCGAGCTGGTAGTCCTAATTGATCTAGTTGGGGAGGTTTCTCTTGACCCCATTTAACATGAAATAGTAATATTAACTTAAAAATAAAATACTTAGTGTGTCTTTCAACCTGTTAAAGTTCTAATCCTAGCACAGAGTGCTCACTCGTTCGATGAAGAGAGTCAGAGGAACACAAAGCAAATGTAAGAATAGTACTCAAGTTACGGTATTAGGTGAGAACACTTCGTTTACTTGCAAGAATTAGCGCTAATGGCAAGAAGATAAACACTAATAAAGAAGGGGAAAAACCGTCCGCAGCGCACTATAACATTACAAAATTGGAATAACAAATAGCAACAAACAATACATATAATAAGCAACATACAATAAGCAAATTACTACTACAGGTAAACAATAAAATTGTAGTTAAAAAAAAAGTTAAACAAATTAGTAGACAGTTAATCACGATAAATTCAAAACCAATTGATATTATGCATTCATTAATATATAGTATATATTAACAATAATGAAAATAATAAAAATATTATTAGTTGTTATAATAAGCAAAATTTAATTATATAAGATAAATTATTGCACACTAATTAAGAATAATTAAAATAAATTAATGCACTCTTAATAAATCCAGTATTAGATTAATAAGTCAGCAGAATTTTAACAGTACCTACTATTACAGAACGATTTATAACACAACGCTGCGGATTAGATAATTGCGTTAGAATGTTGTTTGTTAGAGTCTGCATTTATAATAAAATAATTCACGTTGTGAACTGAACTACTTGAATACTTCGGGGTAATTAAATTCAGAAAAGTCTACCTTTTGCAGTCCTCCCTTGAATGTGTATAATCCAAACAGCAGCAATACAAGTTGGGTAGTTATCTCACATCTAGGAAATGAGTAAAATCGCAATGAGTAAAATTGCAATGAGTAAAATCGTTTTGAAATTGTTAGAAAATCAGAGCTTTTAACATAAGATTTTAGTGAGACTTAGGTTTTCTATTTTCAACGTACACTGGCACTTTGGGTTTAGGGAGGATTTATGGAATTTGATTTTTTCATTTTCTTTTTTTTTGGCAGAGAAATTTCGTTGTTATTTTCAACTGCACTAGAATTATATTGCAGTCTTCTTTACTGATTTTATTGAGTGTAATCATTTTGTAGTTCCAATAAAGTTTTTTATATCATTAGGATACTTTAAAAGAAAGGGATGATAAATCCAAATACAAATCAAAACTTTGGTTTAAGTGAGACGACTTACTATAGGAAATGCTATGCTGCTATGTCCAACAGAAAATAAATTGAAACCGAAAGAGCGGAGAAACACATTTATGAAGAATATAAGCTGAAGCCAAGTGGATTAAAAGATTGGACATAAAAATTTCGAAAACTGATTGGAGTAACAAAAATAAAGAGGAAATGAAAATAATCGAGGATGTAATTGCTGAAATAGAGTTTTTGAAAACTATAATTTCTATTATCCCTAAGAAAACTAATCTAAGAATAATTATTTATAACATGGTTTCATAACAGTATGAGTAGAAAAAAGGCAATTAATGTTCCGACATTTTTCAATCACACAACAATTAGTATTTCTTTCAAATGAAGCATAAATATGCAAGCCTACATTCGCGTCTTTTCACCAAAATTAAGTACTACTATTCGACCTGATCTTGAAGTGTCACCAAAAAATTTCTCGCGAAGATTAAAGAATTGCTTTATCTACATAAATTAAAATCTAATCTATAAGAGAAAAATTTTTTAGTTATTCCTAAAGAAAGATATATGTTATGCTCTAAGAAAATAATATCATAAAATCTTTGCGAATGTGAGAATTGTTATTGACTGAATTTATTGTAAGGTTTATCCTAAGTTTTTAACAGTTAATATTTAGTTTAAGCCACGTTCCTGTCCATTCTTAATTTCAACTTACAATTTCCTGCCAGAACGTGCTTTCAGAATCGCGGTTCAATGCAAACAAAGGGAGAACAAGTAGTTAAAGTTGAAGTTCTACTGACTTCGTTAGAGATCAAGAGACTCTAAACAGCGCGCGTTCGCCTTTTAGGCTACTCTCTCTCTTAAGCTATTATTATGTTCGGCCGTACTTTAGGCCCCTGATAGCTTCGCCATTATTTAACATTAAGTGGCCAACTCTGTTAGAATCTTAGTAGCTGCAGCTATATTTTTAAAGTTTAGTTAAGCTTTATTCTTAGCATTCATGAGTTCAAGCCCAAGTGGAGGCTTGCTGTAAACTCCAAGAAGGAGTCGACTGTTAAATTTATTTTGAATAATAAAGGGTATTTAACTCATCTTGAGTTCTGCTGTCTGTCTACCGAACTAAGCGATTATTCGCTTACCAGTTCTCAAGGTTACTCATTTTTAGTTGTAAATCAAATGTTGGAAACTTACATTATTATGGCTTACTTAACTTAAATTGATAAAAGTAAATTGCATCTCAGATGCATTAAAGATAATTCTTTGTCGATGATCGATCTGAATGATATTACCCAAAAAGATGATGCAAGTATTTTACATGAGATAGAAGTGTAATGTTTTTTCCCTTTTATAGTGACAGCAATAAAATGGAAGAGTAAAAAACATGAACTTCAAGTGTCTGCAAGTATTCTGCTTTTGGACCGAAACGGGTAGTTTGAATTTAAGTTGTATATACATTTACACTATAATGAACGTTTGATTTTTGTTAAAAAAGAATTTCACAGAATTTTGAGGAAAAAGGATTGTGAGATCGTTCTCATTCGAGTGATAAAGTTAATTCTGAGGATAACTTTTATGCTGCAGAGTAACGCTCTGCAGTATGTACAAGTAATAGCATAATTAAAAAGTGTTCGTTAATTCTGCTAATTTGCGATTTTCAGAAATGATGAAGAAGTCCATACAGGCACTCATAAAATTAAACAGTTCTTTAATTATGTTTCAGGCAGAGTGTGAAGCAATAGTTAGCAAGAAAAACATCCAGTAGTAATAAAGATATAGAGTCGTTAGGTTAATTTCGGACCAGGAGATATGAAGAATCATCAATGCCCTCGCGGGAATCCGAACTGCAGACCTTCCGCTTGGACGTGCTTCCGATTACACGTCAGTGACATGTGGTAAGGGAGGGAAAATTCCTCACAAATGTAAAAGAACATTTTCATTCGCATTCAGATCTAAAATTTATTCTGAATTCCTTGGAAAATGTTAATACTCCTGTTCCAAAATTTTACAAAATATGAAACAAACTTCAGCAATTTCGGTTAAGTATAAACTGACATTTTGTAAGACCCCGGATTAAATTTAAGGAAATACGAAAATATATTTTTAATGCCAAACTGCTAGTTGATCAGACGAAAATCAAATTCTCTACAGAATGTGATAAACCAGTTATTGGTTATGAAATAAAAATAACCTTAAAACCTTCACAGGCGAAATGGATTTTTATGCGAAGGAATGCAAATAGGTATCAAATATTAACCTTGTTCAAGGCTATAGTAAGAAACTATAAGGTTCCTTTATGTTAATGAACCAGTTATTTTATGTTTTGAATCTTTACTGTCACTTCTCCCTTCCATTTTCTCCCCAGAATGCAAATTAGTTCGCCTAATAAGGTTTTAGACAGAGAGCGTATTTTACCTCTCGAGGACACATTACGAGGTTGCTAGATAAGCTAAGATTTGTAGTTTTCGGTCTTACATTATAATTGCTGAAAGTGTAAAACCGCACCGGTCAAGTTTTGAGCCAACTTCACACTTTATTTGAGCTACGTAGTCTACGTAGTTCTATGTATTCGGCTGCTAGCTTATTTAAATTAATTCTACATATGAACTTACTGTTGCTTTAAGTTATATCGCCACAAATGGCTGGCTGAGTTGTAAGTACAAATAAGTGTGCCTTCTGTTTCCAAATAAGTGTAATTTAAATTATGGGTCTTTTACATCCTTTTGAAAATTTATTTGTTAGTTTAGATTTAGCTACAACTCACTTAACATCTACTAAGCGTTTCGTCACTATTGAATGACTGAAAAATACCTTGTATATTATAAAGTAACTAGAACAATTAATTACTCATTCAGTTAACTAGCAGTTAAGGTAAGTTTGGAACTTCTTTAATGGAATTCTTTAGAATACTGTAAAATGTTGTTACAAGGCTATGGATACTGATGTGCAATACTTAGTACGAATATCAATAATATAAAATTACAGAGTAAAACTTTTAAAAAAGGACACGTTTAAGAATATCATTAACATGAAGAAAAAAATTTACTTAAAATTTTAACAACAAATATTTTATTTGCATTTCAAGAAAATTCTTTTCTGCTACTTGCAATTGAATAGATACAGTGATTCAAAGTAGTTACGAGTCAGTTACAGGAAGTTACAGTTGTTATGTGTAATTTAAAATCCTAACAACTATTTTTGTTATACCACAATTACTCACTTAATTGTCATCCAAAGAGAAACAAATTGGTAGCCGCAACGCTCAAGGTAGACAATAGAAAAAACGAATTTCATTGTCGCTAGCTAATGTTGCCAAAACTCTCTCTTAAACTTAGATTCCCGCACTTAGTTAATTATCCGTGGGGTATTACATTCATTTATACTCAGATGCCTTATCTGCTCTTATGGCGCTCTCCCACCCCTTTCAAAAGAATAATATTGTTAATGAAATTAAGCATATGTATTTAGAACTACGAAAGAAGCATATTTTGAATTTACATTGTATCAAAGCTCACGCTGGTCATTATGGAAATGAGAGAGCGGATGTTCTAGCGAAAGATGCCGCCCTGGGGGTTGGAACCGAAAAGGTTTCTATTTAAGATTCGAAAAAGAAGACATGTACTGTAATATATGACAAGCTTATTAGAGACTGGAAAAATTTGTAGGATCTTTCTGAAAGAAACAAAAACTATCTAAATGTTTAAACGTTAGCAAAAAAATGTGAATTTTAGGAGATGTAGATGTCAATCAAATTCTCACTGCACATGGAAGGTTCCCTGCTTACTTAAAAAGGTTCCACCTCCAGGGAAATGATATATGTAAAATTTGTAATAAATTCGGCGATTCAAAGCGTTTCATCGAGGACTGTTGCCTGACTGGAAGTGTGAGAGGAAAATATAAATTTGCGAAGTTTAAGGATTTATTTAGTAACTATAAATTGTTTAGAAAATTTGAAAGAGATATTATGCAAACTGTGAATGAAAACAAGAAGAATATTGGTATCGAGATATGACAAAGCAGAAAATCATACTGAAAACAGAAATAATTGAAGTAACATAAATTTAAGATGAATTTTGATAATATAAAGAAAATTTGAATAATAGTAACTAATTGAAAGTAAAACTTATAAAGATTTTAAACTTAAGAAAAAACACAGAAATGGAAACGACACATCTATATACTATTTCACCGAGAGTGTTTGGAATGTATGTATCTGCTTTAGGTTTTTTTTTAAATAACTCTTTTTTTCTTTGCTTGTTTGTTATTTTACGCTGTGTTAACTTTTTTTTGTTATGCTTTGTGGCTTGGCCTGTCCCCTCATAGCCATATGGCAGGTTTTGCCTGATAGGTGGGTTGGGGGCTAGTGCTTAAAACTAACTAACTTAGTTTAAACTTTAATTATATATTCTGTTTAGAACCAACGAGTAAAAGCAAAGAGCAGACTTTAACATTAGACACAACGTATTAATTAAAATAAACTTTACAAAATGATTTCAATATTGTAATATGAATAAAAAAATTATAAGTTTCTTTTTTGAATGTGATGTGGATGTGCTTATTCGTTTTTATTTATTTTTTATTTTTCCCTTACTTTTCATATTTCCTCAACTCTCTAGATATATCTTTATTTTATATATTAGTTTTATTTTCTAAAGAAAGTTTTCTCTTAGTGCTCTTGCGAAGCTTATATATTTATGTCTTTGATATTCTGACACATAAGTTAACTCAAGGATTCTTGAATATTGGATCTTTGGTAGCTTGTTTTCTCTCTGGATAATGAAAATCCTTTAGACAGCCTTTTCCGGTAAGTGACTTATATGTGAGATATGGTAAAGATTGATATGGATTTTTCGTTAAGCTAAAACAATCTTTAGTTCTTCTAAAGTTTTAATACCAGACGAGAGTTTTCTCTTCGCAGATAAAAGAGAATTTTTTTTTTAGAAGAATCGCTTTTAAATAAAAATATTATACGTTAGATATAGCTGAATGTAGGAAGATAAAAAAAAATTAAACATCATAATTTGATGAAAACGTGAATAGATAAAAAAGAGTATCTAATTTGCTAACTTCTTTTACGAAGTCTCCAAATTATAGACATAATTTAAATTTATTAATCTGCAACCATTTCTTTTCTAGATGCATTATTTTGGCAAAATTTATGTTTTCTGAGGTAAGTAAATGTGTCAGCAATGGAAACTGCATAAACGTTCATTTTTTTTCAACATTCTATTAATTCTTCAGAATTCTATTAATGCTTGTAACATCGCTCTAAAATTACTTTACTGAGATTCTCTGCGAATCCATTTAACTGTAGCATTTTATTGTTTCAGTGCTAGATTTTGAGTGAATGCGACGCTATTTAAATGCTTAAAAATATTCTTTATAAATACCATATCTTAATTTTTGTGGATTTTTATAGATAAATGAAGTTGCATTTGCTATGAAGCGACTATGCAAATGCAGCTTAAAATAGTACATACATACATATGCAAGATATAAAAAAGTACGATGGCTGCTCTGGTTGGCGACCTCAACATTAACTATTCTAAATTTTATGTTCTCCCCCTAAATTCATCTGTTCTCCCAAATTCGAGATCTTTCCATGTTACATAACGCTGCTTGAAAAATGGAAGATTTAACAAAATTAAACAGTTACAGATTAGCTTTACTTATGCACCTCTCTAAGTATGTATAACTACTAACTGCGTAATCTCTCTCTCTCTTTTCGCCTCTTCGCCTACCTGCTGACTGCGTGTCGCTCAGCCTCTGCAAGCTATTCGCTATTATTTAAAATGCAATTGCATATCTAAATTTATGGGGCGCGTTTAGCACTCCTAGTCTTCTATCAGTTCTGAAGATATGTGTTAAGGAATTCGTCATGCAAAAATAAATGATGTTTAACTATCAAGCTGGTCTTGCTTCTTCGAAGATTCCATCGGATCATTCAACTATGACGCAATTTCCAATCATCTACGCAGCAGTAGTTTCGGCCACGACTAGAACGTTAATTACTTTTATCTCCCACAAAAAGTCAGTAAAACTTTACACATTTATATATGTAAAATATAAAATATCTATGTTTCAAAATCTTTCAAATGAGAAATTAATAGCCCTAACTTCCATTTAATTCTAAATTAACAACAATAAATTTTTCTCCATGTTGTTCTGATGCGCATTTACCGATGAAATCTAAACCCCAAATCCCGTACATTAAACTGTCATGTGATCTGAAATGGAATTTGGTATAAAAAGGGTAATTAGGTCGCAACTTTCTCTTCTTCTCTTCGCTCGTCTTTTCTACTGCTTTCCGCTGTGTCGCTAGCCACGCAAAGTTTAATTTTCTAAATTCGTTCATTGTTTAAAATGTGAATAGTAGTAAATGGGAGGTGCAAAGCGCACAGTGATAATGTGTATTATCGTAAAATAAAATTATGTGAGTTCTTCGAGTGTCATTTTGCTAACTACGCGGCCTTCAAGTCTTCAAGTTATGATGACGTTCTCTCCAACGCCAATCCGTTGCAACTTTCCTCTACCAAATCATCTTGTACAATAATACAGTCTTATTTCAATAATAGCGCAATTTATTATATATATATACATATATGTGTGCGTGTGTTTATGTGTGTGTGTAAGATATAACAAAATACGATAGCTGCTTAAAAAATGATTGCCGATTAACGATTCTAGAATTTATGCTCTCCCCCTATATTCATCTGTTTTATCAAATTCAAAATCTTTCCACGTAACGTAACACTTAATGCAGATACCTCTTGTCCAATCAACACAATTATAAACCAAAGCTTTTCTAACTCGAACGGAAATCTTTGGCTCCCTCCCTTCTTCCTTTGAATTGCGGCGTCCACTTTCGCTTAAGCTTTCCTCTTTTGCAAGATGCTCCTCATCCCCGCTGCTGCTTATTTGCCTAAAATTACGTCGTACTGTAAAACCCGAGTACATGGAAATTATTGCATTTAATTATGATTGAAAAGTAACTTATCAGCAAAAGGATGATTTTATATGCGTAAAAATAAAGATTGTGATACTTCAAGCTCAGTTGTGTTAAATTCGTCATCATAGCTTTAACCTTCATACTATCTTTTCAGCCATGACGAATATCGAAAGCTGCTAAAAAGTACATGATTCCTTCTTCTACGCTTTAAAACATCACACATATGTAAAATATAAAAAATACGATGGCTTTGCTCTATGTGAACAAACAACCTCTAATTAACTTTCCGAAATTTTAAGGCCTTCCCCTAGACCAGTACTTTCGAGAAAATTCTGGCATGTCATGTAATCGCTACTACAAATGAAGAGTTCGCGCCATTTTTCATCAGACTGCTCTCTGCCATCGCTGCGATAAAACCTTGCACTGCTCTGTCGCTTCTTCTTCCCTCTGTTAGAATAGTAATTTTACATTTTGGCTACCAATGAATGAACGGTTTTCGCTACAGCGCATATGATCTGCGCAAATGGCAGGATATTTAAATGGACAAATTACGATTCCAGGTCATAAATTCTTCACAAATTTCATTCCGTATACTCTGGTAGACAGTAAATATGCCTCGCATGCAGGTGCGCGAACGATACGCGCAGATGTCAGAATTTGAGAGAGGTCATGTAGTTGGGCCAAAGAAGCCGGTTGGTCTTATCGGCGAATAGCTCGACATTTGAGCAGTAGCGATTCCACTAGTAGACGATGTTGGCAGGAATGGGTGAATCATGCCCGCACACAGCGTCAAGAAGGAAGCGGTAGAGAAACGACAGAACGTGAAGACCGAGCAATCGGTCAGAGCGGCACTCACAATCCCAGATCCATCATTATCATCGATTGTACGTGCAACTAGTGCGTCAATGACCGCAAGGACCATACATAGACGGCTCACAGAAAGGTGGCTGAGGTCACGGCCGACTATGCGCCGACTACCATTGACCTCTGTGCAAAGTCAAGCCCGTTTGCAGTGGCGTCGGGCTCATTCACACTGGAATATCACTACTGGAGTGGAATAGTCTTCAGTGATGAGACCCGCTTTGAACTGCGCCCCGATGACCAGCGAAGGTGAGTTTGCAGACGGCCCGGACAGCGGTGTGATACCAACCTGACTGTCTTCCGGCAGACAGGCCGACAATCAGGACTCTGGGGTGTCATTTCATTTCATAGTAGGACCCCTTTGGTTGTCATCCGTCGCAACCTTACAGCACAGCGGTACGTGCACGAAGTTCTAAGGCCCGTTGTGTTGCCCTTGTATGTCACGCCACCCTGGGCTTACATTTCCGCAAGATAATGACCGCCCCCACCCTGCACATGTTTCTACTGCTTGCCTTAGTGCTTGCCGAACATTACCTTGGCCAGCAAGGTCGCCGGATCTCTCTCCTATTGAGCAAGTTTTGAGCATTATGGGCAGGGCCCCTCCAACCAGCTCGGGATGTTGACGATCTAACGTGCCAGTTGGACAGAATTTGGCGCGATATCCCTCAGGAGGACATCTATCAATCGATGCCAAGCCGAATAACTGCTTGCATAAAGGCCAGATGTGGACAAACGCGTTACTGACTTTTTCACTTTGTGAAGCTCTATCACTTCAATAAATCATCCAAATATCTCAAACTGTAATGATTTGTTTTTCTGTACATGTACATCACTTCTACTGATTTCTGTCCCATTCGGATAACTCCTTCTTGGTGTGTCGTTTTTTTTTTTTTTTTTGTCTAAGAATGTATATATATTGTTCCGCAAGACTCATTGACATAAGGGATGGCATTAAGGATGCAAAATTGTTTTTCTTGTGAGCTTTAGTACTGTGCAACTCAAGCGATTAAAAGTTTTATATTTACAGGGTAAGAGTTAACAATGAATAAATTTGACAATTAAATGTTTTTACTATGCGAGAATGTTTCAATATAAAAGTAAGCCTAGAAGGATACAACTTTATCATTATCTATTCTAGCTGTAGCCTGCGATAGAGATATATTCACAATATATTAAAACGCTTTGACTTTGTGCTACATTTGTTAGCAAAAGTAGTTCAACGTATAATTCTTAACGATCGTAAATTTTTAAAGAACGACTTCGTTCTTTTTAAAATGCTTTTTTTATTAAATGGTTTCACACCTGTCGTTTTTCTCTTTGTAAAGGAGATTTTTATACTATGAAACTGCCAGATTGAATTTATTTCAAGAACGGTAAAATACTACCAAGGTAAAATTAATAAAACGACTGTTTTCGCTAATGGTTTACATTTGTATTAAATAATAATCCTTATGAGATTAAATTCCAGAATGTTATTTTTAAAAAAGAACTGGTTTGAAATTCGTCATCTGTGCGGGAGTTTCGAATGTGAGGAATTTGTCATTTTTTAAAGCATTGCTTCCAAAGTTAGGCAATATTAAGTGGCGCAATAAATTTCTAAAAGGTTATGAAATTGCTGTCAAAAGGTTTTCATTTGGCTATTTATCTATCTATTTATTTTTAGATAAATAGTCTTTTGGCTTATTTATCTTTCATATTATCTAAATTTTATCTTATAGATGAGGTATTCAAAATAATGAACACTTCAGATATTTCTATCCAAGAAGGCATATTATCGCATTGCGTAATTCATTATTAGAATATTTCGATTTTAGTATTCTTGGACAGCAGTAAACGTTCGCATTTTTACACAGTCATAACCGTGGATTTTACTGAGAGTCACCCAAAACATCTATTTTTGTCAGTCAAGATTGAGCGTCTGTAGTAAGATTTTAACTGCATCTGTTGGACTCTTCCAAAAGAACATTTCTATTTGGTTAAAACGAAGGAAGGAATTTAACGAGACTTTAGGTAATTAAATTTTTAATAAATACTATGTGTCATAAAATAACCAAGTCTGCAGATAAATACCCTTCCTCTCCAAAATGCAAAACATACATGTGGCAATTTACAGTGCACACATAAAAATAGAAAACTGATTAAAAAACACGAAAATCAAAAGGGGGAAAGAGAGCAAGATTAAACAAATTATATCGATATATTTAATTTAATTTAGGTTTTATCTATTTGAATGCATTTTTAATTTCATGCACATATAATAAAGAAAATAATATATTACCGATTGTAGAATACAAAACTTCTACAGAAACATGACTTATATATATTTATATTGATTAGAATTTTTTGTTGTCAGTTTCAACTGTTCCTCTAGGAATATAGTAGAATTTATAAAAATGTTTCCGTAAATAAATCCTTGCAAAACATTTCAACAGATATTTTTTTCACGATTTTTAAACTTACTTTTTAAAAACGCATGAGCTAACAAATTAAAAATAGGGTTCGAAAGTATTTTCGTTATTTTTCTCAAATAGAACTTGTCGTGTAGTTATGTTGATGTTATTTGAATTTTAAGAATTTTTGTGCACTCTCAGAAACACGCTTCTTCAAACATCTGGACCTCATCTGGAGTATTGTCTTTATTATAAATATAAATTCTATGAATGCGTAAAGAATGTTTTTTTTTAATTTATTAAATGGGTATGTTTTTTAAGGATTTATTAGGCGAGGGTGTTTTTTAAGACTTTATTATGTGAGGAGGTTTCGTAAAGAATTAATTTTTAAAATTTGTTTAGGAACTAAATTATCATCCTGTAATCCAGTACAAAATAAAATATGCGAAAACAATGCACTTTAAAACAGAACCGATTATGTTAATAAATGAATTTTGACTTTTTAACATAGAAAGACACTTTAACACAGAAATGAGATATGCACAGTAGTATAACTTGTCAGAATTGCTTTGGTGAAGAGGTACGTGAGGCTTTTTAATTTTATAGAAAATGCAAAATTTAACAAAGCATAATGTTTTAGAAATATTAAGAAGCTATGAGAAACAAATAAAAAAATCTACTTCATTGTACGCTTTTGCAGAATGTCTATGATCTGAGATGAAATTTTTTACAGAAGTCATACGACAGAATAAAAAACGGTCTATAAATAACAATGCAAAACAATATGAAATTCTTATAGAAACAAACTTGTTATAAAGTCTTTTTGTAAAATAGTGTTACTCCAGTGTATGATATTATTGTTTGTTTCACAAAATTGTTTCGTAGTTATATGTAAGCATTCTTGAGCACCCATTTACTCCGAGTGGGTTACACGAACATATTCATATCTCATTTTGAGATGACAGCTAGGAAAAATGGCGAAAATAACGTTACTCATTGCGACATTAACGATCAATTAAAGTTCGCCCACTTTCCAAAAGGAGGTATAATGGCCTTCAAAAAGGACACCACTTAAGTTTTCTCAAAAAGAAAAAAAAGCGCATTCGCGTAACTCCTGAAGTTTATAAACGGCAAGGTTTGGATTCATTTTGTAATTATACCGAAAGTGAAAAATGTCTGCTTACATAAATAATTCGTTGAAATTAAGTACAAAAACTGTAATAAGATGAATTCTTTACAATACTTTGCAATTTTTCTGAAATAATGAATAATCTTGGCTGAAAATGTTATATTCATATTATCTATAAATTTCTGATCTACATATAAATCATGATACATCTATAAATTTCTGAAATCTAGAATGCATGTTACCTTAGTACACCAATTTTCTTTGCGTTGAATTTAAATTAAGTTGCATTCCAATCACAGACAATGAACTTCTTTTTAATAAGATAAAAAGAAAGTATCAAAATAACCGATTTGTTCAAGACATATATGTTAAATTCTAAGGTTTCTGCAAAGAAATTAAATTTCGTTTTCCTTTTTTTATTTACTTATGCATTTTACAGAATATTTTCCGGCAAACAGATGTCCAGACAGAGAGAACCAGGTCCAAGAAATATTTTACAAGTCCAAAGTTTAGAAACTATTTCGTTTTAGGTTTTTCATAATCAGTTTTTTTAATGGGCTTAAATGTCCTCTTAATGATTCAGAAAAAATATTTAGACTGAATCAACAGTCAGTCAACAATCAATCAGATATTTAGACTGAATCACAGCTTAGCTTTAGTCTCAAACTAGTCTCATATTTTTGGGATGGTTTTAGAAGATCATAGTCTAGAATGCTCAGGTTTATCCAAACCCATTGCCAGAGGAAAAAAGAAGGTTTTTTTTGAGGCATGGTCTTATTATTTCAAACTACTATAATAAGCCTAGCTGTTTTACAATTTCCGGAGGGTCACAGAGAGATGAGAAAATTGTATGTGCGGTCCCCGCAAGTCACTGCTTCCAAGCTTTTAACGTCCAAGCTTTTTTAAGCGTCACAACACATGTTTATGACATCGCAGATGCAATAATTCGTTCCAACTGACAGTGCAAGAGACACAACTTCACGACTAGTGTCAGGAGATTTTAGCGTTCTGCACCTGTAATCAAAGCCTCTCGATTTCCGAAATATTGACGAAACAATGATTTTGTTTGCGCAGCAAAATCGTTCTGAATTTTTTTTCCATCGAGACAACACGTCAGATTGCTCCTGAACTCTCGACTAGAGAGACCTAGAATACTCTTGAGCTCTCGACTGGAGAGACCCTCGTCAGCAGGTTTCTCGCGCTACAAGGACTATAATTAATTTCAATAACTGTCTATGCTATCCATGAATTCTAAAGAGCTTCTCGTAATTATAATAAATGTATTCTGAGTTCAATAATGCAGCAAATATCACGCAACCTTCACAAACGTACCCAATCATTATAAGGAGTCAGATGCACTACCTCCCACCACTCAACAGAGTGGTAACCCACCAGTCATTTCCCAAATTCTTTATCATCTTGGTGAACTCATCTTAACGGAACACACTGTTTTTCATGAAAGATGTAGCATTAGAAAAATGATTCTCGATGATCCAAAGTTAATGCATGTTGTTAATGTTATCCATATTTAGAAGTGATCATCTTGAGAGCTTTCACTTAAATTATGGCGGAAATATTATGATTATGAAAGAAACATTACTCCATTTCGCTCAGTTTCGTTTTATATTTGGACAATAACTAAACATTTTAGGTAATTTATATCTTTCTAAATGCAATATTTCATTGAATGATTTGTTATCAGATAACCATTCTTCTTCAAAATATTTCTTTTGAGAATTAAGCTTCCCTGATTGTTTTTATATTTTACAGTATCCGCTAAATGCAATCAAGTTTAAAATTCTTCAGCATAATTAATTTGGTTCACCTTTCGCAAGTGCGATATACAACTGGAACAGAAGTCCAAAAGTTCTTATAAAAACTAGTCTTTTTGTGCACTTTGCCAATTTTTTAAAACCTGTTCTAGAAAGCATGGTTATTTGATTATTGTATGTAATCCTGATCTCACGAAATCATCCTTTAAAGAAAGAACTCTTTCCGTTCAAGCAAGTTTTATCTTGTTGAAAATTTCTTTCTCCATACAAACTTAAATCATGTTAAAAACAAATAACATAAATGAAAAAAAAAAAAAAATGGCAATTTTTTATCTCAGTGAAACATTTAAAATAGTTGCTTGTATCCAAAGGTTCCAAGCTTTTGTATCCAAGGCTCCTGGCTTTTATGAAGTCGGTTGTCTTAGAGAATATGACACTGTTCAATTGTGCAACAAACTGTGATATGTTCAGTACCACAGTTTATTTATGACTGTCCACTTTTAGAAGTGATTGCTCTAGCATATTTCACTGTATTTAAAAGTAAGAAAGTTTTTTTAAGTGTACTCAAAATTAATGCGATGGGAAGTGGAATTCTAGAAAAATAATTGGAAACAATAGTATTAAGCGACTACGTCATGATGAAAGCCATAACTTAAAAGTAGCACTAACAAAAATAATTCGGGAATTAGGTTAAAATTAATATTTTTTGAACAAAATTAATATTTGTTGCACAAAATGAAATTATCATCTTGATCAAATATTCATAACAGCCTACAAAATCTAGGAATTAAATCATTTGAATGATTTACATGACTTATTAGTTTTCAGACCTGAATAACAATTAACTCAGTTTTCAAGTTTTATAGGAGTTTCATAATATGGCAAATAGAAACCGTTGCTTCTTTTATTAAGTCCGATCATTCTGAATACTTTCGATATGTCTTAATTAAAACTTGCATATGCAGATGACTATTGTCTATTTCGATAATATTTATTTGCAAACTGTGTTAAAGAGATCAATGCAGAAAGGAGTTATCATATGAATATATCTTACAATGCGAAATGATTACTAGAAACCACTAATTTACAAGCATACTTATTGTGAAGTTAGCGTATATCAGCATCAACATTAAAATAATGTTACTTGTATCCTGAATTTAGATTTGTCAAGATAACTGAGTTTTACTAATGTATTTGAGAAAGGTAGAGATGATTACTTAATGTAGTGGTGCTTTCATGAAATAATGGGCTCTGTGTTTGTGTGCAGATTTTGGGAGAAAGATGTGCAGATAAAGAAAATTTCAGAAGGAGGGATTTTTCATAATGTCCTTTGTTTAAAATTCATTATTTGGTTGTTGAGTTAGTTGTATTAAAGACCAAATATTAATGTTTGTCCTGAAAATAATGTAATTTCTCAATAGAATGTTCCAGGAAATGTATTGCTATTAATAATTTCTAGAATCACCTCAGAAACTGCCTGAACATGCTAAGTAACAGTTGAAGAAGGATACTTTAAAAAAGGTCTACAGAATATAGAAAATCATTGTTACAAGAAATATCAACTGTGTAAAAACGTCTTTTAATCAAGAAGTTGCAAGTATTAATGAAAACAATCGCCTCATCTAACGAGAGATTGGAAAAAGAGAGGATATTAATCATTAGTATTTCTTTTCCAAACAAATATAGAAAAATGGGAAAGAAAATATGCTTTCAAATGAGTTAGAAAAATAAATTGTCATGGCATATTCTTTCTCCTGAGTGCGTATCTTCATAGTATAATTGGAAGCACGTCCGGCTAGCGTCAGGAAATCGAAATCCCGGCGGAGGCATTGAGCATTTTATGTCTTTCCTGCTCGGAAATAAAATGCCTATTAATCTACAAAATGAACGTAGCCTACCCCTACAGTATGTTTTATGAATAATAGTTCGGTTCAGTAATCTTTCAGCGCTAGATTTGCAGAGTAGATAGACTATTAAAGAGCAAAAGATCCTAAAATTGTGAAAATAAAATGCACTTACTACAGAACAAGGATTTTAGTACTTTAAAGGAATGCTTTTCCAACTAAAAAACGTTTCATTCAAATTCGAACGTCTAACAGAGACAGTTTTTAGAACACTATCATTTGAAGCCATCCGCCTATTAAGATTTTATGCCGCTCAACGACATTACAATAGCCGGGCATATACCTGAAGAACAGTAAAGTGCTGCAGAAATTTAAAATGTCAGTTTAATCTCAAGTCTTTCCAAATGTAAACTATTTTGCATAAAAGTACCATATAATATCCGCAAAAAAGTATCCGCGCAGATCTTGAAGAAATCAAGACTCTTTGTGGTTAGTGTCGTTTTCAAGAGGTTTATCGATTAAAGTTTTTTCAGTTTATGAAAAAAAATGTTTATGAAATTTTCCGTAAAGTTAATTTTAGATCGTAAGATAATTACATCGATAAAGGAAAACAAAACAAAAAATTTCATAGGCTGATGTGTGTGAAGAATTACTTAAAGCACTGAAAGAGTATTGATATTTTCTGTAGTACAAGGTTCAACATGGATATGATTGTATTCTCAATGAAGAAATTCGTATAAACTTAAGCCCCGCAGAAAATTACTGTGTTACTAGAAAAGAATTATAAATCTATTTCAAAACATAAAATATTTTCATCTTCATAGTTAGAGCCGCAAATCCTTGCTGGCCCCTTCAGTCATCTACTCAAATTAAAAAATTCAGCGATGCAAATAGTCAAAAGAATAAAAAGACTGCAGAAAAATACGATATGGAGATTACGTACATACGATGTCGTCCATAGGTCCATACGATGGTCGCAAAGGATCATCGTATAGAATAAGAAAATCGCCTTGGATAATTCTGAACCGTTATCTCGAACAACTTAAGGCAAAAGCCAAATCGTAATTGCCATGGTTATTTCAATATATGGCCGGACTCTTAGTAAACTTAGACTCTTATGCCATTACTAATCAAGAAGCTTTGACTGCTACACAAGTTTTCTTATCGAAATAAATGTATCTCTCTGCTTCTGTTTAACCTTCTGCTCAAAGGACAAATTTCAGTTCTCCTTTATCTAAAAAACTGCGTGGAATTCTAGAGAGGGAAAAAACTTGTAAGGACTTATAAATAATTTTCTAATCAATTATTCTTAGTTTTCCTTTCATTTACCTCCGGATTTCAGTTTCCTACCGGAATGTAAATTTGTTAGTCATTCGCTACTTCGTCTTCTATATAAAGTTCAAATTTTATGCTACCAAAAAGAACAAGTAGACTCTATAACTGGCATCAAAAACAGTTTAGAATAACGAGAACCTCTACAAGTGGCCTGACCCAGCCCACGCCCACAGCACCGGTGACACAAGCCGGTGACTATGGCAGGCTTTGGTTACATTGTCGACACCATGAAAGCGTCAGTGAGGCCCCAATACCTATTTGATGGAAAAGGTTCAGCACCAGCATTCGTGGACCAGCTGGACGATCACTTCATCTTATACCCAGCGGGTGAAATCCAAAATGTGCCTGTTTCATTTTCAGTTCTCTGAGGACAAGCCTTGAGTTGGTATACAAGAATCGGCAAATTATTACTGGGAGAGCCAGGTACCCCAACGTACACGTACCAAAACTTCAAAACCGTAATTGAAACGGGAGCATAAAGGATTTTTTTGGGGTAAAAATGTTTCAGGCATAATTTCCGACGTTATAGGTTATACAGGACCGAGAGTACAGCGGTGATTGCAGCCCAAGGAATAAAGTGCTGGGCTTGCATTGGCAAACTGCCACTGTACGTGCAGGTAAAAGGTGAGCAATTAAAAGTTACTTTCTTTGTAGTTAAAAAATTTGCAAGCTAATGTCATTTTAGGTATGGACTTCCTCAAGTCAGCGGAAGCAAAAATAAATTTTCAAGAGACCACCATCACGCTGGACATAGCAAAGAAGTAAGGGCCACTGCTGAGTTATTATGTTTACAATAATTAAAAATTGGCAGCATAACACTATCAGTTTATTTATATTGCTTTGCTTTTGCAGATTTGGTCTTGCTTTTTGTGAAGTTTCTGTTTAGTGATATAGAAATGTGAAGCTTTCTGTATAAGAAGGTAAGATTTTTGTACTTTTCACGTAATTTTTCAATGTGAACGAAATACACTGGTGTGCAAAAATTAAGGACGAGACGGTTTTTTCAATATAACTTTGTACAAAAGCTTTCCAAATCAACACATTTAATACCGTAAGATCCCCAATACGTAAGGACATGAGTAATGTAAGCAACACTTACTGAAAGAGAAATCAGAGGGATAAAAAGAAGCTTTATTGAAAAAGTAGCATGGAGCGCAATGCGACTGAAGGCCGAAACATCCCTGTGATGGGGGCCCAGCAAGAAACATCCGGTCTTTAATAAGGGATATGATCTCCCCTGACTGCTAGGCAGGTTTCACAGCGTCTGCCCATGCTGAGAATGAGGGTGTCAATGAGTTGTTGAGGCATTGCTGCCCATTCGTCTTGCAGCGCCAATCGAAGCTCCGGAATCGTTACTGGTGGTAAGGTACGAGCTGCCAAGCGTCTGCCTAGAAAATCCCATACATGCTCGATGGGATTGAGATACGGAGATCGTGCCGGCCAATCCATACGTTCAATATCCTCACTCTCTAAGAGCTGTTCGGCAGCTACTGTGCGATGACATGGTGCATTGTCGTCCATGAAAAGGAACTGCGGACCCATAGCGCCTCTAAAAAGACGCACATATGGAAGAAGAATCTTGTTACAATAACGGGTCCCGTTGACTGAACCTGCGTCGAAGATGTGAAGGTCTGTACGACTACCAAGCATGATGCCTCCCCAAACGAGAACACCGCCACCTCCCTACCTGTCAATTTCAATGATGTTCGAGGGCTGATTGCGGCTTCCCCGCTCTCTCCAGATGAGTATGCGATGAGAATCGCTACTCAGACTGAATCTGCTCTCATCTGTAAAGAGTACTCGTCCCCATTCATTGTCTCTCCAATTCCGGTGTTCCCGGCACCACAGAGAACGCCTTCTCCGATGGGCAGGCGTTAGAGGTACACACCGTACAGGGCGTCGTGCAAACAGACCACCACCATGCAGTCTTCTGGCCACGGTAAAACGCGATATCGGTCGTCCAGTCGCCTGTGTCGTGTGTCTAGCGATTTCTCTCGCTGTCTGCCGCCTGTTTCTTCTGGCCTGTAAGGCAATATACCGGTCATCTACGGGTGTGGTTCCTCGTGGACGACCACTACTAAACCCCCGGATAGCTGTTCCTGTAGTTTGAAATTGTCTCCAAAGTCGTGAAACGATGCTGTGAGCAATTCCGAACTCTGCAGCCACACTTGTCACACTGCGGCCTTCCTCCAACTTCCCAATGATTCTACCTCGGGTAAAAGCATCCAGATGTCGTCTAACAGATTGATTATTCGCCATTTCTCGCTGAGGCAGCAACTCGGTGTGATTTTAACTGCTATACGGCGTGCAATCTCTTTGCCAGAAATACTGATCTTACACTGACAACATGCTTTATACTACTCAGACACTCCCCCATTACGTCTACCTGCATATCTGCGCATGTGCTACCGTACATCACCTTACTTAATCTAATGATTGGTCTTTCTGTCCACTCTGCCTCTTCGTTCAGCTGATATGCTAATTTTTCGACTTTCCTTAATTTTTCCACACCAGTGTATGTGTAGTTTGCTGATTATTATTGTATAAATGTATTTACCTTTTTTTTAGTTCATATTAGTGGTCTGCCAAACATAAAATTATATATGTAGTGGTCCGTGAAGTTCTAAGAGTTGACGACCGCTGGTCTACACCACGTTTAGTATAGATGATTTTGCTAGCATCCACTGCCACTAATATACACGGGTTCATTAGTTACAGAAAAATACCGTTACTTAGTAATTAAGAAACATAATAATTGTTATTATATTTAAACATTATAATTCATATTATAAATTTATATTTATTATAATTATTTTGTTCCTTTACATAAAAATGTTTTAAAATATTTAACACCTTTATGTCCTGAGAGACCCTACTAATATGACATGATTTCTAAAAAGGTCTAAAAATAAATCGTTTAGTTTGATTAATGAAATGAATTGCTTTTATTTGTTTTCAGCCACTTAAACACTCTTTTTAACTGTGTCTGTTGTCCCATTGCTAAGTTTTTTAAAATTTATACATAACGCAATGTTTTTTCTTCATTTATTTGAATGTTTTAATTTATATATTTTTTAAGGGTTATGGAGGGCTACTAGAACCACTATAAAATACTAATTCAGAAGTCAAACAACAAAAATCAGCGTTATACCTACAAAATTTTCACAGGACTAGTTTCGATGGTTTTACTGAACCATCATCTTCAGCTGCAAAACCGCAAATGAATGATAAATTTTGTTGACTGATTTTTGTTGTTTGACTTCTGAATTAGTATTTATTCGGCGTGTTATTGTGTCTTCACTATAAAATAGTTCAACGAGCAGTTCTGGGTTACTTCATATTCTGCATGCCTGGAATCAGTAAAATTTGGATAAAAAAATCTACCTTTGTTCTTTCTAACCCATAGGCTATTCTAAATGATTAAAGTAAAGCATACGATAACTACGTGCCTGATGAGATACGAGGAAAAAACACTAAAATTCCCATGTAGTTTGCCCACTCGCCTAGATATGAATTTTCTTCTCCCGATTTTCATATGATAAAATTAATTAAAAATACGTAAGTAATTACGGTACTGCGTAATTAATTATTTTAAATGATTATTTTGCTGTCCACATAGTATTCAAAAGCTCTTTCGAATTTTGATTTATTTCGACTATCCCAAGAAAAAATCGTGAAACTGTTCTATTCCTATGAAATACTGTTTAAATTCTACAGGTCTAATATCTTTTTTACACATCCCTGTGCCCCACACTGTCCACTCAAGGTACTTTACTTCTCTTATCTTCTTTGCGCTTTCCCACTGATTTCTCTTAAGACTCTGCATGAAGATTGCCTTAATCAGAGATGTTTGTCTATTAAAAAGATGATCAAAAATCTTAATCAGAAAAAATCAATAGTCTTAATCGTTTATCTTTTTTTTTTCGTACATTGATTTCATTTGCTGGTATTCTCAAATCCTTTACTAGTAAAAAAAATAGTAATAAATTCAATTAAATCCAATGCCGATATATCTCAATATACGCAGAAACTACATACTTATGATATCAAGAATCACTCTTTAAGACATGAATTACAGTTAAGTTTATTTGAAGCTTAGTAATGGAATTTACTGCCCTAAAAGCGATAACTTTATTTTACACCAAAAGCACTGAAATATCGAATGCATTTCCCTCTTTCAGTGATCGATGGTTTGGAAGATTATATGATAGGTAAACGTCGAAGCAGATAATCCAAACACGGATAATAACAATAGCTAATGCAGATATCAGGTGATTCTAACTCTTTTTAATAGACAAACATCTCATGGTATAAATTCAGTGAAATTCTGGAAATATTCCCATTTTATAACTTTTAGCAAGGCGTGAATTTCGATTCTCGTGCACACAGCATTTTCTTAGAAATATCCGTCTAAACTGTATATCTTCCAGCTTTCATAATCTAATAAGATGTTCACTTTTTCCTGATCTAAAACAAAGATACAGAATTATGAAACTTAAAAAAATATATAATAAGTCTTAAATCCTCAAAGTTCAATGCAATATATGCTTTTTTAAATGACAATGTTCTAAAACTATTAGGGCCCAATTAAAATTTAAAAGCAATTTAGGATACTTTGAATAATTTTCAAAACATTTTTGGATACTAATTACACTGCTTATAATACTTCTTCACATTTTATATATTTTTAGATATTAATTGCACTTAAATTTCTGTAATTTTTGTATTGCACTTTTCCTGTAACTAATATAAATACGAAACATTAAAAACTGTGCACAAACATTATGACATTGCCGTTAAAAAAGTGAATAAAAGCAAGTTATGTAAACAGAAACAAAGTTAAAAAAAGCCTAAATAAGGAAGTATTTCTTGATTTAAAACACATAATTTTTCTTTTCGTTACAGAAAACTAATACATTTTTATTTACTTTATTTCAGTCTGTTATAAACTAATTTAATAACTAACTAAGTGCAGAGATAATTAATTTTAATTAATTATGCAGAAGATTGATTCATTTATTATTTTAAAGGGATAGATTCTAGTTGGGGTTATTTAGTTATTCTATTGTATCAGGACTCACAAGGTACAAAGAAGGCAAAAAAGGTTTTCTTAAAATAATAGCTTTAATGTTAGAAATAAAAAAAGATCCATTGGGTGAGTGTCATAATTTATTTAAATGAAAACTTTCGGTGATTTTCGTTAACTTTTATAAAACAGAATGGATCACTTCGTTTCGTTTAAGATGTAAGCTTTTTTCGAGACCTTAAAGTGTATTATCAACTAACAAGAAACGAGCGTGCATAGGAATTAACTACCATCAACGAAACTAGCAATTTTAATCGAGCAAAGCGCTTAAGAATGTTACTCATGCTTAGTTTTCGATCTTTCCTGAAACGTAATTGTTTTCATAGGGAACTAAAATACTGGAAAATAAATCTCGGAATTTTATTAATTTAAAGCTGTATTTCGTCTGATCTATTAATTTCCAAAAACTGGTTCTATGACTCACTTGTTATTAACATTCAGTTCAACACAATCAAACAGCTATCAAAACGATCGATGGGACTCGCTGGAAGGCTAATAGCAGGAACTAGATAACTGTCTCAATATAATCTGAACGACAGATGATTGTTGTAAAGACAATCTATAAATCTCTACGTATAACTTAAATATTTCTTCTCAGAATGGATACCTTAATAGATCTCTTGTTATAAATAAAGGGTAATTCAAAATGAATGATGCAGAAAGAAATGTTTTTGCGATTTGGTTAGTTTATTTGATTACGGCAAAGCAGATGAGGAATGTCTGTCTAAGGGAAGGAACGCCTTCGCAGAGAACTTTCTAAAAACTTCTGAGTCATGTACTCAAATATACTTGTGACTGCTGTTGAATTTATTTTATAGATATATTATGTCCAAACTATATGATAATTGTCTAAATTCTATTTGGGAACGCGGAAAACTGGAATGCTGTCCAGCTTCTGAGATACTATGAATAAATGAAAATAAAAAAATATAACTTATTGCGCGAGGGAAAAAACTTACCAGTAATAACTATTACTTATTTCCCTCTTAATATTTTAACGAAGCATCTTCGGTCACAGCATCATAAGGTGGGGGAAAGCAATAAGAGAAGATCGACTGCTTATGCCAAAGAAAAAGAACAAGACTCAATTATCAAAGTTTGAAACGTTAGAAAACATTTATGAGACTTTTTTAACCTACGAACTGCTAGCAAGTCAACGTATCATTTCAATAGACAGTTTAATGTACTACATGATGGCATGTGTTACACGAGTTTGCACAGTTTAAATCTTACAAATTACATGGAGCATGCAATAAAAGCTATCAAAGAATCAAAACAGCGAAGACTTTTTTTAATGGGTTTGAGACTAGACTGGTATTCATTGAAGAAATCAAGTTTCACTCATGTAGCAAACTTAACAGGTATAATTCAAGATTTGGAACAGGGAGAATCCGCACGCCAACTTAAACATAAACATGATTCTTCAAAGGTAAGCCTTTTATTCTTCATTTCTGCCTTTCTTTCGTGGATTCCACTGTTACAAGTTAAACCTACCTCGACATGTTTTCGGAACGATAGTTGTCCCAGTTGGAAAAATGGGTATTCTGCTTCATGATGCAACAAGATGACGCTTTATACCCTGCCACAGGCACATACGCGAACGCGATTACTTTAACCAACATCTTTTAGAACTCTGGATCGACTACGGTGACTCGAATGATGCGCTATTTATATTTTGCCATCCCCAGATCACACAACTTCGAATTTTTCATTTAGGGGTACGTGAAAGATCACCAATCCATATTGCGAATTTTTCATTTAGGGGTACATGAAAGACCACCAATGAATGTGTTCAACCGTTCGCGTTCACTACCCGTTGCTTTTACTTCTGTAAGTCGTGTAGAAGAGGAAGTACAAATATACTTCCTATACTTCCTCTTTTACACGGGGGCGGTATCCTGGTACGAGTGAAGCAAGAGCTAAGATATCGTATAGACATCTGTAGGATCACAAAGGCTGCCCATGTGGAATATGTGTGAATGTTACAGAAATTCATTTAATTTTCCTGTTATATCGGTATTTGAGAAATAAATTCTTTGCGGCAATCACGGGCACGTTTTCAATTTGTACTACTACAATTCATACTGAAAATAATTATTACAGACAGCCATTCAAATGATGAAATGTCTCTGAAAATATACGTGCCGGAACGGGAAATCAGTCTGCATTCTTGCAACATATGCAAGAGTCCATTTAAAAAGTGTTGTCAGTCCGCCAGACAAAGGATAAAGATATCTTGACAGTACAATCTAGAGAAATAACGGATGCCCTACTCGAAAGATACCTCAGAAATGTTTGTGTAAAAATGGTAAATGGAGAGGAAATGAAACGAAATCTAAATACGAGATACCTGTATGTATGGGAAATTAAAGTAAATCACAAGAGGTGCTGAAAATGAACTCACGAACTTCTAAACTCCGTTCAACACGATGTCACAAGTTCGTGAATGTTGCTGCAAGAGCCTGTGGTGTCACTGCCTGGATTTTACGAATGTTCCATCATTTATTGATGGTTTATGGTTTGTTTTTGTAGACCTTTTCTTTAACGTTACCTCACAGAAAAGCGTCTGGTAACAATGAGGGCTTCAATCCATTTCAAGTGACTTTCTCAGCGAAAAACTACTTCACCAGAGCCATGCTCTCTCGAGAAATGTGGCATGTTGGGCTATTTTGTCTGTGCCAGCCGATATATATCTTTGTCAGTTCACTAACGTCTAACTGGTTTTCAAATTCTTGAAGCGGTTCCATATAAGTTTCACTTCTCGCAATAGAGTAAAAAAAATAGACCGATTAATGCTCTGATTTATTAATGCAAAGAACACGCATACTTTTTGTGTTTCTCGAACAGTGCGTGCAGATTTTCATTATCATATATACGCGTCGTGTTTTAGGATTTAATGTAATTGGATAGCTTGAACTGCACTTCATCATCGAACCACAGGCACTCCAATATTTCTGGCTTCTCAGCAAAAATAACAACTCGCGGAAGTTGCTTATTGACACACCTTTTTCTTTTCTTGCAGAGTACAATGCTAAAACGTCAACTTTGTCATGAAATGGAATGCCACAGTTCAGCCAGCACAGTGGTTAGTAATGCTGACTGCCATATTAAAGGGCCGTGGTTCAAATCCTGGAAAAGACATGAATGTTTGTAAGCGTATCGTGCATGTGCGACATCGGACCTGTGGTACTACAAAAGCGGTGGCTTCTAACTGTAGCTATAATGGAGAGCCTTCTGTCCAAATTTGATAATATCCGGTGAAATATTTAAACAATGACGTGGCAATTCCTGAGGCCCCTTTCGAGTGGGGCCCTGTTTATATAGCTGCCAGTTACTGTAAATTAATGTTTTATTCCAACGGGGAATGAGATGTGCGCGTCCGTGGAGAGAATGTCCCCCCCCTCCTGTGAACAGACCACATACTTCAAAAACACGTTCGAAGTGTCACTACAAGAATTCTTAAGCGATGAATGCTATCATCTAACATTTGGTATTAGACATATGTTACCATTAAGGATTTTAATGTCATTTTTGGTCTCTAAGGGCAAAACTCCATAACTCTAGCATTCATTTTTCCTGTAATGATTTCAGTTTTTATAATATGGCATACTTTTTTGCTCAAAACGCATTTTGTAAATACCATCCAATCTACGGAAAATCTGCGGTTAATAATTTATTCATTAAATAATGTATGCTTTTATTTGCTGAGAAGTAGTGTGTTAATTTGCTATACATATATAGGTTTAAGGTCAGCCATAAGCTATTAGTAAGTAAGTTTTAGAGAAGTCAGAAATTACAAGCGGAATTTCGACGTCGCGAGGATCAGACCCTCTAACCACAACGACCAATTCCATTTTAAAGGTTTAATTAAGTTTAAACTAATATATTAACAAATAGCCTATCATTATTATTTGAACGTTTGATATAAGCTGAAAATATCTTGTTTCAGATTATAAGATGATGCTCAAGATTTGACAATCATGAACAGAGGAATTCTAAGCACTTTCTGCCTGGAATTCTAAAGACGTGCTTAAGTGCTCCTCATTAAGTTTACTCTCCGAAGATTGTTTATATCATTTAAAGGGAGAGAGCAACTTGAGCATCCTACAGCGAAACCAGACAGCCGGCCAACTAAAGGCAGCTTGCTTCTGAAGCACGCTGGTAATTAAACGTACTCCATATTAATGAGTATGTTGTTCCTTGAATCGTTG
Source organism: Stegodyphus dumicola (assembly GCF_044657685.1). Taxonomy (NCBI): domain Eukaryota; kingdom Metazoa; phylum Arthropoda; class Arachnida; order Araneae; family Eresidae; genus Stegodyphus; species Stegodyphus dumicola. The sequence goes on along the minus strand of NC_140772.1, from coordinate 111,184,559 downwards.
CATACCAACTTAAATGTTAATTAAATGCATACAGTATAAGCAATTTGAATATGTTCTTATAAAATGAAATGTGATAACTATTTACGTGAATTTTGTTGACTTGTGTCAGTCATCAGGGATGCTATAAACTAAAATTCTAGGAATTATAGGTGGCTGATATTATTAGCGAAGATACAAGTAAATGCAAATTAAATTTTTTTGCAAACAATGTTGTTTGGCAGCAAATAAGAAAGTAACGTTTTAAACTGTGGCAATGAGTTAAGTTGAATAAAAGGATTTCTAATTGATTTAAACTTCTACAGATTTCAATATAAAGAGATTTAACTCTTTTTATAACATCATGAAAAGGCTGGAAAACATTTTCGGAAGGCATATATGCTAACAAACGCCAAATGAAATAAATTGTAGAATGCAAAATATTCTCTCCTTTCTTACCGTGTGCTTTCGTAGTGTAATTGGAAGCACTTCCATCTAACAATCGGGAGGTTCAGAGTTCGAATCCTGGAGAGGTCAATTTTTACGTTTCCAGCTCCGATAAACGACTAATGACTTATCTACAGAATAACCTATATATCTGTTATTATTCTTATTACCTTACGTTTTTTAGCTATGACAGTTGTGAATTTTGATTTAACGAAGAACATGAAGAATTCTGAATTTTGCTTTGTTTAATATTTTCATCATTAAGCAGAATACATACACAAATAAAAGTCACAGTTTTTGGCACTTCATCCAATCGAGGTAAATATTTCGAGTATTATTATCGAATTGTCTAAACTCCTTTCGTTTCTGAACATTAACGAAGAGAATTAATCTTTTATTGTAAATCAGCAAATCGTTTAATGTTATCATTATAGAAAGATTTTTTAGTTCATTCAAAGGAAAATAATTGAAAGCGCTGTTAATGTTAGAGGTTTTAATTAATATGTTTTCGAAATAGGATAATGAATTAGAGATTATCTTTTCCTTAACTAATGATTAACTTTCCCTTAAGAAACACCCATGCATATAATTTAACCCAGATTATGTTATTCGGAGATTATTAGAACAACTAAAGGGAACTTCACAATATGATTAATATATTCCATAAAATAGATGATTTGGGTAGGTGCAAATGAATTAGTAAAGTAAGTGACGTGCTGTGTCTTCTGCGCAAATCCCGGTAACTCATTAAAGCAGCGATCCTAGCGAGCATAGTATCATAGCTAGCGAGCCACGCGATCCTTTGATGTGGTTCGCATTGCATGTTTAGTCTCTTCGTAGCCTTGTTAAGTCATGTGCCAAGAGGAGAAGTCGAATACCAGTTACGCCACATACTCAAAAGTATAGCCGATACGCAATTTTTAACTAGATCTCACGCGAATATATTGCTGTCAACATTTCAGGCGTCATCATTGATGTCACGATTGGTTGCTACGAGTTGATATGAATTCCGTGTATTCTTTCGGATTCAGTTTGAACCCTATGAGAATATTTGCTGCGTAACGTCTAGTTCAGCGGTTCTCAACCTTTTGACTAGGGCGTACCATCGAAATAAAAATTAAAAACTTTAGTACCAACACTACATTTTACAAATATATATTACATTTGCACAATATTACTATTTGTATTAGATATGCACATGTACGAGAAATATTAGATTAAAAATTGGCTACCATTTTAATGATCAAAATTTAAGCTATAACATAACTAATTCTAAACTTTAATGTGAAATTTGGGTCTGTTTACGAAAGATCGATTTCTTTATGTCTGATCATATTTCACTTAGTTTTAACCGTAAATTAGGATCCACATTAAATTTCGTTGTGTATTTAATTTTCAACTATAACATGGAAGAAAATCCTTGTTCACACAAATAAGTTGTGAAAAAAGGAAATAAAAATTTAATAGCTTTATTTGAAATGCCTTTAAATTCTTTTTTTTTTTTTTTCTGTTCAGCCAAAAGTTAACAAAATGTGTACTGTTTTTAAATCTTCAGTTAGAGTTCGATTACAGGAAATTTCTATCAATTGTTCTCTTTCTTCATGAGATAAAATTTCATATACATTTGAATAAAATGGATTTCTAATCCAATTTTCTTTGTCATAACTCTCGGGAAAACACATGTTGAAGGTACACAATTATTTATTAATGAATAACAATTTTAATGTCGTATGAAAATTCCTTATTTCAAATTATTTTGGGGTAGAAAACTTTCTAGATGTGCTAAAAGGCTTAAAATATTATTATTCAATTCTTTAATTATTAGCTTGAGTTTTTCAATCGTTGCATTTATTTTATCTGCAATGGTAAACAAAATAACACTTTGTCTTGGTAATCTTAAATTTAATTAATTTAATTTTCCAAAAATATCAGCAAAATATACTAAACGCGCCAGCCATAATTCACGAAATAAACAATTTTGCAATTAAAATTTCGAATCGCAGAGGAAAATCTGAATTTTTGATCGAAGTTAAAAAAGATTATTTAAAACTTTGCCTCTGGATAACTACTTACTTCGAAAATGAAACATAATCGTTTCATGTTCGTTGCTCATCTTATGGCATAAAATTGTAAATATTCTTGAATTTAAAGTTCGGCTTTTAAAATTAAATTAACAGTTTAACAGATTGATTCCTAACGGTTTTCAGGTTTTAGGGGATTGTTTTGGCTATTAAAGCTTCACGATGAATAGAGAAGTGAGTAAATTAAGCTACAGTTGCGACTTTCTTTATTTGAGAAACAACACCGGAACATTTTCCTTTTAAAGCCCAAACTCCGGCACTGTATATGACAATGCACTTATTCCAAGGAATATCATTCTCAAACATAAAATTGTTAATTATTTTGAAAATTTCCTTCGCAGTTGCTCTATCATGAAAAGATTCACAAAATAAATACTTTTGGGAAATTCATTCATCTTCTTCGAAATGTGTGTAAACTAATAATTTAACAAAATTCTTTATACCAGCACTTTCATCCAGTTTCAATGCAAAATACTCACTGTGCTTTATTTTTTGAATAAGTGTTTCTATTATGGATTTGCATATTCATAAATTCGTCAACTTACTGTATCATTTGATTAAAGAAATTCATTAGCCGCTTTTTTGTGGAATAATCTTAACATGATATCTTACTATAAAGTTTTCTCCAATAGTATGAGCCTGCTCAGTCTTGGCAATTCTAAGACTTACTAGGTAACCAGCTTCCAAAGTTTTTTCACTTGAAGTAACAAAACCCTTCATTACCTTTTTACTATTTTTGAAATCCGATAATTTCTTCTTAAAGTATTATTCAGATCTATCCCAAAACTTGCATGTTTAGATTCAAGATGTCTTTTAAAAACCCATGGTTTCATACTTCGATTAGATAATACATCACCTCAAACGACACATTGCGGTTGACAGTCCATTTCATCTCCATTCCATGTAAACCCAAATTATATTTTCTATAAACAACTTTTCGTTTCTTTTCAGTATTCATAGTAGATTGTCTTGGATCCATCGCCTGTGAATCATCCCTTTTCCACTTAGCCAATCCTAGCCATTTTTCCATTTTGAAAATCTTGGTTTATTTTATTATGTTTTCAAAAATGTTTAAATGCACAATATATTACGAGTTCCTCAAAAGAAAACCAGGATATTCTCAAATAGTGTAGAAAAGTAAGAAATACAAAGCAACAACAAGATAAAATCCCTGCTGTTAGAGACAGCAAATCAACGTAAATAATGATTCTAACTGAAAAGAGGAATGTGAGCCTGGATATGGTGGCGAGGTAAAGTGCAGACATGCTAATAAATCGATCAACTCTAAAAGAATTAATGAGATACTATTACCTTTTTATGGGAACTTATTTTTATATTCTATTAAATACAACATTAATTTCTATTACTCATTTTGAAAACATCATTTATGAAATTTTGTTATGCCTATGGCTTAAAGAATATTTGTGAAAAAAATTATTTTGTTAAAATCTATAAATCTATGAATAAAGCTCAGATGGCATTTAAAAGTCTTAGAGGAAAAAACTTAATGCTGTGGTATTTAATTTTTCAATTTAATAGTTAAAAATGCTTTGTTTCTTTGCGTACCACTTATTTTTCTCTTGCGTACCACCAGTGGTACGCTTACCACCTTTGAGAATCGTTGGTCTAGTTATTGTACAGCGCCACCATCAGTTGCTTGTCGTGGAACACACGTCAGCACACGGAAGAAATTTTCAAAGTTATGCTTGAAGTAACTGATTTTGTAGTCTCATATAGGTATAAAAATACTCCTTTCTTCTGTGTATGTAAATCATTAGTTTTAATAGATATTAACCTTAATCATGTCATCCTTAGAGCCTGAAAAAAAAAAAGAAAAAGAAAAACGTATACTTTCCAATCTGAACAATGTATGAGAAAAGAAATCGCTTTTTTATTAATTTTAATAACAAAGGTGTTTCTTTAATTTGTGGTGGAATGTACTTTTGCCACTTCACAAATTTTGAGATTTACACCAAGAAATATGAAATTTAAAGCTATTCAATATTTTGAAAATCTCGTAGATTTAAAAATAATTTCGGAATTAGATTTTCAGACTTTCGCAAATTTCTGGTCATAACTTCATTCATTTCAAATCCATTTGTTGATACTAATATTTCCGAAATATCGAAACAAATTCCGAATATGTAAATAAAATTTCTATTGATCTAGACATGAAATAATTTATTTTCAGTTTCATCTGCAATTAAAAACAAGAATATCACAAATACATTTTTGGATACACAATAGGTGAGATAAAATATCCATTCTTAAAAGAAATTTTCAAAGGTTAAACTCCCGCTTTCGATCAATTTACCTTTATGAAAGTACTGGAAATTCTTACAATCAAAGTTCTGATTCAATATAATAAATTGAACACCTGAATAATTGCATGGATTTAGCAATAACATTTTACGTACCAGAGTACAGTAAACTCTCAGAAGAAATGCAGTGCCAGCTTTCCATTAAAATATGCGTTTCCTGTATTTAAATTGCATATTATCGAATAAATAGAAATATAAAGAGTACATGACTACACTTTTTCTTTAACATATTATAGCATACACTTTTATAGCTTGTGCATTTATAATTTAAATATAAAGTGCAATACATAACTGTGATTAAGACACAATAACTGTGCCTCACCAAATTTTTTAAATTCTAAATTGACTTGAGTCAAGTTAAAGGTTAGGCACCACTGTTTAAAATATATCAACCTTTTAACAAATAATGAAATAATGGGTACTGAAGGGAAAATATTTTACATTTCCAATTAATGCTAGTTGAAAGGAATTTGAACCTTGAATAGGTTGATGAAACTGTTCAAATTGCTGCATATATAACAGCGAAAGGAATTCGCTTTTGCAAACAAGTTCCAAACATAATATAAAATGCTAAACATTCTGAATAAGGAAGATGAAATTGATTACAGATATTTTAACAGAAATGAGAGGGAGAAGGCTGTAAACATATATTTATTTGAGGTATTATATCAATCGACTTAATTTCAAGGAACGTTGTCAACAGGAATATAGGCATATTGTTACGTTTTTGAGAGTTGTGAAATGTATTTACTTTTAGAGTGTATCTATTATTATATAAAAATTCTTTATAAACTACCTTTAAGTATTACTCTGGAATCATAGGGACTTAAGTTACCTCAAATGTTCAAGTGGCTGTAGAGTTCGATTATTAATTGAATGTTACTCGATGCTGATAAATTTTTACTTTTTCTTTCTGACTAAAATTCTACAAAAATATGCATTTGTATGTTTCTTTTCTATTTTAATTCAATTACTTAAACTTCATTGTTGTTTTGAGGACTATTTTACTTAAAATTTAATGCTATTAAAATAGGCATGAATTAACGGGATCGTATCAAGCGGCATCTACTGTGGATAAAATAATTTATATGGCCTTTATTTGTGCGTGTAAATATCCTTTTTTAAAGCAAACATTTACTTTCATGCATTTCAAAAATTTTAACTAACATTTTTTGGCTCGCTGATAGCAGCTATAATTTCTTAAAAAAATTAACAGAAATAATCTCTACACGTGGTGACCAATTTGCGATTTTTCAACTTTATGTTTGTACGAAATCATCGCATTTGGTGTAGAAATCGTGACACAAATCATAATATTTTTTTTATGATTTGTATTACAATTTCTACCACTCTACACTACTTTGTGTCACGATTTCTACACCATTCTATTACCATTTCTACATTTATGCATCTAGTAATATACACTAGATTTTACATGTGGAGATATCAGGTAGGGATGCTTCTGCCAGCTATAAAAACTGCGTAAAGTAAAGCTGTCCAAAATATGTCTTAAAAAATAGATGAACACCTCTGAAAGGGACTTGTATTTTTGTAAAGGGTATTAAAAAACTAAAACCGTAAATATAAATAGTGGTATTAAACAGTACTTTAAAGATATAAGAGACCAAAATGAGATAAAACAAGAGTGATCTCCTTGGAAAAGGTCACTGAGTATGCAAATACACAGAAAACTGCAGATGAATTCTACTAAGCATTACTCATTTTTTTTTAAAGTCGAAGAAAATATCACAAATAATTTTCTTTTTTAAATGCTTATAACAAACTATAACATGAATATTTAAAATAACATTACAGAATGAAAAAAAAATTTATATTTATTGAAAAATTATTTGTTCTGCTTACATGTCGCAACTCTAAGTGATATTTTAAACCTATTTTTAAACATTGCTGCATCAAAACGTTTACATTGTTAGCGTACTTTTGCTCACAGTCCTTTATGCAAGATGGTGAAGTTAACAGTTCACTTTTCCTCACATAAAATCTTCTGTACAAAACGAGACATTAATTGGTCCAATTTTCTTCTTCTTAAGTCATAGAAGTTTTTTGTCGCAGTTAATGGTAGGGTATAAGGCAAATAGTTTTTCATGAGTTTCTCAAGGGAGCTGTATTTTTAGACAGAACTTCTTAATTATTTACTAATGGCCCTGCTGGAATTCTGCCTTCTTCCAGAATGAATTTGTCTTCATTTATCATGGGAAACAATTCTAATTGATGGTATTTTTTTACAACGCAGAAAAGAATTTAAATCTTTTAATCTTTGGCTTAGAGTTTTTCAGAATGGAAATTACTATTGGGATATTTTGTAGAAAATAATTGATTATAAAATGCAAACAAAACATGGGAGATAAATGAAGATATATTTTACACTGTTAATGTTCTGAATTTTTATAAAGATGTAGTAAAGAGAAATACTCCAAAGGTTTTTCTAAATTTATGAATAATTAAAAAAATTTGCAAAAGAATTAAATGAATTATTATTTTTCTTTCTCTGTCTGCCATTCGTAGTCTTTATCAATAGATAAAGCGAATACTTTGGTACTTAGATTTTGAAGTAAAAAAGATATGGTCTGTGAAGAGAACTCATTTTGTTCTAAATTAACTTGAAGCAACTAGGATTTGTTTATCCATTTATGCTATCTTTCGAAAGTTAAACCTCGACAGTAAACTTTGATGTAACATAAAAGTTATACTATTTTGAATGACTTCTAATTTCCAGAGAAATTAGTCAACCGAGTTAATTATTAAATAAGTATTTTAATGAAGAAATAATATTTCAGTGTATTTTCTTCGTTTTAAACTCCTTTGACTTAAAATCTGAAAAACATCCTACGCGTTCTTCGTTCTCAAAGCAAATTATAACTTAATTGCGAAGAACATATTGAAGCACTAATATTATGATTAATATTACACTGCACTTTTGTCTATATAGCACACTGATGGCACCATTTTAACAACATTCAAGAACATTTTTAAGCCAATTAAGAAACACCTATGCCAAGACAGCAACGCAAGAATGGGTTAACCATCATGGAACCTAAACACTTTTCCGTTGCGATGAGCTTCCTCTTAATGAAAAGACATAATCTATATTTCTGAATATACTTTGGCACGCGTATAAAGCGAGAAACAAGAATTTGCTGCAAAAATTCAGCCAAAGTTGAAAATCCGTTTCTAAAGTCGAATTTAAAATCATTTTATAAAATCAACTATATGTCTCAATGAAAAAAATATATTAACTGAAGAAAAGTTTAATTTAATAGAATCGTTTTTAGAGATTGAATTCTATAGTTTCCTTAGTTTCAGTCACAGTTAATTTATATTTATCATCAATACTTGAAACAATTGGTTATCTAACTTAAACAGACCTATCAGATGAGTTGAAGATGAGTGCAAATTAAAAATAGGAAAAAGAAGCCAGAAACAATCGTCCGATCGTTAAAAATGCTGCATCTTCAATTTCGTCTACAGCCTGAAATTGAAGATGATAACATTTACCAGACTGATGGTGACGATATTAATCGTCTTCCATTAGTTATAACGATGTTAATAACTTATTGAAGACGATGCTATTCATCCCTTGCTTGCAGCAGAAAAAAGATCATTGCTAGAAGTCGATACTGATACTGAGAATTTCATTAAGGTGCATTAGGATTAAATAAAATAAAAATTATAACTTTATTCAATTAATTTCAGTCATTCAATAATAAGTATTTTTCACTTATTCTTTTTTTGTGATCAAAATAGTATTTGTACGTCATTTTGAACTCATATATCAGTTGTCGCTAGACTTAAATGGCAAGAAAATTGCTAATATTTCTCGGCTTATACGCAGAAGTATAAAATGGCTAATTATCGTTTTATAAATATATTCCAGCCTGGATTAAAATTATCATTTTATAAATATGTTTATGTAAATGTAAAGAAGTTATTGGGAAAAATATTATTTATTTTTTAATAAATAGTGCTTAAGTCTTTTTGATTAATATCCGTCTTTGTAAAGTTAAAGCGCTAAAACTCGAACTAGCTTTCGCAACGCGTAGTAAAAAATTTAACTTTTTCTTATAAATGATTTTTAAAAACCAATTTGCAATGAAAAAATTCTTGTCGGGATAGTTAAACGAAAAATAAATTATTTGCAATAAAAAATTTGCAATAATATTTGCAATAATAAATTATTTTTTTATCTTACACTTTTTTTAACGATACTCTAACCAGTACGCAAATTCCGATATAAGAGAAAAAAAAGAACGCCTAAATTCGATTTAAATCTATGTGAATTATTGCTGTTGATATAAAACAAATAAGGTTGCCACTGTATTTTGATTTGTAGTTCATTACTGCTAATCAGGTTAAGACTTGAATATATAAATATTTTATTTAAGTCATAGGAAGGAATGAGTGAAATTAACGCTCTAAGTTAGGTGGAAATTTAAATGACACTTTCTGCAGAGCTTCCAGTAGATTTATATTCATACATAGTCATCTACTGCATTATTCAGATGTTAACAATTAACTGTGTGCTGCAAATAACAAAGTAAAAGTTGAAAAGTGTGAATCTTATAATTTTTGTTAACGTTTACCTAAATCGGATATTTATAAACTTTTTATGTAATTTTATAGTGTTTATATCATGGTTAAATTTCTGATTATATTGTCATAAAAATTTGGGCTTGCGTGAGACTGGGTAAATTGACTAAATTATTAATGATTATTAAAAAAGTCTATGTCAGATATTAAAAATTAAGTTAGATAAACTTTTGAAATTAATTTGCATGGATGTACTCCTTCAAAGTTAGTTTGAACAATAAACTTTCTACATACTGCATTTTTAAGAAGTTACTTTTAAAGAACAATAAGTATCATACTTTAAAAGATTTTATAAGTGCTTTAAATTAATCAAGAGATAAAATTTAAAAACATTTTTGAAAATGAAATCTGTTAATTTTAAAGGGTTTTTAAAACTTCATAAAATATTTTAAAATCTATAAAATTTGTCATATTCAAAATACGAAGCGATTAAAAATAAGTTGGTCCTTGGAAAAGGATTGTGGAAAAGTGCCAAATTAAGGAAGTTAAACTAAGATGGAATACTGCGTTTGCTTTTGAAACAAACAAGTAGTAAAACTTGCAAATAATTTATTTTTCGTTTAACTATCCCGACAAGAATTTTTTCATTGCAAATTGGTTTTTAAAAATCATTTATAAGAAAAAGTTAAATTTTTTACTCACGTGTTGCGAAAGCTAGTTCGAGTTTTAGCGCTTTAACTTTACAAAGACTGATATTAATCAAAAAGACTTAAAAACTGGTTTTTGCTATGATTTATTTACAATTTTATCTGCAAAAATGTATTGCAGAAAACAGCATGCTTTTATTAGTATTCCTCCAGGAAAAAAAATTAACTACTTAAATTTTAAACACAAATTAAAATTTCAACTATCATAAAATTTAGTTTGAAATGTTAACATATCCAGAAATATTCACCATTTTGGTGCAAAGGATGATCAGCCTTTCCCAACCGACTAGATGAAACTCGAGAAAGTAATATCTAAAACTATTATCTTTCAAAAACCATCATAAAACACACGTTATAATGGCACTGGTACTGCTTTTAAATTAGGTTTAATACATAATTTTCACTGTTTTCATTCCAGAATTTTCAAACAAAACACTGTTTTTCAAATTAATGAACGACAACAGCTGCCTTTAACCCTTTAACCTACTACTGAATGTTATTCTCATTAGTATTTGAAAGAAATGTGAAATGAAAGTTTTTTTCCCTTGAAATTGCTAAGCTGAGCAAATTGAATTCTATAAGATAATGTGGTTTTAAGATCATATAGTGTTCTCCAAACATTCGAAAAGTGCTTTGAAAAATATTTTCTTCCCTTGAAATATTTTATTTTATTATCTCTTCCTAAAGTGAGAGATAATAGTATATAATGAGTATTATGTACTGGAGTAACTTTTCATATTTTCCGTGCTTTAATTGTCATTTTAATGTTACAGCCACACCCATACTAAAACTGTATTGTCAGAAGTTTTTATTTCCTGTATCTATGTAAAAGCAAGTCTAATAATCTTGATAAATTCACTTTGGGGATTCTGTAAAAAAAGCACGTTTCGACCATCTTTGAAACCAAAAAGATCGTGATTGCCAATGCATGGGTGAGCGTTTTTTTCATCAGTTAACTGGAGGAAAACAATTCTGTATGTATGATAAAAGTATATTCTAGAAAGATGTAAGCTATAATTTTAAAAATAAAGAAGTAAAAGAAATAGTACAAGAAAGTGCAAGAAATAAAAGAAATAGACATTCAACGTAGAAAAACACAAGACGTGTGCTATTTTATTCCGTTCTATTATTTTCCATGACTCATTCTTTATTCATCCATAATGATGAACGATGACTAAGTAAATTCTATAAACTTAAGTATTATAATTCCAATTTTAAGTTTGGTTCAAATAGCTATAAGAACCTCTGTTTTATCCATATATAACAGAAATGAAAACCGGGTTATCTGATGTAACCACCATTACAGAAGTGCAAACCCTGAAGTCATTTTTATGATACCTATTCCTGTTAACTAGTAGCAGTTGGGAGTGCAAGTTTGGCAACATTTCATGAAAACTTTATTTAGCCATAATAATAAAAGTGATAATCTTTATAAGTGTAGTTTACTTCAAAACTGAAAAAGAAAACGAATAGCCAGTAAAGTCCAAATATTGTTAACATTCGACAAAGCGAAACTTGTACTACCTCCGAATGCAGACTAATGAATATCGCAGTTTTATTCCAGCTGTTAAAATATGAAGGGTTTTATATCTATTAACCCATTACCTTATTACTTTTATCTTTACAGGCATTTATATTTCTGTCGGCTCCCATCAGGATCTAAATTAGTTAACGAATATATTATACAAGAAAAGAGTTTTTGAAGTAAAGGAAAAGCTTTTGTTTGCGACTGCTGATCTTCTCTGAACTGTTTCCTTCCGAGATTTTAGCCTTAAGTTCTAGTAAATAAGTTTCTTTTAGATCTTCTTTTGAGTTCGAAGTTATTTTCATTGTAGTACTAAAACGAGGTCACCTGACTGTCTACACGGAGCTAGAATTTAGCTTTTAGGTAATTAAATTCTTTTAGTGTACAACTCCGTTTCATAGAATGAATGATTGATTAAAATAATAAGAAATTACTAATATTTTCTTATTTTCATTTTGTTTATTAATGTTTTCTGTACTTACCTAGGTTAAAAGTGCATATGCAGAGAACAGTAATTAGTACTTATATAACGCGTCTTTCTTTCATGCAAATGAGGCATCTTTTTTAAAATAAAAAATGACTCCAAATGGTTTATACGATTTCAAACAAATTTAATTTGGAAACACACAAACTCAAATTGAGAAGCAATTATCTAATAAAGGAAGTGGTTTTATCTATAAGTGTTTCATGCGACTTCTTTTAGTTCCGCGAACAGCATAGAGGATGGTTTTTTAATACTTGCAATAGTTTTGCTGTAATATATCATTGTATACATTCTACGCAGCAGCAACAATGCTAGTTTCGACATCATTGTAATCTGCGGTCAGATATGGCACTACTATCTTTACCTACTTTACTTATGGTTAGATATGGCTTAAAATGCTGGACGCCACAGGAGTCAAATCCCTAGTAAATCAAGATAGCAACGTGGCCTTCAAGCAGGCATAACACGCTCTAAAATCACCTTCCAAAAACGTTCCCTTAAACACTACTTCTTTCTATCTCATTTGAAACACGCGGGCTAGCTTATTGTTAATACAAGAAAGCGTGGTTGAAAATGAAAATCGAAGGAAAGGTGCTTTAAAATAAAAATTGGCTGTCAGATAGATGAATTCCCACAACCTCATTGATTTAAATAATCAAGAAGCTGAATATAATTTTATTGTTAAAGAAGATGAAAATTATTTGAAAAAAATTATGATCTGTCGGTTTATAAAATAAATAATTAGATTATATTCAAATAGATTATATTCAAAAAGTTTAAACAATAAAAATAAAAAAAATAAATAAAATAAAGCAAGAAGATTTTTTTACGGATTTTTTGGGGGTCCTTGTGATGAACCGATAGCAGAACCTGAAAAGCAAACCATACGTGATAAACTAAATGAAATACTTTCAATGAAAGGAAAAGGTTTAAAAATTATTCGTAAATAAATGGAAAATATTTAGCAGAAACGAAACACAATCATAATGTAGAAACTGAAAGTGAAGACCTTTTAGAATTTAATAAAGATGAAAATACAACAAATCGGAGGGAAAATGCCGTTTACAATTTTACTATAAACGTAAAAAAAATATTTTATTTTCAAGAAGTTTTTTTTTTTCAATTAGAACTGAAAACTGTAAAAATTAATGATAATATTGGAGAGGAAAATGTAACTTTAAATACTAGTTTGGGAGGTTTTTTTCATATGCACAGTTATCGATAGCAGGTAAACGACTTGAACATCATAATGTAGATGCTCTGTTAATGATTTATACTATTCTAATGATTCATCGTACTCCTGAAATTTGTACATCCCAAGGTAGATATGTGTTTTAATATCCTGATAAGCGATTTATTTTCCTTTGGAGCTGATACTGATGCCCCTAAATTATGTGATGTAGTAAATAATATAAAATTGAATAAAGATTATAATGAAGAATGTTTCAAGAGATGGCCTGATACAAAAAATAGCAATATTATAAAAATATGGATTCCTTTAAGATATACATTTTCATTCTTCAGATAATATAAAAAAGCACTTACAATTTATATAATACGTATATTCATTTTTGCTAAGTGCTAAAATATAGCTAATATTAGCTATATCTCACTACTTTTGTATTTTATTTCGTACCGTATTTTCATAGCATTAGAAAGAATAAAAAACACGAGTAAGAGCAACATAAGATGCTACAATATAATTTGATCAAAAGTTTCAGACCTTACTCAGGAAAGGAAAGGAAGGACATAAGGCAGTGCTTGAATAAGCGAGTAATTTAGTAAACTGTTTGTTTGATTGTCTACTATAGAGAAAAAAACATAAATTTGACATGGTCTGAAATTATGTAATTTGCTTAACAATTTTATTAAGCTTTCTAGAAAACTAAAAAAAAAAAAAATCTAAATTTTAATACCTATTGCTTTAGTGTAATACATTTTATTTCCGATTATACCAATGGCATCTTTTGGAGCTTTATATCCAGTGAAAGAATCTGAATATTCTTAGAAATAAGAATCTGCACATGTTATAAATATTAAATTGAACAAAAAAGAAATTACATTCGTCAATATCATAATACATACGAAGAAATTAACGGAATAATGAATTAATTAGCGGTGTAACAAACAATGTTAATTAATTCAATATTCCATAACAATGCATTTAATGAAGTTAATTAAAAGTGTTACTAATTTTCCGGGTTCCAATTTTATCCAATCGTAATTACGGAATATCTGAAAGGTTAGTTGCACTGACAATGACTGATTTAGTATTATAAGTAAATTACGTTTACTTAGCATTTACATTATGAACTTTATACCGTAATGGTTTCAATAAAACTTTCTTGCATGCGATTTCTTACTTTTTCTGTAGCTTAATTTGAAAGGCCACATACAGAATTAAAGCATTAAAAAGTGCACTTTTCTCCAAGAATTTGCTGCTTAATGTCCCCTCTTTACATGACGTCTGGAAAATGAAACAGGGACACTCGACGGTAATTATAATTAACATTTTTTCTTTTACCATTAAGTTCACAGCATAGGAATTCTAATGTATTCTTTTATTAGAATTTTACATTCAAGGCTTTGCTAATGGATTAAGCAAAATCATTGTCTTAGCTTTTAATTGCAGTCTCCTGATATCACATTCACTTCGTCTCATTTCTGAGGTACAAAGACGAAATAATTTATTTCCAAACTAGGATTCTGTGTTACTGGTGAAATACGACGCATCTGAATCGAGAGGTAAAAAATAACTTCATTACTTAATTGCTTGATTGAAAACTTTTGGTGAATTATTTGCATATCGTGTTTGTTGGAATGACACAAGAATTCAATTAGAGTAAGTACACTTTTTCATCTGTTTGTGCAATATTGGAAATTGAAGCGGTATACGAAAGTGTTTCTTTTTTCTCCTTGCATGGATCCGCTGAATTAATGTCATAATAATGTTTACAGCTGAGCAATAGGAATATATTTTCCTGTGATATCATTTATTTTTAGTAAAATTAAAGAAAGAAAATACAATTCGATATTTTCAGAAAGTCATAAGACAATTGTATTTTCCTCTTCAAATAACATAAATCTTACTTAAAATATGAAATAGATTGCATTTCAAATGAAATTATTTTTCAGAGGTGAAAGGTCATTATTATTTAACAAGAGATTATTTGGATGATTGATAATTCCTCACATTTGGATAACAGAAAATTTTGCCAACAAATAACTGTCGAATATGCTATCAATAATTATTAATAAGTGATGCACACAAATCTTTACGAGCAACTGTATTGTCTAGTACCTAAAGTAAATTGATTAGAAAAGGAGTTTTGCTCAACCTACTTTCTTTTACTGTGGTATACGAAATAACTATAGAAAGTATAGAACTTAAGAACTACAGTTTGAATTGCAAATGCGATTCAAGCTGTAGCGATTCACGAATCATGCGATGCACAATCATCAATAGCCACTTAGGTACATGATTCAAGTCTCAGTACAGCGTCAAAATTATCTTAAGGACGGCATTTTACACAGACATAAGTTTTAAAATTATATTCCAGAATTACACTTATTTATGGTTAAGCGATTTATATCGGAATATTTTAATACCAATTTTTGATAGCAGTCATTCATAATTATTCACAATAATTCCTATATTCCTGTATTAGTCCTATTATTATCCTATATTATCTAGAAGAGGTAAAGATTAGAAGTTTTTATTCCTTCTTTTTTATTGGTGAACATTACAATGTCTCGTATGTTTTGCAATCATAAGCTAAGTTCGACGTTAGTAGACTGTTTAGAGAATTATCGCCAAGTCTTAAAGCACGACAAATTCAGGAGAAGGCTGTAAAGAACCCTTTATTAGCTCAAATAAAGTTCACGGATAGCACCAACTCATGCTTACAAAAGCCAACACTTTGGGCTTAACTCAAAAGGTAAGGTATAACTTAAAATTAAATGAAGTTAAGTTAGCATAACGGTTTCACAGGTTAATTACTGCGCAGACTAGCTCTAACTTGTTAGAATTCGGCGTAAACAAGCTTATTGGCAAGAAGCCACAGAAGTCTAATCGCTAGGGAATCAAAGATCCGTTAAATACTAACATCCTTCTATCTTATTTGAATACACGCGAACTAGATTATTTAAATTTTGACAAGAAAGTGTGAATTGAAAGCAATAGCGGTAGGAAAGGCTGCTTCAAAATAAAATAACTGTTAAGTAAATTAAATAAATCCCTACAATTTAATGAATATTCTGCATTAAACGTTTGCTGTTAATTATTAGTAAACATGGTAAATCAAATTCTGTAATAATTACCAACAGATTGTAGATAGGTCCATCTCATTATTCCCTAAGCTAACAAGGAGCAGACTTACGGCCTCAAATTTTAAACGGCTGTAAAATTACGGTAAAACCTACCAAAATCTTATTTTTCCTTATAATAATAAGGAATATGTGCACTGAGAATCAATGAAAGAACGCCTACTGTGCCTAGTAGTTCTTCAAACAAACAAAAAAAAAAAAAAAAAAAAAAAAAACCGTTTTCGACACAATAAATGATAACTTCTTTTCCTCTGTAGGACAAAGCCTTTTAACTAATTCTTAAAATAAGCATTTATTTAAATTTTTGTATGGCTACAAATGATGCAGAGACGTTCCTATTTTTTTAAAGCTCTACAAAGACAACATATGAGTTGCGCGATATGACATTATTCTCTGAAAAGAGTAAACTTCAATATATGAAAAATACTCTTTCATTATCTTTATTTCAGAGTTTGTTTATCTTTAAATGGTCGGATTTGACACTTCTGTGTGATGAATGATTAGATGATAGTGTCTAAATTATGTCGTTCTGAAGGAATCATCCTTTTAAGTGGTTTAAATTTTAACAATATATCTCACAGAAGAAGACGCAATTCATAAATGAAAATTTTCAGTAGCCAGCGCCAGACTGTCAAAGCATCGGTTTCAATTTTATTTTGCTATATCGCCAAAATTAAATAAGCCGGAATGTGGAAGCGTTTTAACGGGCAGCAGAAGCTCCACGCATCTTTTATAAAGTTCTAAATTTAGGAAGATATAAAAAAAAAGTTTTAAAGGAAGATACCACAAAACAAATAAGAAAACTGCCATCTCCTCACAGTTGAAAACTATTGCTTTCATCTTACAGATCCATTCCATTAGTATTTAAATTTAATAACAATGGATTAAATAAGCATATGTTTCTATCCAATAATGACCCATTTATATAAGGAGGCAGACATCTGAACACCATCATGCGGCGATCAAAATAAAGCATATTTCATATAATAAGCTAATTACGAATAATCTATATGGTGTGGGCCGAGTAAAAAGCCATCTGAATAGGCTTTTACTCAGCCATTCGAATAGGCATAATTTACATTGTCAACATATCAGACTTTATCTAATATAACCAAATTACAAATTTGATAACGGAAAATAACTAGAGTTTGAGAATCTTACGAAAATTCAAACGCAATAGTTGTTTGCTTTTATGCTGTAATATCTGTTCGCTTACTACCTAAAAGACTAATAAACAGTCATAAGCAGAACTCAAATACTTTAACTTCAAAATATAATTTGCAGATTTTGATGAAACGCTAAGAATGCGCTTTTAGTAAAACATTAAATCTATTAGATATACTGAAATAATCAAAGCAGTTCAGAGTGTTACAAAGCGTTCGCCCTTTTTGATCAAAACTTTATGTTTATTAATTGTTTCTGGATAAACCTCCTAATTTTGATTAAAACTAATTTTTAAGAAGTAGAATCAACCGTATTTTCTAAACCAGTTTAACGCTCCTAATTCATAGATCTTCCTGTAAAGATGTAATTACCAGAAATATTTATTTAAACAAACTGCTAAGAATTTTCAGTCTGTTAACCTTGTTTATTAATGAAGAAAACTGTGTGTGAAACAAGAAGCTTATTCATCAACTTCAGAAACTAACTAAAAATTACTTCAGTGCATGATTTTAAAATTCGTACCTTAGTTCAACTGAATGATATAGTCTACTTAAAATAATCTCTGAAAGTGGTTCTTAATTACTTGTTAGAAGGGGGAATCGGATCCGGTACAATTAACTTTAAAATGCACACAGTCCTTAAGTACTTTACTACAATATTAAATTAACGCATAAAAAACAGAAATGCTTGTTCAGAAGAGACGAGTAAGTCTAAAGCGTGGCTTTAAAACCTTGTTAGGTTTACTAAAAACCTTGTAAATACATTTAACTTCAAAATTTTAAATTCCAGAATATTAACGAAAAGGAAAATCATCAAAGAAATTGTTGAGGAGAAATCTTAAAAAGTACTCATTGAAATTTAATAGAGCTTAAAAATGAATAAAATATATAAAGACTATTTTTTGATGAAACTCAATGAGTTTTATTCGTTGCTGATATCATTTGCAGCCATTTTAATCTCCAAAGGGATGCTCTATTTTATAAACAAAAATAATAATAATAAAATAAAAAAGATTGAAAACAAACAAGTTATGAATTTTTCAACCCGTCTGTCTTTCAATGACCATCTTGTAATACCATAATAACAGTCTGTGGGGAAAAAATCTTTTATTAACACCAGAGGTGCCTGTACAGGATTTACGTATAAGCTACACAAGCTATAGCTTAGGGCCCCGATCACTTTTGGGGCTCCCCAAAAAATTAAAATCTATTATGAATACAGTATTAAAATATAGTATAACAGACAGACTTATAAAGGACCCGATATCTCAAATAGCTTAGGGCTTTATCAAGTCTAAATTCGAACGTGAGAGGTGATAATTAATCTCTAAACGAACTTTTCATATGTATTATTATTTTTAAAGAAATTAAATAATGAGGAATCTTTATGAAATGCACATATATTCTTCGCATTGAGGAAAAAAGACGGCATCTAGAGCCATTAAATTTTGAATACGTGTAGTCCTCAATCCGAGCATGGTACGTCGAATTTTGAGTTTCAATTCTTTTTTTTTTATTTATTTCATATTTTGTACAAATTTAATGAATTTTTGATTAAAAAACGCGATTTTAAAGCGAGCAGTGCCAGCATTGTCCGAAATAAAACAATTTTATCTCCAGCCCGCCAGACTGTTTCCATTCTGCAAAAAGTAAGAGATTATTTTTATTAAAAAAACTCGGCTATTTAAAAGCAACATGTTGCTACTGCCAGAAGTAAAATTCTTTTATTTTCCACGTGTCATGCTGTTGCCATTTATTAAAGCGTCAGACATTTAACTTTCAGATTATTCTGGTTACTGAATAAGAAACTAAGCGATTTGAAAACAATGAACACTATTCTTAAGAATGTTATTTCTACTTTTGAGTATGCTTGATTTAGATTAAAATGCTTTAAAGATTCCTAATTAGAAATATTAAATATTTTTACTGAAGGACACTAACTGCACTCATTGAAATATATGCTCTCTTTTTCATGACTATTATTTTAAACGGCTGGTTAGTTTTTTTAAAAGAAATAATGTAGTGAATATTAAACATATAGCAGCTCTCGACACTTTATCAGGAATTCTAAAGATAAGCAAGTTTTCTTAAAAAAAAAAAAAAAAAAAAAAAAAAAAAAAAAAACACTTTAATTAAGACTGGAACGGGAGCTTATGTCCTTGTGGAAACTGGACACAAGAGCTAACAGGCAGGAGAACATTTAACTTCCTCCCGGTACCCTCAGGAGAATCAACCACTACAGGTAAATGAATGACACATTTTCTGATGGTGTATGGCCCTTTTACAGCCTATCTGTTTCGCTTCGGCTTGCACCACACAGATTCATGCATATGCGGCTCAGCAAGTACCATCGATCACTACATGTTCGAATGCGAAATCACCAACGACCTACATTTCCGGCCGTATACAGCTGAAAATGTCCTGAAATAACTCCAAAAGAGTAAGCTACTACGAAAAACACTTAAAACTCTCATAGACTACCTGGCAATGAACTGGGAAAATCTAAAACAAATCTAGATTTTTAAAAAAAAGAAGCTCTCAGCACAGATCTAGCAGCTGAGTAGTGGTATAATGAGCATAGTAGTTTCTAGTCCTGTCTTCAAGTGTTTTGTAGTAGTAACCGGTACAAAATGCCATCACTTATAAAATGGTGCTCTGTGTATAAGTCAACCGCACATGGTTTTCAATGAACACATAAATTTTCAACTCTGCACTTTGATTTGTATTTCTCGGCGTCACCTTCACTTATCAGGCAGACTATACATAAATGAGTTGTTAGCGAGCTGTAAATAAGCGAATAACACAAGTGTCTACTATGAATGCGATAAGCAATTATTACGCAGGAACTCTGCAAATATGTGAACAGCACATATGTATTACATTAATATACCCAGTACGTACATTATGAACATCAATATATACTTAGTCGATATTGTTCAGTAAAAAATGCATCTGATTATATCTAAGTATATTATATCTAAGTATATACTTATTATTAAATATGCTACGCATCAAATAATCTCTTTTTTATCAGAAAATTATTTTCCTTTAAAATTCCTCAGCGTAAAACGTTTCTTGAATATTAGTTCTCTTTAACCATTATTACAGTTTATATTACATATATATATGTAAGAATATAGTACAACTTGTAACGGTTAAAAAAAATCTTGCTTTTTATTTAGGAATTTCCAGTTCTTGCCATAAAAACAACATGGCTGTAATTAAATTTTCTGTTGTACGTTATTAACTCTAAAGGGACGGTAGTCCCGAATGGGATATTAGTCCCGATACGGCATTTTGCGTTGAATCATTCTAAACCATGGAGACCTTGCTATAAACGGCGTATCACTTTTTAAATTGTTGCCCCAAAAATTATCGCCCTGCATTATATTTAAAGAAATTAAATAATGAAGAATCTGCATGAATGTAAGCATGTTTCTCTCATTGTACAAAAACGACGGTATGTAGAACGATCAAATTTTGAATAAAGTAATCCTCCATCCGCCCTGGTAGGGCACCTGGAAGCCCGAATTGTGAATTTCAAACTTGTATTATTATCTTTTTCATATTTTGTAGAACTTTAACGAATTTTTAATTAACAAACTCAACAATTGCAAAGCGAGCAGTGGCAACACCGTGTGGAATAAAGCATTTTTATCTCCAGCGCGCAAGCTTGTGAAAGTATTCTAAAGATATGCTGTTATAAAATGTCTTAAATTTTGTAATTTTACTGTTGAATCAATTTTATGTAGAGTGATATTTAGCAAGAACATGATATTTAGCAAATTAAGTAAATTCCCAAATCGTTAACAATAAACAGACTAAAAAAAATTTTTTTAAAGCCATCTTAGTAAGAAAATTTAATATTTATATAATGAACTGGAAAAGACTGGAAAAAAAAAAAAAACACGCTCTACCGGGAATTCTAAACGTATACTGCTATGTTGATTTTAACATTTTTGTAATTTTGCTGTTGAATGGTATGCGGAGTAAGTACGAAGAAAATTATCTTTAATAATAAACTAAAAAAAGGAGGGGTAGTAGGAGTTAATTTAACAGTTGATTGGCAGACTGTGAGCCCACTGAGAGCTTAGGCTCAACAAACCCTTTCGGCGACGGTTGAAATCTGAAACCGTTCAGAATTTTTTTTCTCCTTAATTAACCATTTCGTTACTAAATTAATTGTCATGATGGCTATATTACTTATATAATATTTTGAAGCTTAAACTTACATAACGGCAAATAATTAAATAGAGTCATTATGTCGAATAATGTTTTGAAAATTTCAAAACTAATCCGACCAATTCTACTGAAACCGAAACAAATCTTAACTAGCCTATTAACGAAAAATCCTAACTAACCATTACTTGAACTCTCTCATTCATTTTATTTCCTGCTTTTGTTCCTTGCATAATACGCGGTTAGCCGATGAATAAATAATTACACAAATATTCTGAAAATATGTTTATTTTTATTTTTGCATTGTTGGATAGAGGTAGTGTTGCAATACTAGATATAACTAAATAAATTTATTTCCTTCTGTTTTCAAGACTTGCACTGTATAGACATTGGGATTTTTTTGGAAGCAGAAAAGAGGAAACATGAGCAACGCCTTCGCTTGGAATCGAACCGGGGACCTCTGGAATACGCGCCTGCATGCAGACCACTACATCACGAAGGCACACTAAGAAGGCAGGAGAAATACCTTATAGCCTGGTCTTCAACTTAAAAAGAATATAAGATACAACAGAAATGAAGTCTTCTTCTCTCTCTCCATTATGGTGAAATTCAAGATAAGTTTCAGTCATGAATGCTTCAAAGACTAAACTTACTATAATGACTTTGAAAGATTTGCAAATTATAAGGGCAGTTAGAGCCATCAACTGAGAATGATAGAAGGAGAAAGGAGATTAGAAGAACTATATTAATAATATGATAAGTTAGAGCCGTCAACTAATAATAACAGATGGAAAAAATTTGAATATATATATATATATACAAATTTATATATATATATATTCAAATTTTTCCATCTATATATATATATAAAATATCCGTATATATATATATATATAATGTTGTATGAACTTAAATCCATTTAGTGCGAATACAAGTTATTATTACTTGCGCAATTGCTGCAAATTATTAACATTTTGCTTTCAAATTACTTCAAAACATCTTTCAAAATATAACTTACCAGTATGGATGCACACTTTTAAAATAATTCTACTTTAATTAAACTTAGGAGATAATATAATCAATTAATCAATACTGTTTAGGAAATAAATTATTATATATATATATATATATGGATATCCATATATATATATATATCCATATATATATATATATATATATCCATATATATAATAATTTATAAAGTGAAATGGTGATAAGATAAAATAAAACTTTCTTTGATGAAAAATTCTCATTTGAACTTTCGATTTACTTACATTATTCTTTACTTTAAAATTTCCTATTTCATTTCAACTTCAAAGCATCCAAAGCAAACTTAAATTTTATCATCTGTTAAATTCAGGCCAAACGGCATATTTTCATTCATTTCATACTTTTTTTGGCTCCATTTATTATACATTATTAACGACAGAGATTTTATTTCGAAATGTTTCTAGACAGTTTTTTTAGAACTAAAATTAAAAAATAGCATTCTTTCTTTCTCAAAAGGTTAACTTAATTTCTCATCAGTGTTTGAAACAACAAGCAAAGTTTAGTCGAAAAGTTTCTTTTCTAACCGTAATTCGTGAGTTTGAAAACACGCTGAAAGAAGACATTTAAAAAACATTCAAATCGGATTCAGCGATGGATGGCGTAGACTTGCAATTCCATTTGAATGTTAGGATTCCTCTTCTTTAAGAGAAAGGAAGTGAAAATAGAAACCATTGAAAAAGAGTTGTGAAAAACCATCGAAATTCTTGTTTTTTACCCTCTTCTTGAAACACTCATTCTCTTTGAAACGGTTTGAGTAAATGGCAACTCTACCATTTTCCGCAGTGCATTTCTTTAAATCTGAAGCTATCAGGGAAAGAGCTCTTGCGAGAGATATGAAATCTAAGGTATTCTTGCTGAAGCAGAAGATTTTCTCTAGTTACCCTGAAGGAAATGCCTTGAAATACATTCGCAGTCTCGGTAATATTGAATATATTATATATTTTATTTTTCTTCTTATAGTAAACAGACGTCTAGCCGTCACGAAAACTTTTAAATCCGTGACTTGAGCTAAAATGCCCTATTCGACATATGCTGAATCCTATTTGAAGATTTGTATATCATGATGGCAATATATTCGAGGAAGTGCAATGCATATACGAACATGAACCCGAAGTTCATGTGGAATTCAGTAAAACATGAAATGGCGATTTAAGGGACACTGAAATTGGCAGGTTTGATGCAGGCGTATCAGATTTTATTAAATGATTTCATCAAATAAAAATTTAAATGAAAAATATAGATGTTTCTTCCTGCAAATACTGACTTTTAAATGAGGCTGTTAAGCAAATATTTTCCGTATATTTGCTTTCTTTATTGCACTGCTGCTAATAATATTTTCTCCATTTTTTTAATCCTGGCACATTTTTCTTTTTATAAAAATACGATTTTTTAATGAACGAAGGAATAATAATAGTAATAATAAAGCAATGAATGATATTTGAATGATTACCGACCTGAGTGTTGTACCGATGGGCCTGGTTTCGATAGCTGGAGAAAATAATTGCACATGTATAATGTCTGTGCGGCAAGGAAACTCTCAAAATACATGCCGTGCCGAAATCTCTTTTCAAGTGATTGGCGGTAGGAAAAGAAGGTCGGAAGATCTTCGGATGGCCCCCGCAGTATGTTTACTCTCAGGATTGGAACGGACAGTTAGTGCGGTGGGACTATACTTGTACAGCCTATGGGGACATTCCAGTGCCCCGTCCATTTATACATGTACCTGCCCATTTCCTAATTTTTTTGAGATATTCCTGAGATTTCCTTTAGCCTTGAGAGAAAGCAGGAACAAGTAAAAAATAATAAATTTTAAATTTGTTCACATGTACATGATAAACTTTTGTTTATAAATGATTTACTTTTTTGTTTTTGAAACTTAGTCAGTGGGATATGATTTACTTTACCTATAAGACCGAAACTTTAGCTTCCTTCCAAAACATTTCCTTCGCGAAATTCCTTTCTTTTAGAGAATAATGCTAAAGAAGTAATAAGGCTTTTAAAGCCATTTTATGAAATTTTCATTTAACAGTTAAGAATTTAGTTCCAATCTTTCTTGTATGCCTCATTTCTTCGCGGACCCTCTCAGTCGCAAAATTTACTCAGAATTTATTTGACAAATGACCTACGTTAAATTGAGAAGAAGAATAGTAACCATTTGGCTTGCAGTAGGAATATTTTGCTGTGGCTACAGCCGCTCACTTGCCTTGCATCTCAAGTTGCAGTTAGACTAAGAGTAATTCGCTGGTTGGGTTGATGAGCATGATTTTTATGTAAGTTGTCCGAACCAAGTGCTGATTGTAGCTTCGAGTAGGAACACTTGTGCCGTAGACAGTCATCAACCCTTTCCACTCGAGGCCTTTATTGCTCGGACGATTCAGCAACATAAGACGATTTTCTGCATATTTGAGGAATTTCTTACAGCTAACTTAAAAGGATTTTACACACACTTTAAAGGAATTTAATGATTCTTATATGTCTAAAGATACTTGTAGTCCTGTGACCCTTTCGCCGGACACAAACGGTATTCTTTGCAGTATTTCTTCGGATTTTGTGCACATTTTCCATTCTGGTTTTCCCTTCGCTTTCACATCCATTATCAATTACCCTGATATTTCTTATAATACCTCTTACTTCTCAGCTATATTCATTACTGCCTTCCTCCTCTCCATAGTCAAGTAATTTATGCAAATGCATAATTTCGTTCTTCAACAACAAAATATCAACCTCATCTCCACTTCTGTTTCCTTCATCAATTCCTTGCTTATTGCGTTTCGTAACTTTGAAATTACATTCCTATTGCCTCAAATGTCGAGTTCAAATTAACATCGAAGACGCATATGTAACAATAAATCTAAAAAACGTATTCGAAGATCGATAGTTATTTCATATATATATGTATATACTGTTTAATATACTCATGAAAAGATATTGCCCAAACCAAACTTAAATAAACATTGGTACCACTCGAATAATTGCTTGAAACTAAGCGGTGGTCGAAAATCACTTCTCGAGTTACAGCATGAAATCAAGTGGTGACCGAGAGTCACATCTCGAGCGCAGAGTTAAATTGTACGTTTCAACCAGTAGCTGAACGTCGAGAGACTTAGCTCTAAGTTATCATCATTTTAATTTTAATTTTGTAAGTAATGAGGAAATTAGAGTTTAAGTTAAGAGTTTATCTCTTTTTTTTATCTCCTTGCTCTCACATTCAATTTAACCCCTCAAATGTTATAATATAATATTTCTAGTTCTTAAGCTTATTCTTTTTTTTTTTTTTGTCACTCGCACTTAACTCTTAGTGTATTAGGCAAGATTTAGGAGTCATAAAAGCTAGAACATAAATAAATATTATACAGATAAGTTACAATAATTGAAATATTTATTAGGTAACTAGTAACCTAGAGTTATGTAATAAAAATTATGCTGGCTAAGATATCGCAGCAACAATTAGGATGACAAATAAATGTTAGTGGAATTCGGGTTTTTTTTTTATATAATGATGCACTGTCAGTCGAACCTTTTCAGTTCCTTTTCTCTAGGATTCCAATGGTCAATTTCCATCTGCTTCAACTGTTTACAGCATCTCAGGTACTAAAAGGTTGTTCTGATATTCTGCCCACAAAATTGAATGAAGCTATTATATGTAAATATATTAAATGATAATCTCCATTACTGTTTCCGATATCAATGAAATTTCTTTTTATGATCAAAATCAGTTTTCTTTATGTGAAGCAATGTGTTGTTATTTTTACAATTTATCATGCGTTAGAGGATTTGGTTTTTAACGCTTTAATAATGCGTTTAAATGCCTGCATATTAATAAATACTTAGAAATTAATCTCAGAAATATGCATTTATGAATAAAAATTGAAAAATAATTTTTTCCATTTAATTTTTTTATTTATTAATTTGAAAATGACCCTATTACCCTAATATTTTACATATCCATAAATATCCGGATATAATAAATAATAAAAATATCCGGATGGTAACGCACATGTTCTTTTATGTTTTACAGCTCCTAAGCTTTGTGTACGAATGTTGTGACAAGGTATTTACTTACTTTTTCAAGTTTGTAAGGAATTATCATATTTCCTCGTCCTCACTATTGCAGTGTTAGTAATTGCTATGTTCAGTTAGCAAATGGAAGCTCTGAGGCTGCATCCTGTTCAGGGTACAGTGGATTTTTCATATTTTCTACTCCGAAGAACAGAACAGTTTCTATAAGCAGTTAGTGAATTGCAAAATACTGAGCCGGCGCTTTATGATGTTGATAGAGATTACATTATTATCTTTTACAATAATTGAGTTTGCATGTTTTTTGGGTTGACTGACATGATTCCAAATAATTTCAGATATTTCAGATTCAACAGACTGGTTGCTACTTCGATCAGGTAACCTATAACTTTCGGTTGGTTGTTTAGACTATCATTATGACTGTCTTCTGAGTTGCTAATGGAAAGCTACCTTCTTTTACCTGATTAAGTAGAGACGCACACATGTCTTGTACTTTGAAGTACTTCTGACAATTCATTGACATCTGACAGTGGACTTAGTTACGGCACGAAAGATGCAGACATCGCTTGAATGCTTCTTTCAGGCCTCATATGTAGCCTCATTGTTTTTCTTATTTTCCCCTGCTTCTTTATGTTCTTATATTTATTATGCTTTCGCTGGATAAAATAACTCTTCTAACGCATATACTGCGATTCTAGCAAATGAGACAGTGGATCAGCTTGACGAGCTTGAGAAAACTTTTCTCAATTTCTCATTGCACTCCTTTCCACTGCACATCAAAATGATCACTCATGGCAGTTGCAAATGGCCAAAAATTTTCATTCAGTTGCAAGAAGGCTCATATTTTTATAAATCAATTTTTAAGGTTGCCTATATACAATTTCTTCACTCAACCCTACTTCACATGGTATAGTCCATTCACGGATTATATAAACCGTTTCACACTGCAGGGTAGAGATCTTTCCAGGTGTGGCAGAACATGAAATTCTGGCCATTATGTCTTCAACTGCGCACCTGCGTCTTATTTCCATTTCCGGGAGCCTAGTGTTGTATATTAGAGTAGTTGGATTTGGAATATTTTGAATAAAAAGAAGGTCAGATAGAACTTTTATAATTCGATTAAAATCAGAGTAAGCCTTGTTGCTTGTGAGACTTGCTGTGATTCCAGATAATTTTCTTGTCGTCCAGTTTTGAACAGGACTTAATTGCACTCCCGTATTTGCGATATTAAAAGAACACTAATGCATTGCAACTGCTAAGCTACGTTTCATTTATTTTGTAATTATAGTATCTGCTTATAAACTGCAAGTAGTTAAGGTAGTCTGCTCACTCGTCTTCGGTTAACTGTGTTTATACACCATTAGAGCACTTTTTGCTTTGTTTCCTATTTGGCTAATACGTCTTCTGTTCTATGTCATTAATTCTGTATCATTTTCTGTTTTTTTTTTTCGTATTTTTTTTAACTATGAAATCCTTACTGCGTCTTTAGCTTTTGTTGTCCTTACACCGCAGTGTTACTTACTGCAGGTTACATCAGCTGCAACTAATAAGTAATATAATTAGGATTAATTGTTCTTTCCGAAAACTTATGTTAGTGCACAAACTTATGCTACTATACACACAGTATTAGGTTTCTTTATAATGCATGCCATCATTACCATTATATTGTAATCTTGCAACCACTAGATGTATCAACTTTTACATGTTATGTATGTTATACTGTCATGCATGTTATGCTGCTAACATACTATCAGCATTGTATATGCATGTTATACTGTCAATACTAAATATTGTTTTCAGTACTTCTACTACTGCATATTTATCCTATTATACATCCTGAATTAAGTTTCATATATTGTATGTCAGGATTGCATTATATTACAATTATTGTACTGTAAACTGTGGCTACCATTGGATGTATCTACTACTGCATCTTTACTTCTATTCATGTATGGATGCTATGTTATCCGCAATGAATATTTGCCTAAGCGTTTCTACAAACTCCCTCCATTGGCTGTAATCTTATAGAAGCAAGGGGCAGCTGTTCATTCAACGACAACCATACCCGAAAAAGAAAAAAAAGTTCTTGTAGCAAAAAGTTAGATTTGGGGCAGATAATGAATGGCCCTAGTAAAAATTAAAACCAATTTAATGAGAGATAATTCAACTTTTGAATATGAAATTTAAATAAAATATTGTAAAACAATGAAGCTGGGGAAGAATACATCTTGCATCTTAAAAGTTTTCAAGAAAGCGTCCTTGAATAAGACCTTTAGATAGTTAAAAACTACTTGCTTTCAAGAAAGTATATGATCACTTTAAATAGTTAATCAGACATTGATTAATTAAAAAATTAAACAATTGATTAAATTTAAACAAGCATACATTTTCAGCTTAAAATTCGCTTGGGCACATTACACTTCAGATTGCTAAATAATTAAATATAATTTAGTTTCAAGGTACATTAAATTTAGATATAAAATGATTTAAAATAACTTTCTGGGATTCACATAATATTAAACTTCCCCAAACAAACCTTAAATTAAAAATATTTGTCTCATAAGATCTCGTTTAGTTTTTAACCAGTTATTTTATGTTAATGAACTTTTCTATCCTAACCGCACGATGCAAATCGTGAAATTGCATCATAATAATAAAGCTTATTCACGTCCTGTTGACGTCCTTATTTCTTCCTGCCAGAATGTAAATTTCTAGCTCGTGCGATATTCAAATGAGGTAGAAAGAAGAAAGTAACAAAAGAAAGGTTTTAGAGGGCAGAATTAGAGCCTGCTGACATGTTCTGCCTGCTGAAGGCCTTGTTACTAATTCCGATTCTCCTCTGAGTATTCTTTCAGCGGCGATGCGTTATTCTCACCATTAGGCATGTCACGCCCGACTTTAGGTCAGAGCCAATCTACTCTTTACTTGAACTGCGTGGCTGTTAGGCTAACTTACATATTTAGTTAAGTCAAATATAATATCTTCGATTTAAGCCATAATTGCTGGCTATATTTTTGTAAGCACGAGTGGCGCCGTCTACTAACTTTTGTTTGAGTTAAATAAAAGGCCCTGTAACCCTTTCTCAGTCTCTGTGGTACCTTAGGGCCTCTACGGTAAAAGCCATTCACATTGGGATTTATCTGCGCTAGCGGAGTCGGTTCTATGTGTCGAGTAGCTCCATTATATCTGAAGTTCAGATTTTTCAACTCGTGGTTTTGCCAGATGTTTGCGTTAGAGGTGATTAGCAGCGATGCAACAATATAGAAACATGTGATATTAGCAACAACATGTTTTTAAATCTAAGCATTTTAACAATAACATTTAATAGGATTTTACTTCTTGCGATTTAATAGAAACTGCTGAAGAATTTACATGCAATTTTTCTTATTCTTATTTAACAATGCTTTTCTTCACATTGAAATAAAACTTCTTAATGCATTCCACGTATATATTGCACTTTCAAATATAATGCAAGTATTCTTTTCGGAAGTGTATTTCCTCAGCTTCCGTTAGCTATTTCACTTTTGCTCGAAACGACGTTAGGAAGGTAAGCAAGAAATTCTTGGTGCTTTCTTGAATAGCATTATCTGCCTACTGACTGACGCCATTGTTAGGCGACATTAGCCAAGCTGTCAACCTTTCCAACGCGACAATTAACCATTTGACAGTGTGTGAGTGCCATTTATTCTTAGCATGGGGCTCCTTTCGAATCCCGGCAAAGATGTCGACTCGATTTCCCGCTGGATCCGTCGACGAAAGCTTGTCGGACGAAATAACGGATGCTTTTTCAACAAAGATACATTCATTATGAGTGATAGAAAAGGATTTAGAGGAAAGGATTTTATTGTTCGAAATCCGGTATTAAACCATTTCTCTTCCTTTTGCCTGGAGATAATCTTCCGTTGAGGAAAAAAAATGGTTGTATTTCTTTTGAAGGTTTTATTTTCTTACAAGGAAAAATTTTTTCGAGAACGCATTGTATATTATTGCTTTATATTTAATCTTAAACTGCTTTTTAGTTCTGCAGCAACAGCTTCAATAAACACAGTAAAAACATGCTTAATTGAAGCGGTATAAAAAACTACCCATTGGGTAATCAAATCCGAAAATATTTCATTTCCAACTTTTTAACTATATTAAAAATTTGTTTTTGATTCTTTGGAAGCAAACACAATAAAGCTTTGTTTATACGTCTTTCAAGAAATCACTCAAAAAAGCATATAAATGAATGGGAAGTTTAATAGAAATTCATTTTAAGCTGTAGAAATGTGTATTTTTAGCTATAGAATTAAAATGATACTCTTATACTGTTGCTGTTATTCAGAACAGTTTTATTATATTGATTTTGGTTTATTTAAAAGATTATCTATATTTTAAGAAGAGTTAAACTATTTCATTTTTTAAATAGCAAGAGTTCAATTGGGGAATAATTAGCATAAAAATGAGGACAACCGTGCCTATATTTCAGTTGCTCATCTTCAACAAATAATTAGAAAGTTTTTAACATAGATGAAAATTTGAATTTTGAAACAGAAAAAAAACTTTTTAAATGTCCTTTGGCCTTACTCTTGTGTCTTAAACAAGCACGAAGATTTGAGTTAAGTTCTCCGAAGTCTTTTTTATTGCTAGCCAATAGATAAATTTCTCAGTGTGCGAACGCAAGGCATTAACCTTGAAAATAATGTGGAATTAAACATTCATTTCCTTTAAATTTCAACTTTTGAAATGTTCATCCTGAAATTCATTTTCAATCAATTCTTTGACTGTGCATAACTTTGACATAATTAGATTGGAATCATAATTTACATATTCTTCGAAACAAATATTTTCTTTCAATGGATTCCAGTATTCTTTACAAGTAATCATAGTTTCATTAATATTTTCCCACTTTTTTGTTGTTAACAAATTTACATGATCCTCAATTCGAAAATTTATGATAATTTTTTGGGTTATTCTAGATCCCAGTCTAGAGAGATCTTATCCATAGCTTAAAGCATACTTATCTTTATCCAAGTACTTTCTGTGGGAATGTTCTGAAAGGTGATTTGAATTATTCTGTTCTTATAGAGCATTTCTTAATTCTTGATTACGTCCAGATATAATATATTCACAATCTGAGGGAGAGGAAAAACACAATTTTTTACTGTGACTGCATGCAAGTTGATTGCTCAGTGGTAAATTGATATTAAAAAGCGTTTGTATTATAAATCTGTTTCCTTTTCATGCTGTGTCTGCTAGAAGTTACGGGGTGTCAAATGACCTACTAGTTATAGACCATCCTGTACTGTGAACGAGTATGGCATAGAAGTAGCATTGCTCTAATTCACAAAGAAGGATTCCCTTTAATAAGTTACTAAAAACGTGCACCTTGATTTATAAATAATTAGCAAATGAACTTTGATCCATCAATATTTTAAGTAGTTTATACAAGATCAAGATAAGCACGCAAGTTATAAGATACTTTTTCGAACTGAAACATAACTCAGTTTTTCCAAATAGAAACTTATATCATGGAAAAAGTATATGCCTTGGTCAAAATAATATATAATGCCAACGAAATTACAAATAATGCCCTCGAAAATTTCCTGATAAATGGGGTCTGAATTTCCATCGATTTCAAAGGGCCAAAAATCGAATTTTTGGCCCTTTAAAATTTATATTCTTTGATCCTTTGAACTTTATATTCTCTCACTATATATATTATATATATTAATTACTGTTTCTGTTCTGTATGTTTAAAATGTATCCTGTGAATTTCTCATTTTTGTGTTCTTAAGCGAATAGTGTTATTTTATTTGTTGAGAAACTTAAATTTCTAATTAGTATTCTGTAAGCCTCCTTTAAGTACTTTAACATCGCAATTAGTTCTCTTCCAGCAATTATGCATTTAATAAAGTAATGGCGCAAATATGTTTAAACCGTTTAATTGTTAACTACGTCATAATTAGTATGCACGTTAGATTCATAATTACTGATTACACATTTTAGAATTTTGGAAAGAATTTACCTCTTCAGAATCAGTTGAGTTTGAGATATTTTTAATGTAAAATGAAATACGAATTTTAAGATAAAATGAAATATTACTTATTGTACGAATTTTGAGATAAAATGAAAATATATTTAATGTTTTAAGCTTATATTTAATGTTATTACCATTAATATCTTCATACTCACAATAAAGCCATTTAGGCAATTGTAATAAAAATAAAATATATTTATAAACAAAGAGAGAAAGAAACTGCCATCTGAAAACTTTAGAATATACGCTAACAGCTAGTAGATCCTTCAGAATTAAAAAAGGTTTAATAAAAACTAAAAAAATATTAAAATTATGAGATTAAAGTGCATTTCAAGTTTGATATGCAGACTTCTATTTAAACTTGACAATATTTTAAGCTAAGCAATCAGTTCTTAAACTAGTCATACCAGCTTAAGAATTAGTTTCCCAAAAGTTAAAAATATCCAAGATAATTAAAAATTCCTTGACGTTCGCGACCACAAAATTAAACAAACATACAGGTATTCAGGGTTAAATTTCGTAGTAATCCTTACCAAGCTAATCTAACGATCTGTCAAAGATCGTGCAGCTATGCCATGCCGTGGTAATAAAACTAGGGGTCTTGGTCGCAAAGGAGTCCGTTAGTGCGTGCTACAAGTCTTCCTCATTTTCGAAGGATTTTCTACGGAGGTGTTTGGTTCCCTAGGGAATGAAACAGGTGGTATTTTGTAGGGGCTAGATTCGACAAGCGCAGTGTCTGCTAGCCAAAGTGCTGTTGTTAGTCCTGGTCGTTCTTACCTCACGTGGTCTCGCATTTTCGTGAGGTGGAATACACACAAACCTGTTTTTATGTGCTGCATTTTTGTGAAGAATTTTAGAATTAATTTTCTGAGCGTAAAAGATATACAAGGTAACCAATATAGATTTTGTCGTTCTTGGTTGTCAGAAAAGACAGGCATACAGCACATGGTACACAGTGTTAGTCACGGCGTATACTCATCAGTTTTGAAATAATATCCATCAGCACACAGCAGCCTTTCCCAATGTTCCTATAGCTGTGCGTGCGATGTCCTAGCGATAAAACTTCGGGTCTTGAACGTATAAAATGCTGCAAATGCTTGCCTTAAAAGGAAGGTCTTCTAACTTTTCTCCCAAGTTTTCTAAAAAAGATGCATATGAATCTCTTCATCTAGAAATGCAAAAGAATTGGCTGGTAATATTCTGTACGTAAAGAGTTAAAGAATTGTAAAAAATAACGAGATTCGGCGGTACGACAAATTGATTGGCCAAGGTGATCAAGTCTTGCAATAAAGCTGTAAAATAATGTAAAAAGAGACAACTAGTGAAAGATTTAGGTTTTTGCTGTCAGTACACGGGAGTTTAAAAGAGAAGGTTAAACACAACTGACGAAAGCTTAATCTTTGAAAAATTAAATAAGAATACAAAAAAATCGGGATTCATTCGTTGTGAAAAGATGTCGCTTGTTATTTCAGCGTGATACAGATAGTACACACTTTTCGTGATAATAGATGTGCTGATTGCGGACTGAATGTATAGTACAAATGAGGTGAACAAATAATGATCAAAACAGTAGTCCATATTTTTTAAATATTTATATCTCAGTAGTCAACAGTAGTGGAACCCCAGTTTCAGTTAACGAAGTAAATCGAATTTTAAGTTTCAGAACTGCAAGACTTTCGGTAGCCGAGCGTTAAAACTGCTGACTACAGATAGTTCGAAGCAGATACAAATCACGGTGAATGGATTACTTACAAATCATTTCCTTTAAGAGGCATTTTTTGTGGTAAATTTTTTTTTGCCGTCTTTTGAAGCTATTTCCTCCAGTAATAAAAGTACTGTAAATTTTTCACCTGCCTAAATTTATTTTGAAGACACTGCAAGTTACTTTTGGTTTCGTTTCTTTCGCTTTGTATTATTCCAGAGTTTTATTTTTTTCTCCTTATAACCTCGTTAACATATGATAAAGACTTTCGCTCCCCCCATACTGATTATTGGCGAAATACCAGTGCTTTCGTTTTCAGATATATTAGTTAATTCATTTTCAGAATTACTAACGTGAAGATTTTTTTTTCTATTACCTCGTCATCCGTAATTTTCCTTGGACTTTTAAATTTCAGATACAAAATTTTTCAGTTAAATATCTTCCGCAGAGTTTTGTTCATTTCAAATGCCTGGCTGCAAAATTTGAAACATTATGCAAATCACATTGTATATACGTTCAAATACAGATATGGTTTAGGATTAAAATTCTTCTTGATTTTTAGACATTAGAAGTTCTACTTGATGACACGTAAAAAAAAAATATTTGCTACTTGCCAAAAAACATTTAACAGCAGTGTGGCATTTTATGGAAAGTAGACGAATATAAAGTAATGAAAATAAAGCATAAGTAAATTGATTATTTAAACTTAATTTGATTATGAAAACTTCGATTCAAAGGACAAACTGCAATGTTCGCAAGCCAAAGCTTGGCGCTTTCATCCAAGGCGATTGAACGAAAAGAATTCTTAAAGCTGGGAAAATCTCTACAAAAAGTTTACCCTTGGTAGCTAAAAACGTTTATAGTGTTTATTTTATCTGCAGGAATTTAACTATTAATGTTAACTCAATAGCTTAGAAGCTATAAGAAGGCATAAAATCCACTGTATTTTTTTTCCAAATCATCTTAAAAGCTCAGGTAAGTGGGGATTACAGTACTTCTTGAAAAGTAAGGAAGCATTTTCGAGAAAACAAATTATTGAAAATAAAACAATACACAAAATAGCTATAAATCCTTTTTCTCATTTAGATGTAAGTAAAGTTAAAAAATTTCATTGGTAAATCAATATGAATGGAAAGCGACTTATCGCTATTTTGAAGTTTCATGAAATTTTAAAACTTTCGTTGGAAAATTTGCCATTGGCGATAAAAAATACCGTGTTAACAACTTATTTTGCATTTTCTATAAAATATTAGCAGCTGCTTGTTTTAGTATTGTGTTTTTCTTGATAAGCAGATTCATACGTAA
The DNA here is from genome assembly GCF_044657685.1 of Stegodyphus dumicola. NCBI lineage: Eukaryota > Metazoa > Arthropoda > Arachnida > Araneae > Eresidae > Stegodyphus > Stegodyphus dumicola. The sequence goes on along the minus strand of NC_140772.1, from coordinate 111,148,709 downwards.
TATTTTTCAAGAAACAGGATTTCAAAGACGTTCTTTGTCAAGTCTAAGCCATTGTCAAAGTATTTACTACAGGGATGGTTGTCCAGGAAATGAAACAGGGGGCTATTTGTGGACACTAAGTCCGGCAAGCAGTGCGTCTCTCAGTCGCACTACTCCCAGTCGTGTCGTTGAATAAAAAATAGGCCTGGTTGTCCTTGTCACGTGTGGTTTGGCATTATCGTACAATTACAGCATACTCTTGCTATTAACCAACCTGGGTTTTTCAGCGGTCGAGCGGTAAAGACGATGAACACTGGTAGTTCGGTTTGAGGTTCGAATCCCGCGAACGGGCTGGCCGCATGGCCGTTTTTGTGGTTTTCCCCATGTGTAACGTGTATACGAGCCAGTTTCCCTTAGAAAGTACTCCACGAAGGTATCCCTCCTTTTAGACAGATAGCCCTCGTGTGCTTTGCCATAGTTAAATAATCCAATCCAAATCCATTCCTCCTCTATGGCTGCCTTCAAGGGCCTCGTTTTGGCGTGCGTTCGCTCGTAGCATGTCCAAATACCTGACATATTCCACGACTTGAAGTAGTTGCTGACAGGCCCACAATAAAGTCATCAGCTGCGAGCGAACTTCTTAATTATCGCTATTTCTCTTCGATGCTGTACGAGCTGTGATTACTATGTGTGCGCAAACTGTTTGTGTTAGAACCAAAGCCATTTTAAGGAAAGGTCTTCCATCAAGATAGCCTTTATTAGTACAGACCCTTCATCACTGTTCGGTACAAGCGGCTTCAGTCTCATCGGTGCAAGTACCGCTTCGTTGAATCTCTGTGAGCCCTTTATCAAATGGGTCGTCAAAACGACAAGAACTTCATTTTTGATTGCTGTATAGAACAAATCTTTTGTTTAAAATATGCTGTTCGAGGTAGTAAAGCCAAATTGAAAAAAAAAAAAAAAAAAAGTGCTATTATTTTATGGTAAAGTGGAGATTTGTGTACTTATTTAATAAAGGAAAAAAAGAACTTAATTACTCAACCCATAGTGATGTATTTAGTATTTCACTCCATTGCTTGTGTATTGGTGCATGCAATAAATATTTAGTGCAATACATTGTATTTTGCGCGGATACGAAATTCGCGAACTGAAAACAATAAAAATCCCGAAGAAATTTATAGATAGGTGTTTAATTATATTTTCAGATTTTGCTGTTTCTACTATTACTGTCTATTTTTAATTTTTCGGCTAATATCAGCTACCTATCGCTTCCGATATTCAATTCAAATCACGTAACTCTAAACCAATACAAAGAAATAAAAAGTTATACCAAAATTCATTGAACCATAGCTGATTTAATACATGCAATTTCAGCTGCTGGTTAGTTTGCATAATAAAACATAAATTCACTAAACTGGCATGAGTAAATACATAATATAGTATAATGCAAAGTAAATTAAAATAATACAAACAAAATTCCCCACCCCCGAAAAAAACAGAACCATAGTAGAAAACTATGAAAGACGCAAAAATGACTAAATAAAAAATAAAAAAATAAAAAAAAAGACATTTTACATCTTTTGCTGCATCGTCATTTAGGGGGCTGGTGGAAAGTAAGAAGTAAATATCACCTTATTTTTGAACAAAGAAGGCGCAAACTAAAGTTTAATAGTTAAATAATCACAGAAAATTAATCAACGTAATCTGTTTTTAACCCCAGAGGTCGTAGGGCCTCTACAGGCTGATTCAAAATAAATAAATACATAAGTAAATAAACAAATAGGTAAATTAACATATAAGTACAAGCAATACAATATATGAAAAATAATGACATAGGAAAATTTGAAATTATACAGGCCGGGGTAAAAAAATCTGCAAAATTATAGCATCAGAATGATATACAAGCAAAATAGCTTAAAATTCTAATTAAAATTCTTTCCTTTTTAAGCAGACCGAGTCCAAAAACAAAACATATAAGAAGCAATCTGACATACGAAAAATTAATAGATACTGTATTATTTTTTCATATGTTTAACTCAAAATCTGAAGGGAACTTCTTTGTGTAGGTATTAGTTTAAATTCGTAAGAAAAGTAAATTTTATTTCAGACAACAATTTCCATCAAAGTGCAGTCCTTCTAACACAGCAATGGATAAAATTCAATTACAGCAGTGATCATAGATCAACGAGTAAATTTTATGTATGGAGCGTAAGGCATTCCGTCAATTGACATAGTAATTTCGCCGTCTGATTTTAGATTGCTTTTGAAACAGTGACTAAATTGAAATAAAGCATGATTCTGAAAGCAAAACTGCTAGTCAAGATTATAATGCCTTAAGAGCTAAACCCTAAATATGCAATATAATGGTTATTTTATTATTTAGATAGATTTAAAGTGAAAATCATATAATTTTAATCGTTTGTACAAATGATAATTCTAATAGAAATTAAATTTGTTATTTCATAAATAATTATCAAAATGCTGTATTGAAAGCAATTCGGAAAAAAAAAAAATAAATAATGAATTGATATCCATTATTTATAAATTGTCAAGAAACTACTGTAGAAAATACGCTAGGACTGTTATTTTAGTAAATGCGAGTTAGTTAAATCATACAGATGTGGAATACATAATTAAATGTCTTAGTTTCGCATTTTTAAAGCCTAAACTTTCACTTTTTTCACCTCAGAAAGAAACCGAAATCACATGCACCCCAATAAAAAAGCAGAAATTCCAACACTTTTTCCCCTTTAATATTTTTTGTTTTGTTTTGTCTTTATAGTATCACAGGTTTTTATTAATTTATATTCGATAATAATTTGGCAGTATGGGAATATCAAAAAAGAATAATAACTAAGCGTAATTATTTCACTCGCTGAATTAACATAAAAACTAAAAAAATTTAAGAAAGATGCTCGAAACATATCAACCAAAAACTTTTAAGAAAAAGCAGAATTTATGTCAATATTTGCATGCTTAACAATTATTATTCCCAAAGTTTTTACACTAACGTGTTACATTTCCTCATATGTATAGTGTAACTCTCTGGGATTTCCGCTCCAACGCAAAAATCCCATTTGCTTAAAGGCTTTCTGCTCTGGGCTTTAAAACGGTGTCTGTGCACGCGCCTTCAATTTGTTGCATGTTTCTTCTCTTTAAGTTGGTTTTAGACAGAAAAAGTTTGAACGAAATTTGAATGAATTTTGTATTCTCTCTGTAAATGGATGTGGCATGATTTCTCATTGGAATTTCTGGACTTGTAAGTTTTACAAGATTTATACACCTGTGCATTGCCTTTAGAAGTGAATTCACTGTTCGATTATTAAATGCGACGTTATTCCTTTCCTGTAATTGTTATTTTTAATTTAGAGAACTTCTAAAACATCCGAAATAAATAGGACAAGGGGACTTATGGCATTTGGAATCCAGAAACTGTTTTATTCAATTTCTAGATAGACTCCAAATTATCAATTAAATAATCTGCTTATATCCAACTTTCAACTCGTTTTTGCACTTTGTATTCAAAAATAGAAAAATGAAAATGTTTCTGCGGTTTGAACTGATTAGCGATTTATATCTGAATAAAGCTATTTTCTCTGTTCTATAGCACAGCTATATATTTTCTAAAATATATAGCGTTATAAGTGTCTGTAGAAAGCATACTAATGATATAAATATTTACCTTGCCTTGTTTTAACTTGCCTGCAATAGAAAAGTATCAATATATTTTTTAAAATGCGAAATATTTAAAGTGGAGGTATCTTTATTGGCGAAATTGGCAAAATGCCAGTGATCGTGAATTATCGCGATGAAATCGGTGTGGTAGCATAATATGAAGGAATACGAAGAATAGAAGATTAGGCTATAGAGGTATATCAAGCATATAATAATTTCATGAGCTAAAATCTCAGTTCATAGTGTACTACATAATTCTACACAACAAGCTTTTTAATTTTTAAGCAAATCCTTTTAAAATTGAAGGCTGAATAGCTAATGATTAGTAAGCGTATCCAATACGTCATCAGTTTCTTCTTCCTGTTTCAGCTGCGAGAATTCGAAGAACTAGCTCTTTAGGCCTATTTGCCTAGGAAGATGGCCCAGGTGAGCTTTACCAAAATAATCCAATCCAATCTTTGCCACGAGTCTTTTTATTAAATTCTGAATCTACCAACCTAAGATGGAACGATTTCATTCTGAGACCACGAAAATCCCCTCTCCACTCCTCCGCCAATGGTCAGAAATTTCTCCACAGATTGATAATCTCTGATTTACATCTTATTTAAAATATTTTAACACGACATTCATTTACAAAGAAATAAGAATATTTAATGTTTGATAGAAAAATAAGGCACATATTGAAAACCGAAGCAGTGCTGTATTAACCTAAAGAACAGTTACAACTAATATAATAACATAAACCTTCAGTGTTCAGTTGATCCAAATTAGCTTGTTAATGGAAAGTGAAGTTCAAACATAAGGTGTCAAAACTTCGCCAAAGGTTTTGGTTAAAGCGCGTTTACCTAGTTTAATTCCCCCTAGTTTAATTCCCAAGTATACCTAGCTTAATTCCCACGATTTTGTAATAAAAGTTGTCATAACATCCTTTGAAAAATTAAAAATTTGAAAATACGCGATGGTTAAAATTTAATAGAAACGATTTTTTAGCAATGCGTGATATCCACGCAGATCATAAACCAATTGTAAAATTCCAAATTTTGCAAAGACCCATCAGCGACCGAGTGGTAAAGTGCCTAAACACTGGTAATTCTGTTCGGGGTTGGAATCCTGGCGAACGGGTTGGTTGAATGGGCCTTATCGTGTTTTTCCCCATGTGTAACAGGCTTATGAGTCAGATTCGCTTAGGAAACCCTCCACGAAGGCATCCTTTCCCTTAGGCAGATAGCCCTCGAATGCCTTGCCATAATAAAATAAACCAAAACAGATTTTGAATCATTCGGCTAGAAGACGTTTGATTTCAAAACCTCTTTCTATCGGTATGCGGTTGAATTTTCAATCTGTTTCCTTTCAGCCATATAAATCATCTGCTGTTCACTTGCAACGTTTTAAGATCTTGGTCTAAATTAAATTTAAATTAAAGCCATCTTATTAGTTTGAGATATTTTCGGTAGGATACTGAACATTGGAATTGATAATTATATATGCATGATATGCCGTAAGTTGTGAGCATAACTTTCAGCGAATTTATATATAACTGAATATCAGTGTTACTAAGTTAAATTTTTTAGAAAAGTGCTAATGTAAATTGCAATATATTTGCCATATTTGTTTTTGTAAAACATAAAGTGTGACATTTAATACAAAACACTAATACTTTAACAATAAGTCTAATCATTGCCTTCAGAAACAGGAATCCAAAACATCCATCAAAGATAAAAAAGAAAATAATCCCCTTGGAGTTATTATTACCGCATTTGGCATCATGTAGCAAGGCTCCAGAAAGATTACATGTGCGGTCCTTAGCGAAACAAAAATAAGCAAAGGAGTTCATGAGCAAAATAATAAATAATTAATTGAGGAATAATTGCACCTTCTAGTACGTTCACAAGAGAAAGGAAAACATCAGGAAGAATAATCCACATTTTTGTGACTGTAATACCAGAAAAACAAAGTATTAGGAAAAGTTCTTTTTAGAGAAGATGATGAGACAAAATATATCTCCTTTATTTGCAATAGTGATTTCCGCAGAGGAAGACTGGAATTTCTTATTTTTCCATAGTCAGTTTTCTTATTTGTTCTATCAAACGTAGTTATTTATGAAAGAGAATTCCTTTTCCAATTTAAATATGGATGGATGTATTATAGATGGACTACATTAACGCTAGATGCGGTATTGGTTTTTTTACCATTATTTGTTTAAACACAGCAATAAATCATAAACAATACTTAGGCAGAATCTAAGCTCTTGGCAACCGTCGAAGATTTCTGCATCGATTCAATCTTGTGCGATCAAGCAACTTATCTCGACCCCACCCAAAGGGGCTATGCCATCCAAGCCGGGAGCATCGTTTTTTAAAACATAAGTGGGCAAGTTTGATGCAAATACAATTAAAGGTCGCAAAATGGCTATGCATATATTTATACCAAACTGTTAAGGATACAAAAAGTTTTCCAATTTTCACAAATACCACCTTTAGCAAATTATACTATGCAAAGTGTTCAGAAACGATAGCAAGGGCCAATATTTCTTAAATATTAACTCTATACACGCATGTTTCTAATTATAACTTACTTTTAGATGAAATAAGGTGCAGAATTACATGAAAATATTCTCAGTACTACGAGGGTGAGAAAGTTATTATAAAAATAAAATTTAGCGGTAAAATAGCTAAACACTCGTCCATGCGGACGGGCTGGATGCATGGGAGTTTTCTTGGGTTTTAACACGTATAGCGTAGATATGAGACAGTTCCTCTTAGAAAGTCCTCCACGAAGGCATCCCTCGATAGCCTTAATATGCTTTGTCATAATCAAATTGACTAAACCTGTTGTAAATGTAACATACATACGAGCCAGTTTTCCTTAAAAGATCCTCCACGAAGATATGTATTCTCATAGCCATATAGCCTTTGATTTGCTTTGCCTTAATCAATTAACCTAGCCAGTTAAATGTAATCAGTTTTATACATTTCGGGGGGCCATTTGTGGGAATACTTCAGAAGAATGACTTGGGCCGTTCTTCCAGTGACTGATTGAAATACTGACTTAAATTATTACTGAATTTAATTCAAAGCTTCTGTAAACAAATTTAGGCAGCAGCCCGTTCTCCGGAATTCAAACGTGGTTCGAATTATCAGCGTTCAACCTTTTAAACACTCGGCCACTGGTTGAGCAGTTACTCATCTGAAGATTAGCAACTTTGCCTTAGGTAAAAAAGTATTCATAATTAAATTTTCCTTCGATCTCTGTTTTTGTTCGTTAAAATATTTTCTAAAATTAACATTGCAAAGCACTTGTGCAAAGTAGGGAAGATTTTATTTCGAACTAAATAGAATATCGTGAATATTTTGCTAAGTGAATTTTTTCTCTGCTAGCACATTTAAAAAATTAGGTTATATATTAACTTTGTCAAGACTGTCGAAAAATTGAAAGGAAAAGATAAACAAAGTAGAAAATTTTCAGAAAAGGTGAAAATGACTGAAATTAAGAATCATAATATATTTAATATATGTTAGGGTACTCTCTAATTTCCCTTAAAACTGCTGTTCCCAATTTATGTTCGGTAACAAATAAAAACAGAATGAAATTGAAGAATAAGAAACAAAAACACAAATTTAGAAATTATATTTTGAGAGCGGAAATTTGCCAAGTTGAATTTCGTGTCTTCTCTAGTATACGATGCTTGGTCATTTGGAAATGCACAAAATTGAAACTTCTAATTCGATTCGAAATTCGATCCCTCGAGAATTGTTGACATTCTCTTGAAGCTTTTCGAAACTTAGCCCCATGTAATTACAAGTGGCTTGTTGATTTGGAGTCAATTCACAATGAAAGTTCATGGCGATAATATTGTGATTTCTTAGCGTTCTTCCACGACTTTTTTACGCATTTGATTTCTGTATAAGTTTAATTGTATAACTAGTAAATGCTCATTAATAAAGCTGATGATAGAAACGATAAACTTTACATAATCGCGACGTCCTAAATGCATACTCTGTATGTGGCAACAATGCTGGAAGTTACTACGAGTCTCATCTACTGTGCATTAAGTAAGGTGGTTGTTTCGAAGCGTTCACATGTGCAGAAAACTTCTCACAAAAAATCAACCACCAGCTGATGTCTCATTAAATGTTTTTACATTTATTGGTTAGAGCAGATTTAAAGGTGCCCCTTGGATTATCGCTAAGTGTTGTTTCATTTATCGCCAAGTTCTTGTTTCATTTATGGTAAGAGTAGTTGAATGTTATGGAAACCCTATAATGACGTAATTGATTGCATGATTGCCGTCAGTTGGAATTGTGGGAAAAGATTTGGAAAGTGTGTGTCGGATTTTGGGTAAGAAGTACGTTGCTATTTTGTGGTTTACACCGTAAAATTGCTGAATGTGGTAAGATTAATTTAAAGTTTCTGTACGATTTGGAACGAAGGGAAAAAAAGCATTGACTGGTGTGTAAATAAAGGTTTACTTAGTAGCCATTATTAAGTGCCCTGTTTGTAGGAAGGAAATGCATATGGTCGGATGTCGGACGATACCTGCACTAAGGAGGATATTTTTGTGAATTTATGTAGTGACGCCAGTATGCAGATTCTACTTCAGATAATTTTAGGAAGTTTTTGGATGCTGTTAAGGAATTTTGTTTAACAGAAGACACGTAAATTCGTAAATAAGGTAAGTGGATACTTCCTTTGTGTAGATAGGAAGATTAATTTCCTATCTACACAAAGGAAATATCCACTTACCTTTGTAAGTAAATATCCACTTACTTTTGTAAGATTGTTTGAAAATATCCACTTACTTTTGTAAGATTAATTTCCTTTTTTTATGTTATTTCATTGTTTTATTTAAAATGTAGTATATTGAGATTATATATTTTTTGTTGGCTGTTCCTTTGAGTTTTAAGTGAATATAGATCCATGTGTACATGGACAAAGGGAGTGTGCAATACCTAGTATGGGTAATTCTCTGACGTTTTTTAAGTGAAGATAGGTCAATGTGTACATGGATACTGACTCTGCGCAATTCTTTGACTTGTTATTTTGGATTTGTGTCGCGGCGCGATTTTCGGCGCAAAAATAACAAGAACTGCACAAACTCGGTGTCCATGTACGCCAAAAATCGCCAATTACCGCCAAAGGGCACCCGTAAATATATTTTTACCCATTTTTTTTATGTTATGTCTTAATTTAGACCTACAATGCATTATAGTTGCATATTAATAAAATTCAATTGCAATTGTCTTCTATACAGATTAATAAAAATTTCAAATGACAAATAATGAGAGAAAATACGTTTGAACTGAGGTGCCTATACTGATTAACTTGCAGAAACCGAATTTGTTGTAATTGTCTTAATGATGCTCTGAGGAATAATACGAAACATCTGTTGTAACACAAACTGGTACGCTTTATTGAACCTATTAATTATTTATTGAAGAACCTTTACGTATGACCTGTTGGCTTTAGTTTTCGACATGCAAATTTTGATCGGAGGTCAATCGGCGGTAAGCTAACGTGGTTGCCGCTGATTGTCCGATGACGTCAAGATCGGCGGGTTGGCCGAGTATTATATATATGTACGCCGGTATCGGCGAATGTCTTGTTCTCTTGGTATTATGAGTTAGCATTATGCTAGTTTTCTTTCAATCAAATGGTTTTTAAATGTAAAGGCTACAGTGTTAGCTCTTTTATTTTATTTACGGAATAAAGCATGAATTTTATTTAGGTTAGTCTTAGCTTTATTTAAGGGAAGCAAAATATGCTTTGCCTTTATCACCATTGCCAACAGGGTTATGGGACCAGCGCCAACAGCTAATCGGTCATCCAGTTCAACTCAGCATTGAAGGAATGTAGGCGAAGAGGGCCGTTTTCCACGAAAAGAAGCTGACCTGTCTTAGAAGTTTGTTCAAGTCGTTGTGCTCGAACTTAATTGAAGATGTCATTACTACCTGAAGGTTTTGAGCTGTTAAACCATGACAACTTGGATCGATGAAAAGTCGACATGAAAATGTTGTTACTGGATAGAAATTGTTGGAGCTTCATAGAGGACAAAGGAGAAGAATTAGATAAAAGTGCAACAAGGCGTGAAAAGCAGGAGTTCACACTCAGAGAGAACAGACCCTTCACTACATTATATTACGGAATTAAAACTGAGTTCAGACCGCTGATACAAGAATGTTCAAGTTGTAAAGAAGCATGGGAAGTTGTACAGAAGCAATTCGAACCCAAAACAAGAGCAAGGATAATTCAGTTACTGGATGAATTTTTTTGTATTAGATATACGCCAAATGAAGAAATAGGATTATTCATCGCGAGGATAAGAATGACTGCAAAGAAGTTGGCTGAAGCTGGTCACAACTTGGCAGATCTTTTTAAAGGATTTCAGGCGATAAGGAGATTACCCCAGGAATACTCCAGCATTGTACAGTTGATCTGTAGGTGGAAGGAAGAAGATTTTACCCTGGAAAGAATTGCTGAAGAATTAGTAATAAAGCCGACTTCGCCAGGTAAACGCCGATTTAGAAGACAGCAAGGTAAGCGTGTTTAATACTATTGATTCAAATGCAGGGAAAGATAAAGTTGAAAATAAAACTAAATCTAAGAAAAAGATGGGGAATATGAGAATAGGACCTTGTTTCAGATGTCATAAATTTGGGCACTTAATCGCTCAATGTAAAGAAAATGTAAGTAAAAATCAGAAGTTTAAAATAGACGATAAAAATGGACAGTTTAAAGATAAAGAATTAACGTTAGTAGAAAATTATGTAACAACTAAATAAGGTAACGCAGATGATAAAGGAGGTAACGCAGATGAATTTAATTGGGTCGTAGATACTGCAGCTACAACTCATTTCTGTAATAATAGAAATTTAATGACAAATTTCGAAGAAATAAACGATATACGTATGTCTTTAACTGTAGTAAATTGTGAAAGTAAAGTACTAGGAAAGACCGTCAAATTTGGGATAAAAGTAGGCAATCGAATAAATTGGATTGAGTTAGATAATGTGTTATATAATCCAAATCTAAGAAGAAATTTATTATCGGGAGCAAGGTTAGAAAAGGCAGGTGCTCATTTTGTGATTTCAAAAGGGAAGATGTGGATATATTTTAATAATTGGGATAGATTATGCTACGCTAAACGATATGACGGACTTTATCACGTAAAACCATTTTGATATGCAACAGATAAAAGGGAAGCTGCTTACGGTACAGAAATTGGAAAGTTAAATAAAGTAGACGATGCAATGCTGTGGCATCGGAGATTTAGCCACTTAAATTTTGGTTATATTAAGAAAACTAGTAAGAATCAAAGCGTGAAAGGGTTACCAGAAATTGGAAAACCAATAGAGAGGTATGAATCGTGTATTATTGCTAAATCTAGTAAAATAACTTTTAAAACTGTTCCGAAGAGATCGGATTGCAGTTGGTTTATTTAGACGTTTGTAGCCCACTACCAGTTCCATCTAAGGGTGGAAGTAAATATTTTCTTGCTATTGTAGATGACTATAGTAGATTAGTAACAGTGTATTGTATGAAAAATAAAAATGAATCGTTCTACAACTTTAAGAATTATCATAGGCAAATGGAAAGACTGACGAATAGAAAATTAATAAGTATACGCATCGATAACGGTGGGGAATTCTGTAACAGGCAATTCGAAGGGTACTTAGCCAAAAATGGAATTAGTGTTGAACGCACAAACGCGTACACCCCAGATGAGAACAGTGTGTGTGAACGTTTTAACCGAACGGCATTAGACGCAGTTAAAGCTATGCTGAATGATGGTAAAATGGGAAAAGAATGGTAGGCAGAAGCTCTTGGCTGTTTCGTACATACGTGGAAAGATTCGAAAAGAATGGTGATGTACATACGTGGGTAGATGTAAAGAACGCATATTTATATGCAAACCTAAATGAGAAAATATATATGACCCAACCAGAGGGATTTATCGAAGAGGAAAATAAAGTGTGTTTATTACACAAGGCCATTTACGGTCTATATTAAAGCGGCCACGAATGGTTTTGTGAATTTGAAAGTACTTTAGAAAATCTACATTTTAAGAAAATACAATGGTGTAATTGTGTTTATAAGGGTTCAAATGTAATTCTCTTGTTATATGTAGATGATACTGTGATTTTTAGTAAAGATCAATATAGTATAGATAAAGTAATTTCACAGCTGAGTAAGTTTTTTGATCTTAAAGTATTAGGCAAAACTAAAACGTTACTTGGAATTGAATTTTTAGAGAATGAGAATGGGGTTTTTATACATCAGCAAAAATATATCGAAGAAATTTTTGAAAAATTTAAACATTTCCAGATACCAATAACTTCACTTCCCATAGCTAAAGGCACTATTCTTACAAAATTAGATTGTCCATCCACAAGTGCAGAAATTGCGGAAATGCATACATTACCCTTTAGAAATCTGTTAGGATGTTTAGTTTTTGTAGCTAACAGGACAAGGCACTGATATTACATATGCAGTGAATATCTTATCACAATTTCAGGAGAATCCTGGAATCAGGCATTGGGAAGCATTGTTGAAATTGCTTGGTTATCTCAATAGTACTAAATTATATAAGTTAAACTTATCGAAGATTAAACATCTAAATTTATATTGTTATTCAGATGCTGATTATGCAAGTAATAGAGATGACCGCGTGTTCATGGGAGGATTTATATTATATTTAGATGAAGTACAGGTAATCTGGAAAACTGTTAAACAAAAATGTGTAAGTTTATCAACCATGGAAGCGGAGTATATCGCCTTATCTGAAGCAGCGAAGGAATTAATGTGGACGAAAAATGTCTTACAAGATGAAATTTTAAAGTTTAATTTAAGAGAGTGTAAACTATTTTGTGATAACAAGTCTGCCATTGATTTTTCTAGATCGCCAATAGAAAATCGCCGAACTAAGCACATAGACGTAAAATATCACTTTGTTAGAAGACTAGTAAATGATGGAGTGTTTGACCTTGAATTTATCACCAGTAAATTAAATACTGCGGACTTATTTACAAAAGCAGCGACTGCTGTTAATTTAAGAAAGTTTTGTTTAGATGTTTTCAATGTTTAAAGACAAGTGTTTTCGTAGAATTGAACTATGAACTTCTGTGTAGGTTTTGTTTTTGTCTTTGCATGAGGAAAAGAGGGCCGTTTGTTGCCTTTAGTTTTCCACATGCAAATTTTGATCGGAGGTCAATCGGCGGTAAGCTAACGTGGTTGCCACTGATTGGCCGATGACGTCAAGATCGGCGGGTTGGCCGAGTATTATATATATGTACGCCGGTATCGGCGAATGTCTTGTTCTCTTGGTGTTATAAGTTAGCATTATGCTAGTTTTCTTTCAATCAAGTGGTTTTTAAATGTAAAGGCTACAGTGTTAGCTCTTTTATTTTATTTACGGAATAAAGCATGAATTTTATTTAGATTAGTCTTAGCTTTATTTAAGGGAAGCAAAATATGCTTTGCCTTTGTCACCACTGCCAACATGACCAACTTTTGAGTGTATTATGCAGAGAATAATTTGAGTTATTATGGCAAAACTAGAAAATCTAAAAATGTAATTTTATTTCCTGGATATCGCAAAGCTGTTTAGGTATCTCTACATTTTACATTCCGTTATTATCTACAGCATTGCTGTCAAGCTCAAATTGCACGTTGCACGATCTAAAAGCAGCTGATGCAAAGCCATCAGATTTTATATTACGCCCAAAGGGGATTCAAAACGGGATTTGAAAAGTGATACGGGTATTCAAAGTCATTCGACTCAAAATACCGTTAGACATTGTTACATCTTTGCGTTTCTACGTTTCAAACATAATACAAGCAATAAATGTAAAGAAACTTCGTGCATAAAACAGTACGCGATGTAAATTGTTAATGGAACGCTTTGAAATCGTTGAGTTCGTTATTCGTTAAAGTTTTACAAAACATGAAATAGATAATAAAACGAATTCCAAATTTGGGCTTCCAGTCCGCCATATTCGAGTGGAGGACTACATTATTCAAAATGTGATGTATCTAGGTAGCGTTGTTTTTTTCACAGTGCGAGAAACATACATACATGCCTGCAGATTCTTCATTATTTAATTTCTTTCAATATAGTGCAATTATTTAATTTTATTCAATATAATATTTGGTGGCAACATTTGAAAAGTGAAACGCCGTTTATACTAAAGCAACGCAAAATGCGAAAACGAAATTAATAGCTTTAATTAAGACGCAATAACACGCCGAATAAATACTAATTCAGAAGTCAAACAACAAAAATCAGCGTTAATTTACAAAATTTTCACAGGACTAGTTTCGATGGTTTTATCGAACCATCATCTTCAGCTGCAAAACCGCAAATGAACAAGATAGGAAATAATGTTTAGATAAGGTAAGAAAGCCTGGACAAGAATAGGCAAGTGGCGCCATCTGTTGGCGAAACCAGAACTAAAACATAATTTCTCTAAAAGCCGAAGGCAAATTTGGATTGGAATTAGGATTGTTAACTAGAACAGAAAGATTTTTATGAATGTGAAATGCCTCTAGAAAATCCAGTTCTCCAATGGAAGCTGTTTTTTGAATAATTTTGGCAGCAGAAAAATTGAAAGTGTGATTTTCGGACCAACAATGTTGAGCAACAGAAGACTTCTGTGTTTCCTTTTTTCTAACATATGCCTCATGTTCTTTGACGCGAAATTTTAAGGCTCTCTTAGTTTGGCCAATGTAAATTAAACCGCACTGGCAAGGAATCCTATAAATACCCCAGGAATTCATATATAGAAGTTGGAATTTTATTGATGGGAGAGTAAACAACCCGAAAGTTAAATTTCTGAAAAATATGTGCAACTTTATAGCTAATTGATGGAAAGAAGGGAATGACAACAGAATTTTTATAATCTCCTAAAATAAGAGTGTGGCTTTTAGTGTGTCGAGATGAGAATTTTTTAACTGCTTGATTAATAATGTTGGGTGAAAAGCCCCTGTCAATAGCTATTGCTTTTAAATAATTTAGTTCTTCATCAAGGGCTAGTTTGGAGGAGCAAACTTGAAGAGCACGGAAAACATAGGAATAAAATGAAGCTAACTTTTGTTTAGTCGGATGACATGATTTAAAGTGTGGTGGAAGGCAAACCGATGAAGGTTTACGGTAAACTGTAGTACTGAAGTTGGATGTGTTACGTGTGACCAGAATGTCGAGAAACGGAAGAGAATTGCAAGTCTCAAGTTCAAAAGTGAACTGAATAGCAGGATCAATAGAATTCATTGTTGAAAGAACTCTATTTAAATCATCTTTATTACCTTCAAACAGGGTAAAAGTATCGTCTACGTAGCGGAACCATGCCGGGAAGTTTAAAGTTTCAAACAATTTTGATTCATAATAATGCATGTAGATATCAGCCAGGATGGGACTGAGGGGGCTTCCCATGGCTAATCCCTCAGCTTGCTTGTAATATTTATTTTGGAAAACAAAATGTGTTTTGAACACATTTTGTTTGAACACATTTTGTTTGAACACATTTTGTTTGAACAAAACACATTTTGTTTTCCAAAATAAATATTACAAGCAAACTGAGGGATTAGCCATGGGAAGCCCCCCTCAGTCCCATCCTGGCTGATATCTACATGCATTATTATGAATCAAAATTGTTTGAAACTTTAAACTTCCCGGCATGGTTCCGCTACGTAGACGATACTTTTACCCTGTTTGAAGGTAATAAAGATGATTTAAATAGAGTTCTTTCAACAATGAATTCTATTGATCCTGCTATTCAGTTCACTTTTGAACTTGAGACTTGCAATTCTCTTCCGTTTCTCGACATTCTGGTCACACGTAACACATCCAACTTCAGTACTACAGTTTACCGTAAACCTTCATCGGTTTGCCTTCCACCACACTTTAAATCATGTCATCCGACTAAACAAAAGTTAGCTTCATTTTATTCCTATGTTTTCCGTGCTCTTCAAGTTTGCTCCTCCAAACTAGCCCTTGATGAAGAACTAAATTATTTAAAAGCAATAGCTATTGACAGGGGCTTTTCACCCAACATTATTAATCAAGCAGTTAAAAAATTCTCATCTCAACACACTAAAAGCCACACTCTTATTTTAGGAGATTATAAAAATTCTGTTGTCATTCCCTTCTTTCCATCAATTAGCTATAAAGTTGCACATATTTTGCAGAAATTTAACTTTCGGGTTGTTTACTCTCCCATCAATAAAATTCCAACTTCTATACTCAAGGACCCCATTCCGGATATGAATTCCTGGGGTATTTATAGGATTCCTTGCCAGTGCGGTTTAATTTACATTGGCCAAACTAAGAGAGCCTTAAAATTTCGCGTCAAAGAACATGAGGCATATGTTAGAAAAAAGGAAACACAGAAGTCTTCTGTTGCTCAACATTGTTGGTCCGAAAATCACACTTTCAATTTTTCTGCTGCCAAAATTATTCAAAAAACATCTTCCATTGGAGAACTGGATTTTCTAGAGGCATTTCACATTCATAAAAATCTTTCTGTTCTAGTTAACAATCCTAATTCCAATCCAAATTTGCCTTCGGCTTTTAGAGAAATTATGTTTTAGTTCTGGTTTCGCCAACAGATGGCGCCACTTGCTTATTCTTGTCCAGGCTTTCTTACCTTATCTAAACATTATTTCCTATCTTGTTCATTTGCGGTTTTGCAGCTGAAGATGATGGTTCGATAAAACCATCGAAATTAGTCCTGTGAAAATTTTGTAAATTAACGCTGATTTTTGTTGTTTGACTTCTGAATTAATAGCTTTTCTGTGCTAACGCCCGTTTGGTCTAAAAAGAAAAAGAAAGGAAAAGAAAGTAAGAAGATTTCTTTTTGTTAACTGAATTAATGAATTTTTACCACATATTTGGAGAACATACTTATAAAAATAACACAAAGAAAAAAATTTCAAATTTATTCTTATTTTCTGCCTAAAATCTAAAAGTTAGTACCTGTAAGAAATTTTTGTTGGTCACAATTTGTAATTCAAAAGTATTCACAGCTAAATACAGGGTGCGGCACGTAAAACCGGCCCGTCCGTTCAATGAGACA
Source organism: Stegodyphus dumicola (assembly GCF_044657685.1). Lineage (NCBI taxonomy): Eukaryota > Metazoa > Arthropoda > Arachnida > Araneae > Eresidae > Stegodyphus > Stegodyphus dumicola. The sequence goes on along the minus strand of NC_140772.1, from coordinate 111,131,988 downwards.
TCAGAAAATGAGCATAATCAATGATTAAATAAAGTCAACACATAACATGAAATAACATTTCATGAACAATTTACATGTCAATACTCATATCATGAACAATTAACATTCATTGAACAATTTACATCTGAAACCTTTTCAGTGGCGTAGCTAAAGTTCTCAGCGCTTGGGAACAGCTGAAGATTTTGCGCCCCTTTCTGTGTGCCAAGAATGAAAAACATTTCATTTTAAAGTTTCATAACATCAATTTGTCGCCCCCTGGATACTGCGCTCAGGGACAGTTGTCCCCCTTTGCCCCACTCTAGCTACGCCACTGAGCCTTCTTGAAATCCATTATCTATATACTTACTTTTATGGTCATAAATGAATAAAATAACCAAATGTTTGAAACAAATATGTGGATCCGTAAGTGAGAGATCTGGTCTTAAAAATGGTGTCGGGAGTATAAATAGCTTAGGTATGTCAATGGCGTCTGTCTAATAGGGGAAAAAAAGAGAATATCTATTTTATTGAGCATTCCGGTATTTATACGTAATTTCGTTCTGAAAGAAAACTAAGAAAGATTCAAATTCGGTTCCTGTTACTGAAATTTTTTGTAACAATTTTTGCTAAGTTTTTTTGACTGAAGTATACATTTCAATCAGTGCATGATGCCTTCTTGAATTTTAATCTCATTGAGATTTGAACTAAATATGAGAGTACAGAGCTGCTGTGCAAATTTCACATCATTCTTCAAATCTGATTCTACCATTAAATTCGAGTGGAATAAATTACCTTCGTTACCTGGATGCAATGCAGTGAAGTGTAAATTCTCCTAGTAATCTCCCCGCTTTTGCTTATCTCGATTCAATTAAAGTTGTCTGCTTCTGAATGAAATTCTCATTTTTAATCTGTCTGAGGGCGTCGTAAATAATAATTTTTCAAATTAATAAAGATGAAGTTCTTTGCCAGGGATTGGTTTGAATATAAACTGGAATTAACTCTCTGACTCAGCACTTATTTTAGGTTTCGTAATTAGCTTTGTTTTCAGTTTCATTGTCTTCTAAGAGAAGTATGAAAGTTTTGTATTCGTCCCATTATATGGATTGCATTTCCTGTAAACATTTCACGTAGATTATTGCTGTGATTAAGGTCTGTTTCTAAAAATAAATTATAACTATTTATCCTTTAAAATTTCCTTTGTAAATGGAATTTATGAATCCCTAGAAAGTGTTCTTGAAACAAAAGCATTGAAAAATAAAAAGTTCCATTAGCATTTGGTTTCTAAGAGCTTTCACTAGACGCATGAAAGCGTTGTTACACTTGTTATTTATAAAATTATGTGCGAAAAATATGCATGTTTATCTGGCAAAAGTTTTCCAATTAAAATTCATTTATCGAATGGTGGCTAATGTTCTCTTAAACACACACTACATAACTGTTTTTATTAAACATTTCATTCATGTTGATATACATATGCATACATTAAAAGCGCACAAAAATGATGAAATCGCCTTTATAACTGGATAAATATATATTTGTGGACTTTTAAAATTTTCATTATTAGAAGATGGTCTTGCTAATAAAAGAATTCGGAGCGACATACATATATATATATATATATATATATATATATATTATAACTTTAAATTAATAAACCTAAGAATACATCACTGCGAGTGGACTGTAAATTTAAACTTTATTCGCGGTTTGAACTTTCGAACACAACACAGCACAAAGTAAAAACGACAGAGTTACAATTAGCGGTTTTAAGAATGCAAGAACAAAATGCGAACTACGCATACAATCTGCGCATTGCGAAATAATATCTAACAGACAGGCAGAGAGCTCTGGTGGCCGAAACAATATATATATATAATATAATATATAATATTATATATATATATATATATATATATATATATATATATATTATATATAATTTATTTCCTAAACAGTATTGATAAATTGATTATATTATCTCCTAAGTTTAATTAAAGTAGAATTATTTTAAAAGTGTGCATCCATACTGGTAAGTTATATTTTGAAAGATGTTTTGAAGTAACGCTTCAGAAGTTTGTAAATTAAGGAGCAGGATACAAGGACAGGAAATGTAAGCGTTAGTATGTATGATTCAGGAATAATGATAATTATATCTGAAATGAAAATCATTGATATCACTACCTCTAATTCAGACACATAGATTTAATTTATTAAATGAAAATAAGTAGATTCTAAACCTTAGAACTTTGCTTTCTTCACAACGCATACGACTAAACACAACGACGTATGAAATTAGCACAGTGTATGATTAGTACCAAATACGGAAAGAAATAATTAGTAATCAATTTTAATTCATTGGTTATCCCTCGATGAGGAATAGTACCATTACAGAAAATGAGGGTACTTTTCAAAAAGTGTGTGTTATATTAGCATTTAAGTATTTAACACTAATCTGTTAAAGTATAGTTTTTAACCCCCCCCCCCCGCCAAAAAAAAGAATCTCAGAAGAAAAGTAGTTAATGTAAAACGAAAAATGAAAGTCTAAATAACTTTAATTCAGGAATATGAATATTATAGGTATTGATGATACCTTCAAATAACTATTAGAAAAATAAGCATTTTAAAACGAAATGCACTTGAGAAAAGTTAATTAAAATTAATGATCGATTTTTGTGAATTCTAAAATGGTTTTTATTCGAAATAGCAAACTGCCTCTTTCTTCAAAAAAAAAAAAAAAAAAAAAAAAAAAAAAACCTTAATGTAGAAAATAAGCCCGATTTGTTTATTGGCTTATTTTTAGTGTTATTTATTTTATTTATTAGCTCATCTGAGGGCTGCCATTGTTTTTCATTTAGGAAGGTTTGTTTGACACAAATAAAGATTAAGAAACTTATTATTCTACGAAACCTGAAATTTTTATTTATTTATTTATTTATTTTGTGTGTGTGCTTCATATTATAGAAGTACGTTATTCATTAGCGTAAGCCAAATGAATAGTTTAAAAAGTAATCTTGTCTGTTCTTATAAATTACATTAAAAATGCTATTTTATGCCGTAGTTTTAATAAATAAAATACATATTTTTAACAACATGCAGTATGTTGACTGCAATACATTGGTGCCTTCACTAAATTTGCCTTAATTAGTAAGTTAACCAACCTTTTTTCAGATGTTATAATATGCAAGTTGTTATAAAAGAGCTTCTCCGATATATGAGCCATTCCGCTCAGCCAATCTAAATACAATTTCTGATATCGTAATTTGAAGGCATGCGCTCGAGATTATGATTATTTAAAGTAATAGAACTCTCACGGTTGCGGTTACAGAGAAACAATTTCGAAATTTTCGAATTTGGCAGCACCCGCCTTTCCCTACCCCTTTTTTAGAGATTCATATAACGGGGAATACTTTTTATGACCACACTATACATCCCCCTCCTCCAAGGTTGGATTTAATTCATCGTTTTTTTAATCTAAGATCGGGATTAATTTGCTAAAGTCAGATCTAATGTTTTGAACTTTGTTAACAATTACTCGGGAAGGCATTTGTTTAACCGAAAAATTGACATAAAAATGAGTTACGTGAAAACAAACACTGAATTCCTTAAAATTTAATTTTTTTAAAAATTTTACTTAACGGTAAAATTTAGTTTTATGAGTTGGCTTATTTGTGGTTAATTATATATTCACATCTCAGGTATATTATACACTGACTGTTATATCTAATTTTTGTTTTTAAGCCTTTAGTTAGAACTTTTCTTTGGGGGTAGGAGGAGTAATGCAGTTTCCAAAAATTCTCTTCCCTTCTTTTTTTCCGCATTACTATTGTTGTTATTACTATTATTATTATTAGTAGTATTAGTATTCAATGTATGTAAGAATTATGGCAACGTGCGCCCAAGAGCGTCGCCAATGCATTCTAACGGCTAATGCTTATATATTTATGCAGCTAACGCATTCATGTAACATCATCCAGATCCCAGTTTTTTTCATGCGACTTCACAGAGAAGCAAATGCATTCCCGAGGCAGGCCTTCTGAGTCTCGAGAGTTTAAGATAGTGCAGGGCGTGGGACATATACCTGCTTTGTTAGACACCAGTTGTCCTCCGTCACCTGTCACCTGCTTCATTCTTTTCAGAATGTTATCTTCTTTTATGGAATATACTCCTGATAAGATTACTTAATAGGTAAGCTTGAAGTTATTTAAAACTTATAATTGAATTATTTATAAGTTCTTTTCTTTATCAACATTTCAATTTAAATGTTTGTATTTAATGTACTTTGGTTTCCTTTGGTCTTATGAAAAGACCTCTTTCCAAGCTCAAACCCACCACGATTCATGGGCTTTGAAAACTAGTAAAAGAGGAACGGAAATCTATACTCTAGAAATTTTACGAAAGGTTGTTCTATCATGGAAATCACTTATTGTTCAGAAAAAAGGCTATCAGATCGAACATTTAAAAAAATACTCTTTACTTTTTAAACATTAATTAAACTGCTCCGAAATCATTCTAAAACCTGGTGTTTCTGTGTGTGTGTTGAAGAATTTCGTAATTCATCGATGGATGGTGCTGTACCGTAAGCGCGGATTGCAGACGAGATGATCTTTAAAAGAAGTTATCTATCCTCAAAACGGCCCATCAGTCATGGAACGGATAAAGACTGCTGAATACTTGTACTACCGTCTCAAAGAATCTCCTTAGAGATTCTTTGTACCGTCCCGCTCTCGAGGGAACAACAAAGGCATCATTACTCTTAGGCAGATAGCCCTCGTGTGCTTTAGTATATTCAAATAACCTAGCCTATCCTCAAAACTTCACTCTTTTTTAAACTTGTAGTTTCATACGCAGAAAAGAAAAGACGAAAACATAATGACCCAATAATGACCGTAGCGACGATATTATTGTTCGACCGGTTAAAGTGGCAGACTGTTGAATTCTTTAACACCGTGTAGCAGCGCAATCAGAGACAGGTGTCTGTAGTTGTCGGCAAACCGCAAGGGTAAGAACATTGATAGGAATAAGTCATCATAATATCTTAGAAAAATATCAGGCTTTTTAGAAAAATATCAGCCTAAATTTTACATCACTACTTTGAAGTATTAAACTAGATAGATGTAATTAGGACTATTTTAAGATTTGAAGTACTAAACTAGATAGATGTAATTAGGACTATTTTAGTTTGTAAGATTTGAAGTACTAAACTAGATAGATATAATTAGGACTATTTTGTTTGTAGTTAGATAAGTAGTAACTAAAATAATCCAATATGGTACACAGGCAGCAAAGCAGGCATGAATATAATATGCATGAATATAGCAAAAGTTGCAATTAATGATGATATAAAAAAAATATGGGGACTTTAATTAAGCAGTTACATTGGAGTTAAAATAAAAGGTATTAATGCTTCTAGCTAAAGTTAATGCATTTATGAGTATGCAAAATCTAATTGTGCATTAAAATTACATTGTAAGACTTAGCGCCTGTAATTAGAGGTAATGTATATAAAAGTATACAGAGTATAATTACATAGATGTATATTGGAATAAAAAGAGTGAAGCATATTAAAACGTAAGAGAATTTTTAAAATTAAAAGAAAAAAGAATAATCACTCTGTGTCCTTAAATGTGCTGATTCTCCTTTAAGTGCGCAAAAGATTTATTAATATTATCCTCTGGTAATAAATTATAAATGTTAAGGGAAAAATACAAGTATGTTTCATGGGCAAATTATCTAAAAAATCCAACTACGTGTACAATAGATGTTAATAAAATGATCTTACGAATGAATGTTTGGATTAATTTGTTTTTTAAGTAATGTATAATATTCTTAGCATACTAAAAATTGAATTTCTTGACAGTTTCTTTACAGTTAATTTTAGGAAATTATAAGATCATTTGCATCATTTGCCTGCATGAAATACGTACTTAATACCAATAAAAATTTTCTTAATTAAACAGAATTAGAATTGAGATACAAAAATAGAAAATAATCAATAGTTTCTTTTTGGAAAAATAGCTATTTTTGAAATAATCGATTACTAATTACTGTACCGACCAACTGCAGAAGAATCGTTAATTTTAAGAGACATACATTTTGTAGAAAAGTATAATTTCTTTAAGCAAAGAGATTACTTTTTTCGTGAAAAATAACATTATAATATAAAAAGCAATTCTTAAAATTATTGTAAAATATAAAAAACTTTCCTAAATAGCGTCGCTGTCTATTATTCTGAGGTAATGCGAAATAAGATTTTTTGCTACATTAGTCATTAAACTATGCCGATGGGCTTATGAAATGTTATGAATTACATGCTGAGAGAGTAGATACAATAGCTTTAAAATTAATGAAGAGTAAAATTTATTATATCAAACCCATTCTATGTATGAAATTTTATTTTTTTGAAAGGCAAATTTGTTAAAAATTAATGGATCTTATTGTGTGGAGATGCGATGATAATGTATTGGAAGAAAATAGACCGTACGTCATAACTAGAAACATTTACATAAAGGAAAGACATAATAAAGACTGAAAAAAAAAAGAGAATGATCCTTTAGTGAGATGTCTTCTTAAATTTTAGCATAGTAGATCTCTAGTTAACTGGCAGTCTAACTATCCAGATCGCTTAATTTTGTTTTTAACTTAGGAAAATTAATTTTGTCTTTGATTTAGTTACACGTTTCTAATTTTTGAATGAACTTAAATATAAAATTAAAATGATAAATTATGAAAATTAAAATTAAAATGGCTATTTGATTATTATTTTGTATTAATTAAGGTAATTTACTTAGAAATTATTATTTTATACCAATAAAGAAATAAGATCGTAGTCTGAAAAATGGGGTCAATTGGAGCAATATTATTAGTTGAGTAAAAAGAAATGTATAACAAAGTCTTTTCCTATAAACAAAAATAATTTTATCTTCTTTTTCATTGCAACAGAAAAGACAAAGAATTTAATTACTCACAGCTTTTCCTTAAGCGAAATTTTACTTTTGCTTAAGAAAAAGCTGTGAGTAATTATGGATTGTACTATACATGCATTATTTGGAATGACTCCTACTTTGAATTATATAAAATGTTCAGTGTTTTTATTTATACATAAATGAAAGAAATTTTTTTGCTTACTTTAGTTGAAATAGAAATGACTTGCGTGTATATGCAAACTCAAAATAATTTCATTGTTTAATTTTGCCTGAAAAGAATGAGTTCTTTACTTTGCTTTATGAAAATAAACATAGTTTATTATTTATTTCTTAACTATGTAATAATTTTTTTGAAATAAAATAAGATAAAAGGAAGATATAAATAAAAAATTAATTAATTTTTTTCTGCTCATGGGTAAATATGCATTTATTTAGCTTACAGATTTAAAAAAAAAACAATTAAAAATAAAAATAAATTACTCTTTATTATGTGGATGACCTTTAGATTCTCCAGTTTAATTAATCTACGTAATTAGAGTTATTTTACAATTACAAGGCTCAAAGTAGTGTAAAAAGGCCTTCTAATAAAATTCTCAGAAATATAAGCCTTGTTCTTATGAACAAATCTGTAGCACTCAAAAATTAAAATTTTGCTTAACGAAAAGCTGGGAGTAATTATAGATTGTACTATACATGCATTATTTGAAATGACTCTTACTCGGAATTATATAAAAGTATCATCATGTTTAGGAACAATTTGCAAAATTTTGATCAAACCGCATTATGCAAATATGAATGTAATATCATGTTATTATAAAATAATGCTAAGAAACTGAAATTACCAGCAATTATTAAATAAATCTGACAATTATGCATCAACCCTTGTTCAGAAATTGAAAGGTAAATTAAATTTATGAAGCGCAAATGATATACATTAAGTCGTTTTAACTAAGCCAAGGTTTAAGAGCGTTGATTCCTTAAGCTGTCAGAAATTAGCTGTAATATAGTCCGAAATTATTCATCTGGTCTGAGTTGTATTAGATCTGTTGCTGCTACCATGGGATTTTTAGATGCTTTCCTATCCAAGCAATAAAATTACGACAGAAAGATCATTCCGTTCTCACACGAATTCCAATGTACTTGCTATGGATTGATCAGCTGATTGGAAATATATGGCCGAATTTTACAAGAAGCCTATTCTGCGATCAGTCTCAGAACGACGAAAAAAGAATTTTTGTAACCGAAAATTTGGTAGCACTTATAGTTCCCGCTATAAATTCGCAGTATTTGACATTATGGAATTCTATCGCCAATTTGCGCATTCTTTGAAATTCCACAACGGAATCTCATAAATGTTGTTAGTCGAGAAATATCGGTGCTCGGAATATTTTTCGAGCATGGGAGAAATTGGCAACAAATTTTAAATCTTGAGAAATCTACCATTTACAGATTAATTGAAGGGTTAGTCTCATGCACTATCAGTCATACGAAAAATTTTGCCCTCAAAATTAAAAGACAGACCGGTGCTGCAACAAGCTATAATACCTTGGCAGGAGAGCTTGCTCCTCATAGAAAGATTTCTGCATTAGCAATTCTGGGGTAAAATTCAAAATCTAGGCGCGGCTTCGTACTCGGCTGCCTCAAGAGTTTATTTCTCGAGCGGCAAGTTTTACCCTCGTTGTCTTCTGAAAACGGCAGGACAGTGCTGGAGTGTAATTCTTACTCTCATTACATGTCCTTCCGCTGCTTCGTTTTGAGGCAAGCAGGAACTACGATTACGTCCGTAATTCATTGCACTAGTTTACTGTGAAAACCCATTAATATTTAATTTTTCCTCACGAATGAATTATTTATAGTGATGCATGGAGCCTTGTTCTTCACGAAAGAGCTCTTTGACTCTATGAAATTCGAGGACGCCAAATAAATTCTCTTTCAACTGTAAATACTACAGAATCTATAACATAATAAAGTTTTACGAAAATTAAATTGTCAGTTGCACTACCAGCTCATGTGACGGTACAACACCTATAATATTTGATTTACTAGACATTTAAGTACTAAGCGCCTACTACAAACAAAGATGTTACCGACAACGTAAAGGATTGATGAATAAATATTTTATTGTTATGTAAGTTGCGTATTATATTCCTATGAATTTGTAAGATGAAAACTAAAATAATATTAAATAATTAACAAAGAAGATGAAGTAAATTAGCAATGCTCCAATTTTGGATATCAGAGTCTGCAAATGTCCTCTGCTTTTAAAGAAATTAGTTTTTGTCAGTATTCGCATTGATATTATTTGTTTTATTACGAGAAAGCAGATCAGGGGTATTTGTTTAAGGGCATAATTGTTTTCAGAGATGACTTCTTAAAGCATTACAGTTTCGGGTTTGCGTTACATATGCAGTCAAATTCTTTGTCGATATTCGAACCAGGTCGAATCATTGTACTTATGTAGTCTGTCACGCGTGGATCCAATATAAGTATTGCCTTATAAATACAGCATAAGCCTGTAAACGCATTTGATTCAGAAAGTCATTTTCTTTTTGATTAACAGCAGAGTTAACAAAATGTATTATAATTACTCTTATTGACCGCCGATTTTCTATTGCATGTATATTTTCGAAACTTTCGCTGGTATTGTTCACAGAAGTTAGCGCAAGGGACAATTTCCATTACTGGATGCTTTACAGTTGACTTTGAAGGCTTTCCAAACGTATTCTCTTTAAATTGCATTGCATGAAAATAAAAAATTTAAGAACATATGTATTTTACGAAAAATTGTTTCCCAAACCTGATTAATATAAAATAATGCTAAGAAACTGAAATTACCAATAATTTTAAGATAAATTATACATCAATGATAAATTGCATATTAATGACAATTATATATTAACATTTTTCTTTCAGAAACTGAAAAATAAATTAAATAATTAAATGCAAATCCTACATAAAACACAAATATCCTTTGAATAAAGCAAAATTTAGGAACTCCAATTCTTCGGCTGTCAAAAATTTGCTGTAACACGATCCAAATTTGCCGATACGGCCCTGAGTAATATTAGATGTGTTCCTACTACCATACTATTTTTAGATTTGAATTATTTATGTGTGCCATTTTTATCGTTCTTGTTGCAAGTGCAAAACTGTTTATGAAAATAATTTGAAATAAATGAGATCACTAGCCTGAAAGTTCCTGTGATTTTCTATTCTGTGAGATATTCCAAAAAATTGGCGGTACAAAATATACTGTGTGATACCCAACTCCCCTCATGTAACATCTCTTAGCGCTTCTCTTATATACAAAAGATGAAACCAATGAATGACGAAAAATACTCGAAACGTTTAATATTTATTTGTTAACACGCTAACACTTGTTAGCACGTGACTTACGTATCAAAAATGTTAACAAATCCTAAGAAATTTTTAGGCATTATATAGTTTTTAACGATAAAATGGACTAGAATTTGTATTATATTTTATGCATTCATGATATTTCGAATATTTCCTTAAATAATTTTCATATTTGAAGGTTACAGGGTATATTAGTTGAATGTTTGAAGCCGGTTCAAATTTTTTAATGTTTTTATTCAACAATAAACGCTTTTAAGTAAGCCATTTACTTGAAATGCATATTTCACAAGAACTAAACATATAGTTATTTGACTGAGAACAAGAAATAACGATTGATGCTACAACAGCAACAGAAAAAAGGGAGGGAAAAAAAGAAGATCTAAAAGGATTGAGGTCTTAATGGTCCCCAAAAAGGATTTGTTAAGGTTTTTTGCGCTCTCGCTGAGCTCCCAGTCTATTAATCTTCTGTTAGACTCATTCCTACTAAACCTTTTTATTTGTCTTTTTAGCTTTATTACTATAGAATCGGTACTTACTGTCTAGGAATATGATGTTCGTAAACTTACTTCCGATGTGGCTGTCTAGGGGCTAATAAACTAGTCCGATTTACAAATAACTTGAATATTTAATGAAACATGAATAGTTGTTACAAACTACAAAGTAATTACATAGGTAGAGGGAAATAGATGAGATTATTTACAAACGAAGAGAAGGAATCGCATTTTACAAGCAAACATCTTTGAATCGCGTCATCGTCTTAATGGCGGAATCCTCTGCCTTCGTCATCGAAAAAGTGAAAGATTTCCTCTTACAGCTTGCCGCCTCATCCGATTATAAATGAACGATGCCAACTCACATTACTAAGCCTCATTTCCTTCGCATTTACGCAATATACATTTCAACAACAAAATTACAAAAACTTTAAAAGCAACAGAACACTTTCAGATACAGAGTTAAATGTTGGCATATATTTTTCGGTTTTTTTCAAGCCTTTCCTCAGTTTATCATTTTAATATTTTCTTCTTAGATGGCTTTACAGATTTTTTTGTCCTTTTATTATTAAAGTTTTGTGTGTTTACTTTATTTTTTAAATATCACGTTCTTGGCTCTTACGCCACATAAAATTCGATTCAATAGGAAAATCGCAAAATATTAAAAAACAACATTTCTTAAGAATTTCCGATAGACAGTCTCGCGCTCTGGAGATAAAAAAAAAAGTTTTATTCCGTACGGTGTTGCCATTGCTGGCTTTGAAATCATTGAGTCTGCTACAAAATATGAAATTATTAATAAAACAGATTCGAAATTCAAAATTCGGGCTTCCTGGTGCCCATGTTAAGGTTAAGGATTACGTTGTTCAAAATTTGATGGCTCTAGGTACCGCTGATTTTTCAACAGTGCGAGAAATATGCATACTTTTATGTAGATTCTTCATTACTTAATTTCTGTAAATGTAATACAAAGCGACAATATTTGGTGGCGACAATTTGAAAAGTGATACACCGTTTTGAGTGATTCAACGCAAAACGCCGTTTCGAGACTAATATCCTATTCAGACTAACGTCCGTTTTGGGCTAACAATAACAATAATTTTCTTTTTAATTTTTGTTCCTCGTTCCATTTTGCCATACTAAATTTTGTTTGAGCAGTTGCCACATTGAAGGTATTCTTTCCCTTCAGGAAAATGACAATTATTAGAAAGTAAACGTTAACCTTTTAAATAATAAATCTCAAACATTCAAAATGTCATCCAGTAAGTGCGCTTATCATTTCTTCGCAGAAAATATATCATAATCTTTAAAATAAATTACACCTTAAGAACTAAAAAAAACAGCATTTACGTTTATGCAGTCACAGCACTTAAACATTCAAAAATTTCTTTCATCGTTGCACTTCAGTTATATATTCGTAACAGTAAGTGACTCAAGAGAAATCGATTCAAAAATATTCATTACTCCCGCAGGAAAAGTTGCAGAAAACTTTTCCTTCTTTAGGCAGTAAGTTTGCCTAGGAGAAAGGAACGCATTATTAATTCTTCGCTCAGGAAGCCTGTAAAGCTCGTTCTCATTTACTGATTTATTTATTCTAACACTTCAAGACCTAAGCCTGCTAATTGCTTCCCGAAATAGGATGTCATCTTTACCTTAAAAGCGTAACTTGGATTTAAGTGAAAAAAAGTAAATAATCCTTCATTCGAGTCTTCCAGAGTTTTAACCATTAACATTACACAGTAAAAGCCGATAATTTGTCTTTTGCCGAGTTTTAAGTATTCGATCCGTAAGAACGAAAGTTTGATCAACCAGCTTAAATGCATTTAAACACTGAATTTTTGAAACTATTTATTCACTATTAGTAATTTTGATAAAATTAATTGCCAGTGTTTTTCTTACTTTCTTTTGATTTATCGTGAGAAAGAATATAAATTGCAACAAATTTGTGATATGTCACTGGATGTACGTTTTTTGAATCGTCATTTAAGATCATTTGGTGGAATTAATGTTTGTTTGAATACGGAAGAACACAAAAGAGTTAGCTGAAAAAAATAATGAGTTCAACTTGCAGCAGGAAAGGACTTATTTAGGGGGAAATCAAGTTGAAAAATTAATTAATTCAAAAGAAATACATTTATCGATTCCGCGATTCAGGCTTCAGGATTCTAGTACACTGCCGAGGAGCTCAAATAATTGTGACCGATTAAATTCCCCCCTCCCCGAAAAATTGAAACAGTTAGTGAGAAGTACAGGAATATGAAACTTTATTTATTACTATTTTATGAATCATATTGTGACTAGCGCTTTTTTCCCCGCATAGTAATGCAGTCAAATATTTTGCTAGCGTGCAGTCAGTGGGCCGAAATGTTTTTTTGTTCCATTATCAGGGAGTGTCAATGGTATGGCGTTTTTTTTCTAATTCACCTAAATACCCAACTTAGGAACTTTTCGTCAGTAATAAGTCACCGTTAATGGCGATTTGACTGTATCTGAACTTATTTTACTGCTTACATACTGAAAAATTTCTAGAAAACTAGCCAAAAATTTCGGGTATCATTTCGGGCTTCAGTAAAAATATCCATTTTAATTTCTCTCAAATCTGTTTGGACGAATTATTTTCCCTGACATTTGTACGTGCGTACAGAATAAAGGACCTTTTTTTTTTCTCGAAACATATTTTTAAATGGGTTTAAAAGGGATTCAGGAGGTATTTTTTTCGTGACGACTTCAATAGCTAGCATCATAATGTCTGACAGTGCCTGCCTCAAGCCTACAAGCAATAACAGGTAAAAATAAATCACCACTAGTGAGTGAGTGAGTGCACCGCTATGATGGCTTCCGACCACGGACATGAACCAAACGGAATTATATACCATCACGGCGGGGAAGACTCCAGAGTAACAAGGTTGAATATTATAAACTAATAACAGTTTTTACATATTGTTAACTGCAAGGCATTAAGCGTTATTCTGGTTATCTGCTTTAAGTTCTGAACTTTTGAAACATTATAATATTATCCACGGTTGTTTCTGCTTAGGCAGTGTTCTGAGATTTTCTCTATTTTATCAAGGGCTATTCTGTTTTTGAGTGTGTTAGTCGTCCACATTGCCCAGGCACAGTCCGCTGGTTTCTTCAAGTGCCAGGTTCTTGTATGTACACAATGGAAGTAATAATGGTCCGTGTCGCCTTCCTCTCCGCATTCGCAGAAAGGAGTATCCCTAAGTCTGAATCTGTTCAGGTATACTGGGAATGGTCCATGACCTGTCAAGAACTGTGTTAGGCTAGCACAGTGGGTCTTTATTTCCATGTTAACTTTTGGCAGTAAGCGAAATGTCCTTCGTCCTACCTCTGCCTCTGTCCATCTACTTTGCCAATTTTGTAGCAGACTTGTCAAAGTTGTTCGCTTAATATGAGACCAAGGAAGTTTAGTTGGTCTTTCTAATATATCCGTACAGTTGGCTGCCTGCTTGGCCAGTAGGTCAGCGGCTTCATTGCCTCGAATCCCTGTGTGAGCGGGAACCCATTTTAAAGTGGGTCTTTGCGAAATAGGCATTGTCAGAAGCTGTTTCTGAATTCTGTATACCAACGGACTACGGCTGTTTTGACTTGCGATTGCCGTTAGACTTGATGCAGAATCGCTGAGTATGGAGAATTTCTCCTGTTGACATGTGTTCGCATATCTAATTGCAGCACTGATAGCTAGAAGCTCTGCTTGGTATACCGAGTTGTTCAAGCCTAATTTCCTTTTCCACTCGAATGTTACAACTCCATTTTCTAGTCTACAGAAGGCGCTGCCCGTGCCGTTCTCAGTTTTGGAGCCATCTGTGAAAAGGTTATTACTGTACCTCTGAATTGGTTGGTCGTTTATACTGATACCGTCAGAGAGATTAAAAGCTGCTGGATGAAAGTTATTGCAGTTGTTTTGCTCCTCGTAGTCCGAGTGGTGATAACTATGACCCCAGAGTGTTGAAGTTTGACCCAGTCTGGTAACCCTTACGATAGCTGCCTCCCTTTCTACTATCAAATATAGGGGAGGAATTCCTGCTAGTTGTTGTGGGGCTAGTGTTGACGTGGTACGGTAGGCCCTGCATACTTGAAGTAGCTGCTGTCTCTGAATAGAGAGCAGGGATCTTTTCATATGAGAGGTAAGTTCGCCACCCCAGATTGCTGCTCCATAAGTTATTAATCTTTCTGTAATGGTTCTATGCCAAATTTTTAGTAGCTTAGATGAGATACCCCATTTATGTGAAGTCATGCGTCTCATGTTGTTGCTTAGGATGCTAATTCGAGTCTTAAGATTCCTGACATGTGGCATCCAAGAAAGTCTGTTGTCGAGTAATAGCCCAAGATATTTCAATTGGGGGAAACATTTTACCGGTATCCCATGGAGTTTAATGCTTGGGTTGCGTCTTAGCTGCCTGCTGCGTCCTATGAGCAAAGCTTTAGTTTTCTCTGCCGAAATCTGAAGCTTACATTAGCAAGAGAGGCAGCAAACAATACTACTATTCCAGTATCGTTTCCACTTCCAAATCTCATTTCATTATTAAAATCAAGACTGTAAAAAGATTTAATAGCAGAAAGGAATGCAAATTTGTCAAGAGACAATACAAACAGACGAACATTCTTATTCTTACCAAAACCACCAAGGAATTTAATAACTTCAAATAATGCAATAACTTATTTCCTTACCTCACATGGACCTTTCATTTCATATCTTCATCGTTTTGGCTTCCATAATACTGACAACTGCATCTGTGGCTCAATAGGAACAATAGATCATTATATGTTTGAATGCTTTATTACCAAAGATCTCCACTTTCACCCCTTCACAGCTGTCAACGCACAAATCTGGTTGAACTAACTTCTTAAAAGTAATTTCCTTCGTAATAAACTGCATAACTTTATCAAATATCTAATAGAAAACTGTGAACATTTAAAAGGAACATAAAGTCAATCCAAGACTTAAGATATTTCATGTTTCAATATATTTCACATTTCAAGATATTTCATCTCATTAGCTGTTACAGAACTTTCATATTAGAATTAAACAATTTTTATGTATATTTTTCAAAATATTTCTTATAACTTTATTTAATGTATATTATGTATAATTATTTAATGTATATATACAGATTTCATTGTTGTAAATTTTAAATAAACATGGTCCCACTGAGAGAGGGACAAAGCTGAAAGTCTTCTTGGCGGCACAGCTGCTCGCCTAGTGGTCTCCTGTCTCCTGTACGTATGTGTGTAAGTGTCTTTCATAATTCAAAAATGATTAGCCGTAGAATGTTGAAATATTTTATGTATAACTACTATAACATCTAGTTGTACACTTCAATTTTTTATTGAAAGCGGTCACAGCAAACACACATATATATAAGAAATCTGTACTAGCCCGCTGTGTCTACCTAAATTATTTCCTGCTGTGCTTGACAGTTCTAGACTTTAATAGATAGAAAAACCTTCCTTAATTGCATTATTTTTAATAACTGCATTAAATTTCAAAATCAATTTTTAAGAGGTATCCCAATGGGTGCTCACACATCTACCAATCTTTGTAATCTATTTTTATTTATTAAAGCATTTATCTTCCAAAAAATTTACAACAAAAAGATTTAATTTACTACTTTCATACTTAAAGATATATAGATGATCTTATGCTCATTAATATTTTTAACATGATACAAAATTCACAAATTTATGTAGAGTGCCTTACTCTTAATGAAACAAACACTTCACAAAATGTAGTCGACTATCCAGATCTCCAAATAATAAACTACAGAAAGCTTCAACTGTTTGACAAAAGAAGCACCTACAATTTCAACACAAATTAATAAATTGAACTTTCAACGTTTCCAACGTTATTAGTAAACACTAGCTTAAATCAAATAAAATGCATTAAAATATTTGTACAGATACAATATAGATCTATAACCCGAAATCCTACTACTTATTTTGTTAAAAATAATCAAATGCGAAATAATTTTATTAATCTTTGTCTTAAAAGAGCAGACGTTAAGTACTCAATGTAAATCATTTGGCTGATAGAGATACGAAAATTTATTTCTACACATTTAAAAAGCGGAATATGTTGGATGAATTCCCGGCTCAAATTCCAAATTCCATTCTGAATACAAATAAAGTAACGGACATATATCTATTTCACAGCTAGCAAACAGGTAAGTTAATTAACTCATCTTCATGGGCCTTTAATGTATATTATGTAAATTTCCCTTTCATACATTCTTAATGTTTCCTTTTAGTCTTATAAGAATATATTTTTGTACACCTATTCTTCCTTGTTTAATTGTTTTTACAAAGTTTGCATTGTGTTAATATGATCAAAGACGAAAGTGTCGGGGAGCAATTTTCTCAAGTAGAAAAATAAAACTCACTATTATAAAAATTATATCCGAATTTGAATATTGTTAAAGCTTGACAGAACCGCCTCTTACTGATTTTTAATTAGCAATTTGAATAACTTAATATTACTAAAGAACTTTTTTGTCATAATCCTTACTTGAGAAAAAGATGGAACACTTTCGCAGTTATTAACTATTGTTAATTGATCAGGCGTTAGTTTGTTCCTCTTGAAAAGTCAACTAATTTCCTGTCAATGACGATAATTACTTAGTTTGTTGGTTGCATTTTCATCTTTAATTATACCTTTTTAATGATTCCATTTTAAATATGCTAAAGATTTCATTTTAAACATGCTAATAAGTAAATTCATATCAATAGAATACTAAATATTATTTTACAAAGGAGATCATATATTAAATAATGCACTAGAATATATATGTACCAACCCTCTTACGTGGCTCGATGAGTTGTGTTATTTTCATTCTTATATGACAGTAAATTTTACATTTTGTGCTTTAAAGGTGTGTGAATTATGTTGTTCTTATGTTCGGGTTAAGGTAGTTATGCCTTTAGTTAATCTATATGCAACAGTAGTAGAATTACCAACAATTTAGAAGCATAAGTACAGCTAGGCTTTACAATTGCGTAGAGACTAAATTTAAATTTGAAAAAAAAAAAAAAAAAAAAAAAAAAAACTGTATTTTTGCATTCTAGTAGCACATACCTAACTGTAAATGTTTAAATTTTTTTTAATGAAAATGTTTTGAGTTTGTATGCAGATTTGCTCTGTCGCGGAATGATAACTAAGTTGATTGGATAAGAAATAAATCTCTAAAGAGATTGTAGGAAATAAGGGTAAATGCAGCAAAAAAATGTGTATAATTTAACAGGCCTTACAAGAAAGCCAATATGGTATCCACGTCAGGTTTTTGAATTTTAAACTTTACCATCTAATAAGTATTTTAAGTTTCATATTTTACATTACAGCGTTTTACAGACCTTCTAACAAATGTCTTGAAATTCCTTCGAAAAATCTTCTTATTAACGTCTTTTAAGGCTTTAAAATGGAAGAC
Organism: Stegodyphus dumicola; assembly: GCF_044657685.1. Classification (NCBI taxonomy): domain Eukaryota; kingdom Metazoa; phylum Arthropoda; class Arachnida; order Araneae; family Eresidae; genus Stegodyphus; species Stegodyphus dumicola. The sequence continues at coordinate 111,113,799 of NC_140772.1, read as the reverse complement.
TGAAAACAGACTCCTAATGTGAAAACAGACTTATTTGACTTCTAATTTAATATTTGTTCGGTGGGTTAATTTACCTTACTTATATTGGTTAACAAACTGAGTACTTTAAATGTAACATAAGTATTTATTAATAATTTATACCTTTATTTTATTTTTTAGTTAATGATACACCATTGTTACCGTTTATAATGTATCTAATTGATGTCATTCATTATATAACTCAATGAATCCTTTTTGTGAATATTTATGCCCTTTTATAATCATAAAAAATGGTTTTAATGCCTTGTGTTATGTACCTTGGCTCAGAATGATCGGTGGGGCGTCTCCTAATTCCAAATATTCCACAAACCGAAGCTACATTATCAATAAATACCGCAATTTCTTTTTGTTTATTATATATTGCATTGTAAGTTATCTGAAATACGTATAACAAGCATTCATTTTTTTAAGCTTTCGACGGTAACTTGTTTCACCGAATAATTTCTTTCTAACTCATTTTCAATCTGCGATATTTGCATTCCACTTTGAAAGATGGTTCTCAAATGCGCTCTTGAAACCTTGCTTCCTGTCTATATCTGAAGCTTATTAAATTTTCTGTGAAGCGTCTTAGACGTGAATATTAAAAAAAACTACTTTTCATTCTCATTGTAAAGCTAAGTTTTCTGGAGCCTTTCTGTCCTTTAAGATTAACTTATATTATTTATATTTTTTCCTCGAGAAGTTGCGAACAACTTTGTCGAAGACAATACGTATTTCTGGCAGTGGTTCATGAATTTTTTAAAGTCTATTAAGCTCTTGGTTTCATAACACACAGTAATTAAGTTTTTTATGCTTTCATTAAGAATAAAATGGTAAACCGTGCTGTAAATAATTTCCTTTGCAACATTCATTTTCCAGCTTAGAATTCTATTTAATAATTTAATAATGAAAAGATAATAAAACCCTTTCATTTAAGTCACGTTTTAGCTTGTTTTTGTGTAACTTTCTTATACTAGATTCTAATATATATTTTATATGTAACTAACTATCTCAAAAATCATTTCGACTACAGCCTAAATTTGATGTTTTATAGATGCATGCTTTGGCTACTAGTTCATTTCAAGCACATTATGGTTAATTTTAATCAAAACTGTGTATAAGTTAATTTGAGTGACAGCAGGAAATCAAGTGATGCCTTACTCTTTTCCTACTGTCAGACATATAATAAAATAAGCTCTTTATGTCATTGCTTACGTCTTAAAATTTGCTAATTTATTTGTCACTATTCTTTAGCATTTTTCTTGAAAGGTATGGAACATCTTCAGTTTTATGATTTATAATTTTGTTCTTGCAATTTCTTTTAAAATTCATACTCAAAACGTAGTTGAAAAAATACATAGGTATAAAATTGGGAAAAGTTTGACAAGAATCTAAGCATACTAGGTTGAATATTTTCTTATGATTAATTTGTGTGTAGTCTACTACGGTAGAAATTACTCTGTTGGGGTCTTGGATAGAAAAAAAAATCATTCCTGGTGCTACAATATCATAGATTTAGAGCATTTATTAGGAATATTAAATACATAGCTTTCTTTATGTATTTAATAAAATTTTTCATGAGACTATTTATTTAAAGTTAGTGATATCTTTGTGACCCAAAGTCATAATCTGGTTAGACACGTTAAACATACAACTATCGTCCTTGAGTTGCCTAAATTGTTTTCGTAATGGCTGCTCTTACTTTGCTTTAAACCTTATTTGAATGTTAATTTTTCGTCACTGGCTACAGAGCAGGAGAAGGATAAGATAGTCATTTTATCATAATTTTATTCCCTACTTCAGTCCTAGTATCATTAATCAAGTATGCTAAAAAATATATCAAAAACTCACCTTATATTGTTTTATACAAGATCAATGATGATTTCTATCAATATGTACAAATTCATGAAATTTTATAAGAAAAATGTTGGCAATTACAAATTTGAACATATTCAACTGAAAATCTTCTGCGGTCCAAATTTTTGCCAGTGCTGATATGATAGGTTTGTTAGCTTGTAGGATTTTTATTCTAATTAACCAGTTACTGTGATACGAACTTTTACTTTAACTTCTTTCTACAGTCCTCATCAGAATACAAATTAGTTGTGTATTTAAGCCTAGGATTTAAATGTTTCAGATTTAGAGCTTCTGGCGGCCTCACAAACCTCTGCAAAATTATAGCATCTTGCTAGCCGACGTCTAAAATACGCGTCGTAAATTATCTTGAGCCAGCTTAAATAGTCTAATTTATGTGTAATCTCAGACTACGTTACCTAAAATCAGTAACGCAACAAACTTGAGTTTGGAGTAGAATTAGTCAATGTCTAAATCGCTTTCGAGGGCTGCAGGTCCCTTTTCGTCAGGAGCAAAGAAATCTGCAAGAATGGAAAGCAGTGAGCGCAACGGACGTATCTATACTACACAGTAAAGCGAACGAGAAGGTAGGCCCATCAATCAGCAAAAATAATAACGAAATTGAAAAAAATTAAGTTAACAGAAAACCGTTACGACCACTGCTTTCCAGTCTTGCAGATTTGTTTCCTTCTGATGAAGAGGGATTTGTACCTGTTTGCCTTCGAAATCTATTGATATCTTGACTAAATTGACTCTAAACTCAAGATTATCGCGTTACTGTATGTTTCACTTGGCGTATTTCTGTTCTGTTTTTAAGTTACCTAATTTTGAATTTTACTTCATCTAATATTCTTTTAAATGCCTGTAAGTAGAGTAATCTATAGCATAAGTAGTGTCTTCTGCTAATTGAAACAGTTAAATAAAAAGGTTATTTTAAATTTCTTATATCTTTATCATTTGCATCAGACTAAATCAATGACTCACTTTTCGGTCTAGTAGTGTCTACGGAACATGGAGATACAGGGAGAACCCTAATGCTGATAGAATTAGGTTATTTTTATGTGGCACTGGATTAGGTTGCTATGTGGCATTGCATTAGGTTGGCGATGCATTAAATTGCTTCTGTGTGCTATACATCTAGTAAAAATATGTGCTACCAGGCGTATTGCTAGACTACTAGACGCAAGTACATGCCTCATTAAGTAACGTTGCTACTAGACGGACGTAAAAAATTACTTGATGTTATTTTGTCGGCTGCTTTACAAGAGCAAAATGTATTTTGATTCTGATTCCTGAAGAAGTTAGCTGGCTTAAAAGCGAAGAAATCTGCTTATCGCTCATTTTAGCTTAACTTCGTTGATGAAAATCACGTCGGTGGGCGAGCGGAAAAGATCTCACTCTTAGCGAAAGATAAAGGCTACATAGCGATAATGCAAAATTTCCCGACTTAGCAGCGTTAAGGCGCAGCAGTTTTCTCCAGCAACACGTAGTCTTGCATTATTGTGCATGCACCGGTTATTAGCATGGTGTTAGTACATCTGAAAAAAGTTATTATTGAATTTTCCTAAGCACTAACAGCATAATTCTGCGCTAATACTAGCGCATTGCAAGAACAGCTCAAAGAGTTACACGAAATGAATTCCACCAAATCCACAGCATAATTTTACCTGAGTAGATCCTTGTTTCGTCAGAGCCTAGGCATTCAAATTTTCTTCGGCTTATCATTAACGTAAAAGTGTCGTTTTTATATTTGTGGAATCGAATTAGATGTCAATGCAGGTAAATAAACTGTATTCTGAATATAACATATAAAGTGAAGTAACATTATTATAAGAAATAATTCCAAACAATTTGTAATGAGTTAAATGTTATTGTTTATGCACATATATTACACCACGAAAGCATTACGTAAAATCTTTATTTAGATGTGAAATCCAATTTCTTTTTATTTAGTAATCCTTTTTAAAATATAAATGCGCAAAAAGCATTTTTTGTTTAAATTCTGGCTTCCTCTTTGAGCAAAATAAGTTAACTTCTAAAAAGGTTCTTTCAAATTCTGCCTTTGTTAATCAAGTAATCATGTACTATTTGAATATATTTCGTGAATTTTCCAAGCTGAAATTACTTCAGATCTACGTAGATTGGGGCAAAAGTCATGGCAACTATTTTTTTTTCTTGAAGATACCAGTTCGGTTGAAAAATGTGACATATACAGACGAAAGGACAAGGTCTTAACTACATGTGTGGCCAATGAATAGCACTAAAATATCGTAACACACGAATTTATTACGGTAGTATACAGAGCAATATAGCCTTCAGCGTGCAAAAGAATGATAACACAATACACATAAAGTTGACATGAAACACCTGGGCCTAAAGACCCTCAATGTAGTCCCCTGCTACTGTCAGCACACGCTACCAACGATGTGCGAGGCGCTGAATACCATCAGCCTCAGCATTTGCCGCACCATGTGTGAATCAGGTCATCTGTTGGCGCACAGCATTAGCAATGGCCTCTCGTGTTGCAAACCTCCTACCACGTATTGGTTCCTTAATCTTGGGAATGAGATCAAAGTCACAGGGCGAAAGGTCAGGAGAGCACGGTGGGTGCTCCAATTCTTCCCATCCAACGTCGGAGTAGCTGCCGTACACATCTGCTTTATGTGGTCTTGCATTGTCGTGCAGAATTATTGCACTGTTCACAAGATAAGGACGTTTATCCCGAACGCCACGTCATACCTGTCGCACCAGAAATTCCCTGTAGTACTGTGCAATCACTTCTGCCATGAGGAACAAAGTGGCAAACAATGGCACCCCTGACGACATACGCTACAATCACCATCAATTTGACTGGGAAAGGATTCTGAAGCTAGCTCATTACGCCATATCCTGTGGACGGTGCGTTTCTTGATGCCACTTGTCCTCTCTAACTCCAGTAATGTCCATCGTCTGTCTTCATTCATGAGGTGCTCGATGACGGCACGTGCCAAGTCGGTCCGCACACTCACCGGTCGTCCCGAACGTTGCTCATCACTGGTTGAAACACGTCCTTGCTGAAACTTTCCTACCCACCGTGCTACTGTACGATATGGTAGGGCATTATTCCCAAGGGCTTCTACTAATTCACTGTGACAATCCATCGCATTTCTCTCTTGGAGAACGGCTATTTTGATGTAAGCGCGCTGCTCAACACAGGTTACTTCCATCTCACACGGCACTCACCAACTGACTGATTTCAGAGCCCTCGATACCACAGAGCCAGCTATCACAGAGCCATCTGTTGTTTTGCATACACACTATGCCTGCAGAACTTCCACACGACACATATACGTTTTGTGATACGTTCACATATCTACAAGAAAAAAAATAGTTGCCATGACTTTTGCGCCAACCCTCGTATTTTGCCGCTAATTGAAACTTTTGTTTTCCTTGGTACGCCTAAAACGCTTGGTACGTGTAAATATACTTACCAACTCATCGAAATGACCAAATCGTTTTACAAATTGACGAATCATTTTCGTCCAAGCGTAGAAGCACACAAGTAATCTGCTATTTGTGGATGAGAAAGCATTACAGACAGATTTAAGAAATAAACCATAAATACTTTAAAAATAAACAGAGCATTTTATTTGTGGAAAAGCAAATACTTATTTATGTTTTCTTACAAATAAAAATGTTATAAGAGGGCATTTCAAATGCAAAAAATGTATAACCATAAGCATTACAGATAAAAACTGCTGTGACTGAATTTACCAGCATTTAAAAATATTTTCAGTTTTCTCTTACAAGCGATCAACACAACATTTTTATAACTTAAATTTATGCTGCTTTTCGTAATGGAGGGAAAGAAAAACATGTGTAAGTATTATATTGATATGTGTTGCAAAATTCCGGTAAAAAAATGTCTACTAATAAAAACTTTTAGGCTATTTTTAAGAACTTAAGGCGGTACTTATCATAGCGGCACCTAAAACTTAATCGCTAAATCAGCCGAGATGTTACATGTAGCAAGGTATAAAAACACGCGGCGAGATATCTCGGTTGATTAGCGATTCACTCTTTGGAACCGCTATAATAAAGAAGTATCTTTAAAAGTAAACCGTTTATTGGTTTTCTCTGGCTGTTAAGTTTTCTCTGGCTGTTTCTCTGGAAGTTAAGTTTCTTTAACCTTGAAAAATGTAATTTCAGGCTGAAATATTTTTTATACATTTTGTTATTATGAATTTTTTCAACTCAAACAGGATGATAGTTCGTCCGGCATTGTGACAGGATTACTCAGAATTTAGATTAAGTGCAATTACTTAGAGAAGAAATATCGAGAACTTTTCGGTGAAACAAATGTTGTTAATGCTGTGCTTCTAGCAGCAGAGTAAAACATAAATAATAATGCTGTGCAAAATTAATTATCTGTGTAAGTGTTAGATAGCTTTCGTAATGCGTACCTCAGACTCTCTGAATACTCTCCACATAAACATGATATGGTTAAATTATCACACAACAAAAATTAAATATTTAAGGCAATGAAATTACGTTTACAACAATCCCAGAATACAATGACAAATATCCGGAAATTTGCACTCAAAGCTCTGTATTCTCTATTCTGTATTACTATTGATATCGGATATGAATAGTACAGTATTATCAGCTACAATGATGCGGTTTTCTCAGCACTCATCGCTTCCCATTAACAGGGATCGTTATACCATGGCAAGACCTTCGGTAATGAATATTAATTAGATTTGCTAAGCACGTGATTAAATAGTTTAATGATCACCAATCAGCCCATTTAAAGGTGCTAGTGAATATTAAAATAGATTTCATTATCTTCAGTGACCAAAGTGTATCTCTAGTGTGAATATTTATAGCTAAAAGCTATGATGCTTTGGAAAGCGTACCTTGACAAATTATTATTATTTTGGAAACGTTTCTTGACAACCAGTTTCTATTATCAGAAGCCAGAAACCAAAAATCCTCTTTCCGTTCTGAATCTGTTCCTCAAAATATGACAGTTTACTTCTCAACATTGAAGTAAAGGCAGAGAAATTTATATTATACATGCACTGAAGTTCTAAATAATTAAAATTTATGTATTATATTTTGCCGATGAGCTTCAAAAACACCGTTTTCCTGGGAATAAATAAAGGAAAATATCACACATGCAGCATCATATATGCATACACAATAATGCTTCTTATGCATTAATGCGTTCATATACATTACCATGTTATTGTAGACGTATACATATATGTATGTGTATGTATATATCTATATATATATATATAGAGAGAGATGTATATGAAGGGAAGACATCATTAATAAGCATCACTGTAATCAGCACTAAAACTCATCAAGTATTGCTAAACTAGGATTTATTTATATGAATTAGAATAAAAAGAAAAAGATCAAAAATTGTGACGACTTTCACACGTCTAAACTCATCATCGTGAAACTCTCGTCTCCCCGCGATCTCATCTAAGTGGTACTTTACCACTATCTAACTCAAATACAGTCATAGTATTACAGAAAGAAACATAATAAGAGGCTAAAATTAAAAGCAAATTTTGTATACCCGCCCTGCGCTATAGCTGCAGGACTGAGGTAAAATAGACTTAAAGATTCTAAAGTTAAAAGTAAACTGGAGTTAAAGCAAGGTTATTCCTCAACAATATTAATATTAGCAATCGTGTATAAGAGGTTCAGGAAAAAATCCAAACATATCAAAATTAAAATAAGAATTCGTAGTAGTACAAACTCTTTAAATAAAAATTAAAAAGGAGGAAAAAATTCAAGATAAAAATAAAAACATAATAATTAATCTCCCTTTACTGAAACTCCAATTCAGAACTCATCAGGGGAAAATGAATGGAAGCTTCACAAAAGTCGATTAATATGTTTCGAAAACGTGTTTCGTTCTCCTGTTTCATTTGAGATCAAAAACAGAAAAAAGAATCTAATTTTCATTTAAGACACTAAAATTCATAAAAAAGCCAAAACTCGAATTGCAAATGTACTAGGATTTTCCCTACACGTCTTCGAAACACTTGGTAAAACGCATAAAACATAACATTGCGCTAAATTGACTAATCAGAAAAGTACAAAACTTTACATTATTTAAAAAGGGCATTCAAAAAAATCCATTTGGTCTAAAATCATTATATGCAAATCCGAAATCCAAAAGCAAATAAATATAAAGAGTAAAACTAGTAAAGAAAATAAAAGCAATTATCCGCTAAGAAAATTCAAAGTGAACTTTAGAATGCAAATGTGTACTATTGTGGTAAAAATTGGCAATTTAAAAAGCTAATGTGTACTATTGTGGTAATAATAATTAACTGGAATGAATAAGGATGCCATTGTGTCAATTAAAATGTAAAAGAGATGAATAAAGCAAGAGAATTGATGATGATTCCATGGAAAGATCCCGACTATCATGGGGAAATGAATTTCTCCATACAACTATCAACAATTCATGTAAAGCGTTTCGTTATCTAGCATATCTGATAAAACGTCCTTCAGTTTTGCATTTTAACATATTCGAATTTCATCTTATCGACGCGCGGTCAGACTATTGTAAACAATAAACTTCAAAAATAAACAAAGAAGTCATACAGAAAAGTAAAATGGAATAAAAGCAGAATAAAAATTTAAAAAAATTGAAATTGAATTTTCAAGCTTCTTTGAGCTTATATATGATTTCGATGCTATAATTTTACAATATTTTTCTCTCTTTGCTTTTAGGGGTTGGACTGATTACTTTGATGTGATGAAAGATACAGATTACTTTGATAGATTTCCTGAGATTAAGTACTAAACTTTAATTTGTGTCTTTGCTAGTTCAGATAGGCTAATTTATTAATTTTTTTCGTTGCACCAGCTGCCTAGGGAACGGTGTGACGAAAGATGTTAATTTCTTTTTTCATTTTTGGTTTCGGTATTTTTTCCCTTTTTTATGTATGTCATTGTGCTTCTGGTTTTTGTTTTCGACATATGGTTTATTCGGAATTTAATATTGGACGGGTTTTAAACGCATTATTTATTTTGATTTATTTTTCAGTATATGTATATACTGCATATATATATATATATATATATATATATATATATTTGAGTAGTAAAATTGGACTTTTAGAGGGGTTATTTACCACTCTCCTAAAACAGAGAGCCTGTAATTCATTGAGAATCAACAGTGGACGTTCATACTGCAGTTCCCTCATTTTCAATCTTTAGCATGTCTTTAGCTACACGATTTTGAGAGTTGTCGTTTATAAGAGGGAACTAATCACCTACAATTGCATTTTATGACTTTCTGTAGCATAAATTATTTTTGGATATCGTATAACATGCTGTATATTCAGGTACCCAAGTTAACATATTTTATACTTTCTAAAGTCATCAGTCAATTTCATCCTTAATAAAATATTTCTTGTACCAAATCTTGCATGAAATTGTCTCTTGTCAGGCTGGTCCGATAAAAGTGCTTGATTCTCCTTGGTGTGTTCCTAACTGCACTGCTGGCTATCCAAAATGCAACCAAGAGATATCAAGGCCAAATTTATGTCAGAGATTATCCATAATATCAATGTTTATTGATTTGAAATGCAGCCTTCGGGAGGTGATAAACACGAGCTAATCAGTAAAGAGTGTTGCCTCCTCTTATAACACGCACAGTGAGTGAAAGAGACTTTGAATGTGTCTGTGAAATGGCATACCATGCTGCCTCCACACATAGCCAAAGTTCATCTGGTGTATCCGCTGGCACAGCATGCCGGGTTAGGTATTCTAAAATCATGGACTACACATGTTCGATGGGCGATAGATCTGGAGAAAGAGCAGGCCATAGTGACAATGCAATATAAAAGGCTTCAACATTGCGTGCAGTGTTCTCGCGCATTGTCCTGTTGAATTTACAGCGCGGGCTAGCTCTGAAGATGAGGAAGGAGAACAGGCGGCAAAACCAAACCTAGCAGATATAGAGTTGGCAGATAATGCGTAGTAGGAGGTTCGGGAGTGGATTTCAATACCCCCTACGCCATAACACGGAGTGCAGAACCAGTATGACGGTTCATGACATAACAATCGAGCAGCCTCTCTCCTGGTGCCTCCAAAACCTAATCCAAGTATTGAGGTACTGCAGGCAGCAAAGCATTCGTCCGAAAGCATAATGTCATGTCAAGTCCATCTCCACCGTTCAGAGCACCACTGAAAACGCAAAGGCTGTAGTTTAAAGTTAAAGGTAAGCGAAGCAATCAACATCTAGCGGACAGTTTATTGTACTCTAAATGATGTCGAATTGTTAGTGAGGACATCGATTGTTGTGTTTCAGACTGCATTCATTGCGATATGATTGCAGATATGGCAGTGCGCTCCATTCATATTTGCATGACTGTTGCCTCGGCACGTCCGGCACGATGACCGATTTTTCGGAAGGATATTCCACAATCTCTGTATGCAATGACTGTATTCGGTCGAACTCAGAAACGTACTCGAATGTTGCTCGAGTTTTTCTACGAGGCATATGAAAGCTGCACACAAAACATCTCACTAGAGAACAATTCACGTTATACAAAATGGTAATCTTTCCTCTCTTTATATACGGATTGTAAGGAGCGCTGCAGTCGCCCATGATGTGCACGTGCACTGAATTCATAGTCATTTGCATAATCCGTCATGGTACACACATGATGCAAGTCTCAAGTTCTTTGGATGCTTTCTTCATCGTGCTGCATTTGGAAGACCAACTGTTTATGATATTCTTCAGCCCTGTTCTGTTGTTCTGTTGTCTATTACTATGTACTATAGCATTCTGTTGTCTATTACTATGTACTGTTAATTACAGATAACGAAGAGTGAACATAATCTTCAACGATCTATGTTGTCTTATTCAGCTTGCTTTGAACATCGATTTGGTTTAGTCTGCACCCCATCATTTGAGTAATCTAAATATGATATCATTTAAGGAAATACTTTTCCTGCAATACGATTGCTTAAATCAGTACAAGGATCAGATAAAGGAATACTAGTAATTGGTTTCAATACTATTTCATCTGCATTTGGTGAAATAATGCAATTAATCATTGCTTCTATCTCGATACGCACTTTTGATATTTTTCTTCCGATTTCAGGATCAGAAAGTATTTTTTTCTTAAATGTATTGATGAAATCCTTTGATTTATAACTGTGATGGTACCTCACAGAGTAGAATACTAATGTCTATTCCTCTGAACTAATTTCATCACTTGATTTTGGTTGCACAAAGAAATATGTTACCTTATATTCGAACTACTTCTATCTCAAACATTCTTCTTTGAGATCTTCATGTGGTTATATGCGGATATAGTCAGGAGCAAATTTACTGTTTTAGAGTCCTCTTCAATATTTATAACGAACTGATATGAAAAAAGACTAAAGACAGGCACACATTAAGTGGTAAACTGTAAAAAAGGAGCCTTCGTGTTTTAGCGATTAATGGTTCCGTACCGGTAAGAAAGGCATGCCTTGCTAAATTTTTAAGTCAGCCATTAAAATATTAATTATGCATATCTTTTCGAATTTTGCACGTAGAAACGTAAAGTTTCTATTTCATTTAATTTGTCAAAATACATTTTAAACTAAGTTCTTTGTTCCATGAGAATCATATAAAATGTTAAAACAGTTATAAAGCGTTAAAACAAATTTTATAAAATTCTCTATTTTATAAAACGTTTTACATGGAAATGTATGCGTCGGTTTAATATTTAATAAAATAAATTAGATAGTCATATTTTGAATGAATAGTAAGATATTGATAAAATTCATCGAAGGGAAATAATTTCAAATTTATTTATGTACTAAATTCACTATCCCAGTGAAATGATGTTAGATGAAGTTGAATAGGTCGTATAATTAGATGATGAATTCATCAAGATTGAAAGCATTGCTGGGAGTATATTTAAACATTATATGCTTTCTGATTTTGAGAACTAAAAATAAAATATTCTTAAATTTGCTTTATACGCAACATAATTCTATTCCCAAACGGAACACATGTTTTTATCACTATTATGTAAAAATTTTAAAAACCGCATAGAAAGACGTTATCTGCGAAAACTTAAAAATTATTTGCAGTTGTCTGTATTCTATGTATCTATTTCGTAATAGCAGGTTCATATAGATACTCTAAATGTGGATATCATGATACCTAATATTTTGAAATTTCGTTAATTATGCTTATAAAGTATTTATAAAATATTTTACGATCCCTTACATTAAAAGAAAAAGTGGCTAAATTCAGTTATTTATAATAAATCTGATTTCCCTATAACATTAGGTAAGGATCTGCATTTTGACATGTTTTCTTGACTAATCAAATGAAACTGTCATCCTTCTTTCTAAACTTGATTTCTTCTGATTAATATTCCTACAACTTTAGTTTGAGGCAGAGGTTTAGATTTAAAATTGTTTTTTTTTTAAAAGCCAAACTTTTTAATGTGTTAAGATTCATGTAATATCTTTTCAAGATTGATCGTCAGCCAACTCAATCCAAAATTCAATTCAGGTAAACATTCAAAGGCTTGGATTATTTGGATTATAACAGAACAGTCGAGGGCTGTCAGTCTAATAAACATTAAAAATTAATGTAGAAATATTCTTTTAAAATATATATTTCTAAACTTTTAAATGTCTTCCAAACTTTCATAATATTTTTCAAAGTAGTCCAGAATGGTTTATTCTGAATGATGGAAATTTTCAATACATGATAATATATTTTAGTTTCAATATTGCAATTCTGAATAATTTACTCGTATATGCATTTTATGTTTATTGAGAGGGAAAATAAATGCTTAAGAAGAAGATTAAATTAATTGGAGAGATCTCCAATAAAATCACTTTATGATTACTAAATGGCTTTGCTGCTTTATTTACACAGATCTGCTGTAGAATTATTTTATTCTACAGCAATGAAATTTCTGAATATTGTGCTGATAGCTATCGTATGAAAATTCAGTAAAAAAATTTAATTAATTATGATGTCATTCGTCCTCATCAAATTTATCATTAATGTAATTTTAACAATACAATTTACTTACTGTTGTTTATGATTTTCGTGATAGCTAAGGACCGTATGATTTCAAAAATTATTCTAGTATAGTCACTGAAATATTATACACAGGGCCTTCCAAGGTGTCAATAATGAAAAAACTGAATAATTTTTTAGTGGAAAAAGATTGTATTTTAATGTTTCAGAACTTAGAAATGAGAATAAAAAAATTAAAAGATGATTTCCTCAAAATATTTGCACTCTGAGGAGATTATGAATCAAAATATAAGCTCAAAGATTTTGATAATCCGCTTGAGTCGGTCAACTGAAACCAACCTTATAACATTTGATATCGCTTTTTTGGCTCTTCTATGGTTTTTATTCGATCTCTGCAGACTTTATATTTCACATTGCTTCATAATAAGTGAAATGGCGGCAAGTCATGGTTATAAAGAATAGAAAAGTACATCTATTCCCAAAGCGATGTTGAGCATGAGGACACTTACTGAGTATTTCGACAAGTCTTCATTATTCATCGTCAGTCACAAAGACAAAACGTTCTGACTAAAAAGAATCATGGTCTATAATTGAAAATTGGTCCATTTAAAAAAATCTTTCGAACAAAACTAAACAGACTCAATGTTTCCTTTCGGGCTATGCGCAAGCACGAGAAATTTGTCGATACTAGCTTTTCCCAGTGACGCGTTATTCAAGTAATAGATTAGCGAGACCTATTGAAGTCACCATTGTTTTAAATGACCAAAACGTAAATATTTTCGTCCTTTAAAACACTTCTGTAATTGGAATATATGATTAGGACAAAAGATTGCGAAAATAAAAGCTGAGTAAGAACTTTTAAGCCGATTAAGGACGTAGGTATATACACACACATATACACATTTAGTTTTGCTGATTCCAGTAAAACGAAAAGGTGCACAGTTAGATGTTGTAACTGTCGGGCATACAAAATTTCACTGTCCGACATACAAAATTTCAATGTTCTACGTTCAATCACTTTTGCGTTATGCCAGATACATACATACAAACATACGTACGTACGTACGCACAGAGGTCAGGGATAAAACTCTTTCGAAACTCCTTTAAATCCATTTAACAATCCATTTTAGAATAAAACGTCACGCAAAAAATAGTCCAAATGGATATTTCTGTCGAATAAGGTAACAGAAATTTTTGTTACAATACTTCCTACTAATTACAATACTTCCTTTACTTCATGCAAGGAAGTAAACGTCATATTTTCAACATAAAAAAGAGTTAACTTGTGAATATGATGTTAGAAATGCTACGAAAACTGCTATTGTACATTACCAACTACACTCATGTCCATAAATTAAGGATAATTCGGAGTCACGCGGAAATCGAACTCTAAAATAAATATATCACCTGTAAAATCACTACATACATCTTCAAGAATCATATGAAAATTTCAGGAGGTAACCAGATGACACAGATGGTACGTCACAATGACGAGAGTGTAAGAGAGTGATATATAAGGAATACAGGCAAAAAAGTAAAATTTTTCGCAGGCTCTTTATAAGCATTTCAGTGCAATAACCCAATAGTTATGACACAAAGGACGCATTTGGATGATTTTTTACGTGGTAGAATTATCGGCCGTCTGGAATGTGGGCGTACCCAACTGGAAGTATCAGACGAACTTGGAATTGCCCAGAGTGTCATCTCCAGGCTTTGGCAACGATTCCAAGATGATCGTAATGGGAGTAGACGTTACAGTACAGGTCGCCCCAGAGTTACAACGCCGAATGAGGACCGGTATTTGGCAGTTACTGCCAGAAGAAACAGGCGGAGCATAGCCTCAGACCTGTCTCGTCAGCTCCATTCAGCCACTGGTACGACAATTTCAAGGCAGACCGTGTACAGGCGCTTAGGGCAGATTGGTCTATATGCTCGTAGACCTGTCAGATGCGTTCCACTTACTGCAACTCACTGTCGCCTGCGGTTAGCCTGGAGTAGAGAGCATGCATTGTGGACACCGCAACAGTGGGCTTGTGTGATGTTTTCCGACGAGTCCAGGTTTAGCTTGCAGTCTGATTCTCGCAGGACTTTCATAGGGAGAGCTCCAGGTACACGTTACCACCAGAAAAAATCATTGAACGACACCGTTACGGTGGTGCAGGAGTGCTCGTTTGGGGTGGAATTATTCTGGGTTCCAGAACTGACCTGCATGTTCAAATTGGAACCATGACAAGCAAAATCTATCGGGACGTCATTTTGGAACAACATGTACGTTTGTTTCGGGGCGCCATGGGCGCACAATTTGTGTTTATGGATGACAACGCCCGTCCTCACCTTGCAAACATCGTAAGCGAATGCCTTCAATCGGAGGATATCACCCGTATGGACTGGCCAGCATTCTCACCGGACTTGAATCCAGTAGAGCACGTGTGGGACATGCTTGGCCGATGAGTTGCAGCCCGTCAGCCTCCTCCTACATGTCTACCGGAACTTCGGAGAGCATTGCTTTTTGAGTGGTGTAATATCCCCCAAGATCAGATCGATAATTTGATACTCAGCATGCCTAGGCGTTGTACGGACTGTATTGCATCGTCTGGGAGACATACAATGTATCAACAATCATACCAACCATGTAATATTGGCTTTTTGAAAATAGGTTTTTTTTTTTTGTCATTTTCTCCAGGGAGAAAAAATCGATAATTTTTTTAATAATATCAAACGTATAGCATCTGTTTTTGCTCTTCACCTTTTGTTTAATAAATAAGCTTTACAAATAAGTCAAATTTGTTTTGCTTCTAACTCTTCCTTTGCCTGATTTTGCATTATCCTTAATTTATGGACATGAGTGTATTAGGACTACTACTACGTGAATCGCAATGCTGCCGATGACTAGCTGTTTTATCCTGAATTCGTTTCTCACCGACAGAATTGGACTTCATAAATCGTTTCTTATTTTCTTCAACGTGTACCTCAAATGAGAGCCAGTTTCCTTCCCAAAATCTATCAGGGTAGCAAATGTATTTAGCAGTTAGTCATGGAATGCTCAAACAAAATTTTTTAGTAATATCGCTCAAATTATTCTGGCTGTTTCAATCTTGTTGGCAAAGTGTAAAAGTAAAATAATTTTTTAAAAAAAATCTGAAAGCTTTTAGATTTTACATTACGCCCAAAGGGGCGATTTTTTAACTTTTTGTGTGTTACCTCAATTTATTAAATATCATGTTCCTCGAACTTAAACCATAAAATTCAGTTCAACAGCAATATCGCAAAATGATTTTACTAAAATGAGCATATCTTTAGAATTTCCGATACACAGCTCCACGCGCTTGAGATAAAAGGTTCGCTTTTAAATCGTTGAGTTTGTTAATCAAAAATTCGTTAAAGTTTTACAAAATATGAAATAGATGATGGAACAAATTCCAAATTAGGACTTCCAGATGCCCATATTCGCTGGAGGATTACGTTATTCAAAATTTGGTGGCTTTAGGTACCGTTGTTTTATCACAATGCGAGAAATATGTATACATTTATGCAGATTCTTCCTTATTTAATTTCTTTAAATATAATAAAGGGCTGTAATAGTTGGTGGCAACAGTTTCAAAAGTTAATCAACGCAGAAAGTGAATCGATGCAAAATGCCAAAACGAAATTACTAGCCCTTCTGAGCTAACGTCCTTTGGGCTAGTAAAAATGTCTGCTAATTCTTCCAACAGGTTAGGTAGTTACATTTGTTACAGAAGAAGTAACATATTTCTAAATTAAAAAAAATTATATTCAATATAATTTAAATCTGTCAAATTTAAGCAATCGTTCCGTAATTTAATAGGGAAAAATATGCACAATCAAATTTGAATTTTATGCCATTAATCTTCCTAAATGGAGTTAAAATTATATAAATCACTGAAGATTTTCTTATTAAATTCATAAATTCAAAATTCTAGGGAAAGAAGAAAAAATTTATTTGCTTACATTCTTATTTTGTTTCGAAATAGCTATTTATTAGACCCAGCTAGCGTATTATTTTTTTCTCATAACGCAGTATAATATTATCCTTATCTACTACTTCTTTCCTTAGTGAAATACAAGTTTTTAATGTATCCATACACTCAAAAGAGTTTTCTTCTTTGCTGGTAATTTAGGAGGATCATCTTTCCTCTGTCGCTTTCGGATTCAAAAATGAAATAACCCTTTCTTTCTAAACCTTCAGCTATTATTTTGGGTATTATATTTTCTTCTGAAAAAGGAAATCCATTTTTATCTTATATTTAGATAAATTTTCTAATCTTTTTCGGTTTCCTTTCCTCCGATTTTTGAACTATTAAAATAAAACTGTAAGAGGCGCATAGTCATCATTTTCAAACCGCATTTTTGGTCATTTTCGGTGGTTCACCTTTTACAAAGACTCTCTATTTAAAGAATTTTGCTACAGTTGTTGTATATTAAGTATCATTTCAAAACCTCAGGATGGAATAAAATGTATCAAGTATGGAAATAAAAACTTTTCTAATTTCATCAATTGTTTTTAGTGATTTTTTAGTTTAATGTTATCTATATTTTTCTCATCGTAAATTGTTATCACACTTTGATCAATAATTTTCAGCAGAAACGATATATGAGTGAGTGGATAATACACGTTCAATGGTTTAATCCCCTTAATAAAGGCAGATAAATTTTCATTTTACAAAAATCGGATGTTTGTTTTGATATTTCATACCTTAACTTCCTAAATTTCAATCATTGTTCATGAATTTGAATACTTTGTAAACTTTTTAAAAGCCTGTGATTTTATTTGTTTCTCTGTTGTAATTGGTTTAATGTTTCTACTTACTGCTGTATAAAAATTAAGACGAATAGTTAATGTTGTTCTTATCTGTTTTTCATAATAGAAAAAGTTTTAGAATTGAAAGTCGGTATTTTTAGGTTGAAATAAAAATGTTATGTGGTTTTTTCCAAATTAAAAGTGCCTGAAGGTGTAGTATGCTTTGCAAAATTAAGTCTTTCTATTCATTTCAATTTTCTACTAAGTGATTTAGTTTCACCGCAGATTTTCTTTCATGAAAGTTTAAAGTATTTTCTCTAAATCATTCAAACTTTTTATTAATAGAGTCAACACGGAGTTCTATTACTAAAGTTCTTTAGACGATCTTTGAATATTGTCACGTGACCTTTTTTTTTTTTTTTTTTTTTTTTTTTTTATTAATGGTAGTCAACTGCGGTATATTGGAGGCCAATTCAAAAAAACGTAGCGGGCTGCACAGTATATTTTGGTTTGACAATATTTTGGAATGACTACATCCTGTAATAATAAGAATGATTATTTCAAAATATTCAGATTACCTTTGTCAGCAACTTTGTGGACACAATAATAACGAGACCAAATTTAAAAGTTAATGTGAATATTGTTAGTGTTCTTGGGAAGTAATATATTCATCAAAATTAACTTACTATGCGCTATCGGAAATTTACACATCTATTTTTAACTGTACTGTATTACAGAAAAAAAAGGAAATAAAGGTACAGAGGAGCAAAAATGTACGCGATTTAAAAGCAAATTGTATTAACCTTGGCGTAAACCTTGGAAGAGAATCAGACTTGGCATAGACTTGACTTCTTCCAAGACTTGGCATAGATAGAGCCGCACGAGAGCTCCCAAACACAATTTAGCATCACTTGCTTATCGAATTAATAAAACGAATTAACAGTCAATTAAAGCATTGAATTAAAACGATTTTCTTTTCGTTTATGTGCGCGAATTTGGTTCCTTTCCCATTTTACCCTGCAGCCAAAAAATCTTACCTTTAACAGCAATTGTTACTGTTGCTAAATATTTTGTCTTGAGTAACAGTAACAGTTGCTGTTCAGAATAAGTACTTGTATAAGTGGGATACACCAGAACTCCAACATACTTCCAACTTATATAGTTTCACTGCAATAAATGTGAGCCTCCGCCGGGACGGTCCGAGAGACGGTTCGGAGAACGATCTGAAGATGTCCCACCCTTTTTCCATTATCATTAAACCACTCGAGAGAACTTTCTATTCTCCAGTATTTCGAGTGCCCCCATCCGCACACATACAAACACTGACAAACATCCATGCCTTCTTCGATATCCGAGCAGGCGCCCATCGATACGGCACGCTAACCACGACACCAATCAGGGCAGCTGTTGATAAAGAAAAAGAGGATTTAAAGATACCCTTGATATTCTTTCTATAAAATCAAGAGCAAACTTACGAAAAGCAACTTTAATTTTTGTATGAAAGCGCAATATACGCGAAGAGCAATGAAATGACATGTAACATTAAAGTTCTGTTCGTAGTTTTCAAATGCAATTATTTGCACATTGCAATTTGATATTTTGACTACTAATCTGATAAATATATGCTTTGGATATAAGGGGCAAAGATAAAAAATATCTTCTTATAATAATTACAGAACGCTAGCAACACTGATTTACGTAATTTCATATGCATACGAATATTGAAAGGAACAATGCGAAGAACTTTTTATCCCGATAATTCTCCAATATTACTTTACCACTGCATAAATCGAAATGAATATTCAACGCATCGGGTTGGATTTTGCGTTAACGATTTATGTTAATTGTCTATGAATTTCTTGTTTGATTCTAAGCAGGAATAGGACTTGGAAAAGGAAAGGGATAACTAAGCAATTCCATTGCTGTGATTCAAAAATTTTTTTCTATCGGGAAGAAATATAGATCCACGAAAAACTATTCTTTTTTTCCTTTCAGAGCGGCGACGGTGCATTTATTCCTATTCCACCAAGTTTCGCTTGTTCCATTATTCATGGCTGTCAGTTCCCGCCAGTTACCCATGAGAACGGCGTGAGGTGCTGGTGTTCCTTTTCACTCTGCGTCGTCATCACATGAATGAAAATCAGAAAAAAGAGCTGAAGTCGTTTTACTTAAGTTGATGAATGCCTCTTCTCATTCAAATATTTTCACGTATGCTTTTGCTGTTTGCTTTAATGCATTATTTTACCAGACTACTGGAATGAACAAGGAGAACACACATTTCTTTGATGACTTTATGTTTTTAGTTTTAATACGCACTGGATTTCATTTGCATTGCCTTTATTATAAGTAATTTTCAAAAGAAAATCGATGTGAGAAAATAAATATTCAAGAGAGGAATTTAGGGAAATATAATTGGCTTCTTTCAGTTTGAGAAAGTAAATAAAACTCCAGAATTATTTAAAGCAATAAAAGTATCTCTCATAATAGAGATATTTCATTGCCTTATTTATTTCATAGCAGGGCATCTATCCAAATGTGTTCATAAAGCAGCAGTTGATTTTTCTGTCACCACCACAGTCACCAAACCTGAATATTATCGAACCTTTGTGGTCTATATTGGAACGGAAAGTGCGTTCTCGTTATCCACCGCCAACATCGTTATCTGAACTTGCCACCGTTTTGCAGGAAGAATGGTATAATATTCCCTTGGCAAACATACAGGAACTGTATTTATCCATTTCGAGAAGACTGCAAGCTGTTTTGGATGCCAACGGGTTTCCTACACCATATTAAGCGAAGAAACATGTTTTTTTAAAGGTGTTTCCATATTTTTGTCCAACCCCTGTATTAGGTAATGTATGCGTCTGTCGAAAGCAGAGTTTAATACAAAAAAAAAGTGTTAAAAATTAGATATAGAAGATATGTTTCTTCCTTAATATCTGTTACATATACTGCAATGAGAAGCCAAGGATATTTAATTTTTTTTAAATATCTCTTTAAATTCTAAAAGCCAAAACGAAATAAGAAATTAAAATAGTACATACACATATAATTTTGAAATCAATAACAATCTATTTTCTAAGCGTGTAATATAAAGTAATATCAGAATCGCGATTTCCATACATTTTGAGATTCTTACGACCGTGCGTTTTAAAATATACGTATTATTTTTAATTCAGAATTATTCGATTTTAAACTGAAATAATACGATTAATAATATATTTAAACTGAATAATATGATTTCAAAGATCTTTTCTTCAAATAAAAATTAATCTACTTAAAAATTGCCTCCAAGTTAACAAAATTTAAGGAATGAATTGCTTTGAAAATATTCACAATTTTTATCGATCTGCAAAGAGTTAAAATAACCTTAATCCCTTTTTCGGGAAATAAATTTCCATTCAGATAACTTTTTTAACGATCGGTATATTTTTTTAAGCAAAAGAGTAGAAAAAAAGGCTCTGTCTTGATCCTTACCTTATGATCCTTAATGTCGTTTTCCCTACAGAAGAAAGGGGCAATTAAAATCTTAAGAGAACCAATCTGTTTCACTAATTGCCTAATTACTTTGATTCTCGAAAGAGATTAATATTGCCAGCCATTCTTCCAATAACGTACATATTTGCATCCAAAAGGCACGCATTTATAATCACATGTAATTATATTTCTTCTTTTCCAGGAGCAGAAACAAACATTGGAAAGCATTTCTTCGCGACGTTTGGTAACAGTTACTTCCGAAGGGTCTGTTCTTTATTTCTTTCTTTTCACAAAATACTGCTTCGTAAATGTATCATTCTATGTTCATTGATTAGTAGTTGAGTAGGGAATGCTTGAGCTTACAGGCGTAATTTACTTAAATTTTATTCTGGAAAACTCAAGTTCTTGACAAATTAGAAGTTTCATCTAATTAGATATTCTCGACTGGAATGAAGTTAAGGTAATTTTACTTGTGTCGCTTATTTAATTCAGAAGACTTAAACTACCATATGCTCGCTGAAGTACATGTTAGATTAAAAATCGATGTATGGACTTAGTAAGTGTTTAAAATTGGCTGCTTTCCAAAGAAGATAGAATTGACGAAGCCTAAGAAATGGCCATTTTTTGCTTTGAATACATTGTTTAGAAGCTCAAAAGTTTTATTTAAAGCATAGCGTAAGAGAACAGATGCTTTTTTCAGAGAGTTGGTAACAGACGAGACGAAAATTTATTCCGTGAATGTGTATTACGAAAATTGAAAATTCGAGTTTGGAGTTTTGCCATTGCAGCATTTCATATTTAAGAAAATGAAAACTTGGATTCTACGTTATGCCATAAAAACAGAAAGAGGGAACAAAATTGCTTTCTGTCTTCCTTTGGGTACGAATGTTATTGCTCAGTTTATTTTTATTACACGCAGATTTAGGAAACCTAAACGATTTTTATGATGTCATAGAGCAGATGTCCTATGTATCGTAGTACCTTCGGTCATAACATGCTTAACTCTGTTGCTAACAGCTTTCTTTCACTAGAGTCTTCATAGCTTTCGATAATTCGCTTCACGCAGTGTATATGTTACCATGAAAGATCGAAATTGGAGAATGTCGATAATCTCCGGTGAATGTCAACATATAGCTAATACGTTGGTGAAAGACAAAATATTTGGTTATATTCTTATACATTCGAACCAACACCAGTGTATGTTGACGAGCGTAACTATGCTTTGGTGGAGGTCGAAACGAGAAACCGAGAAGACAGACAGAGAAGCGTTGCAAAAACAAAGGTCTCTTGTGCACTTAAAAGTATAATTTAAGATATTGCAATAAATAAGACTGTAGTCAATCACATAATTAAGGAAACTTATTATTATCTTTATTTTCTTTTCTCATTTAGAATCTACTGTTGGTTTCAAGTTCAATGATTTATTTACATGTGCTATCACTTAAGCTTTCTCTTTATTTTGACGTATGTCATAAAATGTATTTAATCGTAAAGTACGATTTAAAAACGTAACACAAATATTTTTATTCAACATTCATCATTAGTGCATGCGAATGTCGACATTTGCCGGTGTAGGTCAGAAATAAGGATATTTAGAATATATTTCAGACATACACCAAGCGACTGTGTGAATATTGATATTCGCCGGAGAATGTCGACATTCTCCAGATTTCGGTCTTTCACGGTAATATATTGTTGCGTTCTAAATTCGGTTTAAACGTGAGTTCGTGGATTTGAGTGATTCATGACATAATATGAGTTCGTGGATTTGGAGTGATTCATGACAGCACTTAATGATGAATCAAAGCACAATGTATTCGTCCGTATTACAGACGCGTTACAGTCGTCGAAAAACTATGACAAACACGCTGAAAGAATCAGCAACACAGCCTTCAGACTGTCAGGCTATAACGATGAAGACAGCTTCACGGCAAAACACTAAAAAGAGCTCCCGACTCGGTCGATCGCTCTCGGAGCTCAACAAATTCAATATACTCTTCAGGATAAAACTCACGATACACTGCTACTGCGCGTACAAGCATGGTTTATATAGCTTTTGAACTGCATTCGAGAACATTCTGGGGCAAACCGGTAAGAATTCGTTTTCGAATGTTCTCGCTCCTTCTGTGGCATATCGCCAATTTTTTTCGCCAAGGGGCCGATTTCTCGCCAAATTTGGGAACTCAGCCTTTCTTTGCCATTTTCTGGCAACCCTAAAATCGCTTTGCGGAGATGCTGTCTTACCGAAGCTGGGCATTTTCATAACATTATATATGTTATTTGTTTGTTATAGCAGCAGTTTCAGAACTGGTTTGGACATTTCCATAAATTATCGTGTAGGCAGATGATTTTGCGTTGCTTACTTAAGTTACGCAGTGAAATGCCTTAGTGGTAACCCTATGGGCTTAGTTTCCCGTGCGAAACGAATGAATTTATAATTAATTATCATGATTTAATTAAAGGTTTTTTTTCTTCTTCAAATCATGCTTCACACCCTGCTTCTCTATTTTTAAGGAAATAATTTATCATATCAAATGTCCCACCAGCAGCCGAGAGGTAAAGTCGTTGAACACTGGTAATTCGACAAGGATTCGAATCTTAAAGAACGGGTTAGTTGCATGGGAATTTTCGTGGTTTTCCCCATGGGTAAAGTAGATACGTGCCAATTTCTCTTAGAAAGTCCTCCGCGAAGGCATTCTTCCTTTTTTTTCCAGCTTAAATGATTTTCAAAGGTCACAAAAAACACTTTTACATATTGTTCTTCAACCTTGTAAGTTTTAGCACATTCATCCATATTTGCAAACATTTCTAGGTTTTTTTTTTATTTTTTATTTTGCTTTAAATTTCCGCCCAACAATTCAAATTTTCAACAAAGAGAACTTACTTTATTACTCGCATACAACATATGTCCTCGGCGTTGACGATTATAGGTATTTAGTTTCTCGAATATGTTGATCAACTAGCTCAATTTCATCATTAAATAAACAATCTTGAAACTTCTCGGCTTTCGGTTAATTTTTCCTTTACTAGAAAAATGGCGATTACATCTCTTAATTCATCAACATGTTTCAAACATTTTCCACGTGTTAACTATCTTGTCTCGTAATAAAATAGCAGCGCTAAATGTACTGCACCTATGTCTTTTTCCAAAGGGCAAAAAAGATCCTTAATTTAAAGGATCTCATTTTTACATTGATTTACTACGGGTACAATCATCGTTAGGACAATATTCGGACCAGGACTAATTTCTCTGGAAGGCAGAGATTCTCTGTGGATCATGCAATGTGACCAAACACACTGTAGAGATTTTAGTTTCACAAGTGCTTGTATACTCTAAAATCTTCAGACATTGAACGAACTTCATCGGTGCATTTTTCAACGCAAAATTTTCACTCTATATTTTATTCGTTTATAAAATTATTTCAGATAGCAAATAATGTGAGTACTGTTGCTTTTAGTTCTATTGATTTGCAGAAAAGTAATTCTTCTGCTGCTATCATACCATTACAAAAGTGAACATAGGCAATTCACTGAGTATCTTTTATGAAGCTGTTTCAAATGTCGCTTAAATTAATGACATTAGGTTTCATGCTGTCTGCTGCTAAAATTTTTAAGCGCATGAAGCATTTTAAGCTTTTTGTCTTCATTTACTTCTATACGGGTAAACCCAAAATTTAAATATTCTTGAGAATAATTTCTTGATTTTATTTTCGGAACCACGTTCGTCGTGCATTGTACTGATTGATGCTTTATTGATTTTTCTTCTACGTAGCGAGAATAGTAGATGGTCAAAGTATGGTCTTGATGTCTTGATGATCCCTACGCTATAAGTTTAAGCGAATTTAAAATTGGCTCAGATCTTGTCGCTGATCACCAGCAAGAGTTACTACGTCTTCTGAATGAATACAGAGATTACTTTGCGCTAAATATTTCAGAACTAGGGTGGACAGATCTCATAAAAATGGAAATTAAAGAAATTGAAGGTTCAAAGCCAGTATGTATGAAGCCTTATAGAACAAATGCCTCTGAAAGAGCTGCGATCAAAGAACTAGGTCAAGAATGGAAAGAAAATGGAATGATAACAGAAACGCGATCTCGATATGCTAGTTCTGTTATATTAGTAAAGAAAAAGACCGGTGAATACAAGTTAGTTGTTAATTACAGGCTTCTCAATAGTCAAAACATAAAGAATACAAGAAAATATAAAGGATGCCTAAAATAGATGATTTATTAAAACAATTGCATGAGTTCAGTCTGTTTACAACGTCCCAAGTAGTTAATGCCAAGTAGCACAGCAACGTCCTAACGACGTTACAAACTCGTCGCGGATGTCGTCTTTAAGACGCCCAGATATCCGCGAACATCCACTGTTTTGCAACCGTTGCAAAGACGTCTTTATTACGTCTTTGCAGATAAGGATTTTGTCATAGAGACGTCGTTATTGCGTCTTTCGTAGGTGATATTATGGTTGTGAAAGCATCGTATCACGACGTCTTAACGACTCCTAAATGTTCGCAAAATTCCACCTTTTTGCAACAGTTGTGAAAATATCGTTATTATGTCCTTGTGTTACATATTGATTTATGCAGAAAAATAAGCTTAAAAATTAATATATTTTTCTTTTTTAAATTTCTGTATTCCTTGTATTTTTCTAAAGTTTAAATATTTTATCATTTCCTGAAAACCAGAAGATAATAAAATTTTTTCTCTTTAGACTATATATGCATAGCCTTAATTAGTTTCAATACTTTAAAGTTCTTAAATTTCTCTTTAGACTAAATATGCATAATTAATAATAGCCTTAATTATTTTCAGTACTTTAAACTATATTTTTTAAATAACTTAAATACTAAGTTACGAGTTAAGTTTAAGATTTCGTCATTTTTTTTCCTTTAAGTGAGAGTAATTATGAAAGAGGTTATTATAAATATATAACATTAATAGTAGGTTTTAAGTAAATAAAACTCAATTAGACATAAATAAAAGTAAAGATATATATATGGGTAAAAAAAAGAGCGTTTCTGATAGCAGCATTATCACATTTATTTCTGTTAAATCTCAGAGACATTGAAAATTGCCCCTGTCATGATAAATTAGGAAGCGGTTCTTAAGGTAACATAATTAGTATTTTACCTGAACTCAAGTATAAATAAATTTATTCGTGTTTCACAGTTAAAAATATAACCATTAACTTCTATATCTCCAAGATATGCAAATGAAAGACAGTATAAAGTAGTTACAGTTTAAAATGTAAAAATATACCCAAATAACTTCCCATATTCATATCTAAAATGAAATAATACCTAACAAGCAACATACCTAACAAGCATACCTAACAAGCAACATACATGACAGCACTATTTAAGAAAAAACACATGAACTAGTAGTGTTTGAAAGTATAAATAGCAGAAGGAAGGTAACAGAACTAAAATTTGCAATTAATAAAAAAATATTTCTGTTTCTTAAATAGTAAGTAAATATGAATTGCAGTATTTACTAGTAATGCTGATGATTCTTAACACCATTTCTTTCGATCATATGCTAATGTATTTACTTATTTTTAGTTTCTACATTTTAGAATAGTGGTAGATTACAATGATTATTTCATGCACTTTTTATAATCAATAACTTTCCTTTTTGTTACTATACAGAAATGATTGAAATAATATAGTATACAATAGTAAGTTAAGTAAGCTCTTCGTTATGAACGATGAAACTTTTTGTTTCTATTTATTATGAATTTCTTTGTTATCACAAGCACATAAAATGTAAGCGAAGAAAATGGACCATAGTTAAATTTAATAAAAAATAAAACCTAATTTCCACCATTCATTTATTGAGATAATATAATAAACACACCCGGCAATAGAACATACTTAAATTTAATAAAAAATAAAACCTGATTTCCAACATTCATTTATTGAGATAATCTAATAAACATACATAACAGCAATATTTTTTTAAAAAAAAGCGAATTACACAGTGTTCGGAAGAATTGATACCAAAAGAAAAGTAATAAAACTGCAATTTGCAATCAATAAAATATATTTAGTGTTTTTTAATATTACACAATTAAATATCACATAATTAAATATCACATAATTAAATATCACATAGATTACAATATTTCATAGAAATACTAATGTTTCCTTAACACTAGTTTTTCGATCATACATTTCATTCATTTAACCTTTTCTGCTTACTGTACAAAAGAGAATATACTATAATAATTAATTCCTTATATTATACGTATATCTAATTCCTCTTCAGTAGTCATATTAAGTACTGGTACCAGTCCAATAATTTATTTGTATTTTGAAAATAATGAACATATCATAACAGCTTGAATTGTTGTTGCTTCTGTGTTGATTGGATTTTAAGGAAGACCAGAAAGTGGCTTACCGTTGTATGTTAATTTTGGCTTTATATGAATTAATTCTGAAAGCCAACTTTTTAATATAAACACAATGATATGCGATACAGCACTTAGGACGTTATAACCGAAGCACAAAGCTAGTAAGTTTATCCAAATATTGCACGGCTGGAACCACAGCGATTGGAGACAGACACCATTTCCACAGAGACACTTATTCTTCACGAAACTATTTCACGAACACTATATTCCACAGAGCACTATAGACCACAGAGACACTATTTCACGAACACTAGATTCACGATAGCAGATATTCACACACAAAATAAGCACAAATGCAGCATTCTCACGATAATTTCACTCGCTGAAGGCAGTTGAAGTAGGTAGATATACAAAAATGAGAAGATTCCCAATGCGTTCTTTGATTGACAGTGGATTACATTTACTTTTAATATAAGCAGTATTATTTATATCAGCTATTGCTTGATTCAATTTCAAACATGAAGTAAGTCTTTTCAAACGCCTTACAGATGGCATATTTACACAATGACTTAAAAGAACTGTTAGAATATGAATTAATTGCGCAGTTGTTCGAAGTTGGCAGCTAGCCAAAGCGCGAAAATCTCGAGATGTTCGTTTATATAAGCAGCCGGTAAATAATGTACAGATCTGCTTCTCCTTCCGTCATATATATTGGACAGCCGTGAATTCGTCTTTACTTCAAAAATAAGAAATAAAGTCATATTTCAGTAGTGAAATAATTGCTAAAATGTGATTTGCATTGATTTCGGAAACATGATTTTTTAAAGTATATAAAATGAATAACTTAATAACTTACTTTATAGATTAGTTTCATTTTTAAATATTTTGCTATAATATTTATAAAAAATATTAAGTATTAATTATTTAACAAAATTTTAAACAATTACTTAGCACGTATTTTTAGTACTAATTAAATTTAATAAATCAAAAGTCTTTATATTAAATTTACATTTCATTAGATGAATCTACCTTAGATTAATACATTTAGATGAAATAAAGTAATGAAACATTGCAAAGTAAATCTTATGCGGACTTCAGATTCTTGAAAGGGCAGATTTAATCTCTTTTCATTCTGAAAATAATGCTGATGAACTAAAAAAAAAAAAAATGCTAAAACGACCACGTCTAAAAGCGGTCATATCATGACGTTTCAGCGACGTCGACAGATTGCCAAGATGCAACGGCAAATAATTTGCGTCTTCACAACGTTGTAAAGACGTCGTAAAAGTTACCACGACCACTTTGCAACGTCGTTGCAACGTCGTGTGCTACTTGGGAGATTTAGCACACGGATGTTTACAGATTCCGCTAACTGAAAGTGCAAAATTGAAAACTGTTTTCGTAACACCGGATGAAAGTGGACAATGTGAAAGAATGATTTTTGGCTTGACTAATGCTCCTACGGAATTTCAACGTTTGATGTATCATGCATTATCCTCATCATGTAATATAAGTATTGTGGTAAGAAGTATTGTGCTACTTTGACGATATACTTGTTTCAGCAAGGACTTGGGAAGAAATGATTCATAAAGTATTCGAAGCACTACGTGCAGCTAAATTAGCCCTGAAGTTACCGAAATGGGAATTTGCCAAACAAGAAATAGAATATTTAGGCTTTATCATCAATAGAAACGGAATAAAGCCAGGATCAAGAAATGTTGAATTAATGTGAAAATTCCCAGAACCTAAAAAAATTCATGAAATTCGACGATTTCTTGTTTTAACCAATTTTTTTAGATTTATTCTGGACTATTAAAGCTGGACCATTTACTTCCATTAAAGCTGGACCATTGACTCAACTTACTAAGAAAAATCAAACATTCAGATCGGATGAAAGTCAGGGGATTTCTTTTACAATGCTAAAAAATGAACTGACCAATTAACCAATTTTAGCTTTGTGAAAGCCTAGGGCTGAAACAGAAGTCCATACTGATGCATGCTCAAAGGTTATTGCTGGCATGTTACTTCAACTCGGAAGTGACGGCAAATGGCATCTTGTTTACTGCGAGAGAGACAACGGAATTTGAAAAGAATTATCACTCCAGTAAACTTGAGCTAATGGCAATTATCTGGACTCTAGACAGACTTCGAAAATTCTTACTCGGTACTGTATTTACGATAGTTACCGACTCCCAAGCATTGGTTTGCATGAATGCTAAGAAATCTAGCAATCCCCAAATTGCTCGCTGGAGTATCCTTATTCAAGAGTATAACTTTGAAATACGCCACTAACCAGGAATTAAAATGTCTCACATTCATGCAATCAATAGAGCGCCTGTTATTGATTCATCAGATACCATGCATTCTTTGATAGAAGATAATTTAGAAGTTTGTCTGAACTCAAATTTAGACGAACATACTATTATTATGATACAATATTCACATAAAATCCCCAAGAACTGACCTCCTGGCATTCCTGACCAATGTTGACCAATGTTTGTGTTTTTAATTAAAGATAAACATCAAAGTTTCAGAAAATTATGCAACGACTCTCTTCCTACGGCCTAGATCTCTGTCAAGTGTAAGTCCACATTTTAAACTTAGTGAACTTTTACATGCTGTGATTATGGATAAAATTGGCTCCGCTCGTGAACTTTATAAACTGCAATAAACCAATATATTTGAAATAACCCATGGGCACCCACCTCTTTAGCATTATTATAACAATTCATTTTAACATTGTGTTGCCAGTACTAATTATAATTACCTCATTATGTTTATTTGTTTATTAATTATGTTTATCTCCTATATTCGTTGTACCAAATCAGATGTTCCATTTATCTTGTGAATCTCAAACTGTATTCCGACTATTTTGTAATCTACTAAAGCTTCAGTCTATACAAATTCTTATAAAACTTGTAATTACACCCCCCTTTTTTTAAAAAAAAAAAGAGTTAGTATGGGAAGGAATTACCAGTTGACCTATGGTACATCTCTGGTGTCCCCCATACTTTTACCTTTACCTTTACCTATTCTTATGATACAGCATGCAGATGAAAAGTTAAGAGATTTAATAACGATCTTGTTGTTTTAATGTATGTTAAGATTTGGTTCAACTGAGGACAATTGAAAAGTCAGGATGGTCGAATGTAAGCACGATTGTAAATTATTTATTGTTATTAGACAGAATATCTGTTGAAAAATGGCAACAGCTAATTTCCGGATGTCGTTCTATTTTTTTAATGTCTTCAGATGAAGTACGATTGAAATGTATATCGGTACGATGCAGTAAGAACATCTGTTATGTTATGCACGTTTACGAATACCTTACGTGTAGGTTAAGTGACGAGTACGATTTATCTTTAAATAAATATTGTTTGTCTTTTAAAATCATATTATGAGTGACTAATTTAATTACAAATGGAAGCTAACAATAGTAAAAGACATTATATAGTATTTCACAGTAGTAGTTTTCATTGTGACTCTATGATTAGTTTTTAAATCTTCTAATAAATAAAGTTTGTTTGTAGGATTGTTCAAACATTTCGCACACAAAGAGTAAAGAGTATTTGCTAGGTACAACATCAATTCAATTACAGTTTAATTTTATTTAATTTTCCATAATAAAAAATTGAAAAAAGTTGTTATTGAGGCGTCCGCATGCTTTGGAGATTACTTCGCAGCCGAAGATGGAATAATTTTTATTCACGCTTATATGAGACATACTGCATGTTGCAATGAGTTATCGCTTTACCATGTATATCACTACCGCTGATTTTACAAGTGTCTATATTACTCGAAAACGCTTCTATCTAGAACGGCGGTTAGCGGAATTTGAGTAATTTTAACGCCGTGGGTACGGGTCTAATGCCAAATAAGACACCGATAATTACTTCTATAGTATTTTTAATGCATGATGGTATTTAAGATGAACATCTTTTTGAAAAACGGGGTACTTGACTCGCGGATTTCATTTTCCCAAGGATTACAGATCAGAATTGGAATGAAGCTCTTGTACGTTTTATCTAATTTAAAGAATTGATTTTTAGAACAGGGAATAAATTACTCTTAATTCTTTCGGTGACTAACTAAAAAAATACATTTCTATTAATAATCATAAGTGAAAGATTGTATTAATCATAATGCTTCTAAATGATATAGGTGTAATTAATGCATACATAAAAGAGGCAGTTTAGTAAATCGGTCACTTGGCAAAAGTATATTTCGTTCTTCAAAGATAAGCGAGGCCCACCAGCGACCGAGCGGTAAAGTCGCTGAGCACTGGTAGTTCGGTTCCAATCCCGCGAACGGGCTGGCTGCATGGGCGTTTTCGTGGTTTTCCCCATGTGTAACGTGTATACGAGCCAGTTCCCCTTATACAGTCCTCCACTAAGGCATCCCTCCCCTTAGGCAGATAGCCCTAGTGTGCTTTGCCATAATTAAATAAACCAAACCAAACCAAAATCAAAGATAAGCGAAATTTGTCTATGTGCTTGAAAATTAGAAAAATTAGAAAAAAAGTAATATATTTTATAACATACAAGCATAAGAAAAACCAAAAGAAAATATTTTCCTTCCTCCGCCGATCATATTTAATCAATACCCTTTTCCAAAAATAACCTATCTGCTATGAAACTTACCAAAAATAATTATCTCATGACTTAAATGAAATGTTATTCATTTCATTTAAGTCATGAGATTCATTATGACTTAAATGAAATGTTAATTATTTATTTATGTTGGTAGTGTAACTACCAACATAAATAAAAATACATAAATTAAATTATAAATACCTGGAATTAACTCAAAATTTTTCACACTATACATTTACGACGTTTACATGATTTTACATGAATAAGTTATTCTCAGTGCTATACCCGCATGGGAGGATAACAAAAGCAAAGCGAATTTCATAAATGGATTATAAAGACTACTGAAATTAAATTCGCTTAGTAAAATCATTAGATTTTAAAGACAATTCGCAACTTTACTTTTTACCTGCTTCTTAATAGTAAAGGTTTTGCAATTTATGACAATTTCTGAGTAGTGTTTATGACTTTAGCATTTACAGATGCTTCACGGCTTTCATAGAAAGAAAACAGCCACCATTTTAAAACATTTTTAGGCTCTCTTAATTGGGACTTTTTTCTCAAATCTTTTTATTCTTAAGATTATTATAAAGTCAGTAACGGAAAGGTTAGCTAATATATTTCGAAACTTTTGCATTTTCGACAAGAAATTTTTTTAAATTTACTTATTTTATATTTAAGCTCGAAGTTTCTATCAGAAGTCATAACAAATAAGAAGCACAAATGTTCAATCTTTCTGTTCCACAATAAATCCCCTTTAAGTTTTTTATGCCTGAGTCTTTCCAAACTATTCCATTGCATGATTAACGCAGATGGAAGAAGGTGCATTTTTCTCCTATATTTACCCAGAAGGCTTTCTCCCATAAGTCAGAAGGAAAAAAACTTCCATGAAAGGCTTGGGATTTATTGGAACACACAATACAGCGACTTGTAGCAAATTGAATTCTCCTCATTGTCTGGACCTAGCAGACAGCAGAAAAAGAATTGTAATGGCGTATTTTAAGTATGCTATAAGTATGCTATACAAATAAAGTCAAATATTATCATTGCTTCTGCAGAGAAGTTCAGTGTCTTAGTTGAAACCTACAGACGTAAAATAATTTTTAAGTTTCTGAAATCTAATAGATTCCTTTTCAAATTATAATGATATACACTGCTTGCCATTAAAACTGCAACACTATGAAGGAAAGCAAATACAAAAAAGATATCTATTGCGTGTAAACAGTACAGCAGGAAGACAAAATGATTAAATTTGTAAACTTTTTGAAGTGATAAATAGTAGAAACAGCTGCCACCCTTAGCTACCCCATTAGGAATAGAGTCAAACTGGGCTTGGATAAATGAAATGGGCAATTCATTCTATCCTGCTTCAAGTCTATGCCACACTTCATCAATCGTATTAGCTGGAGAAGGGTGGCAGGCCAGTCTCTCAGCAACCGATGATCAGATGTTTTCAGTGGGTGACAGACCTGGAGACAGTGCAGGCCAGGGCAACAATCGAATACCCTGCACTAATTGTGTGTTTACAATTTGTTTTTTAATGTTGTGATTGTACTTGAGTTTGGTTTTGTGGTGGGATTCCTTATTTTGTGATGAACTTCGAGGCGACCCAAACAAGACCATAAGGTCTATTTTTAGACCAGATGGATCGGGTCGTGTTCCTCTCATTTGTAACCCTGTGTATCGAGGAAGGTCAGAACACGACGTGCAACATGTGGTTTTGCATTATCTTGTTGGAACATGGCGGTTGGGGGCCTCGAAGATAGGGCACAACCACTGAACGTAAGATATTATAAATGCGCCCATCTGCGTTCAAAATTACCATCGATCCGAACTAGAGATATGCAGGTTGTGTACGCAATGGCTGCCTAAACCATCGCACCAAGTGCGGGACCCCTATGCCAATATCGAATGCAAGCAGGTGACGTGCGGTCTCCTTGGACACTTCAGACAGGTATACGGCCATCAGAATACTACACGAAGAACCGAGATTCGTTTGAAAAGGCTAGTTCGTACGTAGAACTTGCTTGGAGTATTTGTTACTAGATTTATGAAGATATTTTTCTTCAGAACGGATCTTAGGGTCATTGTCTCTATCTTTATTATGAATGAATTAAGGAGCGTTAATGAATTAAGGGGCACTGAATATCATTAGGGTGACAGTAAATCTGTCCATATTTCATGATAAATTCTCTATTCATGATGAACGAAAAATTTGATGATTTAGGTAAATTTGAGGATTGGTCCATATTTTATCATCTCATAGATTACTCCATTATTACAAACATTACGATAGAATTACCATTATTACGAATACCATTATTACGATCGAAAACTTTCGTCCTGTCTAGCGTAAGAAGATTGATAAGCTTGTTATGGAAAGAGATTCTATAACAACTGTTTGTTTCACAAGTTGCATGGAGGTAGAAAGGCACCTTTAAAATCTTAAAATCCTTAATTTAAGCCTTACACAAGATAGAAAATTAACCGATGGATCTGTAATTTTCGGGTCTTGAAATTTCTTTCGCGGATTAGGAATAAATTTGACATTGGCATATTTGCATTTAACCAGGAAAAAGCAGTTAAAACAGCAAGCACTAACCACATGTGCGAGTCTTGAGAAAACTTTCACTGGCCCATATTTCATCATATTGCTGAAATATCTGCGTATGTTCATGGTGAAAGGTTTAACTTTATATAGAGTGGTGAGTTTTAGGACGCTTTCCGAAATAGGGGAAAATTCCAAGTCGTGGCTGAATTTCTGAATAGAACTTTCAAAGATTAAATTTGAAATTATTAGAAATAATTCAGTTTTCAAGATATTCGAAAAATATGTTTTCCTTAGTAGCAGAATAAACATATTGAGAATATTTCGCAATAATACGACCTTTGTTTCTAGGAGTCTTCCAAGAGCTCGTGGTCTTTTTATTGGCTCACGACATGCATTAGTGGCTTATCAGTTATTCTACTTTCAGGCAACGCTCGGTCATTAATAGCAATATAATGTACCTAAGACGAATTATCCAATACATACTTTATTTGTAAACTAGGTTTATCCAAGGGTTAGGTGAAACTATTCATCTCCTTTCTTCCCTCCCTTTAGCTATTCATGATGAACACATAGTTATAATATTTTCTTTCTGAAACTTAAAGATTAACAGATGAGAAATACATTTGAATAAGGATAAAAGAATCTGCAAGTAGTAATTATATCTACTAATACAAAATAGACCTCGAAAATATTAGACCATTTTAACAAATTTTTAAAGGCTAAATACAAGTCTAGAGGTAATCAGATTTCTAAAATAACTTATAATAAAATGAATTATAAATAATCAAGATTTAGTCAAATATAACAATTTGCTGTATTGTTGAAGGAAATTAAATGAAGGAAATAATATTAACCATTTGACAGATTTGCTCAGAAAATTACTGGATTTATTCAATCAAGAGTCAAGTTTTATGTATCGGTTATGCGGAGTTTATATAAGTTTATATAAAACTAAAATATTCTAAGAAGTAAATCTACATACAAAGAGGCGTTGAGGAATAGCAACAAAATGAAACGAACAATAAAACATTATTCGCTCGTATTCTTATGATCGATTATAATGCTACGGAAAATTGATTTACAACTTAGATAACTAAAAACGGAAAAAATAGATAGGTATACTATTTCAAAAAGTTTTCGTAGCGTTGAAGACTAAAATAAATATGAGTTGTATCTCATTAGATTTATCAAAGAAATTTTAAAAAAACACAATTTCTTCAAAAGTTTTAAAATATTTAACTAAGAAATATTTATTTAAGCTAAAAATATTATTCTAATTTTTCGCCTTCGAAATCAAGATTTTTTGAAATCAGGTTTTCTGTAATCGAAATAGTTGCGACGTAACGGCTTTATGACATTAAAATGAGAAATATTCCAATATAAAGAGCTCTTTACCGAGTAGGTAAGACCTTTGAAATGTCGCTAGCTCGATTTGGAACATAATCCCAGCGAACGAGCTTATTGAAAAATTATTTTCACACATTTTCTCACGTGTAATGTGAATGTAAGCCAGTTTCCTTTAGGAACGCATTCTACAAAAGAATCCCTTTTCTTAAGCAGATAGTTCTAAGTGTGTTTTATCATACTTATTTAATGGGATACATTAGAGAAAATAGTTTTGAATTTTAAATTTTAAAACTAAATAAAGAGTTCATGAAAGAGAAAACTTGGATACAAATTTAAAGAGAGATCTGAGTAAATTCGCACATTTTCTTCTTCGTTATAATATACAGAATTATGGTGATTTTATCATAACTATGTACAGACATTGGGTTATTTCGAAGCAGGAAATGTGAAAAATGAGCAATGTCCTCCCCGGGACTCGAACCTCGGACCTCTCGAACACGCGCCGAGTGTGCTCACCACTACACCACAAAGACATGCTAAGAAGGGGGAAAAATACCTTATAGTTCGGGTGCCAGTGTAGAGACATTAGGTTATTTCGAAGCGGGAAATATGCAAAATGAGCAATGCTCTCGCCGGGATTGGAACCTCGGACCTCTCGAATATGCGCCGATTGTGCTGACCAATACACCACGAAGGCATGCTAAGAAGGCGAGAGAAACAATGTATAACTGTAATTATACTGTAGGACATAATGATATGTTATATATATAACAGAAATGTGTTTTAGGAAAAGAATACAAAATCAGTGCGTTTCCGAATCATCGGAGTTTAGATAAACGTTCTCCGTTGTACTTGGGTTCCTTAAACTGTTGATAGTCGATTTTGCTGGTTTTTTCTTTCAACAATAAAATTGTTTCTTTGAATCTTAATGAATCTTGCTTTGTTTTAAATAATTTTCCTGCCCTTTCGAAAGAAATAAAAGGAATCTACTGTTGTTGGCAATTTAGAATCCGATTTTTTTAATAAAAGTAATTGTAAAATTTCAACAATCGATTTGCACAAATTTTACAACTGTGGTTTATATTTTGGATGTATCACTCGTAGCATTTATGTAATGGTACCAACGGTATACAATGTGTCTATACCGTTAGTATTATTAACAAAAATGCTACTGTGCACCTTTTAGTTTTTCATCATTGGTCGCAAACATGCACTTCCATTTGCAATAATGTCTTAAATAACGCAAATATTCATATTTTGGCATTCTTAAACTTAAAAAATCCCTTTTGTAAAAGTTATTAAATCTAAGTTTTATACGCCCCTCGTCTGAACAGTAAAAGCTTAGTTTTCAGTTAACAGACAAAACACGAAAGCTTGACTCCTGTGCGACAAAAATTGATCGAGATATTTACTTTTAAAATTCCAGATAATACTTTCTGAAAATTTAGGTGACGTACACAAACTGAAGAATAAATTTGTGTATGATATATCACTATAAAATTATAGTATTATATTGCATATTGTTACGAAATGTACAGGCGCGGTAAGATAGCTTCCCCGCAAATCAGTTTTAGGGTTGCCTTAAAATGGCAAGGGAAGGCAAAGTTGCCTTATTTGGCGAGAAATCATCCATTTGGCGACATTTGGCGATAAAATTGGCGATATACCATGGACGATTGGAGAACCTTCTGGAACGAATTCTTACCGGTTTAGCCCAGAATGTTCTCGAATACAAACCGAAAACTATATAAACCCTGCTGGTCCGCACTTAGTTAGTGTATGTGCCTCGTCTAGCGAGCTGATAGTCAGTCATTGAGCAAGTGTCTCGAAGTCTAGCGCCGAGCTTGTCGTCGAGTGCATCCAGAGAGTCTTTTAGTGTATCGCGAGTTAGTGCACCGTCGAGTTTTGTCTTAGACTGTGCTGAGTCGAGAGCTATACTCTTGTGTATCGTCGAGTGCATCACGAGTTCTAGCGTGGAGAGTCTCGAGAGTACGTGGAGTTCCGAAAACGACCAAGCAGAGTCGAGAGCTGTATTCTAGAGCTTTGCCGTGAAGCTGTCTCCTCCGTGATAGCCTGATAACCTGAAGGCTGTGTCGCTGATCGTGTCAGTGTTTATAGTAGTTCAACGACGACTGTAAAACGTGTTTTGGAGCTGCCCCGACAATACTGGTAAATAAAGTGTGTTTCGATACTTCATCAAGTATCCTCGTTATTCACTCCAAATCTACGAACCCCGTACGAACATGAAGTGGAAAAGGAAAAACGTAACAATATCATTATTATAATAGTTATTGTAATATTAGCTATACTAAAATAATATTAATTTAAAAATCGAGTTTTATAAATAATTGAATAAATTAAAATGTAGTTCAATGTGGTTTCTAATAATTAATGCTTCTAAAAAAATAACATTGTACTTTCATATGCCACGAATTTAATCGCGGCTTTTCAGGTAGTACTATATAAATTGTTTGATAGACAAATTTATTTAACCTCT
The DNA here is from genome assembly GCF_044657685.1 of Stegodyphus dumicola. Lineage (NCBI taxonomy): Eukaryota > Metazoa > Arthropoda > Arachnida > Araneae > Eresidae > Stegodyphus > Stegodyphus dumicola. The sequence continues at coordinate 111,075,338 of NC_140772.1, read as the reverse complement.
TGAATCATCTAAGTATTTTAAACAGATATACTTAAATTACTTAAAGTATTACTAATCAATTGCTAACTTGAACTAAATTTACTATTGAATTGAAAACGATGTTCATTCTTTTGTCGCACAATAAACGAATAAAATGTATTCTTATTAAACAGAAAACATTTTAAATGAGCAGTGTCACTAAATTAGCTGAATAAAAACGAAATGTATTTTAAAATGAGCTATAAGAAAAAATAGCATCGTTGTCAAGATTTTTTGTCAAGAAGTTTAGATATAGGAAAAAAGTTTTTATTCCTCTCGGATTGCAGTTGAGAAAATTTTTCCAACGAAAAAGGAAATAAAATTGCTTATTAAGAAAAATCTCTATTCAAACTTTTATTAGTTAAGGACTAAGGACTTTAGAAATATGAAAGTTTTCAAAATGAAGACTGAATACTAATTCAGAAGTCAAACAACAAAAATCAGCGTTATACCTACAAAATTTTCACAGGACTAGTTTCGATGGTTTTACCGAACCATCATCTTCAGCTGCAAAACTGCAAATAGGTTGCGGTTTTGCAGCTGAAGATGATGGTTCGGTAAAACCATCGAAACTAGTCCTGTGAAAATTTTGTAGGTATAACGCTGATTTTTGTTGTTTGACTTCTGAATTAGTATTTATTCGGCGTGTTATTGTGTCTTAATTATAGAAGACTGAATGTCATCTTTACCCTCAGTGTTGTAAAAATTAGTTTTCTTTCATTACAAACGATTTTTAAATATTTCAAAGCAAAATTCTTTTTTATCAGATTTTTTTAAGATCTAAGAAGCAATTTATTTCTTATAGCAATGAAAGGAATTTTTTTCCTTTATAATCTCTCCTTTAAGAAATATTCTACTAGTTCCTAAGCTCATGGGATTTCAAATGGCTTTTGTATTATAAAAGACTGCAGACAAGCCTTCCAGCTATAGTTATCAAGAGCTGGCATCATAAAGTCTCATTTAAAAGCAGAACTGCAAAAACCTTGTTATTGGAATTTGTGATCGAATAAATTATTGCGACGTGCCAAACAGTGCATTTAAATGATAATCAAATGCTTAAAAAAACTGGTTTCTTCAATGGAAAGAGTACTATTTAATAAAGGAAAGAATCTAAAGCTGGATAGTGTTGTGATTTTATTTTTTGAAAATCAAAGATTATCTGAAAAGTAACTTGCTTAATTGTATACACATAATTTTCATGATCAGGAATACATGTGAACTTAAGCAATGATTTACCAAAAGAAATTTCATTTTGTTACTCATGACCCATGAGTGTTTTTTCCTGATGGTTTACTATCATATATAATTTTTAATGATCTCTGATATGAGATGCTTTTCCAGTTATCCAGTTATTTTCTTATCTGCTATTATTTCTTTTGAAACATTAACTGATTATAAAAATTCCCTTGTATCCGTATTCAGGTGAACTTTAAATTGCACTGGCTCGATTTTCTATCTTTGAGTTTTATGGAGAAAATACGTGGAAAAAGCAAAAAGAACAACTTCACAAGTACATACATAACAACGTCATAAGCTATGAGCATACTTTTGAATTCTGAATCTTCATTATTTTTGCCTAACAGTGTGCGCTACTTAGGAAATTTGCAGTGCAATAGGCGAAGACATGGGTAGGCAGCTATAAAATAGATTCTATTCTTACGATAAAGATATACAGGTGGTTATCAAAATAATGGAAACACCTGTGAATAAAATAACGATATATTAAGAATGCGTTTAAGAATGCGCAATAAAATAAAATCCTAGCTACAATTTTTTTTAATATAAGTAGTATATATCATAGTAGTATGAGGTAGCTTTATTGAAGTTGTATACATCTTGGATACTTGTCAAAAGCATAAAATGGCAGACCCCACATAGTTTCAAAGAGGCCAAAGAGAAGTCTGACTAGTTGGAGCAACTGTGACTGAAACATCCGAGCTATAACGCGTTTCTAGAGGTACAGTGTCTAAAGTCATGATAGCGTACACACAATGCTGCAAGACGCGCTCGGCAAAGCATAACAGTGGATGGAAGGAGAAGCTGAGTGAAAGAAACCGACGGGGTACTAAAGCGGATTTTAATGTGTAAAAAAGAAAACGACCACTGCGACACGATGATTGCAGAACACAGTCAGCATCTGGATTCGCTATAAATAATTGCATTTAAGAGGCACCTTCATAAACAGAATATTTACGTCACAGCAGCAATTTATTAGTCACACATGTTAATGCCAACGTTGTATACAGGGATGCCACAACCACAAAAACTCGTCGATTGATAAGCGGAAGATAGTCATATGGTCAGATGAATAATCTTTGACACTTTTCCCAACAACAGGACGGTGCACATTTAGACAAGCGTTTAATCGTGATTGTCTTCTTCCAACTGTCTCCTTCCAACATGGAGGTGGATACGCCATGGTGTGGGCAGCCGTGTCATGGTTTTCTTCTAGCCCAGTTGTAACCCTGCAAAGAAGGATCGCTGGGGGGGAAGGATAGAGAAGTTTTATCTGACCAGGTTCATCCTATGATGCAAACTTTGTTTTCTGCAGGAGATGGAATTTTCCAAGATGATATTATTCCTATTCATACAGCGAGATTTGTCCAATCATGGTTTGATGAACATGAGGATAAAGTGAACATCTACCTTGTCCCGCACAGTCTCCCGACCTCAATATAAGGGAACCGTTATGGTCTGTTTTGGAGCGCTCGATCGGGAATCAATATCCTCCACGAGCATCTCTCTCGGAACTTTCAGCATATCTCCATAAAGAATGGTACAATATTCCATTACACACTATTTAGCACTTGTATGATTCGATTCCTAAGCGAATGCAAGCTGTATTACATACCAAAAGCGGTCTTACGCCATATTAATAAAGAATTAATTATAAATCTAAAGTGTTTCCATTATTTTGATATTACCTGTACTTAAAACAAAAAGAAATAAATTAAAATTAATACCTTGTGATGTTGCGTGGCCCCAACTTGTCCGCAACAGTGGTAGTGACTGCTATGAACTGGAAATTACACAAACTCGTAAGAAGGGTTTAATCCCTTTTAATTTCACTTTAGAAATTACAGTTGCGTTCACTCGACGCTCACAAACTACGCCGACCCGACGGTGTAACAAAAATAGAAAAGTACAACTAAAAATAAATAACAGGATGCATAATTAACGAAGTCACTATCTACGAGGCTCTATAATTGTAACTATCTTAACTGCGTTCTAAGATACAGCTGAGATTCAGCAAACTTTCTGATTAAGAAGTTGAAAGATTCAACTAACTGCCGAAGTAGGCACACAGGCTGAAACGCGCGGTTCTTAAATTTCTACCTAGCAACCTTCACGCTCGTGATTCAAAAAGCACACACCTACAAATCTCGTTTCCCTTCTATTTAACTCAAATTACTTCTGCTAAAAATTTGAATACTCTGCGTGTTCTACTAAAATTTACATACTCTGGCACTGAAACGTTTGTTCCACCTTTCTCGACAAACAATAACTATTAAGTTTCTGCTATTGTACATTTCATGTAATTGTCAGGGTGACGTGTTAATAAACAAATTTACTTTAAATCTTCATCTGAGTATGTGGTTATTGTACTTAGAAGGTTGCACGAGATGATTAGCTGTGTGTCTGCCTTTACGAATTCAGGAGTTAGATCGTATAAAATTATCCAAAGAATTGAAAAATAACACATGATAATTCTTATCAATCAAACAATTTCTGTCTTGAATTTTATTTCTCTTTAATATATTTCTAAATGTAAATTCTAAATTTAAAATGTTGTATTTAAAAGAACTATTTAGAATTGTCTTGCTTCTTTCTGATTTTATAATTATGTGTTTAAAAACTTATTGGGAATTGTTCTTAGTTTTCCCATCTCATTTTATAATCCAAAATTTGTAGGCAAAATTCCTCATTGTTTCCTCCATAAATCAAATTATAATTAATCACTTCACATTTTTTATATCTCATGCACTTTTTTCAATTTAATGAATTTTTTGTCCCAAAAGTATTCTCTGAGCGACTATAAACAATTTTTAAATTTTTTTCCTATTTGTAATTGATGCTTAATTTGAATATTCAGATTTGTAATTTATTCGTCATAAAGAAACATGAGAAGAAAATAATAGATAATTCACTTTTTTCTTTTTTATATTGACGGAATAAAGCCTGTGCTCCTTTTGTATTAAGATGTGCACATGTATCATATTATTTAATTCCTCTAAAAATCTGCTGATACGCAATTAAGTTAATTTTTAATAAAAACGAATTTAATCAGTATTTTGGACGTCATCAGTTTCCAAGTTATCTCTTACGTTTTTGTGCTGTAAGTGAATATGATAAATAAAAAAGTGCATCGTATTTAATAAAATAAAACTTAATGAAAAAATTTTAACAAGTATTTAAATTGGAGCTTGAATAACATCAAATGTTTTGCTATTTTATCCATTCTAACATTTTTATCCTTCTATGATATCTGATGACGATTAATTAATTATTATTCGGCTAAATTAACATAACTGTTTATAAATAAAACTGAATTTATTTCAATATAATAATTTGGTAATTTCATTTCGAATTTCTGCCGTGGTAATAATAACAGTAGTCGTAGTAGCAGTGCTTATCAGTAGGGCAGTAGATACGTTATTAAATGTTTTAGAATTACAAATTAGGCTACCGTTGCATATAACTGGACAGGTTGCATCTTACTTTTTCAGTAAGATGCAACTTTGCATCTTACTTTACCAGTAAGATGCAACTTTGCAACATGCAACTTTGCATCTTACCAGGGTTAAAACCTAAAAGCATCTGTTAAATGAACTTTGTGTTGCAACTTACAATTGTTGTTTACATTATCCCAGTCGCTTGCAATTATTGTAACTGTTATTGTAATTGCTTGCAATATTTTCATTGCGGATTTGCGGAACATAATTAGGGTGTTTGTTCTAATATTTCTATTATGACATTTGTAATTATTGTCACAATTAAATATTGAATTCCACTTTGAGAATTTCGTATTTCCGTGAACATTTATTATTATTGATAATAACACTAATAATAACACTTATTGAAAATAGCACTAATAATTAAAAACTATTAGATAAATACAGATAATTTTACATAACACTATTTGATAAATATAGAAAATTTTAAATTACTTGATCATATTTCCTCCTAACTGATATATTAAAAAACGATCCACTGCCATCATTTGTGTTCGTCTTGACAGATACAGTGGTTAATGATGCTGGCTATTGTGTCGGTGGGCCTGGGTTCGAATCCCAAAGAAGGCATACATGTTTGTTAGTATGGCTGAGCGGAATGGGGATAATCATTAGTCGAAAGGTCTCTCAAGCGATTTGGTGGTAAGAAACATACCGGAGGATGGATCTGGGGAGGGTTACCTCGGCTCAGTTCTCCACAAACTGGGACGGAGTTCTACATTTAATTTCGTGAGACTATAGCTGGTAAAGCCAACGGTGAAATTCTGATGTCCTACCGACTTCATGCAATCCTGTCATTATTTGCGATATGTATTCTAATATTTTCCTTGGTTAAACTATATGGCGAAAAAATGCATGCGATGTTTTAAAGTGTATTTTCAGTGGTTTTAAAGTGGCAAACCGCGAACCGAATCCAGGTTTCGAGGCAATTTTACTCAACCTGCGAATACATTTCAATTATATATTGGTTGTAAATACGGAGTTAGCAGTTTAAAGACATTCAGATATGGAGTGAGCTTATACTTTCGAATGCTGCTGAAGGGAAAAGAGATAAAATGAAATATATTGGGACTTTACTTTTGGCACTTTGTGTTTGTATGCCAGACCACGTGCCTTGCGTAGGTTAAATTTCCGACGTCAGTACAATCAGTACATTTAGTTCTCCAGTCGGAAGTTTCAATACTCTCGTATTTCTGAGTGTTTTCCTTCTTAAGCTGATATTTATAATTCACTTTCAGTCAGTCACTAGTTGGTGAACTGGGTGCCACAGCTGAGCAGTTCATATTTCTATGTAGATGAAGATAAACTGAACGTACGACTTATAAAACATATTTATTTGCGCTTATTTTTTTAATCTTCGTTATATAGCTAGACCTATCAATGTTAGATTTACCTTACACGTCAATACCTATTAATGTTATATCCAATGGTAGATCTACCTATGCAATGATAACCAAATATACAGAGATTAGAATCTCTAGCAAAATATCACTCGACGAAGAGTCATGGGTTATCAAACTGTTTTTCGTATTTGTTTTGATAGAAACGATGGCAAAGCAATCACGGTTTTTAATTTCCGTATAATCTGATGTTCTATACCTATCAATACCATGATTCGGAATTATGGCATAACTTTTCAATGCTACACTGATTTGAACTAAAGTTGTAAATTAAATTATAATAGCGGTTTTAATTAAGAAATTAAAATGCACAGGCAAAGTCTCTAGTAAATGATTAAAAAATGGACAAAGAACATGTTTTTCCAATATGAACATATGAAATTATGTATTGTTGTAATATTGTGCGCAATAAGACTGTATACTTTATTTGTAATAATCTAAAAAAATGCTTATGTTCTTCTTCAAGTCTAAAAACTTTATCGAAATCAACAGCCATCAAGCGTCAAGTTTTAGTAAGAAATAAAGAATTTTGTTATTATTTACATAAAAAACATGCATTTTCTTTTATGTGTCAAAGAAAAATTTAATAAATAAAAAATAGGGAATAGGTTGTCTTTATTAGTCTCAGTTTTTTAAGGCCATGTAAAATTGCTTTATATATTTTTATTTTATTTTAATCTAAAAATAAGTTCTTTAATAGTTAAACTGAACTAAATACTCAATGACTTGAATTAGTTGAAATTAATGTCGGCTTCAAAATTTTAATATTTAGCTGTCAGTATATTTGAATAACAATGTAACGACCGAAATTTCTTGCAGGAACCAACCTTTAGATTTTGAGACAGAACATAAATAAAAATTTGATTTATTTCTGTTGTTTTTATATGTTCATTTACATATAACTTTGATATTATTTGCATTTGTTCTGATAAATATTTAGTTTATGAAATTTAAAATTTATCTAAAAATGTTTTCATTTAAAAAATCATGTTATTAAAATTTTCATTTTATTAAAAATTAAAATAATAAAATTTGATAGAAATTTCAGGACCTTTCAGATCATGCATTCCCCCAACATGAAGTTTGTGTTTCAGACCACTAACGTATTGTGCTGTAGAAAGATTGCGGACTAAGTACTGTTACTGAACTGAAGCAGAGTTCTCATTGGTATATATTGCATTCAAGAACTCTTGACTTCATTCGAAACCCCCTTTCGCTGTTTACGAGTGCTTCGCTCTCTATCTGTAGGTTTGAGTGAGTTGGTATGGAAAGACTTAGAATCCCGTGAATGCGGAGGGTTGAAGATAATGTAGAATACCAAATATACAGAGTTACCTTCATAACCAAATATACAGAGATTAGAATCTCTAGCAAAATATCACTCGACGAAGAGTCATGGGTTATCAAACTGTTTTTCGTATTTGTTTTGATAGAAACGATGGCAAAGCAATCACGGTTTTTAATTTCCGTATAATCTGATGTTCTTTTAAAGTTTGCTAGTCTCTTTCTGTATTTATTTATTTATTTTGTATTTTAGTGCCGAAGCTGGCTTTGATATATAGACATATGCAGAATAGTCTCCCGTTTAACCATTTGGGGGCGATTAATCGAGCCGATCTAAAAAAACTAAGTTATTTATTAGAAACATAAAAAATATTACTATCACAAACCATCGGAGTAAAACAAAACCACAAAACTACAAAAGGAACTTTTGAAAAAGCGAAAAGAACATGAGGAATGACAGCATTCATAGCAGATTATATTATAATACTTGGGAATTAACTGCCCACCATAAACCACCAGCCGTCGAACGGAAAAGCCAGTGGAAACTGGTAATTCGTTTCGGGGTTCGAGTCCTCCACTGGGCATCCCTCCCTTTCGGTGCAGTGTGTAATGGCGGAGCGCGTAACACGTAAACAAACAAAAAATGTTCGCCATGAGGAGTGTATAAACATTATTAAATCAACCGTTTCAAGTAAGCTGCTGAATTGCATTTAATTACTGAATTAATAACTCAATCAAATAAATAAAAAATAAGTAATGATCTTGTATTTCATATTTGCCCCTGCACTACAACGAGTGAACTGCAATTGAACTATGACTTCCTGAACTACAACTTCTGTACAAGCATCAAATGCATTGTTGCGACAATGATAATTGACAAGAACTCTTCATGTGAGCTTCACCCCTTTCCTTTTATTTCTGGTTTGCTGCTCATTCAAATTTTTATGAAAATCTTATGCTCATTTGTTTTTGGCTTTGATTATTTTTACAGTGAAGTATTTTTTGTGGAGTTCAGTGATTTATTTTAAGTAACTTTGCTTTGTTGCTACTCTCACGATTACTTGGCTAATACGATATGCGTTGAGCAATAAAATGATACTTTGCAATAAAAGATCATCGATTTAAAAGAAAGATAAAACTATTTTCCAAAACAAGTTGTAACACAGACTATTTTATGCGAATTTGAACTCAATAAAATTTCTCAAGCTATCTTTTAAATATTGTTCATTAATGCAATTTATAATTTAGATTCTAAATATGTTGTTGTAATTTATAGCGCACTCAAACAGCTGTAGCACCGACTATTTTATGCGAGTTTGAAATCAATAAAATTGCTCGACCTCTCTTTTAAATATTGTTATTTAATGCAATGTATAATTTAGATTCTAAAATATATTATTGTTATCTATCGTGTATTCTTTCGCTTTGAACTTTGAATTCTAATTTAATTAACATAACTAAAGAGCGTTTTGTCTAGATAAAACTACTAAAAATGCAAATAGATTCTTAATAGAATTTTTCTGTGTGTTATAATATCAATTGTTTCTCTTGCCTTTGTTTTTATCAGTTATTATATATTTATTGTCTCTGCATTTTCGTTCAGTGTATGTACTTTGCCGTATTGAATTTTCATACTCATATATGTATACAGGGACATCCAAAAGTCGTATACATCAGACTTCCAAAAATTATGGAAATTCTAATATGCGTATTAATGAAAAATGTTTTTAATTATACTGTTACATTAATATATTATTACAAGTAATATATCACTTTTAATACCAGTTGAATTTTATGCTGTTAGCTTTTGTTAGGTGCAAGGAGGACATGAGTTTTCCCCAACTAAATAACGCCGTTTTATGATTTCTGTTGTAGATTTCTATTCCTGCTATCGCTGAGGAATGCCGTACATTGGTGCTTCCAACAATGTATGCCGATCACTAGATTGGAAGTTGTAACATCTGCATTTCATGTTGGTGGTTTCTTTTCAAGCAGCTTTTATTAATTTCTCCAATAAAATTTTCAGTGCAATTTTTCAGCTTTTCCATTCCTCCGCTACCATTTTTTTTAAGTCTGCTAATCCTTACCACTAGACGATTTGTATGAAGGAATGTACTTGCATTAGACGTGTAGTGTCATCCTTTAAAGTTTTCCTGAGAAGTTTTGATTCATTTTATGTATTACAAGTGGGTGAGGAAATATAAATAATGCAGTTATCTCCTCTTTAAGAAAGCGCCTGGACCAACTGCAATGAAATAGTGAAGAGCAATAGAAATAAAATGTGAAAAATAGTTATGAAATTATTTGAAATAAATAAATAAATAAAATATCTAAACAATATAAAGGGATGAGGAAATAATGGCAAAAACGAATATGTTGATATATTGACTTTTAGTTGATTTTTTACATATTTATTCTGAATTTTGGAATTTACTGGTTCTGAATTTCATTTCTTTCGGGTGTTTGTGAATGTGGTTCTAAATTTCTTACTTTTTAAATATATATATATACATTGCGTATGTATATATAGTAAGCAGATTCAAATATCATATTAAATTTTGGATTTTTTATCCTTCCTTTTTGAGATAATTTTGCGTATGTGGTGTTTTTGTATGAACTTTGTTTTTGTACAGCATTGGTTTGTCTGGGGATTTTGGAATTCATTTTGTAGTTTATTTTTTTGCATTTGTAAATTTTTTGTGACAACTCATCATTCAGAAATTGAGTGCGATATTTGAATTAGCTTAGCTTATGTTTCGAATATGTAAATATCTCGCCTGGATTCTAAAAGCTGCTTTCTCAATTTAACATGCAAATAGGTTTAGAAATATTGCTAGTATTAAGTAAATTGTTCGTACGGAAATCATAAGCTTTTTTTCAAGCACACAATCTAAGATATTATTTAGTAAACTGAACTAATTAGAAAAAACTGTAATCTAAATTTTCGCGTTTAACAATTTTATGCATAAATGCTATGTTTGTCAGATATTTATAAATTCAGAAACCGATAAATTACTTTTCTATTCAACACAAGAATAATAATAATAGAACCCTAACAATTATCAGGATTCCCACAGTTTGAATGTTGAATTAGTAAGGGAATTTCCTTGCACAAAATTTGAGAGCCTGATGAATATATCAAATCATAAAGCGTTTATTAAACAACGATCGTTAGCTAATTAACGTCTTAAAGTAACAAAGGATCCAGTAACTTTCCTCTGTTATATTTATTCTTCTCACTGCATCATTCACTACGTTCTCTCATTTATTAGGAGGGATGAAGTCGCCTGAGATGGCTGATAAATTAAGAGGATCATTCAGGGGACTCTATGTGATCCATCATTTTGTTGGATGAGCTCCCTCAGAACGTTCTGAAGATGGTACAAGGAGGAATAGTCGGTCAATGCAGGCGATAGAAAGTCTGGTGACAGATTGGCGTCAGTTGAACTGGATAGAATATGTCCTATTCATAACTAGTTACATAAGGATATCTTTGGAACTCTTCTCATAATTCTGACTATAAGGAGTAAATTTTTATGCTGTAATTTCTTACCCCATATTAATAAAAGCATGGACCTACTCCTTAAACTTTTAGAACAATTGCGTTTCGAAGAATTTGAGTTTTGAGAGCTATATTTTGACTCACAATTTTATGAACTATAACGCTATTATTGTAATATAATTTAACTAAGTGAACGGGCAAAATGTTTGAACATTCTTAAGTTAAAGGCTTAAGTTCTTACGTTCTTTGCATTAAAATGGATTTAAAAATAAATTTTTAAGTTAAGCATAGAAGTCAAATTTTTAGCCATTTTCATTCTCAAAATTTATAATATGCATTAAAAGTATAAATTTCTTATTTCTTTTCTTACTTTACGAGCTTTTTAAAACAGTGTAATCTTTCTGAAATATATGGAGCATTTCATAAGCTTTGAAAAATAGTAACGAAGTTAATTATTTCCGTACCAATCTTACCTTTATCTATTTTTTTATTAAAGGTAGCTTATTGATTCCCTACGTCTAGACTACTCTTTCACCAAGAAACTTGCAGAAGCGGTTTTTCAATGTGAACAAACATTATATATGGAATTAATTTTAAACTTTGAGATTTGAAAACGACTATGCATTGAAAATGCATAAATTTGCACAAGAAAACTGTAAAGACAGCTACGACATAACTTAGTCTTTGAATTCCATTTAATGAAATCATATGAGTGGTAATTTAAAAAGAAGCTAATTTTATTTAAATGCTTTTTTGCTAATATTAAATAAATATTAGTAAAGAATGTCGGAGAATAAAAATTCAGGTATTTCTAATTACTTATTCGTTAAGAGAATATTTTGAAACTTCTAGGATTAAATCAATTATTTGTTTGAGTTTTGATAACGAACGAGGTTTTGATTACATTTTAGGACGCCATACTTTCCATTAGCATTTTATGGCTTGCTGGAAGATGCAAATGCGTTTATCCACTTTCAGAAAGAAGATGCTGATGCTTAGAAATTGCTGCATTTTCTATTTTCGTAAAATCATTGGTACTTCCTCAGCTTCAGAACATACTTAACCAGTATTAAAAGGCTTTATTATATAAGTAAAACTGTACTTATTCATGTATGCTAACATTAAATGTTCGCTTTACATTGGCTAGTAGAAAATTCCTGAAGACCTGGGGAATTTACTTCAATAAAAAATATCTGAAGAAAATATGCAAATCGGAAACTTCAGGAATCTAACACTTCAAAGATTTTAATATTAAAAAATAAAGCATAAATATAAAAATAAAATATTAAAAAAAGAGCAGTAAATATGTAATTAAAATAAAAATAAAGTATTAAAAACTGCAAATTGAGGTAAACTTGCAATTAATGTCTAACACCCCTAAAAAGCGTTTTTATTGTGAAAGGTTTTTTAAAAATGTTTATAAATTAAGGAATGTAAAACATTAAAAAAATTATAAAACGAAATGATTTTGTGCCAGTTACACTAACATATGGACATATAACAGACATCTTTTCTAACTACCAGAAAGCTTCAAATATTTATAAAAGTTTTTGTAAGTGCTGTATTTTAATTTATATCGATTATAGATACCTTATTATAAAATGTAAAATTATTAAAAAGAGCATTTACTGCTTTTAAATTTGTAAAATTGTAAACTAATTAAATAAAAAAGATAAATGAAAGTTATACATATTACGCCGAATGGAAACATTCTAAGAATTTGCTATGTGTTACGATGCCTAAAGGATAAATTAAATGTCTTATGTTTTGCGCAGTAGCAAATGTTTGCCAATAGCTGTTTCTGGATGCTTTTCATTCTTCTCATTTGTCAATTTCTGTAGTACAATTATAATTACAGAATTCAATTCAGGGTTTTATATGTTAAGTCAAAAGAATACACTTATTTCGAGGTTTATTAAAAAGTATAAGAAATAAACCATTGTAATAAAATTTAACAGTGAAAACTACTATAAAAAGAACACAATTTGAAATACACTGAGCAAACACTGCAAGAAGTCAACATTCAGTCATTTAGGATACACATTTTCTGAAAAACAAATAGTACTATTCATTTTGTTTCTTTTAACTGCTCAGAGAAGAAAAAGCATTTATCGGAAAAACTGCTATTAAAACAATAGCTAATTTGACCATTTCCTCATTTCAGGAACATAACACTGAAAATATTAGGTTTCTTAAATTAACTCCTTACAACACAAACAAGAGCGTCATGAATCCATCCCACTTTCCTCTTCTTTAACCCCCAATCAAAGCAATTACTTTGGAGATGATTGCCAGGCCTTCCTCGGCAAATCCCTACGGCAGGACAAAAAAGCGCCGACTCCACAAAAACACGTCATTAGTTGCATTGAGCTTCGGTGCGATACCGCGCTGGAAAGGAAAATAGGAAAAGAAATAAAAAAAAAGAAATCGCTATTCGTAAATAAAATGGATAGTATTGGAGAAGGAAGTTTTCATTTGTTCTATCAGATGTGGAGGTATGAAAGACAATAAAAATTTCTTAACGTAATTTGAGCGGAAGTATAGTTTTATGCACTGCTTGGCAGATTGGACGAAAGAGGAAGTTTTGTCGAAGAACTGTTCAATTTCGTTCAGCAGATTGCTTGAGACTCTCCGTGGTAAATTTTATCTAATTTATATGTTAGAGATTTCAGAATATTTATTTGTACATGCGCTATAGTCTGCATCGATAACTTTAGATTACATTTAGGTTTGAAATTATTATAATTTTATAATAATTCGGATCAATGATATAAGCTGCATTTTTTCAGGAAATATTTAATTTCCTATAATGTTGAGTCTCATAGTTGTCGTCATTTTATTCGAGAGTGTCTGGGTAAGAACATTTCAAAAGAAATTTTAATTTGAGAGAATTATTTAAATTTGTTATTTACCGCTCATCATTTTAAAAGCACTTACATTTACGTAAGATAAAAACTGAATTAAAATTAAAATTGAAAATTAGAATAGAAAAACTTAACTAATTAAATTTACATAAAATTAAAATTGCATTAGCATAAAATTAAAAGTAAAAACGAACAGTAATTTAAAATGCAGTTTTCTTCAATATTCGAATTGAAAGAAAAAAATTCTTTCTACTCCTGTTAAAAATCAAGAAAAATAAATTTCTTTTCTCATAACTGAGCTCTTGTAAACGTAATTTTTTAATTAATTGGGACTGCATTTAGTAATCATAACTATTTAACTTTATTCGATGAGTTATCGTAAAGCAAAAATGAAAGTTAAACGTAGATAATTTTATCCCAATTAGGTGAAAATGACTCTTATAAAAAAGGAATACAAACAAATTAAATATAAATCGATACACAGAGGACTTATCATTCTGTATCAAAAAAATTACTAGCACATCATATTTAATTTAATGTCATATGCATTGTAAATAAAATAATAACTTTAAGAAAAAATTAACAAAATTTGTGCGATTCTCGCGGCGGATGTGTCATGAAGCTTTGGGAAAGTTTTGCGGTCTTTACATTCATTAAACATTTATAGTAACGATTTCAAAAAATTTCGCAGTCAAAGATTTACACTAAAATTTCGGAAAATTTATACCAGATAAGAAGCTGTAAGCAAAATGTTACAAAACAATTAATACAGTGCTTCGCTACAGAGACTTCAGATATTAAAATTTATAATAACTACCTTAATGTCAATTCCGGTTTTAGAGTTTTCTTATCTTTTCTATCTAAATTTTTTTACTGAAATCTATCTACATTTTTTTACTGAAAATATCTTTATTTTACGAACAAAAACCACTAAAACTGACAACTTCCTTATAGAAAAATTTTAGGAAATATTTTTCATATTTCACAGCTAGTATTTCTCCTTTTACGATACCAAATTAATGCATTGATATACTGAGATTCCATTTTTTAACACTGCGCTTGTATTGTACGTATATCCCATTCCAGACGTTTATCATATCACTTCGTTTATCATGAGCACAAATTACTTCCAAATTTTTTTTCTTATCTGAAATGTGACTTGGTTCATCAAAGTCTATCTTTGTATAGCTAATTCATAAAGGCTGGAGGATATTTAGTTTATGTAGTTAAAAATAGCTAAATGTAGTTAAAAAAGCTTATGCAGTTATTTTGCGACTCTAAAAAACTAATTGTAATTTAAGAATTTTTAGTTAAATGTATCTTTTTTGTTAAACTTGCTAAAAGAACAATCTGAAAAAAATAAGAATAAATAAATTTTTTTAAATGTTAAAGGTCAAATACTTGTTGCGTTTTACAATGTGTTCAGTCACCAGTTATTCCATGGTTGCATATTACGAGATTAAAAATACGGAATAATAATAATACTTGTAATAATTATTATTTGGTTAAACCTAAATAGTAGGCATTAGTTGTTAAAAGCTATGGTGGGAAGATAAGATGAATCACCTTGGGAAAGAAAATAGTCATCCAAGTAATTATAATAATGGGAGATACTTATGGAGAAAACAACAAATGAATACACATTTGTGATTAATAGCACAAACCGAGTGAAAAATGAATACATTAAGAATAATTGATTAATAAAATCATTGAGGGGAATAATGAAAGGATTTGACATCAATGATTTTGGAAGCACATAACTAAGTACCTTCTAAGCCTCGCTCATTAATTTCTGGATAATCGTTTCGAGTGATACTGAATATGAATAAATAAATATAGCGTCGCAGCAAAGATTTAAAAATGATTTATTTGAATATGAAGTGAGGATTGTTTGATTCTTTGATTGTTATTAGGAAGCCTTAATAAGAATATGAGATTATTTTCTCTTAAAAATCTTTGAATTTTATATTTTGTTCTCTGCTTTTGCATTTGTAAAGGAAAAGTAAAGCATTAGTGAAAGAAAACGATGCTTTGAGTGGGTTGCAGATAAGATATGCAGAGAATATTACAGCAGATAACGAAAAGTATACAATAGATATAAATGGCAAAAATGAAGGAGACAAAATAAAAATAGTTAGGTGACAAAAATTTTAATAATAAAGAAAGGATACATAGTTAGAAAAGTAGATTAAAGAGATGAGAAAAGAATAAAGGCATACAGAGAGTAAAGAAAGCAATGGTATTTGAAGGGAAAAAAAGGATATGCATTAATGAATGTAATAAATAAATTTAAATAGTGAGAATATTTGCATTAATAAGAATAATAAATGACGAAATATAGATGCAAATCAGCAAGAAAGAGTAAAACATTATGAAAATATTTAGATCACAACAGTTTTAATAACAGGAAAAAAAGTGATAAAAGTGATAAAAGGGAACAGAATATAGTAATTGCAGGGAGAGAGAATGAAATGACTACGATAATGAAAATGAAAAAAATCTGCTGTGTACACTACATGACTTCCTTGTAAGGAATATTAAATTATACGCACTTTTTCCTGCATTTCATTTAAACTTATTTCATCGAACTACATGAGAGATATATTTCTCATTCAATTAATATAGTTTTCACTTCGCGACAAGGCAAAAATACATAAAAATTCAAAATATCTATATTAAAAATAGAAAGATATAGAAAAACATAAAACACCAAATACAGTTAAAAGAATTTAAAAAATTGTTTTTTCACAATTAAAGCTGCAGTTCCTACGCAAAAACAAGCAGTTCGGCCAGCGCGCAAGAAGGTAGATTTTTCGGTGCACAAAATTGAAAGTTTACTTTTGGTCTCACTAGGCAAAAAGACATAGAAACTGAATTTCTTGTGAACGCTATGCTGAGCCAGTATATGAGATAATTTGATAACTTAAATGGTAATTCGAGAATGGATTGAGCATAATTTAATTCGCAAAAATAAAAGAAGACGCTACTTTGTTGTTGCGAAGCTTAGTTTCTCTAGATTGGCAACAAATTCAGAATTTATTAAGTTTCAAATGTAAACAAATATGGCTGTTAAGGTAATTTTTGCTGTGGTAATTTTAAAAGTTGGCTATAGCAGCCAATAATGGCTGCTATAGCCAACTTTTAAATCTTCTACTATAGAGACATTAGGTATTTTTGGAAGCAGGCAAGATAAAAAATTAGCAACGCCTTCTCCGGGAATCGCACCGCGGACCTTTCAATTACGCCTTGAGAGTGCAGACCCCTTCACCACGAAGGCTTGTTAAGAAGGTGGGAGAAATGCCTTATATACCCCCCTTTTTAAAGAGAGACTGGGACTTTTAGGGAACCCAATCGCCAAATCCTGGGTGAGAAGAATCATCTTCAAACAGCCTTTTAGTTCGGGCCCCAATGTAGAGGCATTACGTATTTCTGGAAGCAGGCAAAATGAAAAATTAGCAAAGCCTTCGCCGGGAATTGAACCTCGGACCTCTCAATTACACGCTGAGCATGCAGACCACTACACCACGAAGGCTCGTTAAGAAGGCGGGAGAAATACATTATACTACAACTATAACATGCAGTTTAACTATAGGCATAAAATCCTTAACCGGAAGATAAGAACAACATAATTCAATCATTTTTAAGCAAAAAATGCACAATTTACAAACATATAAGAATAAAGAAACTGAGCTCACTGAGCCGAGTAACAGATATATATATACAACATAATATATATATATATATATAATTAAAATGTAAATTCTTCAAGCTATAGCCTATGAGCTAAAGTGATACTTCGGGTCCTTTTAAATTTAGTTAGTATGCCTTTCTTACATTATATATATATATATATATGTACAAGTATATCAATATACTTTTGATGCGGCCAATTGCAACCAAAAGGGAGGTGCACGTCCGCATGTTATACCAGTCCCACATACAAATTTTCAACTTTCTGAGGCTATCTGTTTTTGAGTTATGCGAGATACATACATACGTAGATACGTATGTACTCTATACGTATATACGATAATCTCTTTTGAATCCATTTTAAATCAGTTTTATAAGTCGTTTGGGGAAAATGAGCCCAATATTCTGACCTTACGTAGAAATGTCACACAAAAACATCGTTAAATTGCTTTCGATAGCAGTCAAACGGATATTCTCGTTGAAATATGCTACCGGAATATTTCATGATTACAATACTTCCTTTACTTCGTACAAGGAAGTAAAAAAGAAAAGAAGACAGAGTTTTAAAAATTGTACAACAAATACAATAAGAGTCCCATTTATCCAACATGATAAGTATTTCCGTTCAACCTGTGAAAATTATTTTCGGCTGCTTAAGGTAGAAAAACCTGCGTATAACGTTAAGCCAATATATGCATTTATATAGCTATGTGTATGAAAATAAACACATTTCTCTGCATAGTTTAACAAATGTATAACCTTTCTGCAACCCTTATGAGAGGTGCATCATTTAGTGTCTGTTCAGTGAAATGTGAGACAACCTGCCACAATAAAGTAAAAAAGAAAAGAAGACAGAGTCCTTCGGCTACTATATATACGATACGACAATGACATATTTCTCTTTAAAGAGTGCGATATTTAAATGAGATACTTCTGAATAATTTTCAGTCTATCTCACCGCTTCAGATCTTCTGTTTGATAGTCTAAGAGTTTACGCCTGGATTAAGTGGGAATTTTCTGTAAATAAAAGAATATGAGGAATGGCCAAGAGCGTATGTGGGTTAAAGAAATAGAAATGTTATTTCAGGAATAGGCCTACAATAATATTCCCCTTAAAAAAACTTCTATATTATAAAGCATTATTTAGATACATTGCAAAGCATATTTAATGGAACAACAATTGTTTTAAATCCGAATGAAATCCTTCTTCACAAGTCTCGGTAATTCCGTATGCAGTGTATGATCACCACAAACACTTTTACCGCAGCAGTCCTTCTTCATTCATTAGTGAAAATAATGCATTATGAACATAACTCTTATAATTGACTCAAGGGAAATAGATGGGGCTTAAGGAGAGTGGGGAGCATCTTTATTCTCATTTTCTGGCTCTTCATCAAGAATATCTTCCTGGCAGAGTTTCAGGAGAAACACGTCATCTCCTTCTTAACAAGACTGCAGGGATTAAAGAGTAGTCTGTCATACAGATGTAAATGGAATGAGTTCTCGTAATTACCTTGGTGTCTGAGTATGATTAATGTTTTCGTGTAAAAGTACGAGATCCGTCTGCTTATTATCAAATGCGACAAAGTTAAAAAAATATTGGAGTAAATTTGCAGATGCAGCGTAACGAAGCAAATTACATGTAGTCTATTCCATTAATGCTTCCCAAGAGTAATCACTTAAGAATGTAACAATTAATGACATAAACATTGTGATACAAGAGATTTTCTTCCCTTGAAAACTGCAAAATTATAAATGTCAACATTTAAAGTTACAGCCAATTTATGCAGAAGAGGTATAGTGTAAGTTTATACAAACCTATTGTCAGCGTGTTTTAAGTTTCAAGGGTTATATATATGTAACAAAAAACATTCAGGGATATTGGTGGCGTAGAAAGCTGATCCATATTGAAAAGCAAACTTGGCAGCAGAGGAAGATTAGATATTCATCTTTATTTCAATTGACATTTGCGGCCAAATTCACACACTCTAGTGGTCCTATTCTAGAACATTAATATTTTTAACACTCTTGCAGTAGGTTTGGTATGGTTTATTTACGTAATTACGGCAAAACACACCAGGGCTATCTGCCTAAGGGAAGGGATGCCTTCGTGGAGGATTTTCTAAGAGAAACATACACATTACACATAGTAAAAACCACGAAAACCTCCATGCAGCCAGCCCGTTCACAGGATTTGAACCTCGAACCGAGAAATACCAGTGTTCAGCGACTTTACCGCTCGGCCGCTGGTGGGCCTCTTTTGCAGTAAGACGAAAAGCAGCACCCCTGCGTCTTAACAACAAGAGAGCTAGAAGCAAAAAGTGTGCAGTTATCCAATAAGGCAGCCTATTACTTACTTACCACCGGCTGAGTTGTTATACCGCCTGTTATATAACTATCACGAAGGCATTACTTGTACTCAGTTGGTGGGGCATTCTCTTGTCACTAGGCTTAGCCAAAAATCTCTAAAGAATATTAAAATTTGCAGTGGAATTTATAAAGTTACTTCCGAAGATGGGTATTTGTGACTTGTGTTTGTTACTTATACTATGATATAAATTACTATTGATTTCCTGCAAGAAGGTTGAATTAGAACCACTTTCCCGTCTGGGCAGTAAATTGGCGTTTAAATGACCAATTAATAATTTTCAAACATGGAGGTGATTCCCCAAAGCGATCAAGAAAGAACATATATACATAAGCATTGTTATACAAATTGAGGGGAAATTTAGAAGTATCAATAAAAATTGCAATACATATAAAACAAATATAAGAATATTATACAGTTTAAGATATTATATAATTAACTATTTAACTACATGCATATACATAAATATAGACCAAAAATTTTAATCCTAACTAGAACCGACTCTTGAGGGATGCTTAGGTTTACCATTAAAAGAAGTGGAAGAGAATGTTTTGCCTGTGTACGCAGATAGAAATTCGAATGAAACCCAATGATTGGTTGTAGATAGAAATCTAAATGTTAAGGGTGAAGATGTTCGGTGAGCACTTTAATCTTCCTTTCAGCTATTATGTGGGTAATTTGCTTTGGGTTTAAACAAATAAACCAAAATAAAAAAACTGTAATATTCTCTGACTAAAAGTCAAGGAAATTGAAAATATTAAGAATAAGAGTCAATTCTCTTTCCCCAGAATCAGCGATATTTGGGTCTTTAGAAACTAAATGGCTTTCTGTTAATAAAGGGAATTTAATTGTAAATTATTTACATTAAAGTAATTTACAATTAAATTCAAAATATACAAATCTTCAAAGCTAATAAAACATCCGGACTCATCGTCCGTGGAAGAGTTAAATACAAGCCCATAATACCGTATTAATTTAAGAATTAAATTTGAAAGTTATCACCTGCTTTATTAAGTGAATAACTAATCAAATGAGAAGGAATTTGATTGCATATAAGAATTTCGTGGGTGTGAAATTACTTCACAATTAATATAATAAATTACGAATATATATATATATATATATATATATGTCTAAGTTTTATTTTCGTTTAATATTGCTCTTTTAAAAGCTCCTTTTTAAAAACTTTCATGTACATACATATACAAACACATATAACCAAGAGAAAATAATTCAATCAAAATTAAATCACGAAAGCTGGGCTACTTCTCAATAGGAAATACACATATTAAAATAAAAGAATATGCACATTTCAAAACAGAAAAACAGTACATTAAAATTAAACAAACTGATAAGAGGATTTTAAAAAATTTTGAAAATTCTTTTAGTTTTAGCCCAAAGGTCGTTAATCCAGAAGGGCTATTAATTTCGTTTTGCCAATTTGCGTTGATTCACGATAAATGTCGGTTCACTTTTCAAACTGTTGCCACCAAATATTATAGCCCTGTATTATATTTAAAGAAATTAAATAATGAAGAGTCTGCATAAATGTATGTATGTTTCTCGCATTGTGATAAAACAACAGCACCTAGAGCCACCAAATTTTGAATAACGCAATCCTCCACCGAATATGGGTATCTGAAACCCCTAATTTGGAATTTGTTTTATTATTTATTTCATATTTTGTTTGACATTAAAGAATTTTTGATTACCAAACTCAACAATTTCAAAGCAAGCAGTGGTCAAACTGTACGAAAAAAAAATTATCTTCAGCGGGCGTGACTGTGTATCGGAAATTCTAAAGATATATGCTCATTTTAAATTTATTTTGTGACATTGCTGTTGAATTAATTTTACAGTTTTAAGTGCAAAGAACATGATGTTTAATAAAAAAAGGTAACACAAAACACGTAAAAATACGCTTTGGGCGTAATGTGAATTTATTTTTGTTATAACTGTAAACATTAAAAAAATATAGAAAGGGCAAATAAGGGAATTTTAGTTAAGGTAATCAAAGCACTTTAAAAGTGCAACAAAATAAATTAAAAAATAACAAAATAAATTTATAAATTGTTTTGCTGCCTAACTTGGGGAAGAAACTGTAAGGGTCATAGGATAACATCAGAACTCGAGAGTAAAAAGAAAAACAGATTTTATTTTTAAAAGCCAGTCAGCAATTCGGAATGGCACAGTAATTAAGAAATATTCACTGAGGCTAGGTCATGCAGCTGCAAGTGATCTTTTTGCACTTTTTTATAGCACTTACAAGTACCATACCGGATTTAATGGAATAGTTTGAAACAACAACAAATTTATATATACATAATTTTTAGTCCAATTAGGCGTTACCTCAGAAGGGCTATTAGTCTCGAAATGGCATTTTGTGTCGAATCACTTTAAATGTCCGAATCACTTTTTAAATTGTTGCCACTAAATATTATCGTCAAGTAGTTAACAAATTAAATAATGAAGAATCTTTATGAATGTATGTATGTCTCTCACTTTGAAAAAGGGCATGTAGAGTCATAAAATTTTGAATAACATAGTCCTCCACCGAACACAGGAACTTCGAAGCCCGATTTTTTAATTTGGAATTTGTTTTATTCATAAATTATTTATTTTATTCCACATTTTGTAAAACTGTAACGAATTTTTGATTAAGAAACTCAACAGTGTCAAAGCGAGCAGTAGCAACAATGTAGGAAATAAAACATTTTTATTTCTAGCGCACGAGACTATCTATCGGAAATTCTAAAGATACGTTGTTTTTAAATTTTTTTAGCCCAAAGTTGTGTTAGCAAAAATGATCTCGAAACGTGTATATGTCTGTAAATGAAGAAAAAAAATGCCCATTTGGGAGTAATGTACATTTTATATTTTATTACGCCCAAATTTTGTATATAAAAAGAAATAGTTTAAGACTCTGTCAAGAATTAATCGTTGATCATGAAATAAAATTGAAATAAAAACAAGTGAATTATTAGACTTATGAATCAATTTATTGTTTTTGAAGCTGCTCATTACAATGTTCCAGATTTGTCTGTTCCAGAATAGGATACGTTTACTTCCATGATGATATTTATCATCTATTGAAATTCTTCAAATTACGATTTTATTCTGTTTTTTAATCGTTCCCATTTTCAGCTTAACTACGAAAGCCACAAACTGATACTTAGTTTATTCTTTTTCTAAAATCGAACTTCGTTTCTTTTACTCCTGCTAGTAAATTAAGGATTAACTGCTTGCTCTTCCTCAGAAGAGTGTTCAGATTTTAAGACATCATATGGTCTGTAGAGAATAGGAACTTGCAACATTCATATCAAAATTTTAAGAATTTATCCTGGTTTTGGAAGAGTAAATTTCAGACCGTGATTGAAAGTCACCATAAAAACTAATTAGTTATACAATGTAGTATTATATAAAAGGAAAAAGAGAGGTATAAAGAAAGTCGTTGTTTTAATAAGACTGTTAGTTTTAGTATAAATCTTATTATAAGAAAGAAGACCTTCCATTACTGACGTTTTAGTTCTCATTAGAAGAGACTTAAATGTTAAAATCATTAACTTTCTCAATGAGTTAATGAGGAAACAGTTTCATGAGTATCATGAATATCAGATCCTAAACCTGGTTAAGATGTCTTGAACCTTAAGCCGAAGGCAAAAAGTCAGTCAAATGCTATGGTAAATTGCGAGCAATTATTACCAATAAAATGTATAAATAGGAAAATAAACTACTCTTCCTTATTTCGAAAAAAAAAGTTTATTATTATGCTTTGTATGAGTGTTCGAGACGTCACTTTAAATTAAGGAATGTAAATGGTATGAAGAAATTCTATATGAATAACACGAAAATTCACTAAAAAAGATAGTTTATATAAATATTTTAGAGCACAAAATGTCGCATCACATCATACCTATTACTGAGAAATTATTTAAAATAACATTTGAATGTGTAAGTATTTATTTATTTTTTATCAAACCAGTTATTTTATGTTAAATAACATTACTGTCTTTTTTGCTCTCCGTTTCCCTGCCAAAATCCAAATTTTAGTTTGCGAGTACTCAAATAAGGTAGAAAGAGAGTATTTAAAGGAATGTTTTTAGATCGTTGAATCAAAGCATGTTCCGCCTGCTTACTAGCCTTTGGTTAACTTACGACATAGATTAGTTTTAACCTGAATTCTTTTTATTTATTTATTTATTTATTTATTACTATTTTTTTAGTTACACCATAAATGCTGGCTCGTTTTATAAGCACAAGAACTACTTCCTGTTACTAATTACTGAGTTTTAGTAAAACACCAACTTTTACACCCTTCTCACGTTATGTTTCTAAATTTAACGATAAGTCGCTTAGTTTCAGCCTGTTCATTCTCGAAATAGTTGATACTTCCAAAGTAGGTGAGACTCTATAAATGTCTCTTGAGTTAAAAAATACGGTTATGTCTTTAAACGCGTGTATGTTCATCAAAAAAGTCCATAAGCTGCATGCACATTTGATCGTGTCCAGAACTGATAAGGCAGCTTATCGATCATTTAGGCGAAGTACCTTCATTAGCATATATTATTTAGTGAAATACCCTGTATATAGTTTTTTACTACTTGTAGCAATTACCAATAGTGTGAAAATTTCTTTTGTCGAATAGCTAAACATCACTCCGCTGCTTCTGCCGTTTCTGTTGTAATCTTAAATGAAATCACTTTTCAGCAATGTACGGGATGTACTTAGGTTTTTGGCGTAAACTTCTTTGCTGGTTTCATTTATTTGCTTTTAAAAAAATTCTGTGGTTAGCAAAACAGATATACATAATGAGGTCTGGGTGGGAAATCTCAGTTACAAACTGAAAAATCCTCGCTGTGGACCTCTTCCATCTTCTGTGACATTTTAATGCACTGCTTTTAGAGCAGAACTCTATATGCGCTGAAGCTAAGCATTTAGAAATGTTTGTCTTTGAGAAGGGGAAATAAAAAACTGATGACAGCATCGAGTTATATTTCGGAAAAAAGCAATTTAAGTAAAAAATGCAAACATGCAATTTAGTGGAGCTCAATAATGTTTTTTCGTTTAGAAAGACTTAACAGTGAAATAAACGGGTGTTGGTCATAGCGTGGTATCTCCTTGCTTCCACATTCTCTCTATACTCATCCCAAAAACTAAAAAATAACTAAGATAATCTTTTTTTTTATTTTTCGAGCAATTCGTTTTATGATCTACTCATTTTACTTTTACAGCAAAGGAATTTGGCATTCTGAAATCTGGTGCTATTTCTTTGGCCCATTGTCCTACCACCAACGACATAACGACAAGAAATTTTTAGACCTTCACCTTCAACTTTAATTAAGGACGGTTCATGTCCTGATTTTTATCTATCTCTTTTTTATCTTCAAATATAAACCCCTTACTTCGAAATATGTTATAAATATGGTTTCTTCACATCAAGAAACTTCAAACAATTCTGAAACTTAAAAATTGAAATTTCAGATCTTGCTTTATAAGTAATTTTATTAAGCTCAGAATTAAACAGCTAAAGAGAAAAACTTTAGCTAATTATTGGGTAAACCATATATTTTTTTAGTTTATGAACGTTACAGTTATTTTTTGCATAACTGTCTCTGTAACGTGAATGATTCAGAAGTTTCAAAAATCTTTGGAATGAAATGGGGTTGGTTTTCTTCTTATGGAAGTCATAAAAGTTCTACTCCAAACTCCTTCTTACTTTATTCTCAAACAAATACTGCAATTTTCGCTCAGAGGGATAGAACTAAAACAGAGCTTTTAAGTTTTACATCAAAATTCAAGCCAACATAAAAACTTTTATTTTGTTTTTATTTCTGCAAAATAAGTTGTACAGACATCAGGTATTTTTTTCGAAACAGGAAAGATGAAAAATATGCAACGCCTTCGCCGAGAATCGAATCACGGACCTCTCAATTACACGCTGAACCTGCAGACCACCATACCACGAAGGCATGCGAAGAAGGCGGGAGAAATATATATAAAGTTGCAT
The DNA here is from genome assembly GCF_044657685.1 of Stegodyphus dumicola. Classification (NCBI taxonomy): domain Eukaryota; kingdom Metazoa; phylum Arthropoda; class Arachnida; order Araneae; family Eresidae; genus Stegodyphus; species Stegodyphus dumicola. The sequence goes on along the minus strand of NC_140772.1, from coordinate 111,049,472 downwards.
TCCATTATTCATCTGTTATGCAACCTGAGTGATCTTTGTGACATAATTTGCTGTTGAAACATTATCTTCTTTATAAGCTTTATAATTAGAAGAGAAATCTTTCACTTCACTTTTCTTACCTTTTTCCCGTCACGTTCTATAATCATAGAAAATCGAAGTCAAAAGTACTTGCTTTTGTTTTTAGTGAATTGCCATATTTTCCTTTGCCACTTCCTTCTTATCTTAGAATAATCTTTGCGAGCTTCTGCATTAACCTTTACCCTAAGCATAGTTCCTTATGCCTTTCATGAATTTTAAGAATAACTTTACTATAATTTTAAAAGCATCAAGCCTATTACAGCATGATAATATAATATAAAAATATAATAAAAAATATATATAAATAATAAAAAATATAATATATATAATATAATAAAAAAATAATAATAAAAAAAGATACAGTTTAAATTCATAATATTACGGTATTTTACTAATTACTTCAGTACCTTATTTGCTTTTTAGAAACCATTTTTGCTTAAGAACAGAAAAAAAATTCCTTAAGATCTAAATTAAAACACAAGCCTGGCAACTGTAAAAAGAAAGATAATGTAACTCATTTTGTCTCTAAATACTCTTGCGCAAGAACGTGTAGAGAATGCGAATCATTTTCCCCGCTTTTTAAGAAACCGAAAGTGTTTTCCCAGTGAGAAAAGAATTAATGCAAGTAAGCAGGATAATGAAGGTAAAAAAGTTTTTAACCTTTCAGTTAATCTTGAAAGGGATGAAAGATGGATTTTTATAATCCTTTAAATCTTATTCAAAAATTCTAGAAATGATAAATTTTTATGTCTCGTTTGGAGCGTTCTTTAACACACTTATGGGAATTTTTGTTTATTTATTTTTATGTTTAGTTCTTTTATACTTTAAATAGCATATAAAAGCTTGTTTTGGTGTTAAAATGTTAGAATAAAAATATTCTAAGGGAAGCAGACAGAGAAATTGTTTCAGTTTATCGTTAATTTTAAAAAGACTGCGAAAAAGTGAATAAATAACTGGATCCTTTTTTTATTTTTTTATTTGTTTGCTCTTTTTTAAATCGTACGACTTTTAAACCAGTTAGTTCTTTTAATTACTTAATTTTATTTATGAAACAGAAGTCTATTTTTTATTCTAGCCTCTACTAATTAGTCATTTTGATTCGTTTTTAAGTGTAGTACCAAGAGAGTCTCTATTCTAACTCCTTTATTAAATAATATTTACACAGAATCTTGAAAAGATTTTATAATGAAGCACTTACACGGTATAATTACTTTATACTTGTTTTATTTTCTATTAGACGTTCAATTTTTTTATAGTTTCTTCGCATTTTGAATCTGAATAAACACGTGTCGGTATTTTTTATTCTTTTAAAAAAACATTAGTTTCATATTTAATATTTAAAGAAGTAATGCCATGAGAAAAATGTTTTTATATTATTAAAGATATACTATTTCAAAGTATATCTATATATAGTAATATGCCCTTGTCCTGGTACTTGAAAGAATAAAAATGTGCAAACAAAAATATTTCATCACATGTTAGTTCACACTGCTGCTTTTATTATAAATCATGCAAAAGGGTTGGATCTATAACTATCACAGAAACGGAGAACCAAAATCTCTCATCCAAAAGATATCCATAACCAAGATAAAAAACATCTATAACCTTCAAAGAAACTGAAGCACAAATACCCCGAGAAAATGCATAAAAAAGTTAGCATTCAGAATGGTTGACTCTTAAATAGAAAGACCGACCTCAAAATCTCGTGGAAAATGTGCTAAAATATTTCAGGCAACAACTGAAGAATAAAATGACGTCTTCTATATACATGACAAACATTTATTTGAACTACGAAGACGTTGAACAGCAGAGCAGAAACATGATATTACACAGCGCTTTGCACTTCTCTCTTACATGCAACACCCACTCACCATTGACTTTGGCTAACTTCGTATTAACTAAGTATAAGTATTACGCAGCAGAGAACTTGTTTATCATGCGCATGCGCTAGGGAAATCGACGGCGGTTGCCAACATACCCCCTTTCGACGTTGATTCTCCCATTCCTGAAAAGTAAAACAAAATACATATTAAACAGTATTCAATCCTATAATTGTACAACAGTTTTGATGTTTAACGGGAGTCAGGGGTTTGGTTAACACATCAGCTCCCATTTCACTGGTAGGTATGTACTGCACATCTAATTCACCGCGTTCATATACTTCACGCACAAAATGATGGCGAATGTCTATGTGCTTTGTACGGGAGTTAAACACTGAGTTCTTCGTAATTTTCTGAGCTCCTTGATTGTCGCAGTATATTGTTGTTGGGTGTTCTATGTTGCAACCCATCTCCTTCAAAAAACGACGTAGGTAGACGGTTTCTTTGGCGGCCTCAGACAAAGCCATATATTCCGCCTCCGTTGAAGATAGAGCTACACTGCATTGTTTTCGTGATTCCCAGGTTATGGCTGAACCACTTAATATATATACAAAACCAGTGTAGGATTTTCTATCATCGACATTTTATGCCCAATCTGCATCCACAAAGGCGATGAGTGGTTTTCCTGTTTTCGTATAAATTAGTCCTTGATCTTGGGTTCCCTTTAGATATCGAAGTATCCTTTTCGCAGCATGCCAATGTTCTTTTCCAGGATTGTTGTTAAATTGACTTAAGAAATTCACGGCGTATGTGATATCTGGCCTAGTAGCTACTGAAAGATACATTAGTGATCCGATCAGATTTCTAAATGGAACATTTTTCATGTCAGCGATTTCGTTTTCGTTTTTAGGACTCATCTCTTTTGATAATTTTTTGCTGTTATCTATAGGTGAAGACACGGATTTAGCATTTTGCATATTATACCGATTTAAAATATCATCAACGTATTTCTTTTGAGAAATTTTAATTGAATTCTCATTTTGGTGAAATTCTATGCCTAAGCAATAATGTAACTTCCCCAAGTCTTTCATTTTGAAAGCAGAAGCCAAACTATTGCTAATTGTTTCATACGTTTGCTTAGAATCGGTAAAAACGATAAGATCGTCTACATAAACGATTATAATAGTTTCACTGTTAGGCGTCTTTTTAATATAAACACAATTATCTGAATTAAGAGATTTAAATTTCCTAGATTTCAATTTTTCATCCAACTTTTTGTACCACTGACGTCCTGACTGTTTAAGGCCCATATAATGATCTCTTTAAAAGACACACTTTATCTGAATTAGTTTCATCGCGAAAACCTTCGGGAATTTCCATGTAGATTTCTTCATCTAAATTTCCATTTACATAGGCCATTACAAAATCTAATTGGTAACCTTTGAGATTGTGTTCTACTGCGTAGGCTAAAACTGTTCTTATGGAACTTAATCTAGCAACAGCGGAAAAGTTTTCAGTGAAATCGAGACCAGGGATTTGAGCACACCCTTTAGCAACTAGCCTAGCTTTGTATTTTTCGATAGTGCCGTAGTGATTATATTTTAATTTAAGAACCCATTTACTGCCAATAACTTTCTTGTTTTCAGGTCTTTTTACTAATTCCCAAGCCTTTTCTTGAACAAGCGAGTTATATTCTAACAGCATGGCATTATGCCAATTTTCAGCATATGGTCCATTTAATGCTTCTTGCACCGTAGGATTAATGCTTTCCTCAACAACATTTTGAGTTTGTTCACTTTTATTTATAACTGTATAATGATATTCCTTTTTAGGCCTTCCTGGCAAAAATGTTTTTATTTTCTTGTGTCTACCAGGCCCCTTTTTAATCAGGATAGGATGCATTGATTCGCTATCTAAATCACTTCCGTTTTCCGGTTCAGCTTCAGATTTAAGTGGCGACTCGCTACCGTCCAGAGGTGATGATTTTTCACAACATGTTTTATTTATAATTTTTTCCTCCGGAGTGAAAGGCAGATTTATTTCTTGCTCTGAGTCATAACTACAGCAGTTTTCAAATTCATTAATAAATTTTACATCTCTGCTTATTATCACTTTACATGCCTCGGGATCCCAAAGTCTATACGCTTTTGATTCATCAGAATAGCCAATAAAAATACATTCTTTAGATCGAATATCAAATTTGCCTATTCCTGGCCTTTTATTTAGCGAAAATGCTTTTTGTCCAAAGGTTCTGAAGTGAGAGACAGCAGGTACTCTGCCAAACATCACTTCGTAAGGTGTTTTTATTTCGTGTTTTAAACCTCGCGTTGGGCAGCGATTTCGAATGTAAGCAGCCGTATTGACGGCTTCGGCCCAGAATTTCTGAGGCAGATTGGATTGCAATAACAAACATCGCGCCATTGAAACTAAAGTGCGATTTAATCTTTCGGCGACGCCATTCTGGGCTGGCGTGTAAAGAGTGCTCATTTCGTGTTTTATTCCCGCATTATTAAGAAATTTATTAAAGTCTTTCCCTAAATATTCTAGCCCGTTATCGGTTCGCAGGATTCTGATTTTAGAGTTAAGTTTATTTTCAAAAGATGCTTTAAAATTTCTGAAAGCCTCTTTAACCTCATCCTTAGATTTCAGAAAATACACACGAACATATCGAGATTTATCATCAATAAATGTTGCGAAATAAAATGATCCACCTATTGATTCAGTTCTCATGGGACCACACAAATCAGAATGAATTAGATTCAACAATTCAGTACTTCTATATTCAGATTCTTTGGGAAGAGGGGTTGCGGTTTGTTTACCCTGAATGCATACCTTACAAGTAGAAAGAGAGTCATTTTGAGAAAAAGAAAGACCTCTAACCATGTTATTTATTTGAAGTTTTTTTAAGATCATTTTCATTTAAATGGCCAAATCTTATATGCCACTAATCTATTTCTTTAGCAATTGATTCAGATTCAAATATTGGCATGACAAAATAAAGATCATTTTCACGTTTAGCTTAAACTACTGTTTCGTTATTAGAATTAATTATTTGAGCACATTTTTCTTTGAAAATTACTGAAAGATTATTTTCAGTTACTTTAGACACTGAGATTAAATTATTTTTCAAATCACGTACACACAATACATTTTTGAGTTTGATATTTTCAGTTTTAGAACCTATGCGAACTTTAAATTTAACAGTTTCTTTTCCAATAGTTCTAACAGTTTTATCAGCAGCTAATTTAACATAAGTGTCACCTACCTCGTGAATTTCTTGAAACAGTTCCTTGCTGTTATACACATATGCGATGTTGCACCACTATCCAGACAAAAAATGTGTTTAGAATTACTATTAGTGCATGCTACGGCTTTCTCTTGCTCCAGGGAATTCTGATATTCTGCAGACATCGCAGTTTCACTAAGGTATTTGCTTTTAGTTTCTTTACTTTTCTTCCTACATTCCGATGCTCTATGCCCATAGATATGGCAGAAGTTGCATCTGTAGTTAACTGGATACTGTCTTCGGTTTGCAAACTTATCTGGTTTCGGTTTAGGAACCGGTCGTTGAGTATACTTCTGATCTTTCGAATAGAACGCATGTTGTGGTTCAGAAAACGTTGAATCTTTATTTTTGCGAGCGTTAGCTTCTTCCAACAGTTTAATTTCAAGCACTTCTGGAGAAGGCAGTTCATCACGAGATTCGATGGCTATTCGAAAGCTTTTATAAGAATCCGGTATGCTATATAAAAGCAATATTGTAAGCAAATCATCCGCAATGTTTATTTCCATTTCTTTAAGTTTGTCCACAAGAATGAAAAAATCATTTAGATGAACAGTCATTTGTTTAGAATCACTCATTTTTGTAAAAAGCAATTTTTTTAGAATTGTCGCCTTTCTAGCTGGTCCCTTCGATTCGTAAATAGAATGCAATTTACTCCACAGTTCATGAGATGTTACACAATTCCTTACTTGTGAAAGTTCACTGGCTGAGATGGATAGGATTATATCCGCTCGTGCTTTTTGGTCAGTAGTTTTCCATTTAGCAAATTCTTCATCACCAGGTTCTGGTTTCAGAATTTTCCCAGTTACATAGTCCCAATGATAATTTTTAATCAGTATTGCTTCCATTTGTAACTTCCACGTATCAAAGTTGTCCTTGTTTAGCTTTTCAATTGACACTGTATTAGTCGTCGCCATTTTCATTTCAGACGACGCAGCTTGGCTTGCCGAAAGAATTTAACAATGGTAGTTGCACTGCACAGTTAAGTGCTATCCGGGCCCATAACCTATGAAGAATAAAATGACGGCTTCTATATACATGACAAACATTTATTTGAACTACGAAGACGTTGAACAGCAGAGTAGAAACATGATATTACACAGCGCTTTGCACTTACTCACCACTTACATGCAACACTCACTCACCATTGACTTTGGCTAACTTCGTATTAACTAAGTATAAGTATTACGCAGCAGAGAACTTGCTTATCATGCGCATGCGCTAGGGAAATCGACGGCGGTTGCCAACAACAACACTGGAAACAATTCACCAAAATCGGGGAAATGAAACAACATTCAAGATAGGACGCAAAGAAAACACCTACTTAAAAGGTGTAATGGATTGCAAATATCGTTATGAGATTATTCTGCTTAGTAAAAATTTTAAAAATATATTTACATTATATGGAACACAGATTTCCTCAAAAAGGTAATGTAAATTTTGAAAAGTAGATCTTAAAAACCCAAGTTTATACTGGATATTATTTGCTAAACTAATGTCTAAGGATTATTTGTTCCATAAAAACCTTACATTATACCATGAAGCTTTAAAAAAATAGAAAAAGCAACTTAGCTCTTCCATGATAAACCACATGCCATAATCAGGGTCCCAATTTACTGAAAGCGCAACTATAGAAATCATAAAAATAATCATAAAACAATTTATGGTCTTGAACCGCATCTGTATTAAAACCTTTGAATTCCTCGTTTCGCAGAAACTGTCGGTTAAAAAAAGACATTAAAAAGGACACAAAACACTAAGTAGCCAAATTTGAGTTTTGTATTTAAAAAAAAAAAAAAAAAAGAAAGAAAAAAAAAAAAAAAACATGTTTTTTGGGGAGAAGGGGATTTGAAACAAAGTTATACTTGAGAATTACAGCAGGGTATTTCTAAAAGGAGGATTACCTAAAGAAAAAATATATACACCTTTGAGTGTTTAAACATTGTCTATATCAGAAGTTCTTAAACTTTTTTGCGACATGCACCCCATTCACAACCGCTGGAAGTTCATCCCTCTTCTTTTCAAAACTTGAAAAATGCATGTGCATTTATTTACATTTAGATAATTTTTGACGTGTTTTATTAATTAAACAACAAAAAGCATACAAAATGTTGGTAAATACCAAAAGTTCGAAAAGGTAGCTATTTTATATTCATAAACTACAACTAAATACTGAATAACTAAATAAAAGGTTGACCACATCCCTCCACAAACTGTGAAATTCCCCTAGTGAGGAATTTCCACATAGTAGAGAAAATTTTGCGGTTTCTTTTAACGTGCGAAAACTTATAATATTTTATTGAAATTGGTGAAAAATCTCAGAGAAAAAGTCAGCTGCCGAATGTAAGCAAATAATAAGTTCGTAATATAATTTCGAAATTTGATTGATAAAGCATCCAAGACATGTTATTGAACACGAAGAAAGGTGGATCATTAGAAATATTATTTGTAATTCTAACCATTGCAATGAAATTGAAGAAGCCTCAGTAACATTTCAAACAAAGTTTGAAAGATTATCGAACCGCAATATTTTCGGATTCAGTGTATATGAATCTGAATATTTTCACCGGTATCTTAAATCCCGAAACCTTTTGAAGTTGTTACTATACGGCTATCTTTAATTCTCCTTCTTTACAAATGCTATTTTGCTCTTCAAATGTCATACAAGCTGAAGGATCTATTTAACTATTAACTAACATTTAGTCTCTTATTACTATCAGATTAATTTTTTCTGTTAATTGTAAAGAAAGAAATACGTGAATATGGCCTGCAGTATATCTCAAAAATTTGATATTAGCTTAATCTAATATACAATTATATATTAGGTTATTAATTTCATTACTGTATATATATTATATATAAACTTAAAGCATCTAAAGTTAAAAATAAATTGGAGTCAAAGCAAGGCAATTCCTTAACAATATTAATAATTGCATAATAAGAGGTTTAACACAATATCTAAATAATTCTAAACTGAAAGAGGTTCAAAAAAGTTCATATTAGTACAAACTCGAAAACTAAAAATGAAAAAGAGAAAAAATATATACTAGATAATAAAAATATAAAAATGAATCTCTTTTTACTGAAACTCCAATTCAGAACTCACCAGGAGAAAATGCGTTAACGCTTCATAAAAGTTGATTAATATGCTTCGAAAACATGTTTCGTCGTTCGCCTGGTCATTTGAGATCAAAAGCCGAAAAAAGAAACAAATTTTCATTACCTTAAAATAAACATAAAACCGAAAAAAGTTAATCTCAAATGTACGAGGATTTTCTCTACACGCCTTCGAAACACTTGGGAAAAAGAGAATAAAAACATAACAGTGTTTCAAATTGACTACACAAAAAAAACTATAAAATTTTACATTATGTAAAATGACCATTAAAAAAGACCCAAATTAGTCTGAAAGCATTAAATACAGATCCGAAATTCAAAATCAAATTTAAATATAGAGAGCAATACAAATATATTTTAAACATTACAAATACACTAAACATTACAAATATACTTTAGTCATTTAAACAATACTCTAAGGGCTGTCTCCGATTATGCTTAACTAAACTTTTAATTCCACGAAAACGAAAACCTTTTCATAGAGATTGATTTAAATAATAAAATCAGATTGAAGCCTACTTCGGTAAAAAAAACTGAAAACCTATTAGAAACAAATTTGAAAAAACGTAAACTTACTGAAATTATATGACGTTCTTCAAACGAAACTTTACTTAATTCTTATTATGACCAAACTGTGTTTCTTGTAGAATCATAGTTGCTCTGGCGAAGCAGAAAATGGTAGTTGTAAAAAGTGTGCGATAAGGTTCAAAGTGTCCCCTTTTCTAATTTTGAATTACACTCATGTCCATAAATTAAGGATAATGCAAAATCAGGCAAAGGAAGAGTTAGAAGCAAAACAAATTTGACTTATTTGTAAAGCTTATTTATTAAACAAAAGGTAAAGAGCAAAAAAAGGTGCTATATGTTTGGCAATATTAAAAAAAAATTAGCGATTTTTTCTCCCTGGAGCAAATTACAAAAAAAAAAAAAACTATTTACAAAAAACCAATATTACACGGTTGGTATGATTGTTAATACATTGTATGTCTACCAGACGATCAATACAGTCCGTACAATGCCTAGGCATGCTGAGTATCAAATTATCGATCTGATCTTGGGGGATATTACACCACTCAAAAAGCAATGCTCTCCGAAGTTCCGGTAGACATGTGGGAGGAGGCTGACGGGCTGCAACTCGTCGGCCAAGCATGTCCCACACGTGCTCTACAGGATTCAAGTCAGGTGAGAATGCTGGCCAGTCCATACGGGTGATATCCTCCGATTGAAGGTATTCGCTTACGATGTTTGCACGGTGAGGACGGGCGTTGTCATCCATAAACACAAATTGTGCGCCCATGGCGCCCCGAAACCAACGTACATGTTGTTCCAGAATGACGGATAGATTTGGCTTGTGATGGTTCCACTTTGAACATGCAGGTCAGTTCTGGAACCCAGAATAATTCCACCCCAAACGAGAAATCCTGCACCACCGTAACGGTGTCGTTCAATGATGTTTTCTTGGTGCTAACGGGTTCCTGGAGCTCTCCATATGAAAGTCCGGCGAGAATCAGACTGCAAGCTAAACCTGGACTCGTCGGAAAACATCACACAAGCCCACTGTTGCGGTGTCCACAATGCATGCTCTCTACTCCAGGCTAACCGCAGGCGACAGTGAGTTGTAGTAAGTGGAACGCATCTGACAGGTCTACGAGCATATAGACCAATCTTCCCTAAGAGTCTCTACACGGTCTGCCTTGAAATTGTCGTACCAGTGGCTGAAGAGAGCTGACGAGACAGGTCTGAGGCTGTGCTGCGCCTGTTTCTTTTCGCAGTAACTGCCAAATACCGGTTCTCATTCGGCGTTGTAACTCTGGGGCAACCTGTGCTGTAACGTCTACTCATATTACCATCATCTTGGAATCGTTGCCAAAACCTGGAGATGAAACTCTTGGCAATTCCAAGTTCGTCTGATACTTCCATTTGGGTACGCCCACATTCCAGACGGCCAATAATTTTACCACGTAAAAAATCATTCAAATGCGTTGTGTCATAACTATTCGGTTATTGCACTGAAACGCTTATAAAGCGCCTGCGAACAATATTACTTCTTTGCCTGTATTCCTTATATATCACCCTCTTACACTCTCGTCATTGTGACGTACCATCGGTGTCATCTGGTTACTTACTGAAATTTGCAAATGATTCTTGAAGATGTGTGTAGTGATTTTACAGGTGATATATTTATTTTAGAGTTCGATTTCCACGTGACTCCGAATTATCCTTAATTTATGGACATGAGTGTATTTAGATATTGCGTTAAACCTCTTATACAGGAATGCAATTATTAATATTGTTGAGGAATTACGTTGCTTTGACTCCAATTTACTTTTAAGTTCAGATGCTTTAAGTTCATTTTACTTCAATCATTCAGCTCTCTCTATATATAGATATATATAAATGATTTTTTGTATCATTTCCACTTCCTTATCAAAGAAAATCACACTAATTTTAATATACTATTCGCATATGTTAACCATTTTATTTCCGAAAAGGAGCTTTTTCAAAAGCAACTATGTGGTACCGTTTCAATCCTACTTGGATAGTGTCAATAGATAAAAAGATCTTACCGATGTTCATATAATAATAAAAACTTGATGCTTTTTAGAACTAGTTCTGAATTTTTAGATTAAAATTACTGAAATGGGAAAAAACACACTAAATAATTAAACTTCAGGGAAATTAATTTTATTCTGTACCATAAGTTTAGTTCAAGATGTCGTATAATACTCGTAATAAAAAAACTTCCTAGAAACTCCTTAGAATAGAAATAAAGTTAGATGAAGGAAGAAAAGCCACTATTTTAACTGTAAAAGAAAATACGAAACTCTCCGAAAAAATTTGACATCTTTGAAAATCGATATTACGGGAAGAAAAGAAGACGGATGCACTTAGTAAAAGAAACTATATTATTTTTTTTCACAAAACTGACATTTTTGAATAAAAATATTTCGAATATAGTATTTCGAATATTCTTGTGCATCTTTTGAGTTCCGTAATATGATATTTGGATGTGAAGTGATATTTTTAAAAATAGAAAGGATAAATATTTTTAGATTTCCTATCAGCTGCCTATTTTGAGGTTGTCAGATAACGAACATAAAAACTGAAAACAAAAAACAGAAAATATGATGTCTCTTTGAACAGTTCTCATATGCTAATTGTTGTTTAAAGAAATAAAACTGAGGTATTAAAAACAAAATCAAAGGGGAGTGTTCACAAATTATTTTGGACTTCTTGTTTTTTTTTTTTAAGAAAAAAGCTTGATTTTTCAATCTTATTATTTCTTTTCTGATCTTAATAATTTCTGAATGTTTCAGTAAAGATAAAATAGTAACTGAACAACCGAAGCAACTTTTGGAAACCGGGTAACAAAATCGAAACGCTTGAATTCTGCATAAATGTGGCGTGGATCTTTTCACTATTTTCTACAGTCGTTAAGGATGTCATCACTACATGATACTGAAGAAAGAAAAATATTTCTAATTCTGTTCTTTGTCCTTCTCCATAGCAGCTCATTGGTGTTGAGATCAGAAAATCGAGCTGACCGTGGAAGATGTTCAGATTCACTTGCATGTTCTTCAAACCATTCTATCTACTTTGCAGAGTAAACTTATGCATTGACATCATAATGCACGACATCTTCTGGAGACAAAGTTTGAATCATTTAATGCGCATTTTCCATTAGAATATAGCGAGAGTCTTTGACAATGACATTCCAGAACAATTAGTAATCTCTTAGAGTTCCACGTAATTGCGACCCAAACCATAAACGATTCGACTCCATCCTTCATTGTGAGTAAGAGAAGCTGCGGATTATACGCCTTTTCTGAAGGAACTCTTTACATATAAACTACCTCAAACGTTAAAAAGACTCGAAAGATGACCTCATCGTGGAGTAATGCACGTTTCACATGCCTGCAATAAAATTAATGAGCTTTTAACAGGTCTGAAATCGGCATTTACCATGGGCGAACTTAATCAAAAGGTCTGCTACGTTTTACATAGCTGCTCATTAGTAGCTAAGTTAAGAAGACCACTAAACGCTTGTAGTGGTATTGTACAGATTCACATCTTCGAAAAGTGTTTTTATGGTTCTTTCCATATATAATATAAATACGGAAATACTCTTTGAGGGAAACGGTTTCTTCAGGGAAATAGCTGAGATTAGCTTTGTTTTAATCAATCGAAATAACTGCTTGATAGTTAATATTAACCACCCCTGGCAATGAGTACTGAGTTCTGCTATAATTTCAGTAACTGCAGTTTTATGTTTTTATGATAAAGTTTTAGCATCCATTTCAGATAAATTCCTCTCATTTTGGTAAAAACTACTACTACTGGGTGAAGTTCTTCACTCGTTTAAGTGCGCACCATGCAGTTTGGACACCATGGCTCTCTGCTCATTATAAAGATCTACTGTTTCGGTAAGAGACTCCAAAAATTGAGAATATATTTCCCTTTTAAAAACATTTTATACTTAATTTGGTAAGCAAAAGATATAAAATATGTAAAATTTAATGATCATGCAAAAATGTGCTGGTATTTGGTTGCCTATATATATAGTAGTAGAAATATTCGATTAAAATCTATTCATTTCTGAAATTTAAGGAAGCTATTACGCAAATTTTACGATAAAAAATGAGAATAAACTTCTAAAAAACATGTGTTTAACTGCCAGTATTTTCTAAAGCTGCAGATTACAATATAAATTCGTGTCGTCATTGGGAATAACTACTGTTTATTCCTCGACACAGCCAGCTTGTTATACTGTAATTTGGGTTTTAGAATGTAGTATTTTGCTACTTAGTCTTCTTCGCTATCGTGCAATGTAACTAGATCTACTGAAAATCTACTTAACTACTGCTACTATCTTTGCGACTTTTCTCCGAGACTTGAAGAGGAACATAAAAGGAGACGGGTGTAAAAGACCCCTTTTTTGAACACAATATTTTACAGATAGCACGGACTTTTGTGCTCATAGTCACTAACCATCTGTGGTGAGAAACTTAAAAGATAACGTAACACTAAATTTAAAAGGTAAAGCGTAGTACAAGACTATACAATTCAATTTAACCTAAGAGGTTGACACAGAACCTACGCCGGCAGGATAATAATTCGGCCGCAAGGATGCGAAACCCATATTCAAGATTAACAATTGGTAGAAATAACATCGTACACTTACAGTGGCGAAAACACGCTCTGACTAAACTTTTCTCTACATTAGTTTAAATAAACTTGTTCTAAGTAATTTACATACTAGCGAAAAAACGTGAGGGAAATAACAGAAGATAGAAAAGACTAACAAATTAAAATAGCTATTAGCAAAAATAAAAAAAACCCTGCAGTATAAAACCTTGAAGAGAAACCGATATTGATGCAAGGAAGTTTGTCTGCGGTTAAAAAAGAATGGCAAAATCTTATCATAAAATCTCTAAATTTACGAAGTCACATGCGAATAGAAAAAATAATTGGAAAGTTAATAGATAGGCAAATAAAAGTGGAAGAGGAAAAACGAAATTCTGAACATAGCTTCTAAAACTTCTAAAAGGAAAATGGCGAAAGAAATCAAGTTGAATCCTAAAGTAAATGGACTAAACTTGCTGTAGAAATCTCTGCAACTGTTAGTAAGCGTATTTGTTGCCGAACATATGAAATAACATAAAAAAGTAGTCATAAGCATAGAGTATCAAGACAAAAACCATTTATAAATTTGCAAAATCAAGGAAAGCGTTTAGAATTTGATAAATCACATCAATTAAAGATACAAAACTTTTGAAGAAAGGTCATTTTAAGCTATGAAAGCCGATTTAGTAATACCATTGGTAATGAGGATCGTTCGCTGTTTGGTGAAAGTTAAATACTGCTCTTAGTCCTCTTTAGGATCCATTATGGTTTGGGGTTGTACGGCTGCAACCGGAAATAAGAATCTTATTTTCATTGATAGTATTATGAGCTCCAGGATGTATTTACATGCATTAAAAAAATCTAAATAAATGTGCTATTAAGTTAGGCTAGCGTGAATATTTCATATTTCAGCAAGAGAAAGATCCAACCACACGTCGCATAATATAAAATTGCGATGGCTTTATCACTGTAAGCAGCAACTACATTATTCTCCCCAGTGTCCACGCATAAATGTTCTTGAACACCTGGTGGTTCATGCTTGAAACGGATGGGCAATAATATAAAATAATGAGCAAAGATACACTGAAACGTGTTGCTAAAAGAATGGGATAAAATATTTTCAGATACACGTAAAAACTTAGTCGAGTCTGTGCCACGATGTTTGGAAGGAATATTTAAAGCTAATGAGTATGCAACAAAATATAGACAGTTCTTTATTCATTAAAAACAGCAGAAGTTCTTTTTAGTATATTTTTATTTTTTGAAGCAAAAATCTTCTCATATGTTTGGTTTAAATGCTGCATGTAGTTTTTTTTCCCCCAAGGCATTGTTTTTCAGTCTTCTTTATTATTGTCAGAAATTAAGTGTATGGATGTATGAATTAAAATTATGAGATAAAAACATCCTTTTTAATTTCGTAATTATTTATTTGCTTTAAAAATTACACTTATCAATAAAACGTTGGGTGGGTGTATTCTCAATTTTGAGTAGCTGTTTATCTACTAAAAATAATTTAAAATGCAAGAATAACTAAAAAATAAATATTTTCTTATAACTGGATTTGGACAGAAATAACTGTACATTGTATTCCTATTTTTTTTTCTTCTTCTCTTTCTTTATATGCACAACTATATATTTAATAAACTAAGGGGAAGATTCAGTTACTCAATTACTACATTTAGCTTCTTTTCTATCGTTTTGCTTTTAAGCCAGTTTACGGAAGGTTCTAAACATAAAAATATTTTAATAAAAATAAAATGAAAAAGGTTACATAGAGACATAAACATTTTATTCACTCGTATACTCAGAATAGGATATGCATAAAAATTTACATTATCGTCATAATTGAATTTAATAATGAAATTTGAAACAGTCACTTAATTGTAAAGCAACAGAATTTAAAATGTATTAAACGATTATTTATTATTCTGCAATTAGCATTTACAATTTATAATCACATGAAACATGCGATAATTTCTCTGATAATTTCAAACTTTAAAAAAATTGATATCAATTAACTGCTTTTATAGTGCTTTAAAAGAGCACTTCCTCTACTGCGAAAGAAACATTCATACGAACAGCTCATAAATTTGAATAAAGCAACCATGTAAATTCTGAAATAATAGAACGAATTTAACAGCCTAAAATGTTGTAGTTAGCAGATTATGAATCAAGAAAATAAGCAAGGAGCTTACCATATTTCTCAAGATTGAAAAATAATAATAACAGTAAGACTTAAAGTTGTCAAGACTAAGTGTTCTTTGCATACTCTTGGCAAATATAATGGTGACAGTATCAAGGTCCTGATCTCGAACAGTGAGCTGAATGCAGTTACGTTCTTGTGAGTGCTAGAAGAACTACAACGTAAGAAGGGTGTAAAAGACTCTTTTATTTAAATCACTATTTACAGCAACTCCCAGCTCGGGAGTGATAACAGAAAAATAATGACCCCGCTTGGGTCTAAAGCGAACAATCAAATAATTTAAAGCAAAGCTAAGGTAGAAATTCAAACCTCCGACCAGGTGAAAAAATATTATAATCAAAATGATTTCGAAATCCTTAAAAGTTTCTTACAGGACTCAAACGCAAAAGAAGTGGAAATTCCAGAATTAACGCCGCCCGCTCCACCACCCAAGAAGAGGAACTTAGCCCTTCTACAAATCATTCTAGGGTCCCGAAAAGAAGGAAGGAAAATGGTCAGACTCCAGCATTCAAGAAGTGCAGGAAATCAACGCCGCCTCGTAAAGAATCTTTGGTAAACAGGAATAGACCAGGTACAACTTCCCACAGTAGAAAATCTGCGTCGAGGAAATCACTTCCAGGGCCAGATAGACCGGAGGCCGCCAAGACCAGCCGTTCAGGGGCCAAATGGAAAACACAGGAAACCGAAGACTACCACCCCAAGAGACCGGCGTACAGAGGGCGAAAAAGGAAAGTCACCTTGGAAGAAACTCGAAGAAACCAAAAGAGGAGGTTAACTTCCATGAATTCTGTAACTTGGGATCAATTCTGCCAGAAGAAGATGTCGGAGTTCCAAGCATCGAAAAGTCAAAGATAAGTTAAAATGTTTTATAAATTTTTTCTTTTGTTCTGAAATGTTATGTGTAAATACGAAGTTCTATGTGTTCACGGAAGCCAATTTGTCTCGGTTGAGACCTAGTTTTGTTTTACTTTATTTAGCTAAGGCAAAAGCATTATTTTCTTTAAGTGTAAAATCTAAGAGCAAGCAGTTCGTGTTGGTCGAAAGACTGGTTCTGTTATGTTAAAGCCAAAATTTGGCCTAAGGTAAAATAGCTTCGTATTCTTGTATTAATGGAAAATTTAGTTTCAGTGCCGCCAGCTTGGCGAAGAAAGCGTGAAGTAAAATTTTATTTTCTCTTATTCATCTTATTGTAAATTGTAAAAATCATATGTATTAGAATTTTGTAAATATAGGTAAATACTTGAAAGTTATGTAAAAGTAGAATTTAGTCTAGAAGCATAAAATTTTAGATGTTAAAAGTAAATGCTCAAAAGAAACGAGTCAAAACCTAAGTGTTAAACAGTAGATAAAATCATGCTTTAGAGCGAAAGCCTGCAAAAGCCATGTCAAAAGACGAATGAGGGAAAAATTTAGAATAAATGTGTTTTTTAGGGTTCTCCACGTACACTTGAATTTAAGAATGTTAAACATAGCTCATTGAGTTTCAGTATGTTGGATTAGGGTGTGTCATATTTGGTTGTTGGAATTCTAACAAATCATTGTGTGGTTAGGGGAAGATTTGAAATACAAAAACACGAAGATTCCCGTTTGACACCACACATGGTGGAGAACCAGGGTAAAGTTAAATTCATGTTTGAATATTTGAATGAATGTGAATGTAAGCAGTTAAAACAGGAAAAGAAAAGGATCGAAAACGAAAGCATTATCGAGTGTTAAGAAAGTGTAAATCATAATGTATTTGGAATATACTGATACTTATTCCTTCCAGATGCTGGAAGGAAGAGAAAAAGATTGATTGATGAAGACCAAACGGCAGAGAGGATCCTGTAAGAAGGTATTGTATTCTAATAGTCTACAAAAACGATTGTAAATTTATTAGGCAAAAGTTTGTTTAATGAAAACGGGGCTCTTAAGTCTTAGGTTAGAATATGGAAACTTTTTCAAGAGGTCGTTTCTAGGCCCTGCTTCCAAGTTTACCAAATTCTGGCAGTGGCAAATGTAGGGTTTATATTTATTTGAACTAACATTTATTTTAAGTTTAAGCTATCTTTCCTGTCAAGCCTTTACTTTCCCCTAGAATTGCCAATGCTAGAGTATGTAAATTGTAGTAGAGCGCGCAGTATATTCAAATTTAGCAGAAGTAAGTTGAGTTTAAATAGAAGGAAAACGAATTTGTATGTGTGCTTCTTGAATCGCGAACGTGAAGGTTGCTAGGTAGAAGTTTAAGAACCGCGCGTTTCGGCCTGTGTGCCTATCTCGGCAGTTTGCTGAATTTTTCAACTGCTTAATTAGCAAGCTCGCTGAATCTCAGCTGTATTTTAGAACGCGGTTAGGTTAGTTAAGATCTCAGAGCCTCGTAGGTAGTGATCTAGCTATTTATTCATCCAGTCATTATTTTTTAGTTTCACATTTCTGTTTCTGTTTAACCACCACCGGGTCGGCGTAGTTTGTGAGCGTCAAGTGAACGCAGCTGTTATTTTTAAAGTGGAATAAAAGGGCTTTAAACCCTTCTTACGTGTTTGTGTAAATTTACATTTCGTAGCAGTCACTACCACAGTTGCTGACAAGTTGGGGCCACACGTTACCACAACTGTAATTATTATAATCATAGCGTAATTGTGAAGGAAGTTATTGTAATCTTAGTATAATTGTAAAGAAATTATTACAATAAACGTAGAACCAAGATAAGAGAAAATAGAAATAAGAAGAGAATCTTATAAAATTTCGTAGATTGTAGTTAATCCTTCTTCTAATTAATTTCTCTTCGTGTGTTACTACATCTATATTTGGAGCAGTATCAGAATAAAATCTGCCTTGTTTTGTTGTGATATATCTCGCTTGGCTGATAGTAACATAAGTTAGTTAACACAGTAACATAAGGCTCAAGATAGCGCCTGTCGTTGGCAAGAGCTTTAAGCCCCATACAAGTGACAGTAGGATTTTGTTCAGTTTCGCCTCGAGTTTTGATAAAGAGCATCCCGGGGCCATAGGGAACCAGGATGCGTGCTAGCTGCATGGGTCCGAAGGCCTTCCAGTTGCCTTTTCTTACCTCCAAACTCTCGGAGGACCTTCTTGCGGTAGATTTAGAGCGCCCCCATGCAGCACGGATGCTACACATTTACAAACATCCAAGCCTTCTCCTGGATGCGAACCCGGGCTCTTTGGTACGGCAGTCAGCGTCGCTAACCACTATATCAGTTGGGCGGCAATTCTTCCTTAAAAGGTACTATTATTTGGTGATTGACTCACGAAAAGATTGGCATTGGCAGTTTCTGTGATGAAAAAATTTTCAAGGTCATTTAAAGTATCTTAAATTAATTAAATATCGTTATTTCTAGTCGTCTCTTAAGGATCAGATCAGGTCTTGTAAGGTCTTGATCACGTCCACGAATTCCTCATAGCCAAATGATTCTAAGCGCCTATTGTTGGCAGGCCATAGCTTGTTATACGTGACAGTCTGACTTTTACCCAGATTTGAAGAATGCCCAGAGGCATGGATCCGAGAGTTTTCTAATCTCCTTCCCCTACTAGCCTTTCTAAAGGAATGCCAGTCTCCTTAATGGATCCTTAATACCATGTTTAAAAGACACTATGTATTTACAATCCATGGCTTTCCTGAAATTTGAACACGGACCCAAGATTCCGGGCATCTAGCCCGCCATCACTATACCAACTGGGCAACACTTAAAATTACAGATTCATTATTTACAATTTTTTCATAACCTCAATTTTTTAAACTAGAATGAAAATAAAGCTCATTGACAAGGCTTTAATTATCGATCTTAAGTCTTTACGAAATCCTTTACTGTTACATGCGCGCAAAAGCGCATTGATCATCAAAAAGACATCGATCGATCATCTTACACACACAGATTGATACATCACTTTTTTGGGTAAGTAAATACTTCGTTTGTATATGAAAACAACAGCAACAACAAAATTACTTTAAATAAAAAGTATGGTGCTTAGATTGGAACCTATTATACGCTAACTGATAATCTACCAATTAAGGAATACATACCATAATACAGGCAAAGCTTCTATTTGCCTGTATTATGGCATGTACTCCTTCCTGTATTATGGCTACATTTCTTATGTCTTTTTACGTAAGATGAAATTTTCTTAGAATAATGAAAAAAACTAATATCTGCTTTCAATAATAATTACTATTTAGTGATAAATGAGGAAGTTCTAAATTAGAATATTTGAAGAGAATAAATTCATTCTTCATAATCACAAATGCAAAAGCTTAATTTTTTTCTGTATTTCTTCAAAATTAAATACATCACAATCCTGTAAAATTGAGCCTGTTATACCTGTAAGAATGATGTTAATAATAACAAATATCTCTCCTGTAAGGCGCGTATTTGCAGCAATAAATAAGACCTCTAATTCATGTTAATAATAAAAGAAAGTGCTATGTAGTTTTTTCCTAATCCTTTTTTCCATTTATTTCTGCATAAAAAAGGTTTTAAAAACAAGTCCTTGCAATCCTGTTTCATTGCTTGGAATCCACGGAATTGCTTTCCAAATCTCAAAGGAACTTTTTTAACATTCTTCTTAATTAATATTCTTCGTATCCTTGGAAAATCCTGATTTCTAGGCATATTCTTTTTTCTTTTTTTCCTTTAGATGTCACCCGTAAGATTATGGAAAAAAATTTAAAAAAAGTAACACGACAATAGTTGTAGGTAAAAATAGGAAGTAAGAAAAAGAAAAGCAGCTGACACTTAATAAACGCGTGGAGTGATTTAACTGAAAATAAATGCATTTATTTGAGTGCTTTTCTCCCCTCTATTTAAGTTACCATTATGATATTTGCTTTCACTTTTATGCACCTGGAAAAATTCTGTAATTATTTGCTGTAGGCAAATTTAAAATATATTTAATCATAAGCTTGAAAAATCTCCCATATTATAAAAAACGTATTTCACTACATATTCATATATATACAACTGCAACCCCACTATAAAGAACCTGGCTTATATGAACTTCCGGAATAACGAACGAACCACTTAATACAGCCTAGTTTTTTATACATAATATTATTGTGTATTGTTATAGCAAACCTCCGAGAGTATGAAAACCGGGTATAATAGATTTTTACGGACGTTTTCGACTGAGACGTTTTTCGGCATTTTTCATATTTTGCCAAGAATTACTGCATGTTGTAATGAAAAAGTTATTAACTGTTAAAATCATTCTTGTTTACAATATAAGGATCCACATTTAATCCTCATTTCATATTTCATAGGTAAAAGAAAACACCTTTATGTTATTTTCCTTTTATTTTTAGTGGTTTTGCCTCTATGTTCTAAACGAATGTTATGTAAGATAGGTGTGACATACAACTGCAGGAGAACGCGGATGCAATAAACATATCTGATGGCAACTGAACCAAAATTTGTGGAATGGAATATCTGATTCCAATGAAATTCTTTGACTGAATTTATAGGCAGAACTCAAGGCTGAAGTTACGATAGAAATTTTGAAGTATTTGCTGTTCAGATAAAGTGAGCTTGCGGTTTTACAGTTTATTTTTCCTTTAGGAAAGAAAACGTTTTAACCTTTGAGGATAAATGCTTCCCAACTTCCATCCTCGAAACAGAGATTTTGCATTTTTACCTCTTTTGCAAGACATAAGCTATTTTCATGAAGGTTATTCAAGTTTTTGTTGCAATCTTATATATCTTGGAAGGAATGATTGTCTTCTCTCTGAACATTGTGGAACACACATGAGCAACAACATTACGTCCATTTTTCATATCTTGTAGACGAGCAAATTCTGAGATATTTTTTATCATACTCTCTATACTCTATTTCTGTGTTAAAAATTCATGGTAAATGCATGGTAAACTGTAATTGTAAAGCGTCTGCATTAAAGCTACAGTGAACGTTATTCGAAAAATATGAAACAGACGCAGCCAAATCGATATCCACCAAACTCAAAGTTTAATCAAATCTATAGTTTGTACCATATGAAAAAATCGAATAATTTCTATTAATATAACTTCAAATTATAGTAACAGAAATATAATTTTAATAATATTTCTAGTATTACGGAAAATATTTAGAACCAGAAAAAAGTTGACGGGTGCAGTATGGAGATTCAAAGAAGCAGAAGCATTGTTGAAATGGTTCGCCATTCAAAGAATACGTAACCTGTTAGTATCTGGACAAGTGTCAATGAGTTTGATAGATTTCTGGAGAGACTGGAAAAAACGAGCAATAAATTTAATAACTAAGCGTAAGGATAATTGCAGTTAAATCTTAATATGACTTTTTAAAATCATGTTAAGATTTATTGTTCATTTCTTATTGTATAGATGTGACAACGTTAACCTGTTATTTTTTTCTATTTATTGTTCAATTTTTTATGCGTTTTTGTGAGATAATCCTTTTTTCGTTTCGATCGGATATAGCAACCAACCGGATACCAAACTTACGGTTCCTTGAAGTTCATTATAGCGGAATTCGATTGTACTATATTTAAGGAGTTAGAGTAATATTTATTATATGAAATAAAGTACTGTTTAGAAACGTGATGGTGGTCTTAGAAAAGTTTCGTTGCATTTTATTGCTATATATTTCATTTATTGTGGTCGGAAAGAATAATTTCTGATTTCAGATAAGAAATCATAAAACACTTATATGTCGGAGTCTGATGTACAGTGTACACCTGAACTAAATGCGCGCAACAGAGTCAGATTATACAGTATTTAGTAATTTTAACCTCCCATCCTGATCATGGATATGGAAACAGCACTCTTCACGTGAATTTTTACGTGACTGACGCGTCACTATCCGGGTAGTGGTGTAAAGTCTGTATGTTGATCAGTTCATTGTCTCCCCTTTCTTTGCTCAGTGAAGATCAATCGCAGATACTAGCGATTTCACTTCGGATAGGGACAAGTTTGTGCGCCCATGAACGGAAGCACAGCAGCGAAAATATGACACATGTGATAGATAGGTTTCATAAACAGTTCGGCAAGGAGCCACGAAGTCCTCAGACTTTGATCACATGGTAGAAGATAGGTATTTCGTTTGGTAAATGTTTTAGATGCTTTCCACTCTTGTCATCTATCAACCCGAAAGAAAACACGTACCTTATCCTTAGCCGCCTCGAAGTCTGGACCTTAAGACACCAGACAATGTCCTGTGGGAGATCCTCAAATCATGCGTCAAGAAGAAATGGTACGTGGACAATGATGCTTTACAGGCAAGTACGCTTGAAGCCCTCCAGCACGTGACACCGCAGCTGCTAGAGCGCATGAGTAGGAGAACATTCAGGCATATCAAGCTGCGCAGGTACAATGCTTGTGCACATATGGATGTTTTGGACAAATAACTGTAAGAGTTATTTAAGTTGCAATGAAATAATTGCACGTGAAGAGACTTTCTGACCACCCTGTTTGACATTTCTATATTAAAGTTTTTATTAAGCAGTCTGAAATCTGCATTGCACATCGCCTCAGATTTGGGCTTCCATGCTCTCATAATATTGTAATATTTTTGTAAATAATTAAGTATTTTTGACTGAATTTTTTGTTTTAGCATTGCTCTAATGTTATGTATTGCATTTACTTATTTGTTTGTTGCATTTTGTGAAATAATATAAGGGGTTATTTTAGTGTAATCGAATCTGTGGCCATGTATTTCATTTGTTAATATTTTCTTCCTGTATAAATTTGTAGATACTATAATTCTGAATTTGTCAATGTTAAGTTGTAAAAACAGCTAAATTAGAAGCTGTGATAAATAAAAGAATTCTCTTGACGGGCTTTGGGGAGAATTGTTTCCTCCAGGCGACTGACATCTGGCGAATCAGTAGCCTGCTAGCCCTATACCATTTGTTGCATTTTGTGAAATAATATTAGTGATTATTTTAGTGTAACCGAATCTGTGGCCATGTACTTCATTTGTACTTCATTTGTACACTAATAGCCACTAACTTAGTCAAGCCAACAAGTCAGTTTTTCTCAGACAATGCAAAAGCCTACAACCAACGCAAGAGACCCCTCGCAGCTCGGCTCTTATATTTTCCAGCTATTATAATGGTATTCCTTTCCAAATATTCGAATCAGTTTAATAATTAGGAAATTGTCAGCCAGCTTCAACGAGGCTAGACCTTGAGTCTGCATACTGCGGTACAACACCATTTTTCTGGAATGATACTGAGTGAATTACTTATTCAAAGAGCAGAAGAGCAGCGGGATTCAAACAGTTAACTGAGTGAATAACGAATTGCATTTTTTTAGCGTTTACTTTGTGCGTGATATAAGTAATTTGCGATATTTGTGTCTTAAGGAGGATTTGCCTAATATCTACATTCTCCATGAGCAATTTACACCTATTTATATTTGCACGCGCATTAACTTCAATAAGCCGACAATTTTTTCCTGCTCATTTGACGCAACTGTTGAGGAGATTTTAAACGAATTCATAGTTTTCAGCAATATATTCAAAATTGAGTATTTATTTGCAAATTTTGTTAATTATTTTGCCTTTTGCCTTTATCCGAAATAAAGTGCACATTTCTCCAATGAAATTTGTGTAAGCATTCTGCATATTTCTCGACAAATAACTTTTATATCATTTAAAACATTACCATAATTATACCCATGTAATAAAGCATAATCATACAAGAAATTCGAATCAGAATGTTCTAATAATTCTATTACACCAATTCTACAGCCTACTTTATGAATGCAGTTAACTGGCCTAAAGAAATTTTGTGTTATGCGTCTTTAGTATTTTATCTCTTGAAAAAATAATGGTCATGAAAAAAAAAAAAAAAGTTACCGTTGAAAAAAATTAATTAAACACTGAAATGCAAATTAACTTCTTCTACTTTATTCACATTGCAGTTGGATGACTGGTGAGGTGTAGGATAAAGTGATTTGAGGACACAAACACGTAAAAGTAATGCAAATAGAAAACACACTGGGCTACTGAGGTTCTTAAAGTTTCTCATATTTATTGTATCTTATGCTGAAATTTAACTTTTTGCACTGCGTACAAATATAAATTATTGCTGCGCGTAAAATATAAATAAATATTGCTGTGTAAATGTTACTGCGTGTAAAATATAAATTATAATAAAAAAGGGAAGCAACAGAATTATATTACATTACTTGATTTATTTGCATTGAAGTGGTAGTATAATATAGACATTATTATCGTAATGTTTTCTTAACCATTAATAAAATATGAACATATAAATATTCACTATAATTTGTTATTTCTGTAATTATTTTTACACTTGTATTTAGTCTTAAGTTTTGTTTCAAAATACTGCATTCCGAAAAGAATGATGTGTATCGAAAATGATGTATCTTAATGTACACTTTCATGCACTTATTTTCATGTAACTTAAGTAATTTTATGTTTCTAACTTTTTGAACGTGCATCACAGTTTTAAACCCTTGCGAAACAATGGCTTCATGAAATTAAGACTTAATACAGCTTCTGGAATAATATTATATAAACCTTTTTGAGTCATAAAGTTTATATCCAGCTTTAATTTAAAATTCAAAGCTTAAGCTGCTTCGAAAGAGAAAGTGACACATAATATAATTTTAATAACCTTCTTCAAAGACTAAAAGATGGTGCCAAAGGCATAACGAAAGATCGTGACAGCTTTTAAAATCGAGATAGTGAAAGAAAGATAAAAAGCTGCTTCCGCTTTTAAAATAGAAGACAAAGAATATAGCCTTTCAATGCAATTGACATTTTGGAATAGAACTTTTGTGATCTGATGGACTTAGCCATTTTAAGTGTCGCATTCCACTCGCTCTCATTAGTATTCAAAGAGTAGTTATAGAGTCTATTACTGTTAAATATTTTTGGTAACAGAGAGCTATTCACCCCTTAGTGCATAATATTTGCTATTGTTATAAATAGCAATGCATCACAATAGGCATGAAATAACATTAAAATGAATGGGTAATTTTAATTCGGAGTGTAATAAAATTTCATTCTTCCGTTGAAGCCTGATATCCCTTTCCTGCTTTGTCATAATTAAAAGAGTAAATCTAGTTTGTTAGTTTACAGAGATGAGCCCTCTGAATGAATATAGGCAATGTTCTTTAATTTGCAACAGTTTATTTTTTCTTCCTTGTACGAAGCAAAGGAAATATTGTAATCGCGAAACATTTTGGGTATCCTATTTTAACGGAAATATCCATTTTAACCGTTCCCAAATCCATTTAGATGATGTTTTTGCGTGACATACTGGAAAAAGAACTCTTTTTCCTTGACTTCTGTATGTACGTATTTATGTATGTATGTATATGTCTGGCGTAACTCCAAAATGATTAGTTGTAGATCATTGATATTTTGAATATGCGACTGTTACAATATCTAGTTGTGTATTTCCTTTCTATTGCAACCAGCAGTATCCAGACGCACCTATATTTATATACATACGCCCTTATCGCGCTTAAAAATCTTTAACCGGCCTTTCGTAATCGTTGGTTGTAGTCATATAATTCCAGTTACAGAAGGGTTGTAAATAACGAAAATATTCATGTTTTAGCATTGCCAAATTAAAACAAAATTCGACAAATAACTAAAACCAACAGCATATATAATAACAGTTTATATGTGTAGTCAGTCTAACAATAAATATCTAACAATATCAGTTTATTGTTGTAAATATTTAATAGTGAAGTTAAATAGAATAAGTTAACCTTAAAATTTCGTGTTTTCCTTTTTCCTCTCCCTCCTTTTTTGTCTCATGGGATAGCTGACAAGTACATTGTGTGAGACCCATCTTATGGTACTGAAAGTGTATTTAAAAACTTTAGATGGCCACATAAAAACGACTTCGTATGGATACTTAAATATTCACCTTAGCGTGCAGAGAATAAATACCTTTGCCCTTAACTGTTTCACAAGTTGCGTCCTCCACAGAATGAAAAGCAAATTGTCTTCGATCAAAGAAAAGCAAATGATTCAACAAAAAAACTATAGTTTTCTGAAGTAATTAAAATTAACACGAAAAATGTTTAATAGTTAATTATTGGATTGGAAAAACAACCCATTCATTTCGTAAGCTTTTTTGCTCCTTTAAATGCATTGATTTTATTTTCTTTAAGGAGTTCTCAAGGGGCCCTCAAGAATTCACTAGCTTAAAAATTGAATGGGATTTTAATTAAAAGTTTTAATGAAAAACTTTCATTAAAAATAACACATTAAATTAGAAATAATGCATACGGATTCCGCTGAAACTTTCTAGTTTTTGTATTCTTTATTCCGAGATGAATGAATGAAAGAGTAAGATAAAAAAAAGCTCGTCCACTAAAACTTTCATCTGTAAATAATATAAAATACTTTATCCTTTTTTAAATAGTAAAGATGGTTTTAGAAACCGCGAAAGTACTTGTGACGTATAACCTTTTAAGACGATTATAAACACTTCCTCTTCTTTTTTCCCTTTTATTAAGAATTGCTTGTTGAATTTCTGATTTAGCAATATATAAACATGTATCATTCATTCTAAGCTAAGATAGTTGACATATTCTTCAATATGCCGATATGGTTAAAGAAGAGATTATGAAATTACTATAATAGTACACGTAAGATATATTTAAGAAGTATCCTAGAACAAGTTAGGAAGAAAGCTAGGAACATGTGAGTTTGTATCGGAGTCGCAGAGAAATACATCCGAGGAGTAAGAAGCGCCGGTTGTAAACGCGACTAAAACGAAAGGCAGGACGCCATTCATGAGCTTTTACCACACACTTAAAGCTTGTGATAATAAATGATTCACTGCTTGATAAAAGAAGCTCCTACTACTTGGCACAGTTTTACAATTCTACGGTTCTAACGTTGCTCGGAAAAGCCTCAATTTTCGTTGTGTTTGAATTTATACAAACATTGCGATCGAGCTGGTTCAAACATTCCGGACTCTGGGTCAAAAGAAAGGTGACTAATCCCATTTTGGTTAAGACTCTGGTCATACCGGAATTCGAAGTAGTTTAGCAGTAGATCTTATCTATCCTTTACTTGTAGAAATTTGTGCAGAGAAAAAACAGTTTAACGACATTGCAAATCTTTCAAAATGATTCTACGAATTTCGTATTTTAATATTTTGTTTCGGTAAAATTAATTTTCTATACACAATTTCTATACGTATGCAGATTTTAAGAGTTACATTTTCACAGGAATTGGAAATGGCAATAAATATTTAGTAAAAATGCTACCTCATTTTGTTTTCTCACACCTCAGCTTAATTTCGTTTGTCCTTATAACCTACATAATCATGGCAATTAACTGCATGGGTAGGAGGAAATTCGCCACAGAATTCCACTTTCATAAATGGTGATTAGAGAAAAATGTGGCAAATAGGCAAACTTAAAAATGGGAAGGCTCTCTAACGTAAGAGGTCCTGGTGGCTGAAGTTCTAAGCTATTGTCTATTCATTCTGTACATAGAGAAATCCATGAAAACTACAATGCAACCAGCTCGTTTGCCATTAACTGAAACTGGGATTAATTAACAGTATTTGGCGGCTCACCTATTCAGCCACTGGTGCCAGATAGCTGAAGTAAAAATTGCATTCGTGATTTCTTTGATTGGCAAGAAGAAGTTAATGCGCAAAGAATTTTCACTTGAAGATCAGGCATTAAATTTCATACTTACGAAGAAATGATAGACCAATTTTTTAAAAGAGGATTAAAGGATCACTAATTATTGGTTTTTTGTTATATTATAAGGTATTTCCTTGCTCCTTACCGCATGCCTTCGTGACATAATTGGAAGCATATTTGGCTGGCACATGAGGTCAGAAGTTCGAATCCTGGGGAGAGCTTTGTATCACATTATATTCTCTGTCCTCAAAAATGCCAACTGACTCTAGAGTGGCGACCAAACTAAAATGTGGTGTAAGATAATTTGTTATCACTATCATCTGACAACTGAGTACCTCTCGCCAGGGACCCTTTAAGTGAAGGAGATTATAAAGTATTATCTTCCTCTTACCGCGTGTCTTCATGGTGTCATAGGAGGAAGCTGTTCCTAGCTTGAATGGTTCAGCATTCGAATCCCTATGAGAGAATTTCACATTTATCACGTTCCCTGAATTCAAAAGGTCTAAATGTCTCTGTAAATTGATAAGATAATGAGTCTTTGCATAATACAATTATCGTCAAATAGTTTAGTGTTTAATTGTTTTTCATTATTTCTCATACTTTCCAGATTTTCACTGAGCACTCTCTTCTAGGTCTGTAGGTGAATCATAATCTTAACTTCAGAAAGTCGAATAAAAGAGAAAAGCTATGACTTAATTACTGAATCTTGTTTCCTCCTAGAAGAGCATTGTCCAATAGAGATGTATTATTTTGCCTTACCATGTATCATACAACTATATTATTCGCCCTGTACCACAGTTTTCGCTTGTTCATCACAATTCTCCTCCCCCCAAAACAAAATTATCATTTTGTTTTATGCATAGAAATTTATACATAACTTTATTCTTCAATTTTTCAAAGAAAATTATGAGAATAAGGTAAGTTAAATTACAACTGCGTCACTAATTTATTTTTTGCGAAGAATAATTGCTATAAGAATAACTGCTATTGCGAAGAATAACTGCTTATAAGTCAGCATGAAAGATAATAATCATGATAATCCATTACTTATGCGTTTATGAGATATTCGAAGACCGCACTTGCGTTGGATAGAAAGAATGCATTGGTACGTGCATTCGAAACTTCGATTACAACAGAGTCATTTGACTTTCAATGGCCATTCATGTAGCCATGGTTTTAATAACTTAAAAACGACCTCTGTATATGTATCTTGTCTATATATTTTCCCCTCTTTTAAGAAAGACAATTTTGATGACTTTGCAAACTGAATCCCCTGTCATTATAAAAGATCTTTGCGTATGATTTTTCCGATTTTCATCTTTTTTCCATTATTTTTATTCTTTGGCAAATACAGTGCATTAGAGATGAGTTCACCTGCTGACAAGAACTTCTCGCAACCACTACCAACAAAAAATTATCCGTTAAAAATGGAACAGAAATACAAAAACAAAACAAAAAAAAAAAAAAAATTAAGCATTACAAATATTTAAATGGTCGAAAAGGTAAAAGCAGACTTCAGAAGATGAAAAATTACATTCACTTAAAGAAGTTGTAAGGATTTATATTTATTTTTAATAATAATTTAAATTTTAGTTCATACTTTTCAGACTTTCCTTCATTCACCTAATTGTCAGTGCCAGAATAGTTAAATTTGGCAAGAATGCAAATTATACTTCAAATGTAGTGTCCAGGGGGTTAACTTTTATCTGGATACAGGAATAACAGGAAACTACACAGAAGGGTTGAAACCCTTTATTAACTCTTTAAAATTTACACTGCGTCAACTCGACGCTCACAAACTTCGCCTCTACTTGGGCGGTAACTGAAAATGCAGGTAATTGAAAATCAAAAGTTGAAATAGTTAACAAGTGCTAAACTAACCTACAGCGCTCAGCGAGATCCCGAACTTCAATCCCCTTCTAAAACTACTGGCAGCAGATAAATGCTATTAAGCCACTTGAACCAGCAATCAGCAAACGTACCTACAGCAGAGACGGCAGCTAGAGCCCAACTCTCTAACTTTCCTTCTAAAAACTCGGTATTTAAACTTTCCTCCTCAAAGTAGAATTTGCATTCTTGCACGCGCGCTACCAAATTTAACTATTCTGGCACTGACAATTAGGGGAATGAAGTCTTATAGGAAAGTCTGAACTAAAATTATTAGTAAAAATAAATATAAATCCTTACAAGCTACATAACTATAAAAATGTCAAAATTTCCGTTATGTCTAATGAAAAATGTTGCATGTTTTAATGATGTAACTAAAATAAATTCAAAATACTCTTAGAGATATTTCAAAGGCGTATTCGCCGTATGTGGCTAACTGCGATTGAAAAAATGCATTAGTATAAAATGCAATAATTATTAATGATAATTATTGCATTTCATGTATGAATTGACATTCAATTATGCATTGCAATAATTAATGAATACATATAAAAAAGGCTAATCATATATAGAGTAATTCTGTTCAAATGTCGGTGTTTTATTAACTCAGTCTTGAAACTTTGAAGATGTACCATGTAAGCAAGTTCTAAGAGGTAACTAATGTCAATTTCTATGCATTTTCAGTTTTCTTGTTTACTCCTCTGTACTTTAAAATTTCCTTATTTGCGTTACACTAATTATGCATAGAATTACAACATCGAATGCGGGGCTTCTAAGCAGCTTAGCTTACTTTCTTAACAGTTATTAAATGAAGTACAATCGAAATAAATGAAACCATTATTCCTCTTCAGTTGCGATTTAATTTGGAATAATTCCTTGCTGAAAAGAGGTTTTCACTGCAGTATACTTTGCCGTTTTATTTCGAATGCTACAGGAACTGAAAGAAAATAAATTCGAACTAAGCCTTGACAGTTTCAAAGTAAGAATTATTTAAAACGTTAAACAACGAAACTACTTTCATCGTCCTTTACCCCTCTAAAGCTCTTAAAGGATCTTTGACAAAGGACTATTATTGTGATGTAAATTGGTACATAATACATTGTGCAGGGACCTATAAAGCTTAATTTAAATCCTTAGGTGGAGAAGAAAATAAATGTTCCCCTGCAGTTCTCCCGTTTAAGAAACTCAGAATGTGCATTTGATGGGATTAGGAAGTATCGCCTAGTTTTTAAATAAATATTTGTGTTTCTGCTTTCCTTTTAAGCTATAATTTTCTTTTTATATTTTTATTAGTATACTTAAACCTCTTTTGTTTTGCTTGATTTCTGAAATTCTTTTACTTCAATGAGAATAATAATATAAATTTAATTGTTTCCGGTAATATAGAAGCTGGTGATTGAAGAAATTATTTTTTCTACGCTTAATTTAGTCGCAGAATAAACTAGTTATAATTCCTTTAAATTATAAATTTAAAAAACATTTAAGCACTATTTAAAAATTTATTGCTCTGTGTTGTGGTTTGAAATCGAAAGAAAATATTAAATACTATGTTCTTTGAATATAAATAAACAAAGGTTATGCAAGTCCAAAGCGGGAAACCAAATTCTAGCCAAAATATTTAATGATATAAGCATAGAAACATTGAATAGACCAGTGTACATAGATTATAGAAGGTAATAAAATATGGGGAGTAATCATAAATCATTATAAATCCCTATGCCAAATACAGAAAGGTTTGATAAAAAGTATTCTATCCAACGTCTATAGCTGTGAAATGACTTTATCGCCATAAATTAAAATTCTCTCAATATAACAGCCTGCCGTGCCTACCATATTCTGCCACATTGCTAGAAAGCATCGTACACCATCAACATGTCTACTTCTTTTGATGCCCCACAGTGGCCCACTTGAAGCCCAGATAACTTTCTCTATACTGTTGGCATGGACCCCTCGTAGTTTTTCCATTTCGACGAAGAGAGTTTAGCCCCATAAACTCCTCGAGCGAGTATGGTGAACTTTCTCTGAAAGAAGTCTAGGTACGGCAGAATGCTCCAAGCCTCCCCTCTTCCCCGTCGCACGAGATCCGGAATAATGCTTGAATTATGACACGCACATTGTTATTCGTATGTTACAAGAGTCTCTTTCAATACTCTTCTTAGATGACATTTCGTTTAGCGAATGTCAGCTTCACATATTTCTCCTAGGTGTGGTGAAGCAGATGGTATAAAGTGGTATAAAATGTCATTCAATATATGACTGAGTTCGTTCTTGTGACACTAATTCTGTTGCAAACAAAGAAGACTAAATCTGATTTAGATTGTGCAGTTTTTGCCATGTTTCCATGAAATTGGTACCGTAGTCTCTGTAAATTTGCCGCTGTACACCGCGACGCGAAATTAAGCGTCAGATTGCCGCAATAAACGAGTTTGCCTTCATATCACTGACTGATTCTATATGCACAGGTTTAAATGACACGCAAACAGCCTTTCGTTGTTTAGAACCATGACCTTTATTGAATTTAAGGTACTAGCATAGCCCACACCAGATGCGAAAAACGGTCGTTCCAAAGTCATACGATGTTATAGTAAGTCTTCCATCAGTTTCGGAATTGAGCAAACTTTAAATCAATGATATATTAATCAGTGGTTGACACAACTGCGTATCAGTCTTTTCTTTCCAATTATCCAGTAAGATTTGCCTGATGAGGTGGGATAATAAAGAAGGACCAGCATGAAAGTCAGAAAAGAAGAATTTTGAAGACGTCCTCCCATCCGTAAGAGAAAATCTTTGAGGTATCTTTCTCCATGAGAATGGATAAAGAGAACGCAGTTGCCTCTTTCGTGTATAAATGTTTCTTGCCCTTAATAGAATCCAAATCATCTTCGAAATAAAGATTTTGAATTCAACGAATAATGATCTTTTCCGCTTCTCGAATCTCTAGAAATGTAAGCGGTATAAGGCAGCTGGAGTTAATACAGCTACTCGAAATGTTTTGAGAATTAATGCTTCTTGCAATTATTGATAAATCTTTGGAAGTAAGCCATAATGCGAACAATCTTGCAATGAGAAGAATAATGTTCGAATAAATTAACTAATAAATCATTCGATTAACGTATATGAGAAATAAAAATAGGATCAGATCTTTGTTTAGTCTTTAGTTCAGAATAATGTTCAGATCTTAATTCACATTTAAGCCATGGTGAACCATGGTAGACCATTCCACGACTAAAGTACGTGTCGGAAGATGTTGAGGTTCAATACCATGGGATGCAATATCTGGAGGATTTTCATGATTCCAATGTTTAATAGATATCACTTATATGATTTGAGATGTTCTATTTGCAACAAAGGTTACCTTTTGTTGATGAGATCGTGAATGACCGCATAGCCAAAATAAAACTACTTTGAATTCCATCCAAGCATAAATTTCAAAATTAAACTTTTTTACAGTGTTCAAAAGTGTTAATCTGATCAACAAATATGCGAAACAAAGTTCTAGTCGATGAATGGATACTTGCTTTATAGGCGCGACTTTACACTTAGAGACCAAAAGATAAACATTAACCGTACCATTGCATTTCTGGCGACAGTAGATGGCTTCTGCATAGACCAGCAAAGAGGATAGCAAAATCCATGTAGTTGAATAAAACTGTCCGTAATTATGACACATCTCGAAATTTCACAATTATTGATTTGACTGAATGTCTCTTGAAATTTTAACCAATCATCTGAGAGGTGTTGGGGAATTACTGAATCCCAGTCACCTTTAACTAACAATAGCTTTTGGTAATATTTTAATAGAGGATAGGAGGTAGGAGACCTAAAGGATCGAAAATGCGAGAAAATTCTGCCAATATTCTTCTCTTTGTTATAGGTGCGGTAAATTTGCAATGAAGCTTTAAAATTGAAGGTATCAGCAGATGAATTCCAAAAAGCTCTAAGACTTTCGAGCTTGAATTAGGAAACATCTTGAAATCGGAATTCAGTGAGAAATTCTCTTGAATTCAGTTAAGAATTCTATAGAATTTGAATTCTAATTCCTGAAATCAGAACCCTGTGCATATATAATTGAAGATACTTTCTTGCAGACCGATACTGCTTCATTAACTGTATTTGTACGGATAATAAGTCGTCCATATTCATATCCTCCTGTAATATATGTGATACATCCGCTTTCTCCTTTGAAGTTATAGTTATCTGCTTTAGACAATTGGTTGCTAAAATTGAAGCTTTAGTAAGACCGTATGTAACCGTTCTCAACTTGTACATGCGTGTTTCATCACTGGAATAGAATCGCCAATCGATAATTCTGAACTTCAGGGGCTACCAACACCAGACGATAAATGATTTTCACGTCGGTTATTAAAGCAATTTTAGAAGATCGAAAATTAATCAAAATATCAAAAATAGCTCAAAAATAGCAATAGTTACACTCATTTATTGGTTATTAGTTAGCGGAAAACAAACAAATCGGGGTTATGAGAGAGTAATCTTTTAATGGAACTTGTTTACATAACTACCATATTTATGTCTGCTCATTTGGCATTTGTAATTTTCAGACCTACCCCTAAAACTGAATTTAATGATATACCGTTTTCAGATTTACAGTATTCATCAAAACTTCTATCAACTTTGTTGTTGAACTAGAAGGTTTAATGATCGCATGATGAGGATAATATTTTTTTGCATCCGATCTGTTAAATTAATTATCATTACATACAGTCATATGATCTAACTGTTCATATTCATATATGAAATCATTATACTGTTTTTCGAATTCCGGATTATCTTTGAATTTTCGTCCCATGGAACGCAACCTAGAAACTGCTGTCGGTTTCAAATCACCCAGCTTCACATGCAATTTACAATAGGAAAGTTTTACAACAAATCGTTCGTCGTAATGAAAAGAATAACTACTGATATTTAAATTATCTCCCAGCTTTATGAATTGTTAATTAGCTGTTTTTGAAGCTATATTCAGTTCAAATATTATTTAGTTCATATTAGTTCCGACTTTTCCAGCAATTATTCATATTAGGTCACAGTATTATTGCTATGAACATTCACTGCGAAGTGATTCCAAACCGATTGGACATTGGTATTTATATCAGGCTGATTTCCAAGAAGCTTTGAGGGAATTTCAGGAATTATCGAAGTTTCCAGAATGAGCAAGAAGCTTCTCGAATGTATAGTTCTTAGGAATACGCCAAACATAATTTACTATGGAAGACATGAAATTCAATTTGCAAATTTCTGAAATCAAAATATAATTACTAAATTTCTGACTTTTATTTTGCGTTTGTTTTTTAATCTTTAATTTCATTCAATTTCTCTTTATTCCATTTTCCTGAGCGGCTGAGAAGTTCATAAGAAGCGTTCATAAGAAACATATTAAGAACCATTGTCTGGAGAAGTTGGCAGTAATGTCCGTAAGCCAACCTCACATCCGCAGTTAGAAAACTATTGTGAAGCAATAGTTACACTCATTTATCGGTTATTAGTTAGCGGAAAACAAACAAATCGGGTTATGAGAGAGTAATCTTTTAATGGAACCTGTTTACATAACTACCATATTTATGTCTGCTCATTTGAACGTCGAGAATCCAGGCTCCATCTGTTCTGAGTAGATAAAAGGCTTGGACTATGACAGCACGTTTGACTTTGCTTATTTTAATACACTTGCCTATCCCATACTTCTTCACACGTAAGAAGACTATATGTTTCCACCATCGCTGTATTAATAAGTGTTAAGCATGTCCGTTTTCACCACCACCAGCTTACAGGATAGTAAGAAGTTTCCTCGAATTTCTTTCGATTTAGAAAGAACGTAAATTAATTAAGAGTTCTATTTCATAATTCCAATTAAGATTGCTACTGTTTATTTTTATAAAAATAATCTTGAATTAACATGCATAAAGCGAAAGTGTCGGGGGACATTTACTCAAGTATTTTGTAAATTTTAATACATAAATTGCTTTTCACTCAAAATTTATAAAGAATCTCGTATTAGCGAAAATGCTTGATTCAGAATGAGTTCTTTGGTACTCTTCTTTGGTTATCAATCCCATCACTTCACAGAATTACAATTTTGGCCTAACTTAATTTGCCAGTTTGGCATCATCATTCTTACTCGAGTAAAAGACGAAACACCTTTGCATTTATTAATTATTGTTCATTGAACGGGAGTTGGTTTGTTCCCCTTGAAAATTCAACTAATTTCCGATCAATAGCGATAATTACTTGTTTTTAATTTTTATTTTCTTTTTCAAAGTTTGAAATTTTGTTATTCATGATTTAAATTCAAGTCCGTTTTTTCATAACTTACATTCAAGTTACTTTAAAACACAATTTTCAAAAAATTAAACTTCCTACATATGGGTTCCCCCCCTTTTTTTTTTTTTTTTTTTGATACTTCTACTAAATTTTTATTAGGAGATAATATAATCAATATTTTAGTAAATATATTATTATTATCTCAATTTGTAGCTATTGCGCAAGTATTAGAAAAACTTGTTTTCGAACTAAATAAATTTTAGATCATTCAACATTTAATATATATATATACTAACCTAGGTTTCTTGTAAAAACAAAGGGCTATAACACAAACTTTAGTAAATCGGTTCAAATTATTAACATTTTACAGTAGAAATATGTAATATAATCAAGAATATTTATATTGATGCGAGTTTTGATAAAACTAAATCGGTACGTAAGGGATTAATTATATCATATGGAACAATGAAACCAACCATTTTTATTGTTATGACATAAGTGTGACATGAAATGAATCTCAGAAGATAGTTTAGAAAATACGTACATATTTGCACTTTGTGAGATTAACAAGGAATTTTCAATTGTGTTTTGGTGCACGAAATATTACTTAAGCATTAATATTTTTTATTTCATAAAATGCAGGGAAAGCAAAATTTTCTTTTTCTTTTCATTAATATGACGCTCTTCGTGCTAATTTGAAATTCTGGGAAATTTTATTTCTTAAATTCAACGTTGCTTTTTCTTAAAATTTTTGCGCATCCTAGGCAACGTTGATAATAATTTATATCAGCTTTCAGGTTTTCTAAGTGTATAGCATTTTTCAAATTGTTTCCTATGTATACGTTTCAAGAGATATATCGCTGTCTTGATTATCAATAACTTTTAACTGCCTTTTACGACAAAATTAAACTTTTGACACCATTTAGAATACTCTTTGCATTGATTGTGCTTAAGTTGATTTATTTTCTTTGAATTGTCTTAATGCACTCTGAGAAACAAAAACAGAAACTTGATTTCTTCTGAAATGAATTATTCTAAGTAGCTGAAGTTATTGGGTCTACTCAAGCTAAATAACAACAATTGTTCATCCCTTCATTGCAGTTAAATACCTAGAGCTATCTTGGTTCCAAACGTTACTAACCAAACAGTGAAAAGAAAAAAATGGGAAAGTAGAAAATACAAAACAGAGGGCATAAACTTAAGACTAAGTATTTCCCTTATTAAAATCATAATCTAAAACCAGGGACATCATCTAAAGGCATGCGATGCATGCGGGGCGTGACTATGTATTGAACTGCAAAAACGAATTACTAATTTAACTTAATCTTACAGTCAAATCCTCAAAAATTTCTTTAAATATACAGCTTTGCATTGTATCACCGATTTTATTTAGATTCAGTGCATCATCGATTGCATTTAGAATCAGATATGTAAATTTCGTTCTTTAGCATTCAATTTGGTATAATTTAGTATTATACTTCAGGCATTATTATTACGCATTTATTATTACACGGTGACGTACCAATTGGATACTGCTTGCCCTGGCGTTTTTAAATGGGTCAAATGAATGTCTTTTAACGAGGATATCGCTTACTACTTTTTCCTTTCTATAAGGAAGGAAACATTCTTCTTACTCATGTATGCTACCGAACATGGAAATAATATACGAAACGACGTTACCGCTTTTTAGGAACCGCGCAGGCAAGTTTTTATAAAATTCGTGGATAGTCAATTGATTTCATATTGACACTACCAGCTTAAAGCTGGTATACGGTACTGAAAGCTTAAGCAATGTCCGACGAGTTTGTGCACCGTTGTGAAATTTCCTACGTGGTTTCGAATTATTCAACTATGGTCCAGCGTATGAAAATTCTCTGCTTAAATTCTACGGCAGTTTTAACTGGGAATGCTGCATAAGGCGCGTTGTGCTTTATACATAATTTAAAAGTGAATGCATCAACATGCTTTACAACTTCCGCTATTAATCATTTGGAATAGGGATGACTCCAGTTACGTGAATAGAAGTATTATATCATTTTGCAATTTTATTATTCTTCTGTTTGTGAAAATAATAAAAAGCTGTAAGTTTTCTGGAATTTAGATTTGATACGAGATAATATTTATTGATAAAGTAATAATAATAAGATTTTATACTAATTTTGAAATGATATTTGATTTGTTTCTAGAAAGCATTAAAAAATATGAAGAATACACATGTCAGTTCGATCTTCCCATACTTGCTTTTGCTTATTTTCGGAAAGTTAGTGGTAAAAAGTGCAAAATGTAAAATATTTTGAATAAAAAAAATTTTTAATTTTTTTTTTATTGTTTTAGGAAATATTTCAGGATGTATAAATGCAATATAACAGATGCATGGAAAGCTTAAAAACCAGTCAAAAAAATGTAACCTCAATAAAGTTTAGC
This sequence comes from Stegodyphus dumicola, assembly GCF_044657685.1. NCBI lineage: Eukaryota > Metazoa > Arthropoda > Arachnida > Araneae > Eresidae > Stegodyphus > Stegodyphus dumicola. The sequence goes on along the minus strand of NC_140772.1, from coordinate 111,010,670 downwards.
ATTATTTACTCGATGGTACGTTTACATTCTGCAGGTGAAATTTTGAAGAAAACTTTACTTTTGTGTGAGGTAGATCAATGTCGTTGCCTTTGGAAGTAAGTTTTTATTATAACGCCATAATATAGTTAAACTTTAACTGATATTAAAATAATGTTAATCACAATGTAGATATACTTCGAGGGTTTGTCTGCAACTCATTAAGAAAGCTGAGACTTTCACTGAGAAATTCAGCAGTAACGGGAAATATTATCAAACTTGGAGCATTCTTTTATACTTTATTTGCTGTCTTAACAGTAATGTCATTTGAAATCCCTTTATCAGAACTTAAACTGAAACGGATTACTTTAATTCACCCTCTTTAAATTCCTGGAATGTATGAATTTAGTTTTCGCTTCTTCAATAAAATGTTATGCATTATGTTAAAATAGCTCTATGTTAGCTTTCGTAGGCAGTAAGAGGTATTTTAAGCCTCTTGTTTAGAATGACATCATGAAAACTATATTCATTGCCAGTTCTTTCTATTATGAATTAATGCTTCTTAATTCTATATAAATCTAAACTATTCATATGAAAAGTTTTTTTTTTCCTAACATCATTAATTTTAAAAATATGATGATTCAAAATATGATGATTATCTGATATCCGTGTGCATCCTCTCATAGTATATGTGCTTATCACGCCCAGTTAGCAACTGGAAGACCTGTGCTTCGGACCACTGTGAAAGCATACTTGATTTCTCGCAGTTTTCTGACTCCGAAAATATATAACATTTACTTACAGTGGCTTCCCGAACCAAAATAATTTCCACCTGGATTTCGTCGACTAATGCCCAACGCCTTTCCCCAATTGCCCTTTAAGTCCGGAAGAAAGCGAAGACCTGTTGCATGCCTTCATACATGCGCTTGTGAAATAAGTGCCTAGCGCGTGAAACTAACAAATGGGATATTCGGGTTTGAAAATTATGGACAAAAGTGTATGTATGACTGACTGAGGAAAGAACTTCGTTTCATTTTTAATCAGAAATTAATCTGCCAGCCTTTGGATGTCTGTAATAGCTGTTAACTTGCTAACTTTCAGTTCTGTTTGCGACTTCAGAGAGCTTCAATTCTTACGGAAAACTTGATTTAAAATTAAATTATTTTATTAGAAATTAGAATAGAGTGAAACCCAGCCAGTTTCTATGTTGGTTAATTTCTATATGGTTTTGTAAATAGTTACGTGACACTTTCTAATAGGTAGATTTAAGGAAAAATAAGTTGATTAGATAGCAGGTGAGCTTTCTCGCAAGTAAGTAATTATTTGGCTTTCTCTGTGGCTGCTTATGAGTTGCTAAGTATAGATAAACTTAGTTTCTATGCCCTAAAAAAATTATTATTGAAGGAAGTATAACAAAATTTGGACCCTTGTTCTAAGACTAGTGATTACAGTACGATCATATAATTTAAGTTTATAAATAGTTAATAATTGTTTATGTTCTAAGTTTGTAAACCGAATGGAATTCCTAACAAAATTTTAATTATTTTGTTTTTCTTAACTAAGCTTATTTCAAAATAACTTTTATTGTCTAAAATAATAATTTTCTAAAACTCGGTGAATATATATGTAAGCAAGAAGAAGCAAGTCGCTATAAACATACTACAACAATTTAACAATAGAAATCTTCTAAAAATACTATAGAATAACAGTTGTTATATATCACCATTGTTCGGCATACTAATAAATAAAAGTCGCAAAACGTAGCTTACCAAGACGGCGACGATACGATGACAGTGGAATTTATTTTCTGATCAAGATTCAGCTCTCTTGTAACTTTGCTGAGGATGATCAAAGATTTTATATAATACATGCAGACGTGCTTTTTATCTATAATTACCTTATATATTTTTCGTTAAGTAGTTATCAATTCGGGTCACGCATCAGGTGTAGCTATTCTTTGCTTAATCATTTCAGCATATGTTTCGCTGATTCCGTTTTAAACGAAGTGAAAGTAATTATAATATTATTTTTTGCATGACCCTAGTTAACTTTCCCTTAAAATATCTGAATGGGAATATTTGATAATTTTCTACAAGATTTTTCTTTTAGCTCATGATAGTTTATTTAAAACATTACTCCTCTGGACTGTTTTTACAACATTTAAAAATTCTAAATGATGTGAATGTTACTGCTTTTTCTATTGCAATAATTACAATAGACTAATGCTGTCCGTGAACTTCTTATATAAAATGTTTTATTAGATATTTTAAACTAATACAGAATTTCCTCGCCTCCTTTCTTCAACTAATTTTACTGTCTGAAAATCCAAACGGGAAAATTATGCGTGTAATTTATTCTCCGATGGCCACTGTTACAGAAAGAAAATAACAAATGAGAAATAGTTATGGATAAGTTATTGGTAGTTACCACAATATTATTTGTTTAAGAGAAAACTACATTCCGATAAACATGCTAGTAATACTAGCATTACAATATCTAATAAGATGTATTCCTTTCTAATTCCCTATATCTTGAATCTCGTCCTTTCCTACCGTTGCCCACTGCTACCGTCTAGGCTCCAAATCATTTAGTGCTGCTGCAACTGTCATCTGCGTCGCCTACTACCGCTGTAATCCTTCTCTAATTATTGATCCTTGATGTAACAAACTCGGATAAGAGTATTTGCTTCCGTTATAAGTTATTTTTATTAAAATTCTGAGATCATTAATATCCGCTAGCGTATTTCACCTATATTCAATTTTAGTCGATTGAATTTGAACAAAAAATTTATCAGAAATCAATAAAACAATTCTAAAAATAATCGATGCTCTACGGTCACGTTTAATCGATCATAATCGAAATTAGTTGAAACAGTTGATACAAATTCAACTTTGTATATTGTTATTTCAAAACAAATTAGAAATCGATGAAATATGTGTTTTTAATTTTATTTTCTCCCCAACTTTTGATATTAGAATCTTGAGATGTTCATTTCCAATTGAGCTCACATTCCTTCAAAAATTTCTTGCCGTTATATGTCCATTCCTTTCTGTCTGTGCATGCCTACATATTAGACTGATAGGATAGGCAAAAATTTCACAAATAAAAAATCAAAGAAACAGAAATTTTTAAATTTCTAAAATATTCACAAAGGTCACTCGATTCACTCTGAATGTCTGTTTCACTTTTAAAACTGTTGCCACCAAATATTATCGCCCTGTATTATATTTAAAGAAATTCACTAATGAATAATCTGCGTAAATGTATGTATATTTCCCGCATTGTGATAAAACAATGGTCCTTAGAGCCATCAAATTTTGAATGATGTAATCCTACTGCGAATATGGGCATATGGAATCCCAAATTTGAAATTTGGAATTTGTTTTATTATCAATTTCCTATTTTGTAAAACTTTAACAAATTTTTGATTAACAAACTCAAAGATTTCAAAGCGAACAATGGAAACGCTGTACAGAAAAAAACATTTTTATCTCCAGCGCGTGAGTCTCTATATCGGAAATTCTAAAGATATGCTCAATTTAAAATTATTTTGCGATATTGCTCTTGAACGGAATTTTATGGTTTAAGTGCGAAGAACACGATATTTAATGAAAATGTTAAAAAAACGCTCCTTTGGACGTAATTTAAAATCTGAAACCTTTCAGATTTTCTTTTTTTATACATTTTTTAAAATTTTGAATGAATTAAAACTTTTTGAGTCATGTTATCGCTTTCTGTTGCAGCAATCCTTCAAATATGATTAATATTTCACCTGATTTTAAACCATCGATATCAGTAGATAAGGCGAACTTAAGCCATCGCCGCCTCGCAAAATTTCCAGACTCAAGGATACCTCGATCAGCCGCTAATGCTGACTAAATCATTTTATTTACAAACACAAACAGTCAATCCTTACCTGGTATAAATCTCACCCATTCAGTATGTTGAATTCCATAACATCATACTAGACGTGGCTCTAGAAAAACATAGAAAAGCATACATGAAGACTTTACAAAATCACAAATAAAGAAATTTTGTGCAATATATATAGCCACATGAAATCAATCATAGGTGTATAATGAAAAATGTGTTACATTCCTATAACTGATTTTAAATTATTATACACATATCTGTCAGTATTTCTGTATGTGTATATACGCTTTGCTATGTTTACTATAGACGTAAGATTTATTTTCGAGTTATAGTTTAAATATTAGAATAACTTATTTTAACAGTTTTTTCTGGTTTTGATAGATATAGTTTAAATCTTGAAATAGTCAGTGACAATTTTAAACTCATCCTGTTGCTGATATTTGAGAAAAATCTATTGACTCGCAATTGGCCCACCAGCGGGCGAGTGGTAAAATCGCTGAGCACTGGTAGTTCCGATTTCGGTTCAGCTCCAGGTGAATGAGCTGGTTGCATGGGCGTTTTCGTTGGCCTTTTTCCATCAGTAACGTGGAAATGAGCCAGTTTTGCTTAGAATGTCCTCCACGAAGGCATCCCTTCCCTTAAGTAGGTAGCTCTAATGTGCTTTGCCATAATCAGCTTAATCAGCTCAAAAGCAATTGATTGTGAATTAAAAGCTTGGGAAGAGCAGAGAATAAAAAAAAAAAAAAATTCAAAGCAAAATTTGAAATTTTTTTATTATTATTATATGACTGCTTATGAAAAGTTTTATTATGCAATCGAATGAGATTTTCTTAATATTCCACTTGTTCATTATTCTCATTTATAGATCTATTTAAGTCTATATTTGAAACTGAAGTTCCAAGCTACATGTTAAAGTGCTTCTAGTTTTTATATTTTGAATTCAATGTCACTTAAGCTCCTATAATGCTTTTATTTATTTATTTATTTATTTTATTTATTTATTTATTTTTATTTTTTTATTTATTTTATTTTATTTTATTTTATTTTATTTTATTTTTATTTATTTATTTATTTATTTATTTATTTTTCTTTCGCTTAATGAGAGGTGTTTCATTCGTAAGTTTCGTACAAGATAATTTCCTCATTTCAATTAGAATTTCGCTTTCAAAATCTTCGATTCTTCTTTCAAGACAAATGAGCGTTCCTTTTTATCAAATACTATATTTAAAACTGAAATGTGGAATAAGAATTATTAAGTTATAAAATCGGTTCTTTTCAAACAATAAAAGAACAACAGTATATAAATGAAGATGCTTAAGAAAGGCAGCTCACTTCCTAAATATATTTATTTTCGTACAAAATGCTATTAATATTTTATTGTTAAATGCAAATAAGTTGAGAATATGTTTATTGTCTTTTCATTAATTTAAAAATATAATAATAATTTTCTTTTGAATCGAAGATTTACGCCTGATTTAAACTGTTACGTATCACATGGAAATCAAATATTCGAGTGTAAATAATGTTGGTTCTAGAAGAAAGAAAACTTTCTGGCAAAGTCTTAAAATAAAATGTCTTATTACCTATAATGCATTCTTTAGAGCATATAATTTTTCGATACAATACATCATATTAGCTTACTTTTGAAATCTTATAAAACGAGGAATACATTAAGAGTGTCAAAAGGTATGCATTACTTATTGAGGGAAAAGGGGAACCTGTCAAAATTTATGAAAGAAAAGAAACAGGAAATCTGTAATTTACAGTTTTGAAATCTAAGAAAGAGAAAAACGCCATTTCAAAAACATGATTGCCATTACGTTTGTTTACATTTGATTTCTCAGGCTTAATTCAGAATCAGCGTAAATGATAATAAAGTAACAAATTCAGATATCGTAACAGCAGTTATTTATGATAAAATACAAAAATAAATAAGAAGTTAAATTCAGCCCATTACCTAAAAAGTTATTAGGAATTTTTCCTTATAACCCTTTAAGGAGTGATTTTTCACCAATTAACGGGTAATATTATATATCGGTAAAATGAAATTCATTGATTTGACGGAGCATCCTAAACTGACGAAAAACGAAGTGAATCTAAAAACCAACAGTTACCAATGGCGCACCTTGTGATGTGTTGCCGTGGTGCGAAGACTTTTAATTTATTTTCCACACGCTTTCGGTTAAAAAAGATTCTCAGAATGTAGCGATTCGAAAAAGTATAAGTTAGTTAACTTTTCTTTCAGATTTATCTGTCTGTAAGTAATTAAAAAACTGAACTATTTAGAAACAATGAAGTCTTTTACTAATAATTTAAATCTTTTAATAATCTATTGAATTGATATAAGTTGAAACAAATTTAATTTTTAATATAGCCACTGATAAATTTTTAACATTTATAGCTTTATTGTAATTAATAAAAGATATTTCTAACGTAATATGTTATGTAAGTGGTGCGTAATAGTTTCTTTAAAGGTTTCTATAATAAAAATAGACTTCTTTTCCTAATTTTATATTTGCCTATTATTAGGAAATTTTGTGGTATTAAGCGATCAAGTAATTGTTTTTTTGAAACGAAAAGAAAACGTAAAAGAATTTTAAAATTTGTAAACAAATATTAAATATAATTTCCTAAACAGATTTAATACTTTGTAGAAAAATTACATATGATACTTCTTATTAAAATTGAGTGTTATTTCTTACATTTAAGTTCAGTTAATTTATGGAATAAATGTCATATTTTAAGTGCTGTTTTATATAGCATTTATTTTTTTTTATTTCCAATGGCTAGGCAAAAAATTACAAAGAACTAAAATCTTATAAACAGAGGTTACAAACAATAGAACTGAGAATAAAAAGACGAAACCATTAGCCAAAGTATTTCGTCTCTTCTGTAGGACAACGAAGAGCCCCACATCGAAGCAGGTGGTCCTGTCCATTTCTTCTCCAAAATCACCAAAGTGGGCAAATAGGATCACTTGAAATGCCTACGCGGTGCTGGTGGGCGGCAAGGCAATCATGTCCTGGAGACAGATGGAAAGCCACAATTGCATTCCGTCTTGGACTATCGTGAATAAGAGGACTTAACATTCTCCAACTTTTTAAGGCTGTATGAGTCTGAAGATCTAGGATATTAGACGTAAATAAGTTTTTTAAAAACAGTTTAATTCTCCAATAAGAAATGGCAGAATTAGAATGCTGTAGTAAGCTGGCACGTGTTTTTGCAAGAAAGTCCTCTTGTTCATTGCCCACAATGGCCTGGCACCCATTGGAGAGCGATGTGAGAGTTCTCAGGAATTCTTGACATTGCTAAGTTTCAGGTGTTAATGGGTGTTCAACATAGCTAATTGCTTGAATGGCTGCGTGAGAATCAGGAAAAATAACTGCCTTAGCAAACTTGTAATGGATAGCTAATAATTGCTTTAAGGCTGTGCAAATGACTACTACATCACCATCAAAGGAGGTACCAATGTATCCTGCTGGGGCGTAAAAAGAATAAAGTCTCAAAAACACACTAGCCCCAACTTTAAAATGGCAGCCAAACTTAAAACCCATCGGTAAAATTGTGCAGCCACTGGGTAGGTGGATATCTGCGCAATGGTCTCCAAAGCCAGACATTTCAAAACATTTCGCGCAACATCTCTCTTTCTATGGATGGTTTCCACTAGGTCTAGCCTTACTTCGAAATTAATCACCTCCAAACAGCTTTTGATTGTCAAGAGGGATTGTATATTACCTGGAATCGTAAGATCTTTCTTAATGTCCAGGACGTTTTGAATAAATCCATACTGAGTTTTTTAATTTCCTAAGCTTGACTACTTAGTCCCTCCAGTAGTGATCCGCCATCTGCAGTAGCTTTTCATCGAGAACCAAGGCCCTCATTTTCATAATATCCCAGAAGAGTTTATTTCCTGTTAACAATAAAATTGCATCGACATTGATGGACACAGCTCTTGTAATACTATGTAAGTATAAACAAATCCGAATTCAGAAGTAACATTTCTAGAGTCTTTTACGAGAAACTATCTTAAAATAACGAAATATAACAATTAAAAAATTTTACCAGTTTTCATTAAAATTTAAAACGTAATTATTGAAAAAGTATAAATTATTTTTTTACAGGGTGGTCATAAAAAAACTTTGCTGGTATATGAATATCTAGCGGTCAATCCGCTCAACCAGAAGAAGCTATACGTTTTGAGATTGTGATGATATAAAATATCAGGCTCTCGCGATTACAGTTACAGTGGAAAAAATCGAAATTTTCAAATGGCAACACCACGTTTTCTATGCAAATTGATCAGCGCATTGAACACGTATGATAACTGCCGACGTAAAACATTTGCAGAGTAGAGGAGCAAAGGACCAATGACAGCATGCGGCAGGAGAGGAAAGAGGACTTGGATTGGAACTATAGATTTTCAACATGTACAACATTTCGAGATAGAGTCATCTCCCGTAACTTTGCAGTTTTGTGGCCACCGCAATCCCCGTAACCTCACTCTGATGGATTTCTGGTTCTGGGGTTATCTGAAGTCTAGGGTGTACACATATCCACGAGATTTGTCAGAATTGAAAGATGTCATGAAGCATAAAGTTATACAGATAAAGTTATACGGTATTAAATTCGTCATTGTCTACAATCTTCAGTATACAACGCGTTATCATCTGCGAAGGTAGGCATGTTAAAAACTTTGTAATCCCAATAATATTTTTTCCCGTCTCCTCTTTCGTGTTATTATTGGTCCTTTACATTGCTCTTCTTTGCAAATGTTTTACTCCGGGAATTTTTGTCGCATGTGTATCGTTCTAACGCCATTTATGGTTTTCTAGGGCGCTGATCAATTCGCGCAGGAAAAAGGTGAATGTTGCCATACAAAAATTTTAACTTTTTTTACTGTTACCGAAACCGTGAGAGCTGTAGTGTTTTGAATTATCGCAATCTCGAGTACATACCTATCTAAAATTTCATTTCGATTGGTTGAGCGGATAGTTCGCTAGAAGTTAATACAGCGGAGAATTTTTTATGACCCTCCTGTGCATAGTTAACATACCAGTAGAGCCACAGCCACGACAAGCACAAAATTTTAAGTACACGGCAGTTTTTCTTAAGATCATATGCAAATTTCCCAATAATGTTTCTTTTACATGCAACGAATTAAATGTAAAACGAAAACTTGTGGGTTAAATTATGTGTATAGAACTTTATTAAAATTAAGAAATTATTGCCATAAAAATATTTATACCGTTTGTAAAAAACAGACAGGACCAAATAAGTGAGAAACGGTTTTAAACGTTACTTTCCTTGCAGTTTGTTTTTTAAATTGCGTTATTTCTAATCATGAAGTATTTTTCTGTTAACTGCAGCATGTTTTACATTGCACTGTTCATTGCACGAATATTTTAAAATACCGTACCCATGATAACATTCTTGTTCACCTTTACAAAAGATGAGACCTGTCGCTGTTGTGACAGTATTTGAAACATTCAGGATTAAAATTAAATATATTATATAGCTACTGATTTCAGTGTAATTAAGAAGTCAATTAAGTCAAAAGATCCAACTGAGTCACATGATATATGAAAATACGGGTTAAATAGATGGAATTTTTACAACTATATTTTAAGAGTGTGTAACACGCATAGTCAAAAAAGTGCCCCAAAAAAGGATAATATTCTTATACTTACTGGTAAGCATATTTTAATCTAATGATGCCATTTTTCTCAAAATGTGGATTTTAAGCTCATTGTTTTAAATTATATCTCAGCTTTGAAAAAAACTACTTGCGTTTTCTCTTCTGTTATTCTTGAATCATATGCGATACTACGCTGGTATAGTACATTTCAATGTTTCATCATCACTGAAATTTGAAGTAATATACCAGAATGCGTTACTTCTATATATACGAGACAGCTAAAGAGAGACAATGCATTACAAATGCATGATGTAGAATGCTGCTTAATTTATTATCCGTTTATTTAATCTTAGTAATGTCTTATTAGGCGTAACGTATCTATTACATTTATAAATGTAATACGAATACTCAGTTATGTAGGAAGTTCGAGAAAGGTGGCTGCAGACTTTTCTACTTAAATATGGATTTTTGATTTCTACTTATAATATAATATTCTCCTACAAAATAAGGTAGAAAGTTTTATAAAAAAAAAGTTTCACCACTGTAAATGGAAAATTGGCTTAATATAAAATTCATCGTTTTGACATTATCATTTTAGAGCAAAAGTTTCAATTAGTAAACTGCTCAATGCTAAAAAATTAAATACAACCGTTCCTCTCCTTAACGTGCAAAACTGACCGAGATGGGCATATTAATAGTTTCAATTTAATAACAAATGTTGTTTACCGAATAATTAGATTATTTCTTTCAGTCGCAACAGCGAATATAATTATTTCTTAAAAAAAATTAAAACTTCTTCTTATATTTTATCTTTTTCTCAAAAAAAAATTGTTTTAATAGAAACTAATCCTCTTTCTACAAAGCGAAACACTTACTTTTATCCTAAACCAGCCAAAGAACTCGGTTTACCTTCTATTTGAAGCTGAAGACAAGAGTAAGAAACACCTCTGATAACTATCCCTTACCTGTAAAAGAAGAAATCATGATGGATAAAAGCAGAAAGCAGGTTAAAAGCAGTAAAAAAGAGAATGGAAACAAAAAGGTAAAAGATTATTGGGGTGTGGCCAGTGGGCAAAAGTTTAAAGAACACCGGGAATAGTGAAATCTATTCTTCGAAGAATGAGCCCCTGACAACAAGAAGGATAAAGAAAGTACAGTAATAGTGTGAAACTTTAAATAATGACGAACTTAAACAGTTTTTAAAATTTTAGTTACTACTTTCCTCCTAATGATAACAGACCTATTTACATTCTGAAAACAATACTGTTACGAATTTGGTATTTAAAAAGCTAATGTTAGTTCAATTACAAATTAAATGATTTTATTTCTCGCGCAGTGCAGCGCGTGACGAATATTAAAAGAAAGCTAAGCCGTAAAATTGAAAATACAAGAGCGCGTGCATTAAATAAATAAATATCTCTTTTTGATTTCGAGAAAGTACTGGAAAATTCTAGCGCGTGATTTTAAAATCTTATAAAAGGAGGAAAACATCTCAGTTTGTAGTAGTTGCTTAGTTTGTTGTTGTTTAGAAAACTGCTCTTGTTGATTGTAGCGAATTCGCGGATTAGCGTTCTTTAGCTGTTTTTAATTGCGTTCTATTGGACATTTGAGTAGTTAAAGATAACTACTGTGAGATATTGTAATACTGCATGATAATTTGAGAAAATTTAAGCATTTTTGTTGTGATAATAATAAATTTTTTTTGTTCATTTTTCATCGGACTTGTGCATTCATTTCATAACGAACCCGTACGCACGCAACAATTTTTGGTGTCAGGAGTGGGGTTTGAATGCCAATAACAAGAGCGATGGAAGAGCAATTAAGGCAGTTAATATCAGCCTTTGCCTCATTTAAAGAAGAAATTAAAGAGGAAATGAAATTGGGCCAGGAATCCGTTAAGGAAGAAATGAAATTGGGCCAGGAATCCGTTAAGGAAGAAATGATATTGGGCCAGGAATCCGTTAAGGAAGAAATGAAATTGGGCCAGAAATCCGTTAAGGACGAAATGAAAGCCGTTCAAGCTGGTCAAGAAGAAATGAAAAGAGAAATTACTTGCATAATAGAAAATAAATTTGAAGCTATGGAAGGTAGAATTGACGCAGTTGAAAATAAAGTTGGACATATTGAAGAAAAAGTTTCTTCCGTAAAAGATCATATTGAAGAAAGAGTTTCTTCGGTGAAAGAAGAAATAGAAGAAAGAGTTTCTTCTGTAAAAGAACATATAGAAGGGAGAGTTTCTGCTGTGGAGGAACGAATTGAAGGAAGAGTTTGTGCCGTCCAACACCAAATCGAACAACAAATTGATGAGAGAGTTTCTGCAGTTGCCAAAGAAATGGATACGTTAAAGAAATTCGTAGCGTCGGCAGGGAGCAGGAGTGATGATTTTAAATTCTTACCAATGCCTGCTCGTCCACCTCTGAAGCTATCCACATATGATGGGAAGACCTCCTGGCAGGTGTATAAGACACAATTTTCTATCGTGGCGGATGCGAATGGATGGGATTCCCTAGCTAAGGCCTGTCATCTCGCCGCTTCTCTAAGAGCCGACGCAGCGGATATCCTTCAGACTCTTCCCGAAAACAAAAGGTTAGATTTCGAAGCTCTGTCCGGCGCCTTGGAGTTGCGCTTTGGGGAGAAGTGTTTAAAAGACTACAGCAGGCTCCAATTAAAATCTCGTCAACAGAAGCCTACCGAAACACTTCAGGAGCTCGCCGCGGATGTTGAAAGGCTGTCCCATCTCGCCTTTTCGGAATGCCCGACAGAAACAAGGGAAATCCTGTCCTTGCAATACTTTATCGACGGCATCCGAGATACTGAAATACAGAAAGCTCTACGAATGGCGGATGTAAAAGATTTAAAAAGTGCTCTAGTGTACGCCATGAAATTTGAGGCAGCCCAGCAAGCCACTCGTCGAGACCGCCACCCAGTCAGAGCTGCTCAAGTCCAGGAGCCAGGGGATCAAGCCACCGCTCGACTTGACGATTTAACTAGACAACTGAACGCCTTGAGACGGAATATTGGTGAGAAGAAACCGACCGTTAAGTGCTGGAACTGCGGTGCTGAAGGACACATACGACGAAACTGCAAAACACCCCAGGGTACTGATGTTAAGACCGCTTCTAACAAGCAGCAGGGAAACTAATTAGTGGCCATCTCGCGGGGCGGAGGTTGCCAGATAATGAAAAGCCCCCGTTTAAAGCGCTTCAGATTTCTGCAGTGAGAGGCGGCAGTAATGGACTTTTCATAATAGGACATATTAATGGAGTTCCGTGCAATATGACTATAGATACAGGAGCCAACGTCACCATCATCCGAAAAGATTTGGCTCAACAACTAGGAAACAAACTTATCTGGACGCCGCCCTGCGTTACCCTCCAGACTGTGTCCGGTGAGAAGATCGACATCGACGGAAAAGTAAATGTTAACATCACGTTTGGAAGTGCCGCTTACCATCACACGGCATATGTAGCAGAGATCACTGATTCTTGCATACTCGGATTGGACTTTCTAAGGAAATACAATTTTTACTTGGATTTTAAAAATAACGAATTGCATTCTACATCTGAGGACATAGCGTTATTTCTCGTTAATGATGAAGAAGTTAAATCTGTCCATAAAATCATAGCACAAGACTATATCACAATACCGGCAAGAACAGAAATTTTACTTCCTGGATCCATAGCCGAAAATAGAAATTTCCGCTACGGCATCATAGAATATCCCAATAACTGTAATATCCCAAAAGGAGTACTAGTAGCCTCAACACTCGTCGACCTATCCAGAACGGTTATCCCGGTGAGAGTCGCCAATGTAACTGAAAAGTCGAGAGTTATTAAGAAAGGTGAAGTGGTTGCAACATGTACTCCAGTAACCAGCATTGAAAGAAAGAGTAACATCCCAGAATCCGTGTCCTCAGAGAGCATTACATCGGAGTTATTGCAGAATGCACAATTAAACGATAAAGAGAAAAATGCTGCCGATCGCGTCATTAAAGATCTTCAAGTTGTTTTCTCCCGCTCGTCTTCTGACGTGGGTCGAACTAGTTTGACACAACATAGAATAGATACTGGCGATCATCCCCCAATCAAGCAACATCCAAGACGTCTACCGTTTGCTAAACAGGAAGAGGTGCGAACACTGTTAAAAGATATGGAAGAAGGCGATGTCATTGAGCCTTCAGCGAGTCCATGGGCATCTCCCATCGTTCTAGTCAGAAAGAAAGACGGCTCAACAAGATTTTGCGTTGACTATCGCCGGTTGAATGAGGTTACGAAGAAAGACAGTTACCCTCTTCCTAGAATTGATGACATTCTAGACACTCTTTCTGGAAGCAAGTGGTTCTCAACACTTGATTTAAAGAGTGGGTATTGGCAGGTAGAAATCCATCCTGAAGACCGAGAAAAGACGGCATTTACTACGGGACAAGGACTTTGGCAGTTCAAAGTGATGCCGTTTGGACTGTGTAATGCGCCGGCAACATTCGAACGTCTTATGGAGACTGTTTTGAAAGGCCTTTCCTACGAAGCCTGTCTGATATACCTGGACGATATCATCATCGTCGGAAAGAGTTTTGAAGAGCATCTAGAAAATCTTAGAAAGGTGCTTCAGAAACTGAAAGAGGCCAATCTGAAGCTGACTCCCGCTAAATGCAAATTGTTTCGAAAGGAAGTGACTTACCTGGGACATGTCATCTCTGCAGAAGGTGTGCGCACGGATCCTGAAAAGGTATCAGCGGTTAAATCCTGGACGCGTCCCGAAAATGTCCATCAGCTGAGAAGCTTCCTAGGGCTTTGCACCTACTATAGGAGATTCGTGAAGAACTTTTCTTCCATCGCAAGACCACTTCACAAGCTGACAGAGAGCAAGCAAAGATTCTTGTGGACAAAGGAATGCGAGGATGCATTTAACAACTTAAAGGAAGCTTTAACATCTGCTCCAATCCTGACGTATCCTCAGCTCGACAGACCATTTATTCTCGACACCGACGCGAGCAATAAAAGTGTCGGTGCTGTTTTGTCCCAAGAAATAGACGGCCAAGAACGTGTAGTAGCTTACTGGAGCAAGTGCCTGTCTAAACCGGAGAGGAATTACTGTGTCACAAGGAAAGAGTTACTCGCCATAGTCAAAGCTGTAGAACATTTCCATCATTATCTATACGGGAGAAAATTCCTCCTCCGCACGGACCATGCCTCATTGGCCTGGCTTTTAAATTTCAAAAATCCTGAGGGTCAAATAGCCAGGTGGATACAGAGACTCCAAGAATATGACATCACTATCCGTCATCGTAAGGGATCATCACACGGAAACGCCGACGCCCTGTCTAGAAGACCTTGCCAAGGAAGCTGCGGATATTGTTCCAGGGTGGAAGCGAAATACGAGCTGCTGACTCCGGTCGCAAGACAAATTACAACATCAACATCGGCTGATCGAGACCCGTGGAGTGATGATGAAGTCAGGAAAGACCAGCTGGAAGACCGCGACATTAAACCCATACTTGATTTAATAGAGTCATCAAACAGAAAACCTACATGGCAGGACATTTCTATCTGTAGTCCTACAACAAAACAATACTGGGCACTCTGGGATTCACTTCACATTCGAAACGGCGTCTTATACCGGAAATTCGAGTCGGATGATGGGAAGACGTTCCGATGGCAACTGATACTTCCAAGATCCCGGATTCCTGATGTCCTCAAAGAACTACATAACAGCCCTACAGGAGGTCACTTTGGAATTATGAAGACCTTACAGAGAGTTCGTGAGCGCTTTTACTGGAATAATGCAAAGAATGACGTGCAAAAGTGGTGCCGATCTTGCGATGCCTGTGCAGGTCGGAAAGGACCGAGGAAACGCAGCCGAGGCAGACTGCAACGTTACAACGTAGGTGCGCCTTTTGAACGTATCGCCTTTGACATCCTGGGATCTCTGCCACGAACTGCTGATGGCAACAAATACATACTCGTTGTCATTGATTACTTCACCAAGTGGCCTGAAGCTTATCCTATTCCTGATCAAGAGGCTATCACAGTAGCTGAGGTAATGATACAGCACTGGATTTCCAGGTTCGGAGTGCCTCTTCAGTTACATTCCGATCAGGGAAGGAATTTTGCCTCGGCAGTAATCAAAGAACTATGCAAACTACTTGGCATTGACAAAACTCAAACGACGCCATTGCATCCCCAGTCGGACGGCATGGTAGAGAGGTTCAATCGAACCATCCTTAATAACCTCTCATTAGTGGTTTCCAGAAACCAACAGGACTGGGACAAGAAATTACCACTCTTTTTACTGGCTTACCGCAGTGCTGTCCACGAGACTACCGGCTATTCTCCATCACAGATGCTCTTCGGTCGTGACCTTCGTCTGCCTTGTGATCTATTGTTTGGCCGCCCTCCGGATGCTCTTTCATCGTCTGAGGAATATATTCAAGATCTCCAGGCCCGGTTTGAAGTGATGCACAATTTTGCACGAGAGCGAGTCAACTTGGCGACGGAGAAGATGAAGACCCGATATGACACAAGAGCTACTGAACATCAATTCCACGAAGGAGACAAGGTGTGGTTGTGGAATCCGACTCGACGGAAAGGACTTTGTCCGAAATTACAGTCACCTTGGGATGGGCCGTACACAGTCCTAAACAGGCTGAATGACGTCGTGTTTCGGATTCGTAAGTCTTCGAACTCTAAACCTAAAGTCGTTCATTACGACAGGTTAGCTCATTACTATGGCCATAGTACATAATGTAAATAATTGTAAATAGTATAAGACCATGGTCCATTTTGTTTTTAAATGTGTATTTGATTTGTTTCAGGTATTGCATTTATTGTTCATGTTGTTTATTATTGTAATGTAATGCTTATTAATGCATTTATGCCACAGTTGTAAGTTTAGCTTCCTGTCCAGGGATTGTACTGCCCGGGACGTGCAGTCCTTGGGAAGGGGGCAGTGTTACGAATTTGGTATTTAAAAAGCTAATGTTAGTTCAATTACAAATTAAATGATTTTATTTCTCGCGCAGTGCAGCGCGTGACGAATATTAAAAGAAAGCTAAGCCGTAAAATTGAAAATACAAGAGCGCGTGCATTAAATAAATAAATATCTCTTTTTGATTTCGAGAAAGTACTGGAAAATTCTAGCGCGTGATTTTAAAATCTTATAAAAGGAGGAAAACATCTCAGTTTGTAGTAGTTGCTTAGTTTGTTGTTGTTTAGAAAACTGCTCTTGTTGATTGTAGCGAATTCGCGGATTAGCGTTCTTTAGCTGTTTTTAATTGCGTTCTATTGGACATTTGAGTAGTTAAAAGATAACTACTGTGAGATATTGTAATACTGCATGATAATTTGAGAAAATTTAAGCATTTTTGTTGTGATAATAATAAATTTTTTTTGTTCATTTTTCATCGGACTTGTGCATTCATTTCATAACGAACCCGTACGCACGCAACAATACTTTTCTAAAATTTTATATCAATGCACTGTTATATTGTTTTTTTTTAACATTTTCTGTTTTTTTTTCCTGTACTTCATCATCGCAGATTTGCGAATCTTGTTTGTTTATTATAATAATCATAATATTATTCTTTTTATGTGTGTTCCTTTTTTATGTCGCACTTTAAGCTTTAACGAAACACTTAAATTGCTAGTTTTTTAGTAAGCAAAAAAATTAGAAGAAATTCTTTTTTTTTAAAAAGAAAAGTAAAAAATTAAAAAATATCGTTTTGCAATAGTTTTATGCAATTATCATGAGTAGGTACATTCTCAGTTAGAAAAGAAAGGTAATTTTTAGAAAATCTTCTAATTATTTTCAAAAACGTTCTACTGCAAAATAAGTATTTCCCCTTTGACCTAAGTCAGTCCTAAATCACAAGCGTTTGACATTAGGCAACACTAAAACAAAATCTGGATCTCGACCGTGGGCGAAGCAGGCACAGAAATTACAGGCACTATGATTTGGTGGGGGCGAAAGACAATAAGATATAAATAGAGGATCTTCGTTCGCTCAATTTGTCTTTCTCTTTACCAAAGCCTTATCTTTCACTATATAATCTCCGACGACCCATCTTCATCATCATCACTGCGCTAACTTGATATACTTGGAAAGGTGAAACTATTTTTGCATTTGATAAAGCAAAAGAAATCTGTCCTGAGTTTGTTAGATTGTAACTTCTTTCATGAAATGTTTTATTGTTCTTGTGCATAACTTTTATACAATTTCTGAAAATGGTTGCAGCATTGTACACAGATTGAAAATAATAAAATAATCTAATGTAAGTAAAAAATTCCAGAAGTATTCAAACTTATCTAATATTTTGATATTGTATACTTCAACTAAATATTTGTTAAAAATATTTAGTCCCCAAAAAATTTGAATTTTTATTAACGAAATTTAATAAAAATAAAAAGCATAATATTTCCTACTTTTTTGCTGTTATAAGTTGATAAGTATTTGAAAGTATGTAAGTTTATCTGCTTCTTATTGTGTTAATAATTAGTTTTCTTCGCAGATTTCTTAATCCTACAGAGTTAAATTAATTTAAAAGAAGAATTTATTTTATTTTAAATGTATTTTGTATTTTATTTTATTTTACACTTTATTTTATTTGTTTTATGCTTTATCTGTTATTTATTGTGTAAGCTATTAATTTTTGTTTGCAGTCTTCTTAATTTTAAAGAGGTAAATTAATTTAAAACAAGAATTTATTTTATTTTATTTTACATTTTATTTTACTTGCTTTATGCTTTATTTTTCTCTGCTTTACTCTCTTCAACTAAGAAATGTATTTTTAAAATTCAGCTAACGTTTCTATTTGGAGAAGTACATTGCTCCAGGTTTTATGATAAAAATGCCTTTACTTCTTTAGAAAACATAAGAAACGTAACCACAGTTTACGAAACGTAACTATTGGTTATTGTTGTTGGTTTAAAACTGTTGATTAAAACTGTTGTCTGTTGGTTTAAAACTGTTAGTCTAACTATTTGTTTCTTCGAAATGTAACTTTAGTTCTTTCCAAAAAGTAACTATGCATTCTTCGAAATGTAACTTTAGTTCTTTCCAAAAAGTAACTATGCATTCTTCGAAATGTAACTATACGAAACTACTTTTACGAAATGTTAACTATAGTGTTTAGCGATTAAGGTTTGTACATTTAAGTATCTGGTAATAATTTTAACAGCCATACGTATTTATTGAAAATTAATCTTTATTAATTATTACAAATACAAAAATACAAAAGATTAATTACTAATGAGAATTATATTATTAATAAGAAGCATTATCCAAAAATAGCTTTCTTTCCAATAAACCAAAAAAATTGATTTTAATCATTATAAAAACAATCACTAATTATTTTGAACACAAAGTTTAACGGTCCTTGTTATTTAAACCAGACTTGTGTAAATATTCTGATATTACTAAAAAGATATTTCTTAATGTAAATATTGCTAGTAGTTTTATGTAGTTTGTTAATAATATGCCTCGCACCATTGCGTGATTTAATTACATTACAATCTTTTGAAGTACAAAATGCATACGGAATTTATGCGTATAACCTGCTTTATCTATGTTGTATTGTTTTGACAACATCATGATCTACCAAACAGCATTTAGTTCACTCCTATTGTACACACCTTAACCCGTAGAGAGACATCCTGCAGTTTAACACTGACAGAGAATTACAGATATCGGTGTGATAGAAGAGTCGATCAATCATGGACAAGAGGATGTGTAGTTCAGAATGTTAACACAATATTCGAGTACTCTGAGTTAGGTGATCGGTCATCAATTTTGAATTTGCACCGTTAGCAGAATGGAGTGTCCATTACTTCGTTTGTAATTCAGTTAGGAGCAGTTGAAAAGCGAAGGCTTCATCAGAGTGTTAATACCATTCAATGGCCTCAGTTTCTAAATTTAATTTAAGTGAATTCGTTACAAACACAAATTTACTTATAGAAGAAATGTTCTTTTTAACAGAATAAAAATTTCTCTAAACCTTCATAATAAGTTCTCAAAAATCTTTTGTCTTTGATTGATTACGGTTCTTTAAATGACATATTACACTTACCAGTAACAATCAACTTTTTGGCACAATGATTCTACTGTTGAACGATAAAGCATTAAAGCTTTGTCAAGTTGACATATACGTATTTTTTGTAGTAATAATTTGTAGTAATAATATGTCAAGTTGACATATACGTATGTTGTTTGACATAACATTTATTTCTGTAGATACTGGCAGCTGTTAGTTGGTTACATTCTTCTTTTACATGATGCTTCCTTCTACTTGCATTGTTCAGGTCTTTCTATTTGCTGTTATAACTATATAACTGTTCTTCAAATTTCAGTTTCGATTGGCCTTCCTATTCAAAACATTTGCTTACACATTGCCACTTGCACTTTTAACTTAGTTTCATAACTTCCTGCACTTGTAATGCATATACGACATATCCCTGCACGTGCAATTTTGTATTAATACCGAGCCTATTTTATTTTGCTTAGCCTATCATACATTTTGTACTATGAATAACGTTACGAATACACTTTGCCATTGATGTTGTTTTTATATTCTAAAAAAAAATGAATAAAAAAATAAAACCTGGAAGCTTTGGGATTTTGTATTACGTCCCAATTTTTTTTTTTCATTTACAGACGCATACATGTTTTAAGATTATTTGGGCTAATGTCCTTATGGGCTAAACATATTTTAAAAAAAGCATATCTTTAGAATTTATTGAGCTTTGAAATTATTTAGTTTTTTATTAAAAAGTAATATAAAATATGAAATAGACAATAAAACAAATTCCAAATTCGCGCTTCTAGGTGCTAATGTTCGGGTGGAGGACTAAGTTATTCAAAATTTGATGACTCTAGGTATCATTATGTTTTCACAATGCAAGACACATACTGCTGTATCCATAAATGATAGTACGCAGAGCAGCTGACAATATTCATTTTCATTGTTCTATTAAATAAATTAGAGATTACACTGAAACATGAGAATCTTGCAGTTTCATGCTGAACAGAAAGAAACTATGTACTATAGAGGGTGTTTATACATTTTTACAATGATTTCGAGGAAGTTTGTTTTCCATCAAACGTGGTGGGTTTGCGCTACAGAAAAAGCCCTTTTCAAGAAACCAAAGGCCGCAGGAATACATTGAAAAGCTATTTAATACATGTATCTTTCAAGGAATGCAGTGGTACTTTTCAAAGTGTGACATGTTGCTTTCCCTTGATGAATTTTCACTATTTAAAAATCATTGGAATAAAGAAATGTAATGGCTTCTGTAAATACCGACATAAAACTTTCTGTTGATAATACGGTGAGTTGATTTTAACATTTATTTCGACTCTTCTTACTTTTAATTTCCCGCTGTAAGAGAACCCTGTGACAGTCATAACCCCCTTACTGAAACTTTATTTGCATTGACGAAACTAGGATCTAAAATTTTTTTCTTGGTTTCTGATAATTCTTTCGTTAATTTCTTTTCTTCCTTTCTTGTGTTTCAGTCATTTAGGTACGTCCATTCTTATCACCGAAGGATTACACTATATTTCTATTTATCTCTTGCTAAACAGTTTTCATATAGGTTTCAACAAATGGTTCTGTGTTGGGCTGCATTGCATCGGCAAAAGATGGTGAAATTTACGTTTTTTAATCTTTTTTAACTTGTAAATCTTGGTTATTATTTCATTTATTGTCGTTACAAATGTAAATATTTTGCAACTGATTTCTGCGTCGACGGATTTTCTCTTGTTTCCAACGAGTTAGCTTTAGAAGCATTAGAAAGAGTGCCAACCTTTTTGGAGTATTCATCTGGACTCTTCTTTCCAAGCATAAGTAATGATTGACAGTTTTTCACTTTTTAATTAATAATGCCTTATTTTGCTCTTAGAAATTTAATACCTTGCATTTTACAACGTTTTTGACTTACGGAATAGTAATACGTTTCTTTGGAAAACATATTCTTCAATCCACAACTTGTTTGTATGCGCTATTTCAGAAGAAGATTAAATTCAAAAACAGCAGATGATATTCATCATTTCAAATAATAAGCTGTAGCCAGAAGTTTTTATTCCAAACCGATTGCTTTTTAAAATTTTTTCACCGAAATCGTTCTAAAAATGTGTAAAAACATAATTCAGAATGTATACGTTAATTTATACAGAATGTATACGTTCTAAAAATGTATACATTCTGTATAAATTCAAAATGTTATGTATCGTATTATAACTTTACTTATTGTCTATAATGTCTTACATTACATTGTGCATCAATTAAAATTTTATGTATTTACGTATGTCACGTGAATAATGCTTACGTGAGATTTTGTACAGGGTTTGATATGACCGTAGTAGGTCTTACAATATTTAAGAGGGTCTTGGAATATATTCCCAGCAGATGCGACAGCATTCTGCATATTATGCACCTTTTTTGCAAATAAATGAATGCTATCCCAACTGTAGTTATGGAATTTTAATAACTAGGTTTGATTGATTTGATTTTACTCTGTTATATGTTCAATGATAATTATACTATAGAACAATAGCTTTGTGTTTATATTTCCTTAGTTGCAGCAGTAATATTCATTAAATGATCATAACCTCTTTTTCACTTACTTAAAATACTAAAAGCTATATAAAGTATCTGTCATAAATTAGTTGAAGCTTACGAAATTAGCTGACTTATTTCTATGCAATCCTGCTTAACTATGTTTTAAAAATTTTTAAAAGAAATTTTGAGTTTTTTTTATTTAAACAAGATTTTATTAATATTGAATCAATTGGCATTCAACAGGTTAATGCAAACATTCTTGAAACAAGCGTAAAGGGATCAAACATACTGATTTAATCAATACAATACTATTTGTTATATACAAAGTATAAATGATAGGAATTTAAATTAGCTCACTAATTATTATTATTAAGAAATTTAAATTAATAATGGATTCATAGAAATGTTTAATTCCTTAATTCCGATTCAGTATTCTTTGAGTTCAAAAGAAAGAGAACCTAGAATTAGGGATGTTATTTTGCAGTTATATAGCGAAAAGTAAAAGATTCTCTTGTCGGTGTTCTTTATAACGATGAGCACCTCAAGTTTTTAAGAGGGGGGGACTTAATTGTAAGTGAAGAGATTTTCGCCTTTTTCGATCAATTAAAAATAAAGAAATTGGCTTCTTGCTTGTCCGAACGAAATAAAAGTTTAAAGATTTTGCACGTTTGAAAAAAAGTTAGTTCCCTTGTAAAATAAGAGCTGAGTGCATGAAAGTTTTAGTTTGGAATCAAACAAAAAAAAAAAAAAAAAAAAAAAAAAAACACCTTTAATAATTTCCTCATAGAAGATTAGATTTCTTTTCTTTCTTTCGGGAGTTCTGGGCACTTTATTGCTCAGTTTCCGCTGGTTCAAAAGGGCATAAATAATAAGGGTTTAGTTAGAACTAAATTTATGTATTCCATGTGAATCAGTAATAAATTGAGGACGGAGAGCCGAGGTTTCTTCGGAATTTGCCAAGAAAGGCAGCATCATATTATGCCCACATGTTGTGCGCATTTTGATTAGGTTGTAAGCGACAGAGGAAACGCACTTGCGAGATTCAAGCTCTTAGGTAGCTTTTGCAAGAAACGGTGATTTTGCAATGGAGAAATTGGTCTTTTGGGATCCACCTTGGAAAGATGGAGAGAGCTGCGGCGGTATCTGGAGAGCATTTTCTTTGACAGAACCATATTATATATTAGGCCATAGAAAGTATTTCTGATACGTAAAGGTGCCCATTACTGTTTAATGAAAGAACTGTACTTCCACGAGAATTTGCAGGATTTCTGACTTGTATGAGTAAACAGAAAAAAAAAGAGAAAGGTGGTATCTTTCCACAAGCGGTCGCCTTTAACCCCTTTTTTCTAGTGTGGATGGAGTCTCAAATGAAACTCATTTAGAAAGAAAATATGCCGGTCTTGTGATGTTTCAGTCAGCCGCCAAAATTGCAATAGTTCGGGCACAAGGCAACACTGGGTGTCTAGCGCTGTTTAAAATATCTGTCACTTTCCTAAAATAAAAACTATCATTTCCTGGCCAGTTAACATGAAATAGATTATACTCTGTACGGGCTGCCCTGAAGACAGCGTCTGTCTGCGCTACCAGACTCTCTGACATTTAGTGAAATTCATAGAATTCTGGAGATAATCTGGAGTGGCATGCGGTAGATGTAGTCTGAACTTCTGTGGTGGGAGAGTGTGCTAAATTTCACTTTTTGTTTAAGAATGTAATCTTGATTTTTTAGTGGTTGGTAATATTTATTGCTTTATAGTTTTATATTGTATTAAAAATATATTTTGCACTTAATTGGATTTGATAAATTGTTCAAATTGTGTACTGGATGATGTAAAAATAGATTTGTAAACTTAAAATTTATTTATTAATTAAAGTTGATGTCACTGAATGTGATGAGTTGTATAAACTGTGTTTTATTAGTCACTTCTGAAGTTTAAAAGTTGAATGTTTTGTTTCTAAAAATATAATCTTACTGTCCGAAGAAATTCTAATAATTATTTAGAGAATCTGTAAACGTTGAAACTCTATTAACATACACTTTATGCTTTATTTTAAAGAGGCATCCATATTCCTTGTAACTTAAAGTGTTTTCTGAAAAAAAAAAAAAAAAAAAAAAAGAGAGAGAGACATGATTTTAATGCTGATAATAATGCTGATATACATAAATTAACTGTGAGGCTTTGTACCAACTTTGTACAACTGCTTTGTACAACTATTCACAGTATTAGATTGAGTTCATAATAGATGAAATTTTTGTAAGTTTACATTTGACAGCTATCTAAATATATGAATAATCCAATATATATGTGTATGTATATCGGTAAATTCATAAGAAATCCAACTGCTTTTTGAAAATACGAGTATACAAATTTATTAGATTGAAATGAGTTATAACAGTTTCTATACAAATATTGTACGCATTAGTTTACTGGATTTTGGGATATTACTAATGCCTTAACTTAAAGTATTAATTTATATTTATATGTTGAATTTGAAAATTCATTTTTGAGAGCTGGGAATTGATTTATTTAATAATTTTTCCGTAGGATCTTGATATGCTTGTATGATGGATATCATTTAATAATTTTTACGCATAGTTTTTAATGCTTGATTAGAAATTGAGCTGTTTCCCCCTCTGAAGAAATTTTTCGTTTTTGTATTTTCAAACAATTACGTTATAAGGTATTTCTCCCGCCTTCTTAGTATGCCTTCGTGTTGTAGTGGTCAGCACGCTCGGTGCGTATTCGAGAGGTCCGCCGTTCGAATCCGGTGAGAGCATTGCTCACTTTTCCTCTCTCCTGCTTCCAAAAAATACCTAATATCTCTACAGTAGTGCGCGAACTAAAAGGTGGTGAATGATGATTCTTCAAAACCAGGATTTGGCGACTGGCTCCATTAATTCCCAGTCGCCATTTAAAAGGGTGGAGTATATAAGGTATTTATCCCGGCTTCTTAGCATGTCTTCGTGGTGTAGCGATCAGCACGCTCGGCGCGTATTCGAGAGGTCGGTGGTTCGAGTCTCGGCTAGGGCATTGCTCATTTTTCATCTCTCCTGCTTCGAAATAACCTAATGTCTCTACAACGTAATAATATCAATCAGTTAAATAGGAATACTCTTTAGATTATTTTATAAATATTAAATTTAATAAGTTCTAATTCAATTTCCAGACTATGGTTCAGAGATTTCAATTCGTCAGGCGTCAGTTAAGCGTTAGATGTTTATTAGTTTATTCCCCCACGTTATATGATGACGTTTTATAACAGACTGTTTAAGACTTGTTCTGATTTCAAATATGCATTGAATTTTGAAGCTGCACTGCTTGAATAAAGGTAATTGTATTTTTCAACGAAAAGACTTATTCGATTCGACATTAAACACGCTACTATTTAAAAGAAAAACGACCTAACAGTTATTTTATAGCTAATATAAATTTAAACAGTCCTTTAAAAAATCCATTTCTGTACATTTCTATGGCGAATTATTTGAAAGATTTCTGTTCAGTAAGAAGACAGCTGAGTTGCAGTCCCTGAGTGTAAAATTACTTCTTTTTCCCAATCTGAAATTTACACAAGTCCTGCAGTCACGGTTATCTTCACTTTAAACCCGCCTTTTATCTGAAGTTCAAAAAATTTACAATTGGGCAGTTTCTAAAATCAAGTATTAGAATTTAAAAAAAGGGAATAGTACAATATTTACAGTTGGCACATTTCCTTTTTATAGGGAGTAAAACATTTAATGTTTTGGTTGGCTTCTAGGAAGAATATTCCCCTTTATGCAGTGTTTAATGTTACGTAATGTAAATAATAAAATATGTTATAAATTTACATATAATAGTATGTAATTTATTAAATATTACTTTAGAAAATATAATACCCTTTCCAATAGGTCTGGGAAATTAAAATTCAGCTGATAATAAATCTTGAAAATCTGGCAACTTCGCACGTGTCTCATTTACTCCTAAGCGAAATGGGCACATTTTGAGGGTACATATGAGAAATGATGAAAGCAAGTTATTCCTTAATGGAATTAATTCAAGATACAGTTACCTATGTTTTCGTGTTTTGCATTTGTGAAACTGTTCCATTTAATAGAAATTAAGTCATTATACTACATCAACATAACAATCTAATGTACTTTCTAAACCAACAGTGAGCCATCCTTACATTTTACAATCAAATTGCAGATCTAGCTTTCAAGCAGGCTCTATTTTATGCTTTCTCACTGTTCCCATGGCGATCTACAAAACTTTTTATATTAGTAACCTCATCATTTTATCATTCTACTCCTAGTCCCTAGATAGTATTTTTTACTGTTTAGTGCTTTATATTATATATGTTCTTACTTAGAATAGAATCTGCATGTATCAAAATAGGCTTATTCAAGTTTACTCACCATCTATGCCGGTATCTATGATTCCACTATGGGTATCACAAAATACCATATTCAGCGCATATATGAATTTTTTGGGAAGGATAAGCAGTTCTTCATAAGAATATTTCTTCTATTTCTTATTTCATATTTTGGTCAGGCTAATAATATTATTTCTATGTTTTCCGAAGTTGTTGCGACGAATCAGATATCCACGGTATCTCACAAAAGTAATAAATTTGGTACACGAGATGTATTTTAGAATAAAACGTTCCGTGAAATAAAATCCCTATCCTTAACCGCAATCCACAGTGCTTCTCAAGTTAAGAGTTATTCAATTTCACCCATCTATCTGCGTTTCATATATGCATCAAAAATGAAATCCACTATAAATCCCCAGATGCTGAAAGAGAAATAAAATATAGTATATTCCTCTCATGCGAATTTCTTAAAAGATGAACGTTTCAAGCGGTGTGGAAATGGAAAACATAGAGCATAAACTTGCTTACTGATCTAACAATCTAATACTGTATTTCTTTCCTTTTATTTCTTTTTTACTTTCTCCTGAAAAATGTTGCCTTCATTGAATTTCAAGAAAATATGTAGAATGATAATTTATGCAAAAATATTTACACCCCATTACTACGAATACCTGAAAGCATTACCCGATTTCTTTATGTATATGTCAGAAAGAATTAATGTACTATTAGAAATATAATTTTGTTCATATATTGTATACCGTTGTTACTGATTGAGGTGGTATTAGTTCAAGAATAAAGAGGGAGAAGAGGTATGATTTTATTGCTAGAAATACTTTTGCTGAATTTTGAACTATAACTGTCTGTGATCCATTGGGAAATTTTATAAATGGAAAGATCTGAAGGGCATATTACATCTTATGTTATGCGAATGTGATTAATGAAATACTACACTTATTTCCATAACTTCAGAATAATGCTGAGTATCTAAGAGTGAAACATGAAACATAAACAACAATCTGTTTACTTATAAGATATTTTCTCCCTCCTTGTAGCATGCCTTAGTGGTATGACGGTAGTACATTCTGCGTATTTGAGAGCTCCAGAGTTCGAGACCCGGCGAGGACACTGCTCATTTTTCACGTCTCCAGCATAAAAGAATCCTAATTACTCAACATACTTAAAAAAGGTGTGTTTAGTATTTGTGTGTCAATGATAATAACTCTGAAAGTTACTCTGTAAAGACTGAAATCCTCTGAAAGATTAGGGAAGGACATAAATAAGTCATGGCAGACTAAAGATTTCCGTATACACACAAAACAAAATCCACAGGCAGCCGAAAGGTAAAATCGCTAAACACTGGCAATTTAGATTGGACATTTTACTTCCTTGTACGAAGTAAAAAGGAAGTATTGTAATCGCGAAAAGCTTCAGGCAGCATATTTCAACGAAAATATCCACTTTGACCGCTTTCGAATGCAATTTAACGATGTTTTTGCGTGATATCTATACGTAAGGACAGAATAAAAGACTCTTTTCCTCCAAAAAAACTAAAAAAACTGCTTTAAAATGAATTCTGAAGAGAATTTTTCGTGGCGTCTATACGAACGTATGTACGTACGTGGGTGCGTACGTACGTATCTCGCATAACTCAAAAACGAGTAGCCTCTGAACGTTGAAATTTTGTATATAAGACTACTATAACATGTAGATGTGCCCCTCGTATTTTGGTTTCAATCGGCCCCGCCAAACGTATATAAATATATTTATAAATATATCCACTCTGTTACCCGGCTCAGTGATCTCAGTTTCTTTACTCTTATATGTTTGTAAATTGTACATATTTTGCTTTAAAAATGATTGAATTATGTTGTTTTTATCTTCCGGTTAAAGTTTTTATGCCTTTCGTAATTCTGGAAGCAATATTTGTACAATTATCAACAATTTAAAAGCTGTTTAAGGGCGGTTAAGTTTTAAATAACATGGCGGACATATTTGTTTACATTTGAAACAGCAGAATTGTAGATTTGTTGCCAATCTAGAGAGACTAAGCTTCGCAACACAAAAATAACACCTTCATTTATTATTGCGAATTAAATCATGCTTAATGCTTTCTGGAATTTTTTCGAGGAAATAAGAATTTAAGATTTATTTCGTAAATTTTAATACAGATATTTTGAGTTTTTATGTATTTTTGCCTTGTCGCGAAGTGAAAACTGAATTAATTGAATGAGAAATACTCAGTCGTCTGTGAAAATCTGTTTCTTTTTCGTTTTGTTTGCTTAATTTCTTTTATACATCATTCTAGCTTTGTTATAGTATTTGAATAGAACATGTGGCAACGATTAGATAACTCCTTAAATGATATAAATTTTGTGCATTCTGAGTTATAATATGAACGAAATATAATACTGTTAAGTAAAACTAGCGCCAGAGTGTCGCTATGGTAAACAAAGTGAATTTTAAAGAATGCATTTATTCTATTGTGGTTTATGCGCTGTAATCGAAATAGGTTTAATTCAATCTAATAGGTTAAATGAAATGCAAGAAAGAATGCGCATAATTTAATATTCTGTACAAGGAAGTCATGTGGTGTACACATCAGATTTTTTTAATATTGCTTTCATAATTACTTTTATTCATTTTGTTAATAAATTTAAAATATAATAAGCAAAGGATTTAGATTCTAAGTTTCATATATATTCAAGCAGATCAAAAGGAAGAGAAAAAACATAAATATTCATTTTATACGGAAAAGAATTTTTTATTGGTAAGAAAGTAGTAAATTATTCTTTAAAATCTGTAATTTATGAGTAAAAGAGTGTTTTTTATACCTTACTACTTTATTTAAGCGTTTATTGCATTTCGCAAATTATAGTATTATTATTTTAACAACGTGAATCACAGTCATATAAACCATTAGATAAAAACGTCTTCAACTTTCATTATTTTGATATTATTACGCAGTAAGAAAGAGGCATTTATTTTATATCAACAAACTATCACACTATTAAATTAGCACTAATAATAAAATGTATATTTCACAGTATATTTCAACCAAAATCACGTCTAAATAAATTTTAAAAGATTAAAATAATAAGACCTGTAAAAACAGAAAAAAAAATTAAGTGACAGAACAAATAAGTCTGAAATTTCTTGAATTTTTTCCTAGTTGAAAAACGTTTATAATGCTTATGGTGAAGTTACCTTAATTTAATCTAACACTTTTAAGTCAGTTCATCAATTCCTAATTCCAAAGAATACATATTATACTCCTTTTGTAATAATTTAAAAAGTTAAATGAGAATGGGTTTATTTTGCCGAATGAAAATTTACATTCTTTGTTGCAATGAAATTTCAACTCCTCTCTTTTTACCGTTGAGACGTTTTAAGGCTTTTTACTCAGAGATAATTTCTAATTGGAGATTTTCTGCTGTTGTAAAGGATAAAGGTAATGAATGGTAAATGTGAATGAATATGGTTTAAGTGGTGAAAGTAATGGTTTCTAATAGTTCAAATAACTATATTTCTTTTCACTTTTGAAATGACATAATGGAGTAGAATTTGTATTCAAGCGTTATAAGTGAAGAACTACTTTGTTTTGATGATACTAATTATATTGAATTTCATGGCTTCCTTTGATGATGTATAAGAGGTTCGGCGTTATTTTAACTCATATGCTCCGTCATTATAGATTGAATTATACAGACAATCCTTTTTACAATCATATTTAAAGATAACTTAAGAATTAAAATAGCCAATAGCCAATAAGAATTATTAACTTAAGAATTAAAATATCGAAATATGTTAAATATATATATAAATATGCTTTTCCTTTTTACTTTTGCACTAGATTGTTACAGAAAAAGAATAAGACTATGGATTACTTTTAGCGAAATCTCAATAATGATTAATTTATTATTATTTATTAATCATGGCTTTCTTTAATAACAATGTTGAAGATCTTAAATTATGGATTGTTTAAAGACTTATCACAAGTAACCCCGATTGACACAGTCGTAGGTTTCGGTTTGTACAAACCAAAGAATCAATACAAATTATAGGACTAGATTCCTAAATATGAAAAGAAATATTTCTTCTTGTAAATAATAAAAATAAATTTATTAAAATAACAGTTGGTCAAAAAATGATAGATATTAATATTGCGTTATGTTTTCTTCATCATGACTGCAATCACAATTAAAAGATATCATATTTACTTCCTTGTACGACGTAAAAAGGAAGTATTGTAATCGCGAAAAGTTTCAGGCAGCATATTTCAACGAAAATATCCATTTTGACCGCTATCGAATGCAATTTAACGATGTTTTTGCGTGATATCTGTACGTAAGGACAGAATAAAAGACTCGTTTCCTACAAAAAAATTATAAAACTGCTTTAAAATTAATTCTGAAGAGAATTTTTCGTGGCGTCTGTACGAACGTGTGTACGTACGTGCGTACGTATCTCGCATAACTCAAAAACGAGTAGCCTCAGAACGTTGAAATTTTGTATATAGGACTGCTATAACATGTAGATGTGCACCTCGTATTTTGGTTGCAATCGGCCGCACCAAACGTATATAAATATATTTATATATATATCCACTCTGTTACCCGGCTCAGTAATCTCAGTTTCTTTGCTCTTATATGTTTGTATATTGTACATTTTTTGCTTTAAAAATGATTGAATTATGTTGTTTTTATCTTCCGGTTAAGGTTTTTATTCCTTTAGTAAATCTGTATGCAATATTTTTAGGATTATCAACAATTTTAAAATTGTTTAAGTGCCGCTAAGCCTTTTTTTTTATGGCGGCCATTAATTGTTTACATTTGAAACAGCAGACTAGTGGATTTGTTGCCAATCTAGAAAAACTTAGCTTCGCAACAACAAAGATAACGCCTTCATTTATTATTGCCAATTAAATTATGCTTAATCCTTTCTGGAATGTTTTCGAGGAAATAAGTGTTTAATATTTACTTCGTAATTTTTAATATAGATATTTTGAGTTTTTATGTATTTTTGCCTTCTCGCGAAGTGAGAACTGAATTAATTGAATGAGAAATACTCAATCGTCTGTGAAAAACTGTTTCTTTTTTGTTTTATTTGCTTAATTTCTTTTATACATCATTCTAGCTTTATTATTTATTATTGTATTTGAATAGAATATGTGGCAACGATTAGATAATTCTATTCTTTAAATGATATAAATTTTGTGCATTATGAGTTATAATATGAACGAAATATAATACTGTTAAGTGAATCTAGCCGCAGAGTGTCGCTGTGGTAAGCAAATACTAGAGTGAATTTTAAAGAATGCATTTACTCTATTGTGGTTTATGCGCTGTCGGCGAAGTAGATTTAATTCAATCCAATAAGTTTAAATGAAATGCAAGAAAAAATGCGTATAATTTAATTCCGTACAAGGAAGTCATGTGGTGTACACATCAGATTGTTTTTAATTTATAATTATGTAATTGTTCTTAGAATGTATTAGTCAATTATTTTCATTAGATATTGTTGACAAGTACTGAGACATACAAAACAATTTTTAATGCATAAGTCAACAGAAGTTTCTGCACAATTTAGTTCAACAAGATACATGATTATATTTTTATCACAGCAGCATCTTTGTCATGTATTCAGTTATTTTCTTTTAGATTGGGGCTCTCGTATATCGGTTAGTTCGTACAAGAGATTGTTTACGATAAGGTTGGTCACAAGTAAATTTTCGGAGTCTTTCTCTTATGTAATGTGATTAGAAGCTATTTCCTCCAAAAAGAAATTTCTTTCCTTCAGCAGATAGCTCTTACATACTTTGTCATAATCTAAAACAATCCAATACTGAATTCCAAAACCTCTTATGAAATGAATTTATGCTCTTTAATGCTTAAAATTTTCCCCTTTCGTTTACCTAGCACAGTTAATCTCTTTACTAATAGAAAGGTTATTGCAGTAGATTAAAAAATTAACCATTTTTGATGAATTTCATGTCCTTTAGAGAAATCTGAGTGTAAAATAGAGTATACTACTCAAACAGTGGTTAAATTACAGAAGTATGAAACCATATTTAAAGCGATATGAAAACTTTTCTAATAAATATTTGAGTAAAACTAGCAACAGTTGTTTTGTTCCATGATAATAAGTTGTATGGTAGCATTTTACGCGTAAACGTTTGTAGACATGCCATAACGTTTTACATAACTATTTGGAAGATACTGCAAAAGGTTTTGCATATTCCACTCATTTAAAAGATTTTATACCCAAGAGCTGCTTCGGAGTTATTTTATTAAATTATAACAATCGTTTCCACATTCCTTGCTCGAATGACTATCAGTACAAATAGGTGTAATGTAGCTGAATGGAAGACATTAGGATTGGTTGCCTTGTTAGATATATTTTAAAACTAAGGTGAATTCTAAATTATAACAAGCTTCGAATTAGTATACAAAAGCAACGTTACAGCAATATTCTTATACGAAAAAAAAATCGAAAGCTTCCTTAACCCAAGACGCGTCTTACTCCAACGGCATTTTTCAGACAAATTCTCCCTCTTCTTTTGATTTAAAACTAGAAACAGATACACCTAGCAGTTGTGCGAATCAAAAATTCCTTTTTCAAATACTTTCACTTGCCTAGTCTTGAGCTAGCCGAAGCGCTGGGGATTTCCCCATGAGAATAGAGAACTTGCTAAATGTGAACTCATGTTATTTGTCACAGTGGTCATGGATGATTTGGGAAGGACATAAATAAGACTTATTCCAAGGCACGCTCAAAGATTTCCGTATACAGATGAAATAAAATCTGCCTGCCATCAAATAAATTTCTCTGTATTCAAAGTTTCTGTTGCATGTAACTTAGCAAGATAATTTAATATTGGGTAATTTTTCTTGTAATTGATTAGCCTGGAATTGACTTCGTTTCTATAGCTACTGCCAAGAGACACTGTGTCATGCTTTCTTTCTTTCTTTCCACCGACAGCGAGGCAGCCGGTCCACTGGGTAGTTAGCATATCGGCCAGGTAGCCCCGCTGACGGAAATAACTTGAACAAAAGACACACTTATAAATACATATTGTGCTCAAGACGACTGCTGGGGGCAGTGCAAACAAATGCTGGACGAAGACGATAGTGCATGATGGAAGAAGGGTGCATTGCGGGCGTGAAGAACAATTCCAGTTACATATTTACAGAGTAATGGATAGGTGGTTACAAATACTAAAAGTAATAAGAAGTAAAATACTAGAAAGTAAAACAATGCATAAAATAAAAAAAGGCAAAACAGTGGGGAACAATACATAAAATAAGGAAAAATACATAGTTCAAGGTTCATAATTCAAGGTTTACAGTTCAAGAAGATAAATATATACAGGGAATAAGAAAAGCCGAATAAGCTAACTTAAGATAAAATTAGTTCGCTACAGGTACAGAGCATACAGGGGCTGTGCTGGTGACGAGGATGGTGGCTGAGAATTACTCCAGCCTGTCTGAGATTATGCGTGCAATGTTTATGCAATCGCATATGCGTTTCAATGCATTGCGATTTTTTGAAGTAGCTTCGGCCCATGCATGGATGTGGTTTGCTACTGGTTGCCTAAGATGATATTTAGCGGTCTCTCTGCAAGCGAACAGATAGTGGTCTGGATCTCCTACCATCCCGCATGAGCAATGCTCGTTTTCGCGTCGTCTGAAGCGATGCAGGTAAGTCATGAAGGGAACATGTCCTGTTAGATACTGAGTGAAGTGAGACGAGCCAGATTTTAGAAGCCGGCAGACTTTTGGAAAAAATCTGTAAACTCTTCTGCCGGTGGTTTCTGTCTCCCATAGATGTTGCCAACGTTTGAGTAATTCTCTCTCGAGCTCAGCTTTTAAGAACGAACCCGGGAGAGGCACGTCAAGTGTGCGAACGTGGGGGTCAGTTGCTGCTCTTTTGGCTATTGCATCTGCAATTTCATTACCCAGTATTCCAGTGTGGGCAGGTACACACTGGAGTTCAGGCCTATAGTATTTAGGTGTTCTTAGTAAGAGTTTTTGTATGGCCCTGACGAGTGGATTTTTACTACATTTGCCTTGGATTGCCTGGAGGCTAGAGGCTGAGTCTGAATATATACTGGAATAGTTATTTTCCAGTGCGTAGAAAAGTGCAGCTTTTAATGCAATCAGTTCAGACTGAAAACTGAGTTGTGGTGCTTAAGCTTTCTTTCCCAGGTCTTTAAGATCTGGTTCCCAAGTAGAACACAGTATCCGCTATCGGTGCCACATTCTCCTTTGGAACCATCGGTGTAGATTGCAGTGGCGTTGAACCACGTTGGTGACCTGCAGTTAATCGAGATGAGACGCGTACCACTACTATCAAGTCACCAGCTTCCAGAATCGAGACCATCAATCATCTTAGCTACCAGCTACATTCATTTTTAATGCAAACAAGAGACAGCCGCAAATTCAGCGTGAGCGAGAAAAAAACTGCTTGGTTCATTAATTACCTCTATCCGCAATACTTTTGCAGAACAAGAAGTGTACTGTGCAAGTCTGCAAGGAAAAATTCAGCTGCTGCAACAGCAACTCAGTGTGAATGATAATCGTTCTTTAACAGTTCCGGCCACACCAGAAGACCTTCCAGAACAGACGGAAACAGAAGAAACCCCATTTACCGAAGTCAAAAAGAGAAAAAGAAAAGCACGAACTGCGCAACTTAACAAACAGTTATCAGACCACGTCCTCCTATTAAAAGCAAAAGAAACAGATAGAACTCCAGAACAAGTCAGAAAACAACTGACTACTGAACTTAGCGGCAGGGAACTGGGCATTACTATTGAAGAAGTGCGGCCCACACGCTCTAACGAACTTTTAATTAGGTGCAGCCACAGACAAAATATAGAAACACTCAGGAAAGCGATTGAGGAAAAGCCCTCACTCTCAGCAGCAGTCACGCTCAGAGAGCCCTCCTTCAGAAAGTCCACAATAATCGTCTTTGGTACCCCCACATCCGCAACAGCAGACGACATACGTGAAGCTTTTGCGAGCCTGGTGCCCTCAGCAAGTGAAGAACAAATACATCCAAGGAATCCTATTCGTACAACTATCGGCCTCACCTGGATCGTCGACCTACAGCAGAATCTGTACGAGGATATTAAGGACCTTAGAAGAATTCTTATAGGATTCAGCTCTTGTGCTTTCAGAAAATACTTTCAAGTTGCAAGGTGTTTTAATTGTCAGCGGCTGGGACACTTGAGCCATTCTTGTAAAGCAGCGTTGGCCTGTGTAAACTGTGGACAAGCTCATAGCCAGGATAACTGCAAAGCAAAGACTCCACAAAGCGTCAATTGCGCAACTCACAGTAAATCCAAAGGCACTAGCTTCGACACCACACACCCGTCTAGTGCAAGACAATGTCAAGCCTACAAGGCAGAACTGTTCAGAATGAAATCAACGGCGCAGTGGTAGATGAACAGCAGGTTATTGCATATCCAAGAACAGTACATGGTTTTGCAGTTCTTCAAAGCAACTTGCAACGCAGCCACGCCGCAACTGTCCATGCAGCCCAGGTTATTCTAGAAAACAATGTAGATCTAGCCGCACTACAAGAGTTTCATTCCATTAACAACAGGATTACAGGATTCAGCAACTTCAAAACTTATCATTCAGTAGGCAATCAAGCAGCCATCGCCTACAATGGTCCACTCACGCCCCTGCTAATACATAAAGGAGATTACACAGTTACTGTACAACTGGAAGGGCCTTATGGTCAGATTGCCATCACCAGCGTGTATTTTCCTCCTTCGCACGACATTGTCACTGCACTCCAGGAGCTGGAACAAGTCATGATGATTCCGACTAGGAATAAGATAATCGCTGGGGACTTTAACGCTGCTAGCCCTCTATGGGGTGCGCCAGAGGAAACAGGCGTGCTTGCCCTGTCCTTGACTTCATCACTTCTCATAACCTTGCAGTCGTCAACGCCACCGACAGCCCTCCTACATACTGGACTACCAGGGCTCAGGGGTGGCCTGATATCACTTTAGCCACCACTGGTATTCTTAATAATATTCACAATTGGAAGGTTAGCGAAACTCCCTCGTTCAGTGACCATCGCTACATTGAGTTCAGAATAGATTCGGAGCACCAATTTATAACAAAGAACAGATGGAAAACGAAGTATATAAACCTGAACAAATTTAAAGATGCACTTTCAACCCATATTGAAAGTCTCGTGGCACAATGTAACAATTGCAACAGTAGTAAAGACATCGACGCGATGCATGAAGATCTTATGCAAACACTGCTCTCAGTGTGCGAAAAAGTCTTGAAAAGGAAACATTAGACAGCCCCGAAATGCACTCCTTGGTGGAGCACCACGCTGACTGCTGAACGCAGCAAAGTCCGTGCCCTAAGGCGCAAAATGCAAGCATGCAAGGATCCCTTAGAAAGAGAGACACACTCGCTAATTTTTCGAAAGCACAGAGCTGCTTACAAAAGACAGATTGCAAAAGCGAAGTTTTCATCCTGGAAAGAGTACTGTACCAACACTGCGAATAAGTTCGGAACTGTCTTCCGTATTGCACATGACAAGATGTTTACACCTACTAATCTTACTGCCACAATAAGCCACGGAGCATCAACTAGCACAGAAGAAGTTGCGCACATTCTGGACAATATCTTTAGACCTGATAACGCAGACACAGATAATCCCGCACAAAGAAATATCAGAGCCAGCGTTGAGCACTATTACAATACCAAGAAAACAGATTTTGAACCACTGCCTAACGCCAAAGAAATAAGCGACATTGTTAAAGCGTTAAACACCAATAAAGCACCAGGTCCTGATGGGATAGATAATGGCATTCTGCAAGCCATTAACAGTATGCATCCGGAGTTACTGCATGCCTACATCACTGCGTGTTGGCGCAACAGATATTTCCCAGCCGGCACGAAACTTGGTGAGGTGGTGCTCTTCCTCAAAGCGAAAAAAGACCCTAATGTACCAACGTCTTACCGGCCTATTTGCCTTCTTCCTGCCTTGGGTAAAGTATTAGAAAGAGTCGTCCTTCAAAGACTTAAACACTATATCCTGTCTGGACAAAGCATAAATGACAAACAATACGGCTTCATTCCTGGCAGATCGGTGGATCACGCGCTGCAGTACCTACGAAAATTAATAGCAAATAACAGAATAAATAACCAACATAGTCTCATTATCTCTGTGGATATACAGGACGCTTTCGACTCGTTGTGGTGGCCCGATGTACTGAAGAGATTACAGGACATGGGTAGCCCTAAGATTCTCTTTGACATTATTTACAGCTACCTAAGTGATCGCCGCTTACAAGCCACTACGGACGCAGGAGTGCACTCACGTTCCATCAATAGAGGCTGTCCTCAAGGATCCTGTCTGGGTCCACTGCTCTGGAATCTTGTAGCGGACACAGCGCTGACTCTCTTTAACACAGATCCTCACACGGAAATACTGGCTTATGCCGATGACTTTTTGCTGGTAACCAAAGGGCACAGCCGCAACGCATATGAGACTAGGGCACAACAAGCAATGGACAAGATGGCCAAATGGGCCAATGACCATAAGTTAACTATTGCCAACTCAAAAACCCAAGGTATGCTTATCTCTCCAGGTAAGCGCCATCGAAGAACCCCGTGCATCAACCTTCATGGGGAAAATATTAAAATAGTCAGAAACTTGAGGTACCTTGGAGTTATAATTGACGACACATTGACTTGGATGCCACATTTAAAGGAGGTCAAGGCACCACTTCACAGGATATTTCATTCCATGCTCAGAACAGCAGCACCAACATGGGGAGTTTCTTCGAGGATGCTTAAGACGTGGTACTCTGTAGTTGCTGAACGTATTGCACTATATGGAGCCTCCATGTGGGGCATAACGATCACTACTAAAATGGAGAATCTGCTACTCTCAGCACAAAGACTGGGTCATGCTAACCAGTTTTGAGAAACACAAATTAACTAACCAACTTTAACTCCTGTGCAGTTTTCTTTAGCAAATCATAACACCATACTTGCATGCATACCTGTAGCAAGAGCACTTTTGTATGGATTCCGTTACTTTCATACAGATTGTAACTCTCATACCTAGGCTAGTTGACACAAAGGATTCTTTAAGGACTCGCGTTGGAATGTCTCTCTGTGTATCCTACTCTCACTTCTAAGGTCGTATGACTTCTGGATTTGAAGACTTCAGAAACAGTGTGTTTACTGATATTATCCTAACCGGAGCTGACAAATAATATAAATTCAGTATTTTCTGAAAAACAGTTTCATTCAACTGATATTGAATGTAGTTTTATGATATACCAAAGTTATCGAATCCGTAGTTTTTGACATGTCAAATTCATCGAATCCGACCATAGCCATAAATCCGTAATGCAAACGGAAAAAAAGGAATAAAAGTAAATAAACAACTATACTTTCTTCTCTTTGCAACATTTTATATACAACATATATTTTCAAGGTAACATACAGAGCCCCTTAGTTTGAATAATTTTGCTTCTCATATATATCATTTCGTAACTACGGATACCTGAAAGATTTAGCAAAATTTCTATCACAAAGTTAGCTTACATTTATGTTTCAGCATACACTTTTAAAAAATTTGAAAAAATCTGAATCATTGAAAAACTACTGTTTCTATAATTGTGTAGTACATCAAATATTACTAACTGGTTATGAATTTTAGGATTAGTCCATCTTTCAAATGTCGGTTCTGTTTTCAACGAAGTTTCATATTTCGATTACTAATATTCACATTTACTAGCATTTATATTACTAATATTTGTATGATTTTAAACTATCATTTTTGCTTTTCATAACTTTTATATTCTTTGAGAAGAGAGAAATAAAATAAATAGCGTTTATACTGGAAACAACGACACTTTCAGGGCTACCTAATAAGATTTTCCTAAAACTACAAAGCCAGGAGTTTTTAAAACTGTTGTCTTCGAAGCTTGTGCTTGTAGTTTTCCAAAATTTCCGACAAAGGCCAAAAACAAAATTCAAATTAATTGCGTATACCACTCTATAGCTTCCTTTCTTTTCGCCATTGACAGAACAGCTGGCCACTCTTTAGCTTGTTGGATCCCGTCAGTGGAATTTAAGGGGAAAAAAATAAAGCTTAGTTTTATGTCCTCCTATTTATATTTAGAGCTTAGTGCTGTGTGCTCCGAGACTGACCACGCTAAGCGAGGAACATGGAAAGAAGGTGTATGGTGGGGATTGTTCAAACTAAGGGGAACACTTTTCAATATTATGGTACATGTTAGGCACACAAATTATGAAGGGCAGATTATAGATATAGGTACAGACGTAAAGATGAAATCTGAACAAATATATTACAAATCACAAAATACATTAATTGAGTGCTGGATTAAACATAATTAAAAAAGAAAAAAAACAATACATTAAGTAAATTAATATATGCGCAGAGCGGGCTTCTGATTGCACGGTGTCCAAGGAAAGAAGTTACTCCATAGCAATGAAAGTGCAGTCTCTAACTCGGCTGAGCACATGTTTATTCTTGATTGCGTTCTTTAACCATGCTGACATATTGATTGCAGTTGGTCTTTTTAAACGTGAATTCGCTGTGTGCAGGAAGTCATTCAGATAGTGATCTGCTTTACCAGTACCTCCAAAAATACATTGGTCGCTGTCTCTTAGGTCAAATCTATGAACATAGGACATATATGGGTCATTGGTCTGTCAGATATTGTGTGAGGAGGTAAAAGCCGCTATTAAAATTCTGGATTACTTTCGGATGAAAATTATACAATCTTCTGACCTGTGGTGCTCAACTCTCAGTAGTTTTGCCATTGTTTCATTAATTCACATTTTAGAGTGGTTTTCAGATACGAGTGCGGAAGGCGCACATTAATGCTACTCACATACCACGCTATAGCTGAAAATCTCAGAGTATGGAAAATATATATAGAATTGTTTATCACATTTTCTTCCGAGACCGACATTTTATGAAATTTATTACTGGCTACCATATGCTATGACTTCTCATTCTAGTCTTAGTAACAAATGAGGAATTTAAAGCACTCTGATTGAGATGGTTCTCATCATAGTTTCTCTGCATATTTGACGCCGCTGGGTTCACTACCATCAGTATAAAATTAAACGAATTTAATTAAGTATATTTAGGAAGAACGCCAACATGGCGGATCGTGGTGGTGACGAGTTCTATGCAGCTCTGGACAATGAGCTTTAAAAGGTGGAATCAGCCGCCGTATCGAAATGCAATATGAATCCGCAGATTCGTGATGATGCGAAGAAGGCTTTGGGTGAGATTAAAAGTTTGATTACTAGGTATGTTGAGCATGTTAAATCTGTAAATTTTCGTGAAGCTTGTAAAGAAAGTTTATTGAATTCAGTCATGCAAACGAAATCGTATGCTAATGCTGTGGCGCCATCTGTTGGCACAAATCAGACTGATTCAGATTGCTGTGTTTTTGTGAGTGCCAAAACTGTACATCTGATGAAGTTAAAAAGCTCCTTAAAGCTGAAATCAACCCTCGGAAACATAAAATTGCAATTAGCAATATTCGAACAGTTCATAACAATAAAGTAATGGTGAAATGTGCTTCGGGATATGATAAAGAAAAACTGTTTACTGCTTTGCAGGAAGACCCATCTATTTTGAATCCCTCTATTCCAAGACGAAAATATCCTACAGTTTTACTTAAAAATGTGCCAAACAGCATTAGTAATGATGAACTGTTAAAAATTATTGAAGGGCAAAATCCTGAAATTACCGTGAGTGAAGAGACTTGGAAAGACGTTAAAGTTCGCTTTACTTTAAAAAAGTTTCAACGTGAGAGAAGCGTGGTTATTGAGGTGCATCCTGCTGCGCGCAAGCGTATTTTAAATTTTGGGCGTATTAAAGTGATGTGGAATATGTGTAACGCTGAAGATTTTGTTGTTTTAAATGTTTAGGCTACCACAGAAGTCTTGATTGCAGAAATACCTTGGCTTGTTATTGCTGTTCTGGTGAGCATAAGAGTTCAGAATGTGATAAAAAAGAAGTGCAAGTGGGTATTAATTGCATAAGATTTAATAAAAAGACGAAAAATGCAACTAAGAAAGTTGATGTAAATCATAAGCCATTTTCTGGAACTTGCCCCAGCCATACATTTATGATGAATCTTGCAGCTTCAAAAATTTATTATGGGTAAGTCCGACAATTTGTCTGTTTCTTTTGTACAAATAAATTTGCACAAATCAAAACTTGCTACTCAGCAACTTATTTTATATATGGAGGCAAATGACACTGATGTCGCACTGATTCAGAAACCGCACTTTTATAAAGGTGTTCTGCCTGGCTTTCCAATAAAATATAAAGTTTACTATGATTCCAAAGCAGAAGTTGTCAAGTCTGCTGTTATTGTTCGCAACCAGAATCTTTCTCCTTTTTTGGGCTTAAATCATACAGTTTATAATACTGTTGTTTTAGATATAAAAATCAATGTATCTGACTTGACTATTTGTTCCGCTTATTTCGAGCCCCAAACTAATATTGACATAAAACTTTTAAAAATCGCGGACCTACTTTCTCTTCCACGCAAGGCTCGAGTTATATTGACCTTACGCTTTGTAGCTTAGGACTGCTGCCATACGTTCAAGGTTGGGATATCTCTGAGGAAGATTCTCTTTCTGACCATAAAATGATTATCTTTGAACTTGTTTTATACCGTCCGATTATATCTTCTAGTTTGTGTAATTTTAATTTAAAAAGAGCGAACTGGTTTTTATTTACTGAACTTTGTAAGAGAGTATTGTGTAACTTGAATATCCTTCTTAACAGTTGCTCTGATTGTATTGCATTAGAAAATGTTGTAAAAAGACTTTCTACCTTTGTTTTTAATTGTGCTTTACTTTCAATTCCGATGAAGAAAAGTAAGAAGAATGGGGTCCCTTGGTGGTCTAAGGAAATTGATTGTTATAGAAAGCATGTAAATGCTGCTAGGCGTAGATTCCAGAGAGAAAGAAACTGTCTTCTTAAAAATATTTATAAAATTAAATATTTCGAATTGCGGCATAAGTACAAGGCTAAATTAGCTAATGCTAAGCTTGAGTCGTCTAGAAATTTTCTCTCAACTATTACTGTTCACAATGTCTGGAAATCTATATATAAGTATGGGGTTAAGACCAATTTAGCGAAAAGGATTGAGATTTCGAGAATTAAACTCCCGGATGGCAGTGTTACTTGGAGTTTGAGTGATACAATTGTTGCTATAATGACAAAGAATTTCCCAAGAGATAATGCGCGTGATGATAGAAATTCTCATAGAACTATGCGCACTGTGTCTGATGGACCTTATATTTCTTTTATGGACTGTCCGTTCTCTACTTCAGAAGTTAACAGTGTTATTAAAAATCTCAAGAAGAACAAATCACCTGGGCTTGACTCTCTTTCTAATGAAATTGTACAGCACTTTCATGCGGTGGATAGCACATTTCTACACAGACTTTTCAACCTTTGTTTACAATTAGCAGTTTTTCCAGCACAATGGAAGAGAGCTCGGGTTGTTTTGATTCCTAAAACTTTAGATACAAGAACCCCTTATCTTGATAATATTAGATGCATTAGTCTTTTGCCTACTTTGGGAAAATGTCTTGAAACTCTCTTCATTAACAGAATAAATTGGTATTTGAGACAAAAATGCTTTTATAATGATTCTCAGTTCGGATTTACTCCTCGGAAGTCCGCTGAAGACGCCATTATTCGCCTTTGTAATATCTTGCAGTGTACAAAGAAAATGAAGTATACTACGCTTCTTATTTTCCTGGATTTCAAAGGAGCTTTTGATAATGCTTGGTGGCCATCTATCTTAAAAATTTTAAAAGATGCTGGTATACCACATAATATCTATAACCTTCTTAAAAGCTTCTTGAACGAGAAGACTGCTGAGCTTCAGCTTGGGAACGAAGCTAAGGTTTATTCTCTAGAAAAAGGCTGTCCTCAAGGCTCTGTATCCGGACCTACTCTTTGGAACATAATCATAAATGATCTGTATCCGGACCTACTCTTTGGAACATCTCGACGCTTGTTTAAAAATTGTTTAAAAATTGTTTAAACTTACTATTAATTTTCCAAGGAAGG
The DNA here is from genome assembly GCF_044657685.1 of Stegodyphus dumicola. Taxonomy (NCBI): domain Eukaryota; kingdom Metazoa; phylum Arthropoda; class Arachnida; order Araneae; family Eresidae; genus Stegodyphus; species Stegodyphus dumicola. The sequence continues at coordinate 110,967,165 of NC_140772.1, read as the reverse complement.
ATTTTGAATAACATTCTTTTGAGAGCACAAGAAGTTCTAGATTTTGTCTCCAGTTGGGCGATTTCTCATAAACTCACTTTCAATCCTTCAAAAAGTAAAGCTATGCTTGTTCCCAGTACGTTTGATGAACAAAATATTGCTTCTTTAATGCTCGATAATTCTCCATTGTAATTTGTAGAAAATGTTAAATATTTTGGTGTCATTCTTGACCAAAAATTAACATGGAAAAAGCACGTTGAATTCCTTTCTGCTAAATGTGAAAAAATTATTAATGGCTTTCACCGAATTGCCAAAAATACTTTTGAAGTAAGCTACGATGTTAAGAAACTCCTGTATAAGCAGTGTATTGTACCTTTCATTTCGTACGGCTGTCGTGCTTGAGGACATGTTCTTGCCAAGAAGGTTAACAAAAGAAATTTAAGAAAGATTCAACGGAGAATTCTTCTTCATATTATTAGTGGTTAAGCTATGAGGCTACTTTTGTTCTTACAGGAGTTTGATTTTGAAATTGCATATAAGAATAATATTTTTGAGTCATTGGCAACTCATGCTTCGGAAGACTGTATTAATGGAATTGTCCCCTTCACTGATCTTCCTCATTCCGCTTCTTTAGAACCCATAAATTTCTGCGATTATAAAGAGACTGCTGAAATAAGTTTTCATATGGTTTTCTTTACAGATGGCAGCAAGATGAACAACAAAGTTGGCCTTGCATTTGTTCTTTTTGAAGGCCATTCCGAGATTTGTTTTCTTAGACACCGTATACGGAATGAATGTACAGTTTTTCAAGCAGAACTTCTGTGCATTTATCTTGCCATCAAATGGATCCAGGATCATGGGACAACATCCTCAAAGTACCTTATTTGTTCTGATTCTCTTTCTTCTCTTCAACTTTTGAACAGTATTACCAGCTGCGATAAATTAGTTATCGAAACCCTAGTAACTGTTAGTTCACTTAGAATTAGAGGTATTGATATCTGCTTTGCTTATGTGCGTGCTCATCATGGTTTCTACGGAAATGAAAGAGCTGATTTCTTAGCTAAAGATGCCTTAAATTTACCCATTGATATCAACGTTAGCATTCCAAAGAGTTATTGGAAGTCCTTTCATTATAAAAATCTTTTAGCTATGTGGAATGAGGAATACATTTCATCTTGTAATGCTGAAGTCACCAAAACGTTCCTTACTTCTATTTACCATAGATTGAATTCCGAGTCTTTCCTCTCGTGAAATTTTAAAGTGTCTCAGTTTTTATCTGGTCACGGTAAACTTGCAAGTTATCTATTTCGTTTTTAATCTACGATCAAACAATTTATGTGAATGTTCAAAAAGAGTTCCTCAGGATGTGGAACATTTGATTTTCTCGTGCCCTACATTTGATGGCCCTAGATTATGCTTACAGAACGATTTGAAAATGTTCGAAGTGACTTGGCCAGTGAACTTATTTGTTTTCGTGAAGTCCAGACTGCTGTTCTCTGCTTTTGTTCGCTTTATTTATGCATGTAATTTTTAATGTTTATTTATACATGTAACCTTTAATGTTCTAGTTAACTTACTTCTGTAAGCCCCGTGTTGTACATATGTGGTGCACGGGGAGTCTGTATGTTCTCAAAAAAAAAAAAAAAAAAGTATTATTTTTAAATGTAAGTATATTGGTAACAATGCAGGCCAAAACATATGCTTTCAAAGAGGATAAAAATAGGGTAGTACGAAGAACATTCTAATTTATAAAAGCGTTCCCTTTTGAAAATGTTTGAGAAAGGCTGGTTTAAGTGATTACGGTTACTTTTTCAAAATGAATGATATTTATTTTATCAAATAAACTAATCTCGAAACCATGATCCTTTTTTTATAAAACAGTAGATATTTTAAAATTATAAGAAAATATTTTAAAACTTTAATTAAGGTGATTTCGCATTTTACACTTAACTCGATATATTTTAATTCCATCGAAATAAAACAAAAATCGAAAATGTAGAAGTAAAATAAAAAAAAGAGAGAACCCAAGGGATTTACAAAAGAAAAAAGTGGGGCTTCCGAATATCTGTTACAAGATAAATATTAATTTGGTGATTTAGTTAAGAACCTTTCGCCCCAAATTCCTAAGTATAAATTTTAATCAGGCACATCTGGAGAATTATTAACTCATACTTGCTTTCTATCTTAAGAGAAAGTGCCTCTAAATTTTACGAGATATAAAAAAAAGCCTTTGTAGCTGGAAGAAAAACTTGGGAAAGCTTTTAAAAATAATTTACATATACTCTAAAGCTATCCAATATGAGTAAAAGCCTATGCCTCAGAGATCCCTCTCCCATTTTGAAAGGAACATAAAAACTTTATACATTGGGTGGATCTGATATGCCAAAAAACCAATCGAACTAAGTGGTTTAATGATTAATCACCCGTCTCATCATGCGAACTAGAAATTATAAAGAGGCAATGCTGCAGATTTGCTTTGAAAAAAAGAAGAAAATTTAATGAAGTTCTGCTCAAAGATGTTACGATAAGAACTTTCAGCCAGATTTTAATTGAAGGTCCTACGTGATCGCTTCATTTCCACAACAGCTTTTGGAAACGTTCATTAAAATTCGTTGATTAATGAAGCTCATTCCTTGATTCGATGTTTACTCGGCTCTGAAACAAAAAACTTTCATGTGTATGTCAAGAGCTATAGTAAGTGCAACGGGTGACAGAGTTCTTGACTGCAGTGAACTTTAAAAATGAAAATTATTTAGTATGCGGCTTTTTAAAAAAAAGATAAAAATTTTTTATCATATACCCTCTTTGGGTTTAAAAGAATGTGAGTATACAAGAGAACAACAACAAAAAAAAAAGTCGAAATGTAAAACAAAGCAAAATACATAACTGTCTTTAATGCGCTCATAAAGCTTCAGTAATGCATAATTAATAAAGATAAAATTTGTTAATTTATGTATATAAAAATGCGATATTTTCTCACCCACAGAGAATCTGACAGTTACAGAAATGTGTAAACCAAAAAATAAAAACACTAAAAATACAGGAAACCTATAAATACGAAAATAAAAAAATCAAATATATGGCAAAAATTTTAAACAATACATATGTCTTGCCAGAGCTGCCTTATATGCAGAATGGTCATAAAATAACTTCCCCCAATTGATCAACCCTTAGCGGCCTATCCGCGCTACCAATCGAAATGAAATTTCAGAGATAGCTATTTGAGGATATGCGCTTGAGATTGTGATGGTTGAAAACAATAGAGCTCTCGCGGTTACCGTTAAAGTAAAAAACATTTCGAAATCTTCTAATGGCAACACCCACTTTGTTCTGCACAAATTGATCAGGGCACTGAGAAATAGTAAATGGCGTTGGAAAGATACATGCAATGACGGAAACTGCTCGCGTAAAACATTTGTATAGAAGAACACTGAAAATGACCAAAGACAATACAAATAAGGAAGTAAAAAGGAGTGGGAAATTTTTTTCTTTGAATTAAAAGTTTTCAACGTGTACAAGGTTTCAAGATTCATTTCCTGTAACTTTGAAGTTTCAGGGCCTCCGCGATCCCGCGACCTTACTTGGATGGATTTCTGGTTGTAAGGTTATAAGAAATTTAAGGTATACACATCAAATCCACGAGAATTTTTGGAATTGAAAGATGCCGTAACGTTATACAGATTCATGTACAAAAGTTATATAGATTCCTCCTGCGATGTTATGTTCGTCATTGCTGTCAACAATCTTCTGCATGCTTTATCATCTCAGAAGATGAGCACGTTGATAATTTGTAACTACACTCTTTAAGAATAATTACTGCAGATGAAAGGTTTAAATAATCTTTTTATTTAAATCTAAATTAAATAGATGCACGCACTTCGTGCTCACAAATCACCACGACTTATGGCTACGTAATAGAAAAATAAGAATGTAACAATTCACCAGTAAAATTAAGATAATCTAATGACTGGCTTCTTGGCTTAAACTAACGCTAAATCGACTGCAAACAGCACAGACGAGCCGAGAATTATCAGTATAAACTGAAAGATGTCAAACACCGAAGTAGAAAGCTAATTTTAAACTCGCATCATAAACTTCGGAACTAAGTCCGCTACTACCCTTTTGAACTCTTGAAAGGCAGCTTAAATACTGCTTCTGAAACACGTTTGTAGGATTATCCACTGTGTAATTCTAAGTTACTGTTGGAAGTAAAGAATCTTAAGAACTGATCAGCGAATAATTGCTTGAGTTCGTGTGACAGGAAACAACAAGATAGAAGGGTAAAATATTAAAGTTTAACAAAACTCTGTCTTGGAGTTGTACAATAAAGCCGACACTTGGGCTTGAACTTAAGAAATTAAGAATTAAACTAAACTAATCTTAACTAAAGAGATATATCCGAAGCCATCAAAATTCTAACAGAGTTGGCCCCTTAACGCTAATTGACTGCGAAGCTATCAAGGGCCTAAATTACGGCCAAGCGTAATAATAGCTTACGAGAGAGTAGCCTAAAAAAGGCGGAAGCGTGCAGCCAGAACATCTGGTATCTCTCACACTAAGACTGTAGAACTTCGCGGTTATATACCGCTCTTCCTCATTAACATTCAGACGTGATTCTTAAACTGCGTTCCGGCCGGAAGTGGTAAGTTGAAGTAAGAATCGATGGGAAAGGAAGTTTAACTCAAAATTTAACTGTTAATAAAATTAACATAATTCTTAAATGTTTAAAATTTACATCTACGTCATACAAAAATTACATTCCCGCAGGAAACTGAAATCAGGAGGAATAGGAAAGTCAAACTAAAAATAACTGGTTAAATTAAAGTAAAACCTTACCACACTAACATTTTTTCCCTTATGTTGTTCCCTTTTTCTTGTGTTTTCCTTGGTCCTTTACAGTGCTTTCATTTGAAAATGTTTTTCCCTCACAATTTTCGTCATACATGTATCGTTCTAACCCCATATAGGTTTTTCAGTGTGCTGATCCACTTGCGTAGGAAAAAGTGGGTGTCACCCTTCGAAATTTTCGAAATATTGTCTCTGTAACCGTAAGGGCTGTGTTGTTTTAAATCAGCACAATCTCTAACGCATGCTTAATAAGTAATATCTATAATTCTATTTCGATTACTTGAGCAGATAGGCTGCTATAAGGACTCAATTATCGGGGAAGTTTTGACTATTTACACCCTTCTACTGACTTTGTCTGTCTACAATTTAAGACAGAGGATAATTCCTCTTCAGTCTTTATAGAGCTTATTAGTTTATGCTACCAAAGAAAGTGAGACTCTATAATATATTCAGCTAGAATCTTATAAATATTTCACCACTTCACCTGGGATATCTCTTTTGATAATCTCTACTGATAAACCCTTTTAAACTTTAAAAGAGCTATTGGGCAACTCTTAAAATCTAAACCCTTTCTCTAAACCTTTTCTTTTTTTTTAAATAATTTTACGCTTTTATGAAACATAATTTTCAATCTTGCATTTTACGCACATTATGTATTATAAACTTGCTTATTATATCTGATCTTATTTATTTCAATAACATTAAGCATTTCGTGATTTAGGAGGAAATAAAGCAAGATAGTTTTCAAAGTGAGTATTTTAAGCTTAATAATCACAATAGCTATACTTAATTTTATGAATGTAACATTAAATTTTCTTCGCACGCACTTAACGCACTATCACAGCAACTAATGCACTATCTATATACAGGAGATATATAACGTTTCTATATTAGTCTAAATATATATTCATTTAGAATGCTATGAAATGTCTCGCTGTTACACCTGTGCTGTCTCTGTAGTTAATCTGCTGATAAACCATGCTAAACCTTAAAAGATGTTCTTTGGACCTCCGTTAAAATCAGATTCCTTTCAGATTTTATTTATTTATTTTTATACTTATTTAAGTTTCATTCCTAAATTTGATATCGCCAGGCCCATTTAAGCTGGAGGAAAGTTTTAACATGTACAGTAAATGGTTTTATTAGTTATCTTTATATCTTTTATATATATTGGAAGTTATCATATTTTATTTAATCTTATGTCAGTTATCAATTATCTTCATTAATCTTATTTTGTCAGTTATCTTTAAGATTACTCGTAATCTATATATGTAATTAAAAGTAGTAAGTAAGTCCAATCAAGTACTCGATCTTTAACATGTGTGTATATATATTTTATGTAATCTATTTATGTAATTAAAAGTAGTAAGTCCAATCAAGTACTCGATCTTTAACATGTGTGTGTGTATATATATATATATATATAACCCTGTTGTATTTATGCAGGGTGTCCCGTAAATATTGCGACAAACTTCTAAGAAAGATAGGGCCCGTTATAAGGATTAAGTATTGCATAGGAGCTCCTACCCGGAAATGTCAGGGTTAAGTGCTGGCAGAGGTAGAAGATGGGAAAGGAAACAAGAGACTGATTAATTTGAAACATTTAATTGGACGTGAATACTAATGGTGTGCGACAGCTTGAATGTTACAACAGATGCTCGAAGTTTGCGTCTTCAGACTCCAAACATGCCTGAGACCGACGAACATGTTCAAACACACCGGGAGTTTCTTTGATTGTAGCAGCTGGGCAGGCGAGTCCAGCCACAAGATTCATTTCAAACACAACAGGATCGTCATATACGGCACTTTTGATGGCTGTCCACAAGCAGCATTAAGTAGTCGCCGATCAAACCCACCCCACCCACACATAATTTTGAAGCTTTGTTGTGCCACGTGGTGTGTCACACCGTACTCTGTTTTCTTGAGCCTGCAAATGCTGATTGTGGTGATACTGAATACGGCATCCCTATCGAATATGGCCTCCTCTGTGAACAACGCATAAGCTGTGAAATTAACATTATATGCATTTTCTTGCAGAAACTACTGCGCGAAATGCACACATTCAGGATGGTCATTGGGGAGTACTAACAGAACCCTTTGGAGACGAAAGGCGTGCAAAGACTCGACGTTCAAGACACGCTGGACACTGGTACGAGACTTTCTCAATTGAAGTGCAATGGCACGTATGCTGGTCCTTGGATTTCTCTCCACCGTATCCAACACACTGTCTTCCCTAATGACTGAACGATAGATCGTGGCCTGCTCTCACTTGTCCTGCCACTTCTCAATGACCCGTAGTAACACAAATTTTGATACAGAAGTGAAAATAAATTTGGGGGTGGTTGATATCTATCGAAGAAGCGTTCACGATAAATGCGTGCAGCGGCTCGTCTATTACCCTCAGTTATTCCATTCACTAAGTGCATGTCTGCAAGCTGTCCGTTCGTACAGCGTTCCCTTCTCTTCGTATTATACCTACCGCTCCAATGAGGCAATCCTTACTTTCCACTAGCACTCTGCTGTATAACAACCCTTGGCGGCTTACAGTGACGTTTCTGGGCATGGGTTCCTATGCAGTTCTTAATCCTTATGATGTGCCCTACCTCCCCCAGAAGTTTATCGCAACATTTACGGGACACCCTGTATATATATACACTATATATATATATATATATATATATGTAAGATAAAATTATATGAATCAGAATTATAATATAACTATAAACATTAATTCTTCCTCTCTATTCTAAAATCGTAATAACTTCTTTGCATTGCGTCATTTCTAGATCACTCTATGATCGGCTCAGCTCTGATGACGTAATCATTGGGAACTGAAACTGTCCTTGTAAACCAAAATTTTTCTCTTCGCGTGCCTCCATCTTGCATAACTACGCACTTCAGCTATTGCTCTCTACTGTGCTAAGATGTAATTTCGCTGGCTTGCTTTCTATCTCAAAAATATCAAAAATGTAAATCTTTCTGTGGAAAGGCACGACTAGAGTGCCAAGTGATTGTGGCCACAAATATCAATTGGAAATAAAAATGGAAGTAAAACTGCCTCGACTGCCAAGTTCTTTAAATACTACGCAATCAAAATGCTTCTTCAATATGGATCTAAGCACGCATCTACAGTGTTCTGTCTTTTCCTTTTCCTTTGCTCTTATTATAACATATATGTATGTATGTATATATATATATGTATATATAAATTTACACATATATATATATATATATATATATTTTGCACAATAAGTGCTTTTTTCTTATGCGTAAAGAAATCAAACAAAGAACTGAATGTTATTCATGAAAATATTAACTAAATTACCTCAAGAAGTTGAGGAGAAAAGAAGGCAAAAAACAACGAGGGGTCATTGTTACTGAATAATATTAGATTAACAATATCTAAAAGGAATAATTTTGTAGTTTGAAAAAAAATCAGTTTTAAAATATGTAAAATCACGCAGTTCAGCAGAAATTCTTTTGCCTTGAATAGGATTCCATAATCACATCTTGCCAACTTCCTTCAATCGATGTCCTGTAGTTCGTTTCGTATCGGGTCTTCATCATCTCCGTCGCCAAGCTGACGCGCTCTCCAGCAAAATTGTGCATCACTGCAAACCATGCCTGGAAATATTGAATGTACCTCTGAGGGGATGAAGCTTCATAAATTATACCTTCTTAAATTTATAAGAAGGTACAATTTATTTCGATTCGGCACGTTTTTTAAGTAGACAAAATTCGAAAATAAATCGAAAACATCAAATTACAATCGAAATAAAGTTATACCTTCTTAAATTCTTAAGTACTCCATAAAATTTACGTTTCCAGTTTATTAAAAATCATGCATAGAGTATTCATATATGTATCTGTTCGTTTTATGTTAACAGAGTTTTCACATGTAATATTTTCTTTGTTGTTTCTAACTAAGGGGAAAAAAACAAATAGTTACTAAGCCTTAATCTTTTGAAAGCGGTGTAAGTTTATTCCCATACTGATTTAACATATTTTCCCTATTAACAAAATTATATCAGCAGCATTAGAATATATTTTAACACGCTTTATTCTATGATAAATTACATTCGTGATAATTTAGTAAACATTTAGACACAATGCATAGCATATTTTTCTTGTTATGTATAAATATTGTTTCTAATAGTTAAGAAACATTTACAGCTTAATTGCTTTTAAGAAAGGAAATTTCATTCACGTAGACATTACATTCCTGTTTTTAGACATTAGATTCATTACTTTAACTCTCCATTTAGGATACTTAATTTCAGCTAGTGTTTGGATTTATTTTCAGTGTCATAATTTTAAATGAACGTATGAACATTAAACGAGATTATGTAAAACCCTGTAACTCAAAAATATAACTCTCACACCTTAAACTAGTTAAAATGTTTGTGAATTCATTTTCTGTGAAGGCTGTAGTTTTTAATCTGCTTCTTTTATTTAGTGTTATACTATACGGAACTTGCGACTCTGGATCCATCTGGACAACGAAGTATCGCTCCATCTTAGTCTTTCAAAAGTATAAGTACGAACTGAGGAGAAAGTTTTAAACAAACCTTTATATTTCAACTTAACAACTTTACAACTCGTATAGCCCAAAATAAGTCACCGCTTCGTATGCTATTTCACTAAGTATAGTCAAAGTAAAGCTTAAACAATTAGAGTATGCAATTCATAAGATGAAGTTCTATTGTGAGCTTTGGCTCAGGTTCTCTAATCGAGAACAAACACAACTATCGAAAGACTAAAACTGATTCAGGTAACTCTAAGAGCGGATGAAAAATGGCTCGGAGAAAGCCGGCAATCACATCCTAAAGCTCTCTCTTATCTTCAAGAATTCTGTTTGTAAATACATTAACTAAATTTGCATTCTGGTGGGAACCAATCAAAATAGAAGTGATAGTAAAGATAAAAAAATAAGATAATGTTTGCTAAACACAGAACAATACAAAATGATGCTACAAGTTTACATCTATTTACATATATTATGAGTACAATTCTTTACGATGTACATTCTTACAGCGTTTCATGAGTGATTCAAAAATATGAAATAGACTGTTTTGTGACATTCCTTTTACCATTGCGGCCCTGGAGTATTTAATTTCTACGTTTGAAGAGAATGGCTTTCACAGTATTAGTCTTTTCAGTATTTAGTATAACCAGCGATCCTAATCTTCTAAATATACTCTACATGATGGATATCCTAGTGCCATCCCATCGATTTGAGACAGCACTGCAAATGCCACAACAGTAATACGCGGTCGGGCATTGTCCTGGAGTAAAAAACACTTTTTCTTGCGTAAATCCAGTATTTTCTACCGCATGGCCTCATGCAAATAGATGTTTAACTTATTTGCACAATAATCACCATTCACTGTGTGCTTATGGGTTAGAAATGCTGACATTAGTAATCTCAGTGGATTACTTTGTGGAATGTACATTGTCGATGGCTCGCATGTTACGGTTTTTGAAGTGACCGAATTACGACTATGTGTTTCATCAACTCATGCATAATGCAACATTTCAGGTATTTCATTTGCTCGCTTACTAAGTTTGACATAAACTTAAATACACTTCGTGCCGTATTATCACAACTTCTATTCAACTACGGCCAAATACTTAAAGCCTTGATCGTCCAGCTCCAGATCCAGCAGATCCACACACTTCAGACATTTCATTTGCATGACCTTCTAAAACACAGTACAGTATCTTTAAGATAATATCAGGGAAGAGAAGCAGAGGCAGTCATCAGACTTTTCAGTCAGCCTATGTGAATTTTTTTTATTCTGATTGTAATAAATAAGCATATCAATAGAAATATAAATCCGGAACCTTTCTCTACTGATCCTTCTAAAACTGGCATTCGTACATTCAAATATTTCATTAAACATTGCTCTTGAAAACTGTTTAAAATTTAAATTGATGTGCATATCTTAAATTATTACTTTCTATTTTTCTATTTTATATCTTTCAATTATTAAAACACAAAAGAGTTGTTTAAAATTTAATTTTGAAGATAGTTCTAATTTTATAACTGAAACGCTTGCCGGAAATTAGTGAATTTATTTGATTATATGATTGAGAAATCTGATTATACAGATTCAAAGTTTTTGCGCCTAATGTGAAGTCTATTTCTTTAATTTGAGCTGAATTAAATGAAAAGAATATTAATTTCTGTGTTTAATTGTAGAAAATGCTGTACATTATTAATTTTCGTTAGCGATGCAACTAGTAACTATTTAAAAAGGAATTCGCAGTTTGTGTAAATATAACGTCTTTAAATGCAAACATGACATTAAAAATTTTCTTTAATAATTTTTAACTATGAATTAACTATGAAAGTAAGTAATTAAAAATATAATTGTCTCTGATTAAATTATAAAATATGTGTGTGTATCAGTAAAATATCTAAAACACTAGAGCTTTATAGGAAATAAAATAGTACTTTGAATTATCACTGAATAAATTCTTAACGTATAGTATTATTGTAAATAAATTGCTTATACTTGGATGTATAAACATGCATTTAAGTCAAAAATATGGTTGAAAAATCTCTTGGCAAACTTAAAGTAGACTGAATCCAATCCAATTTAATTTTAGTTTCAAACCCAAATCCTCCCCTGAGACGTAGGTTGGGAGTGATTTTTTCTGCAGTCGGCAAAAATTAATTTAATTGTCATTTGATACAATAAATATATTTAAACATTTGAATTACTTATTTTAAGAAATTTATAAATAGACTGGTATTCCCGCCATATGCTTTTACCATCATTTTATCACTTTTATTTGTGAAAATTTAAGTTACTTAAAGTAAAACTTGTCATACACATTCAGCAAAATATGATAAAATATTTATAATATGAAAATATTTAGCAATGTGTTTCCCTTAAATAATAACCTGCCTTCTCATAATTAATACAGCCGCAGGCATATAATATTCTCTTTTATTTAATTTTGTTTGCAGTATTTTTCGGAGCTGTTAAACTAATAGCGGTAATAAAAGAGGGAAATTCATTGTCCTAATCTGAAAGTAATAGCAGAAAATACCCTCAAAAGCAGCGGAAGCAAAAGTATTTAGCAAAACGAATTACGTCAGTTTAATAGCAGCTCTCAATTCAACGTCTAATAAATTTCAGGGGGATGTAGTTCAGTCTGTCTTTATGCGTTTGCAGTTTTTATATGTATTAGCAGTGGCACAATGTAATTATAAAAATACTCAATAATACTAGAGTATTGTGTTCAGTATTGTGTAAATTTTAGTACAAAATGCAGAGCAGTCTACAATTTTAGTTTTTATAAAATTAATGAATACAAAATGTTACATTGTAAATGAAATGATTAGTTGCATAAAGCCTGAAATCAAAGAGGTTTTTAAAATGTATTTTTTGTGTCATATTTGACATCACAGGTAGAGATAACGTTTGCTACAATAAGCAGCCTTTGCTGTAAAAAAATAAGTAGCATAAGTGTCTTAATGTATTACCTTTAATTAGGTGTTCCAAACACATATTAATCTTGTTGAAAATAGCCAGATAATTTAGATTTCTTTCCACTGAGATTTAAGTATCAAGCAAATTATATGTCGGAAAGAATAAAATCGATTTAAAACCAGCTACTGAATACGATTACGTAACGGTGTTTTTTTCTTTCTGTCCATTTCCTTGCTCGTTTTTGTAAGCAATGAGCGTTTATATCGTTTGTAAGCATGTGTGTAAAGAGTTTTAGAATAAAGTTCAATTGATGAAATATTTTGAATATTTAAATTTTTTTTGTTATTGTTGAGAACAGCTGCATAATTGTAGACTAGAGAAGGGAGTACATATATTAGACTTTTAAGATCCCTTTATTTCAGAGGATTCAATCTTTCAAAAGTCAAGCTCAAAGTTTCTTTTAAAATAGGGCTGTCTTCCTCATTGACGGCCTCACAAACAAAAGAATTTTAAGAAGCAAAACATGTCTTAGTAGAATGCTTTAATATCTCAATAAACTGATATTTATATTTTCGTTTATGGCTCATTTGATAGTTAAAGGAGATCATTACAGAACATAAAAGACATTTTGAAAATTGGTTCAGTTGTGGTTTAGCCACAGTAGAATTTATAGAACAGTAGAACACAAATTTAGGCAAAAAGACACAAAATTTTGATCACGTCACAAGTGCGAGCTCACGAGTTAGGTTATTCCATGTTGGAGTGGAAGGCGAGCGCTTGTGGAAGTGACTCACTGATTTTGTTTGTACAAAAATTAATATAAAATGCCGAAACATTAAAGATGCTCTAAGAATACAGTACAAAAGACAAGCAGAAAAATTTACGAAAGATTTATTGAAAGAAGATAATAAAGAGCATTTGGCAGTAAAACGGAAAGAACGTACTGCACGTTGAATTTAAGAACAATGTTAAGATATGAATAATTAAGACATTACTATTAATTTCATTTTATTTTTGTCTAAATTTCTGTAAGCATTCACTCTTTAAATTAACAAAATAACATCTAAAACAAACAAAGAGAACACTTACTCAGTCAGTAAAATAAAAATTAGGAAACATTAAAAATCTTAGGAACTTGTTCCACGCGTTTAAACCCAGCAGCCGTTTGGCACAAATGTTAACAGACAGCCTCTCAATCTGTTATATATATATATATATATATATATATATATATATATATATATATATATTACCGGCGAATTGAAGTTACAGATCGATATGTAAGAATTAAGACAATATAATTATTATCTTTTTTTCATCATAAAATTATGAAACACAGAAATAATTTTTTCTGTATTTGTCTCTTAACTTAGCCAAAAAGCAACATGAAGTAAGCGGAGCTGAGAATCTCTGAACTTTTGAATATATTAAATATTGTTCTGAAACTAACGATTAGCATTAAATATTTTATCTTTAGCAATAAGGTCATAGCATTAATACGAAAATACCAGATATTTACCCAACGTTAACATAAATATAAACAATGATACTGAGTAAGAGATATAATTAAAGGGAAAAAAGAGATGAACTTGTGATTAGGAACGGTATCCTTTAAAACTGTATCAGAAAGTTTTATGCTCAGATATGGTAAACGATTGGATTATATTCAAACAAATATAAATAATTTTATTTAATTAAATAATAAGACAATTATGTAATGTTAATAATAAGTGCCTTCTGTTCCGCAGATAAAACTGCCTTTCTAAGGAACTTCTTTTTTCCTGACATTGAAAAAAATCCAAAGAACTGTGAGAGTTGTTTTTCATACAAAAATAGACCTTTACATGAAAATTATCTTTATCCTGTAGAATTTACATAAAACAGGCATAATGGTATATTGAGGCCCGGTGGCACAGTCACTAGTGCATCGCGCAGCAGCACGACAGGTCTGGGGCTCGATTCCCGGGCGCATATTTCACAAGTGCACATCAGCGTAGCCACTGAGGGAGGGGTTTTGAAAATGTACCAGTGAGCTTCTATTGCTCTTGTGACGATAAATCTTCATGCATGTGAGCGTATGTCGTTTACGTTTTAATTTGCATTTGTTTCGCGGCAAAAAATGTATGGCGTAGTAGAAGAAAATCTCGTAGTGCTTTTGCTTCATGAGTTTAATTAATCACTGACATTTCGCTTTTGCGATTTTTATCACGCATTAATATTTAAATTGATGTTCAAGGCATATTATCGCTGTTTACAACGAGAAAATGACTCAAGCTATAATTAGCCTCGAATATTATGCATTTACTTAACACCTGTGGATTAAGAAAATTCAAGTGTATATAGTTTGTTTTTAAATAATTTTTCATACAGACTGCAATAAAAAGTGCTGACTTCTATTTACATATATAATTGGTGTAAATATTTTTCTCATATGCATAGTTTTATGCAAAGAGTCATTGAGTATCAGAGTAAAGTAAGTCATTGTAAAGAGTCATTGATAGCATTTGGGCTTCTTCATCTTATTTACCACTCATTAAGTAATATTTCACATGGATATTTTTGCGGAGTATCCAAAATGTGTTTGTATTTACTTTAAATTCTTTCAACCAGGTAGTTAAATCTTCACATTTGCTTATAGTTGACCTAACTTCGCAATGAAAATTTTCACAAGAAATCGACGATGCTTTAATTATTTTGCACAGAAAATTGCGTGGCAAAATATTTTCAACCATTTTGCTTAAATCTTTTTGCTTAAAAGCGCACGAAAGGTCATGTGACATGACAGAAATATTACTGGATGCCCATTGGTCCATCCTAGAAGCCACACCCTCGGTGGCTACACAGATGTGCACTTGTGAAATATGCTTCCCGGGCTGAGCAATGACGGCTCCGCCTTTCATCCCTTGACTGGGTCAATAAAATGAGTACCAAGTTCTCTTGGGTTTAAACACCGGGGGTCCTGCGACAAGCTGACCACTTGTTCAAGGCATATGCTCACGTACCCCGGTGCCCACAGCCAAGAAAGCAGATTTCGGGGCACTGCAGGCCTTAGACGACTAGGGTTGTAGCGCCACTGAGTTTAGTGTAGTTAATCGTATATTAAACATATCTTTACGAGTCATACAAAAGTTGACCTTTACGTGTATTTTCTCTCCCTGTTTGATTTTTTCATTGCAGTTCTAGTATACATCTGTTTAAGTTCTATGTTATTTGCGTTTAAAATGATATATATTCACCTTACATAAGTAACTTTGCTATCAGGATATTTTGAACTCTTTAGCGTGCTGTTGATCAGATATTATAAACAACTTTCGCTATTAAAAATTAACAAATTAATAAATTAATAAATTTCGCTGTTAAATATTAATTTAAAAATTAACATTAAATTAAAAAAAAAGTTTTTTTAACAGCAAAAGAAAGCGGATTATAACTTTTTGAAAATAAATTCTTCAACTTCCTGTCCAAAAAATAAAACGAAGTTTAGAAGAAAATCATACGAAAGCTTAGACGCCACACTAGTTAAGCCACACTAGTCTTCGACCAGTTAAGCTTTATAAAAAATACTCATTTTCATTTACTTTTAAGCGGCCCACCAGCGGCCGAGCGGTAAAGACGCTGAACACTGGTAGTTCGGTCTGAGGTTCGAATCCCGCGAACGGGCTGGCTGCATGGGCGTTTTCGTGGTTTTCCCCATGTGTAACGTGTATGCGAGCCAGTTTCCCTTAGAAAGTCCTCCACGAAAGGCATCCCTCCCCTTAGGCAGATAGCCCTCGTGTGCTTTGCCATAACTGAATAATCCAAATCCATTTACTTTTAAACATAACTATTTTTGGATATTCAATTAAGCTGTAAGCAACAAAGTCAAATTGCGTAAATTATTTTAAATTATTTTTCGATTTAAACTCGATATGAGTTTTAATTCTAGATTAGATAGTAACATATCTTGTCCAAACGTCTGTGAAGTAAATATAATCTAATCGCAAAGCTTAAACTGCATTAAATTTGCAAATAAGTACTAAAATGTTAAGGCAATTACAAAATATTCTTATTTAAGACCGTTCAGGATTATTAAAATTCTATATTCTTTTTCCGTCTTTAGTTTTAACTAGAAAAAGGTATAATATTCAGAATTTCACCTAAATTAATTTTTAATCAATTTCATTCTCAAAGGAGTTAAGTTTACGCATGCATTCCGTTTAATTCTAAATACATAAAGCAAAACTTTGAACTATAGTAACTTCACTTAATTTACAGTTTTTAAAATTAAGCTGAAGTAATTACTTATTCCCGAAACACTTATCATGATGCAGTTGTTGATAACAATGATAATAATACAAGTATTAATACAGGTAATAACATCCTAATTATACGGTATGCCTTCAACACGATCTGAGCTGACCTTCTAGTAACTCGAAATCATAGCATAATCATCGGTTGTATTTTATATTTAATATAAAATGCAACGAAATTAAGAGAAATAAAATTCATAACAACAACAACAAACAAGAGAAGAAAAATAAACAATAGCTAATTAAGCATCACTTTGCTAGGCCACTGAAACTTTATTTTCTAACTGAAGATCCTTTCTGTGAAGCAAGTACAAAATTTTATGATATTTGTATTTAAAAAAAATCTGATGTGTACACCACATGACTTCCTTGTACGGAATATTAAATTATACGCATTTTTTCTTGCATTTCATTTAAACTTATTGGATTGAATTAAATCTACTTCGCCGACAGCGCATAAACCACAATAGAGTAAATGCATTCTTTAAAATTCACTCTAGTATTTGCTTACCATAGCGACACTCTGGCGCTAGATTCACTTAACAGTATTATATTTCGTTCATATTATAACTCATAATGCACAAAATTTATATCATTTAAAGAATAGAATTATCTAATCGTTGCCACATATTCTATTCAAATACAATAATAAATAATAAAGCTAGAATGATGTATAAAAGAAATTATGCAAATAAAACAAAAAAAGAAACAGTTTTTCACAGACGATTGAGTATTTCTCATTCAATTAATTCAGTTCTCACTTCGCGAGAAGGCAAAAATACATAAAAACTCAAAATATCTATATTAAAAATTACGAAGTAAATATTAAACACTTATTTCCTCGAAAACATTTCAGAAAGGATTAAGCATGATTTAATTGGCATTAATAAATGAAGGCGTTATCTTTGTTGCTGCGAAGCTAAGTTTCTCTAGATTGGCAGCAAATCCACTAGTCTGCTGTTTCAAATGTAAACAATTAATGGCCGCCATAAAAAAAAGGGTTAGCGGCACTTAAACAACTTTAAAATTGTTGATAATCCTAAAAATATTGCATACACATTTACTAAAGGAATAAAAACCTTAACCGGAAGATAAAAACAACATAATTCAATCATTTTTAAAGCAAAAAATGTACAATTTACAAACATATAAGAGCAAGGAAACTGAGATCACTGAGCCGGTAAACAGAGTGGATATATATATAAATATATTTATATACGTTTGGTGCGGCCGATTGCAACCAAAATACGAGGTGCACATCTACATGTTATAGCAGTCCTATATACAAAATTTCAACGTTCTGAGGTTACTCGTTTTTGAGTTATGCGAGATACGTACGCACGTACGTACATACGTTCGTACAGACGCCACGAAAAATTCTCTTCAGAATTCATTTTAAAGCAGTTTTATAATTTTTTTGGAGGAAACGAGTCTTTTATTCTGTCCTTAAGTACAGATATCACGCAAAAACATCGTTAAATTGCATTCGATAGCGGTCAAAATGGATATTTTCGTTGAAATATGCTGCCTGAAACTTTTCGCGATTACAATACTTCCTTTTTACGTCGTACAAGGAAGTAAATATGATATCTTTTAATTGTGATTGCAGTCATGATGAAGAAAACATAACGCAATATTAATATCTATCATTTTTTGACCAACTGTTATTTTAATAAATTTATTTTTATTATTTACAAGAAGAAATATTTCTTTTCATATTTAGGAATCTAGTCCTATAATTTGTATTGATTCTTTGGTTTGTACAAACCGAAACCTACGACTGTGTCAATCGGGGTTACTTGTGATAAGTCTTTAAACAATCCATAATTTAAGATCTTCAACATTGTTATTAAAGAAAGCCATGATTAATAAATAATAATAAATTAATCATTATTGAGATTTCGCTAAAAGTAATCCATAGTCTTATTCTTTTTCTGTAACAATCTAGTGCAAAAGTAAAAAGGAAAAGCATATTTATATATATATTTAACATATTTCGATATTTTAATTCTTAAGTTAATAATTCTTATTGGCTATTGGCTATTTTAATTCTTAAGTTATCTTTAAATATGATTGTAAAAAGGATTGTCTGTATAATTCAATCTATAATGACGGAGCATATGAGTTAAAATAACGCCGAACCTCTTATACATCATCAAAGGAAGCCATGAAATTCAATATAATTAGTATCATCAAAACAAAGTAGTTCTTCACTTATAACGCTTGAATACAATTTCTACTCCATTATTTCATTTCAACAGTGAAAAGAAATATAGTTATTTGAACTATTAAAAACCATTACTTTCACCACTTAAACCATATTCATTCACCTTTACCATTCATTACCTTTATCCTTTTACAACAGCAGAAAATCTCCAATTAGAAATTATCTCTGAGTAAAAAGCCTTAAAACGTCTCAACGGTAAAGAGAGGAGTTGAAATTTCATTGCAACAAAGAATATAAATTTTCACCCGGCAAAATAAACCCATTCTCATTTAATTTTTTAAGTTACTACAAAAGGAGTATAACATATATTCTTTGGAATTAGGAATTGATGAACTGACTTAAAAGTGTTAGATTAAATTAAGGTAACTTCACCATAAGTATTATAAATGTTTTTCAATTAGGAAAAAATTTAAGAAATTTCAGACTTATTTATTCTGTCACTTAATTTTTTTGTACAGGTCTCATTTCAATCTGTGTTAAATTAAATAAAAGGGACTTCACCATAAGCATTATAAACGTGTTTCAACTAAGGAAAAAATTCCAGAAATTTCAGACTTACTTGTTCTGACACTTAATTTTTTTTTCTGTTCTGTACAGGTCTCATTTTAATCTTATAAAATTTATAAAATTTAGACGTGATTTTGGTTGAAATATACTGTAAAATATACATTTTATTATTAGTGCTAATTTAATAGTGTGATAGCTTGTTGATATAAAATAAATGCCTCTTTCTTACTGCGTAATAATATCAAAATAATGAAAGTTGAAGACGTTTTTATCTAATGGTTTATATCACTGTGATTCACGTTGTTAAAATAATAATACTATAATCTGCGAAATGCAATAAACGCTTAAATAAAGTAGTAAGATATAAAAAACACTCTTTTACGATTAAATTACAGATTTTAAAGAATAATTTACTACTTTCTTACCAATAAAAAATTCTTTTCTGTATAAAATGAATATTTATTTTTTTTCTCTTCCTTTTGATAAGCTTGAATATATATGAAACTTAGAGTCTAAATCCTTTGCTTATTATATTTTAAATTTATTAACAAAATGAATAAAAGTAATTATGAAAGCAATATTAAAAAAATCTGATGTGTACACCACATGACTTCCTTGTACGGAATATTAAATTATACGCATTTTTTCTTGCATTTTATTTAACTTATTAGATTGAATTAAACCTACTTCGCCGACAGCGCATAAACCACAATAGAATAAATACATTCTTTAAAATTCACTTTGTTTACCACAGCGACACTCTGGCGCTAGTTTTACTTAACAGTATTATATTTCGTTCATATTATAACGAAATCGAAATCGAGTGAATGGTTAGGCGGCATTTAGTAGCCTCTGCTACTTTAACAATATATTATAACTCGAAATCGAAATCGAGTCAATGGCTAGGCGGCAATTAGTAGCCAATCCCTACTTTAACCGTCTCTGTTGGTAAATTGCCCTAAGGCGTTGGTACTTAAGTTTTTATTAAGGCGATTTACGCCGCGCCAACTAGGCGAAACTTGTCAAATTTTGTGAAATTTTGAGACTCTGAGCAAAGCAGCTTACGCGTGCAATGAGAAATATTGGATATATTAATAATTATCAAGTTTTGAAACAGGTTATCCAGATTGGAATAATTAAACTAATATCGCGATCTAAATGAAGACAAATGGCACAACTAAGTGCAACAGATTAGCTAAACAAAATATTCAAATTCATCCTTGCTGTAAAACACAGATTGGACAGCGGTAGTCTATATTATAACTCAGAATGCACAAAATTTATATCATTTAAAGAATTATCTAATCGTTGCCATATGTTCTATTCAAATACTATAACAAAGCTAGAACGATGCATAAAAGAAATTAAGCAAACAAAACGAAAAAGGAAACAGTTTTTCACAGACGATTGAGTATTTCTCATTCAATTAATTCAGTTTTCACTTCGCGACAAGGCAAAAATACATAAAAACTCAAAATATCTGTATTAAAAATTACGAAGTAAATCTTAAATACTTATTTCCTCGAAAAAATTCCAGAAAGGATTAAGCATGATTTAATTCGCAATAATAAATGAAGGCGTTGTTTTTGTGTTGCGAAGCTTAGTCTCTCTAGATTGGCAACAAATTTACAATTCTGCTGTTTCAAATGTAAAGAAATATGTCCGCCATGTTATTTAAAACTTAACCGCCCTTAAACAGCTTTTAAATTGTCGATAATTGTACAAATATTGCTTCCAGAATTACGAAAGGCATAAAAACTTTAACCGGAAGATAAAAACAACATAATTCAATCATTTTTAAAGCAAAAAATGTACAATTTACAAACATAAACAAACATAAGAGTAAAGAAACTGAGATTACTGAGCCGGGTAACAGAGTGGATATATTTATAAATATATTTATATACGTTTGGCGCGGCCGATTGAAACCAAAATACGAGGTGCACATCTACATGTTATAGTAGTCTCATATACAAAATTTCAACGTTCTGAGGCTAATCGCTTTTGAGTTATGCGAGATTCGTACGTACGCACGAATGTACGTACATACATACGTTCGTACAGACGCCACGAAAAATTCTCTTCAGAATTCATTTTAAACAGTTTTTTACTTTTTTTGGAGGAAAAGAGTCTTTTATTCTGTCCTTACGTATAGATATCACGCAAAAACATCGTTAAATTGCATTCGAAAGCGGTCAAAGTGGATATTTTCGTTGAAATATGCTGCCTGAAGCTTTTCGCGATTACAATATTTCCTTTTTACTTCGTACAAGGAAGTAATTAATGCATATTTTCTTCTCGAAAATTGCATGGTTAAAATTCGAAATTTCACAGCAGTCGAAAAGTAGCTCATCGAAATCTATCGTCGCGAGCTATAGGAAAACTCTGAAATTTTTTTACTGTGTTGTCGCTGTGACGTTTTTTCATTTATCCGATATTAACATCAGAACAAATCTACGAGTTTTATTGTAGCGAAGAGCGTACGACTGCGTCTATCGTTACCTTGGGCTTATAGGTTGTATTACGACTTTGCTCACTTCCGTCCCAATTTTGAAGGAATACCTTAGGAAACAGGTTCAAGAGTCTCCTTCCCTTTTACTCTATTATGAAACCCTTGAGAGGATTTTCACTTTGCTGTGTATTATAAGAGGCACTAGCCGCAATGACACTATGCCCTTGCAAACATCCAAGCCTTCTCTGGTATAACCCCGGCCCAGTGATATGGCAGCTAATACTGATAACCACTCTACTTATCAAGACATCTTTTTATATTATTATTAATATTAATGAAACTTAACTATTTAATTAGTCTCTTCTTCAGCACAGTAAACACTTCCAAAATAGAAAGCTTTGTATTTGAAAGCAATTAATAAGCAAATATGTAAAACGCATGCATATTTTTATTCAAACATTAGAAGTGGAAGGATCTTTGAACACTGTATAAAAATAATCAAATCAAACTTAAATACGCACGTATGCAGCATTTTCGAAGTGCACAATTTTTCGAATTTCAATCCTATCAGTGGCCAAGCTCTTGTAAACGCTCATGCTGGCAGTTCCAACCAAGCGAACAGACTCGCATAATTGTTTTAGTGGTTTTTCCTATACATAGCATAAATACAAGCTAACTTCTATTAGGAAGATCTCCACGAAGAGATTCCGTCCCTTAGGAAGACAACTTTCTTGTACTTTAGTCTATTCCAATAACCTAACCTAACTTATTCGAATTTCTGGCAATCAAAGGTGAGACCCATCGAAATGTACATCATACGTTCATATGCCATATGCGAAAAATGACGGCTGTATTAGACATCATGGGTTTAGAGTATTAATTACATGGTTGCAGCATATGAGAAGATGAAAGAAGAAAATGTTTTATCACAATATTTACTATTCACTGTCTCAGAGCCAAAAAAACTAGAGGTGATAATTAAAATGACAACATACTATACGTCTGAAAGACGATTAGGATTATTTTTTATATTTAAATGGATAGCATATTAAAACGAAAGCGAATGAAGAAATTTAAAATTAAATTCATACAGACGTTTTGGCAGAGATATATAGAGATATAAACAAAATATTTTAATAAAAAGAATGTAATATTTTATCAAAATTTAAAAATTTAGAGATATGTTTAATCTTGCAGATTATTTATTCCACTTAACAAAATATTTTAACAAAAACAATATAACATTTTAACAAAATTTAAAACCGTAATGATATATTTACCCTTGCAGATTATTTATTCCATCTGAAAAAATTATGAAGAGAAATATATTCATAATTTGCTTTTAATGGCTGAAACCAAAGCATAAAACTCCAACTGAGAGCGTTCCATCAATTAAGCAAAATGGGAAAATGGTTTCTCTCCACTTTCGCATATTGAAATTCTTCGAACCGTTAATGGTAGCCTTTCATTTAATCGCCAATATCCTGTCTTTATTACTTCCAGCCTTATTTCTTGTTGACTGTACGGGAAACAATTGCCCAATAATGATGGTACCCTTAGCAGACTACTGATAATAACGTTCATCATCAAAGTACTAAATAATACATCTGCTGCATGCAGAAAGTTTTACAAAATAATAATAATAATAATAATAATAAGTATACATCAAGTAAACTAGCTTATTATATTCTAGATTTCATTTTACGTTTCACAAAATAAGGCTATTAGAGAATTTCAATCGTCCATTTTCAGCAATTATAAGAGTACCAATTATGATGTATAGACCGTTAGATAATATAAATTTTTTATGTCTTCTTATAAAGATTCATTAAATATTTAACCAATTTTACCTGTCCCTTTTAAAGACCAAATGTAAAATGTATCTACTTATATGCCACCATTTTTTAATTACTCTTAATTTAGCCTAAGAAATTTCTGTACTATTTTAAAATAATATATATGCTAATTTTCTTATTAAATTGTTTACCTTTATCTTTGTCAATTTGCTGCAAAGTTTATGTTACCGAAGGTCAATTTATCTGCAGGACTACTCTGAAGCCATAAACTGAGGTTTTGACCAAAAGCTTCTAATATAACGTCTGATATAACAGAAATTATATTATCGATTTTAAAATTATGCTGGAAAAATATTTACATGATTCGTCAAAATTTCTTGAATTTTAATCGGCTATTTCATCTTGTCAGTATCTTATTCTCTTAAAATTAATATGTCATGTGTAACGGTGTATTTGTATAAAACTGTGCACAACAACATTTGATATATTATTTTATATAAAATCTTTATCAAATTAAATTAAATTTTTTAACTAAGCAGAGTTATTAGTTTAAGTCAACTTAATATAATACGGCAAGATATAATACAGTCGTGTAAAGAAAAATATGTCTTGATGACGAAACGACCCGACGGCGAAACGGCCCGACAGTGAAACGGCCACGGCGAAATAGCCACGGCGAATAGTCCCATTCCCTGCCCAATACGCCCCAAAAACCAAACCAAAGGCATAAAGCAAATAAATTTAAAAAACACAAACACGTAGAAAAAGAATGCTCTAAATTGACCTTCACGATAGCAGAACTTGGATCCCGGATGGACAAATTTTAATGATGTCAAATTAAGGAAGAAATAAAAAAAAACTACTTCAGATCTTGTATGGGGTACGCTAAAATAAGCAAGATAATATTCTGCAACCGAACTTATAGCTAAAATGTTCTTGGCCAAGTATTAAAGGATAAAATAACTTTTCAATATTTCAATAATTCAAATATCGCAAACTAGTATAGAAATTTCTGAAATCATAAATGCAGAGAATGTTTACAAATTTTTAGAACGATTACGGGGCCATTTAATTAATATTTAGAATGTAAAGACTACTTTTTTAAAAGTTCGAAATAATAGCCTTTTTCTGCACTATAAGTCTGTATGATGATTTCCATAATAGAAGGGCTTTTCGCAAAATTTCAAGGGGGAATAAAATCTATTTTTTCCACTTTTCTTACTTTTAATTTTTTACTGTTAAAGCATCCTGCAAAACAAACATAAACCCCTTACTCAAACTTTTGCATCGACGGAAACATATTTGTGCATGCTGGTGAACGTTACGTTTTTAACTTTTATAACTTGTGAACCTTGTTTTATTATTTTAGCTATCGTTGCTACAGATGTATTTAAAGTGCAGTTTTGGTTTTCGTGTCGACGGTTTTTCTTTTGTTTCCAGCAATTTAATTTAGAAGCATTACAAAGAGTACATATCTTTTTCGAGCATTCGTTTTGAGTCTTCCTCTCAGAATGTCCTTAAATCTTCCCAGAAATGTCTATTCTAGTGAGTTTGCCTTTCTAAAACTTTTCGTCGAAATCATTCGATAAATGTGTAAAAGCCTTTTGTATTTGTTAAGATTTTAGAAATGACCTTCACTCAGAACTTGTCTAATTCGTCACAACATGAGAACTTTAAGCAGCTACTTTCACATCTGTATAATGACAACATGGACATTCAACATGCAATGCCTAATGAGATCTCATGCCTTATGAAAAATTTAGTTATAAAGAAGACTCGTTTTCAATAAAGCCATGAAAGAGGTCCCAACAAAATACATCGTCCTGTTGCGAAATGCCTATCTGCAGGAAGATAGCTTCCCCACAAAGCGGGGTTAGGATTGCAAAAAAGCGGCAAGGAAAGGCCGGGTTGCCAGGCTTCGCGCGAAATTACACATTTGGCGATATTTGTCAATAAAACTGGGAATATGCCATAGATGGAGCGAGAGCATTCTAGGACGCAGTCTTAGCGGTTTTCTCGTGAATATTCTTGAAGGTAGGTTAAAGCTATATACACCTTGCCTGTACGCGAAGTAGTAGTATCTTGGGTAATAGTGTAGCAGTGTCTTGAGTTCAGATATTAGCTTGAAAGCGATCGATAGAATCGGGAGCCGTACTTAAATGCTTTGCCGTGAAGTAATCTTCACCGTTACAGCCTAAAGGTTGTGTTGTTGATTGTTTCAGCGTGTTTATCATAGTTTTTTAACGATTGTAAACGTGCTTTTGAAACTCTCCTGTGTAATACTGGCGAATAAATTGTGCTTTGATACTTCATCAAGTGTTATCGTCAATCACTACAATTCACCTACAACACAATAGTACTAATCACTAAGATCATAAACGCATGACTAAGATTAACATATTTTCCAGAACAATGGAAACATGCATTGACCGTAAAGTTCATAAAATCTGGCAAAGATTTAAGGCAATAACAAACTTTCGAGCAATAAACCTATCTCCTTGTTTAGTGAAAATTTTTTAGAGGATTGACGCAGATTGAATGAACATTTCGCTCACGATCATATAATAAGATGTAATCAGCTTGGATTCATACAAAGCCATAGTTCAGTTATACAATTTCGAGCGTAATCAAAACTATAGCTAAGACATTCACGAAAAAAATTGTGTCGCGACTTGTTTCCTGGACAGAGAAGAGGCCTTTGATCGAATAAAGCATCAAGGGACTTCTGTGCATATTTCTCATGATAACAGAGGCTATAAACATGTTAAAACTAATTATGTCCTATCTGAAGTGTAGAGCATTTCAAGTTCGTGTGAGAGATACGCTCTCACAAAGTATACTACTTCGCTCAGAAATTCGACAAGGATCTATCTCAAGACCTCTTCTCTTTAACATGTCAATGACTTGCCGGAGCCCCATACAATTGCCAAGTATGTTGAGGACACCATTATTATTATAAAATTAATAAAACAACAGCATACTTTACTGTCCAATACTTTTCTAACCTTGTCTCTACCTGGGCAACAGCACTAAAAATCTATAGAAAGAAATTTTTTTTTTTTTTTTTTTTTTTTTTTTTTTTCGTAAGAGATTTTGAGAACGATTATAAATGCTCCCTAGTTTTTAAGGAACCAACAAACCCATGAAGATCTAAAGATACGACTCTATACTGACAAGCACAATCACTCATAATATTTTCACGCAGATCAGGATGTCCAATAATATGTATATTGCTAAATTGGTAGATTACGATCCAAGGGTCAAACATCCGTTCAAACGGTCTCGAACCATCCATCACAATACTGCTTAATCAATAACTTGCGACTGTATACAGTGTATAAAGTATTTACAAGATTGCATCTAATTACTCAAGAATGGTTTAATATTCTCAGGTAATATGCATTTAATTTTCAATACTGTGGCTAAAACATTCAACTCTCTTATTAATGCAAGCTGAAAGTTTGCGTCTATTTTAGCATTTTGCATTTATATGCATTTGTTATACTTACTCAAAGGTACTTGTCTAATTTCAATACCCCTATTACTGTATATATTAAGGTCTTTATTTTCATTATATCATGCTGTTCACTGCCACTTAGGCGCCAATTTACAGTTTAGCTTTCATTTCTGCCTGACAGTTTCCATTACCAGCTCGAAAATCTACTATAATTCTGTTCTCGTTTATCGACAGCGATCTGCGCTTTTTCATATTTAACTATAAAATGGACAAGAGTATCATCATCTCCATGTTAAAACTGCAATAATACATCTGATTTACCCATCATGGTCAGCGGTGAACGGTAAACCTATCAGCGGATTTTGCATTCTATTGAAATTTTATGTGCACCACTAATTACATCTCCAGGTTTTCTATTTGATTTTTCGAAGTTTCATGCTTCGAGGATAGTGAGTGCTACAAAAGCGTCCAGAGGGCTGTGCGTGAGCACTCGAAGCGTAACTTGCATCGCACTAATTCATGCTGTTCGAAAAAGTATATAGATATTACTAAGAATCTTCTACTATATGATAGAAATTGATATTCGTACCATATTCATATATACCTTACACTACCGCTCTAAAACGAACTGTAAAAACGACTGAATAAAATTTTAGTAGTAATGTTAAAAACAATATTTCCTTGTAATATAAATATCTCGCATTGATTATGAAATAATTTTAAAACTGGCATCAGTAAAATAGATGACATTAAATTCCTTCATTATTATTTTCAGGTCTATCTGTTGTCAAATGGATTAAATTGTTTAATACTGTTAATTCGATCCGGATCAAATTCTGACAAACTCTTTGGCATCATGAGTGCTTCCGTGGATTTTTTTTCATGTGACTATTAACATGTGTAATGTGACTACTAACCGATTTCCCTTAGAAAGCCCTCCTCGAAAGCAAGCTTTACATTACACAAGTATCTTTCAAGTACTTTGCCGTATTCAAATAAACAACTTAGTTCATAATTTCTGAGAAGTCTGAAGATATGAACAATTTTTCTTAAATTTCCAATTACTTTTATATGGCTGAACTGAAACTGTGCTATAAGAGATAATGCCAGATGTAATGGAAATGTTTCGTAATACTTTTATTGGCTAACAATAAGACAATGACTCTCCCTCTATACAAGCGAGTAATAATAATTTTCTTCATAGTGAGTAAATAATCTATGCGAAATACAAACAACGAGCCATTACTGAGCTTCTGACAAAAGGAAGTTGCAGTTTGTGTGATACTTCTAGAAAGCCGCAGGATGTTTAAAGAGAAAGCGCCACTGACAAGAGCAATGTAAGCATATGGATGAAGGTATTTCAAAATTAAGGGGAAAGTTAAGCGGTGGGAGGCCTTTAGCTGCAGCCAGACACACCTATTTTTGAAACTAATCCAGACAATCTGTGAGCTTTTTACTCAAGAGAGTTGTAGTTCTAGAGCAATGCAAAATATTGTAGAAAACTTAGATTGCCTTAAAGTGTGTGCAAAAAACGTAACGCAAACAAGTTGACGGCTGATATCAAGAAGAGAAGGGCATTCATTCACTCTGACCAAAAGGAAGCCTTTGAAACCAATGAAGATGTGCTCTAAATAAAGTTTTGGCTAAAGCTCTAATTAAGTCTAAATAAAGCTCTAAATAAAGTCGTCCTTTTATGACCCAGAGCAGAAAAATGAATCTAAATAGCAGCATTATTGCTCTTCTGAAATACCTTCAATGTTCAAGAACTAGCAATCAACACAAATGGTTCATGATAAAGGGGATTGTTTTAAGGGTCCATTAGTTGATTACTAAGAATCAAGGAAACGGAATAACGAACTTTTATTTAGGAAATAACGAACTCGGAAAAGTAATGATAGAGTACATTTCAAAAGTTTCGAAAAGCCATTAGGAAATGTGAGTCTGAATGTGGTTCACTTTCGCCATTATAATGTATTCTCTCACACATTTTAGGTTGCAAATCGCGCACTCAACAAATGAGTTTCTATCCACCGTATAGACCAGAATTTGCACCTTAGTATTTCTATTTCTCAGCCGAAAGAAGAGCAGTCTACAGGGACAATGATCTGCTGACATAAGAGAAGTGAAAATGCATATAAAAATGTGGGTAAAAGGGTGAAACACTACCGTTATAGTGCAAGTATGAATTTAGTCATTAAAGGAATATATTTAAATTTTTGCAAAATATTGCTGTAAATTTCTATAAATAGTTAAGTTCTTTTGATTAGATTGATGGTTTTGTTGGAATATTGTGTTATTGCTTTATTTAATTGCTTAACATTTGTATTTAGGATAATAATTTGAGAGTTTTTTTTTTCCGATGGCAGATTGTGAACAGTTACAGTGTATCACAGTCTATTAATCTATTCAAGGCCAGATGTGGTGGTCTCTTTATTATGGAGCTACCTAACAGGTGGGCTACCATCCACTCCTATGAAGGGACAGACAGTTACAATCATGCCTTCTCCGGGATTCGAACCCAGGCCCTTCGGTATCGCAGTCAGGCTACCCTAACCACTATATTTGAGAGTTTATTTTGTGTATATTGAGCGTGATACCGCTTACTTTGGACATAAAAGTTTATTTCTTGTACGAAATCTTATATACTTCAATTCTGAATCCAGTAACGTTTGAATTGTTAAACTAACTAAACCTGAACTAGAGATGTGCACGAAAACGCTCCTGACGGCCTGCCGATTTTTTGCCAACTTGCAGAGTTTCTGGAAATCTATGGAAAACGCGTTTTTGAATCTCTAGGACAGATTTTTCTTGAAGCTTCCAGAACGCTTTGCAACACCTCATAAAAATGCACGGACGAGTTAGTTGTTACTGAAGTATAAATAGAATTAGCTGCGCTTCTGTGAGTGATCTCGGGAATTCACGATATTACTTACCTACTAAGCAGGTCTGACATAATATTTACGCTTTTCTTAAGCTGTATAAAGCTTTTTTTTTTTTTGTTGTAAGTAATTATTATTTACAATAGATTGTCCTGTTCATTTGAAGTGACTATTTGAAGAGACTTTCACAACCCCGTAGCTCCCAAAAATATTTTCATTAATTTTGAACTGATTAAACATTTAACTTTGAATAGCAACTAATTAATACACTAAGAGAACAAGTAAGAAGTTAACAAAAATATTTCACAATCCACATCAAAATTTTTCTGAAGAAGTATTCCGAAGCACTAATCTCCTTTCCCTATAACAAAGCTGTCAATCACCGTTGGACTTCCATTTCAAAGCACCGTTCTACAGTGAAAGGGAAATAAAATTAAAGTAAATATAACAAATTAAATCTTGCATAAAACTTCTTCTTTTGCTCGATAAAGCTTGTTAGTTTACCAGAGCAAAGATGGAGAGAAACGAGTCCCAAGTTACTGGAAAAACATTACGAATTTATTGATCAAATTCTGAGTTTGTTCCTCTATGCAGTTAAAACTTTTATACTGAAAAGCCTTTTAAAATAAATGCATTTCGTTAGAAAATGTCAGTCTGGAGTTAAGTTCTTTGAAATTTGTTTTACAAAGCATTGCTTGACTGAATGAACAATAAATTAACTTACTATTTATTCACAAAATCATTTAAGGATTCGCGTTCATTTTATAGAAATGGGCTTCTGGCAGGCACCCTATTCCTCCAAATATATGAGGTTATACAGGTGGCTAAATGGGTCGATCAAAAATTTTTAAAAGGTATCTGAGAATAACGCTAGATAAATCAAATATTTTTTTTTTCAATATAAAAACCTATTCTATGGCAATTCTTTCCCTCAATATTTCAGTGGTTACTTCCCCCAGGAGGAAATCTTACTATACTCTAAAAACAAATCATCGACAGCATTCATTACATCATCATCAAATACAAACCGCATCTTTTAAAGATCTTTCTTTTCTTTTCTTTTTCTTTTTTCTAGAATTTCTAAGCAGAAAAAGTGCTCAGCAAAATCCCGCGAATATGAAGGATGTGCTAATAATCTGGAATTCGAAGCAGTTATAGAAGCGGTTGCTTTAGTAGAAGTGTGTAACGGTGAAATGTCATTGTCGTAAAGAGTTTTTTTTTTCATAGCTTTCGTTTCCGCTTTTTCATATTTTTTTGTATATTTTTGCTAGTAGTTGAGAATAATTTTCCCCTGTCATTTGTTCTTTCGCGCTTTAGGCAATCGATCATCAACAGAAGAAATCATTGGCCATAACTTTTGGCTTATGACGCTGACACATGGAATTTCTTGTGTACAGGAGAAAAGGGATGCTTCCAAGAGATGCAAGGTTAATCTCAGAATCTATGTAATCTGCCCGTGTTTCTTCAGTTATGACATATCTAAATTCTTTCTTCATTTCACTAAAATATTATCGAAAGTGACTCCGAATCTGATGAGAATGTAATCCGTTTTCTGTTTTCTCATTAACTTTGTTCCACTGGATTGAGACTTTTCACATCATGAGATATTTTATTAAAACTACTTCTGCATTACCAAATGGAACAGTTACAGTCTCTGTTACATGTTTAAAAGTCAGCTTTTACCTGACAAAGCAACTTTTCCATTTTAGTTAGCAATCCCTTTTTGATTAGTGTGGATGAATGGTCGCAGCGCTGATCATCTTCTCACGAAGCTCTTTTTCTCTGAAATTTGATGACTAACTTAGGCAGGAAACAAACTTAGGCACTACCTCCTAATGTCTCCACGCATATCTGTGAACATTCTTCGCCAATATGTACTTTAAATACAAATACTATACAACAATTCGAACTTCAGCTGTATCCATCTTCGAAAGTTAACTGATTCATAACCATTCATAATTTGGCTAATTTAAAAAAGGAAAAAAATAAACTGTAGGTATAAAATTTATCATTAGTTCCTACATGGAGTTATACGAAATTGCATCTAAATCTGCCTCCTTTTATTCCCCTTTCCCGGCTTCTCTTCGGACATTTTTATCATGTCTCGTTAGTATATAATTTCGAACTTAACTATCTAAGACATCATGCAGCCAGTATAAAAGGCTAATCATTTCGATTATTGAAGAAGTACAAATTTATACCAAATTTTACTGCTATTATTTTCTTAAATGTTTTTGTCATATGCTTTCATGAACACAGAAATCAATTAATCTTTTTACAACTTATTTCATATTCTTTTATCAGATTCAGTAGATGCTGTTACAAGTACTGTCACATTTTATACAATCAATGATAATGCTAATTACCTTATTATAAGCTTGTATTTAAAACACCAAGCTATTTGTCACTATGGTCAAAAGCTTGTCATCAGTTTTTAAATTCATTTCCTGATAAGCTATTGTGCTCAAAATTTTGCATACACAGTATGTGTATGCGTGCGTAAGGTTCGTAACAGATTGAATGCACAAGTCCAACAATAGGTTTATAAAATTTATTCTTATCAAAAGAAATATATTAGAACTCTGGAATTTTCCTCAGAGGTATTCGTACAAGTTTTTACAATATCACGCAATATAATCAGTAGTTATACTTCAAACTACTAAAAGCGTTAAATGCAGCGATATGAAAGCGCATCTAAAGAGAAAACTAACTCGAATTTCTCAATTTACGCGGAAATAGCAACTCGCGACAACAATAACTAAGCAACTAACTAAACAACTGAACTGAGATGTACTATCTCTGGATTAATATAGATTTCAATGGTCGCGAGATATTTCTAGTACTTTCTGTTTCTCGAGATTTCTGGAAAGCAAAAAGAGTGGAATTACGGTTACAGTTAACATAGTGTTCAATTATATTTATTCAATTTAAATATAAATGAAATATTTTTTAATTACTACTTTTCGACCGGAATTTGGAAATTCGCTTAATGGTTTTAACAGGTCAAATGTAATTTTTAAATTTTAGTATCTGAAAATACATCTGCTTTAAAGTTTCAAAATTTTCACGTGTTGTAAACAAATAATTCACCTCTTTTAAAACAACAGCGATAAAATGGTGTTAAATAGGCGATTTTCTGTAGTATTTTTAAAACATACTGGCATATAACCTGCAGGTCTGCTGCAGTAAGAAGATTGGGAATTTCGTTTTCTTTCTTGGGCATTTCATACTCTTGGAAACGGTTTCGAAGTTATCATTATATGTCACACTATTTTTCTTGCATTTCTTTAACATTGATTTATTAGCCCAAAGGAGGATTGGCTCAGATGTCTCGAAACGGCATTTTGCGTTGAATCACTGTAAAAGGCTGAATCTTTTTTCAAATTTTTAGCCACCAAATATTATCACCCGGTATTATTTTAAAGGAAATTAAATAAATAAAGACGTGCATGAATATAGGTATGTTTCTCGCATTGTGAAAAAACGACGGTACCTAGAGCCATCAAATTTTGAATACCCTGAGCCTCTGCCCGAACATGGGCACCAGGAAGCCCCGGTTCTTAATTTCGAATTGGTTTTTTTATCTATTTCACAATTTGTCAAAGCTTAACGAATTTTTGATTAACAAACTGAACGAGAGCAACGGCAAAATTGGGCAGGAAAAAAAAACACTTTTCTCTCCAGCGTGCAAGATTACCTATCGAAAATTCTAAAGATATACTTTTTTAAAATTTTTTTTGTGATACTGCTGTTGAATTGAGTTTTATGTGGTTTAAGTGCGAAGAACGTGAAATTTAATAAATAAAGTAACACAAAAACGTTAAAAACACCTCGCCTTTGGGAACAATATAAAATCTGACAACTCTCACATTTTTATTGTCTCTATCTTCAAAAATCTGCATGCATTAAGATAATACTTACATCATTTATTTACTAATTCTTCTTCTTCTTGTTAGAACCATTTACTTGCAAATAAATTAAGCTTACAATAGAAGTCTTCTCCAGTTTATAAAAGCTATTTCTTTTCCTCACTTTATGGACGTAGATTGTGACTTACTACTGACTTTCTTTTATTAATCTCAAAAACGACAAAAATTAAGGATAAAGTAGATTTAAAAATTATTTGCGATGAAATCTGCCGTGCCATTTTCAATTTTTTTTTTTTTTTTTTTTTTTTTTTTTTTCCATTTTGTAAGTGGAAGCAGAGAGAATGTGAGTACATCATCTAAAATAAAATACACGAAGGTATGGCAGATAATACTGAAAATTTTTAATTTAAATTAGAAACATATTATAAGGTTTAAATAATAACATAACATTCGTAAAGGAAAGGATGATTATTGAAACCTGTAAAATTCTTTTTTTCGATTGAATAATTTCGTTGATAGCCTGTAATTGAGATTCAAAAGAAAAACATGTAATTAAATTAAAAAGTTTTTATAAAATGAGCTTTTATTTAAAACTGATAATATAATTAAAGAACTAAAAAAAGAAGAAGAATTTATCATACAATTTCATGGGAATAAGAGATCAAATAATTCTCTTTACAGAACTCAGCTACAATTTTATATTACAAATAATAAAAGCATGAGTGCTTAAACAACAAAAATCTAATAATCAAACTGCAAAAGTATAAGCTATTAACTTTATGAATTTATCAATTAATGCATTAATGCATTTCTCACGAGTGAAACTCGAAACTGTTTGCCATCTCCTTGTACACAAATTCCTACTTCTCATTCTTATTAATAAAAAATTGTGGACTTTCCCTTTTTATTCATAAGAAAATTATTTATGCTCTGTTTCTGCATCTTTTACAATGTATTTTACAGTCTAAAAGATACTACTGTTTCTTGCTCTCATCCTTTTGCCATTATCGATATAATACTCGAAGGTATTTTCTCCCTACTTTTCGCATGCTTTCATGGTGTAACTGGAAGCATACTCGTAGCGTATTCGAGAGGCCCAGGGTTCAAGCCTTGGCGCAAGCATTTTTTTTCTCCTGCTTCAAAATAACCTAGTGACTCTACAATAGATAAAGAAACTTTCTACACATTCACCTCTTTCAATTTTAAGTTTTAAAATTAAGAAAACTTCAATACATTTCATTCATTTGCCATGTATGACTAAATTCATCTTTCTTAATTTTTAAGGCTTTAAAAGAGATTTTTTTAATTGATTTCTTTAAATCTGTGAAGAAAATCGAGTTTTAAGTTATGAATGATGGAAACTGTTTTTTTTTATTTTATTTTCGGTGACTTCATAAAATTCCTTTGACAAATCTGCAGATAAAAGGATAAAAGTACACATGCGGTATGTCAATGGAAGAAAGTGAAAAGATTTTCACTAACAATTGCATTTTTAGAATAAGCACTGCAACTTTCAATTTTGTGACGGCAAATGTACTTCTCGCGCTAATTTGCTCCTCAATTTTGATTTCTTAAAAGTTGTCGCGTACAACCCCGTCCCTGTCAAATGTAGAAAATCCCTCAAAACTATTTTAGAGATATAACTTAAATATAAAACTTAAATTTATTTTATAGACCTTTATAATTTTTTTGAAGATAGAAAGGACGAGATAATCAGCTATCTTTCGCCAGGATTCAAACTCCGGATCTTTCAACTGCAAGCCGAATGAGCTTTCCACCTACACCCTGATGGCAACGCAGTAAGGAGGGAGAAAAAATTATACCTTATATGTTATCAACAGATCTAACCCCACATTTTTTCTTTCGGCCAAACATTCAAGTTTTCACAGCCGAAAATGATTCATCAAGCAGCAATATAATGTCTGCTGTTTTAAACGTAACACTAAAACTTCAACAAAGGTTGGACTGGTCTCCAACAATAAACGATAATGTTTTACTGTGCTAATTTTTAAAAGGAACCGCCTCATTTATTTACACATAAACTGCACAAGTTGTTATCCTTACATATTTTATTAACATTTAGTTAGTAAATGTTAACAAAATATATAATTAATATTATTTTGAACCTGCCAAAATTAAGTAAATTAGCATAAATATGAATGATAAATAATAATGAAAGTATAAATTACTGAAAATTTACATGCGAGAGGTTATAGAATCATTCGAGGGAAGAAGAAGAAATATAAATAACCAACTATTTTAAATGGGAACAAAACTTTTAATTTTTTTTAAAGTTTTATTCAGAAGTACATAAAACTTTTTATTGCTTATTTATATTTATTTGTACCAGATTATTGATTTAATTCCTGGAAGTATAAGAATAATATTGTTGAACTCTAAAAAACAGAGAAAATATACATACGCAAAGATTATAATGGTAATTAAATATATTAATTTATCTTCTTAATTGTTTTTATTTCTTGAATTACATTGAAACTTGCTAAGATTCTGAAGAATTGACGCTTTTCTACAATGACTTTCTGCCACAGTGGTCGTCTTGACACTGCCGGATTTTAAAGATCAGTCTGCATCAACTTACTGAAGCAGACCCATAGTCCATAAAATGAACTGTTCTGCAAATTACAACCGGACTAAGAGATCTAATTTTTACGTATCTGCAGGTCCGCGCCGACAATAGGTGCAAGGTCGTGCGGCGCACGACGGCGCCGAGTCAAAAAGGCGCCGTTCAATCATTAAAACAAGCAGTTCGTCTCGCTGCCTGCCTGGACAGGAAAATTATTGTCTTATTTGAACGCTTTTTCGGTAAAACCTGGGAAGCTACTGATTAGGATCTGTACCTAGGCAGTCTTGGCCACGAGTGTTTAAAATCAGTCTCCGCAGGACTGGAGTCATCGCTGGCGATGGTTTTTTCAGGTTCGGCAGAGATCGCATGGTACTGTCTTGTCCGTTCCGTTGGTTGTGGTGGACCTATATAGTCAGATATTCACGGTTGTACGGGGCAAAACAGCCACGTCGATGGAACTGGCGAATTCAGCTATCCTTTAAACTGCTTGAAGTTTCCAGTGGGCGCCTGGAGCCTCAAAACTGCATATTCATTTCCTTCCTTGGTTTTTCACTGGGGTCGTCTAGAGCCGAGATCTGTATAGCATGACGTAGTGTTAGCAGGCCGGATTGGTGGCTCGGTCTTTATGACAGTATTTAAATGACTTTATCCTGCTGTCCGGGGTTGAGGCCCTTGTTAAGGGCAGACGTTTTTACCATCCCTTCAGAATTTGAATGTGAGTTTCTGAGCATTTCTGTCGACTCAGCTTAGTCTGAGCTCGTCGTCTCGACCGATAGGTTTGCGGCCTCTTGGATCTCCCCTAGGGGCTGGGGCATTTAACTCTGTTAAGGCAGCTTCGACCTTGCCAGGTCTGAGTTCCCCTTCTTCCTAGCACACTGTCTTATTTGACCGAAAGTTATAACCAGGACAGGAGTTCGTCTTTGGTGTTCTCTTCTCTCTTATTTGAACGTGGAAATACTTGATGCCGATAACTATGTAAGGTAGACGCGTTCGACAACTTGCTTAATCCTTATTTTGTGTCTACTGTTGCAATAGTAGTATTTTGTGCAACATTTATCTTTTATGTTATTACTTGTTGTTATTGTTTTTCTACATAAAAAACGTAAGTGCAGTTACATATTATGTTAAACTTAGTTTAACTTTTTAATTCGGAAAAGCAACGATTTGAGCATAATTACTCGAAAACTGTTTACCTCTCATGTTTTAACCATTGTCGTATTCTTGGCCGCATAAGTTACTAATATCTAAATCATTTTCCTCTATAGTTTCTAATAAGAATGTACTTCGTCCTCCACCGGTCGTATCTGTTGTAATACAAAATACTAAAAACCTTTCTTCAGTACTCATGTCTGTATTTTCTAAATTAAGATACCTCATACAAATTGATATCTGCTCTTGATGGATTAGGGGTACAATCAAGTAAAATAGACAAATTCTTTGCCTGTTTGATTTTATTTAAAATAATTTGCTTTATATTATATTTATTTATATTTAAAATAATTTGCTTTATATTATATTTATTTATATTTAAAATAATTTGCTTTATATTATATTTATTTATATTTAAAATAATTTGCTTTATATTATATTTATTTATATTTAAATAATTTGCTTTTATATTATCCCCTAATAAGCTTATTGTTTTATTTTGAATTTTATTTCCAAGGTAATGAAGCATATTTTTTTAGTCTGAATTTTATTAATTTATACCGACATTGACAGTGTCAAATTTTGTGATCATTTCTATACACTTTAGAAAATTATTATATCTTTCGAATAATTTGTTACTGGAACCACGAAAGGCTAAGTTTTATTTCGCTAAAAACTGAATAGTATAGATAATTCTTTCAATAACATCGTGCCAATGCTAGTCTCTTTTTTAATAAATTTTGAAATTCCGAATTAACAGGTTTGCTTTTTCGTAATCGTTCTAAGAAATGGGATAACTCTTTCGTTGTTTGGCCGGATTCTACAAAAGTACACCTAAAAAAATTACGTCTATTTTTTGTCTTTTGGGAAACTGAAACTCGAAACCAAGTTTTGGTAATATCCGGAATAATTTTCTATTAAGACTTGAACTTGGAATGACTATAAGGGACTTGGGCATAATCCGGAAACATCCGGCACAGGCAAATGCGTATTTACTGTAGGAATTGTAGATTTTAACAGTATTTCCTCTGCTTTTTATGGCAAGCTGGCATTGAAGTTAAAGGTAATTTCCAGGTAAAAACACTTTCTAACTCTTTCTGGTTATTAGGTTCTTTTGGTAAATTCAGTGGTAGCTCAGACGTTAATGGACAACTAGTACGAGTAGCATCAGGTTGGGTATTCTTTGGGTTAAAGTTCTAGTTTATTAAGTCTGCCTCTCACCTTCTTGTTCTTCATTACATTCTAATACTCAGACAGGGTTTTTTTTTCTGTTTTTCTTCCGACATCTGAGGAAAAATGAAAAAAGAAAAAGTGAAAGTAAGTGTAAAGGTAGAAAATAACTATTATAATAGTTATTTTCTACCTTTACATTTACTTTCACTTTTTCTTTTTTCATTATTATGAACTATTGTGTAAAACGCTTCTTGAAAACACTCAGAAAGTCACTGTTTGAAATATTTTACCTTACTTCTGAGTATATCTTAAGCCATTGCTTGGAAAATGTATGAACTATTAAATCAATATCAAATAATTCAAGGAGGTTGTGATACTCGTTTGTTTATTAAAATAAATAAGTAAAATTTAAAGTATGTATCAAAGACGTAATGAAATAACTAAGCATTTTCCTTCCGTTTCCCGTATAGCTAAAAATCGGAAAATGGGCAATTTTGATCTCATACCTTGTACCTTATTTCACTTTAAATCTTAAATACATATATTTTAAATTCAGTGGTACTCCGTAAGTATATCAATCCTTTGTTCTCGCAAGATAATAATTTTTAGTTTAATATACAAATGGTTCATGCTGTAAGATTCTTCACTGAGTATTTCTAAGTTACAATTGAAAGTGAAGAATCTTAAGAACTAGTAAGCGAATAATCGCTTGAGTTCGTGAGATGGAAAACAATGAGTAATAAGGGTTAGATATCCCTTTATTGTTCCAACTAAAGTTTAACAAAACTCCGTCTTGGAGTTGCAAAATAAAGCCGACACTTGGGCTTGGACTTAGGAGACTAAGAATTAAACTCAATTTTAAGTAAAGAGATATAGCCGAAGCTATCAAAATTCTAACAGCGTTGGCCCCTTAACGCTAATTGACTGAGAAGCTATCAAAGGCCTAAAGTATTACTGAGCGTAATAATAGCTTACGAGAGAGAAGCCTAAAAAGGCGAACGATTTCAGCCAGAATATCTGGTATTTCTCTCACTAAAACAGTAGAATTTCGCGGTTAAATACCGCTCTTCCTCATTAACATTCAGACGTGATTCTAAAACTAAGTTCTGGCCGGAAGTGGTAAGTTGAAATTAAGCGATAGGAAAGGAAGCTTAACTCAAAATTTAACTGTTAATAAAATTAAAATAATCCTTACAATGTAAAAAAAAATTCCGAGTAATTATGCTCAAATTGTCGCTTTTCTGAATTAAAAAGCTAACCCAAGTTTAACATAATATGTAACTGCCCTTACCTTTCTTATGTAGAAACAAATATAACATCAAGCAATCATAAAAAAAAAAAAAAATCATAGAAAAGATAAATGTTGCACAAATTACAACGATTGCAACAGTAGACATAAAATAAGGACTAAGCAATTTGTCGAACGCGTCTACGGCTCCCTCTGTACCCTTGCATATGCATCGGCATCACGTATTTTCGTTACATATATTTACAAGATCAGCTCAACTTATGTCAAAACTGCAAAAGTATTAATTGATAAAAATCAAAGCAATATACTAGTAGTATAGATCTTATGCATGAATTGCAGTTTTGCAAACTTTTAGAGGGAATATAGCATCGCCGGTTGAAACTCTATATCGTTGTCAGCAACATAGCGGTGTGCATAAAAGAATTTTGGATATATCCCTAGATATCAGCCCTAGAGCAATTTTGTGCCCTTTTGTAATCACAGTTTGAACCTTGTCGTAAACTAGGCTGAGAGCAACAATTTATTCAGTGCAAACTTATTAGATTTGTATATTGCTTCATTTTGAATTTTAAAATACGAGTAATAAGTAGTGTTCAGCAATATATTTGGTATCCAGTGCGTTTAGTAGATTATTTCGCTTCGCTTTCAAGGTTACTTTTCTATAACATGTTGCTGTTGACTAATGCTCACTTGTCTGACCTATAGTCAGCCCAAGCCCCCGAAATTCTTCGTGACAAGGATCGCAAGATACACCTGTCGTTGGCAACATCCTTCATCACCTTAAATTGATTTAGCTCAGTTTCGCCCCCAATTCTGATGGAGAACGCACTGGGGGGAACGGGTCCGAGCGTCTCCCACCCCTCTTCTTCTACCACCAACCTTTCGAGAGGACTTCCATTTCACATATTTAGAGTGCCCCCATGCCGCACAGACATTATACATTTACAAACATCCATATCTTCTCCTGGATTCGAACCTGAGCCCTTCGACATGGCAGTCAGCAACGCTAACCACCGTACTGGTTGGGCTATAAGCTGGAGCCCCATTATGCTGATACCACGTTTCTCGGTTGATATTCGCAGGAAAAACGCCCAGAAAAGTCGGCAACACTGTCTCGAGAAAGGTTAGATATTTCTGGCTTTTCAGTTGGGTCGCTAGCAAGTAAGGTCCCGACAAACAGTCAATAGTCATTCCAGCCCACGCATTTACGGCTAAACAATGTATCGCAGCGTGACTTCCCGTACCATGCAGGTTGTCGTAAAACCCACACACGTGAATTGTGTGTATTGAATACACCTTCACGAGTGAATGAAGCTTCATCTGTAAAAAGAACAGAAGCTGGAAAACTGGGGTACATGGCACTTGGTAAAAGTTCCAGTGTTAAACAAAGAAATTAGTAGATGATTTTTATTAAATTTAAGAATGAAATTAAAATGTAGAAATACGAAAATACTTAGAAACTTTTAAATTATTACTTACTCAGTTGACGCAGAGGAAATCCGTTAAAGAAATACATAAAATAGTACATTCCTGTGTAAATAATTTTA
This sequence comes from Stegodyphus dumicola, assembly GCF_044657685.1. Taxonomy (NCBI): domain Eukaryota; kingdom Metazoa; phylum Arthropoda; class Arachnida; order Araneae; family Eresidae; genus Stegodyphus; species Stegodyphus dumicola. The sequence goes on along the minus strand of NC_140772.1, from coordinate 110,925,718 downwards.
GTGATAAATAAAGAAAAAGAAATTAATAAAATATTTTCATTGAACTTAAGATTGAAATTTAAAATTTAGGAATACCAAATTAGGATTAACTGAGTACAATGAAATCAGAGCATTCATTGTGAAACAAAGAGTGAGATTCAGAATAGACGCCCAAGGGTGCCAACTCAGCTTCATTGGAGAAGTACTGGCGATGGCAAATTAGAAATCTCCCAAACTGTAAGTTGAAAGTTTGAAAGAAATTTTCACTTTTTTTTTTTTTTTTTTTTTTTTTTATTTCTATATAGAATGAAAGGAGAGTAAGAAAGAGGAAGAAGAGAAACAAGGGTTAGAAAAGAACAAAGTTCCCATGCCAAGGACCCACAATAGAGCAGCAGGCCCTCTGTTAATAAAAGCAAAGTTAAGAACAACTGCACAGAAATACTTACAATGAAAAACTATAATATTTCCTAAAACATCCCTCCCCATACCTCTTCACTTGAGTTCCCAGGCTTAAACCCATACCCTTAAAACATTTCATAGGGTGCAGACCAGTCCAGATTTTCCTAAAAATCCAATATTTCATTTTCCCCTTCTTTAGAAAAATGAGTAGGTAAACTTAGAAGAGAACTTGTCTTTAATTATGAACTTATCACCATTTGCAGAAATACTTTCTAAACAAATAACTTTAAGAAGGTATTTAACTAGTCTAAATTTTTTGCCTTTTTTCATAAGCTGTTTTTATTTCCTGATCCTAAATAATGTCTAGATGTCCCATAATTATATTCTTGTGTTGTTCATCTATGTATCATAGAAATCTCTTTTCACTACAGTATCAAGTTGCAGAAAAATCTTCTTATTGGTAATATAACTACTCAGTTTTTGTTGTACTTGAGACAGACAATAATTTTAGATTCAATTACTGGAATTTTTTATTGAGCTTATTTACAGACTTTAGGTAGTTTGAGATTAATCAAACTTCTATGAAGAAAAGTGATAGCACAGAAAATTCTATTACTTTCAGACGAATTACAGTTAAATTTTAATTTGATACAGAAAGTACTAAATTTTTTTATGAGGAAGTTTCGTTGAAAACTTATTTTTCAAGAAATTTTTAATGATATGTAGATGCCTGTGAGGTAGTGAATGAAGCTAGTTATGAAAAGTTTTCTTTAAATTAGTCTGATCAAATAAATCCTGGAATTTTGATTGTAATAGAGCAGTATTAATAGAAGCTTTTACTTTCTTGCTTTTACCTCTGGCACCTCTTTTTATTTTCTTACTGAAAAAACTTAATTTTTGCTAAACTGTAGCATAAAAGTCAGATTTATTATTGATTGAAGAGTTTAATCCATATGGATAGAATTGTAAATGAATTGTAAAACTGTGTTTCTGAATTGTAAAACACAGAGAGACTTTTAGGCGAACTGTTGTAGTTCGTAGTTTAGAATGGTTCATCGACTAGTTTTATTTGGGCAGAGGAGCATTGGTTTTCCGCTCGGAAGAGGGTTAAATTGAGTCTGCTGACCCACCTCTTGATAACTTTGAATCGATTTGAATTTAATTCCTTTTCCTAGGTCTTCTGTATTTTTTGGAGTTTGTTTTTCACATTTTTTTAATTCTTCTCACCTTTGGTTTAATATTGATTAATAATAATTGATAATAATTGATTTAGTTTAATATTTTTGGGAATTTTAAAATTAACTGGTTCTGAATTTTATTTCTTTTGGGTATTTGTAGATTTGGCTCTAATTTTCTTAGAATAATTGTTTATAACTATTTATATGTATATATACATACATATACACACACACATAATATATATATATATATATATGTTCAGTACTGCCGATTGCAATACAAAAGCAAGATGCACAATTAGATATTATAGCAGTCCCATATATAAAATTTCAATGTTCAGCGACTAATAGTTTTAGAGTTATGTGATCTACATACATACATACGGACGTACGGTACAGAAGTCACGAAAAAATACTTTTTTAATCCATTTTAAATCTACTTGGCAATCCGTTTTGGAAAGAAAGAGTCCTTTATTCTGCCCGTACATAGAGATGTCACGTCCGTACACAGAGATGTCACGTCCGTACACAGAGATGTCACGTCCGTACACAGAGATGTCACAACCATCAAAATGGATATTTCTATTGAAATATGATGCTCTAAATCTTTTGCGATTACAATATTTACTTTACTTCCTACTAGGAAGTAAAAATAGACATAATGTTATTACCATTTTTAGAAAAGAAAACTTATTATAGCTATGCAGGATTCGAGAAATAAATTAAAAAAGATCAGGAAACTTTATTTAATTATTGTTACACGAGTATATATAAACTAGTATAATTTGCCAAATTACATGTGAAAATTTTGAAAAGCTATATGTATAGTAGCATGATATTAATGTATAACGATATGTGGATTGAATAGAATGAATGATAAGAAATCCATCTAAATTAATTTTTTTTAAATATGTGATACTTAATTTATCTTTCTGTGATTTAAAATCAATAAGAAAATTAATGATATATGGATAAATTAATAACCAGCTTTATTTCTAGTGGGAATAAAAAGAAGCTAGGTAACTGGAATTACAGTATACTTACCTTTATACATGAATGCTTACATAGCAATAAATCGTTATGTCCAGTGTTATTTCAGTTATTATTTTACATATATTTTAACAGTTTACACCCAAATTTGAATAAAGGAAATTATAGAACAATGTAAAATAACGGTGGCAATTATAATGAAACTTGTGACTGCTTTCCATTCTTCCAGCATTCTTGATAATAGTAATGTAATTAAGGTAATTAAAAATAATTTAAATAACCTAAAATTTAAAGATGTTGTGGCTTCTTCTTTGCTGAAGATTGGATATATGTTGAAGAAGATAGAGATAAAGTTAAATCTTTCAGTATATTATTAATATTTCTCGTCATAACGGGATTTCGTAATTGAATTTATCAAATTACGTTTTGTGCAACATTTGTTTTAAAAATAAATTTTTGGGATCACACTTAGAAAAGTTATGACACTACATTTTCTGCTTTCCTGACATCAACTAGCGACTTTTACAAAAAGAAAAAAAAAATTACGCAAAGCGCCATGTTTACTAATCATACAAACTTTTAAGGAACAGTCTCTAAATCATTTCCTATGCCATTAGTAACGAATTTTTCTTTCTTATCTGTAAAAAAACTGGAAATATTATTAATAGTTATATGCGGAAATTAAGGATTCCTTAAGGCATAACATAAACGGAATGCTTAAAGAAAGAAAATATAATCTAATTACCAAAATCAAATTTTGCGCGTGTAGTCATTACCCATTCATTAAAACTCATCAAGGATGTTTACTTCAGTTATTACTGTTAATCTTATTCTGGAAATAAGTGAGTTACCATAAATTATGTTAGATAATGTTCCGAATTAAAAAGGTTTTTATATTTAAATGTGTTTGAAGATCTGAAATATTCATTTAAGGCCCAAAATCAACTGAAATTCTCCTTGCCAACTAAGACACTGAGGCCCATGTGAGAAAGAAAATAGCAACAATTTTTTTTGTTTTGTTTTGTTTCCTCCAAAGCAGACATAAATAAAATAAAAGAGGCATGTGAGCAATTAATTGGATAGCCATCAAGGCATATTGCAATCGTCGCAACAATTCCTGAAGTATGAAAAAACCTCGAATAACGCCCAGGGGCATCGTTAGCTCAGCCACACGTACTTTTTCCATTTTTCTTGCCCAAGAATATAACTCTCTCGCTCGCGAGAAATAAAACATGTTGCACATTAGCATGGTGTAGAAGGAAACTGAAAATGAAAGCACTTGGAAAACTGCATTTATGCAGCTGAAGATTCAAAACTAAAGAAATTGGCACAGTAGTATTAGTGTTGTGATTATTATTATCACTTGTCGAGAAGATAATAAAATTTATGTGGTGCTTTAACTTAAAAAAGTGCATATTTATATATAACTGAACTTTGATTGCTATTTGGGAATACAGAACTGTATTTAATTATTTAAGTTTTTAATACTAGAGTGAATATTGCACATCCTTTGTCTAGTCACTGCTTAGGAATTTACTTTACACTGCATCGAAACAGTGACGAGAAAACATTGAATTAGCTAGAAAGTTTTATTTTAATAGACTGATGTAATGATTTGCCTTAATTAATGTAACTGTTGTTGTAAATACAAAAATCCTGTCCAATTATTGCGGTATTTCCTGTGCTTATCCAAAAAAAAAACAGCTACAGTAAAAGCTCTATAATTTTAAATCCAATAGTTTGCCACACCTGAATATTCGACACTCCTTTCACTGATATTCCCGCCATAACGTGGGCAATTTTAGCATATCAGTCTTAGTCTCGACAGTTGTTTCGCAGCTTTCTGCCATGTTAATTTATCCTTTTATTTAAAACTCACGATAATATATCATTTGTTTTCTTTATATTTATTAATTTTAAATGTTTTCAGAATTTGATGAAAATCTTGAGAAGTGAATAAAACGGAAAGACTGGAAATTCCACTAAAAGCATAAAGGAAAGTGTAAAAGGGAGAAATGGAATATTATGATGAAAGAATTTGAACCGGATCTTCAAACAGCTTATAAATTTAAAAAAAGCAGAAATAAAAACTGTAAAATTTCCTTAGTTGAATGCGCTACTTTGAAAAATGTTCAGTATTTGACATATATTAAAACACCGAAAGCTTTGTTAGTTGGATAGAGTACTGAATAGATGGTTAAGCGGAAAGAAATTTGAAGGTAAGCCTATAGGAAGAGTTAAACACATAGAAAAACTAAAACGTTTCACTAAAAATGAATTTGCCCAAAGACAGTTGTTTGCTTTGGATTTTGTTTAAGAAACTGATTAAATATAAATAAAACATGAATAAATTTATTTACTAACAATTTTACTCTCTAAATATGTTTTCAGAATTACTAAGTGCTTATTGTTTCTTTTCTTAATGCATTCAGTATTTTAAAAAAATGAAATTTTAGGGCAACATATAATTTTAGTACGATAATCCAGCATATATGATAATCCGCCATAGCTAAAGTCTCGAACGTACCGGATTATCGGACTTTTCTTCATTAAATCTTATTTTGATTGCTCTATTAATTTAGCTGAATATTATCTTTAATATTCTCTTCTTAGTTTATCTAAATCTTATCTGGAATTTGCATTTATTTATTTATCATTTATTTTTACAAACTGTGTCTAAATATGCAAGCCAGCAGAGTTCGGCTATCATTCTGCATCCTTTGAACGTTTCAAAATAATAGATAGAGTAATGAAAGAATTGTGCTCTATATTTATGTTGTATGTTGCAAATGTTAGGCAGATTCAAGAACTTACTATTTTTAGATTGATTATCTCTGAGTGAAAAATTTTTTCTTAATCTGACTGTAATATAATATAGTAGTTGGATGCTTGGTCAAAGCATTGTCTTTATATCTGTTGTATTTGACAAGTGGAAGTTAAAATAGAGAAAAATAGTTCAGTTTTTAACAACACTCAGTTACCCATCGTATTAAAGATCAAGCAGAGATTTTACTCAGCTCTGAAATTCCTACTCATCCACCTCACTTTAATTTGAAATTAGAATTAGTTAAGCTAGAAACATATGCTAATTGCTTATTTCTAGCTCTACAGATCTTTTTATTTGAGAAAAAAATTAAGCGTAAATATGGCATGAATAATGCATTAATTAAAAGTTTTCATAGTGATGATGAATTTATTTTTCGTTCCAAATTTACAAATTTTGTGTTGATTGAAGTGAAGTTACGTGCACTAATTAATCCTTAATAAGTTACTAATTAAATATTTTTCATAATGATATCAGTTTTAATTTTATCAACAAATAACAGCATTAAAGTCTTATAATCACAATGCAAATGTATTCTTTTGATGAAATTATAAGATCATTTTAATTCATTTTAATTCCGTTCAAATAACTGGCTTCGAAAAGCAAATATATTAACTGAACTATTTTTAGAAAATTCCATACAGGTAAAATAATTAAATTTTGAAAATGCACATATAAGCTGTTTCTCTCCAGTCTCTCATTTAAAATGCAAGACGGGAACTGATGCATAGTTAAAAAAAATCAAATCGTAAAAATACCATCAGTTTGTTAACATTTCCATTTCATTAAAAATATACAGTGTTAAATCTAAAGCATTCAATTTGCATAAAACAAAATCATTTTCTTTTGTCGCATATTCAGTTGCATTACTTTATAATTCAGCTACTTTAGGAGCTTTGACAAGTAAAGTGATACAATTCCTTTTTATATCTAATAAACAATTGCTAGAAATAATAAGGAAAATCTCCATTATCTGTAAAATATAAACCTTTTTTCTGTTTTACGCTTTAGATTGCTCTTTTCTAAAATCTAGATATTAAATTAATTTGGAAATACACTGAAGCCAAATTTCGAATTATACTGTACATATACACACGCACACGTAATGAAATTTTAATTATATTATTTTTTCTCTGTTACGAACTTTAACTCGAATTATTTTATGCTCTTATGTTTGATTTTTTTTTAAGAATACTTAAGAAAAATATTATTAACATAAACTTTATCAATTGCTGGTAATTTTTGTAAAGTTTTTTTTTTCTGAAATTCGAGACTTCTAATTTAACGAAATTAAATTTTGAACTCATCATCGTTTATTCGTCGAAATCAACATCTCCTTCCTGTACATGATTTTTTTTCGGATTTACGTTAGTGTGCAGTTTTAATTTCAGGCTTATACAGTGCAGCAGTTTATGAACTTCAGATTCTAGCATGAGTCTTTCTGAATTTCATTAATTCAGTGCGCCATAGGCAATAAGTGCTTCTGAACAATATTGTTGCGTATAGATAAAATTCACAGAGGTCCGGTGATAAGTTAACAAAATTTATTTCATCAACAGAAGCACTTCGAAGGTCTTTACTTTTCCACAGAAATACTGCACAAATGTTTACAGTATCACAAAGTACAATCAGTAGTTATGCTTCAAACTACTGAGAACGTTAAGCGCAATGCAATGCAAACCGCATCTAAAGAGAAAGCTAACCAGGAAATATCTTCGATCTTACGCTTAACTAACAACTCGAAAAACTACCAACAACAGCAGGTACCCTCTCTTCGGCCTTCTGTAGTTTTCAACCAACCGCTGAGATATTTCTAGCACATTCTGCTTCTCAAAATTACTGGAAAGCAATATGAGGGTAAAATTATGGTTACAGCTAATATAATGATCAGTTACATCTGCTCAATTACAATATCTTACGGTGATACAAAAACCGGACCCAAATGTCGCCAAGTTTGGTAACTTTTGGCGATTTCTCGTCAAATTACGGAAATAACTATTTACTCAATGTTAAAAGAACTTGCCTCTGATTCTTCTTTTCCGGCATAACTTCTCTCTCAAGATTTTTCATGTTACACAGAAAAATACGATAATTTCACATATAATTGCGCTAAAATCATCTATCCACATGCAAAATTCGTAACAATATTTGAAAAAAACCATTTATTGTCAGTAAACACCACTAGAATAATTTACAAAGTAATTTGAACGTGCTTACCACTACACTACGAAGGCATGCTAAGAAGGCGGGAGAAATACCTTATAACTCAACCTATGTTTGCATTAATAATTGGATAACTTTCTAAAGGCTCAAAATAAATCAACTCTTTTATATCCCACAATGTGTGTAGCAAATATTTCTTTGAATGATATCCTGGTTTTTCAAATAATCTCTGCTTCTCTTTCGGACTCAGTCGTTGTCTTCTGGGGGTAAATTTGTATAAACAAAAATATTCTTGTCTTCAGTCCCAGTTCGCCTTAAAAAAGATTGCACTTCCATTTCCTGTGAATCATATGAGGATTACGAAATCCATGCTTCTTGCTGCCTGTTTCGTGTGGAAATCATACACTAACAAGAAAAAATTTATTTGGAGCATTGAAGGAAAATAAGAACATTCTGATGTCAGAAAGGGCACTGAAATTAAAAATTCGTTATAGGTTTTTAAAATGATGAGTGCACCATGAAAATAAATAGATATAACATAATGTAGTGTAGTTTCAAACCTTCAAAAATTAGGAAGTCACCGATCCCATTAAGAGATTTAGAGCTAATCGTAGTAACGATGATACATTTAGCTGAGACGTTAAAGATGCGGTATGCAAAAGACGATGATGAAAGACAAAATAATGATTCTATCCTTCACGCATCTAGACGATTGCTGTTGTTCTAGTACCGAAAATTGAATTTTTATCATCGGCTGTGGCTGATATGAAAGTTTTGAAATAGAAAGAGCATGTTTAATTGCTTAGAATAACGCCCTTTTTTATGTCATACATTTGTGTCATATATGCATCACAACAATCTGGAAATCTGCCCTAAACGAACATTTTTCTTATATTAAAGCCATGCTTTTCTTTGAATACAGCATGAGTAGTATTTCAGTTCTTTTGATTTTCTCATAAAAAGCAAATTATCATCGAATTTCTTTCGCAAACCGAAGAATTACCAATGTTGGTCTTTTTTTAAAATAAAGCAGCTTAAAGTCTAATAAACGAGTAAAATATAAAAGGAAAAATTCATGCGTAAATTTTTAGCACTTAGAATATAAATTTGCAAGCATTTTGTCGAATATGTTTCATATGATTTCTAGGGACTCCTTCTAACTATTGGAGAAATCATGAAGTAGTTGTACCTCTGTTGCTTATAAGCTACAAATACCATTCTTATGTTAGACACGAACATGCAAATTCTAAAGGAAGCTCAGGTTATTAGTTTATCAATTACCACTACTAAATGAAGCTTAGATTTTTCATTTACATTATTCAATTATTTGTATAAAGCTTATCTGTGCTACACTATACAATTATATGCACAAATCTGAATGAAAACTAACGCCAATCTAAATTTGAATCCTTCTAAGTTTTGCATGGCATTTATCCCTTTCTAATACTATTTTATTAGTATTTATTTAATTTGCTTGCAGAGAAAGCTGACATTCAATGTCGAAAAAAAGATTAATATTTCCGAAAATTCTGTAAACCATCTTATAAATTATTTAACCGCTTAATGATGAACATTTAATTATTAAAGATATAATAATAAGTAATCAAACCACTAATGTGTTTAAAAAAAACAATGTAATAAGCAATGATACTGATTACCTTGATGGGAGAATAATGAATAATTTTAGTTCATGAACTAGTCTTCCATTTTATAATATAAAAATAGCATTTTTAACTTCTCTGGCATGTCATTAAAAATGGCCTGTATATATTAGTAGTGTATGTGTGTGTGGTGATTCGCAAAAATACTGACTTGGGTTACGTGTGAAAATACGTTTTATTTTGTACTACAGATTACGAAAACTGTGTTTCTTTAAGTAGCACTGCATTTGTGAGCTCGTAAATTCTTCCTTTGTTACCTGAAGGATGCTCTAGAAGAAAGTTCTAGAATCTAATGCCGCTTTGCTTTTTACTTCAGTTTTTTTCTTTTTGCCTTCCATACCTTTTTGAAATAAATCTTATTTGAAACTGCTCTAAAGAAATGCATCAGAATTTTTGTCTTATTCATTCATTTTAACTTGCAGCTGTTGGTAAAGAACTTGACATTAACAGAGATATATTTTATTAATTTATGAAATTTATAAATTTTCAACACGACCGATTATTGTTTATTTCAAAAAAGTAAAAGAAAAAGAAATAGAAGCAACTTCCTCACAACACGTTCTTTAATGTTGCTAACAATCTAAACCATTGTGTCATGTGAATTCGTATTATATGAACCAAAGAATTAATTTTAAAAAATAGTGTTAAATTGTGATGATTATTAGGTTTTCGAAATCAAGAAAAAACAAAAATCAAAAATCAGCTAGAAACAGAAAGATTCAAACCATGGATCTTCCAGTTCCTAGCTAGACGTGTTACCATTTACACCGCGAGAGCAAGCATGAGGCAGTTTGATAATTTTTTGTTAGGTTAATAAGAATAAATTGATGTAGCTTCTTTTTTAAATTTTAGAAATGAAAAGAGAATACTGTTCTTATTTTGTAAATAACACTTAATTCTTGTTTTAATTATTCTTATTAGTCCAAAGGGGCTTTGTCCCTGAAGGACTATTGTTTTCATTTTGCGATTTTGCGTTGAATCACTATAAATGTCCGTTTCACTTTTCGAACTGTTGCCACCAAATGTTAGAGCCCTGCATATATTTGAAGAAATTCAATAATGAAAACTCTGCATAAAATTATGTCTATTTATCGCATTGTGATAAAACAACTGTCCATAAAACCATCGGATTTTTGAATGACGTAACCCTCCTACGAATATGGGCATGTGGAAGACCAAATTTGAAATTTGGAATTTGTTTTATGATCGATTTCATATTTTGTAAAACTGTAAGATCTATCTCTACTTGTCCACGTACACTAACTTAGATCCTACAATGAACCTGGCGAATTCTCGCACAGGCGTGAATCAAATACCAGCACAGAAGAAGGGTGAAAAATAACCCTTTATTAACTCAAACTAAAATAACAAACATCACAGACTTCGTGCGTTACAAAAATACCGTTCACTTGCGGCGGTAACTAAACGTAGACTATAATAGAAATAAAATCTGAAAAATAAACGAGTGCAAGAACGCACTTCAAAATTACTCCTAAGAGATAGACTCACAGAAATCTAACCGGCTTGATACTAAACTGATAAAGCCAAGAGGCTTACTCGAGTAACCGCGAAATAACAACGAAACGTGCGCTAGGCTAGAGAAACACGCTCTGAATAAACTGAGATAATCGCACGTTTAAATAGAACTTCACTTAACTTTAAATTTACATTCTGGCAAGAGAATATGAGGGGAAGTTGAGAACAGGAAAACTTAAAATAAATTTGTTAAGCAAATTAAGAAAAACTCTACAATACTTTAAAGAATTTTTTAGTAACAAACTCAACGATTTAAAAGCTAGCAATGGCAACACTCTACGGCGGGAGAAAGAAACCTTTTTATCTCCAGCGGGCGGGAAACTGTGTATTGGAAATTCTAAAGATAGGCTCATTTTAAAATTTTGCGACATTGCTACTGAACTGAATTTTATGGTTTAAGTGCAAAGAACATGTTATTTATAAATAAAGGTAACACACAAAACGTTATAAAAATGCCCCTTTGGACATAATTTAAAATCTGAAACCTTTCAGAATTTTTTTTGGGGGGGGGGGCGGCTTGTTATTATTGTTTTAATGTTTATCAAAAAATGATAGATGAAAAATATTAGATATTGTTCTGCTGTTACTAATCTCAGATGTCTGACAAAGGTGAGCACAAGCCCACGAGATTCATCATGGCAGGCAGTCAAATGCACCGGTCGCTGTGAAGAGTTTTGAGAAAGAACACACCGGGAGTCCAAGGTTCTCCCAATCTTTCTTTCCCTAACAACAATCTCTCGAGAGGACCTTCGGCTCGCCGTTTATTTAGAGTGCCCCCATGCCGAACATTATACATTTGCAAACATCCATGCCCTCTTTGGGATTCGAACCAGGGTCCTTCTGTATCACAGTTAGAGTCACTAACCACAATCCCGGTTGGGCTGTATGTTAGGTATTAACACTACGTAATATTTTCTTCGTAATTGTTATTGATCACCACTGAACGAGGTTATTTTTATGTATTCTCTTTAACTCAAAATACCCTCATTTTCTGAACTCTCTTCGAAAGAATCTTGACATGGTATTCTGTGTTTTAACCCCCCCCCAAAAAAAAGGAGAGAAAAACTGTTATTTTTTATTGTTTGCTTTTACCTATCAGATGTTAATTTCGTTGCATGGAACTAAGAAAGTTATGTCTTAACTATTGTGCTACTATTAAAAAAATCTTTATTTAACTCTATTTGCTTGGTTAAGTGAGACGCAAGTAATTCTTTTTTCGTCTTTCGTTTTTTGACTTTTAATTTTGTTTTGAAGATGATTTTTCTTAATTAAGTGGTATTTAAATATAATATTATGTTAAGATATCGATAATTTTGCCAAATATTCTCGCTCGAATCGTGTTAAAGCGAAAAAAAAATTGTAGGAATGCTTGATAAAAGAGTTATTTTCCTCAATTCTTAAGCCGTGTTTATGTATAGAAGCACTATAGGAAAGTCTTAATATACGCATATTGCTTTTGTTTTATATTTTCGTAAATGAGATAAAAATGTAAGAATCATTTTGCTGCAGATAGATATGTTATGCTTGAACGTTGAGATGTTCGTTTAAAAGTTTTACGTATATGAAAGAATGATTGGTTCAGATACATTTCTGATTACAAATCTTTTATTCTGATTTGACATTAGAGCTTTTACCCCACTATTTCAAAGTATCATATGGAGCCAAATGATTTAAATAAAGTATCAAAAATCTTTACAATTTAGGCATTTAACTAGCACAACAAAAGTTACTTAACTCCCAAAATTATCAAGTTTTTATTCGTAATAAAAGGATTAAACTAAAAAAATGCGATTTAAATTAGGGTTCGTATATTTTATCTCAAAGAAATTGTTTCTTTACATTATCATTTGAAATGTGTGATTGAAAATATGCGTATGCATTAATTTGCATTTATATTTACATACATAATACGAAGGGGGGGAACCGAGCTTTTAACGGAAGGTGCCATTCTGCTAGTTAGAAAAAGAAAATAAGGAATTATCCATAAAAAATAATAGTTAGAAAACGAAAATAAGGAAATAATGTATAAAAATCGTAATTTACATTAAAACCTTGAATATCAAGAATAAATTGAGATTTTATCCGAAGACACACATGGAAAAATTTTACTTTCGTTTGCCTTATTTCTGTTTATTTGGAGTAAAGGTGGAAATAAATAGTCTGAATATTTTTCCGCTAAATGCTTATGAAGAATTTCTTTCTTAGAATAAATTACTTAATCAGCAGATCTTTACGCATTAACATTGCCATTTTATTTAAGTTTATATTCAAAGTCTACAGCCAAATCATTAATGCTCAAAGGTTTTTCTTTAAGTTATTATACCACAGTATTTATTTTAAGTTTACCTTGTTTGCGGCATCAACGGCGTTACATTAAAAACAGAGTATTTGTAAGTGCTTGACTTAAATGCAGATACAGATATTAAGTTTTCTGTCTACTTATTTACTAAAGTAGAATAATATCGTAAAATTTCAAGACTAAAATTATGTCGTTACTTCCTTGTGCGAAGTAAAGGAAGCACTGTAATCATGAAAATATTTATTCTGACCGCTATCGAATGCAATTTAACGATGTCTGGAGTGACATCTGTATGTAAAGGCAGAATAAAGGACTCTTTTTTCCCCAAACGAATTATAAAACTGATTTAAAATGAATTCAAAAGAGATTTTTTTCGTGTCGTCTGTATGTACGTATGTATCTCGCATAATTCAAAAACGCTTAGCCTCAGAAAGTTGAAATTTTGTATATAGGACTGCTATAATATGCAGTTGTGCACCTCCCATTTTGGTTGCAATCGGCCTCACCAAAAATACATAAATGCATATATATACGTATTTGAATTTAACAAATATTCTCTATTCGTATAAAGCTAATATAAAATTTAAATTTAATTAAGAAATTTTAATTGCAAAAATAAAATTAAAAATAAAATTCATTATTTCTGCGAACTAATTTACAATATAATTTATATTCTAAGAACGTATGTAAATTAAGTGCACGTATCTAAAACAATGAAAAAATATATTATTCCAAAAAATTAAATTGTATATTTGTTGAGCAGGCAGGAGGCAGACTTATCAAGGTGAAGTTGCCTCCTAACTTATCTCTTCAATTACTCAATACGTTTTTCGTCATCCATATAGGCAAGGGTAAAAATAAAACCAAATGTTGTGAATTACTAAAAAAGAAATTTAAGTAGAATTACTTAATTAAAATTAAGTAGTAGAATTTTGAGAAATTAGCATGTTAATGTCTAGAATTAAAATTAATTAAATGTCAATTAAGAGTAGAAAACCACATTTGTTAGAAAACCAAAGTAATTTAGAAATTCTTGCCTACTGAAAACTTCCCCTAAAGGAATTATGCATGTAAACCTAAAATAAACTATATACAATCTATCAAAATATAAAAATAATAATAATAAAAAGGCTAGTAAATAGCAAGGAAAAAATAGATAAAAATCTTCACTCAATTCGGGCTATAATTGAGACTTTTAAAAAAGAGTTTGCCCTTCATTAGTAAAAAGAAAGAATCCAATATTGATAAAATATGCATTTTTACAGAATTAATTAATAATTAATTAATATTTACAAGTAATCCCTTAACTCTTCAAAATCCTCCATTACCTTCCACAGTTAAAGTTTAAGGTAATATCATCATACCATAAAGAGCTCAAAAAATTTAAAATTAAAATTAATGCCTGCATTTTTTTAACATAGAACTTAAGGGGACTCATACACCTTAAACCCCTCATGATCTTCGAATATGTGACTATTGCAAGAATTGGGATATTTTATTTATTTTAAAAGCAATTACTTCCAACTTTTTACAGCTGACTACATAATATAGCTGCTTTGGAAATTAGAAACCAGAACGTTTATGTTGCCACAAATATTTTTGTAATTTAATCCTCTTTGTGACAAAATATTTGATATTTTAAATATTTTAAAATTAAAAATGATATTTTAAAAATGGCTAATGGTACATACTTAAAATGTGATGGAATTTTTTATATGGGCACTATTTTCTAAATGAACCAACAATCTGATGAATATTTTAATATTGAAAAATTTTATGGACGAAAACATTACAATTTTTTTAATAAAATACATTTTATAAACTCAACTACAAATAAAATAAAAATTTAATATGAAATTTTTAGAATTTTAGGTTCACAGTAGTTTCCAGATGTTATACGAGTAGAAGCTATATATTAAATATGGAATTAAACTATGAAACAGAATGTTTTAAACTGTGCGTGCAAGTTGGAAACATGACGAAAAATGTTGTCACAAAGCGGATTAAATTATAAAAATATTTGTGGCAACACAAACTTTCTGATTACTATTTCAGAAAGCAGCTATATTATGTAGTCAGCTGTAAAACGTTGGTAGTAGTTGCTTTTAAAATAAATAAGTTATCCCAATTCTTGCAACAGTCACCTATTCGAACATCTTATGGGTTTTAAGGTGTACGAGTCCCCTTAATAAAATGTTTTGGGACCTGGCTATTAACTTGAACACTAATTAGTTTTATTATTTCTTCCTTTAAATTTTCTATTTCAGTATATATATTTTTAATTCTAATTATTTGGCTATAAAAAGTGTTACTTTTTTAGAGTAATTAGAGTTCCAATTAATTAGTTTAATGACAAAATAACAATTAATACCAATTGTCATTTTGCGAGGTCCACAATTTTGGACTTGTGAAAATCATGCCCCTAAGGGATGAGGCTGTAATTACCACTCGTGGAGGCTCTATCAACAATTAGATATGAATAAATTTTGTTTTTCTTATTCCAAACGCTTATTGTTAGATAGTGTAATACATGCCATCTTACACACAAAATGAAATAGCTTCAGTTATTAAAAAAATAATTTTCAATTTCATTAATTGAATTTTTAATTAATCACAATAAAGTTGAAGGGCAAATAAAAAATATAAAATACAAAATCAAAATTAATATTTATTGTTTTCAAAATTGAAAGGCATATTATAATATAATTAATATAACAAGAATGGCCATGTTTAAATGACTACTAACCGATTAAACTAAAACAGATAGTGAGGTATTAGATGTTTCTAATTCCTTTTTTTTAAACCTGTGCAACAACACTCTAATTTTAACTATAATAAATCTTTCTATCGCCAGCCTTATTACTACGCATCTTCTTACCGTTATTATTCCTTATTAAAATATACCCAAACTGCAAGAATTAGAAAAGTGAAAGGAAATTAATATATGAGTACCACTCGAACAGATAAGCTGAAAGAATGTTATTACTATGTTCCTCATTGTATTTCCAATTTTATTTTTAATATGCCTTTATTAAAACGGGTATAAATCAAATAAATATGACAATTTAAACATAAGATTACATGATTTATATGAAATAACATTCTCGAAATGAATCTGAAACGTTTGAAAATACGCTTGAGATAACTCCGCGTGTACACTAAATTAAGGACTGGACCAGATATTTATAAGCCATATTTACTTTCAACGCGATTACATGAAATTCCATTTCAATTTTCAAAGACTGTTTACATTCCTCTCATCAGTATGCATTTCACAAACTGAATACGGGAATTGGACTAGACAGAGAGAGAGAGAGATAAATTTTATTGCTATCTAGTGCATATCAATTCAAGAGTGAAAATCGAGAATATACGCAGTTTGATGCAGATTTGACTTAAGCATTGCATAGAGTAGGAAAAGCAAAATTATATTTGCTCACTGTTCTATATTTGCTGTTCAAGATGACAGCAAATTTTAATAACTGATTTACCTCCGAAATGAAAGTATCTTCGCGTGGAAGCCTTAAGCATATTGCATCTCCCTACGAGTTTCATCCAAGTATTCGATATTAATCAGTTTAAGATTGAATGCAATTAAATATTCAGTTTTCAAATCGAATTCCTTATTTCGTTATGAAAAAAAATAATATTTGAAAGGAAGGGATCTTATTTTTTCCTAAAGTGCACAAATATTTTTCGATGTACTTATGAGCACACAGTTCACTGCTGAAACTTATTACAAGAAATCACTTTGCTTCTTATTTGAAGTGTCCCTTGCGATATATATAATTTTTTTTTATTTTTAAAAGATTTCTGCACAATATTTAAAGGAAAACATATGCTTATGTTTAACACATTCTAAGATGCATTTTAGAAAATTTGGAGGTCTTTATTTTGAATTCATGACTATTAATTCATATGTAATTCTGTCGAAAAAATTAAAATGGCTTTTTTAAGGACGGAAAAATATTATATCAGAAAGGAATATACACGCGCAACATCAAATATTATTTATTAAAGTAACTTAATATAAATTATCTCTAAGATATTCATTTTGGAATTAAAAAAAGGGATGAAAAAAGAAAATATACACAACCTGTTGTTCGAAATACGCTGGTGTGAGCTGATCCGAGTTTGCCTATAAAAAAATTTTTTTTTTTTTTTTTTTTTTTTTTTTTTCAATAAAATATCAGACTTTTTTAAAGATCTGGAGAGATTTTGAAAACACTAGAAAAGAAACTGTAGAAAGAATTACTGTTTATGTCGTTTCAATGGAATACATTACTATAGGATGGTTACATTTCTCAATATTTTTTCCTTAAATTCTTTCCGGAAAATCATAGTGCAGATAGTACGCAAACATATATATTAGATACATATTTTGTAAAATACAAAATTCTTTTTTTCTATGTAAAACAATTATCGATGTGTCCTGATAATTTAATAATAAAACTTGAAAAAAACTTCCTGAACTGGACTGTCGAGTAGTCCTGACTGAGTTCTGTATTTAGGTACAACTTAAATCTGTTGTTTTTATCTAAAATATTTATTTTAAATAATTTACTATATATATCCAAAACTTTATTACTTATTTTTAAGAAAGAAGACTGATGAACATGTTTTGATTTATGAAAAGCAGAGAATTTCACCAGTCGTATATTATTCCTCTTTACTAAAATGTAACGTATCGCTGTCCCAAAATATGAACTTGATTCCTAAGATTACAGGAAAAAGGATAAATATCTACATTGCTAATATTTTGTATCTCCTTTGTTTACGTCTTACCGTCGGATGAAGCACCTGCTAATTTCCATTATTTATAATAAAGCAACTGAATTTTCCCCGCAACAAAGAGCTGAATTTATTATTATATTTTTCTGTATAACTATGCTACCAGGAACTTAGTTTCCATCTTCATTCGAATATAGCTCCAGTTGGGTTGACTTAAATTATTCCAGCTAGATAACTATTAACTAGTATGATTATAATATTTTATTTGAAAGCATATGCAGAATAATTTAACTTCTTCAATTTTGTTAAAATTTAGAACGCAGAGTAAACGTAAATATTTTCTAAATTTTGTTCATAAGTTTATAGCATATCTTAGCAAAAAAAGTTATATTTTGATCTTTTACAGTTGCTTTATTCTTGTGAATATGAAATTTATTTAGGCACATACATTAAAATAAAAAAATTCTGTTTACTTTATCGGTATTATATTAATGTACGTAATCTGAAAAAAGAAAACATTGTAGAAATATACGTCTATGATTAACTTAATACATTTCAATTTAAATTGTTTTGGGGAGCTCAAAACGTCTTTAAATATATAAATGTATTATGAATATGTGTTACTCCACTACATCTCAGTGAGCTTGCACTGGTGTACTTTAATTTATATTCAGTTCCAAGTTCCTCTGTATGCCGACGAGTTTTATTCCGGCTGTTACGATTTGGATGCTACGATGAGCGCTTGAAGGAATGGTTGAGTGAGACCGATGAACAGGACTGCAAGTGATTATATTCAGTGCAGAATAAAACCTTGAAGCTTAACCACTTCACCCGCGAGCAAAACTTCTATATTTTGTACCATTTTTCTCTTCCAAAGGTAAACATTTTGTGTCTGAAATTTAGCTCAGTTAACGAGAGAAATATTTCCTTCCCCCTTCCACTACCTGTGAGGTCTATTGAGAAATTCTATTGAAATGAACCTGAACCCCGTACTTGTCACACTCAAGGACGTCAGTGACAACCCCATAAAGGCGACCATCGAACACAAAAGCTGGTACCTCGTAGAGGAGATATTATCAACTTTGACCACACTACCATTTAAGACCAAGCTATGTCGTCCCTGGAAATCTGTTTTTATAATTATTTTAAATATAGGAATAATTTTAAAGTGTAATATATCATACATCATTTTATAAATAATAAAACTATATTCGTACGAAATATTCCTAAATTAAAAATCTTACATAAAAATAAATAAAATATCTTAATATCTTATATAATATATATATTCTATCTTTTCAGATTGTATATTATATCTTATATATAATATACAATCTGAAAAGTGAAACGGTCATTCTAAAGTGATTCGACGCAATAAAGTGATTCAAAGCAAAAATTCCGAAACGAGATTAATAGCTCTTTTGGGCTAATAAATTTAGATTAAAAAAAAGCCTAATATGTATTAAAAAACGAGCAAATAAAATAACATGCAAAATGATAATCCCAGATTGTGGATAACATCAAGTGATTAGAAGTCTTGTGGAAATCAAACTAAAATGATAGCTTGTGCAGCCTGATTTGAAAAGCGACCAGAGCCTGTTCTTTGCAGATGCAAGAATTTTTCTTTTTACTTTTTGCTTTTCCACAAGCAAAAAGGTTCTAATCTTTCGATTTTATTCTTATTCTGGGATTATTAATTTTAATATGAGTTTATTTGCTGTTAGACATCTTTTTGTTTATATTTATTTACTCTATTTTTAATTATTTAATTGTACTTATGTACTTATGTATCACTTTTATATTAATCCTCTGCCCTCTTGTTTCTCTTCTCAAGAGATATTAACCACTCTTTGCTGTAGTCCTAATAAAGAAGACTTAGACGCTCCAGAAGGATTAAAAAAAAATTTTTTTTTATTATTATGGATACAAGAAGTAGTCATTTTAGTTCCCTCCCTACAAGTTTTCCAACTATTTTTTTTTTTTTTTTCGGAAATAATAACTAAAGAAGAATAAATTAAGATTTATTCTTTCCAAAAATAAGTTAAACTATTGACCAAAAAATGAAAACATCTCGTTTATTTTTGTGAGCCCACCAGCAACTGAGCGGTAAACTCGCTGAAAACTGGTAGTTTGGTCTGGGGTTCGAATCCCTGCGGAGAGGCTGGCTGCATGGGCGCTTTCGTTGTTTTCCGATTTGTAACATGTATACGAGCCAGTTTCCCTTACAAAGGCCTCTACGAAGGCATCCCTCCTCTTATGCAGATAGCCCTCGAATGCTTTGCCGTATACATCTAAACCAAACCGAAATACTTTGGGGAATGAACAAAAAGAAGAATAAAAAAAAACTGATGTGAACACTACAAGACGACTTATTTACATCATACATATTTTTTCTGCGTTTCATTTAAACTTATTTTCTCGAATTATTCTAATTAACCGATCCCTCATGCAAGTTGAAAATGAGACGAAAAATAGCACTTAATATCCCGGGAAATTTTTGTCGTGCAGCTTCTCGTAACTTTTTTTTTTTTTTTTTTTTTTTTCATAACGATTACAGAACTAGCCTAAATAGGCATGGGAACCTGAAGAACACATTGAAAGATAGATTTCAATATTTATCCAAATAATTTTTTTTTCTTTTAATTTGACATTGTCAAAACATGCATATTTTCATCATTTATAATACTTTCATAATTGGATATACATGACTACCACCAAAGATTGAGAAAATAAAATAAAAGCCGTGTAAAAACATTTAAGCTGGTAAGGGGCAGTATATATATATATATATATATATATTTTGTACTGCCGATTGCAATAAAAAAGAGAAGTGCACAACTAGATGTTATAGCTGCCCAACATACAAAATTTCATTGTTATAGGACTAATCGTTTTTGAGTTATGCGAGATACATACATACGTATGTACGTACCATACAGATGTCAGGAAAAAAAATCTATTTTGAATCTATTTTACTGTTTAACTACCCATTTAAGAAAAAATGACTTCTTTATTCTGTCCGTACGCACAGTTGGAAAAGGATTGTGAAAATGGATTTGGGAACGGGCAAAATGGATATTTCCGATGAAATATGAACCCCAAAAATTTTCGCGCTTATAAACTTCCTTTACTTCTCACAGTAATAAAATAAAACAAAAGCGAATACAATCACTTCAACTAAAAAACAGCCAAATAAAAAAAAAAAAAAAAAAAAGACCACGTTCGGATTTGAAAGGATAGCATTTAAAACCTTCAGACTTGTTTGTCAGTTAATGGGAAGGTGTGTGAATTGTTGTGCATCTCTCGAAATCTGTGTTAAGGGGGATTATTCCCTCGGAAAAAGAGATCCCCCGTCGTTTGCTTTTCAGGTACAATCTGTGGAGTGAGTCTGGTCAATTAAGCCATCAATCACTTCTTTTCCTTTTCGACTGGTACTGAGGGGTAGGAAAAATAAGAAGCGTCGAATCTCTCTCGGGGGTCACGGTTCATGCCAAATTTCACCTCGACGATAGTCTGCCGTCGCTGACGGTTAAATAAACATTTCAAACTGACGATACTCTATCGGGGCAAACGGTGAAGTGGTTAAGAGCGTAAAAACTTGAAAATATGGAACCTTAGTATATCTCAAATGGTTTTGGTCTAAATAATGTAGTATGCAGTTAATATATTATATCTCAGTTATTATCTAATATTTGTATAAAATATCAGTCAAATTTCATTGTCTCTAAAAGGTTTCTTATGAATAGTTTTTTTATATTTAAACCCTTTCTGAATAATTTTGAAACTTGAAAACTAAACATTCGCTATAATTTCATTTCATTTATTATTTTATTTTTATAAATTATCTTTCCAGATCCGAAATAAAAGGTGCAATTTTTAACACATATTTCTTGAATTAATTTTCAATGTAACTGTGAATTTCTGAATTCTAAATGTGTACATGTAATTAAATTTTTAAAATAAATTTTGTTTGTTCTGCAAATTACACGTTCTGTCAATCATTGGCGAACAAGCATCATGAAAATTGATTTAAACAGTTAATGTCAGCTATTTTTTCAATCGGTGCATAAGCACAGAAGCATCATACATCGGCAAGAATAAAGGTGGCTCTAAAATTTATGATGTTGTGTTAAAGCTATTGCTTTGTATTCCATTATCCTTAAAGTTTGAATATCTACTTAAACTTTGAAATGAAAATTAATTCACTGTTTCATTATTCCCAAGTGTTAACTGTGTAACCCAAGTGTTAAATATTATTTAAATTCACGAAAGGTTCGACAAGAGAAAATTGTATCAAGTACATATTATACGTTCACTCATGCAAAAAGCTAATTTACGTAACTATCCTTTCAGCTTTATATTGTTTTTAGTAACGGCATATATTAAGTTCTGCTGTAATTTTACATACGGTGTTGTGATCACGAAGACAGAAATTATGGTTTATATTGATGAATTTAGTTTGAAAATTAAATATTGCCACAGTGTAACAAAATGAAGAATAAAATCGATTCTGTTGTATTATTATGATAATTTTTACTTTATTCTTGTACAAATATATTCAAGTGATAAAATCAAAATACATTTTGTTTAGTAAATTTCATAATAAATTTTCTTCTGTTTCATTAAATAAATAAAAACAACTGCAAATCAGATAGCGAAACCTAAAAATCAAAGTCCAAAATAGTAATTCATTATATTTATCCTTTTAAAAATTTTAGAATGTAAAATAATGAAAGATAATTGAAACTTTATAATTATAAATATCATTAACTATTGTATTTTATATTCTTTACATATGTTTAGTTACTTTTCAAAATACGTGCAATGAACATTTAAAATTACACAGAGGAAAACTAAACTCTATTTAACTTATATTCTTATATTTTAGCTATGAAAACTCAGAAGAACTATTGGCATGTATACATCAAAATTCAGGCAAATTACCTTAAAATAAATGTAAAGAAGTCAACAGAAGTAGTATTATTTTTTTACCATTGTTACTATACTTTCAGCAGGAAATCCAGCTAAGTTTGCTGGAGCAATGATTCGGGGTGGGGGAGATTCGACAATAAAAGTAGCATCCGCAGCATTTTGAACAGCAAGTCCAGGCTCATTGCTTCTCACAATGGCTCTGTATCTTTCAGAATACGCTTTGTATTGCACGTTCCTGTAAAAGCCATTCTGATCAGTGTACCCATAACTATCTTGCACTAGTCCATTTCCATCAGCTGATTCGCTTCGATGTTGTGTGATACCTTTTCCGTCTCCAAATTCGTATCCAAATTCATAAAGCCTTTGTTGGTTCCAATATATCTTGTTCAGAAAGTAGTTGAGAAGCTACTTTTCCCAAGGTCTGAAGAACAAGGAATAGTTGATATAATGAACTGCATCTCCAAAATGAGAGCATAGTTCCTTAGACAGATAGCCCTAGTGTGCTTTGCCATAATTAAATACACACACACACCTATATCTGGGAGGGCGTGGAACATACGTCTGTTTACTAAATTAGACGCGAGGCGTCCCCGTTCTCCGTAACCTGTAACCTGTTTTTCTCTATCTTTTAATTTTGAATATAGATATTTTGAGTTTTTATGTATTTTTTGCCTTGTCGAGAAGTGAAAACTGAATTAATTGAACGATAAATATGTCTCTAATAAAATTCGAAGAAATAAATTTAAATGAAAGGCAGGAAAATTCATATAATTTAATATTCCCTACAAGGAAGTCATGTGGTGCACACATCAGATTTGTTTTTTGTTTATGTTATCTCTCTCCAGGAAATAACATTCAAAACGTACGTAAGCCTTTTACCATAATCTTAAAAAGTTGTTTGAAATTTCAAACTTGAAAATAACTTTGCTTGTTTAAGGGAAATTAATATCACTTGTTAAGCATGAGTATTCTTACTTTTCTTTTCTTTTCTTTTTTTTTTTTTATGTGTAATATTAAAACAAAAAAGTTCTAAATATTACTTCAGAACAGCATATTAAAACCTTCCATCTCAGCTGCTCTTCTTATTATGCTTTAAATATTGAAAACAATATAAAGATTTGATTTTTATTCTTCATTTAACTTAGATCTCTGCATTTATTAGTCCTTTAAAGGCTAGCCGAATCTAATTAAATTATCTTATATAGAAAATTACTTTTAATTATGCTCTTAAAGAGCAGATTCACTTAATATTAATAGTAAATTGAAAATTTGGTTAAATTATTTTGTTAACATAAGAGATAGCGTTTTACTAACAATTTGAAAATACCGTTAAGTTAGCGAAGTAAAATTACTAGGAATTAAATAGAAAAAAATTACTATATTAGATGAGAATAAAACCGAAAATTTATAACATTTCGTATAAAAATGGACACATAGGAAAATACTACATAATAAATTCACTGTTAATTGTAATCCTAAGAACTTTGCATGCATACAATATTACATTTCGTTTACTATGCTAATCGAATATTACAATTCGTTTAGCATTTATAAAGAATGTTCAGTTTCTACAAATGTGTCTTGAATATTTGTTAAGAATTATATTATGCTGTTTGTTAAGAACGTCATTTTCGGGACTCCCTTTCTTTAAATTTTTAAGCATCGAATAATAAAATACCAAAGTAAATTTCCATTAGATACATTCTATAGGCAATAACTTCAAAATTTTGAGTTATTTAATGCAAACTAAAAGGCTTGTTATCAACATAACCTGGAGCAGTTTGTGTCGTGCTGGTTTATTCGCTGTTATTGCCATGTGTGGGTAAATAAATTCTAGCCAGAGAATTCGGCAGTGGTATCTCCTGCGGCAACGAGCATTCGTCTTGCTTGCAGAGAAAATGCTTCTAAACTTCCTAAACTCTTGCTAATGAAATTATGAATTTAAATTAAGAGTTAATAAAGGAGTGACGGCTCATTGAATACGGAAATTATTATCCCTTTAAATACAATCTTATAATACTAATTTTTGATATAATGATGATGGTGTAATTTTGTGTACACATATTTTTATTAGTATATGTTTGTCTGGATTGTGCAGAACATTGGGATTTAGCTATTTCGCATTATGATGTTTTTATTGTTTAATATTATTTACCTTTTATTTTAATGTAAATCTGTATGCAGACAGCCCATTCCAAAATACGAAGTTGTTTTCTTTGTTCCCTCCGCTGCGTTAAAGAAAAAGAAAGAGAAGTAGGGTAGTTGTTGATAGAAAAGGTATCCAGGTATGAAATTTGATCTCCCTTAGTTTAGTCCCAACATTTATAGCAGTTAGCTTATCAGTAAAATGTGTAGTAATTTACACATCTTTGTTAAAGGTGAACTATAGAGTAGTTTTGAGCAGGCTGATTGGATAGTATATATACGTGAAACTCTGAAATATTGCAATGGTTGAGGATAGCATACGTGGATGTAGTTTTATTTTCAGCTCAACTCAGGTAACACAAGGCGTTCATGAACGGACGAACAACACAAAAAAGCGCACTGATCTTCTTTCTGTTACAGGTAAGTGCCTGCAGGCCTTCTTCTTGAGGATTGTTTACGATAAAAGTTATGCGTAACTTTCGTGAAATTACAAATAGTTTCTTCATCACGGCATTTCATAGTGCCAAAAGGATTCTGATCCTTCAGCTGTTAAACTACACGAAACTGTTGCTAGCTCGTGAGAATTTTGTGTTTTAATTTAAGTTAGAATTAATCTTCTCATCATTAATATAATTTATATTACTTAAGCTTCAACGCAAAATTTATTTTAATTTATTATTTTTTAGAAATTTTTCTTTGACGTAATATTTTGTATGAAAATTTTTACTTGTATTTAAAAAAACTAACATTAAGTACCGAATGCTAGTCCGCTTAAAATGCAAGTTTTGAACACCGAGTATTTTAATACATTTATTTTCTTTTGCTTAATGCTGAATACATTAAGCAAAAAAGAACTAAATTTATTAGAACTTATTTAATTTTTACATCTCAGTAGATTATGAATATCCATAAGTTCCTACAAATTAGTCTATTCATTTCATTAGTCCGGTTCATTAGTCTTATAAATTTTTATTTAGAGAAATTACATTTTTAGAAGGCTTGGAATTTCCATACTTTTAGTCTAATCATGTTTTTATTAATAAACAGACTTTCTACTTAATGTTCATATACCTTAAAATAATATTTATTGAACTTTTATATTTGATCCTAACTGCTGACTTTCTCTTCGATAAAAGAAGAACGGAAAGAAAAAGAAACGTTAGTAGATCTATAATTAGTTCAGAGAGCTCCAATAATTTTCGAGAAAACAGAACGAATATTTAGGAAACGCAAACAAATATATAAAAAAGGAATATGACAATATAATTAAATAGATTTACTTAATTTCATGTTCACTTTCTAAGCATACTAAAATATTTATTATTATCTAATTTTAAAAAGAAATAATTATAAAGGGGAAAAAAGCAGAAAATGCGTATTATTAAGAAGGCAATTATTTTCGTCATCTTTTAACAGCAATTCATTATGTTAGAAATTTCGATAAACAGAAGCGGTATAAAATATTCCTTTTATGAAGGAACAAAATTTTGATTTAAAAATTAAAGTATACTGCACATAATTTATTCATGCTTATGTAAGGTTAAAAACAATATTTCTGAGTTACATTCTCCTGTAACCCAGAAAATAATGGTTCATTAAACCAAATATTGAGATACTTCCATTGTTACTAATATTTTTATTATTATTAAACCATAAAAGAAAACATTTTTATTAATCATGAATAAAACAGAGATATTCTTAAAAGAGAAACGTATTATCATACTAATGAAATATTTATTTCTCCTTTGATGATCTTTTTTAATCGAGTGTCTGTTATGTTTTCAAAAATTTACAATCGAAAATAGGTTTATAATATTAAGATTTTTGTTTGGATATAAATTATTTTCTGGAAATAAAAATATTTATTTCACTGTACATTCCTAGCATTATTTTTTGCACATTTGGTTTTCTGTTAACTATTAATTACAAGCTATTGGATCTTTCAGAGAAAGAAGAATGGAACATAAAAATAATTATCACAATTAATTTAAGAGAACATGCATTTTTATTACAAAACGCTCATCCAGATTTTACATAGGAATACTCTTAAAGCCTGTTATTAACTGAACATTTCTTTAAAGCATTCTTCGAACTAAAATTTATAATTTTATTAGAATATTATGATATGCCTTCCACGGCATTAGGAATGCCTTTCACGTCAGGATTCACGGAATTAATGCCTTTCACGGCATTAAGAAACATTACAGACGGATTATTTCAATTATTATTAGCCCAAAGTGATGATAGCCCAAAAGAGATATTAGTCTCGAAACGTCGTTTTGCGCCGAATCACTTAAATGCGAAGTATCACCTTTCAAATTGTTGCCTCCAAATACTATCGTCCTGTATTATATTTAAAGAAACTAAATAATGAAGAATCCACATGAATGTATGCATGTGAAAAAACTACAGTGCCTAGAGTCATCAAATTTTGAATAACGTAGTCCTCCACTCGAACATGGGCACCTGGAAGCTCGAATTTGGAATTTCGAATTTGTTATATTGTCTATTTTGTATTTCATATTTTGTAAAACTCTTCAACGAACGAATTTTTGATTAAAAGCTCCACAATTTCAAAGCGAGCAGTAGCAACACTGTAGGGTATAAAACATTTTTATCTCCGCGCGAAACTGTCTATTAAGAATTCTAAAGATAGGCTATTTTTAAGTATTTTTAGCCCTAACCATCGTTAGCAAAAATGCTCTCAAAATGGGTTGTGTCAGTAAATGGAAAAAACGCTCATTTGGACGTAATATAAAATCTAAAAGCTTTCAGATTTTATTTATTTCTTTTTTCAGTTTTTTTATTTTTGATTTTTTTTATGCTTGAGATATAAAAAAAGAGGTATCCTTTGGCAAGGAAAATGATATTCAGTAATTTCAGTCACTTATTGGCATGATAAATAATCAGTGAAATGGCGTATACTTTAAAAATACATGTAAGAATTAAAACGGAGCAAAATTATCGAGCACATGTACAGAAAAAGATTTTATTATTATTTAAAAATTAAGGAAAAACTTTAAGAATTCAGGTACTGTTAACATTTTCTCCTTAGAATTCTAAAAATCCTAAAAATCAATACTTATATGCTATTAAATACGCGAAAACATCGAAATAAGCTTTACTTAAAAGCAAAATTCAGACTTTTATCGTTATAATTTTAACAAAAGAAGGATTCAGTGTTTTTCAAAGGAATGCTTTGCTGGCTAAAATGTCTTGAATCCCTTTTTTGTTGAAACTGAACCCAAAAAAAGATTGAATTTTGCTGTACTACAACTTTTTAACTTGCTTTCTGATAGTTCTGCTTTACTTGAATTGTAGATAAATTGATGACGCATGAAATTGAATTCCCAGTGTATTTTGACTATGACACTCTGAGTTTTCCCAAAAGGCAGTTGGAACCTGTTACTTGTATATAAGTATTTTGACCTTTCTTTTCTTCAGCCTTACTGTAAAAAATGTCACTTTAGAATAGTATACTCACTCAGCTTTACTGTCCAAAACGTCAAAAAATTTTATAATGCTTAGAAATAGTCCTACTGTAAGAAAATAAATCATGAACTTCAGCGTTCGTCACTATTCACTGTTGACTTACAAAATGTCATAAATAAAATGCTGCGCAGTTTTTGAATTTTTATAAATCCGAAGTTCTTTGATAAGTTATAAGATGAAGTTACTTAGTATTATACTTTCCCAAAAGCTTTTTTTCTAGCAAAACATTAAAAGGTGTCTTTTAATTAAACTGCGCTATAAACATACACATGGACTAATTCAAGTTATTTTCATTGACAACTCTTTCTTCAATTAAAATTGCTTTTTATCTAAGGTTATTTGGTAAACCCTTTTGGGCCTGAAATTACAGCTTACGATTTTTCTTAATTTGCAACTTTATTTAAATCAAAAACCCTAATACTTGCAGCAAAGTATAAGCCTTATTTCCAGGGAAGTAGATATTTTTCTCTCCAACTCGTCATCTTGAATAAATTATAGCGTCAAGTATTGAAGTGGAAAAAATCTTTGAAATCTAAAGCCTTCATATTACAATTTAACAACTGAGAAAGGATACAGCGGTAAAGTAAATAAGAACACTAACATTTGCTGTTGAAAATTCGTAAACATGGAAACGATTTCAAGGTACAGATTTTCGGTCAAAAAAAAAGGGAAGGAAAGGTAGGAATATATACAAATAATGTACAAAAAGAAGCTGTCGAAAATATTCATTTATTTCTGAAACACCGGTAGAAACATTTATTCATTTTTGAGTAAGTAATTAGAATACAGTATAATAAGTAACATTAGTGAGCACTTTTAAGACAGAAATGTGACATTTACTAAGGTTTAGGAAACTTGTTTATTGCATAGTATTCAACATATCCATGTTTTGTAATGTAAGTCTCTGACGGTTTAAGTTCTAAAGATCCTTATACTGTTGAAACACTGCTTACCGTCATACAAAAACGAATGAGCATAGCTTTTAAAAACATAGAAAAGATTTTTGGTTGAAACTACAAGAACTCCACATATGGACTATTCTTCAAATTTAATTCAAATTTGATTTTGGATAATTCAGCGAATTTTTTTCGCAGTTGTCATATCACCCAAGTACCTGCAATCATGTACCGCAGAAAGGTCCACCTCTTAACCGTTCAATGTAGAGCAGATATGAAATGTCGAACTTTTTCTAAATTGTCTACTCCCCCAAAACAAATACTGAATTTCTGATCCAAATACCCCACCTGGCTACAACAGAGAATTCTGGTAGGTAGAGATCAAGGATTTCTCTGCGCAAAGTATGTCAAATGGGTATATGCATGACCTTCAGTTATTGGAAAGCCGAGAGTATATAGAATGTTTGATTGCTCCTCGTGTACCTCATCCATTTTCGATTTTCGTGTTATATGCTTTTGACCAAAGTTTCATCCAGTAATCATCGAATCACTGCATTAATGTATAGGCATTTCTCTTCTCGAGCTCTTTTCTGATTTTTAAGAGTTTCTAAAGTGAGGGCCCTTCGAAAGAGAAATAAAATTCAGCTGAAATGAAAGAGAAGTAATTTGCTCAAGAAGAAATTCTAAAGCAAAATCAGAAATTTGGAGGAAAGCATATCATCTGATTTCTGGCAGGCGAGTAGCAAATGCGAGGAACCGACGACCACAGGAAAGCCCAGAAAAACGAAAATTTACATTTTATGCATTTAAAACTTGTGCCGAACATAATATGATGGCAAGAAATACAGGTTGGTCCAATTTTGTTGTATAACAAATTTTGTTGTATAAAATTGTTTTAAATTATCTTTCAAGAAAACAATGAAAAGATGTACCTACCTCATTTTGTTCCCTTATTTTCTCAAACATGAAATGCTCTCAATAATGTGGGACCACCCTGTATTTTTAAATTACATTGTTTTATCAAATTTTGAGAAAGGCTTAACAAGTTTAAGTTTTGTCTTTAATTTATGTAGTGGTGAAGTGAAAAATTCACAGTCATTAGTAAGCTTCATTAGTTTTTTTTTAGAAATACATGAGTCCGGAGGTTTCATAAAATCGATAGATTTGATAAATTTCAGAATCTACATTCAGTTATGTAAGAAAAAAAATTCTACTATCGTAGTTTATTGTCTTGATAATTCAGTATTACTGCTGTTTTTACAAAGTTCTCTTTTTCTAACAGAAGATTTCTTTTGGGGGTTCCAAAAACTGGATTTGAGGAATCCGAATAACAGCAAAAACTGCGAGTGTAATCTCCCAAACAATTTCTATATTTAGTTTTGATTTTACAGGAGATAAGTATTCCAGCACGATTATAAAAGAAATATATATTATAAAAGATATATCTTATAGTTATAAAAGAAATCAATCAGTGCGTCTCAAACGGCGTTTTACGATTCTCTGAGGAATGGGGCTCTTTATGATTTAAGAAAAAAAATTTCAAAATGACGTCTTAGCTCTAAAAATATTAACTTCTTTGTAGTAAAAATAAATATTTTTCCTGTATGTTTTTAAAGAAAAAAAGATTTAAATGGAAATATTTGAAGTTTATATTATTTAATATTACCAGCGAAATAAATATTTATTAAAATGAACCACTTATACCCTTTACGAAAACAACCCTAATCATAGGTTTCCCCAAAAGAAATTTTATCCGAGGTGAATAATCTCAGCTGTTTGGATAAAAGAGCTCTGTACTAAGATTCAAAATTATCTGTGATTACAGAAAGAAACAACAGTTACCTAGATGATTCACTTCGGGGTATTATTGTGATTCATTTTTCAGTAATGTACGGAACAACATTACTGATAAATTACAACATTACTGACATTTATTTACATACGGAACAACTTAACGACAATATCGCAGTGGCTCGAGAAATAGTAATTCCTTATTATAAAATAACAATCTGCATCACTGTTATGTGAGCCGTATTAAACTAATGTTCCATTGAACCGCGCATATTATCACTCGAGTCCAACAGGATAAAAACGAAACGAATATTAAAATACGTATTTCGATGGAAAGTGATTTATAAAATTTGCACTCCTAAGGAATTTCCTAGATTTCCTAAGGAAGTCAAAATTTTAATTTAAAATAAAGAGCATCTCCAAAGCACTCTGCTTCTAATTTCACTTCCAATGCACTCTTCTCTAATGTGTAATTGAATACAATTAAAGCTTAGGTTTTGCTTAGCCAGAATTTCCAAGAGAGCCTCTTTAATCCTGCATTTAAGCCGAAAAATCGGTCAGAGGTATAAATGTGCAAATCCATATGCCGATAAAATACATCTAAGCAAAACGTAACTTCTATAAACTGTGTTAAAGCTTCGTGAGGTGCATATTATTTTTACTAATAGTTATTTTAATTTGTTAGGCTTTTCTGTTATCTCTTGTTTCTCTCGCGTTTGCTCGTCCGAATGTAAATGAGTTAAGATGAACGAGAGTGTATTTAAACTGGAGCGGCCGAAAGGCTAGTTACAGCGTGTTTACTATAGTGCGCTCGTTGTTGTTTCTACTAGCTGTTTAAATTCTGAGCCTCGGCTTGCTTTCGAAGTTAATATCATGTAGGTGTAGATTTCTAAGTCTACCTGCTAGGTTTAAATTAATTTGTGTAGTCTTGAACTACTAGCTTAGCTTTAAGTTTAGTTCAGTTTACCATTATCTTTAGTTTTGTCACCACAGGTGAATAGTGGATACGTAAGCACAAAACCTGTGCCGCCTGTAAGTAATTGAGTTCAACAAAAGGGTCTTTTACAGCGTAGGTATAGTAGCAGTTCACGCTAGCCAGGAAAAATAGATCTTACAGCTTTCCAAACATTAAGAAACATGTGGTGATGCTCTTCAATTAACTCGTGTATATGCTATAGTGAAACACCGAAATCTGGATAATGTCGACTTTCACCGGTGAATGTCAACATTCACATAGTCGCTTGGTGCTACCATTTTACCCATCGCTCCATCAATCCTAAAATGGTTAGCAAAGCTTTCTGAATAAGGGCTTTTAGTACAGATCCCCACTCCAGAAGGCATGGTCTTATAGTAATAATATTTTGGGTATCAAGGATAGACATAAGCATTTTTAAGTTTAGAATTTTATGTTATTTGAGCATTTTTAATCTAAACAGACTGAACCTCTTCAACATTTCATAAAGCGTTCATATCAAACTACTTTTCTGCTTCAGCCGGGTCGGATTTATGGAACAAGAAAAGACTGCGCCTTTCAAAGAGCTCTGAGATCACTCTCTCTGGATTTAGTTTCCTCTCGATCAGATGAATGTGAAAACAGTAGTTCTCAAAAGTTCAGGGGAAGTGGGTCCCTTTTTTCCTAAACTTTCTGTTAGCTATGGCTACAAAAAAAATGGAAAAAATGTTTAACGACATTTTCCAAAGTAAATATATGTCAACTACTGCCTACCTTGAAATAAGATTTAGCTACTATCTAAGTTCATAAAGTTTGAAAACTAAAAGGTGTCAAACTTTGTTTCAGTTGCATAATAAATCTTTTCATCGAATGCCAGAGCAATTACCCGAAATTCTGAACCGAGGCTAGTAACTTATTTAAGCCCACTATTGCATTCAAGTTCTAACTGACATAATTAAAGTAAATAATTGAGAGGGCGTATATTCTGCTTGCTGAAATCGGCAGCCATTCAGAAATGCCTGTGATAATTAAAAGATTTCGATAAAGGTTGAAGTTATTGATGCGCGTTAAGAGAAATGGTTATACAAATTAATGTTTCGAACGGAGTTTTTATTAATGCAATTAGTGAATATTAATAATATTTAAGCTCTTAGAAATTTTAAAAAAATGCATTAATCTGAATGTATTTTAAACGAAAACTGGAAGTTTAGTCTTTAAAATTAAACTTTCAGATTGCATCAAAATCATCGAAACGCTTCCTTTATAATAGTATTTATTGGTGACGTCGCAAAAAATCCGAAATTGTTAATTGTAAAATAAGATTGTCCATTGGATTTAAAAATTCAATATAAGACACAAATAAAGAAGCTGATAGAGACTGGGCATAAATTAAGCAGTTCTAGTAATGTATGTTTTTAAATTCCAATGGAGATCAAATATATCTGTTTAAGTTAAATATCCAGATTACAAAAGAGCTTTTTTTTACAAATGTGATAATAAAATGCTTCTGCTTAGGCAGAAAAGAGATTCAAAGACCGAGTTAATAATTCCTTGAACTGAAACGGCATCATATTTGGCCACTGCCTATGGGAAATGCAATGGTATTCATTTCATTGCAATGTTATTGTTTATGCTTTCATTTTATTGTAATTCTGTTTTACTAAAGAATATCGCTGGAGCGTTTTACTAGTGACACTTTTAATTTTAGATAGTGCATTGAATACTCATTATGTTTAGAGCTTTTCTAGATTCTTTGGAAGTCTGTTTCAACCATTTTCGTTTCAAGTAATTTCAATCTCATAAGTAAATATCCAATGATATTTTGTGAAAAGGAAAATATCTCGATTTTTTTTTATTTCCGACCTCTTAATCCTTTTTTTTTCCTCGATAATTTAGATTTTCCTTGTCTGCATTCTGCAGTAGTTTCAACAGAACTCAGAATTCGTCGTATATCATTTTTCTTCTTTTTTGGGTTGGGGGCAGCTTTACCTCGCTTTCCCTCTCTTTTCCTCTTACACTTTGAGGTCATTTCTAAATCACTGAAACTAATCATTGTATTATAACAGCGTACTGCATTTTTTACTGATGCTTAGGACAGTATGAAATCGACCCATAACAAAAATAAATAAGAAAAACAGTTTCGTATAACATACTTGTATTCCATCTTAAATGTAACCCGATATTACTAGGATTCAAATATCAAGACACTAAATTTTCCTAACCATGTTCTAAAATGAAATTATTATTTCATGTAGTAAAACTGCATATTAAGATACGCGTTTAAAACTCTATTTAAAATAATCAAATTGAAATCAAACTGATTATTAGACTAAAATATGATGCGCTTTGCTTCAATTAGAAACTGCTTTATTTGAAATATGTCAATCTGATACTACAATTTCAAAAATATTATGTGCTAGAGGTTTTTAGTTAAATAGGTAAAAGTCTTAGCTTTTAATAGTGTTTGTGTAGACCTGAATATGAATATAGATATAAAAACTGATATAATTCTTAATTTCGTTTTCACACTCTGTGCCTTTAAATATGACTGATAGTGAGAACTGCAGCTGATTATAACTACTCATGATAATTAGGATAATGATTTTATTGGGGATAAAGAAAGTAAGATTTGTAGGACGGTCGTAGGATAGATATTATGAAAATATACGAAACTCCTGTTGCCTATTTTTTATTAATAAGTTATGGTACACTAATAATTTCTCCAAATTTTCGTGGTCGAAGAATTAAGCTCATATTTCAGGAGTTAATACAAATAAAGAGTATATAAATAATAATCGTTGTACCTTTCTTAAATTGATATAAACTAACTTTATATACTAATCACATTCTATCAATGCTATCAACATCCTACATGGGGTGAAGATATCGATTAAAATAAAAAGTATCGTGAGAAATAATATTGTGCATGGAATATATGGTGGACTCTCTTCATTTTCGATGTAGTATTTCACAAAATCGTGAAATCTTGAATTTTTAACATTGATAAATTTTCGTTCTGTATATATTGTTTTTAAAATATGTTTTAATGAATATTCAGAATTTGAAGGTCGGCTATTTTGACCGGGCACTTTTAGGTAAATGATAGTTAGCCTTTCCTTCGGGACTATTTTGTCGAGCTATTTAATCTTGGGCTATTTTGACGCTGGATACAGAGATTTCCTGTTTAATCTCTGTTAGGAAATTACGTTCTTCCTCGCTTCTGTACAGTGCTGAATAAAACGCGGTAGAAGCTGAGAATGTGTGTCTTCCTGATGTCGCTATCCAGGGTGGGTGTCGTTCTGGTTATCAACGTGATCAGGAGTCATGGTTCTCTACAGCGTGTTGCGGCGATGTAATGCACAAATTCTGATATGGAATAAAGCTATCGAAGACAGGAACAGGAACAAGTATTAAACATAGTGTCCGGGAGAGCATTTGTTCAAAGCATTAGCAAAGCATCGACTCGTACTCAAGTACCGTATGAACTAATGAAATACCAAGTAGACTGTGCTGATATAAAGTAGCGATTATCATTGTCAAGTTTATATCAGTCAAGTATTCACCATAATATCCATCTTATGTTTTTTTCACATGTCATAGATTGATACTTCCTGTTCAATTTATAACACTCAAAGAAAGCACCAATTAAAATCCTTTTGTTTCACTTGCATCGTGTTTGTCCTTTTGGTAGGCAAACATGTTTTACACTACACAAGTTCTCTC
Source organism: Stegodyphus dumicola (assembly GCF_044657685.1). Lineage (NCBI taxonomy): Eukaryota > Metazoa > Arthropoda > Arachnida > Araneae > Eresidae > Stegodyphus > Stegodyphus dumicola. The sequence continues at coordinate 110,890,027 of NC_140772.1, read as the reverse complement.
AACATCATCCAAAAAATAAATAGCAATCTCAATATCTGCTGTCCTGTAACACGAATTTAAACAAATCATGTAGAATTCGGTATATTTGTCAGTATTAACAAACAACGGATTCCTTTGTTTAGCTTAAAAGAGAAACTTTTCTTCATATTCCAGAATTCTAAAAAACTTTGAAAAAGATATCGGAATTAAACAGAATTTTTGAGATTTCGATAAATACCAAATTTTATTATGATTTTCAAATGAATGCTGCTGAATTCGCGAATGTCAAACATTTCATTCTGTTAGTTTCATGTCAATTTCTGAATTATTTACATATTTAAGTAATTTTAGCATTTATATTAAACTACTAGATTCTACTAGATAGAATCTAAGGCTACATCGTTTTCCTAATACATATATGAATATAAAATTATAAAATGGTAGACGCTTGTTTTTAAAATAAATTACATGAGCATGTTGATTCATACTTTGTAATGTATAATTGCTATGACTATGCTGTTACTTTAAATTTTATCTGCATTTTTACATATCAGTAACACATTTCGATTTGATGAAACTAATATCATTTGAAAATGTTTCTACTTAAAACTTGATACATTTAGTTATCTATTGTTTCTGTAATTGAATTTAATCTAAATTTTGCTAAGATCTTAAGATCTGATGTCATTAACTTTAAACTTTTTTGTTTCATATCCAACGAGACCTGAAAACAACTTTGTTTCAAAACTGTTCTTCCTCTGGAAAATCTCCTCTTGAAAAGCAAATAAAAGGACGTCCCTTTTTTTTGCCTCCCTTTCTTGATTTACGACTTGATCGCAGCTGGGTCAGACGGTTCCCAGGGGTTTGAACCCCGGACCGAATTATCAGTATTCACTGACTTACTGCTCGGCCACTGGTTGGTGTGTTCGTTTATGATTTAATAAATCTTATTTAAATAATTTAAAAGGAACATATAAATGTTGTGACATATTGCTATCTATTATGACGTGACTAAGTAAAATATTTGTCATATTGATTTTTAACTTGAAAGAATCGCTTTTGATGTGCTTAATATCGGCCTTCATTTTTGCAGTAACTTTTTCGAATACATACTTTGAGTTCGATGGACACGTTTTCACGAATCTTTTCGGCTTTGATTCAATGGTGTTGTAACGTCTCTTTTTTTTCAAGGAACTCAGGGACATGAAGCGAACTCTCATGCCTTAGTTTCACCATGTTTGGAATTTTCTTCCTAACCAGTAGGTCATAAATTTTCGCGCTAGTGCGGACTTTGTGCGGAGCCTAGAAAACGTCAAATAGACCTCTCCTGGAAGTGGCGGACTCCCCATTCCCCTCATCATGGGTGTCGGATATTTGAGAAAACATTGGCATTAAAAGGGAAGAAGACGGGCGTGGGCTTCTCCTCGCTCTTTTGCAGAAAAAATGCATTTTAAAATTTCCTAAACGTAACTACTACTGCACATAGTTTCATGTACCATATATTATGGCGTACAGAGAGCACTTTTAATTTTAAAAAAAAATTAATGGAAATTTACGGGTGTGCGTTATACACCGGGTATAAAAATGATAGATTAAAAATAAAAAAACATCAATATACAAAAATTAGGTTTTTATATGCACGCAATGCTGTTTATTTAAAAGAAATGTCATATGTTATGACCTTAAAAATTTTCATTATTGGATAAAATGAAAAGTTCGACATGTTCGTCTTTCGTTATATCTCCAGGCACATTTTCAAATTCTGTTTCATCTTCGGCCACATCATCGAATTCTGTTTCATCTTCACCATCATTGTTACTCTGATCCATGAATAAATAACTATCATCCGTTCCATCTTTCCCCAGCACCAAACACCCTTGCTGCTGCGCGATTTCCATTTTCTTTGCCAAATTCTATTACAGTGGTACCTCGACATATGGGTGCCCTAATATACGAGGGTTTTGAGATACGAGCCGCGGAGCCAGCGATATTTTGCTTTGAAATGAGAGCAAGATTTGAGATACGAGGAATCGCACATTACACAGCTGCGCACTACCGCAATATGCGCGCGCATGGTGTCATGTGCAGCGTCTAACAGTTTCTCCCACCTCAGACTAGACCTCAGTCTGTGTGCTTGTTTCCCTCGTTTTCGAAGCATTTTTGATAAGTTGGGTTCGCGTTTTTTGCTTTTTGTACATTTACAAAACATTATCATATTTATTTTTATAATCATGGGTCCGAAGAAGAAGATGCTGTCTATTGAACTAAAGCGTGAAATCATAGAAAAACATGAGCAAGGTGTGCGAGTAATTGACTTGGCGAGCATGTACGGGCGTAGCACATAAATGATATATACTGTGTTTAAACAGGTAGAGTTGATAAAGGGTATAACGCCTGCTAAGGGCGTTTCAATAATTTCTAAGCCCCGGACCTCTCTCCATGAAAAGATGGAGAAACTACTGATGGTGTAGGTGACAGAGAAGCAGATTCAAGGAGGAACCTTAACACAAAGCATCATATTTGAGAACTCACGAGCGATTTACGGCGATTTGCTGAAGCAGATCCCCACACTTCCACAAACGAGGAATCGGAAGACTCCTTTAAAGCCAGTCGGGGCTGGTTTGACAACTTTAGGAAAAGGACAGGCATTCACTTCGTCGTCAGGCATGGTCAGGCAGCTGAGGTTTACATCAAAACGTTTTCGAACTGATAGAAGCTAAATGAGACATCCCCCAGCAAGTCTTCAACTGTGACGAGATAGGGCTTTTCTGGAAAAGAATGCCGAATAGGACCTTTATCACGTGTCAGTTCAGTATACCATTGTTCGAAAGCCGGGAAAAAATATTCGAATGAATGACTTCAAAAGATGACAGCATCGCGCATGTATCTTTCAGGTTCCTTCGTAAATAAAAGTGTACGCGTTACACGGCGAATGTACCTAAAAATTAATAAATGTAGTCTGAAATTATAGGTGCGCATTTTACACCGGAATATACTGTAATTAAATTTGTTTAACATAAAAGTACAAACACAGGCCTTGATTGTTGGCTAAGTTAACGGTATTCTCCCTTGCATACGCTTTTGATATAAGACATTATTTTCTTACTATATGTTTAATTAATATTTCATAAGTTATTTTGTAGGAAAGAGCTGAGCAGAACTATGCCTATAGATATTATGCTATTTAAAAGTTTACTTATTTTCATTTTACATATTTAATTTTTACGTAACGCAAATTATCACTTAATGATTTTAAATTCTTCATTTGTTTTCAGATGATTCTTATATTTTTTATAAATTTAATGAATTTTTTATAGTGATATTTCGTACATTTAGTTTCATTTGTATATATTTATTTTTTTTAATTGACTTTTTCCTAAGTATTGTCATCTAAGTTCAACGAATTTTTATACATGTTTAACCGATTTTTATATTTAATGAATTTTTCTTAATGATATTTAGTATAATTTATTTCACTAGTATAAATTTATTTTTAAGAGTTTTCTTAATTTTTGCATTTAATTAATTTTTCTCAATGACGAGATGATGGTCTTTGGTGCTCTAAAAGCACGTTTGCATTTCTCAGGTTCTGCGAGAAGCTCTATTAACAATACCGTAAAAATAATTGACACTTAATACTGACTGTATAGAAAATATAAATATTGTCCTCATTATGTGAAGTACTTGCCAGTTACGACAGTCTCTCTAGAGTTCAAGAGCGTTCTAGCATCTTGCTCCGTCTGAAACAGTTTACAGACTGAGTTAGTCACACCCTTTTAATTTTGCGGTTTATTTTACCTCCCCCGATTCGTTATAGTTGACGGCGATATCAAACGAGTTAAAAAGTCATTGTCTTTTCGGCCCACTGCATTCGAGAGACCTTGATGGCAAACACAGGGCAGATCTCTAAAATCTCTTGACACTCGTGAAGTCATGTCTCTTGTAATGCCAAGTGGTGGCATTAGAAAACAAGTTATCTCTCATGCAGTGTCAAAGCATGTCGTCTCACACGACCTCGTAACAGCTCGAAGACTGCTCTTGTGAAGAGAAGGCATACGTGAATTTCTTATCTTTGTGTGGTCCACTGCAATGATATTTCCTATACTTAGTTTCACATGCATATATCTATTTTTAAATTTATTTATTTTAATTGACATTTGTGTTGTTAATTTTTGCTCTTAATGTTATTTATTTTCTCCCTTTAATTCAGGTTCTTTTAACTCTAAGCATCATAGCGTTTAATTCAGACACAACACGCCGAATAAATACTAATTCAGAAGTCAAACAACAAAAATCAGCGTTATATTTACAAAATTTTCACAGGACTAGTTTCCATGGTTTTACCGAACCACCATCCTCAGCTGCAAAACCGCAAATGAATAAGTTATGAAATAATGATTAGAAAAGATAAGAAAGCCTGAATAAGAATAAGGACCCCATTTCGGATATGAATTCCTGGGGTATTTATAGGATTCCTTGCCAGTGTGGTTTAATTTACATTGGCCAAACTAAGAGAGCCTTAAAATTTCGCGTCAAGGAAGAAGAGGCATATGTTAGAAAAAAGGAAATACAGATGTCTTCTGTTGCTCAACATTGTTGGTCCGAAAATCACACTTTCAATTTTTCTGCTGCCAAAATTATTCAAAAAACATCTTCCATTGGAGAACTGGATTTTCTAGAGGCATTTCACATTCATAAAAATCTTTCTGTTCTAGTTAACGATCCTAATTCCAATCAAAATTTGCCTTCGGCTCTTAAAGAAATTATGTTTTAGTTCTGGTTTCACCAACAGATGGCGCCACTTGCTTATTCTTATCCAGGCTTTCTTATCTTATCTAATCATTATTTCCTATGTTGTTCATTTGCGGTTTTGCAGCTAAGGATAGTGGTTTCGGTAAAACCATCGAAACTAGTCTTGTGAAAATTTTGTAAATATAACGCTAATTTTTGTTGTTTGACTTCTGAACTAGTCATTATAGTGTTATTTGGTTGATCTTTACATTATGGTAACTTGGCGATTTTTTGGCGAAAATTTGGCAACCAACTCTCCTACAGCAACCCTCTATTTTTTTTTCCCCGCCGCCATTTTGTCTTCACGAAGTAAAGACATGTTTCTTTTCTTCTTATCTACTGAACACTTCTTCCAACAATCTACTAGCCGAATTACACTTATGCTAGAAATTTTATCAAACAAAACTACTTAATCATGACAAATATTCACTGCAAAATTGGGAAAAAGTGCACAATACCATACACCTTACGCGTTTTTCAAAATAACACATACACATAAACCATGTACACGCCGACTTATTTTTACTTAAAAAAACATCCCAGAATTGCACAAAAATGGCATTGCGCATACTCTTCACTATATCCATGTACACTGCTTTTTTCTCATAAATTAGAAAAATTTCACGAAAATACATAACAATTTTCTCAATCTTTAAACCCGGTAAAAAGAACATATATGAAATTACCTGATCGCGAAAAAGTATTTACCCTTTACAAATATGAACATTTCCACATATAAAATAAATAAAATAACCAAAAACTTTTACCTCTAAATCATCTATTACATTATACACGTCACCAACGAATTCATACCGCAAGCATTACAAATACTTAGTATCAAATATTTAAATTATTTCCATGCACGTTTATTTCAACTTAAACGCATACCAAATTCCTACAAACATAAAATTCACGAAATAACTATCATTTAATTAAAATATCACTAAACCATGTACACGTCGACTTATTTTGACTTAAAAAAACATCCCAGAATTGCACAAAAATGGCATTGCGCACACTCTTCACTATATCCATGTACACTGCTTTTTTCTCATAAATTAGAAAAATTTCACGAAAATACATGACAATTTTCTCAATCTTTAAACCCGGTAAAAAGAACATATATGAAATTACCTGATCGCGAAAAAGTATTTACCCTTTACAAATATGAACATTTCCACATATAAAATAAATAAAATATCCAAAAACTTCTAAATCATCTATTACATTATACACGTCACCAACGAATTCATACCGCAAGTATTACAAATACTTAGTATCAAATATTTAAATTATTTCCATGCACGTTTATTTCAACTTAAACGTATACCAAATTCCTACAAACATAAAATTCACAAAATAACTATCATTTCATTAAAATATAATTAAATTCAAAAACACTACTTAAAATATAAATGAGCACATACATTAAATTAATAAAAATTACCTTACAATCCTAATTACTTTAAACTAAATCATTGCTAATAACAATTTTCCCAATAATACCAAATTCCTTTCCACCTTACATTTAGAACAATGCATAAAAATAATATCCTCAAATAATTAAAAATACTAACTTACCTAATCTTCTTCAGAATCTTGATTACGTGGCGGATACACTTTTCTAATTCATTCAATAAAATTATTCAAAGATTTTTTCTGCGAATTTTTCCTCCATACTTCCTCCGCTAAATAAAAAGCAAACTTCTCTTTATCACAATGCCTAAATACCCATTTCGAATCACTTTAGTTAGGGCCATGGGATCCAAAAATTACACAACACTGTTTCACACAACACAGAATAAAGCTAAATACAAAATTTCCACATTTTTTCCCGATTTCCCCCCTTTTCCGATTAAAGAACCGTAATTCGTCCATTAATATCACATGACATATCCCATGATCTCTCATTTCCCTCACGCAAAATAATGCGTAATCGGAACTGAGTACTGCTCACATTATTACCAAAGTCCCAGGTAGTAACCTTTATCGCCTCCAAAATGTCGCCAATCTACCAGTTACCATATTGTAAAGATCAACCCTTTATTTATTCGGTTTGCTGAAAATGTTACGGAAACATGTACATTAAGTTGTGCATAAGTTATCTGCTTTAAATTTTTGAGGTGCTGTGGTGACTACGCTGGTGGTGAGGACAATCATGAAAAAAAAAAAAAAAAAAAAAAAAAAAAAAAAAAAATTTGACATTTATATTAATTTTAGAATCTTTAAATGAGTAGAAATTACTCGGAAGTACTCTCATAGTACTACCTTATGAACTCCCTTTGTTACAGCTCGGAATCCTGTAAAACAGGTAAAAATTTATTTATCTACTTACTAAATCAAAAAGCGAAAAACCATACCCCTTTTACGTTCGCTGGCTGCAATCTCTGCTTCCATTCTTCACTTACGAATTTCGCCTAAGTGCTAATCCTGCAGATGAACCTCCCGTTTCATACTATTTCTCGCATCCATACCATTATAGTTTTCGGATTGTAGTATTTTCTTTTGTAGAAGGACAAGATAGAAAAGAAATATTTTTAGCCTCACAAGTTAGCAACTGATTAAAAGGTTGTATGACGTATCTCCAAAGTGTGCTATTGTCGAAACTATTGGTTATTCAAAATGATAGCCTATACGAGAGTCAATGAAATCTGGTATCTTTGTACTGTTATTAAGATTTGTCAGTATTTCTTTCCATACGCCAACAAGATGCATACTGCAGTTAGAAATTTATTTAGCGGCTTTCTAAAAAGGCTGGCAATTGACCACGGCACTACAAATACATCGAAATTTAAAATAGCACAATGATTATTAAAGAGAAATGGAAATTTCAAAGATAATTAATTTCCTCATTAAAGATGAGATTAAAGGATCTAAAAATTATTATTAAAACGTCCTTATTTCTGCTTCAAAAGTAAAGCATAAAAAAGTAGAAAAATTTAATGTAAAAATACAAATTACAAAAATTAAGATACATTGAAGGATTTGAAATGTTGTTAATTGGTCAAATTTAGATCTCTAAAACCTAATTTCTAATTCAATTCTTAGTTATTAAAATCAAAACTTCTGATTCTTTAAATTTGAAAATCTTGTTTTTTATTATAGGTCAGTTTCATTATTTCTTCAAGTTTTTTCTTACTACTAAGAGCTCTTTATTAAAATATATTACATATTATAATTCGTCAGTTACTTACCAGAAATTTAATATCCTGTTTACAAATTAATAACATGTATTTTAAAAATATAAAGAAAGAGTTTCAAAAGATACAAAACTCTCTTTATAAGTTATTATATAATACTTTCTTTATAAATTATTATTTAATACTATCAAGAGCTATATTAAGTAGAAAATTATAATTTCATTTATTATTCTTAACTAGTTTTCAAGTCAGTTTTTCCCATATTAACAGAAAAATCTACTAGTAAAATAAAAATCTGACGTATAAAATTGGGTAAATCCTGTTCAACTACTGATGAATGAATGAATGGGGGAAGCATAATAATCGCAATTACTTCGAATGCCTCCGTTTCTTAGATTGCCCTTTGAGAACTGAGTTAATCATTCAAAATATATAAAAATTAATTGTACAACATCGAGTACTTCTGCTAAGTAAAATATAAAGTAACATAAATTCATAAAGTCTTAAAGTAGACGGCTCCCGCCGTTTATTGACGTCATTACATAACAAACAATATACATATTAGAAATTAATTATGAGACTAACATATATTTAACCAAAAATTACATCAATAGCGTATTTTCCAGTGTTATTAACTTCAACCGCCATTAAGAATTTTCTGGCGATCTAGCTTGTCTAAATTTATTAATAAGTCCCGAATAAAAAAAATTAAATGTTTGTATAGCATTGCAAAATTAAGCACGAAGTAGCGGAAGTGTTGTAAAAACTACAGAAGTAATTAGATATTTAATCGGCCCACGAAGTAGCTTTTATTGCACCAAGTTGAAGGTGGAGCTCCCCTTCTTTGACACCAACTGAGCAAGGGTAAGTTCACTGTATCTGAGACGACACCGGACCGATTTCGCATTTTCATGGTTTTCGCCATGCGTAACTTGGATACGAGCTAGGTTCCCTAGAGAAATCCTTCACAAAGACTATTGCTCCCCTTAGGCAGAGAACCCTCGAGTGCTTTGTCGTAATTAAATAAACCATACCTAACAATAAAAGATTACTGCGTAAAATGTTTCATAAAAACAAAAGAAAACATTAAAATAATCTTTAAGGTAAAATGCAAAAAATCTTTACATGACATGGAAACCGACTCTGAAATACATTTCGAAGGAGTTTGATTTGAATGAATAAAATGTTTCAACAAGATTCACGGAAACTAAAGTAGTGTCCCTTTATAAAAATTAGAATATCATGGAAGTGCGCAGATAAAAAAAGGTAATTTTTTTGTAAAATAACACAAAATTACGAAGAAACAAATTAGACACTGAGAGAGCAACAGAAATACTATAGGAGGGAGAAATACACGGTCATGTTGATAGAACTAGTGGGGCCTTTTTAATCAAAGTATCTGTCAATAAGACTTTCTTTGAAATAAATAAAATGCATGTTGCTGACATGTTCCTCTCAGTTTCACACATACATTTAAAAAATATTTCGTCAACACCAAAAGTTAAAATTTAACAAGAAAAAATGTACTGTAAGAGTAAAGCTTTGCTAAACCAATTTTTTTTTCCTTATTGTTGAAGCTTAAGAGAGCATGAAGAGTATAAGACGTGAAAAAAATGTACCCATATTATTACTGGTCGCAGATCTTGATAAATATTACTACTTCGAAAGGAAAAATAAAACGGAACTTTCCTATGGTGATAGTTTACATCTGCTTAACTTTATTCCATGAACCAGGATACCTGCAATAGGTATGTTTAAAGTGTATCACATTTAAGTTGACTTCTTTACTGACAGATTTTACGTAGCCTTACCTTACGTACATACGCAAATATCTGCCTTAAGCGATCAGCATGGGGCTGATTTTGCTAACCACTACAGCACCCAGACGACTGAAATTAGAATTAAAATTTACATATATTGAAATATTTTAATGATGAATTAATGGACTCTTTATTTATCAATTTTTTTTCAAATATATTTCTTTTAATTTAAATTTTTGGTGAAACCTGAGAATTCAGGATTACAGGTATTGAAAATCTACGTGGTGAATTAATATATTACTGATTTCTCAAAAGCTTTATTCTAACCAATTTTTTTATACTGAACTCCTTGGAGAAAAGCATGTGAATCCGTTTCGTCTGAAACAGCTGAATTTTATCCTTTTTATTCTGAAGTCCGGAAAATATGGTTGATATTTTTCCTAAAACTCTCAGGTGTTTAATTATTTTATTAATTCCTCTTAATTGCTCTTCAATACTGAAATGAGAATGTAAATGAGAATGGTAACTTTTAAATAAAAGTAATAATTGCAATTTTTGAAATAAAATTATTAAATATTTTTGAAGATTCCGAAAACAAATCGGAAATAAAATATTTGAAGCGTAAAATGTTCTCTGGAAAGCGAGACGGATTTAATAGAATTTTTCTATGAATGTTTGCATTCTTCTGAACAAGGATTCGGATTCTTGCGAGTTATTTTATTTCAAATGCGTGGAGATATTCGTGCATGAAGAGATGTGAACGGTGTTTCTTTTATTGTACAGAACAAACAAACATATTTCATAAAGCTAATGTAAACTACAGTATATCAATTCAGTACTAGACTTTAGTGCGATTTACGCTTCGTAATGGAAATATGCAGAAAAATGCGAAGGCTAAAAATTCGATCGAAATGTAAATTATGATTTGAACTTTGAAATTAGAATCCATATACAAATAAACTTTGATATAAACGCTGAATTTTTGTTTATGAAATCCCTCTGCATTGGAATTTTTTTGAAAAAGCTTTTACAATATTCATTTTAAAATGTATTTTTCAAAAAAAAAAAATAATAATTATAATAATAATGCAAGAAAGGGGGAAAAGGAAGGTGGGTAAAAAGCATTATATAATTTTCTTAAAATTGCTTGAAATAATTAAGTCTTATATTTTAAAGTTTGTTGTTTTATAGTTTAAAGTTATTACAATAATTTATTAATTTTTAATAGTTTATGAGTATTATATTTTAAAGTTTGTGTTCAATTTACAGTTGCATTTCCATTTATCAAAAACACTAGAATACTGAAACGTTTTCAGGTATTAATAACTTGTATGTTTTAACTTTTTTTTAAATGTTGGGTAATTATACAGTTCAGTAAATTGGATTCTTATCTAAAAAATTAACAAGGCAAAATACTAGTTAAACATCAAATTAAGGAACTGGAATGCTGTAAAGTTGCTCAGACGGTCTGAAAAGTCATGTGAACACCTAGCTTTGTAAGAAAAGCTGCTGATCATTCCTGAAGAGGAACTTTGAATCCTTGCCTCCTGAGAAAAGAATAGGAAGAAATTCCGAGGAGGTTGGAAGTAAAACTCGCAACTGTGATTAAAGCGTCCAGACTGACTGTTGTGAAGATTATATAGGTGTTTGTAACAGCAAATATATTTGGAAATATATAAAATTCTTAGAAAGAATGAGCTCTGCTTTCATTAAGATTTAAAGCCTTTACAATACTTTGCTTAGCATCTCAACTGAGAAAATATGAAAAAGTCAAAATTAATAATAATATACATGAATTCTGTGCTCTGTTAGATAAAATAACTCTTGTATTAAAATGTACGATAAAATCTGCAAAACAGAACACACCAAAATAAATAAACAATCAACATAATTCCTTCTGCAGTAAAAAAAAGTACAATACACCGTGATATAAAATATAGTGCAATAGAAACAACTGATAACAATGGTATCGAATTTAGGGCTGGTTAGTCTCAAAAATCCAGAAACATATTATACAACATATTCAATGTATGACTACTGATAGTTTTTTCTCATACGAGATCCAAAGTATGAGTGATTATAGTTAAGTTTGAATCTCAGCCCAATGTATATTGGTTGATTATTAGAATGATCATTAGATATGATCATTAGAAACGAGAAAAACTGAATTAACAATACTTCATTGCAATAAAATTTACAACTATGTGGGCTGTAAGCTATAATTAGGACCTATTAATCAAAAGAATAACAGGACTGTGGGACCTAACAACCTGCAGAAATCAAACGCATTTTATCAAATTGTAATAAAAATATCCCAGAAATTAAACGTTCTTTTAACTCAAATTTGTTTCCTTTACTGATATTTTCAAAACTTTAATACCCTTTCTTACATTAAGTAACAGCACAGCAATATGCTGTCATGTTATTTTAATGTATGACCTTTTTTTCTTTCACCACTTTTTAAACAGATTTTTTTTAAGAAATACGTACTAAATGGAAATGGAAGAATGCCCTAAATTTTACTATTAGTCGCAAATCTAACAGCAATATTCTCTTAGAATAACGAATAGACGAGAAGAAATAATACGGAAAGAATAAAGAATAGACGAGTACATGTGTTTTAACACACATGTCAATCACATACACACGTTTACACATTCAAAGAATACGATCAGAGTTTAGTGCAATTTCAAGAGGATGTAGCAATTGTTTTATGATGGAGCACACTTCTGTTAGGGAACAGTTATTTTCCGTATGTACCAAAGACTATACAGTACAACATTTTGAATCACCTTGCATTCCTGCAGAGAATTTCTGCTCTGTGTTTTAGATCTTTGAAATTTTGATCACAACGTAAAATTTTCTAGTTGACTGTGGTAGTAATTTTTGTATAACGTGCCCTTCTTTGATATTATTGCCACTTTCCCAAAAAAACATTATTCCTGCCACTGCATATCTAATAAATTTAACATAGAAAAAAGAAAGGGTTGGTTAATTAAATACAGAAATGCATTGCCCGAGATTATTTGCCTTAGAATGAGTGCCTTTGTACAATAGAAGTCCTTCTGAAGAAAGTGGCTTGCGTTGACATTATACATTAAACCCGAAATGTAATGCAGCTAATGAAGCAACAAGCTTCTGATGATCTGTTGATTGTATAATCTGGTTTTCAGCGATCTTATCCACAAAGCAATAGTGCAGTGGTTCTTATCCTTTCTTGCCCAGTGCACGCCTTTCACCACTGCTAGACGATCATTTCTGCGCTTTCCAAAACTCGAAAAACAAGTATGCATTTATTTAAATTTAGATTCTTTTTTAATGTGTTTTATAAATTAAGCAAAAAAATATAGAAAAGGATAAATATCAAAACTTGAACAAAAATACTCTTTTTTTTACATTTAGAAACTGAAACTATATACTTAATAGGTAAATAACAGATGTATCGTATTTCCCTCCTGAAGCTATGAAACTTCCATTCTCCCCTGATTGATAATCCGTGCACTAGTGGATAACAAGTAGTGTGAATAAAGAAAAGGTTATTTATATTCATAAGTAAACTCTATTTCAATTAACAATCCCATTCCGGAGACCTTCTCACAGGAATTCCACGAGAAACCGGAATAAATGAAAATGTAATTCAACAGTGCCTACTGAATCATGACTAGGCATTTCAGACCTGGAGATCAGAAAGATAAATGCTCGCCACTATTGAAGTCCATGGCGTATAAAAATCTAAAAGCATCTCAAGGACGGTGCATGCACATAGGAATGTATAGAATTAGAAACATCTTCTATTAACTACAATAATGCTGGTTAATAAAAATTAACTGTCAACTGTATGTATTATAAAATTTATCTATTTAAAATTATAATATTTAGATTAATAATGCAAAATTGAACCGAATGTGATCGTCAAAGGCGTTAGTTACCGGCAACCTACCGACGGATCAGCAAACAGCCACTGATGTGGGACAGTGCATTGGACTCAACAAATTGATTAGTTTCATGCTAGAAAGGCGCTATTTCAATACAGAAGATAGATTTTGAGTCTTTAATGTTTGATTTTAAATAAATGAATTACTATAGTATTCTCATGCCACAAGCAGTGGAAGTAAAGTTTTTATTTTTTGCATTAGCTGGTTTATTTAGTATGAAACACCAATAAGTATTTTAGTTGTTTTTATCTGATTTTTATCACTTTCTGTTATTTAATTCTTAAAGACAGGACCGAAAATTCGTCCGACAGTCTAGCAAGGCTACCAATTGATTAGTTTTAATGTAATTATGATGCAAATATATTGCACAGTTTTTTACATTCCTTAGACTGAAATACTAATCTAACGTTCTTTTTACTGCAAAATAAATTGAGTAAAGCTATTTTAATGCATAGTAATTAAAATTAACAGGTGGAAGCTCCAAAACGTAAGTAAACCAAATTTTTAACGTAAGTGAACCAGTGAGGTTTAGTCAGCTTTACACTGATAGATTTGCGTTTGGACATTCTAGATAAGAAAATGGATATTATTATCCATTTTCTTATGTAGAATGTCATACTTATTTCACTTATTTTTTGTCAATGAGTATAAATTCATACTTTATGCTTATTGTCATACTTATTTTAAATATCAGATTTATTTGACTGTCTATCCGTTTCGCAACTTCAGTTACAATTAAAACCCTTCAAAGTAGATGGTGCCGAAATTACAAATGCTCACCGGTTATCCTTAGTTGAATGCCTAAAAATTACGAGACTATTAAGCATTCAGGTATTAGTCCTATTATGCACTAAGTCTGTTAGGCACTACTATCCGAGTGTCCTATAAGTAATAATTTAGAATAACTCTTTTTAAAATAACCGTCTATAAATGCGTTTTATTTACAAATTACTTTGCACTTTTACATTTGTAATGTCATTAAGTATATATCTGAGTAAGTGGCAGCATGATACTATAACTACAAAATAACTGTATCATAATAACATAGCTGCAAAATGGTTATTTGTGCAATAAAATGCAGTTACAAAAAATGATTTTACTTCTCTGCTCAGAAACCTTGTTCATTTGTTACTTTTATCCTTGCGACCATTTTCTGTTACGAAGTTACAAAAGTCTTGTTAACTTTATAATAATAGTCAGATTACTTCAGGAGATATCAAAGAATTAGAACTTTTCTATCAGCAAGTTTTACCTACTTATCTGTGTTACAAAAGCACTTATTGCTTAAGCCATCATCGTTTAAAAGTAGTTGTATTTATTTTCGTAAAATACTGCTATAAGATAAAGTCCTTTGACGTTTTACTTAGAGGCGTTCTTTAGTGAAGCATATACCTAACAACGTGAAAGCATTATAACGACCAAATTAAATAGAAAGCTTGGCCTTTATATTCTCGAGAATTCGAAAGTTCAGAGTTAACAGTTTATCTACATATAAATACTGACAAATATTATATGCAGGGAAAATGACTTACAAAATCCCGCAAGAAAAGACCTTGGTGGCAGTGAAAAATGCGAAAGCTGACTAAAGGATTTAGAATATGCATGGGAAAATCCATCTGCCACAGTAGGAGGACATCAGTAAATTTTGCATGAAGTAGAACTTGATAGTAAAGGGAAGTCGAAAAGATGGATGAAAGAAAAGTTTATTTATATTTATATGAGTTTATTTATATGAGTGAAATTTCTTTCTGTATTTAATCATTTGATGTTTATAAATCAGTTTATTCAAAATAATAAAAGAATATGGATTTCAAAGCCGTTAAAATAGCAAACAAAACCTCTTATTTAATCAGCTAAATCTGAAGGTTTTAATGATATGATTTTAACACAACAAAGTGCAGATCTAAAGTAATACCTAAACATTTTAATTTCGAGAACAATACCTAATATAACAGTAGCTGGATAATAATACATGCAAGGCAGTGACAAGGAAAAGAATCAAACAACAGCTAAATTGATTAGAATTTGTTAATACTTTCAAAAACAAGTTAAAGCTAATATCTTCCCAGTTTATTAAGAACGAATTAAAAAATTTCATAAATATTTCTGACGAGTTATCCAGAAACAGAGGTATGTTCAATAAAGAGAAACATTATTAGGAAATAATAATTCTTCATTCCGAATTTGACAGATGTTTTCAAAAATTTAATAGACTAGAACTAATTATCATTTTCATGTGTTACTCATTTAGCTGCGTTGATATAGAAAAAAAAAATAACTAAAACTATAAATAATATATTCTCTTTATCTCTTCAGGAAAATAAAGTTCTTCTCTTTCAAAATGATATAATTTTAAAAGCATATAGTTCAGAAACTGCAATTAAATTTTTGAATCTAATGGACGAAGTTTAATATCTTAATTTTTAAAAAGTCGCATTTTATTTTTGGCTTTACTTAACTATGCGAATCTGCATTTTGGACAATGAATATAAATTTGGTTAAAATATCACAGATGACAGCTTAGTATCCAGGGCGAAACTAGCAGTCGATAATTACACTCGTGCGCAATATTAAGAGAATTAGCACATTATATCGAATTTCTGGGAAACTAAAGCCAATGAAATCTGGCATGAATAAACATTTATAACAGGGAATGAGAAGCCATTTTATGCGTTCATGACTATCAGTAAAGCTCATAGCTCAGTGACGTCCAAAATCCCCTCTGATATCGAATAGAATGTGAGTCTAATATGGGATATAGTCTCCTCTCACAACCAGACAGGTCGCGCAGCAAGACGGCATTCTGGACAGGAGGCAGGAGTCACTCTGGCAGTCGATACCACTCCTGCAGCAAGGCAGTCTTCTCAGAGGGGGATAGTAAGATGAAATTGCCCTCCTAAATGTACTCTATAAGGTGTGTGTGTGTGTGTGTGTGTGTGTGTGTGATTATGGCAAAGCCTCGAGGGCTATCTGCCTAAGGGGAGGAATGCCTTCGTGGAGGACTTTCTAATGGAAACTGGCTCGTATACACGTTACACATGGGGAAAACCATGAAAACACCCATGCAGCCAGCCCGTTCGCGGGATTCGAACTTCGGACCGAACTACCAGTGTTCAGCGACTTTACCGCTCGGCCGCTGGTGGGCCGTACTCTATAATGATAAGGTCAACAGATATGGCTGGCTAATCCCTGCGGCGAATATCCTTACTTTTGAAGTAATCGTCGGCAAGTTGAACCCTATGAAGATGAGCATTGTTGCCCATTAGCAGGAACCCAGGACCAACTGCCCCCTCGAAAAGTTGAACATAGGGCTCTAAGATCTACTCTCATAGCTCTCAGGGAGCATTTTTCAAATACATGCAAGGGTATGCGACGACCCAACAAAATAACATTACACCTCCACTATCGTAATGATCCTTTTTCTCTGATAAAGGAGGAATGATATCGCATTCCAGGCTCTTTCCATGTACAGGTACTCCCAGAATCAGTACCCAAGCTAAATCTCGACTCATCTGTAAAAAGCACGGGCCTTCACTGAAGAGTGGCCTAAGAGCATGCTAAACGTGCTTTGTTATGTGCTGCAGTGAGCGGAACGCAAACAGTGGGGCTTCTGGCATACAGCCCTGTCTCATCAAGCCTTCGAGCTTATAGACAGGATTCCAGTGGCAGCATACAGACAGATGTGAAGCTGAAGCAGTCATATATCGCCGTGCTTAAAGTGCCAAATAACGATTCTCATTCGTCATTGTGGATCTTAAGTCGACCTTGCCCGGCAATTCTCGATATGAGTGCAGTGTCCTGAAACTGTTCCTACAAATTGCAGACGACACTGGGCATTACGTTGAGCTCCGTAGTCATGTTATGTAGTGAGATTCGAGAAATTACTGACTAAATTAAGTACCTTAATTGTAATTATTCGGAGACTAGAATTATTCTAGTGCAATTTTGTTTCTTTACTTTTTTTAATTTAATAGTAGTTTTATTTCGCTAAATTCTTATTTTCGTACCTAAGGGCTAGAGATCAAGATTCAATGTTATTTTGTTTTTTCAATTTCTACTTGAAAAATCGTAATAAAAAGAAATATTTTTGTATGTAAAAAAATCGGGCCATTTCCGTGCATCATTTCGTTTTTTGGGGGTCCTGGAATTTTCGAGAACATTTCCTAGTGTCTTATCTTTGCTTCGGGGGGATGAGTACGTGATTACCTTGACGAAAGATCAGGGGTTACTGTTAGGTTACGCGGGAAGTTCAACAGTTGCTTGGCGGTGGCTGAATCCAGTTTTGGCTTCTGGTTTGTTGTTCGCGTCTGCACACGGATTGTTTCTGACTGATTTGGAGGGAAAATTGTAATCTCCCGAAAGCCCACAAAACAGCGCTTCCCAAACTTTTCACTCTTACAAAATCCCTGTGACAATGCTCAAGTTCAGCATCCTTGTAACAATGTTTTTTTGTTATATTTTCATTAACGATCGTTAATGGAAACAAAAAATGATTTTATTTCAAAACGAAAAACATCGCTTATCTATAATTCATATAACTCTAAATCTAATTATGTAAGTAATAAATTTCTTTAGCATAACAGTTTATAGCAAATATTAAAATGAAATCTGCGCCTGTTTTTTTGGAACATAAATATTGAATACGGTGTCTGATTTTCGATATAGATATGGGGATTTCATCTTGCACAGAAAGAAGACAATTTCTATTCTCACTCTAAGTACTTGTTAAACAAGGAACTGCACAAGGAATAAATGTACGATGTTGAAAACTGCAGCAGTATATTAATTTTTTTCTTATGAATTCTTGAATACTCACTTTCAGCGGAAATCCAGAGTTTGTCTGAACATGTCTGTAATGACCTTGCGGATTAATAAGGCACCATGAGGAAAACGACACCAACATTTATTAAAATTTAACTTTCAAAGAATAATGAAAAAAAAATTAACATTTAAAGAATAAAGGCAAACTCGGTCCTACAACATAATTAACCTACAACCTCGCTCCTACAACATAATTAACCTACAACCTGCCTCCTCTGAGGCTAACATGCAACTGGCCTCTCTCACTTGCTGGGCTCTGGCAGGCAGCTGATTGGCTGGCTCACCGCTGCCAGATACATGACACCCCCCCGGTAAGATTGTGCTACGCCAAAGCGAAGCAGAATCTGAAAACTGAACCAGCAAATACAAACTTAAATTGTATACTCCACATACCAAATTAATTCAAAATATAGGAACATGTATACATGACATAATAACATACTTTGAAATAAATGCAATAAACATTCATCTCACAACAGATGAACAGATGGCTTGATACAATACCGGAGTTCTGTAATAAAACATATATGCAATACTATTTCAAAACACACTATTATAATGCAATATTAAATGGAAACCAGTAATTTGATTTTCAAAACAGATGGAAAGTAGCTCTCGTACAATTCCGGAACAAAAAGTAACTAATGCAAAGTTTTAAAACATATTAGTTCATACTTAGTTCACACCTATTTCATTCACCCACTAGTCTTGAAAGACCATCTGCACTTTTTAATTGTTCACCAGGGCAATGAGAAATATGAATATTATAGCGCTGAAGTGCCATTGCCCACCTCTGTAATTTGGCTGAATGCGGTGCCGACTTATACAAATATAATAATGGATTATGGTCTGTGATCAGCTCGATATTCGATCCAAACACCCAACACTCGAACTTTTTTAATGACCACACAACGGCATAAGCCTCGCGTTCAATAGTTGACCAGTTCTGCTGAGTTTTCGAAAGTTTTTGACTGGCAAAGCTGATAGGATGCAAACTGCCTTTGCTGTCTCGTTGTGACAAGCAAGCACCAACACCATATGAACTAGCATCACACTGTATGGTGTAAGGTTTTTCTGGTTCTGGAGTGTACAGTATTGGTGCTTCACACAGTCGACGTTTCAGTTCTTTAAATGCTGATTCCTCAACATCAGTCCATGGAATTATCTCAGGAATTTTCTTTTTCGTAAGCTCCGTCAATGGGCGAGCTATTTCTGCATAATTCTTTATGTAATCACGATAATAGTTGAATAAGCCTAATGCACTCTTTAGAGCAGTCTTTGTTTTAGGACTTTTTATAATTTCAATGGCTTGTAATTTTTCAGGATCAGGTTGATGTCTTCCAGCTCCTATTATATGCCCTAAATACTTTATCTCCGAACGTGCAAAAACATTTCTTCACGTTCACAGTAAACCTGAGATCACTTAATGTAGTTAGCACAGCATCTAAATGTTTGAGATGCGAATTCCAATCTGGTGAAAAGATAGCAATATCATCAATATATGCTTTGCAAAAATCACTATGTTTTCTTAAGGCATCATTCATCACTCGCTGAAAAGTAGAAGCTGCATTTTTTAATCCAAAAGGCATCACTTTCCAACGATACTGGGAACGATGTGTCTTGAATGATGTTAAATCACGACTTTCTTCTTCTAAAGGTATTTCCCAGTAACCTTTCAAGACATCTAAACAGGTGATAACATTCGCGTGTCCAATTTTATTGATTAGATCAGTCACATTCTCCATTGGAAAATCAACAGGCTTGGTTACTTGATTCAACAACCTGAAATCAATACATAAACGCATACTTCCGTCTTTCTTGGCAACACATACGACCGGGTATGCTATTTCAGCTTCACTTGGCTCAATAAGACCCAAGCTCTCTAATTCCTCGATCTGTTTATCTACTTCAGGTTTCAAAGATTCTGGGATCTTATAGATATATGGCTTTTTTCTTTCAGCTCCAGGTAACAACCGAATTCTATGTTCACCAACGCTGGCTATTTGGATCTCCCCAGAAAATAACGCGATGTGCTTGAGTAAGAGCTCGTGTAATTCCTTTTGTTTTCTATCCTCTAAATGACTAATATCCACCTCGATGTTCCTTCTAGTTACTGCGCAATCTCCTTTATTTGGAGTGGTATTAATTTCCCCAAACTCAGAATCATCTTCAAATATCACTCCCACAGTTTGTGCTCGAACATAAAATTTTCTTATTTTGTTCACATGAACATGCCTCACACTCCCATCGGGTAATTTAACTTTGTAAGAATGAGGATTTACTCTTTCAACAATTTCACCTGGACCTGTCCACCTAGCATATAGCTTGTTGCTAGAGTCTGGTATAAGTAAATATACTAGATCACCATTTTTAAATTCTTTCAAACTTTTGCGACGGTTAAAATAATATGCATAAGCTTCTTGTTTTTCCGCAGCAGATAAAGAAGCGAGCTCAGATGCTTTCTCTAAATTTATCTTTAATTCTTGTAGATAATCAACTGCTGAATTACTCAGATTAAGAGGTAATGGTATTTCACCGGACCATGATGATTTTAACACAGCTAAGGGACCTCTAGCTTCACGACCATACATAAGCATAAATGGAGATACACCGGTAGTGCAATTTGGAACTTCACGATACGCAAAAAGTAAATAAGGTATGTGCTTGTCCCAATTAACAGGATCTGTGCGAATTACATGATGTAACATTTGTTTAAATACCCGATTCCATTTTTCCACTGAGCCGTTTGATGCTGGGTAACCAGCTGTCGAAAAACGAGGATGAGTTCCTAACCTATTTTCGAATTCTTGAGTTAATTGTGAGGTAAAATTAGTGCCTTGATCACTACAAATTATTTCTGGAATACCGGTTCTCATAAAAATATCTAAAAGAGCCTCACAAGTAGCTTTAGCAGAAAGACTTTTTAAAGGTATGACTTCTGGCCATTTTGAATGATTATCTATCAAACACAAACAATATTTATGTTTCCTTCCTGAAGGAGGTGAAATTTCACCAATAATATCTATATTTACCGTATGAAAGGGATATGGCGCGCGAACAATAGGAGTAATCGGAATTTTATCCGATTGTCTTTCCGGACTTTTTAATTGGCATCTTTCGCATGTTCTACAATAATTTTCTACATCTTTGGATATGTTCGGCCAATAAAATGAAAGCTTAATTCTTTCTTTAGTCTTCCTCATACCTAAATGATTTCCGAATATGGAATCATGAGCTAATTGAAGGACTTTATTTCGATAATTCTCGGGCAAAACTGTTGTATGTTTTCCCCACAAATTTTTTCTTTATGAAATAATAATTCGTCCTGTAAAAAGAAATTATTCTTCCCTACTTCTGCGTCCTTAAAAGAATTTATTAACGTTTGGCAGTTTCTCTGATCGACCTTAAATTTATTCGATTCCGAATAACTGTTTAGTCTTTCATCATTCTGATTCGCAACTGAGCTATAAAAAAGATTTACATTTGACAGTTCAACGGCGCCAACCTCAAGTTGTTTTTGTTTATGAGTTTCCGGTTTCGTCTCGGGGAAGACTGTTGATTCATTCTCGTCTTCAAATATGCGATCCCATACATCTGGTGTAATTAAACATTGAACATTTAGCTTATCTGTCAACGCGAAAAGAGCTTCTACGCGCGAATATAGACAACTGTTTGGTTTTTTGTAATAAATGGGAATAGTTGCTAACGTTGCCTCTATGACGTCGCCAAATGCGGAACTTAAAATGATTTTACCCTTACTTTCTATTTTTAAATCAGGAATTAATGTAGTGTTCAAAATTGGTATTTCCGTACCTGAATCTTTTATAGCTTCTACTTGCTTCCCTGCAATGTAAATAGTAATCTTTTCCAAGGAATAAAAATTAAGTTTTCCGTCGGAACACTCGGGTTTTTGTAAATGTTTAGAATTTACATTTGTAACAACCGCATTGTCCTTCGACTTACTTGGAGTGTTAACTTTCGGTTTGACCGGGAAATTATCGTTCTGTTTATTGGACCTCTCAAATTTATTTCGCCTGTTCGGGCAATCCTTGGCCAAATGTAAACTGCTACTACACACATAACATTCTCGCGGTTTAAACGAATGTTTCTGTTCATTTACCACTAAATCTTTTCTTAGCGCTGGTGGAATATATTTAGAGTTTTTGTTGTATGAATCACGAAAATTAGCGCGTTTTTCACCTCTTATGTCATCAAAAGATTTACCTTTTGCGATGAAGTAAGTGTCGCATTCCTTCGCTAGTTCTTCTGGACGTAGCCAACTTTCATCTTGTCGAACTGCAACATGGCACGCTAAATCACTATCCAATGTTTGAAAAAGTTTGTCAGAAATTATTGAGTTAATTAAAGACTCAAAATCATTGACGTTTCTACTTTTACAATAATGGATCCAACATGATCTTAAACGAGAGGCGAACTGCAAATGAGTTTCCCCCGTCAACCTTTGAGCTTGGCGAAAATTTTCTAAACATATAATTGGTGATGGTTCACATTCCTTAAGAATTAAAGATTTAATTTTTTCATAATCTTTCAAATCATCATCTTTAATATATACTAGAATATTAGAAGATTTATCACATATCAGTTTAAGTAAAATTTCAGACTTAAACTCATTTGGTACGTTCTTATGCTTAAAAGCCCTTTCTATGGAATCAAAAAATAAGTTCCATGCTTCACCCTTTTTAGGTACAGAAATCGATAATGCCTGTACAGCTTTCAAAAGCTTATCTAATGAAAGTGTATTTTCTACGTTATTACTAGATTCTTTGCTACTTTCGATTTGCATTAAACGCAATTTCACAATTTCTTCTGACTTTTTCCTTTCTTCAACCGTAGTATTAAGAAATTCAATAACAAAATCTTTATCTTTCAAATATTCTTTAGAACTTAAAAGCTTATCTTTTAATTCTACAACTTTTAAACTAGAATCGGCTTCTTCACCTAGTTCCTTCAACACCGAAATCAAATCACTTTTAACTACTCCTTTAAACATATTTAGAAGAAATTTTCCTTAAAGTTACAACAAAAATGTCTCACCTTTTCTCCAAAATCCGGTCGTCTTCGTTAGCTCTGGTTCTCGAAAGAGAGCGTGCTGTAATGACCTTGCGGATTAATAAGGCACCATGAGGAAAACGACACCAACATTTATTAAAATTTAACTTTCAAAGAATAATGAAAAAAAAATTAACATTTAAAGAATAAAAGCAAACTCGGTCCTACAACATAATTAACCTACAACCTCGCTCCTACAACATAATTAACCTACAACCTGCCTCCTCTGAGGCTAACATGCAACTGGCCTCTCTCACTTGCTGGGCTCTGCCAGGCAGCTGATTGGCTGGCTCACCGCTGCCAGATACATGACAATGTCATTAAATTTCATTTTCAAGGAAATACTCGGTTATAAATCAGAAAGTTCTTTTTTTAAAGTTAGGTACTGAGGATGAACGAAGAGCGAGAGAACGGATTTCCTCCACAATCGTATACTTCTGTTGACAGGAGTGGAAAGAAGTAATCAGTTTTCTTCGACAGTTCTTCTAGGTGGGATACAATAAAACTTGAAATTTGTTAGTAACCATCTTCACATTTTAGTCCCGCCAGTAATTCAAGCATATCAAGATTTCTTTTTACAACATGCTCTTTCCAAAAATCTTGTTATCTTGTTTCCAAGAATCTTTATTTAATTTTCTTTTACATTCAAGAATCTTGTTACTTGAAAATGGTGTATTTTCTAAGCCCGCCCTACAGTAAATTATTCAGATGATTCAAGTGATGAAACATATCTGCTAAGTATACTAGTATCTGCTCTCACATTTAATCCTCAACGAGTTTAGTAAAATCTTGTTTGTCGATTTGTTGAAAATGTGCATGCATTTCTTCCTTTAGCACAGAAACCCTATTAAAAAACTCTGCGTCTACTTAACTACCGGATTTCAGTGTATAACAACAGATTTGAATGCTCATTATCCCTTTTCCACAGAAACTTTTAAAAATTCTAGCATGGGCTGGTTTTCGTTTAATGAAATTTATCATTTTGATATCAACATCAAATACCTTTCGTAGCTCATTTTCAAGAGATTTTGACATCCATACTTATCTATGAATAAAAGTGTGTGAGGAAAAAATATTGACATTTTTCTCTTTTACAAGAGTAACGAAGTCATCCTATTACCACTAGAACTCGCCCAAGAAGGACCCTTTTTTTTCTTTTTCAAATATACAGATAAAATATTAAACACATCTATTCCTCTGCTTGTCTCACCTTTGCTATAAGCAGAGGAAACATTTGTTGGTTAAATCTGTTGACTTAGTCTACCTGAATTGGAAAACTGCCATTTTTCAGTTTATCAGACTAAACCTCTTTAACACCATGTGGCATATCATTGATTTATCGACTTACTGCGTTGTTCGACACTGAAAGATTTTGAGTTTTCCTTACTGCATCTTTTCCCAACATTTTAACCGCTATAATTTTACATGCGGGCATTCTTCACGGACTTTTCCTTCTCTGTACATTAAGCTCTGTATCAAATAACTTACTTCCTGAGACTTTACACTAACTGTTAATGTCATACAAAAGCTGTACTCTGTTTATTTTGAGATTTTAACAGAGTTCTAAAATAATCATCAGTTTTATATTTCATATTAATATGATTTCTCGTAAAACGTTTGTTCAATTTTGTTTGACCCATTTCTGTGTTCGGAAGTTGTTTTTACCTCAAACGAGAAATAATGAAAGAGGACATTCTAGTTCACCAGTCCTTGAAAAGTCCATTGGTAAACAGCTTTCATTGTAACGATGAATATATTTTACCCCTCTTTCTTTATCAAACTTTTGAAATTTTGTGTGAGGATCTAAATTTTCATCACTAATTTCTTCAGAATTATCTGGATTGTTTGTCTTCAAGTATCGCCAAATTTTAACCATTTAAATCTATAGAATAATTAAAAAATGAGAAGCAAAAGCGAATAAGATACTAACAAAGTATTAAAATATAAAATATGCACGAGCACCCTGTTTAACCAACCACATGATCCTACACGTCTTGCATCACTAATTGTATGCACAGTCACACTAGATTCTAGTTCGTGACAAATGAAAAGGTGGCTTTGGCTGTTCGGCCAGTTAGACTCGTGATGCATGCTTAGCCTCGCAATGCAAATGTACAGTTTGATGAAAATTGCCACAGAAGTTAATCTCCTTCCATTTTTTATAACAAAGAAATTCATACAACAGTTGACGGTTGTATGAATTTCTTTGTGACAAGTCTAACCGAGTAAAGCCGAACAAACAAAGACAACTTTCAGTTATCATTGTCAGATTCTTGTCCTAGACCCACTCGCTCCGCCCGTACCGAAGTTACCCTAGTACAATACCGAATCAAGGAAAAAATTAACTTTTCCTTTTATGACGTAGGTATTTCTTCTCTATTTCTTCTGGATTTCTTAACTATGTTTCAGGGAATCCTGGCTGGGAAACGCTGCCATAGAATATCATGCTGCGAATATGCATAGCCGTTTCATATAAGATCTTAGTCAACTCTTAATGAGTCATTAATTGGTTCTGCATACTCAAAGAGCTCTTATGTTTACTTCGTTACTTCTCGCTTAATGTTTTGTAAGACTAATACTGTCTACCTGTTATTACAACTTGGTTTACAGCAAGTTAAGATACGGTTGCGGTTATTCTCTCTCTGACTGAAAAGGACCAGAAAGTGATTATTACAAGAGGTTCTAACTGCTGAAAAACATGAGAATTCTATTCTTGAAACTTTAATTAGTTAGTTAAAGTTAAAATTTAGTTAAAAATTATTTCATAGCCTTTTAATGACCCGACACTAGCATTGAACCGTTTCGTCGTTTCAGGATAAAACAAATCCATTTCTATTTAACAGACCGCTCACTATCTGAGCCAATCAGGTAAACGACTTTTCTGAGATACTATGCGCAATAAATCAGTGTATTGGTGTATTTTAATTATGGCAAAGCACACTAGGGCTATCTGCCTAAGAGGAGGGATGCCTTCGTGGAGGACTTTCTAATGGAAACTGGCTCGTATACACGTTACACATGGGGAAAACCACGAAAACACCCATGCAGCCAGCCCGTTCGCGGGATTCGAACCTCAGACCGAACTACCAGTGTTCAGCGACTTTACCGCTCGGCCGCTTCGCAATAAATCAGATACTAAATTTCTTAACCTGTTGAGAGTTTTCCAAATCAAAGTGTTTATGCACATGAATGTAACTGAGCTCTACACTGTTCAAAAGTTAAACACCGGTTTCTACTTATTTATTGCTTTAACGGTAGCTTTCAATTAAGCAACAGATTTTTTTCGGTTTCTTTCATTCATTGTTATTAACTATATTTCACGTTATTTTCATTTCTTTACAGCTATAGAGGAAATACAGGGGAAGGGTTTTGTTCCTTTTGGAAAGCGTTGCACATTACGCATGGGAAAACCAAGAAAACTAAAATAACAGCTTCATTTAACAAAAACTTAAAAAATGCATTAACTATTGATGTTCTGCGACATTAACTTATTAGGTCGCAAACACTCCCGTTAGGCTATTAAAAGATTCAGATCTGGAATTGCCTATCAGTGGAAATTACGACTAGCAAGATGGTAATTTCGCTGCTGTTTAAAAAATGATACTTCATTTAAAATAATAGGCAATCACAATCCTTAAATCCCCACCCTTTATTTGCATATGTCAAGTAATCTTGACATCTTCTATTTATAGTTTTTATTTTGTTTGTCAATTCATTCCATTTATACGCCTTTTAGGCTTTTTTATTTGTTTAATAAATTAAATAATGGAATACAAAATAGATATCTTTCAAAAAGTTTTATTTAATTGGGATTTTTACCCCCTTATTTTTTTTTTGCATAGTGACCTAATATCTGAGAAGAATTCTTCTGTGGAACTGTTCTCATAAAAATTGCATTCGAGTGCTTAAAGACTAATTGTTTGCAATATCCGCAATTCCGAAGGCGAGAATAAAATTTTAAATAAAAGGAACACGCAAATTTCCTGGAACAATGATTTTCCAGGAACGAAATAATTTCGTAA
Source organism: Stegodyphus dumicola (assembly GCF_044657685.1). Taxonomy (NCBI): domain Eukaryota; kingdom Metazoa; phylum Arthropoda; class Arachnida; order Araneae; family Eresidae; genus Stegodyphus; species Stegodyphus dumicola. The sequence continues at coordinate 110,862,509 of NC_140772.1, read as the reverse complement.
CTTAAGAAACTAATTCTTAATGACTTCTAACTACAAAATGATAGAATTATTACATTTTCATGTATGCAGTCTACAAAAACAAAAACAAAAAAAAAAAAAAGGAAAAATCTTTCATTTCAGAACCACACGACCCCAAAACTAAAATGTCTGAAGTTAAATTGAACATGTTTAGCTGTGAACCCTTAATTGCAAAAAAAGTATCAGCAGGATCTAATACAATTGAATGGAAAGAAGAACAGTTTGTATACAACTCTGGGTATTAGTACGTTTCGACAGAAGGGTAATTAAGTAATGTATAAAAGAAATCAATATGCTAACACTAATTATTTATTTGAGGCTTTGTCATTAATAGTTTGTTAAATAAAATATTAATTTATCCTAAATTATATTTACATAGCGCATAAGTTTAACTATTTTTTTATGTTTATTTATTTTTATTTTAGGCTTCATTTATAATACAGCGTAATGTAGTGTTTTTACTTTTTTATTTAATATTTTACGTTATAGTTGTAGAGTGTGTTTTTGTTTAATCGAATTTGTAGCCGCTTTTTGTGTTTCAGAATATTTATTTTGTGTTTTAAAGTTGTAGTACATTAAGTAATTCAGAATCAATCGGCATTTAAATTGTAAAGAGTGCTCAATGTACAAGTCCTCTTAGGATACCTTGAGATTTTTCGCCATCTTGGCGACACCATATTTCGGGAAAACGTCTTTCCGAACTCCTAGGAGTGATTTTTCCCAAAGCTGCAAACTTTGCTTGAGTGGACCCTGGTAAATACCAGTTGCATTGAAACACTCAGTTCATTCAGTTATTCAGTTCAGTAGAGGAGAGGTGACTATATTGAGCTCCTGCTCGATTATTACTGCTTTACTTTGTTCTATGGCTTACTCTGGGTTTATGGTGATATGCCGTATTCCTTGAGTGTTAAGAAGAATTTGCGTTTTTCCTGTTTTCCCCCTCTCCTTTGCGTTATGTGAACCCTCGGCACTATGTGCATTTCAGAATAAGTGTCAAATAAAACATTATGTAACTTGTTGAATTTTCCTATCAATCTTATGATTTGGGAGTGGCATTAGAAAACAACATTAATGTGTAAAGTCGTTCAATAAAGGCCTTACACATGGTGATATTCTAAAGGGGTATGTGGGATTTGGATGCTCTGATATCGATGTATTAAATTTCTCATTGATTGGTTGAAACTGATATGATATCAAATTGCTCTTATCGAAGATTGAAAAACTCAAATCGCTGAGATGAAAGTTTCCGACGATGCCGCTACGGAGATACGTGAGGTGATGCATGACACAATATGGCATGGAAAAGACAATGAAAGACATGTCTGAAAATCTTAATTTTTAATAATTTTATATGCCTTAGATGTACGAGTGCAAAAACTCCGCTACGAGTTGGGAGACAATGGTTAGAAGGAAACATGAAAGAAAAAATGCGAACATCACGCTACATAGATTGAACATCGTTCAATAAAGGCCTTACACATGGTGATATTCTAAAGGGGTATGTGGGATTTGGATGCTCTGATATCGATGTATTAAATTTCTCATTGATTGGTTGAAACTGATATGATATCAAATTGCTCTTATCGAAGATTGAAAAACTCAAATCGCTGAGATGAAAGTTTCCGACGATGCCGCTACGGAGATACGTGAGGTGATGCATGACACAATATGGCATGGAAAAGAAGTTACACTAGGTCTGATTCTTCTGCTCTTATAAAATGTTAGATAGCTCATCACTATAGAGCCATATTTTGAAATGATATCAACATTCATAGCAAATTACATGTAATATACATGCAACTCCCTTAGCAGTCATCGTATGCAAAGTAGCAGACCGATTCCCTGGCCAACGCGATTCAAATATCTTCGCTGAGAATCTGCGAGACATGATAAATTCACTGTAGACTCTACAGACTCTACAGTGTAGAGCTTTTCTGCGCTGTCGTAAACAGAATTGTAAGTGGATAATTTCTTAGGATTATAAAAGCTATTTTACTTTTGAATACAACAGGAGAAACATTGGTTCAGCCATAACTTTAAAATCAATAACTGTGAGAACCAAAATAGAGGACGAACTATTTACTGTTTATCTGGTAATATGATCTTGGGGAATTTGTTGTTATTCGATACTGAAATATGTTATTTAGAGCTCACTTTTGCATTTGTGCCCTAAGTTTTATCTCATTTCGAGCATTTCTGTGAAGTATGGAATTTTCTGCGCAAAGAAGTGTAATAAATTGCTTTATTTCTGTTAAACATTTATTATTTTTAACTTAGAGATAAATAAACTTTTCAGATAACAAATAAACTTAAGTCAATACGATACTTCAATTGAAAATTTTATATTCATTTCGAAAAATAGAAAAGTAATGATTATAGGTTTCCGTTCCTTTTTAGACGGACGTTTTTATATATAAAGAGACTATGCAGAGATAAATCCTTAAGAAAATAAAGCCTTCTTTTAATATAATCTGAATATTTCCATAGTAAGTTCGACTCCATCTCTTCGCTGCTGTTGTCTACTGGTGATAAATATCAATAAAACTGAATTCAAATTGGACTTCTTTTATCCCACAATAATTGATAACAGTACCGGGTTCTAATTCGATAACATACTACAGGATAAACGCTGTAGCAATTTTAGAGGAACAGCGATCACCTATAGAAGTTTGTGGAGATTTATTTACTATTCATTATTATTAATTCATTGAGAAGACATTTAAAGCAATTAAGGTAGGAAAACTTTTTAGGATATAAGGAAATATTTGCAGCAGACAACAAGTCTCATAACCGGATAAAAATAGGTGCCGTTCGACATTTTGAAGCGACATTTTGACATTTTTTGTCTATTCCACTCATGAATGAAGTCACCTTTTAACGCGATGGGATCTTTACATATGCAATTCACATTTCTGGAACATCATACACCCACATGCACTGCTATGGCATTGCAATCAATTCCATTAGGAATATTATTTGCAATCTCTAGGAATATTTAATTTTTACTAGGTTGCCTAAACGGGGGTAAATATCGCCTTTTGCAAAAAGGGTTTGTAGATTTCCTACAGACATTCCTGCGGAATGTTCCAGCAATCATTATGGACTGCATTTGATTAGAGTACGATAGAGCGCCAGCCAATTCCACTGTGAAATGAGGAGCTACTTAAATATCATAGATCATTTTTATTTCGTGAATTGGCAGCGGTGACACGATTACCTTGAACCTGCGAGCACCTGATATGCTTTGTCTCAATTTCTTTATTACGCAGACAAAACAAAAGTATCGTTCATGAAATTCAAACTGAAATTCCTACTGACCTATTGTTAGAATTAGTGTCATTACCACAAAGAACTAGTGTTTCCAAAATTAACGCGCTTTATTCCTTTGATGCATTCTATTGACGGTCACCGTTCAGAGAATCTTTTGTAAATATTCGCCATTAAAGATTTTTCTCCGTGCTTTGTTCTCTCATGTGTCATTATTGTGTTTTACGTCTCAACATTTAACACTCGAAAAATGCTTATTTCAATGTGTTCTTTCTCTGCAAAACTTTGCTCATCCTTTGCAACACCTTGTATAATAAAAACGTGTGAAACATGAAGAGAATTAATAATCTATGAATTAGCGCTAAATCAATAGAAATGATTTAATAAATCTTAAAATTGTATTTGGTGTATTGAGAATACGGCAAAGCACACTATGGCTATCTGCCTAAAGGGAGGGATGCCTTCGTGGAGGACTTTCTAAGGGAAACTGGCTCGTATACACGTTACACATGGGGAAAACCCCGAAAACGCCCATGCAGCCAGCCCGTTCGAACCTCGGACCGAACTACCAGTGTTTAGCGATTTTACCGCTCGGCCGCTGGTGGGCCTAAAATTGAATTCGTGAAACTGAAACTTTTAGTGACATTAAACATTTAACCTCTAAATGTCATTTCAGTAATTACATTACCAATTTAATTCACGGAATCGTATGATTTCAGACAAATTCAAGCCAGTTCAGTTTGAACGAAATCACCCTGCCCTATATGCTATTTAAAATAAAATTGCTGCCTGCTTGTTGAATTCAAAAGTAAAGTTTTAAACATTTACTTTAATACAAAAAGCTCGGTTTCTGTTTCTAACAATCCTTGAAATAGAATATGCCTAACTTTGATTTAAAAAAAAAAAAAAAAAAAAAACCCACTGTAGGCATTTGATATGCCTTCCAGTCCTTAATTGGGAGTTATGTCTCACATATCGCAAAATATACAAGCAAGGGTATAAAAATTATATCTTAAATATAAATAGTCAAGAACTACAAAACAAAAATTGCCCCATCGAATTCATTGGATGATTGAAATAATATACATATCGATAAAATATTTATTTATGAACATTGTTCTAGAATCTGAGATTTCTGATACGTACGTAAATATAGATATGAGAGATAAAAGTATAATATTTTTTTAAAAAATTTTCGTTACGATGCAGTAGTTGAAAAATGTAAAATCTATGGAGAAAATTTTTATTCATTTAATAAAAACTTGTAATTAGTTAAAACTGTTCGAATAGAAAACTAATTACCGAAATTGATGTAAATTACATATTACAGTTAAGTAATTAATCAAGGTTCATCAAAACTCTCACTTACTTAATTCTAAAATTAAATTAAAATGTTAAAATGCAAGATATTTTTTAAACATTTTTTTTTTCAGAGAAAACAAGTAGGGCTTTAAATTGCTACGTACATCCTTGATATTCTGTAATAATATGCATTTTCTTGGAACAAGATCATGCTATGTTTATATTTTCACTTGTTTCGTGATATCTTAAATGCAAAGTTGACGTACTGGAAAATCAACAATTCAGTTTTAGAATTTAATCAAAGTAATTTTTAATCAAAGTTACAAACTTATAGTATTCATTTCTTAAGGATATCAACTAGAAACCTTGGCCTAGTTTCTGTTAGTTCTGTGATTATTTATACATTGACATTTAAAACATTGCTTGCATTTACCAACACGTTACTTTAGTTCTCTGTTTCCTCTGTGTATTTCAGAAGCAAATAAGTGACAGATCACAATATGTAAACAAAGCAAGAAGCATCTTTCGTACATTGCATTGGCATTGCAGTATAATTGAAGAATATGAAGTAAAAATCAAAAGGCATCATTATAAATTCAGAAACTTTATTTTTCAGAGAAGCCTAACTTGCATTTTCCAATAATTAATTCAGGAGGGAATTTTGTCTCTAGTAATGAAAATGATCCTCAGACACGCTATATGGTAGACACACAGACCTCAGACACACATATGCTTTAAATTATGTGGTTAAAGGTTATTTTTCGTTTTAGATTTTGTTTTCTGGCTTGCAGGGAGATGCTTTTAAATTCTCCTTTCAGAGCATCTTGGTACTCTAAACATACATTTGACGATTTGCAAATGAAATAAATGCATGATCACATGTTATTGTAGCACTATCTAGTACACATTTTGATCATATGACCATCCCAATAGTTAATGCATTGCTATCATCAGATAGCGGAAGTTTCTGTTTTACTTATGTGATTACGGCAAACCCTGGAGGTTCATCTGCCTAGGGGGAAGGATGCCTTCCTGGAGTGCTTTTTAAGAAAAACTGCCTCGTATACACATTACACGTGCAGCTAGCCCGTTCGCGGGATTCGAACTTCGGACTAAACTATCAGTGTTCAGTGACTTTACCGCTCGGCCACTAGTGGGCCTCTCAGATAGCAAAAGCTATGTAGAAGTTATATTCTTAAGGCTTCAAGCATTTCGACAAACAAATTTTGTCATGACTACAACAAAATTTCCTTCTTATATCAACATGGTGAACTAACAAACAGAGCCACTCCTGGTCAATGAACTCTGTAATAGTCTCTGTAATAGTTAGTTACTAACAGCAAAAAAATAGCAGTGTTTACTCCACACGAAAACAAAATTTTATTGCCTAAAAAAAACGATTCACATAGATTATTTGATTGCAATTATTAGAGAAATATTATAAAATGTCTTTTATAAATAAATTTTTCGATTTCGCTATAGTCTCTGTAAATGTATAGGTACTAACTACATTTACAGAGACGATAACGAAAGACAAAAAATTGTGTTAGCAAGAATGAATCCAAGAGCTGATGGGTAATTTGTGATGCTCATCTAGAGAATAAAAAAACCTTGATAAATCCTCTGATTCAAAACTAAAGTCTGCATTCTTTAAAAAATTTTCTTTTTCCTTTTTATTTTATTTCGTTTTAACGGTTTGGGGTTTGAGGATTTCTGCACACGCTGTCTTCCAAGTCCTATCGTTACAGTAGAGAAATTATTACTTTTGAAATTTCATATTTTTCAATAAATTAAAAATTAATAATTTCTTTTCTCTTTCGCCCACCAGCGGCCGAGCGGTAAAGTCGCTGAACACTGGTAGTTCGGTCCGAGGTTCGAATCCCGCGAACGGGCTGGCTGCATGGGTGTTTTCGTGGTTTTCCCCATGTGTAACGTGTATACGAAACAGTTTCCCTCAGAAAGTCCTCCACAAAGGCATCCCTCCCCTTAGGCAGATAGCCCTAGTGTGCTTTGCCATAATTTAAAAAAATATACACCAATCTTTTCTCTTTCAAATTTTTTTCTTCATTTGGTTATGACTAACTCAAAGATAAAGCTGATTATGGTAAGATTAGCTAATTATGGTAAGATAAAGCTGATTATGGTAGGCAAGATTATTTTTTCATGTTATTCTGGAAAAATTATATGATATATTTTGTGGGAAATTCCATTCCTAATCAACGATTCCGCTATCACAATTAGAATTCTGTAAAAATATTAATACTAAAAATTTGAAATTAGCGAGCTGAAAGCTTAGCTATTAAACAGATTTCAACCGTTCTTTTAAATTAATAGTTTAATTTTGAATAAAGAAGGAATAATCATTCGAAATTGCTCTCAGTTATTTATTTAATTAAAAGAAATCTGAACTACACCAACAGCTTCATTCTTAATCGAACGCAAAATCTAATGGGTGAATCTTTACATTATGGTAACTTGGCGATTTTTTGGCGAAAATTTGGCGACCAACCCTGCTACAGCAACCTGCTAGTTTTGTTTTGGACGCCATTTCGTTTTCACGAAATAAAGGCATGTTTTTTTTTTTTTTTCTCTCAACATTTTTTTCAACAATCTACTAGCCGAATTATGCTTATACTAGAACTTTCATGAAACAAAAATGCTTAATCATGACGAAGATTAGGTGCGAAATTGGGAGAAAGAGCAGAATCGCAAACTGCTTGCCGCGTTTTTAAGAATTGTACATACACGGTATCCATGTACACGTACACCTATTTTCACTTAACATCCCAGAATTGCACAAAAATTGCATTGCGCACACTCTTGACTTTATCTATGTACACATCGACCTATTTTCACTTAAAAAGTCAAAGAAAATTGACAAAAATCCAATTCTTCTCACTCTTGTAAAAAGCGCCAAACAAATAAGTGAACGATTCTGCATTTAGCAGCGAAATTGTTTCTAAGTGCTTATTAGCTAAAATCACGATCGGAATTTTCCGGAAAATGTCACATTACATGTCTCATGATCTCTCATTTCTCTGAGACAAAATAATCTGTGATTCGAACTGTGTACTTCTCAGATTATTGCTAAAGTCCTAGCTAGTAACCTTTATCGCCTTACCAAAATGTCGCCAAACTACCTGTTACCATATTCTAAAGATCTAATGCTTAGGATTTTACTGATAGTTTATTTAAATTAGGCAAGATATTAATTTAAAGTTGATTACCCTTTTCTTATTTGTTTTGCCCGACATAAAAAAACAATAATTTATTAATGGCGTAATAACGACTAAAGATTATTCCTTCAACTTCGTTTCGCTGTCATCCAACTAGCGGCAGAGAGGTAATACCGCTGAACGCTGGTAGTTTGTTGAAGTATAGATTCCATTTTTGACGAATAAGTTGATTGCTTGAGCATTTTCGCGGTTTTCCCCATGTTTCACCTGAATATGAACCATTTCCCCGTAAAAGTTCCTTCTGGACAAAAAGTCCTCATTTGTTTCGCCGTAATCCAATTCTTTATTTTCCACTGTTAGTCATCAAGAAATATTTATGGGTACGGCGTACTGTGAGAACGCGAAATTTTCCAAGCCGCTGGATGGTAAACAAAAAGAAATTAAGCCTCTCGAAATGGCAACAGTTTTCAGACCGTATGGTAGCTTAGTATAGAGTAAATGCTTTGGTAGCTTAGTATAGAGTGACGTAAAGGAACCATGACAAGCCCAAAAAAATGAGAGAGAGAGAAAGATTAAATTGTAGTTATTTACGTAAAAACACATTTCAAGTATTCAAATAAACATAAGGATAAAGAATTTAAAATATCTTTGCTAAATCTTTCGAAAAAGGCTGCTGCTTACAAGTGTCTCTTTTTTAATGAACAATTAGATAGCGGCATATCATACTCGGAATCAGAGGTAAACCCGAAAAATCAAAACTAAACCCCTTGCGTCATTTTAGAGGTCAGTATCTCTCGTATCTGTTCATCCTCTGAAGATACGATTTCCTCTCAAGTGGGTGGCTAATCTAAACATGGCGTGAAAAAAAAAAATATAAAATATACAAATATAATGATCACGAAACAACCATCTGCCTAGTTTATGGCTGAGGTCAAGGGCCTTAACCACCAACCTCCGAGCTCTTCAAATGCGGGTGGTCCTGAGTAAATGCACGCTTTTTTCTGCGGTGCGTTGTCTGAATTAGACTCAATTCCAGCCCTACTCAAATTCCTTAAAGCTAGTGAATTGTTACAGAACTTGAAACAATTAAACCTGAGATTTACAGGAGTTTTATTCCCGAAAATCTCCTACATTTTAAACACGGAAATGAATTAGTTATAATATTTTAGCGTGTTGTTTAAATGGTTTGAATTCGAAAACTGGAAGTATCTAAAACAGGAAATGCAAAATAACTTACTTTTTATGTTTCAGGGAAATTAATTTCTTCTCATTTTACATGTCAGTCACACTGTTATTCTTAGTGAAATTTTAAAGTAAAAGTTATCGAGGAAAATAGTATGATATTAAAGGAAGTTTTGCTGTATAAAGTAATTGCTGTGGGCTGTTCCTCGTAAAGTAAAATTCCCATTGTATTGCCTCTATAAGTTGCGGGTTAGCACATCTTGAAATATGCACTTAAATGAAGAGTTAATCTGACATATTCACATAGAATGCATGTGCACCTTAATGAAAATGTTTAAATCGGATTTGTATAATATTACAGGAAAATATAAACACAAGTTTATGAATTTTATAGATAGAAAACTAAAAAAGACCTCAGACAGTTATTCCAATAGAAACATCCCCCCTTCAAAATAATACTAATTTATAAAATAAGAAATAATACTTTGATACTTTGGTTGGTTATTCTGACATGCAGGGGGAGATGCACTACTCATGCTCATTCCAGATTCCTGAATGAATCCCCTTAGAGTCCTAACTATATGAAAATCCAAAAATGAAGCTTCTCCAGTTGAGATAGCCTTGTAAAAGTTACAGAGAAATGAAGGCCTGAGCTTCGGTGATCAGCAATCTATGTCTGGGGCAGCTGCAGAAGGACAGGGAGGTGGAAAAGCTGGCCGGAACACATGAAGAGGTTTGTAGAATCCGAAACGTGGTGAGTTTGCAAACTATTCAGTGTGTAAGCTGAGCTCTCTCTCATTGGTCAGTTTAGGTAGACTGTAACAAGCGAGCGGCGAAAGGGCGAAGAAGTTTATCTTCATCAAGTATATAGTAACGTAAAATATTGCCGAAATTAGCCGGCTTGGTAGCTAATCTCTCTGTTGAAGAATTTTTCGTTGATGCGATTAATAAATTCTTGAATTTGTTCTAAATTTAAATCTGGTGCAGACTACGATTTCTGACGAAGTAGGGAGCTCCGGTGATTATTTTTAAGAACTTGTTTAGTTGAGAGGTATTTAAATACTATTACGTCTACCGCGAAAATGTCGCCAAGCAGCGCCATTTAGCGCCAATTATAGATAATTAAGATATAACAACATACTCATAACATCTGCCCTTCCGTTTGATGACCTATTGGTTTTCGATAGGCTAACTTTCGTTTTTACGAATTTATTGTTCGTAAAAACAAAATTTAGTTGTTATTCCTGTATTTTGTTTTTCTTCATTTCGAAACAAATGATAAAAATTTGGAACCTACCTCCTACAGAACTGAAAGTGGAACTAGTACAGTGAATTATTTTCAGTCACAGGATCGTACCATAAAAATAAGTTCGTGTTAATAAAAATAGTCAGATGAATATGGCAGATTAAACAGTAATAGAGTGTAACAATTATTCGAAGGAAATTTTGTACTCATAGCCGTTCTAAACATATTTTCCATTAAATTAGGAAGGCGTAACAAAATAGTAGAAATTGACGAAAGCATTTCTAAGAAATGATCTCTGACAACACTAATGGTTCGATAGCAGGCAAATGCATAGTTGACAGGATAATACATTAGCACTAATTTAGATTCTATTCCAGCCGCAACTCTAGATATACTGAATCAGCTGAAGGTTTTAATAGATAAAGATAAAAATATTTTTCAAGATTCTATCGTGCCCGTCACTAGCCGATCGGATAAACCCACTGAAAGCTCGTAATTCGTCTCGGGCTCTGTTCTCGGCAAACAGCTAGCAGTATAGGGTTTTCATGGTTTTTCCCATATGTAACGCAAGTATGAGAGTTAGTTTTCTTTAAGAATCATCCACATAAGCATGCCTTTTAAAGTACATATAGCCCACTAGCTACAGAGCAGATAAAACCCTAAACATGAATAGTAATCCACGGCTGCATGGTTTTCTATATGTGTAACGTGAGTATGAGCTAGTTTCTTTTAGACAGTCTTCCACGAAAGCAATCCTTCTTTTACATATTCTAGTGTGCTTTTCCATGATTATAGCCCTCTAGTCCTTTGTCATAAACAATTAACTAAAGCCAAAATTATATCATTTTAGTATGTTAAGACTATCTCTCAGTTATTTCCTCAACCAAGAGTAATTATTTCGAATGATGTTATTCATTATCGCTAAATTGTATTAAAGAATCAATTGAAATAGTAGCGAAATTCTTGACTTTTACTATGCATATTTTATTTTTACCTTAGGTAATTATTCCAAGGAACATATTTTATTAAAAAAATGCAGTATTTGTAGTTAAAATATACCTCATCGGTGCTTGCTCTCATTTGTATTCTGTAAATTAATGACAGCCTTTTTTTGGTATCATCCTGCAGATTCAAATTCAATGCAAGATCATCAAAGCCATATGAATTAACGTAACTTTGATTCTAATCACGGCAGAACCATTTTTACGATTAATTTAATCTGTACGCTTCTTGTAAAAATTTTCATGCTTGAATTTGAAAACAGATATCTAATTTATTACCAGAGTATCTAAATTATGAACTACAAATGCATTTTTGATGCATACACTACGTTCTGCCTAACACAGTTATTCACTAATTCCCCGTATGATAGCCGGTAAAAATTGCTCAGCCTTTGTTCGACTACTAACAAATGTTTATTTTAGGAAAAATTAAAACTACTCATCCACTAATCATAATTTTTCAGCAAAAATTATTCCAACATGTTGGCAATTATTTCTTTCTCTTCTTGTATAAATGGTAGAAAAATTTATAAGGATATACAAACAAAATATGATAAAAATATTTTGTAAGCTTCTAAAAGGAAATTTCGCCTTAGAATTTGTTCATATTAAAATCACTGGGACGGAAAGCGAAAGTCCAGTATTGATTTTACCTAAGTGGGCTCAGATGCTGTATTTAAATTAAACGCAGCTTAAACTCGACAGATCCTATGTCGTTGAATGTAATATTTCTCTCATCTTTATTAAATATTTAAGAGTGCTCCTTGAATTGAATGTGGGTGTAGTCGTCCAATTTCACCTTCGATTAATTTCGTATTAATTTTTGTCCCAAGCAAAAATTTTTCTCAAAAGTAAGATCTTAATTTTTTGTAGGTATAAAGAATGATATTGCTGATGTAATCATTTTGAAAATTAAAAAATCAGTTAATGCGTATTTTTAAACAGAATATTTTATTACTTTTAAGAGCCAGGTCAAAAAAAGCATTTTACAGAATTATGTTCAATGATTACTTTTATCTCTTTATATTTCTTTTTTAGTTAATTCGTTTGTCAACGAGAGTTTATTTTGGAGTGAATAAAGAAACCTTTATAAAAACACAGATAAAGAAATTTTAAGAAATAATGGGTCAGTTTAAAAAGTTCTTTATGGCATTAATGAAACTTTTGGTAACTATAGTTAATGTTCTTCCTACAAGCGACAGAGTGGTAAAATCGCTGAACACTGGTAATTAAACTCAGGTTCGAATACCATTGAAATGACTGACTGCATGGGAGTTGTTGTGGCTTCCCTAATCTATTCTGTAGATACAAGCTAGTTTTCCTTCGAAAGTTCTCCACGAAAGCATTGCTTTCTTTATGCAGATATCCCTCGTTTGCTTTGACGTGAGCCAATAATCCAATGCAACCAATCTATTCTTTCACCGTTGAGACAAAATAAGTCAGATGTAGGATACTTTCCGACTTACGACAATTGCACCAAGCAATTGTGTCTAGAAAGATATGCACCAACATTTTCTACCTCGCATCATTAAATTAAATTCTTACAACTGTGTTCTTTTTTTCAAAGTCAGTATTGTCGATAAAAGAAATTAACTGTTTCATTTATTTTGTTTTTCATTTTATTTAAATAACTAACCTAGGAGATATATTTCTTACGTTTATAAAAACTTTTAACATAGTCAAAATGAGAATGTTGTTAGGTGTATGGTTTCCTATAACGAAAAAGGTCCAGTTTTACATAAATGAAGAAGTTATTTGAAACTCCCTTCCCGATCCATAACTGAAAGATCATTTATCACTCATTATTTTAAGTCTTTTTCGATTCTGTAAATTTGTCACCTGCTGTATTTTTGAAATTTTTGTATTAAATATTCTGTTAAAATTGTAAACAATTCGTTTTATTTATTGTCCATAAAATGAGCGAGGGAGCTTCTGACATTTCAAAAGAGAGTTAAACCATCTTAAAAATAATACACGAGTACTTTTGCTTGGCTCTAAACACCAATGACGAATCATTAATTTAAAAATAAATTGATCAATATGCACAGAAGTGATGTGCGATATGGATATGTAATATCTAAATTAGTGGCGAAACTTTCGGGCCTATCACTGATCGACTGTTTAAACAGCAGAAATGAAAGTTGAAAAACTTACGATGTCAGTAAAATTATAATTATTTGAATCAGTAAGACTTTTTGATACAAACTGCTTCAATAAGTTTCTGCAACAGACTATCATATAAAAAATTTATATCATATCACAGATTCCCCTCTTTTTTATTCACTGTAGAAATTGCACCACTAGTGGCCAAGTGGTTAAGATGGCTGAGTACTGGGACCCAGGTTAGATTCCTGGCGAAATGACTTACGGCATGGTTACTTCAGTCCTTATCCGCTTTGCCGTATCCAAGTAAACTAACGTAACCTAACCATTGTAAAAAATGGAATATGAAAGTACATACTTTTGCTTTTCATTTCGTTATAATTAGACACTTAGCATTTAGGATAATGTAAAAAGCATTTATTTTATTTATTTTTATTTTTATTTTTATTTATTTTTTATTTTTATTTATTTATTTATTTATTTATTTATTTATTATTTATTATTTTTCATTTTTATTTTTTTATTTTTTATTTTTTTTTCGAAACGATAGTAAATACTTCTTGGCGATAAAGAGGATTTATAGCCACAGAAACACGTGGATGACATATTTTGTGTTCTACTTCCTTTTTAGCTTTCTGACCAGATCTGACTGATTTGGCTTTGCAGCAAGTATAGTATTAACAGACATACAATGACAACTGAGCTAGGAAGGTTTAAATTGGCTTAAAAAATATTCATGCGATGTCTTCTGGAATTCGCAAAGGTTCATATGCTGAATGAACTACGCTGTCTGCTGCCCATGTTTTAAGGTTTAAATATCAACTTAGTTAAAATTTTATTTAATACAAAATGTAAAATGCAAATATTTCTGTATTATATTTTAAACTTCTGTTGCGTAGAACATATCTATATTTTTTATTAACGTAACTATTCATCTACTGCACTTTGAAACAATTGTCGCTACTGAATTCTTTGAAAAATAATTTTTGTAAAAAGAAATAGGATTTTTATTAATTAAAGTTCTGAACACCTATTTTATTCAAGAACTATAGTGAAAACTGTGGTAAATTTTTTTATTTTATACTCAAATAAATATATTTTCAGTATCACAACATTAAGCTGCATCTTAGATTTTGAACTTAATTCAAATTTCAACGTTCTCTTATGTCAGTTCTTGGCGGGTATTACATTACATAGGATGACGTTAGATATTACGATTCATCCTACTTCTATAACTATGAGCCATCCATTCCATTCCTGTGCTGAGAGAACCCAGGTATTTGCAAACGCCAGCAAATCTCTAGTAAGCTATTTCAGTCTAGGTTACGCTTGAACTTAGACATTAACTTTGACTTATTATACTTAACTAATAGACCAAATGCTGCAGTAAACTGCGAAGATATAACTCTGACCGCTGCTCATTCTGAGGGTGTTTGAGAAGAAAGGGGGCGGAATTCTTAATAGGACTATCGCGTGCTTTGCCATAGTTGTGTGCGACCCAAGTTTCCATTCTCAGTAATGATGCATGATGTTCTGTTTGCAGCCGTATACGCCCTTCTGAGGGTATGAGGATAAGTTTATACGAGGTTGAACAGACGCAATATAATTTGTATGATGTAACAGAATAAATATTTTAGATGTTAACACGCTAGGTGTAGAATTGAAAAGCATAATTGTCTTAAATTGCACTAGGAGCTTTAATATTTTCTAATAAATATATATAATTTGTAGCTGATTATCGCTACTCCTGTAATAATTGTAATGTGAATTCTCTGTTAAAGCCACAATGTGCTAGCATTAAATTTGTAACTTATCTTTGGCTAATTTTCACTTTGCATTCATAAAAATAACTTAGCCATGTATACTAAACTAAGCGACAAAGTTTTTCCATTATGAAAAGTTATTATTTTGTAACATTGATGTTCATCGGGGGAAAATAAGTAAAATGAAAACTCTTCATTTGTATGAAAGCCTTTTCGATCAGAGATTTAAAAAATAGTTCGAGGAAGGTTATAAAGTATTTTTAAGCCGGGACACTTAATTGTTAAGCACTGATAGGAGACAGAAGAACATACTGGTCATTTAGCTGGTCGAATCACCGAGAACTTTGCTCAAGATACAACCAAAGCTTTGGACTGATATTGAACTCTCAAAAGAAACAACTATATTATCCATAACTTTCTCTGAGATTCAGTTCCACCCCAAACATTATGACACCTAGAACTGCCAGCTACCATACCGAATAGGGCAGGTTATAGAAATACTTAAGGTGATTTTCATGTGGTTCCCAGATTGAACCAAATGTTATTTTTGAACAGCGGAGAATTGAATTATTAATTTTGAAAATATTACAGGGGATAAAAGGTACTTTCTGCTAACAGGGCGGCAGTCACTAAATATCTACCACATGTAGTGTAGTCTGTTTATATGGGACCACGAATAGCTGTGGAATGTTTAATGAATACAATGTCAAATACATTAATTATCTGTATTAATATATCTGTATGCCTAAAATGTACCATAAAAGTAAAAAGAAAAAAAAAAGTGAAAACCCTTAGTCTCAGCAGTCCCCACCATGCACCTTCTTTCCATGCTCTGCTCCTTCTTTCAATGTTCCTCGTTTAGCATGGCCAATTCTCGGAGGACATAGTACTAAGCTCTTTATTTATATTTATTTATTTATTTTTTTTTAATTCCATCGATGGGATCCAACAGGCTGAAAAACACCTAACCCAATGGTTCTGCTGTTTCGTCGATGACGAAAAGAAAGAATGTAAGTACAATGTCAAGGCGTGATGCTGAATTTTTGCAATTTTCTGAAATTTTTTTAATACAAAAAACAAATCGATATGTCTCCTCATGTACACAGCGATCTATTTTTTGCCTAACATACATAAGAGAATTGCACATATTAGACACTTCTTAGAGATGAGATTCGGCATTGCAAGCAATAAACATTATGTGTATTATATTATATCATACATTACTGTTGCTCCTAAGTTCATTTTTATGAAACTTTACGTATCATTAAGATTGTCGCCATCTATTTAGATTTGTCCCAACGCTTATATTTGTCACTAAATGGCACATCTTTAATAGAAAGGTACCAAATTTTTCATGATGCCTGTCTCGTTATTTGATAACCATTCAACTGCCCATATTTTCAAAAACTGGAATTTTTTTTAAACATGTTTGAATTGCTTGTGTTTCACGCTTTACATAATAACTCATTTTATCGATTACTGTTTCACTATATCTGATTTTTAAAGCTATTTGTTTCAGAAAAAAACTTGTTGTAATACACTGCTAGCCACCGTAAATGCAACACCCTGAAGGAAACATGCAAATAACATAAAATTTACAACATGCATTAGCGGAGGTGAGATATTCAAATGATTAGAATTTTAGCGCAGACGCACATCACGCGCGCCTGTGGCGCCACTTCAAAGCGCTATTTAAGGCTTGCAGTTTTCGACGATTTCAAGTTCGGCAATTTTGTTTTTCTCGTGGTTTTTTCAAAAAAAAAAAAAAAAAAAAAGAAGGATCAGTTATGCCTCGCAGTAAACAGCGATCACCGTTTGATCAAGTATCTGAGTTCGACAGAGAAAGGATAGTGGCCTACCGAGAGTATGGATTATCTTTCAGAGAAATCGGTAGTCGTGTTATACGAAATCAAACAACTGTAATGCGGATATGTGACCGTTGGATGCAGGAGGGTACGACGGACCGACGTGTTCGATCGCATCTACCTCAGTGAACCACTTCACGTGATGACATTAATATTGGGCGCATGGCAGTGACGGATCGCTCAGTCACATCACGAACCATAGCACATCACATTCAATCTGTAACGCATCATCCAGTGTCTGCGCGTACCATTCGACGCCGTTTACAGCAGAGTGATCTGTCCGCAAGACGTCCATTGCTTCGTCTACCCTTGATGCAGAACCACAGACGTCTCCGCCGCCAATGGTGCGATGAAGGAAGGATGTGGACGGCAGAATGGAATGAAATTGTCTTTACTGACGAGTCATGCTTCTGTCTGCAACACCACGATGGTCGGATTCGAGTCTGGAGACACCGTGGAGAGAGGATGCTGAACAGCTGCGTTATGCACGGCCACGCTGATCCTGCACCAGGTATTATGGTATGGGGCGGTATTGGATATCACTCTCGCACTCCTCT